>NC_137335.1:38937230-41337230 GCF_965287045.1 Carcharhinus amblyrhynchos | reverse complement strand
GCCAAAACCTTTATTAGGGAATTATCAGCTCCTCTTTCGTTATGCACTCACTAGCTATAAAGGTAATTAAAACAAAATGTTAGATGGTCTACACTGACAATTTATACTCTGCAAGTTAAAACAAGAAAATATAATGCAGTTCAAATATATTTCATATGGATGAAATAGCCAACACTTACTTTTAAAATCCATTACTTTTGTTTACAATAAATACTATAACTTCAAAATAACTAAAGTTGCACATTCACCTCCAAGTTTAGATTTTGCTAATATGTAAATTTAAATGGGAAATATTCAGTCTTTCCCATTCAAAATAATAAATGTATTGTGAATACAATGGGCCAAATTTTGAGTCTATGCAAGTGAAAGGATCTGGAATGAGCTAGGATGACTTTTCTAGCAAGCCACGTAACGAGAGAAGTAGAAAGGGCTTTAAACTAAACAAGGGAGCTGCAAGACCAAGCATGTGAAGATGTAGTAAATCAGGAGAACACAATAGTAATATGGATATTGCAGGTCATAGAATGGCAGGAAGGGACAGAAAAGATAAAACCCAGGACTAAACCAACAGTCAAGACTGACTGTTACAAAGGTTATAAAAAAAACTGAAGGTTTGTATCTGAATGTATTCGTAACAAAGTATATGAATTGATAGTGTCCATTGAATTAAATATGATCCAATAGCCATTAGAGATCTGGATGCAGGATGGTAAGGATTTGGTCCTGAATAATGAGGGGTATATGACATTCAAGAAAAAAAAGGGAAAGTTGGAGGGGTAGCACTGTTAAATCAAGGATGGCATTGATGCAGTAGTTAAGATGTACTTGATTCAGGGGAGTAGGACATTGAATCTGCTTGGGTGAAGATGAGAAATAGTAAGGGAAGGAAGGCACTAGTGAGTGTGGTGCACAGGCCCCCTAACAATAACAACAATGAAGGACAAAGTGTACAAGAAGGAACATTAAGCACTTGTGATAAAGGCATAGGAATGATCATCAGTTTTATTCTACATATTTGAAAAATGAGGTTGACAGTAGTAGCCTAGAAAAGGAGCTCATAAAATGCTCAAGATAGTTTCTTAGAGTATCACATTCTGGAACCAACCAGGGAACTGGTTATATTAGACTTGGTATTGTGTAATCTGGCAGGATTAATTAATGATCTCAGAGTAAAGATACCCTAATTAGAACTCTTACTATGTGGTTATAACAAGCAACTTTTCAATGGCATATGACATAATATAATTCGTATGTCGGGAACACGCCCCACCAAAGTTATTTAGTCAATGGATGTTTTGTAAGAGGGAATACTTGCTGCTCCTCTTGCTTAAAATGGCAAGTTTAGGATTTGATTTATGGTTTTGTTTACTTAAAAGTTTATAACCACTCAGGCTAGTTTTTGTTCTAGTGGTTTGGAAATGTGTTTTGGAGGGTGGAAAGGATTTATTTATGCTATAGTAACCAAAAACCTTGTTATTTGGCCATTCTCATTGTGTAATGGATCCTCTTGGCCTGGTTTTCTTTTTCATTCATTTTACTGTTCTACATGTAAAGTCTTCCAATACATATGACTGGCTTAGATAGTTAAGGTGCCACAGGGTTCTCAATCAGCCTAGTTACATGAAATGTTAGGGGGTTGAATGGCCCAGTAAAACATTTCAAAGTCTTTTCATATCTCAAGAACTTCAACACTGCTATTACATTCCTTCAGGTGTTAATGATCACACCCGATTACATAAGCATGGACTGGCCAGATGTTTCATTCCAAATTTAACGGCAAAGTGAAGGGGAAGGCAATTTGATTAACAAAAGAATACAGTTCTCCCTCTTCAGCAGAATTTCAGATCCCAGATGTTATACAACAGCGGTACACTTTTCCAAATCCCTGTAGCTTTTATCTGGGATGAAACAAAATTATGTTGTTTCAATCCTCCCTTCACAATCTATACACCCGCCATCTTATTTTTGGAGGGGATCTAAACTAAGTCGTACATCTAGAATTAAGATTGCTCAAGTGAAAAGATCTTCACCCCTTCCGGCGTGTCCAGGCTCACTCCATATTTATGACTCAAATGGATTGTATTGACTTTTGGCGTTTCCTCTACCCAACTGCAAGGACCTTTTCCTACTTCTCTCATTTCCACCATGCACTGACTACTTTTTTTTGGTAGAGCTCTTTTCTGCTCAGTTAAAACAGCTGAGTTTTCTGCCATTATATCTGACCATGCATCTCACTCCCTTGACCTGGCTTTTTCACCCAAAGCTAAAGGTCAACTTCCATGGCGATTTAACACAACCTTACTATCTGACAAAGATTTTTGTAAATTCATATCCACCAGTATGGATTTATTAAAATGAATATATCTGATTCTGCCACCCCATCAGTACTATGGGAAACCCTCAGGACAGTTCTCTGGGAAACAATTTCTTACATTGCATATATTATCGAAAAGAAAATTAAAACACCAAGAATTGATGGATTTAATTTTAGAAATAGGCCGTCAATATTCTTTCACCCCCATTCCCAAGTTATATGCCGACAAGCTAAAACTTCAGATTCAATTTGACTTACTTTCCACAAATAAAGCTGAGTGTACGTTATAATGGTTCAAGGGGACATTCTAGTTTAAACCTTCACCAATCTTCTTCCCACATCTTAGGCGCCAGGTCTACGACTCCTCCCATTATCCTACTACTGACCCTTCTGATATGAATTGGGCCTTCACTTCTTTTTATGCCTTCATAAATCAAAACCCCAATGGATGTCATGGCAATGGCTACCATTCTAAATAATTTGGACTCCCATCTATGGACGTGGACTCGAGACTTGGACAATCTTTTGCATCTGGACGAGATAACAAACTGCATTAATGCAAATTGATAAGGCACGAAGGCCATAAGAGCTTTTCTATTGAGTTCCATAAAAAATTCTCCACTCAACTTATTACCAAATATGTTTAATGATTCACTATCCCAAGGTTCTTTGCCCCAACATTATCTTGTTTATACTAAAAAAAGACACCATGCAGAATGTGACTCATATCGGCCTCTTTTAAATACTGATGTAAAGCTGTTAGCCAAGGTACTGGCATTGAGGTTGGAACCTTGTTTTCTTGGTATAGTATTTGATTGAGAGGAACAAGCTTTTTTAGCTTTGCTGCAAGGAAAGTTCTACAGCCACTGCCAAAGATCTAAGGAATAGCTAGTTAAAAAGCTAGAGAAATGAAAAGTTTCCAGAAGGTCTGGAGTTAAAGGGAACAAAGGAGAAACTAGGAAATAGAACAGGATTCCGTTCAGGGACATTCGAATCTGACAAAGTTGAGAAGAAATTAATTGGTGAGGATACTAGAGATGGGTTTTCTACAAGTAATCCTAAATTTGAAATGTCTATCGTCTATGAACAAATTATAAAGTATTAACTGGATATCAGAATTGGTGTAACAGTGAAAACCTGAAAGCTTTAATCTGAAAGCCTGGCATGGACTTTTGTTAAAAGTGGGGTGGAAGCTGTGGTCAAATGGGTCCTTTGGAAAACATGAACTGGAATATGAATTGCTAAGCAAGAATGTCACTACAAGAGAAGATTTTAAAACACTTACAGAAAGGGAGTTTGGAAAGTCCCATAACAAGCATCTTTGGGGGGAGGGGGTGAAGGGGAGAAAGAAGAGAATTCGGAGGAGAAATCCACAAATGCTAACCTTGTATGTTAAAGAGGCCATTGCAGCTTCAGATGGACTTTGTCATTCGTGTTAATCGTAAAATCTGTATGTAATGATCAAGCTAAAGGAGGAGTATGGGAGCATTGTATTATAATCCATTTTTTAATATTTAATTTTTTTCTTATTGTTAAGATGAATTAGCACTCCTATGACACTATTCCTCAACACTGATTTTTCAAAAAATTTTTTAAGTTAGGGATCCATTCTGAGATTTACCCTTAAGTTATATCAAGTGGAATGGTAACAAAAGTGGTTGACTCTTGCAGGATTTCAAAACGTGGAAAAAGGACTATTGGATGCTGATTAGTAATTAACTGGTTGGGAAATTCTGAAATGTGGAAAACAAGTTACCGAATGCAAAAATAGTAAAGCTTAATTTGGGATTTATTGGGTAAATGGCGGGATCTGTGAATCGTTAGTGGGATATTAAAGTACTGGACAAAGGAAATGGCATTGGAAACGTCCAAAACATTCCTAAAGACGGAAGAGATAACTGAGGGGTTTACAGAAAGTAACCAAAAGTCAGTTAACTGATTTGGCAAATGAATGGGACTTAGGAGGATTACCCGCAGGGTTAAAGAAAGCTGAGATATTTGAAAGTCTAATGAAACATTTAAAATTTCAAGTGTTCCCTGATAGACCAAGTTATTTGAAAAGTAAGAAAATTGTATTAGCTAAAATTCAATTACAAATAGCAATAACAAAATTAGAAATTCATGAAAAACAAAGAAATTATCTAGGGGGCATGCACTTAAGGTGAGGCAGGGGAGTTCAAAGGAGATGTGAAGGACAAGTTTTTTTTTAATGTAGTGGTAGGTGTCTTGAACACGCCGCCAGAACTGGTGTTGCGGACAGGTACAATAGGGGCACCTAAGGGGCTTTATGTTAAGCGCGTGATTATGAAAGGAATAGAGGGAAAGGGACCAAGGGCAGGCAGAAGGCTTTAGTTTAATCTGGTGTCATGTTTGGCACAACATTTTGGGCTGGAGGGCCTGTTCCTATGCTGTACTGGTCTGCATAATAAAACTTGAACTTCAAATGCAGGAAAATGAAACAGTGAGATTTTTCATAGGGTAATGGAAATGCAGAGTATAGCAATGAGAGAGTTTCAACTTCAAGTGTTGGCAAGGGGCAAAGAGGCACCACAGGAGGTAAAGGAAGTCATTGTGGACATGAACGTAGTGGGGAAATGTTTAAACTTATACAAGCTCTTCCAAAATTTGAGGAAAATGATATGGAAGCATTCTTTATTTATTTTGAAAAGATAGTTAAACAGATGAAATGACCACAAGACATTTGGACATAAATTTTACAAAGCTGACTGGTAGGTAGATCAAGTGAGAAAAATGCATCATTGTCAGAAAAGGTATCTGTAGATTATGACATAGGAAAGATAGCTATTCTTGGTGCGTATGAATTGATTCTTGAGGCATACAGGTAGAAATTTCAAAACACAAGAGAACAGCCAAGAAAAAAGCCATACTGAATTTGAGAGGGTGAAGCAAAATAACTTTGACCAATGGATACATGTGTTAAAGATAGAAAAAACATACTTACCAAGCCCTTAGAGGTGATTCTTTTAGAAAAATTAAAGATTCACTTCCTTTGATTATAAGGACACGTTAAGGAACAAGAAGTTAAAACTGCGTGACAGGCAGCAGAGCTCGCTGATTATTACAAACTGGTTTACAGAACCAATTCTTTCCTCCTTGGCATTATCACCAAATCTCCCACCACCAATAGCCTACAGGTTAATGCTGAACAGAAACAATACTAACCACATAAATACTTCGGCTACAAGAGCCGGAAGAGATGATCAGCGACAGAGTTATATGGTGCGTAATTCTTTGACTTCCAGAAGTCTGCACACCATCTACAAGGTGCGTGTGTGTTATGGACGACTATCTACTTGCTTGACTGAGTGCATGAAGTTCAATACCACCCAGGACAAAGCAACCTATTTAACTGGCACGCCTTCCACCACTTTAAACATTCATTCCCTCCACTGCTACTGTACAGTGGTAGTGATCTGTTCTAGGTATCCAGATCACCAACCTGTCCTGGTCACCCCATGCCAACACTACAGTAAAGAAAGCCCACCAACGCCTTTAATTTCTCAGAAAACTAACGAAATTTGACACGTCAGCTACGACTCTCACCAACTTACAGATCAGCATAGAAAGCATTCTTTCTGATTCTATCATAGCTTGGTATGGCTCCTGCTCTACCCAAGACTGCAAGAAACTACAAAAGGTCGTGGATGTAACCCAGGCCATCATGCAAACCAGTCTCCCACCCATTGACTCTGTCTACACTTTCTGCTGCCTTGGCAAAGCAGCCAGCATAATTAAAGGCACCATGCGCTCCAGACATCCTCTCTCTCACCTTCTTCCTTTGGGAAAAAGATACAAAAGTCTGAGGTCACGTATCAATCGACTCAAGAACAGCTTCTTCCCTGCTGCTGTCAGACTTTTGAATGGACTTACCTTGCATTAAATTGATGTTTCTCTACACCCTGGTTAGGGCTGTAACACTACATTCTGCGCTCTCTCATTTCTTCTCTATGAATGCTATGCTTTGTCTGTGTAGCGTGCAAGAAACAATACTTGACTATGTTAATTTATGTGACAATATTAAATCAAATCAAAACCAAAACCATCCTAACTTTCAAGTATATTGCTGGTCAAAATCCGGTAATTCCATTCCCAATTGTGTGCGCTTATAGCGCACGAACTTCTGCAACTCAAGAAGGCAGCTCACCACCTCCTTTAGAAAGATAATTAGGGATGGGCAACAAATATTGGCCTTGCCTGCAACATTTACATCCTATGAATGAATAAAAAACTTAAAATGAACAGATCACATTCAGCATAAAAAACATAAGGACGTTGCGCATCATCAGTTAGTATGTCTTAATAAAATGTTTATTTATTAGTATTTAAATGAGAAATGATTGGGATATGATGTTATGGAACTGACATTACATGGAGGTTCAAGTTCAAGGGAACACCCACTATAGTCAGGAGCATAAAATAACAAGGTACCAAGTCAGTTATCCAGTTTATGCTGCTTTTGAAACTCATCCTGCACCCAAATCTGCCAACCAATCTGTTTATTTGAAAATGAAGTTATCACAATATAGCTTCAATCAAGTTTATAGAAATGTATTTAATCTTCTGCTCTTACTTGTCCCTCAGTACTTTCGCGAATGGTTTCAATAGTTTTTTCAAGTTGGGACTTCTCTTTTATAAGATCATTGCTAAGGCTTTCAACATTTTGCATACTTTGTTTTTCATTGCTGATTTCTCCCTGGAGCCTTGCCATCTAAAACAGAAAGAATAAACTTTTAAAAAATGCAATTCTACAGTACAAGAAAATGAAAAAGAGTGACAAAGTTATAATGCTGCATTGAACTTAATTAAATATACATTAAAACTAAAATCAGTAAGAAATGTGACTCTTTTGTTTGTAAACAATACTCCACTACGCAATGACAAACTCAACATACCTTCTTTAGCCTTATTGACAGTAGGTTTGTCAATTAGACTCATCTGTTATCAAGTCAATGCAATGAAATCTTAAATGGCTGCTATCAGCATCCTTCTTAGTCATAACCAACACCATTTACATTCCCTTTCTTCTTTTGACGATGACATCTCTGACAATGACAGCCCTCCCCCTCATCATAATAGTATAAATCGTGTCTTTTCCTTTGTCTTCAGCTCTGATGAAGGGTCATCCAAACATGAGTTCTATTGCCTTTCCACACGCTGTCAGATTTTCCTGTATTTTCTGTTTTTGCTATTAAATCTCGGCCTAGTTATTAAGTTGCAGTTAAATTTTGTAATCGACGTTGTGCATGGAATCAGCTGGCTTGACCAATGAACAAAGTGAAGATAAATAGCTCATCTTATTCCAAATTAGCATAAACAACTGTTGTTGTCATGCAAAGGAATGCAGCTAAAACCAAAGTGGGGGAGAATAGGAATTTCAAGACTATAACCTAATCTTGAGATTTCAAATAGTAATTACTAACACCTAAACATATATCAGTTTGTTTAACCATTTAAAATCTCAGTTCAGGTTATTTTCTCACAATTTGATCCACTCTCTTAAGGATATTTAACATAAAACATAACAGCACAGTACAGGCCCTTCGGCCCTCAATGTTGTGCCGAGCTATGTCCAATCCCAAGATCAAGCTATCCCCTCCCTATAATTCTGGAGTGCTCCATATGCCTATCCAATAACTGCTTGTAAGTTCCTAAAGTGTCCGACTCCACTATCGCAGCAGGCATTCTATTCCACACCCAACCACCCTGAGTGAAGAAGCTACCTCAGACATCCCTCCTATGTCTCCCACCATGATCCTTTTGGTTATTCCCCTTACTAACAGCTACATCCACCTGAGGAAATAGTCTCTGAATGTCCACGCTATCAATCCCTCTCATCATCTTAGAAACCTCTAAGTCGCTTCTCATCCTCCTCTGCTCCAAAGAAAAAAGCCCCAGCTCCCTCAACCTTTCCTCATAAGACCTATCCTCCAAACCAGGCAGCATCCTGGTAAATCTCCTCTGCACTCTCTCCAATGCTTCCACATCCTTCTTATAGTAAGGTGACCGGAACTGAACACAATATTCCAAATGTGGTCTCACCAACATCCAGTATAGTTGCAGCATAACCCCACGGCTCAAACTCAAACCCCCTGATAATAAACGCTAACACACTATAAGCCTTCTTCACAGCTCTATCCACTTGAGTGGCAACCTTCAGAGATCTGTGGATATGAATCCCAAGATCTCTGTTCTTCCACATTCCTTAGAACCCTGCCATTGACCCTATAATCTGCATTCAAGTTTGTGCTACCAAAATGAATCACCTCGCACTTATCAGGGTTAAACTCCATCTGCCACTTTTTGGCCCAGCTCTACATCCTATCAATGTCTCTTTGCAGCCTGCAAGAGGCCTCCACCTCATCCACTACTCCATCAATCTTGGTGTCGTCAGCAAGTTTACTAACCCACCCTTTAGCCCCTTCTTCCAAGTCATTGATAAAAATCACAAAAAGCAGAGGACCCAGTACTGACCCCTGTGGTATACCGCTGGTAACGGACCTCCAGTCTGAAAATTTTCCCTCCACCACCACCCTCTGTCTTCTATGATACAGCCAGCTACTTATCCAATTGGCCAAATTTCCTTCTATCCCACATCCCCTTAGCTTCATGAGATTACCATGGGGAACCTTTTCAAACGACTTGCTAAAATCCATGTATATGACATCAACTACTCTACGTTCCTCCACACACATAGTTACCTCCTCAAAGAATTCAATCAAATTTGAGAGGCAGGACTTAGCCTCACGAAACCGTGCTGACTATCCCGGATTGAACTGAATCTTTCCAAATGGTCATAAATCCTATCTCTCAGGACCTTTTCCATTAACTTACCAACCAAAGTAAGACTAACTGGCTTATAATTACCAGGGTCATTCCTATTTCCTTTCTTGCAAAGAGGAACATTTGTCACTCAGTCCTCTGGCACTATCCCTGTGGACAGTGACGACCCAAAGATCAAAGCCAAAGGCTCCGCAATCTCATCCCTTGCCTCCCAAAGTATCCTAGGATGTATCCATCTGGCCCAGGAGACTTATCCACCCTCAGGTTTTTCAAAATTGCTAATACATCTTCCCTCAGAACATCTACCTCCTCCATCCTATCAGCCTATATCATGCACTGATATTTGAATATGTAAAAGCTGAATAGGTAGCTTTTAATACAGATGAATGTTATATGATGCATTTTGGTAAGTGCAATTGAAGAATCTTCGCACAATGCAGCGTTGCCTACTGAAGGTTGGGGTTATGTTAAAAGATCCAAGACCAATACCATGAGTCTTAAAATGTATTGCTCAAACAGTTAAGTATAAAAAAGAAATTTGGGCCTTGGTCAGATTTGCTCTGTTCACAACCTTGGTGTCAAATTTGATCCTGAGTTGAACTCCAATCTCATGCTTGCACTACCACTATTTCCACCTCTAAGTCTGCCCCCGTCTAGCTGTGGGAGAGAACATATGCTGAGTGGGAAATAACCAGAGTGAATGCAGGTATTAGCAATTTGGAGCATAGTGGGAATTCAGTACAAAGGGAAAGAGGTGCTCTTTGCATTTTTTCTTTGCTTTCCAACTTCTTAATCTTGAGTGATCTTGTCTTGCTGTAGCAGCATACAAGAGAGAGCCAATTGGTAAGTAGCTGATAAGGTTTACTACTTGCCGCATTTACAGTCTGTACTTTTTTTGTCGTTTATAGTTTGTATTTATTCTGTAGTAATGAGAAAGAGTCCCAGGGTAACTGATTAAAAAAGTTTAAAGTCTTGGCAGGAGAGCTCAAAACGTGGTGTGTTGTTGTGCTGCATGTGAGAAGCTGGGAACATTTCCAGTTCCTGGGGCCAGCATGTGTGCAGTGTCTCCAGTTGAAGCTCCTGGAAGCCTGGATTTCAGAGCTGCAGCAACAGCAGGGGACACTTTGGAGCATCCACGAAGCTGGGAGCATCGTGGAAAACAGATACAGAGAAGTGGTCTCACTGCTGTCCAAGACTCGACAACAGAAAGGTAATAGCTGACCACTAGGAAGAATAGCAGGACTAGGCAGGCCTTTCGCGGCCATTCCCTTGCAGAATCAATATGCCTGCTTTGGATACTGTCGGGGAAATGGCCTCTCGGGGCAACAGTAACAGCCTAAATTTGTTGCACCATAGCTGGCTCTACTGCACAGGAAAGGAAAAGAAAATATAGTTAAAGGGGAATAGGTAGACATTTATGTGGCCACAAATGAGACTCCAAGATGGTCTGTTGCCTCACTGGTGCTAAGATCAAGGATGTCTCAGAGCAGCATTCTGGAGGGGGAGGGTAAACAACCAGTGGTTGTGGTATACATTGGTACCAATGACATAGATAACAAAAAGGCATGAGGTCCTAAAAGCTGAACACAGAGAATTCGGATTTAGGTTGAAAAGTAGGGCCCCAAAAACGTATGAATCATAGAATCCCGACAGTGCAGAAGGAGGCCGAATGCACCAACCACAATCCCACCCAGGCCCTATTCTTGTAACCCCACATATTTACCCTGCTAATCTCCTGACAGTGGGGTCAATTTAACATGGCCAGTCAACCTAATCTGCACATCTCTGGAATGTGGGAGGAAACTGGAGTGCCCGGAGGAAACTCATGCAGATATGGAGAGAACGTGCAAATTCCATACATTCCCAAGCCAGGAATTGAGCCAGGGTCCCTGGTGCTGTGAGGCAGCAGTGCTAACCACTGTGCCGCCCCTACTGGTAGTGATCTCAGAATCGTTACCAGTACCACATGCTAATCAGAGGAGAAATCCCAGGATATAGCAGATGACTACATGGCTGGAAAGATGGAGCAAGGGGAAGTGTTTCAGATTCCTGGGACATTGGAACCAGTTCTGGAGGAGGTGGGATCAGTACAAACTGGACACGTTACAACTAGGCAGGACCAGGACAAATGTCCTAGGGCAAGTATTTTCTAATGTTGTTGGGGAGGGTTTAAACTAGATAGGCAGGGGATGGGAACCCAAGTAAGGTGATAAAGATAAAGAAGTATAACGCAAAAACAGTAAGCAGGATAATCAAGGGCTAGAGGCAAATAGGGCCCGCGACAGTAGAAGAAGAGTTAGGATGATTCAAAATGGCAAAAAAGCAAGCCTGAAGGCTTTGTAACTTAATGCACGAAGCATTCAGAATAAGACAGATGAACCAATGGCACAAATTGAGATAAACGTATATGATCTCATAGCCATTACGGAGAAATGGTTAAAAGATCAAAACTGGCAACTTAATATCCAGGGATATTCGACCTTTCAGAAAGACAGGAAGAAAGGAAATAGTAGTGAGGTAGCACTATTAATAAGAAATAAAATTCGGTCAGTTGCGAGAGAAGGTCTAGGCTCAGATTATATAGAATCCAGTTGGTAAAAAAAAAACAAGGTTTTTAAAAAATTGGTAGTAGTGTACAGATCCTCCAAACAGCAGCCATGCTGTAGGAATGAGTATAAGTCAGCAAATAATAGGCGCATGTAAAAAGAACAGAGCAAAAATTATGGGTAACTTTAATCTTCATGTTGATTGGAATAATCAAGTTAGAAAGGGTAGGTATGGCAACAAATCCATTGAGAGCACTGGGAAAGTTTCCTAGAGCAATGTGTCATGGAGTCAACTAGGAAAGAGGCTATCTTGGAGCTGGTAATGGGGAACGAGGCAGGGTTATTAAGTGACCTAAAAGATCCCCTAGGAAGTAGTGATCATAACATGTTAGAATTTAATCTTGTTTCAGAGTGAGAAACTAGGATTGGAAACAACAATGTTTAACTTAAATAAAAGGGAGTAACAATGAGACAAGAGTAGAGTAAGCTAAAATGAACTGTGTGGACAGACTAAACAAGCACTAGCAGTCACTTGAGGCCGTAATTCATGACTCTCAACAAAAATATATCCCATTGAGGAGGAACAATTCCAAGAGAGGGATAAACCAACCATGGCTAACGAAGGAAGTTAAGGAGTGTTAAGTTGCAATAAAAAACATAAGGAGACAACCCCAATTCTGCAATAAGTTCCAAATCCAGCAGAGAACTAAAAACAAAAGAGAAAATAAACTACAATGGCAAACTAGCAAGGAATATAAAGAGCAACAATAAGAGCTTCTTCAAATATATAAAAAGGAAGAACAGTCATAGCAAACATAAGCCCCTTGAAAATGAATCCGGGGGGATAATTATGGGAAACAAGGAAATGGCAGAGGAGTTAACAGATATTTTGTACAGTCTTTACGTTGGAAGAGATTTCAAACATCTGATTAATACTAAAGAATATGGGGGAAGGAATTAAGTACCATCATCATCACTAGAGAAGTAGTACAAGACAAACTAATGGGACTAAAGGCAGATGTCCTCTGGTTTTGATGGCTTACATCCTAGGATCCTAGAAGTAGCAGCTACGGACATCAGATGCATCAATTCTAAGCTTTGAAAAATCCTCTGATTCTGAAAGAAATACCAGAGGACTGGAAAACTGCCAATGTGACATGCCTATTCAAAAAGGAGGGGGGCAAAAAGCAGGTAACTATAAGCCGGTTAGCCTAATAGCTATTGGTGGAAAAAAATGTTGGAATCAATTATTAAGTATGTTCGTTGGAAAATCATAAACTAATCAAGCCAGGTCAGCGTGGCTTCATGAAAGGGAAATCATGCCTGACTAATTTATTAGAGTTTTTCAAGGAAGTTTCAACCAGAGTAGATGTGTTGTATTTGGATTTCCAGAAGATATTCGACAAGGTACTTCACAAAAGGTCAAGTGATTAGAGCCCATGGTCTTGGAGGTAGTATATTGGCATGGATAGATTAGCTAATGGGCTAGAAACAACAAATAGGGACAAGGGTTCTCTTTTCAGTTGGCAACCTGTAACCAGTGGGGCTTCACAGAGATCAGTGCTGGGACCACAATTGTGTACAATATGTATTAATGATTTAGAGGAAGAAAGCGAGTGCACTGTAGCTACATTTGCAGACAACACAAGAACAGATGGAAAGGCAAGGTGTGAGAGGAACACAGTTTACAAAGTGATATTGATAGGTCAAGTGAGCAAAAAGTTGACAAATGGAATATAATGTCAGAAAACGTGAAGTTGTTCATTTTGAAAGGAAGAACAAAAGAAAACAATTTTATTTAAATGGAGAAAAACTGTAGAAGGTTGCAACACAAAGGGATTTTGGGATACCTGTGCATGAAACACAAAACTAGCACATAGGTACAGCAGGTCATCAAGAAGGCAAATGGAATTTTGGCTCTTATTTCAAGGGGTTGGAGTACAAGAGTAAATAAGTCTTGCTGTGCTGCGCAAGGTACTGGTGAGACCACATCTGTGAGCAGTTTTGGCACCTTTATTTAAGGTATTATTCTATTGGAGGCAGTTCAGAGAAGGTTCACTTGGATGATCCCTGGTATACAGGGATTGGTTTACAAGAAGAGCTTGAGTAGGTTGGGCTTGTACTCATTGGAGCTTAGAAGCATGATAGGCGATCTTAATGAGGCATATAGAATTCTCAGGGCGTTTGATAGGGTAGAAACTGAGAAGTTATTTCCCTTGCAGGAGAGTCTAGGACCAGAGGGCATAATCTCAGAATAAAGGGGTGTCAAGGTAAGACCAAAACAAGGAGGAATTTCTTCTCTCAGAGGGAATTCCTTGCCACAGAGAGCAGTGGGACAGAGTCCTTGCATAGATTTAAGGCTGAGATCGATAGACGTTTTTGATCACGAGGAATGTCAGTCAGGTCAGCCATGATCCCACTGAATGGCAGAGGTTCAAGGGCTGAATAGCCTACTCCTGTTTCTTCTGGTCTTAACTGCTGCTCAAGTCCTCATTCATGCCTGGTTATCACCACATTCAACTACTACAACACTCCTGGCTGGTTTCCCACATTCAACCTTCCATAAACATGAAGTCATTCAGAACTCTACTGCCAGTGCCTCAACTTGCAGCAAGTCCTGTTCCACCATCACTTCCATGCTCACTGATATGGTTGATATCATAAAGGTTCGGACAAGGGCCACTCAAATGGCTAGTAGTTTAGGATACAAAAATAAAAAATGCTGGAAAATCTCAGCAGGTCTGACAGCATCTGTGGAGAATAGAGTTAACATCTTGAGTCTGGACGACCTTTCATCAAGTAGTTTAAGGACCCTTAGTCAACACAAAAATATATATTTTATAGTGCCTTTAAAGGCAATGAAACTTTCACATACTGAGATATTAGATCAGGTTACAAAAAGCTTAGTTAAGAGAGAGAGTGTTAAAAGGAGGAAAGCAAGATTGGGAGGCAGTGGGGGTGGGGGCAGAGAGGTGGGAGTGGGGGCAGGGCGTGTTTCAGAGCTTGAGATCCAGCAAACTGATGGCATGGTCATCAATGGTAGAGCAGTTATAATTAGAAATACATGAGAGGCCAGAAGTAGAAAAATGCAGAAGTCCCAAAGGATCAAGAGGGTGGAGGAGATTAGAGATAAAAGGAAGAGAAAGATCTTGGTGGGATTTGACAACAGGGATGCAAATTTTGAAGTCAAGAATTTGCTTGGCCAGGGGACAAAGTAAGTCAGCGAACACAGGGACGGTGGTGAAACAGGACTTGCTGCGAATTAGGATGCTGGCAGCAGAATTTTTGATGACCCCTGATTGTGGGAAACCAGCCAGGAGTGTGTTGTAGTAAGTTAAGGGTAGAGGTAACAAAGATATGGATGAGAACTTTAGCAGACGATGAGCTGAAACCATACAAAGGTATAGAAATAGAAATAAGTGGCCTTAATGACAGCACAAATATGAGTTTGAAAGCTCACCTTGGGATCAAATGTGATACTTCAGTTTCACAGAGATTGGCTCAATCTCAGATACTGCCAGAAGGATGGAATTGGTGGTGGAGACAGTAAAGAACGGCTTCAGTCTTCTAAAATATTTAATTGGGAAAAAGTTCTGCTCATCTGTAATGATTATCAGACAAACAGTCTACTAATTCAGAGAGCTAGGAGATATTAAGGTTCAGAGAGCTAGGAGATGTTAAGGATCTAGAGTAGTATACGGGTTGTAGGAAGGAGCTTAAAAAGGAAATTAGGAAAGCCAGAAGGGGTCATGGCGAGTAAGATTAAGGAGAACCCCAAGGCGTTCTAAAAATATGTGAAGAGTACAAGGATGAGATGTGAAGGGATAGGACCTACAAAAAGGTGAAGGGGGAAAAGTCTGTGCGGAACCAGTAGAAATGGCAGAGGTGCTTAATGAATACTTTGCTTCAGCATTCACGGTGGAAAATGATCTGGATGGCTGAACTGCAGGTTTGCGGCGGACTGAAAAGATCGCGTATGTGGACGTTAAGAAAGAGGACGTGTTGGAACTTTTAAATTGCATCAAGATAGATAAGTCGCTGGCACCGGATGGTATGTACCCCAGGTTACTGTGGGAGGTGAGGGGAGAGATTGCAGAGCCTCTGGCGATGATCGTTGATGGAGACCGGACAGGTTCCGGAGAATTGCGGATGTGGTTCCTATTTTCAAGAAAGGGAGCAGGGATAGCCCAGGAAATTACCGACCAGTGAGTCGGACCTGAGTGGTTGGTAAGCTGATGGAGAGGATACTGAGGGACAGGATTTATGAACATTTAGAGAAGTTTAGTATGATCAAAAGTAGTCAGCACGGCTTTGTCAAGGGCAAGTCGTGCCTGACGAGCCTAGTTGAGTTCTTTGAAAATGTGACTAAACACACTGACGAAGGAAGAGCGGTGGATGTGGTTTATATGGACTTCAGCAAGGTGTTTGATAAGGTCCCCCATGCAAGACTTCTTGAAAAAGTGAGAGGGCATGGGATCCAAGGGGCTGTTGCCTTGTGGATTCAGAACTGGCTTGCCTGCAGAAGGCAGAGTGTGGTTGTGGATGGGTCTTTTTCTGCATGGAGGTCAGTCACCAGTGGAGTGTCCCAGAGGTCTGTTCTAGGACCCTTGCTGTTTGTCGTTTTCATAAATGACCTGGATGAGGAAGTGGAGGGATGGGTTGACAAGTTTGCCAACAACGCCAAGGTTGGTGGTGTTGTGGATAGTCTGGTGGGATGTCAGAAGTTGCAGTGAGACATAGATAGGGTGCAAGACTGAGCGGAGAAGTGGCAAATGGATTTTGCGGATAAATGTGTAGTGGTCCATTTGGGCAGGTCCAATGGGATGAAGGTGTATAATATCAAGGTTAGGACTTCTAGCAGTGTAGAGGATCGGAAGGACCTTGGGGTTCGGGTCCATAGGACTCTTAAATCAGCCTCGCAGGTGAAGGATGAAGTCAAGAAGGCGTATTGTGTACTAGCCTTCATTTATTGAGGGATTGAGTTTAGGAGTCAGGAGGTAATGCTGCAACTTTATAAGACCCTTATCAGACCCCACTTGGAGTACTGTGCGCAGTTCTGGTCACCTCACTACAAGAAGGAAGTGGAAGCTATTGAGAGGGTGCAGAGGAGATTTACAAGGATGATGTTGCCTGGATTGGGTGGCATGCCTTATGAGGATAGGTTGAGGGAGCTAGGTCTTTTCTCCCCGGAGAGACGAAGGACGAGAGGCGACCCGACAGAGGTTTATAAGATGTTGAAAGGTATAGATAGGGTGGATTCTCGGAGGCTATTTCCCAGGCTGAAATGGACGCTATGAGAAGACAGGTTTAAGGTGCTGGGGAGCAGGTACAGAGGGGATGTCAGGGTTAAGTTTTTCACTCAGAGGGTGGTAAGTGAGTGGAATCAGCTGCCGAACTCGCTGGGGTCTTTTAAGAGACTTCTGGACGAGTACATGGGATTTAATGGGATCGAGGGTTATAGATAGGCCTGGCAGATAGGGATATGATCGGCGCAACTTGTGGGCCGAAGGGCCTGTTTGTGCTGCAGTTTTCTGTTCTATAATTTAGCAACAGTACAGGATTTGCAAGAAGATGTTAAAGAAGTGTATTTTTTTAGTTTAGCCTTTTAACTAGCCCGAGGAACTTTTTTTTCTTTTTTCGACTTTTTCAGAAGCTAAAATAACAGTAAGGTCAGGAGGAGGCTGCAGGGGGTTAGGCAGATAAGTATGACAGTGTAATGATGTGTGAGAGTTTGTCTTGGATGGGACCGGCTCAAAGTATCAACCAGCTGTACTTCTACTGTCTTTTCTGCATGTTCACTGTACTGAAATAACACATTTGACAATTACTGACACCTTTTTTTTAAGTCTCTGGTTTTCCTTTTCTAATTCCAAGATCTTCAAGTTACTGCCATCTGTAGAATCCATGACACTACGAAGTTCATCCACAGTTTTCAGCAGAGCCTGGTTTTCTTTCTCCATCTTAAGCAAACGACTGGAGGTCAACTCATTCACTTCCTGGCCCAGGGACTTATGAGGCCCTGCAAAGATTTTAAAAGCAAAGTCAGGCTGAATGATCCAGGTTACGTGTTAGTGAAGAATTATCAGTAGTTTTTGTAGCCACAGAACAGTAGTTTCCTGTCTTACTAATCTAACTTAGCTAATCAAATTTGGTGCACTGGAAATCTGTTTCAGTCAAATCAACAGAAAAGCATTTGGACCATTAATCTTAAAACTTATACTGAGCTATTGCAGTGTAGCTGAATATCACACAAAAAGTTTCAACATCAGATAAAACAAGTTTTATCCTTTACCCTTCCAAAACAATTTCTCCATCCTTAGCAGAAAGAAATGACTAACAAGCACTTTCCTCCCATCAACTCCATTCTAAATCCAGTTGCAAGAACCAATGCAAGCGCATTCCAGAAATAACTCACATTTTATTTTTCCCCCCTCCCTGTTGCTTTCCCATAATCATATAGTTGAAATTAAGAAATGAATGGTTAAGGGAATCAATGACATGAATTATGTCCTGTCACTTAATAGTATCACAATATGACATTTCAATGGACTGCACCACTGCAATCCATATTTCCTTAAATTCCAATAATGATGCATGATCAATACCAAGCCAACATATTGCAGATTCTTGAAAATCTAAAGTGAAACATTCAAGGCTAAAGATACTAACATTAGGCAGTTGTCAGAACTGGAAAAAGTTAGAAGTTAGAAAAGTATTAAGTTTGAATGAAACACAAAGGGGAGGAAAATGGAAATGAACAAAGGAGGTGGTGGACAAGAGAAAACCAATCGAGATTCCATGAGGATGAGTAAGGAGGTGCGTGCAGAGTCCAGAAAATGGAATACTCGTTGTCGAGAGCTTTGTCAAGCTCTCCACAGTGGAAAGCAGGAGGTAATAAGTGACAGAAGGGATGATGATGGTAATGGGACAAAACAAAAGGTGGTCTAGAGGAAGTGGAAATTATAGTAGCAAAACAGTAAACACAATCTGCCATCCAAAATAAATAACAGCAGAGATTATGGTCTGAAATTACTGAACTCAATGCTCACTCCAAAAGACTGAAAAGTGCCTGATAAAAAGTTGAGGTGCTGCAACTCTAGCTAATCTTTTTTGTGCTCTTTCCAATGCTTTACATCGTTCCTAAATTGTGATATTTGAGACTGGGCAGAATATTCTGGCTAGGGCCAACTAATATCTAATATTATGTAATGAATGGATGTATTTTTAAAATATTTTAGAGATTATGGTGGTGTTCCATTAACAAAGCTACGTGTTTGCATGATTAAAGACATTGTTTGCTGGAGCAGACGAGGAAGGAGCATCAGAGAGAAAGCTAAGACTTTACCTGTTAAAAACCTGTTTAAAATAAGTTTAAAGCACTTTGTTCTTTGTAGAACTGTTTAAAGCATTTACTTATTGTATTTACTGCTTTAAGAATTGTGAGGGAGTGATTATCAGGCAGTTGTGGCCCATCAGCTTTAATTATCAAGTGTCCACACGGTGAAGCCTTACATTGTTTGCTGGAGCAGACGAGGAAGGAGCATCAGAGAGAAAGCTAAGACTTTACCTGTTAAAAACCTGTTTAAAATAAGTTTAAAGCACTTTGTTCTTTGTAGAACTGTTTAAAGCATTTACTTATTGTATTTACTGCTTTAAGAATTGTGAGGGAGTGATTATCAGGCAGTTGTGGCCCATCAGCTTTAATTATCAAGTGTCCACACGGTGAAGCCTTACATTGTTTGCTGGAGCAGACGAGGAAGGAGCATCAGAGAGAAAGCTAAGACTTTACCTGTTAAAAACCTGTTTAAAATAAGTTTAAAGCACTTTGTTCTTTGTAGAACTGTTTAAAGCATTTACTTATTGTATTTACTGCTTTAAGAATTGTGAGGGAGTGATTATCAGGCAGTTGTGGCCCATCAGCTTTAAATCAGCGCCAAGTTTAAAAGGAGGCCTGGTGTAGATAGCGGGCAGCGTCGGAGCGGGCAGCGGAGTGAGAGGGAAGCAGAGTGAGCTATTAGGGCTTAATATCAAAAAGGGCTGGAAGGTAAAAAGGCCAGGTGGAAAGAACAAGGGAAAAAAAAAAAAATTTTTTTTTTTTTCAAAACTACTACAGCAAAAAACAAGGAAAAAATTTTTTCCCACAACAAATTATATTGAATAATGGAGGGGCATGTGATGTGCGGTTCCTGTATGATGTGGGAACTGGTGGACCCCAGGGTCCTTCCCAGAGACCATGTCTGCAGTAAGTGCAGGTTGCTGGAGGAGCTCCAGCTCAAGGTGGATGAGCTGGCCTCTGAGCTACAGACACTGAGGCTCATCAGGGGGAGAGAGGGTGTCATTGTCAATGGGGTGCAAGTGACATCCACCCCCCCTAGACTGTCTAAATCTAAGGGTCAGGAACAAAAGGGGGCTGCTGGGAGGAGGAAGGGGGGTGAGGAGCGGAGGCCTCAGCCTCTTAATCTGCATAACAGGTTTGAGGTTCTTGCTTCCACTCTGGAAGAGGACGAGGCAGGTGAGGTTGGTGAGCAAACTGCACACGGTACAGTGATGCAGCAGGACATAGGCAAAGAGAAGGGGAAAAGGAACGTAGTAGTGATTGGAGATAGTGGGGTGAAGGGTATTGACACTGTCCTTTGTCACAATGACAAAGTGCACAGAAGGGTGTGTTGTCTGCCTGGTGCTCGGGTACAGGATGTCGCAGCTGGGCTGCAGAGGAATCTGGAGTGGGAGGGTGAGAACCCAGTTGTGGTGGTACATGTGGGTGCCAGCGACGTAGGCAAAGTGCGGACTGAGGATCTGGGGAGGGAGTATGAGAAGCTGGGAATGGAATTAAAAAGTAGAACCGACAAGGTGGTCTTCTCTGGGCTACTGCCTGAACCGAGTGCAGACGGGCGTAGGGTTGACAGGAT
The DNA here is from genome assembly GCF_965287045.1 of Carcharhinus amblyrhynchos. Taxonomy (NCBI): domain Eukaryota; kingdom Metazoa; phylum Chordata; class Chondrichthyes; order Carcharhiniformes; family Carcharhinidae; genus Carcharhinus; species Carcharhinus amblyrhynchos. The sequence goes on along the minus strand of NC_137335.1, from coordinate 41,316,660 downwards.
AAAGGAAGTGAATGGGTGGCTCAGAGATTGGTGTGGGAGGAATGGGATCGAATTTATGGGGCATTGGCACCAGTATTGGGGTAGGTGGGACTTGTTCGGGCGGGATGGGGTTGGTCTGAATCGTGCTGGGACCAGAGTGCTGGCGAATCGAGTAAAGAGGACTGTAGACAGGGCTTTAAACTAATTGGGGGGGGGAGGGTGCGAGGGTAGGTGATGTTAGGAGGTCTACAGTTAAGGATAGGGTACAGGTAAGGGAAGAGGCTGAGGATGTCCCAAGTGGTGGCGTTACGGCAAATAGGGTCCAGAAGAAGGCTGGGATGAAAGCGCTTTATCTGAATGCACGAAGCATTCGGAATAAAGTGGATGAGCTGGTGGCGCAGATCGACACAAATGGATACGATCTGGTGGCCATTACAGAGACGTGGCTGCAAGGTGACAGGGACTGGGAGCTGAATGTACAGGGCTATCAAGTGTTTAGGAAGGATAGGCAGGAGGAAAGAGGGGGTGGCGTAGCTCTGCTGATTAAGGACAGCATCAAGGTGGTAGCAAGGGATGATATCGGAGCCAAAGAGCAGAAAGTGGAATCGTTGTGGGTGGAGATTAGGAACAGCAAAGGGAGGAAGACGCTGGTGGGTGTCGTCTATAGGCCCCCGAATAATGATCTGGAGGTGGGGCGGGCTGTTAACGCGCAAATAAGTGCGGCGTGCAGGAATGGGACGGCAGTAGTTATGGGGGATTTCAATCTGCATATTGATTGGTCGACCCATGTTGGACGAGGTGGGCTCGAGGAGGAGTTCTTGGAATGCTGCCGGGATAGTTTCCTGGAACAGTGTGTGTTGGAGCCGACGAGGGAGCGAGCTATCTTGGATCTGGTGCTATGTAATGAGGCGGGTAGAATTAGGGACCTTGAGGTGAAGGATCCTCTTGGAGAGAGTGATCATTGTATGGTGGAGTTTCTGTTGCAGATGGAGGAGGAGAAAGTGGGTTCCCGGACACGTGTCCTTTGTTTGAATAGAGGGGAGTATGGTAGGATGAGAGAAGAATTGGCGAATGTGGACTGGGGGAGCGCGTTGGAAGGTAGGTCTGCTGAGGAGCAGTGGAGGATCTTTAAGGAGATCTTTCTTGGTGCTCAGCAGAAATTTATTCCGATGGTTAAAAAGGACAGTAGGAAGAGAGGTAATAAGCCGTGGATAACGAAGGAGGTGAAGGAAAGTGTTAAATTAAAAGCGGAGGAATTTAGAGTAGCTAAGAGTAGTGGGCGAGAAGAGGATTGGGAAAGGTTTAAATGTCAACAAAGATTGACAAAAAAGTTGATAAAGGAGGGTAGAAGAAGCTATGAAGCTGGGCTAGCGCTTAATATAAAAAAAGGATAGCAAGAGTTTTTATAAATATATAAAAAGGAAGAGGCTGGCTAGGGTGAACGTTGGTCCCTTAGCGGATGAGAAAGGGGACCTAGTGGTAGGGGATGGGGATATGGCTAAGGTCTTGAATAACTTTTTTGTTTCTGTCTTCACGGAGGAGGACGTGAATAATTTGCCGGGTGTTAGCGATGGAAAGGTGGTAGGACTGGAGGGTCTTAATGACATTACTGTTACTAGAGAGGTGGTGCGCGACAGACTGGAGGGGCTGATTGTGGACAAGTCCCCAGGACCGGATGGAATGCATCCGAGGGTTCTGAAAGAAATGGCGGAGGTGATAGTGGATGCCTTGGTGGTTATTTTCCAGACGTCGCTGGATTCCGGGGAAGTGCCGGAGGATTGGAAAACGGCTAATGTTACGCCGTTGTTTAAGAAGGGTGCCAGGCAAAAGGCGGGGAATTACAGGCCGGTTAGTTTAACGTCTGTGGTAGGTAAAATGTTAGAATCCGTCATTAAGGAGGAAATTGCGAGGCATCTTGAAGGGAATTGCTTGATAGGGCAGACGCAACACGGTTTCATTAAAGGGAAGTCGTGTCTGACAAATTTACTGGAGTTCTATGAGGATGTGTCTAGGGCGGTGGATAGAGGAGAGCCGGTGGATGTGGTCTTTCTGGATTTTCAGAAGGCGTTTGATAAGGTACCTCAAGAGGTTACTGCAGAAGGTCAGAGGACATGGAGTTGGGGGTAGGGTGTTAGCGTGGATAGAGGATTGGTTGTCAAATAGGAGGCAGAGAGTGGGGGTCAATGGGTGCTATTCGGATTGGCGGATGGTGACTAGTGGGGTGCCCCAGGGGTCGGTGCTGGGGCCTCAGCTATTTACCATTTATATAGATGATCTGGAGGAGGGAACCGAGTGTAGGGTGTCGAAATTTGCTGATGACACCAAGATTGGGGGAAAGGCAAATTGTGCGGAGGGTGTGGAGAGTCTGCAGAAGGATCTAGATAGGCTGGGCGAATGGGCCAGGAAATGGCAAATGGAATTTAATGTTGGCAAGTGTGAGGTGGTCCACTTTGGTAGGAAGAATGGTAGGAAGGACTATTACTTACGTGGCGAAAAACTGCAGCAGGCGACGGTGCAGAGGGACCTCGGGGTCCTTGTGCATGAGTCGCAAAAACCCAGCCTGCAGGTGCAGCAGGTGGTCAGGAAGGCGAATGGGATGCTGGCCTTCATAGCGAGGGGGATTGAATATAAAAGTAGGGAGGTCTTGCTGCAGCTGTATAGGGCATTGGTGAGGCCGCAGCTGGAGTACTGTGTGCAGTTTTGGGCGCCGCACCTGCGCAAGGATATTTTGGCCTTGGAGGGAGTGCAGAGGAGGTTTACTAGGCTGATACCGGAGTTGAGGGGGTTGAGCTATGAGGAGAGGCTGAATAAACTAGGCTTGTACTCATTAGAGTTTAGAAGAATGAGGGGAGATCTCATTGAGACGTATAAGATGATGAATGGGATGGATAGGATAGAGGTGGAAAGACTCTTCCCGCTCAAAAAAGACAGTAGGACTAGGGGGCACAGCCTCAAGATAAAGGGGGGGCGGTTCAGAACGGAGTTGAGGAGGAACTTCTTCACTCAAAGGGTGGTGAATCTCTGGAATTCTCTGCCCGTTGAAGTGGTGGAGGCTGCCTCGCTAAATATTTTTAAGAAGCGGGTTGATGGGTTTTTGATAAGAGAGGGGATTAAGGGTTATGGGGAGAGGGCGGGAAAGTGGAACTGAGCCACGACAGATCAGCCATGATCTTATTGAATGGCGGGGCAGGCTCGAAGGGCCAGATGGCCTACTCCTGCTCCTATTTCTTATGTTCTTATGTTCTTATGTTCTTAAACTGGGAGAAGTTAATAGGGACAACTCATCTATGAAAACTGAGAGATAAGAGTAGAGGTGTTAGGTTCATGCATTTGTAACGAGGGAATATGATGTGTTTGAGTTGCAAGTAAATGGGTTGAATCTGAAATTCACATTACATGTTAAGTGAAGACTTGTCCTTTCAGCAATTGAATTTCAAAGGGGAGTTTAGAAATGATAAAGAATTTTTACAACCTTCAAAGGTAAACAGGGAAAGGTATATTAAATTTCACTGACCTGAAAGAAGAGGTAATAGGAAACCAAAATATTTTTATACTTGGAGATGTTCAAAGAGGTGTTTGAGGACAATAGAACTTGAAATGAAAGGAATGAAAGAGAAAAAAGATATTTAAGGGAAGATGTTTGCAACTGAGCTGTATAGGGAGATGCCCTAAAGCCTAGATCTATTGTGCTGAGAGGGTGCAAAAGTTTTGCATTTGAAGCAGTCATCCAGTTGAGCCAGAAAAGTATTTGTTCACAGAACAGTTTGGTTCTCAACGTTCACTTTGGATTTCCACATTGAGTGCAAGTGTTATTGAAGTGAGAACAATTCTTTGCTTTGGGTAAATATGACTAGATTTTTATGGTAAAAATCTATAAAATGAAGGGGGGGGGGTGTTTTCTGTGAGACAATGTTCTCAATGCAACTTTAATCTTATATTCTTGTGTTCGTTTCCCTTCTTTTTAATAAAAAGGTATTACTGGAGTTCTATGCTTTTGGGTGTCACTTGTTCAGCAATAAAGTCTACTGTGGCCATAACAAGAAGTTCAACACATTACCCTTGCTTTTGTACTCTATGTCTCTATTCATAATGCCTAGGAGACTTCATACTTTGTGACATTTGTGTACCTTTAAAATAAGTTTTTTTAAAATGATATCTGGAGCTCTCAGTTTCAGTCTCTCTCATTGCTGTCGAACTGCCTACAAGATGTCCTTTTATTGCTTAAGTAGCTTAAAGGGGGCCTTGGATCCTTTTTGAGATTAATTTTATGGCCCTGCATTATTAGGAGAAAAGATCATGCGGTCTGGATAGTTCTTTTTCCTTCCCAGGGAGTTTGATGTTTTTTTCCCTTTTTGGCTGCCGGTTGAGTTTTAGTTTTTACAAGGGACATCAAGCTGGAAAGTAGTATTTCTCTCTCTCTCTTCCTGGTTTTGGAATTTCTGCGGGTTAGCCAAAAGCCTTCCTGGAGTAGAAAACCTGGTATTGGTGGTTTGACCATTCTTACTGCATTGAAGTTAACTTCCCCCCAGTTAATTATTTTTATTCTGAATCATTTTTGGTCCTCTTCCACAGTCAACATAAACCCGTCCCCAGTGTTGTTGAGCTCCCAAAACAGCAGGGTTTGCGATGTCAGGAAAGTTGCGTAACTGTGGCCTTTGACTAGTGCTTTAATTAGCTTCATTGCTTGCCCAGCTCCTTCAAGCCAGCTATCAATTTCTCTGACAGCTCACCCCTGGAAAAATATTTGGGTAGCGGTAGTGGTCTTGTCCTGATATGGTTTCCTGGCCCTGCCTCCAAACCAGTCTCCATGGGTCTCAGAAATTCAACCTATTAATGCTCATTTATTTCTACAGATAATGAGTAATTAATATTACTTCATGACAAAACATTAGCTGCAAGAGAAATGAACTAGGAATCTGAAATAAAGGGCTGAATTCTCCCATTCTGTTCAAGGCAAGTACGACAGTGGACAGAAGTGGAGTATCTAGCGAGAGACAAAAAGTCAGAAAACCAATGACATAAAAACTGGCGGCACTTCTCCCAGTGGTGGGTCAGTTGTCCAGCTGCCTCGTGGCACGAACGTCATTTACATCTCATGAACGTTCGTTATAATAACTGCTCGCTAGAATTTCCTCAGATATTTCAACTTTGCATCACGCCAGCAAGAAATTACGTTGGCCTCAAACCCATTTTAAGATGAACGACATGCACATTTATGCATATATACAATCAGTACACCATACATAGACTATCTACTACAGTGCTGTGCCACCCCTGTTGCACTGAACACACACTGCTGGGCAGAACGGTTCGTACCCTCCAGTGGATTGCATTGTGCTACTTTGACCGACTCTGACCAATACTGTATCTTGAATTGTGGTCTCTAGCAGGTCTCTGTTCCTGATCCCTGATACTGTAGGCTATATCGACAGCAGTGTGCAGTGGGACTCGTGCAGCTTCCACTTTGAAGTTCATTTGGGAATGGGGTGCGAGCGGGGGATGGGGCTGACAAAATCAAGGAAAGCAATGGGCATGAAGGGCACAGGAGTAAGAAAGTGGATGAGGATGATGAGCAATGGGAGGCAGAGGGGAAGACCAAGTGGTGGGAATCTAGACCCCAAGATGGGTGCATGAAATGTTGATAAAGAAGGGGACCAGTGATATCATACTGTTTATTGGAAGGGGATGCGTGCAAACTCTGAAAATGGGTAGGGGTCTGTTAGTGTTACATGTTAGAAACTGTTCGCACAAACACCCCAAATTCGGAGTTGTTGTGTTTGGGAGGGTCACTGTTGTCAATTTCCAATGAGGACATAATTTCCTCATTGGAAATTGAGAAGCCTTCTGTTTTTTGATTCCTGTCTGTAAGCCTCTGCCTAAGTGCAGAGATTCCTCTTGCAAAATGGAAAGGAATGTCAGATGACAGGTGGTCCAGGGGCTACGTGGATCTCACAATCAGAGATAGGAGATACTGAAGGAGCAAGTAATCATTGGGAGCATGGTGCATTCCAGCTATAGGGAGGGGCAAGGGCTACGTGCGCCACAAAAATAACAGCTTAGTGTGCAGAGCTGTCTTACAGTCAAGGTCCCGGGGCTTGGCAGTCTCTGTACTGGACTGCAGAGGGAATGGTGACTAGGGCATCTGCAACCTGTAGACATAATACAGGAAGGGTCTGCAAAATCTTGTTCATTGATTTCTTCTGTGGCATTGTTTAAGAAGCCTTTTTTTTAAAAGGTTAAACACCTGCATGAAGACCTTTACACGTTACACTGCAAGTGGAGATATGGCAGTGGGAAATTCATTGAATTTGGAAGTTGGTGGTTGGAACAAATGGAAACTGGTGATGAGTACCAAGAAATTGGGAGACCCATTAGGGGAGATATTTGCAGTATTTGAAAGATGTATGTATATAATCTTTGTATATAACAGTACACACAGCCTCAAGGTGGAATGGTAGAGACAACATAGGGCACTGGGTAGGTGATGGGCTCGGGGAAGTGGAGGGGGAGTGTTGGTTAGTGAAAAGTCCACCCAACAACAATGGAATCCAGTATTACTGGGGGAGGCTGGAGAATCACAACAGATATTCTAAATTCCCATCATCATGAGGCTCCAGATAAATCAGAGACAGTGAGCGAATAAGCATCAAACCCAATATTAGAGGTGTAGCAGCATAACCACCCTCAAGACCCAGAACAATGGCTACCAGGAAAAACGAAATAACATTGGTTGTCTGGGAAGGGTATATGGTAGTGTGGGAGGACCACTAAGCTGGGCTATGGAGCCCCTTCTTGGGATATATAGGAACTTGTTAGCACTGATACAGCGAATAGGATCAAGGTCAGTTACAAAGGACAAGGGCCTCATTGCCCAGAAAGCAACTGAAAATCAATTTCCTTCAGCGCTCTTAAAAGAGATAGATAGAATTCACCAGCCTCACATTAAAGCCTCAGCATCGACAAAATATAAAGGTAGGGATGCATGCAGCTTTGTAGAATGAAGGCAATAGAAGAGGCACAGCTGCATCATATCTGGAATCCCATTAATTGGGGGCAGTCACTGACTCACAACAAATGCTATTCATTACCAGCCAAATGCCTTTCACTTATTGACTATGAGCAACTGAAAAGTCATCGGCGTACCACTTCAAAGAATGCAGAGCACTGCTATCTCGGCTTAAATCATCTCATTCACACCTCATCATCCCAAGACATCCAGCATTCTGGAGTCCCACATTTCCCAACCATATCTCAGTTTCCCTTTCTGCAACATTTAATTAATGTCTTCTCCTTACAAATGAGTGAAGGGTCATGCCAGGCACAGTTGCAATTGTCCCGAGAACTTGTAAATCATGTAGCAAATTTCACGTGAAGACCTGATGCCATGAGAGTTCGGAGGCATTCACTTACTAGTGGTTTTGAAGGGGATGGCAACACTCAATTTCTTTGCTCAGGGGCAGACCTGTGCGATATCTCAAGTCTGCAACACACTGCTGTGTAAAGGTGGTTACCAATGCTCTTTACAGGAAGAGCCATGATTTCGTCAGGTTTGCTCTGGATGGCTGCAAAGTCAGGCTCAAAGATTCACTGGCTTCGCAGCCATCTCAGGCTTCCCAAGAATGCACGGTACAACAGATTGCATCCATAGGGTTATACAGGATCCATGACTGCGCTATGTTTTTGAACCTTAACTGGTGTGTGACCATTACAAGCACATCCCTAGTACCCTGGGAGTTGTCATGACTCTTACATCCTCAGTCACTCTCAGATGCCTGGGATTTTCGCAGGGCCAGAATGTCTGCAGAGTTGTTTGCTTGGGGATGAAGGGTAACCACTTAAATACTCATTGATGACTCTGGTGCATCACCCTCAAATTCATGCCAAGGAGGTACAATGTTGTTCACAGTTTCACTTGCTCCATTATACAGGAAACCATTAAACTTGTGAAGGTACGTTTCAGATGCTTAGATTGCTCAGGTGCTTCTGTGCAATATGAACCAGAAAAAGTTCTCCACATGATCAGTGTGCTGTGTCCTTCACAATCTGGTTATGCAAAGAACCTTTGCCAGACTAGAGGAGGATGAGAACTCATGGGAAGATGAAGATGCAAAAGTCCAGGAAGCCTAGGGAACTCCTGCAGTATTCCACGAGCATTCGGATTCCATAGAACAAAGAAGATGCAGATAACATGCCTGTGGTAGATGGGCAAACAAGAAAAAACAAGTCTTGCATACACACTTGTGTTCTGGCCTCATGACGTGATTTTAACCTTGATCAACAATGCCCTGCTATTGCACTCACTTCGTGAGCTTAAAGTCTACTGAGGAATAACATCAAATGATGCGAACATTTCCGGAACTGAAACGAGGATCAGCTTAAGGATCTCATAGAAAAGTGCATGTCTTCGGTACAGGTACTAATATGGAGATGACCCCGATGCTACTAGAATATCACTGTTGACAAGTTGTCCTCATTCACTGCTGTTCCTTGAGGAATAAAGGTTATAAATGTTTCCATCATACACTTCTAATAAAGATTTAAACGCATCACCCTGACAACACAAGGCACCAGAGACTAGTTGCACTGAGGTTGACATCACATGAATGTTCACCTCAGTGAGGGAATATCATGAGGGAGGACGGTTAAACCTTTATAGAAGGGCATTTCAAAATACAAATTCACAATGCTTTCAGTTGGCCAGAACATTCACATACTCATCAAATGATTACAGAAAAAGAGCAACTTCTTTCACAGTGATGGCACACCCATAAACTAGAAGTGGCATCAATTTTTAAAAAAAATTTTCCCAACCCTTCTGCTGTGCTTTGGTGCTAACCTGACATCCACAGCAAAGATGGAGGCAGCCTGCTGATTGTTATGTCCTAATATTTGTGGATCACCTCATATGGCACTACTGTACCTTCAACTTTTTTTTAAAATCACAATCCCGCAACTCTGCGTTTCTCAGCTGACAGCTATGGCTGATGTCATTTTGGCACTGGTTTGTTTGCAGGAGTCTTTTTATTGCTGCTTAAATGGTTTTTTAAAATTTTTACTGGGGTGTTTCTGACTCTGCATTTTTAGGAGACAACCTGGTTAGCAGATCAGGTGACAGGACTTCTTTCATTTTCAGTTTGAGCTGCTGTTTACTTTGAGTTTTGAAGGGGTATTAAGCTGAAAAGTCGTCTCTCTCCTGCCCTGGTTTTGGAAATTCTGCTGGTCATCTGAAAGCAAGATCTTGCCTTTCCAGAATGGGAATTTGCTGTTGGTGCATTGCCTAGAGTCCATGGTGTTCTGAGTCAATCCAGAGAACTGCAGACTTCATCTAAAGGACCCAAGTTCATTATTACGTGAGCATTAGTTTTTTGTGTGTTAAACCTGTGAAAAGGATCTTTTGTTTATGGGACTGGTTTGGTTGGAACACATTAGATATATTTGTTAAGGGTTATACATTATGGTGGTCGTTCTGTTTCTTGATTGTAATTGATAAAAGTTTTTGCTAATTTTCTTACTATACATGTTAACTATATACTAAATAAACTTTGTTTGATAAAAGCTCCCTGGTGGGTCATTTGAATTATACTGAAGTGGAACATATCATGCTTATCCTAGCCAAATTCAAGATGCAAAACTTATGATCCAGGCAAGCTCCATAGAACACTTTGGAGTTTCTGGCATGAAACCATAACATTTTGGCAGAAGTCCTCTGGTGGCCCAAGGCCTGGAGGGCCCCAGGGTCATAAGGTTCTCCTGCCTAGGGGCAGAAGTGAGCATCTACACAACCTTGGAGTGCTGTGAGGGGAGACCCCTGATTGGTCTGGCTGACACACTTTTCCTGTGGGTGCCAGGTGGCCCTGGTCTGACTCAGCAGGAGATGGGACACCTGGAGGGAGGTCAATGTCCCTCATCCCTACTTCGTCCACATCTTGATGTGCCCAACAAGGTATGTGACCATAGAATGCAGGGTTGTGTACAAATCTGGCAAGGTCTGCTGGACCAAGATGGATGTCAACCTTTCTATGGTAACCTTGAGATGCTCGCATATCGAAGCCATGACATCAGACAAAACGTAGACAGACTCCTCCATCTTTCACCCTAGTCTGCTGAGTGATTCATGATGTTGATGATGAGAAATAATGTTGAGATGTGTATCTCCTGCAAGATCAATGAAGAGGGTAGCTGTTTCAGTACGTGATGCCATGACGAGGGTTTGATATTTGGAGGAATGTGAAGTGATGACTTATCAAGATGAGATCATTCCTGCACTTTGGACACAGTAGCCAGCTGTGCTAACCTCCTGAGTAACAGCCTCCCAGTCTGTGGAGTTGACATTTGGGTGCTTCTCAGAGCCATTCCACAGTGGAAGACCTGGCTCTGCGCCCAAATTTCTCAAGTTCCTGCCATTTCAGTCCTGGTTCTGCCATGCTACACGATAGTTAAAGCCTACCAATGCCGCTATTTTCTCAGAAGACGAAGGAAATTTATCATGTCCGCCACGACTCTCACCAACTTTTACAGATGCACTATAGAAAGCATCCTTTCTGGTTGTATCATAGCTTGGTATGGTTCCTGCTCTGCCCAAGACCGCAAGAAACTACAAAGGTTACGAACGAAGCCCAATCTGTCATGCAAATCAGCCTTGCATCTTTGACACTGTCTACACTTCCTGCTGCCTCAGAAAAGCAGCCAGCAAAATCAAGGAACCCATGCGCTCTGGACACACTCTCTTCCACCTTCTTCCATCAGGGAAAAGATGCAAAAGTCTGAGGATCAACCAATTCAAAAACAGCTTCTTCCCTGCTGCCAGACTTTTGAATGGACCTACCTTATATTAAGGTGATCTTTCTCTACAACCTAACTATGACAGGAACACTTCATTCTGCATCGTTCCTTTCCTTTTCTATGAATAGCATGCTTTATCAGTATAGTGCGCAAGAAATAATATTTTCACTGTATACTAACGTGACAATAATAAGTCAAATTTTTAAAAATGTGGAAATATTTAACAAGTCAGGCAGCATGAGTTCTAACAAAGGGTCATCAATCTGAAACATTAACTGTTTTACTCTCCACAGATTCTGCCAGATCAGCTGAATGTTTTCCAATTTTATTAAAATGCGTGCTTATACCAGTAACTGAATTTTATATTAACTAGTTTTCAAAAAACTAACGTAAATGGAAGAATACAACTTCAAAATATCCAACATGAAATATAAAATAATACATGTTTGAAACTGCTGCAATTAAGTGGATTGACAAAAATTATCTTGAGACACGGATAAACGTAACAGGTTTAACATGACTTTACTTACCTTCAGATAATTCATTAGTCTTGGATAGCTGTTCTAGTTCCCAGCCCAAGTGCAACGATTCATCCATACTTTGTTTCTGAGCCATTTCAAGGTTCAAGTTTTCTTCCATCAACTCCTCAATACGCTTTCTCTCTGTGTCACGTACCTTCAATAAGAAAACACAGCTCAAAGGAATCCTAATAGCACTTTGTAAAGAAGACACAAATTATGTACTGAATTAGAATAAAAATAACAAAGCCAAATCATATTTATAATTTATGAAAAATCTAAAATATGATGCAATAAACTATCCAGTTTATATTCAACTTCATGAACATTTGAGCTAATGGTACTTCTGTCACATTCACCATGCTTGAGTGTTACTTTTAACCTATACTGACCATAAGGGAAATTTTTGCCATTACTTGGAATGCTTGCTTTATACCCCTACCAGAAAATGTTGACATCATTTGCTTTCAACAGCATTCATTTGCGCTCATTTGACATCAATTGCACCCTGCAGCTACTGCCTACAATTAAGACTTCAGAGCAATTTTCTCCTACCCCACCCCCTTCCGGATTGCAGCATTTCCTTCCCACATCTACCACCTCATCTCTTTAGTTCCTACCATAACAGGATGCTCAGGTCATGGTGTCAGCCCAAAACAAAATGACCATAAAGACCCGCTCTTTGCAGTTTTCCAGCTACAATGGCAGCAAAACCCAGCCAGTGGAGAGCCCAAAACCAGAAGAGGGGTAGTAAACAAAGGACTGAGACTAATGGGAGGGGGGGGGGGGGTTGCGGGGAGAGAGGAGAAGAAGAGAGAGAGAGGAGGAGTGTAATGAGGAATCACATAGGAGGATCAGACTCTTTCTTCCCAAGGCATCAATTGAGGAATTAATAAAATCAGTTAAGATCTAATGGGTATCTAATGGCGCTCTCAAGCATGTATTGTGGAAAGGTTTTCTTTGGACTAAATGAAAAAGTTAATACGTTCAGATATAGTGGCAGATACAGTGGGCCCACAACAGTGGAAGCCACCGCGGGGTATAGAAAGTGCAGATAGATACTTAAAACAAAATTAGGAGAGCAAAGATAGGGCGTAAAAAAACACTGTCGAGCAAAATAAAGGAAAATTCCAGGGTGAAAGAACAAGAGGATAATCAGGAAAAGAGTAGAATCCATTAGGGACCAAAGTGACAATGTACGTGTGGGACTGGAATAATTGGGTGAAGTTTCAGATACTTTTTTTTACATCCGCATTCATGATGGAGAAGGACGATGTAGGTATACAAATCAAGGAGGGGGATTGTGATATAACTGAACAAATTAGCATTGGGAAGGAGGGGGTTTTAGTGGGCTTAAAGCTGATAAATACCCAGGTTCAGATGAAATGTATCCCAGGCTGATGTGGAAGACATGGGAGGAGACTGCAGGAGCTTTGACGCTAATTTTCAAATCCTCTCTGGCCACAAGAGATGATGTGGAGATGCCAGCGTTGGACTGGGGTAAACACAGTAAGAAGTCTCACAACAGCAGGTTAAAGTCCAACAGGTGGCTTTTGCTACCAAATAAACCTGTTGGACTTTAACCTGATGTTGTGAGACTTCTTACTGCACAAAAGCGATGCCAGAGGACTAGAGGATAGCTAATGTAGTACCATTATTCAAGAAGGGAAGTAGGAATAAACCAGGTAATTACAAGCCAGTGAATCTAACATCAGTGGTAGAGAAATTATTGGTAAAAATAGAGGGACAGAATTAATATCCATTTGGAGAGGCAAGAATTAATCAAGGATAAATCAGCATGGCTTTGTCAGGGGGAAATCATGTCTAATAAATTTGAGTAAAGTTTTTTGAGGAGATGACTAGGTGGGTAGATGAGGGCAGTGAAGTTGATGTAGTCCATATTGTTATTTTCCCTTGGTAGGAGGGGTCAATAACCTGGGGCATAGATTTTAAGTAAGGAGCAGGAGATTTAGAGTGGATACGAGGAAAAATATTTTCATCCCGAGGGTGATGGGAATCTGGAACTCATTATCTGAAAAGATGGTAGAGCAGGAATCAATTAGATGAGTGCTTGAAAAACCATGGCACAAAGGCTATAGGCTGAGTACTTCAAAATGGAATTAGAATAGATAAATACTTGATGGCCAGTGCAGGCTCCATAGGCTGAAATGCCATTTTTTTGTGTAGAACTCAATAACTCTAAATTAGTTTAAGTAAATAACTTGCTTGTGTTTTTCAATGCAGGTTGATCACATTTGGTGCCTTTGCACACTTAAATTTTGATCCCTTCAAGCACCTTTGATTGCATTCAATTTCAAAGATAGCAAAACACTGCTAACTGTGTGAAAAACCCATTCCTGATTAGAACATTTGATGTCAAATGATCACTGATTGTTTTTGAGTGTATTTGAACACAAAAACGGTGGCAAGGTTTTCTGGTAGGGACTTACCTTTCAGTCCACCCAATTTACAGTACCACTGCTGCTCCACATACCTCACTTTCACAGGTCTTTCCCTAGGTGGCAATGCAAGCATGTTCTATTAATTTTATATTCATTATTTAATGACTTGAGCCACACGTTCCTTTAGGGGCAAGTGTTATTTAACATGTATCAAAAATGATTGAATTTTCGTCAGTTTTAGAAATTTAATCTTAAATATACTTCACTTTTATTTGCCTGCCTTATGGCTTTGGGACATGCTGCTTACATTCTTTCTACATGTACACCCCTCCAAATCTGAAAGCCACTCATGGTACGGTCTGGATTCCTTCTCACATATGCTACCTGCTGCCTATCAGGTGCCCTGTATGCCACAACAACAAAGCAAGCACATGGCAACTGATCACCTCTTTATTTCCAACCATCAACTCACTTCACAATAGTGAAATTTATTTGTCCTTTATCTGCTGCCCACTTCACAATTTGGTACAATCTTCCTCACTGTGAGTTACACCCCCCCAAATTTTATATCAAATTTTAACAATATTATCTCAGTTTTGGAGTTCAAATCATTTATTTGTGAATTCTGGTGTACAATATTTGATTATCCACTGAAGATATGTCTTAATCATTTTTGAAAGAGATTTCTAATCCACACACGAGATCATAATCTGACACAACAGAATTGTTCCTTTCAATCAGGTGATTTGCTATATGCAAGATGCCTTGTAATACATACTAATAATTACTGTATATTTAATGAAAATAAATATAGCAAAAGGAAATCAACACCTACCATCTCCATATCATGTAGTTTAGCCATTAATTGTAGATTCTCTTTTTCAAATTCATGCAATTTGTCACAACGTGCACGGGCTCCTTCAAGTTGGTCTTCCAACATAATTTTTGTCTCTAACAAAATTTTGTTATCTTCTTTTAACTCCTGAAATATTTAATTGCACAAAATATTAACAAGTTCTATTTCTGAAGGGCATGTTGTTAACTATTAATCCTACAACTCAACATACCTCAGTTCTCGCTTTGTAGAATTCTATGTCATGAAGTCGATCTTTATATCGTATAACTTCACTTTCAAGTTTGTCAACTTTAATTGCTTTTTCACGCAGTGAGTCAAGCTCATCACGATACGTCCTAGCAGAGCGGGCATCAGACAAAAGTTGCAGGTTCTGGCAAATAAAGGCACAATTACTTTCAAAACACAGAAGTAAAACAATTGTTTGTGTATTATTCTAATAAGGCTTTTGTTAAATAAAAATTAAGAAGCCCAAAATTAAAGCTGCAAGTATGGTTGCAGGCAGAATGTTTCAATTTGGTACTACTTAGGATTTATTAGCATACTATGACAAAATAGGGCCAATTTTAGTTGTTGTTGAACATTAGCAAAAATACATACAATTTGGAAATAGTTACACCCAGAGTACAATACTTAAACTAAGCATTATTTAATATGCAAAACAGTTAATCTGGAGATAAACTAGGCTATATACACACCTCTTGTTGTAGTCTTTTTAGTTCAACTTCCATGTGTTCCAGCTCCTGCTTGGAGTCCAATAATTGCTCAGTTTTCTCTTCCCTTAAAATGAATGAAACACTCGTACTTCAAAAAGAAAGTAGGGGGATTCATTATTTATAACTGGTAACAAAAGAAATGCAGTCCTGATACCCAACAATTCTATAAGACTCAATAAATGTATAATATTCAAATAAAAACACTGAATATGCAGAATCGATGTTTAAACTTTCACAACTGAATTGTGGTGTAGAATTTCTTTGTACTACAAGCAGCTGTATTATGGGCTCTCTAATATTTTCTATTCTTTCCTTATTACTTATTCCAAGGTGCATTTAAACATTTTTCTGAGCAAGTTCTTTTTGATGATGCATGTTCGAAGTTCAGCAGTACCTGAAGACTTATTGTTTCATTCTATCCTTATAATAAATCAAGATCTAGATGAAGAACAACAAACTTTGGCTAAAAATATAACTAACTTATCATGACATACCTTGAGAAAAATCTACCCAAATAGGTAAATTAGTCTTTGTGCTCACATATATACTAATACTCAGCCATTATTTTGCAGTCATGAGTAGCTAAAGGGGTTGGACCTTGGGGAAACATCTCCAGTGAAGTCCTCCAACATCCACAATCTTTTTTGTGCTGGGTATAGCTCTAGCCAACACAGCGTTTTCCTGTTGATTTCAATTTTACGAGGGCTCCTTGATGTCATGCTCAAGTAAAATGCTGCCTTGATAAGGGCAGTCATTCTCACCTCACCCCTGGAATGCAGCTCTTTTGCCCATGTTTGGACCAAGGTTGTAAGGAGCTGAGTGGTCCTAGCAAAACTTGGATTGAGCACTGGTGGGCAGGTCATTCAAGACAGAATGTTTGTCATCAAATTGCAGGACATCCAAGTATTGAATGGCAGACATGAAGTTTGACAGTTAAGCTAAAATGGAAGGGTCATGAAAGGTGGTGGCGAGGAAGAACTGTTTGTGATAATGTAAATGTAGAAATTGCTTCTGATGTCACCATTGGAGGGGCAGCAAGTAGATGAAAAACAGGAGTGGCCAAGGATAGGTCCTTGGAGGACATCAGAGGAGACAGTGTAAGAACAGGAAGAGAAGCTCTCCTTGGCTACCTATCACCAGCATGCATGATTTTGAAGCTCTTAAGATGATAATCTTTCGGCCTTCTCTTTGCAAGAGAAAAGAAATCCACGACTGTTCATCCCTACCCAGTGTGCATAACCCTTCAAATTACTAATATAATTCTTGGAAAATCTCTCTAGACCTTTGAGTGTCTCTAAATTCTTTTTAAAATATGGCAGCCAGAACTGTACACCATTGCAAGTGTAGTCTAAAAGTTTATTTTTCAATTTATCCCCTCTGAAAATAAATCCTAGCATTTAGATTATAATTTTTTTACGTCTGCTTTATTAATTTGCACCTCCACCTTTAGAGGTTTGGGTTAAGGGAAATTTGTAAAGTTAAGAGGAATGGACAAGCCAATAGTGCAGGGTAACAATAACTTGAGATATATATCAAGCGATATCAGGCAGCATGACAGTACAGTGGGGGTTTGATTCCTGCCTTAGACCACTGTCTGGGCAGAGTTTACACATTCTCCCTGTGTCTGCGTGGGTTTTCTCCTGATGTTCCCACAGTCCAAAAATGTGCAAGTTAGGTGGATTGGCCACGGTAAATGTGCAGGATTACAGGTGGACCTGGGTAAGACACCGTTTCAGAGAATTGGCGCAGACTCGGTTCAAGTCCCATCATGTCCAAAGATGTGCACATTAGGTGGATTGGCCATGCTAAATTGTCCCTTGGTGTCCAGGGATGTGTTGATTGGGTGGAGTAGCCATGGTAAATGCACAGGGTTACAGGGATAGGGCAGAGGGGAGCACCTTGTTGGAATGCTCTTTCAGGGGACTGATGCAGACTCGATGGGCTAAATAGAATCCTTACAGTGCAGAAGGAGGCTATGTTTCGAAGGGTAAACGTGAATACAAACACAAGAGTGCGCTAGCGAATAAAGTCAATAGAGAAGTATGGTAAAAAGACAGAATTAAAGTCTCCTTATCTGAATGCACGCAGCACACAAGATGGGAAAATGGTGAATTGACGGAACATATAGAAATAAATAGGAAATTGCTGGAATCTATTAAGAAGGTAGCAGCAGGACATTTAGAAAATCATTATACAATTAGGCAGAGTCAATATAGGTTTGAAAAAGGGAAGTTGTGTTTGATGGATTAGAGTTCTTTGAGAATCTAACAAGCTAGGTGGATTTGTTTCCCAATTTTTTCATTGCTGGCAAAACCTGCATTTATTGTCCATCCCCGATTAATCTGAAATGTTCAGTTCATGGGCAAAGTAAGAATCAACCACATTGCTGTGGGTCTGGAGTTGCATGTAGACCAGACCAAGTAAAGACAGCAGATTTCTTTCCATGAAGGACATACATGAACCAGCTGGGTTTTTATGACAATCAATGATAGTTTCATGGTCACCATCATGGAGACCAGCTTTCACTTCCAGATTTATTAACTGAATTTAAATTCCAGTAGCTGATAGTATTATAGAATCCCTACAGGGCAGAAAGAGGCCATTCAGCTCATTAAGTCTGCACCAACTCTCTGACAGATCCAACCCAGGTCCTTCCCTTTACCTTATCCCCATAACCCCACGCATTTACCATGGCTAATCCACCCAGCCTACACATCTTTGGATATGGTGGGACTTGAACCCATGAACTCAGAGGATTAGCCTGGGCCTCTAGATTTTTAGTTCAGTAACATTGCCATCCCCTCTATAAAGGGGCACCAAAGAGATATTGTATTTGGATTGCTAAATGGGTTTCAATAAAGTGTGACATAAAAGGTTATTTCAGAAGAACTCGTGGTGTTGAGGGTGATATATTAGCATGGATGTGGATTGGCTAGCCAATAAGAAACAGTCAGAATAAATTGGTCATTTACAGATTATCAAATTGCAATTAGTGCACTATAGATCAGTGCTGTGACTTCAACTACTTATGATCTATTTAATGACTTGGATGAGGAGATCAACTGTACTGCAGTCAAATTTGCTGCTGATAGGAAGATCGATAGGAGAGGTCAGAGGAGAATTCAAAGACTAGAAACGGATATATATGTGTTAGTGAGTGGACAAATATTGGGCTGATGACTTAGAATGTGGGAAAACGTGAGGTTGCCCACGCCAGGAGGAAAAGCAGAAAAACATAATATTATTTAAGTAAAGACAGGCTGCTGCCATTCAGAAGGATGGCAAAATGTTGCACTATGGAAGGGTTTGGGTGCCCATATACACGAATCTTAAAAAATCATATAGGTATAGCAAGTAATTAGGAAGGTAAATAGACTGTTGCAGAAGATTAAGTATAAAGGCAGGGATTTTTATAACTATGTATGGCATTTGAGAGACTGCATCTGGAGCACTGAACAGTTTTGGCCACTTCCTCTCAGAAGGTTGATAGTATTTGGAATTCTATTCCCCCAGAGAGCAGTGGACATGGTCATTGAATATACGCAAAACAGAGTTGAACAGATTTTTGATTGACTGGGAATAAAGGATTATGGAGGACAGGCACAAAAGATGGAGTTAAGGCTACAATCACATCAACTATAATGTTATGAATGACAGAACAGGCTCAAAAGATGGAATGGGCTCCTCCTGATTCTATTTTCTATGATTCTATTGACTCTCCTTCTCCCAATTTGGTGTCAGCCACAAATTTAGAAATTGTGCTTTTTATTCAAAAGATAAAATTGTTAACGTGTGCACAAAAGAGACCCGAGCATGGAACCTCAAGGAACCTAAATTTTCACCTCTGAATAGTTGCACTTTACTCTCACTCTAAATTGTCTTACAACAAGTTCATTGTGCCTCTTGCCTCCTCAATCTGTATATTCTGACTTTTTTCACTGATTTATTACGTAACACCTTATCAAAGTCATTTTGGAAATTGTGTGGGGGTGCTATAACATCTACAACAGAAATCACAATACAATTTTAAATGAAAATATGCTTAAAATCACATTCCTTACTTCAAGCAATTAGATTTTACATGCAACTTATCCAAGTTCATGGGCAAAATTCTCTCTCTCTTCAGTCAATGGACTCCAATGCACTTGTCAGGGTGTCAGTAAAGAAAATTTGCTTTTGTATACAGCATTTCACTTTTAAAAAAGAGAACATCTGTAGCCTAACAGATGCTGATTCCTCATCACTTATTTTGTCAATATCATCTAAAGACCTTGAAGCGCTTTGTACTCTCTTCCACAAACCAATGAGCAGTAACAATGCTTTAACACTCAAATAAAAACATGTGGCTTTCCACATTACTCTGCAGATGAGATCACATATTGTTTAATAGAAAACCACAGGCTTGTTTGAGGATGTGGTATTAAGCAACAAGCATGAGAGTCTGAAATGGATCAACATCATTACGCTTGGTCTTTCATATTACAGAAACTCCACTGTGGTTGGTTAAAATTCCATTCTGAACAATGTTCAAGTTTACTCAGAGCTTATGAAAATTTGGTGGCTTCACACTTCCTTAAGTGAGAGTTAGGCTTCATTACATAGAACAGAACATAGGGCCTGTGTTGTGCTGTACAATTTTTTGGCCCTCGATGTTGTGCCGAGCTATGACCGAACCCAAGATCAAGCTATCCTACTGCTTATCATTCTAGTGTACTCCATGTGCTTATCCAATAGTTGCTTGAAAGTTCCTAAAGTGTCCAACTCCACTATCACAGCAGGCAGTGCATTCCACACCCCAACCACTGAGTAAAGAATCTACCTCAGACATCCCTCCTATATCTCCCACCATGAATCTTAAAGTTGTGCTCCCAGTAACAGCTACATCCACCCGTGGAAATAGTCACTGCACATCCACTCTATCTATCCCCCACATCATCTTATAAACCTCCAAGTCGCCTCTCATCCTCCTCCACTCCAAAGAGAAAAGCTCCAGCTCCCTCAACCTTTCCTCATAAGACCTATCTCCAAACCAGGCAGCATGTAGTAAATGCATATTTGAATTTTAAAATACCAGGGAATAGATTCATGCCATTACTTCTCCATTTAATAATTAAAATTCAAAATTTCTGTTGCCACTATTGGAAAGCTACAAATTATTTCCCCTTCCTTATGCAAGTAATACTTGTAGGATTCAGCAAAGGAGGACAAAGGGATTAAGAAGAGGAAAATAAAGTATGAGAGTAAACACTCAGGGAACATAAAAACTGACTGTAAAAGCTTCCATAGGTATATGTGAAGAGAAAAAGATTGGTTAAGACAAATGTAGGTCCCTTACAGTCAGAAACATGGGAATTTATAAATGAGAATAAGAAATGGCTGATCAACTAAATACATACTTTGGTTCTGTTCTCAAAGAATATAAATAACATAGAAATGTTGAGTAACATTTTAATGAGGGGGAGGAACTGAAGGGAACAAGTCATTTGGAAAAAAGACCCATTTGTTCCTACTTTGTTTGCTGTCTGCCAACCAATTCTGTATCCATCTCGATACACCACCTCCAATCTTATGTACTTTAATTTTATGCGTGAAACTCATCTGGGGCTTTGTCAAAAGCCTTTCTGAAAGCCCAAATATGCCACATCCAGTGGCTCGCCCTCGTCAGCTCTACTAGTCACATCCTTGAAGAATTCCAGTGGTTTGGTCAAGTATGACTTTGGTTTCGTATATCTATGCTGACACGGTCCAACCCTGCCACTTGTTGCACTATTAACATCAGACTAATTGGTCGATAATTTCCTGTGTTCTCTCTACTCTTTTTAAGTAGTGGAGTTATGTTAGATACCCTCCAGTCCATAGGAACTTTCCAGAGTCAATCGAGTCTTGGAAGATGATCAACGCATCCACTATTTCCAGGGAAATGGTTTTGGGAAATTTGATGGGATTGAATGACAATAAATGTCCAGAGCCTGATCATTTGCATCCCAGATAGCTCAAGGGAGTGGCCCTGGAAATAGTGGATTTCCAGGAAACATAAGGGATCGGAAATGTAGGAGTCGTGCACACTCCTTGGGAATCATCCACACATCCTCAGGATGCGTTTAGTACAGTTGCAGACCAGCTGAACATTCAGCAAGTGGAAACCTTTGCAGTTCATAGCTAACAGCTTGATACCACATAGTTGTGAGACTTCTTAAATTTATTTACGAGATGTGGATGTCTGTAGCTAGGGCAGCATTTACTGTCGATCCCTAGATGCCATCTAGAAGGTGGTGGTGAGCTGCTTTCTTTAACTGTTGTCGACTTCTGAAGTGTAGATACACCCACAATGCTGTTCAGAAGGAAATTTCAGGTTTTGTCCCAGCAACAATGGAGGAACAGCAACATATTTCCAAGTCAGAATGATGAACCTCTAGGTAGTGGTGTTCCTGAGTCGATGGTTGTGGTCAGGGGTTTGGAGGGTGTTTGTCCAAAGAACATTGGTGAGTTTCTGCAGTGCATCTTGTAGATGGTATTCACAGCTGCCACTGTTTATCAGTAGCGGAAGGATTGAATGTTAGTGGAAAGAGTAGCAATCTAGTGGGCTTCTCTTTGAGCTGGATGGTGTCAAGCTTCTTGTGTTGTTGGAGCTGCACTCATCTAGGAGGTAATTCCATTACACTGTTGATGTGCTTTGAATAGGCCTGAAGAAACAAAATGCAAGTTATTCTCTCTAAGGGTCTCAGCCTCTGACTTGCTCTTGTAACTACAATATTTAAGTGGCCGATCCAGTTCAGTTCTTAGTCAATGATAACCCCCCAGGATGTTGATGGTGGGGGGATTCAGTGATGTTAGTGCTATTGAATGTCATGGAGATTGTCACAGCTTGGTACTTGTGTGGCAAGAATGTTATTTGTCACCTCAAGCCTGGGTACTGTCTTGCTGCACTTAAGACATCAACTACTTCAGTATCTGAGACATTGTAAATGGTGCTGTACGTTGTCCACTGACAACTGCATATCACTGCTTCTGACCTTATGAAGGTCATTGCTGAAGCAACTGAAGATGGTTGGGCCTCAGACACTACCTTGAGGAACATCTGGAGCAGAGATGATTGACCACCAACTACTATGCCTGTCTTCCTTTGTGCCAGGGATGACACCAACTAGCAATGTTTGCCCTCCAAATCCACTGTCTCCAGCTTTGCTTGAGCTCCTTAATGCCATGCTCAGTCAACTATCTTGATGTCAAGTGCCACACAAGTGCAGTCAATGGCACCTGCAACTGTGATAAATGAGAAATTTGCAAAAATACCATTGCTGTTGCTTCCTGGCAAAATGCAAAAGGTGTGTGCATCCATGACCTCCTGGAAGCAAGAAGTGGAGGCTTGCAAAATCCCATGGAGGTCATGTGGAGCCCTGGAAGGAGCTACTGGCATTGCAGTCACTTTCAGCAAAATTGGCAGTGGATGCTCTTCAAGTCCCATGGTGCCAAATCCAGCAACAGCAGCATGTGGTAGATAAGACCAACCAGTTCCCTGGACATGCACAGTCTCTGGTGACACTAGTTCTCAGACATCTGCAAGTATGACAAGCATAATCTACAGGCACTGAGACTAGCAAGGCTCCTATAAGTGATTGTTGACTGGGCACAAACCACGCACTCCCTCTGTAAATGTTGGGCGGCTCCAAGAGCACTGCACCAGGTTTATGGCACTCATCTACAATTATGACATTGACTGTTGGACGACATGAACAGTGGCCAATTACTAATACTGTCTTCTCATGTACTAAGACTGCTATTCATTTTATACTTGGCATTTTTCCTAATGTCCTGATGAGTACAAGAAAAAAAGCTTCAACAGCATTTTTTTTCAGCCATACTTGAGGAGCTTGTGCAAATTCTACAGTGAGTCCTCCTTGTAAGACATTCTATGCATGATAAGTTCATCTTACTTGACCAGCTTCAGTAACACTCAGGCCTAGATGATGCCATGAGGTAAACCTTAACTAACCTCAAGATTGCCCACAGCTCTGTTACCTCGAAAATGTTATGCTTGAAGAGTGCCCAGCACCACGGGCAAGTCTACATAATGCAGCAAATAACTAATTATTATCCAGCTGATTCTGACAGCATGTAGTACAAGACATCCTGATATCTTCCCAAACACACGAAGTACTGTTTCAACAAACAGTTTTTATTATCCTGGAAGCTACATCAACCACATAAGAACATAGAATCGTAGAAACCCTACAGTGCACAAAGAGGCCATTTGGCCCCTTGAATATGCACTGACCACAATCCCACCCAGACCCTACTTCCATATCCCTACATTTTATCTGCTAATCCTATGCATCTTACAACACTAAGGGACAATTTTAGCATGGCCAATCAACCTAACCCGCACATCTTTGGACTGTGGGAGGAAACCGGAGCACCCAGAGGAAACCCATGCAGACACGAGGAGAATGTGTAAACTCTACACAGACAGTGATCCCTGGGAATCGAACCCAGGTCCCTGGAGCTGTGAACCAGCAGTGCTAACCACTCTGCTACCATGTCGCCCCACGAGAAATAGGAGTAGGCCATTCAGCCTCCTGAGCCTGTTCTGTTTGTTAAAATCTTGATCAAGATCTTGTACCTTCACACACCATCCTATTTCTTAAATCTAAATTCATCTTTGTCTTGAATGTTTTGAACGTCTGAGCATCTACACTGGACTAGAGAATTCCCAAGATCCCCAAACTTAAGGGGAAGAAATTCCTTATTTCAATCAGAAATAGCTAACCTTTTCTTCCAAGACTGACTTCTTACTCAGACTGTAATCCAGCCAGGGACACATTTTCTGAATCTAGTCTCTCAAGCCCTTTAAGAATTTTATAGTTTACAATGAGATTATTCCTCATTCTTCTAAATTCTAAGGTTTATAGTTTCAGCACACTAAATCCCTCCTCACAGAATAATCCTCTCAAGGGAACCACTGTATCTTTATTCAATTTGTGTGTGTGGTTGTCACAAGGTTACAAGGCTTGAGTAAGTTAATAATGGTCTCCTTTAAGTCTACCTTCTTCAAACAACACAGCACCAAGGACAATCTTTAAAAGAATTGTGATTCTGCTTTAGATGATACACTAACCTGCTGCATGATTTGTGCCGATCATCATTAACCAATAGGACATTAGAGTGAAGGCATCTGTGGTTCATAAGGGTGGCACAGTGGTTAGCATTGCTGCTTCACAGCACCAGGGACCTGGGTCCAATTCCTGGCTTGAGTCATTGTCTGTGTGGAGTCTGCACGGGTTTCCTCTGGGTGCTATGGTTTCATCCCACAGTCTGAAAGATGTGCATGTTGGGTGAATTAGCCATGCTAAATTCTCCCTCAGTTTACCCGAACAGGCGCTCGAGTGTTGCAACCAGGGGACTTTCATAGTAACTTCATTGCAGTGTTTATGCAAGCCTACCTGTGACAATAATAAAAAGAACTTCACCTTACTTTTGCATATCAATGTATCAAAGAACCCAGGCAACTTCACAGGAAGCACAAGTATCCTTCTGGTGGTTGTGACATTCTATGACACTAAAAAATGGCAATACCCTTTTGCTCTACTTTCCCAGATGTAATTGATCCAAAGGTGCTTGCCTAGAGAAAAAGCAACTATAAACTAAATGATGAACATGAATTCATCAATCTTGCTTGCAAGCAACAGGAGACATTGAAGTCCTTGGTAAGTCTGACCTTGGCTGTCACCACTACTGTCTGTGACAAAGGCAACATGCAGCTCATAGCTTAATCCATTAGCTCCTCCACTGTGGACTTGAACCTATGTAGGCAGTTACATTAGTGATAACTGTTGATGCAACTATAAACATGGCTAACAGGTAGACATAGCAGACCACCGCAGACAAATTTCACAGACATCCTCTCTTTTATCCTGTTCTAATGTCTCCAAAATGAAACAGATTAGCATCAAAAGTTAAATCCATTTTCAGATTTCAAATTATAACAATCCAAATTGCATTAAAAATTATTTTTTGATAGGTGCCATATCATTGAGCTTTAAATGGTCAATACATATAAGCATATTAGCAATCTCCAGCACAATGATCAATAACAGCTTACTGAAAGTAAACTATTGCATCTTCTGAAACAGCCAGGTACTAGATAAATGCACACCCTTAATGAACGAGTTGGTACAATGAAGTAGATCCAAAAATTATCCCCGAAATCTTTGATCACAATCAGTGTGAATGCACAGGAAGCATTGTGCAGGATCATGAACAGGTCCCCTGTGGAAAGTTAAACATGGACTATTTTTGTTCTCATTTTCACCTTTCTGGGTTATCAGTATATAAGCAATTTAGCAAACAAGCTATGAACATTTACAGAAAGCTAAAAACAGACTTTCACAAGCCCTTTAACAATGTTTCACTTAACGTACATATTTTATGTGCTCCGAAACTATCTGAAAATACAGCCATAAAAATTGATACATGATGCACCAAGTATTTTAATTATCTTACATAATAAAGGATTTATCATCGCCAAAAATCCCTAACTGGAAATAAAAATGGCCACCATACAGATAACAGCATTGCTGCTGTTCAACATAAGTACTTCTTAAATAAGAACTTAAACTTAAGTTAAATATGGTTCTGTGGAATTAACATAGCAAACAAAATTCATGCAAATCCTTACTTTACCATCTTGGTATTATTTCAAAACATATGGTACAAGCATTTTTATGGTATCACATAACAGTCTATTTTCATTTCTTGACAAGTGAATCAGCACTGCAGTTGCTAATCGACTAGAGTACAATGCAAAGGAAATATCATTAGAAGGCAAAGGCTGAGCTTATTTTACCAAATTGTCTATTCATTCTTACACTTCAATTTAAAAGTATGAAGTGTTGATCCAATTCTTACAAACCATCAGCTATGTTCACAACAGTGACTTTTAAAGGGGGGGGGGGGTTGGTTGTGTGTGTGTGTACATGCGTGCAGTCTAGGGACACAGGTTTGAATCCCATTATGGAAGTTGATGCAATTAGAACATAGAACATGGAACACTACAGCACAAACAGGCCCTTCGACCCACAAGTTGCGCCAATCACATCAACACCTACCAATCTATAGACCTATCTATAACCCCCAATCCCATAAAACCCCATATACTCATCCAGAAGTCTTTTAAAAGACCCCAGCGAGTTCGCCTCCACCACCTCTGACGGCAGCCGATTCCATTCACTCACCACCCTCTGAGTGAAAAACTTACCCCTAACATCACTTCTGTACTTTCCTCCCCGCACCTTAAATCTGTGTCCTCTCGTAGCGACCATTTCAACCCAGGGAAATAGCCTCTAAGAATCCACCCTATCTATTCCTCTCAACATTTTATAAACTTCTATCAGGTCGCCTCTCAACCTTCGTCTCTCCAGGGAAAAGAGACCCAGCTCCCTCAACCTATCTTCATAAGGCATGCCTCCCAGTCCAGGCAACATCCTTGTAAATCTCCTCTGTACCCTTTCAATAGCTTCCACGTCTTTCCTATAGTGAGGCGACCAGAACTGCGCACAGTACTCCAAATGAGGCCTGACAAGGGTCTTATAAAGTTGCAGCATTACCTCCCGACTCCTAAACTCAATCCCTCGATTAATGAAGGCCAGTACACCATACGCCTTCTTTATTCAATAATAAAAAAATTGGGAATTTTAAGTCTAATGATGAACATGAAACCATTGCGATTGCCGTTCTGGTTCCCTAATACCATTTAGAGAAGGAAATCTGCCACCTTGACCTGATCTGGCCCATGTGACTTCTGACCCATAGCAACGTGGTTGACTCTTAAATGCCCTATTGAGTTCAAGGGCAATTAGGGACGGGTAATAAATGCTGGCCCATTCCATGATGCTCACACCCCATGAACAATAAAAAAAAGGTGGCAACCCTGACGCACACAAGATCAGGAATATAAGGATTCGTGTTTGTGTAAACTTGAACAAAATTAACCTCTAGTCTCCTTAACCTCAGCCTATTTCCAATCCATGTACTTACAATTCTTGTCTGACCCGTCTGAGTTTTGCTTTGGTGTCTGCCAGTTCAACCGACAGATGTTGTCGACTCTCAGTACGTTGCATGCCTGGAGAGCCAGTAGGTGACTGAGCTGTTCCATGAACTGGAGATTGGTTGCAGTAACGTTCTTGAGAGAGATGTAAAATGATCTGCAAATAATTACGAATGCATGCATTTATTTTTGAAATTAAAATAAAATAGTAACCAGTTGCAGCTAGTGTTTACAAGCCTTTTATGGCTGAAAAATAATGCAACCTGTTTGCTGCTTTCACAAATTTGTATACACCTGCAGGCATTAAAATTTCTCAGAATGAAGACAGGTGCCTGTGTATCAATTACATAATTAGTGCTGGTGACATTTCTGTAGATACTCAAAGTAACTGCTTTTTTGTTATACACAAATTAAGATTTCAAGCTTTAGGGTAAAAATGAAGGCTATACTTTTGAAGCTTTTTCTCCTAAAATCTGAATGACTTTAGAAACGTACAAATTAAGAGCAAGAATAGGCCACTGGCCTTCTGAATCTCCTCTTCACTGTTTCTAGTGCAATCAGATCCCATGACCCCTAATACTACATTCCACCACAAGAAGAAACACCTTCCCACATTCACCTTGTCAAAACTCCTCAGGATCTTCTACGTTTCAATCAAGTCACCTCTTACTATTCTAAACTCCAGCTGATACAAACCTAGCCTGTCCAACTTTTCCTCATTCAACAATCCACCCATTCCAGATACATGTCAAGGAAATCTTCTCTAAACTGCTTCAAAACACATTTACATCCTTCCTCAATGGAGAATAATGTAACAGTACTCCTGATGTAATCTCAGCAATGCCCTATATAACTGAAACATGACCCTCCTACTTTTATATGCAGGTTTCCCTTGCAATAAACAAGAGTTTTTTTTTACTTTTCTGATTGCTTGCTGTACCTGTACTAAGACAACAATGTCCCTCTGCATTTCGATTTCTATAATCTCTCACAATTTGGATAACACATTCTTTATGTTTTCTGCCAAAATGGACACCACATTTTCCCACATTATACTCAATTAGCGAGATATTTGCCCACTCACTTAACCAATCGATATATATCTGTAGCCTCATGTTCTGCTCACTTTCCTACTTAGTGTCAGTAGCAAATTTAGCAACCATGCTTTCAGTCCCTTCAAAGTCATTTATATAAAAAGTTGAAACCCCAGCATTGACACCTGTGGCACACTACTCACTTTGGTAGCTCTTTTATTTTTAAAATATTATTAGAAATTCTCACTACATCTGTCTCTATATTTCTAGCTAGCCTTCTCTTGTACTTTAATTTTCCCTTCCTTGATAAATCTTTTGGTGATTCTTCATTTTTTAAAAAATACTCTTTCCAATCTTCTGTCCTGCTGCCCTTTTTCTGCACAATTATGTTTTTTCTTTAAGTTTTATACTATGATTCATTAGTTTTGTTAACCATGGATTTTGGGCCCTCCCCTTGGAATTTTTCTTCCTTGTTGGAACGCATTTATTGTATACTTTGAAATATCCCTTTAAATGTCTACATCTGCATCTCTATTGGCCTCTCTTTATCTAACTTATCAGTTCGCTTTAGCTAGTTGTGCTTTCATAATTCTAAGATTAGTATTTTATTGTAAATAAGGGCAATAACGAGGGCATGAAAGTACAGCTAGTTAAAATGACCTGGCAAATTTTGTTAAGGGATATTTCAGAATACAGAATAGATACGTTACAACAGAAAGAAAAATTCCAAGGGGAGGACCCAACATCTGTGGTTAACTAAAGTTAAAGGTAATAGCAAACCGAAAGAAAAAGCATATCATTTTGTGAACATGGGGGGCAGATCAGAAAATTGGACAGAATATTTTCACAGTACCTCATTGCAGTGACAGCATAAGCCTACTTTTGACACTAATGAATAGTAAATATAAAAAACAAGGATGAATAACCAAAGGATTAATAAGGAAGGAAAATTGAGACAAGAGAAAGGTAGCTACAAATATAATGATAAGATTTTCTTTTGATCTTAACAAAAGTAGTGTTGGTCCATAACCTTTTATTTCTTTTTCCCACCAATACTTAGAGCACCCCCCCTCCACAAAAAACATTAAATACTTCTAGTGTGTTAAATATTCTCACCATTCTGGGAAAGTTGCTCCTAAATTCTCTGATTTCTTGCTGACTATAATACACTGATGATCTCCAGGTTTGCTATTCCCCACAAATGGAAATATTCTCCTGATCTACCTTATCAAAGCCACTAACTCTTAAAAACCTCTTATTAGATCAGCCTTCTGCCTGTTCACTCTTTCCTGAAATTCATATCCACAGAAATCGCTTTTGCGCTCTTGGTGGCTCCATATTCTTTTAATATGGCAACCAGTAGTGCACACACTACTCCAAAAGTGGTCTAATCAAGGTCCATAAAATTTAGCATAGCTTCTCTGTTTTTCAATTTTATCTTTCAAAATAAATCTTGGGGTTCAACCATTTTTTTGTAATGACCTTAATCTACTCTGCCACTTTTATTGATTGCGTTTATTCTCCCATATCCACTTACACTGCTCTTCCATTTAGCTTCTGTTTCCCACAGGCAGAATGCAACCTCTATGTTGTTCAACCATTAATGCCTCTCAACTAGCTGTTGAAATCCACTTGCCTATTGTTTACCCATTCTACACATTCATTGTCTTCCTGTAATTTGCTGCAGTGTTTTTCAGTACAAATTATCCACATCTCCTGCCACTCATACCCCTCATGCATTTGCTAATCTCAACTTTAGAAATAGAGAGTTGGATTCCAAAGTCCAGATGATCAACAGAAATTGTGAGCAATAGTCTG
The DNA here is from genome assembly GCF_965287045.1 of Carcharhinus amblyrhynchos. Classification (NCBI taxonomy): domain Eukaryota; kingdom Metazoa; phylum Chordata; class Chondrichthyes; order Carcharhiniformes; family Carcharhinidae; genus Carcharhinus; species Carcharhinus amblyrhynchos. The sequence continues at coordinate 41,286,515 of NC_137335.1, read as the reverse complement.
TCATGTGATACCTTATCAACATCTTTTGGAAATCTAGATAAATTACATCCACAACATTACTGTTGACTACTATCTTTCTCTGTTACCTTTTCAAAGAGACTCTCTCTTATGAAATCCATTAATGTCTGGTTTCTAGATTTTATCCCCTTCATTAAGGATTTCATTATTTTTTCTGATGACCCAATGTTAAGCTAATGGGTCTTTATTTCTCTAAACATACTTGATCTTCCTCCTCAAACATTGGTGCAACATTAGCAATCTGCAATCCTCTGGCATGACGTCTCTTTCTAACCAATTACTAAAAATAAGACATAATGCCTTGGCTTTCTCTTCTCTAGGCCTTGGCACTCGTTCCTCCTTCTGCATCACACTTTCTTCCACCATTATCACCTCTTCAAAAATCCTTGCTCTCTAATGACCTCCCAAATACAATGAAATTCTTCTCACTGAAAACACTCCATTGCTTCCTTCCCTCAGCCTGTACGAACTGATTTTTGATCCTGTGATTTCAACCACCATTACAACTTATGATGCTTTCTCCCGTCAGAGTTTGATGCACTCCTATCCTGCCTAAATTTCTTCCTTTATGTCACCAAGCTATATTCACGATCATCCCTTCACTTTACCAGCTCACATCTTGCTAGCCCATATCGACCGCAAATAAAGCCATCTCTGATCATTTCCTTATACCAACCCAAATCCCTTTCAACCAAAAGAGAAAATGCTGGAAAATTCAAGCAAGCCTGGCAGCATCTGTAAGGAGACAAAAGAGCAGATGCCAAGTCCATATGACCCTTTGTCATAGCTAAAAAGCATAGAAAGTGCGAGATGTGTATGCTGTAGGATGAGGGAATGAAAGATGAGTTATAGCCCCAGAAATAAGGGAAAAGGCTGCTAATGGCAGCCTGTAGAGAATAAGAGGTGTAAATGGCCAAATAGCAGAGAAGCTGAAATAAGAGGGCAAGCTGAGACAGATGAAGATGTAAGGGGAGGGGGAATGGGTGGGAGAGCAGTAAAATTGAGAAGAAGGAGAAGGAAAGAAGAAAAGGAGGAGAAATGGTAATGAAAGATACTGGGCAAGAGTGGGGGTGGGGGAAGAGAAAAACAAAGACAATAAAGAAATAAAAAGTAGAGAAGAGTTAAAAACTAAATAAAATGAAAACAAAGGGGTTGAGGGGGGATACAGCTAATCATCTGATTATTGAAGTAAAGCTCAACATAACTGGAGGAACAGCATCTCATTTTCCAGCTAGACATATTACAGCCTTCCAGTCTCAACATCAAATTCAACAACTTCAGATGATTAGCTCTACCCCACCTCAACCACAGTTTTCATTTTATTTAGTTTTTAAGTCTTCTCTACTTTTTATTTCTTTATTGTCTTTATTTTTATCCCTCTTTTTTCTCAATTTTACCTCTTTCCTACCTGTCCCACCTACCCGGCATACCCATTCACACCTTTTATTCCATCCACAGACTGTTATTAGCAGCCTTTCCTCTTGCTTCTGTGGCTTTGACTCATCTTTCATTCCCTCACCCTACAGTACAATTATCGCTCACTTTCTATGTATTTTAGCTTTGCCAAAGGGTCATCTGGACTCAAAACTTCAGCTGTTTTTTCTCCTTACAGATGCTGCCAAACCTGCTGAGATTTTCTAGCATTTTCTCTTTTGGTTTCAGATTCCAACATCTGCAGCGATTTGTTTTTATCCAAATCCCCTTCATCTCCCCAGCCCTACCTCCTTCTGCATCTGCACTGTTACAAATTAGCAATATGCTTATGTTTAATCTATATATATGCTATCTATATTATTTGCATACTGTTATATTATCAGAAATAAAAACAGCACATAAGTAGAGAAACAGGGGTGTGCTGAGACTGGTTAAGGAAAAGGTGATGCCAGAATGTTGTTGATCAAGGACAGAAGATCCTTGTGAAGGCTCAAGATGCTATTTGCGGGTTGATATCATTAAGCAAAGACTTTTGCTCTGTGAAGTGAAAAGAAATCCAAAGCCATCTTCAAAAAATTGACTTTTTGTTGAACTAAAGATGGTTGCCACAAGTCACATGTGCATAAGACTAGCCCTTTGTTCTGGGAGCTACGACCAGGAGTCACAGAACAAAACAATCCCATTCTTATCACATCTCATTGCGCTGATCCCCTGCAATCAACAACAGAAGTGCAGACAAATTGACTCACAAACCTGAATTATCATAAAAGAGAGAAACTAAAACTCGTTATGCCTTCAGAACTCTGAACAGATTCATCTCACACCAGGAAACATCTAGGCCATTTCAAAATGGGACCATTGAGGGACAAATGGAATTCTGGCCAGAAGCACAGAAATTGACTATTAAGCAGCAATTAATCATCAATGGGCTTGTTGGACAGTCTTAAGATTATACCTCTGGCCTCACAGGCAGACTGCGGTTTTATCATGAATTGGACAGGATTCCACCTATCTCAATATAAGAAATAGGACTATATGTTACATTGAGCCAATTCCACCACTCAGTTTGATAACTGATCTTCACCTTCAACTCCACTTTTGTCTCTCTATCCCCTGAAATACCAAATATCTATTGCAGCCTCAAATATATTCAAACTCCTGGGGTAGTGAATTCCAAAGATCCACAAACCTTTTTGCATCCCAGTCCTAAATGACCATCCTTTATCCTGAAAGTCTGCACCCTTATTTCAACCAGAGGAGCAAGCAGTCAGTTACCGCCGCTAAACCAGTCGAGGCCTCGTTCATTTTTTAAAAAGTCAACAACTGTCAAGCAGTCTAAGCACAAAAAGCCCATCATGTTGCAGCATTGATTGTTTCAAAGATTTTCATGTGGTCATCTCCAGCCAAAAGCTCATCAGGACTGATGTCAGGCATGATGGAAATGCTCTGGAATGTGAACTAGTATTAGTTTCTGTGGCTCTTGTACAGTTACTATTTTCAGTTGTAAACTTCCTTGTTCGATCCCCATCTTATTGTGTGCGCATTCATGGAGGTTTGGGAAGTTGCAAATACTTCTCCCATTGGGTCTTGAACGCGAAACAAACTACTCTGAATTAACCATAAAGCAAGTTTAGTAAAAGTTATTAGTAAATAGAATCAAACAAACAAAGAGTTTAGGAAAACACACCACAAAATACTTGAAAGTAATTCAAAACATTTAATGCTTGCAGACAGTTGGTGAGAGGAAGTAAGTACAATTTACTTGTTTCTCCCCTGTCCAGAACAGTAAGATAAAGAACTTAACATTTTATTGGGCATTTTATATTGAAGTAGATTTTTTGGGGGAATAAAGCCCCCATTAACAATTTAACAATAATCCATCACTGAAGAGGTGTACAAACTAAGAGACTTTAGGAGGTGTCAATGCTGTGGGCAGTGGAAAGAAACTCCAAAAGGTAGGTTCACATTTGCACTCTTAAGTAGTCCTGAAAATACATGACACCAAGAAAAGATCAATCCTGCTTGATCTGGACTTGTTATTTGTCATGGCTAAGTGTCCTTGCTGCATAGCCTGCTTATAACCTATCTCAATATAAGAAATAGGACTATATGCTACATTGAGCCAATTCCACCACTCAATTTGATAACTGATCTTCACCTTCAACTCCACTTTTGTCTCTCTATCCCCTGAAATACCAAATATCTATCGCCCTACCATTAACTGAGGTAAGTCCTGCCCCGGTTCAATCTACCAAAATGCATCACCTCGCATTTATCTAAATTAAACTCCACCTGCCATTAGTCAGCCCACTGGCCCAATTGATCAAGATCCCGTTGCAATTGGAGATAACTCTCTTCACTGTCCACTATGCCATCAATCTTGGTGTCATCTGCAAACTTATTAACCATGCCTCCTATATTCTCTTCCAAATCATTAATATAAATGACAAATAATACTGCACCCAACACTGATCCCTGAGGCACACCACTGGTCACAGGCCTCCAGTTTGAAAACCAACCCTCTACAACCACCCTCTAGCCTCTGTCAATAAGCCAATTTTGTATCCATTTAGATACCTCACCCTGGATCCCGTAAGATTTAACCTTATGCAACAACCTACTATGCGATACCTTGTCAAAGGCCTTGCAGCACTTTCGTAGTAAGAACTTACCTTGTAGAACTGTTTAAATCATTTAAAAGCATTATGGCGGGCTTTTTGTATCTACCGCTTTAAGAATTCTAAGGGAGTGGATAGCAGGGAGTTGTGGGGGAGCAGGCTTTAAAAGAGCGCCAGGTGTAAAAGGAGGCCTGGTGTAGACTGCGGGCAGCGTCGGAGCGGGCAGTGGAGTGAGAGGGAAGCAGAGTGAGCTATTAGGGCTCAGGAGCAAAAGGGCTTGCGAGAAAAAAGGCCAGTTAAGTTCGTGTTGAAATTTTCAATACTACTACAGTGAATAATGGAGGGGCATGTGATGTGTTGTTTCTGTATGATGTGGGAGCTGGTGGGCCCCAGGGTCCTTCCCAGTGACCATGTCTGCAGTAAGTGCAGGTTGCTGGAGGAGCTCCAGCTCAAGGCAGATGAGCTGGCCTCTGAGCTACAGACACTGAGGCTCATCGGGGGAGAGAGGGTGCCATTGTCAATGGGGTGCAAGTGACATCCACCCCCCCTAGGCTGGCTAACTCTAAGGGTCAGGAACAAGAGGGTGGGTGGGGAGCGGAGCAGAGGAAGGAGGGTGGGTGGGTGGGTGGGGAGCAGAGGAAGGAGGGTGGGTGGGTGGGTGGGTGGGGAGCAGAGGAAGGAGGGTGGGTGGGTGGGTGGGGAGCAGAGGAAGGAGGGTGGGTGGGTGGGTGGGGAGCAGAGGAAGGAGGGTGGGTGGGTGGGTGGGGAGCAGAGGAAGGAGGGTGGGTGGGTGGGTGGGTGGGGAGCAGAGGAAGGAGGGTGGGTGGGTGGGTGGGGAGCAGAGGAAGGAGGGTGGGTGGGTGGGTGGGTGGGGAGCAGAGGAAGGAGGGTGGGTGGGTGGGTGGGTGGGGAGCAGAGGAAGGAGGGTGGGTGGGTGGGTGGGTGGGGAGCAGAGGAAGGAGGGTGGGTGGGTGGGGAGCAGAGGAAGGAGGGTGGGTGGGTGGGTGGGTGGGGAGCAGAGGAAGGAGGGTGGGTGGGTGGGTGGGTGGGGAGCAGAGGAAGGAGGGTGGGTGGGTGGGTGGGTGGGGAGCAGAGGAAGGAGGGTGGGTGGGTGGGTGGGTGGGGAGCAGAGGAAGGAGGGTGGGGAGCAGAGGAAGGAGGGTGGGTGGGTGGGGAGCAGAGGAAGGAGGGTGGGTGGGTGGGGAGCAGAGGAAGGAGGGTGGGTGGGTGGGGAGCAGAGGCCTCAGCCTCTCAATCTGCATAACAGGTTTGAGGTTCTTGCTTCCAGTCTGGACGAGAACGTGGGAGGTGAGGTTGGTGAGCAAACTGTACAGTGATGCAGACGCAGGACATAGGCAAAGAGAAGGTGAAAAGGAACGTAGTAGTAATTGGGGATAGTGGGGTTAAGGGTATTGACACTGTCCTTTGTCACAATGACAAAGTGCACAGAAGGGTGTGTTGTCTGCCTGGTGCTCGGGTCTGGGATGTCGCATCTGGGCTGCAGAGGAACCTGGAATGGGAGGGTGAGAATCCAGTCGTTGTGGTACATGTGGGTGCCAACAACGTAGGCAAAATGCAAACTGAGAATCTGGGGAGGGAGTATGAAAAGCTGGGAATGGAATTTAAAAGTAGAACCGACAAGATGGTTATCTCTGGGCTACTGCCTGAACCGAGTGCAGACGGGCATAAGGTTGGTAAGATTAAGGAAGTGAATGGGTGGCTCAGGGACTGGTGTGGGAGGAATGGGTTTGAATTTATGGGGCATTGGCATCAGTATTGGGGTAGGTGGGACCTGTTCAGGTGGGATGGGTTTGGTCTGAACCGTGCTGGGACCAGAGTCCTGACGAATTGTGTAAATAGGACTGTAGATAGGGCTTTAAACTAATTTGGGGGGGGGGGGGGTGGGGGAAAGAGAGAGAGAGAGAGAGAGAGAGAGAAAGAGAGAGAGAGAGAGAGAGAGGAGGAGAGGGGGTGCGAGGGTAGGTGACATTCCGGGGTCTGAAGTTAAGGAGAGGGTACAGGTAAGGGAAGAGGCCGAGGATGTCCCAATAATAAAGGAAGTAGGGGGCGTGAGTATGGTTGGTGGCGTTCTGGCAAACAGGGTCCAGATGAAGGCACTTTATCTGAATGCACGAAGCATTCGGAATAAAGTGGATGAGCTAGTGACGCAGATCAGCACAAATGGATATGATCTGGTGGCCATTACAGAGACGTGGCTGCAAGGTGACAGGGACTGGGAGCTGAATGTCCAGGGGTATCAAGTGTTTAGGAAGGATAGGCGGGAGGAAAAAGGGGGGGGGCGTAGCTCTGCTGATTAAGGATAGCATCACGGTGGTAGCAAGGGATGATATAGGAACCAAAGAGCAGAAAGTGGAATCGTTGTGGGTGGAGATTAGGAACAGCAAAGGGAGGAAGACGCTGGTGGGTGTCGTCTATAGGCCCCCGAATAATAATCTGGAGGTGGGGCGGGCTGTTAACGCGCAAATAAGTGCGGCGTGCAGGAATGGAACAGCAATAATTATGGGGGATTTCAATCTACATATTGATTGGTCGACCCATGTTGGACGCGGTGGGCTTGAGGAGGAGTTCTTGGAATGCTGCCGGGATAGTTTCCTTGAACAGTGTGTGTTGGAGCCGACAAGAGAGCGAGTTATCTTGGATCTGGTGTTATGTAATGAGACGGGTAGAATTAGGGACTTTGTGGTGAAGGATCCTCTTGGGGAGAGTGATCATTGTATGGTGGAGTTTCTGGTGCAGATGGAGGAGGAGAAAGTGGGTTCCCGGACACGCGTCCTTTGTTTGAACAGAGGGGAGTACGGTAGGATGAGAGAAGAATTGGCGAATGTGGACTGGGGGAGCACGTTGGAAGGTAGGTCTGCTGAGGAGCAGTGGAGGATCTTTAAGGAGATCTTTCTTGGTGCTCAGCAGAAATTTATTCCGATGGTTAAAAAGGACTGTAGGAGGAGAGGTAATAAGCTGTGGATAATGAAGGAGGCGAAGGAAAGTGTTAAATTAAAAGCGGAGGCGTTTAGAGTAGCTAAGAGTTGTGGGCAAGAAGAGGATTGGGAGAGGTTTAAATGTCAACAAAGATTAACAAAGAAGTTGACAAAGAAGGGTAGGAGAAACTATGAAGCTGGGCTAGCGCTTAATATAAAAAAGGACAGCAAGAGTTTTTATAAATATATAAAAAGGAAGAGGCTGGCTAGGGTGAACGTTGGACCCTTGGAGGATGAGAGGGGGGACTTAGTGGTAGGGGATGGGGAAATGGCTGAGGTCTTGAATAACTTTTTTGTTTCGGTCTTCACGGAGGAGGACGTGAATAATTTGCCGGGTGTTAGCGATGGAAAGGTGGTAGGACTGGAGGGTCTCAATGACATTATTGTTACTAGAGAGGCGGTGCTCGACAGACTGGAGGGACTGATTGTGGACAAGTCCCCAGGACCGGATGGAATGCATCCGAGGGTTCTGAAAGAAATGGCGGAGGTGATAGTGGATGCCTTGGTGGTTATTTTCCAAACGTCGCTGGATTCCGGGGAAGTGCCGGAAGATTGGAAAACGGCTAATGTTACGCCGTTGTTTAAGAAGGGTGCCAGGCAAAAGGCGGGGAACTATAGGCCGGTTAGTTTAACGTCTGTTGTAGGTAAAATGTTAGAATCCGTCATCAAGGAGGAAATAGCGAGGCATCTTGAGGGGAATTGCTTGATAGAGCAGACGCAGCACAGTTTCATTAAGGGGAAGTCGTGTCTGACAAATTTATTGGAGTTCTTTGAGGATGTGTCTAGGGCGGTGGATAGAGGAGAGCCAGTGGATGCGGTCTTTCTTGATTTTCAGAAGGCGTTTGACAAGGTACCTCACAAGAGGTTATTGCAGAAGGTAAGGGGGCATGGAGTTGGTGGTAGGGTGTTAGCGTGGATAGAGGATTGGTTGTCAAATAGGAGGCAGAGAGTGGGGGTCAATGGGTGCTATTCGGATTGGCGGTTGGTGACTAGTGGAGTGCCCCAGGGGTCAGTGCTGGGGCCTCAGCTATTTACCATTTATATAGATGATCTGGAGGAGGGAACCTAGTGTATGGTGTCAAAATTTGCTGATGACACCAAGATTGGTGGAACGGCAAATTGCGTGGAGGGTGTGGAGAGTCTGCAGAAGGATCTAGATAGGCTGGGCGAATGGGCCAGGAACTGGCAAATGGAATTTAATGTTGGCAAGTGTGAAGTTGTCCACTTTGGTAGGAATAATGGTAGGAAGGACTATTACTTACATGGTGAAAAACTGCAGCAGGCGACGGTACAGAGGGACCTCGGGGTCCTTGTGCATGAGTCACAAAAACCCAGCCTGCAGGTGGTCAGGGAGGCAAATGGGATGCTGGCCTTCATAGCGAGGGGGATTGAATATAAAAGTAGGAGGTCTTGCTGCAGCTGTATAGGGCATTGGTGAGGCCGCAGCTGGAGTACTGTGTGCAGTTTTGGTCGCCGCACTTACGCAAGGATATTTTGGTCTTGGAGGGAGAGCAGAGGAGGTTTACTAGGCTGATGCCGGAGTTGAGGGGGTTGAGCTATGAGGAGAGGCTGAATAAACTAGGCTTGTACTCGTTAGAGTTTAGAAGAATGAGGGGAGATCTCATTGAGACATATATGATGATGAATGGGATGGATAGGATAGAGGTGGAGAGACTCTTCCCGCTCAGAAAGGACAGTAGGACTAGGGGGCACAGCCTCAAGTTGGGGGGGGGGGGGGGGGGGGGGGGGGCGGTTTTAGAACAGAGTTGGGGAGGAACTTCTTCACTCAAAGGGTGGTAAATCTCTGGAATTCTCTGCCCGTTGAAGTGGTGGAGGCTGCCTCACTAAATATTTTTAAGACGCGGGTTGATGGGATTTGATAAGTGAGGGGATTGAGGGTAATGGGGAGAGGGTGGGAATGTGGAACTGAGCCACGACAGATCAGCCATGATCTTATTGAATGGCAGGGTGGGCTCGAAGGCCTACTCTTGCTCCTATTTCTTATGTTCTTATGTTCTAAAGTCCATGTAGACAACATCAACTACACTGCCCTCATCTACCTTCTTTGTTACTCCTTTAAAAAACGCAATCAAATTTGACAGACATGATCTTTCACTCACAAAGCCATGCTGACTGTCCCTAATCAGTCCTTGCATCTCTAGATGCTTGTAGATCCTGTCTCTCAAAATACCTTCCAACAACTTACCCAATTCAGATTTGAGGCTCACTGGCCTGTAGTTCCCGGGCTTTTCCCTGCAGCCCTTTTTAAGCAAAGGCACAACAACATTTGTGACTCTCCAATCTTCAGGCACCTCACCTGTGACTATCGATGATTCAAATATCTCAGCTAGGGGCCCCGCAATTTCCTCCCTAGCCTTCTACAATGTCCTGGGATACACTTCATCAGGTGCTGGGGATTTATCTACCTTGATGCACTTTAAAGACTTCCAACACCTCTTTCTCTGTAAGATGTACACTCAAGACATTACTATTTATTTCCCAAGTTCACTAACATCCATGCTTTTCTCAACAGTAAATACTGATGACAAATATTCATTTAGGAGCTCACCCATCTCTTGTGGATCTGCACATAGATGACCTTGTTGATCCTTAAGAGGCCCTACTCTCTCCCTTGTTACTCTTTTACCCTTTATGTATTTGTAGAAGCTCTTTGGATTCTCCTTTGCATTACCTGCCAAAACAATCTTGTATCCCCTTTTTACCCTCCTGATTTTTCTCTTAACTCTACACCTCTTATACTCTTCAAGAGATTCATTTGATTCCAGCTGCCTTTGCATGTCATGTGCCTCTTTCTTCTTCTTGATCAGGGCCCCAATAGCGTGAGTTATCAAGGGCTTCCTACTTCTACCAGCCTTGTCCTTCATTCTAAGAGGAACATGCTTACCTTGAACCCTGGTTAACACACTTCTGAAAACTTGCCACTTACCAAACATCTCTTTGCCTTCCCCCAATTAACTTTTGAAAGTTCCTGCCTGATACCTTTAAAATTGGCCTTGCCCCAATTTAGAATTTTAACTTTTGGGCCAGACCTATCGTTCTCCATAGCTATCTTAAAACTAATAGAATTATGGTCCCTGGTACCAAAGTGATCCTTCACTAACACATGTCACCTGCCCTTCCTTATTTCCCAAGAGGAGATCAAGTTTTGCCCCTCTCTCGTTGTGGAGTAATTCCAGGATTTTGACCCAGCAACAATGAAGAAAAACCAATACATATCCAAATCAGGATGGTGAATGACTTGGAGGGAACCTCAAGGATGTGGTACTCTCAGGTATCTGCTGCCTTTGTTCTTCTAGATGGCAGTGACCATTGGTTTGAAGTTGCTGTCTAAGGAAACTTGGTGAGTTCCTACAGTGTATCTTTTAGATGGTACAAACTGCTGCCACTGTCCAGTGGTGGCAGAGGGATGGAACACTTGTGGAAAAAGTGGTAACAATCAAGCAGACTGTTTTGTCCTGGATGGTGTTGAACTTCTGGAGTGTTGTTGGAGCTGCACTCGTCCAGGCAAATGGAGAGTATTCCATCACACTCCTAATCTGCGTTTTATAGATGGTGGACAGGCTAAGGGGTCAGGAGGTGAGTTACTTGCCAAGTTTTCCTAGCTATTGATCTGCTCTGATAGGCACAGCATTTATATGGCTAGTCCAGTTCAGTTTCTGGTCAATGGTAATCCTCAAAATGTTCATAATGATATTCCTTAAACTCTTGAAGTTCTTCAAATGAATTGTAAACTATTGAAATAAGCTGCATGAAAACAAAAAAAAATACAAGAAGTCAGGTGATGTAATTTAGGAAGCTCCAGACAGAAATGCTGAACAACACATCTTTAATAAATAAAAACTTTTCTTACAACATTTTCAGACTGGACACTGTATATCTGGTGTAAGATTCATCAATACCCTAGATACACTACATAAATGGAGTTTTCTGAAGATCTTTCACCAATGTTAATGCAACCAATAGGGAGAACTACTTAGAAAATTCTTGATGTTACTATTTAATGCTGAGAACATACTAGCCAGACACTTGAATTTTATATGGGTTCTAGGAAGTTATTGTGTTTAACTTGCATAGTGAGTAGCTTTAAGATTTACTGCCCAATTTCCTGTTCCATTTGACCCATGCCTCCAACTAACATACCAAGCAATGCTACCAGCAAGGCATACTGAAACTATGTCCATAATGAAAGCAATTTTCAGTATGGACTATTTTCTGTCTAACATTCAAAGTGCCAAAGATGAAAGTTTTCCCAGTTTTATTTGTTTGCAGTATTATTTAATTGTGAGCTACATTGTTTAACTGCTGCTTAATAAATGATGTAATTCATTATTGTTGATAAACAATTTAAAAAATGACTTCTTGGAAAATCTCAAATTAACTTCCCTTTTGTAACATTAAATAAGGTCATCTCTGATTAACATTTTTTTCTGGAATAGTAATGGTCTTTGTACCTCACATTTTTCATCTCTTTCATCCACAAGTCTTTTCAGCTGAACTGCCAATTTTTTGGAAAAGGAATCGAGGTCCTCACGGGGAAGGTCAGCTAATTCCATCGACTGCATATCAAATACATTTTCCTGATTGTGAGTCACCTTCATAACATAAAAAGTGAATTATGATTTCCAATGATATACAACTATTTTATGTACATTGTAAACATTCTGAAATGACAAGCTTTTTACACCAATGCTTATTTGTGAATAACATCACATTTAAAGTTACCATTTCTGAAATTAAGATAGAACATCACTTTAAAATTAGTTTTGAGCATTGAGGTTTTGTCACCTCTAAATAAAGTAATATTGCACATATTGATACAATTGTAGTGATAACTTGTAGGGTCGGGATGGGGGAAGGTTGAAAATGGGAAGGATTCTGATACTTTAAGAAATATCCATTCTGGGTTCTCAAGTGATTCCTCCGGGCTGCTGTGCCTTTACTTTCTGCCTGCAGAAGGCAACAGTTGAATCTAAAAATTAATAGCAGAGTACTGTACTTAAAATAAAACAGCTTATAATTCCACATGATATCAAAAAAATGTGGGATTTAGTCTTGTATATAGAGGTTGAACTTCTTTTCAAGCATAAAGACAGATGGTAAGTGAAGTAATTTACATTAATTCTGTTATCTGACTGCTATGCATTACTGTTCCAACACAAATATTCTAAGACTGTAGAAGAAATTGCGAGTAGGATTTGGAGGACAGGAGGTCAGATCAGATTGGGGCAGTCATATGGAAGTGGCACCTTCCTTAACTGACAGATCAATTCACCAATTCTAATGTCCTACAACACCATTTAAAATCATACAGACATTCTGCTCTCCACCTCACATTTTCTAGTCCTTTCTTCTAACATGATAGGATATATATTTAGAGCAGCAAGTAATATTCCAAAAGCTCACCAAAGTTTCATATTTAATGTGAAACTCCACAAACATTTGGGGGCTGGGGACAACGGTCCAGTTATGACTCAAAACATCCAGATTTGCATCAAATATCTTTATATACAACCACCTCACAGTTAGTTCCAAGTCAGTACAAAAATACTGTTATTTTCAGAACTTACCTCTTGAATGTGAGTTGCAACAGCAGCCTTTGTTTCAAAATCAAGATTTTTTATCCTCTCAATAAATTCTTCTTTTCTCTCACACTGGGGACAAAACAAAGGATCATTCTGATCATTAAATCCAGCTTCTTTTCAGGGAAAGCTGCAACCCTTCCCACAACCAAAAAAAATCTGAAATTCAGACTTTACAAGATTTGAGACAATTGATTCATCGTACAGCAATGATGTTGAAACTGATATAATGCAATCAACAAAACACTCAAAATTAAACATTCAGAGCTTTGGCAGATTGATAGAGCTCAGGTTCAGACGAACGCTCAAGCTTTTTACCCTCATCTAATAATCTGGTGGCCACTTGCTTTCTGGAGGTGGGAATAACCAAGGAGGGTTTATTGGTGTCAGAGTGGCTTTTGGAGGAGCGAAGACTACAGGGATGAAGGTTGAGCTCATATAAATAGACTGCTAGCGTCAGACCCATCCCACAAACATTTACCACTTGACCAAATATGTTATTTCTTTGCACTGTTAATCTTCCTCTGCAGGTTCAGAATCTCTGGATAACTGAACATCCCAATACAACACCAAAACACAGTACAAGAGTGCTAGGGAACATGCACGACCAGTAAAACAGAGGCAAGGGTCATGCTCTGACTCAAACATTTGAAAATGTCCTGCACAAAAAAAAAATCAGCTATCAAATGAAAATCCTTTCATTCCCTCGCATGGAACCTCATTATTTGACACTGTTGAATGGACTCCATCAGAAAGTGGAAAGTAGATCAACAGAACCAGGGCAATCCTTTCTGGGTTGGCAGAGATGGAGCAAACTTGCTGCATAAGTTTTGAAATGGCTGGGAGCAAACTAGCTTACTGATCAGCAGATACAACTTATACTTGTACAACATGGGAAAGACCAAAGGCTCTTTAACATGATTAAGATCAGAGAATATGGAGTCTGGGACATGAGGCAGAATGAATTGCTAGCTGGCCTTAAGTTAGGAATAAAGGGCAGTAATTCAATGGCAGAAGATGACATGTAATGTTTCAAAAGAATCCGTGTGGTTCACAATTTCCATTGTGAATGTGGACATTTTCTAACACCATTTCTAACTTTACAGTTAATATCAAATTGGGAGTGGCAGATCAGGAAACAGTCAAGTATCAAAGAAGACATTAATAAACCTGGGGAAATAACTGGTAAAAATTTAACAGAACTGAGGTAGCACATGTTGGAAGGTAAAATTGGGGGCTGGGGGGGGGGGGGGAACGGAGGCGTAATTTATTACTTTGACGGTGAGAGTCTAGGTAGGTAGAACAAAAGGGATCTCAAGAGTACAAATATTTCAGTATTTCTGTCACAAGATGATGTGTCGCAAGTCAGCAAAAACAATAAAAAAGCAAATCTAACACTCAGCTTTACTTCTAGAGGGATTGAATTGAACAGTAGGGAAGATAGGCAAAACCAGTTTTAAACCTTGATTAGATCACAGTTCAGTATTGAGAGATGTTCTAGCCACAATATTATAAGAACATAAGAAATAGGAGCAGGAGTAGGCCATCTAGCCCTTCGAGCCTGCCCGCCATTCAATAAGATCATGGCTGATCTGTTGTGGCTCAGTTCCACATTCCCGCCCTCTCCCCATAACCCTTAATCCCCTCTCTTATCAAAAACCCATCAACCCGCGTCTTAAAAATATTTAGCGAGGTAGCCTCCACCACTTCAACGGGCAGAGAATTCCAGAGATTCACCACCCTTCGAGTGAAGAAGTTCCTCCTCAACTCCATTCTAAACCACACTGGGGAGAGTGCAAAGAAGATCTGCAAGGATGATACCAGAAATGCCTGTGTACACTTATCAGGAAAGGATTGATAGATTGGGCCTGATTTTTCTTGAAACAAAAAAGCAAAAGTGAGCTCATTTAAAAATAGAACACAGACATCACTAACCTGAACAGCACAGCCTAGCAGAAGTAGCAGAAGCTTCTTCATCTCTTCAATACCCTGTTCTGAAACAGATCAACCATCACTTTAAATCACTAGTTGCCTACAAACTGGCTAAGTTTCTTTTAAAATCTGCAGTTCTATTCATTGTAATAGTACAATGGTCTTGAAGGAAATATAAATCAAACATTAATCTTTAGTCTGATCACAGCATAAACATAAAGGGAGACATCGCTAGTTACCAAGACAGATTGGTATAACCATTGTTGGCCCATGACTCCAATGCAAAAGGGAAAATAAAGAAACCAAACATTTCCTATCTTAGCCAAATACATTTTGAACTGTGATCCAATACAGATGTGATTTCACAGCAATAACCTAATCTCAATGTACATATTAATAAGAAAACAGATTATTTTCATTTGTAACTTACAGGACTATTGTGCTGTAATCCATCCTTTATATTTATTGTTATGCATGTCATGCACTGCTGGTATGATTACATGTCCTAAATAGGAATGATCCAAATCATTTGCTACCAGGATTCGGTGTGAAAGCCAAGCCATTATCTTCTTTAATACAGACACTCAACCTAAGTAATTCATTTTTGATGCAGGTTTTAAATGGCAAAGTGTATTTTAAGATCAAAATGCTAAAATGCGATTGAAGCAAACGTTGAGTTGCACACTGCACTATTTCACCTTTGGTTCAAAGTTTTTATTGTCATTCAATCCAGATTTTGCCCCCTATAGCATATGTGCAAGCCGAAATATAATGTAACATAAAAAAGGGACCCTTGATGCACACCCATGAATGAACAATGCAATTCTAATATATTGTAGATCACAGCATGGAAATAAACCTTTGAAGGTTTATGAAAAAAAGGGTCAGCCTTATAGATATGAGTAGAATTAGACCATTCAGCCGTTGGGTCTGCTCCACCATTCAACTGTGGCTGATAAGTTTCTCAACTCCATTCTCCCCACGTCTGTCTGTAATGTTGCATCTCCTTGCCAATCAAGAACCTATCTATTCCTGACTTAAATAAAGTCAATGAACTGGTCTCTACAGCCTTCTGTGGCAATGAATTCCACAGATTCACCAATCTTTGGCTGAAGAAATTCCTCCTCATCCTGGTTCTAAAGGGTTGTCCTTTAACTGAGACTGCACCCTTGAATCCTAGTCTCTCCTATTAATAGGAACATCTTCCCCACGTCCACTCTATCCAGGCCTTTCAATATTCTGCAAGTTTCAATGAGATCCCCTCTTATCTTACTAAATTCCTGCGAGTACAGACTCAGTCCTCAAACGCTGCTCTTACATCAAGCTTTTCATTCCTGGGATCATTCACGTGAACCTCCTCTGGACCCTCTCCAATGCCAGCACATTTTTCCTTAGATACAAGCCCAAAATTGCTCACAATGTTCCAAATGGGGTCTTATAAAGACTAAGCAGTACATCTGTTTTTGTATTCTAATCCTCTCGAAATGAATGCTAACATTGCATGTGCCTTCCTAACTACCAACAACCAGCAAGTTAACTTTAAGAGAATCCTGAACTATGATCGCCAAGTTCCTTTGTGTTTCCAATTTCCCCATTTAGAAAATAGTTTACACCTCTATTCTTCCTACCAAAGTGCATAACTTCACATTTTCCCACGTTGAATTCTATATATACACCAAATATAAACGTTGGTGTAGGTGGTCGCCATTTTGAAATGTGGAAACAAAAATTATCCGTAATTCAAATTAAATCATGTCATGTCTTTATTTAATGAAATAATACTGCAAGTATAGTTCAAACTACAATCAAATTCATCCACCTCAGCATCTGATGCAGGATCAATCAAATCTATCCCGAGGCACTTTGACTATGACATCATAAGGATCCCCACCCTTGATCAGAATTGCCCCTTTCAGTTTCATAATCATCCTCCAGAGAGCTTTTGGCACTTTCTAAGCAGAGAATTCTTCTTCCAGTCTCATACGAGTTTTTCACTAACGCGGAATTTTCTCACTGCAGCACAGTTATTCGACAAGTTAGCACATGCTACTACTTTTAGCTTGAAAACAGCTTTGCACTTCAACCTTTTTGCAAGAGAACCTATTTTGGTTTGTTAGTTGCTTTACAGTTTGTTCCTTGGGGTCTTCATGTATTTAGCTCAAGGTTTAAAGTTTCTTCTTTCAGTACCAAAGATTTTCACTGTTCCATGATTTATAACGCATGGATTGTGGGGGTCAGATTTGATATCTTCCAAAAACAGACGCAGGGATTGTGATTAATCTGCTCTCACTGGCAAGAACTTTTACCACTTCGCTTGCCATGGAATTGGTGCGGGCAAGAGTCTGACAACGGAAATCTCTGTTGACCTTGGGTGGGAATTTCCAGTCTTGCCCGAGCGAGGCCATAAAATCCTGGCCACTGAGTGGAATGCAGGCAGCATGTCAACTTGTCTGCTTAGTATAATGAATTTTGTATTCAGCTTGTCTTCCCTATGCTGTCCATTGGTTGGGCACATAGCAGGGGGGACCCAAAGTTATTACTAACTTGTGCTGTAGCTAGCCTGTGTCCCATGCAGGGGAGCTGAGTTGTGTCTGGAGCGGTTGCTGGGACCTGAGAAAGACAAGGAGTCGCTAACGAAGGGAGAAAATGGTCATCCAGGTTTTCAGAAGTTGCACTGGAGGAAGTGGAACTAGGGGAGATTAGCTGTATTCTCAAGGGGGCAGGACGCACTCCAAGCTGTGGGAACAGATGTCCATGCAGGTCAGGAGTATAGTCCCAAGGACCTGGATGCAATGTCGGAAAAAATCAGACATTTTTGCACAAGGTGTATAAGTCGGCGAATGCATTTTCAAATGTTATATCCTACCAGCTGCACCATTAGCTTCAGTCATTGTTCAATTCACCATACATCCATCACTCAATTACCAAAACCTCCGATAAATCAGGACTCATACATAGCATTCATATATCTTGACTTACCTTCTAAACTTAACACTGATGCAAGCAGCCTCACACTTGTATCTCACACACTGCATGACAGCCACATCAACCCAACAGATTGCGGGGCACACTATGAGACACATCTTTCTCAGTGGAGAAGGCGTTGCACAACAACAGGCTGCAGGATCTACCTGGAGGTGGGCAGGCATGTCTCCACATTGTCACAAATAATATTCTGTGACTGTAAAAAAGGTACACTTTTCATCTTCATCCTTCTCCACCTGTTCACTGTTGTGTAGCTGGGTGGGACTGCTGTCACCTGGTTTCCTTCTTAACTATCATCAGGCTTCCCTTCCATTTCCCACAGTGTTAGCTCTGGTGTCTCTCAAGGACAAACACTTACCCTCACCCCCATTCCTTATGTTTATGCTGCCCCCGGTGACATTATCAAAAATCACAGTGTTAGTTTTTGCATGCTCCGAGACCACACCTAGT
This sequence comes from Carcharhinus amblyrhynchos, assembly GCF_965287045.1. NCBI lineage: Eukaryota > Metazoa > Chordata > Chondrichthyes > Carcharhiniformes > Carcharhinidae > Carcharhinus > Carcharhinus amblyrhynchos. The sequence continues at coordinate 41,268,482 of NC_137335.1, read as the reverse complement.
TAGTTCTATTTCACCACCATCTCTCTTGACTCCTCCATGGTTGCTAATTATTCACTGCTTATCTTACGTTCAATACTGGATGAGTAGGAATTTCCTTAAATTACATATGGGGAAGACCAAAGGCATTGGGCTATATTTAATGGTCCTGTCCACTTGCCACTGGCAGTCCAGCTGTGGCCATTTCCAGGAGCTTTAATGGGATTAAGTCCCATTTAGACACTCACTTGCCAGGATCCCAAGCTATTTGGAAGCAAGAATTCCACCTCCAAGAGCTGCCAGTTGATCAGATGACCAGTAGCTCTTCAGTGCCAGGAGTTCCCCAGTGAGGTCAGGGAGGTGCCATATTTTGTTTTATAATGCTCCTACAAAGTACTTAGGGACATTTTATTATGCTAGAGGTGCTATATACATTGCAGATCTTTTGCTGTTGCTGCAGCTCTCTCTTCCCATGAAAGAGACAGTGCAGGCCATTATGGGATAGGCTGTTGTGGAGGTCGTGGCCTTGAGCTGTGCTGAAGCCACTGAAGATGAGTGTCCACTTAGTAAATCTTCTTCCTTGTTCTCACTTTTCCCTTTCCTCACAATCTGTCCTGACTGAGAAGCTGCAGATGATGTAAATATTCATTTCTTCCTTTTCCCTCTCCCCTCACCACAACCCTATTCTGGTCTCTTTTTCCAAAAACTGCAACTTGTCTGAGCAATGGAGGAAGAGCAAGATGACAGTGAAGATGAAGACATGTTGTCACTCGATTTCACAGTCGTAGCCACCAACTCAGATACTGAGGCTGCACAAAACTTGGGGGATAACATAAAAATGATATATGCATGTGGTGAGACATGGGTTGCACGGTGGCACAGTGATTAACCCTGCTGCCTCACAGCACCAGGAACCAGGGTGCAATTCTGGCCTCAGGTCACTGTCTGTGCGGTGTTTGCATGTTTTCCCCGTATCTGACAGTGTTTCCTCTGGGTGCCCCAGTTTCCTCCCACACTCCAAAGATGTGCAGGTTAGGTGGATTGCCCATGCTGAATTGTCCCTTAGTGCCCCAGGTTAAATGGATTAGCCATGGTAAATGTGTGGAATTACAGGGGCAGGGCAGGGGAAGCAGGGTGGAAAAGATACTCCTTCTGCACTGTAGGGATTCTATGAAACTTCTAACAAAGAGTCATATACGAAATGGTGATTTTTTTTCACAGATTCTGACTAGTATATTTTATATCTCTAATTCTTTAAGTCTTTTTTCACATATTAAAGAATAGGATTTTAATATGTAAAATGAAGGGTAGATACTTTGCGCGATCAAAAAATGAATTTGGCTTTTGCTACATTGCCCCTTAGTGTCAGCAGAACTAGCTAGGGTAAATGCATGGGGTTGTGGGGATAGGGCCTGGGTGGGATTGTGGTTGGTGCAGACTCGATAGGCCAAATGGCCTCCTTCTGCACTGTGCAATTCTATGAATCTACGATTCTATGAAACATCTTGGCCTGCTTGATCCCATGTACCCACTTACAAGATGAGTATAACCCTAAACATGCAATTCCAAAAAGAAAAATTAAAGCCTGCATCTAATGTGAGCACAGCCATAAAAATGCATATGTTCACTGAAAAATATACAGTTGACATATCTTGAAATATAGGCTAAACATGAATTTTGACACCAAACAAATACAATAAGTAAATGTATGACTGTAGACTACTTCTCACAACAGTTATCGCACCAGTGTAACCAATTCATTAAGCTATCACCCTTTTTCTTGTTACAATTCCAAAGGAAATACAGAAGCAGAACGACTGATGTCTATGTGCATAAATCATTGAAGGTGTTAGGACAGGTTGAGAAAGTAGCTAATTATACTGAATCCTGGATTTTGCAAATCAGGACAGAATACATAAGCAAGAAAGTTATGCACCTTCATAAAAACTGGTTCAGCTTCAATAGCAAGGTTGTGATGGTTTAGAGAGGATAAAGAAAAGATGTACAAAAGTGCTTTAGAGGATGAGATTCTTAATAAAGATGGAGCTGTTCTCTTTGGAGAAAAGAGATAGTAGAGAGGAAATCAGAAACATGTTCAAAATCAGGGGAGATCTGGATAGCTTAAATAGGGAGAAACTGTTCCTATCAGCAGGCAGTTGAGAACCCTGAGGTGATTAACAAAAGAACCAAAGAAAAATACAAACTCTACACTGTGTTTTACATGCTCAGATCATCACAGCCAAGGAGTTGATGCTCAGACAGCAAATACAGTTTGGAATATTGATGGAGCTTTAGAATCTGGGAACTCTGAGCTTCAAAGGCCTTGAAATACATGTTTATGACAAAAAACTGTATGCAGGGAGTTGTAAAGTCTGTGGGTGGGATTGTTCTGCCTCAGTGTGCTAATCGCACTGCCTCTGTGTCACAAGTCATGCAACCCATATGGTTGAGAAAGGATTCCCCTCTGGTTCTGATAGTTGTCATCAATAAGTCAAATTCCTCTGCATGTATTACTCTTGGAAACAAGTAGTTGGGATGCCACGTTGGCGCAGCAGTCAGCACTGCTGCCTCAGTGCCACGAACCAGGGTTCAATTCCTGGCTTGGGTCACTGCCTGTGCAGAGTCTGTACATTCTCCCTGTGTCTGCATGGGTATCCTCTGCTTTTCTCCCAGTCTGAAAGACATGCTGGTTAGGTGCACCGGCCATGCTAAATTCTCACTCTGTGCTGGAGTGTGGCGACTAAGGGATTTTCACAGTAACTTCATTGCAGCGTTAATGTAAGCCTACTTATGACACCAATAAATGAACTTTAAAAACTTTAGTTTCAACATTGCAGGCATTACAATCAATACCCATCTTACAAATTGGAAATCCAGTCAGACAATTCATGGAGTGGATTCCACTGAAATCAGTGGAAAGAAAAATAAGAGATAAGATCATAAGAAATAGTAGACTATTTGGTTCATCAAGCCTGCTCCACCATTTACCAAGATCATGGCTGATCCAATTGTAACTTTAACTCCATTTCCTACTAGTCACTTCCACCTTACCCCCATACTGCAAAACCTTTGATTTGAACATATTAAATGACACAGCCTCCACTGTTTTCTGTGAAAGAGAATTCCAAACCTAATGAACCTAGGAGAAGAAATTCCTTCTTTCTCAATCTTAAATGGGAACCCCCATTTTTAAACTGTGTCCTCTACTTCTAATTACCTCCTCACTGCACCTACTCTTGGATAAAGGCCAGTGAGACATTCACCTAACCCTCAGATGCCAATGTGACTGCTCACCAGCACCTTCTCAAGGGCAACAGATGTTGGAATAAAAACAGTGCTGGAAAAACTCAGATCCGGCAGCACCTGTGGCGAGACAAATAAAATTAACATTCTGAATCCAATATGGCTCTTCTTTGGAATAAATGCTGACCATGAAAGAATAAAGCACTCTAACAAAGCTCTGCAAGGCTACATTGGGGAATTAGGTTTTAGTTTCTACATTAGAGAAAGATTATTTAATATATGATCATATAAGGATATTCTATCACTATAGATAGGTAATTAAAGGCTGTGTTTAATAAACTGAATCATCCTCAACTGTTAGGTGCTTGATTCCATGCAGTAGCGCCTTGAAGCTTACTGGAATTCAAGGGGAAAGAGGCCAGTCTGAAAGATGTCTCCGTGCAGGGCCTCAAAGTTGGTTCCTGGAAACAGGCTGCTAAAATGGAAACAGCAGCCAAGGCTAAGGGTGAGAGGACAAAGAGCTGACTGAGGTGATTTGTGCTCATGTCTCAGCTGCTCAAGGATGCCCAGCTGTCCAGCAGGAGCCAAGCTTACTCCCAGACACACAAGATCCATAGAAGGCCCAGTTCAGCAGCAAGGCTGGAAGCCAATTTAACCCAGATACCAGGCTCAGAGGTTGGTTCAGGCAACAGCTGCTGCAGGCCAGCTCCCAACCCATAAAATGTTTTTGAGCAGTGATAGCTGGTGCAGCCCAGGGTCTAGGCCACATCCTGTACCCATTTCTCTACCTCCGGACCATAGAGGAACCACTCAAACAGAGCTAACCAGACTTCTGGCCACTGCCGCCATTACAATTGGATATGGAGCAGCAGAACAGATAGCAAATCAGTAGACTTTATTATCCGGTGCTCAAGAAGTGCCTGTAGCAGTACACTTGTGTCATGTAGGGACAGGCATATTTCTTCATCTCCTCAGACATGTCAGAAGGGTGCATGGAGATGCTGAGTTCCCAAGTGATGTTAAACGATATGCAGAAGGATATATCTGGCCAAAGTGGAAGTTAGTTTTTAAAATTCAGTCAGGCACTTCTTGCAATCCCATTATGATTGCAGGAAGTAGGCATAAATTGGATTATACCAACTCTCAATTATCCTGGTCTCTTGTCCATGTGCTTCATCGTCCTGACATTCCTGTTTTGCCCATCCGCCACATCAGATGAGGAATAATGCTCATCTATATTCTTCTGATGCTAGGCCTCCCCTGCTCTGAAGTTGTAGGTTTTATTCTTCACTGGGAGATGGATATCACTGGCAAAGTCAACGTTTCTTGTCCATCCTCAATTGTCTTTGAAACTAGTGGCTTGCTGGACCATTTCAGGGGGTAGTTAAGAGTCAACCACATAGTCACATGTCTGTTGTCATATGTAAGCTAGATCAGGGAAGGATTATAGATTTTGTAGATAAAGGACATTGTATTGAAAATCCAGCTTGTTCATCAATCAGTATTAGTGGGCCATGGTCACCATTTCTGAGATTAGTTTTATATTCAAGATTTCTTAATCAATTTGTATTCAACCAGCTGCCGAGGTGGGATTTGAACCCACATCCCAGAGTACGAAGTTGAGCTTTGGGATTACTAGGGGCGGACAACAAATTCAGTGCTCTAATCAACCCTAAGGTTCAGTAGAGCAGAGCAGATAACTATGATGAGACCCTCGCTGGGGCACAGTGCAGCATTCTTTCTGACAAACCAAAGCAATGGAATCTCATTTCAAGGAGATCAGACACCTCACAGATAGTCACATGGGTTGACCCAAAGCAGCTTTTGTACCTTTCCTTGGCTATAGAAGGAGAGTTTCTCACCACTGTTAGTAGCCATGTCATCAGAGGACAACCAGTGAACCAGAGGGTCCACTCCTGAATGCATGCCACGGCGGGGACAGCACTGTAATAGGGACTATCAAATTATGTATGCATAAATTGGGCACACACCTGCAAGACGTGTTTTCAGTGGTTGCAGATCAGTTGAAGGTTGATGCAATGGATCCACTTCCTGTTTATAATGCCCACTGGCTGAGGGATCCTCAAATGTCCACAGGATGGAATCAATGATATTTTGTATCTGGGTGAATGCTGCGATGGCTCCAAAACCAGCAGATGACAGGGTTTGGTCCAATGTACAGTCACTGGTCCTGTCACCTCCTTGATGCAGCAATAAGCTTCTGCCTGCAAGACCATACAGTTCCAGAAAAACCCTGGAAATATCCAGATGCATAAAAATATATTCAACAGTTAACTTTAGGACCACACTGTCACTGAGGTTTATGGGCCATAAGTCAATGATGGCCTCCCATGACAGCCAGCCTCCAGTAACAGTCACTCCCAATATTTTAGGTGTCTCTGTACACTTGACATCAACAGCATATCCATGAGGTTAATTACCTTGTGAAAGAATTCAATTGTCTCCAACCATGTTGTAGCCCTATTGCCACCTGATCTACACCAGACATGAAAATCAACTTTGGAAAGCTGTGATACAATAACAATTTCAACAGTGTTCCAAATGTACATACAATTAACAAAATGATAGATCAAATGCAATAGAGCACAGTGAGACAAGGAAAGAAAAAGGTTATTTTGTGCCCTGATTCTCAGTTTTTAAAACAAATAAAAATTTATTTATTAGTCACAAGGCTTACATGAAATTATTGTGAAATTCCCCTAGTCGCCACACACTGGCGCCCGTTCGAGTCAATGCACCCAATCAGTGCATTTTTCAGACTGTGGGAGGAAACCAGAGCACCCAAAGGAAACCTACATAGACATGGAGAGAATGTGCAAACTCCATACAGATAGTGACACAAGCCTGGATTTGAACCTGGGTCCCTGGCCCCGTGAGGCAGCAGTGCTAGCAACTCTGCCGCCATGCCACCCAGTAAATAAAAGTAACATATGTAGATATAAAACAATTACTGTGTATAACCTAAAGATACGGCTATAGTTTTGAAAGATAATGATCAGATTAAACAAGGATACATTAATCTACACTTCATCTCCTATAAAATGGAATAATTTAAAGACTATAAAAATTAATAAAGGAGGAACAGGTAAAAATTCTAACCTTGATTCTCATTTTAAACTTAAACCATTTTATACTGAATTCTATATTCACATTACTGGTACAGACGCGCAAAAACCAGAAATCTCGAGTCCATGTCTGTGCCAATTTCAGATCTTATTGGGTTTTCAGGTTAGGCAACAATGCCAGTTACCTCTGCATTTTTGACTTCCCATCTGACAAAAAGCAAAACTTTTCATGAACGAACTGCAAGATAAATCAGTTTCTACTTTTCGTAACAGAAAGCACATTACTGATATGCGCTTTGCCATTTTAATACTTTGATAAAATGAAATTCACGTATGCCTAGCAAAGTCAGAAGGCTGCCAGCTAGCACAGGACTCCAATTTACAATAATCAAACACAGTCAAGCATTCAACGAGCTGTTATTCTGATCTAGTGCTCTAAAAACATTAGTTAGTATCTTGGTTTGTTAAAGTTGAGTCAGTAGAAGTGATGCACAAATTACTCATGATCTAACTGAATGACAGAAAAGGCTTACTCCTGATGCTCGATTCTTAATTATGGCACTTAATGCAAATATCGCAAAATGCTTGCTCGTCTCTCTTAAAAGGGATCATGTACACAACACCAAGTGCGAGATTGAAACTAACTGCTGTACTTCCAAGAATACTGCATTTACACATTAAAATAGCAAGATGCGTCACTTAGAAAACAAAGATCAAATTAGTTCAGATAGCTAGAAATGCTTTTTAAAATAATTTTGCATAGTTCACTAACAACAGAAGTTTTGCTTTAATGTCTTTTGTAAACTTTCATAATTCAATTTTATATTTGGATGACCACAGACTGTGACCAACTAAATCTAACAAATCAGACTTGCTTCCTTATGCCTCAGGAATCTTTTAACATGACAGGCATGTCTTGCACATCAGCAAGCAGCCTGTGAGTACAAAATAACTCAAATCTTGTGGGGAAAGTAGTTAGTCAGGATGTAACTATATCATCTGTTAATGTGCTAACATGAAAAACAGTGAGTCTCAGGCATTCTAGGCTGACTTACCAAGCAGATCTGTTAATGCAAATGAGGAAAATCCATTCGGGGTGACATTCGATTGCCAGCTGTTTCTGCAACCAGTTACAAATATTGACAACTGCCACATGTATTACGGGCTCTGTCCAGCTTTACAGCTGGTTGAAGTTACCCTTTAAATCACATTTACTTTTTGGTAAAATATCATGTGATTGAAATACACCATACACATCACATATAATCAAATAACCTACCTGAGAGGGGGGTACGGCCCAGAACAAGAACATCTGGAAGAGGCATCATAATTAGCTGTTGTAGTGTCTCCTGTAAGTTTTAACAAAAGTTTTGATCCACATAATACATTTAATAAGTTAAAAAAAAGCAAGCAAGATGGTTTCTAGAACAGTTTCAGATCTAGTACTATGCAATGAGAAATAACTCTGTGTAAAAGAACATTTTGGGGAAAGTGGTCATAACTTGACAGAATCTCAGGAAACTCCTATGTCATTCTCATAAAAGACCTAGTTTTGTGTCATCCGCAAACTTGGAAAAATTACATTTAGTTCCGAATACAAATCAGTTATATGGATGGTGAACAAGGCAGATGGAATGAAGTGGGAATAAGAAGTTATCCATATTGACAGAAGAAAAGAGGTACAGTATATTTCTTAAATGGTGAGAGTTTAGAAGTGAAGAAGGTGGGAGGGCTGGTGCGCGCACATGTCCGTGTCAGTAGTGGTAGGTTTAAACTCAAAGTTGTTTAATTAAATTAGACTTATAGGATGCAAAAGAACAAATATCATGTTTACTCTTCAAATTGATCTTTATTGAGCCTCTGATGTAAGTAAATAACTTGGCATTGGTAAAAGGATCTGGTGTAATCCATATCATTCAGTTCCCACCCTTTAAGGCAGGTAGCCACTTTGACAAGATACCGGGGCGGGGGGGGGGGGGGGGGGCGGGCAGCAGATCTGATAGGACTATATTTTTAACTCCATAAATGTAACAGACTAATGGTAGAAAATAAAAGATCATATACAAGCATACGAATGCATGTTTAATAGGCAAAATTTATCACAGAGCAATTCAATAAAGTTCATTGCTGGAATGACTTGTGACATTAACCAAACATCAATTAATCAGTAATTCTTTTTAAAAAAAAACAGACAAAGCAGCATTCGTGAAGATGTGAACTATTCAGGATTCCAATTTTGCACAAGTGAAGAAATTGTATTTAACTTCTATGGTTTAATTTTACTGACATTCTACAGGAAACTAAATGCATCAAAATAACATACAGCCCTCTCATTTACCAGGCTGCTTTTTGTTTTCCAGCAATTTTCCCTCAAAAGAAAATTACATACCCATCATCATCATTCAACAAACTTCTTCCACCCCATAATCTCCACTATCTGATGCCACTAATCTCACGATTTTCTCTACGTCCTTTCCTCCACAAGCAGTTTCAATCTAATGGAAACACCATTGTTCATTTAACATCAGGTTGCCAGCATCATTAGACAAGAAAATGGTTAAGCCTATAATAGAGGCAGCTAAAATGCCACCTACTGAGGTCTTAAAACAGCTGCAGGAGAAGCCAAATATCAGAGGTATAATGAAGCAGAAGTCTTAGTATTAAAGATGCTTCAGTGCTTTATAAGCTACCATTATCATGGTCTCGTTTCCAATATCAGCAGTCCAAGCTTCCTTTTTTTCCCCTCTTGTAATGCTGTGTACTTGTTCAGCTTTAAAGGAAAAAAAATCACATGCCATGGGTGTTTCATGAGCAAGGACAGCAGCCTTCAATTAGTGTCTTGTCTCAGCAAGTGCTTTTATTCATCTGCTCTTGAGATGTCTGTTTCCAGAGGCAGCCCCATGATATAGTCACATGTCCACAGAAAGCTAGATGCGTCAGTCTGGTTCCAAACATCCCAATTTCATATTGGAAAAGGGTGATGGGTTTTTTTTCCAGTGAACAAAAGATATTTGCATACACGATCCTGAGAGACTGAGTGTTACACAATGTTATCCGCTATACACCCACTATTCACATGCAAAATTGTTTGTTCAACTAATCAGCTACTGCACATACATTACACACTCCTGGCGGAATTTTCTGGTTGTGCCTGCCCAGAGGCCAAAAATTCCTGCCCGAAGTCAACAGACCTTTAAACAGTCCACTAAATTTTCTGCCCTACTTGCAATGACTCCCATGGTGGGTGGGACTGGAAAATTTATCCCATAGGGCACAATTTTCCCAAAATAATCCTAAGTGTCAAACTTGCCCAAAAAGCTGAGTCTCGGTTATTTAAGGCACTCTATAAATATAGAGGATATGGATGTTAATGGTGGTAGACCTCAACCAGCTGGAGAGGCCGGCAGCAGAGAGCCATTGGTCATTCACCCATCTTCCAGTACACTGACATTCTCTCCCCACTCCCCCAAAATTAGAGATCTTCTTTCTTGCAATTGCATTAGGTTGTCAGACAAATTTGTCCCCTCACTATGAGCATCATATCCTCATATAACTTCAATCTCACTTTGGGGACTTAATTTTTGGATCTCCATGTTGAATCACTTCACACAGATCAGCAAAGATCATTATGTTGCATGGTGCCCCTGTGTCTATTTGGCATTTTTTGATACCACAATGGTTGCAAAGAGAGACTAACAGTCACAAAGCATTTGTTGCCTTTCAACTTGACCAAACCAACTTGTCAATCCTGTACAATTCTTTAGCAGACTCACCTAGTGATATCTCACAAGTGGCCATCTGTATAGGCTTTTGATTCTTAAAACACTGCTGGACAATTCTTTTTTTCCTGTGCATGCAGTCCGCCAGGGTAACTGCATCTTGCCCTTTATTTGCGATTGCCAAGACAGTCACATGATTATGGAAAGCTAGATGTGTTGATTAGACTATTTGAGTTTTGAGATCTAACCGATGAGTTTGCTTCCTATCCCTTTAATAACTTCATCAGAATAAATTAGTGGAATCAGTTTGACATAATAAATCCGGAACTGAGTCAACTTATGGGGTAAATGCAAAATTATCATTGGCATAAATTTCAAACTAAAGATATTTTAGTTCCTGGGATTCAGTCAGCTCCCATTCTGAAATGAATTGAAACTTCATTCTACCAAACCTCTTTTCACCCCTGTCCCACTGACTTTTGCCCCTATATTTTGGGTACTTTTTACTTTTTATGATCTGTCCAGGCACCAGGTCATATTGTTGCAGATGACGACTGTGAGGAAACAACGCTGAGGACAATTACATACAAAACAAGCACAGGAAGATTGACTAAGCCAGTTAGGATAGTGTTCAGTTTAGGATCATTATTATTCAAAGGATATTATAGCCAAATGATGTACTACATTGTGGCAGAGTCTTAACTTTCCTCCTAAATGACCCAAGAAGTCAGTCAGCTGTATCAAACTGCTGCAAAAATGCTGAAGAGCAAGACCAATGCAGCTGTCATCAACTTAAGTTAGATAGTCAAAAGGCACACTGTAAATCCTTCTAACACTTGGGGGATTTGTGCCAAAATTGTCAGACCCGCAGACACATCAAGCAACAGCCTGTCACATTCACAGAACTATACCTTTCAGATAACGCTGCAGATTGCTCCTCACCATTCCTTGTTATCTTGCCCCACCAGTAAGAAAGACCCAACAAGAGACGAAGGCACAGAGGGAGTTCAATACTGACTCTGGACCCCATGAAGTCACAAGGCAACGAGTCAAACATGGGCAAGGACCTCCTGTCGGCTGCACCTTAGTTGGTTGCATTCTTGTCTGTTGTGGGTTCAAAGTCTAACTCCAGAACGTGAGCACAAAAATCAGGTAACACAGGGCATTACTAAGAGAGTGCCACACTGTCAAAGGTACTGTTATGCAAATGAGATGCAAACCAAGGCCCTGTCTGCTCAAATGAATGTAAAATACCTCACTGTACTATTCTGAATAAGAGCAAGGCCTAATACAGTGACCTGGCCAATGTTTATCCCTCAATTATCATATAAATACATTATCTAGCCAGTGTACGGACTTCTGTATACAAAGGGGCTACTACATTTCCTACATTATGAAAGTTTGACTACACTTCAAAAGTACTTAATTGCAGCATAGCACTTTGGAGCATTCCATGGTTCTAAAAGCACAAATGCAAGCCTTTTCCGTTCCCAACTACTGCCCTCCCTCAGATGAAATCAGTACTCCATGTTGAGTGTCACTTGGAAATAGTACTAAAAGTAGCGAGAGCACAAATTTACTCAGGAACTTTTAAAGCCACCATGACTTACGATGCTAACGGAGTCCAGAAGGATATATCTGTCAAAATGGGATGTAGCAGGTGGCAACAGAACTAACAAGTGGGAAAAACCTACCTGACCAAATCCTCAATCTACCTATTGTAGATGCATCCATCCAGTTGTGGAATCTACAGCATAGCCCTAAAGATGATAAAGGCCCAAATTCACAAACAGCATGCTCCATCATGCTGTGTGGCACTACAACTGTGCAAAATAGGATGGATTCAAACAGATCTAGCACCTTAAAACTGGGTACTGATCATCTTCAGGCAACAGACCAGGTTGGATGATCTGTCTCAGTTTCCTCCTGATGTCCTCCCTGTTTCAGGTGTCAGTTTTCTGCCAATTAGATTCACTCATGCAATATTAAATAGCTACGCAGTGGATTCAGCAATACAACATCTCATCTGTAGTGCTAAAGACTTTAGAACAAGTCACATTTCTAGCAAAGCTGTTGAACTACATGAATTAGTCCAGGCATATCCTGCTCATAAACCCTATGTGGCCTTGGTGTACTCACAGTCAGCAGTAAAGTGGTAGCAGACAAAATGAAGAAATGTAATCAGAGAGAGGTCATCAGGCACTTAGCCAAGTTCCGCACACATCTGTCAGATTTTGCACGAGGACAGCCTCAACCAGGATCTTGGGTTCATGTCATCCTATTTGTAACCTCCTCAACTTGCCTGCGCTTGCAAAATCTCACCAACTGTCCTGGCTGGAGACAATACACACCTCTCTAACTTGTGCTTAACTCTCTCTCCACTCACAATGTCTGTACCTTTAAGACTTGATTACCTGTAAAGACTCACATTCCAACCATTATTTTGTAAATTGAGTGTGTGTCTTCATATGCCCTGTTTGTGAACAACACCCACTCACCTGATGAAGGGGCTGTGTTGTGAAAGCTTGTGGCTTGTGCTACCAAATAAACCTGTTGGACTTTAACCTGTTGTGAGCCTTCTTACTGTGTTTACTCCAGTCCAATGCCAGCATCCCCATATCAAGGATATTGGGATACCCAGACTGGTAGCAAATGGAATTCAATACAAAAAAAGTGTGATGTGATGCATTTTGGGAGAAGTAATTGAGAAAACCTTTAAACTAAATTCCACAGTTCTAAAAAAATGTACATAGAGTTCACATGCACAGATCTTTGAAAGTGATAGAACGTAAGGAGAGAGTGGTAAGCAAAGTAGAGGATTGCGAGCTTCAAAAATAGAACTATTGAGTACAAAAGCAAGGAAGTTATGCTTTGCGTGCCTAAAGTCTGGGTAGGGCACATCTGGAGCTCTGCTTCCAATTCTCACCATCCCACTATAGGAAGGAGACAAGATCCTACTGAGTGTGTGCAGCAGATATTTATCAAAAAGGTCCCTTAAAGGAAGGAAGTTAACAAGAAAGTAAGTAAGGTTAGAGAAGCTGGGATTGTCCTTCTTGGATCAAAGGGGATTCAGAGAAGATTCAATACAATATTATGACAAGTTAAAAGAAGATGACAAGAAAAGCAGCTGCCGGTACAAGGACTAAATTAGGGTACACAGATTTAAAGGTACAAAATTTAAGAAGGACAGGAGGAAGAAATTTTATTTTGATGCAGCAAGTGGCAATGCCCTAGAATTTGCTGCCTACAAGAGTGATGAAAATGGAGATGATGAACGATTTTAAAAGCACATTGGATTCGCACTTGCAAGAAATAAATTTATAGGATTACATGGGTACAGCAGGGGAAAATGAGACTGATTGGATTGCGCTATAGAGAGTTCACATGGACTTGATGGGTCAAATAGCCTCTCTGTGTCACAATGACTCAATAATTCTATAAGGAGGAGTGGAGCTGATTAGGGACAAAAAAAAAAGGGCGGGAATTAAGCATAGTCGCAGAGGTTGGCTGGCATAATGACACAAGAACCCTGAATGGAAAGGAACATTCGTTCATTACATAATGCAAAGTAAAACCACTACTGTGGGGTACATAGGTTTAGCATGGGCCTGCTTTATAAAAGTTTCAGGCAATGAATTCCAGACAGGCAGGCCACTGCCTGTTACCAGTGGAACTCATACTCAACGAGCCCAACAGGGAGATCAGTGATTTATGGGCAACGTATGCTGGCCAGGCAGTGACGTTCATGTCCCAAGAATGAATGAGTAAAAAAAAAGTCCCCACTGACCTCATGGTGGGTTATCACAGCTGGTTTGCCAAGGAGGAAAGTGGTGCCAAAGTCATAGCGAAGTAGAAACGCTGTCTGAACTTGTCACCAGGACCAGATGGGAAATATCCAAAGATACTACAGGAAATTACGATAGAAATTGCAGAGGCAGTGGCCATAACCTTCCTTTCCTCTGTAGACATGATGTGGAGATGCCGGCGTTGGACAGGGGTAAACACAGTAGGAAGTCTCACCACCAGGTTAAAGTCCAACAGGTTTGTTTATTTGGTAGCAAACGCCACAAGCTTTCGGAACACTCCTCCTTCGTCAGGTGAGGGGAGAGTTCTGATTAGAAACAGGGCATATAAAGGCACACAGTGTTTACAGAATACTGATTAGAATGAAAGTCTTTGCAGCTAATCTGCTATTCAAGTCTTAAAAGGTGCAGACAATGTGAATGGAGATAGCATTAAGCATAGGTTAAAGGGATGTGTATTGTCTCCCGACAGGACAGTAAGTGAGATGTTGCGAGTTCAGGCAAGTCATGGGGGTTACCCATAGTGTGACACGAACCCAAGAACCTGGTTGAGGCCTTCCTCACGTGTGCAGAACTTGGCTATCAGTTTCTGCTCAGCAACTCTGCGCTGTTTGTCATGAAGGCCACCTTGGAGAACATTTACCCAAAGATCAGAGGCCGAATGCCTGTGACTGTTGAAGTGGTCGCCAACAGGAAGGGAACAGTCTTGCCAGGTGATTGTCGAGCGGCGTTCATTCATCCGTTGTCACAGGGTCTGCATGGTCTCCCCAATGTACCGTGCCTCAGGACATCCTTTCCTGCAGCGTATTAGGTAGACGTTTGCTGAGTTGCAAGAGTATGTGCCATGTGTCTGGTGGATGGTGTTCTCACGTGAGATGATGGCATCCATGTCAATGATCCAGCATGTCTTGCACAGGTTGCTATGGCAGGGTTGTGTGGTGTTGTGGTCTCTATTCTCCTGAAGGCTGGGTAGTTTGCTGCGGACAATGGTCTGTTTGAGGCTGTGCGGTTGTTTGAAAGCAAGAAATGGGGTTGTGGGGATGGCCCTGGCGAGATGTTCGTCTTCATCAATGACATGAGTCGGCTCTGGAGATGATGTTGTAGCTTCTCCACTCCGGGCAAGTACTGGATGACGAAGAGTACTCTGTCCATAAGAACATAAGAAATAGGAGCAGGGGTAGGCCATCTAGCCCTTTGAGCCTGCCCCGCCATTCAATAAGATCATGGCTGATCTGTCGTGCCTCAGTTCCACATTCCCACCCTCTCCCCATAACCCTTAATCCCCTCGCTTATCAAAAACCCATCAACCCGCGTCTTAAAAATATTTAGCGAGGCAGCCTCCACCACCTCAACGGGCAGAGAATTCCAGAGATTCACCACCCTTTGAGTGAAGAAGTTCCTCCTCCACTGTGTCCCTTGTTTGTCTTCTGAGGAGGTCGATGCGGTTTTTCACTATGGCGCATCAGAACTGTCGATCGATGAGTCAAGTGTCATATCCTGTTCTTATGAGGGCATCTTTCAGCTCTGGAAGTGTCTATTGCAATCCTCCTCATCTGAGCAGATCCTGTGTATACGGAGGGCCTGTCCATAGGGTATGGCTTCTTTAACGTGTTTAGGGTGAAAGCTGGAGAACTGGAGCACCGTGAGGTTATCTGTGGGCTTGCAGGAGAGTGAGGTGCTGGAGGTGGCTGTCCTTGACGGAGATGTGTGTCCAAGAATACAACCAATTCCGGAGAATAGTCCATGGTGAGTCTGATGGTGGGATGGAACTTGTTGATGTCATCATATAGTTGTTTCAGTGATTGTTTACCATGAGTCCAAAGGAAGGAAATATCATCAACGTATCTAGTGTTTAGTATCGGTTAAAGATCCTGTGCGGTGAAGAAGTCTTGTTCGAGCCTGTGCATAAAAATATTGGCATATCGAGGTGCGAATTTGGTCGCCATGGCTGGTCTGTGTGTCTGGATGAAGAACTGGTTGTTGAAAGTGAAGACATTGTGGTCCAGGATGAAGTGGATGAGTTGTAAAATTGCATCTGGAAACTGGCAGTTGTCGACGCTGAGTACTGAAGCAGTTGCAGCAATGCCATCATCGTGGAGGATGTTGGTGTAGAGCGCCGAGACATCCATTGTGACAAGGAGTGCCCCTGGTTCAATTGCTTCACGTGTGCTGAGTTTCTGAACTCAGAGCTGCAAGCCCACAGATAACCTCATGATGCTCCACTTTTCCAGCTTCCACCCTAAACACGTTAAAGAAGCCATCCTCTACGGACAAGCCCTCCGTATACACAGGATCTGCTCAGATGAGGGTCTGAGGAGGATCGCAACAGACAACTCCAGATGCTGAAATATGCCCTCATAAAAGCAGGATATGGCACTAGACTCATCGATCGACAGTTCCGATGCACCACAGCAAAAAACGGCACCGACCTCTTCCGAAGGCAAACACGGGACACAGTGGACAGAGTACCCTTCGTCGTCCAGTACTTGCCCGGAGCAGAGAAGCTACAACACCTTCTCCAGAGACTTCAACGTCATTGAAGACAAACATCTCGCCAGGGCCATCCCTGTGTGGAGTTTGCGCATTCTCCTCGTGTCTGCGTGGGTTTCCTGCGGATACTCTGGTTTCTTCCCACAGTCCAAAGATGTGTGGGTTAGGTTGATCGGCCATACTAAGAAATTGCCCCTTAGTATCCAGGGATGCGTCGGTTAGAGTATAATAATATGTAGGGATATGGGGATAGGGCCTGGGTGGGATTGTGTTCGGTGCAGACTTGATGGGCCGAAGGGCCTCTTTCTGCACTGTAGGGTTCTCTGATCTATGATCCCCACACCCCCATTTCTTGCCTTCAAACAACCGCACAGCCTCAAACAGACCACAGTCCACAGCAAACTACCCAGCCTTCAAGAGAACAGTGACCACAACAACACACAACCCTGCCACAGCAACCACTGCAAGACATGCCAGATCACTGACATGGATGCCACCATCTCACGTGAGAACATCATCCACCAGATACACGGCACATACTCTTGCAACTCGGTGAACCTAATGTGCAGGAAAGGATGTTCCGAAGTATGGGACACTGGGGAGACCATGCAGACCCTACGACAACGGATGAATGAACACCACTCAACAATCACCAAGCAAGACTGTTCCCTTCCTGTTGGTGAACATTTCAACAGTCACGAACATTCGGCCTCTGATCTTCGGGTACACGTTCTCCAAGATGGCCTTCATGTTTCTGATCAGAACTCTCCACTCACCTGACGAGGGAACAGTGTTCTGAAAGCTTGTGGCGTTTACTATCAAATAAACCTGTTGGACTTTAACCTGGTGTTATGAGATTTCTTACTGTTTTTATCCTCTGTAGATACAGGGGTGGCGCTTGAGAACTAGAGAATTGCAAATGTTCATGGTGCACGGAAAAACCCAAAAGCTACCAACTTAAGCACAGTGGTGGGAAAGCTTGTAGAAATAGTATCCAGGGCAAAAGTAATGGCCACACTAGATTAAAGAGAAAATATTGTTTAATTAAATTTGGTTTTTTTGGGCAAAGTTGATGAGTGATGTGACGAGTTAGTTTACACCATGCCATATAAAAAGGATTGCCAGCAAAGTTAAGGGACAATGGTAGCGTTGACATTAACGTGATTGAGTGAACTTTTTTTGAACTGGAGGCAGGTATAGAATAAGTTCCCAATGGGTCAGTATTAGGACCAGTCTTTTTCTTGATGTATTAATGGCCTAGACTTGGATTGAAGGGCACATTTCAAAACTTACAGATAGCACAAAAACTTGGAAGTATTGTGAACTAGGAGGAGGATAGTGAGAGACTTCAAAAAAGCATGGGGAGGCTGGTGGATTGGGTGGACATGTGGCAGGTGCAATTTAATGCGTAGTGTGAAAGTGATATATTTGGCTAGAGGAACAAGGAAAGGCAACATGAAAGGATACAATTCTAAAAAGGGTGGAGGAGCAGAGACACCTGGAGTATTTGTACAAACATCATTAACAAAGCAGATTAAGAAAGCAGCTACTGAGGCAAATGAGATCCGAGGCTTTACAAATGAAAGGCAAAGAATAAAAAAGAAAGCAGCTTTGATGAAACCTTTATAAAAACTGGTTTTGCCCCAAATGAAGTAGTGTGTCACACCTATGCAAAGATGTAACAATATTTCATTAAAAGAGGGTGCAGAGAAGATTAACAAATGGTTCCAGAGTGAGGGACTTCAGTTACTGCATCAGTCAGAGAAGCTAGTGATGTTGCCCTTGAGAAGCGACGAAGGTTGAGGGGGGATCTGGTGAAGTTATTCAGAATAATGAGGGATCTGGACAAAGCAGATTAAGCAGAAACTGGCTCTTAACCCTTTGGCCAACAGGATCAGAGGACACAGATTTAAGGTGGTTTGGCAAAGAACCACCTGGACCCAAAGTGCCTCAAGAAAAGTTTTTTTTAATGCAGTGACTCACACAGGTTGGAATCTGGAATGCACTGGCTGAGACAGCGGTGGAGGTGGATTCAATTATGGTATCCAAAAGGGAATTCATGATTATCTGAAGTGAATAAAACATTACAGGATTACATGAAGGGTGTGTGTGTGTGTGTGTGTGTGTGTGTGTGTGTGTGTGTGTGTGTGTGTGTGTGTGTGTGTGTGTGTGTGTGTGTGAGAGAGAGAGAGAGAGAGAGAGAGAGAGTCACTGAGTGTCTTGCACGCAGCAAGCTTGGACAGGACAAGTGAATTACCTACTTCTGTGCTGAAACCATTCTGTGATTCTACAAAATGTGAAATACTCATGCTTTCTATTCACACATTCCATGAGTGTTTCCAGCAATTTCTGTTTTTATTTCAGATTTCCAGCATCTGCAGTACTTTGCATCAGCGACAAAAAATTTTACACTTAGGGGGTTTTCGGCTGGAGCTGTCATCCTCAAACAGCACACACAATATGATTTTAAAAAAGGGAGCTGGGAATTCTATCACGATGGTCACAACATTGGGACAGCTATTGATATCTGACTGGGCCTAAGAAATTTCAAAGTTGACTACAACCAGTTTGGTAAAGGCAAGGATTATTTTAATTCAAAACTTGTAAGGTGTTTACTTAGGCTTAAAAAGGGAAAAAAATTAGTTCAGCGCAGCCAATGGGTAGCATGATGATCCTAAAATTTATACGAAGATCAAAACAGAATTAATTTCTACAATAGTAATTTGAACAAGAAAAAACTTAAAATATCTGTTTGTAAAGCTGCCAAATTTACTTCAACTGACAAGTGAAAGTCTGCATCAAAACAGAGCAAATAGACCACTTTGGAAGCAATATTGACTGGAAAAGAGGAACCACTACTGTGCTATCCAGTGGAAGGTCTATATTGCAGCACCTTACTGAATTCACTTTACTGTTGTTGCTTTTGAATGTTGTAACAAAAGATTTGCACAAAAATCTATCACCAGAATGATAGGGATGGGGTACCTTGATCTTGGGTTCGGACATAGCTCGGCATAACAGAGGGCCAAAGAGCTTGTACTGTGCTGTACTGCTCTACGTTCCTATGTTTAAAAATCCTCACACCAAAAAACTTTGAGACAAATATGACAAATGCGATATTTTTAATATTTTACCATATTGAAACTTTAGTCAAATGGTTATAAGCAAAATAGATCCCATTGGAACAGAAATTAGGGGTGAATAATGTGCCACTTTCAATACTACAAATTCTTATACAGTGTTGTATGCATGTCAGCAGTGAATGACTTATGTTAAGATGCTAATTTTTTTTAAATGCCAAAATAATCCTTCTGGCAGTTTATTTTAAGTGGAGTTGAAAGCTGAAACTTTAAGCAAAACTATTAACACATTTAGCATTATATAGTGATGGGTTATCCAAGGAACTAAAGGCAAAACCTTTACATTCTTGAAAAAAATTGCATGCCTTCTTACAAGTTAGCAGCACTTATTACATCATGTGCAATAGATTGCATTCCAATCCCCATGTGTAAATTGGGTACATTATTTTAACAAATAAATGTCCCTTTTAGTCAAAGCTCATTGTTAGGGATTATGCTAAACTTAGGTTACATAATTACAAAACACTTCAATAACTTGTTAGTGAAACTGAATCTATTAAATTAAATGCATTCAGCACAAGCTTCCATTTAGTCAGACCTTAAAGCTCCAGCAGTCATAATGGTGCAGGGTAGAAGTGTTTTTTTTCCCCTCCATGATCCCAAAACCAACCCAACTACTGGGCTTTAAAAAAATGAAAACACAATGCATTGTTAACACTAAAGATCAAATGTGCTTCCATCGGCTCAATCCTTTAGACCAACTCAGAAGAATTAAGTCCATTGTGCCAACCAACTTGCACACAACTATATTCCGGCAGACTGAAGAATAACATTATGTGCTCCAAAGAAAACGATCAAGTGCAAAAGAGTGGCAATGAATGTACAGCACCTAATGCTATATATACTTAAGAGATTTAGCATATACCTGTATGGAATTATGACACAGATGTAGCTCATTTGGAACATATAGCCTTGCTAACATACCTGAGATTATCAACTCATTGACATCACATTTTGTGCTATTATTCTTTACACACAACTTTCTCAGTAAATCTCAAATTACTTTTTGAACTTTATACCAAAATTTAAATGTGGAACAGTTTTAAGTACAACCAATTGCAGTCTATTAAACTGTATCTGCCTACCATTAGGGGTGGATTTTTAAAAAAAGTGAGCCACCCAGGCTTTCTTGAAATTCAAGGGGCGTCTCTGTTTTACAGGTAGATATTTATTTATTGAATCAGGCAGAAGACATTTCTGCAGTTACAACTGTTCTGTTGTATTTTAGTTCAATAATTAAAAAAAAGTTTCTACTCTTTCCTTCTGGATCCTCTCCCTGCCCAGAAGCAATTCCCCCACTGGGGGAAAAAACCAAACTTCGTTCAATAAGCATCACCTGCTCTCAATTTACGCTGAAGCTAGACCTGGTTTTCTCTTTAAGGGGCCTGCATTTCTATCAGTGTCAAATTCCCTTTCTTTAAAATATATTTAGACAAACGTACAAGTGTAAATACAGAAGAAAAAAAACTGATTTCAGATTCTCTGCCTTTACAATAAGACTTCTTCTAGAATCTTTAAAAAAAATTCTGTAGAGGCATTCCTTCTATTGAGGCAATCTGATAACTGATGACTAGTATCTAACCAACTGAGCTTGGAGATTTCTTTCCTCTCCAACATCTACTTTAAACTGGCCATGTCTATCATAAGCCTTTGCTCTTTTTGTAAAATTCTCACAAAACCATCAGTTATCTATGTAATATTCGATTGGAAGAACAATCGTGCTCATAATAAACCAGGTCACCAGAACAGAAATCTTCCCCAGATGGTCTTATATGATAACTTGTTTTCTGATGCTTCAACTCTGATTAACATCTTTCTGCCAGCATGCAGCATAGTCAAATGAGTGGTGAAAGTGGAGCTACTAGTTGTGCTCTTTAGTGCTAGAGGATTGCCATTTAGTGCTGACTGAATTTTGGATTCCAGGTGTATGCTAATTGGCATGATACTTCCAAACATCTGTAAGGAATTTTTTGCATGCACTGTCCATAATTCAGTTAGAAATGGCACAAGTGACTCTAAATAAAACTATTTCTGGGATCCATTTATTGTTAGCTATCATCCCAGTTTTGCTTTTCGTCTTGATCAATCAATCCATTAGAAGTACGACCCATCTTCAAGCTAAGCCATTTTTGTACAAGGACTTGTAACTAGTCCCCTACCAAATTTTAAGAGTCAGTAATCATGGAATCCTCCATTCTCTGTATCATTGCAGAATTTCCAATATCTCTTGCAAAGGTAACTGGAAACAGTAGCTTCCCCTAAGATTATTTCAGAGTAGCAGTCATTTCATGAAACTGAACCTATTAAAATCAAAAGTCTATCCACGAGAGATTTATGCACAATCTATGCAAGTACAGATGCCAGAATTTCTAGATTGATTGCTTTAGTCTTTTACGTTACCTCCGAAAATCCACAATATATTTTTTCAATGGACTGATCATCCATTTTCTCAAAAATATCAATGGTAGCCACACCTCGTCAGCATCCAACATTTTTTGTAAATTTTGTCTATAAATTGTATTAGAATCAGCAATCCCTTTTCAGTATCAAAGTCAGTTACATTCAAATCCCAAAATACTTTATTTCCAATTTTAATTCTTCCTGGTAAAGCTAAAGCCATACCTTGCTTCCTCTTGGCTACTGAAGTGATCAAAGTCTACATTTCCACCTCATTTCCATTGTTCATTAGGTTCCAATGCCAAAAAGACTGGTGGGTAAGTGTAATTTGTGATCCTGCAATATTACTCAGCCAATTCACCTTAAAAGCTGCTGGGTGATTTGCCTTTGTCAAGGATTTGCTTTCTATTTTCTTTATCTTTCCACCTGAAGAGATAAAAGTCAATCCTCTGCTATCATGTTTTACAGGCAGATGTCTATCGAATCAGGCAGCAAAAAGAAATTCTGTGGGTCACAAATGTTTTGTTATACTTTAGTTCAGCACAAACATCAGTTTCCACTCTTTCCTTCTGGATCCTTTCCCTGTCCATCAGCAATTTCTCCCCTGGGGGAGGAACCCAACTTTTAAATACAAACTTCAATTCAGTCTGAAGCTAATC
Source organism: Carcharhinus amblyrhynchos (assembly GCF_965287045.1). NCBI lineage: Eukaryota > Metazoa > Chordata > Chondrichthyes > Carcharhiniformes > Carcharhinidae > Carcharhinus > Carcharhinus amblyrhynchos. Next base: position 41,245,969 of record NC_137335.1, on the reverse strand, counting down.
CTGGTTTACTCTTAAAGGGACCTGAATTTTTAACATTGTTAGTCCCTCCTTGAAACATTTCTGGTGGGGTGGCCACTCAATCAGCCTGTTAGAACCCTTCCATTACCAATTGTCACTGACAAAACTGAAACACTATCAAAAATGTTCTGTCTGAAAGAACTGAAACAATCAGTGCACTCTTGATTTTGTAAAAGTGCAAGGGCAACAACAGCTCACCTCAAAAACAGATATCTAATATTGGAATGTAAGACCTTTTCAGAGTGTATATGTTTAATCCTATAATCATGTTATATGTTTTCTGAAACAATGGTTTTTCCCATATTTACTGCGGTGTGGATGGGGTCCATTTTGGTGCTATTATTTTGACTTTCCTCAAATTCTGATTTTAATTTACCCTCAATTTCTGACAAATCTTCAACCTGCAGGATAAGATCATCACCCTACAGAATTGCAAAAAGTGTATTCCATTCCTGTAAAATCTAGATTTTGTGCATCTGCTTATATTTTACTACGATATAGTAAATGCAACGACAAAATGCATTTAGACAAAAGGCATCAAGAACACAACAGTGAATCTACTTTAACATGCTTGTCAGCTGTTTTGCAACTCTCTCATCTCCAAGAAGAGTATTGGGATTGATGGGCTTATAATAAATTAGATTTTAGAATTTAGTTATAGCATATTATTATGATATAGCTATGAATAATGTACATGTAATAATGAAGAAAGAAACTAAATTATATGGAGAAAACTTCCAAGTTATTGGGAAGTTTTTAACAAGTACATTCTTTAATATTCCTCAAAGCTGGTCTGTCACAGTAGATCTTGCTCTGCTTTCAAACACTGGCTCCTTTATGGCAACTTAGAACTTTAATTTACCTTCCAACTTGGCTTTTCTATGATGAACAATAAGTGCTTATATTTTGCTGATTGGATGTGCTCAACGGAGTACTTCAAGCTAATGGTCATGTGGCCAGTGATTGAAGTGCTCTCCAATAAGTGTAAAAGTCTTTTAAAATTTGTCACTCTGCCTTTGTGAATAACAATTTTTTAGCACCACAGATCAGCTGCTAAAGGTATGAGTAGTACTACCTCTCAAATTCTTTGAAGTTACAATTACCTCAAGTTATAACCTTCTCAAAAGTTTGCTGCCGAGAATTAGAGCTCCAGATGCATATCACATTATTGCATTCAGTGTACACTGATGTCAAAGATGTCAGATTTGGGATAAGATAAACAACATCACATCGCGTATCTTGGGAGCAAAAAAAATCAAGACATATTTAAAGTCTAGAGAAAAAACATTAATATTCAATAGCAAGATGCTATAATTATAAAGACAGGGGGCAGCTGACAGAAGTTTCCCATAAATATGAAATACTAGAAAAAAATGATATACAACTATGACAAAAGGCAAAATTTTGGTCGACAGAAAATGTGTGCAGGCTTAAATTCTAGTAAAATATAAATAGATGCATAAAATCTCGATTTTACAGCAATGGAATACACTGTTATTGCAACTCCGTAGGGTGATGATCTTATCCTGCAGATTGAAAATTTGTCAGAAATTAAGGATAATTAAAATCAATTTGAGGAAAGTCAAAATAATAGCACCAAATTGGAGCCGATGCACACCGCAGCAAATATGGAAAGAACCATTGTTTCAGAAACATAAAACACAATTATAGGATTAAGCATTAACACTCTGAAGTGATCTTTTGCATTCCAATGTCAGATATCCATATTATAACAGATGAACTGTTTATTATCTGTGCATTAATTTATGTATTTCCAAGGATAGAAAAGTGCCAAAAATAACTGAAACTTGCTTTTTTCTTACATTTCCATATTTTAAAATATTAGCAATAAAATGAAATAAAATCAACAGACATATCTCAGTAGAGACTAAAACTGTATGCAATACCCTTGGTAATGGTCACAGCAATGCCCTCTACAAGTGCAGCAAGACTTCTCTACCGTTAGCCTCAAAACAAACTATTCTACACCCCTTAAAACAAGGCCAACTTTCAATTTGTCTTCCTAATTACTTGCTTGACCTTTTTGTGATTCATGTACAAAGATATCCAGATCATGGTGCTACAGCATTCTGCAGTTTCTCTCCATTTTCATAATATTCTGACTTAAATAATCGTCATACCAAAGAGAACAACCTTCTAATGTTCCCACATTGTACTCGTTGTGAAGCCATGCTTTATATTGAAAATGACCTAATGTATTTAATTGTTGAAAACCACAGGTTGACAAAAGACAAAAATCAACAACTGCTAAGCTGGCCACCAAGAGTCAGGTGACCTCAGTTTCCACAGAGTTCTTAATTAAATGACCAGTGGTGGGGTGCCATTTCTGGAATGGACATGCTGAAACAAAACACTTGTGGAAATTTATGCTTCCTTGTCTGTTTCACCAAAACTCAAAATCCATGGAAACTTTGAATCACCATCTCCAAGCTCAATACTTAGAGTTGCAGAGAAACCAACTCTCATAAGCAGGGTGTGAAGAATCACCATGCATTCCCCATTGTGTAACAATTCCTTCTAACTTCAAATCATTTGAGTGGATAAGTGATCACATGATCAAAACTGGCTTCAAATGACAAATCTTATTATTCCAAAAACCTGGGAACAGAAGGCCCTGAGTGGACACTCTCTCTCTTTCTCTATCCATTCCGCGAGCTTGAACCTTGCCTACTGTTTGACGATCCACACAATGCAGGCACTGAGTTTTAAAATATCAACCCAGCTGCAGCTGTCTCTGGAAGAAGATAAATTGTTAAACCTTTAAACCGTCTCTACACCAAATCTGGAGGGGCAGCCCAGGCAACCTGAAACCATCTAAGTCAATCTACAAGGTCTGCATACGTTTATAACTTTTTTAGAACTCAAAAGTCCATTTAATCTATTGCCCAACTCTGCAATTACATGTATATATGTAAGCAGGAGCATTTCTATTACTTTTATTCAGATTGGGTTACCAGGTTAGGCACAATAAATGCTACCCTCTTTGCTTTTAAAAAAAACCTGTTTGTTCATGTATTCTGACTGTAAGAGAGACAATTAAAGACATTGCACTGGCAAGTATATCCTTCAAATAATGGAGAGAGTGGGGAGCCACTGCACCTGTCCTCAGCTGATCATAACCTACTCAGTCTGCCAAAGTTTTGCCACTTCACTTAACCTATCAAATCTATTTGTATCCTCTATTTGTTTACCTGCTTCTCGGTATTGCCAAAAAATTTGGTCATAATGCAGTCAATCCCTTTAGAGTGGTCAATATAGATCATAAGTAGTTGCGGCACCAGCACTGATATCATCCATGGCATTTCACTACTTGGTTTGCTAATCTGAAAATGACCTACTTATCCTGACCAGGCTTTCAGTTAGTCAATCCATTAACCACATCAATATATTATCCCAACATGAGCTCTACTGGAGCATGTTTTTACATGATGCCTTCCAGAATGCCTTCTGGAAATCCAAATATACCATTTATTGATTCTCTTTTATCTACCCTGTTTGTTAAATCCTCAAAGAACTCCAATAAATTTGTCAAATACAATTTCTTTTTCACAAAACTATGTTGACTCTGCCCAATTTTAGTTGATTTTCTGAATGCCCTGCTGCTACTTCTTTAACAATGGATTCTAGCATTTTCTGCAATAATGAACGTTATGTTTATAGTTTCCTGTCTGCCGCCTTTGTTGAATAAAGGTGTTACAGTTGTAATTTTTCAATCCACTGAAACATTTGCAGGAGAGATTTTGAAAGATTAAAACCAATATACTGATTATCTCTGAAGTTACTGCCTGTAAGGCTTAGGCTGCAGGTTATCAGGTCCAAGGGCCTGGAGTTGTTTGTCCCAATAGGTTTCCCAGACTTTTACTCTGTTCATGACTATTTTAATTTATTTCCTTAGCCTTAATTTTCATCAATCCTCTGGATTTTTTTTGTGTTCTCTCCTGCGGAGACAGGTACAAAACAGTTATTCAAAAGTATCTGCTATTTGGTTTCCCATTTTTAATTTCCAAAATCTTGCCCTTTAAAAGATCAATGCTTACGTTGGCAGTTCTCTTCCTGTTTACATACTTGTAGAAGCCTTCATTGTCTGTTTCTTGCTAGCTTTCTCATTCTCCACTGTTAATTTTTTAGCCTTTTTTTCCCCTCAATCTACCACTAATCTTTGTACAGCTCCTCTCTTTCCCCACTACTGATGCCAGAGCCCCATGAAAATTCATTTCTCCCACAACAACCTCTGAGCCACACATTCAATTCTTTGACCTTTTTTACTCTATACCAGTTTACTCATGGCTCAGGTAGCAATGATGTATCGCTGATGGCAGCTTCACAATGAGACAGCCAATGACCCAGGACAGCCAGAGAGATCCACGGTGCAACAACCAAAGAGGAAAGAGTCGAATTAGACTCCTTCAAAAAGACTGCCACCCTTGATTTGACATGAATGCCCAAGCCGTCAGGAGGTACGTCAACAACAGATTGAATCAGCAGCACTCAAGACAGCACCGATCACCCAAGCACAACGCAATGCATCCACACTCAAGACCAACCACAACATTATCAAACCAGCAGAGGGGCCATCATCATACTGAACAGAACGGATTACTGCAATGAGGTGTACTGACAACTGAACAACAAGGAACACTACAGACAGTTACCCACAGATCCAAAGAACAACCCGTCAATTCAGACTGATCAAGACCTTTGATCTGGATCTTCAGAGCACCCTCCCTACTCTCATCCCACATACCCACCACGTTGGAAATCTCTACTGCCTCCTGAAGATACACAAGGCAAACACATCCAGCTGTCCCATCATATTGGGCAATGGGACCCTGTGTGAGAATGACTCTGGCTACATCAAGGGAATCCTGAAATCCATTGTACAAAGAGCCCCCAGCTTTTGTTGCGGCACTGTGGACTTCCTACAGAAACTCAGCACACATGGAGCTGTTGAACCAGGAGCACTCCTTATCACAATGGATGTGTTGGCACACTACACTAGCATCTCCCGAGACGATGACATTGCTGCAACTGCCTCAGTACTCAACGTCGACAACAGTCTCCAGATGTAATTTTACAACTCATCTGCTTCATCCCGGACCACAATGTCTTCAACTTCAACAACCAGTTCTTCATCCAGGCACATGAAACAGCCACAGGGGTCAAATTCACACCTCAATATACCAACATCTTCATGCAAAGGTTTGAACAAGACCCCTTCACCGCACAGGACCTTCAACCGATGCTATATACTAGATACATCGGTGACATTTTCTTCCTATGGACTCATGGTGAACAATCACTGAAGCAACTATATGATGACATCAACAAGTTCCAACTCACCATGGACTACTCTCCAGAATCAGTTGCATTCTTGGACACATGCATCTCCACTAAGGACAGCCACCTCAGCACTTCACTTACCACAAGCCCACGGATAACCTCACGATGCTCCACTACTCCAGCTTCCACCCTAAGCACGTTAAATAAGCCATTCCCTATGGACAAGCCCTCCGTATACACAGGATCTGCTCAAATGAGGAGGGTTGCAACAGACACCTCCAGATGCTGAAAGATGCCCTCATAAGAGCAGGATATGGCACTCGACTCATCAATCGACGGTCCTGACATGCCATAGCGGAAAACCACACTGACCTCCTCAGAAGACAAACACAGGACATGGCGGACAGAGCACCCTTTGTTGTCCAGTACTTCCCCAGAGCGGAGAAGCTACAACGTCTTCTCCAGAGCCTACTCATGTCATTGATGAAGATGAACATCTTGCCAAGGCCATCCCCACACCCCCACTTCTTGCCTTCAAACAATCGCACAACTTCAAACAGAACATTGTCCACAGCAAACTGTCCAGTCTTCAGGAGAACAGTGACCACGACACAACCTGCCACAGCAACCTCTGCAAAACATGCCAGATCATCGACATGGATGCCATCATCTCACGTGAGAACACCATCCATCAGGTACACAGTACATACACTTGCAATTCAGCCAACGTTGTCTACCTGATATGCTGCAGGAAAGGATGTTCTGAGGCACAGTACATTGGGGAGACCATGCAGATGCTACGACAACGGATGAACGAACACCACTCGACAATCACCAGGCAGGAGTGTTCTCTTCCTGTTGGGGGAACACTTAAGCGGTCACAGGCATTCGGCCTCTGATCGTCGGGTAAGCGTTCTCCAAGGTGGCCTTCATGACACATAACAGCTCAGAGTCGCTGAGCAAAGACTGATAGCCAAGTTCCGCACAGGAGGACGGCCTCAACCAGGATCTTGGGTTCACATCACATTATCTGTAACCCCCAAGACTTGCCTGCGTTTGCAAAATTTCACCAACTGTCCTGTCTGGAGACAATACACATCTCTTTAATCTGTGCTTAACTTTCTCTCCACTCACACTGTCTGTACAAAGAACAAAGAACAAAAACAGCCCGGGAAACAGGCCCTTCGGCCCAACGAGCCCGCGCCACCATCTCAACACCACCAGTCCCCCTCTCCACCCACGACCCTTGTCTAATGTTTTATGGCCATCCAGATTGAGGGAAACTGATTTAGGGACAATTTATTACTGCCAATCAGCCTAACAGCACATCTTTGGGGTGAGAGAGGAAACCTGAGCACCCGGAGAACACCCACGCAAGCACGGGGAGAATGCGCAAACTCCCACAGACACTGGCCCAAATCCATGTGTCTGCACAGCAATCAGTGATAGTCACTGAGCTGTCGTCTTGCCCAGTATCTGGTCCATTTTAGGCACACACTAACGACATGAAGCACTAGGCCAATCTCGAACAACCAAGAGCAGCCCGAGTACGACCCATCGCGTGTATGCCCCTCGTTGGACACAAGGCGGACCGACTTAAAACCTGTGAATGGAAAAAAAACATTATTGTACCATATCCATTTACCTTACCAGGGACGCTCCAATGCTAATGACCCTCATTTAAAACAATCTCCTATATCCACCCATCTCCAACCCACTCATGTGCCTGTCCAAGTTACTCTTAAACAACACTAGCGTGCTTGCCTCCACCACCTTACTTGGCAGAGCATTCCATACCCCCACTACCCTCTCTGTGTGAAAAACCTCCCTCTAATATCTGTGTTGTACCTCTCCCCCCTCACCTTAAGTCCATGGCCCCTTGTCCTATGTGTCTCTATCATAGGAAATAGCTTACCTCTGTTTACTCTATCTATACCCTTCATAATCTTTATATACCTCTATTAGATCCCCCCTCAGTCGCCATCTTTCAAGGAAAAAGGGGCCCAATTTGTTCAATCTTTCCTCATACCCCAGTCCTTCCATACCAGGCAACATCCTGGTAAACCTCCTCTGAACTCTCTCCAGAGTCTCCACGTCCTTCCGGTAGTAAGGCGACCAGAACTGGACGCAGTCCTCTAAATGTGGCCTAACCAACGTTCTGTACAACTGCAACATTAGACTCCAGCTCTTATATTCTATACCCCTTCCTATAAAGGCTAACATACCATAGGCTTTCTTCACCACACTCTCCACTTGCACTGCCACCTTCAAAGACTTGTGCACTTGTACCCCCAGGTCTTGCTGCGATTCTATACTCCTTACGGGCTTACCCTTTATCATATAACTCCTCCCTACATTATTCTGGCCAAAATGCATCACCTCACATTTATCCAGATTAAACTCCATTTGCCATGTATCTGCCCAATCAACCAGCCTATCAATATCCCGTTGTATTGCCAGACACTGCTCCTCACTGCCCGCCAATCCAGCCATCTTGGTGTCATCAGCAAACTTGCTGATCACACCACCTACTCCCTCTTCCAAATCATTTATATACACTACAAAAAGAGGTCCCAGTTCTGAGCCCTGCGGCACACCACTAGTGACAGACCTCCAGCTAGAAAAGGACCCCTCCACTACTACTCTCTGACTCCTCTTTGCAAGCCAGTTCTCTACCCATCTAGATACCTGGCCACGTATCCCATGAGCTTTAATCTTCTCTACCAACCTACCATGAGGGACTTTGTCAAACGCCTTACTGAAATCCATATAGACGACATCAACGGCTCGTCCTTCGTCAACCGTTTTTGTCACCTCCTCAAAGAATTCTACCAGATTTGTAAGGCAAGACTTACCTTTAAGACTTGATTACCTGTCAAGATTCGCATTCCAACCAATATTTTGTAAATTGAGTTTGTGTCTTTATATGCCCTGTTTGTGAACAGAATTCCCACTTATCTGACGAAGGAGCAGCGCTTCGAAAGCTAGTGGATCTTGCTACCAAATAAACCTTTGGACTTCAACCTGATGTTGTGAGACTTCTTTCTCGGATATTAATCCAGAGATTACCATCTTTGCTGTTCTGTCTTCTAATTTAGCTCCTAGCTGTTCATACTCTTAACAGTACATCTTTCTTTGTTCTACCTATGCCACTGGTACCCTGCTGGACCAGAAACAACTGATCATTCCTCTCCCATTCCTGATTTGATTTATTTTCACTGTGTGTTAATACTTGTTTCTTGTGCGCTATACAGACAAAACATACCATTCACAGAAAAGGAAACTAGAGAGTGCAGAATGTAGTGTTACATCCTTTCCAGCCCCAAGGAGATGTTCTTAAGCCTGGCACTGTACAAGCAACACAGCCTTTAGGACTGCATTCCTCCTAATCGTAATGCCCCCCACCATTACTACATTTCCTTTTATTCCATTCTCCCCACTCAACTGGCCTCTAATGCGATGGTGCTGTGGTCAATTTGCTCATCCTCTTTGCACTGCTCACTCTCTTTCACAAAAAGTGGAAGAACAGCAACAGTTGGGACTGATGTTTCTCCATTGCTACTTCTGCATCCCCATAACTGCCTCACTTGCAATCACATCCTTCCATTCCTGACCACAGATCAAAACCCTAAAAGGTTGTCTCCTGGAACAAGTGTGCAGGTCCCCTCCCTGATGCATTGCACAGTAAGATTCCAGCTGATCAGCTCCTCGAGCTGCAGACATTTACCGCAGGGCAGCATGGTAGCACAGTGGTTGGCACTACTGCTTCACAGCTCCAGGAACCTGGGTTCAATTCCCATCTTGGGTCACTGTTTGTGTGGAGTTTGCACATTCCCCTCATGTCTGCTTGGGTTTCCTCTGGGGGCTCCGGTTTCCTCCCACAGTCCAAAGATGTGCAGGTTAGGTTGATTGGCCATGCCCTGAGATGCCTGGGTTAGAGGGATTAGCGGGTAAATGTGTAGGGATATGGGGGTAGGGCTGGGTGGAATTGTGGTCGGTGCAGACTTGATGGGTCAGACGGCCTCTTTCCGCACCGTAGGGTATCTGTGATTCTATGTGGTTTCCACATGGATCATGTGGGAGCTGTTGGGCACTCATGTTTCAGCCAAAACATATCACATGCCCTGCCAACTTGATATGCTTTATTTAATTGTTGTGATTTTTTAAACTTAAAACCCGATTATTAGTTATATCAATTAGTTAACCAGTTAAGCCACATATTTACTACAAATATTTGTACCTCCCAGTAGCAGTGTAAACGCCTACTCCCATTTAGGGAGGAAGAAAACCCCTCAAACTCACCAACTTGTTCACCCAATTAATGCCTTGGGATTTTTAGCTCAAATCTTTATATTTCAATTTAACTCACTCCACTTTGACTCTGTCTTGTGACTTCACTTTATTTCCAAGACAGCCCAATCCCACCTAGTTGATGTTAAAATTATGTTTTCTCCTCTAAATCAAACAAACTATGGATTATATCCTCTGAGGGAGCATACCCTAATTACAAAAGAAAATTGCCTTGGTTTCCAAAATTTAAAGAATGCATCTTTCAATTTTCACCATTTGACTGCATAAAAAAATCAGAGCAAGCTTCTTAGGATCCACCTCAAAAGAAAAATTGAAATAGTAAAGAGAATCCCATTTCCCCATCTATCAATTGTCCTTTCATTCTTCATTCCTACATATAGCTATGGCTCAAAAGATCACAGCTTTCACAATTGCTCCCCAAGTTCAGCCACTTAAGCATCTATAAAATAATGTTTCCAAAGACTGAACTGAAGATTAAAATGTAGCCCATAGGCAAGTGTTAATATATAGAAGCACTGCAAACCTCTCAGTACTAATCAGTACGGAGAAGTTACAGCAAAACTCAAGCCTTTACTGTTATCCTATGGCAATTTAGGAAATAATGTGCCATGTCTTTTTTTAAGCCTACCAATCTGTTTTCAGGTTATAGATCAAACATACAATTGTTTGAATTCTCCAATTTGATCAAGAGCTCTTATACAGGAAATAAAACAAATCTACGAATGTGGACTTTTAAAAAAAAAACAGCCTCTGCCTTTATACAGAAGTCAAAAAAAAAACATTATTCTGAGTACTAGTATTTGTTGCACTGGAGATTTCATGACAAGATCTGCACCTGTGCAGCGGAAGTAAATGGAATATGATATTAAATCCAAAAATCAAATAGTTACCTTCAAACATCAAATCGAAATGCTATATATGGAGCAGTTAACATTAATTGAAACCTATTATCTCAAAGTAAGTGCCACAGATGCCTGTCAATTAGAAATCATGTGAGAATTTACAAAAGTGAACAAACAGAACCTGCCAAACTTACTCTGAGAAGAGGCCAACATCAGCACAAAAGTGATCTTTATTAAGCTTCATCTGCAGCTGTCTTCTATTAAATAAGCCATAGAGTGAAACAAGTCACTAAGTCACCCAGGCTCCAACAAAACAATTCAAGAGATTTTGCTTTAAAAGTTTTTCCTTGTGACTGGCATATATCAGCTTACTTCAGTGCTAGCATTCACACCCAAGTCAGTATTGATTCAAGTTCCACTATGAATTTGAGCAGATAGTCTAGACTGACGTTTCAGTGCAATTCAGATGCCAGGTGCCGTTATTCAGAGATGGTAAACCAAAACCCAGTACACTGTTCCTTCTTCCGACATCCTGCCCTACATTAATGCTTTGACCACCAACGAAAATAAATCAACTATCAATTATCTTACTGCAATTTGTGGGCTTTTGCTGCATGCAAATATTTGCAGTAAAGCATTTTTTACTGCAAATTTTCACCCTCTCCTTTGTATCCATGAGGACAATCAACCTCGGATATTGCATTAAAGAATTAGATACTTAAGTTTTGAAATAGGGTTTTTAACTCTCAATCCTCCAACGCAGGAAAAAAAAGGTACAACCACTGTGTCTACCTGGCATAAGATCAGAATAGAAATTCAAAGATGTGGAAAATTTGTTAAAAGTTATTTCAAGTGTCTCCCAATAAATGCAGTTTGTAAGCAAGTCCTAGTTACTAATAACAAATGAATTTTTAAAAAAAATACCAAAAAGGTAATCCTCAGGGATCAATAATTCAGGGTTGGATTTAATGATTCACATAATTTGATCAAGATCCAAGCAGCAGATAAATTTTATCAGTATATGATTAATCCTTTTCCTATCCTATTTATCTAATCAAAGAAAGCATATCAGATTTCATGGGATATTCAGCTTAACTGTGGCAGAACTGGAATGATATACAAAAAAAGCAGAACAATCAACCGTGAAATCACAGCATTAAAACATTACAGTATTTTAAATTTTGTTCTAAAGCTGTGGGAAACAGAATGGGCAAATGGAAGATTGAGGCAATGACAAGGAAGCAAGCAGTGACAAAAGAGCAAGCAAGAGCAGCAATTTCCAATCAGCTGGCCATTATTATACTTTTACTTTCAGTTCAGAACTATTCAATTAATTCTTCAGAAACAATGCCATGAATTAATGACATGGCACATTCGTTCTGCCAAAGTACCTTCCATCCTGCCACCATTAGGAAAATCATCGCAATTATTTACAGATAACAAATTTTCTTCCCTGCCCATTTAAAACCAATGCCACACATCTATTTTATAATAAATATTCAAGCTATCACCTGCAAAAATTATAGAATTTGATTTACCTACTCATCTAATACATTGAAAGCTACTTAGCATTATGCTCCCATTCATTGTATTAAAATAATTCCAACTCATGCTAAGCAATAGCATAGGAAATCTGATGGTAAAATTTGCTAATTTTCTGGTACAATAGCAATCAGCCCACCCCATTGATCTTCCTAAGGTTACTGGATACACAGAAGAACAGCCTCGCTTTTAAGATACTCAATATAAATTTTACCTGACTAAAGCTTTTGAAAATAATTTTGAGCAACTGACAAGAACATCTGTGCTAAATATTTCATCATTAGTTATTGATTCATCTTATCTATAAAATACATATGTGGCAGAATTAAAAATCAGTTAGGATAAATGATCACAGTCAAGCCTAGGCTTTTGAGAAATGCATCAAACAAACCTTTCATTAAAGTATTAAAATATAATAAAATCAAAATTCAATGCAGCCACTGATTTTTCCATTTGAAAAAGAGGTAACCAGATGTTGGAAATTGGGCAAGTCTAATTCAATTTTCAGATGGGACTGTACATGGACACGGAGAATGCATGTATATTTGCGGTTAAATTGACATCCTACACAAATTTTGTTGCATTTTTCAGGTAGATATTGTTGAATTGCACACTTGGCATCTTCTGCCTTGGCAATAAGCAGCTTGAGCAGCTGTCCCTTAAGTGAGCACTTATGGTCTCTCACTGAAGAGGTCCAAAATCATTTACTGGGTCGGGAAGAACAGGAACACGGCTAACTTTTGCTGTGTTGAGATTAGGACCACACTTCATAAGGCCTGTCCTGCTGATCAGCCAATTTGCCATCCTCACAACCAGTGAATTGCAGCAGGGTGCTCAGCTTGCATTCAAATTAGTTCTGAATCCAAAAATGGCATTTGTCTTCAAATAGTTGGCTAGCTCTGAGCAAGCAGTATAACAGCTCTGCCAAATTCAGAGCTGTTTCAAACCGTTTCTACAAAGCTGAATTCACAGGGTCCAGTTGCTTCCTTTTTAAATAAAGGCATGTGCTGTTATTTGTCAATCTAGGGGAACTAACCTATATCTAACCTAGGGGCAGCACAGTGGTTAGCACTGCTGCCTCACAGTGCCAGGGACCTGGGTTCAATTCCAGTTTTGGATCTCCGTCTGTGCAGAATTTACACATTCTCCCAACATCTGTATGGGGTTCCTCCAAGGGCTCCGGTTTCCTCCCCCATGGTTGATTGGCCTTGCTTAAATTGCCCTTTAGTGTCAGGCGGACTAGCAGGATAAACAGATGGAATTCCAGGGATAGGACCTGCTGTTGGTGCAGGCATGATAGGCCAAATGACCACCTTCTGCACTGTAGGGATTGTATGATTCTATCTCAATTAACTATGGAACACAAACAATAATTCAATAGTCCCCCATAGTTCCCTGAGAATTCTGAGGCACATGTCCATAGTAATACCATGCGCATCCTTGCCCAAACCATTTTCACAAATGCTTCTAATGAAGAAACTTTAAAGTTACATACTCATCTTGTAACACTGCAATTAAAACCAACAATGACTTGCTTTTAAACAGAATTCTTACTGTTTAAAGTGTGCCAACCTGCTTCATTGGAATGTTATCAAATAAAAATCTGACACTGAGCAAAAGGAAATATTAGGCCAGACGACCACAGTTTGGTCAAAGAGACAGATTCAAAAACATCAACAAAAAAGACAAAAAGAGGGAAGGAGGACGAAAATTTTATGGAGAGAATTCTAAAGTTCAAGGCCTTGGCCTTGGAAGCACAAACATCAAAATGGGATTAGTCAGGGTGCTCAATAGGTCAGAATTGGAGCAGTGTAGATGAGGTGAGACTGCGGAGGAATTTGAAACAGAAGATTTGTATTTTAAAATCAAGGCATTGCTTAACCTCGAGTCAACGTAAGTCAGCATACAAAAGCAATGATGGTTGACTGGCACTTCGCGCACCCTAGGGCATAGGCAGAGTTTTCTGGGTGATCGCCTGTTTACTGATAGTAGAAAATGGGAGGACAGCTAGAACTGTCAACAACTGAACAATTAAAATCAAAGTTGCGCAACAAGACAGAACGGGAACATTACAGATATATTGAAAGCTTATAGATCTGCAGCTGCTTGGATAGGAAGGAAGAAACAAGGCCATGGACGGTTTCAAACTAAGGATGAAAACGTTACAATTGAGGTGTAGTTAGACAGGAAGCACAGGATGATGGATGGATGAGACTTGATACAAGATATGGGCTGCAGAATTTGGATGAACACATTTAGGCTGGGGCAGGGTGGAGGGGTGATGGAAGGAAGGCTGGGTGGAATACTTAAATCTGGAGGTTAAACAAGGCACAGGCAATGTTTTCAGCAGCAGATGGGCTGAAGCAGAATTTAAGTCAGACTATGTTAGAGGTAAAAAAGTAAGCAACCTTGGTGGTGGATCACATACCAAGTCAGAAACTCGTCCTTGGATCAAATGCAACGTTATGAATGGTAGGGTTCAGTTGCCAGGGATGGAAATGGTAGTCAGGAAAGGAATTTGTGGCAGGGGACCAAAGACACAGGTCACAATCTAATGGTCCTGTTGACCATGGGTGCAAATCCCAAAATGGCCACTAAATCTGGCAAGAGGCCAAAAACAGGACTTGTACCAGCAAGATCTTAGATTGGGATCTTCCTGCCTCCCACCCACTCCCTCCAGTGAAAACTAGTAAAGATGACCATACTTGGGGTGCACAGGTAAGTTTAGCCCCCAGTTGAGGGACATCCTGGACATTACCCTCTGGCAGTGTCCCTTGGCACCACCCCAGGAGGCCCTACCAGGCTGACCTCTAGGAAGCTCCAGTGCAAGAGTTCCCCTTGTCCATGGTGCAGGGAGGTGGGGGAGGGTGGGGGGAGGAGAGAGAGAAGCAAAGCTCTAGGAGAGTCAATCCTGAGACAGCATTGGCAGAGTAGGAATGATGATGAAAAAGAATTGGGGCTTGTCAGGGTAGTATACCAGAATGTGGAGAAGAGAAAGGAGGCATGATTACAGGAGACTTAAAATAAGAAAAAGTGGTTAGAAAGGGGAAATAAGTGACTGATTCAGGACCACAGTGGTAGCCAAAACAGAGATAAATGGACAGAGGAAAACTAAGGTACATTGTCCAAACGTACATGGTTAAATACTTGATCAAAATAACTATACTTTGAAATACTCAGGCAATAGGGAGGCAACAACAAATAAGAAAAATCTAGATTTGAAGTCAGGAATCAGAAAGTTTAGTAAGACTGGGCGAAACTTGCAATGAATTTGTGCAGCAGGTACGTGCATTGAGGTGGGCATTTTCAATAACTTTAAATTTTCTATGGGTGTATGGAAACGGCTGTCACTGGTGCCTAGACTCCCACATGAAAAGACAGCCATTAGTATCTGAGGGTGGATTGATTCCCTGGGAATGCTGATGAATCTAATAATAATGAAGTATAATGTCTCCAACTGTCAAACTGAAAATGAAAAATAATTTGTGAAAGTATGATTTATTCTTTAGCAGTCATTGCCAGCAAATTAAAAGTCTCTGTTCCTCCAGCCACTACTAAGATAAGGTACTTGGGGTAGTTTGCCAGTCCAAGACGATAGAGTACAGCCATCAGAGACACTCTTCCACCTAACCTTCACTAGATGAATAGTAAGTGATACCCTGCCAAAATTGACAGAACAGCAGAATGAAGCAATATTGATGTTAATGTTTTCAGTCCTTCTGATTGATTCAGAAATGAATCTGGTTTAACAGTTCTCACCAATGCTGTGAAATCTCACGTCTCCATGATCTTAAAATAAACCCCAGTTCTGTCAGAGACCTCGAATGCAGCCCAAGCACTAGGATAGATGAGCAACATCTTTACAAATGGTTGTTATTATTCGTCATTTTCAATTGTTCTGACATCTAATAACTGCTATTATCCATTATCTTTTCTCTAATTTAGCCATCTTAATTCTACTTTTATCCTCAACTCCTTTTTACGCTTATCCCAACGGCTCAAAACATTTAAATACTGGAGTTTTTTTTTCTAGGAACATGCTTTTACCCATTTTAGCTTTACTTTCTTTTATTCCTTGAGAAGTTCAAAACAAAGTATCTTGCCTTTCAAAAGATTTTTTACTTCATCAAATGTATCCTCTCCAAATGTTTCCTCATTGAGGAAGTTGAGCCTTCATAAAATTAGATGGGCAATTCTTCTTAACCTAGTTTAGTTCAACACTCAATTTTTCAAATCATTATGATAAATTTACCAAATCTTTAAGATTGTCTATCCAACCAGTCGGCGGGCTGTTTTACACGCTCCTAATTTTCTTCTCCCAGAAGTAGAGATATAAACAGAAATATTTTAAAAAGTCAAAGAACTGAATATTATGTCTGCATATTTTTAAATGCCTCCCATCTGTACATTACCACCAAAATGGCAGAAACGCTTGCAATACAAGGAGTCCCAAACATACTTTTAAGATGGAAGCAAAGGGTTTGCTTATCACTTACCTGATAATACAATTTAATATGATGCACCAAACTGGATAAATTTTGAATTCGGAGTGCCATATCATTGTTTACTTGCTTGTTCAGCCTTTGATTTACTGATTTAGGGTTGCTGAAAAACAAGTAGCCAGAAAATTGTGGTTAAATATTCTGTTTAGAAGACAAAAAGCACTGGTAATACATAGCCATGTAATCAATGTAGCAGACATTTCTTATTTACTCCTTATAACATTATGTTTTTGTTATCATATTTCGTGGCTAGGTTTCAACAGAAGCAAATCAGGACTGAAATAGAAAACATACAAATTTTAAAAACCTAAAAGCAGTTAGAAGACCGCCAATACAAAATTACTAAGGATACTTGGAAATAACTACCCTGAAGTAAAATTTGGAAAATCAGATAACCCAAAATGCTTAACAGAAGAATAATTGTTCCTACCAACTGAAAGTTCTAAAATGCAAAATATAATGATTTTAAATAAAATAAAAAGATGAATGATTACTAATTTTACTGTATAAAAAGAAAAAGCACATGGGATGCCCCATGATAGTCAAGCAGACATTGCTCATTTTATGTTCTTGCCAAAGTTTAAAATGCTGCCCTATATCCTTTCAAAATCTTTGAGCAACCAAATTATTCATTGATAAGAGACAAAAATATTGATTATGAGAGAAAATAAGACAAAAGAACATTTTTTAAAAATTGTAACAGTTTCTTGGAACTAATGGGGAGGTTTATGGTCAACTGTCATTTATTCAGGAGGTTCTTATTACTTTGTGGAATTTAATCATTGCTGGCAGGGCCAGAATTTGTTGCCCTTGAAAAGGTGACAGTGAGCTGCCCTCTTGAACCACTGCAGTCAAGGTGGTGTATATACTTCCATAGGCCTGTTATAAAGGAACTTCTAGGATTTTGACTGGTGATAGTGAAGGCATTGCAATATAATTCCAATTGAGAATGGTGTGCAGCTTGGAGGGGAACTTGCAGGTGGTGGTGCTCCCATGAATCTGCTGCTCTTGTCCTTCCATCTGATAGAGAGCATAGGTTTGAGAAGGTGCTGTCAAAGGAGGTTTGATGATTTATTGTTGGTGATGAAGGGAGTGAATGTTTAAGGTGGTGGATGGGGTGCTAATCAGCTACCTGGTCCTGGATGGTGTTAAGCTTCTTAAGTGTTGTTGGAGCCACCCTCATCCAGGCAAATGGAGATAATACACTCCTGACTTGTGTCTTTTCGTAGAATCCCTACAGTGCAGTAGGAGGCCATTCAGCACCAACAACAATCCCACCCACCCGTCACCACATAGTTACCCCAATAATCCCTCTAACCTACGCATCCCAGGACACTAAGAGGCAATAACAACATGGCCAATGCACCTAGCCAGCACATCTTTGGACTGTGGGAGGAAATTGGAGCACCCAGATGAAACCCAGGCAGACATGGGGAGAATGTGCAAACTCTGCACAGACAGTGACGCAAGCCTGGAATTGGACCCAGATCCCTGGAGCTGTAAGGCAGAAGTGCTAACTCCAGGGCCACCCTTTTAGATAGTAAAGGAGTTTTGGGGAGTCAGAAGATGAGTGGCTTGCCACAGAATTCCCAGCTTCCGACTTGCTCTACCAGCCATAATATTTATCTATCCAGTTGATGGCAAACGTCCAGGATGTTGATGGGAAATTCAGCAATGGAAATGCTATGGAATGTCATGGTGAGATTGCCTTTTGTCGCAGTAATGCTCTTAGGTAATCTCTGTGAATTAAGAATGACTTGCTTCCACTCCAGTTCAATAGTTGGTGGATGAGTCCAATTTATGATCTACAGAATGCCACATCCATTTGTCAAGCTTGAAGAGTAAATTAGTTGTTAGTGAGTTTGCACAGTCTCTCCAATGCTGCAATTTCTCGTATGTCCTTAATGAACTCCCTCAACGTGTTCAGTGCTTTCCTGAATAAGCCTTCATCATTTTGGTTGGTCACAAGCCAGGGAGTCTCATGAATCAGCAGGGATGTTTGACATCTTCAGGGATGCTTTTGGGCATTCCTAAAGCATTTCCATTGGCCTTCTAGAAGCTTCCTGCCATGATCGAATTCGGACTACGCAGTTGCTTTGGGAATCTGGAATCAGGCATGTGAACAACACGTCCTACCCAGCAAAAATGGTTTTGAGCGATTAGTACCTTAGTGCTCGACATATTGGCTTTGGAGAGAGCACTACTGATGAACTGCCTTTCTTGCCACTAGATTTGGAGGATCTTATGGAAGCACCACTAATGCTGCTTCAGTGCTGTGGTGCCTGCTACAGAGTGTTACGTCACCTGCATTCTTCTTTCCTCATGTCATCCTCATCCTATAAACACTTTCGACCATATCAGCCAACTGCAGGGTCCACCACTCAGTTTTGCCCTGTCTCCTTGCCCTCGTTCTCGCCAATGTTGGCTCCCCTCCTCATTTACATAGGGAAACCCCATAGCTGTCATCATACTGAGTGCACACACAGGACTGGTAGCTTCTTATTCCAAGTGGACTAAATCTGGCTTGTTGCCCATATGCCCACTTCATTCCTCCTCACCCATCTGCCAATTGGACACTGCTGATGATCCTGTCAACCATGGCGGGGATTTTGGGTTAGTTTGGAAGAATCATAGAATCCCTACAGTGAAGGAAGCTTTTCAGCTCACTGAGTCTGACGAATTTATTAGAGTTTTATTAGAGTTCTATGAGGATGTGTCTAGGGCGGTGGATAGAGGAGAGCCGGTGGATGTGGTGTTTCTTGATTTTCAGAAGGCGTTTGACAAGGTGCCTCACAAGACGTATTGCAGAAGGTCAGGGGGCAGGCTGTTAGCGTGGATAGAGGATTGGCTGTCAAATAGGAGGCAGAGAGTGGGGGTCAATGGGTGCTAATCGAATTGGCGGTTGGTGACTAGTGGAGTGCCCCAGGGGTCAGTGCTGGCGCCTCAGCTATTCACCATTTATATAGATGATCTGGGGGAGGGAACCGAGTGTATGGTGTCAAAATTTGCTGATGACACCAAGATTGGTGGAACGGCAAATTGTGCGGAGGGTGTGGAGAGTCTGCAGAAGGATCTAGATAGGCTGGGCGAATGGGCCAGGAACTGGCAAATGGAATTTAATGTTGACAAATGTGAGGTTGTCCACTTTGGTAGGAATAACAGTAGGAAGGACTATTACTTGCGTGGCGAAAAACTGCAGCATGCAACGGTGCAGATGGACCTCGGGGTCCTTGTGCATGAGTCACAAAAACCCAGCCTGCAGGTGCAGCAGGTGGTCAGGAAGGCTAATGGGGTGCTGGCCTTCATAGCGAGGGGGATTGAATATTAAAGTAGGGAGGTCTTGCTGCAGCTGTATAGGGCACTGGTGAGGCTGCAGCTGGAGTACTGTGCGCAGTTTTGGTCGCCGCACTTACGCAAGGATATCTTGGCCTTGGAGGGAGTGCAGAGGAGGTTTACTAGGCTGATTCCGGAGTTGAGGGGGTTGAACTATGAGGAGAGGCTGAATAAACTAGGCTTGTACTCGTTAGAGTTTAGAAGAATGAGGGGAGATCTCATTGAGACATATAAGATGATGAATGGGATGGATAGGATAGAGCTGGAGAGGCTCTTCACGCTCAGAAAGGACAGTAGGACTAGAGGGCACAGCCTCAGGATAAAGGGGGGGTGGTTTAGGACGGAGTTGAGGAGGAACTTCTTCACTCAAAGGGTGGTGAATCTCTGGAATTCTCTGCCCGTTGAAGTGGTGGAGGCTGCCTCGCTCAATATTTTTAAGACACGAGTTGATAGGTTTTTGATAGGCAAGGGGATTCAGGGTTATGGGGAGAGGGCGGGAATGTGGAACTGAGCCACGACAGATCAGCCATGATCTTACTGAATGGCGCGGCAGGCTCGGGGGGCTAGATGGCCTACTCCTGCTCCTATTTCTTATGTTCTTATGTCTGCACCAATTCTCCAACAGAGGATCTTACCCAGGCCTACCTCCCGTCCTATCCCCGTTACCCCACATATTTACCTGCTAATCCCCCTAACCTACATATCTTTGTATGTTAAGGGGCCATCTAGCATGGCCAATCCACCCAAGATGCATAGCTTTGGACTATGGGAGAAAACTGGATCACCCAAAGAAAACCCATGCAGACAAGGGGAGAATGTACAAACTCCACACAGCCAGTCATCCAAGGTTGGAATCAAAGCCAAGTCCCTGGTGCTGTAAGGCAGCATATGCAAGTAGTTTTAAAATTCATTCATGGGATCACTGACTGGCCCAGCATTTATTGCCTATTCCTAATTGGCCAACTTAGTGCCTCCCTGGGCCATTTCAGAGAGCATTTAAAAGTCACACACATTTCTCTGGATCAGTAATTATATGTAGGCCAGACCAGGTAAAGATAGCAGATTTTCTTCCCTACAGACATTAGGATGAACCAGATGGATTTTTAACAACAGAATTCTAGATTTTACCGGATACAAATTTCACCACCTGCATTGGAGGTCAGATCATTACTCTGGATCTCTGGATTATTCATCCAATGACAAAATACTATGCTACCACCTCCTCTGAGACAGAGGAAAAGGAGCAGAGCCTTTACAGGAAGCAGTGTGTGAGGAAGTGTAGTCCAAATTGCCAAGGAAATCAGTCAGTTTGAAATGAGTATCTGCCAATAACTTATCCCCAGAAATGGAGACAGATGTCAGAGAACCAAACTTAAAGTTGAGTGAAGAGTGAAAATTGGAGATAAACTGAAGATGTTTTCCAGTTCAGGGCAAAAGCTATAAAAGTAGCTTGTATACTTCTCTCTTCAGCAGCATCAATTACTAACCCAAAGCTGTCCTGCTCAACATTTCACCCTTTGGTCATCCAACACCACAGAAAAACAATTTGTTCTCTTCCTTTCAAGTGAAATGAATTACAAGTTCCAAATGCTCCTCTCCAGTCACTTTTGACTCCATCCATTCTTCTAATCTCACCTCTGGCTTTATATTCACAATACCCTCCGACCTTCCCTTCTCTTGACCTGAACAACCCATCGATTGCAAAAGACTCAACTTTAATCCCTTGTACTATGACCTCAATAAATTTCATGCTTGGTGCAATGTTGAGCTGCTCTTCCTTTGCTGCAGCACCAGGAGTCCTGTGCCATCCTTTTACCAGTTTCCCGTACTTTCCCCCATTTGGGCACCTCCGTCTGGCCTTTTATCCTCTTTTCATCTTCATTGAGAACTGTTGGAATGAGATCAACTGTCTCAATTTCTTATTCCCCTCACTTATTCTAAATTCTTCCCCTCTGAACTTGCTTCCCTCTGTCCTCCCTGATCCAACTCAAACATGGTCATCAAACCCGATGATAGGGTTGGTGCTCCTGTTTGGCCAACGGGCCTCTATGTAGATGAGGCCAAATGTTAACTCTGACAATTCCTTCCGCTGGACTATGGTGACAGATGATGAATGCCTGATAAGGAGCCATTAGGCTTAGAAGTTAACTCCCTTCACTACACTTCCTCACATTCAGTTTCATAAAAGGATTTCATTTCATTCCATCAGTTCCTCCACCTGTCACATCTGTACTCATAATGCAATCTTGCACACTAGTACTTTTGACACACTCTTCCTTTTTCCTCAATGATGCTGCAGCCCCGATTGACCATGGTATTGACAAGGCCTTTGATTGTGTCAGATTTATTTCCCGCACTTCTGCTCTCAGCCTTTTCTGGACACCCAGGGCCACATCACAATTGCCTCAAACACCATCCTCTTCCAATGGATCTTTCCATGGAAGCACAGGAGATACAACACCTGCCCCTTCATCTCCAAGACACCAACACTCCTTTCAGGTAAAACAACAATTTACATGTATTTTTCAATTTAGTATATTATTCACCGCTCCAATGTGGTCAGTTCAACACTGGGAAAAACAAACACAGAGTGGGTAACCGCTCTGCTGAACAATTCTTTGCACTCCATTAGCTAAAAATTCTCCACCATAAGTCAAATGCAATTCAAAGAAGATAGATCATTTGCTGAATTAAGACATGCAACATCACATCCTTATGATCTCTTGAACACATGCTGCTGCTAAATTATAAAATGTTGTTTCTCTGCTCTCATTCATTATTCATACATTTGGCATTAATAATTAATGTTTTCCACTGCTATTGCTTTAACTGTTACTATATCGAGAAAGTCTTTTAGTCCTAAAGATAATACTTGTATACTGGACTCTTTGGAGAATGATGTTACATGGTTATTCAGTTCTTTTGCATTATCACAAACTCCCAAAAGCAGTTTCCCTTTCATCTCAAGCTACAAAATATTGTGTCCTGAGCCAAATGTTCCTAGCAAGAACACGGCAATTAACAAAAAAGAAACCTCAACTAGCCAACTAAAATAGGGTGAAGTCACACCCTTGACAAGGAGAATCAACTTTTCTTTGCTATGTTAATGAGGCCTATGTTACTACGGATCTCAATCCACTGCAAGTCTCCTCAATCTATTACTAGTAATTGACCCAGCCTAAGCTCTAAATTGTAATGTACCTGCTTGTACAAACAAACAATAAATACAGGACATTATCCATACATTATATGATTAGGTATTCAAAACAGGATACTGTAGAGTCACTAAAATAAGCATGCATAGTTAAACTAACTTGCTTCTTTAAACAATTACTACATGGTTAAAGGACAAGTGATAAAATGTATAGTTTAGATTTTAAGTTATGACGTTTTAAAGCATAATATGTCTCATTTGCTATTCAAAATAAACATCTTAAAATAATTGCAACATAATAAACAACACTAAAATTTTAAATAGGACTACAATCACAAAATACATCTTGGTTTTGATGTGTGGTACCAGGGGAAATCGGATGAGCAACAGGGGTCTGCCCACCTTGCTTCTGGCTGTATGTCAAATTTTAAATCTTGGGTTTCAACGTTTGCAATACAGAGATATTTCTTTTTTTGGGGATTGTCTGTAGGTCTCCTTTCTATTGGAGAGCATGCAGATTTTGTTGTATGACATATGGTTGTGTGATATTTACCTTTTTTAAAAAATGTGCTGTAATCCTTACACTTATACTAAATGAGTATATTTTTGGTTACTTTCACTTCACTCGTAGATGAGTAGTGCCACAGCAAGGTTGAGGGTAAGTGGTTTTGTATGGTTTTATAAGTCCTCATTATGGGGACAATTGGTTTCACACCTATTGGAACAATTGGTGCCACATTTTTCTTTTGCACTTTTGTTATTAAGTAATCCTTGCTTGTCTCCTATGAAGGTACAGACAGACTGGAAAAGACTGGGTTCTCTCTTTTTCATTGTTGGCATCTCTGGTGCTATTGGTGTAGGAGGAAATTTGTACTGGTGCACACCTGGGTGCAGTTGGCTAATCCTTGGATATCGAGCCTTTTCTTGGGTTGGTCTTCTGTATTTATTTAGCCGTGCGTGACAGTGGTTACTTGATTACTTGGCTCATGGAATGTACAATGAGTGTATCGTCCTGTCGTTGGGATTCTTTTAGGAGGGGAAATGGGTGGAATCGTGGTGATGGTGGGGTCTAAGTGGTGCATCTTCGGCGCATAGGGATGAGGCAGTTTGCCTTGTTCAATGTATAAGAGTGATGGGAGTAACCTTGGCCTATTGGCCCTTACTCTAACGTGTCATTGATCCTAGCTCCCGAATAGAAAGGAGAGCAACAAACAATCCCCAAACAAGGAATGATCACCACATTGAAAATATTTGAGATCCAAGAATTAGAATTTGATACAAGGCCAGAAGCAGTGTAAGCAGGCCTCTTACCCACCCAATTCCCCCAGTTCCACATATCAAAACCAAGTTTAAATGCAAATACACATTAACCTATCTCTGCCTTGAAAACTTAAAAAGGCATTGGAAGCTGTCTTTCAAGGAAGAGCATTCCAAAGAATCAACTCAAAAAAAACTTCTCATCTCTGCCTTAAATGGCTTTATTTTTAACATTGGAGAGAATTTAAAACTAGGGATCAATCAGCCTTGCCAAGACTCCTCATCAGGATCTTATATGTTTCAATCAAGTCGTCTCTTACTCTACTAAACTCCAGCATTACAGCCTAGACTGTCAAATCTTTCACTACAAGATAATTTGCCTATTCCCGGTATTAGTTTAGTAAACCTTCTAATGCCTTCCATTCTTCCTTAAATAAGACAAATACCATACACAGTTCTTTAGATGTGATCTCACCTGTGTCCTGTACTCCTGAAGCATAACCTTCCTACTTCTGAATTCAATTCCTTCATAATAAACAATAATATTCTACTCGTTTTTCTTATTACTTATTGTAACTGCATATTAGTTTTGTGATTTTGTACTACCTGACCCATCTGAAACTCAGAGCTCTGCAATCTCTCATCATTCAGATAATATGCTTCTTTTATTCTTCCTGCCAAAACACACAATGGCACTTTTCCCCACATTATGCTCTATTTGCCAAATCTATGCCCACAACTTAACCTATGTCCGCGTGTTGCTCCCTTGCATCTTCACAACTTATTTATATCACCAGCAAATTTAGCAACCATATGTTCAATCCCTCATGACATTATTAATAAAAAGCCAAGGGCTCAACACTGATCCTTGTGGCACTAGTTACATTCTGCCAAGCAGAAAAATACCCATTTATGACTACATCTATTGCCTGTTAACTAGCCAATCATCTACCCATGCCAAAATGTTATTCTGTACCCTATGTGTTTTTATCCTCCACAATAATCTTTGATGTGGCATCTTATCAAATGCCTTCTGGAAATCTAAGTATAGTACATCCACCAGTTCCACTTGATCCACAGCACGTGACTCCTTCAAAAGAACGCTATTGAACTGGTTAAATATGCTTTTCTCTTCACGTCGACATTTTCCAAGAGTCCTGCCATAACATCTTTAATGATAACTTCCAACATTTTTCCTATGACAAATGTTATGCAGTTTCGCTAGCGCTTCACAACAATTTGACCTCATATAATGCATAGTTTTTCCAACAAAGCATACTTTCATAAAACATGATTAATGGATAACTTTCCATAAACATGAATTAAATACGTCCGACTCAAATATTTATCAAATAAACCTTATTGGCTCAGTCAACTCAACAAACAAACCACAATGATTGAAATAGAGTGCAACATACCAGTATTTATGAGCGATCAATAAAAATTCATATATTGTTTGTAATAATTGAGATTTCACTGAAAAAATAAACATTTTCTAAATACTGCATTCATCCAATAGAATGGTAAAAGTGCCAAAGGCTAACTGGCTTGTCAGTGTGCAGATCCTTTCCAGGACAGTAAGCATACTACAGATGAATGGATTTCTTTGTAAACTCGAAAATTAAAATGCTTCACTGACAAGATGCCTAGCGAAATAGGCCAATTCTGCACACAAGTCAATAGTCAGCACAGTGTAAAGAATGACCTACAGCTATTTGCATTTTTGAGTAACCTACTTACGACAACTGCCATCAATTTCATTTGAACTGGAAGTGCAATTCTTCTCCATTAGAAATATAACTATATAATTTAATTAATATCACAAAAAAGTGATCAACTTCACTATAGCTCCCTCCCCATGTCCCCAACTCCACTCCATCCCCAGCATTCCCACCTCACCACCCCCAAAAGCTTTCAGATAGTTAACCATGAGGAATCACTGACACGTTGAACAAAATTCATTTGATTTGAAATCTGATAACTTAATGGGAGCTCCAGCACAGCTTAAAACCAGACCGCAATCCAACAACAAACATCTAACCATCTGTCGATGACTACATTTAAACGAAAAACAAAGGGCAAGCTTCATATGCAATTTGTGATATTGAAGAATCCAATGAAGTGTTTCCTGTACAATTACAAATATATCCAGGAGGATACATCTTCAACTGCTATCCTTTTTCTTTAATTGGAATATCACCAATTAACATGTCTATTTCAAAGAAAAAAGTAACCAGAACAAAGACTGAAATGAGCATTTTTTTCAAACAAAGCAGTTGCCACTCATTGCAGCCAACACGTGTATGGAAACAGACTTTTGCAAAGAGATGCAGAAAACCTATTTATTTAATGCATTATTAAATCCAGATTACTCACCCATCCCAAACACATGACAAGGGATTGTTTACATTTGATTTGAGTTTCTATTAATTAGGTAGCACTTAATGATTTGTGATGACACTGGACACTATACCCTAATGTGTTTTTATATAAAAAGAAAGCACAGAATTAATTACTTCTGGGCATTGAGCATTGTTGCTATTTAAAAATACACAGTTCCTGTTTGTGAGACTCGTAACAAAGAATAGAATGTTTCCCAGAACATTTCAGCCTTTTCTTGAACAGCGCTTTGAATATTCTAATATTCAAATGAACTATAAGACAAAGCAAATGGTTAAGATTAAAATGAGGCCCTGAGAGAATTGAAAGAGCTGAGAACAAATTACTGTACATAAGTTATTCTATATCATACTTTTGTACAGAAGTGTTGGCCGATGTTGATGTGCTCTGTATCCAAGTGAAATGTCAGATTCTTAGTGTTACATCAAAGAACACAAAAAAGCTGAGTCCAAAGGAACAAGAATTAATCTGCACGCACTGTCAGCAATCCCTCTGCATTTTCTAACTGAAAATGGCAAGGTTTTCAATGGGCAGCATTAACTGCTAGCAACACCTGTGGCAAACACTAATATGAAATATGGAGTTGATAGCCTCGTGATATTATCACTAAACTATTAATCCAGAAAGTCAGCTAATGTTTTGGGGATCCAGGTTCAAATCCCACCACAGTAGATGATGGAATTTGAATTCAATTAAAAATCTGGAATTAAGAATCTACTGATGACCATGAAGCCACTATCGATTGTTGGAAAACCCCACCTGGTCACAAATGTCCTTTAGGGAAGGAAATCTTGCATCTTTATCTGGTCTGGCATGTGGTCTTCATGTGACTCCAGAGTCACAGCAATGTGGTAAACTCTCAACTGCCCTTGGGCAACTAAGGATGGGCAATAAGTGCTGGCCAGCCAGAATGCCCATGTCCCACAAATGAAGAAACAAAAGTATTCAGATTGCATCCAGAACTTGAAAGGAGAATGATGTGCGATAAATTTAGATTCTGAAGCAGACATATATAGTGTTTACCAACCAACTGTACAATTATGATCTAACAGCAGCATTTTTGGGACTGTTATTTTTAAAAAGCAAACATTTTAAGATATAAAGCCAAAGTGTTTTTTTTAGACATTTATGCTTGATTTTCAATGCAATTACTAGAATTTGTAAAGCCTTCTTGTTGTCATTTCTATTGGCAAAAAGGTTACTGATAATAAGACATCAATTACTGTACAGATGACAAAAATTTGGTTGAAATTTTAAATTCATTATATGCAATTTATAATGACAGCTGAAGCTTAAGTAGTGCTATATTTAAAACGCATTCTGTAACACCTGCCAAATGCAAACACCTTCAGTTGAGATGCACAAAATAATTTTAAAAATGCTACTTTGTAATTTGCTTTTTGAAATCATTCCTTTCAAGTATTCCTTTTTTACATCTTTTTTTAGTTCTCACATCTCTACTCCCTTGAGGGTTGATGATTTGCTTCCGGGCTCCTTCCAACGTCATCCTTGATGACTCCTCAGTGTTACATGCAATTATGATCCAACAACATTTCCCTTTCTTAGCAGAAAGATACCATGATTTCAGTCCAAACCTTTTCCGGTCAACATGGCTCAGAAGTATAACTAAATCATCCCACTCTGGGTCTTTCGGGCCAAACCAAGTAGACAAGCTCAAATTACATTAGGACAAAGTATAAAGGGCAGCTCCCCAAAAGGAAGGGGAACAACCCAAACAAAAACAAAAGTACAAAGGAAACTTAAGACATCAAATCAAAATGTGATTGTTGGGGTCTATAACGCACCTCAGCACCTGCGGTGCCCAGCGGGTGCTGGTCCAAAGTCCAGGTTTATCAAAGTCAGTATGAAAATTTAGGGCAGCAGCATGATTTAACTATACCACCTTTAGTACTGTCAAATATTTGGTGATGCTTAAGTTATGGATCCATGCTACCTCAAAAAAGTAATTATTTTTGAACTAATATCTTACAGAGCCATGTTACATAGGTCAAACTTTGTTTTTATCATCAAGTACTTTTTCATTAAGTCACCCATTTTAATCCCTTTTCCTGTTTGTTCCCCATACTCTTTAGATCCATCAGCATATCATGCAACCCTTCCTCCTTTGTGTATTTATGCAGGTTCACCTTAAATGGGATAGCACAGTGGCAAGCACTGCTGCCTCACAGCACCAAGGACCCGGGTTCAATTCCCCATTTGGGTCACTGTGTGGATTTTGCATGTTCTCACTGTGTCTGCGTGGGTTTCTTCTAGGTGCTCCTGTTTCCTCCCACACTCCAAAGATTTGTGCATAGGGTGGATTGACATGTTTAGTTGCCCCTCAGTGCCAGGGGGACGAGCTAGAGTAAATGCAAGGAGCTATGAGGATAGGGCCTGGGTGGGATTGTGATCGGTGCAGACTCAATGAGCCAAATGGTCTCTTTCTGCACCGTAGAATTCTATGATTTATGATATGCTTTTCATTTTAACTACTAAATGCTATTTATTGATTCCATTCTGACCACTGTAAAGATGTTTCTACCGAATGTTTATTCGAATAGCTTATAACTAATTGTAATCAGCTTTTTAAAATAATTAAGGATGTTTCAACAGTCGACAGAAATTACATACACTTTCTAATGATTGAGTTCAATTACCTGCTAAAGGTACTTCCCATATAATAAATTACATGGGAAACGAAAGCAGTTAAGGAGATGTACAATAAATACTACCTCCCCAGCAAACGCGCACGTCTGGCTATTTTCTTTAAAATGTCATTAGTACCGTAAACGCAGTTGAATCAGCTTCAATGAGAGTTTGATAGAAACTCAGCAATATACTGCACTTTACCTGAATCTGTTTGATAGTGTAATCAGCAAAACGACTTTATTTAAACGTACATTGCAGATAAATAAGAAACATCTCCAAAAATACTCGTGGATGGAAAAGATTAGCTCCCAGAAGGTAAAAACACCAAATCTTATTGTACGTGTATATTCGGCTTTCACGGACGACATCAACCCATGATTTGGGATGAAATGCTGTCGCAGCTTGATCCGATTTTCTCAGTTACCATTAAGTATACACACTATTCGAAATCAGATCGCTCCACAGAATGCGAGGGGGTGGGGCGCGGAAATGACAATATAAAAGCAAAACGAAACCTCGGCCCGTAGGGGATATCTTCCCACTGAAACATAATTTAGGAATTCTCTACTGAATGTCTGTCTCATCGAGGGGATATCAAGGACCTTGGGATTCAGTTCAATTGAATAGGCAAATTTTCCACATACTACATGTATTTTAAATATCTAATATAGAACACCCAACTACATTCAACACTTTTTTTTGAACATGTCTACAAGTGTGTACCTACATTTGAACCATGATGTTACTGAGAACGATGCCGTCAACCAACTCCATGTATTCCAAAAGTGGTTCTTCAGTTGCCGGAACTAACGCCCCGAAAGTCTTCACCTGAAGGGGTGGAAATAAAAATTCAATTTAATACAAGCATATTTAATATTTGCGTAACCTGTACCCTCTGTTGCATTTGCTGAAATGAAAGATCTGAAAGAAACAATCGAAAAATGCTTACCCAAGTTACCAAGGGATCAGACATAAACTGTTCCAGAAGCGTAGTAAAATCGTTCTCCATTTTCAATCAGGGATAAAGAAACAAGGAATTCTTTTAAACTGTAAGATCCAGTGCTGCTGCCTGTCGTCGTGTTCCTACTTTTAGCATCCTAGATACAGGCGAAATCTTATTTCAAAGGATCCATTTTAAGCGAAGGCTGTTGAAATCTTGATCGTTTGTAATGCAACCGAAACATCGCCAAATTCATTTTAGTGCAAATTGCTGATTTAGATTACTGTGCCTACATCACTTTAGGAAAACCGCCTTCTTCCTACAACATATACGAATTCCTTTGGAAAGCCCTCACAACACAACCATCATCTCTCTCCCCTCCCGACAAATTAACACAAGATTTGAAAAGCCAACTTATTGCCCAGAAAAAAATTGAAATGACGCTTAGTATCCGTCTATCTTTTGTTTAAGGGGATAAATTAAAATAAGGAGAACTGGAAATTGATGTTTCGGAAATAAATGCCAACATCGCTAACGGTATTTCGAATACCAGCACACGCGTCTCCTTCACAGCTACACTTAGCTGGAGCACGAGCCGACTAACGGCCGTGGAACATCATTCAATCAACCTCATCACCACCCTGCACGCGCTCCTCTCACGCATTCAAGCATCCTGAACCCAACAATCAATCCGCCTCGCCCCTCCCAAGTTGTATCACTCCGCCGTCTTGTTCTGCGGGAGACTCTCAGAGAGAAAAAATAAGTCCACCATCGTTGAGCATTTTTATCGCTCAGAGAAGGCGGCTGAGTAATGTTCGCCATTGATGTGACGGATTATTTGTGTTGTAGGTTTATGGTAAGATTTTAAAATGTGTCTTGATGATAAAGTGTTTTACTTTGTGGCTGCATCGTTTTCATTCAGTCGTGGCCAAGCCATTTTCGGGAAATGCGGCCAAGCTTACTTTGATTTATGGTCAGGTAAATCATGATTTTTCGAGGAAAGGTAATATTTAAAAGTTATAAAGACCGAACATAACGCTCGCCTCAAAAACAAAGAAGGATCAATAGTGACGCCTAACGGTGCGGTAAACGTAACATCACAGGAGAAACTTTCCATGTAAATGATATTATAATATTTAATATTAATAAACAATCGAATGGTTAGCTGAAATGTATTTTACCCTTATTTATTGATTCTATTCCGTTCAGTTGAGCTAATTTTACCATTTCGATTTGGATTTAAGGCAGACACACATTCAAGGAAAAACACAGCTGCCCTTTCCTTTCCGCTAGAGCGGAAATGCTGAACAAAAACCATTGAAACAGACCGTTTGCAACCAAGTTTACGAACCAGTTAATTCAGCGTGGACGCCATACCACTGTATAGTTGTATGTCTATATACACTGGCGTAGGTCTGCTGCGGCGTTGCTCACGCATTATCCGAAACCAATACAGGAATACAGATTATAGTAATGCAATAAATAACATTTACTGATGCAGTACGGTGTATTTCATGACTGGAGACGAGCACACTCTAAGAACACTGAACAAATATATAATTTTACTCTTTTCTCCTAAACTCTTTTCTGCATTATAAAATATTTTATGTAACAAAAATAATTCGCATGGAATTCATAGCACAGAAATAGGCCATTAAACCCAATTGGTCTATGGAAACAAGCCTCCTTGCACCTAAGATCCTCTCGCCCTGTTAGCATATCCTTTCATCTTTTCTGAAATAGTTTCCCCTCACTGCACAAGCACCAGTATGAATGACCAGGTAATCTGTTATGTGATATGGATTGAGGAATAAATTATTGGTCCATGAGAGCAGGAGAATTTTCTTGCTTTTTGATGCAATGCTTGGGATCTTCTGCATCACCTAAAAAGGCAGATGATCTCATCAAAAGTCATGACTTGACATTCAGTGCTCAGTCCTCAATGTTAGCTTAGACTTTTGTGCTCAAGTGTTGAAATGGAACTTGAACCCATGGCCTTTTAACACAGAGGCAAAAGTGCTGGTCACTGAGCAACAGCAGATTAAGAAAAAACTTCCGTCACATTTTTCTCCCTGATGGCTCTCTAAGGAATAACTAGAGTCTCATCTCCATATCACTTTTTAAAAATTATTCAACAAATATGTGAGGGTTAGTTGGTAACAGTGAGTTCAAATTTTAGAAATCTATGGGGAAAGACTTTTTTCCAAAGTTCTTTATGACATTTAATAGTCACTATCTTACATATATGACCCTAGTTAACAGCAGATCCAGACAGGTGAGGAACCCTCCACAAAGCAGTGGAGCATTTTGGAAGCCATAGATCCAAATTCCCTGGCTTCTCCCCAGCATGTTACATCTAACATTTGTCAAATTTTATTTACTTCACAATATAGCGTTCTTCATGAAATGGAATAACACTGAATGCAGTAGAGGCATACAGTACAGTAAACAGTTTGCAAAAGGATGTAAAGATTGTTGGATAGGGAAAATAAATGTGCAATATTAACACAACCTAGAGAACTTCCATAGCAGCTTAATTAGAGTGGAAAGAATCCATTCAACCCATCACATCTATGCTTGGATCTGCAGTATATGCTTCAGAATTTATTTATTAATTATTTTTTGCCATATTAATGGTTTCATCTGTTCTGTAATAAAATATATTCTTTACAGAGACATATTTCTCTTCCTGCGCTAAAATATTTTTCTCCCACAGCAACACTTAACTCATCATTTGTATTTAATGATATAAACTGAGTAAAATCCTTAAAATTGTTTTTTATTTGTTTATACTGTTAATGCCTTACAGTTGATATTTGTTAATTATATAGGTTGACAAAGAAATGCCTCTAAATCATGAAGGAAATGCCAAGCATATCTTTAAAATGAAATTTTAGCTTGAAAGCTAACCACAGAAAATGGAGTTTAGCCTTTGATCTCAATGTTGGGAAAATACTTCAAGTGAAGCTTTCAGCTGTTTAAAGTTATGAAAAAACCACAAGTAATTAAAGCTGTAAGATTCAAGGTTAAATGCATCAGTAGATTTGTGCTTAAAACTATAGACAACCTTACTGGTCTGAGAAACCATTTTCCCTAAATAAAACCAATTAATGGAGCATAAAGATGTCATATCTTGCTATTTTTGCGAAAAACAATTCGCAAGTCTAAATAAATTGGTGTTAATAAGCCTAAACTTAAATAAGCAATAATCATGGGGGATTTTAACTTGCATATTGATTGGTTGACTCAAGTTGGACGCGGTGGACTTGAGGAAGAGTTCTTAGAATGCTGTCGGGATAGTTTCCTTGAACAGTATGTTACAGAACCTACGAGGGAGTGAGTTATCGTAGATCTGGTACTGTGTAACGAAGCAGGAAGAATTAGGGATCATCTTGTGAGGGATCCTCTTGGGCCGAGTGATCACAATATGGTTGAATTTCTGATACAGGTGGAGGGTGAGAAAGTAGGATCCCAAACCAATGTCCTCTGCTTGAACAGAAAGGAGTATAATTAAGATGAGGGCAGAATTAGACTGGGGGCGCAGACTGGTTGGTAGGACAGCTGAGGAACAGTGGAGGATTTTTGAGGAGATCTTTTTCAGTACTCAGCAAAAATATATTCCGGTGATAAAGAAGGACTGTAAGAAAAGGGATAACTAACCGTCGATATCGAAGGAAATAAAGGAGAGTATCAAATTAAAAACCAATGCGTACAGAGCGGCTAAAAATAGTGGGGAATTAGAAGATTGGGAAAGATTTAAAAAACAACAAAGAATGACTAAGAAAGCGATAAAGAAAGGAAAGATAGAGTATGAAACTAAACTAGCTCTAAATATAAAAAATGATAGTAAAAGTTTTTACAAATATATAAAGAAGAGAGTGGCTAGAGTGAATGTTGGACCCTTGGAGGACAAGAGGGAGAATTTAATGGTGGGAAACAAGGAAATGGCTGAGACTTTAAATAAGTTTTTTGTGTCAGTTTTCATGGTGGAGGACACAAATAGCTCACCGGATAGTAAAGATAGAGGGTTGGTAGGAGATGAGGTCCTTAATACAATTACTGTTACTAAAGAGGTAATGCTTGGTAGACGAAGGGGACTGAAGGTAGACAAGTCCCCTGGACCAGATGGAATGCATCCCAGGGTTCTGATGTAGCCGGACACCTAGAAAAGAATGGTTCGATCAAGCAGACGCAGCATGGATTCATGAAGGGGAAGTCGTGTTTGACAAATTTACTGGATTTTTATGAAGATGTGACTAGTGCGGTAGACAGAGGGGAACCGGTGGATGTGTTTTTAGATTTCTGGAAGGCATTCGATAAGGTGTCTCACAAAAGGTTGCTGCAGAAGGTTAGGGTACATGGAGTTGGGGGTAAAGTGTTAGCATGGATTGAGGATTGGCTATCTAACAGGAAGCAGAGAGTTGGAATAAATGGGTGCTTTTCTGGTTGGCAGTTAGTGGCTAGTGGTGTGCCACAGGGATCGGTGCTGGGGCCTCAACTGTTTACCATATACATAGATGACCTGAAAGTTTGCTGATGACACGAAGATGAGTGGAAAAGCGAATTGCGTGGAGGACGCGGAAAGTCTGCAGAGAGATCTGGATAG
Source organism: Carcharhinus amblyrhynchos (assembly GCF_965287045.1). NCBI lineage: Eukaryota > Metazoa > Chordata > Chondrichthyes > Carcharhiniformes > Carcharhinidae > Carcharhinus > Carcharhinus amblyrhynchos. The sequence goes on along the minus strand of NC_137335.1, from coordinate 41,211,114 downwards.
GCTGGGTGAGTGGGCGGGGACCTGGCAGATGGAGTATAACGTTAGCAAACATGAGGTTATCCACTTTGGAAGAAATAATAGTAGGATGGAATATTATTTAAATGGTGAAAAGTTGCAGCATGCTACTGTGCTGAGGGACCTGGGTGTCCTTGTGCACGAATCGCAAAAACTCAGTCTGCAGGTGCAGCAGGTGATCAAGAAGGCGAATGGAATGTTGGCCTTTATCGCAAGGGGGATAGAATATAAAAGCAGGGAGGTCTTGCTGCAACTGTACAAGGCACTGGTGAGGCCACAACTGGAGTGCTGTGTGCAATTTTGGTCCCCTTAATTGCAAAAGGATAATTTGGCCTTGGAGGGAATACAAAGAAGGTTCACCAGACTGATACCAGAGATGAAGGGGTTAGCTTATGAGGAGAGATTGAGTAGATTGGGCCTGTACTCGTTGGAGTTTAGAAGGCTGAGGGGGGATCTTATAGAGACATGTAAGATAAGAGACATATAAGATAATGAGTGGACTCTGCCTCTATCCATCCATCACACAAGTTTGAGCTCTGCCTATTGTTTAACTATGATGTGGGTATGCCGGCGTTGGACTGGCGTAAACACAGTAAAAAGTCTGACAACACCAGGTTTTTGTCCAACCTATTTATTTGATAATAGCCTCACAAGCTTTCGAGGGACACCCTCTTCGTCAGGTGAATGGAGAGTTCTGGCCTCAGACAGAGCATATAAAGCACAGACAGTTTAGAGATTACTGATTAGAATGCGAATCTTTACACCTAACCTGCTGTTCAAGACCTGAAGTGGCTGATAATGTGAGTGGAAGGAGCACTGATCACAGTTTAAAGAGATGTGTATTGTCTCCAGACAGTACAGTAAGTGAGGTTTTGCAAACACAGGCAAGTCACAGGGGTTACAGATAGTGCGACATGAACCCAAGATCCCTGTTGAGACCGTCCTCATGTGTGCGGAACTTGGCTATCAGTCTCTGTTCAGCGACTCTGCGCTGTCGTGTGTCGTGAAGGCCGCCTTGGAGAATGCTTACCCGAAGGTCGCTGAACAGAGACTGATAGCCAAGTTCCGCACACATGAGGACGGTCTCAACAGGGATCTTGGGTTCATGTCGCACTATCTGTAACCCCTGTGACTTGCCTGTGTTTGCAAAACCTCACTTACTGTACTGTCTGGAGACAATACACATCTCTTTAAACTGTGATCAGTGCTCCTTCCACTCACATTATCAGCCACTTCAGGTCTTGAACAGCAGGTTAGGTGTAAAGATTCGCATTCTAATCAGTAATCTCTAAACTGTCTGTGCTTTATATGCTCTGTCTGAGGCCAGAACTCTCCATTCACCTGACGAAGAGGGTGTCCCTCGAAAGCTTGTGAGTCTATTATCAAATAAATAGGTTGGACAAAAACCTGGTGTTGTCAGACTTTTTACTATTGTTTAACTAGTCATATGCCACAGGTAGCGTTTTTAAAAATCAACCCAGCAGCTACTGTCTCCAGAAAAAATGATATAAATCACCCATTAACATTTGTTAAATCACTTCAACGCAGAATTCAGAAGAACCAGCATGGAGTCCAGGCTCAAACCATATAACTATCCAAGCTATCAGTCTACAAGATTTATTTACCACTGATTTTTATTGAACTTTTAAAAGACCTAGTCACTGTAGTACGTGTGTATCCATACGTGCGTGCGCGTGTGTGTGTCTGTGTATGTATCTATCCTTGAATGCGTATGTGTGTGAGAGTTGGAGGTGTTTCAATGTTTTTAGTTAGATCAAGCATGAAGTACAAAACACCATTTTCTGTTTTTAAAAAACTACAAAGAAAATCTGCCTTGTCTGCATATTTTACAATCAAAGTATTAAAGCAGTTAAACACTCACTGAATTGGCAAGCACATTATTTTTTTAAAAACCTATTATGATCAAATGAGGAACAGGAAAAGAGAGGAACCATTCTACCCCTTCCCATCTGATTGTAACAGTGTAAACATAGTGACAGGGAAGTATAAGGGGCATTAATTTCTTTGAATGTGGGTAAACTACTAGGACCAGATGAAATTAATCTCAGGCTATTACTGGAAGCAAAAGGGGAAATCGCCTCTGTCCATCATTTTCCTATCCTCCCTGGCCACAAGAATGGTGCTAACATCAAACTGTTATTTAAAAAGGAGGATAGATTAAACTGAATAATTACTGACCAGTTAACCTAACTTTGGTGGCAGGCAAAGTATTGGAAAATATTCCGAAGGACTACATGTTGTTTGTCCATCATCATCGATGAGGACCTCGACATCATTAGTCGTTTTGAGGCTGGTTGTGGTGTGTCCGAAGATGACTGATCAGGCCAATTCGGGTATGGAATGTCCTGGCACATATTGGACAGACTTGTGTAGACACTGTAATTGTTGTGCTGGTGGCTCTGGATTTGCGCAGCTCGTGCTTAAGTTGTGCTTCAGCAATACACCTTGCTTCATAAGCTTGACAGCCATTGTGGATGAGGCAGCGCCAGGTAGGGCGGTTTTGTGCAAGCATTTCCCAGGTGGTCATATCTATGTCAAGTGACTTCAAGGAGGCCTTGAGTGTGTCTTTGAAATGTTTCTTCTGTCCTCCATGCGAGCGCCTTCCAGCAGAGAATTCCCAAAAAATCACTGCTTGAGTATGCGCTCGTCTGATATACGGATGACATGACCTGCCCACCGGGTCTGCGCTCTCATCAGCAGTGTGTGGACTGATGGTAGACTTGCTGTAGAGAGAACTTCAGTGTCTGGTACTATGTCTTGCCATCTGATGCGTGATATTCTGCAAAGACAAGATTGAGCTGTCTTGCATGCCTTCGATACACAGTCCATGTTTCACAGGCATACAGGAGGGTAGTGAGTACCACGGCGCTGTAAACCTTCAGTTTTGTTGCTGGGCTGATTCCTCGACGTTCTCATACGGTGGAGCGCAGTCTACTGAAAGCACACTTGCCTTTGCTATTCTGCGGTTAACTTCTGTATCAATAGTCACTGGTTGGGATAGAGTGCTGCCAAGATAAGTGAACTGGTCCACTGTCTGTAGTTTCTGCCCTTTGATTGTGATTATGGGTTCTGTGAACAGTGCATGAGGAGCAGGCTGGTGCATGACTTCGATCTTTTTAATGTTGATGGTGAGTCCAAAGTTGTCACAAGCCGTGGAAAATTTGTCCACACTGACTTGCATCTCTGGCTCTGAGCCAGCATACATCGGCAAAGAAGAAGTCTCTCAGAACAGTCTCCTTCACTTTGGTAATAGCTTGAAGTCTTCAGGTTGAAGATCTTCCCATCCACTCTGTACTTGAGGCTGATTCCAGCAACACTGTCCTGGAAAGCATCATTCAGCATGGCAGTAAACATCATGCTGAACAGTGTGGGTGCGAGCACACAGCCCTGTTTGATGCCGTTGGTGATTGGGAATGCCTCAGAAGATTCTCTGCTATCCAGTACTCTGGCCATCACGCCATCACGGAACTGGCGTACCATCTGAATGAATTTGAGGGGGCAACCGAACTTTGACATGATTCTCCACAGGCCTTGTCGGCTTACAGTGTCGAAGGCTTTTGCGAGGTCAACAAAGGTTGTGTAGTGCTCATGATTCTGCTCCTGACACATCTCCTGAAGTTGGCGCGCTGCAAAAATGTCAGTAGTCCCGTGACCTTTGCGGAAGCCACACTGTGACTCTGGAAGCAGGCCCAGCTCCAGCATGAGTGACCAGATGATTTAGCAGGACTCTTGCAAGGATTTTTCCTGCGATGGAGAGCAGCAAGATTCCTCGGTGGTTGTCACATACTTGCTGATTGCCCTTCCTCTTGTAGAGGTGTACAATGGAGGCATCTTTAAGTTCCTGAGCAATGGATCCTTGCTTCCAAAAGGACTGGAACAACTCAGTGAGCTTCTCAATAAGTACAGGGCCAGCAGCTTTGTAGATCTCTGCGGGTATAGCATCTGCTCCTGGGGCTTTGTCACTGGATAGCTGGCTGACAGCTTTTGTGACTTCGGTTGCTACCGGTGGGTCATCCATGGCACTGTTCAACCTGGGGAATCCTGTCTACTGACTCGTCGTTAATAGCTGATGGTCGGTTGAGGATGGCTTCAAAGTGGTCAGCCCATCTCTGCTGGATCTGAGCCCTCTTTGTAATGAGAGTTGTACCATCTGTACTCAGGAGGGGGTAGCTCCCAAAAGATTGAGGTCTGTAGAGAGTGTTGAGGTCTTCATAGAACTGTTTCAAGCCGTTTCTGTCAGCGTATCCCTGTATTTCATCTGCCTTGGCACTCAGCCAAGCATCCTGCATTTTACGCAGTTTATTCTGGACTGTCCTGCGAGCATTTTTCTTGGCAGCTAATGACGGGTCATTCTGACAGGCCCAATGAAGACAGTGCTTTTCAACAAGTAGACCTGTATCTCTTCATTATTCTCATCAAATGAGTCATGCTGCTTGCAGGTAGAGGGCCCGAGCATCTTCAATGCAGATGTATGGACAGCATCCCTGAAGCGTTCCCAGTCGTCCTCAGTGCTGCCTGCTGGTGTATGTCAGCTAGCTTGATTTCTAAGTCTTCAGCCAGTGCTGAAGCTACGCTGGGGTTCTTTAGCTTGGCCACATTGATTCTTTTCATAACCCTGCTTCCTTGTGGTTGCCTCTTGCATCTGATGCGGAGCCTCATTTTGGAGACAATGAGCCTGTGATCTGTCCAGTAGTCAGCACCACACATGGCCTTGGTCACTTTGACATCCTGTTTGTCTTTTCTCCTGACAATGACATAGTCGATAAGATGCCAATGCTTAGAGCAGGGGTGCATCCACGAGGTCTTGTTACGAGTAGGCAGACGGAAGGTTGTGTTGGTGATGAGGAGGTCATGTGCTGCACAGGTCTTCATTAAGAGTAGGCCATTACTGTTACACTTGCCACTCCATGCCTCCCAATGACTCCCTGCCAGATTGCAGAGTCACACCCTACTCTTGCATAGAAATCGCCAAGCAAGATCAGCTTGTTGGTGCTGTTCACCACTGTTAGGGCATCTAGTTCTTCGTAGAACTTGTCTTTCATTTTGTCCGTGTTGTTCATTGTGGGGGCATACGCATTGATCAGGGTGGCTTGACTTCTGTTCTGTAGCGGAAGCTGTAATGTCATAATGTCGTTCATACCCTTGGGTAGACTATCAAGTTTCCGAACAAGGTGACTCCTGACGGCAAATCCAACTCCAGCATCACGACGCCCATCGCTGCCGTGACCTCTCCAGAAAAAAGTGTATCCATTTCCAGTTTCAGTCAACTGACCTACGTTGGCAAGACAAGTTCCACTCAGGACTGCAATGTCAATGTTGTATCTTGCAAGCTTTCTGGCAACTAAGGCTGTTCTTCTGTCTGGTCTGTCTGCTGTAGGGTTGTCCAAAAGTGTGTGCATGTTCCAAGTGCCAATAATGAGTGGTGTCGCTTTGTGTTTTGTTTGTTGAACCGCAAGACGGGATCCCCGCCAGCTGCGGTAAACTGGCCAGGGTGTAGTGAAGCAGGCAATGTTTAGAGCACCTTTTCTAGCTCCTTCCTCATTCTATGCGGTGAGCAGTGCGTTCCTGAAGAGGGCTGCTTAGCTGCCCAGGTAGACGTTGAGTTTTGCTGCTGCTTCGGTCAGCGGAAAATGACCATTAGACCCGAGCCGTCTATGTGCAGGTCCATGACTACAGCTCCCAGTGTATCCACACCTGCTTCATCGCTCACCCATCAGCACAGGACTTAAAGGGTTGAACAGGACACTGATGATGATGATGATGAGATGATGATGGTGTCGAGAATAGCACTTGACTTGGATTAAAGTGATGGAGAGTTGCACAGCGTCAGCCTCACTCCCTCTTCCCAATTTCCATCTAGATCCAGTGGCAAGACAAGAGTCAAGATGGCTGGAGATGGGACTAGGTGCAGTGGATGACCAGGATGTCTTCTGGGTCTTGTCCTGCTCTTCGAGTTCCACGATGCTTGCAGAGACTGCCTTCTTGACCACTGCACCTTCCATTGGTCTTGTCTGCTCAATCCACCGGAGTCTGTCTTCACATGCTGGGATAGACATCTCCCTATCTCACCGACGGTTGAGACCGGTCGGCTACCCTCACCTGGTTTAGCCGGCTTGTCGAAGCCATTGCTCTGGTGTGGCTGCTTGTACATTCACTAGCTTTCGGGTTAGCCCCTTCATTAGGTGAATGGAGAGTTCTGGCCTCAGACAGAGCATATAAAGCTCAGACAGTTTACAGATTATTGATTAGAATGTGAATCTTTACACCTAACCTGCTGTTCAAATCTGAGGTTTTGCAAACCCAGGCAAGTCACGGGGGTTACAGATAGTAACTAACTCACTCACTGTACTGTCTGGAGACAATACACATCTCTTTAACCTGTAATCAGTGCTCCTTCCACACACATTGTTAGCCACTTTAAGACTTGAACAGCAGGTTAGGTGTAAAGATTCGCATTCTAATCAGTAATCTGTAAACTGTCTGTGCTTTATATGCTCTGTCTGAGGCCAGAACTCTCCGTTCACCTGATGAAGGGGCTAACCCGAAAGCTAGTGAATTTACTATTAAATAAATCGGTTGGACTGAAACCTGGTGTTGTCAGACTTTTTACTGTGTTTACTCCAGTCCAACGCCAGCATATCCACATCGTGGCTGCTTGTCACATGCAAACAGCTTCGGGGAGCCACAGGTGAGAACTGAGTGCCAGATGGGGACAAAGGGTGGGCAAACTGCCCTGAAACGACATGTTCCTCCACCAGAGGTATTACCCCTCCGTGACACCCCATACATGCTCAGGACTATATAAATTATTATTTAGAAAGGCAAAAATTATTTAAGGATGTTCAGCGTGGATTTGTTAAGGGAAAGTCATATCTGAACAACTTGACTGAATTTGTTGAGAATGTACCAAACAATGATCGGTGAGGGTAGTTTGTTTGATATAGTGTACCTGGAACTTAACAGGGTTTTTGACAGTGTCCCACATGGCACCTTGTTAAAAATGTATTGCAACCAGTAATCTTTTAATTAGACAAAGTTTGAAATCCCAGGTACCCTCTAGGGGAATAAAGCCACAAAATTCCACAGTTTTGAACGAACAAAGTAACTTTTACTATACAAGCTCAGGAAAGTAAAATACCTTTCCCTGGCAATAAATTCAACAGGATTCACAAAGCTTCACTCCTGCTTCTAATTACCTGCACAATTCCAGCTTGTTCGCAAACTGCTAGCTTCACTAAGTTGTCAATGCCCTTGGATTTCTCTGAATTCAATTCTCCCAGCTGCAACAGGTTACGAATAGTTCCCAGAACTTCTTTGGAGTCCCAATCCTTTCTAATATGGAACCAGCAAACTTCCACCACCTTCTTAGATCCCCAGGAATCCTCCCAAACCCAAACTGCACCAATTGGCTCCCAGGACATTTCTCTGAACTGCAAACATTCAGTGTTCAATCCAAACGGTAACTAAGCCCCTCTCTCAGCAAACAAACACAAATTTAAACCAGAACATGTTCTTAAGCTCCATGCCTCTCCATGAAGACATAGCCTTGCAGTGTTCACTGAATTCCATGTCCAGTTCAAGATGAAAAATATTACTTTTTACAACATTTTCTGAAAGACTTCCTATTACAATAATTATGGTCCAAAGCTCCATCTGTAAAAGAAGTTCCTCATTGTTATGCATAGTTGAATTTTTAAGTTCAGTCTTAAAACAGTCTGTGTTGATTTCAGCTTTTGAACCTTATGGTACTCCTTGTCTGTAGCTTTCTCATCTTTAATCTCTACAAAGAAGGTCCCAGTTTAAATCCATAATTAAATGGACTCCTTCTTTAGTCAGTATCTTAATTTTTAAGTTCATTTCCAGACTCAAATGTTTTAAGTTCTCTTTTTGAGATAGCAAGTTCAAATCTTTTACGTTCCTTCTTTGATCAAAATATTCCTTAGCCACTTTAAGGATATCACTCAGATGCTGTTTTATGCTGAAGCTGAAAGGTTTGGTATCTTTGTTTAATATTTAAACAATTTGTAATTTGTCAGTTTCGAAACTGATCCCCAAAATATTTTATTTAACATTTTTGAGGAATATTAACAGCCCCCTCATTTTGGATCTTAAGTTTTCTTTTGAAGATTTTGAATCTTCCACACAATTCACAAATTACTTCATTCCAATCATTTTGAGATTGCAACTGGTTTTCTGAACTCAATTCAGTTGCCTGTATCCTCAATTCTGGCAGGCATGGTTAGTTCTTCTGCTGTTTCAGCACTGACATAACTATTTAATGTTAATCGTCATTAACTCTTTAGGATCATGCACATCTTTCAGTCCTTTCTGTGATGAGTTTTGATTTGAAAATTCTGCAGAAGACACTTTTGCTGTCTCTGTTCTTTCCATTACCAGAATTATTCCATCTGTATTGCTTCTTGCATCAGTTAGTTTCTTCATTGGTTCATAGAGAAGTTTTTACCCACAGGAACCATTCCTGAATTGTGGCATGCTGTCTCAGAATGTGGAAAAACAACATTGGAAATTATATTGTGGGCAATCTAAAAGCTATATTTTTAATACGTAAGTTAACAACTATTCCAACCACACAAGGCCCTTTGTCTAAAGCATAATTTAATTTTCCTTCATGCAATTCCCTGATTCAGAGAACTTTCTGAAGGAAGGTTGAAATCCTTTGCTTTCAGTAATGTCTCAAGATAACAATCTTAGTATATTCTTTCTCAGACAAAAATGGAGTGACTTTCCATTCAAATATAAATCTTATAATCCTTTGCATCCCTATCCCCAAGGTAAGAACATTAGATACAATGGGTTTCTCACAATTTTAACTTGCATAAGAATATAAGAACATAAGAAATAGGAGCAGGAGTAGGCCATCTAGCCCTTCGAGCCTGCCCCGCTGTTCAGTAAGATCATGGCTGATCTGAAGTGGATCAGTTCCACTTTCCCGGCTGCTCCCCAGATCCCTTAATTCCCTTATCTATCAGAAATCTATCTACCCTTGACTTAAACATATTCAATGAGGTAGCCTCCACCACTTCAATGGACAGAGAATTCCAGAGATCCACCACCGTCTGAGAGAAGAAGTTCCTCCTCAACTCTGTTCTAAACTGCTCCCCCCCCCCCTTATTTTGAGGCTGTGCCCTCTAGTTCTGGTTTCCTTTCTAAGTGGAAAGAATCTCTCTACCTCTACCCTATCTCGCCCCTTCATTATCTTGTAAGTCTCTATAAGATCCCCCCTCAGCCTTCTAAACTCCAACAAGTACAGGCCCAGTCTATTCAATCTCTCCTCATAAGCTAACCCCCTCATCTCCGGTATCAGCCTGGTGAACCTTCTCTGTACTCCCTCCAAGGCCAATATATCCTTTCGCAAATAAGGGGACCAAAACTGCACAGAGTACTCTAGTTGCAGCCTCACCAGTGCCTTGTACAGTTGCAGCAAGACCTCCCTGCTTTTATATTCTATCCCCCTCGCAATAAAGGCCAACATTCCATTTGCCTTCTTGATCACCTGCTGCACCTGCAGACTGAGTTTTTGCGATTCGTGCACTTTTCACCATTTAAGTAATATTCCATCCTACTATTATTTCTTCCAAAGTGGATAACCTCACATTTGCTAACGTTATACTCCATCTGCCAGGTCCCCGCCCACTCGCAGCCTATCCAGATCTCTCTGCAAACTTTCCGCATCCTCCACGCAATTCGTTTTTCCACTCATCTTCGTGTCATCAGCAAACTTTGTTACCCTACAGTCAGCCCCCTCCTCCAGATCGTCTATGTATATGGTAAACAGTTGAGGCCCCAGCACTGATCCCTGCGGCATGCCACTAGTCACCAACTGCCAACCAGAAAAGCACCCACTTATTCCAACTCTCTGCTTCCTGTTAGGTAGCCAATCCTCAATCCACACTAACACTTTACCCCCAACTCTGTATACCCTAACCTTCTGCAGCAACCTTTTGTGAGACACCTTATCAAACACCTTCTGGAAATCTAAAAACACCACATCCACCGGTTGCCCTCTGTCAACTGCACTAGTCACATCTTCATTAAAATCCAGTAAATTCGTCAAACACGACTTCCCCTTCATGAATCCAAGCCACGTCTGCTTGATCGAACCGTTCTTTTCTAAGTGTCCTGCTGTTTCTTCTTTAATGATGGATTCTAGCATTTTCCCAACTACGGATGCTAAGCTAACCAGCCTGTAGTTACCCGCCTTTTGCCTGTTACCTTTTTTAAACAGTGGCGTAACATTAGCTGTTTTCCAATCTGCCGGCACTTCCCCAGAGTCCAGCGAATTTTGATAAATAACCACTAACGCGTCTGCTATTACTTCTGCCATTTCTTTCAGAACTCTGGGATGCATTCCATCTGGTCCCAGGGACTTGTTTACCTTCAGTCCTGTCAGTCTACCAAGCACTACCTCTCTAGTAACAGTAATTGTATTAAGGACCTCATCTCCTACCAACCCTCTATCTTTAATATTTGGTAAGCTATTTGTGTCCTCCACTGTGAAGACCAACACAAAACTTATTTAAAGTCTCAGCCATTTCCTCGTTTCCCACATTAAATCCCCCCTCTCGTCCTCCAAGGGTCCAACATTCACTCTAGCCGCTCTCTTCTTCTTTATATATTTGTAAAAACTTTTACTTTTTTTTATATTGAGAGCTAGTTTGGTTTCATACTCTATCTTTCCTTTCTTTATCGCTTTCTTAGTCATTCTTTGTTGTTTTTTAAATCTTTCCCAATCTTCTAATTCCCCACTATTTTTAGCCGCTCTGTACGCATCGGTTTTTAATTTAATACTCTCCTTTATTTCCTTCGATATCCATGACTGGTTATCTGTTTTCTTATAGCCCTTCTTTATCACCGGAATATATTTTTGCTGAGTACTGAAAAAGATCTCCTTAAAAATCCTCCACTGTTCCTCAGCTGTCCTACCAACCAGTCTGCGCCCCCAATCTACATTAGCCAATTCCGTCCTCATCTTGTCATACTCGCCTCTGTTCAAGCAGAGGACACTGGTTTGGGACCCTACTTTCTCACCCTCCATCTGTATCAGAAATTCAACCATATTGTGATCACTTGTCCCCAGAGGATCCCTCACAAGATGATCCCTAATTCTACCTGCCTCGTTACGCAGTATGAGATCTAAGATAACTCGCTCCCTCATAGTTTCTGTAACATTCTGTTCAAGGAAACTATCCCGACAGCATTCTAGGAACTCTTCCTCAAGCCCACCGCGTCTGACTTGAATCAACCAATATGCAGGTTAAAATCCCCCAAGATTTTCACTGTTCCGTTTTTGCACACATCAGTTATTTGCTGATTTATAGCCCGCCCCACCTCAAAGTTATTACTTGGGGGCCTATAGACCACACCCACCAGTGACTTTCTCCCCTTACTATTCCTTATCTCCACCCACAACAATTCCACGTTTTGCTCTTTGGAGCCTATATCTTCTCTCTCTACCGCCCTGATATTATCCTTTATTAACAGAGCTACCCCACCTCCTTTCTCTTCCTGTCTATCCTTCCTAAATGTCTGATACCCCTGGATATTCAGTTCCCAGTCTCGGTCATCTTGCAACCATGTTTCTGTAATGGCCACTAGATCATATCCATTTGTGCCATCAACTCATTCACTTTGTTTCGAATGCTTCGTGCATTCAGGTAAAGTGTCTTTATGCCATCCTTTATCTGGACCCAATTTGTAGAAGCACTACTAACCTCTCCCGTGCCCTCTACTCCTTTAATTAGTGGAATGTCCTCAACATTAACCTGCACTCGTACCCTCTCTTTTACTTTTGATTTTGTAATTCCCCATACCACTGCACCCTCCCACCCGCTAATTAGTTTAAAGCCCTATCTACAGCCCTAGTTAAACGATTCGCCAGGACTCTGGTCCCAGCACGATTCAGACGAAGACCATCCCATCTGAACAGGTCCCATCTGTCCCAGTACTGGTGCCAATGCCCCATGAATTCAAACCCATTCATCCCACACCAATCCTTGAGCCACGCATTCACCTCCTTAATCCTATGACCCTGCGCCAATTTGCGCGTAGCTCAGGTAGTAATCCAGAGATTACCACCTTGTTGGTTCTGCTTTTTAATTTGGTTCCTAGCTTTTCATACTCCCTCTGCAAATCCTTAGTTCCTGTTTTGCCTATGTAATTGGAACCTACATGAACCACAACAACTGGATTCTTACCCTCCCACTCCAAGTTCCTCTGCAGCCCAGATGAGACATCCTGGACCTGAGCACCAGGCAGGCAACACAACCTTCGGGATTCTTTATCCTTGTCACAAATCCTCTGCCCCTAACTACACTATCCCCAACATTTCTCTTTACTTCCTCTGCTTCACCCACTCCCTGCACCACTGTACCATGCTCGTCCACCTTGCAGTCCTCGTTCTTGTCCACACTGGGAGCAAGAATCTCGAACCTGTTGTGCAGATTCAGGGGCTGAGGCTCTTGGGATTCCACCTCCTGTACCTGACTCCCCGCCTTCCTCCCCCCCACTCCCCGCCTTCCTCCCCCCCACTCCCCGCCTTCCTCCCCCCCACTCCCCGCCTTCTTCCCCCCCACTCCCCGCCTTCCTCCCCCCCACTCCCCGCCTTCCTCCCCCCCACTCCCCGCCTTCCTCCCCCCCACTCCCCGCCTTCCTCCCCCCCACTCCCCGCCTTCCTCCCCCCCACTCCCCACCTCACCCACAGCTACCCCTTCTTGTTCCTGACCCCCATCTGAGTTAGTCAGTTTAGGGGGTGTGACTTTCTCTTGAAACACATTATCCAGGTAACACTCCCCCTCCCTGATGTGTCTCATCCCTCTCACTGTCATTGGTTTACTGTTCCATTTTCCAACGTTCCATATGCCTTGTCTTATCACGATTAAAAAAATTCATTTTTTAAAAAACATATTCATTTATTCATATCATTTTTCTCCACTTTACTACCATTTTCATTAACTAGAACAACTTTGCTTCTCCCTCAAGCTACACTCTTTTCTATTCCTCCAGTTTCCTGTGGGTTTACAAATAGAGGTTTACTGCCCCCTAACTGCCTGTGTGATATATCATACCCTCTGGCAGAACTGCTGTTTCCCTTACACTAGACATCTTGCAGTATTCCAGGTGTGACCTAGTGGCCATTCAAATACTTTTTTTCAGATTCTCCCATTATCATTGGCTCTCCACATTCTCAAAATTCTGATCAGGTTTCAGTGTCTGGTCCCACAACATTTCTTTTTACATAGCAAATTCTACATCATTTCATTTGGTGTTTTTTTAACTTATCTGTTTCTGGGACATATTTGTAAACTTTAAATGCTGCAGTTTTAACTGTTTCACTGTCTGGTGGAATACACATCTACAGCTTTCCCAACCAAAACACAATGTAAAATGAGAGTCCATGGGTGGAATTTTATGGCCTCACTTGTCCAGAAACCATAAAATTCCACCCAAAGACCTTTCCATGGTCCGCCCCTCACCTGCTCTGATTCCGTGGCAGGTGGAACGGTAAAATTCTGCCCCATGTTTCTCTCGCTTTAGCTTTTTAAGAAGTTTTTGAAATAAGAAATATCTCTCAACTCCATCCTTAGTGGATTTAGGCATGCAACAAAGATTTTTCATTCTTTCAAAGCTCAGAGTGCGACTCAACTTACCTGAACTGCTGGACTCTTATTCACACCGTAATGTAAGCTTTTCTTTTAAGAACATAAGAAATAGGAGCAGGAGTAGGCCATCTAGCCCTTCAAGCCTGCCCCGCCATTCAATAAGATCATGGCTGATCTGCCGTGGCTCAGTTCCACCTTCCCGCCCTCTCCCCATAACCCTTAATCCCCTCTCTTATCAAAAACCCATCAACCCGCGTCTTAAAAATATTAAGCGAGGCAGCCTCCACCACTTCAACGGGCAGAGAATTCCAGAGATTCACCACCCTTTGAGTGAAGAAGTTCCTCCTCAACTCCGTTCTAAACCGCCCCCCCTTTATCTTGAGGTTGTGCCCCCTAGTCCTACTGTCTTTTTTGAGCGGGAAGAGTCTCTCCACCTCTATCCTATCCATCCCATTCATCATCTTATACGTCTCAATGAGATCTCCCCTCATTCTTCTAAACTCCAACGAGTACAAGCCTAGTTTATTCAGCCTCTCCTCATAGCTCAACCCCCTCAACTCCGGTATCAGCCTAGTAAACCTCCTCTGCACTCCCTCCAAGGCCAAAATATCTTTGCGCAGGTGCGGTGCCCAAAACTGCACACAGTACTCCAGCTGCGGCCTCACCAATGCCCTATACAGCTGCAGCAAGACCTCCCTACTTTTATATTCAATCCCCCTCGCTATGAAGACCAGTTCAAAGTATCTGATTTTTCTTTCTCTATCTTTGAAACTTTGTCTCTTTCCTTTTCTCTTTCCTCTCTTGCTAATGTTTCTCTTTCTAGTTCAGGTTCAAGCCTTTGTGCTTTTTTCCTCAAGTTCAAGTTTTTTTCTTTTTTTCAAGTGCTTGTTTTCCTCAATTTTTTTTATCTTAAGCTGCTTCATCTGCAACTGAATTTTAGCTAACTCAAATTGTGTTACACCTGTATCGGGCTTTTCTTCTAATTCCAAATGAAGCACTGTTATCCCAACAACATTAGTTTATTAGCCTCATTTGTAACTCTAACTTCATGTTTGCTAATACAATTAACTTAACATTACCTACTTGTCACAAATCATTCAGAGATAAATCCCCCCTCTTAAAAAAAGTTGTTGCAATTGACAGAAGCCATTCTACTCTCAGTAAGTATCGTAAAATTCACTGAGAAAATATTATCAGCTGTAACCTCTGCAAGTCTCAGCACTTGTATTTTCCTGTGGATGTGAAATCCTTCAAGTAAACTCTATTTATGTTATGATCCAGTTAGCGTCCAGTAATCTTTTGATTAAAGTGGAAAAAGTTTGAAATCCCAATTCCCGACTAAAAGAATAAAGCCACAAAATTACACCGTTTTAAACAAAATAAGCTTTGACAAAGACAGAAAACTGAAGTCATCCACAATATCTATCTTGTAGTCAATCATTCAGAATGAACATAAGGAAAATATGAATTAACAGACAAACTGTGTTCAAACACACACACAGCTGCTTTTTAATGTGCAGTGTATGATCAAGCCAGATTCCACGGATTTCTTAACAATCCACCCAGCCGTTAGTGACCGCTGTGAATCACATAATCTAATTGAAATTTTGTCTCCTTCACTAGAGATTCCAACTCTTCACTTTCAAAGATAAGTCTTTTAACTCTGTGAAAAGCTGCTCTGACTTGGACTACCTCAATACCTGCTCACCTTCCAATGGTTCAATCTCTTTTGACAATTTGTTCCACAGAATTCACAAAGCTTCTAATTACTGGCATAATTTCAGCTCTTTTGCAGATTACTATCTTCACGAAGCTGGCAGAGCCCTTGAGTTTTCTGAACTCCATTCTCCTGGCTGCACTGGGCTATAAATAGCTACAAGGCTTATTCTGAGTCTTAACTTTCTCCAGCATGGAGCTAATGATTTTCCACCACTCTTTCAGCTTCCCAGGAATTCCGGGATTTCCAATGGCAACAAGTGGCTCTCAGGATCTTGCTGTGAGTAGCAAAAATTGCAAGGTTCAAACTGCAACTAACCCCCCTTTCCCAACAAATACACAGACAAATTAAAACTGGAGAACATTCTCAAGCTCCATCTATCATAGCCTTTCATGGTTTACTGAATACTTCAAACTAACTCTTAAGTCCAAAACAAACCATCTTTCTGAGGTGTGCTCCTCTTCAAGCAGAGTAAATTTCATGACTCCCGCTGTCCAGCTAAGTGAGCCCACCATCTGTTTTAGTATTTTACCTGTCTAACTGATAACTCCTTCGTCAACATTATTCCAACCTCTTAAGCTACTTTATGTTTCTCGTTCTTTCTGCAGTTAAACTTTAATCATTCCAGACTTAAATATTACCTCCCAAATATTAAAATGAACCATGGATAGATATTTGTTGCAAAAATAAAAACCCATAAATTCTAAGGGAGAGTGGCAAATTGGACCCAATTTGGCGGTTAAAAAGGCATATGTGACATCTTCCTTTACTAAATAAGGCACAGAACATAAGAGGGTGCGGTCTCACAGTGCCAGGGACCCAGGTTCAATTTGGTTCACTATCGATGTGGAGTTTGCACATTCTCCCATGTCTGTGTGAGTTTCCTCCGGGTGCTCCAGTTTCTCCCATAATCCAAGGATGTGTGGGTTAGATTAATTGACCATGCTCAATTGACCCTAGTGTTGGGGATTAGTAGGTAAATGGGGTTTGTAGAATAGACCCTGGGTGGTGGTTGGTGCAGACTCGATGAGCCGAATGGCCCTCTGCACTGTAGAGATTCTTTGATAAGAGAAAGGAAATGATGCTAGAGCTGTATAAGACACTAATTAGGAGAAACAGGAACAGAGTGTGCAGTTATGGTCACCACATCACAGAAAGGATATGATTGCACTAGAGAGGATACAGAGGCAATTTACAAGAAAGTTATCAAGAATATAAAATTGTTGCTATGAGAAAAGATTGGATTAACTCGGGTTGTTTTATTTGGAAGACAGGAGACTGAGGGGAGATTTAATTGGTGTACAAAATTCATCTGAGTCTTGGATAGATTTGATAGGAAGGACTTATTGAGCCATAACGTCCAACTATTGTCAGAAAGTAATGGCCTGCTGGAATTATAAGAGTTTAGGGGCAGCACAGTAGTATAGTATATTTATTAGTCACAATTAAGGCTTACATTAACACTGCAATGAAGTTACTGTGAAATTCCCCGAGTCGCCACGGTCCGGCGCCTGTTCAGGTCAATGCACCTAACCAGCACTTCTTTCAGAATGTGGGAGGAAACCAGAGCACCCTGAGGAAACACATGCAGACACGGGGAGAATGTGCAAACTCCTCACAGACAGTGACCCAAGCCGGGAATTGAACCCAGGTCCCTGGAACTGTGAAGCAGCAGTGCTAACTATAGTGCTACTGTGTCACCCAGAGTGGTTAGTACAAAGAACAACACAGCACAGGAAACAGGCCCTTTGGCCCAACAAGCCCACACCGCCATTTTAACATTCAGTGAGTGCCTCATCTACCTTCTTCTACCTATGACTTTTGTCTACACTTCACAACACCAGAGACCTGGGTTCAATTAACTGGCTTCGGTCACTATCTGTGCAGAGTCTGCACATTCTCCCCGTGTCTGTGTGGATTTCATCTGGGTGCTCTGGTTCCTCCCACAATCCGAAAGATTTGCTGATTTGGTGCATTGGCCAGGCTGAATTCTCCCTCAGTGTACCCAAACACTGTTTGCTGGAGTGTGGCGACTAGGGGTTTTTCACAGTAACTTTATTGAAGTGATGATGTAAGCCTACTTAAAAAAAAGCACACTTATCTGCTCTTGAAAACTTGTTGAAACCTCTGATTGCCAGAGCTTCTTGGGTCTGCAAGGAGAGAATTCCCTCATGCCCCAAACGTAGTCTAGCAGCATCGAATTTAGGAAGGCTACACCCCTTTTTCACTGCCCTGTTTGCTACTAAGCAGGTAAGTTTAAAGGTCGTAGTGAAGTTGACAGGCTGGGGCAAAAGGTAAGTGGGTGGGATTAGTGGTCTGGTGGGTTGGAGGGGTGTTGGGGGAGTATTAGTCATTGGAGATGGGGGCTCGGTCATCATGATGTTGAACATTTCCGTAAAATGCCCTCTCAGACTTCTTCTCTAAGGAGAATAACCCCTGCTTCTCCGAAGTATCCATATAATGAAGTACTTCATTCCTGGAACGATGCTCGTAAATCTCTTCTGCACAAAGCTTTCACATCCTCAAAGTGTGCTTCCTAGAATTGGATACAGTATTCCAGCTGAGATAAATCCAGTGTTTTATAAATTTCATCATTCCTTCTTTGTACTTTATAGGTAGAATTCTCCATTTTTTTCAAGTACTGTGGACGGTGCTTCTGGCCATGCCCCATTCTGTGCCTGGAGCCTCATTAATTATGCGCGAGTGAGCATCACTCCAAATCACCTGGTGGGCTGGGAACTAATTTGCCCTCCTGATGTCGGCTAGCAAGTTTGAAGCCATATGAAGACATCAGTCTAGCTCCCTAATATCACTCTCTCCAGCCACCTGCCTTCCCGGAACTGTGTAGGAAGTCCAGAACCCAAAGACAAAAGGCTATCAGCTTCAAGAAGAAGTCTTCAACCCTCATGCCCTGGAGACCTAAATTTAAGGTGTCTGGGTGTAGGAACATATTCTCTATGCAAGGGAAGGCAGCAGAAAGCAGACCAACCAGGTTAAGTCCTCTCTCAGCTCCCTCACTGTCAAACTCACACCTTGGCATAACGTACTCAAATGGTAACTCTCGTAATGGTTCCCACACATCCATTAGTGGGTGACACAAATTCTGTCAGATACTTTCACATCACTACTATCCTATCTGTCATGTAGCTCACAATCCATCCTCTGATCCTTCTAGGGAGGGCTCACCTCTTTGCATTGCCAGACTGTGAAGTTCTCAGCAAACTATGATATATTGCAATGAACTACCTGAGTGGTTCAGGCACCTGAATTGCATCTTCAGAAGTCCTATGCTTTACTCAGTGAGGCAGCATGTGGAGCTGTGAGCAGCATTGTACCTCTCCTAGGCACAAATCTGAGGGCAGTGCACTGGAGTCACCCATCACTGTTTCAGTGGATAACACTTTCACCCAGCAACCATCCATGGAGAAATTCTGGATCCAGTCATTGTTTTCTTGGACGTTCCCACCCTGCCCTGCGCTCTCAGCTTCCCCAATGCACTTGCACAGCCCTTCTTCCACATTGCCTCCCTTATCTTTGTTACGCCTCCCTCTCCCTCAGCTCACATCCCACGCATGGTTGAACTTCAGTCCATTGGAGTGAAAGATCCATGAATCCCCCAGCTCAGTGTTGTTCATAAAGACCAGCTCGGCATGGAGCTGGAGAGCACAAACTGATCTGCCCAGACAGAATAGTGCTCAGTGCAGCAGAAGTGGTGCAGCACTGTGGCAGGTAGGCTATGTATGTTGCATTCACCACCAAGTTTCAGGTGAACTGAGATCCATCTTGTGCGTCTCAGTCTTTTTCAAAAAGGTTTAAGGTTGATGTGATTTCCTGCTGGTGTAACCCAAGATTGGAAGGCCTGACAAGATTATGGCAAGCAACTGTTTTAACGAACATTCATGAAATGCAAGTAAATGCAAATGGCATTCATGCCGCCAGGCAGCAGGAGAATCAACTTACCATTGATAGAATTTTGTATTGTCTTTATGCCAGCAGGTTTCCATCTTTTGGCCCCCATTGGATTCTCCACTGTCACCCGCCAGCAAACCTGTTTTGGCCAGCAGAATGTTAGAATTCCATCCTAGATCACTATTTCTAAAGTCCAGAGATAAAAAATGACTTCTTAATTGCTATCTCAATCTGCTTGGCCACCTTTGATGATCTTGATGGTCTCTCTTTCACTACCCCTACCTCAGATTTGCGCCTTCTACTTTATATTGCCTTTCCTCATTCTTCCAACTAGAATTCATCACTTCTTACTTCTCCATATTAAATTTCATCTGCTATTTGTCTGCCCATTCCACCATCCTGTCTGTTTTCTTTGAAGTGTATTACTGCCCTTCTCAGAACTCACAATACTTGCAATTCTTGTGCTATCTGATGTTTTTGTCATTTCTGCAAATCCTGCACACCAAAATCTAGGTCATTAATATATATCGGGTATAACTTTCAAGCTCCTTGTCATTGGATTGGTGGTATCCCAAAGATGCTCTAGGAAATCTTTCTTGGAGGTTATCAGGTAGGAATTTGCACAGCAATTGCCTAGAAGTTTTAATGCCCATGGGACAGTTGTCCTGTGCTAGCCAATTTCTGCCCCTCTTCAGCTCTGAAAAGCTCATGCAAACTCAAATGTTAACACTGTTTTTCCCCAGATGATACCAGACCTGCTGAGACTTTATAACATTTTCTGTTTTATTACATTAAATTCAATCACAGGCAGTGGAAGGATACTTCTGGTGGTGTTCTTCGGGGGGGTTGCATGGGTAGATGTTCCGTGGGGTGGTGTGTTCCATTACATGCATTGGTTGTTCTGTGGGGGGCAGGTTCTGTGGGAGTAGTTTATTACATAAAATTCAATCATAGGCAGTGGAAGGATACTTGTGGTGGTGTCCTTCGGGGGTGTTGCATGGGTAGATGTTCCGTGGGGTGGTGTGTTCCATTACATGCATTGGTTGTTCTGTAGGGGGCAGTTTCTGTGGGAGTAGAGGGTGCTGTTCTGTGGGGTGTCTGGAATGTTGGAAGAGGTGAGTTCAGGGAATGAGGGGGTTCTATTTTTAATTTTTCAGAACCTAAGTTGCTGGCAGAAGGCTCATGATGTCATGGGACCCACCCCTTGGAATGTTTTTTCCTATGTGCCTAACAATCCGGCCATAGGGATCAATGGCTTCCATCCTGTTCTCCCCACTGCTGCCACACTCTGCAAAAAATCAGAAATTTCCACCCTGTGTCCATAGAAGACTTTTGGATTCTCTTTTATGTGAGTCTTTCCTCATAATCTATTTGCTTCTCTACTTTTGTTTCTCTCTTCCCCGCTGAACTCTATATAATCAGCCTACTTCTCATTTATATTGTTTGATCTGAATTTGATTTGATTTATTATTGTCACATGTATTAGCATACAGTGAAAAGTATTGTTTCTTGCACGCTATACAAAACATACCGTTCATAGAGAAGGAAAGGGCTGCAGGGTGACAGGGACTGGGAGCTGAATGTACAGGGCTATCAAGTGTTTAGGAAGGATAGGCAGGAGGGAAAAGGGGGGGGCGTAGCTCTGCTGATTAAGGATAGCATCACGGTGGTAGCAAGGGATGATATTGGAGCCAAGGAGCAGAGGGTGGAATCGTTGTGGGTGGAGATTAGGAACAGCAAAGGGAGGAAGACGCTGGTGGGTGTCGTCTATAGGCCCCTGAATAATGATCTGGAGGTGGGGCGGGCTGTTAACGCGCAAATAAGTGCGGCGTGCAGGAACGGGATGGCCGTAGTTATGGGGGATTTCAATCTGCATATTGGTTGGTCGACCTATGTTGGACGCGGGGGGCTCGAGGAAGAGTTCTTGGAATGCTGCCGGGATAGTTTCCTCGAACAGTGTGTGTTGGAGCCGACGAGGGAGCGAGCTATCTTGGATCTGGTGCAATGTAATGAGGCGGGTAGAATTAGGGACCTTGCGGTGAAGGATCCTCTTGGGGAGAGTGATCATTGTATGGTGGAGTTTCTGGTGCAGATGGAGGAGGAGAAAGTGGGTTCCCGGACACGCGTCCTTTGTTTGAATAGAGGGGAGTACGGTAGGATGAGAGAAGAATTGGCGAATGTGGACTGGGGGAGCGCGTTGGAGGGAGGGTCTGTTGAGGAGCAGTGGAGGATCTTTAAGGAGATCTTTCTTGGTGCTCAGCAGAAATTTATTCCGATGGTCAAAAAGGATAGTAGGAGGAGAGGTAATAAGCCGTGGATAACGAAGGAGGTGAAAGAAAGTGTTAAATTAAAAGCGGAGGAATTTAGAGTAGCTAAGAGTAGTGATAGGGTAGAGGTGGAGAGACTCTTCCCGCTCAAAAAAGACAGTAGGACTAGGGGGCACAGCCTCAAGATAAAAGGGGGGCGGTTTAGAACGGAGTTGAGGAGGAACTTCTTCACTCAAAGGGTGGTGAATCTCTGGAATTCTCTGCCCGTTGAAGTGGTGGAGGCTGCCTCGCTAAATATTTTTAAGACGCGGGTTGATGGGTTTTTGATAAGAGAGGGGATTAAGGGTTATGGGGAGAGGGCGGGAAGGTGGAACTGAGCAGCGACAGATCAGCCATGATCTTATTGAATGGCGGGGCAGGCTCGAAGGGCTAGATGGCCTACTCCTGCTCCTATTTCTTATGTTCTTATGTAAAGGAGAGAGTGCAGAATGTCGTGTTACAGTCATAGCTAGGGTGTAGAGAAAGTTCAACTTAATGCAGGGTAGGTCCATTCAAAAGTGTGATGGCAGCAGGGAAGAAGCTATTCTTGCGTCAGTTTGGTACATGACTTCAGGCTTTTGTATCTTTTTACCGATGGAAGAAGTTGGAAGAGAGGATGTCCAGGGTGCATGGGGCCCTTAATTATGCTGGCTGCTTTGCCAAGGCAGCGGGAAGTGTAAACCAATGAATGGGAGGCTGGTTTGCATGATGGATTGGGCTACGTTCACGACCTTTTGTAGTTCCTTGCTGTCTTGGGCAGAGCAGGAGTCATACCAAGCTGTGATACAACCAGAAAGAATGCTTTCTATGATGCGTCTGTAAAAGTTGTTGAAAGTCGTAGCTGACTGCTAAATCTCCTTAGTCTTCTGAGAAAGTAGAGGCGTTGGTGGGCTTTCTTAACAATAGTGTCAGTGTGGGAGGGGACCAGGATGGGTTGTTGGTGATCTGGACACCTAAAAACATGAAGCTTGTAACCCTTTCTACTTCATCTCCATTGATATAGACAGAGAAATGTTCTCCTTAAGCTTCCTGAAGTCGATGACAATCTCCTTCGTTTTGTTAACATCGAGGGACAATTATTGTCGTCGTTCACCAAATTCTTTATCTCATTCCTGTATTCTGTATCATTGTTTGAGATCCAACCCACTACAGTGGTGTCATCTGCAAATTTGAAAATCGAGTTGGAGAGGAATTTGGCCACACAGTCATAGGTGAATAAGAGTATAGTAACGGACTAAGAACACAGCTTTGTGGGGCACCAGTGTTGAGGATGATTGTGGAGGAGGTGTTGTTGCCTATCCTTTCTGATTGTGGTCTGTGGGTTAGGAACTTCTAGATCCGGTCGCAGAGGGAGGGGCTGAGCCCCAGGCCACAGAGTTTGGAGATGAATTTCATAGGAATAATAGTGTTAAAGGCTGAGCTATAGTCAATAAATAGGAGTCTGACATAGGTATCTTTGTTATCTAGGTGTTCCAGGATTGAGTGCAGGGCCAGGGAGATGGCATCAGCTGTGGACCTGTTGCGGCAGTAGGTGAACTGTAGTGGATCCAAGCATCCAGGAGGCAGGAACTGATTTGTGCCGTGACAAGCCTTCAAAGCACTTCATAATGATGGACGTCAGAGTCATTAAGGCATGTCATTAAGGCATGCTGCTTGGCTTTTCTTTTGTATTGGGATGATGATTGCCAACCTGACACCGCCACCTTTGCTTCATCTGACTTTCTACTTCATTCAGAATTCTGGCTTAGCTTATCCTATCCATCCTACTTGTGGGAAGTTAGCTCAACTCTATTTGAAACATCTGCTGTTTAAAGGCAGCCCATTGTTCAATCACAGTTCTGCCTGCCAACCTTTGATTCCAGTTTACCTGGATCAGGTATCTTCTCATCTTACTAAGATTGGTCTTCTTCCAACTAAGTATTTTTACTTTGAATTCCATTTGTCTTTTTTCCACAGACAAGTTAATCTTATGATAAAATGATCACAGAATTTTTCCTACAGACACTTGACCTATCTCATTTCCTGTTACCAGAGTGCAATGCTAATTTCCTTGTTGTGTCAGTATTGTACCAGCCAAGAAAATCCTCCTAAACACCCTTCAAAAACATCTATGCCTTTCTGCCTATTACTGTATTATTATCACTAACCCCATTTAATTGAAGTCCCCCATTATAACTACTTTATAGCTTTTTGCGTGCATCAGTATTTTCCTTGCAAATGTGCTCCACTACCACTATATCCTTTCCACTACTTGGTGGTCTATAGAATTCACTCAGTAGTTTAATAGTACATTTATTGTTTCTTAACTGAAACTAAATAGATTATGTTCTAGACCCCTGTCAGATATCCTCGCCATCCAGTACTGTAGTATTAGTCATATGACCATCTCCTTCTTCATTAATGATCTCTCCTTCCTAAACATCTTGTATTGAAGAATATTTGGTAACCAGTCCTGCCCTCTTTTGGCTCAGAGTTCTCTCATCACCACAACATCATACTCTCATGTAGTTATCTACTCCCTTAACTTACCAACCTTGTCTACCACATGTGTATTTGCTCATGTGTGTAGCAACCCAGATATCTTTTGTATTGTGTCTTACCCTAACCCCACTCAACACCTTACTAGTTATTTTTCTAGTACTAAATGCCAGTCCCAAGCCTTTATGCACTTGTTTATCCTTTCTAATGCTATATCCTGGTTCCAACCAGTGCTGAAGTAGGATATTTTGAGGTGCTGGAGCTTGAAAAAAATTTGTCATTTTTAAATCTACATTGTTTTCCTGTGTATCAATCATTTGAGTTCCCAAATGTCAGTAAAACTATGTTTTTTAAATGAAAAATATTAGTGCTGGTAGGCATTTTATTTTGAACTAGCTGGTATTTTGAATCTGAATCAAAAGTCTTTAGTTTAATTAGAATTTCGTTCTACAACAGTTTATTTATTTAATTTCAGCCTGTTAGACATGGAATACAGAAAACTACTTGATTCTGACTGATTACAATGCAAGTCTCTACAGCTAATCAAGTCTTAAAGGTGCAGACAGTGTGAGTGGAGATAGCATTAAGCATAGGTTAAAGAGATGTGTATTGTCTCCAGACAGGACAGTAAGTGGGATGTTGCAAGCTCAGGCAAGTCATTGGGGTTACAAATAGTGTGACATGAACCCAAGATCCCGATTGAGGCCATCCTCATGTGTTCAGAACTTGGCTATCAGCCTCTGCTCAGCGACTTTGCACTGTCATGTGTCGTGAAGGCAGCTTTGGAGAATGCTTGCCTGAAGATCAGAGGCCGAATGCCCATGACCGCTGAAGTGTTCACCAACAGGAACAGAACAATCTTGCCTGGTGATTGTCAAGCAGTGTTCATTCATCCGTTGTCGTAACATCTGTATGGTGCCCCCAATGTACCATGTACCCGAGGCATGGTACGTTCTTGTTGGGGAACACTGTGGTAACACTGTCAACTACTGATAATGCATGCACCCTGCCAACATAGTCTTCTTATTGTAAATGCCAATAATTACCTAATGTGAGAATTTGAGCCTTCTGAGTGACTGATGTTCAATCATCATCAGAAAGCTAATCCTTTGCTTGCATACCCTGTGTTGGATGGAGGTAATACCTCCTGTGAGTTGGATCTCTGTATCCATCCTCTGATCTATCCAGCTGATGCTGCTTCTGTGTCAATAATGTTGCTGGTGCTGCTCCTTTTTAGAGTATGCAGGGGTCCTTCAGTAGATTCAGAAGGCATACATTAGGATTTGTGTTTAATTAGAAAATGTATCTGTTAAGAATATTGCTACCCTGTAACCTCAAGAATGTGTATATACTCATATATGTTTTGGTGTACCTTTGTGTTAACCTAAAAGGACTATTACGCCTTGCATATATGGATAATGATAGGCAAGTGGGCATAGTATGAGAAGCAGGACAATTCAAAGAGAAGTAATAGTTAATATGGCTTGTTAAAGTGAAAGAACAGCCAGCAGAGACAGTTTCATTCCCACAACAATGTAGACTAACCACCTCGATTGAAATGTTATAAGGAGTAAAAGGAAGGGGCCTGTTGCCAGAGTCATTAGGCCATCA
The DNA here is from genome assembly GCF_965287045.1 of Carcharhinus amblyrhynchos. NCBI lineage: Eukaryota > Metazoa > Chordata > Chondrichthyes > Carcharhiniformes > Carcharhinidae > Carcharhinus > Carcharhinus amblyrhynchos. Next base: position 41,185,438 of record NC_137335.1, on the reverse strand, counting down.
AAGACACTACAGTTCTACAGTGAAAAAGAGGCCTCTTTGTGTTGGCACAGCTGCAATAATAATGGTCCAGACATGTAATAAAATTGATGTAAGGTGGTCCTGAGATACTGACCTGGGCTGGGCAACCAATGATGAATATGTGGCATTTTTATAATTGGATGGGTTGTCAGCATATGTTCATGATTGGCTTAAACTTATATTCATAGGTTTTGCTATGTAATGAAAGTATAAGAAGGGATTCCCTAGCACAATAAATAGAGAGGCATTTTGCCAGGAGTCTGGACAAGCCAGCAGATATACCTGAGGAAAGAACAGACTGATGGAGATATTCCACGTATGCCACAGCAACCAGCTGAAGGTAATTGGGCTGACAGGGTAGACTTGTGGAGATCGTGATCTTTTACTCAAGGCATAATGGGTAACAGATCTTCTGATTGCTCAGATATTGTAACATTCAAATCTTGCTTATACTGAATAAAATATATATTTGCTGTCACCAACATGACTCAAGTTTAATCATTAGGAATGAAAGGGTTAATTGGCTTGAACCCCAGAACTCTTAAGTTTGCTGGTCTTGTTTCTCATCAAAGGTCCATGGTATATTTGCAAAAGGTGCTCCCAGTGTCAGCAATGTTCACCAAGACAAGGAGCAGGTTGCTTCACTACCTTGCTTGCTCAGTGATCAAGACCAATTAAACTAGTTAAGGAGCGTATTAGGAACTCATTAATGGGGTGAGGGGGATTGTGATTTTTAGGGGTGCACAGGCTGTCTGGGGCAAACCAAGAGATAGGAGGCAGGTAAACAGTGGAGTCAATCATGATGCCCCAAGAACATAACTAGGATCCACAAAAGAGTGAATAGCACAGAGGGGTACTTGACCATTGAGTACAGGGGCAGGGAGAGTGAGCAATGAAGCTTGAGCTATGCAGGGACCATCACCCTCCTGGCTACACAGCCTGGCATTCATCTCACTAGTCACAGTTGCTGTATGCACCCCAGGTGCTGTCACAGATGGCTTTTCATGTAGTTGGCCACTCTCTCCACGAAGGTGGTGAAGTATTCATAGCCCAAGCTATTGTAAAATGCATGAGCTGGATGGACTCCTCCATTTTCTGCCTGTGTCCCTACACTGCCTTGTGGAATTCTGACACGTGGGAACACATTTCCTGCTGATCTAAGTATAGTCTTCATTCTAGTGACTCCTGAAGCCCTGCATCTGCGCTCAGCTGAGAGGTGCTGTTTCTGTCTTCCCTCATTCAAACGGAATTTACCATAGTGCAAAAGATAAGGCTGAAGCATTTCTAACAATCTTCAGCCAGATGTACCAATTGGGTGATCCATCTCACTCTCCCCCAGAGGTCCCCAGCATGTCAATCTTCAACTAATTCAATTCACTCCACACAATATCAAGAAACTGCTGAAGCTACTGGATACAGTAGTGTATATATATATATATATATAATGAAGTTATATAATGAAGCCAGACTAGACCCCAACAATTTTGCATAAATGTGAAGATAGGATATTTATTTCCAGAAATGATTCCATTGACAAAGTAGGGATCTTTTATAGCGAAATAAATTTTATTTAATAACAGTTTAAATATAACTCAAACAAGGGAAGCAACTTAACTATTAACAGTTGAGCATTATTTTAAAAGTGAAAAGGAAACAACTTTAATTTCTAACATCACATTTTCAGTTCCAAATAAGCAACATTCCTCTTACAAATTTAAATATCAGAGAGGTGGGGAACATCGGTTAGACTTGGGCAGGCAGTATGTGGGGAGGCAGTATTCCAGCAATGTTTTAAACTTCACATCTAGCAACCATAAATATGCTTGCTATAATGAGCATAGAGAATCTTGAAGCTTTCAGAGAAAAACTGAGTTTCAGAGCAGCTTGCAGACGTCTCTGTCTTCAAACAATTTCCATCTAGAACTAACTGCTTCCTAAAAAAGCTTTTTGCTTTCTGCCACAGACCCAGCTCTGCCCATAAAGCATGTAATCACATAATCTTATCAATCCCCCGAACCCAAAATCCCAGAGAAACTTAGGTGAACTAAAGTCCATTTTCTCTGCTAAACATAACCACTTACAAGATTGAAATTAGTAATTATCATGTTCTCCCAAAATCAGAGCTGCATTCCCTCCAAGTATACAAACTGCCTGTAGCAAAAGCAGAATTTTTAAATATTCTCCTCAAACACAAATATATGTACGTATATATATATATATATATAAATACATAGCACTACTATCATTACAACAACTATAGATCACAAGTTGAGCCACTGAAAAACTTGGAGTAGTTTTCCCACTGTTGAGAAAGGTATCAAAAAAGCATTAACAGTTGAAATATAATGGGAGAACAGTTCTGATCAACAATTGTATTCCTGAAGGTGGGACTTACTGAATAATGGCATTGTATGTACTCTTTGAACTGACTAATAGGTCTTTAGCTGGTCATGATAAGTCAGAAGTTCTGCAGATTTACCATGCTACACACAATATCTCATTCTTCTGCTATAATATGGTCTGATCCTTGCAGGCCAGAAGGTTTATTGCTGTAAATGAACACATCCTGAAGTCAGTTGGAAACTTTTAATTACTTCCCAAATTTATTGAGTTTTTTTGTAGAAGCTAGGGCTTAATTAATTATTTGTTTTCCCTCTTTTGGTATGTCTTTTTCTTAAGAGTGCCAAATAATTTACATGTGTGCTGCATAAGTATGATTGTTACATCTCAAAACTTTTGATTTATTAGTCAAAATCCCAAGCTTTTCTTCAAGTTCAGTCAAAGACAATGGGCAGAATTTTTAAATCATAGTGGAGGTGGGATAGCTGGAAAAGTTGTCTAGCAGAGAGGTGGGGGATGTCGATTAGACCGAAGCAGGACATCCATGGTAACTGAAACCGGACTAACCCATGGATGTGGTCACTTGGAGGCAAATGGAAAGCTAATGCTCCAACATTGTTTTGAACCCCTTACCATCTCAGCAGTCAACATATTGAGGTGGCCATAGCTGAGGCCATTGCCTACCCTGTGGAAATGTTTCCCTGCCAGTGGCAGTCATGCAGCCATTGCTTTTTTTAAAATATCTTCAAGCACTTTCTTATGCTCTCTCTTTCTCCAACCTATATTGGCAGCTCCCACCACTGCCAGTGGCTTGCAAATGTGTTAGTGCTGGAGGGCTTTGGCCTTGGCCTTCCAGCCTTGGGAGCCCACCTTCCATCCTTAATTGGGCAGGAGTCCTGGAGGCGGCCTGGCTGTCTCATCAAAAACCACCTCTGAGTTCAAGGCCTGCATGTATGGGTTGACAATCTTTACTTCCTTATGATGGGATAGAGATCCACAAATAAAAATTTAGGCTACACCTATAAGAATGAACAGAATGTACAATAGCGGTTAAAAGTATTTCTGAGACATCTGCTCAGAAATGAAGAAAACATTTTTTGGTAATTCCTAGAAAGTAATTAATTATTTCTTTACCAGGATAATTATTGTATAAACAATTTCTAACTAAATAATAACTAATTTTGTAATTACATGATTAACAAAATATCATTTATCATCTCTCTTGCCTCTAACTCTCTGAGCCTGTGCCTCAACTTGTAACAAAACTTAATAGTTTGTTTTTTAGAAGTTACCTCAAAAAAAATCTGAAATCCATTTTATAGCTTGCTTTTCAATTATTTGTGCAAGCACATAACTACTTTTATAAATGTGAACATAGAAATTTATAATGGCAAAACCAGGGGGTGTGTGGAGATGTAAGGAGTTTAATATATAGCAGAGACATATTTGAAAATGAAAATGTAGCAAAACAAGAGTTGGATGGAAGCAGTACAATAGTGACTTTTAAGGGGCGTCTTGACAAATACATGAATAGGATGGGAATGGAGGGATATGGTCCCTGGAAGGGTAGGGTGTTTTAGTTGAATCGGGCAACATGGTAGGTGCAGGCTTGGCGGGTTGAAGGGTCTGTTCCTTGTGTTGTAATTTTCTTTGTTCTTTGGGTGGGGAGAGTGCAAGACAGCCATGGTGCCAAAAATTAATGTTTTAAAAATAAAATTTGGAAGTTAAACTCACAATAGTAGGTGATGGTGTAAGGAAGTTGAGATTAGTAACAGTGGATAATTTAAAATTGTTTTTTAAAAAATCATTAAAATCTTTGGACTTAAATATATATGTTTTACTTTTTAAACGCCAAACGTCATACTGATTTTAATATATAGATATTTTGAACGTTTAAATAAGTCTGAATTATTTGGAAGCTTGCTTCCATAAAAACATAAACGGAATTGAGACTATCTGAAAAATTATGAATTGGTCAACATCACCACCGAGTGGCGGCAGTTTATAATCACAGCATGATGGAACCGTTTACATCGGAAATTCAAATTTAGTACACAGGTCAGTATGACATGAGAAAAATGTATTAACAGGAAGTCGCTTCCTGTTCTCACAAATTCACTAAATTTTAAAATTCTTCGACCTGTTCAGTGCTCCAAAAAGTTCTGGCCCAGCATTGGAGGAGAAAAATGTTTATATTAATTTCAAGGTAGAAAGTGGGAGATTCCTGGTAGAAGGAGAAAAAAAAATATTTTTTCAGGATAGAAAGTGGGAGAGTCTTTAAAGTAAATGCGTTTAAATGGTGCCAAAATATCCTACAGTATTTAACAGTATGGGAAAATAGGGGCAATGATAATGTAGATCATTTGGTTGCATGTCCAACATTATAAATTAAAAGCATATTTATATAGCGACAGAGAGCCAGGCTCCAAGATGCATCTGCTGGTCAGTAGAAAAACAAACGTGTACGTTTTATTCAGTCTGTCATAATTGGGATTGTGACCGAGGCTTTTTTTTCTTTCCTCCCCTACCTAAAAAATTTAAGGAATGCTTGAGGTTGAATCCACCAGAAGGAAAAAAACAGACTGGGATTTGTGCGGCAGGCTGACGTGCCTCCTGGTTGATCTTTCAAGAACATTGAGCTTGTTGCTCTCAGTGCCGAAACTTGTCGGTTGTCATGGAAACGTGTGGCAGAGCCGCTTGCATCCGGGTACACGGGGCTCCGGCACTCTGCTCTGGGAAAATGGAAGAGTGGGTGGTGGAGGGCATCGCCGGCTTCCTCAGCAGCTCCTGTTGGACTATTCCAGTCACCGATTTTATCGAGCAAAACTGTGCCGGTGAGTAGCCACTTCGACGGCGCTTCTATTTCGTTTATGTATTTTCAAGGTTTTTCTTTATATTCTTTAGTGGTTTCTGATTTATCAGAGCTTTCTAGGCCTTCTGTGATTTGTCAACACAACGTTTCCTGGGTCGCAGGGACGTGCTGCTTGGGGTTATTGCTTGTCGTCATTTCGTCGTTATTTTTTTAAGATGAGCTCACTTATTTACAGAACCTTAAAGAAAAGTGCTGCCGACACGGACTGGGGCAATTGATAGGGGACACCAAAACAGACAAACTGATGTAAATGTTTTTTTCTATTTCAGTTTTTGATGATGAAGAAGAAAATAAATTATCTTATACAGAAATCCATCAGGATTACAAGGGTCTGGTGAGTTCGTTCGTTTGTACAGTTTTAGTATCCCGCTATTGTCATCTATTTCATTACAGCTGAACAAAGTTGTAGAAGCCAGCAAAACTTGACATCATAAAGGAGATGTCAAGAAAATAAATTGTGTATATTCTCGGAAATTCTGACATTCCTGCTGAAACAACGAAATTTCCTTCGTGGGCACCATTAGGGAAAACGTTCTATCCCTTAAACATGTTATATACTAATTAAAACTTTCCATTAAGCTTGAATCCACTGAAAGGTAATGCATTCTCACTCTTCAGATTGCTGGCCTGATTATGAATTTTTTTGAACCAGCCATTTTTCAAGTTATGGAAAAATAAATATTACTATAACAATGAAATCATTCAATTTTAACTGAAATGTTAAATACTTGTACTCATCCTATGTTCTGTTCCTACTTGTTTTCCATCTCTCTTGGTTTTTCATCCCTAACAGTAATATTTCTCAATTCATGTCTACTCTCCTAACATTATTTCAACTAAACCGCTGATCATGCAACTTTTATTCCTGGTCCACATGATAGCTGATTTTGTAATGGTTTCTCTGATACTGTCCCCTCCATTTCAAACCTGTCATACTATCTTCCTTAAAAAAATACCTTGACCTTGCAAACTACCATCACCTCTGCAAAGCCCTTGGAAGTGCTGTCATCTGCTGAATCCATAGCCATCTATTCCACAATTCCATGTTTGTTGCTTGTGGTGAACGAAGCCCGGTCCATGACACAAACCGGCCTCCCATCTATTGATTCTGTTTACATTTCACACTGCCTCAGAAAAGCAGCCAGCATAATCAAGGATCCCACATATCCCAGACATACTCTCTTCCAACTTTTTAGGAAAAAGATGCAGAAGTCTGAGGTCACATAAGTCTGAGGCCAACTCAAGAACAGCTTCTTCCCTGCCGCCATCAGACTTTTTAATAGACCTACTCACATTAAGCTGATCTTTCTCTACACCCCAGCTATGATGGTAACATTACATTCTGCACCTTCTCCTTTCCTTCTCTATGAATGCTATGCTTTGTCTGTACAGTGTGCAAGAAACAATACTAGGAACATAAGAACTAGGAACAGGGATAGGCCATCCACCCCCTTGAGCCTGCTCCATCATTCAATAAGATCATGGCTGATCTTTTCATGGACACAGCTTCATTTACCCACTCACTCACCATAACCCTTATTTCCTTTACTGTTCAAAAATCTGTCTGTCTTTATCTTAAAAACATTCAATGAGATGGCCTCAGCTGGTTCACTGGGCAGGGAATTCCACAGATTTACAACCCTTTGGGTGAAGAAGTTCCTCCTCAACTCAGTCCTAAATCTGCTCTCACTTATTTTGAGATTATGCCCCTTAGTTGCAGTTTCACCTGTCAGTGGAAACAACTTCCCTGTTTCTATCTTATTTATTCCTTTCATAATTTTAGATGTTTCTAAAAGATAACCTCATCTTCTTAATTCCAATGGGTTTAGTCTCAGTCTACTTAGTTTCCCCTCATAAGTCAACCCTCTCAACTCTGGAATCAACCTAGTGAATCTCATTTGCACTTTTTCCAGTGCCAGTATATCCTTTCTCAATTAAAGAAACTAAAACAGTACACAGTACTCCAGGTGTGGCCTCGCTAGCACCTTGTAAAGCTGCAACATAACCTCCTCATTTTTAAACTCCTTCCCTCCAGCAATAGGATAAAATTCTATTTGTGTTCTTAATTACCTGATGTACCTATAAACCAAAATACTTTTCCTTGTGTAGCAATACATGTGATAACAAATCAAATCAAATGCTCTCCAGTAAGCTTTTGTTCTGCCACAACACTGAAATGGTCCTTATTAAAGTCACTTTTGAAATGCTATGTTCACTATCCCTCCTCATCCCTCGAACTGCCTGCTGCCTTTGATGTTTACCATGTCCTCCTTCAATGTCTCTCCTCTATTATCAAGTTGAGTGAGACTATGTTTGCCTGGTTCCATGCTTATCCATCCAATCGTAGCAAGAAATTGCCTGCAGTGGCCTTCCTTTTCTGCATGGTTATCCCTGCAGTCCCCAAGAATCAATCCTTGGTCTCTTCCAATTTTCATAGAATCATGCAGTGCAGAAGAGGCCCTTTGGCCCATCAAGCCCACATCGACACATTAGAAACACCTGAGCATCCATGTAATCCCATTGTGAGAAACACAGCTCACAGTTAAACAATTTAGTCAAGTCAAGTTCTGAAGGAGCAAGATTTTATTTGTCGTTCTTGCAAGACCGGGTGTCTAGTCAAAATAGGCACACCTTACATAGATTTGCAGCACATTTTATACTGTTTTTCAAACATTGTGATGGCTTGTATTGTGTTATTCCCCCTTATTTGGCTGTTAACCTTGTTAACTTTAAACACTGTAAATGGCTTGTATTGTGTCATTCCTTCAATTAACACTCTCTCAACTCCCATTTTGCGCTTAATCTCATCACTGCGGTTATCTGTTTCGTGTAACCTAGTTAACTGTCTGTCATGTGCCTCCCCCTTTCTGTATGCTGCTGAACTCGTCCATCACTGCTGATTGTACTGTTAGCTCTTGCAGCCTTAAAAATTACACTACTTCTCACAATCCCCCCTTTTCTTTTTACTGTCTGTAATTTTTCACTAGCATCCCTTTTTCCAGGTTTAGTCCAGATATGCGCGAGTAGGTTGTTCCAGTTTGGCTAACATACTATTCACTTGCTCGTCCCAATCTTATATAATTTATCCAATCTACGTTCTTATTTATTGTTACCCACCAAAACAAGGATTCAAACCCAGCTGTAATCTGATTTCGAGCTTTAAATTCATCTGGAACTCCCCGAGGCACTCCTATGGGATCTAGATATATCTTTTCATCAAAAGAAATTCCTATCACTGATCTCTTGTTTTTCCTGATCCTTTTGATTTTTCAAATGCCAGGGTAAATGGTATAGCCAATTGGACAATTGCACATGTACCTTTCCACTGAGGGGGTAGAGTTGGCCTCAGTACCCTTCCTCCACAATACCACCATATATCTGCTCTGGGGATTTTCAATGATGAATAGTTCCCTCCCATTCCGTTCTCTGTAATGCTCCTGACCTCTGAGCATGATTCTAACTCCCCCATATTATGAGTTAACTCTGCCCTTTGTCGGTTCACACATGAAGTGTGATTCACAACGGCAGTGAGAAACTGAGGGGGAGTTTTTAAGTTCTTTGCTTCCACAGGAGGGAACATCAGGGATAGGGATGTGCAGTTCGGGTTGCCCCATGCTTCCTTTTCTTGATACAGGGCTAACATGCACTCCATACCTCTTCTGTCGCGTTTCCATCCCAGAGGGAAGGGTACTATTTGGGCCACTGGCTTCCCAGACGCACAGGCATAGCAATTGCTTTTATTTAAGCTTTTTACAGTGTATTTGACCCATTCTACCCAGGCATTAGTCTCCTCATACCCAGTCTCTATTTCAAGGATTTGTTTTAGGTTGTTTACTTCGACCACTCTTACTGCCCTTGGGTCGTTTTGGGGAACCTTATCATTCTAGTCAGGTGTTTTCAAATTTTTATCTACATAGATTCGGAAACAACATTTCAATTTGCTATCTTTTCCTCCCTCCTTTACCCTAATTCCAAATACTGCCTGGTGCAATTGTTGGTCCCTGGTCCAGTTACCTGTAAAGAAGGGCCCACCAGCTATGGAGTACCGGGAGAGGTTCTTAGGATCTAAGACTGGACTGCTTTTTTTTTCAGTCCATTTGGTCCCTATAAGATTGTATTCCTTATCTAGGCATTCTGATCTTGGCTGCATATGTTTCTGATGAAGGGATATTATGGAAGGGAGTTTACCCCAAGGATACTTTCCGTCGGCATAAAATTGTAAGGATTCTACCAAATATTTTTGCTGGCTCACCAGATCCCCACATATTACCAAAGAACACAGGTCTGTCTCTACTACCTGTGTTGTAGTGAGATCCAGAACCGTAACTGAGCTCATAGTGTTTCCCTTGTCCTCTTCTAACTTATCTGAATTATATCCCATACTTGTAAGTACTCTCTTGGACAAGAGGAAGGAAGGCATTATCCAGGTTACCCCTTCCCTTTCTCGTTACCTTTTAGGAGAGAACTTAATTCAAAACAGTTCCTTTCCCGCGCTCACGCCGCAACTAAAAATTGATTATTTAGAGTCTTTTAAATTTCAGCTTCAAAGGTTCTTCAGTCGGTTTGACCATCCACGTGTTGGAATTATCTGGAGGTTTTACCAGTCCCTTGATTATAGTATGATGTGTCCACCCCTTTTCAGCAGTCCTGATTACTGTCTCAGTTGTTAGGAGTGCTTGACATGGTTCCTCCCATTCCGGTTGCAGCTTAGTTTCTTTCCATGACTTTACCAGGACCCGATCTCCTGGTTGAATTGTATGTACCGTGAAGTCGAGGGCTGGAGTCTGCGACAATAATCCTTGTTTCCTAAGGGAAGATATCGAGGAGGACAGGCCCAGTATATATTTCTTTACAAATTGATCATTCATTTCAGGAACCGGTAACTCCCCGACTGCTCCCATATAAGGTAGTCCAAATAGCATTTCATAGGGGGATAAACCCAAATCCTTTCGAGGAGCTGTACAAATACGCAAAAGTGCTTTTGGTAAGCACTTAGTCCAAGGGAGTTTCGTTTCTATTATCAGCTTAGATCCTCTGTCCACTTTAAAACATTAGGTTCTTCTTCTAACAGTTTCAAATATAGTTGTTTAGTTTTCTGTGCGTACCCTTTGATCCACAATCTACAGTATCCTACTAATCCCAAGAACCTCCTAAGTTCCTTTTTAGTCCATAGTATATTTAGATCTAGGATTCCTTGTATTCTTTCTGGATCTATTCTTCTCCTTCCCTCACTGATTAGGTGTCCAAGGTATTTAACTTCCTTCTCTACGTACTGCAGCTTTGTCTTTGGCACCCTGAATCCCTGTTGTCCCAGATAATTCAATAAGCTATTTGTGGCTTCTATTACCTTTTCCTTTCCTCCTCCTGTTACTAGTAGGTCATCTACATATTGTAGTAACGTGATTTCATCAGGCTTTTTAAATCTTTCTAACACCTGCTCTAAGACTTGACCGAAAAGATTTGGGGACTCTGTGAACCCCTGTGGGAGCACTGTCCACCTGAACTGCTGTTTCCGTCCTGTGATAGGATTTTCCCACTCAAAAGCAAATAAGTCTCGACTTTCTTCCACCAGTGGGCATGTCCAAAATGCATCTTTTAGGTCCACTACACTGAACCATCCGTGATCAGGAGGAATCTTGCTTAATAAAATATAAGGATTAGGGTCAACGGGGTGTCGCATCGTCACTATCTGGTTCAGGGCCCTTAGGTCCTGTACCAGGCGGTACGTTCCCTCAGGCTTCTTTACAGGCAATATAGGGGTATTATAAGGGGACATGCAGGGTTCTAACAGTCCATCTCTAACCAATCCTTCAATTACTGGCTGTAATCCTTTTTTTTCCTTGCAAAGGTATAGGGTATTGCTTAACACACACCGTCTCTCCTTCTTTTAAATTTATTTGCAGAGGAGGAGCGTCTAATCCCCCTCGGTTTCCTTCCCCTGCCCAGACTATCGGGTCTATTTGCTGTTCCTGTCCGTCTGTTAATACTGCCGGGGTAGGGAGGTGATGTCCCTCTGCAGTAGTCTTCTAACACTTGGTTTTGTTTCTCCGGTTCCCTTACTCTGAATTCTAATTCCTTAATCTTTTTTATCCCCACTCCACTTCTTAGTGGAAGTGACTACTTGTTCAATTAGTCCAGCTAACTGATGTATTAACAATACTGCTATTTTCTTTGTTTGGTTTCTCTTTTCTAACTCTCTAATCTGTGATTCTGACGTTTTAATTTTCTCCTTGTCGTCAGCCCAATATTTTTTTACCCAAGACTGAGATGTGTTCAATTAATCTGGTTTAAACCTGTTCAATTAATTCGAACTAAGAGAATTCCAATTTTCTTAGTTCTGTCCTTTTTTTTCAATCATTTCCATTGTTGATCTAGTGGGTGAAATGGATCCCACCCCTAGGTCGCTCTTATCACAGTCCGGTGATACCTATCAGGGGTGATCAGTCCCCTCCGTACCACCGCTTACACTCGTGAGCTTACACCTTTAAGCTCACACTATTAAGCCGGCTTTCTTTCTTACTCACGTCTGAACACCACATCCCAGGCATCCTTCTCTAGCCTTTACACCCACTTCAAACTCCTGAGCTTTGCGTAGGGGGCTACCCCTCTTAACAACTGGTCTAGGGCTAGGTGTAAAGACAGATGCCTCCTTGTCTGTACGTGCTCAGCTCAGACCTCTCACACACACTCACACTTTTTCATCACAGATGAGCACCTACTGTACTTTGATTCACTCCCTTAAATTTGGTAATCTGTTCCGGAGCTCCAGTTGTGGCCATTCAACCGGACCCGTAAACAGATCCCAGGTTTCGGCACCAATCCTTGTAGGTAAAGATACCTCTGAGACTAATTGTGAGTCAAAGTACAGCAGTTTAATTAACTAAAGCCTGATTCAGAAAATCCAAAATAAGATTTATTTTTATCACCATTAAATATCCTCACTAAATCAAGACCCTTGCACCTTCTTACAATTCTGGTACAATAAAACAAAACATCACTTGGAGCACAGATGCACGAAGAAATACTGAAAGCATTCTAATGTGCAATCTACATGTTTAATTATTTCTACAGCTCTGCCTTTGTAACCAACACAGGCAAGTACAAAATCAAATCTACTGTGTGCCTAAATGGTTATCTCTCCTCACAACTTTAAGATGCAATATAATGCCACCTTTCCCACTTGGCAGAATTCAAATTTCTGTCCGATCCCTACATAATTTAGTAAACTTAAAAACTTAAAGCAATTCACTTTGATTGGCTATATCTATTACATCACATGAGGGTCTCAATTACACAGTTACACCCTCTCTCTCTCTCTCTCTCTGTACCATACAGAGTCAGCCTGCTTGTCTCTTTTTAACCCTTTACTGATGGGAGCTCACTGGCCTCTAATAAATTTGACCATGTTTTGATTCGGGTGCCTCATGTCGTGACAAATCCCTTTCTCTCTCAAACAGTCATATAGTCATGCACAATTCCAAATACATAACCACTATTAGCGTTCTCCCCGCACCTCAGTAAAAGCCCATGTCAGGGTTCCCAGTTCCACTGACATACTTCTCTCTACCTCTTTCTGCTCAGACCAATTGTAGGTCCATCCCATTCATGCTGATCCATCTATATACTTTGTGACCCATCCACAAACTCCAGTGCCTCTAGGGGCACCTCCCTTATTCGACTTTCCTCTGCTCCCTCATCACATAACCTCCCCCGCAGCCCCTAAATTAACATTATCCAGCAACTTGCATGATCAATTCCTTCCTGGGACGCCGGCTGCTTCTGTCTCACATATTTATTAAGAATCTGACAAACCCAATCCTCAACCGAACCGTACTTTGGCCAGAAGACGGACGGACTCCTGATTGGTTCCTTCACCCAAACAAAGCACAATATTTCATCATTGTCGTCTTGTTTTTATCCCTAGTACTAGTGCCCAAACCTTCCAACATCCTTCCCAACGGACTTTCTGGAGGGATGTTCCCTGGGGCCCCACCCTTCTTCCAACATCCGTCCCAAAGGACTTTCTGGAGGGATGTTCCCTGGGGCCCCACCCTTTCTCCGCGGATTCCCAGCACCTTTCCCGGGGGACTTTGTCCTACTACCCCCACTTCCCATGGTTTACCTACCACGACCCGGTCGCCAAGGCAATACTTAAAAGTCACTTTTCTTACCTTGGTCCGCAGCGTTGCCCGACCACACGACGGTGCCTACCATTTCCCACTTACTCGTTCAGAACAACTTTCCTAGGATTCTCAACAGTCAGTGGCAGAGAAGTCCACCGATGAACACCTGGGACCATTCAATTTGGAACGGGACGCGTCTTCCCAGTTGTCACCGGCAACCTCCCTACCAGGGATGTTAGGATCCCGGACGAGCCCCCAATTGTGAGAAACACAGCTCACAGTTAAACAATTTAGTCAAGTCAAGTTCTGAAGGAGCAAGATTTTATTTGTCGTTCTTGCAAGACCGGGTGTCTAGTCAAAATAGGCACACCTTACATAGATTTGCAGCACATTTTATACTGTTTTTCAAACATTGTGATGGCTTGTATTGTGTTATTCCCCCTTATTTGGCTGTTAACCTTGTTAACTTTAAACACTGTAAATGGCTTGTATTGTGTCATTCCTTCAATTAACACTCTCTCAACTCCCATTTTGCGCTTAATCTCATCACTGCGGTTATCTGTTTCGTGTAACCTAGTTAACTGTCTGTCATGTGCCTCCCCCTTTCTGTATGCTGCTGAACTCGTCCATCACTGCTGATTGTACTGTTAGCTCTTGCAGCCTTAAAAATTACACTACTTCTCACACCATCTGCCAGCACTTGGCTCATAACCCTGATGTGCCAAGTGCTCATCCAAATACATGTCTGCAACTGCCTCAGTACTCAATGCCGACAACTGCCAATCTCCAGACGCAATTCTGCAATTCATCAGCTTCATCCTGGACCACATGAGGATCAAATTTGCACCTCAATATGCCAACATCATGCACAGGTTTGAACAAGACCTCTTCACCGCACAGGACTTTCAACCAACACTATACACTGGATACATTGATGACATTTTCTTCCTTTGGACTTACGGTGAACAATCACTGAAACAACTACATGATGACACCAACAAGTTCTTTTCCACCATCAGACTTACTATGGGGTACTGTCTAGAATCAGTTGCATTCTTGGGCATCTCCATCAAGGATGGTCGCCTCAGCAGTTCACTGTACCACAGATAACTTCACGATGCTCCACTTCTCCAGCTTCCACCCTAAACACGTTAAAGAAGCCATCCCCTACAGACAAGCCCTCCGTATACACAGGATCTGCTCGGATGAGAAGGAACGCAACAGATGCTGAAAGACGCTCTCGTCAGAACAGGATATGGCGCTTGACTCATCAATCAACAGTTGTGAATTGCCAAAGCAAAAAACTGCACCAACCTCTTCGGAAGACAATTGCGGGACATGGCAGACGGAGTACCCTTCATCACCCAGTACTTCCCCAGAGTGGAGAAGCTATGACATCTTCTTCGCAGCCTTCAACATGTCATCGATGAAGACGAATATCTTGTCAAGGCCATGCCCACACCCCTACTACTTGCCTTCAAACAACCGCACAACCTCAAACAGACCATTGTTTGCAGCAAACTACCCAGCCTTCAGAAGAACTGTGACCACAACATCACACAACCCCTGCCACAGCAACCTCTGTAAGACATGCCGGAACATCGACACACATGCCATCATCTCACATGAGAGCACCATCCACGGTAATGCTCTTATGACTCGGCCAATGTTTGGCTACCTGAAACGCTGCAGGAAAGGATGGTACATCGGTGAGATCATGCAGACACTACGACAACGGGTGAATGCTCACCGTTCGACAATCACCAGGCAGGAGTGTTGTCTTCCTGTCGGGGAACACTTCGGCTGTCAAGGGCATTCGGCCTCTGATCTTCGGGTAAGTGTTCTCCAAGGTGGCTTTCAAGACACACAATGATGCAGAATCGCCGAGCAGAAACTGATAGCCAAGTTCTGCATACGTGAGGACTGCCTCAACCGGGATCTTGGGTTCATGTCATACGTACTATCTGTAACCCCCATGACTTCCCTGGGCTTGCAAAATCTTGTAAGAAGTCTCACAACACCAGGTTAAAGTCCAACCAATTTATTTGATAGTAATCCCACAATCTTTCGGAAACGGTGTTCCTTCGTCAGGTGTATGGAAGGCATGTGTCCACACACCTGACGAAGGAACACCGTTTCTGAAAGCTTGTGGGAATACTATCAAATAAATTGGTTGGACTTTAACTTGGTGTTGTGAGACTTCTTACTGTGTTTACCCCAGTCCAATGCTGGCATCTCTACATCATTGCAAAATCTTACCAACTGTCCTGGCTTGAGACAATTCACACCTCTTTCATCTGTGCTTAACCCTCTCTCCACTCGCGTTGTCTGCACCTGTAAAGACTTGATTACCTGTAAAGACTTGCATTCTAATCATTATCTTATAACTGAGTCCATGTTTATATATGCCCTGTTTGTGAACCAAACTCTTTACTCACCTGATGAGGGGGCAATGCTCTGAAAGCTCGTGCTACCAAATAAACTCTGTTGGACTTTAACCTGGTGTTCTGAGATTTCTTACAATACATTTTAAAGGATGTGAGGGCAATCTGCCGCTACCTCTCTCCCAGGCAACTCATTCCAGGCCGTCACCACTCTCTGGGTAAAAATGTTTTTCCTCACAAACCCCCTCTAACTCTCCTGCCCCTCACCTTAGACCTACAACTAAGGGGCCCTTCAACTAAGGGGAACAGCTGTTCCTTATCCACTCTGTCCATGTTTCTCATAATCTTGTACACCTCGATCATATCACCCCTCAGTCTTCTCTGCTCCAATGAAAACACCCCAAGCCTACGCAACCTCTCTTCATAAATGTTCCATCCCAGGCAGCATCATGTTGAATCCTCTCCAGTGCAATTATATCATTTCAAGAATGTGGCGACCTGAACTGCACACAATGCTCTAGCTGTGGCCCCACCAAAATTCTATACAACTCCAACATGACTTCCCAGCTTTTGTAATCTCTGCCTCGATTGATAAAGGCCAAGTGTCCCATTTACCTAGTAGGGGAGAATCAATAATGTGTTGCTTTGCTGCCAAGAATGGATTAATATAGGTTTAAGTAAACATTTTGCTTCATGTGACTTTTTAAACAATTCTTTAAGAATAGAGGACTGCTTTGTGACATCACCTTGAGTAGTCTGGTAACAATAGTAATTTTGCAGTGATGTGATCAGACTAGGGTAGAACTTAATTTTGTTTGTATTGTTGAGATTTTGCCTTACTAAGAAACATTGTCGATATTCTTCAACAAGGTGCTCCTCATTTCCCTTGCTGCATAGTGATTTTGTGAGTAGAACAGTATGCAGTAGAGAAAGACTGCAAAGAGCATCCTGTAGCAAATCAAATAGAACTCCCAATAATTTATTTTCTGTCTTTAATAAATGGCTAGTCTGGCTGTCACCACTTGCTAGCAGTATACTATTGTAAAAGGACAGCTGAGTGCGTAAACCTCTCCCACCAATACGTAGCTCCTTCATCAACAAGCTCTATGTAGTGGCTTCCTGTGGCGATATATATAAATTGGGCATCTCACAGACTTATTCTGAACTACAGGGGGGATTCGGAGTAGATCTGGCTTCCAGAAATGTTGCATACAGACCCATTCGCATGTGGTTACATGCTAGTGCCCACAAACTAAACGTCCAGCTATGAGTAAATTGCTGCATTGCTTTGTGAGTGTCTTGAGATAGAGAGAAGAATGAATCCTGACAAATTCCAGAGTGGGAATAAATCGGTAATCTGTCATCTATCGGGCAGTTTCTTGGCATTTCCTGCAGTAGAGCTGATAGCAAATAATAGCTGTTTCATTCTTTTCTTTGGACAGTTCTAGCAGTGCTGTGAGGGGTGCCCTGATGATTGTGCAGCTCAGGGTCTCCATACTATTTGCGTAGGTTTGTGTCCTAGGGAGGGAGCTCCAGCTTTAGGTGTACGTTGGCACAACATGGGAAGAAACAGTTACTGGTTATAAGTATTCCCTCATTGGCATAGAGAATGGGTGCCATGGATTACTTCCAATGTTGGGAGAGATCATGTCTCACTGGGTAGCCACCAGTCAGTTAGGTGATGTACTTTGTGATCTATGTTGCTTCAATGGGTACTCGGAACTTGTAGAGTCACCTTTAGACAGGAGGCTTGCTAAGTCATGCTCTAGGCAAGTCAAACTCAACAAAGAAAGACACCTGTCTTTTACAAATGTAAGGACCATTTGTCCTGGCCTTACTGATGTCCTTTTGCAGGTTGACTTGTGCAAGACTGCAGTGATTATTGAATTTACAAAATTATATGTTGACATTGCTGCGCTGCACAAAACTAGGCTCGCTCAAAGTGCTTCCCTTAAAGAGAAACACTACATACTCTTATGGCTGGGGAAATCTCAAGAGATGAGTATGGAATGGGTTTCGCAGCAAATAAACATTCAACTCCTGATAATTGAAACCCCACAGAGAAGGCTGAGAAAGACTTCTTAGCCTTTGTTTGCAACCAGTGAGGGGTTAATTAGTCTCATGTGCATCTATGCCTCAACACTCACCACCACCCTAGATATCAAGGATCAATTCTATGAGGCATTTGACCTTGCCATCAGAAGAATTACCAGTATTGAGGGACTATACCTCCTAGGCTTTGTCAACTTGAGGGTTGGTTTTGGCTACACGGCTTATCCAGGTGCATCAGGCATTAGGGAAATGACAAAATGAACGTGGACAAAAGTAGCTGGAGCTGTGCTGTTGCCATGGACTATGTGATGAGCAGCTACTTCCAAATCAACTCATGCGAGGTGTCCTGGCGAATTCCAAGATCATGACACTGGCAGCAGCTAGATCTCGTCATGGCCAGAGTTACTATCCACAGCAGTGTCTTCATCACTTGTAGTTATGACAGAATTGATTGTGCCACAGATCACTCCTTGGTGTGTAGCATGGTCAGACCTCAGTCAAGGATACTCCTGGAAGAAAGGTCATCTTTAGATCAACATTCATTGTATCACTGGCCCAGAAAAGACCTAGGAGTTACTCAACGTCCTCAGTCAGGCTGTCTGGGACAACAACACCCAAAGTCAGATTGCAGTGTCAAAGTGGGAAACGTGACACTATCTTTAACTCTGCACTCATTGCACCTGGGAAAAGAAATCACAGGAATGTGTACTGGATTGAAAAGGGGCCTGTTACTGCAATCAAGAAAGATCCCTCAAGAACTACAAACAAAATCTAGCTGCTCTCCAAGTCTCAGTATTCACCAGTCAATACTGATTGAAACTCTACAACACACAATCCTCTGAATCTGGGAATGCCAGAGGGATATATGAAGCCTTGAGACGAAACACCCTGAGGCCTTGGTTCATCATGGCTGGGGACTTCAGTCAAGCCAAGCTCAAGGACGTACTATCAAGTTACCATCAACACATCTCCTGTTCCATCAGAGGCCCAAACATCCTAAACTACTGCAACACAATATCAAATATGGCTACTGCTCTATCACCCGCCCACATTTTGGCAGACCAGACCACAAAGCCTGCTCCCTGCTTACAAGCAAAAATCAAGCAGGAGAATCCGTCAAAGAAAGTCATGCAATGTTGGTCTGAGAAATTGGATGATCTTCTGTGGGACTGCTTAGAGTCAGTGAACTGGTCAGAAGTTAAAAACTCTGCAACCAGCCTGAACGAGTGCACCACTACAGTAACTGACTTCATTAGTAAGCGTGCAGAAGACTATGTGCCAAAAAAGCAAATCTGCATGTTTCCCAATCAATGATGGGATGAACAGGAATATCCACTGCTTGCTGAAGTCTAGATCTGAGGCATTCAAGTCAGGTGACCCTGACCTATACAAAAAAGCCAGATATGATCCGAGGAGATCCATGAAAGATGTCAAAAAATAGTATCGGTCCAAGCTAGATTCCCAGGCTAGCCACATGGACTCCTGCCAACTATGCAAGGTCTGCAAGACATAACAGGCTATGAGATGAAGGCATGTAAAATTGCCGGTTCCAACATGCCCCTCCCTGATGAGCTTAATGTATTCTATGCTTATTTTGAGCAAGAGGTCAGTGAGAGCACGCCCTCCATCTTGGACGTCTTGGATAAACCTGTGTCTGAGGATACAGTTGCAGATGTCGGAGCAGCCTTCTTGAAAGTCAATCCATGGAAAGCGACTAGCCCGGATGGGGTACCGGGACGAGCACTCACATCCTGCGCATATCAGCTGACAGGGGTATTTGCAGACATCTTCAACCTCTCTCTACAACAAACTGCAGTTCCTATCTGCTTTAAGAAGATGACCGTCATCCTAGTGCCAAAATAAAGCCAAGCAGTGTCTAGTGACTCGTCCGCTGGTTCTGACATCCATCATTATGAAGAGCTTCGAAAAATTACTCATTGCACGAATCAATTCCAGATTACTGGATTGCCTGGAACGAGTACAGTTTGCCACAATAGGTCCACAGCAGATGCCATTTCCCTGGTCCTGCACTCAATCCTGGAATAACTAAATAACTAAGACACCTATGTCAGACTCCTATTTATTTATTACAGTTCAGCCTTCAACACCATTATTGCTATGAAGCTCATCTCCGAATTCTGTGGCCTGGCCTCAGCTCCTCCCTCTGCAACTGGATCCTGAACTTCCTAACCCACAGACCACAGTCAGTAAGGATAGGCAGCAACATCTCCTTCACGATCATCCTCAACACCAGTGCCCCACAAAGCTGTGTTCTCAACCCCTTGCTATACCCCATATACACCTATGACTGTGTGGCCAAATCCTCCTCCAACTCGATTTTCAAGTTTGCCGATGACACTACCATAGTGGGTCAGATCTCAAACAATGATGAGACAGAGTACAAGAATGAGACAGAGAATCTGGTGAAGTGGTGCGGCGACAATAATCTCTCCCTCAATGTCAACAAAAGAAAGGAGATTGTCATTGACTTCAGGAAACGTAGTGGAAAACATGCCTCTCTCTACATCAATGGGGATGAAGTAGAAATGGTCAAGAGCTTCAAGTTTTTAGTTGTCCAGATCACCAACAACCTATCCTGGTTCCCCCATGCCGACATTATAGTTAAGCCCACCAAAGCCTCTACTTTCTCAGAAGACTAAGGAAACTTGGTATGTCAGCTGCGACTTTCACCAACTTTTACAAATGCACCACAGAAAGCATTCTTTCTGGTTGTATCACAGCTTGGTATGGCTCCTGCTCTGCCCAAGACCGCAAGAAACTACAAAAGGTCGTGAATGTAGCCCAGTCCATCATGCAAACCAGCCTCCCATCTGTTGACTCTGTCTACACTTCCCACTGCCTCAACAAAGTAGCCAGCATAATTAAGGACCCCATGTACCCTGGACATTCTCTCTTCCATCTCTTCCACCTTCTTCCGCTGGGAAAAAGTTACAAAAGTCTGAGGTCACGTACCAATCGACTCAAGAACAGCTTCTTCCTTGCTGCCACCAGACGTTTGAATGGACCTATCGCGCATTAAGTTGATTGTTCTCTACACCCGAACTATGACTGTAACATACATTCTGCACTCCCTCGTTTCCTTCCCTGAGTGATACGCTTTGTATAGCACGCAAGAAACAATACTTTTCACTGTATATTAATACATAATAAATCAAATCAAATATGAAGGAATCATGAAAGCAGTCAGAAGCAACAGCAACCAATTTGCCCATACTAGGCAAAGACAAAGATGATCATCATTGAACCTACCAAGCAGGTGGAATGTGTTTCGAGCACAATCTTGAACTCTATGCAATGGAGAACGTTGTCATTAAAGAAGCTCTCAGTGTCAGACTTCTCTCTCATGAGGATCTGGATAGTGAGCCAACCATTCTCGAGCTCAACAAGGACAATTAGCCATTTAGCCACAGGAAACTGTCATTCCACCTGAAACCATCAAAACTGAAAAGCCAGCACTGCTGCAGTATCTCCATGAACTTTTTTGTCTCTGCTTGAAGGAAAGATTTATGCTTCAGGACATGAGCGATGCAAAAATACTCATCTTGAACAAGGGGACTTCAGTAACTGTGATGATTACTGAAGTATCTCCATGTTGGGAAGGTCTTTGATCACGTTGCTCTTAACAGGTTGCTGATCATGAAATCACACATCTGCTCTGAGGCTGTGGGGCTTCAGAGTTGGCAGATAGACAATTGACCAGATTTGCTCACTTCAGTTAAAGGAGCAGGGTGTAAACAACACAAATCACTTGACATTGTTTTCATAGACCTCATCAAGGCCTTGTCAGCAAAATCTTGTCAGCAAAATCACAGTATTTAAATTGCTACAGAAAATAGATTACCAACCTGGACTCCTGGGTGCACTTCTTTCCATGAAAACTTGCACAATTTTGTCAGCCATAATCAGAGCCTTTCAACAATCGTTGGAAATAAGCAGGGCTGTGACCTGGTGCCAATTTACTTTGGCATATTTTCTCCATACTGCTATTGTGTGCTTTTAACATCTCAAATGAGAGTATCTACCTGCATGCAAGAGCTGATGGTAAGCTGTTTAACTCAGCAAGATGGTGCACCAAATCCAAAGTGTGTAATATCCTAGTCCTATAAGTTGCTGTTTTCTGATGATGCCGCACTGGCATCCCAAACTGAAGTTCACTTGCAACAGCTTTTAGATCAGTTCCCATGGGCCTACAAGGAATTTGGGACTGATCAGGAAGACCAAATATGTGGGCCAAGATTTGGAGACTACATTTTTCATCAACATTGACAACATCACTCAGTAGTTTTTTGACAACTTCTTCACAAACCATGGATCAACAATTACCAGCAACCAATTCTTTGATGCCAAAGGCAGCAGAAGGATTGCCAAGTCTGCAGCTGGCATATTAAAATTGAATGTGGGCCAACAGCAAATTAACAAAAATTACAAACCTCCGTGTGTACTGTGCTTATGTTTTCAGCATCTTCCTTTCAGGTGGCGAGGCATGGACAACTTATGCAAGTCAAAACTGGCTGAACAGTTTCCAACTTGGCTGCCTCAAATGAAACTGGGCATCTCCTGGCAAGACAGAATGCCAAATATAGAAATGTATCATTCAGTAATTAAGAACATAAGAAATAGGAGCAGGAGTAGGCCATCTAGCCCTTCGAGCCTGCCCTGCCATTCAACAAGATCATGGCTGATCTGAAGTGGATCAGTTCCACTCTCCCGCTTTCTCCCCATAACCCTTAATTCCCTTGTCTATCAGAAACCTATCTACCCGTGACTTCAATATATTCAGCGAGGTAGCCTCCACCACTTCAACTGGCAGAGAATTCCAGAGACTCACCACCTTTGAGTGAAGAAGTTCCTCCTCCAATCTAAACTGCCCCCCCTTATTTTGAGGCTGTGCCCTCTAGTTCTGCTATCCTTTCTAAGTGGGAAGAATCTCTCTACCTCTACCCTATCTATCCCCTTCATTATCTTATATGTCTCTAAGATCCCCCCTCAGCCTTCTAAACTCCAATGAGTACAGACCCAGTCTATTCAATCTCTCCTCATAGGCTAACCCCCTCATCTCCGGTATCAGCCTAGTGAACCTTCTCTGCACTCCCTCCAAGGCCAATATATCCTTCCGCAAATGCGGCGACCAAAACTGCACACAGTACACAGTACTCCAGTTACTCCAATTCCTAGCATGTTTGTCATCTTGAGTCAGCGACCACGCTTTGGCTGGATCTTGAGGGCTGAATGGATGATGGTTGCATCCCCAAAGCTATGTGTATGGCTAGCTTGCTATTGGCACACCACCAACAGATTTCCCACTTCAACAATACAAGGCTGCCTGCAAATGAACCACAATTAGAGTAGATGCATGAGCAGCTCTGAGTGCTGATTGGAATGCCTGGAGACAAGAAATCAGGAAGATTGAGGGAAAAGTATAGCACTAAAGAAATTACCAGATGTTGAAAAGATACCCCATCCAAGAGAAAAAAGCAGTAATGGACCTTGAGCCAGCGCCATTTATCAGTGCCAGCTGCGGAAGGGTCTGCCATTCATGAAGCAGTCTCTACAGCCATAACAAATGATAAGAACATAAGAACATAACATAAGAACATAAGAAATAGGAGCAGAAGTAGGCCATCTAGCCCTTCGAGCCTGCCCCGCCATTCAATAAGATCATGGCTGATCTGTCGCTGCTCAGTTCCACTTTCCCGCTTTCTCCCCATAACCCTTAATCCCCTCTCTTATCAAAAACCCATCAACCCGCATCTTAAAAATATTTAGCGAGGCAGCCTCCACCACTTCAACGGGCAGAGAATTCCAGAGATTCACCACCCTTTGAGTGAAGAAGTTCCTCCTCAACTCCGTTCTAAACCGCCCCCCTTTTATCTTGAGGCTGTGCCCCCTAGTCCTACTGTCTTTTTTGAGCGGGAAGAGTCTCTCCACCTCTATCCTATCCATCCCATTCATCATCTTATACGTCTCAATGAGATCTCCCCTCATTCTTCTAAACTCTAACGAGTACAAGCCCAGTTTATTCAGCCTCTCCTCATAGCTCAACCCCCTCAACTCCGGTATCAGCCTAGTAAACCTCCTCTGCACTCCCTCCAAGGCCAAAATATCTTTGCGCAGGTGCGGCGCCCAAAACTGCACACAGTACTCCAGCTGCGGCCTCACCAATGCCCTATACAGCTGCAGCAAGACCTCCCTACTTTTATATTCAATCCCCCTCGCGATGAAGGCCAGCATCCCATTCGCCTTCCTGACCACCTGCTGCACCTGCAAGCTGGGTTTTTGCGACTCATGCACAAGGACCCCGAGGTCCCTCTGCACCGTCGCCTGCTGCAGTTTTTCGCCCTGTAAGTAATAGTCCTTCCTACCATTCTTCCTACCAAAGTGGACCACCTCACACTTGCCAACATTAAATTCCATTTGCCATTTCCTGGCCCATTCGCCCAGCCTATCTAGATCCTTCTGCAGACTCTCCACACCCTCCACACAATTTGCCGTTCCCCCAATCTTGGTGTCATCAGCAAATTTCGACACCCTACACTGGGTTCCCTCCTCCAGATCATCTATATAAATGGTAAAAAGCTGAGGCCCCAGCACCGACCCCTGGGGCACTCCACTAGTCACCATCCACCAATCCGAATAGCACCCGTTGACCCCCACTCTCTGCCTCCTATTTGACAGCCAATCCTCTATCCACGCTAACACCCTACCCCCAACTCCATGTCCCTCGACCTTCTGCAATAACCTCTTGTGAGGTACTTTGTCAAACGCCTTCTGAAAATCTAGAAAGACCACATCCACCGGCTCTCCTCTATCCACCGCCCTAGACACATCCTCATAGAACTCCAGTAAATTTGTCAGACACGACTTCCCTTTAATGAAACCATGCTGCGTCTGCTCTATCAAGCAATTCCCTTCAAGATGCCTCACAATTTCCTCCTTAATGACAAATTCTAACATTTTACCTACCACAGACGTTAAACTAACCAGCCTATAATTCCCCGCCTTTTGCCTGGCACCCTTCTTAAACAACGGCGTAACATTAGCCGTTTTCCAATCATCCAGCACTTCCCCGGAATCCAGCGACGTCTGGAAAATAACCACCAAGGCATCCACTATCACCTCCGCCATTTCTTTCAGAACCCTCGGATGCATTCCGTCCGGTCCTGGGGACTTGTCCACAATCAGCCCCCTCCAGTCTGTCGAGCTGGATGTAATGATGTTCATTACAGAAGTGACATACACATTGGACACAGCCTACTGTTGGCTGAGACAGATAGATGCTCCTATCCAGTTTCACAATGGCCATAAGCTCGCCATTTTATAGCAAATGTATTATAAATTGTAAATTTGCTTTTGTACTCTAAATTTATAAAATTTTATATCTGTATAAAATTTTAGATCTGTATAAAATCTGTATGCCCTATTAATTTCATTCTGCAGCCTGACTGTATTCCCTTCAAGTTTGTCACTGTCATTCTCACAATACCCACAAGTCATCAATACCCGCTGTCATTCCCATAAATTTGCGTCATCTGCAAATTTTGAAATTGTGACCTGCACATCCAAGTCTCGGTCATTAATTTAGATAGAGGAGAAACAGTGATCCTTATACTGACTCCTGGGGAACTCCATTTTATACCTTTCTCTGGTCCAAAAAACAGCTTCGCCATTATTCTCTTTCCTGTGTTATGACCCCAGTTGATGTTATAACTGGATAGGAAGATCCCAAAATGGAACCTTGGCTGAAAACACCATAATTTTTACATTTCTTTAGAAAACATAGAGCAATAGAGTTACAGGACTTCTAATTAGTTTTTAACGACAAGAAAAACATTGTTAAACATGAAAAATTTGATTACAATATTCCTTTAATCTGCCTATTAGCTTCACAAATATACATAAATTTTAAGGCTAACATGGGTTACAAAGTATATCTTAAGTTGTAATGGTCTCAGTAACACAGTCTCTTTAAATACACAAACGGGCTGGTAAGACACAACATTCTGCTCTGAACCCAAATGAATGTCCGGATTTCTCCTCAAAATTCCCCCAGATGATTCTTACGTTGTGAACGACCTTGTCTCGCTGAACTCTGGCTTCCTCACAAATGATTGAATTTTCTGCTTTCAAACAGACACACACTTTCAGATGTTCTTTTAAAGAATGCTTCCTTTTAGGTGTGTCCAAAGCACCTGTGCCCTAGGAGTTGATGATTAGTTTGAGAACACAGTAGACAAAGGGAATCGTACGACTGCATGCTGGATCCGAGAGAAAATAAATTCACGCAACCATTCCGATCAGAAAGTGTGCGAGAAATAAGCCCACAATTATAAATCTGGAGCAAAAGCTTGATACCAGAGCACAGAGTAACATCATCCTGTTCAGACTATACCAGAAGATTGTTTCTGAAAAGTTGAAAGAAAACGATTGCACAGTTTTTGAGATCTTTTCATTGGGTAATATCATTCTAATGGTATCACTGGGAATTGAGATTCGATAGCTAGGAATTACCCAGATCAGAGGGACACGTGAAGCAGGATTTGCAACGTTACTTCATGCAGACAGTAAAGAAGGATAGAGAAAATAAGTATTGATTCATATGAGTTCCAGAATCAAAGTTCAATGAGGTTTTCCTTCACCTGACGTCAGTGGACTGAAAATTGATGTTGTAGAGGATGTGAAAGAGGAAGAGAGAGAAGCGAGGGTTTGAGGGATGTGAAAGGGGGAAAGAGAGGAGAAAGGAGAGAGACAGAGAGAGAGGAATCTGTCAGTGCCAGGATCGATGCGTGCACAGAGGCCCCGCACGTCCAGCCTCCTAGTTGCTGGCCAGCCACATGACTCCTGCAATGCTTTCTGTGCCCCCTGCCCCTCCCCCACTGATTTTTTTTAACCCCTACCCCAATTGCTAGCCTCCCTCCTTCCCACGTGGGTCCTGACCACAAAGTGGCAGCGGGATCCCCCACCCCACTGATCACCCCCTTGGCACTGACTCATGCCTGATGGACAGTGCCAAGGTGCTCCCTGGGCATTGGCACTTTCCTCCATGGGTAGTGTCAGGGGCACAGGCTGGCACTACTAGGGTGCCAATATCCAGGGGGACACCCCCTGCGCGACCCTCTGGGCAGGGGGTGTCCTCCCTTCACTCCAGCTGGGCTGAGCCACTAATTCCCCATTAACTTTGAACCCCGCTAGCTGAGAGCAGATGAACAAGTCAGCTCCTGACCTGCCAGATGATTTGGCCTGTGCAAAAGTAATGAACTTTCAAGCACAGAATTGGGAGCAAGTTCAGTATTCGGGCCAGCAGGGTGAGTGCTTCTACCTCACTTAGTCTTATAAATGGAAAATTCTGCCCCATATGTCTACATATGGAAACATCCAGGTGCCAGCAGCCATGCTGCTGAGCACCACTGGATCAGTTCACCATCCATTTGGAAAATGCAAGCAATACACTTGATAAAGCTCTGGCATTTTGAGCTTAAAAGTATGATTATTTTGAACTTCTATGAACCATATTTCTTGTTCAAAAAATCAATTTGACCCTGAAAATGCAGTTTTGTACAATGATCTGGATAATAATTAAAACTGATGCGTAAGAAATGAAATGTTTATTGTACGTATCTATTCATGATTGGTCACGTAACTTTGTCTCTAGTCTGCAGCTGGTCATCTGCCTCCTCTCTGGCACAGGCAAACATGAAATGAGAGAAGCCAGAGAAGGGAAGAGAAAATAACAGCAGATCGCAAGTAAAAGAAAGGTGATAAATAAAAACAGAGCACACACCATCCAAAGGGATCATCAATTTTTTGTTGTTTGGAAATATTGGTAGAATGCTCCATCTTCTCAATACTGTTTACTTTAAATGTGCTTGAAGTTTTGAAATTTGCAAGCACTAAATGTTAAGTTCAATTGTCTGTGTTTGGTGGTGCTCACTTCTGCATACTTAGCTTATCCTGTTGTACTGCAGGTAGAACAATTGTTAGAGGGCTATCTCCAAGATGTTGGGATCCAGGAGGACCAGTTTTTGGAAGCCTGCAATTCCCCACTTGCACAGTCTGAGTCATTTCAGGTAAAAAAAAAGCAACTTCTGTCACTCCCATATTTGCATTAAAACTCTAAGCCTAATTATTATAATGTAACTGAAATGCACAATATGAAGTACAGAAAAGAACAAGGTGTTTTTCCCTGAAGAACTTAATGTAATTTTGGCTTTCAGTAGTTACATTTTTTCTTGTTCGGTGAAAATGAATACACGTTTTAGCAAGCCCTTATCCTAGTGAACCAAAGCATGACCGTGGTGCACCAAATACTAGATAGGGCGGCATGCCTTTTAGAAACTCCCTAATCTGCTAATTAGCTCACAGAAATTGTTTTGATCTTGGAACTCACTAGCAGGTGGACAAATAGCATGGCTGACAGACTAAAGTTCAAAAGGAAATTAAAATGATCAGAATTAGCAAACAACATCTCACAACACTACAAAATTGTGCTCACAGTGCTGTTCAAAAACTGGACTATTCTGTTTAATTTTCATAATGTTATCTCTTACAAACAGTACACAGGAATTGGTTATTCCTTCACTTCACCCCATGTCACAAGCCTGCCAACTGACATGGACTAAATAAAAGTTAACAACTCTGAAAAATGCATCGGCAATTTCTTTGATCTTAAATACTGTTTCTTCCGGAATAATCGTTAGAACACTGCAAATGAATTTGCCAGAGGAAAAATACTTAATTGAAAACTGGTGTAAGCTGGCAGCCCGTTTTATTCAGAAAGATAAATAACTATATAAATAGATACAGGAAGTGTTCTGATTAGACATTATAACAAAAATGCTGCTCTTACATTTTTCATTTGGGATTCTTTATTACTAGAAACAGTACATGAAAAGTTTATGCAGTTCACAGGATTTAAATCAAGTCTTGGCTAGCAATTTTCTGTGTTGGTTTGCATCAGGTTTTAGAATGTCAGAAGAATCATTGTATATGCATTATTTCTGAGAAGTATTTTATGGTCTCTTATTAGTTATTGTTCTGTTCAATCTGTTTAGTTTGAGGAGGCATTTTGAAATCCTCTCATTGACCAAAGCCTTTGTGCGATGGTGACTGTGGAGAAGCATTCTAACTGTTAGGATATAAATGGCTGTTGATCTAAAATAGTAATGTGAAATGTGGTCAATCATTACCTTTTGTTTCTGCATAATAACACAGGGGTTCATATCATACTATATTCAGATTTGCCAAAAAAACTTACAGATTTTTAGCCAGGAGCCTAACAGTTTTTTTGTCAGATTAACAGGAGATCTGGATCAAACTGATGATACAGAATGTAAACAACTACTTAAACTCCATGTTTAAAATGGAAGCAGTTGTTGTCTTTATTATTTAATGTATCAAGGAGAACAGTGAAATGTTGATTTCCCTATTTTGTTACATAAATTATTCATCTGTGTTTATGTAAAGCAAATCATTAGTGGGCTCATAGCCTATGTCTTCTGGTAGGTATTGGTACCTAATCTGTTCATTTTATTGAAGTGAGGAAAAACACACAGGAGCACATGATACGTTTCAATAATGGATGTGCAAAATAAAGGTGCTATCCATTTTTTTTCACCCTTCTCTTTGCAGCTCCCTGAATCACTATTCATCCCATCTCTGCTTGCCCCCATTTTAAGGATTTTTTTTATGAAAGAGGCTTGGTTCCCTTGCATTCAGACAGTTCAACAGTTTTCTTGTCTTTTCCCACTCAAATAGGAATTATGTAAACTATTTTTTATACGTGACGTGTGATACCATTTTTCAAATATTCTCTCCCAAGAGGGTAACACGGTAGCACAGTGGTTAGGACTGCTGCTTCACAGCACCAGGGATCCAGGTTTGATTCCTGGCCTAGGATTACTGTCTGTTTGGAGTTTGCACATTCTTCCCGTGTCTGCGTGGATTTCTTCTGGGTGCTCCGGTTTCCTCCCACAGTCTGTAGGACATGCTGGTTAGGTGCATTGGCCATGCTAAATTCTCCCTCAGTATACTTGAAGGGCACTGGAGTGTGGCAACTAGGGGATTTTCAGTCACTTCATTGCAGTGTTAATGTGAGCCTACTTGTAACACTAATAAATAAACTTTAAACAAATCATCTTTATAACTGCATATTAATTCGTGGATTTCTGTTGCTTATACCTGTAATTCTCAAATGTCAGCAATAGATTATCAAATATATGATTTTGGCTTTTCTTTTCAGTCGGAAGAGCTCCTCTTTTAATAGGTTAGATAATACCAGTCATGATTACCGGTCCAAAGGTGTGCGGGCTAGGTTGATTGGCCATTCTAAATTGCCCTTAGTGTCCCGGGATCTTTAGGTTAGAGGGATTAGTGGGTGGATATGGGGATAGGGCCTGGGTGGGATTGTGGTTGGTGCAGACTTGATGGGCCAAATGGCTTCTTCCTACACTGTAGGATTCTATGATTTCTATGATTATCTATTAATTCACCTGAATATTGTGGTGCAAACAGCACCTTGTTCTTCTGTGATCATAGAATTGAACTTTGTTCAGTCTCTATAACTTGGATTCAAGATTCTGTGTGGAGCAGTATCTTAAATTTAAAGCTCCTGCAGAACCAAAAGATAGGAAAATGAAAGAATGCTAATCCTGGACTTATGCAATCCCTCACGTGATTTCTACCTCTGAACCTGGATGTATTTTTATATGGTCATTCACTTAATATGAGTTAGATTCTTGGGTAAAAGTCACAGATATAAAAAGCTAACATTTGCACATAGTCAACAGTTATCCGTATTCTAGTAATTAGTCATTGCTATATCTTAATCTTTGTTCTGAATGCCTTTACGAAATGCCTGTTGGTGTACGTTCTTTACCTATAACCAGAAGGACTATATTGTCTACCTTGTTTGAATGACTTGTCATATGAACTCTTGGGAAAAAAACCAAGTGAGCAGACAATCCAGCCTTGTGGCCTTTCCTAGTTCCGATTTTTCTGTCGAAATGAAATTTAGATTCCTGCCAAATTATCATCAACAAAGTCATTGGTTTGACTCTGTTGCTCAGGGCACATAGCTAGTACATGTAGTCAATGTTAATCATTGGATTGCAGCTAAAAGCTAATTGCAACGCTTTCATCTATTTCCATAAGTGAAATTTGGAGTCCCATATGCCAGGCTAAACATATTCATGCAGTGGAGCCTGTTGATAAGACAGCTTTTGGCTCAACTGATGTGGCTGTGCCTACAGAGAGAGATTAGAGGCAAAAGTTTGAAGAATAATCTACTGAATGTTCCCCTTTCATAGTTGCCATGAATTTATTTCTCTTTGGTATAGAGAACATCTGGAAAACAGATGCGTGCAGCACTTGTAATGACACATGAGCAATCTAATTGAAAACAGGAAGTGTTGTTGGGCTTGCCTTATTGCTCTTAATTAGTCCAGTCAGCCCTCCTGTCAACGCAGACATTACTGAGTTAAATGAACAGGGAAGAATGAGGTTCTGTTAAGTTCTACACCTTATGTAACAGAACCCAAACAGTCTGGTACCTTGTAGGAATGTCCAACAAATTGAAAAATTATTTACATTTTGCCTCCACAAGTTTAAAAAATCCAAGTTTTCTGCTTGAGAAGCTGAAATCTTGTGTGGCCTTTTCAATCTAGGAATGAACATTCATCTATCCTTTTCATTGGCATGTATGCTTAGTGATTTGCTTAACAATTTTTGTCAGTGGTGATTAATCATTACCTTCAACTCTCTGGCAGGGCAAGGAGATCCAAAGTCTACCTTAGTAGGAGCAAGAATCAAATCCCTGCTCTTGTCATTTTTCTGAACAACGTGCTAGCCAATCCCCATCCTCCTTATTCTTTTTGTATAATTACTTCCATTTTTATTAAGGAAAGGGGCCCAAGGATGACTCCTATAATTGGTGCATATTGGCCACTGAACCTGTAGTTTGCTCATTCTTAGCTTGCACCCGAGAGCTCAGTGAACTTAACTGAATGAGAATCTTTTTTTAGGAGGAATGTTGTTGGATTATGACCAGCCACCTTTCATTTGACTAATTTATTGAAGAATTCAGCAATGAAGAGCTTCCATTCACTCTGCGTTCTAGCAATGTGGAGGGTTTTCAAGAAAACATTGTGCTACCTAGTGAGGAAATCCCATTGAATGTGTATGAGATCAGTAAGATAGGTTAAAATATATTTTTTGAATTGAAATACGGTCATCAACCCTGAACATTTGTGTTTTATGGTCAGACCAAAACCAAACAACAAGGGCACAGCAGCTCTGGCTATCAGGATCAACCTTAGAATTTTTATGTATTGAATTTCCTGTTGATATCTAGATATGTGTAGCATATAAAATGGCACTGCCATGTGCAGTTATTTGGTCAGGATCAAAATACTTTTTTATGAGTGGTCTTTTTGAGTTTCTCAAGAGTTGCCTTTTGATTTTTGTGGATCCTCTTTGGTTTTCATAGGCTCCTTTTTCATTTTCACTAACTCCTTAATTAGGTGATGCAGTCCTGTATTTCTGTTGCTTTTTTAGGTTTCCTTCTTTAGTACAAAAGACTGTGGCTGGGATTTTGCACTCCTATTCACATCTGCCGTGACTGGCAACTACAGCGCAAAATGTTGCGAGAGGCTCAAATCATGTTACATGCTGGCAGGAATTCCCATTGCGATTATCCTTGAACCCCTGTCAGTGACATAATTGGATTCCCAACATTCAACATTGGGAATCCTATTAGAATAAATTTAAATCTAATGATCAGGCCTTTACAGCAAATCCGTCTCCTCCATTACATTATCCATTCACGCCAATGTGAATTACGATTGGTCTCCGAAGGGAAGCACCTGATGGACTGCTGGAGGAGATCAGGGTGGAGAGGGTCATGCCTGAGCACTGCCACTGGCCCTTTCCAGGTAGTGCCAAGGTGAGAGTGTGTACTTTTGTGCACCAGGTAGATCTTTTAAGAAACAAAGATACGGTGGCACAGTGGTCAGCACTGCTGCCTCCCAGTGCCAGGAACCTGGGTTCAATTCCCAACTTGGGTCACTGTCTAAGTGGAGTCTGCACACATTCTCCCTGTGTCTGCGTGGGTTTCCTCCAGGTGGTCCAGTTTCCTCCCACAGTCTGTAAGACATGCTAGTTAGGTGCATTGGCTATGGTAAATTCTCCCTCAGTGTACCTGAACAGGCTCTGGAGTGTGGCGACTAGGGGATTTTCACAGTAACTTCATTGCAGTGTTAATGTAAGCCTACTTGTGACTAATAAATAAACTTTAACTTTACTTTAAGTTGCTGGCTGTGCCAGTGTGACCCCATAGGATGTGTTCCATGGCTTTTGTTTTTCCTAAATTGCTAATGGTATGGCGGAGAAAGCTGCTGTTAGGGCTGGTGGCGTCAAGGCCACTTTTCCTGCCTGTTGTGACACTCTGCTTCAAAAAGGGAAAGTTCTGCCATATGTGTGTGTACTCTGGGGCAAAGAAAGATATGAGTCAGTGAGTAAGCAAAAGCCAGTTATTCATGGATGCAGTTTATTACATAAGGATTGTGCTGAGTGGCAATGGCGGATCAATACATATATAAGTGAGGAATTGCTCCAATAGCAAAAGATGAGGGTGGGGAAATCGATGTGTCTGGTCACTTGCACCATATGATGTAGATAAATCTGCAACTGACCTGTTTGGGTCATTAAACTGATTATTGAACTGTATTCAAGATCAGGGAACAATGATGCTGCTGCTCACTTGCCTTTATGTATTCTTAGTGAGAGCATCAGGTTTCTTCCTTCCTTTGTGGGGCACGAACAAGTATATCCATCCTGTGCCTGATATACCCAACAATCATTCTAGCAGAACATCAACCAGTCAAAACACTACTGTCCTTGCTGTTTGCGTAACCATCTTAAATACCTTACAATTCAATTTCTGCATTGACTTTTTAAATGTCAGATCACATTCAGATAATGCTCATTGTGCAGCTCAGAAACTCAGATAAAGATTTTTTGCTGTAGGATGAAATGGGACACTCATGATAATACTGGGAAAGTCAGATTCCAGAGTGAAACCTAAATAGATAAATCCTAACTAATTTTCCTTCGAAACTGTGGAGGAAAGTTACTAAACAAATTCAAAGATTTTTATTATTAACTTTTAACATTTAAAAACATGTTAAACCAAGGAAACAAGCAAAGAAGGTTGCAAAGATCTCCATACAAATGCAAGAAAATTAATAAAACCCACAGTATTCCTTCTGTCCAGCACGTATGTAAGCACTTATCCTTAAAGATACAAAACTCCAGTGAAGATTTACCACTATGTTAACATGAAGGCATCACGGTGGCACAGTGGTTAGCACTGCTGCCTCACAGCACCAGGGTCCTGGATTCAGTTCTGGCCTTGGGTGGGTGCCTGTGTGGAGTTTGCACATTCTCCCCGTGTCTGTGTGGTTTTCCTTTGGACATTCTGGTTTCCTCCCACGGTCTAAAGATGTGCAGGTGATGTTGATTGGCTGCATTAAATTGCCTCTTAGTGTCTAAAGATACGTAGGTTAGGGGGGGTTAGTAGGGTAAATACAGAGGGTATAGAGATAGAGCCTGAACAAAATACTTCGTTGGAGAGTCAGTACAGACTCACTGGGCCAAAAGGTCACCTTTGCACTGCATGGATTCTATGATCTAAGGCTTCTTGCTTCCAGAAGGCACTTAATAAGTACCACATCAAAGTTCATTGCCAAAAATAAAAGGTCATGGTGTAGGGGATAACATATTGGCACGGATAGAAGATTGGCAGATGAACAGGAAACAGAGAGTCAGCATAAATGAGTCATTTTCTGGTTGGCAAGATATAATGAATGGTATGCCATGAGGATTAGTGCTGGAGTCTTAATTTTTTTAAAGGCTTGGATAAAGGGACTGTAAGGTATAGTTAAATTTGCTGTTGATGTGCTGATGATTACTGATAGGGAGGAATGTAAGTTGTGAAGAAGGCATAAGGAAGCTAAAAAGGGATGTGAACAGATTAATTAAGTGGGCAAAGATCTGGCAAATGGAGCATAATGTGGGAAAATGTGAAATTATCCATTTTGGCAATGAGAATAAAAAAAACCTACTATCTAAATAGTGAGAGATTGCAAAGCTCTGAGATGCAGTGAGATCTAGTTCACAGTGCATGAATCACAGAAGGTTAGTACGCACTTAGAGCAAGTAATTATGAATGCTAATAGAATTCTATCATTTATTGTGAGCAAAATTGAATATGAATATAGAGAGGTTTTGCTTCAATTGCATAAGGCATTGGTGAGACCACATTTGGAGGACTATGTACAGTATTGGTTCCCTTATTTAAGGAATTATATAAATGTGGTGTAAGAAGTTCCAAAAAGATTTAATAGACTAATACCTGGAATGGGAGAGTTGTTGGGTGAAGAAAGGTTGGACAAGCTAAGTTTGTATTGCTGGGGTTTAGAAATGTAAAAGGAACTTGATTGAAACGTATGGGATCCTGAAGGTCTTACAGGTAAATATAGAATGGATATTTTCTCTTGTGGGAGAATCTATTTAAAAGTGAGTTGTACATTTAAGACAGACATGAATTTTTTTGATGAGGTGCGATTCCGGAATGTCACATTCCTGTTCACGTCAGGAATTGAAGACAGGCCCCAGCGCTACTACCCCCTTACTCCAATATCACTACCTTCATGCAGTGTAGGAAGACAGGATTTGGGGGGTAGTGTAGTGTTGGAGGGAGAGGGAAGATGGCAGTCTCTCAGGGTGGAAGATTAGTCAAACGCTGGGCGACGGGGGAGCAGTATCAAAGGGAGGGTTTGGGGCAGAGCAGTGTCAGAGGTGGCTGTGAGATGCAACATCAGAGGCCAGAGCTGTGAGTGGTGTCGGAGGACGGAGCGAGAAGAGAAGTGTCAGAGGGTGGGGTGGGGAGAGAGAGCAGTGTTGGAGGATGGGGCGGGAGAGAGAGCAGCTGACGTAAGTGGTGCAGGGTTGGAGAGCAGCTGGCATAGTGCAGGGTGGAGAGTAGAGCATCTGGCAGAAGCAGAGCGGGAGAGGGTAAACAATATTTAGGTATAGAGGACGTTGGGCAGTTCAAGTGTGGCAAGGTGACAGTGTCAGCGCTGGTGTCGTGAACAGTTGGAAAGCAGGGGAGAGAAGAGCAGTGTCGGGGGCGCGAAGGGGAGAGCAGTGTCAGGGCGGAGGGTGTGGTGTGAACAGTGTTATTATGGTGTTTTAAATTCAGAAGAGAGTTTTGAGAACTGTACAATACTTAAATTTATGGTACTAAATCTTAAAAATCACCCTCCCACCGCACTGACACACACTAGCACCACACTTCCACATGCCAGCACCACAGCACCGCACCCCAACACGACTCACCCTTGCATTGCACTGATTCATCCCTGCACCGCACCGACACACCCCAGCACTGCACCGACGCACCCCACTGTGGGGAATGGGGCGAGCATTGTCAGGTGGGATTTGAGCACTGTTGTGAGCGCAGGAGAGATGAGCACTGTCAGGGTTGCTGGAGGATATGAGCACCATGGGTCCAGGAGGTGCTCAACAATCCAGGAGGTTGAGGTGAGCAGTGTGAGGTATGTGTGCGTGGTGTGTTTTGTGCATTTTGTTCTTGTTTGTCTAATTGTACTGTTAAGAGAAAATTGTTTTTAAACCTTTCACAAGGTATGGGCATCACTTGCTAGTCTTGGATTTATTGCCCATCCCTAATTGCCCTTCAAAAGTTGGTGATGGCCCACAGCACCTCTGGATGCCCAGTTTTTGAGTTGCTAGATCTGTATGAAGCCTACCCTATTTAGCATGGTGGAGTTAGAGTATTGCATTGAGATGTGGATGAATGGATTCACATAGACAGCATTATTGAGCTAATTTTTTTTCCACCCCTCCAACAGAGAGGCCTCCACGCTACATAAATGTTTTTCAGAACTTGTATTTTACGAAGAAGTTATGAGGCCTACAAGTCTCTTCCTGCCAACGTATTACAAGAGTTTTCTTCTGTTACAGCAGCTCCATCTTGTGGTAAAAAATCTATACCTGTGATACTGTGACTGTTGCTGTGTTTCCATTGGATGGAATGTTCAATTCTTTGTTCATCTTGAGTCATTAAATCATGTGATTTAATTGTGAACAATTTCAACTCAAATACTAAATTCAAAGAGTTTCATGCTGATGTTGTGTTAATAATGGAGAAGTGGCTTAGAAGTGATGGGAACTGGGCATTTAGTATTCCAGGGTGCATGGTGCGTTGAAAAGATGAGGGAGGGAAAAAAGGAGATAAGGTGGCAGTGCTGAGTAGACAGGACATTTGGTGTTGGAGAGGAAGCAGGGCCAGAGAATCTGTTTGACTAGAATTGAGTGGAGTCCCATAGGAGTCTGCAGTGGGACCTCAAGTTCTTAAAATTTACATCAGTGGCTCAGATGAGGGGAGTGAAAGCATCGTAGTTAAATATATAGGTAGGAAGAAATTTGCAGATGGTTATAGATAGGTTGAGTGAGTGGGCAAAAATCTGACAGATGGAGTAATGTGGGAAAATGGGAAGTTGTTCACTTTGGTGGGAATATTGTAAAAGCAGAGTATTACTTGGACAGCGAAGGACTACAGAACTCCAAGATGCAGAGGGATCTAGGTGTTAAGGTGCATGAGTTATACAGTTAATATACAGATATGGCATGTAATCAAGAGGATAACGGAACACTATCATTTATTATGAGAGGAACTGTTACGGGGCTGTTACAATGATCTTCTTGTTGTATTTGAAACTATTGCTTCCCCTCAAGTAGCCAAACAAGTGATGGAGTTGTTTGAAAATTAACTTTGCTGTAGCTGTAGGACCCTGAATGTCCAGAGTGGAAAAATTCAGAAATACAAAGGTAATTAAAGTCTCAGTGTCGATTACAAGTAATTATCATATACCAATAAAAGAGTAGGCATTACCTCTACCCAATCATAGTTATGGTTATATCATGCATATATAAGGGTATAACGTCTAATTAAAACTCATGCATGTTATACAGTCAAGAAATAAAAGCTATAGCTCTGACCAATGGTGTCTCTCAACCCCCCCCTTTCCATTGTTCCTTGTTCCAGTGGTCAGACATGAACTGCAGCTGCACACCTTTCAATTAGATAGTCCTTGAGCCTTATCTGTGCTTACTTCAATCAAAACCTGTCATTTGATCTGTATCGTGTTGGTGAGAGGGTGAGCAGTGTAGGGTTTGCTGGCGGTGGGTGAACTTTTTGTTGGGGTGCTGGAAGGGATTAGCAGTGTCAGGGCTGAGGGTGTGGTATGAACAGTGTTCTTACGGTGTTTTAAATTCAGAAGAGAGTCTTGAGAACTGTACAATACTTAAATTTATGGTACTAAATCTTAAAAACCACCTTGCCACCGCACTGACACCCTGTGTGACTGAGGTTCAGCTTGCAGCTTATGTGATTTTTTTAAATTTGTGTGCTGTTTAACCCTTTCAGAAACATAAAAATAAAGATGTTCTGCTTTAGTTACTTAGGGCATTCATGAGACAGCAACTTGAAGACTGTGTGCAGTTTTTGTCTCCTTGTTTAAGGAATGCATTGGAGGTAGTTCAGAGGAGGTTGACTAGTTTAAGATCCCATTGATGTTACTACTGGACGTTCAGGTCCCAGAATTGGATCCTGGTTTAATAGACTAACTTTTATTTTTTGTTTAGAGATCTGAATGAACAAAGTCACAGGACTACCAATTAACTTTTAACAAAACAATAAAACATTTGTTAAATTTGAAAAGATTGACTCCTTCACCTCACCTATATCTTCACAGATTTTTAAGGATGACACAAATTACAAAATATACCTTGTACGATAATTTTCTTGGGAGGTACACAATCCATGTAAACCAACAGGCTAACTGTGGTCAAACACACACAGAAACCAAGTGGCAGACACCACTCAATACAAGTTCTGTTTATTACTGATCAAATCCCTCCAGATGTTTATCGCACTGAGTCAACTGGGATCTGACTTCTACCAGAGCGTTTCCAAACTTCACTCAACAAAAAAGCACCTTGAAATTTTCTCCCAAAGAATGCTTTCTTTCAGATAGAAACATAGAAGATAAGGGCAGGAGGAGGCCATTTGGACTTTCAAGCCTGCTACACCATTCATTACGATCATGGCTGATCAACCAACTCAGTGGACTAATCCTGCTTTTTCCTCATAATCTTTGATCTCATTCAGTTCAAGTGCAACATCCAGCTACCTCTTGAATGCATTCAATGTTTTGGCATCAGCTACTTCCTGTGCTAATGAATTCCACACGCTCACCACTCTTTGGGTGAAGAAATATCTCCCCACCTCTGTCCTAAATGGTCCACCCTAAATCCTCAGGCCACGGAATTTGGAGATGAGTTCCATAGGAATAATGGTGTTGAAGGCTGAGCTGTAGTCAATAAATAGGAGTCTGACATGTGTGTCTTTGTTATCTAGGTGTTCCAGGGTTGAGTTCAGGGCCAAGGAGATGGCGTCTGCTGTTGGACCTGTTGCAGTTGTAGGTGAACTGTAGTGGATTCAAGCAGTGCAGGAGGCTGGAGTTGATTCGTGCCATGGCTAACCTTTCGAAGCACTTCATAATGATGGATGCCAAAGCCGCTGGATAATAGTCACTAAGGCACGCTGCTTGGCTTTTCTTTGGTACTAGGATGATGATCGTCTTCTTGAAGCAGATAAGGACCAGATTGTTGTAAAGAGAGGTTGAAGGTGTCTGCCAGTATCCCTGCCAGCTGCTCTGCTGGATCTGAGTGCTCGTCTGGGTACCCCATCTGGGCCAGTTGCTTTCCATGGGTTGATCTTTGAGAAAGCTGCTCTGACATCTGCAGTGGTGCAGTTCAAATGACAAGGTTCATTTGAGGCTTCCAGGGTGCAGGGCGTGCTCTCGCTGACCTCTTGCTCAAAATGTGTGTAGAATACATTGAGCTCATCAGGGAGGCGTGTGTTGGAGCCGACAATTTTACATGCCTTCATCTTGTAGCCTGTTATGTCTTGCAGACTTTGCCATCGTCGGCAGGGGTCCGTGTTGTTAGCCTTCGACTCTAACTTGGCCCGGTACATCTTTTGGCGTCTTTGATGGTTCTCCTCAGGTCATATCTGGCTTTCTTGTATAGGTCAAGGTCGTCTTACTTGAACGTCTCAGGCCTGGATTTCAGCAGGCAGTGGGTATCTTCATCCATGGTTTCCAGTTGGGAAACACGTGAATTTGCTTCTTTGGTACACAGTCTTCTACACACTTTTGTAGAAGTGGATCATGTGGACCAAATGTGAGGGAATACCTGGGCAAGAATGATCAACTGATCATGAGGCTTAAATGAGTAATGGGAAAGAGCAAGAAAAAATCTGAAGTAGAAATTCTAAGTTGGATGAGAATTAATTTTAATGGGATGAAAAGGTGTCTAGCAGGATAAAATGGAAACAAAGGCCAGGATTTTGCCACTTGCCACTGGTGTAAATGGCTATGGGAGCTCAAAATCTCATGAGACCCGAAAAATGAGATTCACACTGATGATGCAATTGTCCCCAACTCCCATTTAAATACATTTTAACATCATCTGTAGGTTTCCCTGCTGTATTGTCACTCATGTGGAGATGCTGGCGTTGGACTGGGGTAAGCACAGTAAGTAGTCTCACAACACCAGGTTAAGGTCCAACAGGTTTATTTGGTAGGACAAGGTTCCGGAGCTCCTTCATCAGGTTAGTAAGGAGCTGTGTTCACAAACATTCCATGTACAGACACAAATTTGGACTAATGTGAACCTGGCAAGAGGAACCTGCCAGGGGCACACAAGTAAGAACAGGTTGCCTGTAGCAATTACATTCCCTGATTGTTTAAAAATTTGGCAGGAAAAGCCGGCAGCTCAGCCAATGGGCTACACACCTGAGGCAACACCTTTCCCACCTGAGGCAACTCTTTGGGCAGAAATTTCAAATTTTTTTCAAAGACTGACAGGATTAGCTGGAATAGAGCATAAGGAGGAGATGTATCAGGTATGGGGCATGTAGATTCAGACAAGGGCAAAATGCTGAGAACCATGATCAGAGCTCCTCGCATAATAAAGACGATAGAGAATTTGCTGAAACAAGAAAAAATGTGTATGGTGCATATCCAGTGATTCCTTCAAGCAAGAATCAGATCAAGATATAGTAAGTTGAGACAGGAAGTGAAGAGGAAAGTAAGACTGGGGAAGAGAGAATATGAGGATAGAATGGCAGTCAACATAAATGAGTACCCATGTAAATAGTAAGCAAACATAAAGAGGCAGAGAGGGTTCTACTAGGGACAAAAAGTGTCATATATGCAGTGATTAACTGTCCACCATTTCATTGTAAGTTAAAACACTAATGAAAATGAACAGTGGTAAATGCTTAAACATATCTATGTTTAAGTTTTGTTTTTATTTATTCAAATTATTCAAGTGACACATCATGAATGATAACGAACGTAAATTTTTTAGTGTTATTGGGTTTTACTCACGTTGCAACTGTATTTGTTTGGGCCCAGATCAAATATGCCTGTCATCCTCACAAACAATACTTACGTAAAAGTTAACTTCATGACTTTTGGCCTAAAGATTTAGAGCGGAATTTTTCCCATTCACTACAGGAATTGTAGCAGGCAGGACAGGACCATGCAAAAGGTCTGTTGACCTCAAGCGGGATTTTCCTGTCTTGGGGTAAGCATGGCTGGAAAATCCAGCCATGGTCTCAAAACTTGACTTTTACACAAGTATATGCAATAAGAAAAATTATAACGTTTGCAAGGATAGTGTGGATCCCCTATTATTTTAAGTAACAGAAATTGCTCAGCAACTGTGTGTTTGCCTATTCCCTGGATCCAGCCTCATAAGAACATAAGATCATAAGAAATAGGAGCAGAATTAGGCCATCTAGCCCTTTGAGCCTGCTCCGCCATTCAATAAGATCATGGCTGATCTGAAGTGGATCAATTCCACTTTTCCGCTTTCTCCCCATAACCCTTAAGGAGCATCCATCTCCTTCAGCCTGTTGTACTGCAACACAGGGAGGTTGGATGACTCTGATTCTTTTTACCTAGTTTCAACTAGTTTCAGTTTCCACAAAAGCTTTGGTTCCTAATTTCAGTTTCAATCTTAGTTTTCCTTAGCCTTTGTGTAAAAATTTATCACTCTTTTAAATTGATTTGCTTTAAATTTTCATGTGTATTGTGAAATAATTGGTTTAAGAGAATATTTATATGGTGTATAAGTTTTGCAATGTTACGTTTCATTTGAAACATTGGTGGGCTGGCTTCTGATATAATGTGCAATTAAATAGTTTAATCAAATATTGTCATTGTCCTTTAAAAAGCATCTCTAGCTCACTCTCCTCTAAGACATTCCTTAAATTCTGCCTCTTTGATCAAGCTTTTGGTTATGTGGCTCAGTGTCAGATTTTGTTTTATAATGCTCCTGTGAAACAACTTGGAATATTTTATCATATTTAAGCTGCTATACAAATATACGTTGGTTTTGTCTTATTTTTCAAAATAAACTTTATTTTTTAATAGCCTGTCTTCCAACCAGTACTAGCTGCAGAAGATTTTCAAGTCTTCAAGTCACTGATGCTACAGAAAAATGTTGAACTGCAATTACAAGCTCTTCGGATGATTCAAGAGAGAAATGGTAATAAGTGGTAGCAAATGTTAAGTTATAAACTAGTATTATTAGTATAGGATGTTTCAATTACTGAGTCATTGTGTTAGAACTGATGCTGATTATGTGCTTCAGATTGCCACGCAAGTGAAATTTCACTAAAAGCATTACTTGGTAAGAAATTTTGAGTTTGTTGGGAAGCATCCAACATTTATGAAATGTGATCAAGATGTTGTTAAGTTTGCATTTTATGTGGTGGTATGAAAGCAATTTATAAAAACTGTAAGAACATTGGATTTGATCTCCCAGCAAATATTTGTTAAGGAACCAGACGTAAGATAAAGAGCATCATGGCATCCAAGCCTATTTCCACCATAAAATTAGAACTTGGTTGACTTGTCTCTCAACTCTGCTCACATGCAATTCAATCTCAATCTTGAAAATTTTGATTCACTCAACATCCACAGCTTTTGGTGGACTAAATGCTACTTTTATACGACCCTTTGTATTAAAAAAGTGCTTCCTGCTTTCGACTCCTGAATAGATTGTGTCTAATTTTAAGATTATGATCCCTTGCTTTGGATTCCCCAGCAGAAGAGAGAGTTTCTCTGTTCCTATTTCATAAAATCTATAATCATTGTAAACATCCCACTTAGATCTCCCCTTAACTTTCAACAATCAAGGGAAGACGAAGGGCGGGGGGAATTATTTGTTCTGTTTTTTGATGGGCAGGAAAGCCAGTGGAGGTGAAGAATCCAACGGGTGTCCCCAAATGGCTTTTATGCCGGCGAGATTTCC
The DNA here is from genome assembly GCF_965287045.1 of Carcharhinus amblyrhynchos. Lineage (NCBI taxonomy): Eukaryota > Metazoa > Chordata > Chondrichthyes > Carcharhiniformes > Carcharhinidae > Carcharhinus > Carcharhinus amblyrhynchos. Next base: position 41,142,164 of record NC_137335.1, on the reverse strand, counting down.
CATTGATATTGTTCCTGCCCCTATGAAAGGTTGGAAATCCCATTATTGTACATTTAAATATCGTTAATGGGCTTCACCATGGTATTATCCCCTCCACATAAGGAATCCTTTCCCCACCCTCCACTGGCATGACGTCACGTTGGCGGAGTTCTAGACTAATAGGGACTTGGGGAATGATACCCGCTGGGGGCGCACAGGTAAGTACTATCCCCTGGGGAGGGGGGATTAGAGTCATGTCTGGGTAGTTAAGTGGCAGTGTCTGGATAGTACCAAGTGGCAGTGCCTGGGCATGCACAGGGGGGATCTTGGGGGAGGTCTGAGTTGGGGGTCTTCCCTTGGGGAGGATTGGAGGGTAGAGAGATGTTCCATTTCCATGGGGATCAGGTGCCAGCATGATGTAATATGTCCCGCCTCTACCTTTTTCCAAAGTGCCTAAACATTTGGCGGGAAAAGCGGCAAGGTGGCATCAGTCCATTGTATTTCATTGAATTTTATGTAAACTGTCCTCGGAGTTGTTATCTTTAACAATTGTATTATCATTTCTGGAGAAGCTGCGCTGTACCCCTTCAAAACCAATATATTAATTTACACGACTCAGTGTACGTCCTAGTTTAGTGTCATTTGCAAAGTTGGAGTACAATTTCTGTTCCTTTATCTGAATTGCTGATGTAAATGATGGAAAATTGGGATTCCAATTGTGAAGAACACCATTTGTCACCTTGCACCAAGTACATTCCTTTTAAGCTTATTCTTTGCCTTCTGCCTGCCAATCAATTACCAATGTAAGTCACAAGTTGCCTCCAAATCGTTATAATCTCCTTTTTGCTAATGATCTCATGGTGGAACCTCAGAATTCAATTTTAGATAATATCCATAGACATCCTAAAATAAAAAGAGGAAGTGCTGTAAATGCTCAGGCAGAAGCTGGTAAAGAAAAACAGGTAATCTTTCAGGCTGAAAATCTGATGATGTAAAATATTATGAACTTTACATGATATAAATGTATACAATGGATATCATGGAAATACAGATGAACAATGTATGAAGTTACATGCCAAAAATGAAAGAAAGCTATAAGAGGCAAACAATTTCTGCAAAAGTGCCTGTGAGTTGCACTTGTGAAATATCTCAATTCTAAGGTGGAAAAATTATCACGAACACTAGCTACATCTGGAAGCAAAATAATACATACCTAAAAGGCTATTTTAAATCTTTCTAAATAAAAACCAATAAACTTCCAAGAAGGATTAACACTTAAAAATTTTAGGTCTCCTCATAATAAAATAGGAGAACTTTATGGTCCAGAAGAAAGCCATTCAATCCATTGTTTCATTGCTGGATAATGCAGAATTATCTCTTGCTATCTACCCATAGCTATACATCTTCCTGTGTTTCAAACATTTATTTTGAATATTTATAAAAGATGCAATATCTCTGCCACAACAACATCCTTATGATAAAACATTTAAAACCTTTAATGACAATCTTATTTCAATTACCTCTTGTCAGTGACTCCCCAACGAGCAATACATCCTACTAGAGCTCAACATAATTTTGAACCCTCTTAGATTTTGTTTAGCTTTTTTTGTTCCAGTGTGGATAGTTCCATTATTTTGATCTCTCTCTATTGCTATAGTTTCCCAACCTTGGCATCCCCTTGCTATGTGTTTTCTATAGCTCTAATGTACTTTTTATAATGATTGCCAAATCTACACGCACTTTTCTAATCTGAGTCTGATTAAAAGTTTAATGCAAATGTATCATTACATCTTGATAGACAGATTTCCAGAACTTGATGGTTTTCTCCCCAAGGTATTAAAAGAAACAGGTGAAAGAATTACAACTGCAGTTGTAATTCTCCTTTTCCAAAGTTCTTTAGATTCAGGATGTGTGCCCCTGTACTTGCATTGGAGGTGGTACAGTAAATTGGTCCCTAGGATGAGGGAATTGTGCTTTGATGAGAGGCTGAGTAAAAGAGGCCTATGTTTTCTGGAGTTTAGGAGAATGAGTGTAAATCTCATTGAAACATACAAGATTCTGAAGGGGCTTGGTAGGGTGGACACTGAGAGATTGTTTCTGTTGGTCAGTGCATCTAAAATGTGATGGTGCAGTGTCAGGAAAAGGAGCTGATCATTTAAGACTGAGATGAGAAATTATTTCATTGAAAGGGTTGTGAATCTTTGGAATTCTGTACTCCATTGTTGAATATATTTAAGACTGGAATGGACAAGTTTTTGGTATCGCAGTGAATTAAAGAATCTGGGGAGTGCACAGGAAAGTTGAGTTGAAACCCATGATCGTATTGAATGATGGAGCAGGCTTGACAGGCCATGTGATCTACTTCCGCTTCTATTTCTTGTGTTCCTATATAATTGCATTAACAACTAAGATAAGGCGAATAAAAAAACAATTAATTATAGATCTGTCAGTTTAAGATCAATATTAGGAAATTACCAAGTCAACAGAGACAGAAGCAGGAGGAGAAATTTTAACCTGCAGAATGTTTCTATCGTGTGGGATGTTAAAATGTTAAAAATTCTGACTGTAAATCTAATCCACCCATTTCCAATTTTAATGAAGGATAAACAGCAGGGACATGTAGCCAAATTGTTCCCAGGATACAGTTTGATCATTTAATCACTGATTTAAATTTCACTCTAGCCAGCCTTGGTCTCAGGAAATCCAGCACATAAGGATTTGTGAGGACTGCCAGATCCGGCACAACAATTTCTTTCCAGCACTTCTTATGGACAACAAAGAGCAGGAGTGAGCCCTCCACTGCCTCTTGCCCACCAAACATAATGTAGAAATTATTTCCACAATTGGCCAATGACCACGTCCATCTGCAATCCCTTCCTGCAATAAGATCTCCCATGTACCTCAATAGCCATAATCTCCCATAAACCTGGCCTTCACCCACAACTTTCTAATCCCTTATGTCTCTGTGTTGCCCAGCTGGAACTATGATTTACTCCATCAGTCTTTGACATCTGCCCAATTTGACTTCCATATTTCCCCTCTAGACTTTCTGATCTCATCCTAATTTCCTATTTACCCCAACCACTCCCCAGCTAGCCTTTCTGATCTCCTTCCTAGCTCAGCCTTTGAACTCTGCACCCCCTCTTGCTACCAGCCTTTGATCTCTGATGTTTGAATCCCTTCTCCAGCAATCATTCTGGCTTTCAAAAGATAGAGAAAAGAATATATCACTGCTTAAAATAGGGAATCAGTGCGTATTATAAAAGGGAAAACAGTTTACAATAATCACACATGGACTTTGCATGGATTGAACCTTCTGTGCCTAAATTTGAAATGGTGGCTAGCAGTGTCTGTTTCCATTGGTGTTAAAATGTTTTAATGTGATAAACTACTACAATAATTAATTTTTCCCTCATGGAGAGGCTACTTTTATTAACTTTTGCAGTTAATATATTAAACTTCTGTTCTAAAGACTTAAATGATGATGCAAAATAGCTCAAAATAAGAAAACGTTAGTCATTTACAAATTGATTGTAAAAAGACATTTATTTCCTTGACAGGTGTTCTACCTGAATGTTTGACAGATGGAGAGGACAAGATCAGTGAATTGGAACAACAGGAACTTAGGATATTGAGAGAGGTGTTAAAGTGAGTAATTGTGTTAAATTGCATCTTGCCGTAGTAAATTACTCATCATTTATTAAAATTACTAATTTAGCTAAGGAAAAGCATTGATAAAATAGAGTCATCTGACTTTAGTATTGCAGAAAAAAAGGCATGCTGTTGAAGCTTTTCATCTTTAACTCATCAGGACAGACACAAAAATGTTAAACTTCATGCTGTTGAAGTTTTTCATCTTGTACTCATCAGGACAGATGCAAACATGCCAAATTTCAAAGTGAGCAAAAATTTATACTGCTTGAGAAAAGAGTGCTGATTAACTGGTTGGTTGAGGAATTGCCTTGGAGAATGCACCAGAGAATGATTGTCCCCCACAATTTTGTTTAAGTCAAAAAAGACACAATGTCTGGACATGTTCCTTTTATCTGTAGAAGACAGATCCCTGTGTATGAATATATGTAGCTTCTATTAAGTATACGTGAGCCATATTGCGAGACCAAATTACAAACTTAAACCACATAGATTGATAATGGTTAAAGGATAAAATGTTTGCACATAGATCTGGATAAAACCCAGCAATGAAGGGACAACCAATTGGTCAAACCATTCTCTAACAAATATTGTGTGATAAATAAGGTTACTGCAACTTAATAACTTTATTTTAACCATATTATGTCCATTAAGTGAGTAATTTAATCAATTAAAATGAAAATGCAGTGATATATTGTTGAAATACAAACTCCACTTCTCACCTTGCTGTAAAATCTAGACAATTTGTAAGTCAAAGCAAGCTGTTGAGCTACATATTTCTAAGTGAAGAACATTTATTCTTAATGATTTGGATAGGAACAGTACCCCATTTCTTCAACTGAATAAAAACCATGAATCCTATCTGTAGCAACTTTTGTGTTTTCTGCTGAATACTGATTGTGGTAGCAACCAGTTATTAATTCACTGTCAGCTCCAGATATATATATTTAATACATAAAATATTTTGCCTTTGTTGTGCGTTATATTTACAAAATTTGATTATATTTCTTAGAACACTTCTGCCTACCATTCCCCATTTAAGCTCCTGTGCCCAGTTTTATAATTGAGTTTGTCTATGTAAACATGGTGAATGAACAAGTTGAGACTTCAAGAGTTACTTTGTGCAGTGAAGGTGACTTACTTGAGGTCTTTGGAATTCTGGAAGGGCTTGAGGGGATGCACGTATGAAGGATATCTCCAATTCTGAGGAAACCAAAAGGGATGATAAATATAAGGAGAATTTTCATGTTTCATATGGTGTTATTGAGAATGTGGAACTTTCCAGGGTTATACAAATTAAGAGCAAGAGTAGGTCGCTTGGCCCTTCAAGCTTATTCTGCTATTAAATTCGATCCTGGCTGGTCTGAGTGTAACCTCAATTCCACATTCGTTTCTCCCTCTCACCACGGGTAATCTTTCACCCTCCTTGCTTATCAATAATCTATCTATTGCTCCCTTAAAAATATTCAAAGACTGCTTCTATTGTCTTTTGAGAAAGAGAGATTCAAAGATTCACAACCCTTTGAGAGAAGAAAATCCTTACCTCTGTCCTAAATGGGCAGATAGAGTAGTTGAGGTTACCACACAGAATAGCTGATGTCATTGAAAGGGAAGGTAGATGAGTACACAAAAGAGAAGTCATTGATAGTTAGATGAAGATGGGTGAAGCAAAAACACTGGCATAGTTGGACTGAATCACTTGTTACTCTATCGTTCATTCTCTATAGTATGTGTAAGTATCCTCCCACTGCTGATGGTGAGGATACAGCATCAAATGAATTTGATGAGATTCAACTTCATTCTTAATTGGCCAGTGTACAAAATTGCCTGCTGTTAATTTATTAACAAGATACTCACTTAGGCCATAAGGGTGGTGTCTGTGGGAAGTGGAAAAATTAACATTAGTATGGGAGTAAAAGGTACTGTTCTGAGGTTAAGTTTAAGTTTATTTATTAGTGTCACAAGTAGGCCTACATTAATACTGCAATGAAATTACTGTGAAAATCCCCTAGTTGCCACACTCTGCGGCTGTTTGGGTACACTGAGGGAGAACTTAGCATAGCCAATGCACCTAACCAGCAGACTGTGGGAGGAAACCAGAGCACCCGGAGGAAACCCACGCAGATATAGGGAGAACGTGCCGACTCCTCACAGACAACGACCCAAGCTGGGAATCAAACCAGGTCCCTGGTGCTGTGAGTCAGCCATGCTAACCGCTGTGCCACCCATGGTCCTGGTTACAACATTAAGAAAAATTTATTTGTAACTGCTCTATGCAAGCAAATCCTGTTATTACGGTGCTCATTTCTGCACTTGAATAGTTAACAGAATACATTGCTTGTTTTTTAAAATGACAAAGTTAATATTTTCAATGTTGGTTAAGTTTGAGTTGCTGTCTACAACTTTAATTTTCATCTATTATTTATTATATAATACAGGTTTCAATGAAATGTTCATTTGATTCAAAAGAACTTATAACTTAGAGGAAGTAATAAATTCCTAACTTAGCATGGAAAATTTAAAATGTAACAGCCAAATTGTATTTTTGAATTGTGGCACACTGGTTAAGAATTGCTAATTACTTTGGTGACCAAAATGATGGGTAGACGTTTGGAACAGTGAAATAAAAATGCGTAATACAACCTGTCGGTAGAATTTAGCAAAGCTAGAATTTGCTTGGATGACTTTAGTTTTATTGTGTCTGAATTAATTGTATTAATAGTTTATTATTGAGAAATTATTATTCAAATGATATATAGGTTAAATTGTTAAAATACCTCCAGTCGTATTGCTCATTGTATACATTGCTCAGTGATACGCAGAAGCTAATTATGGCATTTGTTCAAGTGTTCTCACGGAGAATTTTATTAAGTTAATTTATCAAATGTCTATTTGCTTTTGGCTTTTTACACTGCACATAAACTAAAATTTTAGATTTTCAGTAGTGCCAGAGTAACTTTAATGGCTGATGCCAATTTTATTAAAATGTGTGAACTATAAAAGTGGGAATTTAAGTGTAAAGAATCTCACTTACAGTCAGCTAGTGGGAACAATTATAAATAAACACAAACATGTGAATTTATAAGAGTGATCGTAAGAGGGCCTGGAATACGGCATATTCTTTAATCCTCGTTTTGGGATCATTGCTTCAGCCAGTCATATTTTGTTTTATGTGCCCCTGTGAACATAAGAACATAAGAAATAGGAGCAGGAGTAGACATCTAGCCCCTCGAGTCTGACCCGCTATTCAATAAGATCATTTCTGATCTGATAGTGGTTCAGTTCCACTTACCCGCCTCTTCCCCATAACCCTTAAGTCCCTTATTGGTCAAAAATCTATCTATCTGTGATTTAAACACATTTAACGAGGTAGCCTCCACTGCTTCAATGGGCAGAGAATTCCAAATATTCACTACCCTCTGGGAGAAGAAGCTCCTCCTCAATTCTGTTCTAAATTGACTCCCCCTTATTTTGAGGCTGTGCCCTCTAGTTCTTGTTTCCATTCTAAGTGGAAATAATCTCTCCTTCTACCCTGTCTAGCCCCTTCATTAGCTTATATGTCTCCATAAGATCTCCCCTCAGCTTTCTAAACTCCAATAAGTACAGGCCCAGTCTACTCAATCTGTCCTCATAAGCTAACCTCCTCATCTCTGGAATCAACCTGGTGAACCTTCTCTGCACCCCCTCCAAAGCTAATATATCCTTTCTTAAATAAGGGACCAAAATTGCATACAGTACTCTAGGTGCGGCCTCACCAGTACCTTGTACAATTACAGCAAGACCTCCCTGCTTTTATACTCCATCCCTCTCATGATAAAGGCCAACATTCCATTTGCCTTCTTGATCATCTGCTGTACCTGCAAACTGAGTTTTGTGATTCGTGCACAAGGACCCCCAGGTTCCTCTGCACAGAAGCATGTTGTAATTTTTCATCATTTAAATAATGGTCCATTTTACTATTAGTCCTTCCAAAGTGGATAACCTCACACTTGCCAATGTTATACTCCATCTGCCAGATCCTTGTCCACTCGCTTAGCCTATCCAAATCTCTCCGCAGACTTTGTGTCCTCCACGCAATTTGCTTTCCCACTCATCTTTGTGTCATCTGCAAACTTTGTTACCCTACACTTGGTCCCCTCCTCCAGATATGTATATGGTAAACAGTTGAGGCCCCAGCACCGATCCCTGCGGCACAAAACTAGTCACCAACTGCCAACCAGAAAAGCACCCATTTATTCCAACTTTCTGCTTTCTGTTAGACAGCCAATCCTCAATCCACGCTATCACTTTACCCCCAGCTCCGTGTACCTTTATTTTATGCAGCAACATTTTGCGAGGCATCTTATCAAATGCTTTCTGGAAATCTAAAAACACCACGTCCACTGGTTCCCTTCTGTCAACCGCACTCGTTACATCTTCATAAAAATCCAGTAAGTTCGTCAAACATGACGTTCCCTTCATGAATCCATGCTGCGTCTGCTTGATTGAACCATTCTTTTCCAGGTGTCCTGCTATTTCTTCCTTAATGATAGATTCCAGCAGTTTCCCAACTACGGATGTTAAGCTAACCGGCCTATAGTTACCCGCCTTTTGTCTATCTCCGTTTTAAACAGTGGCATTACATTAGCTGTTTTCCAATCACCTGGCACCTGATTTTGATAAATTACAACTATTGAAATACGAATTTTGATAAATTACAACTAATGTATCTGCTATTACTTCTGCCGTTTCTATTAGTACCTGGGATGCATTCCATCCAGACCTGGGGACTTGTCTAGCTTTAGTTCCATTAGTCTACTTAGCACTACCTCTTTAGTAATAGTGATCATTTTAAGATCCTCACCCCCTACAGTCCCATGACCATCAATTATCAGTATGCTATTTGTGTCCTCCACTGTGAAGTCCGACACAAAAAACTTGCTTAAGACCTCGGCCATTTCATTGTTTGCCATTATTAAATCCCCCTTCTCATCTTCTAATGGTCCAACATTTACTTTAGCCACTCTTTTCTGTTTTATACATTTGTAAAAACTTTTACTATCAATTTTTATATTTTGTGCTAGTTTACTTTCATAATCTATCTTTCCTTTCTTTATTGCTTTCTTAGTAGTTCTTTGTTGCTTTTTAAAGCCTCCCCAATCTTCTAGTGCCCCACTACTTTTGGCCACTCTGTGTGCATTGGTCTTTAATTTGATACTCTCCTTTATTTCCTTAGTTATCCACGGCTAGTTATCCCTTTTCTTACATTCCTTCTTTATCACCGGAATATATTTTTGCTGAATACTGAGAAAAGTCTTCTTTAAAATCATCTGCTGTCCCACCAACTAGTCTGCGCTCCCAGTCTACGTTAGCCAACTCCACCCTCATCCAATCATACTTCCCCTTATTCAAGCAGAGGACACTGGTTTGGGACCACCCTCCATCTGTATTAGAAATTCAACCATATTGTGATCACTCGTTCTAAGAGGATCCCTCACAAGGAGATCGTTAATTTTACCTGTCTCATTACACAGGACCAGATCCAAGGTAGCTCACTGCCTTGGAGGTTCTGTAACATACTGTTTGAGGAAACTATCTCGACAGCATTCTAAGAACTCTTCCTCAAGTTCACCATGTCCGACTTGAGTTGACCAGTCAATATGGAGGTTAAAATCCCCCAAGATTATTGCTGTTCCATTTTTACATGCATCTGTTATTTGTTTGTTTATAGCCTGCCCCACCTCGAAGTTATTATTTGGGGGCCTATAGACCATGCCCACCAGTGACATTTTCCCCTTACTATTTCTTATCTCCACCCACATTGATTCCACATTGTGCTCCTTAAAGCCTATATCGTTTCTCACTACCGCCCTGATGTTATCCTTAATTAACAGAGCTACCCCCCCTCCTTTTCCTTCCTGTCTATCCTTCCGAAATGTCTGATACCCCTGGATATTCAGTTCCTAGTCTCGTTCACCCTGCAACCACATTTCTGTAATGGCCACTAGATCATACCCATTTGTACTGATTTGTTGAACAATTTGTACAAATTGTTGAAGCACTGTGGGATATTTTACTACATTAACTGCTGTATTGATACAAGTTGTTCTAAACTGATTCTTTTAGAAAGCAGGGAAAAATAATATTTGTTGCGTATAGGTTTTCATCTGATAAAGAAACAACATGTTATACTTCACACCTATGATGTAAAGTATCTATCTCAAATCTAGAACATAGAACACTACAGCACAAACAGGCCCTTCAGCCCACAAGTTGCGCCAATCACATCTATACCTACCAAGCCATAGAACTATCTGTAACTCCCAATGCCATTAGATCCCATATACTCATCCAGAAGTCTTTTAAAAGACCCCAGCGAGTTCGCCTCTACCACCACCGACGGCAGCCGATTCCACTCACTCACCACCCTTTGAGTGAAAAACTTTCCCCTAACATCTCCTCTGTACTTGCTTCCCAGCATCTTAAACCTGTGTCCTCTTGTAGCGACCATTTCAGCCCTGGGAAATAGCCTCTGAGAATCCACCCTATCTATTCCTCTCAACATTTTATAAACCTCTATCAGGTCGCCTCTCAACCTTTGTCTCTCCAGGGAGAAGAGACCTGGCTCCCTCAACCTATCTTCATAAGGCATGCCTCCCAATCCAGGCAACATCCTTGTAAATCTCCTCTGCACCCTCTGAATAGCTTCCACATCCTTCCTGTAGTGAGGCAACCAGAACTGCGCACAGTACTCCAAGTGGGGTCTGACAAGGGTCTTATAAAGTTGCAGCATTACCTCCCAACTCCTAAACTCAATCCCTTGATCAATGAAGGCCAGTATACCATATGCCTTCTTGATCACATCCTCCACCTGCAAGGTCGATTTAAGAGTCCTATGGACCCGGACCCCAAGATCCATCTGCTCTTCAACCCAGCTAAGACTCCTACCCTTGATATTGTATTCCTTCATCCCATTGGTCCTGCCAAAATGGACCACTACACATTTATCTGCGTTGAAGTCCATCTGCCACTTCTCTGCCCAGTCTTGCATCCTATCTATGTCACGCTGCAACTTCTGACATCCCTCCAGACTATCCGCAACACCACCAACCTTCGTATCGTCGGCGAACTTACTAACCCACCCCTCCACTTCCTCATCCAGGTCATTTGTGAAAATGGCAAACAGCAAGGGTCCTAGAACAGATCCCTGGGGCACTCCACTGATGACTGACCTCCATGCAGAAAAAGACCCATCCACAACCACTCTCTGCCTTCTGCAGGCAAGCCAGTTCTGGATCCACAAGGCCAAAGCCCCTTGAATCCCATGCCCTCTCACCTTCTCAAGAAGTCTTGCATGGGGGACCTTATCAAACACCTTGCTGAATCTAGTTTTGTTAGTTTAAAGGATGTTAGGATCTAAATTTTTAGATAGCTGAATCTGTCATACCATGGAGTGTTCCTATTTTCTGTTAGGAAAGGACCACTTCCTGACATTGTGATCTTTGAATTGGTATGTGCCCCACTGTCCTTTGCTTTGCAACAAATATTTTTGGAACAGAATGTTTTCCTCTAACTTTTATGAATGTACTTATTGCTGGAGAACCTCTTTTTGGCAATGCAGTCTTAGGAACCCAGACTGAAAATACATCCTCTGACCAGGCCTAGTACTTAAAACTTCCCCAGCTACTTCCCAGATATCAAAGACAGAGACATCAAATCTCATTATACCTGAAGTGTTAACAGCTACCGTTTTGCTCCGAAGGGAAACAATGGATTTTAGCCAGAAATACAGAAACTGCTTGCGAGGATGCAATTAACTCATTAATGGGCCATGTCACAAGACGCCATACTTCTGGCGTTTTGGATTATTTAATAAGGCATTTCTAATCTCACAGCTCAGACTGCTGCTTTAATGCCAACTGGAAAGAACTTAAGCACTACAAGCAGCCAACCACCATCTCTCAGCTTCTCAAAGCCTGTAAGATTTTAAAAGTCTCTGATCATTGCCTGTCAAGGGTCTAAGCGCAGAAAGCTCATTGTGCTTTGTCGGTATTTGTTTCAAGGAATTTTGTGTTGTTATTGCCGACCAGAAACTCACCTGGACTGGATTCCACCACAAAGAAAACACGATCTAAATTTTGACACCTTGAACTCTAAAAACCACATGAACTATGTATTGTTCTACTTCTTGAACTCTAGAAACCACATGAACTAATATTCATTTGTATTTTTTTTATTGCCCATTGTTGTAAATCTTTTCTGTCTCATCTTAATGTGTGTATGCACATGTGCGTAGTTGCGAACATCCGCCCTGGCTGTGAAAATGAATAAGCTAACCTTCTGAATTAATTTAACACAAGTTGCAGCAAGTTTTTTTTAAAATTGGATTGCACTAATCGTGAGCTTGCAAAAACATGTCACAATGAAATTTAAAAACAATTCAAAAACAATTTTGCTTGCAGACGACAGGAAGAGAATAAAGAAGTTCAGTTTTTCTCTCCTTTCTGTAATATCTATAAGGAGAGATTGAGGAGACTGGGCCTACAGTCTTTAGAGTTTAGTTCCTATCAATCTCAGATTAAAATTAACAATAGATCTAGCATCAATTGGTGTTTGTGGCAGAGAGTTCCAAACTCCCATTGTCCTATTTGTGTAGTAGTGTTTCCTAATTTTTCTTCTGAAAGATCTGGTTCTAATTTTTAGACTATTGGAACATAGGAATTAGGAAAGGGAGTAGGCAATTAAGCCCTTCAAGCCTGCTCTGTCATTTAACATGATCATGGCTGTTTTTATCCTCGCCTCAACTCCACTTTCCAGCCTGCTCCCATGGCCTTTTATCTGCTTTTCATCAAAAACATACATATTTCTTGCTTTCTTGTTAATTGATTCTGCCTCCACTGCACTTTGTGGCAGTGAGTTCCATAAATTCATAACGTCATCTCGGTTTTGAACCTACCTCTTCTCACTCTACGTATCTATGACCAGTTGTTTTAGACTGTCCCACAAGGGGGAACATTTGTTCAATATCCATCTTGTCAATTCCCTTTAGCATTTTATATACCTTTCTCAGATCCCCCCCCTCATTCTTCTGAACTCCAATGAGTATAAGCTTAAGCTATCCCACTGTTCCTCATACAACAGTACTTACATTGCTGGAATCAATCTGGTGAACTTTCTTTGAACTACTTCCAATACCATCACATCCTTCCTCAAGTAAGGAAACCAAAACTAGACACAATACTCCAGGTGTGGTCTCATCAATGCCTTATACAATTGTAACAATTCCCAGTCCTAGACTCTTAGTGAATAGGAGTAGTTTCTGCTAATCTCCTCATCTGCTTCCTTCAATAACTTGAAAACTTTGTTCAAATCATCCCTTAACCTTCTAAATTCTAGGGAATACAACCTGCTCATAAAACTCCAGGATGAAAAATTAGTTTTCTTAGTGACTTACATAGGCCTTGTCAATTCGCAGGGGGAGGTCAATGCTGCAGGACTAGGCAAATATCAACCTGTGAAGCTGCCAACCCCTAGGGAATTGATGCAAATCTGTACAGCACCACTTGAAACAGTGCTACAGAACAATTTCTTCTTCCAGGTCTTGTCTAACTGGAGCTTAGGGTTTTCTGTTGCTCATTTGTGACATCTACTCCCTAGTTTTCTAATTTGCTGTTAGATTCTTGATTATTTTCTCTGCCTGTTTATGATAATTTAATATCTATGTACCTGAACCCAAATGTTCTTTGGATTTCAACTGCCTCTACCTATCTACTATTTAGAAAGTTAAAATTAATTGATGTGCCCAATTATGTCATGCTTTGTTGTTGCTGATGCATTCCTACTCTTAAAATGAAATTAATGGAATTAAAAAAGATGAACTTAAGTACGATTCCAATGATTTGTGGATGTGATGTAGACATTTTGAGTTGGATCTCTTATGCTAGAGCCAGGAATTGCAAGTCCCAACTTCGCCTCCTGTATAAACCAGCACACACATTTTGTCTTTTGGGAGTCGGTATCGAGCTGGTGTTGGAGCCATTTCTGCCCCTCAAAGCAGGTGTGAGGTGGGAAAGGAAATGGATAGCTGCTGAAGTAGTTTAGGAAGCTTGCCTCAGTTTGTTGGGATATGGGCCAGTTCTACTCCTGACTGACCCCTGAGCCCTCACCCCTTAGCCCCGTCACTATCCATCCTTTGCCCCCGTGTTGTGGGATCACTTTAAGTGAAGAATCACTGAAGGAAGTAATATCACCTCTTATATGACCCAAAAGTTGTAGGTGTAGACAGAGCAGGAAATATGCAATGTGCTCCTGTACTCATGGTGTGTGCGTATATAATGTTTCAGTTCAGATTCAAGAAACCTTCCCTGCTGTCATCAGATCATTGAATGACCCTATCATATATTAAGCAGATCTTTCTCTTCATTCTATCTGTAACCACAAACTATATTCTGCACCCTAACCTTTTCTGCTATGTACTTTTGTGAAAGGTATGTTTGCCTGTATAGTGCGCAAGAAACAATACCTTTCACAGTACAACTGACAAATCAAATCCTTTATTATATCATTGCAGCATTGCTTTACAAAAGATCTGACAGTTGCTGAAAGCAGGATCTACTGTCAGGCAGCTTTGTGGTTGGCTGGCTTTAAAATAAAATCTGAACTGTCAACACTAATTCTACTTTTTAAAAAGCCGGTCTTTCAGAGCTGAGCACTGGCTGCTCAGTCTGGACAACAATGAGAACTTGACCTCCCTAGCCTCTGGGTTCAATATTTTGCATCTTCTGCACCCTCTCCCTCTTTGTGATATGTTCCAATAGTAAATGTACAGAATAAATGAAAATGTCCTAAACTGTATAGTCGACAACGTTGTGGTGATGGGGTGGACGAAGGTAGAACATGACTAAAATTAGCCTTTCCTAATGCTGGCTGCTTGTTGGAAGAGTCTCGTACTTAATAGCAAGAAATGCCAGATCAGTGTTGGGCACATCAACTTCTTTGAGTTGATATAAGCCACCACAGGAATGTACCAGACCCAGAATAAATAGACAAGGTTAGAGCCATGCCAATTCTCCATGACCAGAAAGACTTATAAAGCTGCCTAGGGTTGTTCAATATTTTGATCCCCGATAGCCCTAATTTTGCTGAGTGAATGATCTCTCTAGGAACTGCTGTGCTAAGATGCATCCAAACACCAGCAAGTGTTTTAAGTCTTTAAAATCTGCATTATTGAACCATTAGATCATAGTATCCCTACAGTTCAGAAAGAGGCCAATCAGCCCATTGAGTCTACAGTGACTCTCCAAAAGACATCCTATCCAGTACCTATCCAAAAACCCACACGTTTACCATGGCTAACCTACACATCTTTGTACTGTGGGAGGAAACCAGAGCACCTAGAAGAAACACATGCAGATACGGGGAGAATATGCAAACTCCACATAGAAGTCACCCAAGGCTGAAATCGAACCAGAGGCAGCAGTGCTAACCAATATGCCACCTTGCCGCCTGTTTCAGTACTACAATCCTACCAAAGAGACCATTTTAGAAGTGATGCATCCCAGAATGGATTGGATGCATGAATTGCACAAGAAGAGAAACCATTGCCTTTGCATCAAAGAATCTGTCACACATCCAAGCTAATTATTCCAAGATTGAGCGTGAGACTTTAGCCAGGGTCTTTGGCATAACCAGATTTCACACCAACATTTTGGGAAGGCTTCACTGTTGAAACTGTCCATAAGCCACTTGAAACCATTAAGTGCAGACCACTTACATGTGCTTCTCCATGGTTGAAGAGGCTTTTTGTTAAGATTCAGGGATATGATTATAATGCCTGACACAAACAGGACAGCAAAATGGTCACAGACAACCCTGAGCAGGCTGCTCATAACAGATGGCACATAACCCTCCTATTATTGTTGTGGAAGGTAATTGTGGAAGGATAGCTTGACAGGATCCGAACCAAGGGGACAGCCTCAAAATAAAGGGATGACCCTTCATATCTGAGATGAGGAGGAATTTCTTCAGCCAGAGGATGGTGAATCTGGAATCCAGTGCCTCAGAAGGCTGTGGAGGCCAGATCATTGAGTTTAAGACAGTGGTAGGTTCTTGATTGGTAAGGGGATCAAGGATTATGGGGAAAAGGCAGGAGAATGGGATTGAAAAACTTATCAGCTATGATTGAATGGCGGAGCAGACTTGATGGGCCTAATTCTGCTCCTGTATTTTATGATCTATGACACCATACAGGAAGTAACCAAACATGTACACTGTTTCTGATGAAATCAAGATGAGCTGGTTATATCCCAAGGAATATTTTTTGAAGAGAAACATTTGATTTGATTTATTTTTGTGAAAAGTATTGTTTTGTGCTATACAGACAAAGCAAACTGTTCTTGAAGAAAAAAAACGAGGGAATGCAGAATGTAGTGTTAGAGTCATACCTGGGGTGTAGAGAAAATCAACTTAATGTAAGGTAGGTCCATTCAAAAGTTGGATGGCAGCAAGGAAGAAGGTGTTCTTGAGTCGGTTGGTACGTGACCTCAGGCTTATATCTTTTTCCTGACGGAAGAAGGTGGAAGAGAGAATGTCTGGGGTGCATGGGGTCCTTAATTATGCTGGCTGCTTTTCCAAGACAGTGGCAAGTGTAGACAGAGTCAATGGATGGGAGGCTGGTTTGTGTGATGGATTGGGCTACATTTAAATTTGTCGTTTCTTGCGGTCTTGGGCAGAGCAGGAGCCATATCAACCTGTGATATAACCAGAAAGAATGCTTTCTATGGTGCATCTGTAACAGTTGGTGAGAATCATAGCTGACATGCCTAATTTCCTTAGTCTTCTGAGAAAGTAGAGGCGTTGGTGGGCTTTCTTAACTATAGTGTCAGCATGGGGTGATCAGGTTGTTGGTGATCTGGATACCTAAAAATTTGCAGCTCTCGACTATTTGTACTTTGTCCCTATTGATGTAGTTAGAGGCATGTTCTCCACTATGCTTTCTGAAGTCGCTGACAATCTCCTTCGTTTTGTTGACATTTGAGGGAGAGATTATTGTTGCTGCACCAGTTCACCAGATTCTCTATCTCATTCCTGTCCTCTATCCTGATACATGAAGCTTTGCATTCCGATATTCTAATCTAATTACATCAAGAGCATTTGGGGATTGAACATAGCAGAAAACTTGCTATAGAGACAGTTTACTGGTGGGGGGTCAACAGCGATGTTGAATATATATTGAGTGAATGTTGTTCATATTAGCGTGACTCCTGTATCAATCACACACTAAAGGAGCAAATAATTTAATACTCTCCTGTTCAGTTTTCTCAAAGGCTCGAAAGGTGCTTGAACTTTAAGTTAATGTAAAAGCTAAAACACAGACTTCAGATGGCACATTAATATATGATTCCCAATACTGCTGAGAATGTATTTGAGTCCTTTAGTACTGAAGAAAGCACTCTATTGCATCTGAACATTTAGACAGTGCGGGTCAATTTAATGATCACTTACCTTTTAAGGACAGAGTCTTATAATCAATAATAACATTAAAACATACTTGATTTAGCATACAGCATCACTGTATAAGCTTATCTAACAAAAGGTTCCCAACTCCAACGTGGGCTTTCCCCAAAGATTTACAAATTGATTGATCATCGTGTTTTGTACGGACTTCAAAAACCTATGCACCTTGCTGAAGATTTCGAACTCTGGGAATTCAAAATTGAGACAGGCATTTAAAAGGCTGAATGAACCTAACATCACTTTCAGGGCACATTAAATTGCAACCTGCCACATTATCCTCAGCAATCAAAATGGCCATCGGAATTGACTGGGAAAGTCTTCCCCCAACTCTGGCCTCCGTGTTTGGCTGCCGTATGCAGATTTGCTTAATCCAGCCCATGTTGTGTCAATTTCAATATATCACTTATTCTAGACAAGGGTAATTTTAAAGAAGCCTTCCGCCCTAAAGATGAAACTGTTTTAAACGTTCCTTTAAAATAAAATTTTGACCTGTTGTTTTCACTTAATCGTACCACTTATGCCATCTGCCAAAAACTGAAGGTGGTTGCGTTATCTGAAGAATACAGGAAGGAGATGCTATGTCGCAGAGGATTAAAAACCTCTTAAAATCTTATTCCTTTCATCCCCAAGATTCCAGTGTCTTACTGAAAATTTAATTTGTTCATGAGAACTACTGTTACCTAAGAAATGTATATTTAATTTTAGACGTGTGCGTTTCTATATCTTCCCTAGACAATCAAAAGATGAGTATGAACGGGAGATGGCAAAAAGATTTGCAACAGAGGCAGAAACCAAAGCTGGAGCAGCACAAAATGACATGGAGAAAGCAATTGTGCAGAATGCACAGCAGGAGGAAGCACGACTTTCCAGACAACACGAACTAGGAAAGGAAAATTTACAACGGGTAATAAAATATATTTGAGATGGTACTTATACATCTGTGGTAAAATGTCATTCTCTAAATCTAAATTCAAATCACGTGACAACAAAGTTTTGTTGCGATGTTGAATGGATAGAAGCCTGGATTTTGCTTTGAGTATCAAAGGAAAGGCTTTCGTTGTTCACCTCAGGTACAATTGCCGAGAGGCTATTGACAGGTTTGTCAGTGAAAATTTCTAGCTTTTGGGCATGTAATCCAATGCGACACCCGCTGGAAGGGACATATGATATCTCTCAGTAGGTAGAGGAGCATGGAGGATCATCAATCAATTAGACTGAAAAATCCTCACAGGAAAATGCAAAACTTTTGTTCTAAGGATATGAGATTCCACACTTACTAACTTTTCAGGTTAGAGTTTTCTTAGCAGTAATTTTCACTACTATGCCATCAAGGACTCATTCTACAAGGCTCACCATTTTCATGTCTTTGTAGAGTATGTAATCTTGCGTTTGTGCCATTAAAGTGATGACTATGTAGTTTCCATCAGTGAAGACTGAAATAGCAAAGGCTGTGGAGCAGCAGAGGATCAGTTTTGGGATTTCCAGGTTTTAACTGTGTATGTGTAGAGCATTATCATTACATGAACCATTGATTGACCCCAGACTAATCCTGATCTGTAATGCTTTTTAATGAATGTTTTTATTGAGGTTTTTCCATTTTACCACAAGTTGCAACAAATCCCCAAAATGTAGGACAGTACAGAGTGATTATCATTCGATGTATTAATACAGAAAAAAATAGGAAATACGCATACAAGTAGTTCAGCTTTATCAATCATTGTAATTGTTGTAGTCGGTGTCTCATTTTGTACAGATAATGAAAGGATGCTAGATAGAGTTGGGGAAATCACAGGATAACAGGATTAAGCCATAAGTATGTCACCATGGTGCATGCCCTCTTGCACAGGATAACAGCTACACAATATGTGGGATCCCTTACGGAGTGAAATACAACTAATCAAGACCTAACTCATCAAGACACCAATCAACAGGATATCTTGGGGAGAGATACAATTCTCCTTTCAGTAAGATAAAGGAAACCCTCTAGAATTAAATATAACAAATCAGAGCCTGTATCCAGATACCTAGATAAAGAAAGGCCTGTATCAACACCTCACCAGCCCACATAAAGAAAGGAAACACCAGAGACAGGAACATCAGGATCAGCCAATAGATACCAGATGTGATTAGCAGTGTACATGTTTGCAAAAAGGATATGAGGATACAGTCCCCCACCTCTCCCAAGGGGAGTCCAAGCTTCAAGAAGGGCAATCTGAAAATCCTTATATAAGATCACTTGGAGAAGGGCAACCAACTTCTCTATCCAGTCTGATCTCCAATTGAAGATTACCCACTGTACATTCCATGAGCCACCTAATTCCTATCATAATCCTGCACAGCCAAGTAAATATAGAAGACCAAGCCAAGAAAGGCTAGATATCCAATGATTAGCCGACCTGAGAGTGCACTAGTAAATATTCCCCCTTCTCCAACAACACCAGAGGCAGCAACAACAGGAAAAAAAATCCCAGCCCCTTCCAGGATAGATGATCAGTCTGTACCTTCATTGGAGACCAGCAAGGATTCTTAAATCCCACAATAACAAAAGTACAAAGTGGGAGGTTCATTAGTTCTAACGGGGTTTTCCTCACCCACAGTGACAACTTATAAGACCATACAAGGGTGGCACAGTGGTTAGCATTGCTGCCTCAAAGCGTCAGGGACCTGGGTTCGATCCCCAGCTTGGGTGACTGTCTGTGTCGAGTCTGCATTTCTCCCCATATCTGTGTACATTCCCTCCCACAGTTTGAAAGGTGTGCTGGCTAAGTGCATTGGCCATGTTAAATTCTCCCTCTGTACCCAAACAGGGAGTGTGGTGACTAGGCGATTATCGCAGTAACTTCAGTGTAGTGTTAATGTAAGCTACTTGTGACACAAATAAATAAATAAACCTCTGAACCAAACCACATACCTGTTACCTTGCTGTGGGGCTACTCATCTTATCTATAAAGTGAAGGCTATCAAAAGTGTACTCCCTCAGTGTTAATGTAAGGATTACAACATTTTTGTATAAAAAAGTAAATACCACACAACCCTCTTGTCATACAACCAATTCAGCATGCTCCCCAATAGAAAGAATACCTCCAAACAATCCCCGGACAAGGGAATACCTTTATATTGCAAAGTATGAAACCCAAGAATTAGAATTTGACACAGGGTCAAAAGTAGCATGGACAGATCCCCTTACCCATCCAAATTCCCCCGGTACATGCATCAAAACCAAGGTGGAATGCAAACAGTAATGCACGTTGTGCCTTTCTCAATCCACCATCGCAGCATGCCAATGGACGAATAAAATCAAAGAGAAAGATCCTAATTTTCACAAGTTAACAGATAACATAAGCCTCTGTCATTCACCTCTGTCAGGATGAAAGACAATGGGGGCAATTCCTGCTGCACTGGGATATACAAGCGGAGCCATTTAGTAGGCTTCTCACTGGGTGCCACAGTGAGTCTCCCGCCACTAGATTTCTGGTGCCTTTTGAGATGAGGCTGGTGGGGGGAGAGGAAGGAAGGGGAATCACTGAAAATGGGGGGAACCTGCTGCCACTCTGCGGAGGGATCGGTAACAGAGGGAGGGAGGCCAGCGATTGGGGCTAAGCGTTGGGTAGGGGGGAGGAGGGACAGGGGACAGCGAACAGTGTTTGGGTGTTTGCTGTGCTGGCCAGCGTTCGGGAGGCCTTCAGTGCGGGATTTCTGTGCATGCACCAATCTCAGCTTTATGCCTCTGGTCTCTCCAGCGGTAACAGGCCCCATCTACAGCTTTTTCACATGAGTCACACTAGTGCACTCTGCAGTGCACAGAAAGTGGGAGATTCATTTTGAAAACCCCATTGAAAAACCCAGAGGGATTTACTCCAGTCTTTATGCAAATTTGACATTTAGAATTTTTTTGGGAGAATTCTGCCCAATATCACAAAATCAAGAGTATAATCAGAAGGGAACAAAGGTTAGGATTAGTGATGAACTGCATGGTCATCCACGGAGCTTGAAAAGTTCAAAACCGTGATGGGAACATTGAACAACATCCAGGATCCATCCAGAGTTTCAGTGAAGCCTTTGCATCTCCGCAATGTTGTTGTCCTGAAGCCCTAGTAAAGAGAAACCTAGGCCTAGGGCGTTGGTGAAGACCTGTCAAATCTGGCTGCCTCTAATCCTCCTCAACGAATACCAAGAACAAAACAATGTAACACCAGCATCAGAGTCTTTGACCAACCCTAGGCTTAGAAAATTGCGTACGGTATGCTCCATCGAACTCAAAATGCACAGGCTTCAAATCCTGATTGTGAAAGCATTTATTAAATCAGACCTAAGTCTAATTTTTAAAGAGTTAAAAACACTAATGGTATTTTGTGTTGATCTTGCCAATTGCATAGACTAAGATATTGTAAGACATATTATCCTCAGGAAAGATGATTTAATGCCTCAGTCTATAGACAATTTTTTAAGAAATTAAAAGAATGCAGGCAGTACTGGTAGAGAAATCGTTAATTGTGGCTTGTATGGTAAGTTATAACAATTTGTTTAATGTTAAGGGAGTTGATTGTGAAAATAGTTCCAGATGCTTTAAGAAAACCGTTGCTTAATCTGGAATGTAAACTCTCAAGCAGCTAGGCATAGATGATAGGTTTTATGGACTCATGATTGAAAGAATACCATTAAATTGGTGAGCAAGTGAGATGTCTCACACTGTTCCAAGAATGAACTGCTGAGCAAGCCAGAAGTTCTGTCTATCCTAGATGAAGTAAGAAGCCTCACAACACCAGGTTAAAGTCCAACAAGTTTATTTGATAGTAAACCCACAAGCTTTTGGGGTTTGCCCCTTCATCAGGTGAGTGGAAAGTTCTGGTCTCAAACAGAGCATATAAAGGCACACACAGTTTACAGAATACTGATTAGAATGCGAGTCTTAACAGCTAATCAATTCTTAAAGGTGCAGACAGTGTGAGTGGAAATAGTATTAAGCATAGGTTAAAGAGATGTGTATTGTCTCCTGACAGGACAGTAAATGAGATGTTGCAAGCCCAAGCAAGTCATGGGGGTTACAGATAGTGTGATATGAACCCAAGATCCCAGTTGAGGCCGTCCTCATGTGTGTGGAACTTGGTTATCAGTTTCTGCTCAGCGACTGCGCTGTCGTATGTCGTGAAGGCCACCTTGGAGAATATTTACCCGAAGATCAGAGGCCAAATGCCTGTGACCACTGAAGTGCTTGCATTTTAATCAGTATTCTGTAAACTATGTGTGCTTTTACATGCTCTGTTTGAGACCAGAACTCTCCACTCACCTGATGAAGGGGCAAACCCTGAAAGCTTGTGGGTTTACTATCAAATAAACTTGTTGGACTTTAATCTGGTGTTGTGAGACTTCCTACTGTGTTTACCTGAGTCCAATGCCGGCATCTCCACATCATATCCTAGATGAAGACAGAGGAGGAGGAGGAGACTAGCAAAAATAGTAAAGTGAATTTAGTGAGGTAAGGTGGTTTTAATCTGGCAAGATAGGCTGCAAAATAAATGACTGCTGATCTGTTAAAAAATCCCACAATGCAAATCAGGAGGTAACATGAACCTGTAAGATACAAGATGACAAGTTAAGTAATAGTTACGACATAAAGAATTTGACTCTTTATCTTCACATCTGAATGGGACACATAAGATTGCGAGCCATTTGCTGACTTTCCACAAAAATAGTTACTTGTCATGTAAAGAGAAAAGTTGCCTCAGATTTGAGGACAGGGTGACAAAGCTATCTTTGGCTTGGGTTTTGCTGGAATATCTTGGGAATACAATGGAAACCTTGAGGTTCTTGATAGAGGAGGAGCTTTTGTTATCATTGGCATCACAAGGAGACATGGTTGAATAATAAAGTGAATGAATGGATTGAATAGATGTATAAGGACACAATTTCTTCATTGAGATAGAAACAACAAATTTGAAAAGAGCTTAACCCTTTATCTGAAGTTATACTTGGTTATCTAGGCCTAGTGTTAATAAAGTGAAACATGTTTTATATAGATTAAAGTGTGAGGAAGAAATCTATGAATCAGTCAGCTTTTGGAAGGTAAGCATTGAGGGGACTGAGATCAAACTGGAGAACATAACTTAAAAGAGCATATCTTAGAAGAAAAATATTTCTAAAGGTGGTACAAAATGTAGACAATTAAAATGTGCCACTAGAGAAGTACAGTAATAGAAAAGTCCGTATGAACAACAATGGAAGTAATTCAGGCATAAGGACAAAAAAAACCCAATCGTGGACCAAGAAAGCAATAATAAAGTGGATTTAAAGACTAATCAGGAGAAATAAAACAAAAATTAGGTTTAATAGAAATGGCGAATATTTCTTGAAACATGTGCAATAAACCATGTGGAAAAAACTACATGGCTATTAAATAATCCCTAGGAACAGTAATAGACCAATCTTCTTATTAGGCTGGTATGACATCCAATGAGTACAAATGGATTATTCTTTTTTGTGTTCAAGGAGGAATGAAGGAGTCAAGATCCTGGCTGGAAACGTTGGCTTTATTCTGTCTTCTTAGATGCTGTTAGACCTGCTGAGATTTTCCAGCATTTTTTATCTTGTAATACTGGAATCAATCTGATTCCAGTATTACAAGGGACCTCCAACTCTTTTGGTTGGGTTCACTTATATTGTTATCTAACATAAATTTAACCTTCTGTCTTACATAGAGCGCTTTGCTTGGATTGAGGTTATAGGGCTTTTGCTTAGTTGGTTCTGCTTCTCCTAAATCAATCTCACGGATAGCCAGAGATGTCCAACCTGGTTGGTCTGTACATACTGGCTTAGTTCCCTTTTGTAGAGCAATTATGTCCTTCTGTTGGTCCTCAGGTAATTGGTGTATAGCACCTAGAGCCTCCTATAAAAGTAAAATCGTTACTTTCCTAGATGATCACAAAGTGCTTTCCCCTTTTAAGGTGAGAGTTGACTGGTGGTGATTTAACCTGAGGATCACCATCGAAGAGGAAATCAGGCCATAGGTGTCTCATGACCATCCTGGATTTGCCCACCTGATTTCTGGAGGCAATACTGTTTAAATGAATCATCATGAAAATGGTGACCAGCAAATTGATCTGGTTTTTCATGAGATATGGGTTGCCAAAAGAAATTCAATTGGACCAGGGATCAACTTTTATGTTGGGGATGTTTCAAGAGGTCATGTTGCACATGAAGTCATACTTGGTTATCTAGGTCTAGTGTTAATAAAGTGAAACATATAAAGTGGATTTAAAGACTAATCAGGAGAACTAAAGCAAAAATTAGGTTTAATAGAAATGGCAAATATTTCTTGAAACAGTAATAAAGCATGTGAAAAAAATTACATGGCTATTAAACCAATCCAGAATGGTCATGAGATACCTTTGGCCTGATTTCCTCTTCGGTAAGGGTCCCACACAATCCACTAGGATCCTGCTGAAGTGTTCATCAAATGCCAGAATCAGGATGATTGGAGGCTGAGACTTCCCAACCACTTTACAAGGATGATATGCCTTACAGAAATCAACATCCTTACTTTGTTTCAGCCAATAAAAATTTATCAAAATCCTCATCTGACTCATCCAAATACCCATATGACCTTCAATTGGAATAGCATGGCCAATCCTCAACCTCTCTGGCAGCACTAAGAGACAACCATTTGGTGTTCTACAGCTAATCCTCATCAGCTAGCCTCTGGGGAGGCCTCCACTTTCTCATTAAAATGTGATTCTTGATGTAATAACCTTTTGAACCTCTGCCTCCAAACACATTGCCTGAGATGAGCTCCTTAGATTAGGGGCTGCCTGTTGGGTCTTAACTAAGGTGGATCTGCTAAACAATTCATCACCACGCTCATCCAAGTCCTTCGAAAAATTTCAACTAAACAGACCATTGAGTCGTCCTTCTCAATAACTGAATCTGTGTCTTCTAGCCGAGTCCCATAAGCCTGGGCCCTAGTTTCAACACAATCCAAGAATATCTCAGGAAATTCCTCCTGTAAAGCTTGTCTCCGCAATCTCAGGTGGCTTTTCTAAAACTGTAGGACACCAGTACCTTTCCTCAGACAAGCTGTTTCCCAACAAATAATCACACTTTCCACGGGCAAACTGGAAGCAACACCAACAATAATAGTACCTGTGATTATGTCACATTTTAAATCAACTCAATACAAAGGCACGGTATTCATTTATGGGATGTGTGTGTCTCTGACTAGACTATTGTCCATCATTAATTGCCCTTGAACTCTGGCTTGCTAGGACCATTTCAGAGGCATTTAAGAGTCCACTGGAATCACATGTAGGCAAGACCAGATAAGGTTGGCAGATCTCCTTCCCTCAAAGACATTAGCGAACCAGATAGGTTTTTACAACAACTAACAATAGTTTCATGGTCATCATTCCAGATTTTTATTGAAATCATATCTTACAATCTGTTGTGGTGGGATTCAAACCTGAGTCCCCAGAGCATTACCTCAGTCGATGAATTACTAGTCCAGTGACAATACCAGGACACTGGTACTTCCCCAAAAGCTCTGTTGAGCCCCTGAATTAATACCTCAGTATTAATTGAACTATCTAGGAGAAAGTCAATTATTGGCCAACAGCCGCTCTGAATTTCTAAGAATAATGATCAACGTGCCTGCCTCACCGTATGAGGAAAAACACCCATAATTTTCTAACACCTGATTTACATTCTCAGTGAATCTGAGGTAGCTTCCCTGCTTGTTGTGAACTTTACTGGTCAGAGCATTGTTATCTTAGGAAACAGCAAAGGCTAAATCCTATGAATGAATTTGTCCGCAAACACAGGTTTCCTTTGTTTTACAAACTTGGTGTCTTCCAGGAAAGACTTTAACTCCAAATAGACACTTTCCCCCACCAACATTGTCTCCCTAAGTTATTGAAGTTCTGTTTCACCTTCAACCCACACCACCTGTTGAACACCATTTTCTTTTATCTGGCAAAGGCTGCATAGGCCTTGCTCATTCTCTTTTTCAGAGGTCTATAAGCCTCTGGCACCAATTCATAAGCACTGAGTATTGCAGTCTTTACTTCCTTATAATCACACAAATGCTCTGCTCAAAGAGTTCAGTATAGCTTCAAAACCTTCCCTACCAAAACACTTATAGGAGCACAGCCCAGTTTTCTTGCATCCAAATCATATTTGTGCCAAATTTCTTGAATGACACAAAATACACCTCCATTCCATTCTCACTAAATTTAAGTACTAGGTGAGACTCTTTTACCAAATCAAAATGTAGAGGAGTTCCATTTGAGTATTCAATCACTACCAGAAGCAGTGTTCCTTGAGCCCAGATGTCTTGTCAATTCTTCAAGCATCCTGTTCATCTTAGCTTCTGGTCTTGCCTTAATCACCACTCTGCCACTACCAATAAATCATCTTATTGCTTTTTCAAGTCCCTGAGAGTTAGCTCGTCTTAGCAAAGATTTGAACCTCAAAGATAATTGTATCACTATCCCAATAAAATATAGCAAAAGCAAATGTGAAATCTTTTTGGTTTCAATGCTGAAAAGTTCCAGTGAACCCATTTCAGTTTCTCTTCAATCAGATCATCCTGAACTCTAGACCCCAGTTTTGTTATGATCCCCGTGGAATCCGTAAGCCAAAAGAACCAAATTTACTGAATGATCCCAAATGAAGAAATCATCAATAAACTTTCACTTTTTGTAACTTTTCTATTGAATCAGAACCTGTGTAAATTAAGCATGAATGAACAGGTAAATCAAAGACCTATCTCATAGCTTTTGTTGGTAATCCAGCCTGCCTGTATTGTTCTAGTTTTAGCTACACAGTCCTTGCAAGTAGAATTTATATCTCTGGAACTTTCTCACCTGGAAGAGCAAAGGCAGCAGTCATAGCTTCCAAAGGATGTGGTAATATGGATCTACACAAATCCCTCTCACCAGCTGTTCACTTTTTTGTGTCTGTGTTCCATAGCCTCTGTATTTCTGCTTCCTTCCTATGGGTAGTTTCAAGGTTAAGGGTTGTCAGGTCAAATGGATCAGTATTTCTTCTCCAGAAATTACAGTTGATCCCTTTACAAGTGATACAAACTCTTAAAAGTCTTTTTTTAAACATTTTTAAATAGCAGTTGCAAATTCCTCAAACATTTTAAAGTAATTACCAATTTTTCTTACTTGTTACTGCTTCTAGGTTAAAGATCATCACAAACCTCAATCAACTTGTGTCCTCTTTATATACAACAATGAAGACTGAAGCTAATAAACAGTCTCCACCAGCAGTAGCTATAACAGGAAACAGAATTTTCTTTTGCCCTAACTTTGTAGCCACTGGACTTCAGTTGCCATTCATCAAGCATTTGGCAGAGGCTTGTATATCGTTGTTGTCAGAGTAATGCAATTCCCATTTATCATTATGAATTTATGTCAACATAGTAATTCCATTGACATTTCAAACCTCTATTTGTCCCCCATATTCCGGTTGTGAGTTGTGACGCATAGTGTCTCAGGTTTACCTGTCTAAAATCCCAATTCTTGCTTGCCAAAAGTAAGATTATAAATTCAGCAAATCCTAACAATTTTTGAATTTTGAGAATCCTCAAGGAAAGGGATATACAGTTATAATCAATACATAATATAAATTTTTTAAATCAAAACTTATATTGCTCTTTATGGTCCCTCATGGTGAGGCTAGACCTGTGAAAACCCACGCTACTGATGACATCACTCACGCTAAAGACATCAGTGCGTACATTCAAATAGGAAGGTGCTTACAATACCATTCGATAATACTTGTTATTTATAAAAAGAAACTAGTGACATCTTTGACCCTGATATTTATTCAGGCCAGGAAGAGAAGAGGAGGGTGGGATCGCAAGGAGGTTTCTTCAACCGGAATCCTAAATCAGGACATATTTTACAAAAATGTCAACAAGTTTCCCACCTGATTGCCAGTCAAACTGGTGGGCTGTCAGTCTGGAATGTAGCCAAGGACATGTTAGTTAAGTCTTGCGTTGCAATGCAGAGAGGTTGGGCGAAGTGGAAATAAGATGCAAGTGGCTCTGGCATTTGTTAACCATTCCGATTTGCTTTTGCCAAAGTAGTCATGAGTCTCATTCTTGAGCTGTTGCAATCCATTTGGTGTGGGTACACTCATAGTAATGTTAAAGAGACAGTTTCCAAAGTGTGGCCCTGAACCAAACATGGGCAAAAGGAGGTGAGAGTGATCTTGACCCAGTGACAGGGGAAGAGCAGTGATTTAGTTCTAAGTCAAGCTTGTACGCAACTCGCAGGGGAGCTTGCAGTTGGTGATTTTCCTACGCATCTTCTGCCTCTTCTTCAGATGGTGCAAGTCATACGTGTGAAAGGTCTTTTGCAGGAGCCTTGGCAAGTTGCTGCATTGCATTTTGAATGTGGTGAACATTCCTTCCACTGTGTGCTGGTGATAGAGAGAGTAAATGTTTAAGGTATTTGATGGGGTGACATCAAGTAGGTTGCTTTGTTGAGCTTCTTGAGTTGTTGATAGTGTCAAGCTTAGTGGTTGTTGATGGTGTCAAGCTTCTTGAGTTGTTGAATCTGCACTCATTCAGGCAAGTGGACAGTATTCATCAAATTCCAAGTAAATGGTGGACAGACATTGGGGAGCCCCAGGAATAATTCCCAGTCTCTGACCTGACCTTGTTGCCATAGTATTTATAATCTGTTTCTGGCCAATGATACTCTCCAGGAAGTTGATGAGGGATTCATCAATAATAATGTTATTGCATGTGAATTGAGACATTTAGACTCTTTCTTGTTAGAGATGGTCACTTTCTGGCACCTGTGTGGCATTAATGTTACTTGTCACTTATCAACACAAGGCTGGATGTTGTTTCTTGTAAGCACAGACTGTTTGATATTGAGGAGTTGCAAGCAGTACTGAACACTGTGCAATCGTCAGTGGAAATACCCATTTCTGACCTCATGTTGGAGGAAGTATCATTGATGATGCAACTAAAAATGCTGGAGCTTATAAATGGCCTGCAACAACCACAACAATCTACCTCTGAGCTAGGTTTGATTTCAATCAGTGGAGAGTTTTCCTCTTATTCCCATTGATTTCAATTTTGCTTGGCCTTCTTGATGCAATATATAGGCAAATGCTACTTTGATGTCATGGGCAGTCACTCTCACTTCTGCCCATATTTTGTCCAGGGCTGCACTAAGTCTGGAGCTGAGCGGTCCTAGCAGAACTATTTAAGGAAGGATGTGCTGGCCTTGGAAAGGGTCCAGAGGAGGTTCACAAGAATGACCCTTGGAATGAAGAGCTTGTAGTATGAGGAATGATTGAGGACTCTGGGTCTGTACTCATTGGAGTTTAGAAGGATGAAGGGTCTTCTTACTGAAACTTATAGGATATTGTGAGGCTTGGATAGAGTGGACATGGAGAGGATGTTTCCACTAGTAGGAAAACCTAGAACCAGAGGGCAGAACTTCAGGCGAAAGGGATGATCCTTTAACACAGAGGTGCGAAGGAATTTCTTCAGCCAAAGCAGTGAATCTATGGAACTCTTTGCTATAGAAGACTGTGGAGGCCAGGTCACTGAGTGTCTAAGAGAGAGATGGATAGGTTCTTGATTAATAAGGGGATCATGGGTTATGAGAAGAGAATGGAAATGAGAAAAATATCAGCCATGATTGAATGGTAGAGCGGACTCGATGGATCAAGTAGCCTAATTCTGCTCTTATGTCTTATGGTCACCTGAGCCAGAAAACATCTAATTTGTTTTAATCTTCAGCAGAAAATGGAATTAAACCACAATTTGTGATAGACCAAAAATATTTTGAATTGGATCCTTTATGTATGCAATTAAAGCTTCATCTGCATACTTTCATTACATTTTAATATTTCCTTTACCACTATGCTACTGTCTCCTTGTGTAATTAGTAATAATGTTACTGGACTCGTAATGCAGAACCCTAACTATGATGTCAAGATAAGAGTTCAAATCTCACACGTCAGCTTATGAAATTTAATTTCAATTAACTAATAATTCTGATATTGAAAGCTCGTCTCCGTAATGGTGATAACAAATCTATTTTTGTTAGTCATAAAAAGTCATCAGGTTTACTAATGTTCTTTAGGGAAGAGAATCTGCCAACCTTCCCTGATCTGGCCCATGTGTGATTAGCAGTGACAGAAATGCGGTTCATTCTTAGCTACCTTCTGAAAGGGCTTATCAAGCCACGCAGTTCAAGAGCAATTAGGAATGGGCATCAAATGTTGGCCTTGCTGTTGATGCCCACATTCTATGAAAGATTTTAAAAATTCCACTGCCATTTTCACCCTCTTGTGAGAAATTTTTATCAACATAATTTTGTATCACTATATAGTCATTGATTTGTGAAAAAAAAATTGAAGGTCATAGAGTCATAGAGGTTTACAGCATTGAAACAGGCTTTTCAGCCCAACTTGTCCATGCCGCCCTTTTTTTTAAAACCCTTAAACTAATTCCAATTGCCTGCATTTGGCCTATATTCCTCTATACCCATCGTACCTATGTAACTATCTAAATGCTTTAAAAGATAAAATTGTACCCACCTCTACTACACTTCTGGCAGCTTGTTCCAGACACTCACCACCCTCTGTGTAAAAAAATTGCCCCTCTGGACACTTTTGTATCTCTCCCCTCTCACCTTAAACCTATGCCCTGTTGTTTTAACTCCCCTCGTTTGGGAAAAGATATTGACTATCTACCTTGTCTATGCCCCTCATTATTTTATAGACCAGTGTCATTTTAAATTATTTTACTGTTGCATTGCACTATAATATGATAGAAATAATGGTTATCATGAAGATTATTGCGATAGAAATAGATTTGTTTTATACATTTGTTGAACAATCATTAGTTACAAATTGATTAACTGATATTTCTGAATAATCGCTGATTATCAACCAAGTGATTTTTGAAATGCATGAATAAATGTTGGAAGTTTACAGAGTTTCTTCTGGTAAAATTTCGTATAGGTAAAAAAAATCAAGATCCAAATGCACTGAGAGTGGGAATTATAAGAATTCTCACAACATCAGATTAAAAGTCCAACAGGTTTATTTGGAATCACGAGCTTAAGAAAGGAATCATCCTTTCCACCTGATGAAGGAGCAGCGCTTCCTCACCTGATGAAGGGGCAGCACTCCGAAAGCTTGTGATTCCAAATCAACCTGTTGGACTTCAAACTTGTGAGACTTCTTACCGTGCCCACCCCAGTCTAACGCCAGCATCTCCACATCGGCAGAGACTGTGACTAACATCTTAGCAAACGCCAACCTTCATTGAATTTATTATTACTATAGCATGGCTTGTGACTTGAGTTTTTATTTTATAATTTAAAAAAATGTAACTTACACAATGAGAAAGTAATTGATCTATCAGTACCTGAACTGAGCAATTTAGGGATTAATTGGATGCAGAGTGGAGCTTTCAGCTCAAAAATACGTTTGGAACCCTTCTTCAAAGAAATTCTCTTAATCTGAATTGGATTTCCTTTTTTTCCTCTTATAAAGTTTGCCTCTACAGTTAATTGGCTTGGCTCAAGATGATAGTTACAAAGGGGAGGCAGAAACCAGTATGAAACAGGAATCAAGGTTAATGAAGGAGGTGGAGTGTTGGACACTAAAGGTAGGTTTGGGATTAGGTTAGATAAATTGGATATTATTGCGAGAACATATAATTTTGAATAAATTATTCTTTTCAGTATAGTGTTTACTCCAGTTCTGATGGTTGGTTTCCATTTTCTATTTGAAATTGGGAGTACAGTATGTGTAGATGTTAAGGAACCTGTTGCTATATAGTTCAGTGAGGATGACTGTTTTAACATACCAAAATGTTTTACAGGCTGTTCAGAAATCTTTACAAAAGAAAACATCAGCGAGAGAAGATGCAGTTGCATCCACAAGTAACCTAGATGAGGTAGTAGAAGTATTTGCGAGTTTCTTAGTCTCTGTCATAATTACAAACTCATGAAACAATTTTATTTTCTTTGAATAATTCAGGCTACTCTAAACATGATAGTTTTTTGGAATAAGAATTATCTATGTTAAACTTTAAGATCGGGCAGTTTGTTGTCAGACTTTTTACAAACTTTAAGATCGTCAGAGAAGTGCAAGAATCTAAAACCTAGTGCAATATTCTTACAAGTATCAACATTATGGAGCAAGGTCTCTAAAATCCAAATATATACCTTGTTTTGTGCCTTCCCATTGACTATTATGATGTCTTGGAAGTAATTCTATTTTTATTCTTCAAGTTCTCACCTTAGATTCCATTTGATAGTCATATATTTGTATGCATTAGTAGTCAAAAAAAATTGGTATACATTTATTTAGAAATAATCCCCAGCTGTTCATGGTGTTTTAACATGCTGAAAGGCACTTTGAATTATAAAGCCTGCATTGATTTGAAACCTGAAGGTTTAAATGTGCAGTTTTGATATTGAACAAGCGCTCAAACAATGTTAATTTTTACTCAGGTGGTTTGGTTATGTTTTTATATATGGCACTTTTGACACCTTGCTAGAATGATGAGGCTCACGGCTCTCTGGATATTATAATAAAGCTGTCAAGATGCAACAGGTGTTGGCAATGTATGGTGAAAAATTGGGCTGCGGCTAGAGTCGCTGCAGCCTAGGGTATTGGAGTCCAGGGTGAGGTATATAATATTCTTGGACCAGGGTATTTTGCTCCTGTTGGCATCAAGCAGGTTTGGCAGTGGAAGCAGAAAATATAGTAAGAAGGATAAAGATGTGTTTTATATCAGCGTGAAAGCTTCCTGCGATCGTACCCTCCCTCCAACAGTAGCAGGAAGTGTTTTCCACTGTTCAACATCGGGATCTTCATTTGAATATATTTGTAACTCGTTATCAGGCTCATAGACCAGAATCACAACCACCGTCAAAAAATCCATCTACGGCGATGTGATGTCAGAAAGGTACGAATCACAGCTGGCTTCAAAAGGTGTACCCCTCATGAGCACTACTCCAAGGGAAGCTTGGAGGTGAGTGCAGCCCTCACACGGTGGCTCCGCTTATTAAAGGGGTTGACTTGGGCTTATCAGCTCTGATAAGGTGTGACCAGACTTTGATTCGGGGGCAATCAGGCTCTGACAGGGTGTGAGCAGACTTTGATTCAGGGGCAATTGGGCTCTGACTGTGAGTGAGCAGCCTTTGATTTGGGGGCAATCAGGGTCTGACTGGGCGTAACCAGCTTTCACTGGGAGTATAAGCTCTGACTGGGGGTGACCAAGCTTGACAAGCTTGGGTGGACTCCAGAGTATTGGGGGGTGAAGGGAATCTGTCTAGTGTGAAAAGCACCATTCCTGAGGTTCCCTACTGCTGCTGGGTCATGGGTTTCTTGGAAGGGCCTCATTGAGAGAAGAGAAGCTTGTTGCAGTGCAGTGGATGGATGATTGTTCTATTCAAATTTAGTGAAAGTTGGGGGGGACACTTCTGGAGGCAGATGTTGACAAGGGCAAGGCTAATGGAAAGACGTGTTGTGATCATTACCCCAGCTGTTCAGTTGTAACTCATTTGACATGCCTGGAGTCATGCAATTATTTTCACTCAAGCACCACTTACGTGGCTGAATGCCATTGATTGTTGCTCAGCATTTACCTCTTGATGCACTGACTTCCAAGATGGCTGACTGCCATGGTGTGCTGTACCATACACCAACTGGGCAGCACACACTCTCTGTGATAAAGATCCCATCATTGGATCAGAACAGTTAACCATAGTCCCTACATTGCAGGAGGACAGTGATGACTTGCAATAGGGACAGCACATAGTTCTTCACAGAAGTTCTGTGAATGTGTGACCCCTGTCTGACTGACTGACAGTTCGATTATTCTCAATGACTAGGATCAAATCATGGAGATGCAGGGGTGAAAGTTTCATCTCTCCTGATCTTGAGTTTTGCTTGCTCATTGAATTGGCAGTGGCACACTGCTGAGAAACACACTCCTAATGATTTTCTGTGTGTTAAGGTGTGTATTGTGTGCAAGACGTTGGAGTAAAGCTTGAGACAATGCATGTGCTTCAGATAAGAGTGCAGAATGCAGTAGAGTAGTCAAAACTGGCCACCCAGTCATGTGGTGTGAGGCCGGGCTGATGTGAGGTGTTGTCAAAGTAGAATGTGAAGTAAGGATTGGACGTCAGTGTTGTGGCCAATAAGTCAATGGGTTTTGAGTGGCAACTTCAGACAATAAATGAGCAAAGAGTGGTCCTTCGGATTCAGAAGTTAACTGTTAAATCTCTCCCTTTGATACTGAACTGAGGAGAACTATTGAAGCACGGAATCTGGTGATTTCATTGTCACTTCTATTTGCTCATGGGCAGGAAAGAAGAAGTAGAAGTCAACTACTCCCGGCTCGACAAAGAAAAGAGCAGATCTGTGAAGAGGAAAGGGTGGTAGGGTCTGCTCCTCCTGCAGAGGATGAACCCTGACAGCCATTAACCAGAGGCACTTGCTAGACCCAGTGTCTATAGACAGTGTCTAATATATCTGAAGATGTCTGAGACATTTGAAGACTAAGCATATCGAGGGAACAGGTTGGTCATCTGCCTTCTTCTGTGGGATTTGGCATCATGGCGATTTGGAGGGCAGCTATTGCCAGTGTCGCTCAATCTTTATGCCAGTGGCTCCTTCCAGGATTCCACAGGTGACTTCTGTGGGATTTTGCAAGCCTCTGCACACAAGTGCATCCAGGAGGTGATAGATGCAATATTTACACGGGTACACGACTTGTCCATTTCGACCGGAATGTTGCAAGCCAGGATGCAAGGGCAATGAGTTTTGTACAAATCTCTGGGTTTCAACAGGTGAAGGATGCCATCAACTGCACTGGCATGGCACTTAGATCTCCAGAGCATCAAGCAGCGAACTATGTAAATCTCAAGGGTGTCCAATAAGGACATCATATGCCTCCTATGAGCACTGATCTCCCATCTGACTGATGGATAAAGCTGCTGTCAAGGTATGGAGCAGTCGCTCATTATCCTTACACTGAAGGAGAATGACAGTGACTTGCAGTGGGGATAATGCATAAATCCTCAGAGTTTCAATGAATGTTGGACTATCATCTGGCTGATAGCAGTTTGTTTGCTATCAATGACTGGGATCAAATCATGGTGATGCAGCGGTGAAAGCTTTATCTCTCCTGATCATACATCATCCTTCTTGAGCTGTACCCTTTCATTTCAGTGTCAGTGGAGGTTGAGGCATATGAGATAGGGGAGCCAAACCAATTCTAGATCCTGTTCTCCTGAACCAAGGTCATCTCTAACTATTTCATAAATGCCATCCTTGATTAACAGTGCTATCTGTCCACCTTTACCCAGCTTCCTGTTCTTCTTGAATGTCATACATCCCTCAATATTCAGGACCTGATTCTCATCATCCTGCAACCATGTCTTTGTAATGACCATTAGATCATATTTATTTACTTCAGTGTACACTATCAATTTGTTTATTTTGTTATGAATGCTACATGCCTTCATATACAGAGCCTTTTGTTTAGTCCTTTTGTTATGTTTATAACATCTAGTCTTGATTCGAGTGCATTTTTATCATCATAGAATCCTCATAGAATCCCAACTGTGCAGAGGGAGGCCATTCAGCCCATTGAGTCTATACTGACCACAATACCACCCAGGCCTTATCCTCACAGCCCTGTGCATTTACCCCAGCAAATCCTCCTGACGCTAAGAGTCAATTTAGCATGGCGATTCCACCTAACCTGCACATCTTTGGACTGTGGGAGGAAACCAGAGCACCCAGAGGAAATCCACCCAGACATGGGGAGAATGTGCAAACTCCACACAAAAAGTGACCCAAGCCAGGAATCAAACCCAGGTCTCATAGTTTTTTTTTCTCAGTGCCTTCATGCTATTCTCAAACCCTCATTTCCCATTTTACTATTTCTACTCCTTCATATACAATGACTGGGATTCTCCAACCTTGTCCATGGCTGTGAGTCTCTGGTCCTGCTGCTGTGAATGGAGTTTTGGTTGAGTGCCACATTCTCTGCTCTTGCTGGCAGTGGTGGCTGTTCATACAACATTGAGAATTCCAGCCTTTATCTTTCCACATTTGATCCTTTGCCATCACTATTTATTGTAAAAACCTCTCTAGCTGATTACGTAATTCACAAAAACATTGATCACCATTTGTTTCAGGTGTAGACTGTCCAGACGGTACTGGTCCAGATGGACTTCCCCAGTACTGGTGCCAGTGCCCCACAAATTGGAACCCACTTCTCTCAGACCAGTCCTTGAGCCATGTATTCAGCTCCCTAATTTTATGCACCCTATGCCAATTTGCAGATAGCTTAGAAATGATCCTGAGATAATAAACTTTGCAGTTCTACATTTCAATTTAATGCCTAGCTCCTCAAACTCTCTATGTAGAACCATTTTTCTAGTTTTACCTAAGTCATTGGTACCTACATGGACTACAACAAATGATTACTCCTCCTCCCACTGCAAGATTCTCTTCAGCTATGAGCAGACCCAGCTGGGGTCACAGCTGTCCAGACTCTTGCTCTTTGCTGCAAAAAACAGTCAAGCCCCTTCAATATACCGTTCCAATTACCACTACATTCTTCTTTGCTCCCTCCACTTGAATGGCTTCCTGTGTCACGGTCATCCACCCTGCAGCCCTCACTCATCCAAAGAAGCTGAGAGAACCTCACACCTCTTGGACAATTGTAGAGGTTCACATTCCTGCATTCCTGTCCTGTGGATTCCCTTACGTGCCACTTGAATAAAACGTTGAACATATTTTAAAATAAATAAATAAAAATATTTTTGAAAGTATTTTATTATTGTCACAAGTAGGCTTCCATTAATGCCGCATTGAAGTTACTGTAAAAGTCCCCTGTCGCCACACTCCGGCGCCTATTTGTGTATACTGAGGGAGAATTTAGCAGGGCCAATGCACTTTAACCAGCACGTCTTTCAGACCGAGGGAGAAAACTGGAGCACCTGAAGGAAACCCACGCAGATATGGGGAGAACTCCACACAGACAGTGACCCAAGCTGGGAATTGAACCCAGGTCTCTGGTGCTGTGAGGCAGCAGTGCAAACCCTGTATATGCACAACACCTTGGTGATATTAGAGGGAATATGGTGTTCCAGTGCAAATTTGTTGCATTAACAACATCATTTGAATTGAATTGACTTGACTATTAAAATAATGTCTAGGAGCTTAGAACTTAGAACATTACAGCGCAGTACAGGTCCTTTGGCCCTCAATGTTGCGCCGACTTGTGAAACCAATCTAAAGCCCATCTAACCTACGCTATTCCAATATCATCCATATCTTTATCCAATGACCATTTAAATGGCCTTAATGTTGGCGAGTCCACTACTGTTGCAGGCAGGGCATTCCACACCCTTACTACTGTCTTAGTAAAGAACTTATCTCTGACACGTGTCCTATATCTATCACCCCTCAATTTAAAGCTATGTACCCTCTCCATCTCCATCCGAGGAAAAAAGCTTGCACTGTCTACCCTATCTAATCGTCTGATCATCTTGTATGCTTCTATTAAGTCACCTCTTAATCTTCTTCTCTCTAATGAAAACAGCCTCAAGGCCCTCATAAGACCTTCCTACCATACCAGGCAACATCCTGGTAAAGCTCCTCCATACCCTTTCCAATGCTGCCACCTCCTTCCTATAATGCGGCAACCAGAACTGTACGCAGTACTCCAAGTGCGGCCGCACCAGAATTTTGTAGAGCTGCAACATGGCCTCATGGCTCCGAAACTCAATCCCTCTACCAATAAAAGCTCACGCACCATACACCTTCTTAACAACCCTATCAACCTGGGTGCCAACTTTCAGGGAAATATGCACATGGACACCGAGATCTCTCTGCGCATCCACACCACCGAGTATCTTACCATTAGCCCAGTACTCTGTATAGCAGGTATAGAGGCCATTGCCAAAATATTGCTGCCATTCATATCAGCTGGATCTTAAGGTTCTGCTGACAGCGCACCCCCCCGTCGCAGGTTTCCTGGGGTGGTGAGTCCAATGGGAAACCCCATTGACAACACTGGGACCATAGATCCGGCCACCTGCAAGCAGTGTGACACCACCTGCCTTGGAGAGGGAGAAAAAAAAAATCCGCCCTGTATGTTCCAATGAATGATGGATTGAATCAACAGCACGTTCCTTCTACTGTTCACAATAGGGCAAAGTGCTGACCGCACGCAACCAGCCCCAGGCGTGTAAAGCTTAGAAACCAGTGTCTAACGTTAGATGTGATTCCGCGATTGGGCAGCACTCACTGAACAATCCTAAGTGCGCTCGGAATTCAAGGGCGGCACTGTGGCACGGTGGTCAGCACTGCTGCCTTACAGCTCCAGGGACCCAGGTTTGAGTCCCGGCTTGGTCACTGTCAGTGTGCAGTTCTCCCCTCACCGTGTCTGCGTGGGTTTCCTCCGGGTGCTCCGGTTCCTCCCACAGTCCAAAGATGCCCAGGCTAGGTTCATTGGCCATGCCAAATTGCCCCCCAGTGACCTGGGATGCGCAGGCTAGAGAGACCAGCCGGATAAATATGTCGGGTTACAGGCCTGGGTGGGATTGCTGTTCGTGCAATCTCGATGGGCCGAATGGTCTCCCTCTGCACTGTAGGGATTCTATGGTTCCATGAATGACATTAACAGCCAATTTTACCCTGTCTGTCAGGGTCATAATGTGACTCATTTATGCTTGCTTGCTAATACAATGTAATTATATTTATGTAGGGCAGTAATACTCATAGTATTACAGTCATTAGCTCATTTGCCCATCATTGTGGTTCACAAGAACCTTTCAGTTAGAAAGGCACACTGCTGGAAATAGTCTGGATTTTCCATTTCTTCATTTAAAACAAGTTACTATCAGCATTAAAATATTGACAATTGCCAATCTTAGGTGACAAGTCAATGTCCTGGAAAGATAGATACAATACTGAACACGTGAGTTACTAAAACTCCAAGACATGGAAATTATTGAGAGGGTAGAAAAACCACGATATTCTGAATTTTCAAACTGAAATATCTGTTTTTTTCAGAGTGCTATGAAGTCAAAAAATACCTCAGAGCAAGTTACAGAAGATGAAGCCTCATCTGAAATTAGGAATAAAACAGGCAATGATCAACAAAGCAATTCATCAGGTAACGACAGGAATAACACCTGTAATGTTAAATGTATTATTGATGTTGTTAATGATTTTGAAGGATGATTGCTAATATTTCAATAAAATGTAGTCAAATATTGAATACATAAAATAGAAAAATCTGAAATACATATTAATGTTCGCTAAAAAAAAGTTATTGTTTTTTAAATTTTTAAATCTTGTTAGAAAAGATTTTTAAGGAATTATAAAGTCTGAGAATACTTAATACTTTCTGAGGTACCTTTTAATCTTCCTTTCAATTTTTATCTGTTCACACTTTTTTGAAGTGCTCTGGGACAGATGTGTTATAAGAACAATGGCAAGCAAATAAAGACCTTCTGTTCCACTTCGGCATCCAATGCATGACACAAAGCTCCTTCCAAAAATCTACCGTTCCTTGGG
Organism: Carcharhinus amblyrhynchos; assembly: GCF_965287045.1. NCBI lineage: Eukaryota > Metazoa > Chordata > Chondrichthyes > Carcharhiniformes > Carcharhinidae > Carcharhinus > Carcharhinus amblyrhynchos. The sequence continues at coordinate 41,102,453 of NC_137335.1, read as the reverse complement.
AAAAGGGTGATTTTGTGGCTGCAAGCCTTGATCCGACCTTATGCTGATTAAAATTGTGGCCCTTGGTCCTCTCTAACCTATTTAATTGCTACTGAAGCTTCACATCACCAACTGGAACTGACCCTGTTCCCTGCATCATCTTATAAATCTCAAATCACGCAGAAGACTCCACTTTTCTCAAATGTAGCATCCCATCTCTTCAAGCCTACATTAATGACTAATATGCTTTATACTGGAAATTAGTCTACTTGTCTTCCTTTTCACCCTTTCCAAAAATCACCTAGCTTGTAAGGAGACCAGAACGGGACATTATTCTAAGTGAGGCCTGACCAAGGTCATGTATCAGGATAAAATAGTATGCTTCATCTCATAATCAGTTGTCCTTTGAATGCACCCCAACACCCTATTTGCCCTAACTATCACTTCACAACATTTCTTACATAACTTTTAAGATGTATGCATTAGAACATCCAGATTGCATTTTTTCTCCACCTTTTAAACATAACTTGCTTTTTGCATTAAGGAGTAACAGATTTGTGTTGTCTGATGCAGCAGAAATTAATTTAAGACCATGAAATATGTCAAATATTCAACAGAAGTGTTTTAATAGAACAATTTTAATTTATTTACCAATTTAAAAAAAGAAGCAATACTGAAGTATGTTCTATTTATTCATTATTTATTAGTGTCACAGATAGGCTACATTAACAATGCAATGAAGTTACAATGAAAATCCCCAAGACACCACACTCCGGCGCCTATTCAGGTACACTGAGGGAGAATTTAGCATGGCCAGTACATCTAACCAGCATGTCTTTCGGACTGTGGGAGGAAATCGAATCACTCGGAGGAAACCCACATAGACACAGGGAGAACATGCAAACTCCACACAGTGACCCAAGCCAGGAATGGAACCCAGGTCTTTGGCACTGTCTTCTGGTGAAGATGCTAGAACTAGAGCAATGCTCCTGAGAGCATCAAGATCTCATTTGGGCATTGTGCAGTGTACACATTATATAGCTTTGGTTTAGTATCCACAATGATTGGATTGCAGAGGGACAGACAGTTGCTACTGAAGCTCTGCATCACCAACTGGTGACCTATGAAAGAAAGAATTTGCTTTCATGTAGTGTCTTTTGCAGTCTTAGGATATCCCAAAGTGCTTCACAGTAATTTAGTTACTTCTGAAGTCGAATGACTGCTATAAAATAGGGAAACCTTGCAGTCATTTTGCACACAATGTCCCATGAACAGCAGTGAGGTAAATGGTCAGATAGTCTGTTTGGTAATGCTGGTTACCAAATACAGGATACATATTGGTTGGGATGCTGGAAGTACTCTCCTGGTCATCATTCTTCTTCAAATTGTGCCATTAGATTTTTGGATCCACCTGAAAGGCTTCAGTCTGAAGTCTCATTCAATTTGTAAAAATGCAGCAATCCCTTAACTGCACTGAAGCATCAGCCTGGACTATGGACTTTGGGCTGGATCTTGAACCCACAATCTTGCAATTCAAGGACAAGAGTGCTATTGACTGAGTCAAGACTAGAACTTTTAAGACTGCCCCCAAGATGAAAAGAGCTGGCAAAGGAAGTTTTGAACTTAGTCTTCTGTGGCATGCCCAGTTATCTAAATTAAGAGGCAAACAGGTCACAGTGCTCCAAGTCTTTGTTGATTGTTGATCAGCCAGCAAAGCTGATTAATTGGACCTGGAGGAGTAGATATTATCTGGGGATGACATTCTTCTCACTCAGCTTCAAATAACCCTGCAAGCCAATACCCTAGCGGGATGTTTTTTTATTGCACAAACAGCGATAAGCTTATTTGTACTGATAAGCCGTGTGATATTAAACGCCAGCGTAACCCTACAGTATTTGGGATCCTTCTTCCTTTGCTGTTAGCAATCTATGTATAATAACATTGCACTACCTTGAAAAAGAGTAGTGGCGTTATCATTCCAGTAAGATCTGCTTTCTGGGGACTTTTTTTCACTAGTATGATAGTAAAGCAGTACCTTACCTTGTTTGAAAGTGGAGTCATAAAATAGAGGAAAAAAGATTAATTAATTGAAGCACAATAATTTAGAGCAGCACTTGATAAAGTAGCTTCTTCATTTGTAGAGATATTAGTTCCGTAGCAGCATAAACAAAAGTAAAAAGATAGAGGACTTAGAGTAAGTTGTGGGCAAGAGATGCATGTGAATGGCCTGGATTTTCATCCCAAGTGAGATCCACCTGAGGTAAAAGACTTCTGAATGGTGGGATATTTGTTCTGGGGTGCGATACAAGATGAAGTCAGATTCACTGCCCTCAGAATTGGCCACTAGAGCTGCTAAATGCCAAGACAGGTTGTTTAAAGGCTCAACTCAATGCTGTGCGATTTTTTTCTGGTTGTTTTCTTAATATCAGGTCCTCTAGTCCTCACTTCTCATGCCAACTCCCAGTTACATACATGCCAACTCATGTCACCCACCCACCCCTGATGGCCTCACACCCTGTATGCCAAGCCATACCTCTCACCATTTAAGAATCTAACTATCTACCCTCAACTTCAATGACATTACCATTGCTGAATCCCCCACAATCAACGTCCTGTGGGGGCGGGGTTACTATTGACCAGGAACTGAACTGGATCAGCCGTGTAAATACTATGGCTACAAGAGCCAATCAGTGGCTGGGAACTGTGAAGAATAACTCAACTCCTGACTTCCCAAAGCCTGTCCACCATCTATAAGAAAACAGGAGTATGCTGGAATACCCTTCACCTGCTTGGATGAAAGCAGCTCCAACAACACTCAAGAAGCTCAACACCATCCAAGATAAATCAGCCCATTTGATTGGCACCTCATTCACCACTATAAACATTTACTCCCCCCATCACCAATGCATGGTGACAACAATGTGCATCATCTACAAGATGCACTTCAGGAACTCACCAAGGCTCCTTCAATAGCACCTTCCAAAATGCAGCCTCTACCACCTAGAAGGATAAAAGCAGCAGATGCATGGGAGCACTACCACCTGCAAGTTACCCTCCAAGCCACATACCATCTTGAACAACGTCACCATGCCTTCATTGTCACTGGGTCAAAATCTTGAGCCTCCCAAACAGCAGCATTATTGCAGTATCTACACCACAAGAACTGTTGCTGTTTGAGAAGGCGACTCATCACCACCTTGTAGAGAGCAGTTAGGCATCATCATCAATTGCTGGCCTAGCCACATCCTATTTAATAAAAAACTTTGTTGCCAACTCATGAGCCCCTACCCACCACTCTTTGCTCTTGCACCATGCCAACGCGTCCAGTATCCAGTGGATAGGCCTCAGAAGCCAGGCAAAGAAAAAGTAAATTCATAAATTTGTATTACAGATTTCACTATATCAAAGAAACTCATGCACGAAAGCTCATTCAATACATATAAATCCCCAAGTACTTAATTCCATATAAAAACTAACCTTTATATTTATAACCCCACATCAAAGATGACCAGTCCTTTAACAAGCTCTTTGAGGTGCCAGTGGTGAAATTACAGCCCCCCACTGGATTATGATAGATTGTGGAAAGTAGTCAAGCATTAATAATGCTATAATAATAGCACTTAGGGTTATATCAACAAACAGCTATTGAAACGTATGGGACGTAGTTTTTTTCAATTCTCAGACACATGCAGGCAGTTTTTTTCCATTTTTAAAGGCTGGCTATTTCACTAACTTGAAAGCTGGACAATTCTACAGACCTTATCTATCTTCCCAAGAATTTATGACTTCTCTAAAGATTTGTAATTCACACAATGCGGGACAAGGATCTTGCTGCTATGAAGATGTGTCTCTTTGAACTGAGAATTGAGTTTGGGGTCTCCCACATGTATGAGTCATGTACCACCCCATTATCAGTGAAAATGGTTTCTGCTGGATATTGGAACAAAACTTGTGGATCTGGAATCTATTTGCCATTTTGAATACATCATGGATCTCCAATTCAGGTCTGTGTGACTTGTTTTCTGATAAGAACGAAGAACAACACAGCACAGGAAAGAGGCCCTTCGGCCCATCAAGCCCGCACTGCCATTTTAACATTGTGAGTGCCCTCTTCTACCTATGACCTTTGTCTATGCCTGTTGGACTCCACAATAAAGGAATTATAACCAGATTGAGGGACAAGTAATTTAGGGACAATTTGTTAACACCAATCAGCCTAAGAGCACGTTTTTGGGATGTGGGAGGAAACCCGGAGAAAACTCATGCAAGCACAGGAAGAATGTGCAAACTTCCACAGACACCGGCCCAAATCCATGTATCTGCACAGCAAACAGCGATAGTCACTGAGCTGCCATGTTGCCCGTCAGCTGGTCCAGTTTAAGCATACACTAACAACGTGAAGCACTAGGCAACTCTCGAAGCAACATCCAAGAGCAGCCCTTGCACGACCCACCGCGTGTATGCCCCTTGTTGGACAACAAGGTGGACCGAATCACCTGTGGATTAAAAGAAATCAGTCAACATGCACAGCTTATGCAGACATTCACGGAATCCCCAGAAGCTCAAATGTAAGAGAAGTGAGCCATAAAATATGTTGGACGGTCCATAGGAATCTATTGATTCCCAGGAACGTCCTAAGGCTTTTGATCCTTATTTAGAACAATCTTTTGTATCCCTCCATCTCTAGTCCACTCATGTGCCTATCTAAGTAAGCCTTAAACAACTCTAGCGTGCCTGCCTCCACCACCCTACTTGGCAGTGCTTTCCAGGCCTCCACGACCCTCTGTGTGAAAAACCTCCCTCTAACATCCGAATTATACCTCGCCCCTCTCACCCTAAGCCCGTGGCCCCTCGTAATTTTTGTATCCAACCTGGGAAAAAGCTTACCACTGTTCACTCTGTCCATACCCTTCATAATCTTATACACCTCTATTAGATCTCCCCTCATTCTCCGTCTTTCTAAGGAGAACAGCTCCAATTTGCTCAATCTCTCCTCATAGCTCAGTCCTTCCATACCAGGCAGCATCCTGGTAAACCTCCTCTGCACTCTCTCCAGGGTCTCTACGCCCTTCCGGTAGTAAGGCAACCAGAACTGGACGCAGTACTCCAAATGCGGTCTAACCAACGTTCTATACTACTGCAACATTAGACACCAGCTTTTATACTCTATACCCCTTCCTATAAAGGCAAGCATATTATAAGCCTTCTTCGCCACCTTCTCCACCTGTACTGCCACCTTCAAGGACTTGTGTACTTGCACCCCTAGGTCCTTCTGTGTTTCTATACTCTTAATAGTCCTACCATTTATTGTATGACTGCCCCCTACATTATTTCTTCCAAAATGCATCACCTCGCATTTATCTGGATTAAATTCCATCTGCCATTTCTCTGCCCAATATACCAGCCAGTCTATACCCTGCTGTATTGTCCGATACTGTTCATCACTATCAGCAAGTCCAGCCATCTTCGTGTCATCTGCAAACTTGCTGATCACACCAGTTACTCCCTCTTCCAAGTCATTTATGTATATTTCAAATAGCAAAGGTCCCAGTACTGAGCCCTGCGGCACACCACTAGTCACAGACCTCCAGCTAGAAAAAGACTCTTCCACTACTACTCTCTGTCTCCTGTTACCAAGCCAGTTCTCAATCCATCTAGACACCTGTCCTTGTATCCCATGAGCCTTAACCTTTTCCACCAACCTACCATGAGGGACTTTGTCAAACACCTTACTGAAATCCATATAGACAACATCCACGGCTCTTCCTTCATCGACTGTTTATGTCACCTCAAAAAATACTACCAGATTCATAAGGCACGACCTCCTCTTTACAAAGCCATGTTGCTTATCACTAATCAGATTGCCATGCTCTAAATGCATATACATCCTATCTCTAAGAATCCTCTCCAACAACTTCCCTACCACTGACGTCAAACTCACCGGCCTATAATTATCCGGGTTATCCCTGTTACCCTTTTTAAACAACGGTACCACGTTTGCTATCCTCCAGTCCTTGGGACCTCTCCTGTGTCCAAAGAAGAGACAAAGATTTGCGTCAGAGGCCCAGCAATTTCATCTCTCATCTCCCTAAGTAGCCTAGGATAAATGCCATCAGGCCCCGGAGATTTATCAGTTTTAATACTACCTAAAAACCCTAACACTTCCTCCCTCGCAGTGGATATTTCTTCTAACGGGTCTACAACTCCCTCCAAGACACTACCAGACAACAAGTCCCTCTCCTTCATGAATACTGACGCAAAGTATTCATTCAGGATCTCCCCCACTCCCTCGGGCTCTAAGCATAGTTCCCCTCCTCTGTCCCTAAGAGAACCGATTTTTTTCTTTAACCACTCTTTTGTTCCTAATGTATGAGTAAAATGCCTTTGGATTTTCCTTAATCCTGTCTGCCAAGACCATTTTATGCCCCCTTTTCGCCCTTCTAACTCCCCGTTTGAGTTCCCTCCTACTCTCTCTGTATTCCTCCAAAGCTCTCTCCATTCCCAGTTGCTTGGACCTAACGTACGCCTCTCTGTTCTTCCTGACCAAGTCCTCCATAGTTATCCACGGCTCTCTAATCCTACCTTTCCCATCCTTCCTCTTAACAGGCACATGTCTGTCCTGCAACCTTGTCAGTTGTCCCTCAAAAGAGTCCCACATGCCAAACATGGACTTACCCTCAAACAGCCTCTCCCAATCAGTGGCTATAAGTTCCTGCCTAAACTGGCTGTAGCTAGCCTTCCCCCAATTTAGCACCCTCCCCTTCAGATAGCACTCATCCTTTTCTATTAGTATCCTGAAGTAGACAGAATTGTGGTCACTATTTGCCACATGTTCCCCTACTGAAACCTCGACCACCTGACCAGGCTCATTTCCCAGAACTAAATCCAGTATAGCCCCCTCTCTAGTCGGGCTAGCTGCATACTGCTCCAAAGAGCCTTCCAGTACACATTTTACACATTCCTCCCCATCCAGACCCCCAGCCCGAGGCACCTTCCAATCCACACCAGGGAAATTAAAGCCTCCCACTACAACAACTCTATTTTTTCTGTACCTATCCAGAATTTCCTTACATATACTTTCTTCCACTTCCCACAGGCTATTGGGTGGCCTATAGTATACCCCCAGCATAGTGATTGCTCCGTTCCTATTCCTGAACTCCACCCACAGTGACTCATTTCCCGACTCCTCTAAATTACCCTCCCTCTACACCGCTGTAATGTGCTCCCTAACTAACAACGCCACTCCCCCACCTCTTTTTGACCCTCCTGTGTCACGCCTGAAACACTTATACCCAGGAATATTTAGCTGCCAGTCCTGCCCTTCTCTTAACCATGTCTCTGTCACTGCAACTACATTTAAATACAGGTGCTGACTGATATGCTATCAAACATTAGTTAATGTTTTACCACACAATTGAGTGGTAAAACTTGAGCTCTAAATTTGTTGGAAAAATATTTTTCTACATGCTTGAATTTGCAACTAAAAATAGCTAGCATGTTCAGCTATCTCCCTTTCACAATGGCACAAGAATTCATGATCAAGATAATTTGATGAAGAAGTGGAAGTATTTTTAGGTGTCAGGGTCACTGGATATTCAAAGAGTAAGTGGCTATTCCATTGTTTATTTTGATTTATTGGTTACTTACTAGGGCAAAGCAATGAAATTCCCAGAAAAGTGTTAGGACCATTGAGAGTGCCAGTGAAAGGAGAAGAAAAACATTCACCCTCTGAAACAATAGAAAAAACAACACAGCAAAGTGATGCAGCAGAAGCTTGGCTACAGCAGGCAAAAAAAGAAGCTGGAATTTCAGGTTCTGATACGGTAAGTGCAGGAGAGCTGAATTCCATTTTAAGTAAAATCTAAAAATCTGAAACCAGGTAAGTATCCATTCACTTAATTTATTTTTCTCTGTTTCCCAGAAAAACTCAATTATTTTCTTCTTCATATGCTATTCTGTGTACAATGGGTAGTATAAATATCAAATCTGAGAGAATCAGAGCAAAGCTTTTTGACTAGAACTTGCACAACTTTTCCTCATTGTGCCATGTGGCACCTGCCTTCCCATATGCATCATGCCCACACAATTACTACCTCTCTCCCTTTCAGGCTCTATTTTCAGATATTTTATCTACATAGTCATGATTGTATGCTGTTCCAATATCCCAGCAAATAATGAGTTCCAGGAAATTATTGCCAATTTTTGTCATTTCTAAAATTTTATCAACTTTCGTTCAGAGGTTTAAAAAATTTTAACTTATAGTTTCAATTTGTCCAGTGTTATGATCCTGGTAGAGTCTAGTAACGTTTTTAACATTTTTTTGTTTGGGAAGCTGAAAACCCAGACATTCACTAAAGGAATGAAGGCACAAGGTTCATGGTTTAAAATAAAATAACTTTAAAAGTAAAGAACTATAAAAACTATAGTCTTATCTCAACTAGCCATGGAATCATAAAATGATCACGGCACAGAAGGATGCTATTTACCCTACTGTGTTTGTGTTGGTCCCTGAAGACACAGTTCACCTAGTTCCACTCCCCTCCATTTCCCCTGTGACCCTGCCTCCACCACACTCTCAGGCTTTGCATTCCAGTATATCAATACTTGCTGTGTAAAGACATTTTTCCTCATGGCTCTATTGCTTATTTTGCCATTTACCTTAAATCTGTGCCCTCTGGTTCTCAGTCTTTCCACTAATGGAAAAATTTTAAACCATCAACTTGACCTCTTATGATTTTTGAATACCTCTATCTATAACATCTTGACCTTCTGTTCTCTAGTGAGAACAGCCTCCATCTCGCCAATCTTTCCACATAACTGAAGCACCTCATCCTGAAACCATTCTCAATAGTCTTTATTGTGCTCTCTCAAATGCCTTCACATCGTTCCTAAAGTGTGGTGCCCAGGACTGGATGCAATACTTCAGCTGAGGACAAACCATTGTTTTATCCAAGTTCAAAATAACTTTGCTGCTTTTATACTTTATGCCATTATTGATAAAAAATAGAATGCTTTAATAACTTTTTTCAACTTGTCCTGCCACCTTCAATGATTTATGCACATATCCCAGCTCCGTCTGCTCCTGCATTCCTTTTAGAATTGTATTCTTTATTTTGTATTGCCTCTAAGTCTTCCAACTAAAATGAATCATTTCACACTTCTTTGCATTGAATTTAATCTGCCACTTCTTTGCCAATCCACCAACGTGTCTGTCCTTCTGAAGCCCTACACCCTCCGCTTAATTCGCAATACTTCCAAGTTTTGTTTCATCTGCAATTTTTGAAAACGTATCCTGTATACCAAGTCTAGGTCCTTAATATATCAGGAACAGCAAGGATCCTAACAGCAATCCCTGGGGAGCCCCACTATATAGCCTAGGATAGATGGATATGTGGGCATGAGAGCCAGATGCTGAATTGAAATAGCAAGTGACTGGCAGGCTGGGGTCATGCCATACTTACAAAGCACATTACAGTCTACTGGATTTAACATTGAGTTCATTCTGCTATCTTACTGTTTGCCACTATTAGCACTCTTCATCCCTTGATGACACTCCCATTTGTTTTATACCCATGACACGTTTGTCAATCTCCCCTTTATCCTGATCCTATCCCTATTCTGCCCCACCTCCTCCACCTACCTTCTTTTAGGTAATTCATTACATTTCTCCAAATCTGTGGAAAGATTATTTGGACTCAAAACATTAACTTTGTTTCTCTTCACAGATGCTGCCAGATCTGATGAGTTTATTCAGCATTTTCTTTTTTTAATTTCAGATTTCCAGCATTCGCAGTATTTTGCTTTTATTAGAAAAAGCACTGTCCAGAGTCCAGGAGAGAGCGAGCATTCTCTGGGGTGGGGGAGAGCACTGTTCAGGCGTGGGAGAGAATGAGCATTATCCAGAAGGAGGAGGGGGGATGTCGCTGAACATGTGGTGGGGTTGAAAATTGCCAGGACAGGGAAGGGTGAATGATTAATGTTGTCTGGTGATTGATGAGGAGTTGAACCTTGCTAGGACTGGTCCTGAAAATTGCCAGGATGGGGAGGTGGATGTGGTTAACATTGTGTGGTCTGAGGAAAGGATCTGAACATTGCCAGGAAGGGGGTTGAACTTTGCTGTGGACTCTGGAATGCTTCAACACTCCAACTGTTTTACTTAGATTTTTACTGGTTTAAATCCACGATAAGTATAGCCGAAGAGCCAAGTCTCCATGTATGTGGCCATCTGATTCCAGTGTCAATGGAATTGCAAGAGTTGCATGGGCAGGAAGCAGTCAGATTTTTAAACTTCCAGCACAAGTAGTGCAGATGTGCATGTGTCAGATCTTCCTCGAGGTCCTAATGCTCAGTTGGAGGTCCCTTCCCATATCGATAGTGCAGAGGAGGTTCACTAGGCTGATACCAGAGATGAGGGGGTTGGACTATGAAGAGAGACTAAATAGACTGGGCCTGTACTCGTTGGAGTTTAGAAGGATGAGGGTGGATCTTATAGAGACATATAAGATAATGAAAGGGTTGGATAGGGTAGAGGTAGAGAGATTCTTCCCAATCACAAAGGACAGTAGGACTAGAGGGCACAGCCTCAAGATAAGGGGGGTGCAGTTTAGAACAGAGTTGAGGAGGAACTTCTTCACTCAAAGCGTGGTGAATCTCTGGAATTCTCTGCCCGTTGAAGTGGTGGAGGCTACCCCACTAAATATATTTAAGTCACGGGTAGATAGGTTTTTGGTAGGCAAGGGAATTAAGGGTTATGGGGAGAAAGCGGGAAAGTGGAACTGAGCCACTTCAGATCAGCTGTGATCTTATTGAATGGCGGGGCAGGCTCGAAGGGCTAGATGGCCTACTCCTGCTCCAACTTCTTATGTTCTTATGATAGATAACCATTGAAACATTGGGGGAATTCTCAGTTTGAAGCTTTCAAATGTACGTTCTTTGGGTGTGGAAATACTTTCTGTAAATATATGTGTACTGAATTTATTGATTGATTTTGCACAACATTCACCTTTTACAATAAGGCTTTACAGAAAGAAAGAGCTGATCAATTTATTAATTTCCTGTATAAATCATTATGGAAAACATTACAATTCTTTTGTGTAAAATGCACATGGTTTCCTTTTTTTAAAAAGTAGATTTTATGCTATTCCAAAGTTATCAGATTTGTATTTGAATAATTATGTGAATTAATTTACAATGTAATGGTCTATGTACACTGTAGACCAAATTATGAATTTGCTCATTTATTTAAAGAGGTTTTGGTTCCCTTACCCACATGTGCAGAGTGGACACTCTTTCATTCATCCATGCAAGCTATTTTAGCAGGTGAAAAAATATGCCATCACTTCACATCATTAGTGACTTTTGAACCACAATGTTGGTGCTGAGGATTGTACAAAAAATATAGGAAATGCTTCTGTTTTAATCGATAGGCTAATAGTCAAAATGTTTTGATGAGCCTTTTCTAGGCAATTTACCTGAGGGGTGCATGGTCATTTATATTAATTAAGCACCATTTCCTCAATATTAATTTCAATATTTTCAACAAATGTAACTTTGGATGCATCAAGTCAACCACAGACTGAAAATTATGGTAGAATAGGTTAGAAAATAATGACATTTAAAGTCACTGAGTCAATTCATATAATTGATTAATAAAATACCACTAATTTATAGATGGGCCTCCAGAAAGCCAGCCAGTTCTCTCATGTCCTCCAGGAAAGGAACCTGCCAACTCCAGCTGGCATAGCTAACACATGACTTGATTCCAAAATGTCACTGTTGACTCTTAATGTTAGTGTAATTAGGGATGAGCCATAACAACAATATTGCTCATACCCCATCACAGATGTCATGCTTACTGAACAAAAAAATCCAAAATTACTAATATTCTGTTCATTCTTCATTGGCAGGAACTTTCTGAGAGTGAGAGGAGGCAGCTTCATGACCGAGCAACATATCTTAAGGAACAGAGGGATAAATTAGTAGCTATGAAGAAAGAACAAAGAGAGAAACAATTAACAAAAAATCCAGAAAACCAGAAACCACAACCCACACTAGAAACTAAAGAGGTACTATTAGTAGATAAAATTGTAAAGTGAATTTATTTGCAGTCTGCAATGTGCTTTATTGTCATAGTGGTTGACAACATTAGAATAACCGAACAGAGGTATACATGTATTCCCCAGATGCAACGCTTTCATACTTAGCATCAATCTACATTAAGATTTTTTTCCCTTTCTTAAAATAAAATCTAAGCTTTAATGGCCAGTATAAAAGTTTCACAAAGCTAGCACTGGAGAGAAACTAAAAGGGCAAGTAGTGAATCTATATAAATGATCATAAGATTTAACTGCTTAATGAAGTAGGGGTGAACACTGAATTGAATGGTTAATTTTACCTCTTCTCCTTAACATTTACCAGCTACACTAAAGCTATATCTAATTTGCATGTTCCATCCATTTATTTACTTGCTTCTACCTATTTATAATCATTTTAATCTTTACTTAATATATCATTTACATTTTTTGACACTGCAGAATACTCTTTTACAGTACCACAGGTAGAGTTGCATGTGTTGTACAGAAGGACAGAAATTGAAAAGAGTGAGAGGAGTTACCAGCTGAGAAAGCCTAATGTGGAGAGAGTTGAGGATGAAGATGATAGCTAGTTTGGGTGAACAAGGATGAGACTTCACATAGGACAAGATACAAATAGTTGTATCTTGGATAATTGAATTTTGAGTAGGTATGAAGCTGGAACATGGGTGTGGATTCTCTGACCTTGGCTGCAGCTGTGATTTTCTGGTCCCACTGTAGTGAATGGAGATTTGGCTGATTTTGTTCTCACTGGCAGTGGTGGCAGGGTGCGAAGAGCCAGAGAATTCCGGCCATAGTCTTTCCAGAAATAAGTGAGATTAAAATTTGACCATTCCCACTCAGGAATGCGCAGGAGAGGTTTAGGACTTTAGGTTTCGCATTTCTTTCACATTTAACCCAACCCAAACCAAATATGCATACATCTCGTTCAACACAACACATTTTGGTGGATGGGTATGTCTCTGTAAAGATGTGGGTTGGTAATTATAATAGTTAATTGAGGCTCCATGCAATAGAATTTGGGAACTATTTGCATTTAAGGACTGCAGATTTCCAGTCACCGTGACAGATGATGGGAAGTAGGAAGTAATTTCTTCTGAAGTAGTGTGTGGATCAGGAAGAGCATACACACACCCACCCCATGAAACTCTCCCTGCCTCCACTGCCCTGAAGCAAGCACTTCTTCACTATTGACTTCTCCCCACCCACTTTGTGCAATGGAGATCTCTCACCCCAGCCACCTATAACAGGGAACCTATAACAACATGATGAGTTGCAGTGGCGGCTCAAGGCTAATATAATCACTGTGACGGAATCTGTCCTTGAAGCCAAAGGCATTTGACCATTTTATTTAAGCTGCTGAGAAAACTTGCTGCCCACCAAAGCTGCTCAGTGGAATTGCTATGTTACATGACAACACGATAGATAAGGTCAGCTATGATGGAGCAATGTCAGAACCCTTTGTGACAGTTGGGTCAAACACGATTGTGTTCTCACATTGACACTCTTTGGCATATCCTTCTCTTTGCTACTATCACATGTCTTCAAGCCATTTACAGGTGTTTTTTTAACCAGAAATGATGGAAAGGTGTTCAGTCTTGTTCATGTGAGATTCAAGATAAAAAGGTACACCAAGTCCTCAGCTGATAGATGCTCTCCACTGATGATGCTGTACTAGCATTCCATGCCAACGAATACCTTCAGCAACAAATGGACAGACTCACTCATGCCTGTAAAGAGTTTGATTTGACAATCAGCATCAGGAAGACAAATGTCATGGTCTAAGGATGTTGCCATACTGCCATCTATCAGCATTGACAATCTGCTGCTGAAAGTTGTTAATAGTTTCACATATCTGAGCTCCACAATCTGTCACTTGATGCTGAAAATAACACCTATTGCTAAAACTACAGCTGTAATATTGAGCCTGAGTAAGACACAGTGAAATAATAGAAAACAGACTGAGAACACCAACTGCCTGTCAAGCCTGTGTCCTCAGCACACTCAGTTACAGTGGTGAGACCTGGCAACATCTGTTAAGCAGGAGAAAAAGCTAAATGGTTTCCATCTTCACTGTCTCAGACATACCCTTGGCATTACTTGGAAGACAAAATCATTAATTGGAACATACTAATTTCATATGATACGTTTGTTGCTAAACCAATGACATCTGCACTGGATTGGCACTTTCATTGAATGAATGAAGGCTGTATACCCGCAGAGGCTCTGTATGAAGAACTGGCTCATGACTTCCTGGGCACCCATACCTCTGCTATAAAGACACCAAGCAAGATATGAAGATGGCTGAGATTGACACTGACAGCTAGGAGACAGTCACTGATGGCTGCAACCTCGGGATACTGACTGTTTGGAAGGACATTAGAAAAAGTAAGCAGAAAGGAGAAGCTCAGCTGGCGGGAAGAGGGCCCAGAGAAAATAGAGATCAGTGAATTGTGCATCTATTCAGCTGTGCCTTCATCTACAGTAAATGGAGCAGAGACAGCCATGCCAGAATGGGACTCCTCAGCCACACCAGGCAATGCTTAACACAAAGTTGACCATCAGGGCACAAATCATTATCTCTCGAGACAGAAGGCTGCCTAATTCAGTTGAAATCCCTGAGGATGATAAGTTATTCAATGCAGAGGCTGAGAGAAGAAAACAGTGGAGAAATCTCAGTGAGAAAATTATCTTCTCACAGGGAGAATGATGATTTTGAAAGAGAGGTGAGAGGGTGGAATGAGGTGAGATGTTCAAGGAGGAAAAAGTGCATGAGAAGAAGGGGTTCAGGTCAAGATGTGATATTGTGTTAAACGCCACGATGGTATCGATGCAGTGACTGGTGGAGGATGTAACTTCATCAAGATGGGAGATGTCTACGTCTCTCAGCCAGGTTTCTGAAAAGTCAAGATGTTGGTGTTCATAGTTGGCAAAGGTGTTCGTTCACAAATGAAGGGACATTCTGATGGAAGCTGCTTGGCAGGGTGATGAGAACTGATTTGCTGACAAAGTCCTCAGGATCAGCAGTGGGAAGATTGCGCTGGATGATAACATTAGCTGCCAGTGGACACACTAGGTAGGAAGGATGACAAGATAGTAGATAATGAGGCATTTGAGGTTGTTGGTTGTACTGATGCAATGTTGATTGTCCCACTTAACCTGCTGAAGGATATAAAAAGGCAAAGAGGGATGCTGTAAACTTATTGAACAGTAAGTCAGAATGACAGCAGGAGAACAAGAAAGTTGAGAAGAGCTGAAGGATTGAGGTAGAGCAGGGATTCCCAAATTTTCCAGCAATGGAATCTTTTTGACCTTCCTGGTACTGAAGGAACTCCTGAAAAACATTATTATCGTGTTGATAAACCAAACCACAAAAAATGATTATTAATGCACAATAGTTACAAACATATAATAACAACAAAAGATATTACCGTGTCTTGTATGTTTACATTTATTATAATAAAAAAGTTGTTATTCAACAAATACTTCCAAGTCTTACCTTTTTGTCATTTTTAATGGGAGCCCCCCCACACACACACACACTCCCTCACCCACTCTCACCCTCACCCACACTCATCCACTCCCATCCTCTCACCCACAGCTACCCTCTTACCCACACCCACATTCCTTCTGAGTTAAATTTGGAGGGCGCATGGTGAAATAATGACAATTTAGGAATCAGCATGAAACATCAATGAATTGTTGTCCAAATTTAGAGACAAATGAAGCCCAGAAACTGTTTGAGGATAGAATGTTGGCTGATGGACTGACCAGGGTATTTTTGGAGGAGTGAAAATCCAGGTGTAAGACTCAGAAAAATGATGACAAAGTTGGAGGATGCCATAGAATCCAAAAGCAGATAATTGGCCAATGCATCAATTGATCTGGTTGCTGAAAGGTGCACTTATTGTTGTCCATTGATAACACATCCATACTCCGCCATTCCTTTTCTCTTGTGCCTCTGTTTTATTCTTCCATGTTTATCTGAGATCACGTACTGAACAAACTGTGGCATGTACAGTGTTATTAGGGAGGGGGTTGGAGGATTTTGACTCAGCAACAGTGAAGGAATGGTAATGTATTTACAAGTCAGGATAGTGAGTGGCTTGGAGAGGAACTTCCAGATGCTGATGTTCCCATATGTCTGCTGCCCTTGTCCTTCCAGGTAGTAGTGATCATAGGCTTGGAAGGTGCTGTCTAAGAAGCCATGGTCCAAGGAGTTCTTACAGTGCATGTAGATGGCGCATTTTGCTGCTACTGTGAATCAGTGGTGGAGGGAGTGAATGTTTATAGACAGGATGCCAATCAAGCAGGCTGCTTTGTACTTGATAGTGTCAAGTTTCTTGAATGTTGTTGGAGCTGCACTCATCTAGACAATTGCAGATTATTTCATCACACTTCTGACTTGTGCCTTGTAGATTGTGGACAAGTTTTGGGAAGTCACTCTTATTGATGATGGTCATTGCTTGGCACTTATGTGGCATGAATGTTACTTGCAAATTGTCAGCCAAACCTGGATATTGTCCAAGTCTTGTTGCACATGGACGTGAACTGCTTCAGTATCTGAGGCTTTACGAATGACGCCCAACATTGTGCAATCATCAGCGAACGTCCCCACTTCTGACCTTCTTCCATCGGGAAAAAGATACGGAAGTGTGAGTCATGTACCAACCGACTCAGCAACAGCTTCTTCCCTGCTGCCATCAGACTTCTGAATGGACCTACCTTGCATTAAGTTGTTCTTTCTCTACACCCTAGCTATTACTGTAACACTACATTCTGCAGTCTCTCATCTCCTTCTCCATAAATGGTATGCTTTGTATAATGCGCAAGAAACATGTGACAATAATAAATCAAATCAAATCAAAGGAAGAAAGGTCATTGATGAAGCAGTTGAAGATGGTTGGGCCTTAGACATTGCCCTGAGGAACCCCTGCAGTGATGTCCCAGAGATGATTGACCTCCAATAACCCTAATCATCTTCCTTTGTGCTAGGAATGAGTCCTGTCAGCAGAAGAGTTTTCCCCATGATTCTCATTGACTACATTTTTGCAAAGACTTCTTGATGCCACACTCAAATGAGGCCCTGATATCAAGGTAAGTCACTCTCACCTCACCTCTGGAGTTCAGCTGTTTTGTCCATATTTGAACCAATGAAGTCAGGAGCTGAGTGTTCCTTGCAAAACCCAAACTGAACATCTGTGAGCGGGTATTGCTAAGGAAGTGCCACTTCCATCACTTTACTGATGTTGGAGATTACATTAATGGAGTGATAATTGATCGGGTTAGATTTGTCCTGCTTTTTGTGTACAGGACACACCTATGCAATTTTCCACATTGCTGGGTAGATGCCAGCATTATGTAGCTGTATTGTAACAGCTTGGCTAAGGGTGCGGCAAGTTTTAGAGCAAAAATCTTCAGTACTATTGCCGGAATATTATCAGGGCAAGTAGCCTTTGCAGTAGCTAGTGCCTTCAGCTGTATCTTGATATCACATGGAGTCAACCTAATTGGCTGAAGACTGCATCAGAGATGCCGGGGATCTCTGGAGGAGGCTGAGATGTATCATCCACTTGGCCCTTCTGGCTGAAACTTGTAGCATGTGTCTCAGCCTTATCTTTTGCACTGCCATGGTGGGCTCCCCCAATCATTGAGGATGGGGATATTTTTGGAGCCTCCTTGTCCAGTGAGTTCCTGGCTGAACCTTCTCCATTTTTGTCGTTCACTGCCCAGGAAATCCCATGAGTCGATGGGGCGGTTTGATCTTTTATTGATGCTTTGAGGAAACTTTTAAAGCATTTCCATTGTCCTCCTGGGAGTCTTTTCCTGTGACCACATTCCAAAAAGAACTTCAGGGTCTGGAAAGTATGTGTCCTTCCCAGTTGTATCAAAGTGATTAGCACCTCAATGCTTGGGAGAAGACCCTGCTATTGTACTGTCCTTCTTGTCTGCGGATTTTGAATATCTTATGAAGACACTCTGGTGGTAATTCTGCACTGCTTTAAAGTGCCTGTTGTAAGTTGTCCAAGTCTCCAAAGCGATGCACAGGGATCATTGCTGCCTGGTAAACCAGGACCATAGTATCAGATTTAAGGTCCACTTCAGTATCATTATCGTGCTCTGTGTATGCGGCACAAGGTTATACATTAAATAAAACTTTTACATCAGGTTTTCCTAATGTACAGAGGGAACTGAGAATGTAAGTGAAGTACTGGAGGAAATGAGCCAATTGTCAGTTAAATGGAAAAAAAAATTTGAGAAATACTGTGGATCTCAAAATGGATAAATCACCAAGCCTTTATGGTATATACCTGGCCCAGGCTATTGAAAATCAAGAGAATAGCAGCAGCTATTGCCAATTTGTAAATTGTGTCAATGGAGTTAAAAATAACAGATATAATGCCCAAATTAAAATGGGGACTAAGGATAAATTGGGTTGCTTTGCCCAATTAGAATTTACAGTTTGAGAATAAGTTAGCAAGAACTCTGAATATTGGTAACACTAATTTGTTAAAATCAATTTGATTCTTTTGTCTGTCTTTTTAAAAGGATTGATTGGATCTATGAAATGCCATGGGTGCTGTGTAAATGTTCAGGACAGGAGGGAAGGAAACGGGGCAGGGGAGAGATATTTAACTTTGAGTTTTAGTTATTGCAAACAATTAAAAAGCTGAAAAAAACCTCAATTTAAATTCAAATTTCTGAAAGTCTAGCCAAAGGATATAAAAATTGAAGGCCAATGTGTATAAATGTTCTTTTATGAAATCGTTCTGTGTTTTCCTTTCTGAAGCTTTATTTTTAACATGATTCTGTATTTCACCCTGTTATTTCAGTTTCCATTCACTTTCTTGATAAATTTTCTGCACAGCAAATAATTAGGCAGCTGCAAGAAGTATTGTGCACAACAGATATGTTCAACACATTCTTCGGAGTGCTCAGGGCAATGCCTTGACCTATCAGGAATCAAGCTGCTTGGTTTAAATTTCAAACAATGCTTGGCAGTTAAACTGTCAGTCACCATCAGCTGGTGTATTCTCCATGATAACACCGCTACCAATCAAAGTCCACTTGCCAAGCAATCAGCACTCTCTTCTTATGCAGTATAAACTTATTGTGTATTCTTATAAATGTCCTAATGAGTTCAAGATGAAAAGTGTTGACAAAGTTTCTTTTCCAGCAATACTTAAGTACCAAACGACTATATTTAAGACTGCTGTGCCTTCAAATCATGAAATCAGTGATCAAAATGTATTTGTTAAATTTTTTGCACGTTCAAGGTCCAACATGCCATGTAAACTTTGACTTGTCAGCTCTCAGACAGGCTGTTATAGGAAATACTTTGCAAAACAGTCTTACTACTGTTGAGGGAGTTGGTTGGTAGTGGAAGGAAAGAAAGGGCTTATTTCATGTCTTATCCCTACTAGCTTGCCGCATGCCTTCAGCTGTACAAATTTCACTGGGGGTTATTATAGAATGACTGATGCACATGAAGAAGGGATCTTCATGTATTGTAAAGGGAAATAGCACATAACAATCTTGTGATGAGTATAATTATACTTTCTAGCTTATACAGAAATAAAATGAACACTAATTTATATTTTTTTTTAATCTAAGAATCTTTCTGAGGAAGAAAAGCAGAAAATTCAGAAAAGGAAACATTTGGCAGAAAAACTTAAACAAGAAGTTATCAAAAAGTAAAATGTTGTGGATGACGCACTTAAAGAAGGATCCAAAACCTGATATTCTGACTCGAGTTCTATGATTCAACTGCATTAAAGTCCAAACAGTACTGTATTACCCTTTACTATGACTATTTACAAATATTTACAGGCTATAACAGCAAAATTAAATTCTTTGCAACTTATCTGTGATGGTAGTTGAATTTTGTACTGTCAGCTATAACCTTTACTGTAGTTCAAAACTATTGCCTGTAAAACACCAGAAATTATAGCCATCTCATTATTCACTATGTGCTTGTATAATAAACTGGGGTTTGTTCAGACTATTTGGTCTAGTTTAGAACTGATGTGTAAAGTATTAACAGATATAAACATAGAAGACTTACATGTTCATGGAATCCAGATACACTCAAATCTGTGTTTTGCAAATATTAAGAAACTGACAGTTCTAATTGACAGGATGAGTTTTGAGGGGGAGTCATTTTTTAAAACATCATGGAATTCTATTAAATTAAAAATATATTTTAAACAAATTCTTAAGTACAAGATCTAATAGTTAAGTGTTATTTTATTTCAGCTGTAAAACAGTTAACCTACCATTTGTTCCAGTATTTAGCCAAATAGTGAATAGGTGACACACCTTGCTTGGGCACAATTCTTTTTCCTTTTGGGAGATCGGTTTGAATTCTTCATTTGTTTTATTGCTGTTGGAGGTGGGATGGGGCCAGGAAAATCACTACACTGCGTCATCTCACCTGTAGGGCAACCTTTACATTCCAAAATCTCCCTTTTCTGTTTTTTGTTAAGTGCAATTAATGTGGTCAGTCCTCAATCCTTATTTGGGGTTTAATATAAAACCACCTAGAATTTGACAAATTGCCAATTTGGTATTGTAGTTCTTCTTTGTTTATGGCTAAAGCACCAATTGAAGACAAACAGAGATTTACAAGCCTTAGATCTATCAGAGCAAGCAACCACAGGTTTTTAAATGTCTGATTTAGACAAAGTATTTGTTTTTATGTGAATAGTTCCAAAAAGCGAGTTAGTTTTATTAAAAGCTACAAAGTCGTGATTGTGCGTATAGGTGAGAAGGATGTAGGAAGAGCAGGGGGGGTAATACGTAAGCAATTTAGGGAGATAGGTGCTAGACTAAAGAGTAAGGCCTCTAGGGTGGCAATCTCTGGACTACTACCGGTGCCCAGTGCTAGCGGGGCTAGGAACAGCGAGATCCTTCAACTGAATGCATGGCTGAAAGATTGGTGCAAGAAGGAGGGTTTTATATTTGTTGATCATTGGGAAGTTTTCAGAATGGCACCTGTATAGGAAGGATGGGGCACACTTAAATGGGAAGGGCACAAATACCTTAGCTGGGAGTTTAGCTGGAGTGTTTCGGCAGGGTTTAAACTAATGTGGAGGGGGGTTGGAAATGAAACCAGTAGCTCAGTAGACACTGAGATTGGGGGCGAGTTGGTTGCTGCGGTATGGTTAGATGAGAAGAGGATCATCCTGGAGAAGGAGGACCCGAGTAGGCTTGGAGGTCTGGAGTGCGTCTGCTTCAACGCGAGGAGCGTAACGGGTAAGACAGACGAACGTAAGGCCTTAATGCTAACACGGAATTTGGATGTGGTTGCAGTGACAGAGATGTGGTTAAAAGAAGGGCAGGACTGGCAGCTAAATATTCCAGGGTATAAGTGTTTCAGGCGTGACAGAGGAGGGTCAAAAAGAGGTGGGGGAGTAGTGTTGTTAGTTAGGGAGCATATTACAGCGGTGCAGTGGTTGGACAATTTAGAGGAGTCATGCAATGAATCGCTGTGGGTGGAGCTCAGGAACAGGAAGGGTGCAATCACTATGCTGGAGGTATACTATAGGCCGCCCAATAGCCTGCGAGGAGTGGAAGAACGTATATGTAAGGAAATTCTGGATAGGTGCAGAAAGAATAGTGTTGTAGTGAGAGACTTTAATTTCCCTGGTGTGGATTGGAAGATGCCTAGGGCTGGGGGTCTGGATGGGGAGGAATTTGTAAAATGTGTACTGGAAGGCTCTTTGGAGCAGTATGCAGCTAGCCTGACTAGAGAGGGGGCTATACTGGATCTACTTCTGGGAAATGAGCCTGGTCAGGTGTTCGAGGTTTCAGTAGGGGAACATGTGGCCAATAGTGACCACAATTCTGTCTACTTCAGGATACTAATGGAAAAGGATGAGTGTTGTCCAAAGTGTAGGGTGCTAAATTGGGGGAAGGCTAGCTATAGCCGGATTAGGCAGGAATTGTTAGCCATTGATTGGGAGAGGATGTTTGAGGGTAAGTCCATGTCTGGTATGTGGGAGTCTTTTAAGGGACAACTGATAAGGCTGCAGGACAGACATGTGCCTGTAAAGAGGAAGGATAGGAAAGGTAGGATTAGAGAGCCGTGGATAACTAGGGTTATTGAGGACTTGATCAGAAAGAAAAGAGAGGCGTATGTTAGGTCCAGGCAACAGAGAACAGAGAGAGCTTTGGAGGAATACAGAGAGAGTAGGAGGGAACTCAAACGGGGAGTTAGAAGGGCGAAAAGGGATCACAAAATGGTCTTGGCAAACAAGATTAAGGATAATCGAAAGGCATTTTATTCATATGTTAGGAACAAAAGAGTTAGAGAAAAAATCGGTCCTCTTAGGGACAAAGGAGGGGAACTATGTTTAGAGCCCGAGGGAATGGGGGAGATCCTGAATGAATACTTTGCATCAATATTCACAAAGGAGAGGGACTTGTTGTTTGGAAGTGTCTTGGAGGGAGTTGTTGACCCGTTGGAGAAAATTTCCATTACAAGGGAGGAAGTGTTAGGGTTTTTAGGTAACATTAAAACTGACAAATCTCTGGGGCCTGATGGCATTTATCCTAGGCTGCTCAGGGAGACAAGAGATGAAATTGCTGGGCCTCTGACAGAAATCTTTGTCTCTTCTTTGGACACAGGTGAGGTCCCAGAGGATTGGAGGATAGCGAATGTGGTACTGTTGTTTAAAAAGGGTAGTAGGGATAACCTGGGTAATTATAGGCTGGTGAGCTTAACGTCAGTGATAGGGAAGTTGTTAGGATTCTTAGAGATAGGATGTATGCGCATTTAGAACATAGCAATCTCATTACTGACAGAAAACATGGCTTTGTAAAGGGGAGGTCGTGCCTTACAAATCTGGTTGAATTTTTTGAGGAGGTGACAAAAACGGTTAACAAAGGAAGAGCCCTGGATGTCGTCTATATGGATTTCAGTAAGGCATTTGACAAAGTCCCTCATGGCACGTTGGTGAAAAAGGTTAAGGCTCATGGGATACAAGGACAGGTGACTAGATGGGTTGAGAACTGGCTTGGTAACAGGAGACAGAAGGTAGCAGTGGAAAGTCTTTTTCTAGCAGGAGGTCTGTGACTAGTGGTGTTCCGCAGGGCTCTGTACTGGGACCTCTGCTATTTGTAATATATATAAATGATTTGAAAGAGGGGGTAACTGGTGTGATCAGCAAGTTTGCAGATGACACGAAGATGGCTGGACTTGCTGATAGTGATGAACAATGTTGGACAATACAGCAGGATATAGATAGGCTGGTAAATTGGGCGGTGAAATAGCAGATGGAATTTAATCCAGATAAATGCGAGGTGATGCATTTTAGAAGAATTAATTTGGGGGGAGTTATACAATAAATGGTAGGACCATTAAGAGTATAGAAACGGAGGGACCTAGGGGTGCAAGTTCACAAGTCCTTGAATGTGGCAGTACAGCTGGAGAAGTTGGTGAAGAAGGCATATGGTATGCTTGCCTATATAGGAAGGGGTTTAGAGTGTAAAAGCTGGCGTCTAACGTTGCAGTTGTATAGAACGTTAGACCACATTTGGAATACTGCGTGCAGTTCTGGTCGCCACACTACCGGAAGGACATGGAGGCCTTGGAGAGAGTGCAGAGGAGGTTTACCAGGATGCTGCCTGTATGGAGGGTCTTATCCGTGAGGAGAGATTGGGTAAATTGAGGTTGTTCTCCCTGGAAAGACGGAGAATGAGGGGAGACCTAATAGAGGTGTATAAGATTATGAAGGGTATAGATAGAGTGAACAATGGGAAGCTTTTTCCCAGGTTGGATGCAAAAATCATGAGGGGTCACAGGCTTAAGATGAGAGGGGCGAGGTATAATTCAGATGTTATTCAGAGGGAGGTTTTTCACACAGAGGGTTGTGGGGGCCTGGAATGCACTGCCAAGTAGGGTAGTGGAGGCAGGCACACTACAGTTGTTTAAGGCTTACCTAGATAGGCACATGAGCAGACTAGAGATGGAGGGATACAAAAGAATGTTCTAGTTGAGGATCAAGAGCCTCAGGACGTTCTTGGGAATTAATAGATTCCTATAGGCTGTCCAACATATTTTATGGCTCCACCTGTCTTTTACGTTGGAGCTACTGGGGATATTCTGTTAATGTCTGTTGTATGTTTACTGATGTCTCTTTTTTACATCCACAGGCGATTCGGCCCGCCTTGTTGGCCAACAAGGGGTATACACGCAGTGGGTCGTGCGAGGGCTGCTTTTGGATGTTACTTCAAGAGTTGCCTAGTGCTTCACATTGTTAGTGTAAACTTAAACTGGACCAATTGATGGGCAACACGACAGCTCAGTGACTACCACTGTTTGCTGTGCAGTTACAGGGACCCGGGTCGGATCTCCGGCTTGGGTCGGTGTCTGTGGGAGTTTGCATATTCTCCCTGTGCTTGCATGGATTTTCTCCGGGTGCTCCTGTTTCCTCCCACGCCCCAAAAATGTGCTTTTAGGCTGATTGGTGTTAATAAATTGTCCCTAAATTAAATCTGCCTTAATCTGGCGCACATATAATTCTCTAAATTTGCACCCCTTCATTGTGGAGTCCATGAGATGTAGACAAAAGTCGTGGGTAGAAGAAGGATTGGAATGAGGCACTGACTGAGTGTTAAAATGGGCCTGTTTCCTGTGCTGTGTTGTTCTTTGTTCTTTATTCTTTGTTCTAACATAACTAATTCCATTGAATCAGTAGAGTTAATATGGATATACCCTATTCTTTGGATGAGGATAATATGTTCTGAGGGATGTTGAGATATTCATTGTACATCATGCAAAACTTGATTTTAGACTAGGATTTTGCAAGCAATTGAGGAAGTTATGGTCTGCGCCTAAATAATCAATCTTAAACTTTCACCTTGTGGCATAGATATTACTCATTTGTCTTTCTAGCTTGTAATGCTTGATACAGTTGGGGCTAGCAGAAAGACTCCAGACCCCACAGGAAAGATGCAGACTTCTGAATTAAGTCCTTGTATGTTATTTTACTTATTGTGCAGTTGAATTATTAGAAATAATTGCAGAATGTAAGATGACCTTTGTTAGTTTAATTGGTCTAGGTGATGAATCACAATTCACTTGTTTCCTGAAGTTAAAATTAACCTGTGGAGAAGTTAGTGGTTCAAATTAACGTTACAAAGATACATTGAGAATAAGGGAGGTGGGGGATGTTTGCAAGAGGGGAAACAACCAGGAACATACAATTTGCCAGTGCCTTATCAGCATATTTCACTCAATTTCCCACTGGGCAGCTGGCCTTGTACACATCAAAAAAGCAGCATTAGAAAAGATCAGGTCACAGTGCAGAGCCTTAGGAGCAATGCAGCAAAGAGGGATGAAAAATCTGGCTTGGCTGAGTCGGGGTGAGGTGGCGGGGTCAGAAGTGTGGTTGGGAGGTGGTGACACAGGATGGAGCATTTGATGGGAAGCAGGGTTTTCCTGGTGAGACTAGATTATCAATTGCAGCATATTTGCTTGAGGGGCTAGGGGAAATATTCCTAGTCCTCACAAACCACTTTACCACTTAATGCGCTGCCAGCTCCCGCCTCCCTTTAGTTGCCAAAATCAGAGGAGCAGAGGCTCATTAGCATATTAAAATCACTCTGCTGCTTCACCACAGCAGTTTGGACACTTCCAAATCTGTCACAATTAATTCAGATGTTGGCCCATTATGGATGAGTTTTCCAATATTTGCCACCATCTGGCGACTCTTCCGCTTGTCGTAGTTTGGGGGAAATTTTAACCCTACTGTCAACTCACCTGACAGCTAAAGTGGACCTAAATTACAAGTGCCTCTTAGTTGGATTAAGAGAAATCTTGTGCTGTATCTGGTGGATTTAACACTAAATGTGAACATAATGTCAAGAAAAGGGTACTGAAAGTTCTACTCTGTATTCCACATCTCATATGGATTGTATACAGAGCAAATTGTATTTGTGACAAAAAGATAACCCTTGAATGGATTTGCAAGAATTACGTAATAAGACTAATTACGTAATAATTACGTAATTACGTAATACATTTGCAAGAATTACGTCCTCATCTGAAATTCCTAACTGCCAAAATGTAGGATGGAGCCAGCCACCGCTCATTATGCCTTTGTAACAAAGCTAAGTGCAGGAGCTGGTGGTCTCCTCCATGAGATCATTTAAATTTGCTAGCGAACTTGAGCCTTTTGCTTCCGATTATTCTTGACAGCAAAGCAGCAGTTCAGGAAACAGCAGCTGGCTGATAGATGTTAATTTTTTGCTTCTGCTTCTTTAGGTTTTTCTAAATACCAGGCACTCTTTCCAATTTTTACAAGTTAAATAATGGAGAATGCAGCAGGATGGCAAAGGAAATGTTTACTCCCAGTTACATCAGTGTTTTAAAGATTCTTGTATTTCTTGGTTTTTTTTACATTTTCATATTAATTGGACCTTGTAGCACAGGTTCTGTGGAAAGTTTGCAGTTTTGCCTGATATTGTGGTAGATGCCTTTCAGAGGAACATGACACTACAAGACTAGAGATGACAATCTGCTCCAAGTTCAAAACACAGTTTACTAGCTATAACACACAACTGATTTTCTCACCAGAACCTGTCTAACAGATGACGTCAGCCTCGATAAACTTCCTGGGCACGCACTTCCAAACATTCATCACCTTTCGTGAATTTGTTGCATCTGATCCATCCATTCAACTTCCTTCTTCCCCAGTCTCAGGGGCTACAGTAAACAGTCACACAATGTTCATCTTGTACATACCCTAAATGATTTTGAATACCTTAAAACTTCCTCTTTCTGTGTGTAAACAAATTCAGCTTTTCTAGTTTTTCCTCATTTGGTATTTAATGTCTGATATCAGGAAAGTAGTGTGACACTTTTCCTGGCAATATAATGCTTTTCCTGCAAGGTGTCTATCAGGACTGCACAAGGGGTGAAACAAAGCCTTGGTAGATTGCATTCCTGATCATCAGGCACTGCCAGTGAGGAATGGCCTTTGCATGCAGCTCAGATAGGTCACAGGCATATAGATCTCGGTTTTCTATGAATTGAAATGAATAGAAAATTGAGGTCTGCAGGACCATAATTTCTTGTCACTGCTGTTCTTCACGGAGCATTTTAAGAAAAGTTAGCTTTGTTTGCTCCACAATTTCTGTTCTATAACCTTACACTACATAACCCAAGAGTCATTTTTTTTATCATTGCCACTCATCAATACCCATTGTTGTCTTGTGCGCTGCATTCCATAGACCTAACACGATTTACTTTATTATTCCATTTATTTTGAATTCATCTTATCACTTTGTCATTGTCAAAATTGAAAAGTAATTGCCACTTCTTAATCCAACTAACCAGATCTCTCTATTATCAGCTTTATCTTGATTGGTTGCAATTCTTCCCATCTTTGTGTAATCAGTAAATTGATGTTTTTGCCTTAACTGAATTATTAATGTACATTGTGATTAGAAAAGGTCTCTGCTTAGGCAATTTAAGTTCATTTATAGAGCATAAATTTGACTAAA
Source organism: Carcharhinus amblyrhynchos (assembly GCF_965287045.1). NCBI lineage: Eukaryota > Metazoa > Chordata > Chondrichthyes > Carcharhiniformes > Carcharhinidae > Carcharhinus > Carcharhinus amblyrhynchos. The sequence goes on along the minus strand of NC_137335.1, from coordinate 41,074,872 downwards.
TTGAGGCACACACTGTAACATACTGGCAACCAAAGGTGAGAATAAGTGTATAATATCTATTCTACCTTATGTGCTGGTAGCCCAAGCTTCTGGAAGGGAGTGGATAAAGACAATTAGAGTGAATAGCCTTAATTTGCACCTTCCAGAATACAAACTATTTATAGCTGATTGAGAGAAAAGAAGAAATTGCTGTTGTAGCATTCCCATCCCTACTTTAATAGCTGAATGTCACAATATACACCAATTTTATTTGCCTGCTTGTGATTTGTAAGTATATTGTATTTCACAGAACTTCCTTTATACACAGTAATTGTGTTTTACTGTATTGCATCTTGATGGCAAATTAAAAAAGGCTGCAAAAAGCTACAAAGCACTCACCTGTACAGACACAGTTATTTTGTTTGTATCTTTGGTATTCAAGATTTCATGAAATGTTGGACAGAGTTCTATAAAAGCAGCTGGCAACACTTTTTTCCAAATTAAATTCTATGGCATATATTGGGCAGGAGACACTTCATAGACCTACTGGTGATCTTGCAATCATTTAATAGATATTACTTGAAGTGTTTGTTTAGAATTCAAACAAATTGTTTCAAATCAAAATATGTATAGTACTGTGATCAGTACTGTTAAAAATGAACATGCATTCCATCAATGTATTGTATATTAGCATTGTTAGATGCTGTAGATTGTAAAATCAGAAGCTTACCAAGTATGGGCCAGGATTTATTATCATTGGGTTTGACACGTAAACTGGTACATGCAGCAAACAGACAAGCTAACTGCAAAAACCTACTAAGTCTCCCTGGGCAACTTGTTGGCAGAGAATTTCATTTACCCTCAGGTAGGTTCTACATGCGGAAGGGGTGGGAGAAGGGCAAGTGATTGGTTGGTAGGGAGGCAACTCAGATGAGTCGAGGAAGAAAAAGGTTTTGGAGGGTGATGGTGGCAGAGAAGGGGGTGCAGTGACAGCATTGGTCTTGTACACTGCATTGCAATAGAGCCAGAAAGAACATTTCTTGTTCCTCCTGACTCCATTTACAAGTACTGTTTTATTAAAATTATCCTTTTCTTGGATTTCAGTGATTTCATTAACCCAAAGGGTAAGACCCAAGTTTTCTTCAATGCAGCTGGCCTGGTGTTGGCCTATATGTAGGGAATTTGCCATAATCTTACTGTTAGGAAACCAAAGGTAGTTTTAAGGGATTAATATTGTATGGGTTAATAGCAGAAATAAGGTATAGTTTTAGGTAGGTTGAATTTAACCTACCTATGCCAGGAAGAGAACTGAAGTTAGATTTCATTCTAAACAAAGATGGTTGTGTGGAGTAGTTTCAATTCTTGCCAAGATGCTACTGCGGGGGGGGATGATCTTACCAATTCACCATGCTGGTCGATCAGTGTGGCAAGCCTGTACGATTGGGCGAGAGGCAAAAAATCCGATCTGTGCATGGTTTCTCACCTTCCCAGGCTTGAGGCTGATTTAAATATTTATCAGGTTATTTTAATATTATTAGTCCTGGATCCAATTCCCTGGGTACACTTTCCTTAACGACCTTGTCGGTGAAGTCCTCATCGCATGGTCCCCATCAACAGGAATCTGATGTGATGGCCTTGTTAGTGGGACCGGAGGCATTGAAGCCCCTCCCCCCCCCAAATGTGTTTGGGAGACAGAGGTGGGTAGTGCCTCTTGGGCAATGCTACTCTGGCAGTGCTCACCAGGCAATGCCAAGGGGGTGGGGATCAGGACCAGCGATTGGGGGGAGCGGTGGGGAAAGAGTGACAGATCTCCCAGTGCACTGGAAAATTGGGGCATCCCTAAGAGCCAGCAGCTGGCTTTTCAGTGTGAATAGGCTCCACCTACTCCCCCTATTGGTGAGAATCACACTTTCCCTCAATTTTTTCTCTGTTCCATACAATGGCTGAGATCTCGCCCAAAAATGACCACGACTCTCCCATTTTCACACATTTGGCACTTCAAAATTTTTGGTAAGACCGTCCCCATTGTGTTTAGAAAGCATCATCATGAAAAATAAATGTTGTTCCTTGGTAACTAGAGAGGCCCTGTGGGGTGATAGGTCCCTTTTGTGCTTTAGGTTCAGTTAAAGCAGTTGGAGACAGGGGGAGTGCAAGAGGACAGCTGTCTCAGCTCTGCTTGAAGGTAGAAGAGCTGCACGATGGAGTAAAGCACAAGAAAGCCTGAGGGACTGGTGGACAGTCCACAGACCCAGGATCTGTGACAGAAAGAAGATTTCAAAGAACTGAAGTTAAGTGAACAGAGACCAAGGTATGGTTCAGAAGAATTCAAGAAAAATGGAACCATGTGCTCAGAGTCAAAGTATAATTGCATTTAACTGGATTTAAAAGAGGAAGCAAATCTTCAAAGGTATCCAGAAAGTTTGAAGTAATTTTAATAATCTGAGATTTGGAAGTTGAAGGTATTGTGGTCCTTTGAAACAATGCAAACCAGTCGAAGCAGAGAAAACCAAAAGGTGTTGGTCCAAAATCCTGGCAAGGACGTAACAGCTAAAAGTTGAGCAGAAAGTCTGGTCAAACAGGTCTTTTGGAAAAGGTGAACTGGATTTTGGAGTACAGATCGTTAAGTGAATGTTAAGTTAAATACCCACTGACACTGTCTACACTTCGCCCGCCTCAGAAAAGCAGCCAGCATAATTAAGGATTTCTTACATGTTGCATGTCTGTCATTTATTTTGACTATCTTCTCTCTGAGCTGCAAACCATACAAAACACAAGCTACAACTCTCAGCAAACACCTTGGCTGGGATTCTCCCAAAAAATTTCTAAGTGTTGAGTTTGATTAAAAACACGAGTAACTCCCACGGATTTTTTTCAGCAGGATTTTCAAAATGAATCTCCCACACTTTGAGCATGGCAGAGTGCCTCAGGGAGATTCACTCTAAAATAGGCAGGGCCTATTCCTTCTGAGAAGTCGGCAGCGTAGCTGGCATGCACATGCGCTGATCTGTCATAGCAGAGATCGGCCAGCGATTGGGAGTCCACTGCTGGACTCCCAATCGCTGGCCAGCTCAATCAGCTCTGTGACCCCACATCACTGTCCCTCGACCCCCCCCCCCCCCAAACTTCCATCCCGATCACTAGCCTCCTGGACCTCTCTGGACCAGCACCAATGTACCCCCTACTCGCCAGCCCTGTTCTCCTCTACCCACAAACCTGGTGGCAGTGCCAACCCTCACTCCACCCCAATGCCCAGCCCCAATCAGCCTCTTCCTTCCCCTCTCTCTGCCTACTGATCCCAAGTTCAGAATGACAGTGGAACCCCCAACTCCCACTGATATCCTCTCAAAAGGCCTTGCTTCTCTGGCCCCACTCAATGGCATTGCCATCCGTTGAGCAGCACCAAGAGGCTAGGCTGGCACTGCCAAAGGAGCACCCCTTTACCTCCCATGGCCTCCTTTCATTCCTGCAGGGTTGGGTCACCAGCTCCTGGAGCTGTTGTGAATCTGCTGGAGTGAGCAACTCCTGGGGACGGGGGCGTGGGGTTACTAGCGGGCCTGGAGACTTCAGTCCCTGAGCCCTCTAATAATGTTAAAATCAGAATTTAAATATCTAAATCAGCTCTGCTTTCCAGTGCTGATCTGATGACGCCAGGAATCCTGGCCCCGGAGATGCGTGGAGGCCGTGGCACCCAATAGGGAGTGCACTTAATGGCCTCTGCTAATGTCTCCCAGCTCACTGCACTGATCTAGCAGCACAGCAGGCTGGGAGAATTGTTCCCCTTAATAAATTCAGACCAAGAATACCCCTAAACTAACATATTTCTATGACAACATGGCATGCCCTGCGATGTCCTCAAACTGATCTTTAGGTTAATTTTCCCTCAGTTACAATTTCTTTTTTGGTTTGATGAACTAAATGGGCTTTTATAACTGTTCAGAATTTACTGAATGCTTTTAAGCTAGTTTAGCTCTGGCTTCCAAAATTAAAAATAAATCTCTCAGGATGGTACTTATTGAAAGCATTGCAGACATGACATCACCAGTTCTTTAGTAAATTAAGCCCAGCGGCTCTTCTATAGCTCTCTCTATTCTGACTTTATTAAACAAACGTGGATCAATCATCTTTTGAACTGCAATTTCTTAGGATGTTTGGGGAATTTCCAAAACCCAACATTTTAATTATCTTTTTGTTGCAACTTTAATCTTCCCTGAATTAAAAAACTTTTTAGAAGATTAACATAAATGCGATATTTACAAAATTATTCCTCATTCCATGAGGCCTAATCGTGTTTTGCAACCTTGGTAACGTTTTACCATATGTCTTCTGCAAATCCAAATACATTCTCCCTTATCTATCCTGCTCATTAGAAAATAAGTTTTGTAAAGGTCTTTTGATAAATCTATGAAATCCTTTTTTGTGACCCTATGCACTATGTTAGCAGTCTGTGGATATTGCAGCACTTGAGATACAGGATGTTCTGCTGCTCATCACATTTATTCCCACATAATAACAAGGATGGGAGTCTCAAGTATTTTGGGAGATCATTGCAGTCAGGATCAATGCAGTCAGCCAGCAAGTGCCCCAGATGAGTGGCAAAGACTGAAAGGGACAGGACTAGGTCCCATTTAAAAGAAAGCAAAGAAATGGGCTTCAAGTTAAAAGGGCTACAAGAATTGGAGTTTAAGTGAAATGTGCCCAAGAGAAGAACTGAAGATGAAAGGTGGCAGTTGAACAGTGAATCAGTACTCCTGGCTGTTGTGACAAAGGGTCTCTCTTTTGGAGCAATGCTGTTCTGCTTGGCTTGAGCAAAGATCTGAAATTTTTATTTGCAAATTAATGCTCATGTACTTAAAAATCCAGGTGAGTCTAAACTTAGAAGGTGAGATTGAAACCCTCAGATAAAACTGTGCTTTTAAGAAATGTATTTGAGTCATGTATCTTGTGCAGGATTTATGTTAGCAGCTTTTTTGTATTATTGGTGCCATTCTGTCCAAAACCAGCATTCTGTATTGTTCCTGTAGCAGCATAGTTGTTCCTAATTGATCGAATGGTTGTTTTAATTTGAACTAATGCTGTTCTTATTGTTTCCCTGGAGTTTTGCAGAATAGGGTGACTGATAGGGAACAAATCATTGTGACTGGGTACAGCCAGATTTGCACAAAGAACTTAAGCTTAATTTTTTTTGGGAACTGTGGAAAGTAGCAGCTGAGGCTCCAAAATCTGGGAATCTGCCAGAGACTAGGTTTATTTCTGCTGTTCAAGGATATACCCTTCTCTGAAATTGCTGTACAAGGGTCAGAAGACTTGTGTCTGTCTGAATCTCCCTTGCCAATAAAAGGCAACATTCCACTAGCCTTCCTAATTACTTGCTGTACCTACATGCTAATTTGTGATTCATGCACAAGGACACAGCTCTCTGTCCTGTAGCACCTGAAATCTCTTTCCATTTAAATAATGTTCTGTTTCAGCCAAAGTGGACAAGCTCATACTTTGCTACATTATATCCCATCTGACAAACACTTGCCCACTCAACCAATTTGTGTATATTCCATCCAACTTGTTTTCCTAATTATCTTTATACCATCAGTAAATCTGACAATATAACTGAATGCCTTAATCCAAGTCATTAACACAGACATACTTGAGGCCCCAGACTGTGTGCCTGCAGCACTCCACCAATTCACCATTTATCCTGAAGGATCTTCCTTAATAGTTAACCAATCCTCTATCCACACTAATATATCACTGCCAATACCAAAAGGTCTTTTCCTGCATAGTAATCTTTTATATGGCATCATATCAAATGCTTCTTGGAAAACCAAGTGCATAACATCTAGTGATTGTCGTTTAGTTACCCTGCTTGTTTCATCCTCAAAGAACTCAATAAAATTAAACACTTTTCCTTTTACAAAATACTATTAAGTCCGCTTGATAGTGTTATGATTTTTCTAAAATGTCCTACTACTAATAATTTTTGCAGCATTGTACATCATCTTTCACTTTTATATCAACTCCATTTAATTACAGATGGATCCTTCTTGTAGCATCTTTTTTGAAAAACTTGAGTTATGAAATATATAGGGAATAAATACCACTCAATCTACCAGTTTACCTTTCTGCACTCCATTTGAGCCAACTGTTTACATAAAGACAATAGTGAAGGGAAAATACTAGTTTCAGATTCAACATTTTCACCCTCAAACTGAATACTAAATTCTATCACGTTTTACTCAGCCTTGTTTAGAGCAATGGTTCCCAACTGCAGTGCCATTATATCGTAAAGCTTATGAATGTGGCTCTACCTAGTCACAATATGTTCCCTGTGGGTTTTAAACTGTGCGTTGCAGGACCAGAGGGGAAAAAAAAACCTAGGACTGGGAGTGTGGTTCTGAGAACAGGGAGAGGGAGGAATGGAGGTGTGGCAGACATGGCGTAGGATTCAGGAGAGCAGTGAGTATATAATTATGTTTTCATAAGAGAGCCACTGATTCTCATCTACCTGTGAGCTTTTGATGCAAAAGTTGCAGGCTTTTTGTAGTTGTTGAGAACTATAACATTTTGATTTTCTCTCTCTGGTTCCTTTCTGTAATTCACCATCCAGCTGCGGTCTCTTGTTTGGAAGTGGAAACTGGCTCCTGCACAACGTGATTGACAGGTAACTGGAACTGTGTGGACTCCAGATTTTAGTCTTCTTGTGAGGGGTGCACCTGGCATTACTGTTGAATGGGTTAGCTCTAGTTTTAGGATTCCTCCTACTCACACTAGCTAGTGTAGCCTCAAGGTGGGCACCTGCTCCCCCCCCGCTCCCCGGCCCCCAGTTCTGTGGAGCTGAGTTGCAGCTGTTGCCTTGTTTGCATTGGACACAAATAGGATTTTCTACCACTCCTGCCCTAATATCCAATTCCTGGGGACCTGGATTAGATTCTCATTATGGAGGGCTTGAAATCTCAAGCTTTACATGAGGAACAAGAAGAAATTGATTATGGATAGGAGCTCAGATTCTTCAATAAGCAGGATAGACAGCATCATTCCTTCTAAAAACAAAGCGTTCCAACTAAAAGATAAGCTTAGGAATGTTAAATTCAGGTATGCACGATTATATGTGTGTTTGTGTGTGTCTGTCTGTGTGTATATAGATCCTGATCTGGGCACAACGTCAAGACTTTTGCGGTTTTCATTTGTTATGTTTGATTAACAGCTGTGCAGTCCTGCAGAGACTAATTCAATAAGAAGTCTCACAACACCAGGTTAAAGTCCAACCAGTTTATTTGATAGTAAACCCACAAGCTTTTGGGGTTTGCCCCTTCATCAGGTGAGTGGCAAGTTCTGGTCTCAACCAGAGCATATAAAAGGCACACACAGTTTACAGAATACCGATTAGAATGCAAGTCTTTACGGCTAACCTGCTATTCAAGATGCAGAAAATGTGAGTGGAGATAGCATTAGGCATAGGTTAAAGAGGCGTGTATTGTCTCCAGACAGGACAGTGAATAAGTGAGATGTTGCAAGTTCAGGCAAGTCACGGGAGTTAGATAGTGTGACATGAATCCAAGATCCCAGTTGAGGCCATCCTCCTGTGTACAGAACTTGGCTATCAGTCTCTGCTCAGCAACTCTGCTGTTGTGTGTCATGAAGGCCACCTTGGAGAACGCTTACCTGAAGATCAGAGGCCAAATGCCTTTGACCTGGTGTCTTATAACACCAGGTTAAAAATGTTTACTACCAAATAAACCTATTGGACTTTAACCTGGTGTTGAGACTTCTGACTGTTTACTACATTCAGGCAGGGACTACATGGGGCTTGGAGATTGTTTTCAATTTAAGTTTCAAACCACTGAAACCAATTAATTTATTTACATTTTGAATAGAAATATTGTATTTTACATGAAATGATAATAATGCTTCCACTGAAACTTCTTAAACTAATGAAAATTGCATTATATGGCACCTTGGGGTGCTTTCAGGAAGAGCTCACGAATATCAGAGGTGGGCCTCAAGTTTTTTTAAAGTATAAGGTGGGCCAACAGAGATAGAATGTTGGGAACCACTGGCCTACAGTATCCTTTACTATGAGATCAATTAATCCTGTCTCATTGCATGTTACCAGATCTAAAATAGCTTGCTGCCCGATTGGTTCCAGAATATATTATTCGAAGAAACTTCCCTAAATACAGTCAACGAACTTATCCTCCAGGTAACCTCTACCAATTAATTTGTTCGATAGGATCAAAATCTCCCACAATTATTGCTTACAAGCCTCCGTTATACCTCACTTTCTCTTCCTTCTGCAATGTCAAATACCTTGGAATATTCAGGTCTCAACTGATTATTTTGCAAATGTGGGTAATGACGAGCATATCATACTCATTTTTCTACTTGCACTATCAATTCATCTGTTTTGATGCAAATGCTCTGTGTATTCAGATAAAGGTTTTAATCCAGTGATTATTACCCATCTGATTAAACATTTCTAGTACTAAAATTGCAATAATTATAAACATTTTCCTCATTGTGTAACCTAATCCAAGCTCCAGCCTATAGAGGCCTATCAAGTCTGCACCAACTCTCCTACCCAGGCCATGACCACCCCACCTCCACCCCCCACCCCATTCCTGTAAGAAGGGAATTGCAGGACTAAGTGCCTTTGATTTGGGTTCTCTGCCTGAAAAATTCCTAGTTTTTCCATGTGAACTGTAACAGATAACCAGATAAATCAAGAAAGGATTCTGCTGGAAGCTGAGAAAATGCTCATCAACTAAACACATTCTACATAGCACAAGACCACCAAAGATATTTACCTACCAGTGAGTGCAAGCATTAAACCTGTTAGCAGCAATTTAAAAAAATTAACACCGCCAAGCTAACAAATTATGTTTCCTGATGCCCCAAATTAATCCTTGGGTAGGAACATGTCAGCTAGCACTTATATTAAATGCATGCTATTAAAGGGTTGTAAATGAAATTTTCCCACTCTTAAGGCATGCCATCTCTCCCTTTGGACGAGAAACCACCAGGTCACAACAATATTTGTAATTTGGTTGCAAATCCAGGCTGTAGGTTATTAAGCCACATCTAGTTCTGTTTTACAGGGAGCTTTAAATTCCAAAGGCAGTGGAATCTTCAAGAATACACTGGCACATGACCCTTCCTTATCTTCTTCATTCAGAACTGGTGCTTACTATAACTGTGGCTCATCACTAATGTTTCCAAAGCTATGGCCTGATCTGTCAGCTGAGGCAAATGTAAAAAGAACAAAGCACTATTCAAAGAATGAGCTCTCCTTATGCTCAATACTTTTATCTTCAAAAATACCAAACCCTCTGGCAAGTCTTTGGGATCTTGTTCTATGCTAATTGTCTGCCACACAATCATAACTGCAGTAACTACACTTCAAACATAATTCTTTGACATTTTGGGGCATATTGAGGATGTGATGAGGCAATTTATGAAGTAACTACCTGCCACCCCAACATATATGATACAACTGACATTGTAATATATGCCTGGAAGGTGACTTCATTATGAAATAAACTTAGGTCAAATTTACATAAGCAGCAATTTCACATTCTTATTTGCAAATGCTAATAAACGTTGTTTCTGTCCACATTGTAATATTGTAAACACACAGACTTCATTTCCTGACTGATATGAATAATTTGAATAAATATCGTATGTTTGAGATTGCTCTTCGATTCTGAAAATGATCAAGCAAAACCTCCTGATATATCAAACACTGACCTCACTGGCATACCGAGTAGCATTCTTGCTTCTGAGCCAGAAGCTCCAAGTTCAAGTCCCACTCCAGGACTTGATGATCAAGGAAGTTGTGTTTATAATGTGGGCAGTAAGTTAATCAACCTGTAAAATCCTTCCAAAATATGCGAATGGCAGGAGAGACTCCTGGTTAGCCATGCTTGATGCGGAGTGGCACCCCTCAAGTAAAAACAGCTATGGAATCAGATGAAAGTCTGCCTTTTGCACCACTAGGTGTGGGAAAAGAAACAACAATTTCATTCTATAAATGGACCCAATAAGACTGATGTCAGTATTATAAAAAGAACCTAGAAATTGTTGGTTATATTTATATCTCTTCTGTTGAATGCCAAAAGGAATTAAAGCTTTTGCCATATTTAAGTATAGCAAATCCCTTCTGCATCATGCAGATGTTGTATGTTCAAATCTTTGAAATGTAACATAACTGAGTTTTTCAGGTGTTTGAAACAATTTACTCAATTCCTCACTCATTAAAAACTGGTGTCAAGTAGTACAGCGATTTTTTTATTAAACAAAATGTTTTAATTAAATTATTCTTAATTTAATAAAAAATCCCTACAATTGTTAGGTTGGCACTGTGACAGCAAAAGCAATAAAATCATTTAACTAGGAATATCCAACAGGTCATTCTTAAAAAGATAGCACTATACAATATCCCAAAACAATTACAGGTACTTGGGCTAACACTTGGAGATTAATTAGATTATGCACAACATTTTATGAAATCTAAATCAAAAACAGAACTAAAATTCCAAATCAATGTTTAGACTTCAATATTTTGATTTACTTTAACAAAACAAAGTATAGAAGTAAGCAACACTCAAAATTTCTCCCAATAAAGTGCAATGATTCTGAAAAATCAAACTAAAAAGTGACTAGAATGTAATGAGAAGTCCAGTGCTACCTTAGCCTTCACAATTGATCTAAGTGATTTGAGAGAAATATTTCAATGAGTTGAGCCCAAAAAAAGTAATAATTCTTGAGCTATTGTACTGGATAAATGATAAGTTAGAAATGCATTTAGTTTTATGGAGTTAATATAATCAAGCAAATTGAGTGGAGATATTTCTAATATCAAGTTTACAACTGAAAGGTTGAATTGAATAGTTATTACTGAACTGCTATGCACAGTAGATTCTATGCAGAAACTCTGAATATCATTTCTAAAGAAGGTGTTTCAGGGATTACTTCACTTGGGATAGGAGGTTAAAGTGCTAATGATAATTCAAATATTCTACAATGTCCTAAAACTGGAAAATGTTGTCCCTTTCTGTACAACTTCAACTGATGCCAATTGATTTTAAATTATTCAAAGGCTAAATAGAGGAATACAATTTACATAAGGAATTTTAGCATTGGTAATTCTGAATCTAAAAATGCCAAGCTCATCATAACTAATTGAAATCACACTGGCATATTAAAGCGTCGCTTGAAATGAAAATTAAAAGCAAAAGCCCTCAACTGCTTTGTTGGTAAAGAAATTAAAGTTTTCTCCCTGGTATTTAGATTATAAACAGCAACAATTGATCAGAAAAATCACTTTCACTTCAAATTAGTTATAAAAGTATACCTGTTTGGTAGGACATAGGTAGTATGTAGATTCAAGTTCGTAATACTGCATGAACATTTGGTATAGTGCATGTAAAACAAGTTGAGGGAGGAATGTTCATGCAGTTTTGCATAGTTTAAAAAGTGTAATGTTTATTTGTGGAAAGAATCATATCTGAAGGTTTATTTTCTAAAGTTAAATGCACCAAAGAAAATAAGATCTAAATACACGTTATTCAAGAGCTTCTACACAAAGCCATCCTGCAATAATCAGGCATATAAATAAGCCAAATGACAATTGAAAATCAACCATGATTAGCATGAACACATTTAGTTGCTGCTTTGGTTTTTTTTTAAAAACATTGTGCGTAATCCTATAAATAAAACTAAATCCTAAAACAAACAGTCCAACTGATCAAATAATTGATTCGCAGTTTACAATTCAGCACCATTAAAAAAGTTCATTACCTTTACCAGAAAATAGACACAACAGCATTATGTTTATGGAATTACAGGGTCACATTTTAATTCCTGAATCTTACATTGCCTCATTAATATCAACACATGTATACAAACAGTGTAAAATAACAGTTACAGTGGTGGTTATTCATCCATACAAAATAAACTTCTGTTTTATGGAAAAACTATACTTCATATCTACATGACAGACTGCCCATTTCTTTTTCAAAGAATGTTTAAGTTGAGCTACAAAACCTCCAAAATACCAAGGGATGCAGATGACCTCAAAAAAAAAGCTTTAAAAAGTTGTGATTTCAGTTTGTAACACACAGATTGCCAGTTGGCTATTTGGCTACAGCTGGTTTAACAACCTGCGTTAACCACTGTATTAAAAATGATCTAGAACACCATACTGTGCAATAAAAGCATCTGGAACCTAACTTGAGCCTTCTACTGTGCTTGAATCTTAACTACTTCTGCACAGAGACAACTGTGACCAACAGGGCAAAGGCAGACTAGTTAAAATTCATGTTTTGTTGTGACTTTCCATTAAACTCTCCAGCATTACCATCAGTCAGCTGTTAAAATTAGTGTTCCCTAAAAATAACTTGCCTAACAGTTATGAAATGTTAACCTGTAATACAATACCCAAAAATATACATAAAAATCAGATTGGGATATAATTTTATCTTTTAAGTGGCATGTTTGGCCTGGGGAACCGCCACAAAATACATTAGATGAGATAGAAGGAATAGTCTTGCTTGTGAACCACTCTTGTAGCAGTCACCAACACCAGCTTTTATAGACAGGCTTATGAAAAGTCTATCTGTAGTACAGTACCTGACTGAGGTGCATACTCTTCTGTGCTTTTCCAACCATTCACCATTTTGATTAGAAAATGCTTAACAGGCCCAATGGATGCCCAAAGATCCAGTGAACATGACGGCAATCTCATCATTATGGTCCCAGTGGTAGGTTGAGATTCTTTTACTCAGAAGCATATTGGCAGATTTCCTTTCCCCCCAATTTAAAACTTGGGATTGGAGGCAAACAAAACAAAAATAAGGATAAACACATGGGACAGCACCTAATTCATTCAGACTGCAAGGATTTCCAACTGATACTTTGTACGCCTATTCCAGTTTTTGTTTCCTGGCAAAAACTCCAAAACATCATTTTTGTGCAGCTCCTGCTCCCTTGCTCAAGCTTTCCCTAACCCGCCCCAAATCTGAACCTCTTCCCCATTTGGGAAACTGTTAATCAGGCTCCCAATTACTAACTGCTAGCCCTGCCAGCCTGATTGGCCGGTGTTCCTTTCCAAGTTTGTTCCAGAGAGATCCAGTTCCTCAGTGGCATGTTGCTGCCACATAGAACTCAAGCCCTCTAGTTGAAACATTGGCACACTGTTTGCTACTCCTTGTGTTGCATCTTTTGTATTCACATGAAGCAGCCATTCCTGATTCAGACCCTTAGCTTATGGAACAGTTGCACCATTGTACCAGACCCCGAAGTAAGCCGTTCCTTGCGTCAGTTATGAGCCTAATCGAGGTCGTTTTCTTGGTGATGCTTCTTCTTCCTCCTCCTCTTCCTCGTCATCAGGATAATCTACAAGCCCCACTAGACCTCCCTGAAGAAATTCAGGAAAAAAAATGTTTATATAAGTATGTAGTTTCCCTACTGACAAACATACAATTAAGTAGATAATTTACACCCAATTTAAATTTGAAAACAAAATTACAGCAACATCTAGGACATTTTTCACTATATTGGTTTAAACCTTTGTTTGAAACAGTTCAAGATTAAAAACAATACATTTTAACACTTTATTCAGATTTATTTTAACCCACAACCTTCATTCTATAGAAGAGCTCAAGGTTTGTTAACAAAATGGTTCCACCAAAAATTAGTTTATTGGAGACTTTGTTTAAATCTGATTATGAGTTCAAATCATTGCATCCTCCGAATGTAAACTGAAGATCTTGAATTTCAAAACCTAGAAGTAGTCAAAATTATACTTCAAAATATTAAAGATTCTGCAACAGATTGACTTGAACACAAGATAATCCAAACCTTTGTTGTCATTGCAGATGAACTGGTATGCTTTGAAGTAGAACTAGTGGAACTGGCTGGAGCTGTCTGAGCTGCCGTTGATTTACTGTTGGTGCCGTTTGTTCCATTTGCTGCCCCAGATGCACAGGTATGTGAAAATGTAAATTTGAAGCTGGGACTTGAAGAACGCTTTGGAAGGTTTTCCTTGTCCTCACTTTCTTTAGCTACAGAGGAAACATTTAAAGGTTCAGATTACACTAAATGACGGTGGTTATGAGTTAAACAATAATCTTAAGGCTCATATCTTAGCATCTACATTGAGAGTGGCACACTGTCAAGTCATGTTATCCTGCTTCCATGGCCATCTTGGAAATCACACAGTTATATGCAGAGGTTCAATCAGTGGCAGCCTATCAGTGAAAATGAAAAACCAGGATGCTTTCAAAATATTTAAAAAGCTTGCTACACACCAACTTCATATTGTAGCTGGAATAAAGCTGAAGCAATAGGTTAGCGAAATCAAAGTCCATTGGTTAAAGGGATGGTAGTAGCAGGGATCTATCGAGTGATAGAAGCAGTAATGATAAATGGTTGTTTTTCCAGACACAATGCAAGCAGTGTCCCCCAGATCACAATGCTTTTTCATATGTATTAACGATGACCACTTGCATGTAGGGAACACAAACATAACATTTGCAGATAATAAAACTTTAGCAAAGTGGAAAACAGCACGTTCCAGGATCTAAGAAATAGGAGCAAACCATTCAGCCCACTAGGTCTGCTCCACCATTTGATAAAATTATGGTTATCTGGCTGTGACTTTAATTCTATTTTTCTGCCAGCTCACCAAAACCTAGACTCAAATATTTCTGACTCAATCTTCACAGAGCTCTGTGGATGGAAATTCCAAAGACCTTCAGGAGAAATTTCTCCTAATCTCCATCTTAAATGGGAGACTTATTTTTAAATGATGCCTCATGGTTCTCAAGTTCCCCATGTGAGGAAACATCCTCCCAGCAACTACACTGCTGAGAATCTCACATGATTCATTATTATTTCTTATTCTGCTAAACTCCATTATTATAGCTCCAAACAGCTCAACTTTTCCCCACAAGACAATCCCTTTATCCTTGGAATCAGCCCAGAGAGCCTTCTCTCAGTTGCTTCCAATGCAAGTATATCCCTCACACATAAATAGAAAATGCTGGAAAATCTCAGCAGGTCTGGCAGCATCTATGGAGAGTGAACAGAGTTAATGCCGAGTCTGGATGGTCTTTCGTCAGAGTTGATGACAATAGAAAATAGGATGAGATTTTTACAGTTGTGCCGAGAAGATAAGAAACTTGTGGGTGCTGAGTGGAGTCAGCAGTAGGTTGAGATGGGATAGATTCCAGCATCTGCAGTAATTTGCTTTTATCCAAGTATATCCTACCTTCTTTTAGAAGGCTAAATCTATACAGTGCTCCAGTTGCGGTCTCACCAATTCCTGCACAGTTTAAACTTCCTTGCTTTTATAATAAACCCCTTACACAAAGAGCAATATTCCATTTTTTCCCCAATCACTTGTTATGCCTGCATGCCAACCTCTTCATGCCCAATGACAATCTGATTCCTGCAGCATTCTGCAATATCTTTCCATTTTAATAATATTGTTTTTCCATTCTTCCTGCCAAAGTGGACAATCTCACTTTTCTCACATTATATTCCATCTGCAAATGTTTTGCTCAAACTATCGAAAACCTTTTGAAGATTCTTTGTATCCTCCAACTTCTCCTTTGTATCAGCAGCAAATTTCACTACAGTATAGGTCAGTTCCTTCATCCAAGTCTTTAATATAGGTCATAAGTAATTGAGGGCCCAGTGCACACATGTAGCACTCCCCTAGTTAGTTTGCCCACCTGAAAATGACCCTTTATCTTTCCTGTTAGCTCCTTCCCTGCTAATATATCACTGCTAACAATATGATGTCTTGTGCTGTAATCTTTTCTGACATCTTATTCAATTACTTTGGAAATCCAAATGAACATAAGAACATAAGAACATAAGAAATAGGAGCAGGAGTAGGCCATCTGGCCCTTCGAGCCTGCCCCGCCATTCAATAAGATCATGGCTGATCTGTCGTGGCTCAGTTCCACTTTCCCGCCCTCTCCCCATAACCCTTAATCCCCTCTCTTATCAAAAACCCATCAACCCGCTTCTTAAAAATATTTAGCGAGGCAGCCTCCACCACTTCAACGGGCAGAGAATTCCAGAGATTCACCACCCTTTGAGTGAAGAAGTTCCTCCTCAACTCCGTTCTGAACCGCCCCCCCTTTATCTTGAGGCTGTGCCCCCTAGTCCTACTGTCTTTTTTGAGCGGGAAGAGTCTTTCCACCTCTATCCTATCCATCCCATTCATCATCTTATACGTCTCAATGAGATCTCCCCTCATTCTTCTAAACTCTAACGAGTACAAGCCTAGTTTATTCAGCCTCTCCTCATAGCTCAACCCCCTCAACAACTGCCACTAGTGGTTCCCTTTTACATACCCTGCTTGTTACATCCTCAAAGAATTCTAATAAATTCGTCAAACATGATTCACCTTTCACAAAGCCCTGTTGACTCTGTTTGATTGTATACAATTTTCTAAATGTTCTGTTACTACCTCATTACTAACAGGTTTTAATAGTTACCCGATGACACATTTGACTAACTGGCACATAGCTTCCTCCTTTTGTGTTTCCCTCCTTTACTAAATAGCACTGTTAGATTTGTGATTTCACAATCCACTGGGACCTTTCCAGAATCTAGGGAATTTTGGAAGATTACAGCCAATGCATCCACTATCATCACCTCCTTTAACACCCTATAACACAGGTCATCAGTTCCAGGGGACTGATGAAGACTCTAATTCCATTAACTTCCCAGGTACTTTTGGTCAAGTGACTGGTATTAAGTTCCTCCCTCTGTTTTGGCCCAGTTTTTCTACTATTTTTAGGATGCTTTATACTTCTGCTGTGAAAGACACAAAAGACAAAGACATTCAATGCCTCTGCCAAATCCTTGTTTCCTATTAATTCCCCCCATCTCACCCTCTAAGGTATTAACACTTACTGCAATAAATTTTTTTTTTATATACACTCATAGAAGCTTTTAACATGTGCTTCATACTTCTTGCCAGTTTTCTCTCACTCCAATTTATCATTCTTACTTTTTAGTCAAACATTTCTGGTTTTCTAAAATTTCCCCAATATTCCGAGTTACCATTAATCTTTGTAGCATTCTCAGAATCTAGTATAGAGGGGGTCATTCGGCCCATCGAGCCTGCACCGCCTCTGAGTATCTTACTCAGGCCCATCATCCCACCCTATCCCCATACATTTACCATGGCTAATCCATCTGATCTACACATCTTGGGAGACTAAGGGGCAATTTACTATGAACAATCTACTTAACCTGCATATCTTTGGACTGTAGGAGGAAGCCCACACAAACACAGGGTGAATCTCCACACAGGCTGGAATTGGACCTGAGTCCCTGGCACTCTGCAGCAGTACAGCTAACCACTGTGCCACTCTTATAATCTTTTCTTTCAATTTGAAACCATTCTCAACTTCCTCAATTAGTCACAGATTGCTATTCTTGTAACATCTTTTTTAATGGAAAATATCCTTGAGTTACAAAATATCTCCTTAAATGTCTGCCACTGCTTCTCCACTGTCTTATCTTTTAACCCATTTTCACATCCTACTTGAGCTAAATCTATCCACACGAGCTTAGATGGCAATTAGAGGATAGAACACTAGTTTCAGACCCAACTTCCTCACCCTCAAACTGAAACATGAATTCTCTCCAGTGATAATCACTCTTGCTTAGAGGATCCTTTACTACAACATCTTTAATCCTGTTAAATTATACACTGCCAAATCCAAAATAGCCTGTTTCTCGGTTTGTTCCAGAATGTGTTGTTCCAAGAATCCATCTTGAATACATTAACAAAGCCACTCACCTCCTTTTTCGCTCTACCTTCCCATAATGTCAAAAACCACTAAATATTTCAGTCCCAGTTATAGTCACGTTACAACCATGTTCTGTAATTGCTATCATAACATAGTCATTTACTTTTATTTGTGCCATCAATTCACTCTTTTTATTATAAATGCTGTACGCGTTCAGATAAAGAGTTTTTAATTCTGTCTTTTTACCATTTTTTCTGGTTCCAGAACCTTATTTGTTGGTGCATTCATATGACGTACACTCTTGTCCTTTCCCACCATACTCTGGTTACCTTTACCTACACTGCTACCCTGCGCTATTATCTTTCCAAACCTTCCCTCACATAAACCCCCCTTCCCTCCTGCTATTTTGAGGACAGACAGACAAAATTCAGCAGATGCATTGCAAGTAAAGCGGTGGTTGCAAACGCTGGACGCCATGAAGCGAAAGAACGAGGAAATATAAGCGGGTGCTTATACACTTAAATTGTACATGAAGCGGGGCTTCATATACTTAAATTGTTAATGGTGGCAAGGCATGTTGATAAAATTGTTCAAAAAGCATGAGGATCCTTGGTTTTAGAGGGCAGAGAACAAAAGTGACAGTTATAAATCGCTAGTCAGACCCCAGTTAGACAGCAGCATCTAATTCTGGGCACCACACTTTTGGAAGGACATCAAGGCCTCGGAGAGAGATTCATCAGAATAATACCAGTCATGAGTGACTTCAGTTATCACAGAAGCTATGATTGTTCTCCTGAATGCAGAAAAAGTATCAAAGAATTTAAGAGTTTTTCTGATAAAGTTTTGATCAAGTAAGAAGGAATGGTTTATATACTTGCAACTATGTCACTAGCCAGATGATACAGATTGAAGATGGTCCGCACAGGGACTGGAGCGGAGCCAAGGAAAAAGTTTGTGTAGCAAGCCATGATCTGGAAGCTAGTGCCTGAAAAGATTGGTGGAAACACATTCAAAACCTTCAAGTGCGCCAAACCAGGCATACTGGGCTGTAAGGCCTCCTTACAGAACTCCACTAAATAATAGCATGAATCAACATGACTAGCTGTCCCTTAAACTATTTATATTCTATCAGCGTATTGCAATATTTTCATTATACCTGATCCAAAAGACAAATGAATAAATGTCAATTCTAGGCTTCAAAGTACTTGAAGAAAACGTTTGCCAAACTAAAGATAAACTGAACATCTGAAGTACAGATAAGCAGAGGTTTAAATCAAACCCCACCAGGAAGGGTAAGAGTGAAGGGAAAACAAAACTTCGCAGTATTCTCTCCTGCAGCCCATTATATGATTCTATTTACAGATAACTTCACAAGTACAGTTTGTTTTAAAAAGGCTGCAATCTAACAGTTCACACAACCATTAACAGAAGACTCTTTTTTTAAATGTTGTTGTCAATTAATTATCCTGTAGATCCCGCGGAGAGCAGGTACTATTTCAGCAAGTTCAATTTAATTAAACATGCATTAATAGTTGCTCACTCAGATTAAAATTTCAAAAAGATGAAATACTAAACAGGCTATACTAAACTAAGTATACTGCGTAAATACAATTAAAATGAAATGCATCCTATCAAAAAGGTTAGGATGGCAGTGGTTTGTTTTTAAACACCAAATATAAAATTTTGAATATTAAAATATTCCATTGATTTTAAAGTGATTTAGTTTTGCCAATTATACTAATATTCCCAAAGAAATTTCCAGAAAATCAGATCCTCAAATCACAGTAAGATGATGCATTTTGGAAGTCAAGGCCATGCCAATGATTTAATGTCCAAAATTTACATGTATTTTGTTCAATTTTATAACTTAAGCATTTATGAATGTTGACAGGTTACCAAACACGTTCACAGCAAAATGGACAATTGCTATATTAAAACAATATTAGTTCAAAACTGAGGTCTTATTCTCTTCCAACTCAATACTGGTACATGAGCTAAATATTGATCACTAACATCACCCAAGATCAAAGCCGACTATCTGAAAACCAAGGTAACTCAAGTGCACATGGAAGCTGCTTGTGCATCACCCCCCTCTTGGCACTAAGAACATATTTAAACTCAAGCATAGCATAACTAGAATATACTGTTAAGTACTAAAAATTACCATACCCTTTTTAGTCTCCAGAAATTTCCCATAACTGTCTGGATAGTCATCCTCGGATTTGGATTTCTCTACATGTGGTACTAGAGCCTCTCCTTCTTCCTCCTCTTCATCCTCATTAAACCACATCTCTTCATCTTCCTCCAATGCTCGTGCATCTCTCCGGTACCGATTATTACGCAATATGGATGGTACGCTTAATTGAAAAACATCAAGTATTAGTCAGCAAATTCCACCAAAGCTGAAAAAAATGTTAACTGGAATGCTAAATGTCTTTTCAACTTCCAAACTGAGGTAGTTACATATTTATTTATAGACAGACATATTTACAATCACATCAGCTAACCTGAATTACGTAAACTGTCAAGCCCCAATTTTATTCCACGTATAATCCTTTCATCATTTTCTCCTTCTCCTTCCTCCTTGTTCCCTTTGCCAGAAGGTGCTGATCTTCATGGTGGCTTGGCTTTGTGGGTGGCTGCAGCCCTCCGACACATTGCCCAAGTCGTCATACTTCATGCATGAACCTAAACAGTGTGCGTTGGCAAACATTCTATTACAGGAGGCATCGGAGCCAAGCCCGATCCTTGGCTTACCTGATGTTGACAAACAAGTACTTTGTACCTTACATTCATAAGTAGATTTAGGAGCAGGAATTCTTGCTGGTTTGGCATGGAAGTCAATTGAAACATTCCAAAGTTGAGGCTGCTGAAATCAATTAACAATACAACTGGGAATCGGATACGGAACTTCCTGGTTTGCATGGATGGGTGCTACAAGACTGCATCTCTACCCAAAAAAATACCATAACCGCCAAGTTTGTTTTTAACTATTTCATACAATTTGTCAATCACAACATGTGCATAAAAAGTTTTTTTTAAACACATCAAGTAACAGCATTAACCAAATACATACCAACTCTTCACTTTCTTGGGAAAATTACATTAGCATGCTGAAATATATTATGTACATTTTTTCTACTGGATTACTTCACTCTACATTGATAATAGTTTGGTTCAAATTTCAGTTCAGCGGCAGCTGTGGACCAGCACCTTGAATTCACACCCAGAAACAACTAACAGCAGAACAGTAGGTGCTGGGAGGGGTTATATAAACACTGCAATGCCACAAACTAAGCAAACCCAAATGAGAAAGATTATAAAGTTTTAGCTTAGCTCAGCTTTAGAAGCTGCATTTTCCCTGATCAAGAAAGAAAATTTTCTGCAAGGTAATAGATTCTCTATCAAACTAGTTCTATAACCATTGTCCTTTGTCAGTATAATAACAAAAGCCAATTAATATGAGTTGGTGGGTGAAGGGCAAGGGCGGCAAGTCCAGGGAACCCTGAATGTCAAGGGATATCGAGGGTTTGATTAAAAAAAAACCGGAAACATAGGGTAGATATAGAGCATTAAGAATGGGGAGGTCCTAGTGTGTGTAGGGGTGCTTCAAAATAGGAGGGCAAAGAGGGGCCACAAAACATCATTGACAGCTAAGGTCAAGGAAACCCAAGGCATTTTAAGTATATTCAAGGTGATAACCAGGGAAAGAGTGGGGTTCATCAGAGATCAAAGGAGCAATCTGTGCATACAGCCAGAGGACATGGGTGATGTCTTAAATTAATATTTTTCATCTGTATTAACGAAGAAGAAAGACATTGCAGCTGGAGATTACAGCTGGGCTGGTAAAGTTCTAGAGCACATTAAGATTGATAAGGAGATATTTGTTTCAGCAAGCATAAAGATGCGGAAATCTCCAGATCCTGATGACATGGATCCAAGGCTGAGGCAAGGGAGGAGACTGCAGGGATATTTAAAATTTTCACCGGCCACAGGTGAAGTGCTAGATGACTGGAGAACAGCTAACATGGTACCTTTATTCAAGGGCAGCAGCAATAAGCCACATAATTTCTGGCCAAATCAGTGGAAAAGCTTCTGAGGGACAGGATTGATCGACACTTGGAAAGACAGGGATTGATCAGGTAAAGTCAGCACAGATTTGTTGCTGAAAGATCCTGTCTAATGAATTTATCTGAGCTTTTTGAAAAGGTAACTAAATAAATGAGGGTAGTGCAGTTGATGTGGTTTACATGGGCTTCAGTAACTAAGACCTTTGACAAAGTCCCATGTGAAAGGCTGGTCCAAAAGTTGAGAGTTCGTGGGATCCAATTCAAGTTGGCAAACTGGATCCAAAATCAATTTAAGAGGAGGCAAAAGGTGATGGAAGAGAGCTACTTTTGTGGTTGAAAGTCTGTGACAAGCAGTGCACCACAGGTTTCAGTGCTATGACCCTTGCTGTTAGTTATATACATTAACAACTTGGATGTGAATATGGAAGGTATAATTAGTAAGTCTGCAGATGACATGAAGATTAGTGTTGTTGTTAGGAGGTTAGACTTAGGCTACAGATTTGTACTGATTAGCTGGTAAGTTGGACACTGCAATGGTGGATGGAATTTAACTTCTAGAATACAAAAGCAGGGATGTACTGCTGAGGCTTTAGAAGGCTCTTGGCAAACCACATTAGAGATAATGTGAGCAATTCTGGACCCCGTATCCAAGGAAGGATGAGCTGACTTTGAAGAGGGTCCAGAGGAGGTTCATGAGACCGTTTTCAGGAATGAAAGCCTTGGTGTACGAGGAGCTGAAACTTAAAGAATGTCAAAAGGCCTGGATAATGCTGTGAGAAGATGTTTCCATTAGTGGGAGAAACTAGGATCCGAAGGCACAGCCTCAGAGTAAAGGGATGACCTTTTAGAACCGAGTTGAGGAATTTTTTCACCCAGGTGGTGGTGAATCTGTGGAGTTCATTGCCACAAAAGATTGTGGTGGCCAGATCATTGTGCATTTAAGACAGAGATAGATAAGTTCTTGACTGGTATGGGGATCCAAGGTTATGGGGAAAAAAGGAGAGAGAATGGTGTTGAGAAACTCATCTGCCATGACTGAATTGTGGAGCCGTCTCAATGGTCTAATTCTGTCCTGTGTGTTATGGTCTTAATGTGGATGTGCTGGCATTGGACTGGGGTAAACACAGTAAAAAGTCTGACAACACCAGGTTTTAGTGCAACCGATTTATTTGATAGTAAACTCTCAAGCTTTCGAGGGGACTCCCTCCATCAGGTGAATGGAGAGTTCTGGCCTCGGACAGAGCATATAAAGCACAGACAGTTTAGAGGACTGTCTGTGCTTTATATGCTCTGTCCGAGGCCAGAACTCTCCATTCACCTGACGAAGAGGGAGTCCCCTCGAAAGCTTGTGAGTTTACTATCAAATAAATCAGCTGCACTAAAACCTGGTGTTGTCAGGCTTTTTACTGTGTTATGGTCTTAATCCAGATAAATGTGAGGTGATGCTTTTTGGGAGGTCAAATAAGGATAAAATATACACATTGAATGATAGGTTACAAGGGATATTGAGTCTACAAGTTAGCGCAGCTAGACAGGATGAAATAGCAGTCATACGGAATGCTTGCCTTCATTAGCCAGGGCACAGAGTATATGAGCAGGGAGGTTCTGGTACAACAGTGGCACAGTGGTTAGCATTGCTGCCTTAACACCAGGAACCTGAGTTTGATTCCTGGCTTAGGTCACTGTGTCTGGAGTTTGCATATTCTCCCCCTATCTGCATGGGTTTCCTCTGGGTGGTCTGGTTTCCTCTCACAGTCCAAAGATGTGCGGGTTAGGTGGACTCTCCCCTTAGTGTACTAGCTAGACTAAGTGCAAGAGGTTATAGGGATGGAGCCTGGATGGGATTGTGGTTGGTGTAGACGCAATGGACCAAATGGCCTCCTTCTGCACTGTAGGATTCTATGAACTCTATAAAACATTGGTTAGCCACAGATAGAATATCATGTGCAGTTCTGGTCACCATACTATCGGAAGGAACTGATCACAGTGGATAGGAGATTCACCAGGGTGTTGCCTGGGATGAAAGTTTCAGCTATAGGGAGACCGGATAGGCTGGGTTTGTTTTCCCTGGAGCAAAGGAAGCTAAGGTGGGACCCGATCAAGGTATACAAAATTATGAGCAGCACAGATGGGTTGATCGATTTTTCCTGTGGCAGAAGTGTCTAAGACCAGAAAGCATAGGTTTAAGGTGAGGACCAAGTGGTTACAGGGGATTGAGGAAAAACAAATTTCTCCCAAAGGGTGGTGGAAATATGAAATGCAATGCCTGAGAGGAAGGTAGAGGCAGGGACTCTCACAACACTTAGGCAGCATCTAGATAAGCACTTGAATAATTGAGGCAGAGTA
Organism: Carcharhinus amblyrhynchos; assembly: GCF_965287045.1. Classification (NCBI taxonomy): domain Eukaryota; kingdom Metazoa; phylum Chordata; class Chondrichthyes; order Carcharhiniformes; family Carcharhinidae; genus Carcharhinus; species Carcharhinus amblyrhynchos. Next base: position 41,050,709 of record NC_137335.1, on the reverse strand, counting down.
GGGTATGGTCCAAGCACTGATAAATGGGATTAATATAGATTGGTATTTGATGGTCAGCACAGACATGATGGGTTAAAGGGCCTGTTTCTGTGATGTATGACTATGACGCTACATTGTGCTCACTTATGGAACTAAACTGTACATAGCTCAATGTACTTGCATTTTATACAGTTATTTGAGAAGAGCAATAGGAGAAATTCAAAACTGTGGAATACCAATTAAAAAAGATCACTAGTGCAATTGTCATAATGCAAATAGTTCAAAGTTGCAAATCATTGGTTTTCACTGCAATCCTGGATAATCACTATATGGAATTAAGTTATATCACTTTAGGTGCCACAAAAAACCTGTGACATTTAAGTACAATATATAAAATCCAAAAAAACTTCACTAACATACATGCAAATAGGCTATGCACAGCTCAGAAGTCTTTCGTCAATGACTTTTAACATTTTATCTCCTTCCAGCCCCAATTTAGCTGTTTAGAACAAAAACATCGTACACTATTTGTCCTGCTATTTACTCCTCACTCTCTACTGTCAAGTTAAGGACCTACATCAGCAGGAACAGCGGGCTGACAAAAAATTAGGAAACAATTTTAGGTATTCTATTTGTGCATATTGTTACACTACAGTGCTTTTAATTACTAGTTAGTTGTCACTTACACCATGTTGATCAAGCATCAGTATTTTATGTAGATTTAATTGGCAAAGTAACAAAATATTACATGAGCTCACTCTGGAGCCAACAGGATCACTGAGGTTTGGGAAAGCACGTAGGGAGCTGTGAGCTGGTGAAAAATATCTGCTGTTACATGTAGTAATTTGATTGTGGCACTGTTTGTCCCTCTATATGGCACCCACAATTGACATCTAGTGCCTAGATTTAAATATCTTGAACATATTCTTGCTGATGTCCTTATACTACTTTCAGCTCCTCTGCAAGTTTGAATTTTGTTCAATTTTTCACATCAGATTAATGATCAAATTAGTCCCAGTACCTTAAAACTCATTTCATTACACGCTCAACTACAAGATGAGTAATAAATTAGAACACAAACTGTTTGTGATCAAATAAGACTTGAAGCACGGCGGCAAACACTGCTGCCTCACAGCACCAGGGGCCCATGCTCAACTCTGGCCTTGCGTGACTGCCTGTGTGGAGTTTGGATGTTCTTCACGTTTGCGTGGGTTTCCAAAGGGTGCTCTGGTTTCCTCCCACAGTCCAAAAACGTGTAGATTAGATGAATTAGCCATGCTAAGTTTCCCCTTAGTGTTCAAAGCTGAATAGGTTAGGAAATTAGTGGGGTAAATGAGTGGGATTGCAGGGATGGGCTTGGGTAAGACGCTCTGGCAGAGAGTTGGTATAGGCTCAAATGGATCAAAATGGCCCCTTTCTGCACTTCAGGGATTCTGTGCTGCAGCATACACAATACTGTTAGGTTCAACAGATTTAGAAGTAATGACCTGTGAAGCTCAATGACCATATTCAAACATATACTGCTTGGGATCTTTTAATTTTCCTACCTGTTCAGCTTCTGATTTTGAAGTCTATCCCTTTCCTGCTCATATCGCAGCTTCAGTCCTTTGAACGTCTGCACATACTCTATGTGTTCAAGTGCTTTGTAGAAGTTGTCAACAATGTGCGTTGTAAGTGACTTGATATCTTCCTGCGGTAACATTTATAAGAAAGAAATAGAAAAGACACTTCTCAGAACTGTGGAAAAACAATCTGTAGGAGAGCTCAACAGCATTTTCATAAATAGAAATTTTACTACAAACTATTAGAAAAACAGAAACTTACCACTCTGATAAATTCAAAGAGTTCAATTATTGCTGAATTAAGTAGATTATATCTCGTTCCATTATCCAAAAAGGCATTTATAACTGGTTCAAAGAGGTTGCCTTTAGTGATGTATCGATTATAGAATTCATCCTTTAGTCCAATGATCCTCCTCATAAAACGCAGTGCACCTGTTTTCAGAAAAAGTAACTATTTACTTAGATCTTAGTAGTTTGGACTACCACTAGCAGCTGCCAGTCTTGTTCTATGGTCAAATCTTCCCATTCATCCACAGCCATCATGTATGCCAAAAATATCCCAAATTTATCTGCACTAGAACATACACTCCAAAATCCTCTTCAAATGCAGTCTGGATCTTGGATACTTTGGAAGACTTTCCAAGACATACTAAGACTTCACCAACACTATCAACATCTTTCCTGGAAGATTTGAGGGCTATGTTTAAAGAGAGCAAATGTTGTGCTTCTGTGTATTGTTGGAGACCTTCTAGGAACCACTAGGAGAAAGTTAGCAATAGGCATGTCCCGTTGTTCCACATTTCTCAGTATCCTACCAGTTATTGTGTAGTCTCTTGCATGGTTTGTCCTTCGCAAATATATTTCAATTATCTGTGTCTCAAATTCCGCCCCCAATAGTTTTCTACCAACAAGGTTTGACTGACTGACCTGCAATTACTATTTACCCTTTCCTCCCTTATATAAAAAAAACACCTGTAGCCAGAGAGGATTGGAAGCTGATGGTCAGAACCCCTACTATTTCCTTCCTTGCTTCTTTTAGCAGCCTGAGATAAATTTCATTCTGTAGGTGATTTATCCACTTTCAGAGATTGCTAAGCCTCTTAATATTTCTTCTGTTATGCTATCATCCAATATTTCACACACTTTTTCAACTGAAACAGAACCAATGGGCTGTATTACTGCATCACTATAGTAATATAGTGATGGCCACATCTTTCATCTCCATAAACAATTTACTTTTTTGGTCTATATACCCTTTAAGGCCAATATATTCTTCCCAACATCTGATGCCCAGAATGCTCCATGTCAGTGAGATCCAACCAGGGCTTTGTGTGGTTGCAAGGTGATTCTACTTCCTTGTATTCTAGTCTACATTCCAATATCCCTTTTGATAACGTTCTATAGTTAGTTATGACATTTTAATGTTATATGTACCTGGATCCTCAATTTTTTGAGCCTCCACAGCCTCCAGCTTTGAACCATTCAGAAAGTATTCTGTTCAATCCTTTTTTAAATGCACACTGTCCTCACATTCATCTACACTGAAATTCATTTGCCCCACCACAATTATCAATAACTACAAGTTATATAATTTTGTGGACACTGTTTATAATCTTACCTTTGTGTCATCAGGCAATTTGGATATATGATTTTACATTCCATTTTGTTAGATAAACGCAGTAAATATTTGAGGCTCCAACACAGATCACCAAATATATATCCTAATCACCTTATCAAACTTACCTCTGAAGCTTAAGCTGCTAATTTGTTGTAAACAATGAGAGAAACAAGGCATATTGCTGTTTGGATGGATACTCTTGTTTTGAGACACAATGGTTTAAATTCCCCAGAGATCAAAGGTATGGAAGTGCAAAGTCAGGCACAGCAAGTTATTTAAAGCATAGGGTCCTTCAACAATGTTATAAATTCCAACCTTCTGAACTATTTTTCCATGCTTGTTAAACCCTGGCCCGAATTCCCCAGCTGTACTGAGGGAGGACACGTCTGAGGGTTCAGGCAACGAGGCAGCATGGGCAAAGCTCAGGAATAGGAAGGGTGCGATCACAATGCTGGAGGTTTATTACAGGCCTCCCAACAGCCAGCTGGAGATAAAGAAGCAGATATGCAAATGGATTTTGGAAAGATGCAAGAAACAACAGGGTTGTTGTGGTGGGTGATTTTAACTTTCCCAATATTGACTGGGACTTACTTACTACTAGGGGCTACAATGGGGCAGAATTTATAAGGACCACCCAGAAGGACGTCTTGAAACACTATGTGGATTGCCCAACTTGGGAAAGAGCCATATTAGACCCGGTATTGAGGAACAAACCTGGCGGGTGACCAAAATTCCAGTAGTAATCCTATTTCCGTAAGTTTTAAGGTGCTTGCAGATAAGGACAAGAGTAGTCCTCGGGCAATGATATTAAATTGGGGGAAGACCAACTACAACAACACTTGACAGGATATGGAGAATGTAGATTGGGAGAGGCTCTTTGAGGGTAAATCAACATCGGACACGTGGGAGTCTTTCAAATGTCAGCTGAATTCAGGACTGACACATACCTTAAGAATAAGTGTGGCAAGTATCAGGAACCCTGGATAAGGATATTATGAACCTTGTCAAGGAGAAAAGGGAAGCATTCGTAAAACCTAAAAGGCTTAAGACAAATGCAGCCCTCGAAGAATATAAAGAACGTAGGAAGGAACTTAAGAAAGGAATTAGGAGTGCTAAAAGGGGTCAATAAAAGTCCTTGGCAAACAGGATGAAGGAAAATCCTAAGGCATTTTGTATGTATGTAAAGAGCAAGAGGGCAGCCAGGGAAAGGATTGGTTTACTCAAGGATAATGGAAAGAATCTATGCTTGGAACCAGAGAAAATGGGCAAAGTATTAAATGAATACTTTGCCTCAGTATTCACCAAAGAGAGGAATTTGATGGATGAGAAGCCTAGGGTAGATGTGTAAATATTCTAGGTCACACTGATATCAAAAAGGTGGTGGTGTTGGGCATCTTAAAAAGCATTAAAGTAGATAAATTCCCAGGATCTGCCCAAAAATACTGGAGGAGGCAAAGGCGGAAATTGCTGGGGCCTTGACAGAAATCTCTTTATCCTCATTGGCTACATGTGAAGTTCCAGACGACTGGAGGATAGCCAATGTTATTCCATTGCTTAAGAGGGCAGATGGAATAATCTAGGAAATTACAGGCCAGTGAGACATACGTCAGTGGTAGGGAAATTGGAAAAGATTCTTAGAGACAGGAGTTACTCACATTTGGAGACAAATGGACTTAGTGATAGACTGCACGGTTTTGTGAAGGGGAGGTCGTGTCTCACTAACTTGATCGAGTTTTGAGAGGAAGAAGTGATGAAAATGATAGATGAAGGAAAGGCAGTGGATATTGCATACATGGACTTCAGTAAAATCTTTGACAAGATACCTCATGGTTGACTGGTATGAAAGGTGAAGTCACATGGAGTCAGAGGAGAGCTGGCAAGATGGATTCAGAATTGGCATGGCCATAGAAGACAGAGGGTAGCAGTAGAGGTGTGCTTTTCTGAATGGAAGGCTGTGAATAGCGGTGTTCCACAGGGATCAGTTCTGGGACCTTAATTGCTTGTAGTGTGTTTTATATATATAAAAATAAATGATTTGGAGGAAAATGTAACTGATTAGTAAGCTTGTAGATGACAAAAATTCGTGGAGTTGCGGATAGTGAAGAAGATTGCCAGATGATACAGCAAAATATAGACTGATAGGAGATTTGGGCAGAGAAATGGTAGAGAGAGTTTAATCCAGACAAATGTGAAGTAGTGCATTTTGGAAGGCCCACCGCACATAGGAATTTTACAGTAAATGGTAGAACCCTTAGGAGTATTGACAGGGAGAGAGATCTGGATGTACATATCCACTGATCACTGAAAGTGACAACACTGGTGGATAAGGTAGTCAAGAAAGCACATGACATGCTTACCTTCATCAGTCAGTGCACTGAGTATAAAAATTCGCAGGTCGTGCTGCTACTGTACAGAACCATAGTTAGACCTCATTTAGAATAATGTACAATTCTGGTTCACACTACCGGAAAGATGTGGATGCTTTGGAGAGGGTACAGAAGAGGTTTACCAGGATGTTATCTGGTAATAGCCATGAGGAGAGGTTGGATAACCTCAGTTTGTTCTCACTGGAACGACGGAAGTTGAAGTGTGACCCTATAGAGATTTACAAGATTACGAGTGGCATGGAGAGAGTGGATAGTCAGATCTCTTTCCTAGGGTAGACAAGTTAAGTACTGCGGGAGGTAGGTTTAAGGTGCACGGGGAAACGTTTTGAGCAGATGTAAGAGCCAAGTTTTTCTTTTACATAGAGGTTGGTTAATGTCTGGAACGCGCATTCCCTGGAGAGCTAGTGGGAGCTGGTATGATAGCAGCATTTAAGGGGCAATTAGGCAAATACATGAATAGGATGGGAATGGAAGGATAGACTCTAAGTGCATACAATTTTAAATTTAGGCAGGCACCATGATCGGTGCAGGTCTGGAGGGTGGAAGGGCCAGTTCCTGTGCTGTACTCTTCTTCGTTCTATAGTCTCAGATAATGTGTTGAGACATTTCTCTTTCACTCTTATGCTATCCAGCTATGTTATTAAATACCCCTAGAAGGCAGGAATGTGGACCCCAGGGAATACTTGCCATCTCCAATGCATCAGAATGAAGCATGAAAACCACTGTACTGCAATAAAGGATGTTACTCTAGGATTGGATTCCCAACTGCAGCTATGACCAGATTGTCAGTTTATTTTACAACTATATACCTCCTATTTAATTCTAATAAAAGTTAATAAAAATCTGGTATAAATTGTCAAAGAACATGACAGCGAAAGACAGACAAATATTCAAACTCAGTTATTAACTATACTTTTACCAGAGTTCACTCACATAAGGCTAGAAATGTATGTTTTGAATTCATCAGTACCAACACCCTTCGCAGTAAATCTTTGTTCATGATGTAGTTCTTGATGTGATATGTGTGATGTTCTACACAGAAAGTGAGTAACTCGAGAATCAAGGCCAACAGCTGTGCTGTCTGGAAGTTATCTAAAAGAAATAAAACTCTTGTTATACATTTGTAACTGATATTTTTGGTTTCATTTTGAAAATTAATCTGAATCAGTTCAAAACGTAGTACAGTGTGCTACTAAACTGCATTTTAACCACTGGCACTTCGATTTGAAATGCAAGTCGTCTTTCACAGAAGTTAGACGGCAAAATAAATCTGCCTAGTCCCAATCTCAATGGGGAAATCAGGGCATCAAAATATAAACTGGCCAAATAAAAACTGACCTTAGTTTATGGTCGACAGATATTTGGTTTCTGACACCCAAGCCAAATGGAATCTACCTTGCAAAGCTTTGCAAAGATCCATTTTGTCTGATTAAACAACATTTTGGGAAATAACATATGACATTAACTTTTTTATCCTTAAGAGTGACCAAGAGACGCTTCATGCGACAGCGAGGATGAAAGCTACATTCTTACTACAAATGTCTTTTCTTTCTTCTATTTTTCTAAGATGCACACATAGGAGGGGGGCACAGTCCCACAAGTACTGCCTATTTGGCACTATCAGGAATTACAAGCAGACTACTTGATAGAGAGGATCGTAGTACTCTTTTACAGGGCACAGAGACAGACCAGAGAGTGTATGAACAAAAATCTTTGAAGGTCCCGATTTGAGAAGGCAGTTATAAAAGCAACCTTAGATTTGGCTTTACTAATTGAGGAATAGAGTGTAATAAAAAAAGGAAGGTTACATTAAACCTTTATAAAACACAGATTAGGAATTATTGGGAGTACTGTATTTAATTCAAGGGGTCATGCTTTAGGAAAAATTTTGAAGTTATCACTTGGACAGGGTATAGAAATGATTTAGAATGGTACCAAGGATGAATGACTTCAGTCATATGTAGAGATTGCAGAAGCTGGGATTGTTCTTCTTAAAGCACAAAAGGTCAACAGGAGATATGATAAGAGCAAATAAGCAGACTATTTTAGCAGGTAGAAAGGTCATTGACCATAGGACATAGGAAGAATCAGAAGAACATAAGGAAACTCGTTACTTTTTCTTTTAGAGTTGTGATCTGGAATGCACTGTCCAGAAAGGTGGATGGGAAGCAGATTTAATAGTAACATTCAGAAATACTAAAACGGTTCACAATTTATAGGCCTATTTGGAAAGAGCAGGAAATTAGGATTAATGGATAGCTCTACCAAGTACTGACACAGGCACAAAAGGGCCTTCTCCTATGTTATTCATTTTGTGATCATCATTTATGATAATCAATCCTGTCCAACACAGACAAAATGTGAGCACAGACATGCTTTCTAGCAGGTGCAAGATAGTAATTAACAGCAGTAATATTTGCCTGCACAGCCTACCTCATTAAAGCCAAATATTAAGATCCCATTGACATGTTAGTTAATATCAGTAACTCAACACAGATCATCAAGCCTGAAATATTCTGGTCTAAATACTGTAGCACCACAATGCATTTATTTAGTTATGGATAGTCCTTGTCACTCAACCACTAAACCCAATTAGTACACACTGCTTTGAAATCAAAATCAGTGATAAAAAATCTTTAAATGGATATAAGTCAACATATGCTACGTGATATAATTACAGGAAGCAAAAAAATCCCAACCGTAGAAAATAATCTTGCAGGGTCTAATTTTGCAACTCCTCGTTACTATTACCGCCTGTCACACAGGAGACTGGGATTCAATCCCTGACAGGGAGCAGCTGGTTTCTTCAAAAACTGTCCATGAATAGCTGCAATTTTAATATTTAAAGCTACACTAGACATGTTCCATCTATACAAAATTCACCAGCTTAATCAATGAATGAACGTCAACTTACCAGAACAAAAAGCACTATTCTTATCGGGTCCATCTATTACTGCATCTATATAAAAAAAAATTCAAACATATAATTATGTTAAAGTTACTCATTGCTAATATAGTTTACAAAAGTAAATTAGAAAACCATTCAGCCCATTTCAGTTCGTACATTCAAAGATCCTGAAATCCCCATAACATTTATTCTTTAAATTATTCCACTTTCATTAATCAATCTTTGCCTAGCAAAGATTGCACCACTGAGAATTTAATATTTAGTCTAAACTTATATTTTACTATCAATTTTATTTCATCTTCTAAAGAAAGAATGCATTTCCTGAAAAACAAATTAAAAACTCTCAGCAGTAGCAAAGCATCACTAACAAATCAGAATGGGAGCTATGGACATTGAGACCATTTCAGCTATCTGATGCTCCACATTTGGCTAGGAGTGTAATAAACTCCTACCTAGGTTTAATTTGCAGGTAAACAGTTCCATCCCTAAATTAATATTAGCGTGTGCAAGAGCTGCTTATGCCAACTTTGTTAACAATCACCAACAAGGCTGAGATACCAGGTCAACTTGCCTTTAGATTTTTGTCGCTCCCTAACACAGAGGTATATAGTGTGTCAACCTGGATAACTTGGAAAAGACAGCAATGAATTCAGTGATTTACTATAGCTTAAGATACTTTCATCCACCCTACTTATCAAATCACAAAGGATATATAATTTACCAGTCCATTATTAGACACTGAGTTCTAATCTTAACGATTTCCCACTGCACAAAGACCAAAAATATATTTTAAGTGTTACTGTTGTAATGGACCCTCATGTCTAATCTCAGGACATTTTACATACAAACAGATGGTACAAGGAGAATCTTTGACCAAGAAAGATCAATCAGGTTGGAGAAGTCAATGATCCCTAAAGACATATCCCCAAATACATAGCAAAGGTCTTGCACACAATATCCTTGGTACAATAATAAGCATGGGAGCCATATTTTAGGAGCATCTGACAGGTGCATAAGCACAGCTGCAGGCTCAGAATAAAAAGTGCCCCGAAAAATCAATGATTATTGAATATCAAAATTTAACAAAAATGCCTAGCCCAACACCAGACTTGAGTCACAAGTAAAATGGCATCATAAGAATTCAATGGATAAATTTAATGCCATGAACGACATTTCCTTTTTCAAGCTGCTTTATTTAATTCATTTGGATACTAAAAATTTCCAATATTGAAGCAAACGTTGGTCGCAGAATATTCAAATGAGGTGATACCAAATTCTTCTGTCATGTCATGAATGCTAAACATTACAGATGTTTTAAAAATGTTCCTTTAATCTGAAGTAAAACAGATACTTCTGAAAAGGGTGATGGTAAATTCCTGGTAAACACCTCAGTCCGGAGAAATGCCCATGTGATCTCAGGTTGCCATAGTGAAAGAAACTGGAATAGAAACCCATTGAGGTGTTGAGTGGCAGCGTAGAAGCTCACAGGATAAAAACGCTGCTGCTGAGATGCAAGTAGCAGAAAGAACAAAAACTGTTACTACGAAGCAGGGAAAACTGTGTTAAAGACCAAGCAGGATGTTTTCAATGGTTTAATTTCACAATTTAAAACAACAAGCGAACGGACAAGGTTCTTGAAGATTTAGAGAAGGTATGATGGCCTGATGATAATCAAATCTCGAACCCTCAAGTGTGTGGAGTGATTGCCAAAGGACATTGGAGGTTTTGACCTGGCATGGCAGAGAGAGGTGTACCTATTCGGGAGAGCTAGGAGTGATTTTGGAACTGTTCCTCTAACGCTCCATATCTGACAGAAGTATGGTGCAGGGATAAAAGTGTTTCGTAAGGCATACTTTGGTTGCATCAATTAAGGTTTTTCCTTTGATTTATGCTGATTTAATTTGTTACGGTAAAAATTCTAAAAAGTGAAATCTCATCCATCAGTTTACTTCCATTAGCAACATGGGGATTTTTTTTTAAAAAGGAAAATTATTGGTTTTAAGGGACCGAATAGATACCAAGATGTGACAAGGGTAAGTATATGCAAACTGAAAACGAGGCAAATTTCCATTCAATTGCATTGTTTTATTCACCTGAAAAATAGCTTAGCCAGTACGAAGATAACAGAATTGTGCTGACATGCTTTGCTTAATCTTTAAGCTTGTTTAAGAAAGTATGCTGCAGGCTGGTTCCGTCCATTAAACTATACACAGCCTCAGGATACATTAATATCACCACTGCAAATTTCTGCTTAATGCGCTTTGAGAAAACTCTGAATTAAGCTAGTTTCTCTGGCCACTAATTAGCAGGTTTTAAAACTTCTGGGAATAAACCTAAGAAACTAAGTACAGTGTCCCAATATAACTAGCAAACAGTCCAGTATTTTTTAAAAAGTCATTTAAGATTGGTTTACTTGCAAGTAGCAGATTGGCACTGATTACATATGTCAGTTATATAAGATAGACCCACTGTCAGCTCTATCAATGGAACTGTACCACAATATCACTTAAGCAGATCAAGGACATTTTTAAAGCTGATTTCTTTAGAAAACAAAGTGCGTAAATACTGCACATCTGCACTGATTAATGGTAGAGTTTGCAACTAGCGATAAGCAAATGGATTTGAGCAGAAACCACGGGGCAGCTGTGTGTGTGTGTGTGTGTGTGTGTGTGTGTGTGCGCGCGCGCAAGCACAGTGGGGGGAGGGGGGGGTGGTGGTGGTGTGAACTTCATAAACCCACTTCTCAAAGCAGGCGCAATTTGCGTCTGGATTTCTGCTTGCACACAAGGCGGAAATTCTGCCCCCAAGCATTTTTAATGGCTAAATACAGCGATACTGCTATTCTCCAAAAGAATGGAGAAGATTGAATAATTTCCCCAATGAAACCTGGAGGCTGCAAGTGGCTGGGATTGATTTTGCACACAACTTGTGTGTGACTATGCTCCAGTCACTGCAATTAGCTATAGAAATCACGTTGCAAGTTGCACTTTCTGCAGTCTGCGAAGTCTATTTAAATAGGTGTTTTCTGAGTAAAGCTTGGGTTGGTTCTCTTAATAAAGTACGTGAGCAACCATAAATCCCCTCTTGCCTCCAAGTGACCAGTTGATAGTGTCAATCAACATTCCAATTTTTATTGGGAAATCAAAGTCACTGGGCTTGTGTAACAAGAAAAAACATGGCCAAGGATTAAAATACTCCAAATAAAAAACAATTGCACCACTTACAAATAGCACAGGAAGTTACAATGTCATGGAATTATAGGCACAATTAACATTGTAAATCTCATAAGCATTTACAGATGACATAAAAGTGGGCTTTAATATAGATGAATTTGAAACTCACCTTTACTGCTGTGTTTTTCATCTGTGGTATTAGCCAGTAAAGGAGCGCTGAGAACATGCATGCAATGCTTGTAAAAAAAACTGAGAAACTCTGTCTTCTCAGTTTTCTAAGGTGAAAAGAATACATGTTGGCAATTAGTCAGTTTTCTTAACTGTGGTTACTTAAGTTAAATGTGTTTTCTTAAAAAATGTTCATACTTTGATGTTAAATCAACATCAATTCTTTAAGATTTCAATCTCAAATTTTGAGGACATTAAAAATTTGAGACACTCAAAAGAAAAGCAGAAACATAAGCACTCAAGAACAGCGTTATGAACAATTCTTTTAAGTGTTTGTTTCCACAAACAAACCTAGCAATTTGCACTAACGAGGGTTCAACAAATAAACCACATTAATTACATCATGCAACTAGTTAGTTTTTTAATGCTAGGATACAATAATAAATGCCAGTACTGTATTTTAACAAGTTTTGCTACATTAAAGTTGTTATACAAACACAAAAGTTGGCACTCCTTCCAGAGTATATAACCAAAATTACTGATGGTATAAAGATTAACACGATTTACTTACTCAATAAAGTCAGTGCGATCAAGCTGAAATTCAAGACTGAGGGAGGAAGGATTTTGAGAAGTTCTAGAGGGCTGAGACAGCTAGAGATTCTGCCATAAATGATGGAATGGCAAAGTATACAGAGGAGATAAGCAGAGGCCAAAAAAAAGCAGAAGAGATGAGGCTTGAGCAGTTGAAAACACAGGGTAGAACAAGACTGCAAAGTGCCCTATAGGTGGTACATTAAACTCTTAAAATTAGCAGGATCAGGATAAGAGACGCTGAATTTTAGACACTAGAGTTTACCATGGAGAGAAAATGGCATACAAGGAAATAAATTGAACATATCAAAAGATCTAGCTGTGAGATTATATTGAATAAGAATTTTTCCAGTGTAAAGTGGGATAGAAATAAAGACAGAAGTATTATGGTTGAAAGACAGGATGAGGTTTGAATCTCTGCTTGTGGTCAAACAGGCATTATTATGCTCAGTCTGAACAAGTGACCAGCAAAGTTATAAAATAAATGATGGGAAGGAACTTGAATGGAAGGTGGTGGTTATTATTCAGTTGTTGGAATGTTGTCAATGTCAGGTGCAGTCTAGTTTATGACTTTCAGGGAGGTGGGTGATATAATCAGTTATCTGTACACCTATGGAAACAAACTTCAAAACTGAATGATTAGAGGTGTAACACAAAAGAGGTGTAATACAGAAGAGGAAGAGGGTTGTATCAAGAATAGATCTATTGGGATACAGAAAAGCTAAAGCTGCACTAGAAAGTGGGTTCCCGGACGCGCGTCCTTTGTTTGAATAGAGGGGAGTACGGTAGGATGAGAGAAGAATTGGCGAATGTTGACTGGGGGAGCGCGTTGGAGGGAGGGTCTGCTGAGGAGCAGTGGAGGATCTTTAAGGAGATCTTTCTTGGTGCTCAGCAGAAATTTATTCCGATGGTCAAAAAGGACCGTAGGAGGAGAGGTAATAAGCCGTGGATAACGAAGGAGGTGAAGGAAAGTGTTAAATTAAAAGCAGAGGAATTTAGAGTAGCTAAGAGTAGTGGGCGAGAAGAGGATTGGGAGAGGTTTAAATGTCAACAAAGATTGACAAAGAAGTTGATAAAGGAGGGTAGGAGAAACTATGAAGCTGGGCTAGCGCTTAATATAAAAAAGGATAGCAAGAGTTTTTATAAATATATAAAAAGGAAGCCGGCTAGGGTGAACGTTGGTCCTTTAGAGGATGAGAAAGGGGACCTAGTGGTAGGGGATGGGGATATGGCTAAGGTATTGAATAACTTTTTTGTTTCTGTCTTCACGGAGGAGGACGTGAATAATTTGCCGGGTGTTAGCGATGGAAAGGTGGTAGGACTGGAGGGTCTTAATGACATTACTGTTACTAGAAAGGCGGTGCTCGACAGACTGGAGGGGCTGATTGTGGACAAGTCCCCAGGACCGGATGGAATGCATCCGAGGGTTCTGAAAGAAATGGCGGAGGTGATAGTGGACGCCTTGGTGGTTATTTTCCAGACGTCGCTGGATTCCGGGGAAGTGCCGGAAGATTGGAAAACGGCTAATGTTACGCCGTTGTTTAAGAAGGGTGCCAGGCAAAAGGCAGGGAATTATAGGCCGGTTAGTTTAACGTCTGTGGTAGGTAAAATGTTAGAATCCGTCATTAAGGAGGAAATTGCGAGGCATCTTGAAGGGAATTGCTTGATAGAGCAGACGCAGCACGGTTTCATTAAAGGGAAGTCGTGTCTGACAAATTTACTGGAGTTCTATGAGGATGTGTCTAGGGCGGTGGATAGAGGAGAGCCGGTGGATGTGGTCTTTCTGGATTTTCAGAAGGCGTTTGACAAAGTACCTCACAAGAGGTTATTGCAGAAGGTCGGGGGACATGGAGTTGGGGGTAGGGTGTTAGCGTGGATAGAGGATTGGTTGTCAAATAGGAGGCAGAGAGTGGGGGGTCAACGGGTGCTATTCAGATTGGCAGATGGTGACTAGTGGGGTGCCCCAGGGGTCGGTGCTGGGGCCTCAGCTTTTTACCATTTATATAGATGATCTGGAGGAGGGAACCCAGTGTAGGGTGTTGAAATTTGCTGATGACACCAAGATTGGTGGAACGGCAAATTGTGCGGAGGGTGTGGAGAGTCTGCAGAAGGATCTAGATAGGCTGGGCGAATGGGCCAGGAAATGGCAAATGGAATTTAATGTTGGCAAGTGTGAGGTGGTCCACTTTGGTAGGAAGAATGGTAGGAAGGACTATTACTTACGTGGAGAAAAACTGCAGCAGGCGACGGTGCAGAGGGACCTCGGGGTCCTTGTGCATGAGTTGCAAAAACCCAGCTTGCAGGTGCAGCAGGTGGTCAGGAAGGGGAATGGGATGCTGGCCTTCATAGCAAGGGGGATTGAATATAAAAGTAGGGAGGTCTTGCTGCAGCTGTATAGGGCATTGGTGAGGCCGCAGCTGGAGTACTGTGTGCAGTTTTGGGCGCCGCACCTGCGCAAAGATATTTTGGCCTTGGAGGGAGTGCAGAGGAGGTTTACTAAGCTGATACCGGAGTTGAGGGGGTTGAGCTATGAGGAGAGGCTGAATAAACTAGGCTTGTACTCGTTAGAGTTTAGAAGAATGAGAGGAGATCTCATTGAGACGTATAAGATGATGAATGGGATGGATAGGATAGAGGTGGAGAGACTCTTCCCGCTCAAAAAAGACAGTAGGACTAGGGGGCACAGCCTCAAGATAAAGGGGGGGGCGGTTTAGAACGGAGTTGAGGAGGAACTTCTTCACTCAAAGGGTGGTGAATCTCTGGAATTCTCTGCCCGTTGAAGTGGTGGAGGCTGCCTCGCTAAACATTTTTAAGACGCGGGTTGATGGGTTTTTGATAAGCGAGGGGATTAAGGGTTATGGGGAGAGGGCGGGAAAGTGGAACTGAGCCACGACAGATCAGCCATGATCTTATTGAATGGCGGGGCAGGCTCGAAGGGCTAGATGGCCTACTCCTGCTCCTATGTTCTTATGAAACAAGAACCACCATGATGTAGGCAATCAGAAGGCGCTCAGAAGGGCGGCATAGTTGCACAGTGGTTAGCATTGCAACTTCATAGTGCTAGGGACCTGGGTTCGATTCCCGGCTTGGGTCAGTCTGTGTGGAGTTTGCACATTCTCCTCATGTCTGCGTGGGATTCCTCCGGTTTCCTCCCACAGTCCAAAGATGTGTGGGTTAGGTTGATTAGCCATGCTAAAATTGCCCCTTAGTGTCCCGGGATGCATAGACTAGAGGGATTAACGGGTAAATATGCAGGGATATGGGGGTACGGTCTGGGTGGGATTGTGGTCAGTGCAGACTTGATGGGCCAAATAGCCTCTTTCTGTACTGTAGGGTTTTTATGATTCTATGAAAATAAGCATGATAGAACACCATATATAAATCATGGTGCAAAGGTTGAGGCAAACTGAGAGGTGTGAGGTGGTCCACTTTGGTAGGAAAAATGGTAGGAAGGACTATTACTTACGAGGCGAAAAACTGCAGCAGGCGACGGTGCAGAGGGACCTCGGGGTCCTTGTGCATGAGTCGCAAAAACCCAGCTTGCAGGTGCAGCAGCTGGTCAGGAAGGCGAATGGGATGCTGGCCTTCATAGCGAAGGGGGATTGAATATAAAAGTAGGGAGGTCTTGCTGCAGCTGTATAGGGCATTGGTGAGGCCGCAACTGGAGTACTGTGTGCATTTTTGGGCGCCGCACCTGCGCAAAGATATTTTGGCCTTGGAGGGAGTGCAGAGGAGGTTTACTAGGCTGATACCGGAGTTGAGGGGGTTGAGCTATGAGGAGAGGCTGAATAAACTAGGCTTGTACTCGTTAGAGTTTAGAAGAATGAGAGGAGATCTCATTGAGACGTATAAGATGATGAATGGGATGGATAGGATAGAGGTGGAAAGACTCTTCCCGCTCAAAAAAGACAATAGGACTAGGGGGCACAGCCTCAAGATAAAAGGGGGGCGGTTTAGAACGGAGTTGAGGAGGAACTTCTTCACTCAAAGGGTGGTGAATCTCTGGAATTCTCTGCCCGTTGAAGTGGTGGAGGCTGCCTCGCTAAATATTTTTAAGACGCGGGTTGATGGGTTTTTGATAGGAGAGGGGATTAAGGGTTATGGGGAGAGGGCGGGAAAGTGGAACTGAGCAGCGACAGACCAGCCATGATCTTATTGAATGGCGGGGCAGGCTCGAAGGGCTGGATGGCCTACTCCTGCTCCTATTTCTTATGTTCTTATGAGAGATCAATTACAAAAGATGTTATTGCTAACTAGCAAGGGCAGTCTTGATGGTCATGTGAGCAGCTGGACCAGGTGTTAATGGCCAAGGTAGCAAGGAACTTCTTTTAAAAAAAAGGAGCATGGTTTTGGAGATTGGTATCAGATGAGAAAATATAGCCTTTAAGGATCTGAGGGGAAAATGGGGGAGGTCACAGGCAGGCAGTAGCTGGAAAGGGTAACAGGTTGAGGCTGAGTGATTTGTGAATAGGAGTGGTTTTGAATGTGGAAGGATCAGGTGTAAACAAAGGAAGCAACTAATAATGCCAATAATTATGGACCAAGGGAAGGCAACTGAGTGGCTAAAAGTTTAAAACTTGTAAAGACCCTAGAACAGAGACTTCAGTGCTTAAAATAATCGAGACTTCGCAAAATAAAAGTTGTAATATATATGAGTGCAGGACATCATTTTTAGTGTATTATTACAATCCAAATAAACGTGGTAGATCTACTTGGACCTCACTTAAAACACAGAAATGGAGGTACAAGGTCATTAACTGCAAATCAAACTGAGAAAATCGGCATATACAACACACTGTCATTCTACTTCCCACACACTCCCAAAGATTTGCTAAACTATTTCCACGTCTTACATTTGCTGTAGCTAACATATTCTCAGGATCAATTAAAGTTCTCAGTAGCCCCATTAGCTGAACTGCTCCACCAAGTTCAGGATCAGCGTCGCAGATCATCTGTTCAATGATTACATTGATTAGAAGAATGTCCTGTACAGAAACAAATGAAACTGGTCAGTATTAAATTAAAGTAATATCTGCAAGTTTCAAAACAAAGCACAAATCAGAAGATCATCATGACAAGTCTGGTGGTCACGACAGGCACTTTGGACTTGTGTTGATGATCAAGCTGCACTTGGAGGTACTTCTGAATCATGGCATGCCACATTGACTGTTACATTTAAATGTCCTGAATCCAACTGTAGTCAATGCAAGTAGAATTCAAGAGAAACAGATATTACCGAAGACAGGTGCTGGCCACTTTAGCTTCGTTTGTACCAGAATATCCTCACCATTGTATGGAAACATAACATGACAACAAACAGAGACACTTCTTCATTTGAGGTTATTGCCATAATATCAATGCAGAAGCACGAAAACCCAAAAGCACTCGATACAAGCAATGAACAAAAAGCAACACAACCTAAAGTCAGATGCAGTTAGTAGTATCACAAGGTAAACCACCTTTGTTCAATTTGTTTTTATTCATGGGACAAGGGTGTCACTGGCTGGCCAGCATATATTGCCAATCCGTAGTTGCTCCCGAGGTGGTGGTGGTGGTGATGAGCTGCCACCTTGAAATGCTGCAGTCCACGTGCTGTGGGTTGACCCACAATGCCATTAGGGAGGGAATTCAAAGATTTTAACCCAGCAACTGCAAGAAAACGGCGATATATTTCCAAGTCAGGTTGGTGAGTGGCTTGGTTGGGAACTTGCTGGTGGTGATGTTCGTGTATTTACTGCCCTTGTCTTCCAAATGGAAGTGGTCGCAAGTTTGGAAGGTACTGTCTAAGGATCTTTGCTGAATTTCTGCAGCACATCTTGTAGGTAGTTCATACTGCTGCTACTGAGCGTCAGTGATGGAGGGAGTGGATGTAGTGCCAACCAAGTGGGCTGGATTTTTCCTAAATGGTGTCACGCTTCTTAAGTGTCGTTGGAGCTGCACCCATTCAGGCAAGTGGGAAGTATTCCATCACACTCCTAACTTGTGCCTTTTAGATGGTGCACAAGCTTTGGACGGTCAGAAGGTCAGTTACTTGCTGCAGTATTCTTAGCCACCTGACCAGTTCTTGTAGCCAACGTTTATGTAGCAAGTCCAGTTGAATTTCTGCTCCATGGTAACTCCAGGGATGTTGACAATGGGGATTCAGTAATGGTAACACCATTGAATGTCATGAGGCATTTGTTAAAGTGTTTCTTGTTGGTGTTGGTCATTAGCATTGTAGCGCAAATGTTACTTACCACTTGGCAGCCCAAGCTTGGATATTGTCCAAATCTTGTTGCATTTGAATGTGGACTGCTTCAGTATGAGGAGTTGCGAATAGTGCTCAACATTGGCAAACATCCTCACTTCTGACCTCATTAGGAAGGAAGGTCATTACTGAAGCAGCTAAAGGTGGTTGGACACTACCCTGAAGGACTCTTGCAGAGGTGTCCTAGAGCTGGAATGATTGACCCCCTCACACCCATTTTCCTATGTACCAGACATGACTCCAACCAGAGATTTTTGTAAAAATTCATTTGTGGGACATGAGTGTCACTGGCTGACCAGCATTTATTGCCCATCCCTAGTTGCCCTTGGAGAGCAGTTAAGATTCAATCACATTGCTGTGGCTCTGGAGTCACACGTAGGCCAGACTGGGTAAGGATGGCAGATTTCCTTCCCTGAAGGACATTAGTGAACCAGATGGGTTTTTCCCAACAACCGACAATGGTTTCATTGTCATCAACAGATTCTTAATTCCAGATTTTTTTAATTGAATTCAAATTCCACCATCTGCCGTGATGGGAGTCGGACCTGGGTCCGCAGAACTTTAGCTAATTTTCTTGATTAATACCACTACGCCATTGCCTCCTCCTAACATCCACTGATTCCAGTTTCACTAGGGTTTTTGATACCACACTCGGTTGAATGAGACCTTGATATCAAGAGCTGTCACTCTCACCTCACTTCTAGAATGCAACTGTTTTGTCTATTTTGAACTAAGGCTGTAATGGGTTCAAGGAGCTGAGTGACCCTGGTGAAATCCAAACTGGACATCACTCAGCAGGTTATTGCTGAACAGGTGCTGCTTGATGGCACTACTGATGACCCCTTTTATCACTTTACTGATGGGTGGTAATTGGCCACTTTGGATTTGTCCTGCTTTTTGTCTACAGGACATACAGGGGCAACCTTCCAAAGTCAAGAAGAGCTTGGCTAGTGGAGCGGCAAATTCTGGAGCACAAGTCTTCAGTACTATAGCCCATTTGGCTGCATTTTACAAAAAGAGAAAGACTAGCATCTTTCAGGTGTGTGGAACTGATATTCAAATCCCAGACCAATTTTCTACACAGATAACTTAATTTCTCAGGCAATTTCTGAGGGACCAGAAACTCAAAATTAATTTCACACCTGATGTCTGATATACAAATCTCAGACAGGATTCCCAATGAACTGGATGACAAAATCAGAGCAATAATGCAACCAAAGTCAAATACTACAGCCTCGTTTATTAACTTAATGGAAGGACTTGCACTTGGCATTCAAATTTGAGAACAGTTGCTTTTGACAATGGAAATGAAATATTCACAAGGCTTGTTTTCTAAGCAGACTTTCATAGTCTTGCAAAATTCTGGCAGAGACTTTCAAGAGAGTGTTTATGCATGGACAGTAGAAAGAATTTAATAAATAAACAGGTTGTTGTTAAAGAGGAAAATTAACGCGAGTTAACCAACTCTTCTAGTTTCAAACAAAATTAGTTTATTTACTGCAAGGACAAATACTTACATCATCACTCTGCTGAGCTTCCTGCATCACAAACTCACGTACCATTGATGGACTATATTCTACCAGATAAGAGAATATGTCTGTAGCGGCAGCTCGCACCTGAACATCATCCATACCCTGTAAAATAACAAGATAAACAAAAATTTTAATTAAGTGATTGGATAATTATACATAGAACACAGATCATAGATTCCTACAATGCAGAAAGAGGCTCTTTGGCCCATCAAGTCCGCACTGACCACAAACCCACCCAGGCCCTACCCCCATATTCCTACATATTTTACCCATTAATCCCTCTAGCCTACGCATCCCAGGACACTAAGGGCAATTTTAGCATGGCCAAACAACCTAACCTGCACATCTTTGGACTGTGGGAGGAAATTGGAGCACGATTTTCATGCACACATGATGAGAATGTGCAAACCCCATACAGACAGTGACCCAAGCTGGGAATCGAACCCAGGTCCCTGGAGCTGTGAAGCAGCAGTGCTAACCACTGTGCTACCATGCTGCCATACATGATACATGTACCATACATCAAAATGACTGTAAATAGGAGTTTTCTTCAGGAAGAAAACCACAAATCAACTGAAAATTCTATGTAAACCACTGAACCCAAGCTACTATTCTTTAACAGTAACCAACGCTAGAATATACAATTTAAAATGAAGCATTTCAGTGTTACCATGAAGCCCCCCCCCCCCCCGTAAAAAGTGAATTATACCATATACCATAATTCAAGTGTGCAGGATATAATTGCTGTTGCATTTCCCACATTTCAAAATTGCAATCTCCACCATGCTCTCAGTGGGAGGTAGGATTATAACTTTGCAAATGACACTAAGATTGTGCAGGTGGCTAACGGGACCCGCAGGAAACCAACGCGTCAATGCCACACAGTCACCCAAGGCCAGAATTGAACCCGAGTGCTGTGGGGCAGCAGGGCTAACCACTGTGCGCCCCCAAGGGAACGAAATGAAGGTGAGGTGACAACCAAGGATCAGTTAATAAGGTATTTGGTCTGTGTTTCTCTAGGCTCAGCAACTGTGAATGCTGACGTAAGCCCTGTCCTCTTGGGGAGGCATCCACCTATCAATTTCTTCAATATCAGCACCATTGAATGCCAACGAAACCATCAAGGCTGTTTTGCTGCGTAACGGTCATACATTTGCCTAATTTTTCTGTGATCAGACAACACCTGAATAGTAATTGAGTGGATGTGCAAGTTTTGAGTAAAGTGGAAAATAAATACTCAGCTGCAGTATAAATTAAAATGATTTATACTAAAAGGAAAGCTGATTCTTACCAGAACTATTTCAAGGGCAGGAAGAATTCCTAAATTTGCCAGCGTTTTGAAAAACGCATCACGGTTCTGAGGTTGCAGTGTTTGAGAAAATGCACAAAATTCCTTAAAGAAGTTCACCTGTGTTTCAGAAAAGGTGTGTGTTAGATATACCATTATATGCAAATGTATAACTTTTCAAGCTGAACAGTTAACTTACTAATTCACGTCGCTTGTCATCATCTGTTGCTTCATCTGTTAACTGTGCAAAGAGTTCTGTCAAAAATTTCTCATCTTCCTGTATCAAAATAGCATGTTTCAGTATTTCAATTTTACCAGTTTTGTATAATTTGCATATATGATTGATTTGCAAAAGTTTAAAAACAAAGTCAAATATTTTAGATCATTACAGATCAAATTTAGAGACCATCTTTTAATACTTTTTAGTCACACCAATCTCTCAGCACACCCAAAGCAATTAAAATGAAAAGCATTTCCTACGTTGCATTAAAACATATGAAGATAAATGTGGGAAAGACAAGTGATTTGGCCAACCATGTACACCAATCTCAGATATAAAAATTATGGTGCAAATGGAATATGGAGGCTGAAATACCAAGTTTGGAGGAGGAGGAGGAGGAGGGGGGGGGCGGGAAAGAGTGGCAGAA
Organism: Carcharhinus amblyrhynchos; assembly: GCF_965287045.1. Classification (NCBI taxonomy): domain Eukaryota; kingdom Metazoa; phylum Chordata; class Chondrichthyes; order Carcharhiniformes; family Carcharhinidae; genus Carcharhinus; species Carcharhinus amblyrhynchos. Next base: position 41,028,609 of record NC_137335.1, on the reverse strand, counting down.
TATACTTCAGTTATACAGAACATTCCTAGAGCCCATCTGAAATACTGCATTCAATTTTGGACACCTGCATCTTGAAAAATATACTTGCCCTACAGGGGCCAAAGCATGTTTGAAGAAAGAATGTTGCATTTACTTCAGGCACTTACTTTCCTTTTTCTATTTGTTCCTTCTTCTTGGAGTGGGTACTCTTTCAGAACATTGTCATTTTTTATTTCTACTCATCTCCTAGATTTGATATTCATCCTCCAAATGTCCTGATTCCTTCCATTTCCTGTGCTAATTCTTTTATTTAGCCAACTATTTCTACCTATCTACTTTGTTCTAAATGTCTTGGTGCTTATCATTCCAATTTAAATAGCTTCCCTCACCTATTGTATTCGACCAGGTTTTGTGCATTTTACTGAACAATTCCTATACTCCTAGATTTGATGCAATTCTCCATGAAATGGAAACCTAATATTACGTTTATCCACATATTGAGCTCCCTAACCATCTTATGGCTCTCTAATGCGGTTGGATGATCCAGAGATGATTTCCTTTAGTCCCTCTTCCAACCCAAACTCAACTGATAGGATATTGTTGCCATCCATGTAGACATGATCACTGGCTACTCTTCCTCCTGTTTTCCAGTCTTTCCGACATATCATTTACTCTTGCAGTTGAGACACTCAAACCATAAAAGATGGCACCTACCCTTTTATCACTTCTGAGATTTACGCTGTTGCTAGGACATGAAAATTTAAATCAAGCAGACAGACATAGAATAAATTGACATTTTCTTCTTTGAAACATAGGAAAATGGACTTAAATAGACTGCATAGAAAGGATCAATTTCCCTTAACACAACTGCCAATATCATGGACATAGATTAAAGGAATTTACATAATGATTAGGAGCGTTGACAACAAAGTTTTCCATCCACAGGGTAAAGGGGACCCTGGAAGGGTGGTACAGGCAGTTAAAAAAATTTTGGAAGTTCAAAAAAATTATTTAAGGGATATGGGTGTTGCAGGCTCGGCCAGCATTCATTGCATATCCCAATTGCCCTTGAGGAGGAGTTGCTTTCTTAAACCTTTGTTGTCCATGTGGTAAGGATACATTCACAGTGCTATTAGCAAATTCTGAATTTTTGACCAAGTGAAGGAGCAGCCATACATTTCCAAAGTTGGTGAGTGGCTAATAGGGGAATTCCAGGTGATGTTTCCATGCATCTACTACCCCTGTCCTTCTAGATGGTAGTGATTTGTGGGGTTTGCAAGGTGCTGTCTAAGGAGTCTCGAGTTTCTGCAGTGCACCTTGCAGATAATAACACTGTTGCCACCATGGTGTTAGAGGGAGTGAATTTTTGCGGATGGGGTACCAATCAAGCAGGCTGCTTATTTTGTCCTGGATGGTGTTGAGCTTCCAAGTGCTGTTGAAGCCGCACTCTTCCAGGCAAGGGTAGAATATTCCATTATTCTCCTGACTTGTGCCTTGTAGATTGTGGAAGAGCTTTGGGGAGTCAGGAGGCAAGTTACACACTACATGATCCCTAACCTCTGGTCTGCTCTTGCACAGAATTTATATGGCTTGTTCAGTTGAGTTTCTGATCCATTGTAATCCCCAGGACGTTGATAGTTGGGGAAATTAGCGATGGTAATGCCATTGAATGTCATGGGGCAATGGTTAGCTTGTCTCTTGTTGGTCATTGCCTGGAACTTTCCATTTGTCACCCCAAGTCTGGTGATTGTTCAGGGCTTGCACAGTTGGACATAGACTGCTTTAGTAGAAGTCATTGTGAATGGTGCAAATCTCTGTGCTACTATCAGCAAACAATCCCACATCTGACAAGGATGGTCATTGATGAAGCAACTGAAAATAGTTGGCCCTCGGACACAACCCTGAGGAACTCCTGCAGTGGTGTATTAGAGCTGAAATGAATGACCATCCCTCCCCCACCCCCCTAAAACAAATTCCCATTAATTCCAGTTTTGCTAGGGCTCCTTGATGCCAAACTCAGTCGAATGCTATCTTGACATAAAGGCTAGTCTCACCTCTGGAATTTTACTCTTTTGTCAATGCTTGATGGTCCTTGTGGGACCCAAACTAAATGTCAGTGGACAGGTTATTCTGAGCTAGTGCCACTTAACAGTACTGCTAATGTCCCCTTCCATCGCTTTACTAATAGAAAGTCAACTGATGGGATGGCATTTGGTAAGGCTGGATTTGTCTTATGTGCAGAATTCACCTGAGAAATTTTCCATATTGCTGGGTAAAAGCCAGATTTTTGTAGCTGTACTGAAATAGCTTGGCTAGGGACTTCTCCTACCAAGTCAATATTGAGGACTCCCAGGCCAAATACCTCCAACTTTATACCACTGTGCTGCTGATTTGTGTCTCCCAGAGAAGACTCAGACGGTGGTATCTGGGATATTGTACGGTATGATTTTGAGTGTATGACTATGCGATATTGGTGCTCAATTAGTCTGAGACAGCCCTCCCAATTTTGGCATAAGCCCCAAGGTTACAGAGCTGAGTCTGCTGTTATCATTTTCAGTCCCTAGGTTGATACCCCAGAGTTTGCCTAGTTACAATATTTTGACATTTTAGCTGCATTCTCTTTAATATTACAACTGAGTGGGTAGATAGACCATTTCCTAAGTCAATAAACATAGATCTGGGCGTGGAGTCACATGTAGATAAGGGTGACAAACTTCCTTTCACTTTCCCTAAAGGGTATTAGTAAACCTGATAGCTTTTTACCACAATTGACAATGGTTTCATTTTCATCATTATACATTTAATTCCAGATTTTTTCCATTATATTCAAGTTCTGCTGTGGTTGGATTCGAATCCTGGTTCTTCTGATTACTAATGCAACTGTGCCACTGCCTTCCACCACTTGAACTTGAAATACCATACATAACCAATAATGCTACACCCATTTCAGCCAGTAGACAGAGTGGAATAGTTTCCTCATCAAGCTGTAAATTTCCACAATTTCTTTATCCACCAGCAGGCAGCAAATGTATTTCCCAATATGTATCCCTCAGTAATCCATTAAAAAAAAGGATTTAGTGGTCAACCACCCAAAGTTAACCCTTACAGCACACAACTATTTGCATCTCACTACTCAAATCACCAATTTTCTGTTTTAAATCAGACTCCCGACTTCCTAGCCAGGCTGCTGCATTCTTTTTATTATGCACTAGCCAGAGGCATCGTATACACAAATCAAATTAAAAGTTCCAATACATAAGACATTTCCACCTTCAAAATCATTAGTGTTAATGTAAGTCTACTTGTGACTAATAAATTAAATAAATGAATGCTCATTTCTTTCGGGAAGTTTATTGAAATTGTGAGGTGCAGTTTAGCTTTTCTGAAATCCATGCCGACGGTCCTTAATTAACCAGCATCTTCAGCTTACATTACAGCCACTAGAAGATTACCCATCACAGTTAAAGTCAGGCAATATAAACCATTTAATGCTCTATCAAAATTTGCAAGTCCAAGAAGATTTGCAAAGATTGTGAGATCCTCCTGTTTTGTTATTTGATCTGACTGCAGCCAGCTTGTGAAGATGCACGCCCTCAGAACGTGGCATCGTCAATTTTTACAGTACTGCATCCAGTTGTCAAACTGTACATGTCCTCTTCTTATACCTATTTAAACATTCTGAAAACCTTAGGCAAAAGGTTCAATTTACATTTATGATTCATTCACCCATAATAGTGATTTTTCATCACTATTTGGCCTTATCCTCAATTTAAGTTTTTTTTGGCAAATAATTCACTATTTTGCTCCAATTTTTCAAATATGCCCCCTTTTGAATTTTATCTGCATCGTAATCACCTCCTGTCTATAAGTCTCTATCTGAGTTTTGTCTTATTATCCTGGAATAGTTGCTCCTTCTTACCTTGAATTTTTCCTAGTCCACAACCAGAAAGTCAGAAAAAAAGTCTAAAATAACTATGTTGTGGTCATTCTCTAGATGTTCACTTTCCTGACTTCCTTATTTAGAATTAGATTCAGCACTGCTTCTTTCCTTATTGGACTAAAGACAACAGTTATTTAGAAAAACATATTAAAGAGTAAGCAAAATTTTATGCAGAACTAGATACGTTTGAAAGTTTCAGATGATCTAATAACAATTGTAGGAAGAGTAGACTAAACAGTCCCAATGCTGTTTTATCATTTAAAATGATCACAGCAGATATTCAACCTCAACTCCATACTCTTCCCTTACTCCCTTGATGCCCTCAGTACTCAACAATGGATATCCATAGCTCTCTCATGTGGAGAAATGTCAGATTCACAATCCTGAGTAAAGAAATTTATCAGTCCTATACAGCTGGCCACTTGTCTACAGTTTGTAGAGGGCGAATGATGAACAGCAAGTAAGGTGGGCAGTGGAGGTAAGGGCAAAGGTATTCAGTAGTGTAAGTGCAGACAATCAGGATTAGAAGTGGAATTAGTTGAAATCTGTGCTAGAGGATGAAGTGAGAAACTCAACTTAGAGGTTGAACTTGGTGCTAAGATAAATCATTTGGCTCAGCTTGAGACAGTGACGGAGCCAATGTGAGATTATGTCAAAGATTTTATTTTCACACATTCCTAATTTTTATTGAGAGATTATGAAAGCTTCCCAAAGCCATTTTCGTTAAGCAGTCGGCCCAGAGGCAGTGGACAGCATCAAGACTGGTCATGGAGAAGCACAGCTGGATGTCATTTGCATGTGGTTGAAGCTAACACCATGAAAATTATATCACAAAAGGGAAAGAAGTGGCTGAGCAAGATAAGGGGGAGACAAGGTTTAATCCTTGGAGAAATAAAGCAACCAGGGTGGGAAGAAACATTGTTACAGATGCTCTATGGTTAAACAGCACACAAAGGTAGTTGCATAAAACTGGAGATCCACAACAAAGGGCAACACATTGGGCTCAGTGTTAGAATGATCAATTTAACAGGATATATGACAAGCATTGTATTTCACCAAAAAAACTGTTCTACGGGCAGCACGGTAGCATAGAGGATAGCACTGCTGTTTCACAGCTCCAGGAATCTGGGTTCAATTCCCGTCTTGGGTCACTGTTTGTGTGGAGTTTGCACATTCTCCTCGTGTCTGCATGGGTTTCCTCTGGGTACTATGGTTTTCTCCCACAGTACAAAGATGTGCGGGTTAGGTAGATTGGCCATCCTAAAAAATTGCCCCTTAGTGTCCTGAGATGTGTAGGTTAGAGGGATTAGTGGGTAAAATATGTAGGGATATGGGGGTAGGGCTTGGGTGGGATTGTGTTCGGTGCAGACTCGATAGGCCAAAGGGCCTCTTCTGCACTGTAGGGTTCTATGATGCTATGACCATGTTTATTAAAATCTATTAGCTAAATAATTGAGTTATTAATTTGCAGAAGTAACTGAGGTTACTTTTGCCCACGTTTAAAGATTCAATTCTAAATGAGTTCATAATTAACAACGATCCATATGGATGGTTTTCAATTCTCCTGCTGATCAGAATATATGATTCGAAATTAATGGGAGCATGACTGATTGAACAGAGACTGCATTCAGTAGGAAGCTTTTTCCTAACTCAAATACTTCCACTTCTGCAAATAAAAGGAGGTGAACTTGGTTTCCATAAAAACCTGTTAAATTTAGAAGGATAGATGCAACAGTCACACTCCTGCCTGGAGACAAAATAAGGATAAATACAACAATCGTACCGCTGCATAGGGATGTGTCTATTTTGTGGTGTCTGCTCCACTTCTTGTGAAATAAACCAGCATGGTTAACTCTGAGGTGTCACATTAATATTCAAACATTGAATTTAGAAGTGAACAGCAAATGTATTAATTGATTGCCACATATCTACTTCAATAGATGTTTGAGGATATCCAACCCCAAGCCACATTTTTTAATGCACATTATGACTGGACATAGACTAGATTCAATAGTAACACTTTCAAAAGGGAATTGGATTACATACTTGGAATGGAGAAATTTGTATGGCTACAGGATAATAATTGGTTCGCTCTCAAACAGTTGCCACGAACAACTGGATGGGCAAATGGTCTCCCCTCTGTGCTATATGGTCTATAGATGCTATGATTTGTGGTTCTTTGACTGTCAGTGTCCTTCAGCTCAGTGGACTGATATGAAAAGGCAAGTTTTCACAAACATACTCTTCCTTTGATTTTTTTTTTGCCTAAAAACACCAATACAAACAGAGGTGAGTACAAGTGAAACTTGAGACAAATAATCATGTAGTTGTTGTATTTAGGATCTGTAACAAAACATAATTGTCTCTAGGTCACTTCAAATAGGTGGAATTATTATTTATCTATTACTATGGGTAAAATAATCAAGACTACGGACCAATGTATTTGTATAAAATCAGCAGTAACCTTTACATTTCAACATTCAATGTGGTTAGTACTTGTATTCAGGATGAAGTCCATACTAGTAACAGAACATAACCATACTGAACTATGCACATACAAAGCAAAAGGACTCTCTCCAAAACCTTCACAAAGGCCATAGAGATGGGCAACAAAATGCTGGAATTCCCAACGACGTCCAACTATACAAAAATCTCTCGAAAATTGCCAGACCAAAAAAGCAGGAATAAAGGAGCAAGTCTATAAGGTTTGCATATAACAACATGTCTACATATACAAATATGACACATACCCCAAGTGTACTTGGCAGCCTGACTATTGCAAAATTCATACAGTAACAGAGCTGTCCTGAGGCCACTACAGTCTCCCTTCGTTGCCAGGCTACCGTGCCCAAAAACTGGTGCCCAAAAACTAGAAATTCTGGCCCCACTGCTTCCTCCCACCCAACTTGCTGAATCTTGTGGATCCGCTGCTCCCAATCCTACCCCCACTCCTTTCAATCCATATGGCATCAAGAAACCAGCACATTCTCCGAATGGGATGATAACAGCAGATGGGGTTTGTGTCCAGGCACAAGCTGTGATGGGACTCTCCACTCTGTAGTTTTGCAACCTGGAAAGCTTGGACCTCAAGGGTCAGCTGAAAGCATGAGATTGAACACACCAGCATTTCCAGAGAGGCCAGTCAGAAAATAAATTCCAAGGGCAGATTCCAAATTTGTAAAATTGGAAGTCTGCTCAGCAGTAGAAATGTCTTCTCTCTCCGAACACCACCAATGGGATTGAAATACGCATCCATTTATTCATTATGACTTAAACTTTTTAATACAAACCTAGAATTGATATTTCAATTTGTCAAGCTTGACTATTTTATAATTGCTTTGAACGGCTTGTTCACTGAATGATGCTGGGACTACATAAAATTTTCTGACAGCTACTTTGCTTTTCCCCTCCAAGAGCTCAGTTTGCAGGTAAATGTTGCCTTCTTTTTAGCTTCATAAATTTGGGACCCTCAAATTTTATTTTAAAACTTGTCCCTTTGATTGTATTGGATCACTGCTTTACACTACATTTGCTATTTTCCATTTCTGTCCGGGAAAGGATCAAGAATGAGAACATTAAGAAAATGATATGGGATCATTTCCTGACTTCAAGTGGTGCCCTGGAAGACCAACTGTATATTTAAAAATTAATGATTATTGGGCAAAGTCACATATTTTAACACCTTGTTATCACTAATCTTCATAAAAAACTTTAAATGGTATCTTTCATAACCTCAGAATATCTATTTAGCGCCATAAGTTCAGCGTTTTTTCAGAATTCCAGCAGTATTTTACTTTTGTATGGATTAACCTCTATCGATACTGATGGAGCTCAATGTAAAATTACTCAGAATACTGGAAAGTGGAAGGGAGGGTAAGTTCAAATATTTTACAAAGGAAAAGCTTTCCTCCCATTCCAAGTTAATTTCCATAAACTTAGAAAAGTTCAAATTAAACTGGTCAGTCATTACTTGTATAATTTTATGGGCCAATTTCAAGCACAATCTTGAAAACTGTCAAACGTCATCACAAAATAGTCAACATTTCACCAATTTGGCATTACTAGTGCTATGTAAGAAATTAAGAGTGTCAGCTTGATTCAGTCAAATTCAGTTCAGGGGTACTCACTTCTGCCAAAAGGTTGTGGGTTCAAGTGCCACTCCTTAATTTGAATACATTTAGGCCTTTCATGTAGGCAAACATCCCAGACCAGAGAGTTTCTTGCTGTCTTGAAAACCTATCCCTTAACTCCTTTCAAACTGCAAACAAACTAGCTGGTTATTCTTTTCATCCGTTTGTATGACCTTGTTGTGCAAGAAGTGGATGCTTTATTTCGTACACCCAGAAAATAATTAATTGGCTGTGGAGCGCTTCGTGTTATCCAGAGGATATGAAAGCTATTGTAAATAAATTTTTTCCCTTCATTTTCTGGGTAAAATAGTGTCGTCTGAATCTAACGTACTGATATAGCATAACAAAACTTGCATTTAAGTCAATATGCTTAAATGCTGTTTAAACATATCAGTATGCTCATATTTCACAAACTAGTTGTAGAATCCCTACAGTGCAGAAGATGGCCATTAGGCCCAGAGTCTGCACCAACTCTCCAACAGACTCACCCTCTGCTCTATCCCAGTAACCCCACACAATTATCCTCCTTATTCCCCTAACTTACACACCTTTGGACACGGAAGTAACAACATGGCCAATCCACCTAACCTGCAAATCTTTGGACTGTGGAAGGAAACCAGTGCAAGGGAAGGAAAGCCACACAGATAGAACGTAAAAACTTCAGTCAACCAAGGGTGGAATTGAACCCAAGTCCCTAGTACTATGAGACAGCAGTGCTAACTATTGTGCCACTGTGCCTACCTATACTTCATTAATAACCAACCGAGAGGCAATCTGATATTCACAATCATTTGTATGAAACGTAATGCTAAGGAAGATTCCGATTTCAATTCAGTTGCACCATAAAAATATAATAGCAGGCATCATACAACATTGCACAGGGAAAATAATCCATCATTTGCTTCTCAGCAGCCTTTCACAAATATTAACTATAGCCAATTGTATGGGTTTTGATTCAAGTTACTAAAAACCCTTTACAACAGCCAAGCAATACTCAAAGTAACTTTTTAAAAAGTGAAATCTCGATGAGTATCAGCATCACAATGTTTTTCCCAATAGAAGAAAACATAGCTCAAGATACTTTTACAGTTGCAGACTGCGAACTTCAGATCAAAAAAAATCATGCACATAATTAGGCAAAATGAATACTTCCAACATAATTTAGACCAACTGGCGGGATAAAAACTTGGACTTGTTTTTATTCATGTACAGGTAAGGAAGAACATCAAAAGCACCACTGCCAATTATGTCAAAGTAATTTCAGTTATTTATTCATCCATTTAGTTTCCAAGTTGATGTAGATATCAAGCACTAACAATACGTAGTAGTCACCAAGTTGGACTGAAAAATGGAAAGATAGCACTTTGGATTAACTGGGTCCAACAATAAACATCTGAATTAATAGCCAACATAGATCATGGCACAGTAAATCAACCTCTGAAACAAAGAAAATCCTTCCAACAACAGGGGTTAACATGCAGAGAATAAAATTGGAACTGCTGTTATTGGTGTAGGTGGGCGTCATTTTGAATTGGGCACATGCACATCTTAAGCTGCCACACGGCTTTATCACCTGCTTACCCAAACATGTAGTGCTTAGCAGAAATCTTGATGTTCACTCCTAATGAGAATATTGCCTTAAACATGCCGCGATCTACAGTAAATGATATCTTTAATGATCGACTGAATTCAACTCAACTTCTCCTTCATCAGGTTATCTTTCACTAATATACAAATGCAGATATTGCAATGAATCACGAAGCATAATTTTGAAGTTCTATATTTTTTAAGAGTGTGACCTTAATTGGAATAACCTGCAATATTGGGAAAGACAAAGGCAAAGTTGTTAACGGCAATACCATGCACTGCAAGTAACTAACGATAAGCACATCTCTACTTACTGGTCACAAGATCTAAAATTAAAGGTTTTCTTTATGGCGCCAACTGCTATAATTTTCTTCTGAAATAATCCTATTGCTATTCGGAAAGAAATCATAATGTAGATTCAATCCTAAAGCTTCTTCCAGTAGATAAAATTGTTATGTTTTTCTGCCTCATTCATTCCTACCAGCACACTGTAGCTTCAGAATGCTAGAAATGCAACTGTATGAATATTTATACTTCAAATACATAGAGAGACCCACAACATGAAATAATGGAAGTTATCCAACAATTCTCTAATAATTTATGGGCTATGTGGAAAATCCATTTTACAGTCCTTCCACTTTTAAAGTCTTGTCACTCCTTTGGTAAGAACAGGGCATGATGAAGAACATCAACAAACAACCTTTTCAGAAAGACACCAATGTATTCCCAAAATTTGCAGTATCAATAATGCCATAATGTTTAAAAACCACACCTGATACTCAAAGTAGTTAACATTTTATTTAAAACTATAATTCAATAATAGCGAAAAAAAAATCATGTTTTAACTATTTACTTTAACATGATTTAGTAAATTTTCAGTTGATAGTAAATGCTCCCTACAGTGTTAACAGGTTTAGCAAGTGTGGAGAAACTAAAATCACATTTGAGTAAATACTATTTAAAATGTAATTTAGCTCATCAGATATTTAAGAAATGACCACAATTTGTTCCTACAGCCACCATGTCCATTCAATCCTAATATTTTGAAAATCAAAAGGTCATGGAAAACTCGAGTAGGCTTTTGAGACATTGAAGTAGCTCCACTGAGATTAGCAAGATTGTGACTTCTGACTGAATCTGCAGTTAATCCAGAGCCAGCCCTAGGAAATTAATGCATTTTAAAGATTTACCATAATTGCCAGCAACATCATTTCCCATGTTCAAATGGCCTGAGCAACCTGCCAGTGTAGAAGAGCAGGATTAGCATGATGCAGGTAGCCACATTTTCAGTTTGCAGAGAACGGGAGGACATTAACACGTGTTGAAAAATGACACTTATACAGTTATAGGTTTCTGAAGCAAATGGAGAGGAGTTAGAAATGAAGTCAGGTCATAATAAGCAGGTGATAACAACTGTTCTCTGATGATTAGGAAATAAGGCATAATTTTTAAAATAATTAACAGGACACCAGCATTTCACATGGTCTGGTTTAACCTATTAACTGTTACATGGAGCACCATAGATCATTTATGCTGACAATTCATCTAATTTCTCCACTTCAATCCTGCCACAACCTCTATAGTCAAGCAATCTGTCTGACACCAAGTCATGGAAAATTGTGACTGATCTCCTCCACCTTATCAGTATGCTGAAGGGTTTAAACAAACTTTGTTCTCTCGCAATTGGTATCTTTTGACTTTATGCTTAGATTAAAAGATATTTCTTTCTCCACTGGTAAAAGTGTTAATTACACTCATAACATGACTACTTTATTTCCCTTCTTGTTGCCCTCAAATCCCCTTCAAAACCTCTCCAAAATGTAGTTGCCTATATTCAGACTTGCACCAATCCCTGCCTGCTCATCCTCATTAAGCCACATCATGAGCTTCTGCTTTTCATCAACACTAAATCTGCAGTGTAAATACAAAATCAGGATCCAACCAAAATTCTTCAAAGGGGACAGAGACCATGCACGCGCAGACACCCCCTGGAAAGAGAAAAACTCATCACTTCCATTTGGATATGGAGCGTAAATCCAATCAAATAATGTTCAAAGGTGGTTGGATAGTTTTTCAACCATCGACACTCTTTTAAACCTACCTGAAAATCAAGTTAAACATTTAGACAGGCCAGACACTGGCATCAGCATGAAACAAACTTGAGATTTAACTATATGGAGCAGTCACACAGCCACATGTAAATTTGTTCCTGGAAAAGAAAATTTAATGTTTCATCTAGGCAGAGTGAAAAATAAAAGGAAAAATAGCAAATGGAGATCTGAAATAAATTTTTAAAAACCCCCAGAAATTACAGGTCAGTCAGCATCTGTAAAGAGAAAGAAAAGTTAACGTTTCAGCCACCCTCCCCTTGAGCAGGGAAGCTGAAATCCAAACTACAACTTTTGGTCTCCCGTCAGTAGGGTGCAATGCAAATGCGAACTAAAGTTTCTATTCTCCATTGTAAAAACATCATTGTCAAATACATTTGGAAATGAGCAATGTTGCCTGGAAATGTTATAATTGGTTGGGGAAAACCAATGTTAACTGATCTCAAGTGGGGAGAGGGGGGTAAGCATTAATTGCTCAAAGAACATAGGAACAGCAAAAATAAAGTGCCTATATGATTGCCAAAGTGTAAATCTTTCTTTACACAAGAGGGAACCCCCAAGATTCTCGGAATGAATGAGTGCAATGGTCCAATATATCCATAAAGTTTTCAGCAATCAAATCTGTAAAATCAACTTAATGTTAATCTTTATAGAATAACTCACCTGCAACATACTAACAATCTCCACTTTGTTGAAGAATATAAATGATGTTAGCGTGGATAAAAAGTTCTCCTCAAATACAGATGGGGTGGGTAAAATGATATCCTGGATATACTGCACCCGGTATGTTTGGTGAATTTTTTGTTTCAATTCAGTGTCTGTGATAGGTATAACCTCTTTAAATTTGGCTGTTTTGGTCAAAAATTCTCTGTGCTTTCTGGGATGAGGTAAGGATGGATCATATTCCAAACACCCCACCACATCCATAATGCACTCATCTGAAAACATCACCTCAAACAGTGCGGCTTTATTGAGGAACAAAATGCCTCTGATGATTTCATACAAGTGATGTAGACCTTCTGTGTTCTCCAGGTCCTCACAAACTTGGAATAGCTGCAACAGTTTTTTAATGTAGCCCTCATTTTCCAAAGCCAGTGCTAACTTCTCTCTGCGGATAGGAGAGGAGAGAACTGAGGTTACCAAGTCGGCAATCTCTTCCAGTTTGTTTAGTTCACATGGTGGAAGATCAACTGTATGAGTGGTTTCAGGCATTTCTTCAAACCGCTCTTCTTCAGACTCATCAATGATGTCCTGAGTGATATCTAGTGACGGGTCTCGTCCCTGCACCTGTGAATGCCAATAAAGGGTTCATTTGAAATGTATTCTGCTACTGCAACCTGCAAATTAAATACATTGCAAACCTGCTGTAAAGAATGCTAGAAATAGTTAGCCCGAATTGTACATTGATATTACATATTTAGCATTCTTAGTTTTTTCTTCAAATACAGAAAGCAATTCCTCAATTTAAAATTTGGCTGTTTTGGCTGATGTGCACACTAATTTGAAATGCTTTATATTACCCGGGGGACAGAAGCTCACGATCCTTTGCATTGATTTAAAATAACCAGTAAATTGCTCATGGTCAATTAGCGAATATAAGCTTGGTAACAGAACTGACACACTTCTGAAACATGGCCCACAAAAGTTGACTGGCTAGAGCATGCAACAAACATCAAAACAGCCAATAGTTTACAATAGCAAAATACAGCAAAGCTGTGACCAAAAACGTGACAGCAGAATGTGCAGGAAATCAAAAATGCCAGATTTTGTTTTAGTCCTTTTGCCACCCACTCTTCTGTCAACCAAGGTTGCACAGCAGTCAACTCCAAGATAGTCTGCAATGTTCCCAACAGCCAACCGCTAAGAAGCTCAGGTTACTATCACCGAATACTCATGTTAACTCTCAATAAGCTTCAAGACCAACCTAATATTGTTCAGATCAAGACCAACTAAATCGGGGTTGGATCCCATATCTTTTATTCCACAGCATTATCAACTACTGCTCCAACATTCAATTCACCCCATACAGTTGTGAACTTTGATAAATTCAGTCATTTGCTATCAAAACTAAGTTCCTTCATCGAGTAAAATTACATCATATTAACTTTTAAACGCTGCATTGAGTGCTTCAACTGCGAAGGAAACTGGCAGAAAGGGATACAAAGGTGCTGGGGCACTACCACACAGTATAACAAAATGCCACTGAATGACAAACGAAATCATAACGAATATGTGGGAAGAATGGGAATAGCGTGCAGTAGAAAGAGAGGACAAGCATGCAGAGGGAGAGAACATACACCCATGTTTAAAATAATTTCCAAATAGAACGTTGAGTACCTGTAAAGAAAGACCCAAATTAATTTCTGATTTAACATTTATTTTTAGATTCATAGCTCTAGCAAAACTTTGTAGTAACCAACAAAAAGAATGCTGGATGAACACAAAATACCATTTTAAGCACATTTTACAAACAAGCAGTTCTCAACAATTCAGCATTACTAGGGCTATAAAAAGAATCTAAAACATTATTTGGTAGCAAAATTGAGATGTATTAAATGTATCCAGAAGAGCAGTCATAGACAAAAAAACATGACCCTAATTCTTCAATTCCTTACTTGTAGAGAATTCTTTTAGATGCGTTAACAATGAGAGAACGGAGGAATTCATTAACAGTATTAATGGTGTCATACAAGAGCAGGGCCAAAACAAACAGCAACAAAAACTGATTCTGTACATGGAACTGAAATACAAATGTCCAAGCATGATAGCAATTTTGGGCACTGACCTAAATATTAATTTGGCAAATAAGTGAAATCAACTGCAGCACTGTTGACAAATGTGAAAGCCAGGGATTTTCCTGTGAAGAGAACGGGAGACTAAATCACCCCAATCAATCTTGTCCTTCCAATATACATGGCCTTAAGTAAAGATTGATGGCAATGCGCTGAGTCATTTGATTGTCCCTCCTGCCATAATTGTTTCTTGATTCTGACTGGAATTAAAACTATTTTAAAAACTACAATTTAATTCAACATCAATGAAAAACATTTATCAGAACTTTAAAAAAGTTCACTTCAAAAGTAGTTGCATAATAATTAGAACAAATTTAACAGCTCAATATTCATATAAAAAGGTGTTTTGCCCTTTCAAGCTCCCTCATGTCATATGCTACCAGTAAGGATTAGTTAGTTATGAGCCTATGTTAAATCATATGGATCTAAAATAGAATGAAAGAAGCTGTTTTTATACTGCACCCATCATAATTTCAGGACATTGCAAATTACATAACAAAAATCTAAAACAGTAATTATTGTAATACAGAAAGAATAGCAGCCAATTTGCAGAAAGCAAGGTCCTACAAACAGCAAAATGAAACAGTCTTGGCTTTTCAGTCTCCTGGCAGGGAAATAGTTTCTATGTATCTTTCTACATCAACTGGAGGCCAGTATCTGTGTGGGGGAAAGTTGAATTCACAGACCTTTGCACCTAATCAATTTGAAAAAAGATTCTACATTTCTTTTGCACATGGCATGAAAACATTGTAACTATTCATTAACTGATAACTAGATTTAACGGACAAAACCATATGTCAATATCAGTCCCAATAACACTAGGAACTAGATGAATATGGACTGGTTTTACATTAGAATCAATACTGCCCTCACTTGGTAAATTAATGTACTTTCAGCAACTTCAATTTTCTTCATAAAATAGTCGTGGCTTCTGATTTCATTTTTATCAGAATCTGAATTCTATCTTTATAATTACACTAATTACAGCATCCAGTTACTGCTTAAATAAATGATTGAGGCAAAGATATTTGACATTAATCACCTCACTTAAGTTGCATACCAATGTTGAATATTTGGATTGAACAAAAAGTTACATTTGGGACAATTAAGCTTAAATTCTTAAGATTCTAAGCAACTCAAATTAATAAAATGGTACTTAGTAGGGCAGAACATTAACAAAATGGTTGAACTGTCTTGAAAGTTATGGAACATAAAGTATTTTATATTCCATAAAAATTATTATTTGCAAGTTGACCTCTAACCAACATGATCATTTGTTGCTCAAAAATACCAGAAATCAGATAATGCACATAACCTGTAAAAGTATATCAGTTCTTTTTAACACCAAGCAAACACTAAGAATCTGCATTATTTTGAAATTTTCTGTACCACTCCCTATCAAAAGGAGGAAATAAGATGTCCAGAAGCTGAGGGTGATTACTGTGAATGCTGCATTTGTCTTGTGAGGCCAGGAATTTATACTATCTCCACCTACAGAAAGTACACTCTGGCTCGAGCAAATGCCTCGAGTGTATTTGCTCCTTTCCTCTCGATGCAACCGTTGGCAAAGATTTCCTCTCATCTTGATGACCTATAGCCATTATCCATTCCAATAAGCCCCATCACACTAACCCCACAGATACCAGAAAATCCATCATGACTTGTTCAAATGCAAATTCTCGCAGAAGTAAATCTAGTGACCAAATTCTTAGCAGTTGGCTATAACATGGTATAGTGCAATATTACCATTCTGCTCATTCTTTTTATGTCTTGTCAGCACTCCTCCTGCCCCCACAACAACCACCAAGTAATAGTTGCTGGCACACAAATCACATAATTCAAATTAGATTAAAGACTTGGGATTCTAGGTTATATTTGTTAAGGGGCCATCTTTTTAGAAAAATCTCTAACCCACAAAAGCAGCACAACCTTCATGTTCTAGTCCTTACTAGAGCATCATTTATTACTAGTTAGGACAATGAACATGACAGACAAAATCATATATTCATTTGTTTGAAGTTAACTGGAAAATACAAGAGCTACCAACTAAAAACCCTATATCCTCCTCTTTCTTTATTTGCAACTGCAATCTTCCTTTTCAAGATTCAGTTCTTCTACTATTTCATTAAGAATGGTTTTCTTCAAAATATATTGTAAGTTGTTCTCAGCTCCCAAACTTTACTCTTCACAATAATCTATACATTGAATTATATTCGCCACAGATCTACCAACTCCAAGTTGAGAAGTGATCAGAATCATTACAGCACTGGAAGGGGCTACTCAGCCTGTAATGTTCAGTTCTTTGCAAGAACAATTCAGATGGTCCCATTCGTTAGACTTGCAAATTTCTCTTCAGATGCTCATTGAATTCCCTTTTGAAAGCCATAATTGAATCAGCTTTCACCACTCTCCGGCAATGCATTCTAGATCCTGACCACTTGCTACGTATAAACTTCTCACATTGTTTTTGGCTCTTTTGCCAGTCAGTAAAACAGTTATCAGTGTCCCTAGTTCTCACTCTGCCAAAGAAAACAGTATTTCTTATATTTTTCATTTAGACCTCATGATTTGGAGCACGTTTTAAATCTCAACTTCTCTTCCTCAAGGACATTGTCGCTTTTGCAATATGCTGAAATAACTCAAGTCCCTTGTCCCATGGAAATGCACAAGCCTTTCCAAGCACCCTCTCTAAAGCCATCACATCTTTCCTCAAGTGCAGTGCCCAGAATTGGACATGATGCTTCAGCTGAGGATGAAACTGTTATACAAAAGACTCAACTTACGAAGTTTTGTACTTCATGCCTCTATTTCTAAAGCTCATGACCTGTATGCCCTTTTAACCACTTTTTCAATCTGCCCTATTACCACTGATCTTTGCACATATGTCCTCCAGGTTTGCTGTTCCTGCACCTGTTTTAGAATGATGTCCTTTATTTATTGTCTCTCCTCGTTTGTACTACAAGTTATAACACACACGCTGCCCTGCATTAAATTTCACCTTTGCCTACCAATTCCACCAGCCTGATTCTGGCAAATCTATCACTATCCTCTCCACAATTTGTAACTTTTCCAATTTTGCATTATGCACAAATTTTGAAATGGTGTCTTGTACATCCAGCCTAAGTTCATTAATATATTACAAGAAAAGCAGGGCTGGCCCCTTGGGAACCCCAATTAATACCTTCCTCTAGTTTGAAAAACAACATTCACCACTACTGCACTGTTTTCTGTGTCCAGCCAGATTCATAACCATGATGGCATTTCTATTTATTCCATTAAGGGACACACAATCATAAATGATCTTAAAGTTCGAATGGGTTAGAATTGGAATGCTACCAGGTAGTGTCTTCTGAATCGGTGTTGGGATCTGATGTACTCATACAGATGAGTTTGGAAAGTCCATTATTGTAGACAATTTTTAGATAGGCAAGTGCATAATTCTTCAAATCAGAGGTCAGACAATATCACAGGTTATGACTGGTAGTCATCATTTGAAATCTCTCAGATATTCTCCAAACTTTTTAATTATATACATCTATTACATCCACTATGCTTGCACAAATTCAGTTTAATATGTATCCTTCATGGTTCAATTCCAATTATAACCCAAACTATAAATGTGACATAATGTGCTTCCTTTAACGAGACTGTCATTGTGTTTAGCTATCAGAATTGTAACAGTCAGCCTTGTTACCTACACGGCAAATCTCAAAAATCATAATTTCCTACCCGCTCAAAAGCATGAGAATCCGAAGTGAAAAATACTAGTACTCAAATCACCAGACTCATGATTGGAGTTGGCGCAGATGAGCCAAATAGAATCCCTACAGTGCAGGAGGAGGCTATGAAAAGTTAGTTTTCATGACGATTTCACCTCCACTCCAAATCAATGCCATTTCCAGTACACTATTCAAATAAGACACGAGCACCTACGGAACCACATGTATAATCAGTGTCTTCAACTGAAAGAAAATAATATGATTATTATAAAATTCCTTTCTAAGTCTCTTTTATATAAAATGCACTTGGTTAACCTATATGTATTCTACATGGTAAAATTCTCAATTGAACGCTGATGTGCGAACAGATATTCAAAGCAAGACTGGGAACAAAAAGGCTATAATAGGGGTATAATCTACTGGTTTTGTAAATGGACATTGAAGACAACGGTATTGCTACCGATGTGAATCCGTACATGACAACAAACATGCCACGATTAGAATGTTCAAGAGAGTTTTTGATGGAGCAGTAGTGTTGTGGAAAGTAGGAGAGTTGAACGTAGATTTACTAGAATGATGCCAATATGAGAAATTTAAAACACTGGAAGAGGTAAGAGGGGAATAAATATTCAAAAGATGTAAAGTGAAGTATTAATTCCACTGGTCAATAACCAAGAATTAGAAAATTCAGTGGCTATTAAAGTAAAATGAAACAACATTCAAGAAGAAATTAAAACACTCTGGGGGTGGGATATATTAATACAAAAATATTTGTGATGATGTGGGCCCAACCCATATGGGTAATGGACCAAGTAAATACTCCTTGCCAAAATTCTGAACAGTTGGGAACAAAAGTTGCGAATAAACTTCAGTTACTTGGATTTGAAAGCACTTTGTTCTGAGTTATTTGAATTGATGGTCACAGGGTAGACACAGAACATCTGTAACAGAATTTCTGGTTTTCACTATTAGTATAAAATAGGTAATAACATAACTTTAAAAGACAAGCATTAGTAGCTGAATTTGACCGAATTTGAATAGTCCTATTTTGTGTTCAGCATGGGGCTTTTTTAAATAATGGCCTGAATAGAAGGACACCACTAAAATGTAGATGCAATTTAAAATAAAAGATTCTTTCAAAATATGACTAACAACTTACTGCACAAATGAGTTGTGTTAAATGACAAGCATAACTGAAATTTATATTGAGCAAGGGCTAAAAAATATTCATAATTCAAGCATTTGGATCTCTATAGGTAACAATTAAGTGGTCTACTCAGGGGATAGGGTCAATCTTCTTGCTAATGACATTGCAAATGATACTTTGAATTGTAACCTGACAATCTTGAAAGAGCAAAAACTAAGTTGTCAGGTACAGTATTAGAAACAGAGCGGAAGAGGCCCTTCAGCCCAACGGGTCTGCACCGACATCAGAAAAACCTGAACTCCCACCTAATCCCATCTGCCAACATTTGGTCCTTGTGCCATAAACCAGAGGTGATGGGTTACTGCCCAAATGAAAAACTAGAAATTAAATCCAAAAGAGGGAAATGGATTATTTGCAGCAGTCAGCAACAACAGGATACAAATGTTAGGGTGAAAAGGACAAAATGGGGAGGTTCGAAGACCAAATTCTGTCCCCTCCCCCATTATGAACTGCTATGCATATATTTAATAAGGGAACGACCTATGTAAATTTATTAACGTCATTAAACAATCTAACCCATCAACTCTCCACAAATTGCACAAGATGCCCTAAAGTCCCAAATTACTGATAGCAAGGGGATACAGAAGAGCAGATAGAAGAGGGTGGGGCAGTGATAGTCATGAGGAAGTAAAAGTTATAAACAGACTGAAGGACTAGGGATGGAGTGGAAAGTAGTACAAATGACGGAAGGGGGGAATCGTGAGGAATCGTTGGAAAAGGAGTTGAGTGCCACACTATCTAACAAAAGACATTAATGGCTTCTTACTCCATCAGCCACATCTCCCACCTGAAAATGTTGAAGATGGCAAAAAGAGAAAAATCGGCAAATTGACAACAGAAATAGCTGGGAGACCATATTATAATTTATATCCAACATCATGGGAGATAAATTAGTATACGCAGTTTAAAAATTTTCCAGCTGAAGAATTTTCAGATCATACCAAAGGAATCCCTATGAAAATCAAAAGTCAAACCGTTCAGTTAACAGTTGGTAAAGTCACGGAAAAACCTTACTAAACATGTCATGCGCAACTATGAATTATTCTGTATATAATCTAACCATCATACTGACAATTAGAAAAAACTGGTAGAAAACATTTTGGATTTTTAATCTTCAGCTCTGCAGAAGTCACACAGACTTGAGACGTTAACTTGTTTCTCTCTTCAGATGCTGGTAGACCTGAGCTTTTCCAATGTTTTGTTTTTGTTTCAGATTTCCAGTATCTGCAGTATTTTTCCCCTCATCAAAAAAAACCCTGCATTTATATAGTGTATTTCACAATCACTGGCCAATTCAAAGCACTTTACACCCAATGAAACTTTCTGCAGTGCAGTCACTGTTCAGAATGACGGTATTTGATAATTTAAAATTTTCAGGATGTGGATACTACATGCAAAGGTAGCATTCACTGACTCATCTGCAGTCATTCAGGATTTGGTACAACTTTGTGACTTGCTTGATCACTATGTTGGTATGGGACTAAAAACATAAACCAGAACAGGTTTACTGATACCGGCCTCTATTTTCCATATTTTACCTATTCAAATTCTTGAAAAGGTTGTCATGGAATTTCAGGTTATGGTCACAGGATTATTCTGGACTATTTCTGTAAAATCACTACACCAATGAGTGTAGAATCATAAATAAATGCAGAATTAACTAAGAACACAAGTTAAATCACTGAAAATCCTGACATTGTATTCTTAAAACAGGAGAGGTAAAACACTTGTAATAGATTAAGCTTTCAAACTGCTTTCAGTTTCAGTGTCAATGTAAAAATACAATTAATACATGAAACCATGGACATTAATCAGAAAAGCAATTGCTTACACAACAGAAAAACATTCTAATAGTTTTTACAAAGGAGATTGAAAAAAGGTAACAGAACAAAATGTCTTTCCCTTAAGATTTCCAATTTTATTCACTGGATTAAAAATACCTAACATGCCACCTGTCCAAAAGCTACTTTCAAACTTCCAGTTTGTCACTCAAATAAAGCATTAATTGAAGTAGCACGACATATCTATTCAACCAGTTAATTAAGTAGAGTATACAATACCTGACAAATTTTCTCCCAGATTTCATCACATCCAGCCTTTTCTTGAAAACTGAGTGCCAAATCGTAATTGTCTGCTTCTGACCAAACAATCAATGTATCCTGTTTTATGAGAGATCACAGGTGATTGTTAATCTGTAAGGCATTTAAACTAATTTTTCATAAATTACTCAAAAGCAAAAAAGGCAGTGAGTAATCTGGCAGCTATTGAATTCTGCATGACGAGATCTTTAAATAAAAACTAAACACATTTAGAACCTATTACTGTGCAATTTAAAATGAACAAAAACCGCAAACAACTGAGTTACTATATTCTCTGTACATGACTTTAAATTAAAATATGAACTTTTCATTGGAGTGGCTCCCTTTATGATTAAAAATGAGAAAAAAAATCTTTCCAATGTGTGCAACATTTTACATAGCTTACTTGCTGCTTCTGATACGCAGTATTCGGATTGATTTTCGATTCCAATAAAAGCGAACCTAAAAAGGGTGGAAAACAAAGAATGGACACTTTATTTCCACATGCCCTACACACACTAGTTTCTATAGTAAATATCATTTAAATCTACATCCCCTCACCCCTCCCCCCAACGTCACATACACACTTTCCTGGCCTCACCACAATTCTAACGTTTGGGCTCATCTTTCACTCGGGGTCATTTGGAAACTCACAATTAAGAGAGTGAGTGAGTATCTGGAAAGACAACAACACCTGGGAGCAAAACAAGAGGAGGATGGTTTTTGTTTTTTAGAAAGAAAAAACAGATCCTTTTACAAAGGGGATGTAGCTGCACGTAGTGCGTGGAGGTGAAGGACTCCCGGCTCCAAGCTGTTCTCCTCTTTCTTACCGTCGGACTCGGCTCGGACCAACAAGGACATCCCATTCAGGCGGTCCACATAGGTCGAAGACACATGCCCCGTGCCCCGGTCGTCCCATTGTCGGTCCTCGTTCAGCGTGTACACTTTCACCCGCCTCCGCGTATCCGACATGTTTCCTTCCTTACGCTTCTTTATCTCTCCTGCTTCTTTTTTCTCCCTTTCCCACGGGGGGGCCGCCGCCGCCGTCCTTCTTGGTCTTTCACTTTTTCCCCCCCCCCGACACCCCGTCACCGCCGCGATTTTACAATGGTGAAAAACACTAGCAAAGAGTCGTGCGACATGTTATTGCCGATAAATAAAGGGATGGCGACGGAGGGGGAAAAAAGAGACGTTTAGTACAAATCGTTAAATGTTGGGTGGGTAGGCCAGGCCCGCCAGCCTTCCTTTTCCTCCCTCAGCGACTGCCCTCAGTGCAGCACAACATCCGCCATCTTGTAACCCGATCCGGGCGATTCCGTTCCCGCACGGGGCTTCCCGCTCTCCAGCGCAGGGACAGAGCGCCGCCCCTCCACTCTGCCGACGTCACCGGCACTTAAAGGCACAGCAGCTCCGTTACTGATTTGCATTTTTAAAGGAGCCACACTTAACCTCTTCAGCTGCCCAACTAAGTTCATTGACATAAAGGCAAAAATACCACGGATGGTGGAATCCGAAACAAAAACAGAAAATGCTAGCGAAACTCAGGTCTGACAGCATCGGTGGAGCGAGATTAGATATAGAGATGCCAGATTTGGACTGGGGTAAACACAGTAAGACCATTCTAATCAGTATTCTGTAAACTGAGTTAGTGTCTTTATATGTCCTGTTTGTGATCAGAACTCCCCACGCACCTGACAAAGGAGCAGCCCCCCGAAAGCCAGTGGCATTTGCTACCAAATAAATCTGTTGGACTTTAACCTGGTGTTGTGAGACTTCTTACTGAGCGAGATTAGAGCCAATGTTGAGAGTCTAGATGGCCCCACTTGTCAGATG
Organism: Carcharhinus amblyrhynchos; assembly: GCF_965287045.1. NCBI lineage: Eukaryota > Metazoa > Chordata > Chondrichthyes > Carcharhiniformes > Carcharhinidae > Carcharhinus > Carcharhinus amblyrhynchos. The sequence continues at coordinate 41,005,236 of NC_137335.1, read as the reverse complement.
AAGGATCATCCAGACTCAAAACTTTAGCTTTATTCTCTCCCCACAGATCGTTTGACAAGATCGTTTGACAAGGTACCTCACAAGAGGTTATTGCAGAAGGTAAGGGGGCATGGAGTTAGGGGTAGGGTGTTAGCGTGGATAGAGGATTGGTTGTGAAATAGGAGGCAGAGAGTGGGGGTTAATGGGTGCTATTCAGATTGGCAGTTGGTGACTAGTGGAGTGCCCCAGGGGTCGGTACTGGGGCCTCAGCTATTTACCATTTATATAGATGATCTGGAGGAGGGAACCGAGTGTATGGTGTCGAAATTTGCTGATGACACCAAGATTGGGGGAATGGCAAATTGCACGGAGGGTGTGGAGAGTCTGCAGAAGGATCTAGATAGGCTGGGCGAATGGGCCAGGAAATGGCAAATGGAATTTAATGTTGGCAAGTGCGAGGTGGTCCACTTTGGTAGGAAGAATGGTAGGAAGGACTATTACTTACGTGGAGAAAAACTGCAGCAGGCGACGGTGCAGAGGGACCTCGGGGTCCTTGTGCATGACTCACAAAAACCCAGCTTGCAGGTGCAGCAGGTGGTCAGGAAGGCTAATGGGATGCTGGCCTTCATAGCGAGGGGGATTGAATATAAAAGTAGGGAGGTCTTGCTGCAGCTGTATAGGGCATTGGTGAGACCGCAGCTGGAGTACTGTGTGCAGTTTTGGTCGCCGTACTTACGCAAGGATATTTTGGCCTTGGAAGGAGTGCAGAGGATGTTTACATAAGAACATAAGAAATAGGAGCAGGAGTAGGCCATCTGGCCCTTTGAGCCTGCCCCGCCATTCAATAAGATCATGGCTGATCTGTCGTGGCTCAGTTCCACATTCCCGCCCTCTCCCCATAACCCTTAATCCCCTCTCTTATCAAAAACCCATCAACCTGCTTCTTAAAAATATTTAGCGAGGCAGCCTCCACCACCTCAACGGGCAGAGAATTCCAGAGATTCACCACCCTTTGAGTGAAGAAGTTCCTCCTCAACTCCGTTCTAAACCGCCCCCCCTTTATCTTGCGGCTGTGCCCCCTAGTCCTACTGTCTTTTTTGAGCGGGAAGAGTCTCTCCACCTCTATCCTATCCATCCCATTCATCATCTTATACGTCTCAATGAGATCTCCCCTCATTCTTCTAAATTCTAACAAGTACAAGCCTAGTTTATTCAGCCTCTCCTCATAGCTCAACCCCCTCAACTCCGGTATCAGCCTAGTAAACCTCCTCTGCACTCCCTCCAAGGCCAAAATATCTTTGCGCAGGTGCGGCGCCCAAAACTGCACACAGTACTCCAGCTGCGGTCTCACCAGTGCCCTATACAGCTGCAGCAAGACCTCCCTACTTTTATATTCAATCCCCCTCGCTATGAAGGCCAGCATCCCATTCACCTTCCTGACCACCTGCTGCACCTGCAAGCTGGGTTTTTGTGACTCATGCACAAGGACCCCGAGGTCCCTCTGCACCGTCGCCTGCTGCAGTTTTTTGCCACGTAAGTAATAGTCCTTCCTACCATTCTTCCTACCAAAGTGGACCACCTCACACTTGCCAACATTAAATTCCATTTGCCATTTCCTGGCCCATTCGCCCAGCCTATCTAGATCCTTCTGCAGACTCTCCACACCCTCCGCACAATTTGCCGTTCCACCAATCTTGGTGTCATCAGCAAATTTTGACACCCTACACTCGGTTCCCTCCTCCAGATCATCTATATAAATGGTAAAAAGCTGAGGCCCCAGCACCGACCCCTGGGGCACTCCACTAGTCACCATCCGCCAATCCGAATAGCACCCGTTGACCCCCACTCTCTGCCTCCTATTTGACAACCAATCCTCTATCCACGCTAACACCCTACCCCCAACTCCATGTCCCCCGACCTTCTGCAATAACCTCTTATGAGGTACTTTGTCAAACGCCTTCTGAAAATCCACCGGCTCTCCTCTATCCACTGCCCTAGACATATCCTCATAGAACTCCAGTAAATTTGTCAGACACGACTTCCCTTTAATGAAACCGTGCTGCGTCTGCTCTATCAAGCAATTCCCTTCAAGATGCCTCGCAATTTCCTCCTTAATGACGGATTCTAATATTTTACCTACCACAGACGTTAAACTAACTGGCCTATAATTCCCCGCCTTTTGCCTGGCACCCTTCTTAAACAACGGCGTAACATTAGCCGTTTTCCAATCTTCCGGCACTTCCCCGGAATCCAGCGACGTCTGGAAAATAACCACCAAGGCATCCACTATAACCTCTGCCATTTCTTTCAGAACCCTCGGATGCATTCCATCCGGTCCTGGGGAGTTGTCCACAAACAGCCCCTCCAGTCTGTCGAGCACCGCCTCTCTAGTAACAGTAATGTCATTAAGACCCTCCAGTCCTACCACCTTTCCATCGCTAACACCCGGCAAATTATTCACATCCTCCTCCGTGAAGACAGAAACAAAGAAGTTATTCAATACCTTAGCCATATCCCCATCCCCTACCACTAGGTCCCCTTTCTCATCCTCTAAAGGACCAACGTTTACCCTAGCCAGCCTACTAGGCTGATACCGGAGTTGAGGGGGTTGAGCTATGAGGAGAGGCTGAATAAACTAGGCTTGTACTCATTAGAGTTTAGAAGAATGAGGGGAGATCTCATTGAGACGTATAAGATGATGAATGGGATGGATAGGATAGAGGTGGAGAGGCTCTTCCCGCTCAGAAAGGACAGTAGGACTAGGGGGCACAGCCTCAAGATAAAGGGGGGGGGGTTTAGAACGGAGTTGAGGAGGAACTTCTCCACTCAAAGGGTGGTGAATCTCTGGAATTCTCTGCCCTTTGAGGTGGTGGAGGCTGCCTCGCTAAATATTTTTAAGATGCGGGTTGATGGGTTTTTGATAAGCGAGGGGATTAAGGGTTATGGGGAGAGGGCGGGAATGTGGAACTGAGACATGACAGATCAGCCATGATCTTATTGAATGGCGGGGCAGGCTCGAAGGGCTGGATGGCCTACTCCTGCTCTTATTTCTTATGTTCTTATGTAGATGCTGTCAGACCCACTGAGTTCCACCAGCATTTTCTGTTTTTGTTAAGTTCATTGGTATATTTCACTCCCGGTTTGGGAGTCAGTGGTTTTTAAATTTCAATGCCAGTGCAATAGAACCATAGAATCCCTGCGATGTAGAAGGAGGTAATACAGCCCATGGAGTCTGCACCAAACCTCCAGAAGAACATCTTACTCGGCACCCCACCCCTGTAACCCCACGCATTTTACTATAACTCATCCATCTAACCGACACATCATGGACACTAAGGAGCAATTTAATATGGCCAATCCACCTAACCTCCACATCTTTTGGCTATGGGAGGAAACTGGAGGAAACCCACATAGACACAGGGAAAATGTGCAAATTCAAGCCAAGGCTACAATTGAACCCACTTCCCTGGAGCTGAGAGGCAGCAATGCTAACCTCTACAGTAGATACTGACCATGTGTGTAATGTCACTCACTGAGGGCAGATGAGTGACAAGCACCTAAAAAAGGAACTGTAGCTAGTTCCTGACATTCTGTAACCTTGCATACAATTAGTTATGTAAATAAAAGCATTTGAAAGGAAAGACAATTTCACCTAACAAGACATCTTCCAGATAAGAAAACCAATGTCTCCCAAGATAACCCAAATTCAAGAAAACAATTTTTACTGCAAAAGCAAATCAGTGCATTTGCTAACAATAATAAATAGTGGCAGCAGTGACTACACCCGCAGAGGAATAGTAAGAAATGGCAAGAAACTGCCTGAAGAATAGCCTAGCAGCAGCAGAGAGCAACAGGTGAAGGACTTTCAGGCCAACCCAGCAACTACATTGGTGAAGGAAAACATGAGGACAGGCCAATAACTAGCAAGACGCAGGAAACAGCAACTTCAACCCGGGTTGCTATCAGCATGCTACGGTGCAGAGGGACCTGGGGGTCCTTGTGCATGAGTCGCAAAAACTCAGTCTGCAGGTGCAGCAGGTGATCAAGAAGGCGAATGGTGTGCTGGCCTTTATAGCAAGGGAGATAGAATATAAAAGCAGAGAGGTCTAGCTGCGACCGTACAGGGCACTGGTGAGGCCGCAGCTGGAGTACTGTGTGCAGTTTTGGTCGCCGCACTTGCGCAATTTTGGCCTTGGAGGGAGTGCAGAGGAGGTTCACTAGGCTGATGAGGGGGTTGGACTATGAAGAGAGACTAAATAGACTGGGTCTGTACTCATTGGAGTTTAGAAGGATGAGGGGGGATCTTATAGAGACGTGTAAGATAATGAAAGGGATGGATAGGGTAGAGGTAGAGAGATTCTTCCTGCTTAAAAAGGATAGCAGGATTAGAGGGCACAGCCTCAAGATAAGGTTGGGGGAGGTGCAGTTTAGCTCAGAGTTGAGGAGGAACTTCTTCACTCAAAGGCTGGTGAATCTCTGGAATTCTCTGCCCATTGAAGTGTTGGAGGCTACCTTGCTAAATATATTTAAGTCACGGGTTGATAGGTTTTTGACAGACAAGGGAAGTAAGGGTTATGGGGAGAGAGTGGGAAAGTGGAACTGATCCACTTCAGATCAGCCATGATCTTATTGAATGGCGGGGCAGGCTTGAAGGGCTAGATGGCCTACTCCTGCTCCTATTTCTTATGTTCTTATGGGTGAGCAATGACTTCCACCCTACCTCTCCCAGAATCATTTGGAAACTCAGAGTGTCCCACACATGTTGAACAATGGCAAAATTAAAGGCATTTCACCTGGTATGCAGCACTTCAGGCATTGTGAATAATAATAAGACCAGGTTAGCACTTTGTTATATGTGGTTGGTAGCATTGTGGATGATGTGCTAGCCAGCCGGGATCGAAGAGACAGCTTCCTACCAGGCTGTCATCAGAGCTTTTGACTCATACTTTAGCCTCTGTTGAAATGTTGTAACAGAGGTGGCAAAATTTAATCAGCACTATCAAAATCAAATTGAAGGAGTTAATTCATTAATTGATGATCTCTACTATTTGGCTGGCAATTGTGAATATGCAACATTAAAAGATAACTTGGCCAGAGTAAGAGTAAGATAGGTGTCTCTGATGTTTCACAGTCTGCGGAAGAATTAACACTAAGTAAAGCTGCAGAACTGGCTGGGCCAGACAGGCCAAAAAGCTGAGGCAAAATAGAATCTTTGTCAGAAATGCAAGGGAGATCCTGCAGGAACAGCTCAGTGAAGTCATTCAGTTTGTGGGCTGTAAAACATTGTGGCAACAACTAGGGAAACACATTGTGGCACCAACCACCACTTTCTGATGTCCTTATTGTGGTGGGAAGAAGGTCCAGAGGTGCAAACAATGTCCTGCCCAAATCCCAGTGCCATGCGTATGGCAAGATTAGTCATTTTAAACTGTATGCCATTCAAGAAAGCTTGTGTGTACAAAACAAAAGGAGATAGCTGGTAAAGAAGGCTTCATCCAAGAGACACAGGAACCAGGAAATCACCTTCCTAGAAGAAATAAAAGACAAAACTAATACTGGAACAAAAATATTGAAAGCAATAGACACATGCAAAATTCAATTTGGATACAGGAGCTGAAATCTCTGGAGTTTTATCAGTGTTCAACTCTTCCACTTTCATCAATTCAACTTTAAGTTCCAGGAGGAACCAAGCTAAATATTCAAAGTTAACTTCATGCAACACTAAGGCACAAAGATTAAAAAATCTCTGAGACATTATTCAGAATCAGGAATGCTTCTTGAGCAGGAAGTCCTGAATAGGTCTGAATCTAATCATTCAGGTCAGTGAAATCAACAAGCAAGAATAAGACAATCAATTTGGAATTTCCAAAACTTCTCAGAGGCCTGGGAAAATTGAAAACTATGTACCACATCACACTCAAGGAAGATGAAAAACCCATTGCCTATTTACACCCAGGAAGGTCCCGCTCCCATTTCTGAAATGGGTCATGAGTGAGATACAGGTGATGGATCTTATTGAATGGCGGGGCAGGCTCGAAGGGCTAGATGGCCTACTCCTGCTCCTATTTCTTATGTTCTTATGTTCAACAACCGGTTATTTTGCTTGACACTGAAGCAAACAGGTGGTGCTCTGGTATGGTACCAGTTCCAAAACCAAATCATTCCAACTAAATCTGCATTGACCTGAAAAGTGAACAATGTGATGGAGCAAGAAACTAATCTAATGGCATTCATAGATGACAACCTACAATACCTGTAAAGAGTACAATCTCTACCAAGTTTGACATAATAGTGGATTCTAGCAATTGCCACCAAATCAGGAGTCAAAACTCCAAACCAGCTTCATAAAACTCTGGCTGGTATTGTTTCAACTGTCTGCCCTTTGGCATTATATCTGCACTAGAAACTTTCCAAATGACAATGTCCAGCGTGCCAGAGGGCTTGGAAGGTGTCATATGTCATAGAGTTGATGTTTTAATCCATGACATAACAAAGGAAAAACATGATAAAAAGATAAGAGAAGTTCAGAATGTTTCTGATGCTGGTTTGGCACTCTGTCTAATATAGCATAGAAATTTTATTGCAGGTTTCAAAAGCTGACATACAGCAGGAACATTACAGACCCATAGGTCAAAAGCCATAAGATAATTCCCATTGCCCAGGAAATCACCTGTTATAATGTGACCAATGATAACATCGGAATCTGTTATAAAGTAATCAATGGTAACATGTTGTGAGGATCAGCTGACCTGGCAGACAATGTAACCTATGGCAAAATGATGTGGTGGTCAGCTGACTAGCTGATTGGCATAAATAGAAAGCAGATGGTGACTGTGGGGAGCTTGTGAGATCTGGGTGTTGGTGTAATAAAGCTTCTTTATTAAGCCCTGTCTTTGATTTACTTTGTGAAGTTAGTTCTTTTATTGCTTTCAACTGAAGTATTTTTACTGCCACATCAACCTAACCAACTGGAATAATTTTTACCTCACTTTGTAAATTAAATCTTGAAAACAATCTTCGTGACAGGACTAGGTGGTGCTGGACTGAGCGTTAAACAGCAATCCTTTGAATGAATGAATATCGTTTAAACACCTTCAGAGATTGTGAACTTGCACCTCCAATCATTGTAATGGTGGATGCACCAACAAGACTGGCTTTGTGTTATGCCAGTTTCAGAGTGATGGGACAATAAAGCTTGCCTATCACAGATCAAGGCCCTTAACTGAGGCTGAATAGTGATGTGCTGTTAGAAAATGAAGCCTCCTCGTGACTTGGGCACATGAGAAATTTTCTGATTACATCTTGGGTCTATAGTTTAAGATTGAAACTAATCACAAGATGCTGGTAACCTTGTTGAATATGAAATAAATTGCAAAGATGTCATCCTGAATATTCTTTTATACATATCTATCTTCCCTTAAAAGCAGCTATGCTATTCATCTCAATTATGTCATGTGTTAACAAGTTCCAATTCATATCAGTCATGGGGTGAAAAAGTTTCTCCTGAATTTCTGTTGGATTTTTTTCATGACTATTATTTATGATGTATTTCCTGTAAATAGAAACATCTTCTCCACGATCTACTCTAGAAATCTTACATAATTTTAAAGATCCCTGTTCGGTCACATAAAAACATAAGAAATAGGAGCAGGAGTAGGCCATCTAGCCCTTCGAGCCTGCCCCGCCATTCAATAAGATCATGGCTGATCTGTCGTGGCTCAGTTCCACATTCCCGCCCTCTCCCCATAACCCTTAATCCCCTCTCTTATCAAAAACCCATCAACCCGCGTCTTAAAAATATTTGGCGAGGCAGCCTCCACCACTTCAACAGGCAGAGAATTCCAGAGATTCACCACCCTTTGAGTGAAGAAGTTCCTCCTCAACACCGTTCTAAACTGCCCCCCCCTTTATCTTGAGGCTGTGCCCCCTAGTCCTACTGTCCTTTCTGAGCGGGAAGAGTCTCTCCACCTCTATCCTATCCATCCCATTCATCATCTTATATGTCTCAATGAGATCTCCCCTCATTCTTCTAAACTCTAACGAGTACAAGCCTAGTTTATTCAGCCTCTCCTCATAGCTCAACCCCCTCAACTCCGGTATCAGCCTAGTAAACCTCCTCTGCATTCCCTCCAAGGACAAAATATCCTTGCGCAAGTGCGGCGACCAAAACTGCACACAGTACTCCAGCTGCGGCCTCACCAATGCCCTATACAGCTGCAGCAAGACCTCCCTACTTTTATATTCAATCCCCCTCGCTATGAAGGCCAGCATCCCATTTGCCTTCCTGACCACCTGCTGCACCTGCAGGCTGGGTTTTTGCGACTCATGCACAAGGACCCCGAGGTCCCTCTGCACCGTCGCCTGCTGCAGTTTTTCACCACTAAGTAATAGTCCTTCCTACCATTCTTCCTACCAAAGTGGACCACCTCGCACTTGCCAACATTAAATTCCATTTGCCAGTTCCTGGCCCATTCGCCCAGCCTATCTAGATCCTTCTGCAGACTCTCCACACCCTCCGCACAATTTGCCGTTCCACCAATCTTGGTGTCATCAGCAAATTTTGACACCATACACTCGGTTCCCTCCTCCAGATCATCTATATAAATGGTAAATAGCTGAGGCCCCAGCACCGACCCCTGGGGCACTCCACTAGTCACCAACTGCCAATCCGAATAGCACCCATTGACCCCCACTCTCTGCCTCCTACTTGACAACCAATCCTCTATCCACGCTAACACCCTACCCCCAACTCCATGCCCCCTTACCTTCTGCAATAACCTCTTGTGAGGAACCTTGTCAAACGCCTTCTGAAAATCAAGAAAGACCACATCCACCGGCTCTCCTCTATCCACCGCCCTAGACACATCCTCATAGAACTCCAATAAATTTGTCAGACACGACTTCCCCTTAACGAAACCGTGCTGTGTCTGCTCTATCAAGCAATTCCCCTCAAGATGCCTCGCTATTTCCTCCTTGATGACGGATTCTAACATTTTACCTACAACAGACGTTAAACTAACCGGCCTATAATTCCCTGCCTTTTGCCTGCCACCCTTCTTAAACAACGGCGTAACATTAGCCGTTTTCCAATCTTCCAGCACTTCCCCGGAATCCAGCGACGTTTGGAAAATCTCTCGTCACGTCTCAATTTTGTTTCCAGAGCAAAAGGGCTTTTGCCTGTTCAGCTGATTATCAGCTATCAGTTCTGGTATCATCTTTGCAAATGCTTAGCTGCGCCTTTGCAATGCCTCAAAACCTTTTTTGTAATATGGAAACCAGAACTGGGCACATCTTTCTAAGAATGGTCAAACAAAAGTTTTATTTTTCAATGAAATTCTTCTCATTTGAGTTCTGAGTCCCCAGTGTTTTGCTTGCATCTTACGGCCTTGTGAGTCATGTTATTACTTCTAACAATTTTGTTTCTATATCCCAGATCCCTTTTCTCCTCTACCCACTTAGCTAGGAAAATTAGAGTCTGTATGTGGCCCCCTTATTCCCTCTTACTAAAATGGCACCTCCTTGGTGCCATTCATTTTGTGAAATTCATTTTGTCATTTATATGCCCACTCTTAAAGTTCACTAATTTATTGCAGTTTTACTCAGGATTCCCCCAAATTGGTGTAAATCGGCAAATTGTGCTACTGATTCCTGAATCCAAATCACTATGTAAATGGTGACTGAGATTAGACCCAGAATTAATCCCTGTGGAACACCATTTTCCAATGTTCCCTCCAATTGCTGTTTGCTCTATGTGGCCAATTTATCGTAATGAGTGTTACTTTTACAATGCAGCCACATATGCATGCACCTTATAGGGAATGCTCTTTGTGCTATGAACCTGCACAGGATAGAGTGAACATTGCTTCTCATCATCCTTCAGTTGGAATAAATACCTTTAAACTCTACTGTTTTCTACTTTGTAGCTAACTTATGATCCATTAGAAACATAAGAAAAAGGTGCAGGAGTTGGCCATTCGGCCCCTTCACTCTGGCTGATCTGATTGTGGTCTAAACTCCACTTTCCTATCCACATCCCATAATCTTTGACTCCTTTATATATTAAAAATCTGTCTACCTTGGCTTTGAATATATTCAATGGCCTGGCTCTCTGGGATATGAGAGCCTATGAGATAAGAATTCTTTTTCTTCATTTTAAATGGGTGACCCCTTATTTTGAAATTGAGTCCCCTAGTTCTAATTTCTCCCTCGACAGGAAATATCCTCTAGCAATCAAGAAGCACTTGATTAGCAATAATCTGCTCACAATGCTTAGTTTGCTTCCACCAGTGCCACTCAGTTTCTGACCTCATTGCAGCTTTAGTTCAAGAATGAACAAAAAGAGCTGAACTCGAGGTGAGAGTGGCTGCCCTTAATGTCAAAGCTGCATTTGAACAAGTCTGACAGCAAAACTGGAGTCAACAGTAATCGAGTGGAAAACTCTCCACTGGTTGGAGTCAATCCCAACACAAAAGGAAGATGGTTGTGATTTGTGGAGGTCAACCTTCTCCTCCAGGGTATTACAGGAGCTCCTCAGGGTAATGTCTGAGGCTCAACCATCATCTGCTACTTCATTAATTACTCTTCTACCATCACAAGGTCAGAAGTGCAAATGTTCACTGATGATTGCACAATGTTCAGCACCATTCATGACTCCTTAGATGCTGAAGCAGCCATCTCCAGATGCAACAAAACTTCCACTATATCCAGGCTTGGGATTGCAAGTGGCAAGTAGCATTCGCACCACACAAGTGTAGGACAATGACCATTTCCAACAAGACAGAATCTAACCATCACCCTTTTATATTCAGTGGCATTACCATTGCTGAATGCCCCATAATCAACATCCTGTGGGATTTTCATTCACCAAGAACTAAACTGGACTAGTCATGTGAATACTGTGGCTACAAGGGCAGATCAGAGGTTAGGAACTCCTCAGTGAAGAACTCACCTGACTCCCCAAAGCCCCTCTACAACCTAAAAGGCACAAGTCAGGAGTGTTATGGAATGCTCACCCCTTGCCTGGATGAGGAGTGCAGCTCCAACAATGTACAGTATGTTTGACACCATCCAAGACAAAGCAACCTTCTTGACTGGCATCCCATCCAAAAACATCCACTCTCTTCACCACTGACACACAGTAGCAGCCATGTGTACCATCCACAAGATACACTGCAGGAACTCACCAAGGCTTCTTAGACAGTGCCTCTCAAACCTGTAACCACTACCATCTAGAACAACATGGCAGCAGACACATAGGAACACCACCACCTGGGATCAACCTACAAGTTCCCCTCCAAGTTACTCAATTCTGACTTGGAAATATGTCACCATTTCTTCAATGTTGCTGTGTCAAAATCCTGGAAACCCCTCCCTAACAGCACTGTGGGTGTACCTACACCACATGGACTGCAGAATTAAGAAGGCAGTTCACCATCACCTTTTCATGGGTTATTAGGGATGGTAAATGAATGCTAGCCTAACCAAAGTCCACATTCCTTAAAACAATTTCCCTGGCAAGCCCCATCTCTAATTCTTTTAAACTCCATTTGAGTATATGCCCAACCTGCTCAATGTTTGTTCATAAGACAACCACTTCATCCTGAGAATCAGCTTAGTGAATCTTCTCTGAATGGCTTCCGAAAAAAATATATCCTTCCTTTAATAAAAAGAAACCAAAACTGTAGAGTACTTAAGTAGCGGTCTCACCATTGCCCTGTAAAGTTGCAAAAAGACTTCCCTACATTTATGCTATCTCACTTACTATAAATGCCAACATCCTCAACATCTGGGAAACAGCCAGATAATTTGTCATTATTTGGTTACTTAAGGCTTTCAGCTGGGCAGTGGTAGACAAGCTAATCTATGCCTCGCTATTCCACTGTAAAATTGTGGGGGGATCTGGGTGGGTGGCAAGCCAATGGGAGGGCGTTCTGACAAATTTTATAGATTCTCAGCCTGGCAAATCCACCAGTGGAAATATACAATTCTGCAATTTGTGCCCTTTTCAAATTTGCTTTCCTACCTATATTTGTATTGTCAACAAATTTAGCTCCAATAAACTCAGTCTCTTTGCCCAAATCATTAATATAGATTGCAATGAGGCCCAGCACTGATCCCGCAGGCACTCACTACTTACTATTTGTGAACCTGAACATGACCCTTTTATTCTCTGGTGAGAATTCTTCAACCTTGCCTGCAGCTGGGATTCTCCGGTCCCACTACTGTGAATGGAGATTTGGCTGAGCGTCAAATTCTCTGTTCCTGCCTGCAGTGGCAGTGAGGCATGCAAGACCACATAATTCCAATATCTGCTTTCTGGTAATTAGTCAATCCTCTATCCATCAGAATATATCACCTCCAACACCACAAGCTCTTATCCTGTGCAGTAAACTTAGCAAATACCTCATTATTTGTATTAACAAAGTAAATGTTAGTCCCTCTCAGGGACTAACATTTACTTTAACTCCCATCTTCCTTTTTATGTCATTCTAGAAGCCACTTCTGCCTGTTTTTATATTATTTGATAGCTTACTCTCATATTCTAAATTCTCCCTTTTTTATTCTATTTTTAGTCACTGTTTTCTAGCTTTTATATTTTCCCAATCTTCAGGCTTACCATTAATCTCTGCAGCATTGTACACTTCTTATTTCAATTGAATACTACCCTTGGCTTCCTTAGTTAATCATGGATGATGCATCCTTCTTGTAGAGTATTTCTTTCTCAATGGAACATATCTTAGTTGAGAATTATAAAATATCTCCTTAAATTTTACATTTTCTATCCATTTTTAACATGTTCTTTGACTTTGCCTGTTCTGACCTTTAGAAGATCCAAGTATATTATGTTTGCAATAATATCTTGATCTACTGGTGACATTACTTCTTCAAAGAATGCAATAACGTTGGCTAAGGTTACCCTTCCCTTTTGAATTCCAAGCCGATCATTCTTCATCATATTTCTGATTTCTAGATAGTTTTCTATTATTAGAGTAATGATTCCATTATCTTTCCTACCACTGACATTAAAAAAATTGATATATGATTTCCAAGGATCAGCAGAAAATGGACGAAAGCAGGCTAGAAAACAGAAAGCAGGACTGTTCACCATCTGCAGAAGCACAGTGCTTAGAGAGCTGGAAAAATCATAATTGAAGTAGAAGAAAATTTTGAGAATTTGATGTTAATACAAATTTGGTGGAGATGAGAAAGTCTCTTTCTCATGTCCAACTGAAATGTGATGAAATTGCAGAACACAAGGATTCTAAGATAAGTATCTAGGTTGAGTACTGGTATTTAGCGATCTCGGTGGTTCCTGTCAAATGTAAGCAAAGTTTTGTGTTAGTTTGCTTTGAGGAGCAAATAGAAAAAATAGCAGTGTAGTTTAATACTTCAAAATGCTTTAAACTTGGTGAATTGCAGTTATATGAATATATTCAAGGGGGTATTTACTTAAGTTTCCAATTAAATTGGAGGGGCAAGTGGCACTTTGTAGCCTCCAATTCCTTTACCATGTAGGAACCTCAGGATACTTAATATGTACTGGAGACCCCCATTTCTTGGAAGTAGCTCCAACTGCTCAAAGCCAAGCTGAGGTTTCCAAAGACTGAGGGGATGCAGAATTCACTGCAGGGCATGTGTGAGTAATTGAATGTTTTCTGGTTGCAGATTCCAGGTGATGATCATCCCACATCCAGTTAGTGTTTAGAATTGCAAGTGGGATGATACTCAAAAGCATAGGAAGAGGCAGGCAATGCCGCAGTCCTCCAGGAGCGAAGCACTTTCAAAGCGGTATTCAGCACTGAATACCAGTGGGGCTGACAACTCTTTTTGAGGGGATACAGATCCAAGCCTGGCACTGTGAGGCAAGAGACTGCACAGGGAAGAAAAGCAAGGTGTAGGAATGGAGTGATAATTGGGGATTTCATAGTTAGGGAACAGACAGAAAGGAGTCAGAGTTAATATTTCAAGACCTTTCATCAGAATGACCTGATGAAATAATTCTGACTCCTGTCCTACTCTTTCCAAATGCTGCCAAACATGTTGAGCATTTTCTGCTTTTATTTCAGATTTTCAGCATCTGCAGTATTCTGCTTTTGTCCTCTTTGGTGATGTCAAGGTCAGGTACATCACAAACAGAATGTAGAACATTCTGTGGGCAAGGGGAGTGCAAGTGCCAAAATTCATCGTCTATGTTGGAACTAGAATTGGAGTTTAACAAATCGAGGAAGCTAAGTAGTAAGACCTCAAAGGTAATAATTGCTGGATTACTCTGGTTGCCATGTGCTAGGTGAGAATAGAAATATCAAGGTATGGTACCAATATTTGGATCTGCAATGTGGCAAGATGAGATCTATTCAAGATGAATGGGTTGCACCTGACCAGGTTTCAAACGAATATCCTAGTAGACAGGTTAACTCGTGCTGAGAGAAGGCTTTAAGCTAATTGAGCGAGGTTTTAGGCACCATGTTGTAAGATTAAAATGTCAAACCAAAACACAGGCGACTGAGGAAAGCAGAATTGGAAATATTGTGGAACTTATCGGAATCATAGAAAATCTGTTGATATCCTTGTGCCAGGATCAGGAACAGGTCTAGATCAATAGAGACTACCTGTACTTTTGAGACACAACCTGTTAAGCTATATAGCTCCCAATGGAAGAGAAAATCCCCTGCTAGTTCTGAGTGTGTTATAGTATTGATTATTGATGTTGCCTTGTAAATAGTTTAACTTGTTAGTAGTATATTGTGGTCAGGGACTGAAAAAAAGTGATGTAATAGCAAGCTTCTGTAAAGGACCAATTGGGCCGAAGATGGAAATCCCAGGTAGAATTGATCGTGGAGCTATATGAGTCAGTAGCACATCCTAGCACTCTGTATACAAGTATTGTTCTAATAGTTTGTTGTTGCTCAGATCTGGTGGTCGCCAATCACCCAGTTATTTCTCCACATCAAGGTGACATTTTGTGCAGTGCAGAATTCTGAGTCGCTGCTTGGTTTGGATAGATTCTCTGCCTCAAAAAGAGGGGCAAGGAAATTCTCTTGCTGGTCCTTGACTGGGCCCAACCCTGGGCCTGTTTCAAAAGGGAGTAGTTAATTTTCATCAGCAGCTCCCTGGCTGCAACATGTTAACAGTACCTCAGGAATAAATGCATGGGGAAAATGGAGGCAGAGGAACAACATTTAAGAGTACACACCCAAATATAAACAGTGATGTCAGAATACTGCTGCACTTACCTCTGGACAGCCAACTCAGGAACACTTTGCTAATTGAACAAATTTTTTCCTCCTGGAGGGGTAGAAGGATTGCTGTCTGATATGATTGCCACCTCTACTAGAATAGGTTCTGGCATTATTTGTCACCACGACTGCAGTCACTAAATTGACAGTGAATGTATTTTAATACATCTTCTTGTGACACATGCTACACTTAACCTCCCCAAGATTTGTGGGAGCTAAACTGTGACTACGACCAGCAAAGTCTGCACCCTCAGATCTGTCGGAGGACTCATAAACAGCATAGGACAGCAGGCACAATTAAAAACCCCACCCCCAGAAATAATCACATTGGCCAAAATACACTAACCATTACATCAACCTCAATTCCAATGTAGCAGCTTTACTTTGGGCTGGAAGAGGAACTTTCAATCACCTGTAATATTATACAAATGAAATACACGTTAAAACTGATACATAATTATAAATATATGTCAAAATAAAGTTAGCACTTCATACACAATAATCCCAACAACATTAGATGTTTGGGTTGTTTTTTCCAATGACTGCAGTCAGGCTAAGATTGCCCCTAATTACACAACGCTGACCAGCTGTGATAACTGATGAATTGTTCTCAGAAATACACTCACTATAAATGATGTGGCCTGTACCATTATAGGTGCAATCAGTGCCTAATGACTCCATGAGACCCAATATTTTGGCTGTCAGAGAGAGGAGCATTCCAGTTGTGTCATCTTCAGCACATTGTATAAAGGGACCAATCGGCTTTTCTTTTCTAAAAAATTATAGAGGGTTTTCTTCAAAACTTTTGGGTCCTTCATTGGCATTTGGAACAGCCTAAAACAAAAGCAGTCAAAACTCTCAATATGACTGCTGTATCACAAGCTTATGCATATTGTGACAATGGGCTACTCCACTAATATTTGTACAGTAACATCTTTAAGACTAACACATCAAGGAAAAACCTGCCACCCATGTCCCACTCCAGATACTGCACTCTAGGCTGACAATTCAGTGCATTATCAGAGATACTTTTCTTTGGATGAGACATTAAATCAACGCACCTTCATGATGGCACAGTGGTTAGCACTGCTGCCTCACAGCGCCAGGGACCCAGGTTCGATTCCCAGCTTGGGTCAGTGCCTGTGCAGAGTCTGCACGTACTCCCTGCTGGGTCTCCTCCCACAGTCCGAAAGACATAAGGTCAGGTGGATTGGCTGTGCTAAATTCTCTCTGTGTACCCGAACAGATGCTGGAGTGTGGTGACTAGAGGATTTTCACAGTAACTTCATTGCAGTGTAAATATAAGCCTACTTGCGACTAATAAATAAACTATTTTCTGTCCCCTTACTGTGTGCAAGATCCCTTGACGTTAACTTGAAGTAGAGCAGAGGAGTTCTACCTCAGGGACCTTACCAATATTTACCCCTCAGCAGCATCACTAAAACAATAAATCTATCTGGTCATTGTCACACTGCTATTTGAGACTGCACTGCGCACAAATTGGCTTCCACGTTTCCTCCATTACAATAGTAACTAAATTTCAAAAAATACTTAATTGACTATGAAGCGCTTTGCAATGTTGTGAAGTGAGGAAAGGTGATATATAAAAGTCAGTTGTTCTGCACTTCTTTCCAATGATTCATCTTTTAAAAATTGAAATAACTTTATCCAAACAAGGCAGCTCCAGGTCTAATGGTGAATTGGCTGAGCTGAGTTAAGGTGGCCATAGGGTGTCGTCATCTAAGTGTGCAAGGGGAAAGGATAAGACCACCAGGACGACCGTTCTCCATTTGAAAGCAATCTGATGTGAACAAGATTGGATTTAGCTGTGATGGTTTGTCATCAAATGAAATCATCATGAAACATTCAACTGATGATTGGCCAATACCAGAGAAATGTGACTCCAATTAAACCATATGCTAGTGTGGAATAAGTGCCTTCAGGATAGAAAATGAGATAATAACAGAAATGGCAGAAAGTGAGAGTCTTAAATGCTATATGCAATTCAAGCAATCACAGCTGTATATCGTACTTTTGCACTGTTTGTCATAGTATATTAACTGCACAGAATAACAACTAAGCTGACGAACAATTATGCAATGGTTATAATGGAGAAAAATATGACTATACTGAGCACAAAGACATAAAATAATCTGAATCCCAGATAAACAGTCAAATTCTAGGGAAAGGGGACAAGGATTCAAACTTAGAAATAGAAAGATAAATATGCAATTAAAAAAATTCCTCAGTTGAAAATCCTACTTGAAGATGCAATGAAAGTGGAGATTTCAAGGATGGAAGATTAGTAACTTGGACAGGCTGTAGGAGCTAGGTTCTTCCCCTTAGAGCAAAGGTGTTTAAAATCATGAAGGCTTCAGAGTAAATAAAGGAAAACTATTTCCAATTGCTGAAAAGTCGCTAAGGAAAGGGCGCAGATTTAAGCCAAAAAAGTGTAAAAACCCTTTAACGCAACTAGTGATCAATATTTGGAATGCACTGTTTGCTAGAGTGACGGATACAGATCAATTCAAAAGGGAACTGGATAAATATTTGAGAAAAATTGTAGCTATGTGGGGAAGAGAACCACCTGGATTGCTCTGTGAAAGAGCTGGTGCAGACTTGTTGGGCTGAATGGCCTCCTCCTTTACTGTACTATTCTATGGATTCTATCCCTGAAATTGGCCGACTTTAAAAAAAGTGAAAGACCCAGAAAAATAGAAAGAATGAATGGCTGGAAGACGGTTGCAAAGACAGAGAAATAAAAGCAAGTCAGATATACACACTGCTGGTCAGTATTTGAAAGAGGGAAAGCGAGAGAGAGGGATTTAAAAAAGATACAATGTAAGGGATAAAGATATAGAGTTATTTAGTTAGAAAGACAGAAACAAGAACGTAAAACAGAAACTAACAGACAGTCAGTTAGAAATACACATGTCAGTATTTAATTACATAAATAATACTGAATTAAAGTATGCAAAACTTTTCTGCTTCATCTTAATCTACTTTCTTAATATTTTGGAAATATAAGAACATAAGAAATAGGAGCAGGAGTAGGCCATCTAGCCCTTCGAGCCTGCCCTGCCATTCAATAAGATCATGGCTGATCTGTCGTGGCTCAGTTCCACATTCCCGCCCTCTCCCCATAACCCTTAATCCCCTCTCTTATCAAAAACCCATCAACCCGCGTCTTAAAAATATTTAGTGAGGTAGCCTCCACCACTTCAACGGGCAGAGAATTCCAGAGATTCACCACCCTTTGAGTGAAGAAGTTCCTCCTCAACTCTGTTGTTTTTTGTTTTTGTTGTTGTATTTGTGCATAAAGCAGCTCAATCTCCTTGGTATCAATCTTTTATTACATCAAAAACATTATTGACAATTACAATACCAACTGAGGAGAAGGACATATAAAATGAATTTATATAACACTAGTATGTATAGAAAATATATATTACAATAATGTTTAGCCTGTTAAAATAAATGTCTGTTTAGCTGGAAGAGTCCTGTAAGCTTCATTATGTAAATTGTTACCACTGGGTCTGACAGTTTCAACCTGGTTATGAAGAAGCGCTGGATGTTGCAGAATCTCTTGCTCCCATCACAATACTATTTTTGTCACTCAGGTTCTTAACAACAGTTGCAGCTGGAGACTGCAGTACTTTGCGAGAAAGCCTCATCCTTCCATCTGTGGGATCACGACCAAAATATTTCACCTGTTTAATTAAAGAAAACAGTTTCCTCCACATTAATGCCTTAATTGCACTTCAACAATCTCACTCAATATAATTCTTCACCAAGATTTCACATCTAAGAATTTACCGGTCTCTTAACAAAAGTTAAAGGTTAAATGCTTCCACCTGGCATCTGACAAAATGTGTGAAAGTAGCCCAGTGATGAAGGTATACAAAATCCCAATTCCTTATTTTCTAAATATTAGCATTTACTGAAATCAATGAACAACTTTGAAAACACTTGAATTGCTATAGAAATAGCCCCCGTGATTTGCATGGCTTCCTTGTTCACGAGTTTGGAAGAGAAACATAACAAAGTCAGTTGCACGCAAAATGTGCTTTTTGGAGAAAGCCCCCACCTCATCATGACTGGGATTTAGTTTTAGTGACAAGGATTCCCCTTGCTGCTTCTCTAAGAAGAGACCTGACACTATCTCAGTGTCCTCAGGCACTTAATTGGCCAGCGTTGGCATTTTACGCAATTAAGCCCCCACTGTGGCGGCAATCCCATCCAAGAACTGCTGGCTAATCAGGGGTCAGCAGCGCTCCATTACCAGCAGCGCTACCAGAAGTGGCAGCTGCTGCTGGTAATGGTTTAAGGCCCTGACTGAGGAACACCACTGGACTCCTGCATGCAGGTGAGTGGGACAGGACAGAAGTCACAGATAAGGGTTGCTGAATAGGAGGAGCAGAGGGGAGTCAGAGGCAAGGTCAAGCAGTTGGTTTTCCGCACCCTTCTACCTCTTCCTAATGCAAGTCTCTTAACTATCAATAAGGCCTCCTTCCTCCAGCAAACAAGGCTGCAGGCGTGACTCATTAATGAGCTTAATTCACAACCTGCTGCCCCCAACTCAATTGGGTACAATTTTCCCGATGTTGGGAATGCACCATGGGTACTCCCACCCATTTCTCCCAGCCCTCTGACCATCATACCCACCTCGGCAGGCTCAACTAAATTCCATCCAATGGTTGCAATCACAAAATTTTAGGTTTAATGAGCATGATCATTTTGGAAGAAACAAATAAAACTATCACAATAATGTTTAATACCAAAATATGTTGTCACAAGCAATGGCTGCATTCTCACGTTCAACTTCCTTTATTCATCTCTAAATAACAGAAATGGGCATGGTTGATGTTTCCATTGTTACTGAGACAAGGTGATCTGCTAAATAGGTGAGGTGACTACTTGACTCACAATGTACACTGTACATTAGCATTTCCAATTTTTAAAAGTACAATTAATGCCAATTTTGAGATTTGAATTTGAGGGATAGTTTCAGATTTCATTCTGGTATCAGGTTTGCTAGTTATTAAAAAGAGCATCAGATCTAACTGTATATTAGATCCAGCAGATTTCATTGAAAACTTTTGTGATAAACCTTCGCCCCTATGGACAAATGGTTTGTAAGGATTTGTTTTATCATAGAAACCCTACAGTACAGAAAGAGGCCATTCGGCCTATCGAGTCTACACCGACCACAATTCCACCCAGGCCCTAGCCCCGTATCCCTATACATTTACCAACTAATCCCTCTAACCTAAGCATCTCAGGACACTAAGGGGCAATTTTGCATGGCCAATCAACCTAACCCGCAGACGAGGAGAATCTGCAAACTCCACAAAGACTGACCTAAGCTGGGAATCGAACCCAGGACCCTGGAGCTGTGAAGCAGCAGTGCTAAGCACTGTGCCGCCCCGTACCGTTTTAGATGTCCGCTACTCTCCACTGAGCAGTATCTCAATCCCAGCATCATGGAACGTTTCTACCCATGACATACCTCAGACAGCCTTAAATATACTCGAGGAAGAAGTATTTGCAACTGTCCGAGTGAAGAAAGTTCTCCTCATTTCAGTCCTAGATTATGGATTCCCTCAAGGGACAGCTTGAGGACCTCCATGTCCCTCTATTCCCTCTCTTGTGTTGTTCCTAAGTCTAATTATCACACAACCCTCTTGATTTTATTTGGCTTCAATATTGCACTTGGGATTAATTCTCATATAGAATACCATGGGAGACTGACTATGTGATAAAGCATTTTAAAATGGTATGCATTTTAAATCTTAGCAAACTTTGTTCAAAAAAATGCGAAACAGCAATCTGTAAAACAAATAATGTCATTCTATAGCATTAAAATTCTAAATTGGACTCTGGTTTCAATGAGAAGTTTCTACTAAACAACATTCCATTGATAAATGAAAGATTCAGAAGGGACTTGATAGGGGAGACAGTTGTCTCTTCTGGTTGGGGCACATTTACAGGGCAGGAGACGGATAAATGAGGAGAACATTCCTCACTCGGACAGTTGTGAATACCCTTTCCTCAAGTATATTTAAGGCTGAGTTGACAGATTTTTGATGTCTCAGGTAATCGAGGAATATGGAGAGCAGGCAGGAAAGTGGAGCTGAAGCAGAAGATTGTACTGAATGGCAAGGGACACCGGTCTACTTTTGTTCCCATTTCTTATGTTCTTATGACAAGAATACGAATACCTGAATTTGCTGTCCAACTTCCAGTCCAATGGCACTTGGATGTTTAACCTATTGGAAAGAAACATGAAATTGTTGGATGCTACAACAGATATTTTATCAAATTAAAGAGTTTTTCCTGGAATTTATGAACTGTTAAAATACTTGTTGAGATCATGTGTATGCTCCATTTTTATAACATATTATGTGGATTGTATTCAGTTGTGACTTTTCTTACCCTTCTGTGGTCAAGCTGTGAATTATGTAATAAAACTGCAGTCATATTGGGATACAGCTTCACCATAACTCCAATATCCCTAGATAAACAAAGATTACACACAGTTAAATTTGTTGAATCAATGCTTATATTACTTGTGTGAGATTAGGTGGGGCAGCTTCAAAGTAGGACCAGGTGAACTATGATTTAAACCTGGTTGGTTGTGGAGTTAGCCAGGTTTAAAACATTTCCTTGCTCACCATCAAGTTCAGCCACATGGATCTGCCAAATTTCCAACTGAGCGAGATATTTACCGTGTCCCAGGCAGCAGGGGATTTGTCCATCAGATTAACCTTTCAGGGCATTTCCACATTGACCCGTGCATCAGGTCTTCCTCAGGGTACTAAGGTGTATCTCCTTTTATGTCCATTCTCCAATGATTGGGAGACTGGAAGATTTAGGCCCTCACTTTCAATTAGGCAATTTACAGCCTCTTGGACTCGACACTGAGTTCAACAATTTCAGGCCACAAACTCAGTGTTCGTCATTTTGATTTTTTTGCCATATGCTGGTCTCTATCTTGCTTTTGTTTTCAGTCAAAGTTCATTATTCTGCCATTCTCAAACACCCAGACTGGATAAATGCTTTGTTTCCTTTCTACAACTATTACCACTCCTTTTGCCTATTGATTCATGACATCTTTGTCATTTACTCTTCCTTGCCCTTTATATTACCACTCCTTTTGCCTATTGATTCATGACATCTTTGTCATTTACTCTTCCTTGCCCTTTACACCATCCCAGACTTTCCCTTTCATTGGTAAGGCCACACTCGGAATGCTGTGTACAGTTCTGGTCACCCTATTATAGAAAGGATATTATTAAACCAGAAAGAGCACAGAAAAGATTTACTAGGATGTTACCGGGACTTGATGGTTTGAGTTATAAGGGGAGGCTGGATAGACTGGGACTTTTTTTCTCTGGAGCGTAGGAGATTGAGGGAGTGATTTTGTAGAGGTCTATAAAATAATGAGGGGCACAGATCAGTTAGGCAGTCAATATCTTTTCCCAAAGATAGGGGAGTCTAAAACTAGAGGGCATAGGTTTAAAGGTGAGAGGGCAGAGATACAAAAGTGTCCAGAGGGGCAATTTTTTCCACAGAGGGTGGAGAGTGTCTGGAAAAAGCTGCCAGAGGTAGTAGAGGCAGATACAATTTTGTCTTTTAAAAAGCATTTAGATAGTTACATAGGTACGATGGGTATAGAGAGATACGGGCCAAATGCAGGCAATTGGGATTAGTTTAGGAGTTTAAAGAAAAGGGCAGCATGGACAAGTTGGGCTGAGGGCCTGTTTCCATGCTGCAAACCTCTATGACTCTATAGCAACTCTCCTGCATCAGTAGGATTGGATAATCCAACCTGTTTACTTCTCTATCCATTTTTGTGCTAATGCTGCTCTTGGAACACCTGACGAGAGACATGCTTACAAGACAATGCTATTCATTTTCTGCCTTTACAGCAGTATTCCAACATCTCAAGACACCATCACTGGAGGCCTGTCCAAAAGCAGGCCACAATCAGTAATAAGAACATAAGAACATAAGAAATAGGAGCAGGAGTAGGCCATCTGGCCCTTCGAGCCTGCCCCGCCATTCAATAAGATCATGGCTGATCTGTCGTGGCTCAGTTCCACTTTCCCGCCCTCTCCCCATAACCCTTAATCCCCTCTCTTATCAAAAACCCATCAACCCGCTTCTTAAAAATATTTAGCGAGGCAGCCTCCACCACTTCAACGGGCAGAGAATTCCAGATATTCACCACCCTTTGAGTGAAGAAGTTCCTCCTCAACTCCGTTCTAAACCGCACCCCCCTTTATCTTGAGGCTGTGCCCCCTAGTCCTACTGTCTTTTTTGAGCGGGAAGAGTCTCTCCACCTCTATCCTATCCATCCCATTCATCATCTTATACGTCTCAATGAGATTTCCCCTCATTCTTCTAAACTCTAACGAGTACAAGCCTAGTTTATTCAGCCTCTCCTCATAGCTCAACCCCCTCAACTCCGGTATCAGCCTAGTAAACCTCCTCTGCACTCCCTCCAAGGCCAAAATATCCTTGCGCAGGTGCGGCGCCCAAAACTGCACACAGTACTCCAGCTGCGGCCTCACCAATGCCCTATACAGCTGCAGCAAGACCTCCCTACTTTTATATTCAATCCCCCTCGCTATGAAGGCCAGCATCCCATTCGCCTTCCTGACCACCTGCTGCACCTGCAGGCTGGGTTTTTGCGACTCATGCACAAGGACCCCGAGGTCCCTCTGCACCGTCGCCTGCTGCAGTTTTTCGCCACGTAAGTAATAGTCCTTCCTACCATTCTTCCTACCAAAGTGGACCACCTCACACTTGCCAACATTAAATTCCATTTGCCATTTCCTGGCCCATTCGCCCAGCCTATCTAGATCCTTCTGCAGACTCTCCACACCCTCCGCACAATTTGCCTTTCCCCCAATCTTGGTGTCATTAAATGTCATGAAACCAAGAACATGCAGCATATCCATGATTGGTGGTTTCATCAGTCACAAATCCAGAATTCATATTTGGGGTTATAAAGTGGAAATTAATTCTATTAATTTGTTAACTGACGATCTCTTACAACAGAATTCCCTGAAACACAGACATACATTTAATATGAAATCTAGAATTCTTCTGTTCATTATAGCTTATAGGCTCTGCTCATAGTATTTAATATGCATTTTATTTTATAAATTTACCGTATTTCAGTTATGGTAGCAGTGTAAACTGCACCAAATTCAAGTTGCTGTTCTTGCTGTGGAACAAATCAAAGGAAAAAAATTAGTTCCAATTTAACATAGAATAAATATACAAAAGGCTAAAATACAAATTCATTCTTAGACTTACATCATCCTTGCAGAGTTCACTTATAAACTCGCTAGCTTCATGCATCGCACTTGGAGTTGGTGCAAATACTGAGAACGTTTCTTCATCTACTTGAGATATTGTAACTCCTTTGAAAGGAACAGAAAAACAATTTTGTTTGATAAACAATACCTTTAAAGTATTTATGGAGGGATCTCATGGTTTGGCTGAATCATGCAGATGACAATACACTCCCGGCTGGCCTCCCATATTCTACCCTCTGTAACTTGAGGTCATCCAAACCTCTGCTGCCTGTATGCAATACCTCCTCTGCCCACTGACCCAATGCTGACTGCAGGGTAAGCAATGCTTCAATTTTAAAACTGTCTTCCTTATTTCCAAATCCTTTCATGGCCTTATACCCTCCCCGAGCTCCGCAGCCCTCTGAGATATCGCTGTTACTTCAGCATCCCTGATTTAATCGCTCCATCATTGGTGGCCATGTCTTCAGCTGCTTAGGCCCTTAGCTCGGGAATCGCTTCAAAATTTTTCTTCAGGAAGCTCTCTAATGCCTTCTGCTTTAACCAAGCTTTTGGACATCAGCCTCAATATCTCCTTATATGGGTCAGTGTCAAAACTTTATTTTGTAAAGCACCTGTGATGTGACTTGTGATGTTTTATTGCACTGAAAGTACTATATAAATACAAGTTGCTGGTGTTGTTGATGGCACTAAGTTTGAACATTACAACTGATCTTAGTGAATTGGGAAAGAAAAATAACATTGGCTAAAGTTCCGCTCCTGATCATTACCCAAAGTAGAAACCAGCCCATGGGACTTGGAAAGAAAGAGGAGAAAATAAAATACACAAAGGAAACGAATGCTGATCTAAACAGATTAAGAGGTGTGACTGAAAGTCTGATTGAAAATATGGTTTTGAGACGGTTAGTAAAACGTGAGTAGAGAAAAGAGGCAAAGGGATTTAAGGGGGAATTTCAGAGTGGTGTCAAAACATTTGAAAGATTCTGCAATCAAAGGTGAGAAAAATGGAGAGGGGAGTGAAGAAAATGTCAGTCACAAGAACGGAGGATACAGTAGGAGATGCAAGGTAGAGGTAACCGCAGACATAGCTTAAGATAATTAATTTAAACATAATGCCTTGGGAAAGAGGGTTGGTAAAGGATGGGGCAATGGGAGAGCTGCACTTCCCGTGGGACAAATTCCAGATTTCTAAGATTCAGACAAGTTGGAGCTTATTGAAAGTAGACATTAGAGAAATTGAATCCAGAAGTGACAATAAATGAGGACGTTTATGTTTGGTAAACAGCAAGGAAGGTAGATTTCAGGAGAACGTAAACAGATTGGTGGAATGGACAGGCACATAACAAGTGAATTCAATGCTGATAACATGAGGTGATGTATTTTGATAGAAAGAAT
Organism: Carcharhinus amblyrhynchos; assembly: GCF_965287045.1. Lineage (NCBI taxonomy): Eukaryota > Metazoa > Chordata > Chondrichthyes > Carcharhiniformes > Carcharhinidae > Carcharhinus > Carcharhinus amblyrhynchos. The sequence goes on along the minus strand of NC_137335.1, from coordinate 40,979,300 downwards.
GGGTAGAGAGAATACAAGCTACATTCTACAATTTTAGTAAGTATGCAAGAAGAAATGGATCTGTAAATGTTGGTGCACACAAATCTTTGACAGTTTAAGAAAGTGGAAGCATAATAGGATCCTGAGCTTAATGCATAGAGGCAGGGTATATAGTTCAGTAAAAAATGCTAAAACTATATAAAACACAAGTTTTACCCCAGCTAGAGTACTGTGTCCAATTCTGGGCACCACACTCTAGGAATGGCATGAAGGCTTTGAGAGGGTACAGAGGCCACTCAATTCCATGGAGCACAGCATAAATGATGTATAGATGCTATGTAAGAGTGCATGACCAAATCTAAGACAACCATTGTGATACCATGGAAGGGTCAAATGTTTGCTGACATGTTTCCTGCCTATTCAGTCAAATGCAGCCTGTACAAGCTTAGAACCTGCTTTATAAGCTGCTTTGAAAATGAAGTCATAAGGAGGTCAGTTTCTACACTTTGAGATCCTAGGAGCCTTTGAAGAAATAGAGGAGCTTATCCAGCAGCAAAGGTCTTTGCTGAAACTGTTAAAATTCCTGTCCTCAGATTTGCAAAGCAACGCCCATGCACAAAATTTCATGATTAGTGATACTTCTCTTTTCAATTATCAACAAAGCTGACATTGTCATCAATCAACTCTCAATTTAATATAATTTTTCCCCTTTTAGAAGGGCCCAAACAACCAAAAAAATCATAAAATTAAATCAAAATGTTGTGGGCCATAATGACTTTATGCTCAAGCACCTCTGCTGTGTATTGTCTCGGAAGATCTCAAATATACTCGTGCATGTTGAGTGCTTTCTCCTCTCCAGGGACATCCAGACATCTAATGAACTTGTGTGCAGTGCAGAGTTGAGTCACTGTTTGATTAGGACAGATGATCTTTCTCACGAAGTTACCAACAAAATTATCTACTGACCCTCAACTGGGACAAATCCTATCCACCCGTTTCATCTGGCAGTTCTCTGTCTGACTGCAATATCTTGGCAGTACCACGCCACAGGAACAGACATAAAGACATAAGTGGAAATAGAGGAAGAGGCTGAGGAACAACAATTCATAGTGTGTACCACATCACAAAGAGAGCTCAGGGTATTCCTTTATTTAAAAAAAGAAGGGATTTTCTGTTCAAATATAAGAAAGTCTCAAACCCCAAGCCTATGATTTTGGAACCCTTACTCCTAGCTGTCCTGCTACTTCTAATTACTGCTGACTGCGGTCAGGCTAAGACTGGAACTATATTGCAATGTTGGCCATGTCATATGATTGATCACCAGTTCACAAGAATTAACTCACTATAAATGATGGGGTCTGTACCATTATGGTGCATTCACTGCCTACTTGCCCTGTGAGACTGTGGCTGCCAAAGAGAGAAAAGCATTCAGTTGTCTCATCTTCAGACTACTGCATGAACTCTTAAAAAATAGTGGGATTTCCTCATGAGTTTTAGGACCTTACCCGACACAAAGTTCATCATACACACAAGGCAAAATTCTCAATTCCACCATCTGATTGCTGTATCAGAATTTTGTATGTAAATTATGACAATAAGCTGCTATGCAAACATTTGTACAGGAGTCTCCCTCTTAGAGAGTAACATCACAAGGAAAAATCCCCCTTGCAAGTCCCACTTCAGAGACTGAAGCACAACATCCGCGTTGACAATTTAATGCAGTACCAAAGGAGTGCTGCATTGTGGAGGTGCTGACTTCTGGATGCAGTGTTAAATTAAGGCACTTTCTGCACCATCTGGTAGATATAAAAGATTGCATGACATTATTTCAAAAAGCAGATGAGTCTTTCTGGAGATCTAACCAATATTTATCAATCAACTGTTACTGAAAAATAAAACTTTCTGATCATCATCATATTACTGTTTGTGGGATCTTGCTGTGCACAGATTGGTTGCTACTTTTCCTCCATTCCATCATCACTACACTTCTAAAAGGTACTTGAATTAACTGAAGTTCTTTGGGATGTCCTGAGATCACGACAGGTGCTATACGTCATTCTACATTCTCTTCAAATGATTCATCTTTCAGGTCTTGGAATAGGTCTATCCAAACCAAAAAGGCTCTAGGGTTAACAGCAAATTAGCTGAACTGAGCTAGGGTGGTGTCTTTTGTTTGAGGAAAAGGAGACAAAAGCCTGCCAGGCGTCCTGTTCTCATTCACAATTCATTGAAAGATGATATCTGATGTGAACAGGTTTAGCTGTGATGCCCTGTCAGCAGGTGAAATTATCAAAGGACACTAATTGGCCAGACATCCAACAGATGAATGTACAATGAGGCACCATACTACAGTAACTTGATTCCAATGAAACTGTACTCCAGCCTGAAATAAGTGCCTTCAGGAGAGAAAATGGGGGGAAAGGAGCAATGAATGAAACCAAATGTCCCAAAATATTGTATGTAATTCAAGGCATCAGCACAGGCTCATACTGTGTCAATGCACTGCTTGGTATACATTTTATGTTCTGTGATAAGTGTTGTAATGCAAAGGGTGACAATTAAGTTGACAAATGGGCTTGGGCAGCTATACTTATGAGATACTTAAAACACAGAAAAGGAAGCTTAGGCATCCCGTAGGTTAACATTAACCAGAAACTGAACTGGACCAGCATGTAAATACTGTGGCTACAAGAGCAGACATGATGTAGAGCTGCTGGCGTTGGACTGGGGTAAACACAGTAAGAAGTCTCAACACCAGATTAGAGTCCAACCAGTTTATTTGATAGTAATCTCACAAGCTTTCGGAAACGGTGTTCCTTCGTCAGGTGTGTGGAAGGTTCTGATCAGAGAAGGGCATATAAAGTCACACACAGTTTACAGAATACTGATTAGAATGCTAGTCTTGAATGTACAAGAGCAGGTCAGAGGCTGGAAATTTTGCAGTGAGTAATTCATTCCCCTATTCCTCAAAGCCTGTCTATAAGGCACAAGTCTGTTGGAATATTCTGCATTTGTTTGGATGTGTGCACTCCTGAAGTTCAACATTATCCAGGACAAATCAGCACCACATCCAATAACTTAATGGTTGTGGTGTTTCATACTCTGCAAAATGTTGTGCAGCAGTAAGACTTGGACCCACAGGAGAAACGTGACACACAGTCAGATGATCTTTGAATCATTCATGAAGGACAAAGGTGATAAAGGCAAAGCAGTACCAGCTGTTTAAATCACTGCCAGGAGTGCCCTTTTTTGTGCAAGGTTGTACATGTGGATCAAAGCCAGAACCACATGAAACAGCCATTCTTTCTATGCCCCAGAATGTTACTGATACAAAGCAGTCTGGCTCACAATCAACTGCTCCTCTCACAGCACCCCCCACTTTGGAATGAAATAACCAATGATATCTTCCATTCAATATTAAGCAAGTTAAAAAGATGACTTGCTATCCAACAACCACGGGAACGATGGGAAAGTGATGTAAACTAATAAACTATGTGTGTTTATTCTAAAGAACCGAGACATCACAATATAACATCTCCTCATATATCCATGTGCGGACCATTGGGTAACTACAAAGCTTAATGATTGCATTTCCTACTATTCCTACGTGGTGCAAATCCCGTGGCTTTAACAGCAGGCTGCTTAGTTAAATCTGCTGATACGCTGATATACAGTGGTTAGCACTGATGCTTCACAGCAGCAAGACCTGGATTCAATTCCGACCTCGTCTGACTGTCCATGTGGCATTTGCACATTCTCCCTGGGTTTCCTCTGGGTGCTCCGATTCCCTCCCACAGTCCAAAGATGTGCAGGTTACGTGGACTGGCCATGCTGAATTGCCCCTTAGTGTCCCAAAATACGTAGGTTAGGGGGAATTAGCAGGGCAAATACTTGGGATTACAGGGAACAGGTCCGGGTGGGGATTGTATGGGTTACAAGGATGGGGCCTGGGTCAGATTGTTGTTGGCACAGTCTCGATGTGCCAAATGGCTTCTTTCTGCACTGTAGGGATTCTATGATTCCAACAAACTACATTCCCTTCCTACTCCATTTTGTCCAGACTCTTGTATCCTCCTTTGTGGCAGTTTTACAGTTGCATAGCCCCACCCTCTAGAATTCCTTCCCTCAATCTGTCTTCCTATTTCTTTCACTAAGGAACCTGCTCAAAAACTACCTCATGCTCAAGTCTTGTGTCATCCTTCTAAAGTCTCTCTTTTGGCTTCGTGTTACCGTAGTTGTACCATTACTCTGTCAAGTGCTTTGGAACATTGTGTAACCACACAGCATAAGATTACTCTTACCAGTTTGAGCCTGAAGTTTTCTTAGGTTGTAACCACCTGGACCAACAAACCTAGCTCTTTTTGAAACTGGCACTGCCACTGTTTCTGTAAATACAAATAAATAAATAAATTCAACTTCTTTTTTCTGAATTGAAGTCCAAAAAAAGACAAAGATCAGATGAAAGCAAGTGATGCTTTTTGAGTGGCACAGTGGTTAGCACTGCTGCCTCACAGCACCAGGAACTTGGGTTCAAAGCCTCGGATCACTGTCTGTATGGAATTTGCACTTTCTCCCCATGTCTGCAGGGGTTTCCTCTGGGCGCTCTAGTTTCCTCCCACAGTCCAAAGGTGTGCTGGTTAGGTGGATTGGCCACACTAAATTGCTCCTTAGTGTCAGTGAGACTAGTGGGCTAAATGGGTGGAATTGTGGGGATACAGCCTGGGTGGATTGTAGTCGGTGCAGACTCAATGGGCCAAATGGCCTCTTTCTGCATTGTAGGGATTCTATGAAAACAAAAGGTTGCTAGAAAACCTTTGTTTTGCTGGTTTAAACCTATTCTGGAAGGAACAAATGAATTTTTTTAAGTAAATAGCTGTTGTCACAAAGTTTAATGGTAAAGAAAGTGGATGTGGGCCTTTAGCTTCATTCTGGCCACCTTTTGCTGCTTGGACCTTTGTTAAAAGAAGTGAAACCTATAAGTGTTGAGGTTCAGAGAGAATTGTATGTCTTTGTACAAGGAACTCAAAGTTACCATGGAGGTACAGCAAGTAATCAGGAAGAAAAATAACATGTTGATGTTTGTTGCAAGCAGATGAAAGTATACGAAAAAAGAAATCTTGCAACAATTTTACAGGTATTTGGTGAGACCACACCTGTGTGCACTAGTTGCCTCCATAAAGGTTACACTTGAACTGGAGGCAGTAACACAGTAGTTACTGGGATGAGAGGGTTGGCCTATAAGAGGCTGAATAAATTGGGTTTATTCTCGCCAGAAGTTAGCAGAATGAAAAAGGACCTCAATGAAACAATGGGATCTTTAAGGAAAAGGCAAAATACTGTGCATGCTGGAATCTGAAAAAAACCCAGAAAATGCTGGAAAATGCCAGCAGGTCTCAAACCATCTGTGGAGAGAGAATAGAGCCAACATTGAGTCTAGATGACCCTTAAGGCGTTTGACAGATAGAGACAGAGAGGTTGTTTCTACTGGTTTGTGAATTTAGAACACTGAGATAACATTCTCAGGATAAGGATAATTTAGGATTGAGGCAAGGGGAAATTTCTTCACTTAAAAGGATTGTGAAACTTTGGAATTCTCTACCCCTAGAGGGTTATGGATGCTCCATCACTTACTGCATTTAAGCTGGGATAGGCTGATTTCTGATATCTCAGAATCAAACGACATGGGGAGTGGGCAGGAAGTGGAAGCCCAAGGTCAGCCATGATTGTATTGAATGGGATGTATGGTCTACTCCTGCTCTTGTTTCTTGTGAACAAGTGTTCAGCCACTTGCATGCAATGCGCATGGCTGATGGTGTACTCTGCTAATGCTGCCCGTTATTTTTGACAGATGAAATGCCCTTTGCGCAAATACAGGAAAAACAGCTGGATGCTCCACAAGAGAGCTGCAATACACCAACACTGACGTGTTTCACCAGAATTAAGCCTGATTTCTTGGATTCAACTTTTAGAACATTCTTGAGTTTACTCTTAAAATCAGAAGGATTAGAAAATAAACCTATTATTAACTAATATCTTACCTGCTAATTTCATAAAACGTGAAAAAAACCACAAAACGTAAATATACATGACTAAACGTTTTTTGACTTGGGGTCAGAATTGTATGAATGAGAAAAGGCATCATATAGACCAGGTTAGGTATTTATTTAATTGCACCTGATTATCATTTTTTAGGTAAAAAAGTAACCTTTCAAAATTGTATTTTAAAAATTCTGCTATTGTATCCAATAATCGCATTAACAGATGGTAAAACAAAAAAGGTAATCTGTATTGAAAGTGAGTTACAAACCTACCTAGAACAGGTCCATTTTCTTTCCTTTTTTCTCTGGGTTTACTAATTGCTTTATTCATTATGCTTAAAATCTCCTTCTTGGCAGCTAATTGAAAAAACAGCAATGTTAGGACAATGCAAATTGCGATTAAAACCAGAGTTATATTGCAAGTTGGGTGCCAAATTTACCTGAAGCTTGTTGGATAGCTTCCATTATAATTTTCAATGGGAGTCCTGCTATTTTAATGTCTGCCTGAGGAAAACAAATGACATGTTTCAGTGGAGCACTAAAAACTACATGCATCAAATCCACAGGATTAATTTTTAATCAGTATTTTGTTTGACACACTAGATGTTTTATTTACTTTACTCAAAGGAGAATTGATATTACTGCAACTGGACTTTGATTAACTAGAAATATATGTCTCACAACAATTCATTACGAATATACAATCACTGGAGAAACAATGGAAAATAGGATCAATAAATTACACACGTCTCACAGGCTGTAATTTGTGCTACTGTATTTTTGAAGAACTGAAAATGTATGAAACTAGGATTAATTTATATTAATCCACATCTTAATTTCTGAAAATGGCTATTCTGGAAAGTATGGCACTCACAGCAATTTAATCAGCATATGCAAATTCCACGCTCAAGATTTCCTTTCGCACGACGTTTTACAGAAATGAGCACAGAATTGGATGAAATATAAATTAATAGAACTAAATATACAAAAGAACATACATCAGAAAGTTATCAACATCCTTTCTTTAACCAGCTGTACAGTGTTTCATTGATCCATTTCCAAGAGGGTTACAAATACATACACATTAATCAAAGAGTCACGTATTGATATGGCTGCAAAAAGGATTTCAGGACATAGGTAAGAGAATGACAGCTTTGATTTGGCAGGACGACTCTTGTCTCAGAAAGGTGTGAATTTTGCTCTGGAGGTGTGTATGATGAGATTTCAGTGCAGACCTGAGGCAGTTTTGTATCGTCAGAGAAGATACTACATTGAAATCTCTCAAACCCTCTTAAGTGGACATAAAAAATTGCATGACGTTATTTGAAGAACAACTGAGAGGTGATTTTCAGTTATCTGACAGATTTTATCTTTCATCCATCATCACTGTAAGAATCCGTGGTGTCATATCAAATTGCGTTTGTAGGATCGTTCTGTGAGCTAATTGACTGTGGTGTTTTCCTAATTACAACTTTGAAGTACTTCATTAGTTATAAAGTGTTTTTTGTTTCTTTTCTTAGATAGAATTTAAGGTGCAAAACAATGAGGTATTGTACTGGGAGGAAAAATCGTTTGAGAGCAAACACAGTGGAAATATTCTGAAAGATGTGGAGGTGATATTTAACGGCGAGTTGGCGAAAGCTTTGTGTCACCTCTTTTAGGGCAGGCCCACCAAATTAAGTGGCATTCAGGCATTTACCTGGACAGCCTTCTCTGGGATCAAGGGCCTTGGAGCTGAAGTCAGCCCATGGGGGACTGTTAACGTATTACAGGCCAGCAAGTTTACTAAATGGCAGTGCTACTGGGGAGGTGGTAGCTGCTGTTGTTACAACATCAATCCAAGGTCTGATATCACTGCTGGATCCCAGGCCACAACTTCAGTGATGGTGGGATAGGGTCAATGGGGGTGGAGGTGGGAAAAGGGGGTTTAGCAGCAAGGGCTGACCTCTCAGTGGGCCACCTTCCCCGTGCTGGTCCTCTGAATGAATGACCCCTCTCACCACCCCCAAACCTGCAGAAGCTTACAAACAACCCCACAATGGTTTGTTTGCTGTGTTCCCAAATGACACGCCACCCAACATCAAACTCACATCAAGGCATTAAATTCTGCTGTTGGGAGTGCAGGCACATTACACATAATACAGTAAAGTGCTTGACAGACTAATGGGACTGGAGGTGGACAAGTCCCCAGGACCGGATGGAATGCATCCCAGGGTTCTGAAAGAAACACGTGATAGCGGATGCCTTAGTAATTATTTATCAAAATTCGCTGGACTCTGGGGAAGTGTCGGAAGATTGGAAAATGGCTAATGTTACGCCGCTGTTTAAAAAAAGGTAGTAGGCAAAAGGCAGGGAATTATAGGCTGGTTAGTTTAACGTCTGTAGTTGGAAAAATGCTAGAATCCGTCATCAAAGAAGAAATAGTGAGGCACCTAGAAAAGAATGGTTTGATCGAGCAGATGCAGCACGGATTCGTTAAGGCGAAGTTGTGTTTGACGAATTTATTAGATTTCTATGAGGATGTGACTAGAACGGTAGACAGAGGGGAACTGGTGGATGTGGTGTTTTTAGATTTCCAAAAGGTGTTTGATAAGGTGCCTCACAAAAGGTTGTTACAGAAGGTTAGGGTGCACAGAGTTGGGGATAAGGTGTTAGCATGGATAGAGGATTGGCTGTCTAATAGGAAGCAAGAATTGATATCAATGGGTGCTATTCTGGTTGGCAGTTGGTGACTAGTAGAGTACCGCAGGGATCGGTGCTGGGGCCTCAACTGTTTACCATTTTTATAGATGATCTGGAGGAGGGGGCTGAGTGTAGGGTGATGAAATTTGCTGATGACACGAAGATGAGTGGAAAAGCAAATTGCATGGAAGGTGTGGAAAGTCTGCAGAGAGATCTGGATAGGCTGAGCGAGTGGGCGAGGACCTGGCAGATGGAGTACAATGTTAGCAAGTGTGAGGTTATCCACTTTGGCAGAAATAATTATTATTATTATTTAAAAGGCGAAAAGCTGCAACATGCTACGGTGCAGAGGGACCTAGGGGTCCTTGTGCACGAGTCGCAAAAACCCAGTCTGCAGGTGCAGCAGGTGATCAAGGCGGCAAGTGGAACGTTGGCCTTTATAGCGAGGGGGATAGAATATAAAAGTAGGGACGTCTTGCTGCAACCGTACAGGGCACTGGTGAGCCGCAGCTGGAGTACTGGGTGCAGTTTTGGTTGCTGCACTTGCGGAAGGATATATTGGCCTTGGAGGGAGTGCAGAGGAGGTTCACTAGGCTGATACCGGAGATGGGGGGTTGGCCTATGAAGAGAGACTAAATAGACTGGGTCTGTACTCATTGGAGTTTCAAAGGCTGAGGGGGGATCTTATAGAGACGTATAAGATAATGAAGGGGATGGATAGGGTAGAGTAGAGGTAGAGAGATTCTTCCCGCTTAGAAAGGGTAGCAGGACTAGAGGACACAGCCTCAAGATAAGGGGGGGCAGTTTAGATCAGAGTTGAGGAGGAACTTCTTCACTCAAAGGGTGGTGAATCTCGAATTCTCTGCTCGTTGAAGTGGTGGAGGCTACCTCGCTAAATATATTTAAATCACGGGTAGGTAGGTTTCTGATAGACAGGGGAATTAAGGGTTATGGGGAGAAAGCGGGAAAGTGGAACTGATCCACTTCAGATCAGCCATGATCTTATTGAACGGCAGGGCAGGCTCGAAGGGCTGGATGGCCTACTCCTGCTCCTATTTCTTATGTTCTAAAGTTGCTGAAAAATAAAAATGGCTTTCGAATTTATTAACAAAAACAAAGCGAAGAGCAAAAGAAAAGGAGTATACAAGTAATTGTTAGACCGTAGTTGAAGCACTATTTACAGTTGAGTGTCATATTAGAGAAAGTATTTTAAAGGTATAAAAAGCACAGTGTAGATTAACAAACATTAAACTAGAGAAAATTGGATTATTTTCATTGGAACAGAGATAGCTAAGAAGTGACTTTTTCCAAGGTTCAGAGCTTTGATGAAGTGAATAGGTAAAGACCATTTCTTCTGGACTGTGATCAGGAAACATCAATTAAAAATTATTAACAATAGAGCAAATGCTACTTTACCTGTAAAGCTGTTATTCCTTTGTTTGTGCCAGCCATCTTGAAGTCCATATCTCCATTATAATCCTCAATACCCTGCAAGAGTCAAGATTTCAAAAACATTTTTAGAATGGGGATAGATATACGTCAATATGGTCATAAAGCTAACGTTACAAAAACTCTTAAAAAAACAGACCAAAATATCAGTCAGGAGACGGTAGTCTTCGATTTCAGCAGGTTTGTCTAGATTTTTCTTTGTGATAAGGCCGACAGCTACACCAGCGACAGGAGCTGAAATTGGAACACCTGATGGAGAAATAGAAAAAAAAACTAAAACAGATCATAAACTCCACTCGAGTGCAAAACAAATTCCTAAAGGCGCTAGTTTTTGGTATGTTCTAGCAGCATTTACTAAAAATATACACAGCTTTTTCTTAAATGTATTCATTACAGTAAAACCTCAAACTAAAAAGATATTTCAGAAAAGAAATATTCAGTTCAACTTAATTTTAAGATATTCAGAACTTTACCTGCATCCATCAAAGCCATGCTGCCTGCACATACTGATGCCATAGAAGATGAACCTATAAATTAAAAAAATAACACAAGAAGCTAAACCACTGATGAGACCAGATCACCAGACTCCCAATTCCAGCTCCAAACATTACAAATGCAAATAGCAAAACACAATGTACGTTGGAAATGTGAACTAAAAACAGAAAATGCTGTGAATACTCAGCAGTCTGGCAACATCTATGCAGACTGAAGGAGTCAATGTTTCATATCAATGATGCCTTGTCAGAACAGAGAGTACTTAGTGATGTTACAATTTTTAAGGAAGTAGGAATTGTCCATGGTTCCAAACATTCCTCAGATGAACGCTGCCTTTCAACATGATTTTAGCTAATCTGATTGCGGCCTTAATGGCATACTCTCGACTGCCCTCTGAGCCCCGCATCCCTCCTGGCCTCCACTCCTCAACTCAAGCCCCTGCCTTTTAAGTAATCCGCAGGCCTCGAGCCAATGACCTTCCCCCAGCCTATGAACTCCAGGCTCCAGTTAAATGCATTAGTAGAGGCCATGACTTGCATGGGGTGTGGAATAGAGTTCAGGTTCTCCAGATACCATGCCAATAAACATAGAAGACTGAGCCTTGACTATTTCAGTCTCAAGTATAACATATTAAGAGTTAATTACTGTCAATCATTCTTTCTAGCACTGAAAATTAATTATACCAAGTATGCAGTCTGATGCCTTCAGGTTTTAGTCATTGGTGATTAAAAAAAAAGAAAAATTTTAAATGTAATTGAAAAATATATTGCGTACTTGCTCCTAATCCAATCCCTCTCTCCTGCACCCAGTTTGTCATTGAATTTAGCCGGTTTAAATTTACACTTCCTTTTCATTCACTGTGCTAATTATTTTTCAATCCTTCAATCTGACTGGCTAAGCAGATGCACAGTAACTTGCCCTGTTAGGTGGATTGGCCATGTTAAGTTGTCCCTTAGTGGCCCAAGGTGTGTAGGTTAGATGGATTAGCTATGATAAATGATTACAGGGATAGAGTATAGAAAAGGGACTGGGTCAGAAAGTTGGTGTGGACTTGATGGGCTGAATGGCCTGTTCTGCACTGTAGGGATTCTATGATTCTGTTTACTTGGGTGCTGGATGCCCAATTTCCCTCATTAAGAGACTGTCAGATCACACTTTCAGCAACTTGCTACACAAAAGATTTGAAAACCTAAACGTGCAAGGGTAAGTCTAACTAAATGTACAACATCTACCATTTTACATTTGTGTATCATCTTTAATTTACAGCTCTCATCTTTATAAAACAAAAGAGGCTTTTGAACATTATTATCTTAGATAAATTAAGGGATGTAAATGAAAGGATTTGAAGTAAATTTAAGGTGCTATTGTTTGAATTTGTGGCCAATCAATTTAATAACTTACCATTAGATTCTAGTACCTCAGCAGTTACTCTTATTGTAAATGGAAACTCTTTTGGAACCACAGGTTTTAACGCTTTTTCTGCGAGAGCACCTAAATTAATAGAATTGTAACAAATAAACACTTTATTAAAGGCATACAATAAATTTACAAACAATAATTCTTTGAATTAAACTGAATGATTTATTCTTCTCACCATGGCCTAGCTCTCTCCTATTCTGACCAACCAATTTTCCAATTTCATTAGTTGCATAAGGCGGAAACTGAAATGATAAATATGATGTTATTAGAATAGGACAAAAGGTGCTTTAAAACAAAAATACAAACTTACATAGTTGCATTCAAAGCAAGCATATCAAAATAGACATAAAGGAATTGTTCCCAACTCTGAAGTGATATTTAATGGAGATGACAAGTGCCTTGTCCGCAAGCTGGAGAGCTGGTGGGAGGGCCGCTTTGCCTCTTTTCAGGAAAACCAACCAAATTAGGTGCCAATCAGGCAATTCACCACCTTAGCTCTCCCTAACTACCAACTACAAAGCACTGGTGAATTTGATATTATCCTCTTCTCACCACAAACAAGTGTTAATGGCGGCAAATTGCAGTTTGTAGCGAAAGGAGGGCAGCTTGACAGTAACCATGAAGTACACCTTGCTGAGGGATTTAGTTGCGAGAACTTCACCCCTCATTGTGCAGTGATATTGCAAAATTCTTTACTGGACATTCACAGCATGGAGCATAATGATGTCACCACGCTGTGCAGCAATAAATCACAAAGTGGTTTAAAGGCCCACCAAACAGGGAAACAAAACAGCTGGGGGTTGGGGATATGCTGGGCAGAGGCAGTATCACAGTGCAGCCTGTGTTGGGACCCTAAGTGACAGACTGCAACTTCAGGACTTCCACACAAATCTACATGTACACTACATTAAAGTTTATTTATTAGTCAGAAATAGACTTACAATGAAATTACTATGAAAATCCCCTAATCGATACATTCTGGCACCTGTTCGGGTACACCGAGGGAGAATTTAACATGGCCAACACACCTAACCAGCACGTCTTTTGGACTGTGGGGGGAAACTGAAGCACCCTGAGGAAATCCACGCAGACTTGGGGAGAATGTGCAAACTCGGCACAGACAGTGACCCAAGCTGGGAATCAATCACAGGTTCCCAGCGCTGTGAGGCAGCAGTGCTAACCACTGTGCCATCCTGTTTTTAGAGGGGTGATGGCAGTAAATGCTGCTGTCAGCTTGCTGTCAACCCCCAACCAATGTAGGGAAAATGCATCATCTAATTTACACACAGCAAAGCAACACAAGCACAATCAGATCATTTGTTTTTTGTGCTTTTGGTTAAGGGACATATATTGGGGAGGATTATTTGAAGAGTGTCATGGAATCTAAAGGGTGGGCCTGGATTACATTTTTCAACTCATTCAAGGGATGTGGGCTTTGCTGGCTAGGCCAGCACTTATTACCCATCCCTAATTTCCCTTGAGGTGGTGGCGGTAAGCTGCCATCTCGAAACACTGCAGTCCAGGTGATGTAGGTGCACCACAGTGCTGTCAGGGAGGGAGTTTCAGGATTTTTAACCCAGTGACTATGAAGGAACAGCGACACATTTTCAAGTCAAGATGGCTTAGGGGGAGCTTGCAGGTGGTGGTGTTCACAGGTGTCTGCCATCCTTGTACTTCAAAATAGTAATGGTTGTGGATTTGGAAATAACTACTTGAAATGCTGACTTCACTAGCTAATTTTTCAATAAACAACTGCTGAAAATATGAAATGTACATACAATACATAAAGATTTGTAAACGGGAATATTTTTATTCAAGTGAACATTTGTTGTAGAGACTAGGTATGGAATGATTTAACAAGTCACCTAAGAAAGCAGAAATGTCAACTCTTTCTCTCCACAGATGTTGGCCGATCTGCTGAGAGTTTCCAGCTCTGTTTTTATTAAAGCAGAAGTGAAATCTGCGGAATGAACTTCTCCCTGTTGCCTTGTGAGATCAGCTGGAAGATGTACCTTCATTTAAAATCTTTTGCTAATTAGTCTGATGAGGAATGGATTTAAGCATGACTTCTTTTGTGCAAATGACTTGAAATGCAAATGCATTTACACTGGGAGCTTTGCTATCTATAGGAAACTTGCAGTGGGGAATTTGCAAACAAGCAACAGGGTACACATTGACGAATGTGATGCAGCTTACAAATATTACAGTATGTTTAACAAAACAGAGCATTCATCCATCAGATCCAGTGGAAGTTCAACTGTACTTTATGATTAAACCAAATTAAAATCTATTGCTGTAATCTGGAATGCTGAAAAAGGTTACAATACCTCATAGTGCAGCATGAAATTTTTTTCCTTCACCCCACTGTGCAAGTAAAAATGATAACATTAGTTTGGGTAAAGCATAACAACTCATCAGCAAAATTTGAAATACACTGTTTCCTACACACATTGGGCTTCAGAACCCAATCATCACGGTCAAATGGGGTTTAGAAACTGAATGCTTCCTTGGCCTTTTCGCCAACTTGGCCAATTGATGGCCAGAGGATGAGCTAGGCATCCAATTATGAATGGCAAGAGGTTCTTGTAGCTGGCAGACTAATAGGAGGCCCTCCTACACTAACAGAGGGGAAGATGGCCTTTCCAGGTAAATAAAAAAATGTGAGCTCAAGAAGGAGGCTCCCTCCAACTTTTAATTAAAAAGTGGGCTCAACAGCCAGACCACTGCTGTGAAACCAGGCAAATGGAGCAGCCTCAAAGTCTGTCTGGAACAGTAGCCTTTTTGGTCTCCCGCGGATGGCTGCCTCCAGGCAGCTGAACAGTTCTCTGAAACCACTGGGGACCTGGAGGCTGACTCCAGCAGTAGACCTTTGACCAGGTGAGTTTGCTGCCTGCTGCTTTCAGGCAGTAGGCCTATTGTGCAACCCCTCCACCACCAGTTATCCCACCTGGGAAAGTGGCCAGGGGATGGGATGGAGCTGGCAAGCTAGCACGCTGGCCAGTGGTACAAATATATGTACCTGCCCACCTCTGTGCCGGTCCTTACTAGGACTTTAAACATTTTATTCTGTGTTAGGCAAACATGCCACTGTGGATGCAAACTAAAACTCCTCTTTTTGCATGACCAACATATATTTGCTTACTCACATGGTTTTACTTGAAGTCTGTAACTTCATAATTTGCAAAAACCCAATGATGATTGGTGTCATAAAAATTTAAGAACGTAAGAAATAGGAGCATGAGTAGGCCATCTAGCCCCTTGAGCCTGCCCCGCCATTCAATAAGATCATGGCTGATCTGAAGTGGCTCAGTTCCACTTTCTCGGTTTCTCCCCATAACCCTTAATTCCCTTGCCTACCAAAAACCCATCTATCCGCGTCTTAAATATATTTAGCGAGGTAGCCGCCACCACTTCAACGGGCAGAGAATTCCAGAGATTCACCACCCTTTGAGTGAAGAAGTTCCTCCTCAACTCTAGTTCTAAACTGCTCCCCCGCCCCCCAAACTTATCTTGAGGCTGTGCCCCCTAGTCCTGCTGTCCCTTCTGAGCGGGAAGAACCTCTCCACCTCTACCCTATCCATCCCCTTCATCATCTTATATGTCTCAATAAGATCCCCCCTCATCCTTCTAAACTCCAACGAGTACAAGCCTAGTTTATTCAGCCTCTCCTCATAGCTCAACCCCCTCAACTCCGGTATCAGCCTAGTGAACCTCCTCTGCACTCCCTCCAAGGCCAAAATATCCTTGTGCAAGTGCGGCGACCAAAACTGCACACAGTACTCCAGCTGCGGCTTCACCAGTGCCCTGTACAATTGCAGCAAGACCTCCCTACTTTTACATTCAATCCCCCTCGCTATGAAGGCCAGCATCCCATTTGCCTTCCTGACCACCTGCTGCACCTGTAGGCTGGGTTTTTGCGACTCATGCACAAGGACCCCAGGTCCCTCTGCACCGTAGCATGCTGCAGCTTTTCACCCTTTAAGTAGTAGTCCTTCCTACTATTATTCCTGCCAAAGTGGATAACCTCACACTTGCCAACGTTGTATTCCAACTGCCAGGTCCTCGCCCACTCGCTCAGCCTATCTAGATCCCTCTGCAGACTTTCTACACCCTCCGCACAATTTGCTTTTCCACTTATCTTTGTGTCGTCAGCAAATTTCAACACCTTACACTCAGCTCCCTCCTCCAGATCATCTATATAAATGGTAAATAGCTGAGGCCCCAGCACCTATACCTGGGGCACTCCACTAGTCACCAACCGCCAATCTGAATAGCACCCATTGACACCTACTCTCTGCCTCCTATTTGACAGCCAATCCTCTATCCACGCTAACACCTTACCCCCAACTCCATGCCCCCTAACCTTCTGAAGCAACCTTTTGTGAGGCACCTTATCAAACGCCTTCTGAAAAATCGAGAAACACCACATCCACCGGTTCCCCTCCATCCACCGCACTCGACACATCCTCATAGAATTCCAATAAATTCGTCAGACACGACTTCCCCTTAACGAATCCGTGCTGTGTCTGCTCTATCAAACAATTCTTCTCAAGATGCCTCGCTATTTCTTCTTTGATGACGGATTCAAGCATTTTTCCTACAACAGACGTAAAACTAACTGGCCTACAATTCCTTGCCTTTTGCCTGCTACCCTTTTTAAACAGCGGCGTAACATTAGCCGTTTTCCAATCTTCCGGCACTTCCCCAGAATCCAGCGAGGTTTGGAAAATAATCACTAAGGCATCCACTATCACCTCTGCCATTTCCTTCAGAACCCTGGGATGCATTCCATCCGGTCCTGGGGACTTGTCCACCATCAGTCCCACTAGTCTGTCGAGCACTACCTCTCTAGTAACAATGATCTCATTCAGGCCCTCAACTCCTATCATCTTTCCATCGTTAATACCCGGCAAACTATTCGCGTCCTCCTCCGTGAAGACCGAAGCGAAAAAACTTATTCAAGGCCTCAGCCATTTCCTCATCCCTCACCACTAAATCCCCCCTCTCATTCTCTAAGGGTCCAACATTCGCCCTAGTCAGCCTCCTCCTCTTTATATATTTATAAAAACTCTTACTATCCTTTTTCATATTTAGCACTAGCTTAGATTCATAGTCTTAGATTCATAGTCATTTCTTTACATTCAACATAATCATTAAACATTTTTGGTTAGCCTTGGTCATTTCCTCATATCCCTAAATTCATTTTTCTCCAGAAATAGATCCTGTGGTCTCTTGAATAAATTCATGTAATCTTCTGCAATGGCACTCCTGAATAATTTATATAATTTTCTATGAAATAGTTACCTAGTTCACAACCTATTTGGTATTCTTAATCTTTCTAAATTCTTTAGTTTTTGCTAGTTTGAACTATTTATTTGGATCGAATACATCAACCCCTTGCAAAATCTTCTATTATGCCTCTTTAAAAAGCTCACTTACCCAAAATGAAGTCAAATAACAAGATAAAAATGATTAATTTTGGATGAGGAAGACCATTTGGCCAAAACAAAAGGGTATGCACTGTTGCCTCACAGCTCCAGGGACCTGGCTTGGGTCACTGTCTGTTGGAGTTTGCACATTCTCCCCATATCAGCATGGGTTTTCTCCAGATGCTTCAGTTTCCTCCCATTGTCCAAAGGTGTGCAGAATAGGTTAACTAGCCATATTACATTGCCCATAGCATCCTGGGATGTATACGTTAGAGGAATTAGCAGGGTAAATGTGTAGGATTGTGGGGATCGAACCTGGAGACGTTGTTGGGGGGGGGGGGGGGAATTGTTGTCAAAGCAGACTTGATGGGCCGAATGGCTTTCTTCTGCACTGTAGGGATTCTATGATTGTATTCCTTGATGATTCAATATTATTGGTTTCATCCAAAGATCACTTTTACAGCATCCAATTATTTCTTACACTATATGATAATTTTTCCTTCTACTCGTGTCTCTGCAAGTCCATTCCATGTGTTGCGAACTTCAATCCTTGCAAACTATTGCCCCATTTTCTTTTTATCTTTCCTCTCCCAAGTCCTCAAATGTTTTGTCACCTCCCAAATCCATGCACATCTTTACTATAAGGTATATTTGAATTTTCCAATCCTATTTCCATCCCTGCCACAGCACTGAAACAGTTGTTGTCCCCAAATTACACCCCTTGGTGACCATCGTTCCATACACTGCTGAAACTGTGTATCCTTTGACATGGTGGACCACACCATTATCCACAAAGCTTTCTCTTTGTTGTTTAACCCTATGGAATTGCTCTTACTTGGTTCCAACTGTTACCAATTGACTATACCAACAGCACCTGTAGCAATGGCTTTTCTTCCTTCTCCCATGTTCTGTTCTTGGCATCCAGTTCTACATACCGCCCTTTGGTGATGGTAACTGTAGACATGGGGCCAACTTACATAAGCAAGCTGACAATACCCAGCTCCACTGCTTCTCCTGACCTGCCTAGCAACTGTATGTTAACAAACAGGTTGTCCTGTATTTGATTATCGACAATTTCACCCAATTAAACATCAAATGACTAAAGCCATTGTCCGCAGTGCCTGACACAACTTTATACACTCACCACTAATTCCATCCCTTCCCTCTGTCACTGTCTTAGGCTGAACCAAACTATAACTTTGTTGTTCTATAAACCTGAACTTCCAGCCACACATGCAGCCAAACCAGTCGATTGTCAACCTGCAAATCCTTCCAGATTTTACTTTAGTTTGTGAAGATGATAAAATGAAGGAGTATATGGTTAGCTGTCTTTCAGCTGGTCTCAATGTGGTGGATCATGTTATGGCCATTTTGTTTAATTATTTTCCTGGATGTCCTTGTATGGAACAGATTTCCGTGTTTTATTCACAAAAGATTTTGGTTTGCAGTAGATATCACTTCTCAGGATGGGTACTTTGCATACGTGGGCACAGTACTTCTGAGAAAGAGGAAACCTCTTCTTTGCACTCTTTTAGTAATGTTCTGATCTCTGTGGCTTGGTAAACAGATCTTGGGCAAGGTTCACTTTACAGCTGCATGATTGAGAAACATTGGGAATTGCTTTATCATACATTAGTCTTAGCAACTTGATTTTAAGAAATGAGCTCCATTACATGAGTAAGCTGAATATTTGGTTCTTTAACAAAATCCAAAATAGAAAAAAAAATGAAATTTGACTGACGTGAGTCAAAGCAGAGAGGAAGCACAACAGAACGCTTGTTGTTATCAGGATTTTGATAATGAGAGAGATTGAGGGCATTCTCTATAGTAAAACAAAATCAAGAGTTTAGAAGGAGATGCTGACAAGGTAAGGAATATCTCAAAGTAGCCGGGGCGGGTGACGTGTAGTGATAACGTTATTGGATTAATAATCCAAGCTCAGGTTAATGGTCTTGGGACACAGGTTCAAATCTCATCACCTCACCTGGTGGAATTTAAATTTAATCAACACGTGGAATTAAATGTCAGCTTCAGTAATGGTGACCATGAGAATATTTGATTGTCATAAAAATCCATCTGGTTTACTAGCACCCTTCCAGGAATGAAATCTATTGCTTTGCCCAGTCTGGTCAACAGGTGTCTTCTGAAGCATACAATGTGGCTGCCTCTTAACTGCCCTCTGGAATAGTCTTACAGGATATTCAATTATATCAAACCACTACAGAAAAGTTGAAAAGCAATAAAATTAGACTGATCACGTGGCATCCCTGGAAATAACAATGGTGTTACCTGCCCAATCGATCTTGCAAAGTCCTCCTTGCATCTGGAGTTCTTGTGCCAAAATTGGGAGAATTATCCTACAATAGTCTGACATTTTCATAGTCACCAAATCATACTTTACAGTAAGGTATCAGCAACTTGCTAAGCCAACTTCCACAGTACCTTCCAAACCCGCAACCTCTATCACTTAGAAGGACAAGGGCAGCAGACACATGGGAACACTACCACCTGCAAATTCTCCAAGCCAAAATACATCCTGACTTGGAACAACATCACCATCTCTTCACTGTTTCTAAGTCAAAATCCTGGAACTCCCTTCCAATAGCATTGTGGGTGTACTTACACCTGATGGATTGCATCAATTCAAGGTGACACCTCAACACCACCTTATCAAGGGAAATTAGAGATGAACAACAAATGCTGACCTTGCCTGTGATGCTCACATCCTAAGTGTCAACGAAGAATTGAAAAGCAACTTAGAAAGGGAAGGGGGAAAATCAACTATTATAGTCCACGTTGGAATCAATGACATAGGAAGAAACAGGAAGATGAGAATATCAGAAACCAGGAGTTAAATTTAAAAATTGTAACTTGAAGCTGGCAATATCTAGATTATTAGCAGTGGCACATGCTAATTGGCATTTAGAAAAGTAATTGCCAGGCTGAAAGACAAGGGGCACAAACTTACTGGCTCACCATGCTCAAAAAGGGTGCAAAACAGATTTAAATATTAATGATATATTCAGCATGTCACTAATGAGTCTTACACAATAACGTCCAGCCTCACTTGTACTTACCGCCTCCCTGGTTGATCCTCATGCTGGTGAGAATCACAGCTGAAGACCAGCTGCGATCAGAAATAGATTCGTAGAGGTTTACAGCATGGAAACAGACACTTCGGCCCAAGTTGTTCATGTTGCCCTTCTTTTAAACCCTTAAGCTAATTCCAATTGCCCACATTTGGCCCATATCCCTCCATACTCCTCTTATCCATGTAACTATCTAAACGCTTTTTAAAAGACAAAATTGTACCCGCCTCTACCACTGCCTCTGGCAGCTTGTTCCAGACACTCACCATCCTGTGTGAAAAAATTGCCCCTCTGGACACTTTTGTATCTCTCCTCTCGCATCTTAAATTTATGTCTTCCAGTTTTAGACTCCCCTACCTTTGGAAGATATTGACTATCTAGCTCCTCATTATTTTATGGACCTCTGCAAGATTACCCCCTCAACGTTTCAGAGAGAAAAGTCCCAGTCTCTCAAGCCTCTGCTTATAACTCAAACCATCAAGTGCCGGTAGCATCCTAGTAAATCTTTTCTGCACTCTTTCTAGTTTAATAATATCCTTTCTATAAAAGGGTGACCAGGACTGCACATAGTATTCCAAGTGTGGCCTTACCAATGTCTTGTACACCTTCAACAAGCCATCCCAACTCCTGTATTCAATGTTCTGACCGACGAAACCAAGCATGCCGAATGCCTTCTTCACTACTCTGTCCACCCGTGACTCCATTTTCTAGCAGCTATAACTCTGTACTCCTAGATCTCTTTGTTCTCTTCCCAACGCCCTACAATTAACTGAGTAAGTCCTGCCTTGGTTCAACCTACCAAAATGCATCACCTCGCATTTATCTAAATTAAACTCCATCTGCCATTCGTCAACCCACTGGCCCAATTGATCAGGATCCCTTTGCAATCAGAGATAACTTTCTTCACTGCCCACTATGCCACCAATCTTGGTGTCATCTGAAAACTTACTAACCATGCCTCCTATAATTCTCATCCAAATTATTAACATAAATGACAAATAACAGTGGACCCAGCACTGACCCCTGAGGCACACCACTGATCACAGGCCTCCAGTTTGAAAAATAACCCTCTAAACCACCCTCTAGCTTCTGTCAAGAAGCCAATTTTGTATCCATTTAGATACCTTATCCTGGATCTGTGAGATTTAACCTTATGTAACAACCTACATGATGACCTTGTCAGGGGAATTGGAGGCCACTGAAGCCTTCAGGTGGTCGGGGGCATGAGTTGGCACTGCCCATCTGGAACTGTGCCCACCATAACTGCTGGGGCACTGGGGGTGGAGCTATGACCAGGAGGCATGAGAGGAGAGCTTAGCACAAGGGAGGAGCTGAGCATATGGCGCAAAGGGTGTTTGGCAGGGCACAGAAGGAGTGTAGAGTGGGCTATGGAGAGGGTTAAAGTAGAGGACTGATTGGGAGAGACCCCATGCCAGCAGCAGGTGTCGCCATGGGGAGGGGGTGGTGGTGACACTACTGCCAATGCTGGTGGGTGGAGTGGCGGGAGTTTCCCGGTTCATTGAGAGATTAAGAACATAAGAACATAAGAAATAGGAGCAGGAGTAGGCCATCTAGCCCTTCGAGCCTGCCCCGCCATTCAATAAGATCATGGCTGATCTGTCGTGTCTCAGTTCCACATTCCCGCCCTCTCCCCATAACCCTTAATCCCCTTGCCTATCAAAAACCTATCAACCCACATCTTAAATATATTGAGCGAGGCAGCCTCCACCACTTCAACGGGCAGAGAATTCCAGAGATTCACCACCCTTTGAGTGAAGCGTTCTAAACTGCCCCCCCCCTTTATCTTGAGGCTGTGCCCCCTAGTCCTACTGTCCTTTCTGAGCAGGAAGAGCCTCTCCACCTCTATCCTATCCATCCCATTCATCATCTTATATGTCTCAACGAGATCTCCCCTCATTCTTCTAAACTCTAACGAGTACAAGCCTAGTTTATTCAGCCTCTCCTCATAGTTCAACCCCCTCAACTCCGGTATCAGCCTAGTAAACCTCCTCTGCACTCCCTCCAAGGCCAAAATATCCTTGCGTAAGTGCGGCGACCAAAACTGCACACAGTACTCCAGCTGCGGCCTCACCAGTGCCCTGTACGGTTGCAGCAAGACCTCCCTACTTTTATACTCAATCCCCCTCGCTATGAAGGCCAGCATCCCATTCGCCTTCCTGACCACCTGCTGCACCTGCAGGCTGGGTTTTTGCGACTCATGCACAAGGACCCCGAGGTCCCTCTGCACCATCGCATGCTGCAGATTTTCACCATTTAAGTAATAGTCCTTCCTACCATTATTCCTGATTGCGATGCCTGCACACGTGTCCCTCAAGTGGTCTGCAGTTGGCTCACACTCTACCTCCACCCCCAACCACACCCCACTCCCACACTGTAGAGAATCATACTTCCGTCCAGAAAAGTGAGAGAGTGTCATAAGATTGCATTTCAAACTCACCCAAAAATGCAGGTCTGAAACTCTCCTGTTTTCTTCTTTGACCCATTTATTCTACACCCACTCTCCGAGAGGGCATCCTAACAAGGCCCACCACTGCCCTGTCCCCATAACTGCATGCATTTAACCCAGTAATCCTCTAACCTAGACAACCTGGGACATTAACGGGCAATTTAGCGAGGCCAATCCATCTAATCTCCACAACTTTGGACTGTGGAAAGAAACTGAAGTACCCACAGGAAACCCACACAGATCCAGGGAGAATGTTCAAAATGCCACAATCACCCAAGGCCGGAATTAAACCTGGTTCCCTGACGTTGTGAGGCAGTAGTGCTAACCACTGCGCCACCTACTGGTTTGGCTACTACTGAAAAGAATAAATAGAGCTGTAAAAGGACTTTAAAACAATAAAGTGGAGGGAGGGTCCAGGTAAAAACAATAGTAACCTAGGGATAAGAGAAAGGCTCAGACCAAAGGTTAGGGTACAAGAAGTGACAAAGATAATACGCAGAACAGCAATGTACAGGGTATCATCAACAAAAGTTCTGAGAAAAAACACCATCAGTGCATATGGGCAGAGAAGGGAGTTATATAAATAAGACTTCCTCATATGAAAGTAGGCAGCATAAAACAAGTTAAAACAATAACTTAGCTATTAACACAGACTTGTAGAAGGCACTTGGTAAAGTTCTGGAAATTAGATTAGTAGCACAAATGAAACTGCATAAATTGGAAGCCACCTCATGACTTAGATTGTAAACTGTTTGGGTGGTAGAAGACAAGATAGTAAAGAACATATATTGACTGGGAGAATGCGGCAAGTGCTGTTCTGCAGAAATCTATACTGTAAGAAGGTCAGGATTGTCAAATTTAGACTTTGAAAATGTCTCTTTTACTGTATTCACTGTAATAGGCAACAAGGTCAAGGAAACTATTTTACCAATAACATGTGGTTTCCTGCAGTCATTTCAATTGGAAAGATTTAAAATAAATAGACTACAAATGTGAATGTTTCTAGAAAATGCAGTTGTCAGAAACCCGGATCAGAAGCCAACTTTACTAGAAATCAACAAGCAAACTGAGATCTTGTAAAAATTGCAACATCTTCTAATCTGACCGCATCTACGAAACCAGCTATTCCAGATCATCTGTCGCCTTAAAAATCTAGGCCTCAGGGACAATCAAAAGACACTTAATCGTATATGCTTTCAACTTTTTTTTAATTGGACACTAACTTCCCTTATTTCTGATACCTGTGTATGTTGTGTATGTGCATACGTGCGTATGCACGTGTGACATTGCCTTTTCATTAATTTTTCCTGCTCAGGTTTAGCTGGTAATTAATTTGCTCTCTCTGACTCCAGACACTTTTGTTTGATTGGCTTCTTATTGCTCACAGCTTAAAGAATTAAATAGATTTATATTTGGAACCTTTCTAACTTTTGACAGCTACAAGACATCATAGCCTGTTGACATACGGTTCAAGAATAAGGCTCATTGTGCATAATCTGATTAAGGTTAATAAATAAGCAAGCTATCATGGACTATGGATGTCCTTTTGAACTGAAGTGTTATCGATAGAACATGTAATTAAAGACCAATTACATTAACCAAACAACAGCAAGAACCAAATCAATAAGCTAACAGTAGCCTGACCTAGAGTGGTATGTTATCCTCCTGTAAGGGTTTATTATAAGCTAAGACTTGGAGACTCAGGAGTACGAACTATGTGACAATCTCAGCAAGCGAATTGAAGAGCAAAGACCATAGGCCTGAGACACGGCGGAAGTAACCAGCACATCAAACGGGTTGCGCAACTGCCTGGAGTTGCAAAAGTCATTGTCCAAAGGTTTGATAAACATACCTTTCCTTAATAAACTTTCTGAAATTTGCTGTCCAAAAGTACTGTCTTGCCTTAATTCATTAGGTCTTGTATGAACAGCTACTTAAAAATGTAAGCCCACTTTCCAAGAGGAAGGTGCAAAACAAAAATTATTTTCAGGCACAAACAGAAAATTTTGGAAAATCTTAATGGATCTGATAGCATCCGTGGAGAACACAGCCAATGTTTCGAGTCAGGATGACCCTTCGTTAGAGCTCATAGATGCTGTCAGACCAATGGAAATTTTCCAACATTTTTTATTTTTGTTTCAGATTCCAGCATTTGCAGTATTCTGCCTTTAAATTACTCTCAGGAGAATGCAAAGAGACACGTTTCCTATAACTCAGAGATCCAATCGATACTCATCACTGTCTGAGGTAGAGACATTAAAATACAAAGTGCTGGATGTTGAAAAAATGTCTGCCACAAACAGACCCACCCATAACCTCTTGGAAATACACACCAGTTAAGTTTATAAGAGAGTTATTAGCAGAGAAAATAGACTGAAAGTTGATCTCTGTCTTTCTTTAGAAATGAGTTTATTACCTACCCAGTTCAGAAGCCAACTTTGCTAGATATCTACCAAACTGAGATCTTGTACTGCAACACCTTCCACATTTGACCACATCTACAAAACCAGCTGAGTAAGGTTTAAAAACCTAGGCCTCAGGAACAATCAAAAGACAATTAACCATATATTCTTTTAACTTTTTTGTTAAACTGGACTCTCACATGCCTTCTTTCTAATACCTGTGCATGTGTGAGATGATATATGTGTCTATGCACACACGTGACATCACATTTTTATTAATTTTTTCCCCTCAGTTTTAGTGGTTAATAAATTTGCTCTTTCTCAAACTCCAGAAAACCTTGTTTGATTTGGTTCTTCTAGGTTACTGCTTAAACAGTTAAAAAGGCTTAACATTGTGAAAAAGAAACAGAAATCTTTATGCCCAACTGAAATTAAATGGAGTGGAGCCATTTCACCTGGTCATAACAAGATATATTTGCTTTGCAGGGGGCACAGCAAAGGTTCACCAGAACAATACCACAATTTACCAAGGTTAAAAATGAGAACAGGTTGTAAAAGCTTAAATAGGATAGAAGTTTGAGCGGTGATCTAATTGAGGTGTTTAAAACATCAAAACAATTTGATAGGGAAGATATAGATACTTCCTCTGTTGGAGGAATTGAGGAAAGAAAGGATAATCCTAAAGTTTGAACAAGGATGTTCAGGAATGAAATTAAGAAACAATTTTGCACACAGAAGTGAAGAAGTTTCTCCCTAAAAAGGTTGTGTTGATGAGTCAATTGAAAGTCAAGGCTGGATTTGATAAATTTTTGTAAAGGTTATCAAGAGATAAGGATCAGAGGCAGATAGATGGAATTAAGATACAGATCAGCCATGATCTAACGGAATGACAGAACAGGCTCACGCAGCTGAATGGTCTACTCTTCATCCCATGTGAACAGGGTCGACAAGTTTAAATTTATGATCCAGACCAAAACTCTGAAATGTTAAACTTCATAAAGATTTGATTACTAGGATCAGTAAATGTTACTGTTTACACAGGCTCAGGAATGAAGAAATATGCAAATATACTTGTCTGTACCACGCTCCAACATTGGCAACTTTCTTCAAGATCCCTGACTGACTGTCTTTCCCTCCTACATTTGGCAACTAGAATCACCAGGTTTTGAATAAAACTGGGAGTAGGTGCTAGAGAGGAACAAGGAACACCATTGCATATTTTGCAGAATTTATTATGGAGAGATTTAAAAAAGCTAATAAAATCCTGCCAAGGCCCGTCCATCAAAATATGTTTCAGTGAGTTTTTTTTATTTAGTAACACGGCCAAGGCATTTTATAATCTCTGAATCTAACGCAGTGCACATTTATAAACAAATAGGTACAATGCAATTATTTTCAATAAAAAGGAAGCAAAATAGACTGAGGTGCATTTGCAAGGCTTACCTTATAAGATTGGTGATAAGATCAGTTTTTATACTTGATTCCACAGAATCGAAGGCTACTGTGCAAAGAACCTAGAAGGAAAAGTAAATCATTTGAAGACTTTGCTGCTGTATCCAAAATTAAAACTTGTAAAAAATACAACTAATGTTGTTTGATGAAATTTCTTGATGCAAGTTTTTCTTCCTGTAACCAATTTTCTATCTTCTAATCCTGAAGATGGAATATCCTTGCTGGGGTACAGGGTTCGAGAAATGCTGACAGTCCTCTGCTATCACACTAAAAATAGCTCATATTTCATCTGTGGGCTTTAGGAATCCAGTCCACCTATTCTATCAGAGGATATACCTTAGCCAAGGCTGAGACTGTTATTTCCCAACACCCATACATGCATGAGTAGCAGGAGATATCAAATAGCTATTCAGAGTATGATTCCTGGTTGGATTGTTAATTCTGAAGCTAATTCCAATGGGACAAGTCTCCAATGTCCTCACCAATCTCCACATAAACTGGGGAGCAAAGCTAAGTCTCAATTTTTATGGTTTAGCCAATCTGGATGAACCCATTGAGCCATTCATAATTAAAATAATGTTATCTTACAGTTCAAAGATAATCACCTGCAATTAAAAAAAAAAGTTTTCCTCTTAAAATGTTATTGATTGTGGCAAGCCCCGATACCCATATTGCTGATTTGGCTAAATTGTTAGGCAACATAAATATTAAAAGTATTTTGTAACAACACATGGGACAATACCTATAGCCTGATCTTGTACATGGTTTACTCTCAATAATTTAAAGTTTTTTTGCACAAAAAAATTCAACTTGTGCACAAATTCAAAATAACTAATAATAAATAATATAGCGATGTGGAAACATAGTGCTCAGGAAGTTCAAACTTTGAGGTCAGATAGTCCAAATCAACTTTGAGGAGCAGAGTGCACATTAAAACAAATATTATATAGTTGGCATGCACATGCCGGCAAAGGTGTAATTTTCTCCAAGATAGAATTGTACTTCAATTTATTTAATACCTGGGTCTGTCCCCTCTGAAACAGTGCAGATCCATGAAGGGGTTTATACATATCAACTTCACAACTGATGTTCCTGAGCGACCTCAAATCTCTACCATCGCATCTGTAATACAATGGAAGGTGCTAAACCTTTGGAGATTTAAACAATATTTCAACATTAAATCAAAGTTACAACATTTTTTTCTAAGACTACTATGAATCAGCTTTTTTTTCGAATTATACTTGACAACATTCATTCAAACTCAGAATAATTTTTAACCTGTGACATAATAAAGTACACAACTCCTTTCTTCGAAAATTGACTTTGTGCCAAGAGCCCAAAGAGTTAACCAAACCATTTAGTAATGAAAGCAACAGTTTAAGGAGAGAGAGTGTGGTACAATGTACAAACTGTACTTTCAACTATGGAACGTAAGTTGAAATGCATTTTAGACAAAACAATTATCTAAGATCTCATGTTACAAATCTGTGCTTTCAAACAGTTTTGTTCTGTGCCAAAAGGAGAATTAATTTCTTAATGTCAAAGGAGCAATTTGATGAACATCAAACAACAATTAATATTCTACCTGGTACTAGAATCCTTGGGGGCGATTCTCCCATCGTGATCCGCAAATTTTCTGGCGGATCCGTTTGGGAGAATTGCATGTCGGCCATTTCACTGGATTTGCGCATGTGTTCCTGATGCATGCGCGCCTCCGAGAGCCAAGGAACGGATGCAGTTGGGAGTACACTGGAAACCGGTGGGGAGAGGGGTAAGTGATTTTAATCTATTTTAAATAAATATTAAATGTAGTTTAAATGTCATTATCGGGCCTGGCTCGGAACTTGCCATGCCCGATTGCATCTCCTACCCGTCAGGAATACTTCACTTCAGTGGGGTTCAGACCGGCTCCCTCTGCTTGAGGAACTAGCAGAAAACCCTGTAGTGAAGGGAGTGGCAATCAGGACCCCCCAGGTGGGGTGGTGGTGCCCCTTGGGCACAGGCTGGCACCACCAGGGTGCCCATGCCCACAGGCACCTTGGCACAGCCCATCAGGCATGCCACTCTCCATGGAGATTGGTCCAGGCTGGGGGGGGGCCTGCCAGCGATTGGGGCAAGCTGTGGGTGTGTGTTCTGCTGTGGGGTGTCTGCCTCCCATTTGGGAGGGGAGGGAGCGGTTGCTTTGCTGTGGTGGAGGGGTGGTGAGCTGGCCCAGGAATTGTTGTGGGGGCCGTAATCAGGCTGTGGGGGGACTGGAGGGGCAGCACTGCAGTGGTCCCGGGCTGACTAGTGATTGAGCTGGCCAGCAAATGGGGAGACTGACAGATTGGGGCCACTATGCATGCGCAGAGTTCCAGAGCTGTCAGCCTCCAACACGAAAAAGCTCCACCCCCCTCCAGGTTTTTAATGATATTCACAATTGCGAATCTGCGTTGCACAGAGTGGGTAGATTCGGGTCTGAAGTTGCACAGAATAAACAGTTGTGATCTAGACCAGTTTTCTCATCAATTCAGCACTTTTGGGAGAATCGCCCCTTTGTTTGTCTCTTTGATTTTGGGCTGTGGGCCTGAGGGCATTCAGAGTCAATCACGTAATGTGGAACTGCGATCACATATAGCTCAGATCTATGATAGTTTTCCTTCTCCAAAGGCTATTAATGAAGGAAGTGTTTTTTTTAAAAAACAGAAATCCAGCACACTTCATTGCCCCAGATTTATTGCATGTTGCAAATTTTAATTCAATGTGGGATTGCTAGCCCAGTAACACAGCCAATAAGCTATAAAACCTCATCATATATTGTCAGTTTGTTCAGAACAAACCAAGCGCAAAAGCAGATTACCTGCCAATTTATATGCAATGTAATTTTAAGATTATTTGGCAAAAGATATGCAAAAAAGGCTATATAGTGGCAACTCCTCTATTTTGTTCATCTGAAAGGGTAACACCTTATTTCTGCTCAGTGGGTTTGCTGCTGACAAAAGTCAAAAATGTTTGGGCATTTGAAGTCACAAACCTTGAGCAATTAGCTCACAATCAACTTAGTAAATTTTTTTTCAAAACTTTTAAAGTTCTAGTGAATGAGTCCAGGTTAAAAACAAATTAAGTTTAGCATTAATCAAAGAATTACTAACTAAATGATGGTTAGTTATTACATTAGCAGGGTAACACAATTTTTGTAAGAAACTACATGAGCAATTAAGCTGTGCGTCAGGGTTAGAAGGACTAAAATGGTACCACATTGGTCCTTAGGTGAATTGATAAATGTGCTATATTGCTTGTACCACAACTGTAGAACCATTTTGTTCCCATTGGGGAAGCACGATGGCACAGTGGTTAGCACTGCTGCCTCTCAGCGTCAGGGACTCAAGTTTGATTCTTGGCCTGGTCACTGTCTATGTAGAGTTTGCATGTTCTCTCCGTTTTTGCATGCATTTCCTCCAGGTGCTCAGGTTTCTTCCCACAGTTTAAAGATGTGCGATTTAGGTGGATTGGCCATGCTAAACTGACTCTTAATGTCAGGGGGGCTAGCTAGGGTAAATGCATGGGGTTATGGGGATAGGGTCTGGGTGGGATTGTGGTAGGTGCAGACTCGATGGGTTAAATGGCCTCCTTCTGCACTGTGGGATTCTATAATTTTCAAGGCAATACCATTTATATGACAAAGTTACAATATTTAAAAGTTGAAACAATGAAAAAGTCTTGTTGCTACAAAAAGACAAATACAGAGAAGTCCTGAACTGACGAGTATAGAGTGGTGAACTGTTCCTTTTCACAATAACCTTTGCGTACAACAATAAAAATGTATTTTAATATCTATAAACAATCATTTTTTGAATGCATTATAATGTAGTAAAATAACCAACAGCTGAAACCAAATCAGAGGAAATTCTTACCGTAGATATTCATTCATAATAATATTTCGAAAAACTTCTTTGGAAACTACATTAAATGCCTCCATCACTTCATATGATTCTGCCTCAGGAAATTTATCTAGAAGAGAAAATTAAACAACTTTTTTTTAAGATTTAGGAACACACATTACAAGGTTATTATTAGATTAGGGAATACTTCAAAACCCAAAGCCTAAAGTAGCAAAAATGTTCCTTAAAAAGGAAATTGGTAATGCAAATGCTCCATGGAAGTAATATGATTTCTGTTTTTAGACTTGTAAAGAAATTAGATAATGTATTTAACGGAGAGAATGGAGTTTCGCTTGCCAACTGGAAAGCTCCGCAATGCCACATTTAGGGAAGGCCGATTAGGCAGCTAATTGGACAGCAGCAGGGTCAAGTGGCACTTAATTCAGCAAGCCTTCCCCAGGATCAAGTACCCTAGGGCCAGGATTCCACCCACCAAGAGCTGCCATCTCATTTGAGGTCCCCATCTCTGTTAAACAACAGTGCCGTGAGGGAAGCTGTGGCTGCTGCCAATATAACCAAGGCCCAGTATTGTCACTGATCCCAATTTATTGGTGAGTGAAATACAAAAACTAAGTGCTGGAAAACCTCAGCTGTTCTGGCAGCATATGTGGAGAGAGAAAAGCAGAGTTAATGTTTAAGTTCTTTGGAACATAGAGGTAGAAATATAAAGGGTTTTTATGCTGTTGTAAAAGGGGATCAGGTGGAACAAAAGGGACAGGTTAGAGAGGTGGAGATTAAATCACAAAATATCATGGAACAAAAGGCAAAGGAGTGGTAACGGTAGTAAAGAAACTAAGAACTG
This sequence comes from Carcharhinus amblyrhynchos, assembly GCF_965287045.1. NCBI lineage: Eukaryota > Metazoa > Chordata > Chondrichthyes > Carcharhiniformes > Carcharhinidae > Carcharhinus > Carcharhinus amblyrhynchos. The sequence continues at coordinate 40,947,677 of NC_137335.1, read as the reverse complement.
GTTCAGAGTAGATGTTAATAGAATGAAGGGCATCTTTATCTGAAAGCAAAAACATGAAAAAAGGTACAAACTAATCCTTGGGTGATTAACAAGATATTCAAAATTGAGAACAGAGTTCATGGTGTAAAGTCATTGAACTCATTGTTGAGTTCAGGTGCTGTAAAGTGCCTTATCGGAAGATGTGGTGCTGTTCCTCCAGCGTTGGGCTTCACTGAATCACTAGCAAGCGGAGAACTGTGAGCATGAGAGCAAGATGGCGAACTGAAATGGCAAACGGCTGAAGGTGGGGGTTATGGTGCAGATTTAGTGGAGGTTCTACAAAGTGGTTAGCCAGTTTGCATTTGCAGTCTGCCTCTGAATATAGAGGAGACTGCATTGTGAACAGCAAATAAAGTAGACCAAGTTGAAAGCAGTACAACTAAATCACTGCTTCACCTGGAAGGAGTGTCTGGGGCCTTGGACAGTGATGAGAGAGGTAAAGGAGCAGGTGTTACACGTCCTGTAATTGCATGGGAAGGTGCTGTGGGAAGAGGGCGAGATGTTGGGGATGATAATGAACCAGGATGTTATGGAGGGAATGGTTTTTTTCCAGTTCTAGATGAGAGCAGTATTAACTTATAGTCATTGATGGATCAGAAAGAGTTTTGCGAGGTGACCTGAGTAGGACCAAACACACAAGGGTGACAGAGGGCATGAGAAAGTGGGTTATATTCCCAAGTTAGGACGATGAATGGCTTGTATGGGAGATACCGCATGGAGGTGTTCCCATGCGTCTGCTGTCCTCCTGGATCATAGAGATTGTAGGTTGGGAAGGTGCTGTCTAAGGAGTCTTGGGGCCCGATTTTGCCATCAAGTTACGTAGTTTTCAGGTGCAGAAGCCTGGTAAAATTGGGCGTGAGGAGAGTAGCGCGATCGGCGTCCAACTATGCGCTGGCTCCCTTCACCAAGACCCGAAAATAGCCGTTATTGAGACTGCGTCCGATACGGGCGCAACGGCCATTTAAATGTATTTGCATGCATTTAAATTCACTTAATGGGTGTGTGGAGGGGCGGGGAGGTCCGTTGCCACTCTGCCAGTGATCAGTGAGAGGGAAAGCGGGGAGGGCCCATGATCATTTGGGTGGCAGAAGAGGTGGGGGAATTAGGGGGTTAGTAATGTTGTGGGGGTGGGGCAATCTCTGTAGGGCCGGGGGAGGCTTTATCTGGCCTGGGAGAGATGTGGCAGGGAAGCCGCATTCTATCATTTTTTTCTGCACATGTGCAATTGAAGGCGCTGATCGGAGCTCCAGGATTTAGGGCAGCGCGATTCAGAATCACTGATATTTTTCAGGCAGAGTTTGTATGCGGCTGCCTGAGAACATTCCCAGTTTCAAGTCCGCCCAGCACTTAGAATCAATATGGTAAAATAGGGCCCTTGGTGTCTTAAATCAATTTAAAATGTCCCAACTAACATTATTGGATTTGAACTCATATCTCCAAGGCACTCGTTGGAGCCTCTAGATTACAAGTCCAGTAATATCACTACTACATTACTGCTTCCAAGTCCTCATATCATGTCTGGGTTTGTTGCAGACTATTTGAAATAGTTTGTTTGCTACGATTGGTCAACACTCCTGTGTCACGTCATACAACCACCATGGTAGTCTACCCAAAAAGCCAGATGATGAATTTGAATGATCTTTCTTATTTTTCATCTGGCAATTCCTATGCTCTTCCCTTATATCAACAGCATGCTGACTTGACCCCTACTACTAAAATACGCCACCAGTCTTAGTAGGTGTAAATAAACCTAAATATTGATCGATAAGGATCAAATGGCCTCCAGTTACTACTTGATTAAGAATGTTTCCACCACTCAAAATAGACAATTCAATGATCAATGGCCTGAGTTCCAGTTGAAGCTTTTAAATAGAACATTATGTAGCAATTGTCTATATGCTAAATATGTGGTCAATAAATTGTGGCTTTTTTCTGATTTCAAGCAAAGAAATAAATTACATTCCATTCAATAAACACATGTAAATCATACCTCTTAACTGTTCTTCTGTCTCAAGCCTGATTTTATTAATGGCATCATCTCTTGAAACCTTAATTATAAAGCAAAATCATTGTAATTTAAAAAACCCAAGTTAGAATGCTAAACACCACACTAACCATTGCAAGCAAAGAGTGACTCACTTTGTCATGTGTGAAATCTGAAAATACTCCACGGACCTTCTCAGAAGCAAGCCTGAAGAACAGAAGCAAATTATTTCACAGCCTTTGCTAATAACATTTAATCATTTAGACTTTACTACAGGCTTTTCAAAAAATTGGAACAGATATAACCCTGGACCAGAACCACTGCTCCACTCCCGGCGACCAAGGCAAATCTGACTGACTTCTTAGCAACCCACCCAGGAGGTCAGTGTTTACAGAGTCACATAATTTTATTCAACTCTGCCTCTCCTGTGAGGAACTTCAAATTTTCACTCTTCCCTTTCAAAAATATAGCCTTGAAATGCTCTCCAAATGTTGTTCTACTTGGACTGTGTAATGTCCCAACTATGTTGGGGGTTGTGGGTTTTAAACAAAGAGAAAAGGCTGTGATTTGCACATGTAGGTTGAAACTAACAACAGATTTATTCTAGGGCCTCTTGCCTGTACAGAGCACAAGCTGAAACTAAAAGCAGGAATCTTGGAAACATCCCCAATAGCATTACCACCAAATCACGAGATGAGATCTTAAAGCAATCATGCAACCATTTAAATATATTAAGACTCCCTCAATGATCCCTCACATCACAGGGTTTCTGAATTTTGTTCCTCTGGATTCTTGAGTCAGTGCTCCAGCACTTACTCACAAGCACATCCTCAATACTTTAGCCACTGTTCCAAAGGGGTACCTTTGCTTCAACAGCCTGCAGCGCAGATCACCAACCTTCTCAAATCTCCAGGGCTTCTCCCATGCCCTCATTGCTTGAAGTCTGCCAACTGTAGCCCTTTTACCGCTTGGGGCCTCTTACTTTGCTCTTCTCCCCAGTGGTCTCCTCATCTCACTGGTTCCTTTTCTTCTGGTTTTCTCCCCCCCCCTCTCTCTCTCTCTCTCCCTCCCCCTTTCTGGGACCTCTCTCTGTCCTGTGCCTGAGACTCCTCTCTGATTTGTTGCCCTAATCCTCGGTCTTGTGATTGGGTTTTCATGCCATTCCTTTTTCACACAGGGGCCCTGAGAACTTGCCCTGCCCAAAGAACTCAAATCCTGGATTGTGTAAACACATCTTGCTCCCAACCTGTACATGTAAGGAACCTCTTGAGGTTTGTCATGAATTGCTGGTTCTCAACCTCCACCCAACCAGGTAAGTCTGGATTTTTTAACAACACACTTAAAGTGGACAATGTGGTTTGTACTTACTTAACAAATTTTACTTTATTTTCCTCATCACTGTACAAGCAATGGTTAAGAACTGCTTAAAAATACTCAGCATTCAGACAGCCAGGGTTATGAAAACCTGATGTCAGAGGGGTTAAGGTGGTGAACTATTGGGTCAGTTTTATATTTGAATTGGCCATCAATTATAGCCTGATAACTGGGAAATAGATTTGTTTTTATTATTTGGACTAAAACAAAATCAAATAGCTTAAATTTTGGATAAGTCAGATCTAAGTTTCTTGGCATCAATGGACAATAAGTTTGTCTGCCAACACCAAAAATAAATTTTATGAATATAATGAAAAACTCAGGTTATGCTACATTCCTATATTGTAAACATTTAAACTTTACAGGCTTGTTAGGACGACTCTATAAATCCAACTGATAAAAATAAACACACAGAACTACAAAATGTTAACTGAATCAGTTCCAAACAATCAAGAATAGATTTATGGATAAGCATGCACGATAAATGAATAATATTTAAGGAGCACAGGGGAAAGAATATACTAGAGTTACTTATTCAAAATGTTGGCCAAGTATAAGTTTCACTGCCGTTTTGGTTGGGATTTTCCCAAGATAAACCAAGTGTCATAATGGCGAGAAAAATCGGAGCAGTCCACTCTGGTTTGCCCACAGGACCTAAACGCAGTGGTGAGCCCGGCTGCAAAAGGATCGGGCACTGTTTCGGAGGAGGCCCCCGATCTCTGTTCACTGGGAGACCCAAACCCGCACTCTCCTCCCCATGGACATTAGGACAGCCTCCTCCACCCCACCCTCCACTCATTGTCGGCATATTTCCCCACCCCGTACCCGGCATGGATCACCAGCATCAGGGCCCTCCCGATAACCTCCGACATGCCCCCTCTTCATGCTTCACCCCTGCACAAACCCCTCCCCCCACTTCATGCTCCACCCCTGCATGGTTCCCCCCCCCCAAACAACTGCTCCAGCAGTGCCCAACTGGAACTGCCAGTGTGCCAAGTGGGAACTGGGCTGCAGAGGAACCTGGAGTGGGAGGGAGAGAATCCGGTCGTTGTGGTACATGTGGGTGCCAACGACGCAGGCAAAATGCGAACTGAGGATCTGGGGAGGGAGTATGAAAAGCTGGGAATGGTATTAAGAAGTAGAACCGACAAGGTGGTTATCTCTGGACTACTGCCTGAACCGAGTGCAGACGGGCATAGGGTTGATAAGGTTAAGGAAGTGAATGGGTGGCTCAGGGATTGGTGTGGGAGGAATGGGTTTGAATTTATGGGGCATTGGCACCAGTATTGGGGTAGGTGGGACCTGTTCAGGTGGGATGGGGCTGGTCTGAACCGTGCTGGGACCAGAGTCCTGGCGAATTGTGTAGATAGGACTGTAGATAGGGCTTTAAACTAATTGGGGGGGGTGGGGGCGGCGTTCTGGCAAATAGGGTCCAGGTGAAGGCTGGGATGAAGGCACTTTATCTGAATGCACAAAGCATTCGGAATAAAGTGGATGAGCTGGTGGCGCAGATCAGCACAAATGGATATGATCTGGTGGCCATTACAGAGACGTGGCTGCAAGGTGACAGGGACTGGGAGCTGAATGTACAGGGGTATCAAGTGTTTAGGAAGGATAGGCAGGAGGAAAAAGCGGGGGGCAGAGCTCTGCTGATTAAGGATAGCATCAGGGTGGTAGTAAGGGATGATACAGGAGCCAAAGAGCAGAAAGTGGAATCGTTGTGGGTGGAGATTAGGAACAGCAAAGGGAGGAAGATGCTGGTGGGTGTCGTTTATAGGCCCCCAAATAATGATCTGGAGGTGGGGCGGGCGATTAACACGCAGATAAATGCGGCATGCAGGAATGGAACGGCGATAATTATGGGGGATTTCAATCTGCATATTGATTGGTCGACCCATGTTGGACGCGGTGGGCTTGAGGAAGAGTTCTTGGAATGCTGCCGGGATAGTTTCCTTGAACAGTGTGTGTTGGAGCCGACGAGGGAGCGAGCTATCTTGGATCTGGTGTTAGGTAATGAGGCGGGTAGAATTAGAGACCTTGTGGTGAGGGATCCTCTTGGGAAGAGTGATCATTGTATGGTGGAGTTTCTGGTGCAGATGGAGGAGGAGAAAGTGGGTTCCCGGACACGCGTCCTTTGTTTGAACAGAGGGGAGTACGGTAGGATGAGAGAAGAATTGGCGAATGTTGACTGGGGGAGCGCGTTGGAAGGTAGGTCTGCTGAGGAGCAGTGGAGGATCTTTAAGGAGATCTTTCTTGGTGCTCAGCAGAAATTTATTCCGTTGGTTAAAAAAGATCGTAGGAGGAGAGATAATCAGCCGTGGATAACGAAGGAGGTGAAAGAAAGTGTTAAATTAAAAGCGGAGGCGTTTAGACTAGCTAAGAGTAGTGGGCGAGAAGAGGATTGGGAGAGGTTTAAATGTCAACAAAGAATGACAAAGAAGTTGATAAAGAAGGGTAGGAGAAACTATGAAGCTGGGCTAGCACTTAATATAAAAAAAGAATAGTAGGAGTTTTTATAAATATATAAAAAGGAAGAGGCTGGCTAGGATGAACGTTGGACCCTTAGAGGATGAGAGGGGGGACTTAGTGGTAGGGGATGGGGAAATGGCTGAGGCCTTGAATAACTTTTTTGTTTCGGTCTTCACGGAGGAGGACGTGAATAATTTGCCGGGTGTTAGCGATGGAAAGATGGTAGGAGTGGAGAGCCTGAATGACACTATTGTTATTAGAGAGGCAGTGCTCGACAGACTGGGGGGAACTGATTGTGGACAAGTCCCCAGGACTGGATGGAATGCATCTGAGGGTTCTGAAAGAAATGGCGGAGGTGATAGTAGATGCCTTGGTGATTATTTTCCAAACTGGATTCCGGGGAAGGGTTAGGGTTAGGGTTATTTTGGCCCTGGAGGGAGTGCAGAGGAGGTTTACTAGGCTGATACCGGAGTTGAGGGGATTGAGCTATGAGGAGAGGCTGAATAAACTAGGCTTGTACTCGTTAGAGTTTAGAAGAATGAGGGGAGATCTCATTGAGACGTATAAGATGATGAATGGGATGGATAGGATAGAGGTGGAGAGACTCTTCCCGCTCAAAAAAGACAGTAGGACTAGGGGGCACAGCCTCAAGATAAAGGGGAGGCGGTTTAGAACGGAGTTGAGGAGGAACTTCTTCACTCAAAGGGTGGTGAATCTCTGGAATTCTCTGCCCGTTGAAGTGGTGGAGGCTGCCTCGCTAAATATTTTTAAGAAGCGGGTTGATGGGTTCTTGATAAGCGAGGGGATTAAGGGTTATGGGGAGAGGGCGGGAAAGTGGAACTGAGCCACAACAGATCAGCCATGATCTTATTGAATGGCGGGGCAGGCTCGAGGGGCTGGATGGCCTACTCCTGCTCCTATTTCTTATGTTCTTATGAAGTGCCGGAAGATTGGAAAACGGCTAATGTTACGCCGTTGTTTAAGAAGGATGGCAGGCAAAAGGCAGGGAATTATACGCTGGTTAGTTTAACGTCTGTTGTAGGTAAAATGTTAGAATCCGTGATCAAGGAGAAAATAGCGAGGCATCTTGAGGAGAATTGTTTGATAGAGCAGACGCAGCACAGTTTCGTTATGGGGAAGTCATGTCTGATGAATTTATTGGAGTTCTATGAGGATGTGTCTAGGGCGGTGGATAGAGGAGAGCCGGTGGATGTGGTCTTTCCTGATTTTCAGAAGGCGTTTGATAAGGTGCCACACAAGAGGTTATTACAGAAGGTCAGGGGGCATGGAGTCGGGGGTAGGGTGTTAGCGTGGATAGGGGATTGGCTGTCAAATAGGAGGCAGAGAGTGGGGGTCAATGGGTGCTATGTGGATTGGCAGTTGGTGACTAGTGGAGTGTCCCAGGGGTCGGTGCTGGGGCCTCAGCTATTTACCATTTATATAGATGATCTGGAGGAGGGAACCGGTGTACGGTGTCGAAATTTGCTGATGACACCAAGATTGATGGAACGGCAAATTGTGCGGAGGGTGTGGAGAGTCTGCAGAAGGATCTAGATAGGCTGGGCGAGTGGGCCAGGAACTGGCAAATGGAATTTAATGTTGGCAAATGTGAAGTTGTCCACTTTGGTAGGAATAATGGTAGGAAGGACTATTACTTACATGGCGAAAAACTGCAGCATGCGACGGTGCAGAGGGACCTCGGGGTCCTTGTGCATGAGTCGCAAAAACCCAGCCTGCAGGTGCAGCAGGTGGTCAGGAAGGCAAATGGGATGCTGGCCTCATAGCGAGGGGGATTGAATATAAAAGTAGGGAGGTCTTGCTGCAGCTGTATAGGGCACTGGTGAGGCCGCAGCTGGAGTACTGTGTGCAGTTTTGGTCGCTGCACTTACGCAAGGATATTTTGGCCTTGGAGGGAGTGCAGAGGAGGTTTACTAGGCTGATACCGGAGTTGAGGGGGTTGAACTATGAGGAGAGGCTGAATAAACTAGGCTTGTACTCGTTAGAGTTCAGAAGAATGAGGGGAGATCTCATTGAGACATATAAGATGATGAATGGGATGGATAGGATAGAGGTGGTGAGGCTCTTCCCGCTCAGAAAGGACAGTAGGACTAGAGGGCACAGCCTCAAGATAAAGGGGGAGCGGTTTAGAACAGAGTTGAGGAGGAACTTCTTCACTCAAAAGGTGGTGAATCTCTGGAATTCTCTGCCCGTTGAAGTGGTGGAGGCTGCCTCGCTAAATATATTTAAGACGCGGGTTGATAGGTTTTTGATAGGCAAGGGGATTAAGGGTTATGGGGAGAGGGCGGGAATGTGGAACTGAGATACGACAGATCAGCCATGATCTTATTGGATGGCAGGGCAGGCTCGAGGGGCTAGATGGCCTACTCCTGCTCCTATTTCTTATGTTCTTATTAACTGCCAGTGTACCAGTTGGACACTGCCCAGCTGTGTCCAACCACCCAGAGGCTTCAATGGCCTCTAAGCTCCCTGGTGTGACCATCACACCTGGTCTCTGCAATTGGAGGCTAGTAGTGATTCTTGCCAGTCTCGTGCCCAAAGGTCGAAAGGTCCTGGAAGCTGGGAGAATCTGGCACTGAATGGACTATGCATATTTAAATACTACTTTAAATATGCTAATCAGCCTCGCACTCTTTCTCGGTGTGATAAAGTTTGTGGTATTAGAAAGGGACTGGGATGATTGCAAACCATTTGGAGCGGCCGCAAAACCAATTTTTAGCGATAGGTGCAATCTACGCCAGGCATGGTGACATTGGAAAATCACCCACCAGATACGAAGACCATTGTCTCTTTCTTATGTTTTCAAGAACCATTTAAATAATTCCTGCATAAACAACAAGGGCAGGTAACAAGGGACTAGCTGTGTGGTAGAGCCTATCAGTATTTGGGAAGTAGATTTATGTCAGATATTTAACAACCTACAGCACTTCAACAATTATCTCATTTCAAGCATAGAACTTCCTGATTACTTTCTCACTCCATCACAGATCTCGGTCATATACTAACCATGTTCTATTATTAGGCTTCTATAAGCAACTGCTAGGAGATATACAAGAGTGACCCTAGGCAATTCTCTCCCTTTTGTTGCTTCTACATTCAGGGGAGCAACTGATCTTGGAAATATTTTTTGGATAGATTCCCAAATATGAAGAGCAAGACCTGCAAGAAATTCACACATCTACCACTTTGTCCAGAGGTTAAGACAATCTGATCCAAGAAAATGAATGCAGAAGTTACTCTGTCCAATTGCACTCTGGATCTCAGGACTGTGGTGAGGCCTAGCATTTATAAATACAATATATCCTCTGACGTAGACTTCAACACATGTTTGCTCATGAACTATTGAGTGTAAAAGCACCATATGAATGTCCGTTCTTTCTACGGTAAAGCACCTGATCAATATTTGGAACTTCTCTGGTGATCAGTATCAAGGATTTCTAGCACAAACCTGGAGACCACTAATTCATAGTACAATCAGTTGCAGCACTACTATGATATTCTGTTCAATTGTATACATTCACTCCTCTACACCATTTCTTCCAAAGCTGTTGACCATATACAAAATATAAATGGAAGCAGAGTCCTCCAAGAAAGTAAAAATACATTCGCAAAATAGTCTTAAAAATTAAATCATAAATTTCTTTTTTTTTAAATATTGTGACATAGATAGTAACATTCTCTTTTCAAGTCCATAATGCTGTTCTTGAGTCAGGAACACAATGAATATGATTGCACCTTCTGTAAAACATTAATTATTTCATACAGTTCTTAGCAGTATTTAGTGCTTCAAGATGGACAGCAGCAGTAATGGTCAGAACATTCCTTAACTTGTGTGAAACACTCTGACAACTAGCACCAGCATTACTGTGGATATAGGTAATTCACATTCATGAAGCATTGAAATTCTCAGTCAGCAGCTGAGAATCCCAGAACTTACTGTCTTGCAATTTCCACTATTTCAGTTGGAGGGGCAAACATCTTCTGAGGTGTCCTTTTGGGATTTCCGTGTTCATTTACTAGCTGCTGAATGGCCAGTATGATTTGTTGTGTGTGTTTGATGCCCATTTTGACAGCGTGACAGAAGTCCTGTTGCAACACATTTTCTGCTGCTGCGTCTATCATGACTGGTAAAGGGAAAAAAATTATTTGAAACTTTACTTGATTTATGTATTGGGTAAGGTCATAATCACATTCCTATTAAATATTGTTATTTCTTCTTACTTCAAACATATACATAAGAAAATATAATGGAATTTGAATAAAGTTTAAGCAATCAAAACTGAACAAATTGATCTCTGTATGGTTGGGAGTCAAAGTATTTTGGGGAGACTTTGCAGGACTTTAATACAAAGCAAACAATTGTATTCTAATATTATTCTAACCATGGCAGCACGGTGGCACAGTGGTTAGCATTGCTGCCTCACAGCACCAGAGACCCAGGATCAATTCTGGCCTCGGGTCACTGCCTCTGTGGAGTTTGCACGTTCTTCCCATGTCTTGTGTGGGTTTCCTCCAGGTGCTCTGGTTTTCTCCCACCCTCCAAAGATGCACGGGTTAGGTTGGTTGGCCACGCTAAATTGACCCTGGTGTCAGGGGATTAGCAGGGTAAATACATGGGGGTAACGAGAATAGGGCCTGGATGGGATCGTGGTCAGTGCAGACTCAATAGGCCAAATGGCCTCCTTCTGCACTGTAGGAATTCTATGATTATGTACAGATGATGTGCTCCAAAATATTTCCTGCATGTAGGATTCTAAACCACGTCAGAAGGGTGTATACAGTCAACTGTACAATTGACAACATTTTTAGATTTATGCAACCTAAAATGATCAAAGTTAATAAATATTTCCAGTTCTCCACCAATGAAAAAATTTGAGTCAAGGCTCAAAGTGGCATAATCCACTGATTTTCTTAATTCCTTTAATGAAGTAAGCAAATAATCACCCTGAAAATTTAGGAGAGATTTGGAACTTATCATGTAGAAAAACATTATAGGGAATTCCTACATTCTCTGTAGCACATCATGTCAACGCATAAATACTCTATGCTTTCCTAATTCACTGATTCGACCAATTTACAATTAAAATCCTTTCCTCATTTAATGTATGTAACAAAATAGTGCATTAAACAAAATTCTCAAAATTGATAAATAGAATAGGATGTTATCATTCTTTAAAAACACCATTAAATACCATAAAATGTAACCCTCAAATCTCTGACCAGATATTAGGACTTTCAAAACGGAGCAATAAATTCTGAATTAGTTACAAAACCTAAAAGGATGCAATTATTTTACTGAATAAACTGAGGAAGGTACCAAGGTCGCAGGAGTGTACAGGCAGGCAGGATGGTGGATTGAAGTGTATCTGCTTCAATGGAAGAAGCATCAGGAATAAGGTAGATGAACGTGGAGCGTGGATTGGTACTTGGGACAATGGTGTTGTGGCCATTACGGAGACATGGTTAGAACAGGGACAGGAATGGTTGTTGGCAGTTCCGGGGTATAGATGTTTCAGTAAGAGTAGGGAAGACGGTAAAAGAAGTGGAGGAGTAGCATTGTTAATCAAGGATAGTTTAGCGGCTGCTGAAAGGCATTGAGGATGATCTGCCTACTGAGCTAATATGGGCAGAAGTTAGAAATAGGAAAGGATTGGTCATGTTGTTTGGAGTTTTCTACAGGCCCCCAAACAGTAATAGAGATGTGGAGGAGGAAATGGCAAAGCAGATTATGGATAGGTGTGGACGTCACAGGGTAGTTATCATGGGTGACTTCAACTTTCCAAATATTGATTGGAACCTTTATAGGTCGAATAGTTCAGATTGGACACTTATTGTACAGTTTGTGCAGGAGAGTTTCCTGACACAATATGTGGATAAGCTGACAAGAGGTGGGGCCACATTGGACTTGGTACTGGGTAATGAATCGGGCCAAGTCTTAGATTTGTTTGTGGGAGAGCACTTTGGAGATACTGACCACAATTCGGTGTCCTTCATTATTGCAATGGAGGGGGATAGGATCACACAACAGGGCAAGGTTTATAATTGGGGCAGGGGTAATTATGATGCGATTTGGCAAGTATTAGGGAGCATAAGATGGGAGCAGAAACTGTCAGGTATGAGCACAAACGAAAAGTGGAGCTTTTTCAAGGAACAAATACTGTGTGTCCTTGATAGGTACGTCCCTGGCAGGCAGAGAGGAAATGGCCGAGTGAGGGAACCATGGTTCACAAAGGAGGTTGAATGTCTTGTGAAGAGGAAAAAGGAAGCGTATGCAAGGATGAAAAAACAAGGTTCAGTTGGGTCGCTTGAATATTACAAGGTAGCTAGGAATGAGTTAAAGAAAGGGCTTAGGAGAGTTAGGATGGGACATGAGAAGTCCTTGGCGGGTCAGATAAAAGAAAACCCAAAGGCTTTTTACTCTTATGTGAGAAATAAAAGAATGACTCGGGTGGGATTAGGGCCAGTCAAGGATAGTAGTGGGAACTTGTGCATGGAGTCAGAAGAGATAGGTGAGGCGTTGAATGAATACTTTTCTTCAGTGTTCACTAAGGAGAGGGGCCATTTTTTGAGGAGGAGTGCGTGATACAGGCTGATAGGATAGAGAAGGAAGATGCTCTGAGGGAAGATACATTAGCAATTTTGAAAAACCTGAAGGTGGATAAGTCCCCTGGGCCAGATGGGATACATGCTAGGATACTTTGGGAGGCAAGGGATGAGATTGTGGAGCCTTTAGCTTTGATCTTTGGGTCCTCTCTGTCTACAGGGATAGTGCCAGAGGACTGGAGAGTGGCAAATGTTGTTCCTTTTTTCAAGAAAGGAAATAGGAATGACCCTGGTAATATAGGCCAGTTAGTCTTACTTTGGTGGTCAGTAAGTTAATGGAAAGAGTCCTGAGAGATAGGATTTATGACCATTTGGAAAGATGCAGTTTAATCTGGGATAGTCAGCACTGTTTCATGAGGGGAAAGTCCTGCCTCATAAATTTGACTGAATTCTTTGAGGAGATAACTAAGTGTGTGGACGAAGGTAGAACAATAGATGTTGAATACACGGATTTTAGTAAGGCGTTTGATAAGGTTCCCCATGGTAGGCTCATGAAGAAGATAAGGTGGTGTGGGATATAAGGAAATTTGGCCAATTGGATAAGTAACTGGCTGTATCATAGAAGACAGAGGGTGGTGGGGGGAAAATTTCCAGACTGGAGGCCAGTTACCAGCGGTGTATCACAGGGGTCAGTGCTGGGTCCTCTGCTTTTTGTGATTTTTATCAATGACTTGGAAGAAGGGACTGAAGGGTAGGTTAGTAAATTTGCTGATGGCACCAAGATTGGTGGAGTAGTGGATGAGATGGAGGGCTCTTGCAGGCTGCAAAGAGACATTGATAGGATGCAGAGCTGGGCCAAAAAGTGGCAGATGGAGTTTAACCCTGATAAGTGCGAGGTGATTCATTTTGGTAGGCCAAACTTGAATGCGGATTACAGGGTCAACGGCAGGGTTCTAAAGAATGTGGAGGAACAGAGAGATCTTGGGGTTCATATCCACAGAACTCTGAAGATTGCCACTCAAGTGGATAGAGCCATGAAAAAGGCTTATAGTATGTTAGCATTTATTAACAGGGGGTTTGAGTTCAACAGCCATGGGGTTATGCTGCAACTATACCGGATGTTGGTGAGACCACATTCGGAATATTGTGTTCAGTTCTGGTCACCTCATTATAAGAAGGATGTGGAAGCATTGGAGAGAGTGCAGAGGAGGTTTACCAGCTTGCTGCCTGGTTGGGAGGGTAGGTCTTATGAAGAAAGGTTGAGGGAGCTGGGGCTTTTCTCTTTGGAGTGGAGGAGGATGAGAGGCGACTCAATAGAGGTTTATAAGATGATGAGAGGGATTGATAGAGTGGATGTGCAGAGACTATTTCCTCGGGTGGATGTAGCTGTTACTAGGGGGCATAACTATAAGGTTTACAGTGGGTGATATAGGAGGGATGTCCGAGGTAGATTCTTCACCCAGAAAGTAGTTGGGGTGTGGAATAGACTGCCTGCTGTGATAGTGGAGTCAGACACTTTAGGAGCTTTCAAACGGTTATTAGATAGGCACATGGAGCACTCCAGAATTATTGGGAGTGGGATAGCTTGATCTTGGGATTGGACATAGCTTGGCACAACATTGAGGGCCGAAGGGCCTGTACTGTGCTGTAATGTTCTATGTTCTAAACAATTTTTATTAGCAGACAACAGGTGACTAGAGAAGATCAAATGCTTACCAACTTGGCTCTGTGGTCCCCCAGCCAACACCAGGTTTAAAGTGCTTAATGCCATCTCTTTTCGAGTTGGGTTAATTACAACCTCTCCATCTACAAGACCAACTCTTACAGCACCTGCAAGAAGTATTGCAGAATACAGCATCACTTTTAAACAATTGACTGCAGATGTTAATCACAAAGGAAAGTACATAGTAATGATAACAAATGCCACTATAATATTGATGAAAATTACACGCAAAGTAAATATTTCAGTGAATGCATATTGGTTTGCTGTCAGAGTGTTATTTTCCAAGTTATATTCATTTATTGTAGATGTTGGCTTAATGACAACTTTGTTTTAAAAAGAAAATCACACAGGAACTTGAAATCCAAATTCATAGTCATAATTGCATAGGAGGCGCTGTTTGGCCCATTGTGTCCATGCTGGGTCTCTAGAGTAATCAAATCAATCCTATTCTATCTCTGTGGCCCTGCAAGTTTCCCCTGTACCACCTGAATGCCCCTCATATCCTACCCAAATTGTGGTGAGCAGAACCGGATGCAATACTCTAGCTGTGTCCAACTAGAGCTTTATAGAAGTGCAACATCACCTTCCCTGCTTTTGTACTCAAAACCTCTATTAGTGAAGTCAAAGATCTCATGTTTTGCTGTTTGCTCTCTCAATATGTCCTGCTGCCTTCAAAGGTCTATGTACCGGAAACCCCAGGTCCCTCTGTTTCCATACACTCTACAGAACTATCATTTAGTCTACGTTCCTTCGTTCTTCTGCAAAGTGCATTACCTCACGCTTCCTTGCATTGAACTCCATATGCCACTTGGTTGCCATTCTGCTAAACCATTACGTCCTTATGCAGTTGACTGGTATTCTCCTCACTGTCTGCCACACTTCCAGCTTTGGTATCATTGGAATTTTTTTAGATTTTACTCCATATTCCAATATCCAATAATTTTCTTTTCATCTAAAAACGAGTGGTCTTAGCCCTGAACCTAGGGGAACACCATTGTCTGTCATTCTCCAGTCTGAAAAAAAAATTTCACCCGGACTTACTGTTTTCTGTCCTATGTCAATTTTATGTCAAGATTGAACATACTCTCAATTTTGGCAGGGTGGTAACACACTGTATATTCAACTAACTTTCTAAGAAAGCACTTTATTTCAGTTTTATTTGTTGGGAAAGTGGATAAACAATCTGATCCTAAAACTCTGCTAACATTGCATTCAATCGGCCATCAGATAGTCTAAAGGGCTATATTCTGTTCTCCATTTGGGTAATTTGCAATCCTTTCGATGTGACTTGGAACTTGCTTTGTAGGGTAATTGCAAAGATTTTGCAGCATCCTACCATCTTTTACCACGATAGGCAGGTCCATCAATATAATATCGCATACTAAGATTTTACAAGTCCTTGCTTAAAAGATTACCCACCTATAGGACCATTCCATGGTATGTCAGACAATGCCAAGGCTGCAGAGGCTGTCAAAACAGAGAGTGAAAGACGTTTGAATATGACACATCTGGTGTGAATGAAGAAATAGTGCACTTGATCATGACAAAAACAAACTTACTGGTTGCATTAAAAATAATCAATGAGTCACTTATATTGCAGTGCCTTCATCAGAGCTGCTGCAAAAATGAAACTTTTCGCTTCAAAACTTGGGCTGTGATACAGAGCTTATTTTTGGCTTTACAACCCTAGTATTAGTGGTGCTGATAGTATGAGAAATTTCAAGTGAAAACTACGAAAAATGGTAGAATATATATTTTGAACAATTGATGATTCCAACGCTCACAACACCTTCTTTCAAGTTCTTCCATTCAAATAAGATTATGAGGGGCACTAACATAGAGGATAGGGAGCAGCTGTTCCCCTTAGGTGAAGGGTCAATCACGAGGTTCAAGGTGAGGAGCAGGAGGTTTAGGGGGTGGTGACGGTCTGGAATGTGCTGCCTGGATGGCAAGTTGCCTCACATCCTTTAAAAACTACCTGGATGAACATTTAGCATGTCATAACATTCAAGGCCATGGGCCAAGTGCTGGTAAATGGGATTAGGGGGGGGGGGGGTCAGGTCTTTCTTGCATGCCAGTGCAGACTCGATGGGCCAAAGGACCTCTGCTGCACTGTATGATTCTATGAAACTCATTTCTGCAGCAGCTAACAAAAAAATTTAATCTGCCTGATTGAGCTGGATTTTAAACCATAATTTAAAAAAAATTGTTTTAAAAATATTCTGCGATATACTCAAGCGTGATTACTTAATTACACAACTTGTGTTTATCATAAAAATAAATATTCTGCTACAACTTTAAAAGCATCCAACATTCTGAAATTCAAGATTTGAAACTCTACTAGCAGATGCCATGACAGGTTCGGATTTAGTTTTAAAAAAATGTTCGTACAAACAAATTACTATCATGGTTTCACATTAAAACTTGAGAAATGTGGAGTCGATCTCTCCTGTAAACTAGTTGGTTGGAAAAATTCAATTAACTACCTTTCACGAGAACTCATACCTTCTTCTAAAGGAAGTGGGAGCCTTAATTACCGTACCTGCAGGGCTATTGCAATGTGGGGCTATTATTCAAAACAAATAAACAGTACATATAGAAGAGTTTTATGTGCAAAATGGAGATGTGATAGTGGCCCAAGGCAATCACATTTAGTAAAAATGATTGATAGCCAAGTCATCAGCATACAAACGATTGATGAATCAATACAAAATAAAAAGAAAATCTGCTTATTTTATATTTCTTAAAAATGAAAGTTGCCGCTCTCCCCACCCCTCCCCAAAACAGGGCTCAAAACTATTAAGCCTTTTACCTCCCTCAGTCTTTCCCTCTTCCTATAAACTTTACGTTTACTTGGCATCCCTTAATCACTTCTTCCTGCTTTACCTCATCTTCTCTTTTACATCTCAGTGGTATCCTGTACTGTGGGCATTGACCCTTTATTTATATTAAGAAATCTAGATAAAGAAAGGACAGTAAATGGGGGGAAAATTTAATAATTAAAAATCAACTTGAACTGGATAGTACAATTAATTATATCATTTCTTTTCTGCTCTGGGTGCTATGATGAATCCTCTTTAAATGGTGTAAGATTTCATTTTCCAACACAAAAACAGGCCATTTTGTTCAACAGGTGTATGGCCAATGTTCATGTTCCACATAGGCCTCTTCCTACCTTATTTGTCACACCCTACCAACATATGCTTTTATTTCTTTTTCCCACGTGCACTTATCTAGCTTCCTCTTGAATGCATCTATGCTCTCCACCTCAATCACTCCATATGGTAGTAAGTGCAACACTTCCACCACTGCACCAAACCATATCAAGGTCTTAATGTTTCGAAGTTCACTGCACAAAGTCTGACGTGCATTAAAACTGCTGTGTGGATTGTAATATTTCATTTCAAATTGCTACGCTAGACCTTTATGCAAGAAATTTTAAAGGAAATGCCTCAACGTTTATCTGCATCATCAGCAAAGGTTGGTAATGTCCTGTCGCCCAGCATTAGCTTTAGCATTTTTTACTGGTACATGTTCTGGCCCCAGGGATCACTTTCTATGTACTTACAGCATAGAAATATTGGTCGATGGTGCAGGAATATAAGTTTTAACCACTGGTTCAGCTTTCCTGAATATTTTGTTTAATGAGGACCCCCCTCCCCCGAGCAATAACAAATGGAAGAAATTCCTTTTGGGTATGTTCCTACTTACCTCCATTTATTGCAAGTATATCAGGATCATTGACACCATCCACAGCAAGAAGGTTACAAACAATCTAACACAAAGAAAGAAACGTGAACGTTTACATTCTAAGATATCTGTAAATATTTCTGCAAATAACTATTTATGCTTTGTCCATGCAATAACCGGCAATTCCAAGGAGACTGCAAGTACAAGGGTACTTCAGGTATACATTTCAATAGTTTAAAACGTCATCTAAAGAACTTGAATAACTGTGATTACGTTTGTCGCTGCGATTCAATACAAAAGTCAGTAAGTTTTCCTAAAACAATTTTTTTAAAAAAAGGCACTTTACTTGATTGAAACACTTCTCTTGCACCTTTGTGATGTAGAAAACTTTAGTTAATCCATTAAGTGGGGTAGTGTGACAAATATATTACAGGAGTACTGAAAACTATTTTAAAATAATTATTGAATGGTACTGGAATTCACATGATTTTTTGGACTACTGTAGAATTCAGAGAATTAAGAAGGGAGGAGGTTTAAAGGGGTGGGGGTTTAAGACACTGTACAGTGAAGCTTGCTTGATAGCAAACAGAATACTTGGATACAGACATTGAATCCATATGGGAGCTGGTGGACCCCAGGGTCCTTCCCAGTGACCATGTCTGCAGTAAGTGCAGGTTGCTGGAGGAGCTCCAGCTCAAGGTAGATGAGCTGGCCTCTGAGCTACAGACATTGAGGCTCATCAGGGGGAGAGAGGGTGCCATTGTCAATGGGGTGCAAGTGACATCCACCCCCCCCCCCCAGACTGGCTAACTCTAAGGGTCAGGAACAAGAGGGGGGTGGGGAGTGGAGGAAGGAGGGTAGGGAGCGGATGCCTCAGCCTCTCAATCTGCATAACAGGTTTGAGGTTCTTGCTTCCAGTCTGGACGAGAACGAGGGAGGTGAGGTTGGTGAGCAGACTGCACACAGTAGTGTTGCAACGCAGGACGAAGGCAAAGTGAAGGTGGAAAGGAACGTAGTAATAATTGGGGATAGTGGGGTTAAGGGTAGTGACACTGTCCTTTGTCACAATGACAAAGTGCACAGAAGGGTGTGTTGTCTGCCTGGTGCTCGGGTCCGGGATGTCGCATCTGGGCTGCAGAGGAACCTGGAATGGGAGGGTGAGAATCCGGTCGTTGTGGTACATGTGGGTGCCAACGACTTAGGCAAAATGCAAACTGAGGATCTGGGGAGGGAGTATGAAAAGCTGGGAATGGAATTAAGAAGTAGAACCGACAAGGTGCTTATCTCTGGACTACTGCCTGAACTGAGTGCAGACGGGCATAAGGTTGATAAGATTAAGGAAGTGAATGGGTGGCTCAGGGATTGGTGTGGGAGGAATGGGTTTGAATTTATGGGGCATTGGCATCAGTATTGGGGTAGGTGGGATGGGTTTGGTCTGAACCGTGCTGGGACCAGAGTCCTGGCTAATCATGTAAATAGGACTGTAGGTAGGGCTTTAAACTAATTGGGGGGGGGGTGGGGAAGAGAGAGAGAGAGAGAGAGAGAGAGAGCGAGAGAGAGAGAGAGAGAGAAAGAGAAAAAGAGAGAAGAGAGAGAGAGTGTAGGTGACATTACGGGGTCTAAAGTTAAGGAGAGGGTACAGGTAAGGGAAGAGGCCGAGGATGTCCCAATAATAAAGGAAGTAGGGGGCGTGAGTATGGTTGGTGGCGTTCTGGCAAATAGGGTCCAGGTGAAGGCTGGGATGAAGGCACTTTATCTGAATGCACAAAGCATTCGGAATAAAGTGGATGAGCTGGTGGCGCAGATCAGCACAAATGGATATGATCTGGTGGCCATTACAGAGACGTGGCTGCAAGGTGACAGGGACTGGGAGCTGAATGTCCAGGGGTATCAAGTGTATAGGAAGGATAGGCGGGAGGAAAAAGGGGGGTGCGTAGCTCTGCTGATTAAGGATAGCATCAGGGTGGTAGCAAGGGATGATACAGGAAGCAAAGAGCAGAAAGTGGAATCGTTGTGGGTGGAGATTAGGAACAGCAAAGGGAGGAAGATGCTGGTGGGTGTCGTCTATAGGCCCCCGAATAATGATCTGGAGGTGGGGGCGGGCTGTTAACGTGCAAATAAGTGCAGCGTGCAGGAATGGAACGGCCATAATTATGGGGGATTTCAATCTGCATATTGATTGGTCGACCCACGTTGGACGTGGTGGGCTCGAGGAGGAGTTCTTGGAATGCTGCCGGGATAGTTTCCTTGAACAGTGCGTGTTGGAGCCGACGAGGGAGCGAGCTATCTTGGATCTGGTGTTATGTAATGAGGCAGGTAGAATTAGGGACCTTGTGGTGAAGGATCCTCTTGGGGAGAGTGATCATTGTATGGTGGAGTTTCTGGTGCAGATGGAGGAGGAGAAAGTGGGTTCCCGGACACGCGTCCTTTGTTTGAACAGAGGGGAGTACGGTAGGATGAGAGAAGAATTGGCGAATGTTGACTGGGGGAGCGTGTTGGAAGGTAGGTCTGCTGAGGAGCAGTGGGGGATCTTTAAGGAGATCTTTCTTGGTGCTCAGCAGAAATTTATTCCGATGGTTAAAAAAGATCGTAGGAGGAGAGATAATCAGCCGTGGATAACGAAGGAGGTGAAGGAAAGTGTTAAATTAAAAGCGGAGGCGTTTAGACTAGCTAAGAGTAGTGGGCGAGAAGAGGATTGGGAGAGATTTAAATGTCAACAAAGAATGACAAAGAAGTTGATAAAGAAGGGTAGGAGAAACTATGAAGCTGGGCTAGCGCTTAATATAAAGAAGGATAGCAAGAGTTTTTATAAATATATAAAAAGGAAGAGCCTGGCTAGGGTGAATGTTGGACCCTTGGAGGATGAGAGGGGGGACTTATTGGTAGGGGATGGGGAAATGGCTGAGGTCTTGAATAACTTTTTTGTTTCGGTCTTCACGGAGGAGGATGTGAATAATTTGCCGGATGTTAGCGATGGAAAGGTGGTAGGACTGGAGGGTCTCAATGACATTATTGTTACTAGAGAGGCGGTGCGCGACAGACTGGAGGGACTGATTGTGGACAAGTCCCCAGGACCGAATGGAATGCATCCGAGGGTTCTGAAAGAAATGGCGGAGGTGATAGTGGATGCCTTGGTGGTTATTTTCCAAACGTCGCTGGATTCCGAGGAAGTGCCGGAAGATTGGAAAACGGCTAATGTTACGCCGTTGTTTAAGAAGGGTGCCAGGCAAAAGGCAGGGAATTATACGCTGGTTAGTTTAACGTCTGCTGTAGGTAAAATGTTAGAATCCGTCATCAAGGAGGAAATAGCGAGGCATCTTGAGGGGAATTGCTTGATAGAGCAGACGCAGCACGGTTTCGTTAAGGGGAAGTCGTGTCTGACAAATTTATTGGAATTCTATGAGGATGTGTCTAGGGCGGTGGATAGAGGAGAGCCAGTGGATGTGGTTTTTCTTGATTTTCAGAAGGCTTTTGACAAGGTACCTCACAAGAGGTTATTGCAGAAGGTAAGGGGACATGGAGTTGGGGGTAGGGTGTTAGCGTGGATAGAGGATTGGCTGTCAAATAGGAGGCAGAGAGTGGGGGTCAATGGGTGCTATTCGGATTGGCGGTTGGTGACTAGTGGAGTGCCCCAGGGGTCAGTGCTGAGGCCTCAGCTATTTACCATTTATATAGATGATCTGGAGGAGGGAACCGAGTGTATGGTGTCAAAATTTGCTGATGACACCAAGATTGGTGGAACGGCAAATTGTGCGGAGGGTGTGGAGAGTCTGCAGAAGGATCTAGATAGGCTGGGCGAGTGGGCCAGGAACTGGCAAATGGAATTTAATGTTGGCAAGTGCGAGGTGGTCCACTTTGGTAGGAATAATGTTAGGAAGGACTATTACTTACGTGGCAAAAAACTGCAGCAGGCGGCGGTGCAGAGGGACCTCGGGGTCCTTGTGCATGAGTCGCAAAAACCCAGCCTGCAGGTGCAGCAGGTGGTCAGGAAGGCAAATGGGATGCTGGCCTTCAAGGTGAGGGGGATTGAATATAAAAGTAGGGAGGTCTTGCTGCAGCTGTATAGGGCATTGGTGAGGCCGCAGCTGGAGTACTGTGTGCAGTTTTGGTCGTCGCACTTACACAAGGATATTTTGGCCTTGGAGGGAGTGCAGAGGAGGTTTACTAGGCTGATACCGGAGTTGAGGGGGTTGAGCTATGAGGAGAGGCTGAATAAACTAGGCTTGTACTCGTTAGAGTTTAGAAGAATGAGGGGAGATCTCATTGAGACATATAAGATGATGAATGGGATGGATAGGATAGAGGTGGAGAGGGTCTTCCCGCTCAGAAAGGACAGTAGGACTAGGGGGCACAGCCTCAAGATAAAGGGGGGTGCGGTTTAGAACGGAGTTGAGGAGGAACTTCTTCACTCAAAGGGTGGTGAATCTCTAGAATTCTCTGCCCGTTGAAGTGGTGGAGGCTGCCTCGCTAAATATTTTTAAGACGCGGGTTGATGGGTTTTTGATAAGCGAGGGGATTAAGGGTTATGGGGAGAGGGCGGGAATGTGGAACAGACACGACAGATCAGCCATGATCTTATTGAACGGCGGGGCAGACTCGAAGGGCTAGATGGCCTACTCCTGCTCCTATTTCTTATGCTCTTATGTTCTTATAACTTTCCATGGTTGATCGACAATGAAGGGCAACAATGATTCCTAGTCAGGTCCCTGGATCATGGGTGAGGGAAGAGGAAGTCTTAAAAGTTGTATCAGACATTAGGCAGCAACGGCATTTGAATTTTGTGTCAGTGGAAAGTCTATTTGTTCGTTCAGCTGTTGAGCTAGTCGATATGTCTGTAGCAAGGGAACCCATATTGTCATGTCCAACTAGAACATCAGTTGACACAGTGTCACTGAAGAGAGGCAGAACAGTGCTGAGAGTTAAGATGTTGCCTTTTCTCACTGTTGGAGTGAATGCTAAGTGGTGGGGGTTCACTTGCCCTGCCTGGTAATAAACCTTTCAGTCTAGTTTAGTTTGTTGGTTTTCAGGGCCTCTCTCAGAAAGATGGAGAGATTACAGCAATATTTTATTTTGAAGTATTCTTTTGGTCCTGGTGCAAGCAATATTTGTATGAGTTAAATGACAGAATTTACAAAGTTCATGTAGGATTAGTCATACGCTGCATTCCTCTCCTCTAGAATTATCCTGTATTAAGATTTCCTTAGCTCTTTTTGGATAAGGATATATACATAATATTTTTATAAATATGCTAAACATATTTCTTCTGGATGGAAATCCATCAGATAACCATCAAACCAGCACTCAAGGTGATAACCTTGGAAGTGGAGAAGGACTCTCCCCAACTTGTTCCAACTTCAAGTTCACCTGAGAACTACTTCTTGGAAAGTTGACTACAAGACGCTTTGCAGCTTACTGCAAGTCTTCTGCTTTATAAGTACTTCCCTTCAACTAAAGCATGATCACAACCAACAAGCCTGACACAAAATAAGACTGAATCACGAAGTGTAATGGCGCTGTTTCTTTCCTCATTTTTGTACCTAATATTTATGAATGACATTGTTGGTGAGATGGTTGAGTGAGATATCTCATTTTTTAAAACCAGCAGGACAAAATGAGATATAATAACTGTATTTTGTAAATTCACAAGAAGCTTATTTCTCAAATTGTTTAAATTGGGACAATAAATCTGAGGCTAAGAGAACACGCATCCCTCACATATAAAACACACTGATCATGAATAGCACAAAAACATGAATGTTTCTGCCCATATCTGTTGAAAGTAGCTTATCTTAAAAGTATTGCACAACTATTAATTTTATCCATAACTTACCTGTGTATCATAAAAGTAGCCTGAAGGAAATAGTGGTCTGATTGAACGGTCTGAAGAATGCAACAGAGAACAAATATTAAGAACAATACCAATTTAAGACAGCCTAGTTTACATTTGGTTCTACATTCCTGCTTTTTCAAGCCTTTATGTTCTTCCTTCCACTGGGTAAATATAGAAATACTGTGGACTGTGCCAAAGACTTCACCAACAGCTACAGTAAGGGATGTTCTGAAGCTGCTATTGGCAGGAATCTTTCAATTGCTTTCTATGCTAATTATTTGTCTTTTCTCTGCTCAAAAGGGATAACCAAAGCTATAAAAGCTAACCCACCAAGAGCAATTGATCTGTTTGGTAACTAAAAATGGAACCTTGGTTATTCTCATTGGCATCAATGGGTTCGCTCACCGAGGTAATTGCCTATCCAATCCAGCACTTCTGTAGTTCAATCCATATTTCTTTGCCCACAAACTGTACCATCAAATTTCAGTAACACAATAAATATAAATATTTTCACTTGGAAAGTGAAGCATTAGAAAAGTAATCATTAAAAAAGTATCCATAAGGTATTCATTCTTACATACAAAAGATATAAAAATATAAAATTGTTACTGTAAGTAATGTACTTAAAAGTATTGCTACAATAAACCTACTCTAAATTGGATAATCTTACCAATTACTCTGCTAGTTAAAACCTCATTATCCGTGTAGCCCATTTCTCTTCGTAAATACGTTGTTGGTATCCTTCCTGCTGCAGCAGCTTTCTGACGGTAATCAACCTGATAAGAAAAAAATTGTTCGTCTCCAGCAGATTCTATCAATTGTTGATAATATTTTCATAATATTATGAAAAACTCACCACTAATGGCATAAATTGGGATGAAGTAGGCTTTGTTTTACTGACAGCTGTAACCATCACCGATGTATCTCCTAACTTCACAGTGAGAAAGAGAAAATCAACAGCATATAATTTGAAAATTTTTCTAAATTGTCATCTTAGCAAACAGATATAACAACATGTAGGTTAGACGCTCTCTTCAGGCTTCACGTTAATTTACATTTCCGTCACAATTTTATTAGTCCTTAAATGTTCTGAACAACAAAGGTTACTGTTTCTTGACCATCAGACACCTGAGCACTTGGACATGTTGATACAATTTCCTTCATTAATCAGTTCAAACGGGCGCTCAGTAGCAATAGCCAGTAATTCACTTGAACCTATGGCCATTTTTTTGTGAAGCAGACACTTCACTACTGGATTTCTAACCACAACCTTCCTTTCTTAATTCCACTCCATTATGGAACTTGTGACAGCCTAAGTGATACAGGAGCAGTGTCCCTATGGAACAGTTCCTTAAGGCAGCCACTAATGCTAAGATTGATGTAATTCAGACTTGAAGTTCTGGGTCCATCATTATCTTTTCTGGGCACTCTGATTGTACAATAATTGCAGCCTTGCCAACAGTTCCCAGATGCCAAAAAGAAATTAAAGAAAGAGGAGCAAAATCACGGCATTGCTATGTCTTTTACCAATTTAATTATATTTATACCTATAAATAAGTTGAGATTTACTCTAAGTAAACTTCCTTGATCCAAGGTATGGGGGAGGATGCTAATTAAAACAAAGAATAATAATCGCTACTATGTTGTGACACAGGCCAGTAAGGCCATAAGAAAAAAAAAATCAGGCACTCAGTTTCATTTGTAGATAGAATTGAAAAATAGGGAAGATATGCTAAACCTGTATAGAACCTTAGTTAGGTCACACTTAGAGTACTGTGTGCTCTTCAGGGTGCCATGTTACAAATAGCACACAGAGGCAGCAAAGATGGTACAGAAAAGACATAAGGATCATACCAGAAATACATGGATAAACCTATCAGGAAAGGCCCGACCAGCTGGATGGTCGCTCTCTCTAAAAAAAAAAGTGTGGGGTGGGGCGAGTGACTTAGTGGTCTTTAAAATTATTACAGGTTTTGATAGTGGATACAGAAAGAACATTTCATCTTATGAGGCAGAGCACACCTAGAGGCCATCAATATGACAGTCATCAAGAAATCCAATAGGGAATTCAGAAGAAATGTCTTCTGAAAGAGTGACAAGAGTTTAATATCACCAGCACGGGAGTGACTGAAACAAATAGTATAGGTGCATGCAAGGGGAAATCAGGCAAATGAATGACGGAGAAAGGAATGAATGGTTATAATGGTAGATTTTGAAGAGAAAAAAATGGGAGGAGGCTCAAGTGGAGCATAAACACTGACATGGGCAAGATGTTCAGAATGGCCTGTTGCTGCGCTGGATACCCTAGGCAAGTTGCAGAATCCTGTGTAGAAAGTCTAAAATAATGTACTGAAGGAGATGAGTTACCCTCAGTAATTGCTAATACAATATACTTGGAACCTTTCCTTCAACGTTTACCCACTCCCCAAATTCATAGTTTGAACAGTTCAACAGAGGTAGTATTTTTCAAAATGTTCTCTTCCTTTCTGAAACACAGAGGCAATTGTTCATTTGTCATGACAGTTCCCAATTTAAAAACAATTCACCACAAATTAACAAAATGTAACAAGTGTCTCTGGCACACTGAAATCTCAATGCTTCAATTCCCTACTGGTAAGGGGCAAATTCATTTAACTCTACACAGAAATTCTAAAGAATAGTTTACCTGCACCATAGCACATCCATCTGAAAACCTGGCAAGCTTCCCCGTAGAGATTTCAAGTTTTCTGTTATAACAAAAGAATGAAAAACAAAGCAGTTTTTATCTTTAGTATATTACAAAATAAATTGTGATAAACTTTGTCATGGAAACTTCTTACTCATTCTCATAGAAAAGGGACCAAATAGAAAGTAGGCCATTCCACCCTCAAGCCTGCTCCGCCATTCAACATGACAATTGCTAATGCTCTATGTCAACAGCATACTTGCACATTCTCTCCGTACCCCTTGACACCTTTAGTGTCTAGAAATCTATCTATTTCCTTCTTAAATATATTCAGTGGTTTAGCCCACATAGCCTTCTGTAGTAAAGAATTCCATAAGTCACCAACCTCTGAGTGAAGAAATTTCTCTTGATCTTAGTCCTAAATGGCCTCATATCCTGAGCCTGTCACCCTTTGTTCTAGAACTCCACAGCCCAGAGGAACATCATCCCAGCATCCAGGCTGTCAGAATTTTATATGTTTCTTTTGGATCCCCTCTCATTTCTTCCAGATACCAACGAATAAGGCTTAGCCGATCCAATTTCTCCTCTACAACAGTCCTAATATCTCAGGAATCATTCTGGTGAGCCTTCGCTACTTCTCTCCTCTATCCTTTCTTAAATAAGGAGGCCAAAACTGCACACAATACTCCAGGTGTAGGCTCACCACGGCCCTGTGCAGCTGTAGTAAGACATCCCTGCTCCTGGACTTTCAAAGAAAAAAACCCAAGTATAGGGATAAATCATTGAGCTTAACTGTTCGTTTTGAAATAAACCATTAACTGGCGTGAAAACAAGTATAAAGAAGTTATTTCTAAAATCCTATGGCTGGTTTTCTTTTGACTAGTTGAAATTAAAAATAGAAAAATCTTGCTCCTGACATGAAGGTGGGCAAGTGACCTGCTGTCCGACCTCTGGAATGAGCCACTAAGAATTGAATGAACAAAGTGGAAAATGATAAGCTTGCCAACTTTGCATCTCTCTTTGGGTGGGAATAGGACTGAAGCCTCAGCACTCTCTTGCTCTCTGGCCAAGAATGAGAAACATATTTCCCATATTACAAAGTACAGGGACACTCCCATTTATTTTCTCACCTTTAAGTTCAGTAAAATTTCCGAGTTGTCCACAAAGGTACTTGTTCTCAAACTATGTCTGAGAACAGTTTTTCTTACTGTAATGTCTCACTCATTGTCTAAAAGCACAAATTGAAATTTTCATTGATATTGTTACAATGTTACTACTTGATGGGAAGGTCCCAGAATGGAACGCACCACAAGTTTTAGCTTTTTTAAAAACATGGATGAAGAGTCACAGGACTGCCAATTAGCTTTTAACAATCAAAAAAAAATTATTAAACATGAAAAGTTTGTCTATTATAGGAGGTAAATGTGTGGCTCAGAGATTGGTGGGGGAGGAATGGGTTTGAACTCATGGGACATTGGCACCAGTATTGGAAAAGAGGAGACCTGTTTTGATGGGACAGTCTTTATCTGAATCATGCTGGACCAGAGTCCTGGTGAATCACATAACCAGGGCTGTGGATAAGGCTTTAAACTAAATGTGGGGTGTTGGGGGGGGTTCAGTTTTATGGAGAATTAGAAAATCAAAGTTAAAGGAGAGGGTAGAAGTGCAGATTAATGATGAAGACTTTCAACTAGTTAAAGGAACCAAGGACTCAGGAGAGGTTAGTAAAGTTTCAAGACCATGTAATAGAACAGAGAGTATAGAAGGTAGCAGGAATCTAACCTCAGGCAGAGCAAAAAAGGTGGCAAGTATGAGAAGGGAAGTGGTCAATGCAGGATTGAGGGTGTTGTACTTAAATGCGCGCAATATACGGAACAAGGTAAATGAGCTTGTTGAGCTTTACCCTTTGTTCCCAGAAAACTAAATTAAGCTCACTTTATATTATTTCTAATACCTGACAGTACAAACATAGATTACTTAAAACCAGCTCTGCTTCCTGACAATATCAATTGGTGTTATCTCCCAATAGACAATTGTTGATGTGCGAGCTTGGTGCATGGATGTCAGGAGGTTGTTCAATTGAGAGACTATCACAGCCAAGTCTAACCTGGAGCTATCAGTACAGATGCATTTTTCAATCATTGATAGAGTAGAAATGGGAATGCTGACGTATCTGGGACTACTCCTCAGATGATAAGGCCATTTACAACACTCCAACCACAACTCAGGCTTGAGGTCAGCTAACTTAAAACAAGCTAGGCATTGACACAAAAACAAAAAACTGCAGATGCAGGAAATACTCAGCAAGTCATCTTGCATCCATGGAGAGAAATTGAGTTGATGTTTCAGGTCAAGGTGAACTTTCAACAGAATGGATAAGCTGGTTTTGAATAGGGTTTTCCAGCTCTATATGGCTTAGTGAAACCCCTCTGATGTCACATCAACTATGGTCTTATTAAATAGCAGAGTAGGCTCAAGGGGCCTCACTCCTGCTCTAAACTTGGATTAGAAGGGGAATGTTTGTTGAATTTTGAGCCTATTTAGAGTTTACAATTTTAAAACAAACATTTGTATTTTTCTGTTTTCCTTCAAATATCCTATTCGTAGCATCAGCACAGGTGGCAGCTATTGGACCCTTTGTGTCTGTGTTGGCTCTTTGGGGAAGTTATTTAATTAAGACTCTCCCCTCAGCTTTCCCCAGTCCTGCAAATTCTTTCATTTCAAGTATTTATAAAATTTCTTTTTGATAATAATTATTGAATCTGCTTCCAGCACCCTTTCAGGAAGTACTTTCCACACCTTAATAAATTGCTATTTAAAATAAAAGCAAGTTGCCACAGGTTCGTTTACAAATCACTTTAAATCCTTTCTACTACTGAAAACAGTCTCTGTTTACTCAATTAAAACTTTTCATGATTTTGAACACCTCCATGAAATCTCTTCTTAACATTGGCTGCTCCGCCAGTCTCTCCACATAACTGAAGTTCCTCATCCCTGGTACCATTCTAATGAAATGTTTCTACATCCTCTGCAACACTTTGATATCCAGCCTAAAGTGCGATGCTCAAAGCTGAGCACAATACTCCAGCTAAAAATGAAACAGTAGTTTATTAGTTGTTAGCTTAACCTCTTTGCTTTTATATTTTATGCCTCTATTAATCAGGCAAATGTGCCAACATTTATAAAGGGGGAAATCAAAATCTAAAACATCTACTGATGGATGGGTAGTGAGGGGACAAATCAGGGCAGTGTAAATTGACCTGACTCCTGTCCGTAGCAAAACCTAAATCCATCACTTCATACTTCTGAATATTAGGTTTCACCTGTCATGTGTCTGCCCATGCCCCCAGTTACTATTTTCTTCATTGCTTACGAGATGAGTTTTGTGTTTTCTGCAAACTTTGAAATCATGCCCTGTATACCCATGCTCCAAAGGGTGCTAAAACCACAGCTGGATAAGCAGAGCATTTAATCCTACTTGTATGATTTTAAACAGAAGCTTTGCGCTTCAGTAATATATTAATGCCATAGTTGGTTAATTTGTGGCTGGCAGATTTAATCAGATAGGATCTCAAATGGAGTCACTTGCTGATAAACATTCATTTAATTGAACGGACAAGTGTGAAGGTCAGGTTCAGCAGCTCAGATGAAAAGGGAATAAAATTATAGTTTCTAAAAGTATGTTTCAAAACCACTGCATATATTGCGAGGGAAAGTGTTTGAAATTATATCTCTCCTCTGTGATACTGCAGATATCTGTCCCTTATTACACATTCAACAAAAGTTTTTGTAATGTTCAAGGCAGTATGCTAGGGTCAAAATTGACAATAAATGATAGGCTTTCATGAACAAATCAATTATTTAAATATATAACTAGAACTGATGCCCAAATTTGCAGATGATACTAAAATGGAAAGCTTTATAATTTATTCTGGGTTATCAATGGCAAAGTCAGCCTTATTGCCCTTAGGAAGATGGTGGGGAACTGCCATCTTGAACTGATGCAGTCCATGTGTTGCAAGCACACTCATTGTGCCATGATGAAGACAGTTACAGCATTTTGATCATGATGAGCAAGGATCGGTGGCAGTATAATTCCAAGTCTAGATGAAGTGTGACTTGCAGGTGAACACTTATGGTGTTCCCATAAGTCAGCTGCTCCTGCTGTCTAGTTGGTAGAGGTCACAGGTTTCAAAGGAGCTTTGGGGAATTATTGCAGTACACTCTACTGCTACAGTGCACTGGTGGAAGAGGAAATTAAAATTTAAAATGGTAGCCACCAATCAACAGGGCTGCTTTGTCCTGAAATGGTATAAAGTGTTTTTTGCAACTGCAGTTATACAGGCAAGCAAGGAGCATTCCATCACACTCCTGACTTGTAGATGGTAGGCAGGCTTTGCGGAGCTACATAATTCATAATTCCCGATCTGTTCTTGTAGCCACAGTGTATATATGGCTGGTCCAGTTAAGTTTCTAGCAATACTAAATCCCCAGGATGTTGTTGATGTGGGTGTGGGGGAGTTCAGCAGTGGTGACAGTGCTATTACATGTCAAAGGAGATAGTTAAATTTTATTTTGTTCGAAACATGACAATTATTTGGTGTTAATGTTGCTTGCCACTTATCAACCCAAGCCTGAATGTTGTTCAAGCCTTGCTGTATATGGGCATCGGTTGCTTCAGCGTCTGAGGAGTTGTGTATGGTATTGAACACTCTGCAAACATCAGCAGACATCTTTCTTTTGATCTTACAGACAGAAGGTCATTAATGAAGCAGTAGAGATTCACTCATATGTTGCCTAGTGTGAGAAATTACAAATATATAGGAAATTGTAACTATTTAAGCTGTTATTATTAGAAGTTGAGTTAGTGGGGGTGGGAGGGCATTGTTTGACAGAGGTGTTTAAAATTACTAAAGTTCCTTCACTATAACATCAAATGAACTAAAGCTAACTATCACAACCTCCAAATACTATGTACCGTTAGTTTTAGCCTCATCAACCTCCCTGCCAGCCTTTTCAGACCAATATCGATGGTGCACAAGTTCATCTCCTCAACCCTGAACTTTTTCTACCTGGTTTACCAGGACTGTATTTTCTCATTCTGAGAATGTTGCTCAGCTACTTTGCCCCTCATTTGCCAAAATACTAAACCATATTTCTACAAGAATGGATATCTAAATGCACAATGGCCCACCCAAATTTTCCCATAAAGTCCCACATACTGATCATCTTTGATTTTTCTGAGCCAGACACTGCTCCCTTTTTGTGAGAGCAAGAATCTCATGTCCAGGATTAGTCACTGCAGTGATCCCTGCAATTAGGCATCCGTCCCAAACACTGTCCGTTCACCAGCCTGTTCTATCAGTTAAAAGCAAATTACTGTGGATGCTGGAATCTGAAACCAAAACAGAAAATGCTGGAAAATCTCAGCAGTCTGGCAGCATCTGTAAGGAGAGAAAAGGGCTGATGTTCTGAGTCCAGATGAACTTCGTCAAAGCTAAAAGATATAGAAAGCATTCTCTGATTTCAGTTTCTCTGCTGTTTGGCCACTCACACCTTCTATTCTCTCTATGGTCAGCCATTAGCACTTCTTAGCCTTTCCCTTGGTTTAGGGGCTTTTACTCATCTTTCATTCCCTCATCCACTTTCTATGCCTTTTAGCTCGGACAAAGGGTCATCTGGCCTCGAAACGTCAGCTCTTTTCTCTCCTTACAAATGTTGCCAGGCCTGCTGAGATTTTCCTGCATTTTCTCTTCTGTTCTATCAGTTTTTGTCCGGTTCCATCCATCCACCTTGCCTCTCTATTTAAAAGTTCCTCGGGATCGTTAGTAACTCAGTCATTATGCCCTGAACAGGATTGTCCCAGTGCCTCACTCACTCACACTGACCACCGGACTTCCCCGACCGGCCCGGCACACTGGACCAGCTTACCTGCCTTCCTGCTCCACAGACACCCGGCCTCGGACCGCGTTGCTGGCCCACAAATGTTGATGCATTCGCCTGAGCGGCTGCCGTCCCAGCCCCGTGCCCGACTTCCACAAAAAGGAGCTCCCGAGCGCTGACACTCTCCAGCGGGACGAGCTGCAGAATCCGGACAACATCAGCAGCTTCATGACACCAGCACAGGGCGCCGCCATGACACTCACCTCCCTATAAACCCGCCTCCCATTGGCTGGCTCAGTCCCAGTGAAACCCTGGAAACTCCTCCTACCCCTCACTCTCACTCCCAAACTTCCCTCTTTTCTCTGTCACTTCGTTTGTATTTGTATTTATTCCCAGACATTTCTGAAATACTGAAATGCAACTTTCAGTTTTTAGTTTTGAAACAATAGAGACTTGATTGCTGCTGAGTATATTCAGTCCCCACAGATTGGTGGCATGGATGCTGTCAGCAATTGTACAGAACTGTAAAACACTTTATTAGTGATTCAGGCAGAAACTGTCAACAATCAAGATTTGATCTGGATAGGAGGACAAAGGGAATAAAACAGAAAATGCTGGAAATACTCAGCAAGGCAAGCAGCATCTGTAAAGGTAGAAAGTTAACATTGGTTTTTGATGATTTTTCATTAGAACTGGAACTGCATGGATTTGAGTACATAGCATATTAAATGGGGCTAGAATTGTTTGCTTGCCTGGAGGGTAAATATCAAATGACCTGTTGTACCTTCCACAAATTTTTATGACTTCATATTTCTATATACTCAGTGCTTGAGTAATCGATAATTTTTCCAGAAGGGGTACCAGTGGCTAATGGTTTTGAAGCCTTTTGCATGAGTTGCATCTTGTTTGTGTTGCTTGTTTACAATCTGTGTGAAAAGAACACATTAGCAATTATGCCATAGCTGGCATAAATAAACATCAAGGGCAGAAACTTGAGTCCGCACTCTCCATCCATGAGATCGCTGGTACAGGCTCAAGATCAGGCAAAACCCAACAAAATACAAATTTTACCAGCGAGATCGCAATGTTCAATGTTCGTCAGCAGTGTGATCAGGCTCACATCCATAATGGGTGAGAACCTGATTTCAATACATTTAAATACATTTCAATCTAATTAAGTGCCCCCTTGCCAGATTTTCCCCTTCATGAAATTTTTGTACCTTGCCAACATGATGTCAGCCAGATATTAACCTGGTGAGGGGATCGCTCTGGGGTTGCAAAGGTCACTGTAGCCCCTAAGGGAGAGGGACATTGCCAGTCAGTGACCTGGCAATGCCCCCTCCTCACACAGATTGGTACTGCAGTGGTAATGCCAACCTGTGTCAGGAGCAATGCCACATGAAGGCCCTAGGAGGAGCCTCACGTGGGGCAGGCTCATCTATTTGTGGTGGTGGGGGCTACAGACACAGAGAGCAATGGGGAGGTCAGTGATGATTGTGGGGGGTGGGGAAGAAGGGGAAGAGGGCTGATGCCGGTAATGATGGGTGGGTTGGTGGGGGTTGAATAAAGGGACAGTGCCAATGATGATTATGAGGGGAGGGAAAGGGGCGATGCTGGTGATGATCAGAGGGTGGGAGAAAGGGCTCAGTTTGATGGAGATGGGTGGTGGGGGGAAGCAGTGAGATTAATTTTTGTTTCAGTGATTGGGACGCCCTTTGAAAATGGTGCCCTGACCTCAGCGGCGTCGGTTCTCAGCTCTAAGAGTTACTGCCTCACCAGAGCAAATCAAGCCCAATTTTTTTTGGCAGTTAAAGGAACAAATTATTGGGGTAACAGGAAAATACTGCAGATGCTGGAATCTGAAACAAAAACAGAAAATGCTGGAAAAGCTCAACAGGTCTGACATCATCTGTGGAGAAAGAATTGAGTAAAAAGTCTCACAACACCAGGTTAAAGTCCAACAGGTCTATTTGGTAGCAAAAGCCACTAGCTTCTGGAGTGCTGCCTCTTCGTCAGGTGAGCGGGAGTTCTATTCACAAACAGGGCATATAAAGACACAAACTCAATTTACCAAATAATGGTTGGAATGCGAGGCTTTACAGGTAATCAAGTCTTAAAGGTATAGACAGTGTGAGTAGAGAGAGCGTTAAGCACAGATTAAAGAGATGTGTATTGTCTCTGGACTGGATAGTTAGTGAGATTTTGCAAGCCTAGGCAAGTCGTGGGGATAACAGATAGTGTGACAGGAACCCAAGATCCCGGTTGAGGCCGTCCTCATGTGTGTAGAACTTGGTTATCAATTTCTGCTCAGTGACTCTGCATTGTCATGTGTCGTGAAGGCGCACTTTCATTTCTGGAATTTGAATTAAATCCAGCTAAATGTGATAATTTTATTTCATCTCTGCTTTCTGTAATGGTCATATCCCAAACATATTTAGGGTATCTCAGCTTGTAGGAACATGTGCGTGGCATAAAATCATTGTAATTCAGCAGTCTGACTGAATTCATTAGGATGTTATGTGGTTAAAAAAATCTATAAGTCATAGATATGAAACTCTTGATGGCTGAATTATATTTGCATTAAGATAAAAGTGAGTCATACCTTTCTGGAAAGTGGTAGGCTTACTCCCCAGCCTGTATTTCAGGGTGTTGACGGTGACTCATATTTGCTGGCAATGAGAATAGTCTGATTGAGAAGCTGTTCACGTTATCACAATGGCGACTTCATGTAAACAAATTTGTTCCACCGCACCATTGACTCAATGATTGTGTCACTCTCAAAGTTGTCAAACAGGGTATTTCAAACACCTGCTAATAGTTTTGCATATTCTACCTAATCAACATATGCTGGACACGATACAACTGATGTGTGCCACATTTTATTCCCCAAAGTAAGATTTATGGATTCAGATAAAGAGATGGATGACCAAAACCAAGGACTAATGAAGATACCTTGATCTGAAAGATGAAGTAAATGGTGTTTTGTAGGATTTTTTAAAACAGGCTTCACTCCTATTAGTGATTCCATTCCATTAAAGTGTATTCAAAATTCCTGGATTTGTCTTAACATGAACACATCACAACTGTACACATCACAAGACCACCTATGAAAAATGCCATAAAACACCCACTAGCACCCTGAAAATAAATAAATAGAAAGGGCTTCCTGATTGCTCAGTGGATAACTACATTACATAATGTGGTCCAAACCATACAGATCAGCAAACTTCTTGGTCACTGTAAGTTAGCCCTGTTCACTGTTAACTGTTCTCAGCTTGGACACTAGAAATTGTGACCTGCTGGAAATCACTTGTATGTGGATGAGGTGATAGTTGGGCTGAAGTTGATGTCAGCCTTTGGTCAGTGATAGGGCGGCACAGTGGCACAGTGGTAAGCACTGTTGCCTCCTAGCACCAGGGACCTGGGTTCGATTCCTAGCTTGGGTGACTGTCTGTGCGGAGTTTGCACATTCTCCCCGCAGCTGCGTGGATTTCGTTTGGGTGCTTCGGTTCTGTCCCATACTCCAAAGATGTGCAGGTTAGGTTGATTGGCCGTGCTAAATTACCCCTTAGTTTTTAGGGGATTAGCAGGATAAATAAATGGGGCGATGGGAGTTATTTACCCTGCTAATCCCCTAAAAACTAAGGGATAATTTAGCACGGCCAATCAACCTAACTTGCACATCTTTGGAGTATGGGAGGAAACCGAAGCGCCAGAAGGAAATCCACGAAGCTGCGGGGAGAATGTGCAAACTCCGCACAGACTCGATGGGTCGAATGACCTTTTTCTGTACTGTAGGATTCTATGATTATAATGTCTGAGTCAAAAAGTAGTTGGTGCAATTCCAGTTCTAGTTATTTAAGGGTAAAATCTAGGTTGACGTTTCAGTGCAGTCCCTTGATTGTGCTGAACTGCCAGAGGTGCCATTTTTGGATGAGACATTAAACTGGGGCCTTATGTGTTCTCTCTGGTGAACATAAAAACACCCCATGGTGTGCACACTTCATCGACTGCCATATCCCATAACCCCATCTCTGATATGTTATTCATCTTAAACCTCCACAAGATGGCACTGTAGTAACATTTTTATTTGTTCAAAAGTTGGTGTATTAAAACAAAACTTGCTGAAGTAAGAGTCAGAAAAGAGAGCACATAATGGATTTTCTTTTATGTTTTTGGGCAAACCAGTTGCCAAGAAATAATAGAAAATATTAAAACTACATATGTTAAAAATTACATCATTTTTGACTGTGACTAAGTCAAACTATTCCTTCTCCATCCTTCTCAACCTGTCTCCAGCCTTTGACATAGTTGATTACACCATGCACATCCAACACCACTGCACTGTCATCCAGCTGAGGGGACAACATTCACCTGGATTCACTCTTATCTATTTAATCATAGCCAGAGAATCACCAACACTGGCTTCTTTTCCCATTTCTGGGCACTTACATCTGGTGTAACCCTAGAATCTATCCTTGAATCCCTCCTGTTTTTCCTCAACCCAATGCCTCTTTGTGACATCATCCAAAAACACATCTCCTCATGTATGCCGTCGACATCCAGCTTTATCTCACCACTCTCTCAGCCCCTCCATTTTCTCTAAAATGTCAGACTGCTTGTCTGACAACCAGTACTGGATGAGCAAAAACTTTTTCCAGTTAAATACAAGGAAGGCTGAAGCCATTACATTGGTCTCTACAAAATCTCCACCCCTCGCTACTTGCTCCATCCCTCTAGCTGGGACCTGTCTGAGGCTGAACTGCAGTGTCATATTTAACTATACAATGAGCTTTCAACAGCATGTTCATACGATAATTAGGACCACCTATTTCTAGTTCTGTAACAATGCCCAACTTTGCTTCTGTCTCAGTTCTACTGTTTCTCTTCCCTGCATTTATAACCTCCATACTTTACAATTTTAATGCACTCCTGGCCATGCAAACCTTGCTCATCAATTATCCCTGTGTTTGCTGACCTCCACTGACTCCCAGGTATTCAATACCTCACATTTAAAATTTTTATGCTTGTTTTCAAATTCATTCATAGCTTGGCCCTTCCCTATATCTCTTCCAGTCATATAACCTTCCTAGATATCTGGGCTGTTTTAATTCCAGTATCTTGAGCATCTCCAATTTTAATTAGTTCATCATTTGATGCCTGCACCTTCAGTAGCCAAGGCTCTAAACTCTTTGATTCCCTCCATAAGTCTCTCCAACTCTCTAACTGCTTTTCTTCCTTAAGATTGCACAAAACCTGCCTCATTGAACAAGCTTTGAATCATCTACCCTAATATTTCCCTAATACGGCTCGATATTATATTTTGTTTTACAATGCCCCGTGAAGTGCCTTGAGATATTTTATTATGATAAAGGTGGTAAATGGATAGATGGTTGGTCAGCTAACATAGAGGAGGAAGTAGGGAATAAAGGATCATTTTCAGGTTGACAAGCTGTAACTAGTGGAATGCCACAGGGATCAGAGCTAGGGCCTCAACTATTTACAATCTATATCAATGATATGGGTCAAGGGATTGGAACATATCGTTGCCAGATTTACTGATGACACAAAGATAGGCGGGTAAGCTGTGAAGGGGACATATGGGGCGGGATTTTATAGCCACATTCGGTCTAAAACCATAAAATCCCATCCGAAGTCAATGGACCTTTCCATGTTCGCTCCTCACCTGCTCCGATTTCTGTGGCGGACGGGATGGAAAAATTCTGGCCAAGGAGTCTGAAAAGTGATATGCTGATAGGTTAAGTGAATGGGCAAAAATAAGGCAGATGGAGTTTAATATGAAAAATTGTGAATCTGTCCGCTTAGCAGGAAGAATAGAAAAGCAAAATATTATTTAAATGGAGACAGATTGCAGAACTTTGTGGTACAGAGGGATCTGGGTGTCCTGGTACATGTACCACAAAAAAAAAAGTATGTGGTTACAGCAAGTGATTAGGAAGGCAAATAGGATGCTGTTGTTTATTGCAAGGGGAATGAAATAGAAAAGAAGGGAAACTTTGCTATAGTTGTACAGGATGGTGGTGAGACCACACATGGAGTATGGTCCACAGTTTCGGTTTCCTTACTTAACAGAGTATTCATTATATTAGAAACAGTTCAGAGAAGGTTCACTTGATTGACTTCTGCAATGAAGGGATTATCTTATGAAGAAAGGTTGGAAGGTTAGGCCTGTATCCCTTGTAGTTTAAAAGAATGAGAGGTGGTCTTATTGAAACATATAAGATCCTGAGGGGACTTGACAGGCTGGATGCTGAGAAGATATTACTCCTTATGGGGAGATTAGAACTAAGGGATACAGTTAAAAAATAAGGGATTTTCCATTTAGGATAGAGATGGGGATATTTTCTTTTTTTCCAGGGGGTCATTCTCTTCCCCAGAGAGCAGTTAGGGCAGAAGCACTGAATATTTTTAAAGCTGAGTTAGATAGATTCTTGATTAACAAGGAATCAAAGGTTATTGGGGTTAGACAGCAAAGAGGAGTTGAGGCTACAAAGATCAGCCATGATCTTACCAAATGGTGGAGCAGACTTGAGGAGCTATATGTCCTACTCCTGCTCCTTATTCATATGTTTGTATGTTCATAAATAAACACAGCTGCTGTTATTTGAAATAAGAACCAGAAATGCTGGAAGATCCACAGCAATTCAGCTAGCATGTATCAAAAGAAAGATTCTAATATATCAGATATGTACTTTTCATCATCCAAGAAATTATTGTTGATTTACATAGTGGGTTGATATTTGTACTTGGATGTTTGTGTACAGACTGATGATTGAATTTGGGATTGAAAGACACAATTGGTTATAACTTGCCTGTTATTCCTCTCACAAAGATTATATATATATATATATATATTTATATATACATATAAATGGAAGGTTTGTGATGCACCACATAGATTGAATGTGGTTTACATTAGCTTGGGATTGTCCACGTCCAAGCCAGCAATGAGAGGTCACATGCCTGTTAGTGTTAATGATGATTTGCTAATTTATCAGTCAGTAGGGCAAATATATCCTGGATAAATGTGATCATTTTATTGAAATGTGGAAAGTTAATGGAAGGAAAAGTGGAGCAATTACCAAGTCACCTTCTGCTCCCACCGCCTGTCGAGAGCCAAACTGATAATTTCAGTTTTTTATAACCAAAAAATTCAAAGATTAGCATTGTTGGATGAAAATTATAGATATTCAATAGTGCATGGACTGATTTCAGAACAAACAAAAAAGTTATGGGGGGTTTTGGGGGCTGAAATTAAAAACTCCCCATAGCTTTCTCCCTCCCCTTTCTCAAAATAAATTCCCTAGTACAGTTTAGATTACATCCTATGTCATATACTTCAAAGTAAAGTGGCCTGATGTAGTGGAATTAAGTGATGTTTGGATAAAAATAATTACATATATATTTTGAAATTAAGTTTTAGTTTTGGAAACCTCTGCTTAGTTTGAGCAACGTTCATGTCTGGTGATTTACTGCAAGCTCAGACAATTGTACCTGTGCTTAGGTTTAAGGTGAATACTTTGGTTTTCAGCGAAGACCAACTTGTTCAAACAACCACTCAAAAAAGAAACATTGCAGGACTGTGGGGAAAGGACAAAGAAGTAGTTCTCATTAGACAGCTCTTCCAAAGAGATGGCAGGGAGAGTATGGGCCGAGTAGCTTTTCTGCATGCTGTACGATTCTCGGAATGCTTGTGATAACAACTGTCTTGGGAAAGAGTACATCAGGAATTGTTGTGCCATCTCTTGAAAAAAAAATTAATGGGGTGGCACAGTAGCACAGTGGTTAGCACTGCTGCTTCACAGCTCCAGGGACCTGGGTTCAATTCCCGGCTTGGGTCACTGTCTGTGTGGAGTTTGCACATTCTCCTCGTGTCTGCTTGGGTTTCCGGTTTGCTCCCACAGTCCAAAGATGTGCGGGTTAGGTTGATTGGCCATGCTAAAATTCGCCCTTATTTGTAGGTTAGAGGGATTAGTGGGTAAATGTGTAGGGATATGGGGATAGGGCCTGGGTGGAATTGTGGTTGGTGCAGACTCGATGGGCCAAAGGGCCAGTTTTTGCACTGTAGGACTCTATGATTATCTGTAAAAACAGCCCAGAAGTCAGGAATTTTCAGGGGCTGCAGAATCTTTCATTGTATCTTCTTATTTTCTTTCCATCAGGAGGTGTCTTTCTATTTAACTGCTGGGTCTAGCCCACCAGCCTTGACGACCCATCATGATTGGAGACCCCCTCCAACATTTCCAATCTCTCCCTGTCCTTTACCACAAGGTCTCCAACCTCTCTCACTCCACCCTCACCCACATCTAACACACCCAACCCTCTGAAGCTCTTCTGACATACCTACCCACCTAGGCTTCCAATGATGTTCCTGGGCCTCCAATCTCCCTCTCCCCATGGATGAAGGAAATCCGAAATAAGAACAGA
Organism: Carcharhinus amblyrhynchos; assembly: GCF_965287045.1. NCBI lineage: Eukaryota > Metazoa > Chordata > Chondrichthyes > Carcharhiniformes > Carcharhinidae > Carcharhinus > Carcharhinus amblyrhynchos. The sequence continues at coordinate 40,907,011 of NC_137335.1, read as the reverse complement.
AATTGCAAGAAAAACACAGCAGATCTGGCAGCATCTGAAGAAAGAAACTGTTGATATTTTGAATCCAATATGACTTCATTACAACATTAATGTTGATAAAGAAATCCACAATATCATTGGACATATCATATATTTGTGAAGACTTGTACACTTCAAATAAAATTTACATTAGAGCAGAGGGATCCAAATGCTCATTTCTTAAAAAAAAACACTCCTTGCTTTATTTAAATATCTTTATTGCAAGATATTCAACAGCTGGTAAGTACCTAAATCTACAAGACATCAACAATGGCATTAATATTGTTGAATTCCCCACCATTAAGATCTGAAAGATTACCATTGAACAGAAACTGAACTGCACCAACTATATAAATACAATGGCTGCAAGAGGAAGTCAGAGGCTGGGAATTATGTAGTTGAGTAACTCAAGTCCATACTGTCCAAAACTATCTACAAGGTAAATTCAGGAATGAAGGGTTGCAAGCCTACTTGTGACACTAAAATATTTATAGGATCAAGGGAAATCAGAGTGTTGATTCTCCCGAAAGAATTCTAAGTGCCAAATTTGTGTAAAAACTGGAGTAAATCCAGCCGGTTTTCTTAACAGGACTTTCAAGATGAATCTCCCACATTCTGTGCACTGCAGAGTGCACTGGCATAAATCACACGTAAAATCAGGGGTGGAGGCCTATTCCTGCCGGAGAGGCTGGCAGCATAGCACTGAGCGGGCCTGTGAGCATGTGCCGATCTGTCACTAGCCCTGCACTGTCAGCCTCTTGCTCATTGGCCAGCTCTGTGACCCTGCAACGCTGCCCTTCCAACTCCCTCCGGCCCAATTGCTGGCCCCCTCAGATGTCTCCAGGCCACCCTCGACCTGCCCCTGGCCTGCATTGATCTCCCACCTTCCCCCCGGCGGTCCCGATCTCCCAATCTCCCATCCCATCACCCTCCTGGCTGTCCAGATCTCCTGCCCTCCCCCTGCCCAACCAACAGCCTGACCCCCTCACCTCCCGCAAAACTGACACCCTCAACCCAAATGCCCAGCCCCAATCGCTGGCCTCCCTCCCTCTGTCACCAAGCTCAACCCGCCCCCACCAATCTCCCCCCAGAAGCCCCACCCCCTCCTGCCCCCAGTCCCCTGGCACTGCCTTATGCCCGGTAGGCAGTACCAAGATGCCCCCTCGGACATTGGCACTTTGCCCCTTGGGCAGGCTGGTACTGCCAAGGTGGCAATGCCCGATTCCTGGGGGACATCAATTGCCCCCCCCTTCACTTCAGTGAGGTCTGGCTGCCAGCTCCCCACAAATGGGGAGACATTGTCAACTCCCCTGGAAAGAAACACTCCTGGTGGTGGGGGAAAGGCTAGTGGTCCCAGAGACTTCAGTCCAGGTCTGCTAATTAGATGTAACGACTCATCCCTGTGATTGTGGTAACACATGAAAGCGTGCTAAGCCCGAGTCCAAGATGCAGAACGACATTTGTGTGTGAGTCCAAATTCATGGAGCAGCGTTTTCCCTTATATAAAGTCTAGTTCGAATAAACAAATTTGTTATTTTCACCTGCTCAGCAGTAGAATCTTGCAATTATTACATTGGTGTCAAAGTAATTTGGGACTATAGTTGCCAACATCTGGTATTGAGGGAGGGAAAATCTGTCTTCACAGCTTTTAAAAAAAAATTCTGTAGCAACAATAAGTAAAATAATGCCCCTTTTGGGAAAATCTATCCTTTTAACCCAGAGACTCATCAGTGAGTTCAATATATTGAAAGATTCTGTTATTTTATGCCACTAATAAAATTACAGGAGAGAACAAATAAAAAGTAATTCTGCTTATGATATGTGGATCCCAGACTCATAACCTCATTAGGAATTTAACATCCCCAGAAACTCTGGAGATGAAGTCTTTTGACCAGTTCATAACTTTGGTAAAGGATCATTATAACCCAAGACCATCTATCATCATGCAGTATTTTAAGTTTAACTCTGCTGCAAGGGACCCAGGGGAGATGATTGTGACATACACGGCAAGACTAAGAAAATTGGCAGAGCCATGAAAATTTAGATCGTCGCTGAGTGACATGCTGCAAGACAGTTTAGTTTGCAGTGTAAATAATTTAAACATGCAAAACAAGCTACTGGCGAAGGATAAGGTATCCTCAGAAAAAGCCATGGAAATAGCTCGGGTAACTGAGAGTGCAAAGAGAGGTGCTTGCGAGTTACAGTGCATGCATATAGGCGAGGTGAATCAGCTATGGTGCAAAACCTTCACAAGTCGGGAACGCACAGTTGAGTGCACAGAAGAGATAGAGCAGAAGCTCACTGAGCAAGATAGGAGACAGAAGAAAAAGAAAACCAGTCAACAAACCAGAAATCCTGATTAATGTTATCAGTGTGGTGGACATCCTTTCCAGTAAAAATGTAAATTCTGGAACTCTATATGTTTTGGCTGCAATTGGAGAGGCCACATCTGAATTGAGTGCCGCGCCAAACAGAATGCGCCTGGTTTAAACAAAAAAAACCTGGATGCCGGTGTATATTTTAGAACATGATTCAGAAGAAGAATCCGAGATATGTTAATTGAATAATGTCAAAAGGTGTAAATTGGATCCTACTGTAATAGTCCCACTGGTAAACGGGTGGCTACCAAGTATGGAAATGGATATTAGTGCTTCAGATATTATTGTAGGGGAGCAGGCATTTAAATACCTTTAAGGTGGAGTTCAACCTCTCAAGCAATACAAGCTTTGGAGGAAACGCTAAAGATTTTGGGAACTACATCCGCTCCAATGACTTATCAGCCCCAGTCCACACAACTATCGATCATCATTGCAAAAGGCCCTATGAGACCTAGTCTCATAGGGCAAAATTGGTAACATCAAATAAACCTAAATTGGCTAGATATCTTCAGTATCTCTGATGGTAGTTTCCAAGAAGTTTTGAAAAAAACCCAAAGTTTTTCAAAATGAATTAGGCAAAAATTCAGTAAGTCAAGGGTAAAATCTACATAAATTCGGATGCTACCCCGAAGTATTTTTGAACTCAACCAGTGACTTATGCCTTGCATCAAAAAGTTGACACAGAACTTAATCATTCAGAAGAATTAGGAGTCATTTGGCCAATACAGTTTTCTGAATGGGCTGCTCCCTTTGTAACTGTACTGAAACCTGACAGGACTGTCCGCATTTATGGGAACTACAAGTTAAGTATCAATCAAGCAGCCAAGCTATACAGATATCCAATTCCAAACATTGAGGATCTTTATGCAAAGCTGGCAGGAGGCTTAATGTATACAAAACTGGACATGAACCATGAGCCTATCAACAATTGAAATTGGATGAGGATTCAAGAAAATGTGTAACAATTAACACCAAAAACATTTATTTCAATATACCTGGTTACCTTTTGGTGTGTCTTCAGCACATGCTATTTTTCAACACACCATGGAAAGTTTGATACAAGACATATCCGAAGTATGTACCTGGATCAGAAACAGAAACTATTGGAAAATCTCAGCAGATCTGACAGCTCTGTGGAGAGAGACAATAGAACTACCGTTTCGAGTCTGGATGACCCTTCGTTAGAGCTTGATGCTGTCAGACCTGCTGAGATGTTCCAGCATTTTCTGTTTTTGTTTCAGATTCCAGCATCAGCAGTATTTTGCTTTTATCTTATGTATATACCTGTATGATGTTTTAATAACAGGAATTTCCCCAGAAAAGCATTTGACAAACCTCAAAAAAGGTGCTTAAGAGATTCAAAAAGGTGGGGATGTGACTTAAAAGGGAGAAGTGTACCTTTCAGGTGCACGAGGTCGCTTATCTTGGATTTAAAGTCAATGCCAAGGGGCTACACCCTCTGGAAGTAAAAGTAAGAGCGATAAAGGAAGCACCAGCCCACCTAGAAATGTGTCAGAACTGAAACCCTTTTTGGGCATGGTTAATTATTAAGGGCGGTTTACACCAAATCTATCAACATTATTGGCATCATTACACCAGCTTTTATAAAAAACTCAGCATTGGTATTGGGTCAAATCACAAAATGAAGCTTTCAAGAAGGTTACACTTATTTTATAATCTTCAGACTTGCTAATCCATTTTGACCATAAAGTGAGATGACTTGCCAGTTGGTATAGGGGCAGTTTTATCTCATATAATGGAAGATGGTGTAGAACAGCCCATTGCCTTTGCATCAAGAACCTTAACTGATGCCGAGAGAACATACTCCTACATTGAGAACAATGGGCCTGCCATCATCTACTGAGTTAAAAAATCCCTCAGGTCTGTTTATGGGTGTCACTTTGTGATCATTACCAATTGCAAACTAATTATATGGTTATCTGATGAAGACAAGTCTATTCCTCCTATTGCATCAGTCAGAGTCCAGTGGTGAGCTTCACTCTAGCAGCATACAACTACTAGAGAGCTCCAATACAAACCAAGTACCAAAATATCGAACACAGATACCCTATGTCACCTTCCACTGCATTGAATGATATCACCATCATTAGTACAAGAAGTAGTGTCAGCCCTCAACTTCTTGGATGCACTACCAGTTTCATTGAAGCCGATTCAGAATTGGACTCAAAGAAACCCAGTCCTGTCCAGAGTGAAGCGGATGGTTTTCCATGGATGGCATTTTGGTATGTCAGACCAATTCAAACCTGTCCAGCTCCGCTGAAACAAACTGAGGTGTGAGGATGGAGTGTTGCAGTCGGGGTCTAGAATGGTGGTTCCTGGTCCAGCAAGAGGAACGTCACTGCAGGAATTGCACAGTGCTCACCCAGGTCAGACTAAAACCAAGATACTCGCCAAAAGTTGTATTTGGAGGCCAGGTATTGACAAAGATATTGAAAATTGAGTCAGGTGCTGTGATCTATGCCAATCGCAACAAACACTGTCTCCTTCAGCTCATTTGCATCCATGGGACTGCCTTGGCTGACCTTGGGCAGGGTTACATGTGGATTTTGCTGATCACTATATTTCTAATTATTTTTGATGATCATTCCAAGTAGCTGGATATTCATGAAATGAAAACAGCAATGTCATCTGCAATGCTTGAAAAACTACAACAAATCTTCACTACAGTTGGCCGCAAGGTAGGAAAAGGCCTGGTCTTGGGACTGCAACACCAGCTGGGGGTCCCACGTGGTCGGCTGTGGAAGTTCTGGTCTCTGATATTGGCACTGCCTTTATGGGAGCAGAGTTTCAGCACGTTATGCAAAATAATGGAATAAATCATGTGCATATGGAACCCTAACACACAGCCTCAACTACTTAACAAAAAGACTTGTCCTTATATTAAAATCAGCAATGAAGAAACAGCTGGGCACACCATTATGATTGAAGTTTGCTAGATCCTTCCTCGCTTAGAAGATGACACCCCACATTACTACAGATTATCTCTTGCAGATTACAATGGGGTGGCACCTCCAAACCAGGCTTAACCTGGTGATTCCAAATTCAGCGGGGAAGGCAGAAACGAAACAAGGTATACAAATGTTAAGGGTGATAAGTAATTTGAGGTAAATGACTTGGTATTCATCAGAACTTTAATTTTGTCCAGTTTGGGTCCCTAACAAAAACAGTCTCGGTGTCCTATCCAATTGACCTCCAAGGAGAAAAAAATAAGGAAACATATAGGCCACAGAAGGAAGAGAGAAACTAACACAACACAAACAGAGCAAGTTATTCCAGAAGCACCGACCTGAATTCCTCCAATATTGCCAAGTTCGGCGGGACTGTTTATTTCAGAGAAAGGCCCTCATATTCACATGGGAACTGGAGCAGATATCTGCACGAGTGCACCTCCTAAAATTCAATTCAAGGCATCACTGGCTTGACTGAGGCAGAGCTAACCAGAGAGCTGAGACATCCTCAGAGAATTCGGAAGTTTCCAGAACATGGTGACTTCTTGCAAGCTCTTTCCAGCATGCCCTCTAATTCTAACTTTTACTTTTGTTCTATACTTATAAAACTTTAATTCTTTTAAACTCTGTGACAATGCTTTAATTCAATCTCTTACCGATTTGGTGATCCTTAGGACTCAGAAAACTCCTGACCCAAAGCTGACCTGGACCAGCTGACCATGGCCTCAGAAGCCAAACTACAGCCTGACAATGCCCACTCACAACCTGCCTATATCTCTTTGCAGACTCTTTGTATCCTCCTCACAACTCGATTTCTTTCTTATCTTCATTTTGTAAGCAAATTTGACTACAATACAGTTGGTCCTTTCACCCACGTCATTATGTAGATTGTAAATATTTGAAGTCCTAGCACTGACCCCTGCGACACTCCACTTATCAGTGTCTCAACCTGAAAATGACCCATTTACCCTGACTTGTTATTTCTTGTTGGTTAACCAGTTCTCTATTCATGCTGCTATATCACCCCCAGCATCATATACTGTTGTCTTGTAGAACCTTATCAAGTGCCTTTTGAAAATCCAAATACACGATATTTACTGGTTCCCCTTTATCCATTCTGCTTGTTACATGCTTAAAAAAACTTTTATAAATTTGTCCAACGTGATTTCTTTTACACAAAAACATAGAATCCCTACAATGCAGAAGGAGGCCACTCAGTCCATCAAGTCTGCACTGACTCTCTGAAAGAGCACTCTACCTAGGCCTATTCCCCCTGCAAACAGCTCCACAAGAGGAAGGGCAATCGGCAAATGTGCAACAACCACCAAGGAATCTCGCTGCTCTCCATCACAGGAAAAACCCTTGCAAGAGTCCTGCTAAATCGTCTGATCACTCATCTGGAGCTGGGCCTGCTTCCAGAGTCACAGTGTGGCTTCCGCAAAGGTCGTGGGACTTTTGACATGATTTTTGCTGCGCGCCAACTTCAGAAGTGTCAGGAGCAGAATTGCGAGCTCTACACAACATTTGTTGACCTCGTGAAAGTCTTTGACACTGTAAGCCGACAAGGCCTGTGGAGGATCATGTCAAAGGGTGGCTGCCCCCCCAAATTCATTCAGATGGTACGCCAGTTCCATGATGGCATGATGGCCAGAGTACTGGATGGCAGAGAATCCTCTGAGGCATTCCCAGTCACCAATGGCATCAAACAGGGCTGTGTGCTCGCACCCACACTGTTCAGCATGATGTTTACTGCCATGCTGAATGATGCCTTCCAGGACAATGTTCTTGGAATCAGCCTCAATTAAAGAGTGGATAGGAAGCTTTTCAACCTGAGGAGACTTCAAGCTATTACCAAAGTGAAGGAGACTGTTCTGAGAGACTTCTTTGCTGATGACTGCGCCGTGTATATTGGCTCAGAGCCAGAGATGCAAGTCAGTATGGACAAACTTTCCACAGCTTGTGACAACTTTGGACTCACCATCAACATTAAAAAGACTGAAGTCATGCACCAGCCTGTTCCTCATGCACCTTACACAGAGCCCATAATCACAATCAAAGGGCAGAAACTACAGGCAGTGGACCAGTTCACTTATGTTGGCAGCACCCTCTCCCAAGCAGTGACTATTGATACAGAAGTTAACTGCAGAATAGCAAAGGCAAGTTCTGCTTTTGGTAGACTGCGCTCCATTGTCTGGGAACATCGAGGAATCAGCCCAGCAACAAAACTGAAGGCCTACAGTGCCGCGGTACTCACTACCCTCCTGTATGCCTGTGAAACGTGGACTGTGTATCAAAGGCATGCAAGACAGCTCAATTATTTCCATGTGACTTGTCTTCGCAGAATATTACGCATCAGATGGCAAGACAAAGTACCAGACACTGAAGTTCTCTTTAGAGCAAGTCTACCATCAGTCCACACACTGCTGATGAGAGCCCAGACCCGGTGGGCAGGTCATGTCATTTGTATGTCAGAAAAGCATATACCCAAGCAGCTCCTTTTTGGGGAACTCTCTGCTGGAAAACACTCACGTGGAGGGCAGAAGAAATGTTTCAAATACACATTCAAGGCCTCCCTGAAGTCGCTTGGCATAGACACGACCACCTGGGAAACACTGGCACAAAACTGCCCTACCTGGTGCTGCCTCATCCACAAAGGCTGTCAAGCTTATGAAGCAAGGTGTATTGCTGAAGCACAACTTAAGCGCGAGCTGCGCAAATCCAGAGCCACCAGCGCAACAACTACAGTGTCTACACAAGTCTGTCCAATATGTGCCAGGACATTCCGTGCCCGAATTGGCCTGATCAGTCATCTTCGGACACACCGCAACCAGCCTCAAAATAACTAATGGTGTCGAGGTCTTCATCGATGACGATGGACGAACAACAACAACTCCCCCTGCCCTATCACCGTAATCCCACGCATTGATCATAGCCAATCTGCCTGCCTGCACACCTTTGGACTGTGGGAGGAAACCGGAGCATCTGGTTTCCTATGTAGACACAGGTGAATGTCTAAGCTTCACGCAGACAGTCACCCAAGGCTGGAATTGATCCCTGGTCCCTGCACTGTGGGGCAGCAGTGCTAACCTTTGTGCCACTGTGCCACCCAATGTTGATTCTGTTTGATAATATTATTTTCTAAATATCTCTAATAATGGATTCTAGTACTTTCCTGATGACAGATATTAAGATAAATAGTTTCCTGCTTTCTGTTTCACTCTGTCCTCCATGGAAATGTTACATTTGAAGTTTTCCAATCTGTTGGGACCTTTACAGAATCTGGGAAATTTTAGAAGGTTACAACCACTGCATCCATTATCCATGCAGCCACTTCTTTTAAGACTCTAGGATGCAGGCCATGATGTCCAGGGACTTGTCAGTCTTTAGTCCTATTAATATTCCCATTATTTTTTCTCCTGTGATAGTAATTGTTTCCACCCCTGCCTCCTTTTGCATCTTGGTTTTCCTCTATTCTTTGGGTTTGAGTCTTCTAAATGTATACAAAATACTTGTTCATATCCTCTGCTATTTGCTTATTTCCTATTACTAATTCCCTAGTCTCACTTTAGCTATCATTTTTTTCCTTTTTATATACCTGAGCAAGCTTCTACTGACTTCTGATACTTTTTGCTTATTTTCTCTCATGTTCCAATTTCTTTTCACTGAATCATTTCTGGTTTCTAAAATTTTCCCAACTTTCTGCCCCACCACTAATCTTTGCAGCACTATATCTCTTTTCTTTCAATTTGATACCAACCTTAACTTTCCTCCCATCTTTGTTTTGGTTATTCTTATAAAAGATCTTCTCCAGCCTGATCAGTTCCCTTCACCACAGTTGGAATAATAAAAGTGTTAACTTTCCTTTTCCATTCTCCCAGTTGCTACATTTCCATCATAACTGTTTCCTCAACTGAAGGCTTCCTTCGCCATGATGAGCAAGACCCTCATGCATGTCCTTTCCAATTTCTGCAGCTCTAACCTCACTGTTTCTCTCCTTTCTGTACCATTCACTTTGTCCTAACTTTACATCTCACCATTGCATTATCCTCTAATGTGTTGCCATCACCAAACACATCTACCCCCTCCCTTTCAGTATTCTAAAGTGACTATTTCCACTACAACACCCTGTGGGTCACTCTTCAATCAACTGAACAATTAAAGCAGTGAGCTTTGTGAACTGCTTTCAATTTAATACTCCATTTATCGCTTATGGCGTTGTCTCTTTCATATTGAGGAGCTTAAATGCAAGTTAGCTTTGTGTCTGTCTGCTTTGTGAGAACACCTCCATTTTTTCTGTAAGCCTGACTCTGAGCTTCTGGTCATGTGTTTATTTTAATTCTCTCTGTACTCTCCCTCTCTGACCTCTCTGTTCTCAGCATCCTACACTGTTTCAAAGAAGTTAAATGTTAGTTATAGGAGTAGCAACTCATCTTTCGATTACTTTACAGCCCTCTGAACTCAACATTGGATTCAGATCGTAACCTCTGCCCCCATCTTTGGACAACAACTGTTGGTAACTGTTCCCAGTTACACCTCTCAATCCATCTTCAGTTTCTTTATTTGTCCTACTTGCATCCTCTCGGCTTGCACCAACACCCACTTTGTAATTATTTTCTCCTGTGTTCCATCGCCCCATAGACTTACCCTATTGTCCTTTCCAATTCATTCTTTCTTTTCCAGTCTGCGCACTTGCTTAAAATCTGTTACATCTCTAACTTTTTCTAATTCTGGGAAGATCATCAACCTGAAAAGTTATCTCTCTTTCTTCCTCCACAGTTGCTGCCTGGCCTGCCTACTTTGTCCAAAGTTTTCTGTGTTCATTTCAGATTTCCAGCACCTGCAATATTTGGCTTTTGTGTTAACTTTGCATTCTCTTTTTGAATGCTGACTATATTGTATGAACTTCTAGTTTTATCTCAGAGTTACCAAAGTGTGCTTTTGGGTCCGCCATGATTTTGTTACTACTGCAAATCATGACCCAAAAATGTCAAAAGCTTTAACAGAGGGCACAAGAAAAAAAATGCTTCAAATTCTAAATGTTTCATAAAATCCATAGACCTCTGCCCCTTTGACAAAGTGCATTTACTATCAGCATTTGATTAAGACCAGCTACGCAGACTTTGTTACTTAGCAAGATCTTAATTTGCAAATGTTCTTATTCATGTAACCTTTATGCAACATTACCCCCCATCACCCCCACCAGCCTCTCCTGTTATGAAAAGTTACAGAATTTTCCAACTCTTCCAATGCTCTGTTTTGTGCTGGTTCTTCTGCAGTCACATCTCCAAGGAATTAAACAATCTTAATGCATTGCATAATGATGAACATGCCATGAGTGCACATCACTCACACTGCCTCAAGGGAAGTCACAACATGCCAACTTGGAAAATGTAAAGAGAACACAATCTGAAAACTATGACCCGGAGTAGGGGTCCTTGATCTCTGGGAAGCTATAATATAATCTTTTTGTTTAAAAAAGCTGTAAGTTTTTTTAAGCAGTTCAAACCAAAATCCCAAGTGTTTTTCAAAATTTCCTAACCACGCCTTGAAGCTTCCATAAGGAATATGTCTCTAGGCAAATAAATGCAGTTATTCAGCTTTGCTAGATGCTGCCCTCTCCACCTTAAGAGAAACCAGAGGACCTGAGCAGTTCTAAACTTTGGAAAATATTTAAAGGAACAAATCCTCCACAGGGAACATTTACAAAAATTCAGTTCCGCAGGTATCCCAGTGGAGAAATAAAACTTTTAAAAGATCAAGTCCTGTGTTGAGTGAAACAGCTTAGGCCAGATACACTGCACTGGTTAAATTATTGTGATGATTGTGCAATAGCAGATTGAATTCTTCATGCTTGTACATCATCAAATTTGCTACAAAATAATAAATTATTAACTTATTCAAAACATATGAAAAACATATGCACTTTAAAGTGTAGAAAGGTGCAAGCACTGTGAATTCTGTGGTATATTCTAAGTATGATGTGGCAGATGTTCAAAGGTTGTGAGGCAACTCTTATTTCTTTTGGCTAAGATCAAACGTCAGGTCAAGCCCAAGATGGGGTACAATGCCTTTTCTTGTCAGCTTGGATCTTCTATGTCCCTCTTGTAGGGACCATGAACTGGATTCAATTTGAATTTCGTTTTTGGAGCAAGCAGGGAGATGGATTCAGGTTTGCCTGGTCCACTCTCTGCATTGGCTTTGTAACTTTAAGAATGGAGTACAAATTTTTAAAAAGCTTATTTTGTTTGCCAGATTGTCCTAGTTAATGCCTCATTTCAACAGAAAAGAAGCTGATCTCTGCTCACAATCTATAATCTCTCAGTTCAAGTTCTATTCACCTCTTCTTGTTGTGGACCCTGTTAGCCTCTACCTCAGTGGAAGGACAGATGTTGGAAGAGCAAAACAAAGTCTACTGTGACATGTAGGCAACACCTATAAGTATTTGGTACTTTCAACATATATAGCACAGAGTGAAATGACAAAGGCAAGAGAAAAATCTTGAACCGGTCACCCACGTGTAGATGATACATCCAAATTCTACAGCGATAGGAAACAGGCCAAGTGACAGGTATGGTTACACTGGAAGTCATAGCCCTCAACTTATACAGTCCTTAGATGATAGGTGGTTGCAAAATGTACCTGAAAGTTGCATTGACATCAGGCAGCACTATGTAATGATCCAGCTGCCATGCGTTTGGAGATGCACAACAGGCTGGTTTTCACTAGAGGGGCTGATAAAAGGAGGCATAAACAAAGATTGCCTCTCATGTTACTGCCCAACATACCGTGGCTGGGAGCGACTCAGTCTAGTGGAAAGAAAAGGCAGAAGGAAGCAAAGAGATACAAAGTTACCAACAAGACAGTGGCCTGCTAGAATATTTGTATCCTCTTTGATTGTCAAACCAGCAATAGACTTGAATGCTATTCATCTCCATCAGTTTTATGCATCAAATTGAGCAGGTTATGATTTAAACAGCGCCAGGCACACACCATGAAGAACCAGACATTAGTGTTTGATGATACCAGTCTCAAGATTGTAGAAAAGTTTTCATTCTTTGGCAGTGTGGTCTCTAGGGATGCCAGTATGGATGAAAATATCAGTGCGCATATCCAGAAAGCAAATTATGCTTTTTCATGATTGTGCCTGGAAACAGCATTAAGCTGTAGACTAAATTCAAAAATTGTCTTTGCCATTCTGCTGTATGGTTCCGAGTCCTGACTCTGGATGCCACATCAAAGCTCCGGAATACTTTCAGCAAAGACACCTGAGGCCCAATATGATATTTTGATAACAGGACAAAATCACAAACACTGAATTCCTTCATCTTGCTGATCTCAACAGCATGTGGACCATTCTCCAGAAAATTCAATTTAGATGGACAGGCCATGGATGACTACTTAATTCCTAAACAGATCTTCAGAGATGGAGATGGAGCTGTCTCAGAGCAAATGACATCATACAGTCGTAGAGCCATAGACGTTTACAGCATGGAAACAGGCCCTTTGGCCCAACTTGTCCATGCCACCCTTTTTTTAAAATCCCTAAGCTAATCCCAATTGCCTGCATTTGGCCCATAATTCCTCTGTATCCATCGTACCCGTGTAACTATCTAAATGCTTTTTAAAAGATAAAATTGTACCCGCCTCTACTACTACTTCTGACAGCTTTTTCCAGACACTCACCACCCTCTGTGTGAAAAAATTGTCCCTCTGGACACTTTAGTATCTCTCCCCTCTCACCTTAAACCTATGCCCTCTAGTTTTAGTCTCCCCTACCTTTGGGAAAAGATATTGACTATCTACTTTGTCTATGCCCCTCATTATTTTATCGACCTCTATAAGATCTCCCCTCAGCCTCTTACACTCCAGAGAAAAAAGTCCCAGTCTATTGAGCCTCTCCGCATAACTCAATTCATCAAGTCCTGGTAGCATCCTAGTAAATATTTTCTGCACTCTTTCTAGTTTAATCATATCTTTTCTATAATAGGGAAACCAGAATTGCACACAGTATTCCAAGTGTGGCCTTACCAATGTCTTGTACAACTTTAACAAAAAGTCCCAACTCCCTCTCAATGTTCTGACCTATGAAACCAAGCATGCCGAATGCTTTTTTCACCACTCTGTCCACCTGTGACTCCACTTTCAAGGAGTTATGAACATGTACCCCTAGATCTCCTTGTTCTGTCAGTCTCCCCAATGCCATACCATTAACTGAGGAAGTCCTGCCCTGGTTTAATCTATCAAAATACATCACTTCGCATTTGTCTAAAGTGGTTGGTTAAAACAATACAATAACACTCTAAAAAAGAGTCTTATAAATGTCTGCATTGCAGGCCATCTGTCTTGGGAAAATAATACAGCTGATCATTCCTTTGGAGGCAAGCACTGAAATTTGCTTCAGCATGCTTCATGGATCATCTATTTGGAACCGCCAACATCCAACATGCTCAGAGGTAGACCAGTGGTGGCGAAGCTGTAGAGGTTTCCCCAAAGATCAACAATGCACTGGCAGTTCTGTGTCCATGCTAATCCGAATGGGTCTCTGTACCACTTTCCCAGCATAGTTCCATGCAATTTCACCTGAAATGTAGTGGAAGGCTGGAAACTAGAACTCTAATGTGCCAAGCTCTACTTTAGCCCAAGAATTCCTTGGTACTTTTATTTGGGTTGAAGTATCTAAATACTCATACTTTTTCCAGACGGGCGCCCTGCATTATCGAAACCTGGCAACAATCACCAGATTTCTCAACTCACTGTGCAACTAATGAAATACACTTAATGCATAGACATAGTTATTTTGCAGGTACATATAGCAATCAGTATGTGTAAAGAAAGGTTTCACAAACAACAATGAGACAAATGACCAATTAATTTGTTTTTAAGAGACTGCTGGCGTTTTGTTGACCAGGACACTAAGAGAGTATTCTAATCTCATGGAATTGTTTGCATCTTCTTAAACAGGTACCTGTTAGATAGTGTTAGGACCCCTGTTCTTCCTGATATAGATTAATGACTTAGACCATGGTGTATAGAGTACGGTTTCAAAATGATAGACAATAGAAAACTTGGAAGCATTATGAACTGTGAGAAGGATAGTGTAGAATCTCAATGGGACACAGAAAGGTTGGTGGAATGAACATAAAAGTGATGGATGAAACTTAATGCAGGGAAGTGTGAAATGATTCATTTTGATAGGAAAAACACAATAAAATAAAAGGTACAATTCTGTTGTGGGACAAAATTAGCTGTCCAGCTGCTTTTGGACTCTGTCCCCTTGAGTGAGCAGACGGAGAATTTTGAAACTTGAACACAGCTTTTATTTTCATAAAATACCGAGTAACTGAGTTTAGCAGCTAACAGCTTATGTGATTATTAAACTGGTCTGATTATTAACCTTTTTAATTTCTAAAGGGAGTGCAAGAGCAGAGGGACCTGGATGTATGTCTATATGTTATTGGAGGTGCCATGACAGCTTAAGAGAGTGGCCGATAAAGCTTACGGTGTTCTAGACTTTATTAATACAGGCATAGATTTAAAAGCAAGGAAGTTAAGGTGTTGAGAACACCGGTATGGATTCAACTGGAGTATTACATCTAAACCTTTGCACTGCACTTTAGGAAGGATGCAAAGACATTGGAAAGAGGGCAGAAAAAATTCATAAGAGCGGATCTAGGGATGAAAAACTTCAATTATGTGGATGGATTGGAAAATTTAGGACTGTTTTCCTTCAAAATAGAGAAAGTTGAGAGAAAATTTGATAGAGGTATTCAAAATCATGAGGGATCTGGACAAAGAAAATAGGGAAAGATTTCCCACGGGTGGAAGGATGGAGAATGAGAGTACACAGATTTCAGGTAATTGTCAAAGGAAGCAATGAAGAAACAAGGAAAATCTTTTTCAGCTGGAATGCACCACCCTAGAATGTGGTGGAAGCAGGTTCAAGAGAGAATTGGATAATTATTTAGAAAGGAAGAATATGCAGGGTTATGGGGAGAACGTGGGGAAGTGGCACTAGGTGAATTTCTGCTTCAGAGAGCTACAGATGGGCTCGATGGGTCAAATAGTTTGCTTCTGTGCTCTAACCATTTTGTGAATCTGTGACGTAGCCTTAGTTTCACACTTCATCCATTAGGTGGCTGTGTCTGATAGCTAAGCTTTCACAGAGGCAAAGATGATTCTGAATTTTATAACTTGCAGTATAAAAGTGGAAGTTAGTTTGTTGCCAATTAAGGGTTTTGCAAAACCTTGTGAAAAGCCCATGTCTGCACTTTGTTTTGTAATGTTGCAATTTTGCTGATTCACAACAGTGACTTTCGTCAGTGTTAAAACAATTATGATTTTTTTTATGCTGTGGTGATTACAAGAATCTTTTGGGTTAATCCAATTTATTTTATATAGACAGATTAATAGTGCCAGGGTTCGATTCCATCCTTGGATGACTAAGTGGAGTTTGCATGTTCTCTGCGTGTCTGCATGGATTTTCTCTGCATGATTCGGTTTCCTCCACAGTTCAAAGCTGTGCTGCCAGATTTAGACTTGTGAGGCCCTAAGCTATATAAAGCTTGGAGGCTCCTTGTTAAAAAGTTACACCAAAAAGTCTCACAAACGTGTGTACCAAAACAGGACTTTGGGTCGCCACAAAAAAATTGAAAACATAATTATGCCTTTTAATGATTTAATTGCAATGTATTTAAAGTTCTTGTCAAGTTTGTCAGCAAAGCTGTTCTATGCTCTTCAGAGTTTTCATGACTTTTAATTGCAATGGGATTCACTAGTCAGAAAACCCACCAGAAGCTAGAGCTGCGGTTGATGTTGAAAAGAGCTTCCAGACAAAGCAGTAAACACAGCCAGTTGTTGGAGAGTACACTAGCCATTCCCGATTGTATATTTCACAATGAACTTTTCTGGACTGAAAAAGATCTTTTGAACAATATCTGTCTTGATTTTTGAATGACTGCTTTGAGTTTTCAAATCGGCCCTTCCAGTGTTGACACTCTGAAAGACCCTTAAGAATCCAGTATGAGAGTTCATCCTTGGTTAAAACACCCCACTGATCTACATCATTGAGTTTTGTGAATTTTGTTGTTTCAACTGTGGATGTCAGTTCTACAACACTCATATTTGCATCACTGCCAGTGTTTTCCTCAGCTAAGATTCCAGACTCTGTTGTCTCAGTAGCAGAGGCACTAGGCTGTGGTTGTTTTGGACTTTGCTGATCACCTTGGGTTTGTGGATCCTTATCTGTTTCTGGAGTAAAGTAACTGTCAACTTTTGGTAATTTTTTTGAGTTGCTCTTCAAGCTGGTGCTTTCTTTCTCTTTTCTGGTGTCCGCTCTTAACTGTTCTCTTCATTGTAAACCTTCTGAAATGTTGTGAGGCCCCTGCGGATTGTGAGGCCCTAAGCTGTAGCTTGTTTAGTTTATGCCTAAATCCAGCACTGTGTGCAGATTAGGTGGATTATCGGTGCTAAATTGCCCCTTAGTGTCCCAAGATGGGTAGGTTAGGGGATTAATGGGGTAAATATGTGGGGTTACAGGGATAGGGCAGGGATGAGATAGGCCTGGGTAAGATGCTCTGTCAGAGAGTCGGTGCAGACATGGGCTTTTCACAAAGTTTTGCAAAACCCTTAATTGGCACACAAATTAAGCTCCACTTTTACTGCAAATTATAAAATTCAGAATCATCTCTGCCTCTATGAAAGCTTAGCTTTCAGACACAACCATCTAATGGATGAAGTGTGAAACTAAGGCCATATCACAGATTCACAGAATGGTTAGAGTGCAGAAGCAAGTCAGTGTGCCTATCTGTGGCTCTCTGAAGCAGAAATAAGAACATAAGAACATAAGAAATAGGAGCAGGAGTAGGCCATCTAGCCCTTCGAGCCTGCCCCGCCATTCAATAAAATCATGGCTGATCTGAAGTGGATCAGTTCCACTTTCCCGCCCTCTCCCCATAACCCTTAATTCCCCTGTCTATCAGAAAACTATCTACCCGTGACTTAAATATATTTAGCGAGGTAGCCTCCACCACTTCAACGGGCAGAGAATGCCAGAGGTTCACCACCCTTTGAGTGAAGAAGTTCCCCCTCAACTCTGAACTCTGAAATTCAACTAGAATCATTTCCCCATATTCTCCCCAAACCCCACACTTTCTTCCTTTTTAGATAATTATCCACTTTCCTCTTGAACCTGCTTCTACCACATTCTCAGATAGTGCATGGCCTCCTTCTGCACTGCAGTGATTTTATAATTCTCTGATTTTAGATTTGCTGGCTACTCACATATAATTATTTTTACTGTGTAGACATGTTCCCCATTTAGTATGATAGGTTTGGTGCAATGGGTCTGAATTTTGCAGCAGTAGAACTGCTCATGTTACTTTCAAGATCTGTTACGTGATTTGTGAGTGGCTCAGTAGCACTAGCACTGGTCAAGCTGGCCGAGTCGTGAAGGGTATGGTTGTTAGATTGACCCTGCAGCAGTTAGTGAGGAAACCAACAAGAGGATAAATCTACTTGACCTCACCTTCACTGATCTATTTATCAGGGAATAATCTTCCATGACAATATTGGTCAGAATGACCATTACACAGTCCTTTTTTGGAATGAAGTTCCATCTTCATACTGAGGATGCCATCCATCATGTTCTGCAGCATTACAACCATGCTAAATAGATTGAGAACTGGGCAGCCAAAACCGTAGGCCTTCAATAGACAGCATTTATTCAAAACAATTTGTAACCTCATGGTCTGGAATATCCCATATTCTACCATTATCTTTAAGCCAGGAGTTCAAATCTAGTTCAATGAGGAATTTAGGAGGGCATGGCAGGAACAGCATCAAGCTTACCTAAAAATATGGTGCCAACTTGGTGAAACTACATCAGCTAAGTCCCAGATCATCACTGCAGGAGTTCCTCAGGATGGTGTCCTAGACCCAACCATCTTCAGCTTCTTCATAAATAATCTTCCCTCCACTATAAGTAGGATGTGCACTGGTGATTACACAATGTTCAGTACAATTCACAATTCATCAGACACTGAAGCATTCTATGTCTATATGCAGCAAGAACTGGACAACATTCAGGCACAGGCTGATAAGTGGCCAGTAACAAGTGCCAAGAAATTGCCACCTCCAATAATCCAACTATACTCCCTTGACATTCAATGGCATTACCTTCACTGAAAACTTCACACAGAACTACATGCCAAACAGCAAAAGCTACATTCGATAGACAAGACTAAGTAATTCCAGAATTCTGAGTCTCAGCATGCTCTTGTAGCCACAGTATTTATGTGGCTAGACCAGTTTATTTTCTGATCAATGGTAACCCCCTGGGTCATGTAGACTGAGGGGAACCAGTGGATGTGGTGTTTTTAGATTTCCAGAAGGCATTTGATAGGTGCCTCACAAAAGGTTGCTGCAGAAGGTTAGCGTACACGGAGTTGGGGGTAAAGTGTTACCGTGGATTGAAGATTGGCTATCTAACAGGAAGCAGAGAGTTGGAATAAATGGGTGCTTTTCTGGTTGGTAGTTGGTGACTAGTGGCATGCCGCAGAGATCTGTGCTGGGGCCTCAACTGTTTACCATATGCATAGACGACCTGGAGAAGGGGGCTGAGTGTAGGGTAACAAAGTTTGCTGATGACACGAAGATGAGTGGAAAAGCGAAATGCGTGGAGGACGCGGAAAGTCTGCAGAGAGACTTGGATAGGCTGAGTGAGTGGGTGAGGATCTGGCAGATGGAGTATAACGTTAGCAAATGTGAGGTTATCCACTTTGCAAGAAATAATAGTAGGATGGAATATTATTTAGATGGTGAAAAGTTGCAGCATGCTTCTGTGCAGAGGGACCTGGGGGTCCTTGTGCATGAATCGCAAAAACTCTGTCTGCAGGTGCAGCAGGTGATCAAGAAGGCGAATGGAATGTTGGCCTTTATCGTGAGGGGGATAGAATATAAAAGCAGGGAGGTCTTGCTGCAACTGTACAAGGCACTGGTGAGGCTGCAACTGGAGTACTGTGTGCAGTTTTGGTCCCCTTATTTGCGAAAGGATATATTGGCCTTGGAGGGAGTACGGAGAAGGTTCACCAGGATACCGGAGATGAGGGCGTTAGCTTATGAGGAAAGATGGAATAGACTGGGCCTGTACTCGTTGAAGTTTAGAAGGCTGAGGGGGGATCTTAAAGAGACTTACAAGATAATGAAGGGACTAGATAGGATAGAGGTAGAGAGATTCTTTCCACTTAGAAAGGAAACCAGAACTAGAGAGCACAGCCTCAAAATAAGTGGGAGGCAGTTTAGAACATTGAGGAGGAACTTCTTCTCTCAGAGGGTGGTGAATTTCTGGAATTCTCTGCCCATTGAAATGGTGGAGGCTACCTCGTTGAATGTGTTTAAATCACGGGTAGATAGATTTCTGATCGATAAGGGAATTAAGGGTTATGGGGAGCAGGCGATAAGTGGAACTGATCCACTTCAGATCAGCCATGATCTTATTGAATGGCAGGGCAGGCTTGAAGGGCTAGATGGCCTACTCCTGCTCCTATTTCTTACGTTCTTACGTTCTTATGTTCTTAATGGAGACCTCAGTGAAGGTAATGCTATTGAATGTGGCATTACCTAATGTGGGTTAGGTTGATTGGCCATGCTAAATTGTCTCTAAGTGTCCTGAGATGCGTAGGTTAGAGGGATTAGTGGGTAAATACGGTGGGATATGGAGGAAGGGCCTGGGTGGGATTGTGGTTGGTGCAGACTCGATGGGCCAAATGGTCTCTTTCTGCACTGTAGGGTTTCTATAAACATCAAAAAGAATCTCACATTCATTACACGGTCCAACAACAAGGCTAACATACCATTTGCCTTTCTATTTGCTTGTTGCATGTTAGTTTACTGTGATGCATATGCAACTCCACCCAGGTCCCATTGAAATACTAATATTTCCCAGTCCCTCAGCATTTAAAAAGCTTCTGCTTTTCTGTTTTTCCTACTAAGGTGGATAAATTCAAACTCTCTATCTGCCATGCTGTAGGCCATTCTCTGTATCTACTTTTATTCCTTTTTGCAGCTTCCTGGAGTCCTCCTTCCTTCTTATTTTGTTCCCCAACTTTATATGATCAGAACTTAGATACATTACCCTCAGCCAGCCCCTTGTCTAAGCCATGAATATAGATTGTAAATAGCTGAGAACCAAGCATTAATCCTTGTAGAATTGTTGTGAAGTTAGTGTTTGTGAAATTATAAAAAAAATTGTAAAATGCTAAGAGTTATAAAATCGCCTGTTATAAAAGATAGTTTTTTTCCGTACAATAAAAGAGATGCAGGTGCAAATGCAAGTACACTAAGAGCATAGAATAAAACATTGTATCGAGAGGTTAGGCATTAGTGTTGCCAAGACAACAGGCTGTTTTGAATTTTAACTCATCAATTTAAAATAGACATTTGAATAAACAGCAGTCTATCAGATTTGTATTTGATGTTTTGATAACTTGTAAACCAGTCTTATTATGGAGATGTTGCTGTTTCATCAGGGATATTATGGCCAGTTCCCAGAGAACCAGCCAGCAACTACCTCTGCCACAGCTAATTGCTTTTAGCCAAAGCCTTATTTGAAGAGAAAAGTACCAAAAAGAAGCCAGGGTTGCAGGCAGAAGAAATCAGCAAAGAAGATAGAAAATTCCAGAAAATAAAACCTGGTTGTATTTTGGGAATGACTAAAATTTCTATTTTTTATTAGTAAGTGGGAATTGTATCTATCTAAACAGCATTTCATTAGAATAGTGTTTTATTCAGTTTGTTAATAGTTTAGTTAATCTGTACACTGTTAGTTAGACAAATAAAGTGTTACTTGTTGCTTTACAGAGGGAGTCTCAGGTAGTTATTTTGAGTTGACCACTAAAAGTTGCAGAAGTCAGATTGTACTATTTCTCACACACTTAAACAGATTATGAGACAAAGTACTCCTCTTTGAGTTAAGTGGTAATTCTCAGAGAGGAGATCAACCTCCCCTTCAAAACAGTACCTTGCCTACCAACCTCAAAATAACCAATTTATTCCTGCTCTCTATTTTCTCTCCATTAACCAAGTTTCAACCATGCTAATATAATAACTCCACTTCCATTAGCCCTAATTATGAGTAGTAATCTATTGCATGGCACTTTATTGAAAGCTTTTTGATAATCCATATATACTACAAATACTTATCCAACTTGCAAGTTACAATCTTAAAAATTCTTCACAGATTTGTTAAACGTGATTTCTCGTTTATAATCTGTGCAATTCTGCCGACTCATACTATGATTTTCCAAATGTCCTGTTGTCACATCCCTGAAAATAGCTCCCAGCATTATCCTGACTACTGATATCAGGCTAAGTACTTAGTACTTATGTACTGAATACTTAATGATATCAGGCTAAGTACTTAGCCTGATATCAGTAGTCAGGATAATGCTGGGATCTATTCTCAGAGAGATATACCCTGTTGTCACATCCTGATTATGTTTGCTATCCACCAATCCATGGAGACTGTTTAAGAATCTAGAGAATTGTGGAAAATCAACCAATGCATCTTTATCTACATAGCTAAGGTGCTATTGCATAAAATTCTGTATTTGTCCTGTGTATTGATGTAAACAATGTTCTCTTCACATTTCCAGAATTTAAAATAATTGAGAGTAAAGCTGTAGTTTGTAGTTTAAAATTGATTGTTGAAAATAAATGAAGTATTCTTAGGGCAGGACCATGAATGAATATTCATGTTAAACTTTTCTTTCTAAATTAAAAGTGAGAAGTCAATGATCCCCAGTATTTACATCAATTTATCATTAACTCTTTCTAGCCCTCACGAAAGAGTGATGATCTGTCTACTGTTTTTATCTGAAACATCCTAGAAAGTGACAATATCATTTTCATTTCTCAACTCATGTGTATTTGGCGGAAGTGGAGATAAGGAATAGTAGACCTGGGCTCACTCACTCCTATCCTTATGCCAAGCTGTGCAAAGTCCTCAAAAGTTACAATTCTTCAAATTGATTTTGCTGGTCTGCCCCTGGGATGGCAGCAAGGGCACAGGTCCAAGAAACAGTAAGACATTTCTTCTTCTGTTTCTAAGCGAAGTTGTGGTATGCCTTAAAGATAATGTGTTTTTATGCATCACTTGAAGGAAAATGATGCATGTATTGTGTTCCATTTTTCATTTCACTTTTGTTTGAAGCAATGGAGCAGTGAGTACAACTCCTAGTGCTTCAAGCTTTCCAACAATGTAAATCTGTTCTCATGTGCCTCATCTGAATAAATCTGTAGTGAACCCACAATGTGTTCACACAAACCCTTATAAGTGATTATTTTCTTCTTTCCCATACAGCAAATAAGCTCAAGAGTTTATATCATTAAAAGAACACAACATGGTGTACAGCAGTGGTTCTGTCTACATGACAATGGTGGCAATGAATAGACATCTTTAAGGAAGGCTGTGACATGATGGCAAAGGTGGAAAAAGATTAAGTACAGATATGTCATAGTGAACAGTGTTAATTTCTGCTGTGCAATATGAGAAGACCCTCAATGTTTTGGTAAGAACAGAACAAAGTTGCAGAGTCAGGGAACATTGAAAATGCTGTATGGTGACTGTGAAGAGAAATTTTGGAGACACAGCTTTGAGCAATTGCTGAGATAAAAAGCCAGTCCGCAGACGCATCCCTTGTGATGAGTTTGCAGCGCACAACTTGTCCATTCCGTCATGGGATGGCATGTTGAGAGGTCCAGCCCCAGGTT
This sequence comes from Carcharhinus amblyrhynchos, assembly GCF_965287045.1. Taxonomy (NCBI): domain Eukaryota; kingdom Metazoa; phylum Chordata; class Chondrichthyes; order Carcharhiniformes; family Carcharhinidae; genus Carcharhinus; species Carcharhinus amblyrhynchos. The sequence continues at coordinate 40,883,880 of NC_137335.1, read as the reverse complement.
ATCTCAGTCAGGAAAGACGAAAGAGCAGAATGTGGGCAGATCCATAGCGAGCAAGGGAGAATCTAAAACAAAAAAAAGTCAAAAAATCAGGCCAGAGAAAGTTGTGGTGTAATGGACAGCATCAGACGTTGCTGAAAAATAAACTCTATTCAAAGCATTGATGCCATTACTTCATGGTGTGTTCCCAGTAGAACGCATCTTCATGGAAAGTGCATGAAAGTGGCTACACAACACTCATCCTCAGTGCTGCAGCAGAAAGGAGGTCAAAGGGAGCTTATTAGAATGTTCACAAAATTCCTCAGTTTGAATTGGACTGCAGCTGATCTATTCTCTGAATTCAAACTTTTTAAACAGAGTTAACAGAACTATGGTTTTTCAAATCAGGTGTGTGTAAATCAGACTAACAAGTCATAAAGTTTCACCTAGCAATTGGGAATGAAGGTCTACCTGGGTTGAACACATCAGAATTAACAAAAGAAGACTATCCCGGCTTGGATGACTGTCTGTGTGGACTCTGCTTGTTCTCCCTGTGTCTGCATGGGTTTCCTCTGGGTGCTCCGGTTTCCTCCCACAATCCAAAGATGTGCAGGTTAGCTGCATTGGCCATGCTAAATTCTCCCTCAGTGTACCCGAACAGGCACCAGTCTATGGCCAGTAGGGATCTTCACAGTAACTTTATTACAGTGTGAATGTAAGCCTACTTGTGACTAATAAATAAACTTTAAACTTTTAAAGAATCCCCAGAAGATACAGACTGCATTGGAAGGCTGGTTTGGAATCAGGCTAAACTTCCATTTTCATCACCTACAGTTCATGTCCTATTGTAAACAGCCTAAATAATTCATAAACTACTTTGTCAGCATTTGTGGAGAAAAGACTACTTACAGTCATAGAGTCATCGAGGTTTACAGCAGGGAACCAGGCCCTTCGGCCCAACTTGTCCATATGCCCCTTTTTTAACCCCTAAGCGAGTCCCAATTGCCCACATTTGGCCTATATCCCTCCATACCCAACTTACCCACGCAACAGTCTAAATGCTTTTAAAAGACAAGATTGTGCCTGCCTGTAATACTACCCTGGCAGCATGTTCCAGACACTCACCACCCTCCTGGTGAAAAAATTGGCCCCTCTGGACTCTTTTATATCTCTCCCCTCTTGGTGGTTATTTTCCAGACGTTGCTGGATTCCGGGGAAGTGCCGGAAGATTGGAAAGCGGCTAATGTTACGCCGTTGTTTAAGAAGGGTGCCAGTCAAAAGGCGGGGAATTATAGGCCGGTTAGTTTAACGTCTGTTGTAGGTAAAATGTTAGAATCCATCATCAAGGAGGAAATAGCGAGGCATCTTGAGGGGAATTGCTTGATAGAGCAGATGCAGCACGGTTTCGTTAAGGGGAAGTCGTGTCTGACAAATTTACTGGAGTTCTATGAGGATGTGTCTAGGGCGGTGGATAGAGGAGAGCCGGTGGATGTGGTCTTTCTTGATTTTCAGACGGCGTTTGACAAGGTACCTCACAAGAGGTTATTGCAGAAGGTCAGGGGGCATGGATTTGGGGGTAGGGTGTTAGAGGATTGGTTGTCAAATAGGAGGCAGAGAGTGGGGGTCAATGGGTGCTATTCGGATTGGCGGTTGGTGACTAGTGGAGTGCCTCAGGGGTCGGTGCTGGGGCCTCAGCTATTTACCATTTATATAGATGATCTGGAGGAGGGAACCGAGTGTATGGTGTCGAAATTTGCTGATGACACCAAGATTGGAGGAACGGCAAATTGTGCGGAGGGTGTGGAGAGTCTGCAGAAGGATCTAGATAGGCTGGGCGAATGGACCAGGAACTGGTAAATGGAATTTAATGTTGGCAAGTGCGAGGTGGTCCACTTTGGTAGGAATAATGGTATGATTTATTACTTACGTGGAGAAAAACTGCAGCGGGCGGCGGTGCAGCGGGACCTCGGGGTCCTTGTGCATGAGTCGCAAAAACCCAGCTTGCAGGTGCAGCAGGTGGTCAGGAAGGCGAATGGGATGCTGGCCTTCATAGCGAGGGGGATTGAATATAAAAGTAGGGAGGTCTTGCTGTGGCTATATAGGGCATTGGTGAGGCCGCAGCTGGAGTACTGTGTGCAGTTTTGGGCGCCGTACTTACGCAAGGATATTTTGGCCTTGGAGGGAGTGCAGAGGAGGTTTACTAGGCTGATGCCGGAGTTGAGGGGGTTGAGCTATGAGGAGAGGCTGAATAAACTAGGCTTGTACTCGTTAGAGTTTAGAAGAATGAGGGGAGATCTCATTGAGACGTATAAGATGATGAATGGGATGGATAGGATAGAGGTGGAAAGACTCTTCCCGCTCAGAAAGGATAGTAGGACTAGGGGGCACAGCCTCAAGATAAAGGGGGGGTGGTTTAGAACGGAGTTGAGGAAGAACTTCTTCACTCAAAGGGTGGTGAATCTCTGGAATTCTCTGCCCGTTGAAGTGGTGGAGGCTGCCTCGCTAAATATTTTTAAGACACGGGTTGATGGGTTTCTGATAAGAGAGGGGATTAAGGGTTATGGGGAGAGGGCGGGAATGTGGAACTGAGCCACGACAGATCAACCATGATCTTATTGAATGGCGGGGCAGGCTCGAAGGGCCAGATGACCTACTCCTCCTCCTATTTCTTATGTTCTTATTGTTCATTTTTCAGATGCAGAGATATCAGATAGAATTGTTGAGTTGGTGATTGCACCGGGGCATACATTCACCATGGAAATGTCCAGTATTTCAACAGTTCTGTAAGGCATATGGTAGAAAGGGCCATTGGCAGCAGCAATGCACCAGAGCAAAGACAGATGAAGCTACAAAAAGTTATGCACTGATCCAAATAGACCATAGACAATGGTTGACTTCAAGCAATAAGAATGACCATCCGCTTTCCTGTCAGAAACCTAAGATGATTGACAAACTAGAAAATGACAATGATGTGCATAATGGGACAAAGAGTGATGGGCATGTGTTTCACACCATTGCTATCATGCAACATGTTGATGTTGTCACACCATTGGAAGAGTTTACCAAGATTCTGATCTCATATCCTCAGAAGGTTGGCAACTATTCATTATTATCCATGTCTGTTAGCTGTTGTTTTAGAAGGAATCACTGCTGCACACCATGTTGTACTCTTACAGCCATAAAAACTTATTTGCTGTATGAAACAGAAGGCACCAATCATTTATAAGGGATTGGATGAATACATTGTGGGTTTATGACACATCTATTAAGATCAGGTACACGAGAACTATTTTACACTGTTGTAAAGCCTGGAGCACTACAAGCTGTGTTGTCTGTTCTGCTGTTAAAAGCAAAAGTGAAACTAAAACTGGAGCACACAATACATACATTATTTTCCTTCTAATGATGTATACAGACTCATGTTCATCGTCTCAAAAGGCATTGTATAACGCAACTACAAAATTAATGAAGAGACGTGTTCTGGTTAAAACAATCCGCCGGAAATGATTTGGTGAAAATCTTTGATTAGGGCACCACCAAGATTGCAATGTCTCTTGACCAGGATCCAAGGTTACAACTGCAAAATTAAATGCAAATCTGGTAATGTGATGGTCACATCACATCCACTTAGCAGATTGCCTAATTCATTGAAAATAGAAGATATATCCTTAGATCTACAAGTTGACTTAATTGACCCCAAACATGAAGACGTTCTCAAAATTGACCTCATACATTTTGTGCAACATGACAGAACTGTGGAAAACTACCATTGAAGGATACCCTGTTTCAATTCAGCATGACCGCGAACATGTGAGGTCATCTTGGGCTCATCAGGATAAGTTAAACATCTCCCTGGAGTCATTTTTAAATACAGTAAGAAGTCTCGCAACACCAGGTTGAAGTCCAACAGGTTTCTTTCGTAGCAAAAGCCACTAGCTTTCGGAGCACTGCTCCTTCAGCAGACGAGTCTCACTCTGATGAAGGAGCAGTGCTCTGAAAGCTAGTGACTTTTGCTACGAAATAAACCTGTTGGACATTAACCTGGTGTTGTGAGACTTCTTACTATGTTTACTCCAGTCCAACGCTGGCATCTCCACATCATGGCTGTCATTTTTAAAAACAGGCAGGTCATCATATTGGAATCTTTGTGACCTTATGTTCTTCAATGCCCATGTCATCACTCACACATGGGCATAGATCAGTCAAGAAAATCACAAGAGAGACAGTCTCTTGGCCAGGTATGAACAATGACTTTGAAATCATCAGCAAGAAGCATGAGAGATCATTTCTGACAATTGTCTACAATTTGTTGGTAAACTATTTCAGGACATGTTTAAGGAGTGGAGTATTGATCACACCACTTCATTTCCCTCAATCTGATAGGCTAGCTGAACAAATGATTAACACAGTGGAATCTTCAATTTTTAAATGTAGACAGACTAAGCAAGGTCTACTTATTGTGTTGTTACACCTGAGATTGACACCCTTAAGTGCGACTATTCCATCACTGGCAAAACTTATGTATCAATTTACCTACACACTATGCTCTGTCAGAAAATGGAGAGCAACTTTTAAAACTACAAGACAAAGTAACTACAAGAGAAGGGACTCCAGGATGGTAGTTTGCCTCCCTGGTGCCAGGGTCCTGGATATCTCTGAGCCGGTATAAAGCATCCTAAGACGGGAAGGAAATCAGACAGAGATCATTGTCCACATTGGCATGAATGGCATAGGTAGAAAGAGTAGTGAGGTCCTGCAAGGGCAATTTAGGGAGTTAGGTAGGAGGTTAAAAAGCAGGACCTCTGGGGTAGTAATCTTATGATTACTCCCCCTGCCACATGCAAGTGAGGCTAGGAACAGGGAGATAGTACAGCTGAACGTGTGGCTAAAGAATAGGTGCAGGAGGGAGGGCTTCAGATTCTTGGATCATTGGGATGTGGTCCAGGGATGGAGGGGCCTGTACAAGAAGGACGAGTTGCACCTGAACTGGACAGCAATATCCTGGCTGGGAGGTTTGCTAGTATGATTCGGGTGGGTTTAAACTAATGTGGCAGAGGGAATGGAAATCAGAACAATAGGCCAGTAAGTGTGGAGACTGGGGATCAGCATGGCACCAAGGCCAGACTGGCTAAAAGGAAGAGCAAGCTGAGAGAGTTCAAACTCAGTAGGTCCGGAGGTCTGCAGTGCATCTGCTTCAATGCAAGGAGTGTAACAGGTAAGACAGATGAACTTAGAGGGTTGGCTCTTGTGCGGAACTTGGATGTGGCTGCGATTTCAGAAACTTTGTTAAGAGAGAGTCAGGACTAGCAGCTAAATATTCTGGGATATAAGTGTTTTAGGCGAGACAAAGGGGAAAGTAGAAGAGGTGGGGAAGTTGTAATGTTGGTGAGGGAACATATTACAGCTATACAGAGTGAAGACACCTTGGAAGAGACATGTAATGAGACAGTGTGGGTAGAACCCAGAAACAGGAAGGGGGCAGTCACTATAATGGGGGTGTATTACTGGCATTCCAACAGAAGAAGAACAGGTATATAAGCAGATTTTCGACTGATGTAGAAAAAATAAGGTGGTTGTAGTGGGAGACTAATTTTCCTCATATTAGTTGGAAATCCCTGAGGGCTATGGGTCCAGATGGTGAGGAATTTGTTACATGTGTCCAGGAAGGTTTTTTGGAACAATATGTGTATAGTCCAAGCAGAGAGGGGGCTACAGTGGACTTACTACTGGGGAATGAGCCCAGCCAGGTCATCAAAGTTGCAGTAGAGGAACATGTGGCGAACAGTGACAACAATTCTCTAAGCTTTTGCATGCTATGGAAAAGGACAAGTCTTGTTCTCTGATTAAGTGCTAACTACCACCGGATTAGGCAGGATTTGGAGGCTGTTGTTTGGGAGAGGCTGTTCGAGGGTAAACCCACATTTGGCATGTGGGAGTCTTTTAAGGAGCAGTTGATCGAGTACATTTCAGGCATGTACCTATGAAAAGGAAGGCCAGGAAAGACAGGATTCAGGAACCATGGATAACCAGGGAAATTGTGAATCTAGTCAAAAAGAAAAAGGATGCACACATGAGGTTGAGGCAACTAAAAACAGATGAAATACTTGAAGAATATAGGCAAAGTAAAAAAGAGTTCAGGGAGTTAGGAGGGCAAAAAGGAGTCATAAAATGTCCTGGCAGACAAGATTAAGGAGAATCTCAAGGCTTTTTATACATATATTAGGAACAAGAGGGCAGCTAGAGAAAGAGTTGGTCCACTCAATGACAAAGGAGGGAAATTATGCATAAAACCAAAGGAAGTGGATAAGATCCTTAATGAATACTTTGCATTGGTATTCACAAAGGAGGGGGACTTGTCGATTGATAGTGTCTTGGAGGGATGTGTAAACCATTTAGAACAAGTCATCATTATGAGGTGAATTAAAATGAATTAAAAAGCATTAAGGTAGACAAATCCCCAGGATCAGATATCATCTATCCCTGATTACTGAGGAAGACAAGAAATCAAGGCTGCGATTCTCCCATCGCGATCTGCAACTTTTCTGGTGAGTCGTGGTGGGAGATGTACGTCAAAGACCTTGTACATGCATTGGGAACGTCTGCGCGTCTCCCAGAGCCGGCAAACAGTTGCCAGTCAGACCGTGCCGGAAACTGGCAGGAAGGCAGTTAAGTCATTTGAATCTTTTTAAAATGTATTTTAAAAATGTTTTAAATGTGACTATTGGGAACTTTTGGGTGCTGATTGAATCTCCCGCCCCACTATGTCATTCCGGCGAGGTTTAGACTAGCTCCTCACATTTGGGGAACTAGCAGGAAACCCCGCCTGAATGAGGTTGGGGGAGCAATCGGGGGCACTCCGGAGTTGGGTGGGGAGGGTGGTGCCCCCTGGGCATGGGCACCCTGCCAGTTCCAGCCTGTGCCCCATGGCACTGCCCAGTGGGCAAAGTGCCCATGCCCAGGGAACACCTTGGCACAGGCCATTGAGCATCGGGCTGTGCCAATGGTGTGGACTTATTGTGGGTGGGGTCTAGGGGCAATCAGTGGGGATGGGGGGTCTCACTGCCACTTTGCAGACAGGATCGGTCTGGACAGAGGGAGGGCAGCAATTAGGACAAGCTGGAGGAGGTGGACTGCCAGGGTGGAGGGGGTCTGGCCTCGGCGGGGAGGGGGTGTTCAGCAGGGGAGGGTCTGGCGGGATGAAGGGAATGGAGGATCGCCACTGCTGGGGGGGGGTGGGGAGGTGAGCTGTGCATTGGAGCACTCCGAGACCTGGGGGGCGGGGTGGGGTCAGGGTTGGCCCAAGACTTATTGTGGGGGGGGGGGTAGGTTGGAGGGGCAGCACTGCAGGGGTCCTGGGCTGGACAGCAATTGGGCCACTGCGCATGCGCAGAGTCCCAGAACTGTCAAGCTCTGACGTGAGTAGCCCCGCCCCCCAGGTTTTTAATGATATTCACGACTGGGACCTCTGCAGTGCACAGAGTGCGGAGATTCGGGTGAGAAGCTGAACTAAAAAAGTCAGATTTGGAATAGTTCTACCACCAATTCAGCACTTTTGGGAGAATCATGGCCCAGATTGCTGGGCCTCAGCAGAAATCTTTGTTTCCTCATTGGCCACCGATGAGGTCCCAGAGGACTGGAGGAAAGCCAATGTTGTCCCTTACTTAAGAAGAGTAGCAAGGATAACCCGGCTAATTATCGGCCATTGAGCTTGATATCAGTGATAGTGAAATTGTTGGAGAAGATTTTTAGAGATAGGATCTGTGCACATATGGGACTGAACGGCTTTGTTAGTGACAGACAGCATGGTTTTATACAAGGGAGGTTATGTCTCACCAATTTAATTGAGTTTTTTGAGGATGTGACAAAAACGATTGATGAGGGAAGGGCTGTGGATGTTGTCTACATGGACTTTAGTAGAGCATTAGACAAGGTCCTTCATAGCAGGATGGTACAAAAGATTAACCGCATGGGATCAGGGGAACTAGCTAGATGGAGTCAGAACTGTCTTGGCCATAGAAGACAGAGGGTAGCGGTAGAAGGTGTTTTTCTGAATGGAGGTCTGAACTAGTGGGTTTCCACAGGGATCAGTGGGACCTCTGCTGTTTGTACTATATATAAATGACTTGGGAGAAAATATAACTGGCCTGATTAACAAATTTGTGGATGATACTAGATTAGTGGAGTTGCACATCGTGATGAAGATTGTCAGAGAATACAGCAGGATATAGATAGACTGGAGAATTGGGCAGAGAAATGACAGATGGAATTTAATCTGGACAAATGCGAGGTGATGCATTCTGGTAGATCCAATTCATGTAGGAGCTATAAAATAAAGGCAGAACCATCAGGAGCATAGACAGAGAGAGAGAGATCAGGGCGTGCAGTTCCACAGATCCTTAAAAGTGGCAGCACAGGTGGAAAAGGTGGTGAAGAAAGCATATGGCATGCTTGCCTTCATCAGATGGGGGATCAAGTATAAAAGTTGGCAAATTATGTTACAGTTATATAAAGGTTGGTTAGGCCACATTTGGAATACTGTGTCCAATTCTGGTCACCACACTACCAGAAGAATGTGGAGGCTTTGGAAAGAGTACAAATAAGGTTTATCAGGATATTATCTGTGGCGAGATTATCTCCCTGGAAAGACAGAAGCTGAGAGGTGACTTGATAGAAGTTTATAAAATTATGACAGGTATAGATAGGGTGAAAAGTTGGAAGCTTTTTTCCAAGGGCAGAAATTACAATTACAAGGGGGCACAAGTTCAAGGTAAGGGGGAAAGATTCAATGGGGATGTGCAGGACAAATTTTTTACACAGAGGGTGGCAGTGGCCTGGGATGCATTGCAAAGTGATGTGATTGAGGCAGATCTGTTAGCGACATTTAAGACTTATCTGGATAGACACGTGAACAGACAGGGAATAGAGGGATACAAGCGGCTGGATAAGACAATGTGATCGGCGCAGGCTTAGAGGGCCGGAGGGCATGTTCCATACTGTTCTTTGTTCTTTGTATGCTCTGTCAGAAACTGGAGAGCAACTTTCAAAACTACAAGGGAATGTGACTGACATGCATGATAAAAATGCAGGTACAGAATTGCCAAGTTTACAGTTGAAACAAATTTGCATTCAAGATTCCACAGAAGGTATGTGGCAAACAGCTGAGTTGACGAAGATTTGTCCAGAACCAAGATCCAATGAAGGCATTAGACAAGATCCCAAAAGCAGCCAGATACAACATTAAAGAATGAAAGTCCCACAGATCACTGTGAGAAACTAAAGGCATTTCCAGACAAGATTACCATCTCGAGATCTTAATGTACAAGCAAATTATCTTTATGCTTTAGAGACACATAGATACATTAGTTCCATGCAATTATGTAGTGGTGACTAAACACGAACATGTATTGAAAATAATTATACTACTTTGGAAGATAGGATAAAGAACTTTAAAAAAGAAAGGTGGATGTTGTATGTTTTTAAGAGGATGAAGATGTGTCTATATGCATCACTAGAAGGAAAACGTGTATGTAGTGTGTGTTCCAATTTTGGTTTCACTTTTGCTTTAAGCAACAGAGCAGACAGCACAGATCCCAGTGTCCCAAGACTTACGACAATGTAAAACTGTTCTCATGTGTCTAATCTGAATGAAAGAACTCACAATGTGTTCACCCATTCTCTTATGCGGGATTGGTGCCTTGCGTCTCAGACTGAAAATAAACTCATGGCCTAATATCTTTATAAGAACATGACAGGTTGGCTGAGAGAATAGAGGGATAACTCTCAGTCCTTTCCCAACATTGCTCCTCATTTAACCAATGTAAAACATGAAAAAGTAGCCTGTGGTTACTCGATCTCTGATTTTCAATGAAACATTTTACAGGTATTTCAATTCAGTATGGACAACCAAATGTGGTTCCTCAACCAAAAATAATTCTCTGTCCAATACATATATTAATTATTCTGAAATTTATTTTGAAACATCGGTTAGGGAGCCTTCTTTCTCTGTTTTGAATATAAACTTCCTTACCTTTGTGTGAAACTGAAATTGTTATTCAAATTAGCATTAGTAGCTCCATAAAAATAAATATATTCTTCCATAAAAACAGGAATAAACTAAAATTAACTCTTCCTTTGCCCAAAGGTTTGGTCAAATTAATAAACAAACAGCTCCATCTCATTTCTTATTTTTAAATTATCTCTGGCTAAATTTGTGCTGTACTCTCTTGATAGAAACCATTTCTTACTAACATTGACCTTACTCACTGCTTCTGACAAAAGGCATTTCCTCCTGCTGATTGACTGCTTCCTATAAATACTGAACCATTTCCAAGTGACCTGGGCACAATTTTTGGTATTGGACATTTTCCAATGCAAATAGATATGCTTCATGTAAGCTGAAGTCAAACTGTACGTATGTATACTTAACTGTGCAAAATAAGAAAAGAAGCAATAACTAATCATGACATAATAGAGGGAGTTTATAGGTCACTGTGCCCTCAGAAAGTACAACATGTGCTCTCTCTTGTGGATTCAGGTGACAAAAATTGAGTTATATTGATTAAACATCTTACAGAAGTTGGTCTTTCACCTTAGGTTGGGGACAACAACTGTGTTTACAGTCACATACTGCTACTGATTCTATCGTCTTGTAAATGGATCTACTTGCCTATAAAGCTTAAATCACAAAGCGATAAAGTCTAGCATTTTGGCTGTAGTTTAATTTTTTGTTACAAAGTGAATTGAAAAGATCCAGCAAAAACGCATCCTGTTTCTGTTCTGGACAGGCACTGCGAACTCCTTAAGTGGCCTGATGTGATACAGTGCAGGTTCAATCAGAGTCTTACATCTGATATCAACATTAGTGGTGGGGTTATTTCAAAATATCTGTGCTTTCATAATACAAAACTGAACACCGCCTCTAAATTGAATAACCAAAGTAACATTTCCAACTTACAGTTAATCAAATGCTCAAATATTGTGGAAGGATTTTAATTTTATATTTACTTTCTTTCAGACTAAACTACAAATGCAATTATCAAAAACTTGAAATAATCTTTCAGTTTGGCTGGTCAAAAATCAAATAGGTATGATTCTCTGATATTGATTAAATCTAAATATGTTCTAAATGTGAGTGAACAAATTAAGATATGACTGGGAGCAATGGAATTTACATTTTATTTTATCATTGCAGCACCAGTTAATAATTCTTCAACAATAAATTAATGAGGGATTTATGAATGGCCTTTCTAACAAGTGGAATAAACTGATGATTCCATTATTACTTTCAATATCTTGGGATGTGTTTTGAATATTCAGTGTATTTTTAAAATGACAACTGTTCCTGTTCACTGCTTCTTCTGTTTATACATTTGATATGGGAATAATTTGGTTTCAATTTTTATTTTGTTTCAATGAGATTTATCACAAGTGTCAAATCCTTCAGTACTGTCACTCTGGTGTATGAATTACCTGCTATTTGATTTGATTTGATTTGATTTATTATTGTCATATGTATTAGCATACAGTGAAAAGTATTGTTTCTTGCATGCTGTACAGACAAAGCTTACCGTTTATAGAGAAGGAAGCAAGACAGTGCAGAATGTAGTGTTACAGTTATAGCTAGGGTGTAAAGAAAGCTCAACTTAATGCGAGGTAGTTCCATTCAAAGGTCTGATGGCAGCAGGGAAGAAGCTGTTCTTGTGTCGGTTGGTACATGACCTCAGGCTTTCATATCTTTTTCCCGATGGAAGAAAGTAGAAGAGAAAATGTCCGGGTGTGTGGGGTCCTTAATTATGTTGGTTGCTTTGCAGAAAGTGTAGACAGAATCAATGGATGGGATGTTGGTTTGCATGTTGGATTGGGCTACATTCACGACCTTTTGCAGTTTCTTGCGGTCTTGGGCAGAGCAGGAGCCATATCAAGCTGTGATACAACCAGAAAGAATGCTTTCTATGGTGCATCTGTAAAAGTTGGTGAGAGTTGTAGGTGACATGCCAAATTTCCTTCGTCTTCTGAGAAAGTAGAGGCATTGGTGGGCTTTGTTAACTATCGTGTAGACATGGAGGGATCAGGACAGGTTATTGATAATCTAGACACCTTAAAACTTGAAACTTAAAAGCAATCTCATTCTCCAGATAAGATTAGCCATTATTTTGAAAACCTAGCAATAGAGATGTATTAAACACATACAAACTTTCAATCTTCAAACTCTTTATGAGTATTGATATATTGTAGTGAAAAGAGATTCACTTAACACAGCAACTTCATTTATACCTCCCAGGGAGGGCAGCACAGAAGATAATATAAAATAAAAAGTGCAGATCTTGCAATGCACTACAATCCCTCCTCACTTAAGAAAACTTGCATATTAAAATGTAAAATGCTACATGTACATAATTTCCCAGAATATAGTGGGGAGATGATGGCATTGAAGTAGTAATCCAGAAGCTCAGGCTGAAGCTCTGGGAAATGGGTTCAAATCCCACCATGGCAACTGGTAGAATGTTTATTCAATTAATAAATATGGAATTATGAGTTCGTCTCAGTAATAATCATGAAATCATTGTTAGTTGTCATAAAAATGCTGTCCTATCCTTAGGGAAGGAAATCTGCTGTCCTTACTTGGACTGACTTATATGTGGCTCCAGATGCACAGCATTGTGGTTGACTCTTATCAATCTTCTGAAATGACTTAGCAAGTCACTAGGTTGGACTTGCCAGCGATACCTGTACCCCAGCCAATTTTTAAAAAAATTATGAGCAATTAACAAATAGGAAGTTTAACACGTTACTGTAATCACAACCAAAACATATGGTCGATACTTCCATAGTAATTTATGTGTAAAAATGTTTTTCTTAACATCAGTATGTGTTTAACAAAAATATAATTTGACAATAAAAAATAAAAAGAGCAACTTATTTCTTCCTTTTTCTCCTCATTTCAAATACCTTTATTCTCTTTCCATCGGGGTATCTCTTTCCATTTCCATTAGCTTGACTCGTTATATAATTGAGAAATTTACTGTGTATCATATGCTTGTGAGTTTCTGTAGTAATTTCTTTAGCAGACACAAGTATGCCATTTATGTAAAGTATTTCACAAGTAACTCAGTGACTAGAAATGGGAAAGCTCAAAGAACATTCACATTTACAATTATAATTTGGGCCTCCTTGCTCAAAGACCCCTTTGTGCTCTCTTAGCACTTTCTCAATAAGAAGTCTCACAACATCAGGTTAAAGTCCAACAGGTTTATTTGGTAGCACAAGCTTTCAGAGTGCTACTCCTTTATCAGCTGAGTGGAGAGTGGGTTCACAACAGGGCAGGTACAGACACAGACACAATTACCCATTGCAATTGAGTCTGTGTCTATATATGCCTTGTTTGTGATCCCAGCCCTCCACTCACCTGATGAAAGAGCAGCACTCCGAAAGCTCATGATAACAAATGAACCTGTTGGACTTTAACCGTGTGTTGTGAGATTTCTTATTGGGCCCATCCAACGCCAGCATCACCACATCACCACTTTTTCAATGTCAGATATGTTCTTTCTGATCTCTGTTGCAAAAAACACATACAGCCAGTTTAACGGTATCTCCTTAAAATAATTCCTTCCCATCAGGGATACTTTGTTCTCCCCTACAACTATCAGTGGCATGCAATAGAATTGTTAGACTTCACCTTGGAGAATAAGTAGTGAAGCATAGTCTTAGTCATATAGGGAAAGCCCCTCGTCTTTGTTAGAAAGCTTTATCCACCAGCGAGTGAGAGAAAGAACACTCTGGAAAGTGTGGGTTGGAATAGGATCCACTAGAGTTGAAGCCTTAAAGTTGCAAAGAGATTTGTACGTATGGTTAGAGTTAAGTTAACTGACTAAGCTAAAGTCTGAGAGGACGCTGTGAGTCAAGAGACGAAGGAACCAGGAAAAGACCCCAGAATTCCCAGGATCCAAGGAAAAGACAGGCAGACACATGTTGAACTTATGCATCATGCCGTGCCTCAACCGATGAATAGTTAAGTATTAATCTTTAATAGCCAATAAACTTTGTTAATTCACCCCCCCCAAATTACTGATGTTGCTCAACAAGAATGTTCTTATGCTAGGGTTTACCATTGAGTCCAAATCCCTAGAGGATCCATCATCATTTTCCAACCTAACAATAACTTCACCTAAAACTGGAATAATTTTAATGGAATAATTTTAATGGAATAATCAGTCTGTTTCACACCAGATTTATGAAAGGGATTGTGATTTAGGGATTTCTTGTATGATCTGAGATAACAAATGCAGATAAAGTTACATCAATGATGAAATTAAATTGTGAATTTCTAACTGTGGATGTTGGAATTATATCTTCAATCCTTTTACTCCAATTTTCACGTGAGGATTTTCTTGCTCGCTGACTGAGTACAGCTCTTGCTCTTCCTTCTTGCTGACGTTGATTTCTGTTTCTGTTCCTATCATATGCACATTTGAGGATTTCCAGATTCCTGGGGTGCAAATCTCCAAAAAAAATGTAAGGCTGGAATTTTCCCCCCAAAATTCTAAGTGTCGGATTTGCGTGAAAACTGGAGTAAATCACACTGTTTCTTTTCAGTGGGAGTTTCAAAATGGATCTCCCACATTCTGTGCACTACAGAGTGCACTAGCGTGAGTCACTCCAGAATTCAAGGGGCAGCGGCCTATCCCCACTGGTGAGGCAGGCAGCATCGCACTGAGAGAGCCATTGTGCACACTCTGATCAGTCTGCAACAGGATTGGCACATGCGCAGTGGCCCTGCACTGCTGCCTTCCCAATTGCTGGCCAGCTCAATCGCTGACCAGCCTCGCGACCCCTGCAAAGCTGGCCCTCCACTCCCTCCATAGCCTGATCACTGGCTCTTGACCATGTACCCCCCACATCCCAGACCCGCTAATCATGTTTAAAATATATGGTAAAATACATTACTATAATTTATCCGCCTCCTCACTGATTTCTGGCGCAAATGTGACCCCACCGGAAATTTGGTGCTGGGAGATGCTAGTGGGCCGGAACGCTCAGCATGGATCCACACGTCTGGTGCCACTGGAGAATCGCCCCCTACATGTCAAATTTGTAGGAAAACTGGAGTAAGTCATGCTGGCTTTTACAGTTGGACTTCAGAGAAGAATCAGCCACACTCTGTGCACTGCAGAGTGATCTATTGTGATTCATTCCAGAATTCAATGGGCAGAATTCCCACTGAGACTAGCAGCACAGTGCTGAGTGGGTCACTGCACATACACTGATCTATCAGCTCCGAGATCGATGCATGCGCAATAGCCCCTGTCTGCCAGCCTCCCGTTGCTGACCAGCTCAATTGTTGGTCAGCTTCACGACGCCTACAATGCCAGCCCTCTTATTCCCCTACAGCCTGATTGCTGGCCCCTCGAGCATTCCTGGTCTGCCCCGACCCATCCCTCCCACCCCCCACCTCCTGGGCCTTCTCCATCTCCAGCAGCCCCTCCCCACCCCTACCACCCCCCAACAGTTACAGTACCCCCTCCCCCATAGTGGCAATGCCCTCCTGCACCTCTGACCACCCCCTCCAGCAGGCTGATCCCCCCAACTGCCGGCCTCTCTCTCTCCCCCACCAACCCTACCTGCAGAAAGGGAGTGGGAACCCCTATCCCACTAGGCCCCACCCCCATAGGCCATGCCCCCTTGACACTGACTCATGCCCCGTGGGCCAGGCCAAGGTGCCTCCGGGCATTGGCACTTTGCCCTTTGGGCAGTGCCAGAAGGCACAGGCTGGCACTGCCAAGGTGCCAATGCCTAGGATGTTAGCCCCCGGTGCCCAACCCTCTGGGGTATCACGATTGGCAATGGGAGCACCAAAATTCTGACTGAACCTGTGAACCTGGTTTCCAGGGCTTGGATTCCGTGGAAATCCAGTGGGTCTCTCTTGTGGCTCAGGAAAAGAATCTCTTGCAATTTGCTGTCACGTCCATGACTATTACCTCATTGCAGGCCTCCTTCTATGCCACATTTCTGTCTTTACTTGTGTTTTACTGGTCTTTAGGACTTCTAAAAAACATGTCTCTAAGATTTATTTCCATGTTTGTGCCAAACCTAGAGTGATGAGAGAGTTTCTTTAATTCAAGAATATAATCTGCAACAGTCTCACATGGCAATTGCTCCTTTTCAAACTCGGAGAACTCTCTTCTTGGTCGTGCCTTAGTATGAGTTGAGAATCTTATTCATTTCAGGATAGTTCATAGTATGGGATCTCAGGGACAACATTGGTTAGACACCAACTCAAATGCATCTGCCCCCATCATGGTGAGGAATTTATCCTTAACTATTCGATTCGCTTTTGGTCAAATGTGTAACCTTAATTCATAATTACACTAGTCTTCTTTGTTAGGACTGAATTCCACCCTTGTCCCACAAATATACTTTCAGCATCTCTTCTTTCAATTATGTACCATGTTGACTCATTGTTTACCTGGTACGATGTGAACACATGAAGGAATCTTTTAAATCGCTCAAACCTCCTCAAAATCAACTTATTGAAGTTCCAAAAAGTGTGTCACAAAGTTCTTCACTTTGTAATTTCCCAAACAAACTGTAACAAAGAATTCCACTCTATCCTTGTCATCTGTGTGTTGTGTCTTGTACTGTGAAAGGATTAACATGTGGACAACTAGCCATTATTGAACACCTCCCCAACAGACAGGGCAGCGGACAGAGCAATATAGCAACGTCTCAAACCTTGCCATAAACTATAATGTCATGGAACTTGTCAGTTAAAACATTTAGGCTGGAATTTATTGGTCTTGCACGCCCTTCTGCCAGTGAGAACAGAGAATTTGGCACTCAGCTAAATCTCCGTTCACTGCAGCAGGATCAGAGAATTCCAGCCATCATAGTTCTGTGTTTTTATATAAGGCGCACTATTAGATTATGCAACTTTTATAAACATTGATGTTTTCAACAGTATGGAGAGAAAAACCCTCGTTACTGCCACTGCTTAGAATTGCAGTTATCATCACAAAATAAACAGGGATGAATAAGGGCCTTACCACGGTCTGACCTACACATGACTGCAGACCCATAGCAATGTAGTTGACTCTTAACTGCCCTCTGAATTGGCCTATCATGCCATCCAGATCAAGAAAATTAGGGTTGGGCAACAAATATTGACCTTGTCAGCAATATTCAAATCCCAAGAGCAAATTATAACACATATGAAGTGAGCTTCTGTGGTTACAGACCTGTTGAATGTCGAGGAAGTAGAAGCCCTTCACTTGATAAATCTGAGTGGGAAGTTGCTGAGTGCCTTAATGGCCACCTGAGTACAATTAGTGAGTCCCATCTTACCACACAAAGTCAGCGCTATCAGGGCCTTGCCCACAACAGGCAAAACATCAATTTGCATTTTTTTGCGTTCATCACAATATAATTAGTGAGCTTCAGTCCCAAACGTCCTAGCTCACTTATCTTAACCACCTCGCTTGCTGCAGCTGGAAACGGTCAGGAAAACACCATGTATAAAAGTTGTTTTCAGGCAATGGTGCAGTGAGGGTGAAAAAGGAGGTGAGTCTCTACTTTCAAACTGTTCATTGCTGCTTGATGGGGGGGGTTGTTTCATGTTGTGTTTCAGGTGGTGGGGGGTGGGGTGGGGCCTGTGAGCGTAGGGGGGTGAAGGGCTGTTGTTTCTCACAGGGTCCGATTTCAGACTCTCAGCACGGACCCGGGTCTGAGTGTTGACCTCGGATCTTAGTACTGTATCTGGGTCCTAGTGCTGGCAGCAGCAAGCTCTGTTGCTAGTGGGGGAATGGGCTGGGAACTCTCTAAAATTAAGCAGCACTGCTGGGGACCATTACTGCATGGGTTCTGGGGGTGTGTTTGCACGTGGGGAGGGAATAGGGAGGTTGTGTTCCCATTGTGGGGAGCTGTGGGGGGTGGGTAATGTGGGGATGTGCGTTGCTGCAGGTCTGTGGGGTTATGGGGAGTTGGTGTTGCTGGGGGTCTATGGGGGGTATGGGGAGTGTGTATTGCTGGGGGTCTGTAGGGGGTGGTATGGGGAGTGTGTGTTGCTGGGGGTCTGTGGGAGGTTATGGGGAGTTGGTGTTGCTGGGAGTCTATGGGGGGTACGGGGACTGTGTGTTTTTGGGGGTCTGTGAGGGGTAGTATGTGGAATGTGTGTTGCTGGGTTGGCGGTGAGCAGAGTTCTTTAACCTCTCCATCTGTTTCTCCCCTTCCCCAAATTCCACCCTTCTCTTCAGGGGGAAATGCTAGCCTGTGCCCTTTGGCATTGCCCAAAGGGCAAAGTGCCAGTTCTTTTGGTTGCTGCTGGAACTGAGGAGGAGGATGAATTGTGGACAGAAGATCCCAGGCCATACCACTAGCAGGAGTAGAGGGAGATGGCCACTTGGGACAGGATGTGACCACCATTCACATTGAAGGGGTGGGGGGCAGGAGGGCAGGGGGGCAGGAGAAGGAGGGAGCAGAGACCCCAGCACTTCTGCATGCAAGTGTCCTTCAAACAACTGTCGGACATTTCCAGTCATTGATGGTTCCACCTCTGAAGGGAGACAGTGCACCACCTGTGCCACTTATTGCTGGACCTGGCATCTTGGGGCACTCACTCTCGCTGGCTGTGGAAATGACGGCCGCCTTAAACTTTTACACTACCGATCCTTCTGGACCACCAGTGGAGACCTTTGTGGTGTTGCACAATTGTCCGTCTACAAGTGCATGAAGGAGGTCACGGATCCCCTTATGCCTGGGCTGGTCAGTACATTAAATTTGACCTGGACAAGGCCCAGCAGGAAGTCAGGGCTGCAGGATTCACAGCCATCGCGGAGATGCCAAAGGTGCAGGGAGACTATAGACTGCACCTACGTCGCCCTCAAGGCCCTAGTGAAGAATCCAGGAAGATTCATGAACAGAAAAGGCTTCCATTCAATAAATGTGCAGTTGGTATGTGACCATCAGCTGAATATCATGCACGTCTGCGCCACATACCCTAGCAGCGTGCATGATAGTTCTATATTGAGGAGCTTCGATGTCCCGGAGGTCTTTGAGGAGGAGCCCAGGGTGCAGGGATCGCTCGTGGGGGACATGAGTTACCCACTTTGGAGTTGGCTGATGTCGCTTGTGCAGAGGTCCGAGACTGAGGCGGAGACCCGATATAATAAGGCCCATGTTGCCACTCGATCAACAGTGGAGTGCATTCATAGGGCTCCTCAAAATGCAGTTTAAGTGCCTGGACCACTCTGGTAGGGCTCTACAATATAACCTCCTGATATTGTCCTGCACTGTGATTGTGTGCTGTGCCCTACACAACCTGGCACAGCAACGAGGAGACCTTTTGGAGAAGGTGGATGTGGAGGACGAGCAGCTGGGCTTCGCTGGGGAGGTGGGTAAGGAAACACTAAACACCCAGGCAGGGTCCTGCGGTGGCGGGGGAAGGGAATCTGTCCTGGGTTCTGGGGATGTCATGGCAGATGTTGTAAATTGCTGCCAATGCATGCCACCCACTACAGCCAGTAAATGATTTGAGCACCTTGATTTTCCCAGTGGCAATGTGCTGAGGGGCCTCTCACACTGACATCAATGTGCAGGGACCCTAGGTGGCTGTTGGGGTAAGTACATTCCTGTTAGATGCTAATCTGAGACAAATGGGATGAAATAACATTTATTGATACCAGTAAAAGTGCCTTCAAAATAAGTGATAATATAAAAATATGTGAACATGAAACTTATTCTATCTAATTTGTGTTGCCCTTCATCTGTGCCATCTTAGTGCTGCTACAACTTATTAACTTTATATGGTCTACCACTACGTCTTGGTGTCTCCCCAGTACATCAGAGGTAGAGGTGGCCAGCTGCCTACTGTACCACGTGACCTATGATGCCCTTGGTGTCCTCTGGAGGGCCTGGATCTTAAGGGCCCTGGCAGGCTTCCAGATGTTAGGGACATATCCATGACATTGTCTTCATCCAGCCACCCATGAGATACCCTGGTGTCAGGAAGGGGGGAGTCAGAAGGTGTAGCCCAGTTGCAGTCTCCTGGATGGAAGGCCCTGGCATGGGTGTGAACCCTTCCTTCTCCCTTAGGGTTCCTGTGGGCCCCTGGAGTACCATCTGCGTTCTTGCCAAGGTGGTCGATCCTGTGCAATGGGCCCTCTGAATTGGGGGCCATCTGTCAATGGCAGCAGCAAGTTCCCTCTGAGACCTGGCCATGCTCTGCAGCTCCTTGGCCAGTGACTTTCTGTTACTGGGCCACGTTTTCAAGGGCTGCTACCACAGCCTGCTGTGTCTTAACGCTGTCCCACTGTGTCTCCTGCAAGCTCTCAAGCCTCTCAGCCATGGGCTGCAGAACCTTGAGAATCCTGTTCAGTCTCTTATTTGTGGTCTGCTGTAACTCAGCTGTAGCCCTCTGGGACTCTGCTGTAGCCTGTTGTGACTTATCATAGAGAGTCATAGAGGTTTACAGTATGTCCATGTAAACCTGTCCATGCTGCCCCTTTTTTTAAACTCCTAAGTTAATCCCAATTGCCCACACTTGGCCCACATCCCTCTATAAGCATTTACCCATGTAACTATCTAAATGCTTTTTAAAAGACATAATTGTACTCACCTCTACTACTGCCTCTGACAGCTTGTTCCAGACACTCACCACCTTCTGTGTGAAAAAATTGCCCCTCTGGACACTTTTGTATCTCTCCCCTCTCACCTTAAACCTGTGCCCTCTAGTTTTAGACTCCCCTACCTTTGGGAAAAGATATTGACTATCTAGCTGATCTGTGCCCCTCATTATTTTATAGACCTCCATAAGATCACCCCTCAGCCTTCTACACTCCAGAGAAAAAAGTCCCAGTATATTCAGCCTCTCCTTATAACTCAAACCATCAAATCCCGGTAGCACGCTGGAAAATCTTTTCCACGCTCTTTCTAGTTTAATAATATCCTTTCTATAATAGGGTGACCAGAACTGTACACAGTATTCCAAGTGTGGCCTTACCAATGTCTTGTACAACTTCAACAAGACATCCCAACTCCTGTATTCAATGCTCTGACCGATGAAACCAAGAGCAGAGAAGCTACGACATCTTCTCTGGAGCTTTCAACATGTCATTGATGAAGATGAACATCTCGCCAAGGCCATCCCCATACACCCACTTCTTGCCTTCAAACAACTGCACAATCTCAAACAGATCATTGTCCGCAGCAAACTACCCAGCCTTCTGGAGAACAGTGACCACGACACCACACAACCCTGCCACAACAACATCTGAAAGACGTGCCGGATCATCGACATGGATGCCATCATCTCACGTGAGAACACCATCCACCAGGTACACGGTACATACTCTTGCAACTCGGCCAACGTTGTCTACCTGATATGCTGCAGGAAAGGATGCCTCAAGGCATGGTACACTGGGGAGACCATGTAGACAGTACGATAATGGATGAATGAACACCGCTCGACAATCACCAGGCAAGACTGTTCTCTTCCTGTTGGGGAAGACTGCAGCAGTCATGGGCATTCCGCCTCTGATCTTCGGGTAAGTGTTCTCCAAGGTGGCCTTCGTGACACACAACAACACAGAGTCGCTGAGCAGAGACTGATAGCCAAGTTCCACACACATGAGGACGGTCTCAACTGGGATCTTGGGTTCATGTCACACTATCTGTAACCCCATGACTTGGCTGAGCTTGCAAAATCTCACTAACTGTTCTGTCTGAAGACAATACACATCTCTTTAATCTGTGTTTAACGCTCTCTCCACTCACATTGTCTGTACCTTTAAGACTTGATTACCTGTAAAGACTCGCATTCCAATCATTATTTTGTAAATTGAGCTTGTGTCTTTATATGCCCTACTTGTGAAGAGAACTCCCACTTACGTGACGAAGGAGCAGCACTCTGAAAGCTAGTGGCTTTTGCTACCAAATAAACATTTTGGACTTTAACCTGGTGTTGTGAGACTTCACAACAAAAGGCGTTTGATAAGGTGCCTCATGAAAGGTTGCTACAGAAGGTTACGGTGCATGGAGTTGAGGGTAAGGTGTTAGCGTGGATAGAGGATTGGCTGTCTAATAGAAGCAGAGAGTTGGTATCAATGGGTGCTATTCTGATTGGCGGTTGGTGACTAGTGGAGTGCCGCAGGGATCGGTGCTGGGGCCTCAGCTATTTACTATTTATATAGATGATCTGGAGGAGGGGGCTGAGTGTAGGGTGACGAAATTTGCTGATGACACGAAGCTGAGTGGAAAAGCAAATTGCGTGGAGGGTGCGGAAAGTCTGCAGAGGGATCTAGATAGGCTGAGCGAGTGGGCGAGGACCTGGCAGATGGAGTATAATGTTAGCAAGTGTGAGGTTATCCACTTTGGCAGAAATAATAGTAGGAGGGATTATTATTTAAAAGGCAAAAAGCTGCAGCATGCTACGGTGCAGAGGGACCCGGGGGTCCTAGTGCATGAGTCGCAAAAACCCAGTCTGCAGGTGCAGCAGGTGATCAAGAAGGCGAATGGAATGTTGGCCTTTATAGCGAGGGGGATAGAATGTAAAAGTAGGGAGGTCTTGCTGCAACTGTACAGGGCACTGGTGAGGCCGCAGCTGGAGTACTGTGTGCAGTTTTGGTCGCCGCACTTGCGGAAGGATATATTGGTCTTGGAGGGAATGCAGAGGAGGTCCACTAGGCAGATACTGGAGATGTGGGGGTTGGACTATGAAGGGAGACTAAATAGACTGGGTCTGTACTCGTTGGAGTTTAGAAGGATGAGGGAGGATCTTATAGAGACATATAAGATAATAAAGGGGATGGATAGGGTAGAGGTAGAGAGATTCTTCCGGCTTAGAAAGGATAGCAGGACTCGAAGGCACAGACTCAAGATAAGGCAGGGGGGCAGTTTAGATCGGAGTTGAGGAGGAACCTCTTCACTCAAAGGGTGGTGAATCTCTGGAATTCTCTGCCCGTTGAAGTGGTGGAGGCTACCTCACTAAATATATTTAAGTCACGGGTAGATAGGTTTTTGATAGACGAGGAGAAAGTGGAGAAGTGGAACTGATCCGCTTCAGATCAGCCATGATCTTATTGAATGGCGGGGCAGGCTCGAAGGGCTAGATGGCCTACTCCTACTCCTATTTCTTATGTTCTTATGACTTCTTACTGTGTTCTATCAAGAAGCCAATTTTATATCCAGGATTTGGCAACTGATCAGACTCTGCCACTCATGGTGGGGATTTCCCTTGCCTTATGCTTTCCAGTGTCAACGCCATCCTTGAAGTGTTGGCCTAGGAAGCATGCAAAACAGGCAAAAGCTGATCTGCCTGAAAGATTTGGGACTCCTTCCAACAGCCTTGCGCTTGGTCCTTTGTGGCTGTCAGCCCCTTCCGCATTTCCTGGCTCTGTTGCTGCATCTCTAGCAGCTGAGGGAGAAGTGATCGCAGAGGTTCAGCATGTAGCCTGGGGCCAGCTGACTCCTTGTCTAGGGACTCCTGCATGCCTGATGCCTCAGACGTTCCCTCCTTCACCCAATGTACATCAGCAGATGTGTCATGTGGACCAGAGTGTGACCCAGATGCCTCGCCACTAACTTGACCCACCAATGTGAGAGTCTCTGGGATGGTGAACTGAGAGGTGGAAGCTGAAGCAGAACTGGTGCCGGCCTTGGAGATCCCATCATCCACTTCCTCCAAGGAGTCTGCTGAGCTGTCAGGGGCAGGATGGGCGGGAGCAGCAGTGGAGGCCGTGATGTCAGATGGTCCAGGCGATTCGCGGTCCCGTCCTGCAACAAGTTTGAGTGCAAAGGAGGGAGAGGAATCTGGGCTGCATGCAACTTACTTGAGACATCTCCAATGAGTGGAGGATTGGCAGGCGCTCATTTCTATGCTCCAGCTAAACCATGCTATCACTAATGATCCGCATCCCCTCCTCTCCTGCCAGCCCCAATGCCTGCTCCTCAAAGTGGGTGAGGACCAGATCTCAGGCACCCTACCCCCGTCTTCACCCTCTCCCAGTGGTTATGTGCATTCTCCTCCTGTGGGGACAGAATAAACCATGTAAAGTCTGATGGCACGAGTCCTGCAGGGTTTCAGCGGGTGGTCTTAGATGGCCAGGGTTGTGATACTCTTGAGGGGGAGGAGGGAGGTGCTTAGGGGTCAGGGAACGGAAGCATGCAGGATATTAGAGGTGGGGGGATATGGGGGTCATTTAGGAGGAAGATGCTGGGTGAGGTTAAATGTTCACCCTTGCTGCCTGGATTATTCAGTTTCTTGCAGCATTGCTCCCCGGTTTTCCTGGCCAGTGCCCTGCCACTAATACAAGTAGCCACCAGCTCCCAGGCTGTGCTTCCATTCCTTCCTCTGGTGTCCTGCTGAGTGGAAGAGGATGTCCTGCTTTTCCTCCACTGCCTCTAGCAACCTGGCCAGATCTGCATCCGAAAAACAGGGAGCTGTCATCCTGGAGGCCGTTTCCTCCTGCACCGCCTGCCTGTGTCCATCCTTGGGGTTTTTATGGAGCTCTCCCTTGTTAGGGCCGGTCAGCTGCAGTTTGGATGAGTCAGGGATCCATTGGAGCATTCCAGTGAGTTTAATGCAGTTTGTTTTGTTACCATGGCGGGGAAGCAAAGGGAACATTTGCAGCTGTGCTGATGGGGGAAGAAGGGGGTGGGGGACTTGTGCCTCTGTGATGATCAGGAGCAGGGGGGGAGAAAAGGCCATGTCACTCAGCCATCAGGCCTTGTGGGGGGGGGTTGATGAGCGGGCTATGTGCAAGGGGATATGGGAGGCATACAGTAATGTTGGGGGAGGGTCTCTGATGCCCATGGAGGGGTGGCTAAAGGGGAGACTGTATCTGGCCCAGGGGTGTTTCGTCAGGAGAATGTTTTTTGTTTAGGTCTTTCTGCACGTGTGCAGTTGGTGACCCCGATCTGAGCTGCATGCTGTCTGGTGATTTAAGCCCACCCACTCCTCCAGTGGCTAGAAATGGTCTAGCCCATACTCTCAAAGATTGATTGCATAAGATTGGGCATGAAAACTCATCCAGAAAACGGACCAGGAATGCTCCCATTTTCACACCAGCTGGACACTTCAAAAAAACTCATAAAATTCTGCCCATAGTCTCCTGAAAAACTGGTTTTGGTCATCTGCTGGTAGCTGCATCTTCAGCAGCAGATCCTGAGTTGAGGAAATGACCTTTGTTGCCTTTCCTTCCCTATGGCCTCTTCATAGTGTGTTTCCCATCATTGCCACTGAACTCAAAAATCTAACAGTCTTGCTCCTTGCTCTTACGTTCTGTGGTGCTGATTCTCTTCAATGCCTGAGCACCGTGTCTACTCTCCCTGCCACCCATGCAGTTCCAAGGGCACCTCCATACTATGCTAATTCCCTTTTGCCCTAGTAAGCCAGTTATGGGACAGGGCTGATGCCTTGGGACAGCCATGACTGGCTCCCCACTCTTCACATATCTCCTTTCAGTTGATCTCTTTCTGAAGGTGTTTGAATGTCTAGCCTTGACAACGTCCCAACAAGGCTCTAAATAGTTTTAATTGGCTTCTATTGGGAGGACAGCAGGATTTCAGTCCAACCTCCACTGCCCAAGTAAACACTGCCGGTGCCAGGAATGACATCCTGTAATTGATGTGCCTCTGGTGCTAATATTTTTGGGGCCTGCCGCCTCTGGTCCCCATTCCCAGCTTTATGATTGGGGGTGGGTCAATTATTAAGCCCATAATCTACATTGATTCTCCAGTGCCATTGGACTACTAAGAAGCTATACTGAAGCCCTTTCTGCCTGTCCATAGTTCCTATAACACTACTCAAAGAGGAACAGGAAATTCTTCATGCATTCTGGTTATAAGTTTATTTGTAGTGTCACAAGTTGGCTTACATTAACACTGCAGTGAAGTTACAGTGAAAATCCCCAATTTGCTACACTCCAGCACCTGTTTGGGTACACTGAGGGAGAATTTAGCACGGACAATGCACCTAACCTGTACGTCTTTCAGACTGTGGGGGGAAACCGAAGCACCTGGAGGAAACCCACACCGACATGGGAAGAACATGTAAACTCTACACAGACAGTGATCCAATCTGAGGGTTGAACCCAGGTTCCTGGCACTGTGAAGCAGCAGTGCTAACCACTATGCCACCATGCCAATTAGTATTCTTCCTCTGCAAAACTGGTCATTCATCTTGTTTGCAGTGCACAAAGTGGTTGCCATGTTTGCCTCTTCCAAAGTAGCAATTATACTATCAAAGTAGTGGATGTTTTGAGATATGATAACCAGCAGATGTATCCAATTCTTGCTTTTCTTCATTAAGGCTGTAACACCCTCCTTTGTATTCCTCGCAATTTATTTTTTCAACTAGACAGGAATATCGAGTGGCTCTTCCCTACTTGGCTATTTCCTTTTGTTTCTGTGACCAAACTGAATACAATATAATAAGGGTGGCAGATGGTTGGGGATAATTGTTTGTTTCCACATTTTCATTCAGTGTGAGAAGCATGAAGCAGGAAACTATGCACTTGGCCTGGGATTTCCCATCTATTAAAATTAATATGTGAGAAAGCACAGGCTGGAGATGCTCAATTTTCTATTATGCATTCCCACGTCAGTTTTCACTTCGGTATATTCTGATGAGAGCACTGTACAGTTTAAACACAACTTTTTCAGACAGGTACTTTATTGTTTTGGCTATATTAGTTAATTTTGTTGTTGTTTGCTGCATTGCAGTTAAAAATGTTGATGGGATACTTACCTCTTCGTTCCTTTTTCCAGTGTGCTGATGTGCATATTAAATATTGCCTACTATCTTTCTATCTACATACATATTTTATCAAACTCAGATTTTAGTTTTAATGTTGCCTCCTCAAATTCAACAGACCTACATGCGAATCCAAGTTGTTAAAATTATTAAGAATTAGAAGGTGTCCTTTTGACATTTATATCAGTACTTTGTTTCAAATATGAGGTCTATAATTTTGTTATGCTTTGGGTCTATGGACGGGACTTTTCTTCCTCTTTTCTTTGCCATCGGCGGGAATGTAATATCCCGCTGGCATATATGACAGTAAGATTTTGGCATATGTCTTTAAGTTTGAATAAAATGAAGGGGGGGGGGTGGTCATATGACCAGTTCTGAAATCTGCCGAACAACAGGCTTGCAAAATGATTAAAGAGAGGTCAGGTCGTTTTGCTGGAGAGAAGGTAAAGTGTTCATTGCTTGGAGACAATGGCACCAGCATCTGTGTTTACACTGATTGGACTGTTGGTCTCCAAAGTCCCAGGAAGGTATTGAGAACATTGGGATGTAAATGGTTTTGCTTTAAGCCCTAACTCATTTTTATATTGAAAGTAAATGGACAGTATAAAGCATAACCATTTACTTCCAAAATAGAAATGAGTTAAGGTCTCAGGGATAGCTAATCAGCATTTCTACCTGGATATAAGGCCAATCTGATTCATGTTGCCATGGACATGGGCTTTGAGAGCGGAAAGGTTCCTAAGATTTCCCTGAAAATTCACAGGTGCAAGCAGAAGAGAGAGAAAACTCAGAGACCAAAAGCCTTGATTGTTCACTATACAGGAATGAGAGTGCTAAATTGCACTGGGATTGAAAAGAGAACATTGTGATGTTTTGAAATTAAGTTGGAAGATTCACTGAGCTTATGCTGAAAGAAAAATGTCCAGGAAAACTCACACTGTGAAAGGTAATCCTGGAATTGAAAGTTACCAGGCTGAGAAAGGAAAAGAATGGACAAGGTACCTCACAAGAGGTTATTGCAGAAGGTCAGGGGACATGGAGTTGGGGGTAGGGTGTTAGCGTGGATAGAGGATTGGTTGTCAAATAGGAGGCAGAGAGTGGGGGTCAATGGGTGCTATTCGGATTGGCGGTTGGTGACTAGTGGGGTGCCCCAGGGGTCGGTGCTGGGGCCTCAGCTATTTACCACTTATATAGATGATCTGGAGGAGGGAACCGAGTGCAGGGTGTCGAAATTTGCTGATGACACCAAGATTGGGGGAAAGGCAAATTGTGCGGAGGGTGTGGAGAGTCTGCAGAAGGATCTAGATAGGCTGGGCGAATGGGCCAGGAAATGGCAAATGGAATTTAATGTTGGCAAGTGCGAGGTGGTCCACTTTGGTAGGAAGAATGGTAGGAAGGACTATTACTTACGTGGCGAAAAACTGCAGCAGGCGACGGTGCAGAGGGACCTCGGGGTCCTTGTGCATGAGTCGCAAAAACCCAGCCTGCAGGTGCAGCAGGTGGTCAGGAAGGCGAATGGGATGCTGGCCTTCATAGCGAGGGGGATTGAATATAAAAGTAGGGAGGTCTTGCTGCAGCTGTACAGGGCAGTGGTGAGGCCGCAGCTGGAGTACTGTGTGCAGTTTTGGTCGCCGTACTTACGCAAGGATATTTTGGCCCTGGAGGGAGTGCAGAGGAGGTTTACTAGGCTGATACCGGAGTTGAGGGGGTTGAGCTATGAGGAGAGGCTGAATAAACTAGGCTTGTACTCGCTAGAGTTTAGAAGAATGAGGGGAGATCTCATTGAGACGTATAAGATGATGAATGGGATGGATAGGATAGAGGTGGAGAGACTCTTCCCGCTCAAAAAAGACAGTAGGACTAGGGGGCACAGCCTCAAGATAAAGGGGAGGCGGTTTAGAACGGAGTTGAGGAGGAACTTCTTCACTCAAAGGGTGGTGAATCTCTGGAATTCTCTGCCCGTTGAAGTGGTGGAGGCTGCCTCGCTAAATATTTTTAAGAAGCGGGTTGATGGGTTTTTGATAAGAGAGGGGATTAAGGGTTATGGGGAGAGGGCGGGAAAGTGGAACTGAGCCACAACAGATCAGCCATGATCTTATTGAATGGCGGAGCAGGCTCGAAGGGCTAGATGGCCTACTCCTGCTCCTATTTCTTATGTTCTTATGTTCTTAAATCCTTGAGAGTTAAGAATCACTTAACTCTTTTGGTTGCCGCACTTACGCAAGGATATTTTGGCCTTGGAGGGAGTGCAGAGGAGGTTTACTAGGCTGATACCAGAGTTGAGGGGGTTGAACTATGAGGAGAGGCTGAATAAACTAGGCTTGTACTCGTTAGAGTTTAGAAGAATGAGGGGAGATCTCATTGAGACTAGTAGGACTAGAGGGCACAGCCTCAAGATAAAGGGGGGGGGGGGGCGGTTTAGAACAGAGTTGAGGAGGAACTTCTTCACTCAAAGGGTGGTGAATCTCTGGAATTCTCTGCCCGTTGAAGTGGTGGAGGCTACCTCGCTAAATATATTTAAGACGTGGGTTGATAGGTTTTTAATAGGCAAGGGGATTAAGGGTTATGGGGAGAGGGCGGGAAGGTGGAACTGAGCCACGACAGATCAGCCATGATCTTATTGAATGGCGGGGCAGGCTCGAGGGGCTAGATGGCCTACTCCTGCTCCTATTTCTTATGTTCTTACTTCGGACTGTTTCCAGGATATTTGAGTATCTACCTAAGGGACAGTGTAAAGTATAATTATGAAGTAGGATTTTTGGTTATATTAAAAATAAAATGGGTGAGTTCTATTCAGTCTTGAAGAACACAAAATAATAAAGTAAATTATTTGGTTCAAAACTGTAATTAGCAACATTGGGCTGGAAGATTCATGTGTTATCTTAAACGAGTTGCAAAGTGGGCATACTGTGGTTACAAAGGTGGAGCTGGATAATTTATTTTTCTCTGCAGTCTATACTGGGCAGATCGGTGGCACAGTGGTTAGCACTGCCACCTCACAGCACCAGGGACCTGGGTTCGATTCCTGGCTTGGGTCACTGTTATGTGGAGTTTGCATGTTCTCCCCATGTCTGTGTGGGTTTCCTCCCACAGTCTGAAAAACATGCTGATTAGGTGGATTGGTCATGCTAAATTCTCTCTTTGTGTACCTGAACAGGCACCAAAATGTGGGCACTAGGGGATTTTCACAGTAACTTCATTGCAGTTCTTGTGACTAGTAAATAAGTTCTTACTTTTTATTGGTAGCTAATAGTACAGGTAACCACGCAAATAATGTTAGTCAATGCTTCTAACGAGCTAAAAAAGGGCTTAGGAGAGCTAGGAGGGGGCATGAGAAGTTCTTGGCAGGTCGGATAAAGGAAAACCCCCAAGGCTTTTTAAGTCTTATGTGAGAAATAAAAGAATGACCAGGGTGCGGTTAGGGCCGGTCAAGGCTAGTGGTGGAAACTTGTGCATGGAGTCAGAAGAGATAGGAGAGGTGATGAATGAATACTTTTCTTAAGTGTTTACCAAGGAGAGGGGCCATGTTTTTGAGGATGAGAATGTGATACAGGCTGATAGGCTGAGAAGGTAGATGTTTTGAGGGATGATGTATTAGCAATTTTGAAAAACCTGAGGGTCGGTAAGTCCCCTGGGCCAGATGGGATATGTCCTACAATTCTTTGGGAGGAAATGGATGAAATTGCAGAGCCTTTGACTTTGATCTTTGGGTCCTCACTGTCCATGGGGATGGTGCCAGAGGACTGGAGAGTGGCAAATGTTGTTCCTCTGTTCAAGAAAGGAAATAGGAATGACCCTGGTAATTATAGGCTGGTTAGTCTTACTTCAGTGGTTGGTAAGTTAATGCAAAAGGTCCTGAGGAACAGGATTTATGACCATTTGGAATGATGCAGCTTAATCCAAGGTAGACAGCGCAGATTTGTGAAGGGTAAGTCTTGCCTTACAAATCTGATGAATTCTTTAAGGAGGTAACTAAGTGCGTAGATGAAAGTAGAGCAGTTGATGTCATATACATGGATTTTAGTAAGGTGTTTGATAAGGTTCCCCATGGTAGGCTCATGAAGAAAGTAAGGAGGTGTGGGATAGAGGGAAATTTGGCCAATTGGATAAGTAACTGGCTATCTCATAGAAGACAGAGGGTGGTGGTGGATGGAAAATTTTCAGGCTGGAGACCAGTTACCAGTGGTGTACCAGAGGGATCAGTGCTGGGTCCTCTACTATTTGTGATTTTTATCAATGACTTGGAGGAGGTGGCTGCAAGGTGGGTCAGTAAATTTGCTGATGACACCAAGATTGGTGGAGTGTGGATGAGGTGGAGGGCAGTTGTAGGCTGTAATGAGACATTGATAGGATGCAGAGCTAGGCCAAAAAGTAGCAGATGGCATCTAATGCTGATAAGTGTGAGGTGATTAATTTTGGTAGGACAAATTTGAATGCGGATTACAGGGTCAATGGTAGGGTTCTGAGGAATGTGGAGGAACAGAGAGATCTTGGGGTTCATATCCACAGATCTCTGAAGGTTGCCACTCAAGTGGATAGAGCCATGAAGAAGGCCTATAGTGTGTTAACATTTATTAACAGGGGATTTGAGTTTAAGCTGTGGGGTTATGCTGCAACTGTACAGGTGAGACCACATTTGGAATATTGTGTTCAGTTCTGGTCACTTCACTATAAGAAGGATGTGGAAGCATTGGAGAGAATGCAGAGGAGATTTAGCTGGATGCTGCCTAGTTTGGAGGGTAGGTCTTATGAGCAAAGGTTGAGGGAGCTAGGGCTTTTCTCTTTAGAGCGGAGGAGGATGAGAGGAGACTTAATAGAGGTTTATAAGATGATGAAGGGGATAGATAGAGTGGATGTTCAGAGACTATTTCCTCGGGTGAATGTAACTGTTACTAGTGGGCATAACTATCAGGTTCATGGTGGGAGATATAGGAGGGATGTCCAAGGTATGTTCTTTACTCAGAGAGTGGTTGGGGTGTGGAATGCACTGCCTGCTGTGATAGTTGAGTCAGACACTTTAGGAACTTTCAAGCGGTTATTGGATAGGCACATGGAACACACCAGAATTATAGGGAGTGGAATAGCTTGATCATGGTTTTGGACAAGGCTCGGCACAGCATCGAGGGCCAAAGGACCTGTACTGTGCTGTACTGTTCTCTGTTCTATGTTGTACGTTCTCCTGGGCTTTTTTCGTTACAGTAAAAGCCTTAAAACATGAAATCTTGTTGTATCTTCCTTTCAGTTATTAACTAACTGGAAGTTCAAAATTCATTTGAAGTTACCAGTCTCCATGTGGATTGTAACACCTTACTATTTGGTGTGAATAATAATCCGCTGCTGTTTACTTATAAACCAATTTCTTGATCAATGGATGGTTTAAGGCATAACAGTTTACAATCCAACACTCTCAGAAGTTTCCTGGAACTTCTGCAAGTTTAATTTTGAGCCATTACAGATTTAAGATAACAAGCAATCTCAGTGCTATTTCGTCAAAGGCATTTCGGAGATGTTGGCAGACCACAATGTGAGGCTTTCGATACCATTTCCTCAAAAAAAAGCCCGAATGATTTTGTTTGGTGGGATCTTTTTTCAATTTCATTCCATAAGTCTGAAATCACTAATGCAACAGATTATTAATGGTGCTTTTGGATGGAGAAGTCTGTCAGTCACAACAGCATAATCCCATGTTTATTTCACTTAATTCATCTTAATATTATTTATGTAAAAGCAAATCATTACTGATTCCCAAGTTTGTTCTTTCTACTCCTTACTGAGTAATGATGCTGTTCTCCTGCTATATGCACATCTGGTCACAAGCATCTTTAGTTGCCCTGACCCATTATGTATTTATATATAAAAGGTTACACAGTATTTTTAATGTGCCCTAAAGGATCTCATAAGATTTATTTCAAACATCTGTAAGGACCATATAGACCAGTCCCTAGGATATTTTTGGTAACAGATGGGCCTGTTTTGCTCTATTGAGGATCCCTGGTATTTGCTGAACTGCATGTTGCTTTTTGTGCAACGATTCATATTTCCCCGTGTTTCCAGGAAATACTATGAATTAATTTAGATTCCTTTTAAGTCACTTTTTTTTTTGTATTGAATAAACAAATTCAACTAAAGTCAAATAAATTATTCATAATGTGATTGGAATTCAAAATGGTATTAAAATTAGCAATGGTATTCAACAATTTCACAGTGTGGTTCAAAATCTGATGCTGCAATTAACCTAGAACAACAATCTTCATCAAAGAACTATCTGACAATTTACCATCTACAGCTGGGGAAACTGACTAAAACCTTGAGCCAATCCAACTTATGGTAACATTTACACTGTAAAAACTCCATTAGAATTTTTATAACCCAACGAGTGAATAAATTACCTTCTTCTTGCCATTGATTTTCAACAAAGGACCCATATGATGATATCATGAACTAACATTTCTTTGTTATCTCATGAATTACAACTGCAATATGACAACAAGCAGTAAGGTGGGTGTTATTAGCTGAAATAATTAATATATGATCTTACAAAGGTAGCTCATATGTACCATAGTTACTCAGTGTTAGTTGCAGTGTACCTATTACATGACTGTCTTAAAATCAATGTCCAAAATGACTATAAAATCAGCAACAAAGTAATATCTGACGAGACAGATGAATAGCTCTGAATAACTAACTTTTGGATATACTTAAAGTTTGGTTAGTTTAACTCATTGTTAATAAATTGGCAGTTTAGCAAAACTGACAGTTTAGCAAAGCTAGCAGTTTAGCAGGGCAGCACAGTGGCACAGTGGTTAGCCCTGCTGCCCCACTGTGCCAGGAACTTGGGTTTGATTCCTGGCTTGGGTCACTGTCTGTGCAGAGTCTGCATGTTCTCCTCATGTCTGCGTGGTTTCTTCCAGGTGCTCCAGTTTCCTCCTGCAGTCTGGAGGATGTGCTGTTGGGTGTATTGACCATACTAAATTCTCCCTCAGTATACCCGAACAGGCACTGGAGTGTGACGACTAGGGGATTTTCACAGTAACTTCATTGCAGTGTTAATGTAAGCCTACTTGTGACAATAATAAATAAATTTGAAAATAAATGTTTTGAGATTCTATTCAGCTATATTTCTTCAAGCTGGTGTCGTGAGTTTAATGGTCTTATCTCACTATGAGTTGTTTGAATCCATAAGTGAGTTGCCAATCTGATGATTCCCCATCTGGTTGTTCTTGCATCGTAGCACTTTATTCCTTTCCTCAGATGCTTGACTTACATTCAAGTGATACACAATTATTTATCTGGATTCCCTTTAAACTTTCTCCCTCTCTCTCAAAAATTGCCTTTTCCCTGTCTTCTATGATCAAATTCTCATTTTTGAGTCAAAATGTCCTCTTGATTCTTTAAGGTAAAACTTCATTTAATTTCACTCAATCTATGTTATGCATGTTTTTGTGTAATTGCCTTATCTATTGCAGATAATTTAGGTATGCGCATGTAAAATATTTAAAATGAACACATCAATTGCAGACTTCTTTCACTTTATCTTAGATAATATTTGTAAGGCAGTTCCAGATTTAGCTGCAAAGTCATTTTCACTTTGCCTGTAAATAGTGATGTGGTGCAAGATAAAGGTTAGATCACTCTGTGCACTTCTCTTGGTCAACAAAACATAACCCTCCATAAAACCTTGACAAGCCT
The DNA here is from genome assembly GCF_965287045.1 of Carcharhinus amblyrhynchos. Classification (NCBI taxonomy): domain Eukaryota; kingdom Metazoa; phylum Chordata; class Chondrichthyes; order Carcharhiniformes; family Carcharhinidae; genus Carcharhinus; species Carcharhinus amblyrhynchos. The sequence goes on along the minus strand of NC_137335.1, from coordinate 40,849,472 downwards.
GGATGTGCCTAGCTCCAGCTACTAATTAGAAACAGATGCTAACAGTGAAAGATTCTTTTGTCCTCACAGTTTGTCTTTGAGTAGCCATAGATTGTAGCATTAACTCTTTCTGTTTCGCAAGATTGTTGTAAACATCACTTATAACTCTTGAGAATATTTACATCAATTTATGAGTATTTTTCCTTCACTTTCCCATATCTAGTGCCTCCTACCCATCCATGCATGCCCTCTGCCCCCCCCCACACCCCATCGTGGGCATTAGAGGTCAGCTGGTGCTGGTTGCTCATCTGTGCTGGGGAAAACCTCTGATTCGTTAAAGATGAAATTACTACTGCTCCTACTAAATATCTATGTCATATCAATGCAGGCATGAATCATAGAATCATAGAATCTCTACAGTGCAGAAGGAGGCCATTCAGCCCATTGAGTCTGCACTGACCACAATCCCACCTAGGCCCTATACCCATAACTCCATGCATTTACCCTAGCTAGCCCCCTCTGATACTAAGGGGAAATTTTGCATGGCCAATCCACCTAACCTGCACATCTTTGGACAGTGGGAAGAAACTGGAGTACTGGAGGAAATGCATGCAGGCACGGGGAAAATGTACTAACTCCACGTAGACAGTGACCCAAGCCGGGATTCAAACCCAGGACCCTGACACTGTGAGTCAGCAGTGCTAATCACTGTGTCACTGTGCTGTCCCATAAGTATTTTAACTGTTTCAAAATAATCTGTATTCCCTTTAACATGGACCCATGGATTCTGATTAATTGCAAGATGCCTGCTGAGCGGTGGTGGGGGGTGGGGGGGGGGGGGTCACCTGAAATCTGTAACTTCAACAGCCTAGCAAGCTTTCTGAAAAGTTCCAAACTGGACAATTGAGTGTCAAACTCGCTAAATACATTCAAAACACTACTTCAATAAATTAAGAAAATTAATCAGCTTCTCGCCCATTTCCAGTAAGAGGTTGACTGTGCCAGAAATCCAGGTGTTATAAAATTTGTGAAAATTGGTGCCATTTGCTCTAGCCACTTTATGCCCGATTTTACAGCATTTTCCAGTTGCAAAATGGGCATAAATTGGCCTAAAAATTCCGCCCAGTGTGTCTGCTGGTTCTGGTATGCACATCATAACCATGGAAACCTGTGTAATCGTGGCTCCCATAGAAAGTCACTGCAGACTCTACCCACCATGGGTCAAGAAAAGGAGCCTTCAGGAATAGGCTTCTTGAATGGAATGCACAGACATTGAAAACCTGTCCTACACAGCTCTCCATTGTGGAGAAAGGGATGAATGGCAAAGTGCTGCACTTGATAATACCCTGCGTGTTGTGGTGGGATGGTGGGAATGGGTTGGTGCGGGGTGGTTAGAAGTTAAGCTGCCCATGCTCCTTCTATTCATAGTCCATGCTGAACTCAGTCGCCTGGTGTACCTGCAGGTGGAGAATTTCTGTTGTGCTTGAGTGTACTTGAAAGGTACTGATTATTATGGAAAATTCAATGTAGCAGTGACCTTGGGTTTCATTCAAAGCACGGTTGCTTTAACTTGAAATTGAACTATATGGAATAAATGGCACAGCAATAGGCTATCCAGCCCAACTAGTCCATTCCTGTACTTACTCTCCACTCGGGCCTCTTCCCATCTTTCCTCAGTTAAATCTATCATCGTAACCCTCTGTTCTCCATGCGGTTGTCAAACTTCCCATTAAATGCATCTATATTGTACACTTCAGCCACTCACCCTGTGGCAGTGAGTTCTACATTCCTGCCACTTGTTGGATAAAGAGGTTTCTGCTGAATTGCCTATTGGATTGGATTTCTTGGTGACTATCTTATGGCCTTTCTCTATGCTCTCCCCCACAAGTGGAAGCATTCTCTGTGTCCATTCTATCAGCACCTTTCGTAATTTTACTGGCCTCCCATTAAGACAGCATTCAGCCTTTTTTTTAAGAGAAAAAGACCAGCCTCTTAATCTCCTCCTGACATGTATACCCACACATTTCTGGTATCATCTTTGAATGCACAGAGTGTAGTTAATAAGATTGGTGAGTGACAAGTGCAGATTGACATGTGGAAATGTGATGCTGTGGGTATAACAAAGACCTCGCTGTTAAATATTCCTGGCTACAAGGTGCTCAGGAAAGGGAATGGTGATATTAATTAAGGATTGATTGCAATGCTGGAGAAAGAGGATGTCCCAGAGGGGTCAAGGATTGAATATATTTGTTTAGGGCTAAGGAACAAAAAAGTGAAATATTACATTGCTTGATGTGGTTTAAAGACACCAACTAATGGAAAGAATGTTGATAATAAATTTGCAGGGAAGTGCAAAAATTATAGAGTAGTTATAATGTGGGGCTTTAATTATAAAGACTGGGATAGCAGTAGTGTAAAGGGCAGAGAGGGACAGGAGTTCCTAGAATGTGTTCATGAAAAATTTCCACGGCAGCATGTTTCCAGTCCAGTGAGAGGGGAGGAATTGCTGGACCTGGTTATTAGGAATGAGGTGGGCAAGTGACTCAAATACCCGGAGAACATTTAGGGGATAGTCACCATTGCACCAAAAAGTCACGTTTTGGCTACGGAAAAGGACTAAGAACAATCCAGAGTAAGAATAAATAATTGGGGAAAATCAACTTCAAGGAAGGATGGAGTAAGAATGAATCTGAGCTTAAAAAACTGGAATCAGCGTTTGTGTCATGACCGTGTAAAAGGTGTTTCCCTAAAGTGGTCCATGAGCTAAGAATGTGCGTAAATATGTAATTCTCCTTTCACTTCATGAGCGATTCAATTTAAAAGTAACCCAGCATATCCTTTTTGTTTACTTCAGTTGCAGATCTTCCTGTGCCAATGGACACAATTTCATAATAAACTTATGTCAGCCTAAACTTCATTGCTCCATTTAACTTCATATAACTAGGCCTTGTACAGCAGGGTGAGATTCTAAGGTAACTGTGGAACATTTTACCGAGTGTATGATGTCTTGATACTGATATTCAACATTCTACACCATTGTGTCATAAAGCTGAAACTCCCAAAAATGCCGAGATGTTAAAACTTTTAAAAATCTTAAGTCTGATGCCAACTCACCTCCAATGTACTCCTGGGAGGCATAGCAGAGAGTGAGTAGTCATCTTACTGTCAGGAGGTAGGTTGGCTGTTTAAAGGTGTTAGTAAGGCTGAGGCTGTCCCTTTACCCCTTCTATGGTCACCATCCAAGATCCAAAACATTCATTCCAGGTTAAGCAGCATTTCACTTGCACCTCATTCAATTTGGCGTATAGCATCCACTGCTCCCAAAGTGGCCTCCTCTATATTGGAGACCAAGTGTAGACTGGGTGATTGCTTGGCTGAGCACCTTTGGTCTGTGCGCAATCAGGATTCTGACCTTCCAGTTGCTTACCATTTTAACCCATGATACTACTCCCATGCCCATATGTCTGTTCTCAGCTTGCTGAAAAGTTTCAGTGAAGCACAATGCAAACTGGAGAAACAGCATCTCATCTTCCGGCTAGGTACTTTACAGCCTTCCTGTCTCAACATCAAATTCAACAACTTCAGATGATTTGTTGTACCACACCTTGGCCCCTTTGTTTTCATTCAATTTGATTTAATTTTTTTACTGTTTGCTACCTTTTATTTCTTTATTCTTCATTTTTCTTCCCCCCAACTCTTTCCCCCCACTTCATCCTCCTTCCCTTACCTTTTCTCCCCCCGCTTCCCCTTTTCTACATTCTACCTCTGTCCCATCTTTTCCACCCCCCCTCCCCCTACATCTTAATCTGTCACTATTTATAGTTTCTCCACCATTTGGCCATTCACACCTTTTATTGTCTCTGTAGACCGCTATTAGCAGTCTTTTCCCCTGGTTTTTATGGCTATGACTCATCTTTCATTCCCTCACCCTGCAGCATTAATTTCTCCCATTTTCTATGCCTTTTAGCTTTGATAAAGAGTCACCTGGACTTGAAACGTCAGCTCTTTTCTCTCCTTACAGATGTTGCCAGACCTGCTCAGATTTTCCAGTGTTTTCCCTTTTGGTTTCAGATTCCAGCATCCACAGTACTTTGCTTTTATCCAGTGTTTAACTCACTGCCATTTCTCTTTCAGGAATGCCTACCCTGAAGAGGTAGTGCTCTTCTCTCCGACAGGATTTCCGAATGTCTCTTCCCCCCACCCACCTTCACTGCTTTCCATTTCTTTCTTAGTGTTGGATAAGGTATTTTACCAAGACTCGCTTCCACAGCCACATTTCCTTCGTCAATGACTGTCTTCATCTCTGACTTACCTCACGTGGATTTCAACTCAAATTCCACCCTGCATGTAACCTCCAGGATTACAGGTATCCCCAGGCTATACAACATTCTTTGAACTGCTGTTCTCGCTGCATTTTGAAAACCACACTCAGTTCCATGCGCCGCCACACAAAGACACTCGACATCTCTGTCCAGCAACACTGTCTTACTGTCTTTCAAAGCTGTCCCTGACCCCAGTTTCATTTCATCCTCTGCATCATTCGACGTGTTAACAATAAACTTTTCCTGTTTTTTGCAGATGTAAAGGAATGCAAGCTTTAACAACTTATCAATGCCACTGCCCATCCCAGGCACTCCACCAGTCTCAATCCCTCAAACTCCATTTCTCCTAGTCCCAGGCCTTGCCATGTCTTCACCATACCCTCTGATCTTCTCCTCTCTGGGACTGAGTGTACTGTTTTTAGCAAAAGACTCAGCTTTGTATCCTTATGTCCCCACCTCAATGAATTCCGGACTCAACATGACTTTGAACTCTTCCACTGTCGTCATTGTCTCCATACCCACTTCTTTGGGCAACAGTCCTCCCTCCGTTCCATTGATCCTTTCACATGCCTCCATTGGACACCCCCACCATGACAATTACGTGCCCTCAATCTTTTCATTGGGAACTGTTGTCGGGACATTGGCCATCTCAATTTTTCTGCCTCCCCTTCACCCATTCCAATCTCTCTCCTTTCAAACTTTCTACCCTTCGCTCCCTCAGGTCCAATGCCGACATTGTCATCAAACCTGCTGACAAAGGGGGTGCTGTTGTTGTCTAGTGTACTGACCTCTACCTCGCAGATGCTGAGTGCTAACTCTCAGATACTTCCTCTTACCTCCTCCTAGATCATGACCACACCACTGAACATCAAGCCATTATCTCCAATACCATCACCGACCTCATTTATTCCAAATGCCTTCCCCCCACAGCTTCCAGCCAAATAGTCTCCCAACCCCGAACAGCCCACTTCTCCCTACTCCCAGAAACCACAAAAAGGACCATCCTGTTAGTCCCATTGTGTCAGCATGCTCCTGCCCCACTGAACATTTCCTCTTATCTTGACTCCATCCTCACTCTCCTGGTCCATTCCCTCTCCACCTATGTCTGGGATTCTGCTAATGCTCTGTGTCATATTGACAGCATCCAGTTCACTGGCCCTAACCGCCTCCTATTCACCGTGGATGTGCCAACTCTCTACACCTCCATCCCACTCCAGGACAGCCTGAGAGCTCTTTGCTTCTTTCTTGAAAAGAGGCCTGAACAATTCCCATTCACCACCACTCTCCTCTGCCTGGCTGAACACTCTATCTCTCAACAACTTCTCCTTTAACTCATCCCACTTCCTCCAAAGCAAAGGAGTAGCAATGGGTACCTCCATGAGTCCTAACTATACTTTTTTTATAGGGTATGTTGAACATTCCTTGTTCCAGACCTACCCAGGTCCCCTCCCACAACTCCTTTACCAGTACATTGATGACTATTTTGCTGCCACTTCATGCTCTCGTCCAGACCTCGAAAAATTCATCAACTTCGCTTCCAGTTTCCACCCCTCCATTGCCTTCACTTAGTCCATCTCAGACACTTCCCTTCCTTGACCTTTCTGTCTTCATTTCCGGCAATAGACTATCTACAAGCCCACTGACTCCCACAGCTATCTGGACTACAGCTCTTCACACCCTACTTCCTGTAAGGACTCCATCCCTTTCTCTTAGCTGCTTCGCCTTTGTTCCGATAATGCCACTTTCCAAAGTGGTGTTTCTAATATCTGCTCCTCTTTCCTCAACCTTGGATTCCCAACTATAGTTGTCGACAGGGCCCTCAACAGTGTGCTACCACATTAGTGTCTGCCACATTGGTATCTGCTGCCACAATAATGTCTGCTGTTGCACTGGCATCTTCTGCATTTGTTTCAGCCACATTAATGTCAGTCACACTGATGTCAGCCACATTGGTCTCTGTCACGTTGGTCTCGGCCACATTGATGTCTGCTGCCACATTGGTGTCTTTGACATTGGTGTCTATAACATTGATGTCTGCTATTACATTGATGTCTGTCACATCGACGTCTGCCACATTGATATCTGCTGCCACATTAGTGTTTGCTGCCACATTGGTGTCTGCCACATTGGTGTCTGTCACAGTGGTCTCTGCCACATTGGCGTCTGCCACATTGATGCCTGCCACATTGATGTCTGCTTTCATATTGGTGTCTACCGCATGGTGTCTCCTGCACTGGCATCTACCACATTGGTGTCTGCTGTCACACTGATGTCTGCCACATTGATGTCTGCCACATTGCTGCCTGCCACATTGGTGTCTGCCACATTGGTGACTGCCATATTAATGTCTGCTGCCACATTGATGACTCAGTAAAAAGTCTGACAACACTAGGTTTTAGTCCAACCAATTTATTTGATAGTAAATCAGTAATCTCTAAACTGTCTGTGCTTTATATGTTCTGTCTGAGGCCGGAACTCTCCATTCACCTGACGAAGGGGCTAATCCGAAAGCTTGTGAGTTTACTATCAAATAAATTGGTTGGACTAAAACCTGGTGTTGTCAGACTTTTTACTGTGTTTACCCCAGTCCAACGCTGGCATATCCACATCATGACATTGATGACTGCCATATTGATGTCTGCCAACTTGGTGTCTGCCACATTGGTGTCTGCCACTACATTGGAGTTTGCCATATTGGTGCCTAACCAAATAATGCTGGGAATATAAAGTTGTCTAACAAAGAGAATTTCCAATAAATTCATAACTTTGTATCATGTTTTAGTTCCATTCAGTCAGGTGAGGTTTGATTGCTGACACTGTGACTGATACTGTGGAGTGTTTGTAATTGCGTGGGCTGGGGTTAGGAAAGGGTGAATGGCTAGGTAGTCACGTGCTTTAGTAGCAGACACCCTGGACAGAATCTTACCACCTTAGTCTCTGGTGGAGGACTGGAACCATTTCTGGGTCAGGATCTGGGACAAAAGTGCACTTGGCATTTCACTTTCTCTTTCCAGGAAGTGACCAATAATGCCCCTGCCTCAACCGATAAGGGAGTGTGGGTGGGATGACTGGCGTTTTGACAGGTGAATGATCCCTGCTTAAAGACATCTTGCAGAAAAGCTCACCAGCAGGTTGTTTATACAGACAGCAAACATCCAAATAATTGGAGAGGAAATCTTGGGTGCCTTTTCCCCGGTCCCTGTTTGATGAACTAGCATGTTATATATCTTGTGAAGACAGGCTGTAGCCAGACTTGGGTAGTTACTTAAAACTAGTTTATTAACACTATGTGTAATACATACAAGATGGGTTACTGAGTTGCCACATCTCCTCTGAGAGTCACTTATCCACTACAAGAGTCTTTACCATATGACAACTGAAGTTACAGTTACATCACAGTCTAATTAGCCACTAGCATATCTATTCCATTAACCGATTACATTACAGCCCGCCCCCCAAGTATACTTTTAGTAACAGTGTTAAATAGTTTGGGCATAGTTATATCACAATTATTTTAAACTATTTAGATTACAGTGGCTTTATCATCTCATTTCACACTTCTCCCACAATCTGCTGATTAGAGTTTAAATTTCCGTGGTGTCTTCACCACACTTCCACATTTTGTAATTGTGACTTTCCAATGGGGCTGATGATCTGGGAGTGGGTCCAGATTTCTTCAAAGGGAATAAATGATTTCACTTCCTCTTTCGCAGCCAATTTATTCTCTTTGAAGAAACCACAGCTGTCAATGGGGCTTAGAGTCTACGTAAACATTGTGGTTAGGGACAATGGAGGTATTTGAGATGCATTCAAGCATGAAAGGAAAGGTAAGTAAATGTAGCTGACTGGAGGCTGAGTAGAAATCCATTAAACTGTCAATGGAAGCCTATTTCAAAGCACTGCACTATGAAATTGACAGAAACCAAAAGGTTGCAAAGGAATTGAGAGGGTTTCAAAGCTTTCAGCTTGCATGGAAGGCTCAGAAATTTCAAATCAAAGCTGTATTTATTTTTGAAGAATTATTATGTTGTTTTACTGCTATTTATGCTCTTGGAGCAATTTTATAGAAATATAATAATGGTACAAAATAAAAATCACATGTATGTTGTTAATTATTTCTTTCAAACCCATCTGAGATTGTGATGCGCCAAGCTCAGGTGACACAAAATTCTGGTTCGATTGAAGCCATCAAACATTTCCATCAGCAGAACAGCAAATCCTATAGAACAATGTCAGTGATAAACCAAAATTCTGCACTGGTAATTTTGGATTAGGTGAATTTTTCTAAGCTTGTCATTTGATTGCACTGATGAATCAGATCACCCTGAAATGTTGGCTTTCTTCTCTCTCCACAGATGTTGTCAGACCTGCTGAGATTTTCCAGCAGGAAATCTGTTTTTGTTTCAGATTTGTTGAGAACAAAAAGGAGGAGGTGTTGGGGTTCTTGATAAACATTAAGGTAGACAAGTCTCCAGGGCCTAACAGGATATACCCCAGAATACTAAGAGAGGCAAGGGAGGAAATTGCTGGGGCCTTGAGAGAAATCTCTGTATTCTTACTGGCTATAGGGGAGGTCCCAGATAATTGGAGAATAGCCAATGTTGTTCCTTTATTTAAGAAGGATGGAAGAATATTCCAGGTAATTACAGGCTGATGAACCTTACATCAGTGGCAGGGAAATTATTGGAGAAGATTTTTTCAAGACAGGATTTATTCCCACTTGGAAATAAGGGGACGAATTATATGGTTCGAGCAGAGTATGTTCCTATCTCCAGTTGAATCCTGCAGGAAAGGGGCGTCACCCTGCCAAGGAAGCTAGGCCACATGGAGTTCTCCTGCAGCAACAGATAGCTTGATAGATTCAAGACAAAATGCTAAGGAAAAATAGATTACGGATCTTTTCTGGAGCAAACTCCTGACAAATGCAAAGCTTTTGCCTTTCACAAAGGCAGGCCAATGTTTGGTGGGAACAAATTAAATAAAGACTCTTACACATATTTACTGCTTTACTGTAGTTTCATTTGGCATATGAATCTGTTGTTTTTGGCATGGACTGCACTTGTAGGCATATCAGGTTGCCTAGTGATGCAGTCATGTGAGAATGGAACCCCCTTGGCTCTCACAAAACTCCACTTCACATTAATTTGTGGGCCAATCCCCTGCGATTCGACTCTTCAGGATTTTACTGTTATGGAATTATATATTGAAGATATTTACATTGTGATCTTACTTATTATCTAGTTTCAAAGTGAACTAGGGACGGGATCATCCCAGAAAATCAGCACAGTCCAATTCTGGAGAAATATTTGATTTATCAACACTAATGACAACCTTTTATGCCAGATTGTGTGGCAGTTCATATAAAAATTGAAGAGGTGTGCGTGTCACATTGGATTGTTGTCATGTGGCCTCTGATTCACCAGCCCGGCCATAACCTCAGTGCTTCAATGATCCTGGTGCTGTTTTTAAAGGTACCTGTACACAGCTAGCACACTTCAAGTCGGCAGAAGCCACTGGGAAGTTATGATTGCCAAACCTAGGAAGCGTACAGCTCCAAAGTTCACCGATGCCTCTCTCGATTGCCTGCTGGATGCAGTGGAGAGCTGCACAATGCTGTGAGCAATGTCTCCTGTTTCTCAGGCCCCTGCCACGCACTAGTGACTTCTCCTTTCTTTTGCAGGCACATCTTGGAAGCAGCCCAGAGGGGTGCACGAGCCAGGTCCTCAACTCCAGCCCCAAGGGCAGAACTGCAGAGGAATTCACAGGCCCTGATATTGATACTCCATCACAGCGCTCACCCACACCCTCCACCAGCACAGATGCACACCTTGGTGCAACCTATTTCTAGAGTAGTCTCGAGGTTGAGCACATTGCACTGATTCACAGCAGGTGGAAGAAGTGGCACCCAAGGATGCCAGCACTCAGGACTTTCAGGCTAGGAATAAGAACATAAGAACTAGGAGCAGGAGTCGGCCATCTGGCCCCTCAATCCTGCTCAGCCATTCAATAAGATCATGACTGATCTTCTCGTGGACTCCACTTGCCTGCCCACTCACCATAACTCTTAACTCCTTTACTGTTCAAAAATCTGTCTATCCTTGCATTGAAAACATTCAATGAGGTAGCCTCAACTGTTTCACTGGGCAGGGAATTCCACAAGTGACTCTGCTAAGCCCAAATAAGTTGAGGAGCCTTTAGACCTGGTCATGTCTCAGTTGCTGGAGTTTCAAAGGCAAACTCAGGAAAACCATGAAGGGATGTCTGTTGCAGGATTCCAAGGCTCAATGGAGGAGTCCATCCACCTTCAGGCTGAGGTGATAGTGGCCAATCACCAAGGTCAACACTGTTAGAGTGTCAGCTGGCATGGTGACCTTTGTCCAGGAACATATATACTGCATTGCTGCAGGAGCCAAACTCCATGACAGAGGCAGTTGTCAGCATCCAGAGTTAATGCCAGAGTTGGGGATGGGGCAGCTGCTATTTCAAGCTCACTCCCACTGACCTTCCCTCTCAAGTAGGCAGCCAGGTGTCCTCACCCTCTGACACACACAGGGAGGAGGAGCAGCTGATGCATACCACAACCATCCACACAGATAACTCCTGGAATGTCCTGCCCCTCCAAATCCTTTCTCCCAGTGATTGTCTCAGCTTCAAGGTCCAAGGTAGGTAGCACTGTCACACAAGATGATTTCAAATGCAGACCAGGGCCTCCAGTTCCCAGCCCTCCAGACGATGTCCGCCAAGTCCTCACAGATGATAGGGTGAAGCAATCAGCCGGCTGCCTCACTTGGGGATGCACCAAGGTGCAGCGGCAGGGTCCAAAAGATCAAGAAGTTGCAGCTATACAGTGTGGGCATGGGTGTTAATCACTTCCATATAACGTTCATGACAGTAATAAACTCACATTAATGTCACCTTCTCTATGGCTCCTTGTTATTTTGAGCTGTGTTTGTCAGCTTGAAATGAAAACTTGATTCCAGCACAAAATAAAGAAATGGTTCTCAGTCCAGGGCCTCTTCCCTGTGCTATATACAACCTTCCCAGTATATTGATGTGTTCCTTCATAGTGACTGAACACATCAGTCATGCCTGTATCTCAATGGGAACTGGGTCTGCCAAAATGTACAGGACTAGTGTCATAGAGTTTAGTCATTCTCCATGTGCTCTCTGCGTCTTTGAAGTCCGAGTGGCTCCTGATCCCATCAGCTTCTCTCTCTGGTGACACTGTGGTCCTCAAGGGTACAGTTCACAAAGGATGCTGTAGGATCAGAAGAAGCTAAACCTTCCCAGCTGCATTGCCATGATATTGTAGAAACCATAGAATCCTACAGTGCAGAAGGAGGCCATATGACCCTGATCATTGAAAGCAAGCGAGCTACCATCAGCCAGACAGAAGTCAAGACAATCACATAAGCACTGAGAACCACCTCCACCATAGGTTGTCATCATCTTCCCAGAATGTACGGACTATGGCCATCCACTGCATCTCCATGGCAGAAGTCTTATCACAGAGGGTATGTGCTGCCATCAATTGAATGTGAGTCCAATGATCAAAGAAACCATGTGAAGATAATAGGATGTCCTCATCACCTTCTATGAATCTAGCAGCTATGAGTGTGTGCCTCGTCTGGACATTGTAATGGCTCATGGGCAACATCCTCTCCCTCGAGGACCTCCTCAGCCTCATCCCTATTGACATCATCCTCATCAGAGGATACATTCTGTTCTTCTGTCTCCCCCTCAGGCGTTCCTCGCCCCCCCCCCCCCTTTTCCCTCTCCTGTTGCAGAACAAGGTTGTGCCAGGTGCAGCAGGCAATTATGATGCATAAGATCTTCTGTGGATTGTATTGCAGAGCTCCACCAGGATAATGCAGACATCAGAACCTCATCTTCAGCATCCCTGTGATGTGTTCCGTCAAAGTATGAGTTGCAGCTTGAGCCTCATTCTATCTTGTCTGAGCTGTGCTCCCTGGCCTCGAAACAGGCATCATCAACCACCTTGTCAGTGGATATCTCCTGTCCCCAAGGAGCCAACATTGCAGTCTCTGTGGACCCTGAAAAATGTCAAGGATCTGTGAGAGGCTGTGAATGTAGGAGCCGTGGGCACTCCCTGAGGATTGAGCACACACCCTCAGGATGAGTATGGTGAGGTTGCAGCCCAGTCGGACAATCAGCCAGGGGAAACCCTTGCGGTTCACATAATTTCCAGCTTGATGCCCTGGGGATCTGAGTGCCACGTGAGTGCAATCGATGGCACCCTGTACCTGTGGAATACCAGAGATCTGTGCAAAGCCATCTCTCTTGCATTCTGACTTACCTGATCTCAGTCAAAATGGGTGAAGTTGTGTGCTGTCGCAAAGGTTGCATCTGTGACCTCCTGAATGCATTTGTGTGCTGAGGCTTGCAAAATCCCACAGAGGTCACCTGTGAAGCCCTGGAAGGTTCCACCAGTGTAAAAATTCAGCGCTGCAGTAATTTCCAGTGACACTGGCAGTGGATACCTTCCATATCCCCTTGGCACCAAATCCTGCAGCAGGTGACAGATGCAACCTACCAGTTTCCTGGACATGTGCAGTCTTTGGCAATACTGGTTCTTTGCAGGTACAACAAACGCTGTCTGTAGACCATGCCTAGCGAGGTTCCTATGGCTGAGGTTCACCTTCTGTGTGCAGAGCAGGCCCTGCCACTCTTTCTCTTGATGGCTTTGCTCCTACCTTTGGTGAGCCAACCACCACTGTTGACATCTTCCTCCTCTCTTCTGCCTATGAGTGAGAAGAATGACAGTGAGATCACCAGGCTCCATGTTCCATGTGTATTGAAGTGAGGGTGGGAACCTCATTACATCACTGATGCAGGGATGGGGGAGTGGTGTGCGAATCTTATTTTCTGATCCTTGCGAGATTTTGCTTCCCCGGCTAACACGAGCACAAAATCACTCCCCATGTTAACTCTGTTTCTCTGTCCACAGACATTGGCAGACCTGCTGAATTTTTACAGCATGTTCTGTTTCAGATTTCCAGCATCTACAATAATTTGTTTTTATTTTATTGCATAGGGGAACCATGGAGCCAACTATTTGTCACATTGTGTGATTCCCTTATCTTACCCGGGTCAAAGTCACTTGTACAATGAATTTTAGCAATTAACATGCATCTTCTCTTTAAGGAATGCGGGTGTTTGTATCGTGTAGGACAGATGAACTTGTGCTAGGCTCTCCTGGTTTTGCGCCCCTTACGTAGGCATGCAGCCACTCAACCACATATTGCAAACATGTAATTCGCGTGTGGGTAGCATGAAATTTACGCGCTGCCTGCATCGGGATGAATGGGGATAGATTAGTTATGAATTATGAACTTCATGCCTGTTTCGGGGCCTTATACAACATTTCTCCACTATGTCTCCTATTGCAAAGTGAATTCAAAACATCCTCTCATTTGCGCAAATGGTAAAATTCAATGAACACGTGATGAGAAATTCTGTTTTAGAAGGGCGTGTTTCATCAGAGTCTCATTGGCCAGCTTTCAGATTTAAAAGCTGTGGATTGGGTTGTTGGGTGGATACTGGGATGATATGGGTACAAAAAGGGTCATGTGTCCAGAGTGCAGAGATCCCTCTGAATGCAGGCAGACACACAGCATGTAGGAGCTGCTTAGTTTTATCAATAAACCTTTCTGTTTATTAGTCTCTAGTCACCAGTTATTCCAACCCAGTGCTTCTACAAAAGCTATATTTTATAGGTATAATGCCTCAAAAACTCTATAAAATGGTTATTTAAGCTGGTGATGTGCCCCAGTGATGACATACTGCTGTCCAATTCTCTCCAACACTTATCCTACTGTAAGTATCAAGAATGTGGCACCAGGTAATTTACAAAGTATGAGGGAACTACAGGAAGGCGGGATGGACAAGTTCAAGCACTTCCCAATGGAGACAGAGGAGAAAGCTGCCTGTGGATTTGAAGTTCTGGGACCCTGTGTTCCTGTGTACTTGTCTGACTTAATAGAATGTTTGATGAGTATAACACCTATGTGCAGGATCCGAGGCCAGCCTTCAAGGATGTGTTGCAACTGACAGCTGTGTGGTTGAAAGCTACCATCCTCATTTACATGATCACCTTCATTGAATGAATGAATGGAGCATCTGGCACCTTCATTGGATAACATTTCCACCTACTAGGAAATATTATGAAACCCACTGCACTTAAAAACCCATCAACAAAGGTTTGTGTGAGAGGCATCACTGAACATTATCAATTTTATAATCTTGGGCTACCCAAATATGCAAACTTCAGTACACATTTCTCCATTTTTAACTTTTTAGGTGTCTTGTTCACCCGTAAGATGTCCTGGACCTTGGGATGTTTCATATAGTACTCAGTTCAAGAACGAGATTATATCTGACCTCGTCTGTTGATTTAATTGTACAATCAAACTACAGCTACTTGGTCTCATCTTTGGAAGGATCTGCATCTTAGGTCATGCACTTTTGTAGGAGGAATCAAAAGGCAGATTATTATTTAAATGGAGAGAGATTGCATGTGAGTGAAGTACAGGGGGATCTAAATGTTTTAATACATGAATCACAAAAAGCTAGCGGGTAGGTTCAACATGTAGTTAAGAAGGCAAGCTGCATGTTTGCAAAGGGGTTGGAGTTTAAAAATAGGGATGTTTTGTTGCAATTATACAGATCTCACCTGGAATATTATGTACAGTTTTGGTACTCTTACCTTAAAAAGGATATATAACACAGGAGTAGCGCAAAGGAGATTCACCAGGTAATACCTGGGATGAGAGGGTTGGCCTATCAAGAGAGAATAAATGGTTTGGGTCTATATTCCTTAGAGTTTAAAAGCGTAAGGGGTGACCTTATTCAAAGATATAGGATCCTTAGGGAGTTGACAGGGTAGATGGTGAGATGTTTTCACGAGTGGGAGAATCTCTACCAAGATAAAGAGCCATCATTTAAAACTGAGATGTCTGGAAATTTCTTCTTGTAGGGAGCTGTGAATCTCTGGAATTCTCTGCCCCAAAGGGTGGTGGAGGCTGAATCGTGGCGGAGGTGGATAAATATTTGATGGATCGAGGAATAGAGGGCTATGGGGAAATGGCACAGGAAAGTAGTTGAGGCCGGCATAGACCATCCATGGTCGCATTGAATGGCAGGGAAGGCTTGAAGGGCCCACCTATGTGACGATGCCAGCCAACAGCTTTTTCTGACTTCCAAATACCTACCAAACTTCCTCTGATTATAGCTCTTTCCGTTTAGCCTCGCGAAGAACTTTATCCTCTAACTTGTTAGCTATTACAAAATCTCTCAGTTATGAAGAGTCCTGTTTTGTCTACGTTGTCATGGTGATTCAACATTCTCCACCCTCCATGTTATCTAGTTAAGCTGCAACCCCTACTTGTCTGTTGAATTCTTTCCCGGCTGCTATTGTTGGATCTCCTGTATATCCCAGCTGAGATTCTATCCACCACACGTAAACCTATCCTCACACTGAATTTATCACCCAACTCAATTATGGTAACTATGTCAATACTTCCCTATTTTTCAATCTTGTATGTTGCTTTTCCAGTCAATGGCCTTCATGGTTTGTCCAGTAACTTGAAAGGCAACACAGATTTCAGGATTTCAAGGTTCAACTTTTTCAGTCTCTTACACACTTATCAAAGTCCATATACTCTTCCATTGACTGATCATCAGTCCTCTTAAATCCATCAAAAATTGGTCATGGATTCCAATAAATCATTCTTCTTGTAAAACTTACCCAAAAATGGCATCCAAGTCATCTACATTGAAATCTGAAAGTACTTTATTCCTAATCTTACTTTTTGCAGGTAATGACAAAGCAAAGGCCATACTTTGTGTCCTCCACTAACCTGTGAACACATTTCAATTTCATTTTTCCATAGTTGATATAGTTCCACCTCTGAAAAAAAAAAGATGGATAGTCAAAGCCTGAGATTTTGCATTTCCTTCTGCAGGAGTCATCAGGAGTAACATGCATCTTTTTCTCTTGGAGGATAGAGATGAAAAAACTTCTTATTCAACAACTAATCACCAGAGATTAATGCTCATCTTCTGCTAAAACCAATACTCGCTTGTTGAGGTTAGAATAAATCTGAAGCCAGCTTGTACTTTAGGACAGATTTATTTCCAAGCTTGCAGAGTAAAAACACAGACTCTTCTAATTTGCCCTGATACCCAGTGTGTACACCTTCTTATACTCTTGTGATGAAACCCTAATACCTCCCCAATTGGCGACAGCTGCTCTTGATTACCAACTTAAAGCATGAACTCTGTTGCAGCACATTTCCAACATTAGCAATACTCACCCTGACCTGTTCTTGTAGCCACAATGTTTATGTCCAGTTAACTTTCTCCTCAGGATATTCATTGGGAGTGGGGGCAGTGTCAGTGATAGTAAAGCACCTGAATATCAAAAGGGGTAGGTTAAATTCTTTTTCGTAGGAAACGGTCATTGTCTGGACTTGTGTTGCACAAATGTTAATTGCCACATATCAGCTCAAGCTTGAATGTTACCCAGATCTTTCTGCATCCATACATAGACTACATCATTAGGCTTCCCAATGGAAACATAGAGTGAACATTTGGTGGTCACAAGAACTGAACAGATAGCACTTTTAATCCCTGAGGCTCTCCCTTAGGACTTTCAGAATCTGTTAGCTCCCATTACTTCAGCAAAACTACAGATCTTTGGGGACACAAATTCAATGAGCAATATGAGGCCATCATTCTCAGGACTGCAGATAAACCAGGCATTTACCCTTCTCCTTCGGAGCATCATGTAAATGGATTGCACAAGCCTCAGAGATGAAGGAAGTTTCCTTCTGGGAGTACATAGACATGAGAGGAGAGTCAGCTCAGTTCCATGAACCTATTGTACCATAGGAGCAGCCAACTACTTATCATAATACTGGCCTTGAAGAAGCAATAGAAGGTGAGAAAGAAAAGCATATTTAGCTTTCCATGGGAATCATGGAATTTATGGATGCTAAAGGTATTTTTCTGTATTTTAATTAATGGTAAAAAGAAACTCCTAATAACTCCTCTAAGTGCCCTATGGAAGGCCCAGGTTGCGTGAGGGTATATAATGCATTTGCTGCAGAATAGAAATCCAGCAGGAATAGTTTCTGTATTAGAATCCACTTTCAAAAACTCAATTTAAGGTAGACTCAAACATTTGCAACATTAGTGAGAAAATTCAGTTCCTAATATTTTTTCGGTTTTAATCTATGATCAAATTTTGGTTTAAAAAATGATCTTGTTTTCATTTTGGTAGTTTGGTAGATACAAAGATAGTTTTTGGATTTTATTTGGAGAAGAATTAGTCCCTCTCATCATTTTGTTTTGCTAATGAATAAACATATTTATAACATGCGTTTACTGTTCTAATGGTTTCAGTGCTGTAGAAACATAAATTGCTCCATCATTTTAGCTTGGTATTTTTGGTAGAAAATTGCAGCAACCCACATGCAATGTGTGTTATTGAATTAAGCCACCCTATGATTTTAAAATCAATTATCAACCTAATCTTTAGATGTACAATAGATTAAGAACATAAGAACATAAGAAAGAGGAGCAGGAGTAGGCCATCTAGCCCTTCGAGCCTGCCCCGCCGTTCAATAAGATCATGGCTGATCTGTCGTGTCTCAGTTCTACCTTCCCGCCCTCTCCCCATAACCCTTAATCCCCTTGCCTATCAAAAACCTATCAACCCGCGTCTTAAATATATTGAGCGAGGCAGCCTCCACCACTTCAACGGGCAGAGAATTCCAGAGATTCACCACCCTTTGAGTGAAGAAGTTCCTCCTCAACTCCGCTCTAAACCACCCCCCCTTTATCTTGAGGCTGTGCCCTCTAGTCCTACTGTCCTTTCTGAGAGGGAAGAGCCTCTCCACCTCTATCCTATCCATCCCTTTCATCATCTTTGAACTGAGCTTCAGTGAGGGAGACAATGTTCGGATCTCCAAAAAAAGTTACTGATACAGAGCTCATGAAATGATGTCCACTTTTATTTAACGAATCCCACCAATCATCAACAAAATTTTCTTACACTTATATAATGCCTCAAATGCCTTAGGGTGCTTTACAGAAAATTATGGGTGGCATGGTGGCACAATGGTTGGCACTGCTGCCTTACTGTGCCAGTGAGGGTCACTGTCTGTCCGAAGTCTGCACATTCTACCTGTGTCGCTATGGTTTTTCTCCGCATGCTTCAGTTTCCTCCCACAGTTCAAAGGATTAGGTTGGCCATGCTAAATGCTCCCTCAAGTGTACCTGAACAGGTGCCGGAGTGTGGCAACTAGGGGATTTTCACAATAACTTCATTGCAGTGTTGATGTAAGCCTTCTTGTGACACTAATAAATACAATAAGATCTGTGACAACATATTTGACACCGACCTACAAGACAAAATGTAAGGCTAGATAATGAAAAGCTTGTTTTCAGAAATTTTAGCTGTTGGATTAATTGTGGATTATTTTTAATGTTTTTGCTCTCTCTGTCTTATGACTTTTAAAATATATTTATTTTGAACATCATGCGCTAATGATGAGATTGGGAGTTTTATCCTGAAAGAGATATTGAAGCTCATTATGAACGTGATGAGTTGACGTTCATACTGATAAGCAATTCTGATTAGTTATGCCTGTTTTATAAGAGTAAAACAGGCAGAACTGAAGTAGAGTTGGGATACATAAAATGCCTCCATCCAGCATATCACATATATATTTCTGGTGGGGAACTTGGATTGTGAGAAGCATTCAGGTAAAACAGGCAGGAACTTCTGTGGAAAATGTCAATGATATCCTTCAGATGCTCATGACCAAATATTGATCGTAAGAGGCAAATCTCAGTATGGTTCCTGGATGATCAAAGCTGTCATCTGAAGCTGTGAATCATGACATCTATGTTCATTTCAAGCACAATATCCTGAGTAAAGAGCGAGTACCCCAATGGCATATTGTTGCAATGTTTGAGGTATAGCAAAAGTTGACCCTGTATAGAGTGATGGAATATTGGAGAAGGGACACTCCCACAGTACGGCAGCAGGACTGTGCGAAAGAAAAGCTGGAGCCTGACCACCACTCTAGGCATTTGAGCACGTAATCCCGGCTGTCACTTGCTAGGGGAGCCCTCTTTTGTTTTAATGTTAAATCAAGGCGGACACTGTTACTATTTGGAGAAAATCAATGGATTTCTCTCAATGTCTTGGCCAATATTTACTCCACAATCATTGAAGAGCAAATTAACTGATTGTATAACTCATTGCTGTTTGTGAGTCCTTGTTGTATACAGTTTGGTTACTATGTTTCTCTATTTTATGTCTATGCTTGAGACTTATTTAGTTGACTATAAAGTCCTCCAGAGGTCATGTACAGAACTGTATTGATGCTAGTCCTTTCCCTTGATGAGATTGCAGAACAGAATCCAAAGCCACTTACCGTGTTCCTATACACGTGATCTCTCTTTGTTTCATGCATTTTACAATGCCCTTCACAAACATGTTTTCACCTAAAGTGCTAAATTTTTCAGACAACTCACATTTCCTATTCTTGTCTCCTGATGAAATACACTCATAGTCCTTTGCAAGAATAACACCTGGATAGAGAACCTCAGGGTAGTCAAATGTTTAAGATTTGACAATGTTTGGCCCCGAAGCACTACAGTAAGGAATATTTATAATTTCTTTAACATGTCTTTGGAGTCTATAATTGTTTTTGAGAATGTTTACAAAGAATTTTTAAGAGGGATCAGTTGTATTTTTCTTGGATAATAAGTTAAACTGGTCCATGTGTCCTGGCGAACCTTAACTTGGAAGCAGCACCAACAAGAAGTAGCTTACGGCCAGAAGTTGTGTGACTGGCAGAAACAAAGGAGAATTGCAGGCACAAAGAAGGGCTACAATCAGAGGAGCTGGAGGTTAAAGGTAAGCTGTGCGCAGAACCAGACACAGAGAAAAAGCAGACAGAGACAGAAAGAGTAATAGAGGATTGTTGTGAGGGGAAGAGGTCAGATTTTCTGTTGGTCAGAAAAGGAGATAGGAGTTTGTGGAAGTATTGAGAAAGTTGACTCGTCAGATCTTAAACCTGGAAAACTGTGTGTATAGCTCAGAGATGGTGAAGAGTTGGATATTTTCTCAGAATGGGCCAAATTGTGAAACAGGCTGTTATTTGTTGGTTGATTGAAAAGGAACTCTGGAAAAGCTATACCAGCAGAACTGCCATGACCCAAGGAGGCGAGGGTTCATAGATTGTGCTTTGCTGATGATAATCATACCCATGAAACTCAAAGGTGAAGGCTGTTGTCAGATAGGACTCCTGACTTACTCAATGTGAATAAAGAGCAGTATATTGTGGAAGTATAATGTTCTAAGCGGGAACTATAATGTTCCCGCTTAGAAAGGGTAGCAGGACTAGAGGGCACAGCCTCAAGATAAGTGGGGGGAGCAGTTTAGATCGGAGTTGAGGAGGAACTTCTTCACTCAAAGGGTGGTGAATCTCTGGAATTCTCTGCCCGTTGAAGTGGTGGAGGCTACCTCGCTAAATATATTTAAGTCACGGGTAGATAGGTTTCTGACAGACAAGGGAATTAAGGGTTATGGGGAGAAAGCGGGAAAGTGGAACTGATCTACTTCAGATCAGCCATGATCTTATTGAATGACGGGGCAGGCTCGAAGGGCTAGATGGCCTACTCCTGCTCCTATTTCTTATGTTCTGATGTGGTGCCACAATTGTGCATGAAGTAATGCAAATACTGTGTTTGTGTAAGACATATCTTTGTTGTAGTGATTAATTGAAGTGAAATTCACCTATTTATTTGAAGTGCCATTTGTCATCTGTAATTACCGTTGCTTATGACTCACGTTCAAGTAAAAGTTATAAAAATTATGGTCTTCATTTGGGAGTAATTTAGGAAATATGGTTATTTTGGATTACAGTGTTACACCCGGGAACACTTGTTTCCATTTGGGTTTCCATTTTTTTCATTCCTTGATTGATTATAACAGGGTTTTTATAATTTATAAGGATAAGAATATTTATTCAATGTTTGTACTTCATTTATGCTCATTGTAAAGAAACTGGTCTCACAAGCTTTCTTAAGTTTTATTGAGCTAAAAACCCACACAGGTAAAGATACCTTGCAGATATGATGGTGGCTTCACAAATACATGAATAGAATGAGTATGGAAGGATAGGGTACCCAGAAAGGTAATGGGTTTTAGTTCAGATGGGCAGCTTGGTCAGTGCAGGCTTGGAGGGCCAAAGGACCTGTTCCAATGCTGTAATTTACTTTGTTCTTTATATATTGAAAAATGTAAACCCAAAATCCTGATCCTTTAACACACCAAATTCAAATTCACTGAAAAACAGCGAAAAATAGAACATTCATAGTTTATGAGTCCTTTGCTAGTATCCATGGCTGAGACAGAATTTTTCCATGGTGATCTTGAAATTCCAATAGAGTTGAGGCTGATATAAACAACAATTTCTGGAGACAGTCTCTTTTAAACCTTAATCTGTCTTTTCCAAAAATCAATGTGATTGTACCTGAGGTTCTTTTAGATAGAATTTTTTTATCTCTGTGGTAGCTTCCAAAATATGTTAGAGATAGATGCCAGAATTCTATCACCGCACCCGCCACAGGAATTGGAGCGGGCGAGGGGCAGACAATGGGAAGATCAGTTGACCCCAGGCGGGATTTTCCAGTTTTGGGTTGATCTAGGCCATAAAATCCCATCCACTGTTTTGAACTTGAGAGAGAGAGATGTTGTTACTGCTCCACTGGCAGGTTGTATCCAAACTCTTGTTGTTAGCAGCTTGGGTGCTAACATTTCAAAACGGTTATCCTGGTCAAATGAACTCTCTTTCCGTAGTGATTTCAGAAGATGATTGGTTAGCTCTCCCCATTCTGGACAGACTTTTATTATGGCCGAGCTAATTAGTCTCATAAATGTCCCAGCCATTAATCCCTTATTGATCCATCCTCCATCTTGATGAAATAGGAAAAATGCCTTCTGTATAGCCATTGTCCCAGCAGACTGTCTGTCTCTATTTGAACAATAGCAACATAAAAATGCCACTGGTGAGGGCCAGGACACTTTCAGTAAATCTCTGAATTAATTCTTGACACCAACAGGTGTAAAATGCCAAAGGAGACATCCTTGGCATGTCTTAATTGTAATCCACATTGAAATCTTCCAGAAACTGGCCACCATGTAAAACCAAACATAAGGTGATTTGTGGCAGACATCTTGCCTAGAATTTTACTGCCCTGCCCACCACAGGAATTGAAGCGGGCAAGGAGTGGATGATGGAAAGACCCATTGACCTCTGGTGGGATTTTACGAACAAGGCCATAAAATCCTGCCCATATTTCAGTATCTTTGCTTGTTTATAAAAGTTTTTTGAAGAGTTTGCATCAATTATAAAGGGATCAATTATACCTTCTTGGATAATAAAAAATATTGGTCTATGTGATCTGTTCACTGGAATTCTACTGCCCCTCCTGCCATGGAATTGGAGCAAGCGAGGGAAGGGCAATAGAAATATCCATTGGCGAAAATTTCCGGTCTCACTCAAGTGAGGCCATAAAACCCTGCCCATTAACTCTGAACGTGGATGCAGTCTCAGCAAGAAAGAAGTTAAGAAAGAAGTTGGCACCAGTATTGGGGTAGGTGGGACCTGTTCAGGTGGGATGGGGTTGGTCTGAACCGTGCTGGGACCAGAGTCCTGGGGAATCGTGTAGATAGGACTGTAGATAGGGCTTTAAACTAATTGGGGGGGTGAGGGTGCGAGGGTAGGTGAAATTACAGGGTCTAAAGTAAAGGAGCGGGTACAGGTACGGGAAGAGGCCAAGGATGTCCCAATAATAAAGGGAGTAGGGTGCGTGAGTAAGGTTGGTGGCGTTCCTGCACATAGGGTACAGGTGAAGGCTGGGATGAAGGCACTTTATCTGAATGCACGAAGCATTCGGAATAAAGTGAATGAGCTGGTGGCGCAGATCAGCACAAATGGATATGACCTGGTGGCCATTACAGAGATGTGGCTGCAGGGTAACAGGGACTGAGAGCTGAATGTACAGGGGTATCAAGTGTTTAGAAAGGATAGGCGGGAGGAAAAAGGGGGGTGCGTAGCTCTGCTGATTAAGGATAGCATTAGGGTGGTAGTAAGGGATGATATAGGAGCCAAAGAGCGGAAAGTGGAATCATTGTGGGTGGAGATTAGGAACAGCAAAGGGAGGAAGACGCTGGTGGGTGTTGTCTATAGGCCCCCAAATAATGATCTGGAGGTGGGGCGGGCTATTAACGCACAAATAAATGCGGCGTGCAGGAATGGAACGGCGATAATTATGGGGGATTTCAATCTACATTTTGATTGGTCGACCCATGCTGGACGCGGTGGGCTTGAGGAAGAGTTCTTGGATTGCTGCTGGGATAGTTTCCTTGAACAGTGTGTGTTGGAGCCGACCAGGGAGTGAGCTATCTTGGATCTGGTGTTATGTAATGAGGCAGGTAGAATTAGGGACCTTGTGGTGAAGGATCCTCCTGGGAAGAGTGATCATTGTATGGTGGAGTTTCTGATGCAGATGGAGGAGGAGAAAGTGGGTTCCCGGACCTGTGTCCTTTGTTTGA
This sequence comes from Carcharhinus amblyrhynchos, assembly GCF_965287045.1. Classification (NCBI taxonomy): domain Eukaryota; kingdom Metazoa; phylum Chordata; class Chondrichthyes; order Carcharhiniformes; family Carcharhinidae; genus Carcharhinus; species Carcharhinus amblyrhynchos. The sequence continues at coordinate 40,825,514 of NC_137335.1, read as the reverse complement.
ACAGAGGGGAGTATGACAGGATGAGAGAGGAATTGGCGAATGTTGATTGGGGGAGCACATTGGAAGGTAGGTCTGCTGAGGAACAGTGGAGGATCTTTAAGGAGATCTTTCTTGGTGCTCAGCAGAAATTTATTCCAATGGTTAAAAAAGATCGTAGGAGGAGAGATAATCAGCCGTGGATAACGAAGGAGGTAAAGGAGAGTATTAAATTAAAAGCGGAGGCGTTTAGAGTAGCTAAGAGTAGTGGGCGAGAAGAGGATTGGGAGAGGTTTAAATATCAACAAAGAATGACGAAGAAGTTGATAAAGAAGGGTAGGAAAAACTATGAAGCTGGGCTAGCGCTAAATATAAAAAAGGATGGTAAGAGTTTTTATAAATATATAAAAAGAAAGAGGCTGACTAGGGTGAATGTTGGACCCTTAGAGGATGAGAGGGGGGACTTAGTGGTAGGGGATGGGGAAATGGCTGAGGCCTTGAATAACTTTTTTGTTTCAGTCTTCACAGAGGAGGACGTGAATAATTTGCCGGGTGTTAGCGATGGAAAGATGGTAGGAGTGGAGGGCCTGAATGACATTATTGTTACTAGAGAGGCAGTGCTCGACAGACTGGAGGGACTGATTGTGCACAAGTCCCCAGGACCAGATGGAATGCATCCAAGGGTTCTGAAAGAAATGGCGGAGGTGATAGTGGATGCCTTGATGATTATTTTCCAAACCTCGCTGGATTCCGGGGAAGAGCCGGAAGATTGGAAAACGGCTAATGTTACGCCGTTGTTTAAGAAGGGTAGCAGGCAAAAGGCAGGGAATTATAGGCCGGTTACTTTAATGTCTGTTGTAGGTAAAATGCTCGAATCCATGATCAAGGAGAAAATAGTGAGGCATCTTGAGGAGAATTGTTTGGTAGAGCAGACGCAGCACGGTTTCGTTAAGGGGAAGTCATGTCTGACGAATTTATTGGAGTTCTATGAGGATGTGTCTAGGGCGGTGGATAGAGGAGAGCTGGTAGATGTGGTGTTTCTTGATTTTCAGAAGGCGTTTGATAAGGTGCCGCACAAGAGGTTATTACAGAAGGTTAGGGGACATGGAGTGTAAAGTATGTCCTCCTAAACTTTACTTCTTTGCCTTTGTGCTACCTGAGATGTGGGAGCAAGTAATGAAATTGGATACTATAAAACCAGATCAATCTCTTGGGATTAATGGGCCATTTGCCTCCCAATAGGTAAATCCTAAAATGGACCATGGCACATTGTCTGCCATTCCTGCATATGGGGTTAATGGTTCTGCGTAGTTCTTGAAAAATATACAGAGTGGGCTGACAGGAATGAAAGCACCTTCCCAAAAATCACTTCTAAACCCTAATATCTTCCTGATAACTCTGTATCCTGCACCATATTTTGCTAAAACATAATGTTGTAAAAATGTACCAATATTTTTCTTGGATTTAGTCCGGACTCCAGAGTGTAGTGGGGGACAGTGGTGGGAACAGTCAGTCAAGATATGAAAGTGAGGGCCTAATGGATGATTGATGCAGGACTATCCAAATGTATATTCATCTGAGGGTGTTGGCTGGCAGAGTCATGTCAGGGCTTTGAGTTCACCAACAAGATTTCAATTAATACCACTGAGATCTTGGACAACAGGCAAAATCTTCCAGCTGTTCCTTCGGTGTGATCTTCCAGTCCTGCTGATGGTGCATCCCATTGTGGGGTTAGCACTGGTGTGGGGTGAATTCAATGGGAAATCTTATTGGCAGTGGTGGGACCAGAAGATCATTTACATTGTTTCCTGGCTAAGATGTAAAACCTCTTTGTTTTACCTGGAGGCTGTTTTATAGCTTTGTACCTACTGCATTGTCAGCTGTGAAAGTCCCTCTCAGCTATTAAATCACACATGTTTTGCATGCTCGCTGGCAGCATTTAGAATTTTAGTTAAAGTCACGTAGGAAATGGCAAAAAGGGGAATGCAAAAATGATTCACAGTTCCAGTTACAAAGTTGGGAATGGCACTCTTTGACAAATTCCGGCCAGCAAGTTGTTATGGATACACTGGGATACACTGTCTCAATGGGCGGTAGAAGGATGTTCAGTGGTAACATTCAAATAAAATGAAAATAACTGGTATGCTATTTCATTAGCTGACGATCATTCAAATAAAGGAATATTGGATCCAGAAGAACGATTTAGCCAAAGCTCATACTTGGCAAATTTTCTGCTCCACTACAGTTTCCTCTTTTCCTGGCTGAATTAACATCTTCAGTCATCACTAATCCTCTTTGGATATAGTGGCTGGAATTCTCTGACTTTGCTTGTGGCTGGGATTTTCCAGTCCTGCTGCACTGAACGGAGATTTGGCTGAGTGCCAAATTCTCTGTCCTCACTAGCAATAGGGCATACAAGATTGGAGAATTCTGCCAGTGTGGTGCTAGGGGATTGTAGATGTTGCACTCTTGTTTAAAAAATAGGAGAGGGATAAATCAGACAACTGCAAGCCAGTCTCCCTAATGTTGATGCTGGGGAATGAGATGAGAAATAACAGTGGCAAGTCACATTGTCCATATTCCTGTTGCTGAGAATAGCGTTCGCACAGTGCGGAATGATCTTTGACAGTATCCAGTAATAGTATAAGAGGGTTGTATATTTGGTTTCCCTTTGTAGATTGAGCGCAGATAGGTTATTTGTGTGAACATCATTAAGATGTCACCTAGATGATAGAGGAAAGTTTTTCATACAGAGGGTTGTGGGAGATTGGAATGCACTGCCAAGTTGGGTGGTGGAGGCAGGTACACTAGAGTTGTTTAAGGCTTACCTAGATAGGCACATGAGCAGACTAGAGACGGAGGGATACCAAAGACTGTTCTAAATAAGGATCAAGAGCCTCAGGACGTTCCTGGGAATCAATAGAATCCTATGGGCATTCCAACATATTTTATGGCTCACCTGTCTTACGTTTGAGCTTTTGGGGATCTTCCATGAATGTCTGTATAAACTGTGTATGTTTATTGACGTCTTTTTTTTTACATCCACAGGTGATTTGGTCCGCCTTGTTGGCCAACAAGAAGCATACATGCGGTGGGTCGTGTGAGGGCTGCTCATGGATATTGTTTTGAGAGCTGCCTAGTGCTTCACGTTGTTAGTGTACACTTAAACTGGACCAACTGACGGGCAACACGACATCTCAGTGACTATCACTGTTTGCTGTGCAGATACATGGACCTGGGTCGGATCTCTGACTTGGGTTGGTGTCTGTGGGAGTTTGCACATTCTCCCCGTGCTTGCATGGGTTTTCTCCGGGTACTCCGGTTTCCTCCCACACCCCAAAAACGTGCTTTTAGGCTGATTGGTGTTAACAAATTGTCCTTAAATTAGACCTCCCTTAATCTGGCATAGAGAAAAGTCATAGATAGAAGAAGGTAGAGGAGGCACTCACTGAATGTTAAAATGGTGGTGCGGGCTTGTTGGGCCAAAGGGCCTGTTTCCTGTGCTGTGTTGTTCTTTGTTCTTAGATTTCATAGAGTGGCAGATTGTGTTAAGAGATCCTGCTGGAGCTGGAAATTTGCATCTGAGAAGCCATACACTGCCTTTGGTAGTTAGCAGCCTCCTTCCTTTCCTCCATATCACAGAAGCCTTTCAAAACATGTATAAGGAACATAGGTAGAATATACCAGTCCCCACAGCACCTGTAATTTTCTCTGATACGACAACTGCATTGCTCAGTAAAGCATCTTATTATATCCTCATTTGGCTTTAACAGAAAAAAACAATCAGGATTTTTAACATTTTTTTACAATTCAGCTGGAATTCACTTTGTTCTGGCAATGATTTGCTGCTCGGGATATCTTCAGAGAGTGAACATTTGAATGCAATAGGAAAACTTTTAACTTGATGAATGTGTAGGTGGTGGGTGATGCTGAGTGTAAAATTACCAATCTGGTAGCCAAGTTTCCAAGCTCCTGTCATGACTCTAACTAGTTCTGCTTTGGCCGACATTGTAAACTGGAATGAGATCACAGATATTTACAAAACTTTAGTTATTAAATTTGGAACTTCCAGGGGTAGCTTTCGTGATTTGGCCTTGTTTGCTTTGGTGAAGTCTATAAGGCTCAGCTGTATTCTGCCTATCATCAGTCTGTATATAATTACTCAGAATATTTTGCATGTTAAAGAAGTTTTTTGAAAGCATACATCAGCAGAGGTAATGGAAAAGATAAAGTATGTTTTTGGCATGATCCGACTGTTGGATGTTTAAATAAGTAGCAATGTTGCAATGAGGTGTAAATAGCATTAGTTTCATTTAATCAGTTTTGACATTTATGAAACAAACATCTATGATTGTAACCTCATGTATGGAGAAATGAGAACTTTCTATATAGAATTAAATAGATAAACTGAGGTACTATGTGAGAATAAATGACTTAATGTGGATAAGTGTAGTTCAACCAACTTCACATCTATTACAGGAAACTGTTCCAGATCCCAGAGCTTTGGTACAGTTTAAGCATAAGTTCATACATAAATGAATGACTGGGTTCAGAAATGACACATCACTGCTTAGTTGTTTCTCAAAAGAACATAAGAACATAAAGAGTAGAAATAGACAATTAAACCCCTCGAGCCTGCTCTGCTGGTTTTCCGTCCGGAAATAACACTCTGCCATTTTTTATTAAGATTTAGCCCTCTAAAAATATCTTGTCCAACATGGACTGAGTGGTCAGCTCCTTCAACATCACATTGGTGCCCAACACTATGGAATCTCTGCTGGCAGCTCTCATTGCTGCCATGAAAGCTCAAACTGCTGCCAGATTGTCTTAGTGGTCCATGTTGACAGGGACTTCCAGAGCATCACATCACTCCTGCTCTGTTCTCTAGCTGAACCCTACAACTGTCGAGACACTATCCCAATAGAGTGCTCTCTCTCAGTACAATAACATGCTCCTGTGACTCACTGTGCTACCACCCACTTAGTGCTGCACAGGCAACTGGGCCAGACTGTCCTTATCCATGTAAAGGTGCTGCTGTCTATAACAGAGCATTCAAGGCTCAGATTTGCTCAGGGACAAGTATCATGGTCATCCAAAGTGTCTTAATGGAGAAACTTTACATCTTCCAAGTTGTAGCCACTGAAGAAGAACAAATAGGAATAGTAGGAAAGATAATGGAATATAAGACAGAAACTGAAGGCAGTACCTAGTTAACAATTTTAATGAATTGTTACTCTTACTCTAACAAGAGTAACTCTTACATAGAATAACATAGACATAGAGTAACATGGAAAGTAATTCTTACATAGAGTTACAAGGGTAACTTTTACATAATTACATAGTAACTTTTACATAGTTACTCGTTAACTATTATGCACATATGAAATTGAACTATTGGAAAAACATTTCCTAAGACCAGGAACCTGCTTTGTATTCGCAGCAAAGGTCAAAGAATTTGAGTGGTAGAATAGTTGGTCCAGGTGGCTGCTCTCATGAACAAATACATCCTCAGATTGCTAGGTTTAATTTAGTTGCAATTCTGGATATTCTGGAGTAAAACTATTAGAAAAGATGAGAGATTGCTTTTTATAGTTTTACAAATTCTGCATTAATATTAGTTTATAAATTATTATTTTGCAAATCGTTTTATATAGAATGATAGCTTCCCATTATTCTGATTGAAATATGCAATGTTAAACATAATTTATAAAATAAATAACAAAAACATTATCAGTTTAATTCCATTAGTACAATAAATACAGACTAGCTCATTCTGACATCTGTTTGAATTAAAACCACATTTGTTCTTTGTATAGATCTGTCACTCTTCATGCAGTGCTAAATTTGTGATCATTACAAGCTGTTTAGCTGATGTGCTCATTGTTTTCCAGCTGCATTGTATCCTCAGTGAGCTGTGGTGACCCTGCAGTCTTCTGCTCTTTGCCATATTAATCACCTATTAACTCTACTGTGAAAGTCTCAGAATGTGTTAATAGTCTCTTTGTGAACATAACAATGAACCAGTTTGCACCTTACTTCAATAGTCTGGTTATATATCTTTCTTCTTTTTGCGTTTTGCAACATGTTACGCTTTGTTTGTACAAGCCTCTCCATTTCAATATTTATACTGGAAATTCTGCTTTCACCCCATAAATTCCCATCAAAGCAAATTGAACTGAGAAAGCCTTTGCTGGAAAATTGAACCCCATTCTTGGAGGAGTGAACTGTCTGGATAATGCATGCTTTTTTCAATATCTCATAACATTTGTACTGAAACTGCTTCTAGAGGGATGCTTGAAGTATGGATTTCATGCACCCAGTGGCAATCTCACAGTAGACCCAGACTAGTCTCTTGGAAGAACCATTTTGGACCGACTTTGCCAAAGTGAGAATATTAGATTTGCCATTGAATCCAAAGCAGCAGGAGCTGTTCATATGAGTGTGCTTTTAGGGCTAACATGAAAGTAAATATCAATTTTCAAGTTCAATTTTTGAGTTTCCAACCTCTTCAATTTCTGACATTTTCTGCATTCTTCGCTGACAATTGCATTGTTTTTGTTCAAAAACTGTTACTCTCTATTAAGAACATTTTTTCTATGAATCTTTTGGGAAATTAGGGCAAGGAGGTTGCAGGAATGCATCAACATTTGTACGTGGTCCCCAAGTCTGTGGGAATAATTGCAGGAGTGCCTTATATAAAAATAATTACAAGAGGACTCTGCTGCAAATGTACATCTGGTTGTGTATGATTTGTATGTTTCAGATGGGAACCTTCATCTTTTAGAGTTTCAGCATTGTGTGATGACAGCTGTTTTCTATGGACATCATGATTTTGCATTAGTAAAGAGAAATAAAGGATTGGGAAAGACACATAGCACGAGAGTAAGAATGAATGAGGTGTAGGTGTTTCAAACTAAGAATGAATATGTTAAAGTCTAAATTAGGTTTCCAATGCATGCAGATAAATGCACAAAGTGTGGCAAGGAAGCTTTGTGCATTGCAGGTGCAAATAATGACTTGGGAATATGATGTTACGGTAATAATCAAGGCCTGGCTCAGAAAAGGGTAGGATTGGGAACTAAATATTCCTGGATACATAGTATTCAGGAAAGATGGGGAAGGAAAAGAAGGAGGAAGGATGGTAATATTGATTAAGGAAAATTCTGATGGAAAGAGACATTGTCCCACAAGGGTCAAAACAGAATTTATTTGTTGAGAAACAACAGGGATATCATTGGACTACTCTATTCTCCACATACCAGCTGAAAAGATGTAAAGGAGCAGTGGGATGCAAAAACTGTAGAGTTGTGATAATGGAGGTTACTAACTTTTATTCATTCATAGGACATGGGCGTTGCTGGCTGGCCAGCAACTATTACCCAACCTTAGTTGCCTGGGGGCGGTTGAAAATCAACTTGCTGTGGCTTTGTAGTCACATGTAGGCCAGACCAGGTAAAGACAGCAGATTTCCTTTCCTAAAGGGCATTAGTGAACCAGTTGGGTTTTCTCAACAATTGACAATGGTTTCATAGTCATCAGTAGATTCTTAATTCCAGATTTTTTTATTGAATTCAGATTCTACCATCTGCCCTGGTGGGATTTGAACCCAGGTCTCCAGAACATTAGCTGAGTTCTGGATTATGAGTTTAGTGATAATACCACGAGGCCATCACTTCATTTGAACCAGGATATTAATAGTGTTAAAGACAGAGAGACTAAAGAGTTTTTGATGTGTTCTGGAATATTTCCTTGATTGGTATTTCCAGCCAAACAGGAAAGAAAGCATTGCTGAATTTGGTTCTGGGGTATGAGGTGGATCAAATGCATCCAGTGTCAGTAGGGGAACATGTAGGAACAATTTTTGAACTGTATTACAGCTTTTATGTTAATCATGTGTTTGGTTCCTATGACATGTGAAGGAACATTTAAAAAAATACTTTTTGCTGAACTGAAAAGATGGTTGCTACAAGTTACATGGTCATATGACTGGTCCTTTGTTCTGGAGCTATCACCAGGAAGCACAAGAACAAATTACAGCTTAAAGTTATTACACAATATCAGGAGGATCATTCGATTTGGAAAGTGTGTTTGTCTGCTTCAGTAGAGATTGGTAAACTGCCTTTACAATGGTTTAGGCATTATCATAGCTGTAAGACTTTAAAAAAGGACTTCTGCTATTGTCTGGCTGGCTGTTACATGTCACCCTTGCCTTCCTTTGAGATGTTAAACTGGCCTTTCTACTCTGTAGGTGTTGAAAATTATATCCCTGGCTCTCTTTGATTCTGTTCACCGTGTATTGGGCCGTATATCTCTCCTACATTCCTGACTCTTGGAAATTAGCATCCGTATGCCTCCCCAATCTCTCAGCCATCTCAGTAAACTGGTTCCTGATGACAGAGGCATTTACAGTTGATCTTATCTGGATGTCTGCTAATCTTGTTACTGGGAAAAGTATACATCTCTTTAACCCCATAAAATGTGGACTATTTGTTGCTAGGTAGATTACATCCTATTATTCCCTTTGTTAATTCTGGGTCCATCACACATATCACATGGCTCAAGCCTTGGGCAGTTTTAACATTACTGGGTGCAAAATAGGGAATTTATGATGAACCTTTACAAAACATTGATTTTGCCTCATTTGGAATATTGTAAACAATTCTGCTCACTGCACATTAGGAAGAAGGTCCAGGCTTTAGAGGTGGGCAATGATTTATGAGAAAGGTTCTAGGTTGAGGGATTTCCGTGATTGGGTGGTTTTGCTACAGAAGAGAGGAGACTTTATAGATATGCTCAAAATTTTGTGGGGTCTAGACAGAGAGAGAAATTTAATGTGATTGTCAAAAAAATCAATGGTGACATGAAGAAAAACATTTTGCATGCTGCAAGTAATTAGGTCTGAAATACAAGAAATACAGTGAAATAGAATGCCTTAGGGGATTGTAGACGCAGATTTATGTGTGGCTTTCAAAAGGGAATAGGATGATCACGCGAAGAAAATAATTTGCAGGGTTAAAGGGGGAAAGGCTGGACAGTTGGTCTAGATAAATTGCTTTTGCTGAGAGCTGGCACACACACAATGGTGTTGATCTTACCAAAAACATTTTAAGTCCAGGATGGTGTAAAAATGGGAGAGTTCTGATCTGTTTTTTGGGCAAATTCAAATCCAGTATCTTATCACTCATTGTAGAAAAAAAAAGGCTAAACCATTCCTCACCTCTAGGAGAAGCAGGCAAATCATCAGCAAGCCTGTTGTAGCAGCAGATGGTGCTATTGTGCATGTGCAGACCTCTGTGTCAGACATGTGCAATGGCAACCAGCAGAGGCCTAACAGGTCTGACAAAGAGACCTGTTAGGCTCTGTTGCTGCTACTGGCCTCAAATCAGCACTCCTCCAGCCCCCACCCACAGCTATTGCAGGGGCCTGTAGCTGAACATAAGCCCAATCTCACCTGGAAATACTACTCTGCACCCCTCACCATCCAGACTGATCGCCCCTGCCTCCCCCACCAATTGTCTGCAGAATGGTAATGGGGCCCCCTCCTCCCTCCCCCACCGGTCACTTGGAGTGGGGCACCCCTCCCTACCTGATTCCGTCCTGGGCTTATTAATTCAATGCAAAAGACAGAATTAAATATATTTAAATACATTATTCAGCCTCTTGGTGGAAATGGCCGGGAGGCTGATCTGCCGGAAATTAAGTAAGATTGCAAGAGGCATGTAATCGGGTACAATCTTACTGCCTCGCCCTGCCCATTGGCCAGCGAGGCACAATGGTAAGATCATCAAAATGGGTCAAATGGCCTCCTTCTTATGTTGTAGACATTTTCTGATTCCATGATTTTATAAATGTATACATTCACTGTGGATTCATTGTGTTACATTGTGACACATGATATCCTTCATCTGAAATGGTCAAGCAAAGTTATTTCTGCCTGTTCCAGTTGTTCAAGTGGAATTTAAAGATCATGGGCAGAATCTTCCCATCCCGCCCACCACGGGAACATTCATAGGTGGGACACAAGCCATGCAAAGGTCCATTGACTTTGGGTGAGATTTTTCAGCTTTGAGGTGAGTGTGGCAGGAAAATCCCACCCTATATATTTGAAGAAGAGAAACAAGTTCTTTCAGTGCCTTGACCAACATTCCTCCCTCAACCAATATTACGAACTAAAATAGTTTGGTTTGTTATTATTATAATTGAATATATATATATTTTTTTCATTATATTTTATATTCATTATATTTTAATGCAATAATTTGATGTGAAACATTTAAGGACATTTCTGAAAGACTTGTTAATGTATTAAATCAACGTAAATGTTTCAAAGTCCTTTTTTGTTATACAACTGATTAGTTTTCAGAACACTTTGAAATGCTACAAGGATCTTGTTCTCATTTAAATTTGCAACAAAGTAGAATTTCTGGAGCTCATTAAGTCCTTACGTTCTTATATTGATACCATCTGTTAACTTGTTAAGCTATAACATGGAACAATAAGTTATCAGGCAAAGCAGTCCCCAGTGAGGCAATATCATGCACTGTCAGTGAATCAATGTCAGAAGAAACAATGCCCTTTCGAGCTTTCCTGCCATGGAATGCACATGCCTGGAACAAAAGAGATATTTCCAAATGATACAACACTTGGCAGAAGTGACAGGGAAGAGAAAATGATTTGTTGTCACTGTAATTACATGGAAGAACATAGAAGTTAGAGCACAGAAACAGGCCATTCAGCCTAATAAATCCATTCTGGTGTTTGTTCTTCAAACAAGTATCGCATTCTGGTATATTATGAACTTTCAGACAATACTTTGAAATTTGGAAGAAAGACAGACTGTTAAAATGGCCACTGCAAACCATCTGACTTTTGCCAGCACTGCAACAGTTCCAGACAATCCTGAGGTTCAAACAAATACCCATTTACATATGGATATTCACAGCCATCCAGGAAATTCACATATCAAATGGAACATCAACAAAAGGATAATTTCATTCAGTTGATTCGTCTTTTTGGTTTACTGCAGACAAAAGACACGTCAGAGCTCCATGGGCCCAATTTTACCAACTATTTGCGCCCTTTTTTTCCCATTGGTTCTCCACCCCACAGGACGTTTAAACGCCCCCCCATCAGAACTCTCTATCCCTAGTTGATGCTTCCTCCCAAAGGAACTCCCCATTCCCGTGGCATTATTTCCTTTCCCTTGGCAATTCCATCTATGTCTCAAGCCCAAATCCTGACCTCCGTTCCCCAAGGCCCAAATACCGACATGCCACCTCCCTGTGGCCAGGTCTGATCCCTCACCCACTTTCCCCATCCCCTCCACAGCCCAGTCTGACTCCTTCCCACTCCACAAAGCCTGATTTTTAATTGCCGGCTTACCCCCGAACCCCTCTCCCCTCCAACCATATCAAAGACCTAACTCCCCTCCTTTGATTCCTGGCTAGGCGTTAATTCCCCCAACAACTCCAGCCCAACTTCCAACCACCATCCCCTCATGGGCAGCCCTGATTGTTGACCCCCCCCTCCCCCCACCACCCCACTGCTGGATTAAGCCTTTTCTTCTGTTGTATGTTATTGCGATTGTTTGAAATTTGGCATTCTTGTATTTGTCCTGATGAGTGCAAGATGAAAATCTTTGACTATATGTCTCTTTTCAATAGTATTCAAGTTTAGCTTGTATCTTGCATAAAGGACTGTATTAATTTTCATGCTTCTTTCAATAGCACATAGAAGGTGTATTTGTTAAAGTCATATATTTTAATTGATTTTAGAACAAAGCTAAATACTCATGCAATGATACTTGGCCCCACATTCCAAACCTTTCTGCTACAAGCAAGAATAATATGATATCAATATGGTTCACTAAAATAAATTGTAAGGTTGTGTTTGATTGAGTTATAAGAAAGAAGAACTTGTTTTAACAAATTTCTTCGAAGAATCTTGCAGAACTTTACATACAGATATTTAAACCAATGTGCAGTGACTACAGCTATTGTGCATTGAGTAAGGTTCCTCAGACAGCAATGTAATAATGATGAGCAGAGTCTGGCATTGAAAGCTGAGAGAGGTTAGAACAGCACATGGGGCCATTTACTCAAATGTGATAATCCTGTGTGCTGTCCGAAAAAGCTTTGCCCCATCAAAACTGCTGCAGGACCTTAAAAGTTGCTTGCCTACAGAATATAAACAAGTTTCATCCAGAATTAAATGTTTAGATCAACACATTAAAGGTGAAGTGTATTTATTAGACACAAGTAGGCTTACATTAACACTGCAATGAAGTTACTGTGAAAAGTCACTACACTCTGGCGCCTGTTTGGGTACACAGAGGGAGAATTTAGCATGGCTAGTGCACCAACCAGCATGTCTTTTGGATGTGGGAGGAAACTGGATGAAACACACACAAGCACAGAGAGAATATGCAGACTTTGCACAGACAGTGACCCAAGCTGGGAATTGAATCTGGGTCCCTGGCACTGTGAGGCATCAGGGCTAACTACTGTTTTGGACATTAGTAATAAAGCACTGTCCGCCTTGCAACCTAATAGAGACAAAAGCCATACGCCACTGTTCAAAAGATATGTAACAAAGCATATAACATATTTCAGTATTTCATAGAAACTACCCGATACGCTGCAGAATTGGGAAATAATAACAAGTATCCTTCTAGTTCCAATAAATCCAATGGACCAGATGAGGAATTGGAACTTTTATCTACATAATAGAGGCGATTTTCTTAAGCGACCAGCAGTTAGAAGTCAGTGGGGTTGGGAAAGTGATGGTGGGAGAGAGGACATCACCTCAGCTTCCTCTTGATACAATCGTGGTCAACCCTGGCTGGATATATTGCATCTTTTCACAGATAAATAAGATCTGACCATGGTTAAGGAAGTTCCAGGCTAGCTTTGAGGCAGCCAGTGTGGCCTTTCTGTCAAATTTTCTTCTGTTCTGGTAGGAAATCTAAAATCGCCATCAACTTCTTATATTTTGACCTGTTTTGCTGCAATTTCTTAGATCCTTATCACCAGGTCCTTCTTTCTCGGTCAAAGTGCCCATCCTGGTATCCCATTAAATGAGCTATGAAGCAAGTATGGCAGAATTTCAATTCTAATTGAAAGGGGGGGAATTCTATGAAATAAAGTATAGATTAATTGATTCTTCTGGGCAATTAATACTGATTGAATATAATAGCTCAGACACTGGAAAAGTACAGTAATGTCTTATAACAGGAATTATACAGTGGTGCTTAGTGGCACAGTGGTTAGAACTGCTTCCTCATAGTGCCAGGGACTGGGTTTGATTCCCAGCTTGATCACTGTCTGTGTGGTGTCTGCATGTTCTCCCCATGCCTGCATTGTTTTCCTCTGGATGCTCCGGTTTCCTCAAGCAATCCAAAAGGTGTGCTGGTTGGTTGCATTGGCCATGCTAAATTCTCCCTCAGTGTACCCGAACAGGCACCGGAGTGTGGCAACTAGGTGATTTTTCACAGTAACTTCATTGCAGTGTTAATGTAAGCCTATTTGTGATACTAATACAGTGCAGCCTCGTTGTAATGCGATGGTTGGGGTCTATGAAATGTTATTACGAATGTTATCGGGGTCGCGCTGAATCACTAAACTGGAAAGAGCAAAAAAAGGGTCCGTCCGTCATATCGTGTCATATCCAATTTTGCGCTAAATCAGGGCGTATAAAATTGGGGTTCCACTGTAATTAAACTTTAATGATTTACAAGTTACTGAAGGAGCCTTCTTGGAACTCAATTCCTCATGCCTTTTTCATTCAGTCCTGGGATATGAGCATCGCTGGTATGCCAGCATTTATTGCCCATTCCTAGTTGCCCTTGGAGGGCAGTTGAGATTCAACCATATTGCTGTGGTTCTGGAGTCTAAGTTACCTGGTAGGCCAGACCAGGTAAGTATGGCAGATTTCCTTCCCTTAAGGACATTAGTGAACCAGATGGGTTTTTCTTACAATCAACAATGGTTCCATGGTCACCAGTAGACTCTTAATTCCAGATATTTTTTATTGAATTCAAATTCCACCAGCTGCTGTGGCGAGATTTGAACTCAGGTCCCCAGAACATTAGTTGAGTTTATGGATTAAGAGTCTATCTATAATACCACTAGGCTATTGCCTCCCCTTTGATCTGTTGGCCCAGTGACTGAGGTCATGTTTTTGTTTTCTTATATCCTGAGATTGACTCTCTTTGCATTATATCAGCCTATTGCTCACCAAAACTGGGTTCACACTGTGGAATTCACCAGCATAAATAAAAGGCAATGGAATCTCATTACATGGATATACGTTCTCACGAGTTCCAGTGCCAATTATAAATTATTTAGTTAATCCCCAATAGTCACCATTACTATCAATGAACTTCCCATTGCGAATCCTTCTACATTCCTCATTTGGATGAAGAGGAAGAACTATGAAGAGATGTCAGGCAGGAGGAGTTGCAGGCAAAATGCTTGGTGATAATCCAAAAGCACCCTAATATCTATAGACAGACGTGAACATGCCTAAATTTCTCAAATAATTAGTGCCGGTGGAGGCTCCTTTTCTCAAATCATGTTCTGATAGCTGATTTACAATGGTATTATAATATGTGAATATCTAGTTTATCATCATATTAGATGGTTCCTTAGAAGCATGCAATCAGGTCATGCTTTCAATAGCACTGCAACAAAACCTCACATTATTTGACTACTAGCACTTACCAAGATACAAACAACTCTGTTGTTTATGCTTGGCTGCTGATGATTTCAAATGCCTTTCCAGATGCTGCAAAATTTTTCAAAACTTTGTTTCCAAGTTGTGCCAGTTACTTCTCATGCTTCTATCGCTTTAAATTTCACTTGCTGCGTGGGATTTTACAGCCTCGCTCATCCCGGAACTCGTCAAGTCCTGCCGAGGTCAACGGACCTTCCCATGCTCCGTACCTCACCTGTTCTGATTCCTATGGTGGGCGGGGCGTAAAATTCTGGCCATAAGCATTTTTTTCACTCCTGGTTGTTGTACGCTTTCTACAGCAGTCCGAGTATGGGTTTGTAACTATACTGATTTCAGTAAATCAGGGATGTAGGCAGGTCCCTTTCATTTCAGCCTGTCAAAAAGTTTGCCAAAAGCCATTCTGCCACACCTGTAAATAGACATTTACTTATTATTCATGATGGGAATAGGGGTGACAGGATATTTGGTAATGCATTGAGAATCTGAGCTCTAACAAGGCAGACTCGATTTGAGAAACAATGCAGCATTAACAGGAAATTAGCATTATTAGGTGTGATTCTGAATCGGCTGTATTGATGTGGACTTGGGGTACACAGCGTAATCTTAGATTGACTGTGTTGCTTCAAAGATCACCAGATGATAACATGTATTTTTAAAGTTGCTCAATCTAACTGTCTTGAAATGGTGATTACCAAACACTGGGCATTTTTGTGCTGTGGAGTCATATCCACCAGGACTGAATTCTAATTGTCAGCAACTTTTTCTGTGACCCTTAACGGCCATCTGGGGAGCTAATCTTCATTAACTCTCCCCTGGCTCAATTTGAACTTGAATCTCCGGAGGTGATGCATTTTTGATTTAGATCACTTGTTTGCTGGTCTCCATATTGAGCAGATTTGTGCAATATGGAAAATGTAACTCAGGTCTCTAATGGCTCTATGATTCACATCTAAACATCCCATTGGAACTTCCATGTAAATTACTTTAGTGGTGTTAAACAAAGCTGTTCACTGTTCTAATTTCATAAATAAATATTGAAAATCCCTGACCCTCCCTCACTCCCCATCATCTTGAAAAATCCTTGTTTTGTTTTCCGTGTTGACTGTATGATTGATGGGAAATGGGGTCCAAGGCAGTTTGAGGCTAAGAGTATAATTGTTGTTAGGTTGTTCACTGCCGTAGGGGAGGTGAACTATGATTCTTAGTGGGAAATAAATTTGGAAGTCAGCCATCCTCATTTCAGAGGAAATGAATACCACTGCTGTTATTTCTGATGAGTGGCAGGGTGTTGACATTGTTATGAATAAAAAACACAATAAAATTTTTAACTCTACTGTGGAAGACAACTTTGTCTATGTTTGTGAAATTTTACAGCAACAAACTTTGGCTTTGTAGCACAGCAGATATCCCGAATTTACGAAATGTTGGCTGGAATACTTCCGGGCATTGTGACTACACTGCACCCTGGCTGACAGAGTGCTACAGTGAGTGTGCCATGTTCTGCATCAGAAACATATAGAGTGAGCAGATCAATGCTGATTTGACACTGATTTGCTATTTTGAACCAAATGGATTCAGTAAACACTCTCTCTTATTCATTATACATGAGGGAACCCAATCCCTTAATCCTGCATATAGCCATATTTAAACAGCTAACCATCCAACTTGCAATGTTGACTTACTTTTGTGTTCTGGTGCAGAATTAATGGCAGCCCTGCATTGTGTATTACTGAAGAAGTTTTCAAACCTTTTGCATTTTCAGGGACCTTGACAAGGGGTCAGAGGAGTTGATTTGACCTGTCAGAGAAAAGCCTGCTTCAGTAATGGGGCAATGGATGAGGTCTATCTTGGGCTGCAGCGTAATTTGGGAATGGAGCACAGACAGCAGAGAAGGGAAGCAATGAGCAGGAGGAGGGGTTCCTCTCAATAAAGGGCCTTCTCCTCAAAGGGTCTTTAGTGATCACTTCTCCTACCTCTATCTCAGCCAGGAGCAATGTCTGAAACTCTTATCTTTTACCAAGGACCACGTCACCACGACCATAAAATCCTTACAGTGCAGAAGGAGGCCATTCAGCCCATCAAGTCTGCACTGACCACAATCCCACCCAGGCCCTCTTCCTCATATTTACCCTGCTAATCCCCCAAGCTTGTTCTACTCAATCTGGACAGCAGTGTGAGGATGGCAGTGCCAGTGGCCATCATGGTCACCATTGCCCTAAGAGTCTGCGTCTGTGGCCATTTCCAAGCGAGATTGGATGACATCAGCAACATCTTCTAGTTCTCTGTCAATTGCTGCAGCAGGGAGGTGACAGAAGCTCTGTATAGAATGACAGGGGACTCCACAATCTTCTCACTAAGAGAAGGAGAAGGTGGGCACATACATTTATGAGGCTGCTGGGATTATCTGAATAGTGCATGATGCTATCAGCCGCACACACATATCTCTTCAGGTCTCACATTTTAACGGGTAGATTTTCAGTAATGGCAACAGCTACAACTCTCCAGTTGGTGTACAGTAATTCCCAAAAGATCTTGATGAATCTGTTATTCCAGCAGCATCCATGATGCATTCATCCCACCCAGTCAGACATACCCAGTCAGCCATACCTGCCATCTTGAGTTCACCATGTTAAACCCTGATTTTAACCTGTGCCTGATTGATCTGACTGGCTTGGCAGTGTGTAGTTGTTGGGTAACAAGGGGTTGCTGCTCTATATCTGGCTCCCTCCTCAGTCTAATCATGTGAGGATAGTGCTCCTATAACATGCAGCAATCAGGAACATTGTGGAGCCAACAATTGGTGCGCTGGAGCATTATTCCACTGCTTACATTGATTGGGGGAGATATCAAGTATTCTCCGAAGTGTGTGCCCAAGTTCATGGTTGTCTGCTGAATCCTCCACAACCTTTTTGTCATGAGGGCACAGCTGTCTGTGAGTGGATACTCAGATTCCTGTCATCCACATCCTAGTTGTTCCCCAAATCCTGAGAGAGAACAGCAGATCTTTGTCTCACTGACTCTGGGCAGCACCTTGGCGACCATCGTAAACTGTTGGAAGACAGATTGTTGGACTAATGTGAGACATGCATGTTACTTGGAGGACTGATATCTGCAGCCAAAAAGGCAACAGTGTGAACCTTCATTGCCACAAGCTGGGTCTGTATGACAACGAGCCTGAGACATTGGAAGACATTCTGTTGGTGCTGCAGGAAAACTGGGACATTGGTCACCGGATTTTGTATCACAGGTAACTTCACAAGTGCTCTCATGAATTTGGCCCCTGAAGAATCCTGCTCTGGACACCAAGAAGTAGGCTTTGTAGTCTAGAGTATGTTACCAACAAGTCTTTATTAACAACTCAAACAATGTATGCATTTATTGTGAAAGGTACAGATATGGAGCTGACTCCAGTTTAGGTCTTTACCCAACTCTGCCCATCTCTAGACTGATCCTAGCTTGGGTCACGTGCCTTCTTACATTACTGTGTGGGGGGTACGGAGTTCAGTGCCACATTAATTCTTTATGTTCTTGAGCCTACTACTATACCTCCCATGGATGTAGAGTTATAGTTTATTTCTAAATCTTACATTGCTATAAGTTTTGTGCATTAACCTTATTTTTACAACGTTAATGTTATTTGAACATTTTTTGCTGTTACAGTATTAACATTAGCAACATTCTGTGTTCATTGCATGTTCTTGTCATTGGCTTGGAGGTTGGACTGATATTTGGCTGTGGTTTTATTTACTTCTTCCATTGCCAAGCTGGCCTGATCAATCTGATTGATCTGGCCAGCTTGGCAGTGAATGGTTGTTGTTACCTTAATTGTTTCTTGTGAGATGGACAAAAATGGTAATTGTCTACTTTGCAATGTTTTTTCACCTTTCTTTTCCATTTAGATAGGTTGGAAGTCTCTGAGGCTGAGGAAAAGAGTTCCTGTGGTGAGACAAAGATTGAGTGGTGTGCACACCTGTGCTTTTTATTGTGATAGCTATTACTATTACAAGGTTCCAGCATCCCTTGAGATTTTGGCACTCTGGCTGGAAGTTGCTGTGTGTGCACAGTGGCTGGTGTGTCTACTGACTGTAGCATAATCTTAGCTGGATGCAAAGGCTCCTGAGATTGTCAATCTTTCTCTGCTACCACTTCCACCAGAAGTTCAATGGTAATCTTGTGTACAGTTGGTTGGTCTGACCATTGAGGACTTTCCAGGATCTGGAATGATGATGGACAAATCTACTTCGCAGTAAGAGAAGAGAGATCATAAGTGAAATCAGAATCTGGACACTCATTAGCATTTGAGGATTCAGGGCTGTGCTGTTCCGGCTGGTTACTGAACTGTGGTAGTCTTGACATTGTCTACTGGTTGGAGATGATCAAGGGCTACACAGGCATGTTTGTTCAGGAGAGAGGAAGGCTGATTACAGAGGACACACATCAGCTTAAAGATTTGTTTGGCATAAAGCTCAATGGTTCAGAGATCATGCTGAGGACCAGGAGGCAGATTCCCCCTGCTCCATATTGCAGAGTGCTTATCATTTGAATAAAAAAGGAATTGGAGCCATGGTTTCTTACTTGACAGCACTGTCTCGATGACCATTTACCAGGACATCAGCATTCCAAAATGTAGAACTGCATTCCCTGATGTCTCCCAAGAAGCATGGCTAGGCATCCACTGGGTCTTTGGTCTTGGCCTCATGGATGACTTTTGAACTGTGTGGTGCTGGTGTTTCGACTTGGACAGATAACCAAAATGTCAGCGTGGTGGCAAAGCATTTAGCATTGTTGCCTCACAATGCCAAGGACCCGGCTTCAATTCTGACCTTGGGTGATGTCTGTGTGGAGTTTGCACATGTCTGCATGGGTTTCCTCTGGTATTCCGGTTTCCTCCTACAGACCAAAGATGTGTGGGTTAGGTTGATTGGCCACGCTAAATTGATCCTAGTGTCAGGGGATTAGTAGGTGGGGTTATATGTGAGGTTATGGGGATAGGGCCTGTTGAGATTGTGGTCAGTGCAGACTCTATGTGTTGAATGGCCTCCTTCTTTGCTCTTTCTTTGTTTAGTTCAGTCAGGCAGCATAGCCGATGCTGGCTTGAGGGCTGAAGGGCCTGTTCCTGTGCTGTAGTTTTCTTTGTTCTTTGTCCCTGTCTATTGCAGTGGAAACAGTGGGCAGTATCCATAGGACACTGATCTTTCCTATGAGGACATTTCTTACTGCAGGGCTGGTAAAACCATTCTGCTGGCGGTTCAGAGGTTGCTTGGGTATGGTAGACTGAGGGCTGGTTCTGACTCTATGAGTTGGTCACTTTCCTTAGGATGTAATGCATTGTTTATGTAGCTCTGAGAGTCTAGCTAGTTGGATAGCCTTGTTGAGGATAAGATCATCTTTATCCTGTGGGAAGTCAGAGAGTGAATCGTCTGCAACACCCACCATGATTCTGTCTTGGATGAGTTCAGACTTTAAGTTGCAATATTCACATCCTTCTCTATAGAGATTATTAATGAGGAATGATTATTATTAATGAGGAAGGTTTCCCAGCTGCAGGCTCTTACTAAATTTAGCTCTCTCCAGAATTTTATTGGATCTGAAGTTGAAAAAGATGTCAAAAAGCTTCAAAATATCACTACATGTGATAGCTGATTCATTATGCTAGTCATGCAATGATGTCATGTGCAATTGTCCATTTGAGAAAAGAGATTTACTAACTTGTATTGCCTCTGATTATTTATTTGATCAGCAGCAATGTTCTATCTTAGAAATCTTCTCTTCCAAAAACTCCAGTTCTGTAACTGGTTTGGGCCGTGGGTTAATCCTAGTGGAGCTACAAGTGTGGAATTAGTAATTCATTTTTTAAAAAAGTGAGTATAACTTTAAGAGATTATGGGCTTCCAAGATGGCATCCTTAGATACGGATGAACAACGGATCGTTCCATGCTTCCCGGTTTTTGGCAGGTTTTTCAAAAGGGCAGCAGCATGCTTCTGCTTGAAGAAGCAGGGACTGCGATGACAGCGGAGGTCGACTGGCTGACGATTTAATTCATTCAGCAATATCGTGTCAGGACTCTCGGAAAAGAATCACAGCCTTGCTGTTCCAGAACTTGGAGGTACCTAGAATGGGGTAAAGTAAATTATTAATGATTTTTTTTGCCAAACTCAGGAGCCACGTGTTGAGACTTGGTCTGGAATTTTCCGGTGGCGTGATCTTCCGGTCCTGCTGATAGCGTAACCCTGTCGCGGGTTTCCCAGCAGCGGGGGGTGCATTCAGTGAGAAACCCTGGTAGCAATGGTGGGACCAGAAGATCCCATCTCTGGGCAATGGCGGGATTCCTCCGCTGCTGTGAAACATGTGGTGGGTTGCGTGGAAAATCTGGCCCTCGGAATCTGGGGTCGGGTTCAATAATGGGTTGCTTTCAAACAGCGGTTTTAAATGAGTGACTTAAAACAGGCTTCTCAAGATTAGCTGACCTCGAAGTTAGAAATGTTGGGGGAAGTTTTCGCCCATCATGAGAATCGTAGCGGGTGCAAAGGTCCATTGACCTCAGACGGGGTTTTCCGGTTTGGGGGTGAACGCAGCCGGAAAATCACACCCATTATCTTACCCTTGCAGTTTGCGAGCTCTGGTTGTTGAAGCTGGACTTCAAAAGGATGATGTAATGGAGTCTTCTGCTTGTGGAAAGCTCCTACCTTCTCAGCTTCCAGGCTCTTTTGCCTCTGGACCTGTTTCTTTTTTTACTGGTGAGCTTTCCCAACATATATAACTTCAGCTAGCTGTTAAGTTCAGTACAGAGTCCATTGAAACTGTATTTTTTCTTAGTTGCTCAACATGTTTGTGAGGTTGAGGATTTTAATCCAGATGCTGCCACCATCAGAAAAATCCTGCTTCAGACAGCGAGTAGGAGGCTTTGTGGTCTGGTGTATGTTAACAACAAGTCTTTATTACCAACACATAACTATGTACATACTTACAATCAAGGTACAGATATGGAGTGTTGGTGGAGGTGGAGAGACTCTTCCCGCTCAGAAAGGATAGTGGGACTAGGGGGCACAGCCTCAAGATGAAGGGGGGGCGGTTTAGAACGGAGTTGA
The DNA here is from genome assembly GCF_965287045.1 of Carcharhinus amblyrhynchos. Lineage (NCBI taxonomy): Eukaryota > Metazoa > Chordata > Chondrichthyes > Carcharhiniformes > Carcharhinidae > Carcharhinus > Carcharhinus amblyrhynchos. The sequence continues at coordinate 40,803,716 of NC_137335.1, read as the reverse complement.
GGAGGAACTTCTTCACTCAAAGGGTGGCGAATCTCTGGAATTCTCTGCCCGTTGAAGTGGTGGAGGCTACCTCGCTAAATATTTTTAAGACACGGGTTGATGGGTTTTTGATAAGAGAGGGGATTGAGGGTTATGGGGAGAGGGTGGGAATGTGGAACTGAGCCACGACAGATCAGCCATGATCTTATTGAATGGCGGGGCAGGCTCGAAGGGCTAGTTGGCCTACTCCTGCTCCTATCTCTTATGTTCTATAGTGTGGCCATGGGGGGACCAGGACAGGTTGTTGGTGAATTCGGAAAGAAGTAGAAAAAAAGCAACTGCTGTCCCCTGACTGAACTTCCCACTTACCAAATTATATCAGCTCACTCTGCTTGCAATCTGCACTCCATTTTCAGGAGAGAATCTATTTCACATAAACTTCAATTACAGGGTATCTAACATCTGCAAAATGTCATTGATTGCAGAGCAAATCTAAATATAGATAAATGCTGTCCAGGAGGTATTTTTCTCTTATTGGGAGTCACGTAAAATTGCTTCAAAACTTGGGTTAGTTTGTCTTATTGGACAACAAGTAGGACTTATATTTTATTTTCTCTCAGCCTTTCTCTCACTCAAACACAATTTAAACTTTAACTGGAGGAAATTAATCATAAAAATGTTACATCTTTAACATTAGTTAGTTTTAATTAGCTGTGATGGGAAAAATTATGATAGTTGACAAAGAATCATGTGCGATGAGAAATCAGACAAAGGAATAATGAAGGATTGAAGACGGAAGGGTCAGGCCAATGTTGTTACTTAAAGCTTTTTCTTCCAGATTATTGAAGCAAGAAACTCGGAATGGAATTTTCCAGCCTTTTGTATATCAAGTTTTTGCTGATGAAAGATTTCTCTTGATGTGAGAATGAGTCATCTCCTGGTATTTTCCAAAAATACAAATGCTGACCGTTGTGTTTTTAACAGTCACACAACAGCAACATGGTCTTATTTTCAAAAACTAATGCTGTTTATTGGAAGTACTGAAAATATATTTATTCCATTGGTTTTCCTTTCACTATTGCTGTAGTTATATTTTAGAATTATATACACTTTAATCCCATCATACCATATTTTATTTTAAAAAGTGGGAAGCAATTTAACTGTATCTGAAGCAACTGGGTGGAGGTCACAAAAGTTACTCACCTGATGGAAATTTTAACGTGCTCAACTGAGATGAATGGAGAGGACTAAAACTGTCTTCCAGTTCGCTGTCGCCTGTTTCAACCAATACCACAGAGTCAAGACCTACCTTAGCCAATTTAAATCTCTCCCACCCAATGTGCTTCACTCTCTGCTTCTCCAGTGCAAGCTCTTAACAGGACTGTGTGGGTTGGTTATCCTCTCAGTTAAATTCTTGCTCCCACTTAACCGCAGTGGCAATCCTGTAACAATGGAGAACACCTCAGCCCCTGTGCCTGTTGGAGGCACCTGCTTAGAACCTGGCACTTCTTCAGTCCGTCGAGTGGGCTGTGGTATTGACCTAAGAGATAGTTGCAGAATGTCCAGAATGTGTTTTGTCACTTGCAGGTTAACTGAGACAAAATCTTGTCCACCATTTTGGAAGATGAATTTCATGGAGTCCATTATCAATGTGAAGTCCATTATCAAGGCTGAGTAATTGTCCAACATCACCAGCCCAGAATTGACATTTGGGAGTCACAATATTCAATAAGAATATTGCTTCTGTGCATTGGACCTCAAGGGACTTCCTGCAGTATGTCACTTCCTCTATTCAATTTCCACAGGTTTCAAATGAATCTTTGCAGACAACCACAGATTATTTTTTCATTCGTTCAGGGGATGTAAGCATCTCTGACTCAGCCAATATTTATTGTCTGTCCCTAATTGCTCTTAAGAAGGTGGTGGTGAGCTGTCTTCTTGCTGCTGTACACCTGGTCCAGGGTGAATCACCTTTTAGAGAGGAAATTCCAGATTTTGATCCAGTTACAGTAAAGTAACAGTGATATATTCCAAGATTGTATGGAGTGCGACATGAGGAGGAACTTGCAGGTGGTGGTGTTCCCATTAATCTGCTGCTTTTACCCTTCTGGTTGTAGAGGCCCCAGGTTTGTACAGTGCTATTGAAGGAATCTTGGTGAGTTCTTACATTAGGTTTTGTAGATGGTGGACATGTAGATGGTAGTGGAGGTAGTGAATCTTTAAGGTTTTGGATGGACTATTGATCAAGCAGGCTGCTTTGTCCTGAGTTATGGGGAGTTTATTGATTGTTGTTGGAGCAGCACTTCTCCAGGCAAATAAAAAGTATTGTATTTCTACACACCCCTGACTTATGATTTGTAGATGGTGTAGAGGATGTGGAGAGTTAGGAAGTGAGTTACTGCCGAATTTCCATCTTTGACCTGTTCTGAATGTTTCCAGGTCATTCTGCATATGAAGAGTCTGCTTCAGTATCTGAGCAGTTGTGAATGGTGCTGACCACTGTGCAATCATCAGCGAACATTCTACTTCTAAGCTCTGAGGGAGATAAGGTAATTCATTAAACAAATGAAGACTGAGCCTGAAGAATGTCTGGAACATTGTCCTGGAGCTGAGATGATTGGTTTCAAACAGCCACAACCACCTTCCTTTTTGCTAGGTATGATTCCAACCAGTGAAGAGTTTTCCCCTTGATATCCAATTACATCAGTTTTGCGGCTATTGATGCAGTCAAATGCTGCCTTGATGTTACTCTCAACTTACAACTGGAATCCAATTCTTCTGTCCATGTGTAGACAAAGGTTGTAATGAAGTCTGAAGCCAAGTAGCCCCAATAGAGCCCAAACTAAGCAATGCTAAGCAGGTTATTGGTGAGTAAACATCGCTTTATAGTACTGTTGATGACCCATTCTATCATTTTGATGTTGATTGAAAGTAGACTGGGCAGTAATTGGATAGATTGGGTTTTATCCTACTTTTTTATGGACAGGACATAACTGAGGCAATTTTCTAATTGTCAGGTAGATGCCAGTGTTTTAACTACTGTGAAACAGCTGGACTACGGGCATGAGAAATTCTGGAGTACATCTTCAGTATGGCTGTCAGGATGTTGTCAGGGCCCATAGCCTTTGCTGCATCCAGTGCCTTGTTAGGGGCGTTTACTCAAATGATCCAAAGACCAAATTTCTTCTAATGAAAGTAGTGACAGGCCAGATCAATATTGTTTTACAAAAGAGACCTCCTTAAAGATGTATGTAACGAGACCCAGATATTCCAGTTACAGGAAATTTAATAAGCTATGAACATTACAACAGCCACTGAACAGCAAATAAAATTAACAAAATATTTAATTATCAAGGAAAGAATAGATGTGACATATTAACTTGCCCCGGTAACCTCTTGCCTCAGTATAAAAGTGCAACAATTTCTATTTGTTTGAAAAAGTATGGCATTGTTTATCTATCTATTAATAGGAGAGACAATGGCCTAGTGGTATTAACGCTAGACTATTAATCCAGAAACTTAGCTAACGTTCTGGGAACCCGGCTTCAAATCCCGCCACAGCAGATGGTAGAATTTGAATTCAATAAAAAATAACTGGAATTAAGAATCTACCGATGATTACAAAATTACTGTTGATTGTTGGAAAAACCCATCTGGTTCTTTGTTCTTCACTAACATCCTATGGGGAAGAAAATCTGCTGTCCTGAGCCGGTCTGGCCTACAAGTGACTCCAGGGCGACAGCAATGTGGTGGACTCTCAACTGCCCTCTGAAATGACCTAGCAAGCCACTCAGTTCAAGAAAATAAATGCTGGCCAGCCAGTGATGCCCATGTTTCACAAATGAATAAAAATAAACCTCTTTATAGACATGGTTAAGTATATTTTTATATATTACAAGTAATATAATATTGATAATTCAACTACAAGGAGGTTATCTATATATGCACAATGCACCCATGATTTCCAATTAGAAGTATGTCCAGAAAGACAAATGGTTTCTGTTTAAAAGCTGTATGTGTGACTGTGCCTGTTCAGTTTGAAACACAACCAAGCTAGAAAGACTGTGGCTCCTGATTAAAAGCTTCATGTGCACTTCCGCAGATAACACTGTGTAGGCACACACACTGCCTCGCCACCATTAATGTTTGTACCAGCAAAATTTATAGTATTTTTTAGAAATGTTTGTCGGGCCACATGGCAACCTTATACAGGCCTGACATAGCCTGCAGGCCACATCTGTGACACTTCTACCTTAAGCTGTTTCTTGATGTCATCTGGCTAAAGACTGGCACATGTGATGCTGGGGATCTTTGGAGGATGCTGAGATGGATCATTCACTTAAGGTTGCCATGTGGCCTGACAAACATTTCTAAGAAAGACTATAAATTTTACTGGTAGCAACATTAATGGTGGCGAGGCAGTGTGTGTGCCTGCACAGTACTATCTGCGCAAGTGCACATGAAGCTTTTAATAAGGAGCCACAGTCTTTCTATCTTGGTTGTCTTTCAAACTACAGGCACAGTCACACATACAGCTTTTAAACAGAAACCATTAGCCTTTCTGTCGTGGGCATACTCCTAATTGGAAATCAGTTATGGTTGAAGATGATTGCAAATGCTTCAGCTTTGTCCTTTTCACTGACGTGTTTTGGTTCCCCCATCATTGAGGATGGGGATGTTTTATGGACCCTCCTCCTCCACTGATTATTTGTTTAGCCCTCTACAACCAGATGCCACAGGTCTGTAGATCTTTTGATCTGAATTGTTAGATATGGGATTGCTTGTTTATTTCATAGCATGCCTTTTCTGCAAATAGTTCCATGTTATAGCTTCTCTAGGTTGGCACCTCATTTTTAGATATTCCAGGTGCAGCTCCTGGCATAACCTCCTACATCCCTCAGTGAACCAGGGTTGGCTCTCTGGCTTGATGGTAATGATAGAGTGTGGGGTATGCTAGACCTTGAAATTACAGATTGTGTTTCAATACAATACTGCTGCCACTGATGGCCTGCACTGCTTCATGGACGCCTAGTTTTCAGTTGCTGGATCTGTTCTGAATTGATCCCATTTAGCCAAGTGGAAATATCACAAAATACAGTGGAGGATGTCAGCAGTGTGAAACTGGGATTTTGGGCAGAATTTTACTGGCACGTCTGCCCGAGGTTCATATGATCCCGCCCGAGGCCAATGGAGAATGCTGTTCTCTGAGCCTCGACCACCCCCGGAATTGGGGCAGGAGTGTTGGTAAAATTCCAGCTTTTGTGTCCACAAAGTGGCTGAAGGCATGAGTCACCATTTGTTGGCTGAAGGGAATGAGGGCACACAAGATGTCAGACTTGGCTGATGCAGAGTTTAAAGATGATTGCCAGGCTGGTGTTGGCATACTGCCAGTCGTTGGGCAGCAGCAAAGGCTGTGCCACTGCTGGGCAGAATTGTTTATTTACTGTTGAGTGAGTGAGTTTGAAGAATAGCAAGAAGAAGTTGTTCAGGTTTGTTGGGCTGGGAAAATGTTTTCTTTGGTCCACATCTTCTATGGCCCTTACCCTGACAGTTTTAGGAGCTGTTTGTTTGGGGAGTGGGTTGACAGGGACAACAGCAGTGTAATTTCTTTTCTATTGCTGTGAGCAGCACTGCCATTTAAAATCAACTAAAATAGCTGCTTTTAGCATTTTGACTTAACAAAATGCAAGAGGTTTGTTTGTCATTAGAGCACTTTTTCTCTGCTAGTATCATGGCTGAAGCCAAAATATTATTGATGTCGACATTTTGATGCGCATGTATTTTGATATATTTTGAGGGTTATGTTGATGCATTTCCTACCTTTGTGTCTGAGCTGCACCACACTGGAGCTCATTGCTTGCAGCATGTATGGGATTTAATATGAGTTATCCATCCATAGGCCACTTTATATGGCAATCTTTCTCACACTTGCAAGTTTCTTCCCTATCCGGATATGGGAAAGAACATTGATTCTATTCGTTGCCATCTGTTATGGCATATCAAAAATGTAGAGGAAGCTAACCCAAACATCAGGCCCTGCTTGCCTCTGCCTACAGAATTTCAAAAGTTTCCTCATTGAGGGGGATCTCTGGTTTGTGGAAAGATTCCATCTTTGTCGCATCAACTTGCCACAGCAACCACAATAATTCTGAGGGCGGCAGTTGTTCAACCAATGCTTCTGTTCTCATTCTCTGTCCATTCATCAAAAAATGCATTAGAAGTACACAATAATTATTCAAATCAACTGACAATGTTGTGTATATCCCCTATCTCCCATTGCTTGATTATTTTTGCAGAAACATCCTTTGTTCCCATGGTTGCAGAATTGGCCACATGGTATCTATCACCTCTGTTGTACTTTCTGTGATTGTGCTCGATGGTAGCACCTTCTCTGGCAGGAGAACGTAGGCCGGAATTTTACTGTCCTGCCTACCATGGGTGTTAGAGTGGGCGAGGGATGGACAATGGGAAAGTCTGTTGACCTTGGGTAGGATTTTATGGTTTTGGGATGAGTGAGGCCATAAAATCCTGCCCATTAACTCACTTGCCTCTTGAATATGCAAATCAAACTAATAATTCAGTGCAGCATTAAAGCAAAATGCTGGAATCTGAAACAAAAACAGAAAATGCTGGAAAATCTCAGCAGGTCTGACAGTGTCTGTGGAGAGAGAATAGACCTGGAATTGCTGTGGGAGTTTCCCCAATCTACTGCTGAATTTATGGTAGGAGATCAAGAGAATCCTTTCAAAAATTTTACCCCATTTGGTTAACCAAATCTCCATCTACGGTTTGGGAGTTTCAGGCATATGTTAAAGAACCCTGAGCGCTAATTTGAAAGAAAATGTATTCCTACCAGCGTTTCTCCTTCATTCAACATCATCAATCAGTTATTTCATCATTATTTGCGGGATTTTATGGTGTACTAAAAGATACCACAACATAACAAGATCACATTCAGCTTTGAACTTCAATGTATGTGAAATGCATTCACACATACAGCTGAGAGATGGGATACTTCATAAAGGATCATCATTCTTTTTTCACTCCAATGTTTTGTTAAGAACTACATGCCTTTCATAAATCCAAATTGTTAGAGATTTATTGCCTGATAATTCCAAGATTCCCCTTATAAATATCAGTCCAACAGGTTCATAATCCCCAGGATCATGTTTTTGATCTTCTAGCTCACTGATGCAATCTCTGAATCCAAGCTGACTCCCAATTATTTTAATCTTATTTATCATAGCATTCTTGGATGCCTTCCACCTGGGCCTTACAAACTTTCAGCTGCTCCTGCTTTTTCATGACCATTTCATTGATGACTATTTGCTTTCTTCATAAAAGCAGATGCACCCATTACACACATAAAGCCTTTGCTGATTTAGGAAGGATATCAATATTTATATTTATCACTGCTACAGTGGTTAGCACTTCTGCCTCACAGTGCCAGGGAACTGGGTTTGATTCCTGGCTTGTGTCACTGTATGTGTAGAGTCTGCATGTTCTCTCCGTGTCTGTGAGGGTTTCCTCCCACAGTCTGAAAGACATGCTGGTTAGATGCATTGGCCATGTTGAATTGCCCCTCAGTGTATCTGAACAGGTGCCCGAGTGTGGCGACTGGGGGATTTTCACAGTAACTTCATTGCGGTGTTAATATAAGCCTACTTGTGATACTAATAAGTAAACTTTAATTACCATTCTGGGATTATGGCTGACTATAGAAAAACCAGCACACTTAAATTCTTTGTCCATCTTGTTCTTGCCCACAGGGAGAATAAATGCACGCAGAGACCACAATGAAGGTTACGCTCCTCTTTCTTTTAATATTTTTGGTGGGTGGTTAAAGTAAATATGCTGCTTGCTGGAATTGATTTTGATGGAACTTGCGACCACTTCTGGTTTTCATTCACAAAAAAATTTTTAAATGACACGCTTTTGGCAGCGCTCACCGCCGCAGAGAGTGATTGCTCTTCAAGGCACTTTTCAAGTTTTCATTGGCTTCCATTCTTGCTGGCTTATCATCTCTAAAGTGCCAAGGAAAGTGACCTGACCTGCATTTTATGATTGCTGTGGTCGAAAATGTTTTTGGATTTTCGGAAAATAACACTTCTGCTGAACACAACACAAAATTGAATGTGTTGAGCACGCACCATGTGCCTTTATCATTTAGGAATACAGGAATTAGGAATGAGAAAAGGCAATTCAGCCCTTTGAGACTGTTCCACCATTCTGATCATGGCTGATCTCCATCTCATCCTAACTCCACTCCCCTGCCTTTTCCTCATTGTCCTTTTATGCTGCTTTTGCTCAAATATTTATCTATCTCTTTCTTGAATCCGTTGATTTGACTCTGCATCCACTGCAGTCTGGGGCAATGTGTTCCACAGATTTGCAATCCTCTGTGAGAAGTACGCTGGCTTTTTTTGTCATTGTGTTTTATATTGTGTGCAGTGAATAAATAAAATATTCCTGTTCCCTCTGAAAACTCATCTGTTTTGTTGTGAAGGAGTTGAGGCAGAACTCCGTTTCATGGGTTTGCACTGTTTTCAATCTGTGACATCGGCAGGTTTGACTCCGTTCAACCATCTGTTACATCACTTGTCAGGCACACACGAAAATGAATATTTTCACTTGTGATGTTTAATATTTCACTCAAAGGGTATGTTATACATGGAGAACAAAATATGGAAATAAATACTGACTTCTTAACTCAGTGAAGGCTCTATGTGCACAGGAGGGGACTGCTGATGGCAAAGCCCCAGAGACAGATGCCATACCCGCAGAGATCTATAAAGCTGCTGGTCCTGCACTTATCAAGAAGCTTACCGAGTTGCTCCAGTCCTTTTGGAAGCAAGGATCCATTCCTCAGGAACTTAAAGATGCTTCCATCGTACACCTGTACAAGAGGAAGGGCAATCGGCAAGTATGCGACAACCATCGAGCAATCTCGCTGCTCTCCATCACAGGAAAAACCCTCGCAAGAGTCCTGCTAATTTGTCTGGTCACTCATCTAGAGCTGGGCCTGCTTCCAGAGTCACAGTGTGGCTTCTGCAAAGGTCGTGGCTCTACTGAGATGATTCAGGAGATGTGTCAGGAGCAGAATCGCGAGCTCTACACAACCTTTGTTGACCTTGTGAAAGCCTTTGACACTGTAAGCCCACAAAGCCTGTGAAGGATCATGTCAAAGTTAGGCTGCCTTCCCAAATTCATTCAGATGGTATGCCAGTTGCATGATGGCCAAAGTACTGGATGGCAGAGAATCCTTTGAGGCATTTCCAGTCACCAGTGGCGTCAAACAGGGCTGTGTGCTCGCACCCACACTGTTCAGCATGATGTTTACTGACATGCTGAATGATGCCTTCCAGGACAGTGTTGCTGGAATCAGCCTCAAGTACAGAGTGGATAGGAAGCTTTTCAACCTGAGGAGACTTCAAGCTATTACCAAAGTGAAAGAGACTGTTCTGAGAGATTTCCTCTTTGCTGATGACTGCGCCCTGTATACTGGCTCACAGCCAGAGATGCAAGTCAGTATGGACAAATTTTCCACAGCTTGTGATAATTTTGGACTCACCATCAACATTAAAAAGACCGAAGTCATGCACCAGCCTGCTCCTCATGCACCATACACAGAACCCATAATCACAATCAAAGGGCAGGCAATGGAAAATTCACTTATCTTGGCAGCACCCTCTCCCAAGCAGTGACTATTGATGCGGAAGTTAACTGCAGAATAGCAAAGGCAAGTTCTGCTTTCGGTAGACTGCGATCCACTGTCTGGGAACATTGAGGAATCAGCCCAGCAACAAAACTGAAGGTCTGCAGCGCTGTGGTACTCACTACCCTCCTGTATGCCTGTGAAACATGGACTATGTATCGAAGGCATGCAAGACAGCTCAATCATTTCCACATGACTTGTCTTCGCAGAATATTACGCATCAGATGGCAAGACAAAGTACCAGACACTGAAGTTCTCTCTAGAGCAAGTCTACCATCAGTCCACACACTGCTGATGAGAGTGCAGACCCAGTGGGCAGGTCATGTCATCCATACGTCAGATGAGCGCATACCCAAGCAGCTCCTTTTTGGGGAACTCTCTGCTGGAAAACGCTCGCATAGAGGGCAGAAGAAACATTTCAAAGACACGCTCAAGGCCTCCCTGAAGTCGCTTGGCATTGATACGACCACCTGGGAAACACTGGCACAAAACTGCCCTACCTGGCGCTGCCTCATCCACGAAGACTGTCAAGCTCACGAAGCAAGGTGTATTGCTGAAGCACAACTTAAGCGCAAGCTGCGCAAATCCAGAGCCACCAGTGCCACAACTACAGTGTCTACACAAGTCTGTCCAATATGTGCCAGGACATTCTGTGCCCGAATTGGCCTGATCAGTCATCTTCGGACACACCGCAACCAGTCTCAAAATGACTAATGGCGTTGAGGTCTTCATCGATGACGATGGACGAACAACGACAGGGGACTGCTGATAAAAGCAAAATACTGCGGATGCTGGAATCTGAAACAAAAACAGAAAATGCTGGAAAATCTCAGCAGATTTGACAGCATCTGTGGGGAGAGAATAGAGCCACAGTTTCGAGTCTGGATGACCTTTTGTCAGAGCTAAGAGCAAAGAGAATCAGCAGAGATTTATGCTATTGGGGTGGAGGAGGGAGGCAGGGGAGAGGGTGTGGAATTGGACAAAGGAAATGTAAGTGAGGATACAAAAGGTTGAGAAGATGCGAAGAGTGTCCATTAATGATCAGAATATGTGAATGGCAGAACAGGTTATTAAACGACTGCTTGAGGAATGTGGCAGTTGCACTGAAAGGGGAGGTTGGAGGGTGTGGAAAGAACGAAAGCTGGAATGGAGAAGTGGAAAAATAGAAGTGAGAAAGAAGGATAATAAAATGGATGAATGAAATGAAATAGAATAAAATAAATGGAAATGGGGCGAAGGTGGAGGAGGGAGTTCATCCTCTGAAGTTGTTAAACTCAATGTTCAGTCCAGAAGGCTGTAAAGTGTACTGCTGAATTGAAGTTTCCTTTTCTATTTAGTGGCTTCGGAGCCCTAATTTGTTAAATGTGCGGACCAGATGAGTAGAGACCAGTGCCTTTTCCAGATGTGACAGTGTACTGGTTTTTAAAGCACAGGTGTTGCCCCCACCCAGAACGCATGGCGAGTTGCCATTGAAATGAGATGATCCCATGGGTCACAAATATGAGGTGGTTGCTAAATTCCCTGGCGAAATGAATGAGTTTTGTCCCTGGTGCATGGACTGCATGTGCCCGACAGCAGCTGCTCTCCAGTGCAACGAGGTGGCCATAAAGTTTGAAATATGCAGAACATGGAACAGATAAACAATACCATGGAAACGCAAAGAAACAAAACTTATTGACTCGAAGTAATCCTCACTGTTGCACTTTATGGTGGTCTACAAAGTTCAACTGAATCTTCCAGAAAGTGATTTCCAACATCTGATCAAACATTTAAAAGCAACAAAATTTTGTTCATGCTACACAGAAGTTCATCAGAACACTAAGCTAATACAATGCCTTTATTTATTTTATGTACTACTTAAGAAATTTTCAAAAATGATCTAAATATCAAGTACTTAATATTCAGAAACTTGTTGGATTCTATCATCATAGAATCATTGAATCCTTACAATGCAGAAGGAGGCCATTCAGCCCATTGAGTCTGCACCAAGAACAATCCCACTCAGGTCCTATCCCATGTATTAACCCTGTTAGTCCCACTGACACCAATGGCAATTTAGTATGGCCAATCAATGTAACCCACACATCTTTGGACTATGGGAGGAAACCGGAGCACTTGGAAGAAATCCACACAGACACAGGGAGAATGTGCAAGCTCCACACAGTCACCCAAGACTAGAATTGAACCTGGGTCCCTGGTGCTGTGAGGCAGCAGTGCTAACTACTGTGCCATCATGCCACCCGAAATGTGGTACACAGATTAAAGCATATCACCAAAGTACCATAGAATCCCTATAGTGCAGAAAGTGGCCATTTGGTTTATCGAGTCTGCCCCAACTCTCTGAAAGAGCGTTCCACCCATGCCTTCCCCTCCGTCCTTTACCTGAAACTCTGTAATTTAGCATGGCTAATCTACACAGCTTTGGACTGTGGGAGGAAACCGGAGTGCCTGGAAGAAACCCACACAGATGGGGAGAATGTGCCAACTCCACACAGACAGTCACCTAAAACTGGAATTGGACCTAGGTCCTTGGTGCTGTGAGGCAGTAGAGCTAACCACTGCACCACTCGCTCAGTGTGCCCATCTTAATTACATTTACGGGAAACACATGATGAAAATAGGAATAGAAATGTAAGTGGATAGCATTACATAAAGAGGAATGGGAGGAGGCACCTATGGAGCAGAGGCTTTGGCACAGACTAGTTAGGCTAAATGACCTATGCTGCAAAATCAACTGCATGTGCCGTATGCAAAGTAAACCTCTATTCTGAATATCCCACAGAATAAGTTTCCAAAATCAGCTGTGGTATTACACAAAGTTTGAGCTGAGGCTGAATGCTCCTTCATGGCAAGAGAGGGAGACAGTGACATTTATGGAGAGAACGAGAATCGAGATAATATCGACCTGAGCTACCTGGTTGGTTGTAAAGTGATGTTGGCAGATATCGGGACCGAGTGAATTTATCTCAGTTAGTATTAGGTTTATTCATGGTTGGGTGGACAAGAAGAGAGAAAGGGAGGAATACCTTATCAAATTTTGAAAAAGATGCAATCAGATATATTGGGGGTGAACTTACCAGAATTCGGCAGTGTTGGTTGTGGCGGGGAAAATGGAGTGAATCCTACCGACAGATCCAGCGTAATTTCTGACCAAATCTGGAGCCTCATTGACAAAAGTTTTTATGGCCATGAGAATCACATTGCACCCGTGAAGGCCTCCATCTGATACACTTACCACAGCTCAACTTAATCGTGCCAATGGCTCCATATAAATGGCTTCCCAGCATTTGTTCCACAGCAATTGCAGGTGATGGCAGCTAGGAAGCCTGCACACTGTTTCTCAGAGGGAGCCCTGACCAGACTTCTGGATGGAGTGCAGCAGAAGCGGGATGCACACTGCCCCACTCCAGGAGAAGGCCTCCCATCAAGGTCACCAATCCTACCTGGGATACAATTCAGTCCTGGTGAGTCCAAGCTCACTGCAGAAGAGGATGGGGCAGCAGTGCCATAAGAAGATGAACTATCTTCTGTGCTCAGCCAGGATAAGTGAGTGTCATGAGATTTTTCCTGGGCTTCCTCACACAGTGCCATCTTCATCTCTCACCCAGCCACTTCGGGCTTTGCCAACACTCCCCCCCCCTTCCCCAATCACCATGTTCTCTCCTACTTGCTGCCATGCTCCTCACACTCCAGCTCCCACTCAAGATCCATACCTGCTACACCTCATCGCCATCCTAAATGTCAAGACCCCTGCCAACACACTTCCTATCTGTGTCATTGCAGGACAAAATCAACCACAAAAAGTGTGAGCCAGCTGGACTCAGAACCCTCACACCATTTGAGGAGACAGCCCTCGTGTGGCCAGGGAGGAGGAAGAGTGTGAACGGGGGGGTGAGGGGAGGGAGCACAGACAAGTGTGACATTCTCAGGACATGCTGTCATTCCTCAAATTCCAAGTGCGTAATCAATATGCTCTCCTTTACCTGCTGTGAAACACTGATGCCATCCCCCCGCAGGCAAAATAGCCAAACAGGCTAGACCATCCTCATGCCCCTTGGGCCCTCCAGACACGTGCAGTTCAGAGATTATTCTTTAATCAACATAGCACCTAGCAAGATTCACCTTACATATGTATGCATGGAGTGTGTGTGTGTCACTTTGGAACACTGAGGATATTTTAAATCTAAATGGTTCTAATTTCTTGTGTCTCTCTTTGACCTGTAAACAGCTTATCAGACATAAAAATCCACAAGTTTTCCCAGAACACTGATATCCTATCACAAAGTGATTTTACTGCGCATTTTTACATATTTAGAGAAAGTGCTTCTTAATACTGCTGGAGCTGTTCACAATCTCTCTCTCTGTGCTATTCTTAAATCTATCCTTGTTCTTTGCAAATTGACACCTGCAATCCAGAGAAATGTATGATTTCTCCATGACAGTATTGTCAATCTCTTGAGAACAAAGTGCTCCTTGTCTCAAAAGTTTCTGGGTCTAGTGTCACCACTGTAGGTGTGTGCGTATCTGGCATTTCCCTAATTAAACAGGTCACATGAGCTGTTGCTGGGTGAGCAAATGGCATCACCAAGATATATTCCAGGCATGCCACTTGTATTGAGTCCTGGTATCTATTGTTATCTATTGGTAAATGGATGGTAGACTTGATGGATTTGGTTATGTCCTGATGACCCTGAGAGATGGTACCCTGATTCCTTTAAAAAAACAGTAATCATTGTTCCATCCAGACATTCTACAAGACCTGATGACCAGTGGACCATAGACGCACTGACTAATTTGGCAAATCTTCTGTTAGGGAATGCAGATGTTTCCAGATAGTTTTGTAGTATGCTGAATCCTCCTCAAGTATCAGCAAAAGGGTTGGTCTTATATCTCAGTGTCTGAGATGTAAGTGCCATCTGTCTCTCGGTGACTGTAAACATTTGTTTAGAGAAGTGCTCCCGAGATCTGAGTCTGCAGACTCAAGAATCAAAAACTGATTGTTATGGTGCCTCCAAACCCCACTGTCAGGTCTAAATTTTACCTCTGACTCATTTAGCTTATTTTGGCTACCCTGGTGAAATTGTGAAATTTCCTCCTGGATGACAAAAAACTCCTGTGATTCAAAGAAGCGATACTCACTGCAACAACCAGCTACCTCTGCTGATCCCAGGTTGCCTGTCTTTCCTGCTCCATCTCTTCTTCATCATTTCTTTGATCCAATGCCATCTTTGCCACTCAGCTTGCCTACTTCAAGAAGTGTTTATGTTGCCTCATTAACTGGAAAGTTTTATATCCTGCTTCTGCACGTAACCTCTTGTGTTTCCTTCTGACTTCCTAAACCTCACTGCCCCACCCCACCTCTTTCACCCTGCTCGGCATTTACTCCTCATTCCATGATTTCAACAGAAACAATAAACAAGATCAGTGCAGAGAAGAGTCACAGATTCTCTGTCAGCTGTTACACGCTGTAGAGGGATTCTTAATGGGAAATCCTTTCCCACAATACAGCAGGACCCTGAGCAAAGCTGAGTAATGTTCACAGCAAATACTTTGACTAAGCCTCCAGAATATTAAAGTGATTGATAACGTAGTTCAAGTAATATCAGCTTTCAATAGCAGCAAAGAAAATGAGCTTCTCCAGGTGAGAATCACACCTGGGACGTACTCTCACACAAAGGGTGGGATTTTCCGGTCATGCTTACCCCGAAACTGGAAAATCCCACCCAAGATCAATGGAACATTCCATGGTCCACCCCCTCGCCCGTTCCAATTCCTGTGGCAGATGGATCGGGAAAATTTGCACTCAAGTCAAAGTCGGGCGCACGATCACACTTGCTTCTAAAGCCACCCAGGATCCTAGTCTGCAGCACAAAAACGCATAAATAGGGTAAGACCTACTTAGTTAGCCCCATTCCCCTGCCCTTTCCCTTTCCCTGTAGCCCTGCATTTTTCTTTCTGTACACATAATTATCCCATTCCCTTTTGAAAGCCAATTTTGAATCTGCTTCCACTGCACTCTCAGGCAGCGCATTCCATATCCTAGCTATGCACAGAATAAAATGGGTTTTCCTTATGTAATCTGTATTCGGGTAGAATAAAACAAGTTTTCCTCACACAACTTGTATTCAGGCAAAATAAAACAGGTTTTCCTGACACAATCTGTATTTCTTTTTCCAATCACTTTTTGCAATCACTTTTTCCAATCACTGATAACTTTTTGCTTCTGATGATTTATGCAAATGATTTATTTGCTGTGCTTGCTAGTCAATGCCTCTATTTATAAATCGCAGGATCTTAAATCCTAATTAACTGATTTCCTAATCTGCTCTGCTACCTTCAATGATTTGTGCTCTGAAGTTCCACTGCTTCTGTGGTTAATGACTGCGGTATAGTTTCCAGAGATGGAGACGTGTAGCAGATACAATAAGTTCCAAGCCATTACATGTGTCACAGAGCAAAGGTCTGAAGTGCCTGATAACATCAGCTGACTGGCTGAAATGACATGCATTGGTAGTCTCAATAAATATTGTAGCTTTCTGTGTTC
Organism: Carcharhinus amblyrhynchos; assembly: GCF_965287045.1. Classification (NCBI taxonomy): domain Eukaryota; kingdom Metazoa; phylum Chordata; class Chondrichthyes; order Carcharhiniformes; family Carcharhinidae; genus Carcharhinus; species Carcharhinus amblyrhynchos. Next base: position 40,787,478 of record NC_137335.1, on the reverse strand, counting down.
TGCATATCATGATGTTTCCACTAATAGGGAAAAGTAGAACCAGAGGGCACAACCTCAGGCTGTAGGGATGATCCTTTAAAACAGAAATGAGGAGAAATTTCTTCAGCCAGAGAGTGCTGAATCTATGGAACTCTTTGCTGTGGAGGCCAGATCATTGAGTGTCTTTAAGATAGAGATTGATAGGTTCCTGATTAATAAGGGAGGTCAGGGTTATGGGGAAAAGGCAGGAGAATGGGGATGAGAAAAATATGAACCATGATTGAATGACAGAGCAGACACGATGGGCCAAGTGGCCTAATTCTGCTCCAATGTCTTATAAAGGTTGGAGGAGTGAGAGGATCATTGTCTCACATCTGGAGGAGGATACCCAGGAAGATCAGGAATTGGGACAGGCTGGTCTGCCACCAGCTTCTGGAGTGCCCTCTAAGTCTGCTAAAATGCAGTTGAGTTGGGAAGAGGCCTTTAATTGGCCACGTAAGTGGCTCAATTAGGCACTGAGTGGGAGGGCTGGATGGCAGGACAGTGATGGGCAACCTTCCAGTGCCATCATGCCATCTTTCCCATCTCCCAACCTGGTCCCAAAAGCCTGGCAAAATCCAGGTCGGTGGTTGTGCTTGGATTGAAGAGATCCCCCCAAAAAAAATGTAAAGTTGGGCAATGGAGTTGAATTATTCTTAGAGAACCCACCAGTTCGAAGAAACTATGATTCATCCAGCACCAGATTCAGTTTCAGGGGCAGATTGTCTCAGTTTCCCCCCTGAATTTATTTGCTGGAGTTGAGCACCTTACAATGCAGTTTATTTTGCTGTCTTCATTTCACAAATGTGGAACGTTTGCCATTGGGATAAATTGCTCTCCCTTTGATGAAACTGTTTCCCTGACATGATGCTTTTCAACAACTTGCTCGGACGCTTTAATCTCCCACTGGGCTCTGCAGGAATGTTACTTCTCACTGGAATTTTCAGCTGAATTTATGTTTCCCTTTGCAGCTTATTCCAATATTTAAAATTTTTGCAAAGACTTTTAGTGAGGTTCTCATTTCCTGAAGCTGACACATTCTAAGGCGTTAGCGAGACCACACAAATAGTGCTGTTTCCAATTGTAGTCACGGCACTTACCAAGAGATCCACTAGCAGTAGAAAGAACACAGTGAGACCGTTTTAGATCATTCAGCTAGCATTAAAACTTATCAAATTGGCTTTAATATTAGAAAAAGCCTAAAGAGAGCTGTGGTTTAAGTTTTTAAAAATGCAGAGAATTAATAATCAGGGTTGTCCTCAGTGGCAACGTTTCAAAGATAGAGAGAAAGGTGAGCTGCCACAATCAATTATTACTTGCCCCATGGTGGTCCTTAGAAGCAGTATTAAAGTGGAACAGGCACAAGGGAAAGCTGACCTCAGGGAGCCTTTTGGATGTGGCTAATGAAGAAAAAGCGGCATGCCACAATCCTGGCAGCTAGGGCAAAGGGAAAGGTGGGAATGTGGCTGTAAACATTTCTATGACCATTTTCCATCATTTTCTGGTGCCGTTCCACCTGAGCATCCCGGCTGTAGGGAGATGTTAAATATGTGGGGCGATACTTCATGGAATGGATTTGTGGTGCTAAATGGAATAAAATCATAGCAGTATCTGAAGAGCATTTCTATTGGAAGCTGAGGCTGAGCAATGTTGTCCTGAGCAGCTGCCCATCTGGAATTCCTTTGTCTGTTGTCTCCTTTCCACTCACTGTTCTGGACTCTGGTAAGGAATGGGCATCTAGGCCATTTTAGTCCAACTGAGTCCTTGGTATCCAAACCTGTGTTCCGTTGGACCCCTTGTAAACTGCTGAGTCACCAGGAATGCAGAAGATTTTATATGGAGTCAATAGGCGACAATTAAAAAAAAACAAATTCTTGCTGGGCTTGTCCTGGACTGGCTTGTTAGTGCCACTTCCCCCAATGATTTTTCACACTGTGTCCAAACAAGCAGTTGATCCCCACTGGCAATTTTGTAATTAGTTGACCCATCCTGAATATATTTTCTACTCACTCGTGGGACATGGGTGTCTCTGGCTGGCCAGCATTTATTGCCCATGCCTGGTTGCCCAAGGGCATTTGAGAGTTAACCACAGTGCTGTGGTTCTGGAGTCACATCTAGGCCAGGCCGGGGTAAGGACAGCAGATTTCCTTTCCTAGGCGGGTAGAATTAGGGACCTTGCGGTGAAGGATCCTCTTGGAGAGAGTGATCATTGTATGGTGGAGTTTCTGGTGCAGATGGAGGAGGAGAAAGTGGGTTCCCGGACACGCGTCCTTTGTTTGAATAGAGGGGAGTACGGTAGGATGAGAGAAGAATTGGCGAATGTGGACTGGGGGAGCGTGTTGGAGGGAGGGTCTGCTGAGGAGCAGTGGCGGATCTTTAAGGAGATCTTTCTTGGTGCTCAGCAGAAATTTATTCCGATGGTCAAAAAGGACCGTAGGAGGAGAGGTAATAAGCCGAGGATAACGAAGGAGGTGATGGAAAGTGTTAAATTAAAAGCGGAGGAATTTAGAGTAGCTAAGAGTAGTGGGCGAGAAGAGGATTGGGAGAGGTTTAAATGTCAACGAAGATTGACAAAGAAGTTGATAAAGGAGGGTAGGAGAAACTATGAAGCTGGGCTAGCACTTCATATAAAAAAGGATAGCAAGAGTTTTTATAAATATATAAAAAGGAAGAGGCTGGCTAGGGTGAACGTTGGTCCTTTAGAGGATGAGAAAGGGGACCTAGTGGTAGGGGATGGGGATATGGCTAAGGTATTGAATAACTTTTTTGTTTCTGTATTCACAGAGGAAGATGTGAATAATTTGCTGGGTGTTAGCGATGGAAAGGTGGTAGGACTGGAGGGTCTTAATGACATTACTGTTACTAGAGAGGCGGTGCTCGACAGACTGGAGGGGCTGATTGTGGACAAGTCCCCAGGACCGGATGGAATGCATCCTAGGGTTCTGAAAGAAATGGTGGAGGTTATAGTGGATGCCTTGGTGGTTATTTTCCAGACGTCGCTGGATTCCGGGGAAGTGCCGGAAGATTGGAAAACGGCTAATGTTACACCGTTGTTTAAGAAGGGTGCCAGGCAAAAGGCGGGGAATTATAGGCCGGTTAGTTTAACGTCTGTGGTAGGTAAAATGTTAGAATCCGTCATTAAGGAGGAAATTGCAAGGCATCTTGAAGGGAATTGCTTGATAGAGCAGACGCAGCACGGTTTCATTAAAGGGAAGTCGTGTCTGACAAATTTACTGGAGTTCTATGAGGATGTGTCTAGGGCAGTGGATAGAGGAGAGCCGGTGGACGTGGTCTTTCTGGATTTTCAGAAGGCGTTTGACAAAGTACCTCATAAGAGGTTATTGCAGAAGGTAAGGGGACATGGAGTTGGGGGTAGGGTGTTAGCGTGGATAGAGGATTGGTTGTCAAATAGGAGGCAGAGAGTGGGGGTCAACGGGTGCTATTCGGATTGGCGGATGGTGACTAGTGGAGTGCCCCAGGGGTCGGTGCTGGGGCCTCAGCTTTTTACCATTTATATAGATGATCTGGAGGAGGGAACCGAGTGTAGGGTGTCAAAATTTGCTGATGACACCAAGACTGGGGGAACGGCAAATTGTGCGGAGGGTGTGGAGAGTCTGCAGAAGGATCTAGATAGGCTGGGCGAATGGGCCAGGAAATGGCAAATGGAATTTAATGTTGGCAAGTGTGAGGTGGTCCACTTTGGTAGGAAGAATGGTAGGAAGGACTATTACTTACATGGCGAAAAACTGCAGCAGGCAACGGTGCAGAGGGACCTCGGGGTCCTTGTGCATGAGTCGCAAAAACCCAGCTTGCAGGTGCAGCAGGTGGTCAGGAAGGCGAATGGGATGCTGGCCTTCATAGCGAGGGGGATTGAATATAAAAGTAGGGAGGTCTTGCTGCAGCTGTATAGGGCATTGGTGAGGCCGCAGCTGGAGTACTGTGTGCAGTTTTGGGCGCCGCACCTGCGCAAAGATATTTTGGCCTTGGAGGGAGTGCAGAGGAGGTTTACTAGGCTGATACCGGAGTTGAGGGGGTTGAGCTATGAGGAGAGGCTGAATAAACTAGGCTTGTACTCGTTAGAGTTTAGAAGAATGAGGGGAGATCTCATTGAGACATATAAGATGATGAATGGGATGGATAGGATAGAGGTGGAGAGACTCTTCCCGCTCAAAAAAAACAGTAGGACTAGGGGGCACAGCCTCAAGATAAAGGGGGGGCGGTTTAGAACGGAGTTGAGGAGGAACTTCTTCACTCAAAAGGTGGTGAATCTCTGGAATTCTCTGCCCGTTGAAGTGGTGGAGGCTGCCTCGCTAAATATTTTTAAGAAGCAGGTTGATGGGTTTTTGATAAGAGAGGGGATTAAGGGTTATGGGGAGAGGGCAGGAAAGTGGAACTGAGCCACGACAGATCAGCCATGATCTTATTGAATGGCGGGGCAGGCTCGAAGGGCCAGATGGCCTACTCCTGCTCCTATTCCTTATGTTCTTATGTTCTAAAGGACATTAGTGAACCAGATGGGTTTGTCCAACAATCGACAAAGGTTTCATAGTCACCAGTAGATTCTTAATTCCAGATATTTTTTAATGAATTCAAATGCCACCATCTGATTTGAACTCGAGTTTCCAGAACGTTAGCTGGGTTTATGAATTAATAGTCAAGCAATAATGCCACGAGGCCATACTTCCCCATTCAGATACTCTACTGGGCCCAGCAGACTATCAACGTGAACTTGTTAACTATTCTATTATCAGTAATAAAATACTCAAAACGTTTACTGATTCACTAAAGACAAGCTATCAATATACTGATGCTTACATGAGTGAATGTTTGTGCTTTACTTTACCACAAGAGTCCCCTTTATGAGAGATAAGTGATTGATATTCATAATATCGTGACTTGAATTCACAGCAGCAAACATTCCAAAAACGACAATTTAATATATGAAGTACATTTTATTTGATTAGAAAACAACTTTGTACATCATGATATTAAGTATTTAATTTTGGGCTGGATAGCGAACATAATAGAACTTTATGTAGCTTTAAATATTAATTTGTAATGTATATTTATTTCAGTAAGTTTATCTCTACACATTATTGAAGGCACTTTGTACAAAAAGACCCAAAAATACAAAAGTGAAAGTTAAATTGAATCATAAAGCAAATTACATAAACACACCAGAATGTTAAATGCTGTGGTAATCAATGCTTTACTCTGGCTATTCTTATCAGTGCCACCTAAACTAAAACGAATAAGGTCCCACCACTATTGTCAACCGCAACACAGACACAGTCCGGTAGTTCATTACAGCATTGACTGTTGACATCTCCAGATCCACAATGTACTCCTTTGGTCCTGTTAAAGGCTTCACTAAGACAAGCATTGCACTCACATTGCTTGTTTGCTGCGTGAATACAGAAGAGTGAAATAAGAATATAATAAAGACATTTAAAAAAAGACAGCCGGTTTAAGTCATTCTATTTGAGGCATTTGCTTTGTTGGGACCTCATGCTTCCCTGGCTCAGAACGCACAACTCCAGATCTTAGCAGGTGTGATCAGCCAGACGGACCAGTTGAAGCAAGTATCATATAATCCAAAGTAATGTTGTGGCCTTATTTTTAAAGAAACACTTGGATCAGCATTCTTGCACAGAGCAGCATGAGAGCCGGTTCGGGATAAGGATTGGTCCCTTCTTCCATTGGCAGGGACATGTGAGAATTTCCATCTGAATGGGGTAAGTGGGCAAAGAACTGCACCCATAAGGCATGGACCCTCAGCAGAAAGGCAGGGATCAGTACTGGACACCACTGAACGTCAGTATTGAACATCATCCAGGAGTAATGACAGGGGCTGCACCCAGGCACACAGTGCTTTTAGGTAGACAAGGCTATTGTTATGGATAATTACATAGGGTCTCGAGCTAGACAGTTGTATTATGGAAAGCTCAATGTGGAAAGCTACAGTGCTAAATTTATTCTGGGGGCCAGTGGAAATTGCAATATTTGTTGGGCTTTCCCATTGCAAATACAAGTAACACTTGCTTTTGAGGATAAATTGATATTTTAAAAAAACTTGTGTTCAACAACAATTTAGTTTAAAGACTATAATGATCACAGCTCCGAAAATCCATAGCTCTTTTGGTATAATTCTCCAGGGTGCTATTTTATTGGATGAGACCTCCACCAGTCCCAAACATGGCAGTTGGTACAAGAGAGCTTGGGGCTGCAACTTCCTGTGACTGGGACTCAGAACAGCACAGCTAGAAATACAGCTGGTCTGATCAGGAATACCTCCACAATGTCAATGACTCACAATAGGACTGTGGCCTGGAGGCCCAAAGAAGAAGCAGCGGAATTTTAAATAAATTTTAAAACTCCTCCCCTCAGAAGGAGGAGTGAGGGGGCAACAAATAATATTTCTTGGAAGACGGATTCCAGGAACCTCCCACATCACTCTCGAGCCAGGGACCAAGCAGAGATTAGTGTTACCTTCTGGCCTCTTCAGCAGGTATACACACCAGTGACAGGATGCCATCCATTAAGAACCAAATGGGGAAGATCCACTGGGAATTACTCAGCCGTTTTGCAGATTTTTGGAGCCCACCTCTTTAACAAAATCAATACAGTGGTTGATAGGGAAATAAAAGAATGACTCACCCTCAGATAGAACTCGCCTTCATTTCCAGAGGTGATCTGGAAGGTGTTGAAGGTGTTGGGGTAAACGCTTGTTGCTTGAATTTGGAAGATATCAGAGGGCACAGATCTATCTGATCGAACATTCATGTATTTGTACACATAGGAATAAGGCTGATCCTGACAGGCTGCATTTGCTGCTGGACATACACAGCGACTGAATGGAAAAACAAAACAAAACCCGCATCATTAAAAATGCAAAAGCCCCCCGTAGGCCTCACCCCCAATAGGCTCCCCCCGGCACTGCCCTATGTCCAGTAAGCAGTGCCAAGATGTCCCCTGGACTTTGCCACTTTGCCCCTTGGGCAGTGCCTTGGGGGCACTCCCCCTCTTACTCGACCTCCTGGGGGGTCTTCATGACCTCCCCTCACTCCAGCGGGGTTCGGCCATATGCTCCCTGTCAGTGGGGAACTGTTGCAAACTCTGCTGAAGTGAAGCACTCCTGGTGGGGTGGGGGATAGACGAGTGAGACCGGAAACTTCAATCCCAGGCCTGTTAATGATATTAAAATTTTGATTTTGATATGGAGATCAGCTGTGTGCGAATTTCCAGTGCAGAGCTGATGATGCTGGAAATCAGGCAGCCAGAGATGCGCTAAGGCCGTGATGCCCAGCGGGAAGCTCACTAAATAGCCTCTGTTGATGTCTCCAGGCTCGCTGTGTTGCTAAAGCAGTGCAGTGGGCTGGGAGAATCACCCCCCTGGTTCTTCCTAAACACCAGGAAACAGAGACTGATGCCCCACCCTGTGTGTGGAATTTTCTGATCCCACTTGCTGCCGGGATCGTCCGGTCTTACTGAAAGTCAATCTCCTGCATCAGGCCCCACCATCTTGGGGTTGGAAAATCCTGCCATATCACCAGGGAATGAACTCATCAATAGACTGCATGGCAACTGAAATCAGTAAGAGTAAGCCCTCTCCCAGCTCTGTCTCTGCTTTAGGCCCACCAGTGCTGGACCAGACCAGGTCCAATCCATTGGGTGGTGCCTCTACTGCTAATGACAGTGATTCTGTACACTGCGTGCCATGGCTGGGAATTCTTGCAAGAACAATCATTTTTACCTACAGTGTGAAGTAGTTAGAAACCTTTCTATCATGAAGCATTACATTGGAATTCTGGAAGCAGAGAAGAGGAAATGAAAGGTAGTGAAAGGGGTGAAATGGATGATATGGAAGTAAAAAGGCAGTACAGGAGGGCAGTAGGTGACAGTGAAGAGGGAAAATGGGTAGTGGGAAAGAGTGAGGATGGAAAAGTGAAAGGAAAAGGGCAGGAGGGAAAAGAGAGGGAGAGGTTGGGAGTGATAACTTAGTGAAGGTAAGGGGGGAGAAACTGGAGAGTGGTCAGGTGGGAGGATGGAGAAGAAGTTGCCAGTATTACCTGAGAATAAGTGGGGAGAGAGAGAGCATCAGCATTAACTTGGAGTGGGCAGTGGAAGAGTATCGGCCTGAACAGTGAGAGTGAAGGAAGAATAGCAGCTTGAACTGGTTGAAGGGGAGAGGAGTGCACTGATGCAAGGGGAAGGAGATGAAGAGAAGGCCCTCGTCAGATGCTGTGCAGTTGGAAGGGATATTGTCCCTGTGAACTAGGTTAGGAGGAGCCAGTAAAATTAATCTTTTAAAAATTTATTTGCCAATTTATTCCAGTTGGTTTGAAGATTGTAAAAAAAAAAGTGCTTAAAATGAATCAGAACGTATCATCATCACATCAAATTTTACAATGTTTAGAGAAGCCTAACCCAGACTCTCCAAAAAAGAAATAACATGTTTTACAACACAGAAACACAATGCTATTTACCATTAGGGAAGTTGAGGATTGGTCAAGACTAACTATTTTTATTTCAGTATTGATGAACTACTACAGTCATTAATAAAATGCTGACCTGAAGTTACATTTCAGAGAAAGGAAAGGAATACTTATATGTGACATTTCCAGTATTTCATTTGATAGTTTGACTTGGAACTCACCAAGGCAATAGGTTCCAAACCCACTGCACTACCATCTAGAAGGACAAGGGCAGCAGACACATGAGAACACCACCAACTGGCAGCTTCCCTTCAAGTCACTCACCAACCTGACTTGGAAATATATTGCCATTCCTTCACTGTCACTGGGTCAAAATCCTGGAACTCCCTCCCTGACAGCACTGTGGGTGCACCTATGGACTGAACGTGCAGCTGTTCAGGAAGGCAGTTCATCACCACCCTCAAGGGTAATTAGTGATGGGAAGTAAATGTGAGCCTAACCAACAAAACCCATATCGCTTGACTGAACAACAAAAGCTCCACTGATTTTCAAATGTTGAAAATTCTGCTTTCATTTCCATTTGCTTTCCACCTATATCTCGCATCAAGATTGTTGGAAAAATGTTATTACTTACTTTTCAGACATCTGAGTATAAGGCTCATGGCATGGATTTTGAGGGTAACATCTATATCCACCATGATAGTTCCAACATTTCTCTTGTTCCTCACAAACACTTCCCGTTTCACACTCATTTATATCTGTTTTAGGGAAATTAAAATGGAACATCGGAAAATATCAAGTTAGGGCAGGATGATTATCCCTGAGTTACGATAAATTGTTGAAGAGCTATTCTGGCACTGTTCATGCGTCACTCGTGAGGTAGCAATTGCTGCAAAGACAGGAATAATCAAGGCATTTCAATTCCATAGAGATTGATTATTTAATAATGACACCAGTTTGAGATCTATACACACTTTGTGAAAGATGGAGCCCATAATGCTGACAGTTGTCAAAAGAAAAGAATATTCCTTTTGGATGTTCTCTCATTTGCTGGGCTATTCTTTTCCAGCATTCTTCACAGCCTTCAGTCCTTCATATTCAACTTGACTGAAGTTCTGATTCTAAAATTGTGCTCCATATAGAGTCCTTCATCACCATGCCCTCATCAATCTGCACTAGCTCTTGGAATTGCAGCAAAGTCTGAGAACCAGCTGATTTTAATGGCAGGACACAGTGATTAACACTGCCTCACAGTGCCAGGGACCCTGGTTTGATTCCTGGCTTGGGTCACTGTCTGTGTGGAGTTTGCACATTCTCCCCGTGTCTGCGTGGGTTTCCTCCCACAGTCCAAAGATGTGAGGGTTAGATTGATTGGCCATGTTAAATTGACCCAAGTGTCAGGGGATTAGCAAGGTAAATATGTGTGGGATTATCAGAATAGGGCCTGGGAGGAATTGTAGTCAGTGCAGACCAGATGGACTGAATGGCTATCTTCTGCACTGTAGAGATTCTGTGACTTTCTGTGAAGGTTGAAACTGGAGAGAGATTGTGGGTGAAGCGACTGCAATAGGTGAGATCTCAATTGCTGGGGATGGGCTGGCCGGTCACAGGGATGGAGGCAGATCACTGTAAGGATGCTGAGGGTGAGGGAAGCACTTCTTGGTGATGTTTCATTCCACTAAACCAGTACAAATAGTTGTTATAATTATATAAGAGCAAAATACTGCAGATGCTGGAAATCCGAAACAGAAACAGAAATTACACAAAATACTCAACAGGTATGGCAGTATTTGTGGAGAGAGAAACAAAGTTAATGTTTCAACCCTTTGTCAGAACATTTTTCATAATGTTTTCCTTGTGTCAAGTTCAACAACTTCAGCCCCTAGTGTTGTGAATATCTAGTTCATAGTTCATGTTTACATTTTAAAGACATTTTAGTTCTGGGAAGATTATTGTTGCAACGATAAAGTAATTAAAATGCTTGGCTTTAGTGATTGCCAGAACACCAAAAGAAATCACAGTTCAAAAGACTACTCAAATTTGTTTAACAGAGTCAGGGTAGAAAGAATAGAAAGGAGAGAGCTATAAAACAGCTGGTGCACTGACCTACTGGAGAACTGGAGATATAAGGTTTACACTGCTTGCAAAGGAGTGCAGTCTAGAGAGATGTTATTGTTTTCCAAGTTAGAGCAAATTAATTTAAAGGGATTCAGTGAACCCTGAAAGGTTATAAAAATCCATTTACCTTATCAGATCTAATAGAAAATTGTAAATTAGGGGTAATTGATCTTCAGGTTAGTTTGAGGACAGCCCAGAGCAGGTTACATCATTATGGAGACAAATGGAGTTTATGGAAATTCTCTGGTTTCAATTTATATGGGTGTTTGCTGGAAGAAGTTAGTTGCAGTTTGGACCTTCTGTGGTTTTCAGCTCACTGAGAGAAATCAGCCAAAATACAGGACAGGTAGACATGCACTGAAAGCACAGTAAAACCCTAACTTCAAAACTGATTTTGTGGAGGACAAGTGAGGTTTACTTTCAGTTTGGAATTTGTGAAGAACATAAACTGGAAGATTGCTTAGTTTGAAGCCAGTGGGAGGATCTACAAAGGGGCTTCTGGGTCTTAATGCGAAAGAAAGTAAACAGCTGAATTAACTTTGAAGTATTGGAAAAATAACCAGAACCTCCACATCAAAAGAAGTTAAATGCAAGTTTTACCTCTGAGAATAGCTGGAACAGAGAACTGCAGCACACGTATGTGTAGTCCCCACAAAAGTAAATAATTTAAACATTAATTTGTCTTTCAGTGAATTCTTAAGGGAGGTAGGATGTAAACCTGAATGCCTAACAGATATAGTTATAAACCTTATCGTCCAGATATAGTGGACATTTTGTTTGCACAATAAAGTTAACAAAAGGTGAAATCTTGTGGAGTAGTTCTATTGGGTAAAACATGGGATTCAGATTTCTTTTTAAATGTTAGTAGTCGCTAACTGAATCATAACACTGCAATGTATGTTATATGCAGTATAATATATAATGTGGTCATTTAGCACTGGTGTAACATATTAACATGGAAAGCTGACAGATTAGGGGATCTGGTATAATAATGCGGCATTAACTATGGAAATTGCTCTTGATAAAATATGAACCATCTTTCTTTTGATGCAGAGAAACATGAAAAGGGTGACTGTATTACTCAGGTAAACAGTCTGCTAGTGGAATGAACATTCCCTGCCAATAGGCTAAACATTGCTTGCTAATCAGTTACAGTATTGAACTAAAAACGGAAAAGGGCTGTGAATCCATAAAAACACAAGAGATAGGAGCAGGAAGAAACCATGAGGCTCATCCATTATTCAATATAATCATGGCTGATCTTTGGCATTAACACCATTTTTCACCCCCTTCTCATATTACTTCAGTCCTTGAGAGACTGAAAATCTGTGTATCCCAGCCTGAAATATATTCAATGATGGAGCATCCACAACTCTCTGAGGCAGAGAATTTCAAAGATTCACAGCTTTTTGAGTGAAGTAATTTCTCCTCATCTCAATCCTAAATGATCAGCCCTACACCTTGAGACTGGGCGTCCATGTTTTAGATTCCACAACCAGCAGCAACAATCCCTCAGTTCAAGCCTCTTCAGAATCTGGTATGTTTCAATGAAATCATCTCCCATTTTTTCTAAACTGCATCAGCCCTAATTTAGTCAGCCTTTCATTATCAAGAAGTCCATGCACACCGGGGACTGATTTAGTGAGCCTTCACTGTACCACCTCCAATTCAAGTATATCTTTCTTAAAATATGGAGACCAAAACTACATAAAGTATTCCAGAGGTGGTCTCATGAAAGCCTTAGCTGTGCAATTGGAGGAAGATTTCTATATTTGCCTTTCTAATTTTTTTTATTGTACTAACCTGTGACTCTTAAACAAACTCAGCAGAGATTCTTTGAACATTCACATTTACAAGTTTCACACATTTTTAAAAGATCTGCTTTTCTTTTCTTATGGTCAAAATGAATAACACATTTCCCCGTGTTATACTCCATCTGTCGTCTTGTTGCCCACTCTCTAACCATATTTCTTTGTTTATATCAGTGTGATCTTACCAGTTATGCCATGTTCCTGCTGTAGCAAAGTCAGAGAATTTGGCGGCCAGCCAAATCTCTGTTCACTGCAGCGGGATGAGAAAATCCCACTGGCATGAATGGCCATCAAATTCTGGCCTTTCTCTCCTGTCAGCTTCTCTGTGTTCTTCCCACAGTTTACATTTCCACCTAGCTTTGTGTTGTTAGAAACCTAAATATGTTGCTCTCTGTCTCTTTATTCAAGTTACTAATTTAGATTGTAAATAGCTGAGGCCCCAGCATTGATCCCTGTGGCAATCCATGAGTCACAGCTCATGAACCTGAAAATGCCCACTCTCTTCTTCCTGTCCAACAACCAAACCTCTATTCATAATATATTACCCCAACTCCATTCAGCCCTGTCTTGCCAATTAACTTTTTGTGTGGCACTGTATTGAATGCCTTTTAGAAATCCAGATATACTATACCTGCTAGTTCCCTGTTATTTATGCTATTAGTTACATCCTCAAAAAACTTTAATAAATTTGTCAAACAGGATTTTCCTTTCATAAAACCATGTTGATTTGTTATAACCATACTATACTTTTTTGAGTGCAATGTTAAGCTTTCCTTAATTATAGATTCCAGCATTTTTCGAACAAGCGATGTTAGGTTAGTAATTTCCTGTTCTTTCCCTCATTTCTTGAAAAGTGGTGCTACATTTGCAAACTTCCAATTCTGTGGTACTGTTAATAAATCAGGAATTTTGGAAAACCATAGCTAACACATCCACTGGTTGGAATTTTACTGGCATGCCCTCCTGAGGCTAGTAAGATTGCACCTGAGGCCAATGGAGAATGCCGGTCTGCGAACCTCGCCCTCCCCGATTTCGGGGCAGGCGTGCCACTAAAATGAGGACCATTGTGTCTGCAACAATCCCTTTTAGAACCTTTTAGTGCTCATTCATAATCTCCTTTATAAATAGCAGTTCAGCCAATGTTTGGAGAGAGAAGAACAGTTGGAAGTTTGGACTCATTCTCTGCACCAGAAATGAGAAATAGGAGGTGAATATGCAGATTTTCCAATTTTTTTTCCCTCTTTTTATTTAGAATCATCGAATCATTTCTCTGTCTGCACCTGATGAATGAATTTGCCCCCTCAAATTCAGCCACCTTCACAGATTTCTTAATTTGTAAATTTTATTGGATAAAGGGACAAACTATCGCATTATTCAACAAAGTCTCAGACATCCCATTGTCCTCACAGCACAGTCAGTGCAGTTCTCAGCTCACGCTTCCAGCAACTCAGTGGGCAAAATGTTTTAAAGCAAAAACATGCACAAGCAGTCAAACTAATGGATCACATCATGAGATGTCACACACTGCAAAATCTGATCAATAAGTAGGTTTGTAGTTAATTTCAGTAATTTCTTTGGTAGCTTATTCCTGTAAAATCTTACAAATTCATTTGAAGAGTATGCAGTTAGTAGTGTGAAAAGCCATATTACTAAAAAAGGATGAAATATAAATTCCTGAATGATAGTCACTAATGAATAAGATATTCAGAAGAAATCTCTTTACTCAAAGTGTCATTAAAATCTGGAATTTGCTACCTCAAATAGTAATTGAGGCAAACAGATAGGCCCATCTAAGGGGAAACTAGATAATCATTGGGAGACAGGTTATGGAATGGTTATATAAGGTGAGATGAGGAATTTGGCTTATGTGGAGCAGAAACACAGGTATGAACAAGTCGAGTCGAATGGTCTTTTCCGTGCTGTGCATTCTGTGTAATTCTACATAAGTTGACTAATCAGTTTTGTGGTACTTTCTGTTATTTGAAAGACATCTTTGAAAAATTGAGCAATTTTGACTTTAATTTTGTGTTGATTATTCATTGAAGATTGGTCCTTTTATTGGATACTTTTGATTAAGTTAACATTTAATCAATTGGAGATTGGAATACATCAGGTTAACATAGCACAGTGGTTAGCACTGCTGTCTCACAGCTCCAGGGGCCCAGGTTCGATTCCCAGCTTGGGTGACTCTCTGTGTGGAGTCTGCACACTCACCCCGTGTCTGTGTGAGTTTCCTCCGGGTGTTCCAGTTTCCTCCCACAATCTGAGAGATGTGCTGGTGAGGTGCATTAGCCATGTTAAGTTCTCCCTCAGTGACCCAAACAGGTGCTGGAGTGTGGCAAGTGGGGGATTTTCACAGTAACTTCATTGCAGTGTGAATGTAACCCTTCTTGTGACACTAATAAATAAACTTTAAACTGTAGTAACTATCTAAGCTGATCATTTTTGTAATTTTAGGGGCTTTAGGGGCACACCTTTGAGGTGTGATGCTCTGAGGCATTTTTATGTTCTGGGGGCAAACTAAATACAAGACATAATTTGAAATTTTCAGCATCCAAAATAGCATTAATTTTTCTAATATAGGAAAGAAGAAATTATTGCTTGGATTCTTTACCTTGGCACATTCTTGAACCCAGGAGCTTGTATCCATCGGGACAGAGGCATGAGTATCGTCCTGGCTCATTTATACATTGGTACTGACACATGTAGCTGGAGTAGGCACACTCATCAACATCTGCATTACAAGAGACCATTTTATAGCTTCTTAAAAAATGTAAAATTTGCAGCATATTTTCTTGCTGATGATATCTGAACAGGAGAAGTTGTGAAATATGTATTCTCGGAACGTGCTGAGATGTACAGATGTGGCCAACTGGATTCCTTCACATCAATAAGGTATGGATAATGTTTTGAGGTTTGGTCTTAATTCTGCATCTAACTACTGTACACATCTGCTTCCACTTGGTATTACAACTGGGTGACAGAAGTAGAAAACTATCCCACTGACATCCTGGCATTTTTGGTTAAAATTCACCAAAGCAAATAAGGAATTTAATCAGTGGGAATAAAGAGGAACCAATGAATGAATCCAAAGAGATGAAATTCTGATAAGCACTACCTGTAGGTACAATGCTGGGATCTCTGTAGAATAAAATCATATGTGGATTTCCCCAAAGGCAGTGGTGTAAGAAGGCAGTTCTTTCTTTCAGAAGCAGTAAGTGAATTATATCAGTTGTTGGCACCAGCTCTGCAGTTATTGTCTAGCAGAGGTACAGTGCTGTCAGCAGCTGGAAAGGTAAGGTAACGGGAGATTTCCAGGCAGCCTCGAGTTAGGTAAATCAAGGTTATAATTTGTGAGAGTGGAAGATTGGGGTCATGCTTGTAGATGGAGCAAAGGAGCAATGGTAATCCAGTCTGCATTTAAAGTCTCCCTAGTGTAAAGGAAACCACATTGGGAGCAACAAATACAATAAACCAAACTGAAGGAGGTGTAAGCAATTCAGCTTTACCTGAAAGGACAGCGGGGAGGGAGGAAGTAAAGGAGCATGTGTTGCATATTTTGCAATTGCAAGGCAAGATGCCGTGGGAAGGGGATGAAGGGTTGGAGGTAATGGAGGAGTGGACCAGGGTGTCAAGGAGGGAGCAGAAATGCTGACAGGGGGATGAGGGGAAGATGTGTTTCATGGTGGCATCATACTGGAGTTGGCATAAATGGCGGGGGATGATCCTTTGAACGTGGGCACTGGTGGGGTGTAAAGTGAGGACAATGGACACTATCATGGTTCAGGGCATGTGCAATGTTACCTGAATACTCAGCTATTCTGTTGGCTGTATGCATCACCAAATGGCCAAAGTCATAGCCTTCTCATTTTTATGTGTGAACAATAGAGGAGGAAGGCAAACTATTGTCCATTGGTTGAGTTAATGGCATAAATGATCCTACATGTCATTACCTCTGCATGTAACTTTATCTGTATTTAATTCATATCCTTGCTCACATTGGCAGATGAACGAACCCACAATATTAAAACATTGGTGATCGCATGGAGCACTAGTCTCACACTCATTAATATCTAAAGGGGAAAGGAAAACATGTAATTGTCATTCAAAATCTCAGCAAAATGATTTTTTTGCAAATAAAATTACAGAAACGTTTAAGGGACCTTAAAATGAGATGCTACAGATCAATTTTTCTGAGGGACATTTTGAGCAGACTGTCTTTCAGCTCTTTCACAAACTCTTTCCCAGAACCTCAACCAGTTCACTTAAACATACTTTAATTGATATATTTGTAAAAAGTCAGTATTCTTACAGACATGGAGAGTGCTGAGTGGGTATTCAATCCTGCTACCTGCTCAATGTGACTGATAGGGAACAGTCCAGTGTGTTTATAAACTCATAAGAAAGCAGGTGGGCTGCAATTTCAGACCAAGGTGAAAATCACTCTGGGAGGTGCTTGACCTGGGAATGGCCCATTGGAGTCTAGCAATGCAGGTTTCCCATTGAGGTTTCCCAAGGTGGGATACTTCCAAAGTATCTCTCTGACCTGGATGAAGTTGCCACCACCTTATTACTTTCGGTGGAATCACTTCAGGGCCTAGAATCATTGAATATTGCAGCAAAAAAGTAAGTCAACTGATTCATCTAATCTGTGCCAACTCTTTGGAAATGACATAGCCCTACTCCGTGGCTCTTTTCCCATTTCTCTGCAATATTTTCTTTTTCAAGTATTTATCCAATTCCCTTTTGAAGAATAGAGTGAAATCTGTGTGCACCTAGCATTCCAAATCCTGAAGATTTGTTGTATAAAAAGTTGTCACCCATATTGGAAGTATACTCAATGACAGTGTTACCGTGTATCCTAACAGGGAGGGGGCGTGAATTGTGAAGGTGGTGGATGGTAAATAGTGAGGCACAGGGATTACAAGCTGATGCCAAAATGGGCACTTCTAAAATAAAAATTCCCATGAGACAAATATTGTTTCTTCAAAATGGCCAATGCTTGGCATGAAAAGTAGCCCACTTCCTTTCATGCATTTCAATAACTTATGACAATCCGTTTTGATTTTTTTCAAAATATTGCAGGAAATTATTACATATTTTTAAAGGATTGCTGACTGCGACATTTGGCAAACACAACCTCTCCATTTTAAATAGAAGACTAACACTCATAATAGCATAGGTTCAGACTGGGATACCCTAGACAGAGAGAAAGCCAAGCGTTAATTTATTCAGGATAGTCCACAAGGCATAGTAACAATCTCCAGATTCCGTCATGTCCTGCAAGAAATATTGTTTCACTTATTTTGATTTTTCCTTAGTAGAATTGAATTGTCAGTTTAAGAAAACAGTTTTTATAGGTGTCCAATCAAAACATCTACTGTAACGTTACAGAAAGCAGCATTGTACTGGAGGTCATATCTTTGTTTACTTCTAACAGAAAAAGCCAAAATGTAGAGACTGACTTGAGACCTCTCATCATGAAGGAAATAATAATAAGACATCTGTTAGTAATGCTTTACTTAGAAGTCCCTTCACAATTCTCTTCTGACCTTGCCAAAGTACAGTTCCATGGGCTGTGGAAGCCCCAGATAATGCCCAAATGGCCATTCTTCAGGTATGAACATAGAATCTAGAACACAGAACGTTACAGCGCAGTACAGGCCCTTCAGACCTCGATGTTGCGCCGACCAGTGGAACCAATCTAATGACCCTCTAACCTAAACTATTCCAATGTTATCCATATGCCTATCCACTGACCATTTGAACGCCCTTAAAGTTGGCGAGTCCACAAGTGCTGCAGGCAGGGCATTCCATGCCCTTACTACCCTCTGAGTAAAGAACCTACCTCTGACATCTGTCCTATAATTACCACCCCTTAATTTAAAGCTATGTCCCCTCGTGTTAGCCATCACCATCCAAGGAAAAAGGCTCTGACTATCCACCCTATCTAACCCTCTGATCATCTTGTATGCCTCAATTAGGTCACCTCTTAACCTTCTTCTAACGAAAATAACCTCAAGTCCCTCAGCCTTTCCTCATAAGACCTTCCCACCATACCAGGCAACATCCTGGTAAATCTCCTCTGCACCCTTTCCAACGCCTCCACATCCTTCTTATAATGCGGCGACCAGAACTGTATGCAATACTCCAAGTGCGGCCGCACCAGAGTTTTGTACAGAAAAATCTGGCCAGGAATTTCCTTGGCACTTCACTTACTGCACTGCTGGAAGTACGACACAAACCTTGGCAGCTATGTAATGACTGGGGTTTCTGCCTCATGTCTGGTGATGTTATAATGACAGAATGGAAGTAGCTCCCAGGAAATTCCAGGTCATTGATTCTTGGTGAGCTATCTATATTCAGGATCATGACTGCCAAAGTCTCTCTTGTGTGCACAACAGGAGGCACTGAACTGCAATTCTCACTGGCCTTTTCCCACCCAAGGCCAAGGGCCCTTAAGGCTAACCTAAGGTGTTTTATTGCCATCCAGCAGGCGTTAACTTCAATAAAGATTCTGATCGAACCCAGGGTATTCCTGATCTTTATAGCTCTGTACCACACCAGGCAGTACAATTACTCATTAGAATTAATTCGAATTTCTTCTTACATTACACTTATCATTACATAAAAGGTAGTTTGTTTTATATGCCTACAAGACTTTTCTTTGTGGAATTACTGGAACACCAAGAATTACTATGACCTGTGGCTTTAACCCAACTCGGCCAATACAAGTAGGAAAGTATTTCAGTGGGGTATTGCTCGCAATGTTAAAAAAGAATGGTTTGAAGTTACTCTGATACAATGACTGCCAATTTCTAATGATGTCACTATGGAGACGGAAAGATCCTTTCATGCTGAAGTTGTTGAATAAACTTTCAAAGGACGGAACTTTTCCTTCACCTGATGTTACATGTGAATCATAAAACTGTGTATTTCATTCAACAGAATAACAAATAATAAATCTTTAGAGTGAAGGGGAGGAAAGTTACGACAAAATATCCTGCAAAGCTTTAATTATGCCTTCAAATATAAGGCAGGCACTTTTAATATACTCTTAAGGCAACAGATGGAAAAAGCTTTCTTATGCTAATACTGAAATCACTGCCGATGATGTCTCATAGCTTAATACAAGGTATCCTGGATGAGTAGGAACAGATGCTTACCTCTACACGTGTGATTATTGCTTGCCAGCTGAAAACCTGTGTTGCACTGACAGTAATAGGAACCAGCTGTGTTGACACATCCGTGATGGCAATAGGTGGCTATGTTACATTCATCAATGTCTGCATAATCATTGAAAAATACATTACACAACTGCTCATATTTAAGAAAATCATTGCCAGACACCCAGAATGATTAATGCCAAGGGCTGTTGCCCAATGATGTAATATTATCACAGAAAGGTTGCCT
Organism: Carcharhinus amblyrhynchos; assembly: GCF_965287045.1. Classification (NCBI taxonomy): domain Eukaryota; kingdom Metazoa; phylum Chordata; class Chondrichthyes; order Carcharhiniformes; family Carcharhinidae; genus Carcharhinus; species Carcharhinus amblyrhynchos. Next base: position 40,767,683 of record NC_137335.1, on the reverse strand, counting down.
TTTTCTGTTTCAAGTCAGTTTTTATTGTTAACACTTGGATCCATTCTGTCTTCCTCAGTAAGTCTTAGTGACTTAGTAAGTCACTAACTAATCTTCAGCAGAGACTAAGAGCTGCAGTCTGGTAGTAATTTGGTTTTGGTTATTTCCTACCTCATTAAACTATATTAGTACTGAACCAACACCAGTGTGATAATGGTATTCAGTTACTCGATTAATCAGCCAGCGCAGCCATGAGATTACTAAATAGACACCAGAAAAATAAATTCACCGGTGTTTCAAGATGAAATCAATCATCTCATCAAATGATATTGCACTTTACAACAGTGTTTATCATTTAATTTTTAAATAGTTTTCAGAATGTGCAAGGCCAACATTTATTGCTTAACCTTAATTGCTCCGAGAAGGAATTGGTGGACTTTCTTCTTGAACCACACTCTCATCACACGGTGGTTAGCGATGCTGCCTCAAAACGCCAGAGACCCGGGTTCAATACCGGCCTCAGGTCACTGTCTGTGGAGTGTTTGCATGTTCTGCCCATGTCTGTAGTGTTTCCTACAGGTGCTCTGGTTTCCTCCCACAATCCAAAGACTTGCAGGTTAGTTGGACTGGCCATGGTAAAAAATTGCTCCTTCGTGTCAAGGGGATTAGTGGGGTAAATATGTGAGGTTATGGGGATGGGGTCTGGATGGGTTTGTTGTCAGTGCAGGCTCGATGGGCCAAATTGCCTCCTTCTGTACTGTAGGGATTCTATGATTCACGAGTTATGGTAGGGGATTGACCATGATTGTACTGAATAGTGGGGCGTACTTAATGGCCTATTCCTGCTCCTATTTCCCATTACCTTATGTTTCCTGGGCTTTGGGAAACTTAGTTGTTGAAGGGAGTTTAAGACATAAGAACATAAGAACATAAGAAATAGGAGCAGGAGTAGGCCATCCAGCCCTTCGAGCCTGCCCCGCCATTCAAAAAGATCATGGCTGATCTGTCGCTGCTCAGTTCCACTTTCCCGCCCTCTCCCCATAACCCTTAATCCCCTCTCTTATCAAAAACCCATCAACCCGCATCTTAAAAATATTTAGCGAGGTAGCCTCCACCACTTCAACGGGTGCTTCAAGACAGTTGCTTGGAAGCGGTAAGTATATTTCTATCATTGCTTGTGGGTGGAGGAAGAAACCACCAAGAAGACCTGTCATCATTCTATGTGTTTGGTCTGTCACAGGATCCTATGTCCTCTAGACAGGTCTAATACAGATAAGAAATATACAGTAAATGGCAGAACCCTTAAGAGTATTGATAGACAAAGGGATCTGGGTGTACGGATACACCCAGTGGATTAAAGTGGCAATGCAGATGGAGAAGGTAGTCAAGAAGGCATACAACATACTTGCCTTCATCGGTGGGAGAAATTGAGTTTAAAAATTGGCAAGTCATGTTGCAGCTTTATAAAACATTAATTTAGCCTCACTTGGAATATAGTGTTCAATTCTGGTTGTCACACCAGTTGAAGGATGTGGAGGCTTTGGAGAGGTACAGAAAAGATTTACCAAGATGTTGCCTGATATGGAGGGCATTAGCTATGAGGAGAGGTTGGAGAAACTTGGTTTGTTTTCATTGCAATGACAGAGGTTGAGGGGAGACTTGATAGAAATCTACAAGATTATGAGAGGCACGAATGGAGTGGATAGTCAGAAGCTTTTTCCCAAGGTGAACGAGTCAATTACTAGGGGACATAGGTTTAAGGTGCGAGGGACAAGCTTTAAAGGAGATATACGAGGCAGATTTTTTACACAGAGAGTGGTGGGTGCCTAGAACTCATTGCCGGGGGAGGAAGTGGAAGTGGATACGGTAGTAACTTTTAAGGAGCACCTGGACAAATACATGAATAGGATGGGAATAGAGGGATATAGTCCCCAGAAAGGTAGGGGGTTTTAGTTCAGTTGGACAGCATGGTTGGTGCAGACTTGGAGGGCCAAACAGCCTGATCCTGTGCTGTAATTTCCTTTGTTCTTTGTCCTTAGATGGTCTCCATTGCACTCCATCCCTGCTCCCTTGATATTTTTAAGATGTGTTCTTTCATGGGATGTGAGCATCACTGACAAGGTCAGCATTTATTCTCCATCCCTATCTGCCCTTGAATTGAATGGCTTATTGGGCCATTTCAGAAAGCAGCTAAAATTCATGCTGTGGGAATGGTATCACATGTGAGGAAATCAGGAAAAGATGGCAATTTCCTTCCCTGGAGTGAGCCAGAGAATCACAGAAGCCCTACAGTACGGAAGGAGGTCATTTGGCTCATAGAGCCTGTACCAACAGCAATTCCACCCTGGCTCTATACCTGTTTCCATGTTTTGCCACCTGCTAATCTCCTTGATAGGGTCAATTTAGCACGGCCAATCAACCTACCCCCACATCTTTGAACTGTGGGAGGAAACCGGAACACCCAGAGGAAACCCACAAACCAGGTGGGTTTTTATGACAATCAATGATAGTCTCAGAAATGGTGACCATGAAACTAACTTTCAATTCCAGATTTTTATTAATTGGATTTAAATTCCACAAACTCCATGGTAGGATTTGAACCTGTGTCCCCACAGCATTAGCCTGGTCCTCTGTATTACTAGTCCAATGACATTACCACAATGACACCACCATCTCTTCCCCAGGGCTTCCCTATCTGTGGGTAGTGAGTTGTGAGTTCCAATTGCCATGCAATCAAATACAAAATTGTCACTGAAATCTGCACTAACAGAGGCGCTTGAACCTTCATCTAGCTCAAGGAATGCAGTTGCTTCTGTTGAACAAAACATGAAGGAAGTTCCAAATTGTCCTGCCCGATTAAGTCCTTTCAAAAAAGTTACCTTTGTCTCTGAAAGACAAATGTCACTGAGGATGTTGCAAACGAAGAAAAGGGGGGTGATGATGAAAGAAGTACATGTGACTACACGTTGGACTACATGTTGACAGCTGAAAGGTTGCTTTAAATCCTTGTGTTTTTTCTATTTGTGGTCTGGGCCCAATAGACAGATCTATGGGGCCTTCCTATTGCTGCAGTAAGAGCTTGCAAAAGGTTATGGGCCCAATTTCACCAACAAGTTGCGCTCGTTTTTGGGTGCGAAAACTTGGTAAAGTTGGACATGAGGCGAGTAGCGCAATCCGCATTCGCCTCCACAGCTGTTCCCCCTTTACCAATGGCTGAAAATAGCCACGATTGGGACCGTGCCTGAAATGGGTGCAATACCAATTTAAATGCATTTGAATGCATTTAAGTTGAATTAATGGGCTAAACGCCCAACTTTACCGGCACTTCCCCTTTTACCACCATGTTCACCCATCCAGTTTCAGCATGAACCAGACATGGTCCGCAAAGTTCCAATTCGGGCGCTCCAACCTCTGCAGAGGCAAGTTAAGAGCTTCCAGCGGCTCTCTGACTCAGATTGGTGGTTGGGAGGTGGGGTGGGGGAGAGGCAGGTCAGATAGTCTCTGGTGGGGGGGTGCAGGGAAATGAGTCAGATGGCTCTCTGGTGGGGGTGGAGGGAGGTGGGTCAGATGGCTCTCTGGTGAGGGGGAAGATGCTGAAAGGATCAGGTGGCTTTCTGGTGGTGGGGGGGGATGGGAGGTGGGTCAGATGGTTCTCTGATGGTGGGGGCACGGAGGTGGGTCAGATGGCTCCCTGGTTGGGGGGGGAGGGAGGGAGACAGATCAGATGGCTCTCTGGTGGGGATGGTCAGGGGCAGTCTGCTGCTACTCTGTGTGTGATCGGTGGGGGAGAAGTGGGGTAGGGGGCCGTGATTGATCTGAATAGTGGGAGCGGGGGATAAGGGGGACAGTAATGTGTGGGGGTGGGTCAATGTCTTTGGGGACTGGAGGGGGGGAGGCATTATCCGGCCCAGGTGTGGCAGGGGAGGGATTTTCTATTTTTTTTTACTGCCTTTTGCAGTTGAAGGCTCCAATTGGAACTGCAGTGTTTTGGGCGCGATAAGCCCTGCCTACAGACTTCTGCAGCGCAATTCAGAATCGGTGATTTTTTTTCAGGCAGAGTGCGTATGGGGGCGTCTAAGAATGGATTTAAAAGTCGGATCTGAAACACTATCAGTTTCAAGTCCACCCAGCACTTAGAATTAAAATGGTAAAACATGTGTTTGTTTTTTAAAATGTGCAGTTTAAACAATTCCCACCAATTTTATAGTCGGGTATCCCGCATTTGAGGACATCGCGGGCGTCAGCACACCCAAAGTGCAATGGGCTAGCCTCATCCTGGGCGAACTACCTGCTTGATCATAGTTTCACCCCTGGTGGGGAAGTATAAACAAATCCCATCCCCTGATCCCTCAGAAGCAAACCCAATATCCCCAACCCATGCATCCGGAGCTTAAATCCTCCCCCTCCCTCCCCCACTGAGGTCACATGAAGTCTGAGGCATTGAAATGAGGTCCCGCCTGGAAAATGTTTGGGAAGTACTGTTCTCTATCCTGAAAAAAGCTCCCCCCACAACACCCCCTGCAATCGGCTCTTTTCCTCCCTTGAACTCTCCCTGCTCACTTCCTAGCGTTACCTTTTCCTTTGATCTTTGCAGCCATCTCACTGATGTGCCCAGCTCCCACTGACCTCTTATTCCCTCCTCTCTGTTCTCTGGCTACCTGACATACTACCAGCCTCTCAATCTGGCTGGCTGTACTCAGGATACAGAATTGAAAACACGAATCAGGTCTTGCCCAAATTCAGCAAGAGGGAAACCTGCTCTTCTGATAAGCTACACCTAGCCACAGTCTGTATTAAAATCAGAGCCAGTCTCTATTAAAATCAGAGCCAGTCCCTATGTTCATAGAAACCTTCCAATTCACTGAATAATACTATAGGGAGTCAGCTCATATGGAATAAACATATGTGCGATTGTGCTTCACAGCTCTAATGGAGCTATTTATAAAATGTTTCAATTTTGCTTGATTAAGCATTATCTCAACTGAGCTTTATAGCACACTCTTAGCGATCTGTTATTCTAGAATTTCAAAATGCCCTGTCAAGAAGTGGGTGTTGAAACATGAGTTCAAAGAGATGGATGATTGAGAACTTGGAAAGTCCTATTCCTGGTTGAAAAATCTGTTTTGTTTTTACTGATAGCCATGTTTCACTGGCAACATTTGTTTGCCATTTGACATATGGAATACGTAGAAAGTAGTTTTTTAAGCCAACAAGTTAAACTTGGTTCACTTCCAGAAAAGGAGATTGTCCAAATGATGTAATGATAACTACAACTTACTTGGAAACAATATTTTCAATATTTAAACAGCCAAAAAAGACCCATTTACATTGCTGGGGCTAATACTAATTCAGCAGTTTATCTTAATTGTAAGAAAATTATACAATCGATCGATTTTTAATTCTATTTTAAATATTAAAATTAGACAATTATTTCCCATTTTACACCTTGGAAGATTTTGAATACATGTCTTCATGTAAATGCTCCATTTGCATTCTTTAAATAATTTAGTTTATATCAAGATTTTCCCCGAGTGAATTAAATGTGATGTTGTTAATATAAATGTAATTTTATGAAACAATTTATTTGCATATATCAGTCATGTAATCATAATTTGGTTAGACTTGGATTCAATAATAATCTAAGTTGCAAATATTAAAATATCATATGTTGGAGATTTAGGATAATGTAATGTTTGACACATTTATTAGCGTTTTTGAGGATGTAATTAGCAGCCTTGATAAGGGAAACCAGCAGATGTAGCATATCTGGAATTCCAAAAGCATTTGCTAGGGTGCCACGGAAAAGGTTAATATCTAAAATTAGGACTCAGAGACTTGTGGGTAATATATTAGTATGGATTGAGGATTAGTTAATGGACAGGACTTGAAACAATGGGCATAAACATGGCATTTTTAAGCTGGCAAGGAATGATTAATGGGGAGTCATAAGGATCAGTGTTGGGGCCTCAACTATTTACAATTACTGACTTACATGAAGAGATAGTAAAAAAACTGGCAGAGTATTGGTTCCAGCGGGTAAAATGGTGTGTTTCTCTCCAGACCAACACAACAGATTTCTCTCCAGATCTTACCACACTCTCACAGAAAAACAGGTGGGCGTGTTTCACACCATCATGTAGAGGTGCCAATAGCTGGCAAAGCCCGGCTGCACTGCTCTTAAGGCGCCTTAGTCAGACTGAATTGTAACCTTCTCACCACTCCACCATGGAGGTCTCAGGGGTTCCCTTCTACCTCCACCTCCACTCCCCCGCCACCAGGTCAGAGCTGGCATTCACTTCTCCAGCACCACCCTGCTTCCCTGTCAGTGCCGGCAGCAACCCCCCCTTTGCCCCCTGAACATTGGACCCCTTCCCTCCAACCCCACACTCAAACTGTTAGTGCTGGCAACCTGATCTCCTAACCCTCAAATATTGGACCCCTTCCCTCCAACCCCACACCCACATTGTCAATGCTGGAAAACCCCCTTATCCCCCAAAACATGGAACCTTTTCCCACCAATCTCCACACCTACACAGTCAATGCTGGCAATCACTTCCACTGTGGCCGTAGCTCCCCCCACCCCTCCACCAGCTCCCAAATATCCACCACCAGCATCCCCAACCCCCAGCACCATAAATAAATGAATCATCCCTCCTCCATGAGGCTCCCACTGAGTTCTGTCCCGGCATTGCCTTCTGGCACAGCTGGCACTGCCAGGCTGGCATTGGCATGATGTCAACCTGTGCCAAGGGGCAGTGCACGGGACATTGTCAGGCCACTGCCTCTCCACCAGGACAAAACTCACCTTTATGCCTCAGGGGATCCGCATGACAGGTTCAGGTCTGGGTGAACCTGTTGTAAATGGCACAACGTCATATCACGCCAACGGGGTTTGAAAATACACCTTGGTCTCGATATACAGCAAGGGGGGATGAGGGGGGTGTCTTTATTAATATGTAATTGTGTGTCACAACATATTTAAATCAGGATCACGTCCATTGCAGGCGTGATTGCCTGTGAGGGGTGGCAAAAATCAGAAGCAACTTCTGGGTTTTGCTGGACTTTGAGCCCACCAGTCCCATAGACGGCAAACGTGGTCTCAAGACTGCCCCCGATGTATCTAAGTTTGCTAATGTTGCAAAGCTAGGTGGAAAGGTAAGCTGTGGGAAGGACACAGAGAGACTGCAAAGACATGGAGACAGGTTAAGTGAGCGGGCAACAAGATGGCAGATAGAGTTTAATGTTGCAAAGTATGAATAGAAATACAGAATATTTTTTAACAGGTGTGAAACCTGTAAATGTTGATGTTCAAGGAGGAACACAGAAAGGTAGTAAGCAGTTATAGGAGGTACTTATGGGCTAATGGCATTTTTTCTTTCATTGCAAGGAGTTTGGAGTATACCAATAAAGATGTCTTACTACAGTTGTACAGGGCTTTGGTGAGACTATATTTGGACTACTGTGTGCAGTTTGGCCTCTATATTGGAGATGGTACAGGGAAAGTTTACTAAATCTATTTCTGGTATGAGGGGGTTGTCCTATGATGAGGTTGAGTAAATTGGGCCTATATTCTCTGGAGTTTAGAAGAATGAAAGGCAATCTCATTGAGATTCCAAAGGGACTTGATAGGGTGGGTGCTGAGAGATTGGTCAGAATTTTACTGCTCTGCCCACCACGGGAATCGTAGCAATGGGAATGTCCACTGAACTTGGTTTTGGAACGAGCCGTAAAATCCTGTCCTTATTCTAAAACATATGGGCGCAGTGTCAGGATAAGAGACTTATCATTTAGCACTGATAAGGAGAAATTTCTTCACCTAAAGAGTTGTTAATGTTTGGAATTTTCTACCCTAATGGGTTGGAGTTGCTGCATTGCTGAATGTATTTAAGACTGGGATATGTGGAGAGGACAGAATCAGGGAATATGTGAGGGGACAGAAAGTGGAGCAGAAGCCCAAGATCATCTGTCATCCTACTGAAAGATGGAGCAGGCTAGATAGGCCATATGGTCTCTTCCTGCTCGCATTTCTTATTTTCTAGTTGGTGATGCTTCCCATCACCAAAGGAAGCTTGTTCCATGACAATGGTGGGCAGTGACCTACTATGTCATGACTTCTTGGATAGTGGAAGGCAAAGGTGGAACTTGGTCTTCTTTGGTCTAGAGATTCCTTTATTTCCGCCAACCTGCCAACAACAGCTTCTGAACCTGCAACATTTATCATCTAGAAGGGAAAGGGTAGCAGATGCTTGGAAACACCACGACCTGCAGGTTCCTCTCCAAGTCACACCATTCTGACCTGGAACTCTGTTGCTGCTCCTTCATTGTTGGTGGGTCAAAGTCCTGTAACTTTTCCCTATCTGCATTGTGGGTGTACCTATACCAGACAGACTCCAGTGGTTCAAGAAGATGGCTCACCATCACCTTTTCAAGAGAAATTCGGGAGAGGCAACAAGTAATGGCCTTGCCAGTGATGTTCACATCCCATAAAAGAATAAAAAGAATATTCCTATGGTCATGTTGCTATGCTGTGGCAATAATCATTGGAGTGACCCATGGAGTCATGTTGTGGGCCCATCTCAAATGGCAGTAGGACCCTGCTTGTTGGTTTTGGACTGAGCTGGCCAAACCAGACACCAGCATACACTGGCCAATAACTTTTGACTGAAAGAGCATCATGGTGCTAGGTTCCAGTTTGCTTTCATTGGATTGGGAGGGGGGGCAGTCTACAGGAATGCTTCTCCTGGTTACACAAATCCAGCCTGAGCCAACGCCACTTTGGCTCCCACAGTCCTCCCACTCCTCCTCCCCTCTCACCCAAGTATCTGATGCTTTGCCCTTACCAAAGGATCTATCTAACATGGTGTAGGCCACAGGTGGAGGCCTGGGCAGGTGTCCATTGTGACTACTGTGCAACCAGCCAGTTTGTTCCACCGTCATCCATCAAACTTTTATGTGGGGGGGTGGGTGTCGGGGTGAGATGGCTAAGTTCATCCCACATTTTGGAACAATGAAAGCAACTGGAATTTGATTTTTTGTGTGTAATATTTCAAACCCAGAAAAAGCATGGATCTCTCAACATCGCATGGAAAATTACCCTTCATTTATCTCCAAGAAGCCATGTCAAAACAAAAGCACGGAATTGTGCAAATCTCTTGCCAATTCTGTTCAATGTGTCCCTCATCACACTTAGACCCCAGCCCTCTCCTGGCAACTGCATAGGCACTATGCACTAGCAAAAGCCATCACTAGCAAAGCCATGGACAATTAGCTAGATAAACTAAAGTAGTATTCTACATGAAGTAGCAGAGGAGTGATCTGATGCAGTTTTAGAAGTCAAGTTGATCAAAATTGAGTTCAGGTTTGACTTTGGCTGCAATTTGCCAGCTGGCTCAAGAAAATATAACTCCAGATTTTTGAAGGCAGGTGAAATTAAAAATCCTAAAGATCAATTGTTGAAATATGGAGAAATCTGAAAGTCATTGTCAATTCAAAGAACCAAACCCACTTCTATTAATTAGATTTTGGATATTTCATACATGACAATTTACAATTATCACGCAGGATGTTTCTAGGTTACTCAAAGGGATTATTGCGTTCCAATAGTGGCTATTTATAAATCTGGAGTTTAAAGAAACCCTAAACTTTGGTAGACATATGATCATGAAGTAGCAATTCAGCCTCCCATTATAAACCTACCTGATTTTCCTTGACATTGGGTGGAATGTGAAATAGTCTGCCACTACCTCTATTGTGCCACCTCTGAAGTTGAATTTTACTCTCAGTTCCCAGCGGAACATTTCTAGGCAAACTGGTAATGTGTATCTGAGATCACTGGCACTTACAACTTATAATCATGCTTTGCAAAAGTTTAAAAAGGTGCATTTAAGAAAACATTTTTTTTTAACTGTTTTGTAAGAAGTAGTTTTCCAACACTGTTAGTTGTTCTGATTTGACTGCATGAGCGGAAAATGATGTGCTGTGTGCACACAACTCTCCAAGGTGAGTTGCTCACGGAGCAGCATAAAGTTGGAAAGTTACTCCCGAAATTCCCAGAAAATCACAAAGCAAAACACCAAAAAAGTAATTTCCAAAAGTAGTTTCACGACACTTACCGAAACACTGATCTCCTTGCCTTTGATAGCCCGGCCTGCAGCGACACCTGAATGAACCTCGTGTGTTTATACAGGTTAGTTCCTGATCACAGTTGTGGGTCCGTAATGCACATTCATCGATATCTGTTTTAAAGCAAACAAAGAACACTTTGGTTGTAAAACAAGCTCTAAGACATGCATTCCTTTGGTGCCTTTAATAACCACCGTACATGGGGTGGCACCGTAGCACAGTGGTGAGCACTGCTGCCTCACAGCGCCAGGAACCTGGGTTCAATTCCGGCCTTGGGTCACTGTCTGTTAAGTTTGCATGTTCTCCCCTTGTCTGTGTGGGTTTCCTCTGGGTGCTTTGGTTTCCTGCCACATTTCAAAGATGTGCAGGTTAGGTTGAATGGCCACGCTAAATTGACCCTAATGTCAGGAGAATTAGCAGGGTAAATCAAGTTTACAGGAGTAGGACCTGGGTGGGATTGTAGTCAGTAGAGACTTGATGGACCAAATGGCCTCTTTCTGGATTGTAAGGATTCTAACATGAATACATTTCTAAATGTTTAACAGCCAAAGAAGCATTTACAAAGTGTAGTAACTGCTGAATGTAGGAAACAACACGTACACAATAAACTCCCAGAAAGAACAGTGAGTTAATGATCAGACAATCTGCTATTGTGATAGTGATTGAGCGATAAATGTTGGCTAGGACTCTGTGTTACTTCCTCTTCTCTTTCTCGGAACAGTGCTTTGAGTTCTTTTATGTCCACCTGAAGGGCTGACAGGGCCTTAGATTGATGTCTCACCCTAAAGAGTGCAGCACTCCCTCAACACTGCACTGGAGAGCTTCACAACATGGACAGCAGCGGGTCAATAAGGCATTCCTTACTGTTTTCTCAAAAGCAATTATTGATGGGCAATGAATGCCAGCTTTACATCCAATGTCCAAATGAAAAAGACTTGATTAATCATGGCTGTTTGGTAGGGTGGCCTTTGACACTGGAGGAAGAAGGGAGCAATATGGAAGACAGTAAAAAAAAGGCAAACTGCATCTGTAGGTGTAGGACGCTATGCAGGTGCACTTGTCCTCGCTGAATTTCTTGGATAAATAATGCATGAGGCACTTTTTCTTCAACGAGGAGGTTGTTACTCAGCTATACCATCTGCTGCAACTAGTACCTGAACCATGAAGCAAGGCATGGACACTACTGCTACTTTTCTGTGGCTATTAAAGTCACCATGACCCGATTCTTTTATGTCATAGGGACCTTACGGGTTGCAACAGATTGATCCACACTTGAATCCCTGGAGATATTGCCACCTCCTCCTGTTTTTGAGCAATACCTCAATGTAGATTTTCCTCCAGGCCATCCAGTCAAGGCAGGAGGTCCTGTTTCCTAGTGGTGGCAGTAGGAGACCCTCCTGTCTAACCAAGGTGGCTTGAGTGGAGATTGCAGTGGAGATTAGTAGCCATGGGTCCATAAGTCAAACTGGGTCCAATGCCACAAAAAGGTCAATGACCTCCTGCATTCCGCAAAGGTAAATGGCACTGCAAAGTGGTACTGAAGATGGCATCAAGCGATGTAAATGAGAATATGCCAGGTAGCAGTTTGGGGCCTTGGCATCAGCACCAGATGAAGCACATGGACTGAATGTGTGGGTGCAGTTTATGCTGTGAAAGTTGTATCAGTTGCAGGGGGTGATGTTAACTGTCATAGGCCTACAAACTCTTAAAGGAATCCTACTTTTATCCTTATTATTGCTCACAAATCAGGTGTCTTTAATCATAATGTGGAGTGGCCCGACCGCGAAATTCAACCTTTCTTTAGAATTTTTCTTGCTGTGCTAGCTGGAGGACAGGAAGGATTTCCAGATGAGTCATCAAAGGGAAGCTTGCCCCTTTGTGAAAAAGGGTGACACAAGGCACAACTCCCTGGAGAGGCAGAACCTTACAGACCTCCATGAAGAGGAAGACTTGATCGAGGTTGTGATTGAGCCTTAAAGTTGGCATTTGATTCCAGCTGAAGAAAAATTGTTTCGCTGGTTTGAAAGTTGAAAGTTAACAGCAATACATGTGTGTGCACTTGCACACCAACCCTGGATGTCTGTAATTGGGCATCATGCAATTGATTTGAGCTAAAATGACCTGATGTCATCTGGTGTAAAAACTCACGGGGTGAAATTAGCATTCTGCAGTAATGCAGTATTGAAAATAGGGAACAAATAGCCCGCTTTACACCTCTTTCGAGTGAAAAGCCAAGCAGGGCGTCTATTTACTATAGCCCACTGCCCTCTTCCTCTTACTTGGGTGATGAGAAAGCTTTATAACTTTATCTTGCATTTTGAAGGGATGCCTACACGCTTTATGAGAATGCATGAGTTCCAAAGAATCTCATTAAAAGCTCATTTTGGACTTGGCCTGAAGAAATGTTTTTCTTTGTCTTTGAGAAAGATGGAGCTTTTGGCCATTGTTTCCTTGGCAGATTCTTTTACATCCTCTCCATCGATTCCCAGATCCCACAGGTAGTGAGTGTATTATACATTGAGTGTGCTTAACCACTTACTGCCAGGAATGGTGGCCTGGTGCCACGTTTGCCAAGCTCTCCACACACAGCTGCATTTTTGTTTAGCCACACCTCAAACTTAGGTTTAGGTCTTGTACTAATGTTTTGCATGTACTTAGAATTAGACCTGTGCCTCCATAGTTAAACTTGAAAGAGGCGGAAATAAACCAGGGACCCAGGTTTGAATCCCAGCTTGGGTTACTGTTTGTATGGAGTTTGCACATTCTCCCCATGTCTGCGTGGGTTTCCTCCAGGTGCTCCGGTTTCCTCCCACAGTCCAAAGATGTGCAGGTTAGGTGGATTGGCTATGCCAAATTTCCCCTTAGTTCAGGAGGACTAGTTAGAGTAAATGTATGGTGTTATGGGGATAGGGCCGAGGTAGGATTGTGGTCAGTGCAGACTCAATGGGCTGCATGGCCTCCTGCTGCACTGTAGGGATTCTATGACTCTAAACGTTTTTCCTCATAAGCAGGCATTTAGCTATAAGTAAAATATTGATTTGATTGAGATGTAACTGCTAAAATTCCACATCCTTCATCAAACTTGTTTGCTGTTCAAAGGCAATGCTGCCTGACCCACTATGATGGCTATCCAAGTAAACTGGATTGGAAATTTTGGGTTGGCACTACACTGCACCACTGACATTTAAGTTATCCCAACAAAGTGGCAGAAATCTCTTAACTGCATCACGAACGTCAACCTCTAAATTACACAAGAAATACACTATTTGAGTTTTGTGAATTCCTGAAAAACAAAACCACTGACTGAGTCACTCTCCATAATTCCAGTTGTGCTGCCAAAAGTCACTTGGTGGCTTATGTTTCAGTAAATCACTGAGTCATGATTACTTTAGGACAATATATAATGTATTCAGCATTGGTTATCAGGTTTTAAATTGTTTTTTATTCACTACAGATTTACTTTCAGCAGTTAATCGGAGCTGTAAAGATGTCAGACAGTGGTTATTGATATAAGGCCCTGTGGTACAGACACTAAGCGGGGAGTTCTCCTGTCCCGCCTGCCACTGGAATTATAGCGGGCAAGGGGCAGACCATGGAAAGGTCTGTGGACCTTGGGCAGGATTTTCCGGTTTCTTGCCTCTCACATGATTAATTTCCTTGCCATGGACACTCTCCAAGACATTTACTGATAATCTTCTGATTCTAAAATCACGAATAAAAATTCAAAGAAGGTAAGTCTGTGCGAAAGATTTCCTTGATCTCCCAACTTGACCTCACGATACCTCAAGTCATCAATTTAACATTACATTCTACATTCTGAACTTTAACAATGCTCATTCGACAGTGAACATTTTCAATGCCCAACAGGACATGAGCAATTGTGTCCCATGAACATTTATGTCTCTATTTAATCTTTAAAAGCTTCAACCCTGTTCTTGGACAGATAATTATCTACCTCTCCTTCTAAAGAATAAATTGACATAGTTCAAACTAGTTTTTCTGGAAGTATTTTCTATAGCTCGAATATGATCTGGGATAAACCTTTGAAATTTCTATATGAGTTTGAGACTTGTTAACTTTGGGTATGTAAAAATCATGGGTGAGATTCTCCAGCCCCCCAGCTGTATGTTTCCTGCCGATGGAAGGTGAGATTCTCTGTTCCTGCCACAGTCAATGGGAATTCCTACTGACACCACTCCACGCTGGGGACAAACCCATGTTTGCTGCTAGCGGGATCAGGCAAACCCACCGGCATGAATGCCCAGAGAATTCCAGCCAACATGCTGGTGGGACCGGACAATCCTGCTGGCATGAATGGCCGGAGGATAAATGTCAGATGGGATGATGCAGTTTTCTATCAGACAGCCAGATGCTCTGATGATGAAGTCGGTTTTCAACTCACATCTGGGTGTAAAACTGGTATTGCAGTTTGGTTGCCCATTATAGAAACCACTCGATCCACAAAACCAGCTTTAGGTGACAAGGTTACCCACATGTGGCATTCCGCGATGTGATGAAATCACCTCTGTGTATGAGAAGCAGCAAGCTGTGTTGCAGTTTCCATAGCGGAATAAAAAAAGTCATTTCTGAGCCCATAAGTGTGTATGAAAGAAAATAACTTTACATTTCAGTACGCTGTCATTGGTCCAACATAAAACATTCTGGCATATGGTTTAGCTTTATTTTTTGATGTCTGGCATCATGCTAAGTTGCACATTCAATTCTGAATGGCTAAAGTTTATATCAGGAGCAGCGTTTATTTCTGAGATGCTGAGAAGATGGATGGGTGAAATAAATTAAAATCATGCCTGCGTGTTTCGTGATTATGTTGCTTGCTGGAAAATCATCAGCAACAGTTTACAAATTAGTGTTAAGTTTTCCAATTGCATAGCTACGTGTATTTTCCATATTGTGTCAGAAAACAGTGGCATGGAACTACATTGGTGCATTGAGTGAAAGAACTGTGTTGTGTTATTGGAAGGTGTTCGCTAATCTTTTGGATTTTCCAGGGTATGGTGCTGGATACTGGCAAGTAGGTCAACATGGTCCTGCCCCAGCGCATTGATTTCTTCTTGTATCAGGTTTATTGTACCTCCCATTTTTCAGTCTCTTCCCACCTACACCTACCTCCCATTTTCCAGTCTCTTCCCACCTAAATTTACAACCCTTCTAATTCTTTCCGCCGCTTTATCAGTTTCCAGTTTCCTGGTCCTAACTGTCGCTTTTTCACCAAGGATGTCCAGTCTCTCTACATTTCCATCACCCAGCAGGGCAGTCTGACAGCTTCCTGCTTCCTCCTTGAATGGAACAACCAATCCCCATCACCACCACCGTCTTGTTGCCACGTTGAACAATTTCTCTTTTCACTCGGTTCACTTCTCTAAATAAAAGGTCTTCCCTCTGCAAACCTGCATATGCCTAGCTACACCTGACTTCTTGTGGGAAATGTGGGATACTTTTTGTTCCAGTCCTACCCAGGTCCCTTCCCCCAGTTCTTATTTGGTATAATGAAAATATATTGATGTTATTTTCCTGCTCTTGACCCAAACGGGAAAATTTAATCAAATTTGCTTCTGATTTCCACCCTTCATTGGTCCACCTCTGACTTTCGTTCCCTTCTTTGACTTCTCTGTCTCCAGTTCTAGGGATAGGCAGATAGCCAATATTCACCATAAATGCAGTGAGTCTCCAAACTGCCTCAGCTACACTTCCTCACACTCACTCCTTGTAAGGATTCTATACAGTTCACCCAGTCTCTCCATCTCTGTCACGTCTATTCCGATCAGAATGGTTATAGCACAGAAGGATTCCAGTCATGTCGATGTGAGCTCTCTGATGGAATAATTTATGTAGTACCATTCCCCTGCCTTCTTCCAGTAGCCCTGCATATTATTCCTTTTCAGATAATAATCCAATTCGCTCTTCAGATTGAATCTGCCTCCACCACACTGTCAGGCAGTATGTTCCAGATCCCCACTATTTGTTGCATGAGAAAGCTAATTCTCATGTCTCCAGTGCTTCTTTTGCCAATTACTTTAAATCTGCCCCTTCTACTTCTCAATCCTTTCACTAATAGGAACAGTGTTCCCCTATTTACTCTGTCCAGGGCCTTCATGATTCTGAATGCCTTGATCAAATCTTCTCTCCACCTCCTTCCTGAGGAAACAGACCCAACTTCTCCAATCTCTCTATGTAACTGAAGTTCCTGGTCCCCGGAACCATTTTCCTGAGGCTTTTTCTACTCTCTCCCTAACTCCTTCACATCCTTCCTAAAGAGCAGCACCTGAAGCTGAATACAATACTCCAGTTGAGGCTGAACCAGGGTTCTGCATAAGTTTAACATAATCTCCTTGCTTTTGTACTCTGCCCCTAATAATAAAACCTAGGGTGCCGTAAGCTTTACTAACTGCTCTCTCAACCTATCCACCACCTTCAGTGATTTATGCACGTAAACACTCAGGTCCCTCTACTCCTGCACCTCCTTTAAAATTGTACCCTTTATTTTATATTGTCTGTCCACATTCTTCCCACCAAAGTGAATCGCTTATCATCTCTTTACATTAAGTTTTATCTGCCACTTGTCTGCCCATTTCACCAATTTATACCTATGTTCCATAATAATATCTCCAAAAGTGGTTCTCAAGACCATTATATAACAAAGTATGGCACTAACCCACAAAGGAGGATATTAAGTCAATGACCAAAAGCTTGGTCAAAGAGATAGGTTTTAACAGGACTTGGTATGGGTTAAGATATGGTTAAGAAGCATTTTGGACGAAGGAGAAAAATTAGGTAGCAAGGCAGAGAGATATAGGGAAGGTATTTCAGAGCTTACAGCATGGGCAACTGAAGTCATGGTGACAAGGGTGGAGTGATTAAAATTGTGGATGCTTAAGAGACCGAAACCAGAGGAATACAAAGATCTAAAATGATTGTGAGGTTGGAGGTGATTATAGAGGTAGGAAGGGGCAAAGACATTTGAAAAGAAGGATGAAAAATTTAAATCCAAGACATTGCTTGAATAAGAACCAAGGTAGTTCACTGTGCAAAAGGGTAATAAGTAAGCAGGACTTGGTATGGGTTAAGACATGTTTAAGCAAAGTTTTGGATAACCTCATGTTTATGATGGGTAACCAGCCCGGAATGGTCAACTTTAGAAATAACAAAAGTATAAATAAGAGTCTCAGCAGCAAATGTGCTGGGACAGGGGTGAAGTTAGGTGATTTTACTCAGGCGGAAATAGCTGACCCTTAGTGATGGAGCGAATATGAAGTCAGAGTGGGGTCAATATGACACCAAGGTTGTATGGAACTAAGAGTAGGAAAGCGAATTCGGAGCAAGTATCAACATCAATGGCTTGAGTCTTCCCAAAATTTAGTTGGAGGAAATTACTGCTCATCCAGTACTGGATGTCAGATAACTAGTTTAGCAACAACCTCTTGGTTGGCACCATTGCAATATTGTAATCTACTGGAATACAGAATGTCTAAATGCTGTGACAGCAAACATGTCCTTAGAGCACTGGCACCTGCTGCCATGATAGCAGCAATCTGAGCCGACATGATACCAAACATGGATCCTATGACCTGAGTCTGAGTTTCGCTGCAGGAGTGAGTCATTGGGTGGCTTCTTCCTGTGCTGTAGTGGAAGCTGAGGATAAGGATAACTGGACATCTCATCATAGGTGGTCCATTAGCGGTGCAGTGGTGTTGGCTGCCGCTGCCACATCGGAAAGAGCTCCGCGCAAACTCCTTGTTAAGTTGAAGTTGGCTCCTCCATGCTCCTTTTCAGTAGCAACAGACTACCTGGCAGCCCACTATTGTGCCGAGCATTTCTGTGAGCATACACATCGGCCTTTCACTTTATCACAATTCTGTTCTGAGTCCTCTGTGGCAGAATGTGTGTGTGACCTTGCTCTCTGGTGAGCTGGCACAAAATTGATCTTTTTGTCTGGCCTGGTAGTCGTGCACGTATCTGGTAATTCACTATATGCTGATCCTGACTCTTAACTACCTTGGTAGCTGTGTGTTGAATCAGTATCTGAGCTGATGACTTGGCCAGTGTCTGGAAAAGAGTTGGTGCTTGCTTATCAGAGGTCAGGTGGAGCTGCCATCCTTCCTCATGAGTCTGCCGTGACTGATCAGATGGCAATTTTTGGAGGTCTGAAAGTGGACACGAAAAAGAGGAGTGTTGGGTAAAGGAATTGAGGGCGGCTGGAAAGCAGAAGAATCATTGTCGCCCAATCTTCAGCTTGCACCTCAGAAAGCAGGATGACGGTGAGCTGAAATTTGAGTAGGGAATAATATGGAACATAATGCCATCCTAAGTGCTCTCAGAGGTGCTGGATACAATGGCCTCAGTCACTGCTGGCTCCATGATGTGGAATACCATCTCCTCCAAAGGGCTCAGGTGTGACTTTCCCCTGTAGTTTTACTCTGTTTCCTCCTCCACCTCATCCTGCAGAAGAGAGAGAAAAATGTCAGTGAGTATGTTGCAATATGTTTGGGCAGTGTGGCTGCTACAGCGGAATAGCTATATATAGTTGGAAGCAGTGAGAGGTCAGGGTGAGCTAAGCAGCATCGCTAAATGTGAGGGTCAGATGGAGTATCTGAATATGAGACCCGGGACTTGGTTGTGAGAGATTGCTGATGAGCGAGTGATGGGTGTTTGGTGCAGTGAGCAGGCTGGTGGTGTAGCGGGTTAAGAGATGTTCTTTGAACACGTATTCACTGACCTTATCCAGCTGTGTGAGTGACCTTCCGCAGCATTACTGCTACCCCATCCTTAGGACCAGGCTCTGGGAATTGACTTTGCTGGCTATTTGCTCCAATTCCTTTCTCATGGCATGCCTCACGGGCCTCCTGATCCCTGCAGCAACATTGTGTCTCTTTTCCTTTCCATCTCTTTACAAATACCTAGCACAAAATCAGAAATCCTTCTTGCTTGCCTGTTGTTCCACTTTCTGTGCTTTTGATTCTGTCCCAAGTCTGTCACAGTCTGCAGCAGCTTCCGTACAAAGAGTGTGACTCTTTGTTTACCCAGGGGCAGACTCCCTTTAGGAGATCCAGGTTAAATCTGCATCATGTTAGCACGTTACTGAGCTCCTTGTTGAGTGTGCAGCCAGTCAGCAGGATATCCTGAGCTGGGCTGCTGCCTGTTAGCATTCAGAACAGGAGGCCGCATGTGAGTGCAGCCTTGTAGCCTGCTTTGACGGAGCTGGGCGTGGGGTGATGGTTGCATGGTGACCCCAGCACCAAAATTGTTACATTACACAAAATTGTTCCAACCTGCTTCCATTGCTGTGCAAGTGGCACTCTGGAACTGATCATGGTGAGGTACAAAAGAACAACTTGCCTTCCAATTATTTCTCTGCTGCAAAGCGTCAGGCCTCAAATCATCTTTCTAAAACCGCTCAGCTAATCATCAGCACCTTGGTGGCCTGGGCAACTTTAAATAATAAGCTAAGCTTTGCTAGTTCACTGTGCAGCATACAACTGTTATCATGAGTCTAACTTGCAATAAAAAGGGAAAGATGCAGATCTTGAATCTGAATATCTTTTATATATGGTATACGCTATATATGCAAGATGAGAAATAAATAGTGATCTGAAAATCCAACCTATACTATGTTCAGCAAGTATATTAGGAAATTATTCTTAGTTTCCTAGAGAAACGTGCACAAAGCAAGAATTATGTAATTTTGGAAAGTTGCCACAACTGGAGCCTGCAGTCTGGGTAAACAAATCCTCAGAATAATGGGCAAGTGTAACATCCAGTTCACAAATCACATTTAAACTGCAGTGGATGGTGTTTGACAGGGTTCACTCTGAATATCATCAATAGCAGACCCAAGAGAAAACTTAGGGAGAAGGAAAGCGAATCTCTCACAAAGATGCACCTTTGCTTAAGTGTAAGCAATGTTCATTTTGGTTCAGATCAGTATATTTCAGCATACTTCAGTCAACAGTATGTGCAGTTTGAAAAAAAGACCTGGTGTAGCAGAGACAATAGCCAGATGTTGAAAATGTACCATTTTCAGGTTGAAAGAAGAGCTTTAGCAATTAAACAACAGCATGGAACACGTCAGAATGAGTATTTCTCTTCAAAATTGTGAGAAATTTTGGAGCAGTTGCCAGTTTTAAAAGTATGAATTATACCTCAAGGCTTTGAGAGCTTCTGGTAGAATTTGAAATATTACATGCTTCACAATTAAGGCATGGCCATTAGTAAATGCCCATTTGCAAAGATGATTAGTAAAAAGCCATCTAGGAGAAGAAAGAAGGAGGAACTAGCAGCAAATTGAGTTGAAGTTTATTTAATAGTGTCACAGGTAGGCTTACATTTACACTGCAATGAAATTACTGTGAAAATCCGGCACCTCTTCAGGTACACTGAGGGGAATTTAGCATGGGAAATGCATCTAATCAACACGTCTTTCAGACTTTGGAGGAAATCGGAGTATCTGGAGGAAACCCATACAGACATGGGGAGAACGTGCAGACTCCACACAGACAGTGACCCAAGCTGGGAATTGAACTTGGGTCCTTGGCACTGTGAGGCAGCAGTGCGACCCACTGCACCACCATGCCGCCCCATACTACAGGATCTGTCATTGGTTCATTACTGCAATGCCAGAGAAGTTCTTCCCCTCAATCACAAAACTTTCTGCATTACTGCTGTTTGTCTGGAAAACACCCATACTTGGAAAACAAATATTTCTGCAAGCACCTGAGCATTCTACATTTTACCATGTTCACCTTCATTGCTTTAACCTTAAGATGTTTGGCCAGGTATTGAGTAAAGCATGTTTACACAACCATTGGGCTGGATTTTCTGAGCTCGCTCATAGCTGGGATTCTCCAGTCTCTGGCTGAGCACCAAATTCTCCATTCTCGGCAGCAGTGGTGGGACATGAATGGCCGGAGAATTCCAGCCTGCATCTTTCCCCTCATCAGCTGTCTTCAGTTTTCATCTATTCCATGTGGATTCGAACATAAATTCCACGCCTCATTTTTCAGATCCACCCATGATTAAAGACAGCTCCAAGATATTCAGCATTTTTCAAACCACTCTCATCGCTTCCAGAGATCCACTTCCAACTCCACACATCACCAAATGTAGGCTCTCAATCACTCCTTTCAACAGAACTTACTCCATTACAGAGTTGATCGCAATTTTGCTTTATCTAAACTTTATTTCTTTCTTTCACATCTCAAGGGCACAAAACCTCTTAAGGCCGAGATTTTCTGGCCCTGCCTCTGGTAGGCATTATCATAGGAAGGACGGGAAAACTTGTACAGCCAACGGGTATCCAAATCTGCTCGTCCCGCCCGTGATGATGCTCAACGATGATGCCCACCAGCATGAGGACTGGAAAATCTCATCCTAAGATACCAACACCCCTCTAGATCCCTTTTCCCCCTCATCTTTCTCTAACTCCCTTCCTCAGCTTTGGTACATTTCTGTTATCCATTATGACCTTTTTTGACCCTGAACTATCAATCCTCAGCAAAAGTTTCAGTTCCATCTCCTTATGACCCTAACTTAATGAATTTGGAGCTCAGCATGATGCTGAGTTCTTCTTTTCCTTTGCCTTCACTTCCTCATCCACTTCTTTGGCCATGATTCTTCCTCCCATACAGTGGAACCTTCCAGAATTTTCTTTTTACCTGACCCCTTCCTTGGGTCTCTTATCCTCTCTTGATCTTTTCATTGGGGACCACTGGTGTGACATTAGCTGTCTCAACTTCTTTACATCCCTCTTTCACTCTAACTTATCATCTTCTGAGCATTCCATTTTCTCAGGCCCACCATACCGTCAGAAAACCTGCTAAAAAGATTGTTTGGTGAACTGACCATTGTCAAGTGGGGGCTGAATGTCAGCCCTCTGATATCTTGTCCAATCTTCTTTAGTCCACCGCCCCAGCACCAAATATCGACTGCAACGAACTGCATTTGTATAGTGCCTTTAACATAGTAAAATGTCCCCAGGCAGGAGTATTATCAAACAAAATATTAACGCTGAGCCACATAAACAGATATTAGGCTGATGGCTATAGTTTGGCCAAAGAGGTAGGTTGTAAAGAAGGAAAGCAAGGTCAAGAGGTGAAGCAGTTTAGGGAGGAAATTCTAGAGTTTAAGGCCTGAGTAACATAAGGTCTGGCCACCAGTGTTGGAGCTATTAAAATCAGGGGTGTTGAGGAGACCAGAATTGGAGGAATGCAGTTATCTTGCATGGTTATGGGGCTGGAAGGGATCATAGAGATAGGGAGTGTGGGTAAGAGGTCATGGACTAGTTTGAAAGCAAGGATGAGAATTTTAAAATTGAGGTGCTGTTTAACCAGGAGCCAATGCAAATCAATGGCATAGGGGTGATGGGTGAACAAGACTTAGTACAACTTAGAACAAAGACAACAGAGTTTTGTCTGACCTCATGTTTACGAAGAGTAGAATGTGGGAGATGTTGTTTTCCAGACTGCTACTAAACAATCTCTTCTGGAGATCTTGCCCCCAGTATCCTTCACACCATAGTCCCACAAATCTAAACAGCTGTTTTCTATCGCCTTCCTAAAAGCTACAAACAGGGCTGCCTTGGTAGATCCATTAGTCAGCTTGCTTGTACTCTTCAGAACAGATTTCTTCCTGTTTTGACTATTTCCTCTGAACCTTGTTCAGTCTCTTACCATCTATGTACATTATTCTGCCAATGGCCTCTGCCAGTTTAACAGTCCCAGTTCCCTAACCCTGTCTCTTTTTCACCATGAATGTCCAATCTCACTACCCCTCTGCCCACAGCAGGGAGGTCTGAGGCTTCTCCACTTCTTTGATGAACGGAAGCCAATCAGTTCCCATTCATCATCAGACTCCTCCACTTCACTGGACCTGTTTACTTTGAGCAACTTTTCCTTTGACTCGTTGTCTCCAATTAAAAGATGCCACTGTGGAAACCTTCATGGATGCTTTCTACAGGATATCTGGAACATTCTTTGTTCCAGTCCGACTCAGATAGCCTGTCTCAACTTTATAACTATAATGGCACTGATTCCTGCGTTCCCACTAATCGGAAACATTTGCCAATATTTCATTCAATTTTCACCTCTTCTTCACACGCTGAAGCTGGCCCTTCCCTTTTCTGACTTCCCTGTTTCTTTTTCTGGGGATAGGCTATTAACTAATATTCATTATAAACTCACAAACTCTCCCAGTTATCTTATCCACACAACCTTCCATCCAGCTTCCAGCAAAGACTCAATTTCATTCTCCCAGTCACATCCCTTCTGATGATGCCACCTTCCATGAAAGCACTCTTTAGCCTGAACTGAGGTTTCCCCTTCTCCATAGTTGGATAGGGTTCTTATCTGTGAGCTATGTAGATTGGGTGAACTGGCCATGCTAAATTGCCTCTTAGTGTCCAGAGAAGTGCAAATTAGAGGAGATTAGCAGGGTAAATGCATGGGGTTACAGTGGTGAGCCTGGTTAAGATGCTGTCAGAGAGTTGGTGCAGATTCGATAGGCCAAATAGCTTTCTTCTGCACTGTAGGGATTATATGATTCCATTTAATTCATTTCTGTTCACATCCCGTCTCCTATTTTCCAGGACCATAACAGATTTCCCTTGCCCTCGCCTTAAACACCTCTCTATTCAGCAGACCATTCTCCGCCACATTTGCCCTCTGAAGTAACATGCCAACAAAACACACCTTTCTTCCCTTTTCCACATCCTAAAGAGATGTTCTGTCTTTGATGCCCTGGTCTGCTCATAAAGATCCAAACACTCCTTCCAGGTGAAAGAGTGAGTGACTTGCACTTCTTTCAATTTAGTCTACTGAATGTGTGCACTCTTTACAATGTGGACTCCTCTATACTGTGAAGATCGAATGCAGGTTTGGTGATCACTTTGCTGAACACCTCCATTCAGTCCAGACATGAACTGTTGCTTCCGATTCCCTGCAGTTTTAATTCTTGTCCTGTTTCTGATATCTCTGCCCTGGACCTCAGACCTGGTTCCAATGAAACCCAATGGAATAACACCTAATCTTTTAGCTTGACACTTGCAACCTCCCAAACTCAACCTCAGTTGAACAATTCCAAGTCATGCCCATTTTTTTCAGTCAGCAGGTGTTGGTAATATTTTGATGCATTAGTAATCCAGATGCCTGGGCTAATGTGCCAGTAGAATGAAGTCAAGACCCATCATCATAGTTAGAGAATTTCAATTCAATTGAATGAAAAAGCTTAATTACGATCACCAACATACTTGGGGAGGGGGGGACGCAATTCTCCCAAAAATTTTAAATGCTGAATTGGCGGCAAAAATAGTGTAAATCACGATTGTTTTTACAGTGGGAGTTCACAATCATGAATATCATTAAAAGCTTGGGGGCCAGGGTCTATTCACACCAGAGTCTGAAAGTTCCTGGCCTCTGCACTTACGTGGTGGCCCCGATCTGTTAGCTCGATTGCTGAGAACCTCGCAGGCTGCCCCCCAGCTCCCATCATGGTCCAATTGCGGTTTGATCACAGCCCCCACAAGTACTGGCATGGTGGCCAGTGCTAAGGCGCCCTCTGGGCACGGGCACTTTGCCCCTTGGGTGGTACCAGTGGGCACAGGCTGACACTGCCAGTGTGCCCATGCTTGAGGGACACCCTGGCAGCACCACTCCCCACTACCCAATCCCCTGGCAGCCCCAATTCATCCTCCTTCACTCCCGTTAGTTCCCTGAAAGTGGGGAGCTACTCTAAACCCAGCTGAAGTGAATTTGTACTGGAGAGTTGGGAGATGCACTGAGAATTCAGCCCCAGGCCTGATAATGACCATCGGGAACTCAGGCGTGAATCCCACAAATTGGTGAACATGCCAAAAAATTAGCGGGTTGGAATGCGAGAATTGTCCCCACTGAATTGTTGTTAAAAATCCAACTAGTTTATTGATAACCCATAGGGAAGGAAATCCGCTGTCTTTACTTACCTGATCATCTGCCTGCGATTCCATAGCCGTCGGCTAATTCTTCAGTCCTCTGAAATGGCCAAGCAAGCCACAATGCAGAAAAACATGGTGGGTGTACCTAAATCGCATAGACTTTCGCGGTTTAAGAGCAATTATATATGGGCAATAAATGATGGGCTTACACTGATGCCCACATCTCAAGAAGAAATAAAAAAAAACTTTTGTCTCTTGTCCAATTGCCACCATTTCTAACTGAGCTTCCCTTTTGTTCTTTCCTCACCTCTCCCTGCCTCTGTACTTATTTAGCATCTCTTACTTCTCTCATTTTTTCGAGTTCTGTGAAATGTTATTAACCTGAGATGTTAACTTGCTTTCTTCTCAGCAAGGGATGGAAATGGACAGGAAACTACGGCACTCCACAGTACGAGGCCTAGGAGATAATATACCCAGGCCTTATCTTCAATGCCCAGTCAATCTCTTGACTGTACATGGTGGGTAACAGGTCAAACTGGGAAAGATCAGCATTTTATGCAGCACAGAGAGTGGGGAGTTGGCATTAGATGGGTAAAACAGTGAGAGCAGGGGAGGGAAATTGAGAGCAGAAGAGCCCCAAAGAACTCCTGCTCCTTCTGACCCACAAGGAAACCAACCTAAAAAGAAACTCACCTTTCTGAGCCTCTTTATGGCTACTTGTAACCTCCTCCAGTCCTAAAACCTTCTCTAGAACTCTCCATTCTTCTGACTATGGCCTTGTGTGCATCCTGTCTTTCTACATTCTATCTCTCTCTCCTTAAAGTCCCTCCATAAAGTGCATCTCTCTTACCACTTTGTCACCTACTTAATATCTGTGTCTTTGATTCAACATCTATTTTCTTCAGGTTACCCCTTGGCAAGGCACATTGGAATGATTTTTTAAAATTAAAGGCGCTATATAAATTCAGTTATTGTAGCTGACCAATTTACACTTTCGGTTTACTTTTAGTCTGAGGAAAATGTGGGGCCATTATGAATGTTATGGTGAAGCTAAATGTTTACATAAAAATATAAGGTTGATGGGGTGTGTCGGTGGGTGGGGGAGGGACAGAATTTGCCTCTGGGGGTATCTGATCTTGGGAGGGGGGGCAGCGGTGGGGTGAGAAGGGGGGATAGCGGTGGGGTGGGGGCACTGCCACTGTAAGTCCTTCAGCACATCCACTTATTGACTTACAGGTTAATGAAACAAGACCATTAGACAGAGTTAAGATACAGATTAACCATTGTCTAATTGAATAACAGAACATTCCCATGGATTTTCTTTGTTGCCAATTATACTTGCTCTTAGAATTGATCATAACTGTTGGTCAAACTTAGTACTAAGTGGAGATACGAATGCTCTGAAATTCTGTTTCTTCGAGATCGAGTCTGATGCTCTGAATGTAAGAGCAGGAGTAGCCTCTTGAACATGTTCTGTTATTCAATTAGACAATGGTTAATCTGTATCTTAACTCTGTCTAATGGTCTTGTTTCATTAATCTGTAAGTCAATAAGTGGATGTGCTGAAGGACTTACAGTGGCAGTGCCCCCACCTCCCTCAACCCAGCAGGACTCCCCCCGCCCCCCACCCTGCTATCCCCCCTTCTCACCCCACCGCTGCCCCCCCTCCCAAGGTCAGATACCCCCAGAGGCAAATGCCCTCCCCTCCCCCACCGACACACCCCAGCAACCTTAGGCACTGCCCTCCCTCCATCCCAGACCTATTGCCATGCAGAGTGGCAGCAGGACCCCTCACCCACACCAACTGCCTCTAGGCCCTGCCCACAATATGCCCTGCCTCCTTGGTACTGCCCAATATCTGGTGGGCAGTGACAAGGTGCCCCCCCGGGCATGGGCACTTTGCCCCTTGGGCAGTGCCAGGAGCACAGAGTGGCACTGCCAGGGTGCCCATGCTCATTGGACACCACCCCTCTGCCGCCTGAGGGCCCTGATCGCCCCCCTTTATTCCAGCAGGGTCTCCTGCTAGTTCCCTGAACATGGGGAGCCAGTCTGAACCCCGCTGCAATGACCCTGGCGGGGTGGGAGATTCAATCAGGACCTGTAAGGTCCTGATAATTGACTAATAAACATACTTAAAATACATGCAGGAAAGATTTAAATTACTTACCTGCCTTCTCATTGGTTTCCAGTGTGGTCTAGCCAGTGACTGTCCTCCAGCTCTGGGGGATGTGCATACATTCCCAGCACATGCACAAATCCCTGTTCAAGGCTGGGGAAGTGCATCCCCCACTGCAACCTGACAGAAAAATTTCGGGTTGCAATGGGAGAATCGTGGCCTATGATTCTTTGGAGGGCGTCTTGGCCTCCTGGTGCTGGATGACATTGCTTCTCTTCTGCATTTCCTTGACCAGACCAACATCAGAATATCTTGGGAGGCTGTTCTCTGCCCTGCCATGTTCACTCTTTATTTTGTTAATGCAGACTCTTTTCTCTCCAACCAGTTCTAGCAGCTGACCAGCCAGAATACATCACTTCTTCAAAAGGCGCAGGTTGGTCTCAAGGAAGCACTACCTGAACTCATGTAGTCCGTCATGATTTTATTCCCCCGTTAAGATGTTTAGCCTCTTGGCTTAGAGTTGGCTGCACACAACAATGACTTAAACAAGCAGGGAGCACTAAGTGGCCGGAGTACTCTGGATTTGTTTTGTGTGTAGGGGATGCTGTGGAGTGTTATGCAGGGAACCTTCCTGTTCTTTGCTACCAAATAAACCTGTTGGAACTTTAACCTGGTGCTTTGAGACTTCTTACTGTCCAACGCTGGGATTTTCACATCATTAATCCAGCAACACATCCATTTCAGCACCAATAAACATAATATGTAGTGCAGAACAAGGGTTGCAATTTATTTGTGGACCAAAGTGCACTTCTTTTTAGACTATTACTAAAGAACTTTAAACGCCTACTCCAAAGCAACAAGCTCCCAGTCAGTATTGGATTGAATGTTGGGAACATGTGTTGAATGAGAGCTGGCCTCAGAAGATTTCCTGGGATCAGTGGTTGACAAATTGAGCCTAAAATGTCCCTGTGCTCGGATCAGAAATGCTACCCATTATTTTTCTGGCCTTGCTTCTTTATTTTGTTTCACAGTAAAACTGTATCCAGTAAAATACAATCTTACAGATATAAAGGCACTATATTGCTGTATTCAAATAAAGTCCTCTGATCTGAGAATGGAGACACACTTGTGGTTAAGCCCCGTCAACCTAATATCTTGCTTAAAAAACACTGTTCGTGTTACAATTACTTGTAAACACTGCAGAGAAGGACCCGTACTTATTACAGCTCAGCATGAACACTTGTAAAAATGTAATAATGGAAACCATAGAGGTCCAGATTTTCAACAAAGCACAAATTAGCCGTTAGTCTTAATGAAAAATGAATTGTGTGTTTGATTAAACTCACATGATTATTGTTTTCAAGGTTAGCTATATAGATAAGGCAGGCAGATGCTTTTCAATAACCTATGTCAACAAGTCTCCATAGTTTAATGTTACATTAGGAGCAGGATTTTTTATGGAATGATTGCCTCTAGCATTTCACGTGTAAACGTGGAATGTTCCACAAGACAATTAAAACTCAATTCCTCCTGTAGCACATTTTGTAAAGATGATTTCAATGCTGATAAATTAGCACCGACTTTTAGATTTTCAGTTGATGTGAGATTTGTGTCGTTAGTTTAACAAATTCTGGGACAGTGATTGGTAAAAATAAAAGTTGCATTAGGAGACCAGAAATTGATCTGCTACTTTTATTTACAAGATAAACTTCACCTCTTAATGGTGAACTTTTCTATTAAAAGACAGAGTTCTTACATGTTTTTTTTGACTGAATGTTTTTCCAGTCGTAATTAGGTGTGTCAGTTGTGACTCAGTTGGTAGCATGCTTGCTGCTAAATCACAAGGCAGACTTTTGAATGGACTTGCATTAAGTTGATCTTTCTCTGCACTCTAGATATGACTGTAACATTATATTCTCTACTCTCTCCTTTCCTTCCCTATGTACAGCATGCTTTGTCTGTACACTGTGCAAGAAACAATATTTTCACGGCATACTAATATATGTGACAACAATAACTCAAATCAAATTGAATCACCCTAGGGTTGGAACAGCAAGGTCCAGGCTGACATTCCAGTGCAGTATTATGGGAGTGCTGCATGATCAAAGGAGCCATCTTTTGGATGTAAAGTTAAACTGACGCTCTTTTTGTCTGCTTAGGTGGATGTAAAAGATTATGTAGCAGTATTTTGAATAGGAGCATATACATTATCCTTGGTATCATAGCTAAATAGCTAACATTACAGAAACCAGATCAGTTCTGAAGAGTCAAATGGACTCAAGATATTAACTCTGTTTCTTTCTCCATAGATGCTGCCAGACTCCTTGGGTTTTTCCAGCATTTTCTATTTTAGTTCAGAAAACAGATTATCAGGACATTATCAACTTGTTGTCTGTGGGAGCTTGCTGTGCACAGACTTGCTGCTGCATTTCCTACATTGCAACAGTGACCAGCAGTTCAAAAAGTATTTCATTGACTGTAAAGTTCTGGTGCTTACAAAAATCACTTTATAAATGCAAGTCTCTTTTTATAAATTTCTTGATCAGACAATAACGAATACAAAATATCTCTCTTGTAATACTGAACGATCATCAATACACAATGATTCTTCTATTTATAGAAAGGAGGTAGATCAAGGAGAAAATGAATAAACCACTCTGTTCTATCGAAATCACTGCCAAAGCTGCCCAATATTGCTGAATCAACATGGAGAATAAAGATAACCTTTCTTTTCTCCACTGCCAACCACCTCCAAAAGCCCCTCTCACTGCCTGTTCCACTACAGTACGAGATGCATGTGTACTTATTTGTCACCAAGATTAAGACCATTCATTTAGCTTCCTTTGCTGTTTCCCACACTCCATCATATCATCAAGCCAAACCTCCCTGTAATAAGACCAACAACATGAATTCATATAGCATGTTTAACATAGTCAAACTCCCCAAGGTGCTTTGCAAGAGTATTATCAAATAAAATTTGACATCTAGCTGTCTAAGAAGGTATGAGGACAGAAGAGTAAAAGCTTTGTCAAAGAGAGAGAGAGAGAGACAGAGCCATTAACAATGTCAGCTGACACGAACAATCCGCACTAAATGCTGATAAATCCTACTAATTGTCCTGGCTTGAGATAATTCACATTTCTTTAACCTGTGATTAGTTCTCTCTCTCCATGCACACTGTTTGTACCTGTAAAGACTCACTTTCCAACCATTCTTCACATTCCAATCTGTATTTATTTTGCAATTGTATCTTTGCCTGTATATGTCATGTTTATGAACCTACCTCCACTCACTTGATGAAGGAGCAGCACTCCGAAAGCTCGTGATTCCAAAAGAATTTTTACCTGATGTCATGAGACTTCTTAGTGAGCTAGCATAAGAATCTGGAAGGCAAGTCAGTAATTTAGGGGGAATAGGGTCAAGAAGTTGGGTCTCATGAGAAACATGATCTTACAGAGGACATGGGAAGATGGAATCAAGATAAAATGCAATTTTAGGATGAAGGTAGGGGAAAAAATAGAGCTTGGCAGTAAATTAGGGGAAGGCAGGGGAAACAGCAGAGCAGTTGGTACATTGGCCACGTTAAATTCTCCCTCAGTGTACCTGAACAAGTGCTGGGGTGTGGCGACTAGGGGACTTTCACAGTAACTTCATTGCAGTGTAAGCCTACTCGAGACAGTAATAAATAAACTTTAAATTCAGTGACAAAATGTGCATGAGCTTCTCACACTTTCTATTGGTGATGGTGAAGGAAACAGAGGAGAGGAGCTTCAGAAGACTTTTTTCAGTAAAGGACCAACACTAAGGTTACCTTTTCATTTTAGACACACCCTGGAATAACAAGCCATTTGGGCAGATGAGAGCAGGATCTTATAGGATAGAACCTTTTCATCTTTTAACTAAGTGCCAACTCAGGTGGGGAAAGTGCTGTGCTGCCCATAGACCCCTCTGCTGGCTTTTTCCGCCAGATTGTTTGAAATTCCATTAAATGAAATGCTCGAGGTGGGTCCCATGATGTCACGGTGGTGGAGCCAGCAGCTTTGGCTTTCAAGAGATTGGGATGCCCGTATTAAAGGGATCCTCAACATAACAAAAATAAAAACAAGGAGTGCCCCCAACCACCACCGCCTTTCATGGACATGGGGAGTTCCTGCCAGAGACACAGGGAACCCCTATCCGCCACAGACAAGCTAAACCCTGAGGGATACTGGGAATCTCTACCACAGAAATCCCCTTGGCACTGACCTGGCACTGTCCCTCACTCTAGAGGGCAGTGCCAGGAGAAGTCAGGGGGTAATGCCAGAGCTAGTGCCAGGGTACTGCCCAAGCATGACCCTCTTACCTTGGGGGCTGTACTTACCTGTGCTCCCATGGTGGAGGTTGTTTGCCTGGGGGCTGGAACAATCAAGTGGGGATCTCCTGCCTCTTGTGGAGTCCCTCTCGATTCTCCGCCATCATTCCTACCCATTGAAAACAGAGGCAGAAAATACTCCTATGGGCTTTATTGCAGTGAATGATGAAACCAGTTGATTGTCATATCTGTTCAAGTCTTGGACTTAAGGGAGCAGAAATAAGGGCTATAACAGGGGAAAGAGTCAATATCAGAACAAGTTTAATGGGAACCACACAATATCAAACTTACCGGTAATGGTTTGGTTGAACAGATCGGTTACTTTTGAAATGTTATAGTGAATGGGGGGCCAAAGGCAAAATAGAATCATAGAATCCCTACAGTCCACAATGAGGCCATGGGTTCACTGAGTCTGAATCGACCACAATCCATCCAGGCGCTATTCCCCTAACCCGCATATTTACCTGCTAGTCCTCCTGACACCATGGGGCAATTCAGCATGGCTAATCAACCTAACCCGCACATCTTTAGGGTGTGGGAGGAAACGGGAACATCCAGAGGAAACCCACAAAGCACTGGGAGAAAATGCGAACTCTACACAGTCACCCAAGGCCGGAATTGAACTCAGGTCCCTGGCACTGTGAGGCAGCAGTGTTAACCACTGTGCTACCACACCATCCTTTATTCAGTGATGGCAGCCACTACCTCGTCCATGGGTGCTTTGGACATGCAGCCAAGCTCACCTCCCATGAGTTAGATCCTGCAGCCTGAGATTGTGTGACAACTTGTCCTGCAAGAGAGAGTGATGTGTGTCAGTGAGTGTGGTGCAATATATTTGGGTGATACGGTCGCTATGGTTGAATAGCTGGAAGTGTGTGCAAGTTGCGGAATGTGGATGTGAAACTTGGAGAAACGCCAAGTATATGATGATAGTAAAGCAAATGAATGAGATGTATGGCTAATAGAGATTGTTGGTGGGTCAGTGATGGGTACATAGTGCAGGTAGTGACCCATTTGATAGGACATGACCATTCTTGGAAGATTATTGAGCTTCTTATGGTACTGCATCCAGGTTCTCAGGGCCAGTCTCCTTGCATTTATCCATGGCTATCTGGTCTCAGAGAGTTTGTCTGAAGGGCATCTCTCCTCTACTGCTTTGCCTTGACCAAGCTTCCAGTGAAGGCATGCAGGTTTTAAAGTCACTCTCCCCAATATTGTGCCATTTGTGTATTTGGAGTCTGTCCCAGATTAAACTCTCTTCCAACACCTGCTCTAGCCAGAATGAACTTCCCCAAAAAAGGTTGGCTTTTGAATGTTGAAGGCTATTTTAAACTTGTGCTAGCATTGTCCAATCTTGGGCTCTCTGCTGAACATGCAGCCATTCAAGAAGCACAACATTAGCAGGTAGCACAATGTTTATACACTGCCTTACTGGAAGCAATGATTATGAATAATTGCGCATTGTAATCCCCACACGCATTATAAGATTGCTAAACCAAAGCATTTCTTCAAGGACTAAAATTTGACTGGTGTATGCTAAATAGAATTAAGTCCTGGAAACAAATAAAAACAGCCTTCTAATTTTTATTCTGCCTTCAGTGACATGACTTTGGTTGCATTTTTAAAGTTGTTACATGCGGGTAAGGAAATGATACATTACACAAACAGCCTCCTACAAATGTAACCATGATTCTGTCATGGTTACATTTCAATCTTGCTTGGAAGTTAGAAGCAAGACGTTGTTGCCCTGGTGCAGTTGCCATGATTCACTGAACTCTGCCCAAACAAGATGATCATTTTACTGCATGCTTGTATTACCAAATTCCTATTTGCTGTGTCATCACAACACTGTAAGCTCAGAAGCAGAAGTTATGGTTGGCACAATCCCACAAACAAAATTCTAAACATATCAGTAATCCCAGGCTGCGCTGTAGTTTTTTTTCCTTAAAAGTATTAAGAATTTTATAATATTAAAGATGCTATTGTGGACTAGCATTCATGCACCATACAACTAACTATAAATTTATAGCCATGTTGTTAACTTTACTTATTTTCAATGCAATTTAATTTAAATTTAAATGCAAAGGTTCCCATTCTGAATTTATCTATTATGTTATTTTTTAAATTCATTTAAGGGGCATGGGCATCACTGGCTGGCCAGCATTTATTGCCCATCCCTAATTGCGCGAGGGCAGTTGAAAGTCAACCATATTGCTGCAGCTCTGGAGTCACATGTAGGCCAGACCAGGTAAGGATGGCGGATCTTCTTCTGCAAAGGACATTAGTGGACCAGATGGGTTTTTCTGATAATCGACAATGGTTTCATGTTCGTCAGTAGATACTTAATTCTAGATATTCTTTATTGAATTCAAATTCCACCATCTGCCATGGCAGGACTCGAAATCAGGTCCACAGAACATTAGCTGAGTTTCTGGATTAATAGTCTAGTGATAATACCACTAGGCCATCACCTCCACCATCACACCCTTAAACTCTTGCCTTTTCATTTTGTGGTGCTTTTTGATTAGTAAAATAAACATAGTGAAGACTCTCATGGTTAATATTTCTAAGTTACAGTGGTACAATGTAGACACAATTAATACGAATTTTTGGGGGAAACACAAGGTGCAAACTTAGTGCCCAGTGACAGATTTATGAAGTTGAATAATAAAAACCGTTGACTGTGGCAGGAGACAGGGAACCACAGTACAAAATCTAGCTTAGATAAAAGAGGCAAAGTTTATACAGAAGAGAATTCCAGAGGAGTGGATCAAAGGTTTCTGGGGCTGCTTGATTATATAATATTGGATTTTGATTATCATACTAATTATTCAAGAATTTCTCTATATTTTTCCACTATTAACTTGTAACTCACTCTTATCCATCTTTGCATGTCTGAAAGAGGTACTGGTTAGATGCATTGGCCATGCTAAATTCTCCCTGTTTACCTGAGCAGGTGCCAGTGTGGCGACTAGGGAATTTTCACAGTAAATTCATTGCAGTGTTAATTGAAGCCTACTTGTGACACTAATAAATAAATTTAAACTCTGTATTTGTACCACATGTGTGGTCAAAGAGGCAACAGTTTAATTCCTGACTGGGAATATATTTATATTCCCTGTTAAGTGCCTTTCACTGCGATAGTGCAGGTGCAACGTTACCATTTCCAAGACTCTGATGTCACATGCACTTATTTTTCCATTAGATTGTTTGTGGACTCTGCGCACATCTCCCATTTCTGGCACTCTCCCTTACCTTTCAGATTCGCAGCTGGTATTTGCTGACCTCTCCCATGTAAGTTTATTACCACTTTCCAGCAGCCCTGGCTCCAGATTTCAAACTTTCATCAGCAACATGGCTTCGCTACTTAAAGAATTCAATTCCTGTTTGGCACTTAGTTCTTTTCTGCATCAATTGTTGAAACAGAGGCAGCGAAATGTGCCTGCCCTGAAAATGCTAAAACAATTATTAATCATCTGCTTCAAACCCTTTCTTTTCCATCCCTGGCTCTGGCTTCATCACTTTGCCATCCCCAATGATCACTGACTCAGCCTTTCTGTTCCCACTCACATTTAACATTGAACTCAATGTCATTTTAGCTTTGTTCACAAGCACCCTAATTAAGCTCTTTTAGAAAAAAGGGCCATGGTTGTGTGCAATGAGTTTTTCTTTACCCTGACATCACAGGGACCATGACAGTTACTTGTTTTGATCAATTTTTAATATTTACATTTCTGTGCTCAGTGCAAAGCAGAGGTTTTTTTCATCTCTGGTGGTCTTTCGGGTGGTTTTTGTTTAATGCCAATGAGAAGACAGCTGCTGGAGGTGGTAATGGAGAGGAAGTGTGATGTCTAGGTCTTCAGGGGCCTACAGCCAGTCTGCTTATGATGAAACCTTGGCCAAATATGCTACACCCTCAACAGCTTAATATTGTGAAATCCTGGCAGCTTGATGGAGACAATCCAGTATTAGCATGTGGCACTGGGGAACTGCTGTTTGGTCTTGTGAATATCTGAATCTTAGGACTGCTCAGACTCGAGCAGAAATTCAAGTGTACTGACTAGCATTGCCCACCAATCAGATTCAAAAAGATTTGAGCCTGAAGCCTGGTAAATGAAACGAAGTCTGGAACTAAGTCTAAGATTCAGACTGCATTAATCTACACCTCCACCTCATTTATTCAAAGTTCCAAATTTACAGCAAGTTTTATCTATGTGAAACATAATTCGAGAGCTGTAGGCTTGTGCAAAAATAACCACCTTCAACCAGATCGTCTGTGAATCATAGAATCTGCAATGTAGAAGGAGGCCGTTTGGCCCATCGAGCCTGCACAGACAACAATCCCACCCAGATCCTATCCCTGTAACTCCACATATTTACCCTCCTACTCCCCCTGACACTAAGGGGCGATTTAGCATGGCCAACCAACCTAACCTGCACATCTCTGGATGGTGGAACGAAACCCATGCAGACACGGGGAAAACATGCAAAATCCAAACAACGACCTGAGGCTGGAATTGAACCCAGGTCCCTGGCGCAGTGAGGCAGCAGTACTAACCACTGTGCCACCCATGCAACTTTCGTCTTATGGGTTCTCTGGCTGACATGGATTACATCTGCACAAATTTTAGTTTATTGTAATTTGTTCTCTATGTTTAACTCTGTGATTGTTTTTTGTGCTGCAGACTCAACCTGGCCTTAGCCAACTGAGTTACTTTAACCTGGCCATTTCTTTCAGAAATATGGCTCGTGTGGGAATGTGAAATAAAGTTAATTTATTAGTCACGAGTAGGCTTACATTAACACTGCAATGACGTTACTGTGAAAATGTGACACTGGTAGAGAAGATAGAGGAGGAATGCTCACCTGATGAAGGAGCAGCGCTTCCAAAAGCTTGTGATTCCAAATAAACCTGTTGGACTTTAACCTGGTGTTGTGAGACTTCTCACTTTTACATATGGAGGATTTTAACATCCCCACCTACTGAACATGTTATAGATGGATTAATTCTAATGGTGCGAGTGAAGGAAATGCATAGTGCAATTTCTCAGCATTGACATCCTCAATCTAAGGAACACAAAGACCACTCCACACTAACACACAATTACTTTTACGGAATGGCAATCGTTAGCAAATTGGCAATTAGCAGATTTTACAGCACTAGCTGCAGTAAAGCAAGCTACGAATCTTCTGGTGACTGACTCACCTCCTGATTCCCAAAGTCTGCCCACCATCTGCAGGGCGCAAGTCAGGAGTGTGATGGAATACTCCCTATTTTCTTGGATGGGTGCAGCTCCAACAACTCATGAAGCTTGACACCATCCAGGACAAAGCAACCCACTTGATTGCTGCCCCTTCCACAAACATTCACTCCCTCCACCATTGACACAGAGTGGCCACTGAGTGTAATATCTACAAAATACACTGCAGCAACTCACCAAGGCTCCTTATACAACACTTTCCAAACCCATGACCGCTACCATCTAGAAGGACAAAAGTAGCAGATAGATGGGAACATCACCACCTGGAAGTTCCTCTCTAAGCCATTCACCATACTGACTTTGAAATGTATTGCTGTTCCCTCACTGTCACTGGGTTAAAATCTTGGAACTCACTCCCTAGCAGTACTGTGGGTGTACTTACACCTCAGGAATTGCAGTGGTTCTAGAAGCCATCACCTTCTCGAGGACAACTAGGGATTGGCAATAAATGCTGGTCAAGCCAGTGATGCCCACGTCCCGTAAAATGAATTAACAAAAAAGATTTAAATGTCCTTTTTGAAAATAACAGGCCTGGGAGAAGTTAAGTGGCTAAGGTAAGTGAATGGGATGTGGGGTTGGGGGAGGGAATGGGGATTTGAAGCTGGATGGAGGGGTTTGGGCATCAGGGGTGGGGTAGATGAAGGGGCAGTGGCACATTGGGGGCACAGGGGTCAGATATCTTGGAGGGAAGTTGCACATTGATGGTGGGGGGGGAATTTGAACATTGTGTGAGTGCTGATTGTCTTGGGTTGGGGCCAGGTTGGGTTGTGGGGTTGGGGATGGAGAATCTTGAGGGTGGGGGGAAGCAGAAACTGGGGAATATCATGGGAGGCAGGGTGCTCAGTAGTGGGGAGATGGGGGGGTATGGCGGGTGGGTACCATTGTACCATATTGTACCATGCAGGGACCAATCTAGGTTTTTAAAATAATTATTAGTTACGCTGATGTTTAGAAGTGCTTGTATTTCTTTGAAGTCTTTCAGAGTAACTATTGGTGAAAACTGGCAGAACCATCCAAAGTAGACTATTTACATTGCTTTGTCAAATTGTTCCCAGCTTAGTGCTATGGTCCAGAGAAAGTTCACACTTCTGAACAATTGTCACAGAAACCTTTGCCGGGGACCTCCGAGAAAGATTCCCCAACACATCTTCGGTGTACCCACTCCCCCAAGTCCAATGTTGGGGAGACAGAATATTGCAAGCCATTAATAAGAGGGTGACACTGTGGTACAGTGGTTAGCACTGCTGCCTCATAGCACCAGGGACCTGGGTTCGAATTCCCAGCTTGGGTCACTACCTGTGTGGAGTTTGCACATTCTCCCTTGTATGCGTGGGTTTCCTCCGTGTGTTCCGGTTTCCTCCCACAGTCCAAGAACGTGGTGTAAGGTGGATTGGCCATGCTAAGTTGCCCCTTAGCATTAGGGAAACTAGCAGAGTAAATACATGAAGTTATGGGGACAAGGTAAGAGTGGGATTGTGGTCGGTGCAGACCCGATGGGCCAAAAGGCTCCTTCTGCACTGTAGGGATTCTATGAATAAATAGCCCTTTCCTTCAAATAAAGCTGCATGTTTTTACTGATTATTTGCACTTATCCTGGCAATTCTATTGCATAACAACTAGATTTCATTTCTTTACAGATTTACAATACCCTTGCACCAAATCTTGAGATATAAGACGTGAGTTTCACAGAGTTGGGTAATTCCAGACACCTTTAAAAATGGTGAGTAGGATCTAGATGCAGAAGTCCCACCTCCATTTCCAACAAATCCCATGTTGTCACTGGAGGTAGGGGGAAAGGCGAGAATCATATAGGCAGGAAACCTAAAATCAGCATTTGAAATTAGTGCTGAGGTCAGACCTGTTTTCACTGATCGAAAGACCCTAACCCACAATGTGGGCCTCACAAATTTATGGAGTAGATGTAAACATTCTTGATGATTGGATAAGGTATGTTAAAGTGCCATAATCTTAAGTTATTTAAATCCTCAGTCCTTTAAAAATCAAAACAAAGACTAAATCTATCAGTTTAAATTAAAACAAAACATATGCTGCTGGACTGCTTTGACTGCCATCTGTTATAGGTTCGAAACAAATGTCACCATCCGTCCTTGTAATTTAAATAGAGCTCATTGTTGACATTTGCCAAGGATTGTTATTACAGCGGAGGTTTTGTGAATGCTTGGCTGAGTTTCAAAAGCCACAAAGTCATAGGTCTCAGCTGGTAGGGGCCTAAATACACATTTAAATTGACAGTTTAAAGAGACAATTAAAGAATTAGCTATCTTTGATGCGGTCCTCTAGCTCTAAAGAATAATCAAGGATGCTGCCAGCTTATGATCCCCATGCTGTGATGTGATCCCCTCCCCCACATTTACCTTGCTATTGAGCACACTGGTCTAAAATTGATCACCTGTCACCTGGCGAATTACATTAGAATTAAAATTTGATGTCTCACAGCTTGCTAGCTTCATGTAACTCAGGCTGTGGCCTGAAAATCTTAGTACCCTCTTTGGGGTGTGTGAACATAAGAACATTAGAGCATAAGAAACAGGAGCAGGAATGGGCGATCTAGCCCTTCGAGCCTGCCCCGTCATTCAATAAGATAATGGCTGATCTGAAGTGGATCAGTTCCACTTTCCTGCTTTCTCCCCATAACCCTTAATTCCCTTGTCTATCAGAAATCTATCCACCCGTGACTTAAATATATTCTACATGGTAGCCTCTACCACTTCAGTGGGCAGAGAATTCCACAGGTATGTGTGTGTGTATATGTGTGTGTGGGGGGGGGTACTTCCTCAAGACTTAGTTTTCTTGCTCCGCTAGCTGATGACCCAAAAGTTAAAATTGATTCCTTTGTGTTTTAAGTATGTTTAATTTCATATGGCTCTACATCAAAAGTATAATGATCAGTCATTTAGATATAGCTAAATTTACTGAAAAAATAAGAAATTAGTGTGCCTTTCCCTTCCACCATTATTTACAAATGCAGATATATACATGCAAGTTATTCTATTGCTATTGAGTCTGCCTTCCTTAACTGAATGTGTTTCATCAGCTCCCAGATTGGTAATTCACTGGAATGTCATATGATAGTTGTTCCATCTCCCAGCTGTGATGGCTGAATAGTTAAGCTGTTGGATCTGAAATCTACACAAGTTTGAGTGAATTTGTGAAATAATTAATTTAATGGGTGGCACAATGATTAACACTGCTGCCTTACAGTGCCAGGGACCCAGGTTCAGTTCTGGCCTGCTTGTGTGGTGTTGCAGACCTGTGTCAGTATGGGTTTCCTCTGGGTGCTCTGGTTTCCTCCCACAATCTGAAGATGCATGGGTTAGATTGCTTGGCCATGCTCAAGTGCCCCTCAGTGTCAGGAGGATTAGCAGGGTGAATACATGGGTTTACGCAGCCTGGGTGGGATTGTTGTCGATGCAGGCTCGATGGGCTGAATGATCTCCTTTTGCACTGTAGGGATTCTAAGAAAGAGGAGGATATAATTCATTCATCGCTCTCCTGATTTATTTGCAATGCTTGGTCTGTCAATAATGGAACAGCAGCAGATGCAATTATGAAGCTAACCATGAATCAAAATCTACTCTACTGGATAGATTCAGATCTATGGTTGCAAGGGACTGGCCAGGGAACAAAATACAAATCTAAAGCAACAAAAGGGTTCTGTGTGTATACAATAGATAGGTTAGATGTTGGTTTACTCTTACATCAACAGACATGTGCACTCGTGGAAAAAGACACAAGGGTTCAAAGGATTATTCTACTGTTAGAGTGAATAGACTTGACACCATTGCTTAAGCATGTACAGGTTTTCATAACTGACTAAGTCCAATGATATTGTGATGTTGATAATCTTCTATACCGGATTATTGTTTTGAATTGATTCTTCTGCTATGCTTGACAACTTGAAAATGTGGTAAATCTGATTGTTACACTCCTTGGTAAGTGGACCATAAGGCATAGGAGCAGAATTAGGCACTCAGCCCATCAAGTCTGCTTCGCGATTCAATCATGGTTGATATGTTTCTCATCCCCATTCTCTTGCCTTTTCCCCATAACCCAGATCCTCTTACTAATCAGGAATTTATCAATCTCTGTCTTAAAGACACTCAATGACCTGGCTTCCAAAGCCTTCTGCGGCAAAGAGTTCCACAGATTCACCACTCTCTGGCTGAAGAAATTCCTCCTCATCTCTGTTTTATTGTCTCTTTAGCCTGAGGTTGTGCCCTCTGGTTCTAGTTTTCCTATTAGTGGAAACATCCTGTCCTTGTCCACTCTATCCAGGCCTTGCAGTATCCTGTAAATTTCAATAAGATAAGTAGCTGTTGCCTGGCTTGAAAATTTCCAAGGAAACTGAAATCATTCTTGTGACTTATTGTGAATATGACCCGTTAGTATGGCATTTTAAAATACATTTTTGGGAGGTGAGCACGATTTATTGCCCACTTTCTGTAGCCCTGAGATTATGAAGAATCAATGATGAACTGGAATCACATATTGGTCAGATTGGTAGAAGGCACGAGAGGTTCTCTAATGAACCATTTGAGTTTTGATGCAGCTGAATTTTGTGGCCATTGACTCTCCCTTTCGGCACATCCGAAACTGGGTGCAAAATGTGCTTTGGGCCATGATTGGTCCTGGTACATGAATTTACACTGCACTCTGCATTGGCTCTGCGATGCCAGAGAGGCAGGAAGAGGGCAGGCACCAAGAAAAGGGAAGGTACAGCTGGCATTTCTATTGGTTCCCTCAAGGTGGACAGCACTGTGGAGCTCTCCGAGGAGCTGCAAACCTATACAAATTAAACGTGATGAAAGAGAGCAGCAA
Organism: Carcharhinus amblyrhynchos; assembly: GCF_965287045.1. Lineage (NCBI taxonomy): Eukaryota > Metazoa > Chordata > Chondrichthyes > Carcharhiniformes > Carcharhinidae > Carcharhinus > Carcharhinus amblyrhynchos. Next base: position 40,726,095 of record NC_137335.1, on the reverse strand, counting down.
ACTGTTTATGTAGCACAGTCAACACCTGACAGCAGTATTCAGTCCCCAGACATCACTTTTTAATTAAATCACATCCCTGACATTTCATCCTGCCCTGGATTGAATTTGAAGAGAGAACATTAAAAAAAGGCTGCCTGGCTAACTGATCAGCCTGTTATAGAATCTTACAGTGCAGAAGGAGGCCATTTGGCCCATTGAGTCTGCACTGACCACAATTACTCCCAGGCTCTATCCTCACAACCCCATGCATTTAGCCTAGCTAGTCCCCCTGGCATTAAGGAGCAATTTAGCTTGGTCAATCCACCCAACCTGCACATCTTTGGACGGTGGGAGGAAACCGTAGCACCCAGAGGAAACCCACACAGACACAGGGAGTGACAGACAATAACCCGAGGTTAGAATTGAACCCGGGTCCCTAGTGCTGTGAGGCAGCGGTGTGAACCACTGTACTTCCATTCCATCTGTCAACTATGAAAGCAGACAAGTCACTTAAGATCAATTTTATTTGATTCTTTAATGGGCTTAATTATCTGGCAGGGGTGAAACCATGATCAGGCTAGCCTATTGCACTGGGGTGTGCTGATGATGCCTGAGATGCTGACTTGCCTAAGCTAGGATAGAGTAAAGGATCAGGCTATCCAATGAGGTTAAACCGAGGCTTTACCTGATGCAATTTTTCAAAGCCGTCTTGGACTTTTGGCTAAGGTGAAACATCAGAACAGGCTTGGGAGGGGGTATAATGCCTCATCCTGTCAGCTTGCATCTTGTTTGATCCAGCCCAAGATGGGATGCAAAGTCTTGTCTTTTCAGCTTGGATCTTATTGTCCCTCATGTGGGGACCATGACTTGGATTTAATTTGAATTGGGTTTTTTGGTTGGAATAAAAGTACCAAAAGGTACCCAAAAAAAAAGTTCACTTAATTGTTGGCGGGCACACTTCCAACTCCTTTAAGCATGCCCACTGAGTGGGATATCGCGCAACATGCAGGATGATGTCACACAACTTCTTCTCACGCACCACCCACTCAAACGATGTGAAGTTCTGGTCATGACAAGACTGCAGCTTTCATGGTTGTTCTGGAAAATGCTAACCCAAGATTTTGTTTACCTATTTGTTTTTGAATTTATTTGAATTTAATTTCTTAGCCTGTTGTCTCTAGATTAATACTTTAGTACCATAGTCGATCTTCTCTCTCCTCGCTTCCTGCTACCAGTCACATCAAACAAGCTCATACACTTCTGAGTTGAAGGCAGATAGTGCATGGCACTATGTAGGTTCAGAGTGGTCGTGGGTAAGTTGGATAGAAATGTTTTAGACAAAAACATTAAAATTTGAAGGGAAAGGCCAAATAAATTGTTCTCTTCTCACAATTTTTCTTTATTGCGTTTTACAGGAGAGGACAAAAGGAGCAACATTTTGAAAATAATTACGTATGCCTAGGTGTTTCCTTCTAATTCTTCAAAAATTAAAAAAAAGCTCTAATTTTTAATGAGTCCTCCGCATGGTTTTGGAAATAGTTCATTTTTATATTAATCTTTGTTCATTTTCCATTCAAAATACCCATTTAACCTTTAATTACCAAACATGAGTGGATTAACACTCTAAAGTTAACACATGATGATCCTTAATCACTTGGAATTTATACTTCTACATATGATTTTGGTGAAGTGGATTACATACTATGCCTTTTGTATTAATTTATATTTCTTACCTAACACATTCAAAATGTGCAGACATATTCCAAAATAGATAAGACAAATGTTCACTTGTTCTTTCTCTTTTGATTTGTATTGTAGTTTACATTTGATGCCATCTTAGAGCAATTTTAATAATAATTTGACAATTTTCAACCAAGCATGATTCATCAAAATATTCAGACCCATGTCTAAGCACAGTATAAGGTTCCTGTACCAAATCAGAACAAGTTATAACTGCCAGGCTTCTGATTCTCTCCTACTCTTTTGTATAATGGCCTGCAAAACAATACAATATTATTTGTTGTTTTTATGGCATTCGTTCCTTGTAGATGTTTAATTTAAACAGGAAAGATGAGAAATTGCAAATAGCTGAAGTCACTAACAAAATAAGAGCTGATTTGTTCATTTTCTGTTTCTGTCAAAGGAACTTTTCTTTATAACTGGATTACTAAAATATTTCCACTGTACTTCAGAAGGATTTTTGTTTACAAAAGTCCATTATCTCCCAGCACATTGGAATGTTGTCCAGTCATGCACATGTGATGTTTTATAACCACTGTCTTGATTTCTTAGGAGGGAATGCCAACCATTCATTAAATGGCGTAATTGTTTCGAGTATTAACCATAACATCTCTGTGCGTTTACTAAAGGAGAAGTAGAAAAACATATCGTGATGTATTCATTAAAATATAAATGTTGCAAAAGTCTGGATTGGATGGCCAGCTATTTGCCAATGGCAAGCATTACAGTAAAGCCCAATTCTGTATTCATCCAATTATCACACATAGCTTTCTGGCAAACATTGCTGGGGAACAATTTGGTGTGGGATCTCTTGCCGATTTGAGCTTTAGCAATGCTGCCTCAGTGCCAGAGTTTGATTCCCAGCTTGGGTCACTGCCTGTGTGGAGTCTGTATGTTCTCTCCGTTTCTGCATATGTTTCTTCGGGGTGCTCTAGTTTCCTCCCACAGTCTGAAAGAAGTGCTGCTTAGTTGCATTGGCCATGCTCAATTCTCCCTTCTCTTGAACAGGTGCTGGAGTTTGGTGACTAGAGGCAGGATGTTACGACTGGAAAATCCCACCCAAGATCAATAGACCTTTGTACGATCCATCCCGCTGCCTGCTGCAATTCCCATGGCGGGGGGGGGGAGGGAAAATTCTGCCCTTGGGGATTTTCACAGTAACCTTATTGCAGTGTTAATGTAAAGTTACTTGTGATACTACCATGTAAACTTTAAAACAAAACCATGACCAATTGAAGCACCCCAACTATTATGTTTGGAATCAGTTAACTCAGTGCAGTATGCTAACTAAAAATGAGAGCTGTCTGATTTGTACCACATTACACACTTATTATCAATTAAGCTTTGGGAATTCTGGAGGTCAATATTGGGAAAAAAGTATATATAGGGATGTGAAAAAAAGGTGATGAGTTGAGGCGAAAAAGGTAAGGCTTGATGTAATGAATGGTTCCTATGGGGCTGAGCATTCAATTCTATCCCAATGGCAGAAGGAATGCTGTTCCTTACACAAAATATATGTCACAGCTATGCTTGAGTTAGATGATCAAGTCAATTAATTGGCAGAGTGAGTCAAAATTTGTTGTAGCAACACACCTTGTCTGTCGCTAGTTAGAATTCTCCTTTAGCACATCAGTCTAAAACATTTTTATTCCCTAAGTTACTGAAAGGGCGAGCTGATAATGATGCCGTGAACGAAACCAGATATCTCTGACTTGAGAAAACAGGCAACAGGCTCAGATTTATGGGCTGATAAATAGAAGGCAGAAGCATTGGGAAGGTTGGTGAATTAAAGGAGACTATTCAATGTCAAATCAGGTATAGAAATTGAAGTAAAGGGAGGGGAAGAAAGACTGAATTAAAAATGTAAGAAGGAAACAGGAAGTAAAAGTATGAATTTAAATCATAAATTTGATTTTTCTAAAAATCTCCTTGCAAAAATTCAAAACCCAAGGAAGTGAATCTTCACACTTTCAATTTCAGAGAGATTGATTGCCAGAAATGAATAGACTACAGTTTAAAAACACCTTCAGTTCATACCTAAGGCGTAATTTTCCTGGCTGGCTGCACTGTTTGAGTAGTGCAGCAGGGTGGGAAATTTCCAACCAATTGTGATCTTTCTGGGATTTTTTTTGTGATGTGATCTGATTTAAATATTGATGACCTCATTTACATCTGTTGAGTGAGCCCTGAATGCAACTGACTTACCTTTCTGACCTTACTGGTGGAGGTCCCCACCAATGGGAACCAGATGTGATGACCTCACCATGGGGAAGGAGGCCATTGAAGCTCCCCAGTTGTCAGCAGCACCAGCCCACTCTGGTTCCACCAGCTGGGCACCCTGGCACTGCCCACCAGGGCTTCAAGGTTGTGGCCAGACAGAGGATGGAGCCAGCTAGAGGAAGTGGGGAGGTTGGTAGGAGGGGCCGAAGGGAAGGAGGGACTCTGCATCTGGGGATGGAAGCTAGTGGTGGGGCCGGCAATCAGGGGTTGGGGCTGCTTGTGTGTGTGGGACTGACTGTGGGGGGTGTGGGGTGATCAGCATAGTGGGGGTGGGGGCAGACGTCCATGGTGGGGGGGGGGGGGCATTGGTTGTCAGATTTCTTATATACTGTGTGCACTTGAGATCAGGATTTGCGCCTAGCAGTCTGCAGCCGGCTTTCCGGCCAGTTTTCCAGTTTCAGGCTTCTCTGACACTTAGAATTTTTTTGAGAAAATTGAAAGATGAGGTGCGATCCATCAGCTTTTCTTGCTCGCTGGATCTTCCGGCCGCGCTGACTGTGTACTCCCGCTGCGTATTCCCCGGCAACGTGGAATGCAATCAATGGGAAATCCTATTGGCAGCAGTGGGACCAGAAGAACACACTGCTGGCCAATAGCGTGCTGCCTCCCACCGCCGAGAAAAATGCCACAGAGAGGCCGGAGAATCCCAGCAAGCAACTTCACAACATTCCTGCTGTTGAGGGCAGGATTTGGATGCTAACATTTAGATACTGCATAAATATCCCTCACCTGCAGTTGCCCTAGCATTTATATACAATATCATTAGCCTCACCATTATTTTGAGAGCAGGTTTTGGCCCAGTATACTTGCACATGTTGGCGCAGGACTCAGTACAGAATCAGACCCCATAACCAACTACATCATAACACACAATGAAGTAATGAGGAAAGGCTGAGTCTTACTAATAGGTTTATGGAAATTTCCCTTACAACATATAGGATATGTAATTCAACAGAATATATTTCTATGTTTGTAGGTTTTACTTCAAATATTGTCCTCAGATTCAGTGCTAAAACCAACACATAAACAAATGTGACTTACCTGAGCAATACAACAGTGACTGTAGTGAGCCCCTTATTATTGTATTCAAACTCACCGATATACCATAGAGTTTCTATAGTGCAGAAGGAGGCCATTCGGCCCATCGGTCTGCACCGACCCCAATCCCACCCAGGCCCTATCCCCATAACCCCAAATATTTACCCTGCTAAACCCTCTGACACTAGGGTCAAATTAGCATGGCCAATCAACGTAAGCCATATACCTTTGGACTGTGGGAGGAAACTGGAGCACCTGGAGGAAACCCATGCAGACATGGGGAGAATGTGCAAACTTTACATCAACAGTGACTCGAGGTCGGAATTGAAGCCAGGCCCCTGGCACTGTGAAGCAGCAGTGCTAACCACTGTGCCACTAGTAATCTTGTACCATATGCTACTAGATTATGTTATTGAATTTGGGAAGTGGTAGATTCAACAATTATGCTTCAACTATTCACTGTAGAATTAATTTATTAATGCAAATAAGTTTAAGGAATGGCACAAAGATAAAATACAGATTTATTGTAAAACACAAGATTAACTTTTATTTGTAATAAAGTTATCAGATGTCCTACATTAGCACTCAACAAGCTTCTTCTGCCATTTAATGAGATCATGGATGAATTGCGTCGGCACGATTTTCCTGCACTATCTCCATATCCCTTGATGGTTTTAGATGTAGAAATCGATCCCCATCTCAAACGCACTCAATGTTTAGCCACAACCCTCTGGGATAGAGAATTCTAAAGATTCACTTCCCTCCGAGAGAAGAAATTGCTCCTCATCTGAGTCCTAAATGACTTTGCCCCTTATTCTGAGACTGTGTCTCCTGGTAGCCACCACCCACCTCCCCCCGCCCCCATCTACCACCCCAGCCAGGGGAAACATCCATCCTGCATCTATTCTGTTGAACTATGTAAAAGTTTTGTATATTTGAATGAAATTACCTCTCAACCTAAGCTCCAGAAAATAAAGGTTCTGGTCTATTTAATCCTTCCTCATAGGACAATCCCTCTATCATAGGAATTAGCTTGCAGAACCTTCACTGCACTCCCTATATGGCAAGAGTATCTCTCCTTAGGTAAGGAGACCAAAAATGCCAACTGTGGTCTCACCAATGCTCCATATAATTGTAAGACATCTTTACTCCTACTCAAATACCCAACATAACATTCGCCTTATTGATTGCTTACATGAAAACAACTTGCTTTCACATCTTAAAAGTCATTAATCATGAATTCAGACTGTGTACATGATTTGTAAAATCATTTCAAGAAGAGATCTTCAGTATACAGGGCAAAATAGGTGCATAGCTCTGTGAGTATTTGTTTTATCAGAAATGCCCCAGACAGATCTACTGCAATGGAATCAGTTGCCTGGGGCTGGCAAGGGAATAATAACACAAGAAAAATGAAGGGACATAGGGTCATCAGAGAGATCATGACCCCATAAGTTCCTTCATGGACATTACATAATTCACAATATACTACAAGTGGCAGTACACAACGCCAACATTTAAGACAGAGAGATTTTGTGCATTTGTTAAGGGACATCTCAGGTCTCACAACTGTGTTTGGCGTTTGAACAACTGATATTTCAACACTAAGATTTCGGGAGCTCCAGTCCACCACCACAAGTGCAGCAGTTCAAAGCACAGACCTGCCCTAAATCCCAGCTCGTTCCTAAAGAAACTTCTATAGGTGAGCAGCCTACTGGAGGCCTCCCCTGAGGCTAATAAAATTGTAGCAGGGATGGGCTGAGCGAGCAGGCAGTGGCACTGTGCCATTGCCATGGCGCCTAATTTTATGGACAGCCCCCTGCCCCACCCCGCCATCCTGCTCAGGGCATTGTAAAATCCCAGCCTATGCTTCTATTTATAAAGTCCAGGATCCTGCATGTTTTTACGACTGCCTTCTCAATTTGTCCTGTCACTGTTAAATATTTTGTATGAAACCCTCTCACACTTTCTCTGTTCCAGCATTCTCTTCAAAATCATCCACTATTGTCTATCCTCATTCTCCCCTTCAAAATGTGACACTTCTTTGTGTGAGATTCCATTTACCATGTGTCTTCCCACTTCACCAATCTATATCTTCCTGACATCTAATACCATCCATCTCACAGTTCACAAGTTTTGTCATCTGCAAACTTTGAAATGATCCCGTTTATACCCATGTCCAGGTCATTAATATATACTGAAATGAACCATGGTCCAATAATGATGGCTAGGACCTGACAGCATACTTCCCTTGGATCTGCTAAACAATGTCCCCCATTAATATAAACAGTAATTACTCTGAAATCACAGGATTTTTACAGTGCAGAAGGAGGCCAGTTGGACCATCTGCCCTGGTTTTCCCAATGCAAATTCACCCTGTGCCATTCTCCTGCCTTCCCTCATAACCCTGCACATTCTTCCTTTTCAGATTGAGAGGGATACTAACAGATTTCAGAGATGTTGATAGGTTAAGCAAGTGGGCAAAAAGTTGGAAAATGGAATATAATGTGGGAAAATGTGAAGTTGTTCATTTTGGAAGGAAGAATAAAAGAATAACATATTATTTAAATAAAGGAAAACTGCAGAAAGCTACAACACAAAGGGACTTGGGGCACGTGCACAAAACACAGAAAGCTAGCACACAGATGCAGCAGGTAATCAGGAAGGCAATGAAGTGTTAACCCTTTTTTCACAGGGGTTGGAGAATAAGAGTATGGAAATCTTGTTGCAACTGGACAAAGTTCTGGTGAGACTAAATCTGGAATACTGTGAGCAGTTTTGGTCCCCTTATTTAAGAAAAGATATTATTTCATTGGAGGCAGTTCAGAGGAGGTTCACTCGGATGATCGCTGGTGTAGAGGGGTTGTCTTATGAGCAAATGTTGGGACTGTACTCATTGGAATTTAGATGAATGAGAGGAGATTTTATTGAAACATATCAGATTCTTAAGGGACTTGACAGGGTAAATGCTAGGAGGATGTTTCCCCTCATGGGAGATTCTAGGACCAGAAGACATAGTCTCAGAATAAAGGAGCACCAAGACTGAGATGAAGGGGAATTTCTTCTCTTAGAGAGTTGTGAGTGTTTGAAACTCCTTGCCACAGACAGCTGTGGCGGCAGAGTCCTTGCCTATATTTAAGGCTGAGATAGATAAATTTTTGATCAGTAAGGGAATCAAGGATTATGGGCAAAGGGCAAGAAAGCGGACATGAGGAATACTGGGATCTGCTATGATCCTATTGAATGGCGGTGTAGGCTCAAGAGGCTGAATGGCCTACTCCTATTTCTATTTCTTATGGTCTTATAACAGTCTAATTTCCTTTTGAATGCTTCGATTGAATTTGCTCCTCCAGTGATCTCAGGCAATGCATTCTCTCACCACTCGCGGTGTGAAAAAGTTCTTTATATTTTCAATTTTGCTTTTCTTGCCAGTTACTTAAATCTGTGCCCTCTTGTTCTTGATCTTTTCATGAGTAGGAACAGTTTCTCCCCATCTACTTGGCCCTTATGATTTTTAATACCTCAATCAAATCTCTTCTGAGCCTTCTCTTCCCCAAGGAAAGTAGTCTGAACTTCTCCAGACTATCTTCATAACTGAAGTTCCTCATTTCTGGAATGATTCTCAGTTTTTCTGCACTCTGTTCAATGCTTTCATATTCTTCCTAAAATGTTGCACCAAGAATTAGATGCAATACTCTAGCTGAGGCCCAACCAGTGTCTTATACACGTTCAACATAACCTTCTTGTTCTTATACTATATGCCCCTATTAATAAAGCCTACAGTACTGTATACTTCATTAGCCACTCTCTCAACTTGCCCAGTGTCACTTTGAATGAAATTTGCAAACAAAACGATTATATACTGTAATCTCCTGATGCTACTTGGCCTCTAAATCTTCCTGAAATAAGTTAGTTCCATTCAACAATGGCACATTTCCAATGACTGATAGCATTGAGATCTTGGCATCACAATACAAACTAGTTTGACCTACAAACTGCCATGGTGTCAGTCAACTTCTGTTGGGTACTAACAAGTTGTTGTTTGTCATTTTTTACATGCAGCTTTTTGCCCAAACGAAATATAGAAATCATTGTGCAAGCTAACAGGAATCAAATGTCCCCGAAACCTTTAACATCCATTGTTTCACTGTGAATAGCACATCAAAAGCAATTTCTAGGCTTTGGCATGAGTTGCTTCATGTCATGCGTCAAAGATTAATTATAGTCCAATTATGCCTTTAATCATGAAAGCAGTGGGAATCAGCCTATGAAAATTCCTTCAGTGCATATTTTTGTTTTTATCCTGACTCAACCAGCTCAAGAACAGCTTCTTCCCTGCTGCCATCAGACTTTTGAATGGACCTACCTTGCATTAAGTTGATCATTCTCTACACCCTAGCTATGACTATAACACTACATTCTGCACTCTCTTCTTTCCTTCTCTATGTATGGTATATTTTGTCTGTTTAGCACACAAGAAACAATACATTTCATTGTATGTTAATACATGTGACAATAATAAAGCAAAATCAAAAATATATGAAGCAATTTACATAACCTCATTGATTTGTCATTTCAAAATCTTACTTACCACATCCTTGCTATCACTGCTGTGCTTCAGTACAATGTCATTTCACTAAATCTTGCAACCTTAGACACGTGTACACTATGCTTCTATTTTCCAGTAATATTTATGCATTATCTTTGTGTTTATCGTTACGTAATGCAAGCTCTTTCAGACCTCTGACCATGTCCTCTTAGCTGATGAGATACAATCCACTCTGATGTACTGGAAAACCTATCACATTTGCAATTTTTTATATTCATTCATGGAATATGGGCATTGCTGTCAAGGCCAGTATTTGTTGCCCATTCATAACTGCCCTTGAGAAAGCAATGTGGCTGAGCTGCCTTTTGAGCCTCTGCAGTCCATCTTGTGCAGGTACACATACAGTGCTGTTAGCATGGCATCATAGTTCTAAATCAGGATGGTGCGAGACTTGGAGATGTTCCGGGTGGCGCTGTTCCCATCCATGTGCTGCCCTTGTTTTCTTAGATAGTATAGGTCAAGGGTTTGGAAGGTGCTGGTAAAGAAGGCTTAGCAAGTTGTTGCTGCCCATCCTGTACATGATACACACTGCAGCCACTGTGCGTCTGTGGATCAGGGAGTGGGTGGTTGAGTGAATTGCAATGGGCTGGCTAGTGTTTAGCTTAAGTGTTGTTGTATGTGCACTCATCCAACCAATTGGAGTGCTTTCCATTATACTTCTGACTTGTGCCTTGTAGATAGTGTACAGGCTTTGGGGAGTCAGGAGGGGAGTTACTCACTGCAGGATTCCCAGCCTCTGACCTGCATTTACAGACACAGTAGGAGTGATTATCACAAAAAAAGAACTAAACGTCCAGATTTTGCCTGAGCTGAGGCTCATGAATTGACAGCACTCTGTGCAATACAGTGGCTATCAGGTGTTTCATGCCATTGGTGGAGTCAGGTGAGCAGAGTCTAAATGCTCTGCACCCTAACCCGTACACTTTTCAGACTGTGGGAGGAATCCGGAGCACGTGGAAAAAACCCACGCAGACACGGGGAGAATGTGCAAAACCACACAGACTGTGACCCAAGCTGGGAATCGAACCTGGGTCGCTGGTGCTGTGAGGCAGCAGTGTTAACTACTGTGCCACAAAAAATCTGCTTCATGTCACGTAAATCAAGGCTGAAGTCCACAGTAGAAACACGCTTTACTCATGTTGAAGAAAATTAAAAATGAGCGCAAGGGTTACTTGAATTCATTCCAAATAGCTGTCGACTGATTTCAGGAAAGTGTACTTCACCTTACCTTGAAATTAAACTTAATTGAATAATGTGTAAATCAAGAAGCTTATTTGCTTTTTAATTAGTAAATATATGTTTACCCTTTGCTGCTGATTTCACAATAAAATGGCCTTGCATGTAGAATCTTGAGACTGATCCAAATTCTATCAGATAATCAGGAGACTAATATCATGTATGAACTTGTGAGTTATTTGTTTTTTGGTTTTTGAGCAATGGGGGGGCATAATTAGTTAGTAAGAATGTACCTGGCAGATTGATGGCTGTGCTTCTTCATTGCACAAAGGCTCTTGGATCCTTCGTATAGAAAAGCTATATGATTTTAATTGGAAAAGAATCAAATTGACATTGATGTGATACACAATATGTCAACACCATCAGGAAATCTGTGCAATGTCTGACATACAAAAACTTGTAGATGAGTTGCCTTTCTTCAATCCAGCTTCAAATCTGCAACATCTTTAGATTTTTGTATAACAGTTTGTAAACTATCTGTGCACTGTAATCTTTATCTAGACTCCGCCATTCCAGCTAGATTGTATTTCAGTTCACACCCTCAAGCTGATAGGTATTTAGATACCAGTTGATAAACTCTACACCAAGGTTTATATAGACCTAAAAAAGATCAAAACAATTTAAAATTACTTTAGGCATAGCTGTGATTTTGTGTTTCAGAGAGTGGAACTGTGCTTTATAATCTTTGTAGTTTTTAAATCATGGAGCTATGTGATCCTTGTTAAAAATACTTTGCTCATGAGGGATTTAGTGATTAAAGTCCAGCAAGTAAGGAAGGTATGAATTTCTTTTTCATTTGACATATCTGCCTCTACCCCTACCTAGCTCACCCACTGCCATACAAACAGAAGAATTAGGAGCAGGAATAGGCCAGATGACCCCTTGAGTCTGCTCCACCACTCAATAAGACAATGGTGGATCTGATTGCAACCTCAAATCCACATTCCCACCAACCCCAATAACCTTTCACCACCCGCCCTTGCATATCAAGAATCTATTGGCTCTGTCTTAACAATTTTCAAAGACTGCTTCCATTGACTTTTGAGGAAGAGAGTTCCAAAGACTCACAATCCTCTAATAGAAGAAGTTTCTCCTCATCTCTGCCCTATATGGGTAACCCCTTATTTTTAAACAATGACCACTAATTCTCCCACAAGGGGAAATATCCTTCCTACATCCACCTGTCAACACCCCTCAGGATCTTTTTTGTTTCAATCCAGTGGATACAAGCCTAGCCTGTCCATCCTCTACTCATAATACAATCCACTCAATCCAGGTATTCGCCTAGTAAGCCTTCTCTGAACTTTAACCAGCTGTAGACTTGACCATTTTGATCTTTTCGTGAATACCTTCTATGACTGGGAAGAACTGCATGTAAGTATTGTTTTGATTTCTCTCAGTTTAATTGCTCTGATTTTGTTTTCTTGCTTTTATTGTTTTTGTTAATTTGTCCCAATGGGCTTTAATGGTCCTGATTTCACACTTGCAATTTTAAAACTAGTTAAAACTAGTCTAGCTGGGGGATCCCTCTTGGAGTTTTCAGGAGAAGTACTTGTTCAATTCCAATCATACATCTCCTACAATTTCCACTAAACTAGCCGAGAGTGAGCTCATTTTAACATTCTGTCTGCCATACATACAAGTAAACCAATTATGTGACCAACAGGCACCATCTGTACCATTGGGCACCATGCACAATTCTTTTTTGGTTAGCTATAATTTCATTGATTGGATATTGGAAAAATCCCCACCACAAAATTTGTTCCTTTACCACCTTTTCCTTTCATCTTCCATCTCCCTTAGGCTGAGCTATATTGTTCCCAACCTTGGTGTAGTTTTTGACCCTGACCACATAACCCGTTCCATGACCAAGGCTACTTCCACCTCCATTACACTGCACTTACATATTTAAGTAATTGCATGATTGTTTTAAGAGCCATAGAATCATAGAATTGTACAGTGCAGACCAAGGCCATTCAGCCCATAAAGTCTGCACTGACCACAAACCCACCAAGGCCCTAACCCCCATAATCCCATGAATTTACCCTAGCTAGTCCCCCTGATACTAAGAGGCAATTTAGCGTGGCCAAATTAACCTAACCCACACATCTTTGGAGTGTGGGAGGAAACCTGAGCACCCGGAGAAAACCCACACAGACAAGGGAGTATGTGCAAATTCCACACTGACAGTGACCCGAGCTGGGAATTGAACAGGGGTCCCTGGCGCTGTGAGGCAGTAGTGCTACACACTGGTGCCACCGTGCTGCCCAGGTACATGAGTTGATGGTGATGTCATTAGGGTTTTGCTGTTGTGTTTCATTTTCTGCTATGTCCAGACAAGAGCTCCAAGAATAAACCTGTGTGTGTTATTTTGAATTTACTTGTGTGAATCACATTTTTATCTTCTTGTTTAAAACCCACAACCCCTAAGTTAGGACATTAGAACTGCCCAACTCCTGCCTGAACGCATTTGCAGCTGAAACTCATCCATCCCCACAGACATGTGGAACCCATCCCCCCCACAGGCATAGAGACACCCCTCCACCCCACACACACCAGGGGAACACCCCCCCCCCACCCCGATAAAGGGAAATGCTCCCAATGGAACTTCCCTGAGGGCCCCCACTGCCCCAAGGCAGCAGTGCAAGGGTGCCAGGGTGGCAAGGGCTGTGCCAGGTAGTAATGCCAAGGTACAGTGTCAGAGCAGTACCAGGGTGGTGAGGACAGTGCTAGGGAAAAGTGCCAGGGCATGGCAGATCTGAGCAGTGCCGAGGGTAATGCCAGGGTATTGCCATGTCACTTTCCTTCCAGTGGCCATGTTTACCAGTGCACCTCCGGGAGGTTCCCTTCACCTGATTCACATTCAAAAGCTGTTGCAGATCTTGGTAGTGTGACGTCCTGTTGGCAATAAGAGCATTTCAAATGTGTGGGGACAATATGATGGGAAAGCCCACTAATTATATTGAATTGTATTTAATAAGATGCCCAGTCTTCCAGGAGGGGGAGGGGGGGTGGTGGGGACCTCGTTACGTCACTGGCAAAAGGGGTGGTTCAGATTCTCATTTTCCAAGTTTTGTGATATTTTGCACCCTCATTGTTTGTGCTTACGGCAAACATGGGTGCAAAATCTTGCTGAACCATGACCTCTGTATTCGCTCATCTTCACTGATTCCCAGTCAGACAAAGCCTCCAATTTTATCCTCGTTTTTGTTTTCAAATAATAGTGACCTCATTGGTCAGTCCTTATCCCATGAATCTCTTCTAGCTCTACATGCTTTCAAAACCACCATTCTCTTCCAATTTCAGCCTCTTGCGCCCCTGATTTTAATTATTCTGCCATTGGTGGTCTCTCTGCCACCTTCCCAAGCCTTAAACTCAGGACTTATCTCCACACACCACTCCACTTGTCTGGTTATCTCCTCTTTTAAGATGCTTCTTTAAAATCCACCTTGTGGACAAAACATTTGATAATCTGTCCTTAAAAATAATTTTGTGGTTCAGTGTCAAGTTTTTGTTTTAATAAAGCTCTTGTTAAGCACCTTGGGAGGTTAAAGACGCTATCTAAATGCAAGTTTTGCTGTTGCAGATTTACGTTATATATTTCGGGAGGGCTGCACCTCCCTGAAATTCCTAGGTTACTGCTGCTTCAGAGGGAATCACTTGATGTGCCCTGTTGGCCTTGGCATCAACAAATTCCATAATGTTACTGGCTTGTCTTAAAAAGCCCATTATGTTCACAGTTACTTGTTGCTAAAAGCACCATCTTATGTTTAAATTAAAGTTGCCGTAGTCCTGATGACCATATATATCTATAGGCAGTGACTGGTGGTGATTTAACCTGAGGATTACCACACCTCAGATGAGGGGCATGGTTAAGAAGGCAGCCTTCAGGAATAACCTCAGCCAGTGCAGGAATTGAACTTGTGCTGTTGGCGTAGCTCTGTATTAAAACCAGCCCTCCAGCCAACTGAGTTAAACTGGCTCCCTTATGTTGATATAGGCATTGAAATCTATCACCATTATCTCAGCCCAATTGGTTCTAGTCTCTCTGAAGATAGTTCTGAGCTTCTGACTAATTACCTGTCCAATCAGCTTTGCATCATCAACAAACTTAATAATACTGCCCTTATTCATCTGCTCATAAAGTATGAGTCCAGCAGAAATTTTTAGAATAGATCTCTGTAGAGCACTGGTGATTACTCTTTCCCAAGTTAAATACTCCCCATTTACCTCTCTTATGCTGCTAAGCTAATCCTCTCCGACATCCATTTCATATGTTTTAGATCATTTTAGATAAGGAACATTATTGAATGTCATCTACTGAATTACATCTAGGATTAACTTGCACACTTCCTTAAAGAAAGTACCCATTACTTTTCATTCCATGCAAATTCCTCTCAATTATAGTTATTGTAGAAGGTGATGTAGCTATTCTAATATCTTGGGAAGGTAAAGGTAAAAATGGTAATATTTGGATGGTTCATTTAAGATTATGTGCTGGTCATTGCTGATCAGCGCTGATCAGCATTGTCTCCATTTGCTACTGAATGAGGATTAATTTTCAATTTTGATATCTGAACAGTAAATTATTCGGAAGAAAGTGGGGTGAGTTTGAAGGGGCTGAGTGATTTTTTTCTGAATAGTCAGACAATGAATAGTCCCCGCGTTGTTCTGTAAATTATTACAGGCCCAAATCTCTAACTTCACCCGCAGCTCCAGCCTCATTGGGGGAACGGAGTGTCGGCTGAGTGCCAGACTTTCGCGGTGTGGCCTGAGTGGCTGGAGAATTCCGGCCCCCGGCCTAAGTTTATTTGGAAGGAGTTAAAGAACTTATTACCTACGTTACTATGGTGATACTTCAAAAGAACATCACTGTTCCAAAAACACTCTGGGATGTCCTGAAACTGAGGGAGGAGTTATTTAAATGCAAGGGCTGGGATTCTTCTCCAAAAATTCTAAGTGCTGAATTTGTGTAAAAACCGGAGTAAATCCTGCTGATTTTTTCAGTAGGATTTTCAAAATGAATCTCCCACACTTTGTGCATCACAGAGGGCCCTAGGGTGGAGCTTATTCCTGCTGGCGAGGCTGGCAGCATAGCGCTGAGTGGGCCACTGCACATGAGTTGATCTGTCTGTGCCAAGATCAGCACGTGCACAGCAGCCCCATACTGCCGATCTCCTGATCGCTGACCAGCCTTGCAACCCCACTAGCTGTATGGACCCCATACCCCTGATTGCTGGCCTTCTGGACGGACATCTCCGGGCCAGACCCAAACCCCCGTCCCCCTCCAAATCTCCTGGTTCCCCTGCTGCAGCCCCGATCCTTCCCACCCTGATCAATCCCTTCGCTCCCTTTGATATTGATCCCCATTCAGAGTGGCAGTGCGATCTCCCCCAGTAGACCACCCTATAGGCCCCGCACCCCTCTGGCCCTCCCCATGGAGGTGGGCCTCCATGGCCCCCCTCCCTCCCTTTTACTCCAGCCGGGTCAGCTGCCAACTCCCCATTAACAGGGAGCTGTTGTAAATCCCACTGGAGCGAAATACTCCTGGCTGGGAACAATGAGGGGAGAGGCTAGTGAGCCTGGAGACTTCAGTCCTGGGTCTGCTAATAAAATTAAAATGAGTATTATAATATTCAAATCAGTTCCACGCTGTTTTCCGGTGTGGAAATTCAGCAGCTGGAGACACACGGAGGCTGTGGTGCCCGATGGGAAGCCCATTAAATGGCCTCTGCTTGTGTCTCCCGGGCTGCTAGAGCAGTGGGCTGGGAGAATCGCCCCCAAAATATTTGTTTCTTTTTACAAACAAATATTTATTTGTTTTTTTTATCTTGCGCTGTTTGTTGTTCCTCACATTGTGCTCTTTAGCTCATTACTTATAACAGCCACAAAAAAACTACAAAAAAAGCCATGAAAAACATGTTCCCACCTCAGATGTTGGAATTTTCCACTGGTGGATTTTCCGCTCCCACTGAAGTCAGTGGGGTTTTGAATAGCTTGCTGCATTTTCCAGTATCACTCCCTCGGTGACAGGGCTCTAAAATTCACTTTGTTGTGTTAATGAACTTATAATGATCATGTTTAGCTTCATGCTGATTACAGGAAGTACCTTTGCTTTCCCAAGTCCTCATGTACAACTCCAGCCTTTGAGGAGCTCTGAAAAATCTCAAAGCATCATTCATTTCCTGCTTTAATTATTTCTGACATTAACATGAATCCATTCTGGCCCCAGAAGCCTTGTGGATATTTTATACTTCCAGTTGCTGTGTAACATGTTCGTTTGGCAACTTCTGTACGTGCTATTGCTTTGCCCAGGGGTATCCAACATTCAATCTTGGGCCAAAATATGTGCCTTGATAATCTGGCGCTTGTAGCATAGTCAATTCTTTTTTGTTCCATTTATATTTCTTATTTACTGGTTTAGCTTATTTGAATTTTGTGCATCTGCAGGTTTGTGAGGAAGAGTAACTTATCATTACGCAACATTTTTAATAAAGTAATTCACAGAATCATATTCAGGCAAAAATAGATGCCAACTAAAGAGGAACACACGAGGAGGAGAGGCCAAAAGGCTTGGTCAAACAGGTAGGTCTTAAGGAGGGTCTTAAAGAAGGAGAGGAGACCAGAGCAGTGAAGATTTAGGATGGGAATTTCAGGGCATAGAGCCTAGTTACTGAAGGCATGACAACCAGTGATGAGTTAGACAGAATACACAAGAACCAGAGGAAGTGTATCAGAGAGGGTAAAGGACTGGAGGAGGAGGTTGCAGAAAGAGGGAGAGGTAAAATCATGAAGAGATTTACAAGCAATGTTGAGAATGCTAAATTGGAGGTATTGGAGGACCAAGAGCTAATGTAGGCCAGCAACGTTGGGGGTAGTGCATGTTGGGATTCTTTTGCATGAGCTGAGGTTTATACAGGGAAGCAACAAAGCCACGCATGAGGATTTTGGCTGGAGATGAGCTGAAATAGGGAGTGAGGCAGCTTACAGTATAGAGGTCATTGAGTGTTTAAACTCCTCTTTGCACTGAGTCTTCATCCACCCCCTTCCAGTAAACAATGTGATATCCCTTTGACCCTTGTTTGTGAGATTTACATGCAGCCTTTCATGATCTAGCTTCTCTCTCTCTGGCTGCCTTTGTTCATCTTCTTCATCCACCTCCCTGCACCTCTGCCAGGCATTGTGAGCCCTTCCCCTATACCCCCTCCCTTCCTACTCCGCCTCCACTCCCACTCCTTGTCCCTACACCCCCTTCCCTCCCATTCCTTGCCCCAAATCCCTCTCCCCTCCCACTCCTTGCCCCAAAACCCTCTCCTCTCCCATTCCTTGTTCTACCCCCCACCCCTCCTATGCCTTGCACAACTCTCCTCCTACATCTTTCCCCTACCCTTGTCTTCATCAGGCCACCACCCCCAGCCCGCCTCACCTTGCACTTCATCCTCAGTCAAACTTCGGACCTTTATTGGGATGGTTCCATAGGTTCCCCAGCACAGTGCTGTACAGATGGACACGTGTGTATGGGTGGCACCAGGGAGGATGGAGACCCCTATATTCCCCAACCCCAGGTGCAGTACTGATCTGACTCAGTGACACAGGAGGATCCAGGGGTCCAGCAGCACAGTGCTGTCCATGAAAACCAACTTGGCAGGGAGATTGAGGCAGGAAGCAGAGTGCCTCGGCAGAATGTGGGACAGCACATCAGGGAGAGAGCAGCCCTATGACAGAAAGGCTTTGTTGTACTCACCTTGAAGTTTCTGGTGCACTGAGGACCACCTTGTGCATGTCACTCTTTAGCAATTGAGTTCAACACTGACGTATTTCTTGTTTGCATGACGCAACAGGACATTGATGGGCAGCTGTTTTCATAAGTGTTTTTGAGATAAAACTGTGTGCTCTGGTAGAGGGAGAAGGGGGTCAGTGATCGGTGGGGGGGGGGGGGGGGGGTGCCGCGTTGGGGGAGAGAAAAGTGCCGACTCTGATTGTGTTGAGGAGAGGAGCCAATTCTGATCAGGGTTGGGGAGGAGAACCCGAGATCTCTACTGTGAGCTGGAGGGGAAGTTTTATTCCTGTTATGAATGGGGCGCCCTTTAAAGATGGCATTCTGAACTCAGTGCAGCCGGGTTTCGCTGGTGGGTTGAGATCCCCCTCCCCCCGCATGTGCACTCCCTAGCTACATTGCATTACTGGTTGAAATTCATACTTATCACCTGAGCTCAGTACATAATGATTGAGTACTTCATTGATTTTGAGCCATCCAGTGCCCTTGTGCAATCATCGACACTGTGGAGGCTGCAGTGGCGTGAATTCAGCAAACCTGATCTTGATCTAACCCTAACCTGATTTTAATGGGGGGAAGGGCTGTGATAATTAGCTGTTCAAGCCTTTTGGTGAGGGACTCTGTGGAGTAGCACAAAGCAAATTAATCATGGCATAGGCAATGGCATAAGCCACCCCACAATCTCCTGAAATCTCTGCACCAGTAATAATGGTCTACGCCGTGGATATGCCAAAACAATGACACAAGCTTTGAACAAACTGAAGCCCAATGTGTAGGGTGAGCTCCTGTAATAATTCTTCCTTCATGGATGAAAAGGAAGTTACTGTCGGAAGCCTTCAATGGTTTAGCATGCTGAATAGCACTGAGGTAGCAGAAATTTAAAACATAATTATTGTTCTGGGGCTTGGGAATGTACACTCACTTTAAAATGTAAATCCTTCTTCTCATTTCATAGCAATGTTGTATACCAGGAATGTTATGCATTACTTTTAGGGTCCACTGATGGAAAGACATCATGGTGCTATAATTTGCATTTCAGTATAACTCCCCATATTGGAGCAGAACTCAGCAGGATGTTGAAGTGACAGACAGCGGTACAGACACCTGACATTCTCCCTCACTTACTGCTGTCACGCTGCAGTTCTTCTACTTAAGTGTAAGGTTCTTTCACACACATGTATTTTTTTAATTTTAAAAATGCAATGCTGGAATTTTCTGGTCTTTCATGCCCTGTCACCACTGCAAGGATGGAGAATTTGGCGCTTCGTGAATGGCTGGAGAATTCCTCCCCATATACTTTATTCCTGTAACCTACATGACAGCATTAAATATATTCCATTTTTTTCTGCTCAATTTCGGGCAGCTTCCAATTAATTTCCCCTGAGGTTTAGTTTTGTTAGAACTTTCTCATGGGGTGTGGGTGCCATCCTTAATGACTCTTGAGAATAATTCGGATGAATATATAGGCCGGGCTAGCTGAAAGTGGCAGATTTTCTTCCTTGTCGGATATTAGTAAACTAGATGTGTTTTCACAATAAGCTAGTATTACTGACTTCTTCTTTTCAACTAATTAACAGAGTTTAAGTTCTACTTTTGCAGGCATGGTAGGGCTTGAACCAGGGTCTCTATCTTATTAACCTCATGACATTAACACTGCTTCCCCCTATTTTGTTTCTCAATCTGACCGACCAAAGCATTGCACCACCATCTGCTTTTAATAACTTCAATTGCACAGTACAGCAATTGCCATGTTGCAGGTACTAACCTTCAGCTTACTATCTAGTTTGGGGAATTGCTTTTCATTAAATCCAATGCAGACCATACTGCAGCAGCCTGTGAATTTATTTCCAATTTCATATTTCCTTCTAAGTGTCCAGTTTTTGCTGTTAGCAAGATTTACCAAGAGGGTGGATATATATCCACTCTCTCTAAAGTTACAGTTTGATGGTGGGCTTTTAGGAGGTCTTATGGCACAATGGTGATAGCTGTACCTTTAGGCCAGAAGTTCTGGGTTCAAGATGCACCTCAAGACTTGATGGCCCTGGTAAGTTTGGCCAGGCAGGTTGATCAGGGGCCTGTAAATCCTTCCAATATGGCAGGTGGTAAGAGTGTGAGAGCTTCCTGGTCGGCCACCGTGCAGTAGAAGGCAACAGCAAACCACTGCAATGCACTGCCAAGCATAATCATGGGCAATTAGGTTAAGATAGCAGTTTGAAATAATTTTTATTGCTGTGGCTACATAATTCATCTTTTATGGATTAAAAGATATGAATATGTGAATAATATTTAGATTTGATTTGATTTGAGTTGTTTGTGCACCATTTAATGACTTTGTGCATCTTCTAGTGAGAGCCTGAAAGGAAAAAGGGGACTCCCATAAAATATATTTAGAAGAATAGAATCCCTACAGATGCAGAAGGGGGCTATTTGGCCTATCGAGCCTGTACCGATAACAATCTCACCCAGGTCCTATCCTCATAACCTCGTGCATTTACCCTGCTAATCCTTCTGACACCAAGGGACAATCTACCATAGCCAATCAACTTAACTTGTGCTTCTTTGGTGTGTAGGAGGAAACTGGAACACTGGATGAACCCTCACAGACACAGGGAGAATATGCAAACTCCACACAGTGACCCAAGGCTGGAATTGAACCCCGGTCCCTGGCACTATTAGGCAGCAGTGCTAACCACTGTGCTGCCCTTATTTGCGATGTATTTACTCAGAATACTTTAAGATTTTATACTGCTGCTCCCCTTTCACAGGTGAAACATATGGACAATAAAAGCCAAAAATTAAATGAATATGGAAATTATTCTCATCAACAAACCAAACCAAATAACTTACCTTGATGGAGTCTCAAAAAGGTAAATTAAATCGATGTATGTGTCAAAATCTGGTCCTGTTCCACTAGGACTTCAATAATTTTAACTCATGTTGAAATACATAATGATTACTGTACATGTGACTCATTCTGTAGTGACCTTGTTTATCTGGCTAATTTGACTGTGATAAATGTGGTTGTACAAACAAGTTCTGACTGTGTAATACGCATGGGAGATCCCATTAATCTCCATATAAAATGTCTCCAGATTTCTCAATGATGTCAGTATTAGAGGGTCCTTAGAGTCCAATTTTGATCATGCAATGGCTCTTGAACTATAATTCTTACATAAAAAATTTCAAAAACACGGAACATAAAAAAAAAAGGCTAAAGAGTTCAATCTGCTGGACTGGAAAAAGAAACCACAGCCATCTGCAGGAATTTATCTATTAACCAACTGAAGGTCACTTTTAAAAAGATATAAAACAAACTCAAAATCTATAAATGATAGCTTTTAAACTGACCCTTTTGCTTTCATTGGAACAGGAGGAGGCCATTTATTCCATTGAATCATTTCTGCCCTCAAAGAACATGAGTTATTTCACTAACATAAAAATACCCCCCGTGCCTTTAAGAATACAAAACATGCTCTGAAACTACAGTATCAATTTCATGACAATCTCCATTGTTTTGAACACTGATCCTCAAATGTGTATTATCATGTTAAGAGTAACAGTTTCATTCCACATTCTGCAACATATTCTCATCGCCAGCTGTTCTGTAGTGGATCAATCAATTGTACTGTTTCACCAGTAAACCTCATTCTTAAAATCAAAAGTCATTAAGAATTGGTGTGTACTGCTAACACTCTGTCACTTTCCTTGACAGATTTCCCCCGGGTGCTCTGGTTTCCTGCCCCACTCCAAAGATGTGCGCGTTGGGTGGTTTGGTAAATTGCCCCTTATTGTCAGAGGGACTAGCTGGGTAATGGGGATAGGGCCTGGGTGGGATTGTTGTCAGTGCGGACACAATGGGCCGACTGGCCTCCTTCTGCACTATAAGGATTCTATGATAACAGCTACAAAAGTTGTCCAGTCTGACAATGTGAAGGAGCTGAGTTATGATGGTAAACTGATGCTGAAGCATCCAGTTAGTAAATGTATTTCTGTTGATGAGGATTTAGTTACGTGATATTTTCAGTCTCAACGGCTGGTATTTTCCAGTCCCACCAGCGGGCAGGATCAGAAGATCCCAAACAATTCTGTCAAATTCATCCTATTCTTCTTATCCTTTTATTCACCACTTAAATACCCTTACATTAGTTATACTAAGGTTAATATTATCTGACAAATTACTTATTCGTTCCAACATCCTGGCCTAATCCTATTATCACCAGTCTGGTTTTGGCTTGCCCACTACATTGGGGATTTTGCTGGCTTTGTGAAGTAATTCCAGAATTCTGCTTTAGCAGAACTTTGGTAAGTTGTTTGTTAATATATTTGACTGGATCTGGAACTGTACTGTATGACACAGATTACCATTAGATGGTTCTCCACAAAAAGAACGTTGACAACAAGCCAGATTTTTTTCAGATCACTCTATTTGAGGTGTGGTTCACAACTGATCTTATGACTCTTTTTCCATTAATGCAAGGATTCTGCAGTGTTCAACCCTCTTTCCCACTCAATTGCTTCATATAGAATCAGAGAAATTACAGTTCAGAAGGAGGCCGTCTAAACTATCAGATTTATGCTAGCTCTTGGGCTAGATTTACCTGTCTTGATCTGAATTCCCCACCCAAGAATTCTCCAATGTTGCTAAATATCATCTTGTTACATGATTTGCTGTAGATATCTTCCTGTGTTCTGTGACATAAGCCACTCCTGTAAGATCACTGACTGTGGTACTTCTATAGGAGTTGATTTTTGGAAGGAGTTGGTTAGAAAATGACAGGTATCAGCTTGTCATGTCCGTCGATCAGTGTGCCAAGCTGGGAACATAGCACGAGAGGCCAAAAATCTGATTCACGTTTACCATCAGATTGCCTGGATCTTCATATCATTAGTGATACCGGCACAGCTACCTCCCCTCTCCCAGATGCTTTCCCCCCCACACTGACGTGAATCACTACTGGTCTCCACCAGCGGAGACCAGGTTCCATGGCCATGCCAGAGGGAGGGAGGAGGGTGGTGGATTGGAAGCCAATTGGGAGCATGGCCAGGCAGTGCCCATTGGAAGTGCCCATGTGGCAGTGCCCACCTGGCATTGCAGAATGCACCTAAATGCTCTGAAGCTGGTTTCATAGGCGTGTGCAGACTCTGGCCCCACTCCAATCCTTGCACCCCCACCCGCTTCTGCGGGAAGCTCCCAACTGTCAAGAAAAGTGACAGAGTGTTAGAAGATTGCAGTGCGGAGCTCGATGAAAAGACCAGCATGGAGGTCTCCGTTTTCTTGCCGTTAGGATACTTGGAATTTTTGGAGGGAAATTTTCACCTGGTATGTCTGAAAAAAATCTCTGTAGTCTTCTGCAGTGTAATTAAATCTTTATTAATTACTGGAACTAGTTACACATGTACAGTAAAGGGTACAAGCTGTCTCCATGCTTAGGCCTATACACATGACTGCTTAACACCTGGGTCTGGAACATATCCCTTCTTACATCTGTGTGTAGAAGGTAGTGTACCTTCTCGCTCCCACATTGACCCTCTATGTGCCTTAAACTACACTCCCCCTCCCACCAGTCTTTATCCAATGTATTTGAAGTTTTACTACTTTACTTCATTTCATAAATTATCAGTCCCATACAGTTAAATTGTTATAGCATTATTACTATTACTATCCTAGGTCTGTTACTATATTATCAATAATACTATCTCTTCCATTAGAGTCCATGGATATAAAGGTTCATAATCTTTCCATATCTCACTTACAGTGCTGGTTCTTCATGTTGATCTGGTATCTGGTTATGCTTTCATTCTTTTCTTCTAGTTCTTCATGTTGTGCTACATTTTGTTGGTTCAGTTATTGCATCGATCGATGGTTGCTGCTAATCTGACTCATTTTTTTTAATGGGAGTGGACAAACATTTTTGTTCATCTCCTTCATGGTGCTTTTGCTTTCTCCATCAACATGTGATCTCCTCTGTGGCTGGGGAAGAGCATTTCTGTGATAAGCAGGCAGCTTAGTGGTCTATTCACCTCTGCTTTTCACTGTCTGCCATGGACAGCTGCAACCAGGTTCCAGCATCTCGTGGCTTTGGCACACTAGCAGGGAGGTTCAGTGAATACACAGTGGTTGCTGTGTTGACCTACTGTATCACTGTCGGGATAGGAAAGAGGCTTCTTGGGAATGCTAATCACTCTCATTTGCCCCGTCCATTGGAGACGTCATTGTTATCTCCTGGGTGGTACACTGGTCTGACCATTGAGGGGCTTCCAGGACCAGTAACGAGAATGGACAAACCTGGTCTGCAAAGACAGAGATGGTTCAGAACTGGAGTCCCAGTCAGGAACTCTTTTTTCTTTTGAGTACTTGGGAACATGCAGTTCTTTTGGTTAATGACAGTGGTTGTCTTGACATTATCTACCATCTTGAAGAGGTCCAAGGCTCAGCAGGCATCCCTGCTCAGGGTATAAAAAAAGTTGGTTATGGATGATGTACATCAGCTTGAAAATCTGCCTACCATTACACCTCAATGCTTCCAGGATCATACCAGTGTCTGGAGGTTTAATTCTTCTGAACCCGCTAAACCGTGCGTCCATTGTTCAAAGCCAGAAGTCTTTCAGCCATGGTTCTTTGTCCAACAGGACTTCCACGCTGATTCCTAAATCTAAGTTAAATTTCGTTTGGTAGCCATTGACAGCTCATATTACAAAATGAGCATGCCTTGTGTCTTCGGTGTTCGCAGTCTCAATCTCGTGGGCCATCCAAGTGTTTCAGGGTTCTTGCCTTGCAAGTTTGCCATACTGTCCATCCTGTTTAATTGAGAGCATTGGGCTGCTCTGACAAAACACTGATCTCACCTGAGAGAGTTCTTCACTCCACAATGCTGGCATTTTTGCTCTGCTGGCACACTTTTCTTGACTAAGAATATTCCTGTGTCTTTGTAGCCTGACCATCTGGACTAAGAGTTGGCCATTTTTTTTTACCTGCTTCCTTTAAGGTTGTCCTGTGTGTCTCACAAAGTTCTTTCTTTGTTACTATCTGTCTAACTATCTGGATTGCCAGGGTTAGATCTTCCTTTGCTTGTAGGAGGTCAGAGAGTACATCGTCTGTTACCACTACCACTATTCAGTCTCTGTTAAGTTCAGAATTTAATTCTCTGTGTTCACAACCTTCTGGCATCCTGTGCAGATCACTGAATTGTGAACTAATTATATCTCCTGGCAGTTGGACTCTTTTTGAATTTGAGTATTTTGTTGCTTCTTAGGCTGAAATAAATATCAAATGATTGTAATACCTCTTTGAATCTTGCAGATGATTCATGAATTCCTTGTCTTACAATGATGTCATCTATAATCATGTCTGTAGGGTAAATCATTGTGTTCACCAGCTCCTTTAAGCTTTATTTAAACCTGAAGTGATGCTGTACCTTAACAATCTTTTCCTCCAAAGGCCTCAATTTTGAGATTGGTCTGGGCCATAGTTTAGTCCAAACTGATTTGGAAGTGTGGAATTATTCCTATGTTTAAACAAAAACTTTTAAGAAGTGCAGGCGTAGCTTCAATAGTTGTCTGAATTTCAAGATAGCATCACCATTCCCTCAGACACAACAGGATTTCCTGTGTTTGCTAGTTTTGGCAGACTCTGAAAAATGGCATTCCTCTTAAAATAAATTTAACAATGGCTGCCTGTCTTCTTCTTTTATTCAATGGTTTACTTTGTAAACTGTCGTGTCAGTCAAATTGGAGCTTCTGCTTGTTTAAAATTGAGCTGGGCAGTTGTGATGTACCTAAAATATTTAACTAATTATCCTCTTCTTTCAGACAAGGTCAGAGGCCAGGTGTTCAGTCTCCGACGTGGGCACTAAGTTTTACTGATGGGGTTTCTCACAAGTGACACAAGGAATTTTCAGGATTTGCTGCAACCTGAAATTTTAAAAGATTTAGCTCACCTTTGAAGATTTTGTTGACCCTGTACTCTGAAGTTGGACTTCCAGAGGATTTTCAAAGGAGTCGTCTGCTGTAGCAAGGAGTTTAAATGTCTGCTTTCAGCTTCCAGTCCTTTCTCTAGTAACTGGTAATTTCCCCTCTGCCTCTTTAAGAGCTTCCTTTCAAGTCAGAATGCTTTGTTGAATGTTTCTAAGTCTTCCCCTGCATTTCAGTGTGGTTCTGGGTT
The DNA here is from genome assembly GCF_965287045.1 of Carcharhinus amblyrhynchos. Taxonomy (NCBI): domain Eukaryota; kingdom Metazoa; phylum Chordata; class Chondrichthyes; order Carcharhiniformes; family Carcharhinidae; genus Carcharhinus; species Carcharhinus amblyrhynchos. The sequence goes on along the minus strand of NC_137335.1, from coordinate 40,699,275 downwards.
ATTAATTCCATTCCTGCCACCATGTTGGGAGGGCGTTGGTTACAGAATGTTATGTCTTAAAGAAGTCTGTATTCTCTTCTGTAGTTAACAGAAGCTTCATTAGTTACTAGAACTATTGACACATATGCAGTAAAGGTTGCAAGCTAGGAGCTGCCTATACATAAGAACATAAGAACGTAAGAAATAGGAGCAGGAGTAGGCCATCCAGCCCTTCGAGCCTGCCCCGCCATTCAATAAGATCATGGCTGATCTGTCGCTGCTCAGTTCCACTTTCCCGCCCTCTCCCCATAACCCTTAATCCCTTCTCCTATCAAAAACCCATCAACCCGCGTCTTAAAAATATTTAGCGAGGCAGCCTCCACCACTTCAACGGGCAGAGAATTCCAGAGATTCACCACCCTTTGAGTGAAGAAGTTCCTCCTCAACTCCGTTCTAAACCGCCCCCCTTTTATCTTGAGGCTGTGCCCCCTAGTCCTATTGTCTTTTTTGAGCGGGAAGAGTCTTTCCACCTCTATCCTATCCAACCCATTCATCATCTTATACGTCTCAATGAGATCTCCTCTCATTCTTCTGAACTCTAACAAGTACAAGCCCAGTTTATTCAGCCTCTCCTCATAGCTCAACCCCCTCAACTCCGGTATCAGTCTAGTAAACCTCCTCTGCACTCCCTGTCTCTGCTCAACACCATACTGACTCTGGGCCTGAGTCAAATGCCTTCATACATCACTGTGTGGGTGGTACTGTATTTGTCCTACATTAATCCAGACCCGTATACTACAGTTGACACCAATTACACAATGACATAACCCAAGATCTAACCTAAGGTGTGACATGTATTAGTTTGTGACATGAACTGAATATTTCTGTCTTTCATAAATTTACATCTTGAATCTCTTTGAAATGGATCATGGAGACATTGATACGAATAGATAACTTGCTTTATCTAACAGTACTGAATTAACATATGCTACAGTCTTGATACATTACCTCCCCTGCCACCTTAATGCCTTTTAAATAGCCACTTAATTTAATTATTTATTATTTATGGTGTTTTTTATATATTTTATGAACTTCACCATCAAGTTGTGTATTGTTTAAAACCCTAGGGATAGAGTAGTGCTTCCCCACATAGCAGATTGTCACCAAACAGATAGCACCTTTCTCTGCAGTGGATAATAATCAGTTCTAACGGAAGATAAAGATAGAAAAAGCACGGGGAAACAAACACCTCCTTCCCTCTCTTCATCAAATTCCAAGTTGACATTCCGCTTTCTTCTGGCACTTGGTTTGCTTTGCTGTATCATCTGAACTGAATTTATGGAAAACTGAACTTGGACTACAGTAACCAGATTAAACCAGTTAACTAATAAACTACTCAGCTCCCCCAGCTGAGGGAGAGTTTATCCTGTCCAAACTGCTCAAAAGAATTTAGCATGTTTTCACAATACTTCCCAGTCACTGCTAATTTAGAGATGAGATTAGATTTAAAGAGCACCAATTTAAGGGCAAGTTTAGTACTTTTAAACTCCACCACTTACCAAACTCCAAGCTTGTATTCAGCTTTCTTGTTTCATTATGTTTGACTAGGTTAATGGTAGGTGGACTCTCTAGTTTCATTTCTTTAAAACTTTGTAATGGTTTGATATAACCGAGTAGCTGGCCAGGTCATTGTAGAGGGGAATTAAAAGTCAACCACATTGCTGTGAGTCTGAAGTCACATGTTAGGGCCACACCAGATAAGGACACTGATTTCCTTCTCTTAAGGGAACTGGTGAACGAGATGACTTTTTACAACAATCAGCAATGGTTTTATTATTCAGACTAAGCTTTCAACTCCAGATGTATTAATTGAATTTTAAATCCCACCAGCTGCCAATATGGGATTTGAATCCATGTCTCCCAGAACATTAGCCTGGACCTCTAGATTATTAATTACCCTCCCTATATACAATAAACAAATTTAGTATTAAGTAAAAGATTGGTGTCTGGTTTCCAGCTTCACCATCTGGCTCTCAGAAGTTAAACATGGTGTCGGAGGATAGTTGTAAAAGTAAATAGAAACTAGGAATTTTTTTTTCTCAGATAGGAGATTGCAATCTGTGCTGTGTTTTTGAAGAATGGCTCAAAGCAAATGTAATTTTTTTAGGGAATGATTGCCTACCAATGTTCTCTGAATGTGAGCCTCATGACTTGCGGAGAAAAATAATGTGGATATGTGGACATAGGTTGTGTCCTTAACAAAGTACCATGCCAAGAAGGCATGAAGATAAATGTATGCATCTATATGATCCTGGCTTCTTTAATGGGCAAAAACCTTACACTGATTGAAGCTGTAACTGGCTGCAACTCACACAAAAGGGATTTCTAGCCTTCAGAAAACTACAACAATCTCTAAAGATGGCTGACTTCATTTGATTAGGTTTGCCTGGGTTGCTGCTAGTTGTAGTGAACTAGATGCATAAGTCAAATTTCAAGGAAATGCACAAAGGCTCTTTTCATTTCTAAGGCAGGCTCTGGCCATTGGGACTTAACCATCTATGAAGATAAAGGAATTTGAAATCTCTGATAAACGTATTAGTGGATGAAATATTAACCATCTTAAGAATCCAGACCAGGAACCAGGAATATACATCTTCTGTCAAAACCAAGGGGAAGAAGTAGGAGTTATGCCAAATGACCACACCCCTGCCACCCCCCCACCCCAACCCCACCATGCTGGAGGTCAAGTCTGACAAATCTGTTCAAGTTCTTTGAAAAGGTAACAAGGAAGTTAGATAAAGGAGAACCACTGGATGTGATTTATTTAGATTTGCAAAAGGCCTTTGCCAAGGTGGCACATTGGAGACTATTAAATAAGTTAAGTACCCATTGTGTTAAGGGCAAGATCCTGGCATGGATAGGGGATTGGCTGACTGGCAGAAGGCAGAGAGTGGGGATAAAAGGGGTATTTTTCAGGATGGCAGCCGGTGACTAGTGGTGTGCCTCAGAGGTTGGTGCTGGGACCACAACTTTTCACAATATACATTCACGATTTGGAGGAAGGAACTGAAATCATCGTTGCTAAGTTTGCAGATGATACCAAGTTATGTAGAGAGACAGGTAGTATTGAGGAAATGGTTGGGGGGGCCTGCAGAAAGACTTGGACAGGTTAGGAGAGTGGGCAAAGAAGTGGCAGATGGAATACAACGTGGAAAAGTGTGAGATTATGCACTTTAGAAGGAGGCATGGAGGCACAGACTATTTTCTAAATGGAAAATGCTTAGGAAATCAGAAACACAAAGGGACTTGGGAGTCATTGTTCAAGATTCCCTAAAGGTTAATGTGCAGGTTCAGTCGGCAGTTAGGAAGGCAAATGTAATACGTGCCATAGAACTTGGAGGATGAAGATAGTAATAACGATCAGTCTGACAAGATTCATTCTAGCAATTAGTGTATTAGTCATGGATTCATTTAACTGTGCCATGTTATATAGTAGTTGCACCTCAATAGAGTGTGGAACAGATTAGTTAAAACTTATTTAGATTTATGTAGTAGTAGGGATTGTACTAAGTTCAGGGAGTTTGGAAAGTCTATTTGTTTCAAGTTTGAGGATGATAGCATACTGAGGTTACTAAAAAAAGTAGCAATTTCATGCAAAATAGCTTTGTAAGATACTTTATTCATACGTAGCTTGTAATGTCCTAACTATGTTAGGGATTGTGTATTTTAAAAAGGAAAAAAAGATGTGGTTTGCCCATGTAGATTCAAACTACAACAATGGATTTATAATAGGGGCTGTTGCTTGTACAGAGCAGAAAATAAGGCAGGAGTCTGTGAAACAGCCCAAATACATCACCATCAAAAGATGTGACCGGCTTTTAAAGCAGTCATGCAACCACTTAAATATGTAACATAGCCTCAAGTGAGATATCCTTGCTATTGAGCAAGCCTTCCATGAGTAAAACACAAATGAAACTGGACATCAAACTTGATTAGCAATTGATTTTAGAAAGTGGATTTGCAGTTTACCTAATCAGTGCATTATTGGACTTCCTTAACAACGTTTGACATTTCCAGTCAGAATGTTAAAGTGTTAATGGCATCAGGTGAAAAGAATCTGACAGAAATAAACAAAGTGTCTTAAAGTTGCACAGACTATTCCCTCACATTTTTTCTCACTGACTAGTAATCGGACTGGAGAATCGCTTCCCACATGCAGAAAATTTAATCAGTCTTTTTCTAGCAACAATGTGCCAAAACCCTTTTGACTTTTAAAGCTGGTGTGTTAACAGTTGGATGAATTAATAAATCCCTTGGTTGATACAAGGTTCAATGAAGAGAATAGTGGAAAATGTGGTGCATTTTAAAAGTATCGGAGGATGCCACCATGTCCCATTGTAAGTTTTAACTTGGCACAAAACCACAATGAAGTAGTAGCCATGGATTTAAAAGTGTGGGGGAAAGAAAGAGACATTTTGATTTTGCACTTTATAGAAATGGGTAAGCAGTTTCAGTCTTTCCACAATAAGGCACGGTAAGGACAAAAGGGTGATGAGGCACCAACATATAACATATTTAAGTATGTTTACAGCAACGAGGCACAGAATACCATAGATCAGAGACTTGATGGTAATGGGCAGAGTCTTACTGATGAATATCATATCCAAAGGACAACTGACTAGAGCAGGTACTCAGATGACATTTATACTTGAAGAGTCCAGAGAATGAGAAATTCAACTGTTGTAGGGAGAGAAAGAAAGCTACTGGATAGTTCAAACATTGGTTAAATGTCTAACATGATGTACAAGAAGATCTGTGGATTGGCAGAATGAGGAGAAGTAGTGGAAAGTAAGAAAATGTTGTGCGAGTTCTCATATTGGAACTGGAAGTGAGTCTTGAGCTAGAAAATAATCACATAACGGCCATAGAATCTCTCATCATGAGAAGGAGAGATACTGTTGTAGTGGTCCAGAAAGACATTGAAGTGAAAATAAAGGCTGTACCTTGATTACATTATGTAATAGGACACAACTTCAGAAGAATCCACAAACAGTGGTAGAAATAGAAGCCCTTATTACTGGGAAGTTTTGACAGCTGCCAAAAAATTAGAAAATAAATTACTAAGCGAGGCAAAACAAAGGCACATCATCTCAGAAGAGTCAGCAAATGGGATTCTCAGCAGCAAGATCACACTTCCCCACTTTCCTTACCCTCACTAGTGTCATAGTGACATTCCTGCCCACAAAGGACAGGAACCTCATATCAATCCGTTAAAATGTATTTAAAATGTTATAAAAAGGGCCCATATGCCCTGAATATTCAAATTGTCGGTGAGGTTCAAAACAGCCTTAAGAAGATGGGCAACAGTCGAAGGGTTCCTACTGGGGGCGCCAAGATCACTATAATCCTGGGAGGGGTTTTGGGGTGTGATGGGGGAAGGGGGCAGGCCTGGTCACTGCCTGTGGCATCAACTGGCATTGCTAGCATGTTCCAACCTGTGCCAGGGATGCGGCAGCCACGAGGGGCAACAGATATTGTGGGGGAATGGGTATTGAAGAGGGAGAACAAGCAGTGTGAGGGGATAGCGAAGGCAATATTGCTGTGGTGGTTGTGTGGGGGCCAGGATGAGAACCCCCAATAATCCCCCCATGCGCTTGCAGGGGAGAACCCTTGATACCTTTGTGGTGTCATGGGTGTGTGTGTATGTGTATATATATATATATATATAGGGGTGTTGGGTTATTTTAAGGTCAGTTCTGATCAGGGCACCCTTTAAAAGAGGACACGTCAAACTCTATCGAGCTGTACTTGGTGGCTTTATCAGGCCAGACCTCCCCTGCCAGACAGACAGCGTCAATGACACTCCTTGATTTTTTTAGTCAGAGTGCCAGAATATCCAGTTTGAAAATTTGGCAATACATTTGGAGAGATACACACTGGTTTTCAGTCAGAACCTGACACAAGACATATCATGGGGAAATTCTGCGGGAAGAAATTTAGTAACTACTCAGAAATACCAGGTAGAGGACAGCCAGCCTTATCGCATAAATGGACAGATACAGGAAAAGCCCTCCCCGATGGGATCTATGAGGCCAAAGAGAAACTAGTGGCTTGGGGTCTCAAAAGGCAACTTGGAGTTCAGGATGTTAGAATGGACTCCTTCATGGTGGGAAAAGTAATTCTGAAAATTATCTTAGCTCTGTTGATCATATATTTGTGGGAATTTGGGTCAATTAATATAAAAGCTGCTTTTTTGCAGAGAGAAAATTTTCAGAGAAAAGTTTCTGAAATCACCTAAAGAGGCAATTGATGTAGAAGTGAATCTTTGGAAATGAAACAAATGTGCTTATGGATTGAATGATACATCGAGAGTATGATATTTCTTGGTTAGGTCGGTCTTGCTAAAAGTAGATTACATTCAGCTGACAGCATCCAGCAATGGTCTAAAAGGTACCGCAAAGGGAAACTCTTTATCATGCTTGCTGATGATTTCCTATGGGGTGGTTCTGTGGAATTTGAGCAACTTATTATAATGAGATTAAAGATTGGAAGTCAGGCTTTGGGGTCCTTTACATATGTAGGTTTATACATTAAGCATACGAGGTCTGGGGTAACTTTGAATCAACAATCTTATCGAGTGAATATCCCTGTTAACTCTGCTAGGTCACTACAGATAGATGGTGTTACATCTAAAGAAGAAGCAGAGCAGTTAAGAAGCTTGATTGGGTTGGGAACTCAGCTAAAATCAGCTAGTTTCGATGTACTACAACTGAGGAGTATGATGAAACATGTTAAGTTCAGTTGAAGAGGTTGTAAAGGCAGATAAAACATCTTAGAAATTAAATACAGAGTAATGTGTACTCAAATTTCCAGATCTGGGGGGAACCCAAAAGACATGAAATTAGTCATTTTCAGTGATGCTTCTCATGCCAATCTTAATAGGCATTTGAGTACCACTGGTTTGAGAATATTATTGGTGGGGAAAATGGGAAATGTTGTTCTTGGCTTGGCAAGCTAAGAAGGTAAAAAGTGTGGTTAAAAGTATTCTTGCTGTGGAAACACTGGCCTTTTCAGAAGAGACAGCTATGGGGTTTTACTTGTCAAATATATTAGGAGAAATTCTATACAAGGGGTGTTCTGAGACTAGTTTGCCCATTGAAGGTTACATAAATAATAGCTAACTGTGGAATAATCCAGAATCAACAAAAATTGTGACTGACAGAAGGTTAAGGATTGACATCGCTAGTGTAAAAGAAATGCTAGAAAGAAAAAAATCCCTAAGATTAAATGGGTTCATGCAAGTCAATTGCTGGATTGCCTTACAAAATGCCTGCTTGCACAAAGGAGCTATTAGCAGTCTGGAAGAGAGGTGTATTGAATTATGATGTGATGTCCAGTATATCATTTGATTATTTCTCTTGTTTTTAATATTGTTTGTATGCTGCTTGGCTTCCATTTAAAGAAAAGAGGGGAATTTGTTAATGTCATGTTAGTTGTGTTGTTAATGTTAAGGATATACAGGCGGAGGGCACTGATTGGTCAGGTAGCTTGAGCATATATAAAGAAAGACTTGCATTAGGCAGACATTTGTGATCTTACATACTGTAAATTTAGGTAAAATATTGATGTCTTTTTTTTACATCACATTCTGGGTATCAGAAGTTTAACAATAAGCTCCCCTCAACTGTTATGCTGTGCAGATTTTTAGGAGCAGCTTCCTTGCTGAACCTTCCATATCTCACTGAACTATACCTGAAAATTATGGTTTCCAGCAACCTATTCACCCTAGCAAGAATTCCAGTTAGAAGATTTAGTGCAGCCTTCTCTCTTGATGCTGGCCAGTTTTAGACTTTCTCAAGCTCATTTTGTGTTCAATTCAAAAAGATTTTGTGAATTTCCCCTAAACCCACAAGAAGTTGTTGCACATTGAATACAATACCCAAGAGCCACATAAATACCGAGAGTTGATTTTACAATGACACAAGCAAGCATTCATCAGGATTGCATAGCAAGAAATTACCAGCACATTTCCCACAGCTTCCTGTCCAATAACTTAACAGATTGGATGGGAAGACTCCATTTAGCCCCATTTTGTGAAATTGTTACAGTTTACAATTGTCCCTTCAGTGAAGAGGTGCTTTATGATGCTTGCAGTACTCTTCTGGTTGAAGAACTGTGGAAATAAAAATCATATTTCTGAAGTTTTACATTACAAGGTGTTTGGGGAGTTGAACAATAATGTGGAGAATTTGTGAATGGCTTGTAGTAGCCAAAAGGAAAGATTGGCAAGATGTTTTAGCACAGAACGTGTAGTATGCTACCAGATGTTGTGGTGTCTTCTAGTGCAGTGAGCAGCATCCCTGCTTCTAAGTCAGAAACTCCAGGTCAAGGAAAGTGCGTTCTTGATACAGCCAAACAGCTTGATTATCTGAAACCAAAAGAGAAAATGCTAGAAAATCTCAGCAAGTCTGACAGCACCTGTGAAGGAGAGAAAGGAACTGACGTTTCAAGTCCAGATGATCCTATGTCAAAGCTAAAAGGCATAGTAAGTGGGAGATATTTATACTCCCACTTGCTATGCCATTTAGCTTTGACAAAGGGTCACCTGGGCTCGAAACGTCAGCTCTTTTCTCTTCTGACAGAAGCTGCCAGACTTGCTGAGATTTTCTAGCATTTTCTCTTTTGGTTTCAGATAATCAAGCTGTTTGGCTGTATCAAGAATGCACTTTGGTTCTTTTGAGTTCAGATTCCAGCATCTGCAGTAATGTGCTTTTATCCAGCTTGATTATCTACCTGCAAACCCTTCCAGCACATGCTGATGGCAGGTGGTACGAGTGGGAGACATCAGCCTCTGTCATCACTATTCATAACTCAAGATTACAACATAAATGTAGAAGTACCTGTTAGCACAGTGGTGAATTACTATTGGCCACACTTCCTTTCAATACTATGGGTACAAGAGCAGGTCAAAGGCTACATCTGTGGTAACTTCCTGCCTCCCCAAAGCCTGTCCATCACCTGCATGGCACAAGTTAGGAATGAGATGGAATACCCTCCACTTGGCTGAATAAGTGCAGCTCCAACAAAACTCCAGAAGTCTGAACTAAGACAAAGCAGCCCATTAACTGGCACCCTATCCATCAGCTTCAACATTCATTCCCTCCACCATCATTGCACAGTGGTAACATTGTGTACCATCGATAAGAGACACGGCAGCAATTCGCCAAGCATGCTTTGACAACATCTTCCAAACCTGCAACCTCTTCTGCTTAGAAGGACCAAGGGTGGAAGATGCATGAGAACATTGCCACCTGTGAGTTCCCTCCTAAGGCACACACCACCCTAACTTGGTGCTATATTGCCATTCCTTCATTGTCATTGGGTCAAAGTCCTGGGATTTTCTTCCTAATAGTACTGTGGGTGTATTTACACCACATGGACTGCAGCAGTTCAAGTAGGTGGCTCATCTCCACCTTCTCAAAGGCAATGAGGGATAGGCAAAAAATGCTGGCCTTGCAGTGATGCTCACATCTTATGAAAGATTCGATGAAAATTATTCAGCCTCTTGAGCATGTTCCATTATTCAGTGAGATCATGGCTGATCAGTGATGTAACTCCATTTATCCACCTGAACTCCAAATCCCATACCTTTAGTTAATAAATTGATCCAGCATCAATTGCCATTTGTAGGAGAGAGTTCCAAACTTCTATCACCCTATACATGGGTAAGTATTTCCTAATTTCACTTCTGAAAGGTCTGGTTCTAATTTGTTGTCTGTTCTCCATATGTTACTAACTGACTACAGTTTAAAGGTATTTCATTGGTTGTATAGCACTTTAGGATATCCTGTGTACATGAAAGATGGTATACATATACAAGTCTATTTTTTCTAAGGCTTTGACATCCTTCCAAAAGTGTTGAGCCCAGGATTGGGCACAATGACCCAGCTGGAATCCATTCAGTGTTTTATAAAGATTTAACATAATCGCTTTGTATTTTACTCACTGCCTCTATTTATAAAACCAAGAATCTTATGCACTTATTTGAACAATCTTCTCAACTTGTCTTGCCCACCTTGTATACCTGATGTGGAAGGAGAATTTTTTGCATTTTCAGCTAATCATGGTGGTGCACCAAAACACTAAGGGGGGAGTTCTTCCATCACACCCGCCCGCCACGGGAATCACAGTGATTGGGGTAGGGGTGCAGGGAGTGGATCATGCAAAAGTCCGTTGACTTGGGGCGGGATTTTCCAGTTTTGGGTGAGCATGAGCAGAAAATTTTGCCCTGAGTTTTTAATGCACATGATTGAACGCAGCTTCAGTGCTGTTTTGAAATAAAGATCCTCCTTCGGTTTTGATTTTCCTACTTCTTGAATTCTGCACTTCAAAAGCAGCTTTTATCCTTGGACTCCTTCTTTATTGCCTCTAATCTTACATCAGCAAAAACAGATTCAGGCGTGAATCTGAATTTAAAAGCACCGTTTCTCATAAGCTAGGTTTTCGTTGAGGTCCTATTTGTAAAAAAAAATCCCCTATATTTTTCCTGATTCTCTTCAGAGATTCCTGGGGCCAACTGTAGCCAACAGATTGTGTGAACTGCTTCCAGGCCTTCAGCAGAGCTGTGGTCAGATGCTCCAAGATGAGTGAGGGTCTCTCAGTGACCCTCCCACCTTACAGACCCAAGACTGGAAATCAATTGCACAGAGATTGTAGGTTCAGACGTAGATCTCAATAGCTTGCCTCAGATGCATCTCAACAGGATTTCTTGCAGATCAATGATTTTCTTATTCATTTGTGGGACGTAGGCATTGCTGGCTGGCCAGCATTTATTGTAAAAAGTCTGACAACACCAGGTTTTAGTCCAACCGATTTATTTGATAGTAAACTCACAAGCTTTCGAGGGGACTCCCTCTTCGTCAGGTGAATGGAGAGTTCTGGCCTCGGACAAAGCATATAAAGCTGTGCTTTATATGCTCTGTCCGAGGCCAGAACTTTCCATTCACCTGACGAAGAGGGAGTCCCCTCGAAAGCTTGTGAGTTTACTATCAAATAAATCGGGTGGACTAAAACCTGGTGTTGTCAGACTTTTTATTGTGTTTACCCCAGTCCAACGTCGGCACATCCACATCAGCATTTATTGCCCATCCCTAGTTGCTCTTTTCCAGAGAGTAGTTGAGAGCCAACCACATTGCTGTGGCTTTGGAGCCACATGTAGACCAGACCAGGTAAGGACAGCAGATTTCCTTCCCTAAAAGACATTAGTGAACCAAACAGATTTTTCCGACAATTGAGAATGGTTTCATGGTCATCAGTAGATTCTTAGTTCCAGATTTTTCTTACTGAATTCAAATTCCTACCAACTGCCAAGGCAGGATTCAAACCTGGGTCCCCAAAACATTAGCTGAATTTCCAGATTAATAGTCTAGCAATAAGACCACCAGACCATCGCCTCACCTGTTGTTTCTTTATAGTGTTTATGTGGAACTATTCGTTATATTAAAATATGCAATACTATAATATTGTTTGGAAAAATGTAGGAAACATTTAGAAGGAAATGAAAAGTGACATTGACCGACTTGCCCATTTGAATTTTGTATTCTCCCAGCGACACACAGAACATCAAGTGCTTTGAATTTCCTGATTGGCAAGAGGGAACATGAAGTAACTCAAGGCCTCCCAAGTCAATATGAATTAAAATGAGAGGAGAAAAACCCAATTAAAAGTCACTCCAATGACCGTGGAAATGCAAAACAAACGTAGTTTGTATTCTAACGATGAAATCTTTTGCTTTTATAACAGAGGAAAATATTTTAAAATTATACAATTCAACGGAATGTTTTTGGAAGCAAGTGCAAGCAACATTATCATTAATGTCTTTTTTCACAAGCACACAATTGTAATCAAATTGCTAAACCGCTGTCTTACCTATGCACTGGTTTTGTTCATTAAGCATAAATCCATGCGGACATCGACGCTGCGGGTAACGAGGGAGGATTGGATATGACCGTCGAGTGGGAACAGGAACATGACCAGGAACCAAAGGAGAAGCCGTTGTCACATTATTCAGGAAAACGACAGCTGTCTTAGGCAGGCATAAGTATCCTCCGTAATGGTTTATACATTTCATTTCTCCTTTGCAAGCACCTGGGATGGTTTCACATTCATCAATATCTGATAACCAAAAAAAATTTACTTAACCCATGTCACAGATCCTGTATTCAGAAAAGTCAACAAATGAGCCTGATTTTGCTGGCATACCCTGATAGTTAGAATTCTTCCCTCACACTGAGGTGTGAAAGCATTTTTCCTACAAAAGGCTTGAAACATGAGCTGATGACAGCACAGCTAAAGGTAGCTTGGACCTGAGTGTAGGTGGGACCACAAACGGAACGTATGTGTGAAGGTGCAAGAAATCAACGTGATTCTAAATTAATACTTTGTGCCTGTGCTTTCAGAAATTTAAGGCACTCCTTAGTCAATGTGATTAAAGGTTCAAGAAATAAACAATGGCGGGATTGAGAAAGAAATTTAATTCAATGTCAAATCAGGTAGAGAAAGAGAAACGTAGAAAAATTTCTGACAGAGAAGGTGCACTATGCTTGTGCTGAATGAAAAAGAGTTATGCAGCCTCGTTTCTCTTTCCACGTCTTGATCTGTATCTGAGTAGGTCCCAACACATGCTTCTAGTAGTGTGATGACCAGAACTCTATGCAGTACTCTAGCTGTGGCATGAATAGTGTTTTATAGAGCTCTAGAATAACCTCTATATTCTTATATTTCATGCCTTCATTAATAATGCTAAATTCTCCCTCGGTGTACCCAAACAGGTGCCGGAGTGTGGCGACTAGGGGATTTTCACAGTAGCTTCATTGCAGCGTTAATATAAGCCTACTTCTGAAAAGAATTAAAAAAAACTTAAACTTATAATGAAAGTATCTTGTGTGTTTTCTTTGCCATTTTATCAACCTGTCCTGCTACATTCAGCGATCTGTGGACATGCACTCCAATGCTTCTTAGTAAGTGCCATTTATTGTGCAGACTGGCGCAGTCCAAGGTCCAGGACTATGTGCTGAAGCACTCAAACTTGGGACAACTGCTGGCAGGACGCAATGGGGAAAGGCCACCGTGTATGGCCTTTCAGCCAATGTACATCGAGGGGTTAGTAAATTGGTAAACCCCCTTGAACTGCGTGTGTATTTGAAGCACTGCAGAATGCAACATAATCAATATATACATAGTTTGTAAAGAATGTGTAATGAAAGTGTTGAAATATATGCAATGTTCTCATTACTGAACTGAAGCATCTCAGAATGAACTTTGATCTCTGGAGGAAATGTAAATATCATCTAACTTTACTGTTATAATAATTGGAAATGTTTTGTCATACATCTTTCAGATTTTGTATGAAGTATATTTTTGCCAGATTAAAAAAAAAACTGCCCCATTAATGAAGCCCAGGATGTTGTTTGCTTTATTAACTGTCCTACCATTTTCAATGACTTGTGCACGCATACATTCAGGTCCCTCTGCTCCTGCACCCACTTTAAAATTACATTGAAGAATGTAGAGAAACATATCAAAATGAATCACTTCCAACTTTTCTGCATTAAATTAATCAGCTACTTGTCTGCCCATTCTACCAGTCTATGTCCCTTTGAATTTCTATACTGTCCTCCTAACAATGTTTCCAAGTTTTGTATTGATTGCAAATTTTCAAAATTATGTCCTGTACACCAAGGTCTAAATGACCAACATATGCCAGGAAGAGGAGGGGTCCTAACACTAGCTCCTAGGGAACGGCACGGTGGCACGCCATTAGCACTGCTGCCTCACAGCGCCAGGGGCCCGGGTTCATAAACTGTCACACTTGCAAACCGTCACACTTGCAAACCGTGCCAACGTTACATCACATTGGTGCAGTTTACATCAGGTTAACCCAGATGTGAACCTGTCATAGGGATCTCCCCAAGGATCTGAAGGTAATTATAGCCCCCGGGAGAGGGACTAGGCAGTGCCCTGGCAATGTCTCCTGCCACCAACCCTTGGCCCCAGTTGGCACTGCCAGGTTGGCACCATGCCCCGTCAACCTGGCAAGCCAGCCTGGCAATGCCAGCATGCCAGGGAGCAGTGCCAGGGCAGACACCCATGGGAGCCTCATGGGGAAGGAGGAGGATTAACTTCCTTGTGGTGATCAGGAGCAGACATGGGAGCTCCATGGATGTCATTGATGGCTGTGTGGGTAAAGGGTCCAGTGTTTGGATAAAAGGGGATGGGCTGCTGGCACTGAATGTTGGGGGTGAATGCTGGCTCTGATTTGTGGGGTGGGAGGTTAATGTCGGCTGCATTCAGGGGGGTTGGGGGGAGGTGTAGGTGGAGTGTTGTGGGGGGGGGGGGTGGTGTTGCTGGGCTTATCTTTACAGCCTTTTTTGAATAGGGGTGTATAGTTTGCAATTTTACAGTCCTCTAGCACCAGCCCAGAGTCTAATGAAGATTAGAAATTAGAAGGCCAGTGCCTTCAAAAGTTTGAGCGTATGCAGGAAATTTTTTTAGTCAGTTCAAAACAAACTGGGACTTCAGATTAGGACATACAACTCTTTAGGACATTAGAAAGTGGGCTGATGTTAAAAAGAAAACTAGGAAAGCAAAGACAGGCATGGAAAAATATCGTCAAGTGCAATCAAGGAAAACCCAAAGACATTTCAGGATATGTAAAGACCAAGAAGATTACTAAGAAGGAGTAGGACTAGTCAGGGATCACAAATGAACTTGTGTGTGGAGGTGCAAGAAATCAGCATGATTCTAAATGAATACTTTGTGCCTGTGCCTTCAAAAATTCAAGCGTACATAGGGAATGTTTTAGCCAGTTCATAACAAGCCTGTTATCACTTCTTGCTCTTTAATCCTCCACTTCTGCTTCTGTCTCCAATCATACCAGTGTCCTCTTGCTCTCTCTCTCTCTCGCTCCCTGGGCTCTCACCTTACTGAGATCTCTGTAATGTGAGATCCTATCAGGAGCCTTGGTAAAGTCCTGGGGGGAGGGGGGGGGCAATTCTCCCAAAAACATTCTAGGTGTCATAACCACAAAGAATTCCATTCCCACTTCACTCAGTATCCTTGAATACATCTCATCCAGTCCTGGTCTTGTCAACTTTAAGTACAAGTAACCTATCCAATACCACCTCCCTATTAATGGATAGGCTGAATTATGTCCACTTTCGCCATGATCTGTGCAGCATCATCTTCCTCAGTAAAGACAGATACAAACTGTATATTTAAATCACATAACCATCCCCCTGCCTCCATGCTTAAACCCCATTTATAAGTATTTCAAGTTTATTTCTTAGTGTCGCAAGTAGCCTTACATTAACACTGCAATGAAGTTACTTGAATACTAGTTGGAGAGCAAGATGTACTCAGGGCACTTCTGCACTGCCTGCCTGTTTCTTCTAGACTGTCTGATGATCATTCTTTTTCTCCCTACATACTCTTAAGCTGCAAGGTGAGCACATCTATAAACCTGCTATGCACAAAATGACAATAGCTGTTGTTTAAGTTCTAAAGCCCAGAGTTTGAGCTGCTGAAGCCGACAACCATTCATGCATCAGGTGTCACCCAGACACAGGATGCATCTTAGAATTCCCACGTGGCACAGGATGTGCATTTAAGAGTTTGAAGCTGCTCTGCCATTCTATTAGATAATAAAACTTTCTACTATAAAAAACGCACCAGCTGCTCACTTCCCTTCTGCTTAATTTTCATTATCTAACAAAAATATGTTTTAATTTACCAGCTCCTAGTGCTAACTCCCTAGATTTAGGCAAAGAAAAATAAATCTCCAATACTCACCAACCAATCAACTCACAACCTTCCTGTGATATTACATTTTGACTTTTCTTCTCACTTTTTCAAACTAGAGTGTGCTGCCAATCCACTGCTGCTGTTTCTTCTCTTCTCCAATCATGTCTCTGCTCTTCTGCTGCTCTCTCTCTTCCTCTTTTTCACTTTTGCCCTCTACTCCTGTTTCTGTCTCCAAACAAGTCTGCACTGTTCTCTTGCTCTTACTCTCTCTTTTTCTCTTTTATCATCCACTTCTGCTTCTGTCTCCAATCATATCTGTGTCCTCCTGCTCTGTCTCTCTCTCTCCTTAGATTCCATGGGCTCTTACCTTGCTGACAAATCCGTAATGTGGGATCCTAACAAAAGCCTTGGTAAAGTCCTAGGAGGCGATTCCCCCAAATAAATTCTAAGTGTTGAATTCAAGTAAAAACTGAAATAATTCCTGCTGTTTCAAAATCTCCTACACTTTGAAAATTCAGTGGGCAGGGCCTATCCCCTCTGGAGAGGCCAGCAGCATGGGGCTCCAGCATCTATCATAGTGGAGATCGGTGCGTATGCAGGAGCCCCGCACTGCCGGCCTCCCGAGTGCTGGCCAGCACAGCAAACCCTCATCACTGTCTCTCCAAACTCCCCACAGCCGTTCGCTGGCCCCACAAACGTCAACCCCACCCCCGGCCCACCTCGATGTCTGCTCATGACCCCTATGCAGAGTGGCAGTGGGATCCCCCACCCCCACCAATCTCACCACAGAGACCCTGCCCCCTTTAGGCTACATCCCCATTAGACTGTGCCCCCTTGGCACTGCCTGATGCTTGATGGGCAGTGCCAAGGTGCCCTCTGGACATAGTTACTTTGCCCCTTGGACAGTGGCAGGGGCCCGAGGCTGGCACTGCCAAGGCAACAACAGCCAGGAGGCACCTCCTTACTCCTAACCCTGTAGGGGGACTTGATTGCCCCTCTTTAATCCAGGTGGACCGGGCCACCTGCGGAGAGTAAACCCCATTGGAGTGACACGGGGGAGACGCTAGCAGGCCTGGAGACTTCAGTCCCAAGCCCACTTATGGGATTTAAAATATATTCAAATGTGTATTTACATAAATATTGGTGCGGAGCTAACAATGCCAGAAATCCAACTGTGTTGGGAGATTTGCAGAGGCCGTGGCTCCCAGTGGGAAGTCTGTGAAATGGCCTTCGTTTGAGTCTCCTGGCAAAAGCTTTAGCAACACAGCGGGCTGGGAGAATCCACCCTCCCCGTATGGGCTACCTAAATTGGCCACCTTGCCACTACCTCAAGAAATTCAGTCAAATTCGTCAGATCTTAATAAATCCATGTTGAATTAATTCGTTTCTGTGTAATGATCCACACTTTTTTCAGAACTGTTTCCGATAATTTGCCCACAACCATGATTAAGCAGAGCGACCTGTAATTACTCAATCTATTCCTTCCTCCCTTTTTAAACAATGGTACAATGTTAACTATTCTCCCATCCTCTGGGACCTCACCTGCAGGCAGAGAGGATTTCCTCCCTGCTTTTTCTTAACAGCCTGGGATACATTTCATCCAGGCCAAATGATTTATCCAATTTCAAAAATACTTGTCCCCTTAATATTTCCTTTCTCGCTATGTTTATCCCATACAATATTTCACATTACTTCTCAACAACAATATCTGTATCACCTTTTTTCTGAAGACAGGTGCAAAGTATTCATTTAGAACCATGCTGATTTCTTGCACCTCCGTACACAAGTTCCATTTTTGGTCCCTAACTAGTCCCTACTCCTTCCTTAGTCTTTACATATCCTGAAATGTCTTTGGGTTTTCCTTGATTGAATTTTTCCATGCCCCCTCTTTGCTTTCCTAACTTTCTTTTTAATCTAATGTCCTGAGTATGTCCTAATATGAAGTCCAGGCTTATAATGAGCTGGCTAAAAATGTTCTCCTCAACTTTTGGTTTAAGTACTTTAATGTTTGTAAAGCACTGGTGGTCATGAAAAATGCTATATAAATGCAAGTCAATCTTTTATCTTTAAAGAAGTGGGGGAATGGCAGGTTACAGGGTTAGGGAGGAAGATCTATGCCCAGAAGAAATGAAAAAGCTCAGAAGAGAAAAGTAAGAACAAAAATGTGCTATTTTTACCATTTCATATTTGAAGGAATGCAGCTTGATACATAATTGCTTACATTGTGGGCAAGAGAATTTGATTGGCAGTCATCAACAAATAGGATGTTGTTAAAAGGATACATATACTGTTACTCACCAGACTTAACTGTCTGTTGCTAGTTGAATGGGCAACTAATATGCAAATGTAGTCACCTCATGAAAAGCACGGGAAGGTTATGCACGAGATCTTGCTAACATTCAATTATTGCTGGAGCAATACAAATTGACCAGTAACTTAACAATTGACCAGTAGCAATTAACAATTCATGGGGTATCTCTTTCTTGTTACAAGTTCCTGGCCAATTTGCACGTTAATAACAGAATGTGCCATTACATTTTCATCAAAATCCAGCCCATTGAGACTTATTTAACTGCATTGTATGAAAACAACAATTTGTTTCCAACAGGTGTACTGAATTTGTTGTTGTTGCAATTATTATTTTCTCAGTACATTAAAAAAGATTCACAGTGGCTAATTCTGACCTATAACTGAAAGCTTACATCAAGAAATGTTGAAACAGTTTTGAAGTTATGACTGTAAAATGTAAAAAAAAGAACTTGAATTAGGAAAAGAAACAGTCAAATAAAGGTGAAGAAATACAATGTAAAGGGAAGGAATCTTCCCAAGTTTACAGTCTCACCTCTGCACTGCTGTCGTTCAGGATCCCATTGATAACCATCTGTACACTGCTGTAAGAGCATAAAGAGTGGTTTCAAAGTGCAACACTGCTTTTGCATTCAAACGAAAATTACAATATTATGCAATGCAGCAGGACAACTAAAAAAAAGTGAATGCGACTGACTAATTCAGCAATGTTTTCCTTGATAGGCAACTGTTGTGATATAAAAATGGTGTTTCTTTCAATTAATTACAAAGAGTGAAATAAATAATCCATTGTAGATGAACACACTGGAACAATTGTTTATAGGGTCGATCACATTACAGATTTATGATTTTATCAATGATGAATTGTTGCTATTCTAATTATAATCAAATCTTATATAGTCCTGAACAAAAAGTGTGCTCATTCTTGGAGATATCTTACCGTATACGTGATAGTTTCATCGACTTCCTGTGAGCTTACAGAATGGAAAATCATTGCAACCAGCAGATACCACTGCAACATCTTGTATCTGGACAATAATAACACACAAGCTTTACAACTGTTAACAAAAGCAACCTGCACAGCATAATTCATTTATATTTATCATTCAAAAAATACATGGTGAACATAAAAAGGTTGCTTTTGCACTGGTTTATTGGAATGAGTTCAAGTCTAAACTAACAACATTTTTACAAGTCTTGACAGGCAACACAACATTATGAGAATGAAAAGGATATTTATGCTTTGTAAATCCTTCAACAAACCTTTCCAATTAAGTATATATATTACTTATATTGCATTAAGTATTTTCATGAATTGAATGCATACAATGACTTGATGGTGGATTCAACACAAAAGGGAATTCTCTCCATCTGTAAACATTTCATTTTCCACCTATCTTGTATTCATTTACATAACTTTATACACAAAAATATCCACTATAATAGCTCAAAGGACATCATGACATGAGGTTAGTAAATAGTCTAAAGTGAAAATGAACAAGTTTAAAAGATAGATAGCATGCTGAGATAACAGAATTGTCACGCAGAATAAAACGTCATATTTAGTCTTTTATCTATAAAAGTTATATACATATAGTTACATACATATAGTTATATACATACACGGACATTACCTTAAAGAAAAGCAGGTCTTCACAACCTTTCAATATTCTTCTGGGTAACTTTTGGCTGTTTTTTTAAAGCAGTTGCCGGAAGAGCAGTGTTGAGTGTGTGAGTTGCAGTGGTGGTGAAGAAATTGTGAGGACGTTTGTACGACAGATGTGTTGCTCCCTCTGCAGGTTCATAGGCTCATCACAAAATCTCCTGATTAATAATAGCACGGCAAACAAACCCTTCAGGCACAGTTCAAGGGGAATGTCATTGCAACTGCAGCACCATCAGGTGGTATAGTGGCTCTGCAGCCATACACCGCAGGCAAGGCGGGACTATCAGTCAATACTCACTTATAGCAGAGCCGAGTTGATTGCATCTAATGGTTACAGACTAACACGCTGTTCAGGAATGGAGCGACTGTATGCGAAGTAAAATGTTCCTCCAAATCTAAAAGGTTTCATCATCCTGCAGTTACTACGAACCATAAATACTCCCAAAACAATCTGCAGCTTGTGTGGCATTTCCAATATTTTGATACCAATTCGACGACTTGGGGAAAAAAAAGTTGCAAAGCTGTTAGTAGAAAATACACGAGCATGTTCCTCGGCATTAGACCAAGCAGAAGGAAGCAGAGTTGAAGCGGCAGTGGGCAAGTTTTCAGAAGGTTGTTTAAAGGGCCCAGGCCAGTGTTCACAGCTCTGAAAACGGCCTCTGTTTGCACTGTTCCTGGATCCCGTGAGCCAAAAACAACACACAACACCAGCACAGCGTGTGGGTGATTTACTCCGGGAACCTTTGGCTGACGCGCCGATGGGGGAGGTGGGCATCCAACAATGAATAAAAAAACACAAAATAAACACACGGTGAGCTCAACAATTTCTGTCAATCAATGTAAGCCTACTTGTGACACTAACAAATAAACTTTAAACTTCAAACTTGGAGCTTGAAGGCCTTCTGAGTTCCTGTGCCAAATTTCGCCTTTGCAATGATGAAGGTGCAAAAAGTGGATATAGGGGTAGCTCGGTGGCACAGTGGTTAACAATGCTGCCTCATTGCACCAGGGACTCCGGTTCAATTCTGGCCTCGGGTCACTGTGCGGAGTGTGCACGTTCTCCCTGTGTCTGCGTGGGTTTCCTGCAGCACTCCAAAGATGCGCAGGTTAGGTTGATTGGCCATGCTAAGTTGCCCCTTAGTGTCAGGGGGATTTGTAGGGTAGATAAGATGGATTACAGGGATATCCTGTAAATGGGTGGGATTGTGGTGCAGACTCGATGGGCTGAATGGCATCCTTCTGCACTGTAGGGATTCTGTGATTCTATGGAATAAGAATGTTTCAGTCAATGAAATATAGGGGTGACAAGTTGGTATCTTGTGCCATTACAGGTGATTTATTCCATCTCACATATAGGAACATAAGAACATAAGAAATAGGAGCAGGAGTAGTCCATCTAGCCCCTCGAGCCTGCCCTGCCATTCAATAAGATCATGGCTGATCTGAAGTGGATCAGTTCCACTTTCCCGCTTTCTCCCCATAACCCTTAATCCCCTTGCCTACCAAAAACCTATCTACCCGCGTCTTAAATATATTTAGTGAGGTAGCCTCCACCACTTCAATGGGCAGAGAATTCCAGAGATTCACCACCCTTTGAGTGAAGAAGTTCCTCCTCAACTCTGTTCTAAACTGCACCCCCCCCCTTATCTTGAGGCTGTGCCCTCTAGTCCTGCTGTCCCTTCTGAGCGGGAAGAACCTCTCCACCTCCACCCTATCCATCCCCTTCAACATCTTATATGGTATGGGGGAGGAGAGTTTGTGAGAGGCTTGAGTTGCAGATTTGGGAGAGGGAGAGTTTGTGATGGGGTTGGGGTCCATGGGAAGGGAGAGTTTGTGAGGGAAGAATGAGCAGGAGGAGAGTATAATAAGTATTATTTGAAATCCATGATCAGAATCGCAGCCTCGTAGTTAAAAGATGAAACCGACTTTTGTGGAATTGACTGTGCAAACGCCTGCTTTTCAGACATTTTATTAGCTGTGTAAAATCAAGATCAGTTTCTTTAGCAATAAGAAGCAACACTATCAATTTGGCAGTCAAAATTGTAGAAAAATGAAGGTGAGGCAAGAGGACAAACCTAGGCAAAAATACAGTTTACATTAAAATGTTTGAAATATTGATGGGTGCACAAATTGCACATTCATCCTCATCCAAAAGTATGGCTGAATGACCTGATGACTGAGACTTGCTGATTTCCAGAGATACCCCATCACCTGAATAAACTGAATAAGGAGACTTTGAAATGACAAATGAACTATAAGATATTGTTGATTCTTTTGTTGAAGTGAGGGAGGCAACACACCCTGAAGACATTGCCTTATGGTCAAAACCTGTTCCACTGGATATAATAGAATATTTTGTTCTAAATAAACCAAAAAACATAAGTAATATGGAAAGTTTGAGAAAAGAGGTTGGAGGCTGAAAGCAGGTTTGAAGTCTTCATAAGTCCCATTTTCTGAGGGTGAAGAGAAATGGAATGAAAGAAATTAGAAATTGGTTGATTTTTTTGGGAAACCTCTAAGACAATCTATGATCATGTTTGCAAATTATTCCCTGACTCTAATAAAGGGAAACACGCATTCATCGACAGGTATTTTGACTGGAGAAATGCTGGAAGAGATATTGCTGACCATGAAACTTCCAAAGCTCATACTAAAGCCAAGTGTGTATTTGTTCAAAGATGTAAATTATCTGGAAGAATTGATTCTGCTTTATTAGCTCAGTTTGAAAAGGAGTGTTCTTGTTGGAGGAAAATGCTGAGATGTGTTGCTGCCACTGTCAAACTGCTATCCTCTTTGGAAATACCTCTAAGAGGACATGATGGGTCATCATTGTCAACTTGAAATTAGCTTGCATTGAGTAACTCAGTGAACTTGATAGCTTCCCAAAGAACATTTGAAAAGTTATCAGTATTGTGGCTCAGAGAAGACCACCTTTTTTAACGCACCAAACCTACGATGACTTTATCAGCATAATGGCAGAGTGGCTCAGAAACCAATTTGAATTAATGAATTAAAAGATGCCAAATACCATTCCATAATAGTTGATTCAACACCAGATGTGAGTCATGTGGACCAATTAACATTCATTTTAAGATATGTGATCTGTGATGGTAAAGTTGTAGAGCAATTTTTGTTGTTTTAGTTCAGTTACAATCCAACACTTTGGAAGGTCTGGACACAACTGTTTGGAAATCATTACAAACTTAGGTTTGGACATCAAAAACAGTTGTGGGCAGAGCTTGGATAATGCCACAAATATGACAGGAAAATATTCAGATCTACAAGCAAGACTGAACATCGCAAGCATTACCCATGCCATGTTCCAGTCACTCTCGTGATTACCTGTGAGGTAACTGTACCTTTTTTTGACTTTGTTCAAAATGTGTAAGCCTTTGTTTTGGTTTCCACGCATTGGCGGAATATGTTGTAATCACATTTGGAGCAGGCAAATGGAAAACATTTGCCAGTCAAATGAATTTTTGTCAGCAAGTGGTCACTCATGCAGATGCTGTTTTGGCTTTGAAAATGAACTTTGCTGATATAAAGGAAATCTTATTAGACATAACTGCATCAAATTTAAAGAAAAAAACACATGAAAGCTGAAACAAAATCCTTAGCAAAGAAATTTGAAAAGTATATTGTTGTTTTTGCTCTTGTGAGGAACCACTTATTTCCAAGATTTAATGCCATCAGCGTATCATTGCAAAATGTTCATACAACTTCATTGAAAGTTGCACAATTGTTCGCCTCATTTAAAAGTTTTGTCATGGAAGCTTGAAATAACTATTGTTTGGTGGAAGCAGGGGCACAAACATTAGCAAAAAATGTCGGTCCCTATGATGATGAGAAATGTATAAGATTCAGAAAGTTATTTTTCAATCACTATTAAACCACATTAAAAGGGAAAGAGAACGTCATCATTGAGACTATCAATGTTATTTGTAACACAATAATGGTGCAATTTCAAAGCATAATTGAATCTCTGAAGAAAACTGTTGACAGATGGTTGGACAAAAATGCTAAAAGCCATTAAGTAAGAAATTAAGTGAATTCTACAGGCAGGACATGGACATAATTTGTTTTGAAGATGAAGTGAAACAATTCATTCATTTAATTGGCAATGATGAGCTCTGTGCTTCAGGATTCCTAACTGATCAGTACAGTCTTTTATGATGGTTTACAGGCAACCTTTTCAAATGCGGAAAATATTCTGAAAATATTTTTCACAATACCTGTCACACATGCTTCTAGTGACCATTCTTTTTCGGTGTTGCAAAAAGTTAAGAATTATTTGTGAAGTACAATGAATCAG
This sequence comes from Carcharhinus amblyrhynchos, assembly GCF_965287045.1. Taxonomy (NCBI): domain Eukaryota; kingdom Metazoa; phylum Chordata; class Chondrichthyes; order Carcharhiniformes; family Carcharhinidae; genus Carcharhinus; species Carcharhinus amblyrhynchos. The sequence goes on along the minus strand of NC_137335.1, from coordinate 40,675,210 downwards.
GAAGATTTTACCTATGGTGACGCAATTGATCATTTGGTAGAGAAAAAGTGTGGAAAAAAGCTATCAAAATTGCCATGCCGAAAGGGATGAAGGAAGAAAACCTTAAAAATGCCCGTCTTCCATACTCTCTTGTTTAAATGCAGTTTTTCATAATGGACCATTGCTGGTCTGTTATAATGGCTGCAGTTCTAACTGTCATTGGTCTCAAGACTGGCCTTCAGAAAGTCTCTGGGATGAAGAATGGAATCTTGGTGGACAAACTAGCTGATATTGGATTTGGACTCACTGGACATGCCGCTGATATGAATTTATGGGAATAACTTGTTAAAATTTGTGAGAGGAAATAAGAAAGTTAACTTTTATTTCTGAAACTGAATATGACTCTGTGAAATATACTGAATGGCAGCATATAATACCTAGTTGATTTGAATATTTGCTCCTACACTGGACTGGCTTATTCTATCCTGCACTGCCCTGTGCTGCACTGACATGATTGGCTGATTTTTCCATCTTGTTGCTCATCAGCAAGTTGTATGTTTGCCCGCTGCAAGACTTGCACATTGCAATATTAACCATTTGTACTGTCATTCTGTAAGTTCGGATTTCAATTCAGCAATTGTTCACACAGGCTTGTTTTTGCAAGTTAAAAAGCACTAAACCAGACACGCAGTGATGAATTTGTGCATTTTTGTGGCTTCTGCCTTTGTGCTCTGTCAGGCGAGGTTGGGTGGGTCAGGAAGGGTGGGAGGTTGTGGGGGCAGAAGGAAAGGTGAGCACGGGAACTGTAAATCTGCAGAGGAATGTTGGATGTGAATAACACAGAATGTTGACAAGTTTCATAACTCACAAACAATGGTGGGTTCCCTGGTGTTATATGTAACACACAGAAACAAATTATTCTTTATTTCAGACATGTTAGCTCTGGTGGAATTTCAAATCAAGCCATAGACTTCCATCTGGTGGTGACAAATGATTTCACTCTCGCATTATCATAACATATATTTTAATGTCAAAATGGCTTGATGAAAGTACTCATGATACATTAGTCATATCAAGCGCTAGGTCAATGTAACGGGGGTCGGGAGGGGGGTGGTACCCAAGGATGCTGCCCCCACCAGGAAGTTCTGAGATAAGGTTGGCACAACAATTGGCCAAGAAGTGCAAGCTTCTGATGGGCAATTGCTCAGAACTACTGAGGACCATCAGAAAAGGTGATTTAAACTAAGAACTTCGTATGGCTGCACAGAAATGGTTCGAAGAATTAAAACCATTTATAGCTTCTGGGTAACTACTGTGCAGACCCATACCTACACCCATGGGCAACCATCACCCTCCCACATCCTCATCCCATATCCACTGTACTCCCATCCATAACTATCCCCCACAGAATTGTCCACACTTCACATGGCTCATCCATCCTCGACTACCTGCCTTTGCGACTCCCCCACCCCCATGGGATACCTCCACCCCCCACATGAACTCCCCCTTCACAAAACCACCCCCACATCCTAACTAGGTTGGCATGCTGGCACAGTGATTAGCACTGCTGCCTCATAGCGCCAAGGACACTGGTTCAATTCTGGTCTCAGGTCACTGCCTATCTGGAGTTTGCACATTCTCCCCATGTCTGCATAGGTTTCCTCTGGATGCTCTGGTTTCCTCCCAGAGTCCAAAGATGTATGGGTTAGGTAGATTGGTCATGCTAAATTTTCCCTTAGTGTTAGGGTGACAGGGATAGCATTTGGGTGGGATTGTGGTCGATGTGGACATGATGGGCTGAATGGCCTCCTTCTGCACTGAACGGATTCTTTGACTACCACCCCCACAAGAGACCTGATCCACACCCTGACTATGCCTTATTTTAACATGGATGTCACAAAATATACAAATAGAAATGACTACTGTTATGATCCCAGTTGATATCATAACTGACAAGATCCCAGAATGGAATCCTGAATCACAAATCTGTAACTTTTACTTTTTTATAAAATGTAGAAGAACAGAGTCAAAGGACCTGACATTAGTTTTAATTACATGACAAAATGTAAAACATGAAAAATTGGATTATGCTACAATGCTCCTTTACTCCCCCCCTTAGCTTAACAAATACACAGAGATTGTAAGGTTAAACTGGATTACAATGTACACCTTAAACGCAATGGCCACAGTAACACTAAGTCCCTTTAAACATACAAGTTGGCTGTAGTCAAATACACACATTCTGCTCTGAACCCAAGTTAGTGTCTCTGGATTTCCCCTCAGAATCCCGCAGGTGATTGTCACATAAAAGCTTCCAAACTCCACTCCCAAAAACAATCTTCAAAATCTTTCGTAATCACACGTTCCATCAATGGTTTGCATTCTAAAATTCAGTCCAGGTTTTCCGAATGTCTCTTTTAAACAAAGCTTTCACTCTACCTTTAACAGCAGATCCAGTGTCTATGGTTTACATCACCCCCTTTATGATTTTTATTCGACAGCTGTACAAAACTATTCACAATTACATTAGCTCTCAATTCCCAGACTGTAGTAAAATAGCATCAAACTTTGATTTACCTCTGAAGTCTGCTTTACCACTTTAAATCTGCTGACTGCAATTGTGGCTGGAATTTTACTGCCCTGCTTGCCATGGGAATTGGAGTGGGCGAGGGGTGAACCATGGAAAGGTCCATTGACCTCGGGTGGAATTTTACGCTTTTGGGATGAGTGAGCTGTAAAATCCCACCCTGTATCTTTAACTTAGAATACTTTGTTTACTCTTCCTTGAAATTCATTTGAACAATACCTTGGTCTCTTTCTGTTAATTTCAGTCATCTTAAGGTATTCCTTCTGTCGCAATTCCCTGGTTATCTGTACAGTAGCAGGTTCTTTGGAAGCCTGCCTCTTTGTAGCCCTTGTTCTGTCCAGTCTTTCTCCTCGCTTAATCGGGAGGTGTTCACTCCTCGGTGTCTTCCTTCAACAGCAAAATACAGAACTAAAATTAAAATTAAAAGCTTTTCTACATTACAAGACCTCCAAGTTGCTAAGCAAAGATTGCTAATCTATTTATTAACTGTTTACACGGCTGCCTCTCTAAGCACAATAGAAACACAATTAGAACTGAAACCAACCCCCATACATACAAGCACCCTCGTCCAGTATGAATTTAACTATAGGTTTTAATCTTCCAGGCACAGAAACATTAAACTAAACCCACTTAAAATGATACTTTATTTCTAATGTTTACCAATACAAATATAAATTCTTTAAAACTACCTTTGTTTTCCAAACACTACAAAATAAATATCTTAACATCTGCCCCAAGTTGTCATTTGCTGGAATTTGGTATAAGTACTGTTGCCCATTGGAAAATTTCCTTTCACATTTTTCGAAATACAGTTGATGTTAAGATAGGAGTGAATTAGAAAGATAAGCTTTAGAATCACAGAGCCATAGAATAATTACAGCACAGGAGGAAGCCATTTTTTCCATTGAGTTTGTGTTGCCACCCTAGAGGAACCATCGCCCTGAACAATATTTGGAATGAGATACTGGCTAGAGAGTGAGATCACTCAGGGCTCCTACCAGCCTAGTCCTCTTTGGCCACCCATTCATTCTCTACCAGCGCACTCTTAAGATGCAGGATGCCTACTTCCAGAAATCCATGCGGATCTCAGGCTCACAGATGTACCATAGTGCAGCCAACTGCTGCTCAAACTCCGAATTCAAGCTACTCTAGCTGATAGCTCTTTCTGCACATTGACTCACCCAGGACATGTGAAGTGTCCCTGAGATCCCATTTGGAATAGAGTGTGCAAATCACAGGACTAAGGTGTTCTGCTATGCCTTTATTCATGAGACTATTAACTAATCTAACAGAGAGAAACTTTAAAACTTAAAATAAAACACTCACTACCTACTCATGAATCAGCACCTTTATTGTGCTGACATCACTTTAGATGTTTTTATTAAATTCTCTTTCCCAAACACTTGGGCTGGAATTCTCTGGCCATTCATGCCAGCAGGATTCTCTGGCAGCATACCCCTAGTAGTCATGAAACTCTCCATTCACCTGACGAAGAGGGTAACCCCTCGAAAGCTTGCGAGTATATTATCAAATAAATAGGTTGGACTAAAACCTGGTGTTGTCAGACTTTTCACTGAGCATACCCCTACCCATGGGGGTTTCTGCCAATATGGGGTGAGGTCAATGGGAATTTCTATTGACAGCAGTGGGACCAGAGAATCCCATCACTAGCAAACAATATGCCACCTCTCACCAGCAGGAAACATGTGGCTGGGGGGGGGTGGGTGCTGCCTGAGAATCTCGTCTTTGTTCTCCCTTACCTCTGGGCTCTCCGATTCAACTTAGCTTATGTATTTTAAGTTCTTAAATTAATTTTGTGAATTCGATTAAGTTGTAGGTACCTTAACTAAAATGTTTTACTTAACTCGCATTATCCACGTATCTGATTTTAATTCAATGGAAATTCTGGAATCCTTTAAAGCACCATCTGAGTTTACTTAATTTTAGTGGGTTGAATTTCTTCTCTCGCTGACCTATAACTTATTTATTTGCTAACTTTTTGTATTTTGTACTACTGAACTTTATGTGTATTGGTTGATGGAGAAATGTGAGGAAAACATTGCAGGCCCAGTTTGATCTAGGGCCCTTGCATTATATAAGTTGCACTGAACAAGATTTTCAAACAATCCCAGTGTTCACATCTAGCTGCAAATGAATTGCAACAACTGGCAAAGCATTTAGTATTCATGAGTGCTTGATGGATGAGAGAGGAAAAAGCTGGCATTACTACAAAAGAAAGGAAGGCTGGTAACCATTGCGTTTGGTAAGGTTGCCAATATCAATGGTTGGATGATCAAAATGATCTCCCTTTTGGCATGAGCCATTGAATAGTTCCCAATGAAAAAGCTAAAACAAATATTCCATGGTGGTGGAGGCATAGCATGTATGACAATGGAATCTTTCTCTCATGTTCACAGTTCTTATTGGCGTAGCCATCAGAATTTTGTAACTCTCACAATTGCAGTAGAAATTGACTGGAACAGAAACCTCCTTTGGTCTCTATCAGAGACTTTCACAGGATGCCTTTGTTTTCCTTTTTAAAGGCTCCTTGTTGGCACGGTGCTAACCATGAGGCCAGAACACTCATGCATCTGAGTTACAAGATTTTGGATTCAAATCCCACTCCAGGAATTGAACACAAATAAGCAAGGCAGTCACTCCAGTGGAGTATTGAGGGAGTGCTATGCTGTTGGAAGTGCCATCATTCAGGCTAATTAAAACAGAAAATGGTCTGGTTTCTGCTACACTATCTGCTCTTCAGTCAGGCTATTTGCCTTGAAGATGATTGGAAAAAAAATCCTCTGGCACTCTTTCAATGAAGAGCAGGGGAGCTTCCCCTGGTGTCCTGGGCAATATTTTCCCCTCAATCAATATCACACATAAAGACCATCTCCTCATTATCACATTGCTGTTTGTGAGAGTTTGCTGTGCACAACCCAGTACTTCTTACATTACAACAGTGAATTCTCTTCAAAAATGCATCAATGACTCAAAAATGCTTTGACACTTGATGAGAAGTGATATATAAATACAAGTCATTGTTATTCCTCTTTATCCCGTGGGGCCATTTTGGATTTTCCTCAACCTGAACTTCTCAGATCACAAAAGTAATTGATCCCCTCCTCCTGCCACATCCTCCCCCCACCCCCAACCAGGTTTCTTGCTGAGGACTGTTTCTGTGGGTCTCTGGTGATGGCATCCCATCTATTGGTTTCATCTCCCAATTGTGGCTGAAATACCTCCACGAGAAGGAGAGAGAAACTCCCTCCATCGTATTTACATAAGTATTTTTCACTATAATATGGACATCATCATATCTCTCTGCTGCAGATGTGTGGGCATCTGGAAACTTATCGTGAGCTACAAGAATACCAGCCTTGTTCTACAGGAACCAATCAGACTCCTTGGGTGGAATTTTCTGGCTGCGCTCACCCCGAAGCCGGAAAATCCTGCCCGAAGTCACCCGCTGCGATTCCCATGGCAGGCAGGATGGGAAAGTTCTGCCCCTTATCATTTTATCCCTTACTTAAGAAAGAATACAGTTCAGGGAAGGTTCAAACAAGGGGAGAAGGGTTAGCTTATGAAGAAAGGTTTGCAGGTTGAGCCTGTATCCATTGGACTTTTGAGGTGATCTCACTGAAACATAGTAGTTCATGAATAGACTTGCTAGGTTTCTCCCCTTATGGGACAGTCTAGAACCAGGGGACACAGTTTAAATTTAGGCGTCTCCCACGTGTTAAGATCCTTAGCCTGAGCCCCCAGGGTGTTGGGGCGTCCCTGTAAAGGATCAATAAAGTTTTGTTCAAAGTAGATAGAGTTTGAGATTTAAGACATTTGTTAATGTATTAGAGCCACAAGGTTCCACAGGTTTTGGAACAAACAGAAGTAAACATTACCGTGCAAGGTCAGAAAGACTAAAGAAAATTCCAATATTTATACACTTTAATGTTTAGGGTAAGTATGAGGTTAATTAATAGGCAAACTGTGGTTGGATGGCAAATGAGTGCAGCTGAGGAAACTGAGCGTGAACCTGAGAGTTTGGTGAGTGGGGAAAGCTGATGAAGGGGCTGAGGGGCGGGAGGGAGTTATTCTTTTCCTTTCATATTTTTCTATCTTTCTGACCCTATAGGAATTGGTTCCTATTCTACATAGGAAATACAGCTGGTTATTTGGTGAGTATCTGGTAAGTGGGTAAAGTCTATTTAATCCCTAAGTTTTAAAATAGTGCACCAGTTGGTGGTAAAGTTAAAATATATATATATAGAAAAGCAACATAAATAAGCGTAAAATGTAATTCAGTATTTAATTAAGATACATTAGGGATGGCAGGTAACATGATGTGTTAAAGTTGCAGCACGTGGGAGCTCCTGGGTAACATTGTGAGTGAGTAAATGTTTGTGACTTGAGGAATTTTGGCTCCGAGTCATTGAGCTGGGGGCTGAGATGCAGACACTGCAACACAACAGGAAGGGGCAACATTACCTAGATGTTTGAACCAGGAAGCAACCATGCCACCTTAGAATCAGGCATTTTGATTTGGACTGTGGTCAGGAACAGGAGGGTGTGCCTCCTGTGTGAGTGAGACCAGTAAGGGGTCTGACAGGACAGGAATGCAGGAGTGTGAGCCTCTATAGTTGTCCAATAGGTTTGAGGCTCTCTCAGGTTGTTTGGATGAGTGAGGGCTGCAAGGTGGACGAGCAAAATTACCATGGTACCTTAGTACAGGAAGCCATTCAAGTGAGGGGAGTGAAAAGGGATGTAGTGGTAATAGGGAACAGTATATTGAGTGAGTTTGACATTGTTCTCTGCAGCAAAGAGCAAGAGTCCGGATGGCTATGTTGCCCGCCCAGTGCCAGGGTTCAGGGCATCTGCTCATGGTGGAGAGGAACTTGCAGTGTTAGGGGGAGTACGGTTGTCATGGTCCATGTAGATACCAATGACACAGGTGGAACTAAGAGTGAGGTCCTGTATAGAAAGTATGAGGAGCTAGGCATTAATTAAAAGCAGAACCCCAAAGGTTGGAATCTCTGGATTATTACCTGACCTGCATGTAAATTGGCAAATGGTACATAAAATTAGGAAGATGAATAAATGGCTTAAAGACTGATGTGGGAGAATGGATTCCACTTTGTGATGGTCACACCAGTACTGGGGAAAGTGGGTACATCTAAACCATGCTGTGGTCAGTGTTCTTGTAAATTGTATAACTAGGAAGTAGATAGAGTTTTAAATTAAATAGTAGGGGAAAGGGAACAAATGTGGAAAGATGTAGTATATCAAAGAGTAGATGCAAGGCAAGGGAGGCCAATGGTGATATGGGAAATGAGGGGCAGAGAATGGCAAGAAGGGACTGACAGAAAAGTCTAGGCATATACCAACAATCAAGAGACATTACGAAGATACAAAAGAACAAAACTAAAGGCATTGTATTTGAATGTATGTAACATTCATAATAAAGCAAACAAACTGATAGCACACATTGAAATAAATAAATATGATCTGATAGCTACAGAGACATGGCTGCAGGATCATAGGAATTGTGTATTGAATATTGAGGGGTATATGACATTCGAGAAGAAAAGGAAGCTAGGTAAAGATGTGTGGGGTGAGTGAGGTTAGCACTGTAAATCATGGATGACGTTAGTGCAAGATAACCTCAGTACAGGAGGTCAGGATGTAGAATCAGTTTGAGTAAGATGACAAATAGTAGAGGAAAGAAGGCATTAGTGGGGATGGTCTAAGAAGACTGAGTCTAAGACTAGTATGGTAAACTTAAATATGATGGAGTTGTGGGTTGACAAGTCTCTGGGTCCAAATGGACTTCATCCTAGGGTCAGGGAAGAGTTCGACAATGAGGTAGTAGATGCATGGTGTTAATTTTCCAAAATTTCCCTGATTCTGAAATGGTTCCATTAGACTGGGAAATAGCTAATATAACCCTTCTATTTGAGAAGAGAGGGAGGCAGAAAATAGGACAAAGCAGGGAGTTAGCTGACATTGGTTATGGGAAGGTGTTAGAATTGATCATTAAAGAGATTATAGCTGGGCACTTAGAAAAATTCAAGGTAATCAGGAAGAGTTGGCATTTTTTTTGAAAGGGAAATAATCTTGAACCAATTTATTGGAGTTTGTTGAAGGAGTAACATGCAATGTGGATGAAGGTGAATGTAGATATACTGTACTTGAAATCCCTTTGAACTATTAACTATTCCCATTTAAAACAAGATTCTGATGGAATGCTGTTCAGATAAACATAATTCCTACTCATTAACAAAATAAAATTTAGTCACTCCCAAAATTACAACCAGGTTTGGTGTCTTCCAGAATATTCTGGGCTTTCTCAGTTGACTCTTCTGTCTGGAACTTCTTTCATCTTTCTTCTATACTATCTAGATGGTGCTTTCTTTAAGCCATAGATGAAGAATGAGAGCCAATAATTCTCTCACTCTTTGAGAGCTGTTATCTCTGGCAGGTGCTTGTTGCTCTCTTTTTGTTCCACTGCCCCTTTTATACCTGTGATGACATATCTATGTTTCCAATAGGATTGGTCCAGCTTGTCAAAACCGTCAGATTTAAATTAATAGGTTCTTGGTATCGAAGTGCCTGATTCAAATTGATTGGCTAAATTCAAAAGCCTGTTGTCTTGGTAAAACTGCTGTTGGTCTTTCGATACAAACGTTTTAGTTTGGGGCTCCCTGTGTACTTGCATTTTTTAAAATCTTCTAAGCACAGAAAAAGTACCATCTTTTAATGAGCCCATGCACTGCTTTCTCCCTAGCACTTCACAATTTTACAAACACCAATCTACAATTACTCTACCCAACTTTGCAACAGTAACATACCTTATGGGTTTCACATTGACAGTAGTAACTCTGCTTGCCTGTCCCTCTGACTACTGAATCCCCAATTCTTAGCTACTGGAGCCATTTGCCTCACAGTGACAGCCTTGGGACTGCACTCGTTTGAGGTGTTGCCACCCTAAACATTATTTAAAATTAAATATTGGTTTTGTGAGTGTAGCCAGACAGGCCATCTAAAATGACGTTTTGTAAAGCACTCTGGGACAATTGGGCAAGAACTAAAACAACAGGCTGCAGTTTAAAGACAGGAACAAACAGACTGCAACTGTGACGAGTGAATAAACAGGATATGGGACATCTCCAGGGTGAAAGGGACTTTATAGTCACACTGGCTTGTTTCATCTCCAGGATGAAAGAGACTTTCTGGTCACACTGGGTTGTGTACCAGACATAAGGACACCGTGAACCTTTATTTAGGAGGGAGGTACGTGGCCTATGTGCCTCCAGCACCTACAGACATGGCCGTTGGGGACACACCCAGAGATTGGTGTGGTAGCACGCTTATCGATCAGGGGATCAAGTCCTGATCAATTGATTGGCAATGGCCAAACGGTGTATAAAGGGTGCTGCGCAACCAGGAATCTCTCTGTCTCTCTCTGACCCCACGAACAAACTACAACAATGGTGACCATTGCCAGCAATGACCAGCACGAGGAGAGTCACCACACCCAAGAAGGAAGAAAGGAAGGAAGACCACAGCCAGAGTGCCAGACCAGATCAAAGGGCCAGACTATGTAGACAACTACCGAGACCAGCGCACAGATAAAGGCCAATATCTGCTTCGGTACTTACCAGTCATGCAGAGTTAAGTCAAGGTCTTTCATTGGACTTGAATTCTAGTATTTTCTGTAAGATAACTTATTGTTGGTCGGGTCGGTGATTATTGATTGTGTGGGTTTAAATAAATATTGGCTGGACTAATAAGACGTCTACTCGTAGTTATTTGTCCACCGTATAAGGGTTAAAACAGACTGCGGCAGGCAACAGTGAGTGCTACATTTCCAGTGGATTCCTACACTGTCTGCCTCTCTCAATTCTTCCTGCTTGTCACCCACTTACTATTCTGAATGCTAAGGGGTGACAATCTGCTGGAACCAATGATCCAGGAGGCATTCAGTCACCTGTATGCCCTGCAGTGGATGCTGCTGTCCTGCAAGCTTAGAAGCATAAGTCTGAACAGCTGGACTGTCTTCCTCTACACCTCTGGTACATTTGCAGCATTGGGAAACTTGCACGCAAGGCAGGAATTGCAGTCCATGGCGTGCAGCTGTTCCTCTATTTTAATTAAAAGCTTAAATAATTCTCCTTGGACGTGAGGTGATTATTGATACAAATGCTGTTAACAAGGTCTAAACCATGTTGTTATTTTTCTAGCCATTTCTGAAAGCAAAGGGCAAAGACTAATTATTGGCTCAAGCGCAGCAGGAACCGAAAAGAAACTAAATGTTAAAAAGCTAGAGACTTACCTAGATACTTACAGCTCAGAGTCCCTGTGTTCTGTGGAGTCACCCCTTTGGAGTGACAGTGGTACGACCATGCCCTTCTCTCCACCATCCCCAATTCTCCTCTTTCCACACACTGTTTACAATTCACTCTATCTGTGATCCACCCGACTCTGCCTCCAACCTTTGTGACCAAGTTCAGATTTGCCTAGTATCAAAATTGATCAATATAAAAGTTGAAAAATAAAATTATTCCCAGTTCACAGTGCAAGTGATACAATATATATATAACATCTTTTAATTTAATCTAGGTCATGCACTGTGTTCTGGTTTGGAATGCAGCAATTGCTGGCAGTAATTAACTTGGCAATGTTACTGACGAAATCACTTGTGGCATTCAAGCAATTATTCTCAATTGTATTTTGTGAAAAGCAAGATGGAAGTAAAATACATTAGGACACTTTGGTAAATTATCTGTCTTTTGATAATTTGGGGGCCATAGGCATTTATACAGATAGCAGTAATGTAAGTTTGCAATTTACTTGAGATCCACAGCTGCCATAACAATGGTTAACGTTACTTTTTATTCTACGTAATGCTGATACATGATGAGGAGCTATGATTTATATCCCACAGGTACTGAGTGATATCACAAGTAAGTTTTGATGAACAAAAATGTAATATAAATTGCATATTACATGCTCCAAGTACTTTGTTAGTATTACAAATTAGGCACATCATTTTACAACTGATTCTCTCTCTATTCAATGTTGTTGACATTTTTATGAAGATTCACAGTGCCTGACTAAAGCCCATTCCTAATTGTGAATTCAAGAAAAAGCAGATAAATGGAGATGAGATACAGATCATCCATGATCTAACTGAATTGTCAGAAAGCTTGAGGTGTTCAATAATTGATTCCTCTCTCTATATGCCAAAAAATTTGGTAGTGCAGTGAGTCAAATACTGGGTAGGATTTTCTGGGCCCCCCCTGATGTGTTTTGCGGAGGTGGAGGTGGGCAGCCATTGGCTGATGGTGGTATCTTCCGGTCCAGTCGCTGTCAATGGATTTTACCATTGTTCACACACTTTGCTACCGGGGATCCCGTGGTGGTGTGTTCACCGTTGGTGGGACCAGAAAATCCCCCTGGGGGAATAGCCAGAAAAGTTTGGCTGCTGCTCTTTCACTTTTGCACCTTATGCTTGGCTCCAGTCCAGAATGGTAGGATGATAGTCTCTTACACACAACCATAGTCACATAATCACTTCGACTTTCTCACACAAGCTTCTTTAAATAACCAGGCTGGCTTGGCCATGGAAAATTTTTTAAAGGAACTGCATGCGTAAATGAATATCCATCAACAACAAAAGACCCACAGTTAGAGCATTGGTCTGAGCTACTCAAAAGTAGGGATCATAAATATAAAGTTAATGGTGTGTTACTTGTATTATTAGAATTAAGGATACACCAGTGAAGGACGTTGATTGATTAAGTACCTTGAAGACTTCTGGGACACTGGTTGATGGTTTTGGGAGGAGGCAGACCTGTGTAATATTATATTCTGTCAATAAATCTACCATAAAGAAAAGATTTCGTACTTCACCACATGGCTTCACAAGGAATGAACACAGCTACCAAGAAATGCAGTTGGGAATTCAGGAGATACTTCTTTGCTCAGAGAATGGTTAGAATGTGGAACTTGCTACTACAAGGAGTATATATGGTGAATAGCATAGAAATGTTTAAGGGAGGGAGTGCTGTTAGTACTATTAGATGGAAGTTCCAGGATTCTGACCCAGTGACAGAGAAGGAATGGTAATATGTACCCAAATCAGGATGGTGAATGACTGGGAAGGGAACCTGCAGGGGTGGTGTTCCCAGGTATCTGCTGCTCTTGTCCTTCTGGATGTCAGTGATCATGTGTTTGGAATGTGCTGCCTATGGAACCTTGCTGGGTTCCTGCAGTAAATCTTGTGGGTGGTACACACAACTACCACTTGTTCATCAGGGATTGGGGGGGTTGAATGTTTGTGGAAAGGACGGCAATCAAGCAGACTGCTTTGTTCTGGACAGTGTTAAGCATCTTGAGTGTTATTAGAGCTGCCCTCATCCAAACAAGTGGAGAATATTCCGTTACACTATGTCAACAGGGTTCAAGGAAAATAAATACGAGGAAGCTGTCCTGGAACATAAAAACTGCATAGATCAGATGGCTTAAATGACATATGCCTCTACTGAGCATTGTATGCAAATAAAAAATGACATTTAGATGTAAATTTTAACTTTAAGGTTGAGAATTCCTATGTGTGTTTCCACTTTGACAGGATTACTTTGTTGGATGTGCAACAAAAACTCTTTTTTATGGTATAACCAAGGTTTTTGATGTGCTTCTCAGAAAGAATGGGCACAGGTTAAAGGGATTTATCAGCCTAACTGGGAACTAAACGGGTGCACTGTTGTCAGTCGTTCAGCAAGAATGCATTCAACCAACATTGAAAATTCAAGTGACGGCATTGGGTTAAAAGGGCTGTTTATAATCGAAAATTGTCAGAAATTGGCCAGGTTCAGCCTCCCAGCAGTCCATGGGACCTTGGAACTGGACAAATAATAAACACTTGAAATGTGACATGGACACGGTGAATGGCGTCTTGAAGAAGGCTCGTCAAGATATTATGACAGTAGTCTGTGTCTATCCAAGTTTGTCTTGACCATTGAACTCCTGTGGCCAAATTGCAGAACTGTAAATAGTACTTACAAACTAACGAGCTGTGGGTTCCAGTTTGTTTGGGTGGACACCCATATTCCTTGAAAAGCTTGTCCCAAAATAGCTGTTTCATTATAGGAAAACTCAGTCATCAATCTGAAAATGTGATAAGCCTGATTCTTCCTCATGGAAACATCTTGGCTATTCATGAACCCAGGATGTGGCATTATTGCAAGAAGTAAGAAGGTACAATGAAAAGCAAGAGAGGTTTGCAACAATCATTGTCATGGGTGTGATTTGTGCACCATAAAAAAACATGTGTTTCGGGATAGTGGGAGCGACTTGCGAGGTAACAGCAGGCAAAATTGATCATCACACTTTAAGTGATTGACAGACTGAATGCAGTTTGGAAATTAATGGAACAGCATTTGTGAGTATTGATTTAACCTGAAGGGAGCAGGGTACTGACGTTTGTAAGGTGCCAGAGGGCATGGATTAGAAACGATCAGTGGTTCAATAAACTGTGAAAGGAATGCTGAGGTGTACTAAATTATGAACCTTGACCATTTTCTCCCCCAGAAAGAATCAGGTCAGCCTTGAGGGTTACGAGGGGAGATATGGGATTACCTACCTGCAGCAAAGCGAAAAAGTGTTCCTGTAAATACGTCAATGCAATTCTTTTCCAATAGTGCTATCTGTTCTCGGTTATGAACTGGGAAGAATATTTTGCAATATTGTTTCCTTTAATGACCCATTTGTTTTCCTTTAAAATACAACAGTGTAGGTTCTTTTGAATGCAATCTTGAGCATAGAAATTCTGCCAACAAATTTTCTTTCAATGTGAAGATAAGAGCGTGGCCTTTAGAATAAAGTTGTTTTAATTGCTGATATTTAGTATTGACAGACATGCAGAAATTGGATAAGGACAGTGGAAAAAGAGAATTTCCCAGGATTAAATAGCTCACTTGGCAGCCATTGTCCAGGCAGACACACATAGAACAGATGGAGTATGTATGACTGCTGTTGTCTGTTAAAGTTAGCACGGATGAGAAGAATAGGGGCTAAGAAGACAATGTTAGAGGGAAAGGTTGGAGGAGTAAAATAATTGGGAAAGTCTACATGATTTTCCTGCATATCTGTGCTGTAGCCTAAGTGATTTTAGATATTCCTCTTAAAATGAATCATAAAAATTGAATATCAACTTCACAGTGAGAGATTATGTGGGCAGATGATTATGGTGGCAGGTTTTCATCAAGAAGGTGGCAGAGTGGTCCAACTGCCTCTCCGGTTTCATTTTTCTTCAAAACCGCGTTATGAAGATCATAAAACCAGAATTAGACCATTCAGCCCATCGAGTCTGCTCTATCAGGCCCTCAGATAACCTGTAAAGGCCCTCATACAGCATGTGAAGGCTCTCAAATAAGCTGTGTTGGCTTCTCTATGGTGGTGGTGAGGGGTAATAATAATAGTTAGTGGGGTTGATCATCTTTCTATACTGTCTGAATCTCCCTTGCTCTATTTTCCCTGGAACAGAGAAGGCTGAGCAGTGACATGATTGAGGGGTAGAGTTAGCATAGCCAGGAGGAACCTGTTTCCCTTGGCAGAGAATTCAAAAACCAGGGGTCATAGATTCAAACTAAGAGGCAGGATTAGCGGGTTCATGAGGAAAAAATGTTTCACGTAGGGGTGGGAAAGTGGGGGGTGAACAGGTGTCTGGAATTCACTGCCTGAGTTAGTTGTGGAGGCAGGGACCCTAAATTAGTTTAAAAAGTATTTGGACCTGGCACTTAAGTGCTGTAAGTTGCAGGGCTATGGGCCGTGTGTCAAATGATGTGATTGAGAAGGGCACCTGGGTGTCTTTGGGTCAAGAACAAAGAACAAAGAAAATTACAGCGCAAGGACAGGCACTTTGGCCCTCCAAGCCTACACTGACCATACTGCCCGACTTAACAAAAACACCCTACCCTCAATACCAGGCAACATCCTGGTAAATCTTTTCTGTATCCTCTCCAAAGCCTCCACATGCTTCTGGCAGTGTGGCGACCAGAATTGAACACTATATTCCAAGTCCGGCCTAATTAAGGTTCTATAAAGCTGCAAGACGACTTGCCAATTTTTAAACTCAATACCCTGGCCGATGAAGGCAAGCATGTCGTATGCCTTCTTGACTACCTTGACAATCAATCCAGTTACATTTTCCTCCAAATCATTTATATATATTACAAACAGCAAAGGTCCCAGAACTGATCCCTGAGGAAAACCACTTGTTACAGTCCTCCATTCAGAAACATATTCTTCCACTGCTACTCTGTTTTCTTTGACCAAATAAGAAGTCTCACAACACCAGGTTAAAGTCCAACCAGTTTGGACTTTATTGGTTGGACTTTAACCTGGTGTTGTGAGACTTCTTACTGTGTTTACCTCAGTCCAACACTGGCATCTCCACTTCTTTGACCAAGCCAGTTTTGTATCCACCTTGCTAGCTCACATCTGATCCCATGTGACTTCACCTTCTGCACCAGTCTGCCATGAGGGACCTTGTCAAAAGCCTTACTGAAGTCCATATAGACAACATCCACTGCCCTACCTCATCAATCACCTTTGTCACTTCCTCGAAAAACTCGATCACGTTTGTGAGACACGACCTCCCCTTCACAAACCCATGTTGCCTCTCACTAATACATCCACTTATTCCCAAATGGGAATAAATCCTGACTTGAAGAATCCTTTCCAATAATTTCCCTACCACTGATGTAAGGCTCACTGGCCTGTAATTACCTGGAATATTCTTGCCACCCTTCTTAAACAAAGGAACAACATTGGCTATTTTCCATTCCTCTGGGAATTCCTTTGTAGCATAGACATGATGGGCTGAATGGCCCCCTTCTATGTTGCATCATGTCTATGATTCTACCCTCTGTCACACTCCTTCTCTATCAGGATATTTGCATATAAGAGTATTCCCATAAGGAAACCAAATTTGCTATTAAGAAGCCCTCACTCTGGGTGAAGGGTGAGCTGTTAAAACCCCTCAGCACTCCCACACTGTCAAAATCAGTTAGAAACAAGTCCAGGTCTGCATGTGCAGAATGTCCACAACAAAAAAAACATTTGTGTCTCTGGACACTGCTGCTGAAATTCTCTACACTTTTCAGTCACTTCTAGCTGCCTCAGTAGATGCTCAGTAACAGCAATATCAGATCACTCTGAGTGTAACTTATCCCACGTGTGATGTGAATGGTTATGCAGGAAATGTAAGTACCAGTGCCGCTGCTTCCCCCTTACTATTTATTTATTTGGGACGCAAGCGGCATATCAGGAAAGATTCCAAAAAGCACAAAAAACAGAAGTCTAAATTTTCTCTGACATCTTCTAACACTTTACAAGCAAACACAGAAATTAATTCACTAATCCATGTGCTGACTTTTCTTCCCATTTAAACCTCTATTACTTTTATGAGATGATTCCATGAATCATGTGTTTCCACAGGTAGATGATTAGAAAACTTCCAATGGAATCTTGTAGGCCTGCGGTGACTCCCAATCTCAGGGAAGCAGCTGTGGAGGGACCCAGCTTCCTTTCTCTTGCTGTGTCTCAAATAGGCGTATGTTCACACTGCAATGAAGTTATTGTGAAAATCCCCTAGTTGCCAGACTCTGGTGCTTGTTTGGGTACACTGAGGGAGAATTTAGCATGGCCAATCCACATAACCAGATGTCTTTCGGACTGTGGGAGGAAGCTGGGGCACTCATAGGAAGCCCACGCAGACATGGGGACAATGTGTAGATTCGACTCAGTGACCCAAGCTGGGAATTGAACCTGGGTCCCAGATGTGGTTAGGCAGCAGTGCTAACCTCTGTGCTGGCAGCGTGTCACTGTACTGCCAGATATTGGTCCGTGACTGAAGACTGATGCTGCCTTATGTGCAGGCATTGAGGTGGGTCTTAGGGACATTGCCAATCCTTGGAGAGAAAGAAACAGATGTGATTGCTGCTGCAACCCGATAGTTAGTGAATGAATTTCAATATGTTACATATTGGTATCCCTTGAGGTTTTGGAAGCCTTGGACAATGTCCTGTCCAAAGCATCTATTGAAGCAGTGATAGCTTAGATTCCAGAAACCTTCATTATCCCCATAGTATCTGCTCCTGACAACTTGCTGCTGAATTCTTTTGGATGGTTGCTCTCGCCAGGGTGTTCTACTTATCATGGAACCTTTCTGCAATGTTTTGGAGATGCAGGGAGTAGACTTACCTTGCACCTCAACTCAATGTATGCAAAGCATTTCCTCAGTCTACATATGGCACAGCTCTTTTAATGATTGGGTACATGAGAATTTGTAGTTGCTTAGCCAAGGATAATTGTTTCTCCACCCTGTATGGTGCCTGCATGGTTGCTGAGCCTTCCCTTTCCATGGTGAGTTTCCCTGATAGAGGAAAGGTACGAGAGGTAAAGAGGTGTGTAAAGATGGAATCAGTTGTAAAGGATGCAAATTAGCACCAGTGCCTTGACTTAGCTTGGCCTGCTTTGAGCTTGCTGTATTGTATAGCAGCTCTTGGAGTACTCAATGTTGAACTGTCTGCTTTGCAACCTTCTCCCAAACAAGTTGATGATCCCATTTGATGTTGCTTAACCTCAATGCTCAATGGCCCAGCTCTTTTTGTCTTGACTTCAATCACTAATATCTCTACAGTTATGTCAAATAACTTGGCCAGAATACTGCTGACTTCCTTCCTTGAGGCCCATGCTCCTTCAAACATTTTGTACTCCCTACTGCTGAAAAGTTACGTCTCCTTTTCTTTGGCTTCAGCCTTTTAAAAGCCGCATTGGCACAGAATTTCCCTGTCTCCTTATTGAGAACAGCAGTACTGCTCAAAGCTTGCCCTATGTAACACACAAAGAGCAGGAACAAAAGTTTAATGGGATGGTGACAGAGTCACTTGGTCAGGTAATAGCCCCTCTCTACTGCTAACATGCCAATAGGGGCAGAATTGAGTTGTGAAATGAATCCTGGAAGAGGAAATTTTAACTTAGAAGTTCCAGATGTCAGGTAAATTGGCAACCCAAATAATTTTGATGCAATTTCTCAGTCCAGTAAAAATAATTGGAAAACACTTTGTGCAAACCCGTGCTTGAAAAACACACCAATATCTGTCTGTAAAATATCTACTGTACGTATGTGAAGTAGAATATTCTACAATTCACCAGCATTCACTGGAATAGGTAACTGTTTAATTTGCTGTCATTTGTTGCATTCTGTAGTGTATGATTCAATGATTCAAAGTTTTCCCTCACAGAACATTGGAAAACTTTTGCAAAAAGTAACAATATTCTTCTATCTTAATTATTTAGTGTTTAAATCTGCCTTCACTTTGGAAACTTGGTACCTATGTGTGTTTTTCTCTTCGCTGACTTAGCACAGCAGTACCCTGAAATTACTTCCTCTGTTCGCTTTTCAGTATTATTACAACTTCACAGCAAACCGCTGCAGGATGTAAAACAGCGGAGGTAGCAGAACTCTAACAAGTATGTATTAGTTAATGAAAGTTGGCAAGAGTAACTTTATTTGCTGAAGTTTTCCTTCCCTTACATTTCCTCTCCAGGGATTTTTTGCACTTTTTTTCCCTCATTTATTGACATACAACAGACCAATTTGATACTGTGGGCTGAGATGAAACTTAACCTTAGATGAGGTTACTTAAGAATTAATGTGCAGCTTCCTGTATCAAGTGTAACATATGTGATTGCAACTGACAGATGAATGAGCGAGGCCTATGATGACTTCCTGATCTATGCCATTCTTTTTCTTTTAACCACCCTTTTTACTTTGATACTAAACCTGTTCTATGGCCACACACATTGCTCCCTGAATGGGTGTAGCTAAGCCTTGGTGAAATAATCCATGGTTTTGATTACCTGAGTTATAGATAGGAGGGGTGGAGGGGGGGGGAGCGTTAATTTAAAAAGCCCTGATTTCTCCTCTCACTACCTGTCTGTGTTAAGCCGCATGAGTTCCATGGGGAATATCTAATTGATCTCCCTGTGGGGCTTGTTGAATACAAGTTCCCTTGGTAACAGGCAATGTCCTGCCCAGGTAGAACTTGTCTCCTGAGCCCTTTATAAGGTAGACACCAGGAAGAACTATAATTCTGGCTGGGACTTGTGGGAGAACTGATGTTCCTGATGGGACTTGTGTGACCTAGAAGGTGCAACCCTTCATTTTAATTAACAAACAAGAATATGAACTATTTTCATTGTATGAGGTAGATTTGCTGTTGATGTTGTGATTAAACTTAATCATGTTTTGCTTTGATGGTATAAGCTTCCTTTTGACTTTTTTGTAGGGCAGTTCTGCTCCCTGCCACCTCCCTCCCTCCCACCTCTTCCCCCACCCACCTTTTAAGGGGCTGCCCTTCCCATTTTATCCCTTAATTTGTTTGATTTAGTTGACTTGATTTTACCCAGAAGCATGCTGGTAGTTTTGTGAGAAATTGTGACCTGCATATTTTCTGGTGGGTTGGGTCATGAGATGAGCATGTTGGCCATTTTGTGGGTTCCCAACGAGCGTTTATGAACCGTGTGCATCTCACAGCTGGAAACAACTGGTGCTGCTGGGGCCACGCAGAAAACCGATTGTGCTGTTGATTTGCATTACTTTCCATACCTTAACATGCTATTATCAGGATTGACACGGCAATCTCTGCTCACATTTGTGTCTCCCATCTCTTTGGTGTGAATCAGAGTAGGTATATAAAAGTCTGAACCTGATGTGGCAGCCTTGAACTGGCGTGAGGAAGTATGCGCTGCTAGTGGAGCGTGGGGGATGTTGCAGGGAGACCCTGGGTGGGCTTCTTCCTGCTGTCTTCAGGCACTGGCCCATGGACCAGTGATACCTGGGTTGGGGGCATGGGGGGGCTTCTGTTTTCTCAGAGCTCTGTAGGTGAGATTCCATGAAGGAGTCTAGCTTACCCCTCCCCTCCAGGGCAGTGCTGTAGTTCAGTGTGGGAGACACCATCCAGGAGTCCTGCTTACCCCTGCCCTCCAGGGCACTTTGCAGTGGCATTGTCTTGCTGCAGGGTGAGGTCAGGGACTCGAGTGAGTGCTGGTGTTCTGGGGTGGGGGAGGAGTGCACCATGTGCTGCCTGAGGCCTAACCAGAGCAGCTGCTGCTCCAGGCCGGGGTGCAGAGGTTCAGACATGGACTGTATGGAATCTGCTGTCACTGGGCTCACATCTGGTTCTGATTTACAGTCTGCCCCTGCCCTGTGACATGGATCAGCAACACATACCTGTAACAGATGCTGCAGTTGCACACATTGCAATGGCTGAAAGGTGCACATTGCCCACATCTGCACATCAACCTGCATTATCTGTACCAGCGTTTGTCATGATGGGAATCTCACACAACCCTAATCGGGCCACGCATGGCACCATGGATTGTGTGGGGTTGCCAGCTCCCACAAGTGAGGAATTGGGATGGTGCTCGGTGTTTGCAGCCAATGATAATAATCCATCATTCTATGCTCTTTCCAAACCCCACTATGCAGATGGATCTCGGTTTGCTCGATCTGGAGCTGGCCATGATGGTGGCAGCAGGGGCGGAGGAGGCAGTGGCTCAGGAGGTGGCGGGCATGGGAAGACCACTGCAAAAGCAGCCACCACCAGTCCCTCAGGAAGGAGGGTGGGAGGTGCCACTGAGGGCCAGGAGGTGGGTGAGCAGGCTCCCGAGAGACGCAGAGGGTGCTGAGGGCAAGGAGGTACAGGCCCTGCAATTCCTTTGAGGCCCTCTTGGAGCAGATATGCCATCGCCAGCTGCGCCTGTCCAAGACCATGGTGCAACACATGAGATGCACTCACACCTGGCACCTCAAGGGAGGGGGTGGCCACCAGCTCTCTGTTGATGTGAGGGTTACGGCTGCCCTGTATTTTTATGTCTCCGACTCATTCCAGGCACCCAGTGGTGACCTAGCTGGGACCTCCCAGGCCTCTGTGCACAGATGTGTGCAGCAGGTTACAGATACCCTCTATCTAATGATCTTCATTAGATGGTCTCAAACAATTTGGACATTCAGGGAGTGGAACCTCTGCCTCCTCACAAATTGCTGCGGCCCTGCATGGGGGGGTCCTCAAGGCAATGTGTGTCCCATCCACTGCTCCCTGCAACAGCAGTGAAGCCCAGAGCTCGGACCTCCTGCTGAATAGTTCAGTAATTTTGATGTGGGTCATGCACAGGATGTCCGAGCTCTGGGCTTCACTGCCATTGCTGAGATTCCCAATGTCCAGGGAGCAGTGGATGGGACACACGTTGCCTTGAGGCCCCCACCCCATGCAGGGCCGCAGCAATTTGTGAACAGGAAGAGATCCCACTCCCTGAATGTCCAAATTGTTTGAGACCATCTAATGAAGATCATGCAGGTCGATGCACGCCATCCAGGGAGTGTCCATAACAGCTTTGTGATCTGGCAGTCGGACATCCCTGGGCTCTTTGAAGACCGGCCCAAGGTACCGGGATGGCTATTGGGTGAGAAAGGTTACCTGCTAAGGTCATGGCTGATGATGCGTGTGCGGATGTCTGAGACCGAGGCTGAAACCAGCTACAACGAGGCCCATGCAGCCACCCGGCCCATCATTGAGCAGTGCATAGGCCTGCTGAAGACACTGTTCCACTGTTTGGAGCGCTGTGGGGGGGGGGGCCCTCCAGTATGACCCTGTGAGTGCTTCATGCATCATCATCGTTTGCTGCGCTCTTCACAACATCGCCCAGCAGCGGGGAGACCAGCTGGAGGAGCAGTGAGGGGGCAAGGTGGCCGTCCCACCGGATGGAGGGCAGGTGGTAATAGCTGGTGTCCAGCAGGGAAGGGCAGTGAAGGATGCCTTGATTGCAGTCCACTTCACCTAGCTGCTGTTGTGCAGTGCAAGAGGTGCAACCACACATCTATCACAGCCCAGGAACAAGTGCAGCTGCTATTTTCCCCCTTCAAACTGACCTGGGCCCTCAAACCACCACATCACCCTTCCCCTGCTCCTGTCATCCTGGCTTTGGCTTTGCATCTTCAGCAGCCGAGGGGTGGACAGTGTCAGAGGCATGGCATGTGACTGAGTCCTGAGATCCAGCCTGTCTGATCCCTGGGACATACCAACCTCTACCTGATCTGCATCAGCAACAGCATGGTGTTCACCAAATATTAACCGAGAAGCCTGCCAGCTAATTTTGCCCACTGTGTCCCTGTGCTGATGGAGGGTGCAGGTGATAGCTGTAATGAATCTTCTGTGTCCTCCTCCGACATCTCCTCTGAACTGATGTGGAGGCTTGGCACTGGATCCCTGCTGGTAAAGGAACCAGGCTGCAAGGATTTTCCTGCAGGGAAAGGGACATGGTATTACTGCATGGCCAGGACCGTGGTCTGGCAGAGACAGAACTCACATGAGTTTGGGCAGCTGGATGAAAGTGCAGAGACTCCTCACTTTTCTCTCCCAGGCCCAGTCCTGCTGCTCACCTGTGAGTTCCAGTGCTCTCTCCTGAAAGGGAATTGGGATCCTTAGCTCCATTCCGCTGCCTGTCTCACTCACTCACAGCAGTTGTGACCAAGCTTATCCTACAGAGGAACAATTAGGCATGATGTGAGCAGACCATCTGCCGGGTGAGATGATGATACTGGCATGTGTGTGGGCACTGAGTTGAGGAAGGGAGTACCAGGGCAGACGAGGAAGTGTTGTGGGAGATCAGGTGGTCAAACCTATCCAGATAGCAGAATTTGGGATCCTTGTGGTATGGGGAGACGTGAGTGTGACTGAAAGGGGAAATGGTGAGAGAAGGTGAGAAACATAGTAGCATAGAGGAGATTTTTTTTTGCAGTATTGAGCTCTTGCCCTGTTGTTGAGGGTGTTGGGCCTCATCAGCATGGCCACCATCTCCCAGGTGGGGTTTGACTTTGCTGGAGGGTTTTCTTGTATCTGCCTAGTGCCAGCACTAACCAGCATTCAAAGGTGATGCAACCCTTCCCAGTAATGAGATTAGCAGGCAGAATCAGGCATGAATAGCTATCACCAGGAAACAGCTTACCTAGACACCTAAGAGATCAGTGGAGGTATGCAGATGCTAATTTTGAGAGTCACAGAATGTGAAAGATGGCGACAACACAAATACATAAAGGGAAAATCAGAGGAACCAAGGTATAATTACCAGGCAGGCTAGTTTAACATCTCACAGCCAAGAAGGCATTGTAACATCTAAAAGTTGGAGAGGCCAGTTTTACAGCTCCAAGTCTGAGACCATTTTAATATCTAAGAAGTCTTAGAGCCAAGGTAATGCAGGAACCTTTGTAAAGGCAGATTAAATATCTTCACTGGATCAGGAAAAGATGTTTCCCAGACTTGGTCATCTACCTTGTATTGTGTGGTAACCATAAACTGGATTGCTTTATAGATTTATTTAAATTGGATGTTGTTTGGGAATGGGAAAGACTTAAGGAATTCACAGAACAAGGGATAATTTCTATAGAAATTAAGTTTGTGTTTAGTGGTTCATGCATTTAATTGTCTTGGAGTGTTATACTCCTAGTAATGTGTATTTGTCTTTACTTCTATTTAAAAATAGTCTTTAGTAATTGTTACATGATGATTGGGCTTGTTATTCTCACTGGGGGTTTCATTTGACTCCTCATACCATTCAAAGAACAAAATTATTCACCACCACAACCAGTGTTTCAGGTTGAAACGCCCTCACAATAAAATCTGTGGCATGGCAGAGGATCCCCTGCCAGCCTGCAGCCAGTAGATTGTCGATCTTCTCTCCTCCACAGCATCAAGCATATGGATGAAGGCCCTTTACGTAAAGGCTTCTTTGCTGCCATCCTCCTGGTTTGACTGAGCACTATGCAGCAATTTAAATACAATGCCCCCTTGATGGAACGACTCAGTTGACCCCCAGCATGGCTGAATTGGATGGCTTGCATTGCAGGCACAATGTTTTCATATGGGGAAATGAAGTTTTAAAAGTGCCTAAAATTTACAGTTTGGATTACACTGACAGGGTGGTAGGAATTGCACCAGTTTTCGTGCAGAAAATGACACAGCCTAGTCTTTGGTGCATTCCATTTATTACTTTTCTTCAGAGGTTAAATTGCAACTGCCATAGCTGTCCACAGGGCACCATTACAAGTTTTAGCAGCTTGGGGAGGTCATATGACATACTTCTCATCACTCCTCCTCAATATTGGACGAAGGATATAGACTTGGAATTTTGAGGTGTTTAATGGATGTCAGGGTTCCTTTTCTTTTTAAAGACACAAGCTTAGGGTTAACTGAAATTTATGCTGAAAGCCATTGCATGTTGGAACAGGTAAAGCTTGGGCCATTGGCACCAGATTGGAGACGAGGAGTTGCAAACGGCTACCTTTGCTCATAGCTGGCTGGGGCAGGCAGCTCATTTGCTAAGCTATTGTGTTGGCTTGGTTGAAAATGTTTATATGATATAAGGAGTGTTACATTCCAGGGCATTTGAAGTGTTAGCCTTTTTCTTGCTTCCAAATTTCTCAAACGTCCAAAAGTCAGCATATGACCAGCTCGAGCCATCTTGTGAGCCCAGCAATTGTCCATTTTGAAAAACAGATAATAAAAATCATAAAGTAATCTGACTGACGGAGATATAAAACTTTCTTCTCATCTCAACTGGGACACTGTTCATCTCGGGTGTTTTCATGAATACCTTCACAAAGATGACTAAAACCATCAATGCTGGTGACATTTCATATATTTAGAAAATGGTTATTGACTGTATTTTCAAATGTTCTGGTAGAGTAAAAGATCTTTCAGTGATTACACTGTTGGAATGTGTTTTTAACTTTCCAGCTATTTTTCATGCACAATTGCTCAAAGGTGGCAAGTTCCCACAAATATTAAAAACTTGTCAAAAATATATAATTTGCTTACATAATTAAAATATATTACAAATCATTTGCTCTTTGTGTTACCATTGTGGATTGTCATAAAAACCTATTTTGTTCACTAATGACCTTAAGGGAAGGAAATTTGCCATTAAGTGTGGCTTACATGTGAGACCAGACCCACAGCAATGTGCTTGGAATATAGGAACAGGGGTAATCCACACAGCCCATCAAGATTGTTCTGCCATTTAATACAATCATGGCTGATTGGATACTTCAATGCCTTTGACACCCATATCCCCATAATCCTTTACTTTATTGCTAATCAGAAGTTTATAAATCTGATTTAAATATACTCTGAGTTTCCATACCTCTCTGTGGTAGAGAATTACAATGATTCACAACCTTCTGTATAAAGAAATTTCTCTTCATCTCAGTCTTAAGTGGTATCTTCCTTATTTTGGAATTGTGCCCATAGGTTCTGGATTCCTGTAAAGATGCTTGGTCACCACTCTAGGGAAAACACAACTCATTAATTTACAGGTTAAAACTATACAGCCTCAGGGCTGCAATCAGCTCCTGAGATGACCCTGAGTACAGAAGCCTGTGCTTGTAAGAGTGATCCCCCACTCTGTTCCCCACTTGGTAGTTTGATCTTTAGTCTGCAGTTTGATCCTTAAAGGGACAATCACTACAATTTCTCAACCAAAGGAAACATCTTTTGTGCATCTACTCTGCCTATTCCTTGAAGTATTCTGTAGGTTTCAACAAGATCACCTCTCATTCTTCGAAACTCCAGAGAATATAGGCTCAGTTTGCCCAAGCTTTCTTCAAAGTCCTGTCACCCCCAGAACAAGTCTGGTAAACATTTGTTGCACTTCCTCTATGGTAATAATATTCTTTCTGTGGTAAGGGGACCGAAATTGCACACAGTATTCTAGTTGTTGTCTAACCAAGCTTCTATACAATTGAAGCAAAATAAGACTACTTCTGTATTCAAATCATCTTGCAATAAAGGTAAGCATGCCATCAGCCTTCCTAATAGCTTGCTGCACCTGCATGTTACCCTTTAGTGATTTATGGACAAGGACACAGAAGTCCCTTTGAATGTCTACACTTTCTAATTTCTTAGATTTAGAAAATACTCTGCACTTCATTTCCTTCTACCAAAGTGGATTACCTCACATTTTTCCACGTTATATTCTATCTGCCATGTTCTTGCCCACTCAGAGTCTGCCCAAATCTTCCTGTGGACGCTTCACATCTTCCTCACAACACTCATTCCCGCCTAGCTTTTGTCATCTGCAAACTTAGAAATATTACATTTTGTCCCCACATCCAAATCATTGATAAATACTGTGAATAGCTGGAGTTCATTTGCTGATCCTTGTGGTACTTTATTAGCCACAGCCTGCCAATGTGAGAATGGTTTGTTTATCCTACTGTTTTCTGCCTGTCAGCTAATTCTCAATCAACGACAGTATGTTATCTCTATCTCATGTGCTTTATTTTGCTAACTAACCTGCTGCAGGCTTTCTGCTGTTTCTCTATTCCTCATTATGAATTCTCCTGAATTTTTTTGTGACAGACCCACATTTGTCTTAGCCAAATGCTCCTTAACTCTTAAATGCCTCAGAAATAACTGAGCCAGCCATTTAGTTCAAGAGCAATCAGGGATAGACAACAAATGTCAGCCAGTGTTGCCCACACCCCTTGAAAAAATAAGAGGACAATTATCTGAAAAACCTTGAAAATGATGTTGATAATAATAATTTTGATCATCTGTAAAAGGTGCTGCATTGAAATCCTTCAATCTGTCTGTGTCTCAATCTTTAATTTTATTAGCATTTGAGTCATAACGTTGCAGTTCTTAAGACAAGTCACTTTTCACTGAATTAAAAAATGACTCATCTTGATGCTGAGTCTGCTGATCTGTCTCAGAATCTTCCATTGAAGAATGATAAGAGAAGAGGCTGGTAATTGCTACAATATGATTACTCCAAAATGGGGCTACCTAGTATCCAGTTAACAAAATGCAAATAGTTTTCATAATTGCTGTGTTTACTACAGATGTTCCTGTTACACCTTTTTGTTAGCTAGTTCATGCAACTTTAAATTATAGTCATATTTATTACAATTGATTCATATCAGAGCTAGTTTCCATTTTGGAAGATTGGCCTCAATGAAGCAACAAGTTGCTAAGAAGTGGATTGATAGCCTTACTAGCCTGTTAACCCTGGCAGAGATGTGTGGTTAGGTTGATTGGCCATGCTAAATTGCCCCTTAGTGTCAGGGAGATTAGCAGGGTACAAACATGGTGTTACGGGGATAGGGCCTGGGTGGGATTGTTGTCAGTGCAGACTCAATGGGCTGAACAGCACTGTAGGGACTCTATGGTTCTATGATTCTAAGTTACCTTGTGCCACTTTCTAAAGGGCTGATCAAAGAAATGTTTGAAATTATTTTTCATGGAAGGAGTGTCCTTCCCAGCCTAACAAAAATAATTGTGGCAGCTATCAACCTGAGACCTCACCTAACCTCCAGCAATCAGAACTCCCACACAGCATTCACATGGCCCAAGGTAGCTGAATATTGGTCAACTTTAACCCATTTGGTCCTGGGCAGCTTGTTGACGTAAGTGGGCCTCAAAAACACAGCTGTCTCTTTGCCAGTGGGATGGAAGTCAGAAAAGCTAAAAATCAAACCCACTGATTTTAAGCTCTGACGAAGGGTCACCCAGACTCGCAACATTGTCTCTATTCTCTCTCCACAGATGCTGTCAGACCTGTTGAGATTTTCCAGTGTTTTTTGCTTTGTGCCACTGATTTTAAGCAAGCTAAATTTCTTTGGCTTCTCCACTGATTCTAACACAATTGACTCAGTCTGGGCTTCCACTTTGTCAAAAGGTGTCGTGGATCATGGACACATGTCAAAACAAAACCAGAAGCAGTTAAACATTTATATAAGCAATGAATTTTACAATTAATATAGTTCACACGAGCAACCTCCTGGAAACTGCTTCCTTTCTTACATATGCAAAGTATTCACAGAAAACAATATTTTTCAGTTCCTTCTCCATGCAACTCCTGGCCAGACAGTCTCCAACTTGTTCACTGAGCTGTCAATCAACAAACCCAAAATTTGGAACAGAACCTGTCCTGAGTCCCAGCATTCATTCCAAGAACTGAGCTAGAAGTAATACACATTAACATTCAATTTAACATTACCTCATGGTATTTCCCTCATAAGTCAGCTCATGGACTCATTTACAGCAAACAGCACCATGTCATTGTTGTGTACATGGGCAACTGAAGAATTTAACATTACATTGCAACTTTAGCACATTCTTAGACTGTGCTTTAGGTGATAGATTTGTGGGCAAAATAATCCGTTTGTGTCAGATTGCATCATGGAGATGGCATCAAAGAATGTGAGGGGATTTTTTTCTTATTTTTTCCGACCGATTCTATCCAGGGTCTGAACTTCAGTCAAATCTGAAGTGAGTGCACATGGTCGGCAGAATGCTGGTGATAATGCTTTAGTCGTTTCGTGTTGTTGCAATGGCAATGCACACGGTACTGGTATGCCACTATAGAAATGCCAAATGTTTTAATTGCCACTATAGAAATACCAAATGTTTTAATTGCCAAAAGTTAGCACATAATGCAACTGCTCGCTGAGCGAAGACCAAATCAAGAAAGAACTTGTTCCAGAGGTAATGGAAAACAGCAACGTCACTAAGGTAGATTTCAGAATCTGGAAAACAATCCAAAGTGCTTAAGCAAAGAGGAGTTTGGAATGTACTTATGCTACTACCAGCAATCAGTCAAATCATTTCACAAAAAGGTATTGGAAATTCAGAAGTACATGAAAATGTACATTGATATGGCTGTAGATTGTTCCATTATGAATTGTGACACAAGCAAGAGCAAATTCAGTGACAGTCCTTTAACTATGAGCACAGTTCATTTGAAAACCTACACCCAATAAAAGGGCAGGTCCCTCACGCTACCCATTGGTATAGCGAGATATATCAAGAAACCAGTGTTAATGGATGAAGACTGGCATTTTAAGCTGAGGTTGGACTGGAAGCATGTTTTTCAATTTTGAATGAACAATATTGAACAGCTATACTGCTGTCACTGACACACTGTTGTTTGCTGCAAGGAGACTCAGATGTATGCTGTGAAGTTACAATGTTCACAATGAAAGTAGTAGATAATGGCCTGAGTTTTAATGGCCATAGTTGGGAGGGTATCCAAACCATCTCATGATTTTACCATTGGTGGGTGGGCACAGACAGAATTAGAGTAATACAAAGCCAGAAAAGGGTGCATAAGATAGATGTCAGGTTGATGATACAAGTGAGAACTGGATGGAATATTTGAAGTTCAGAGGGAAAGAGGCAAAGAGAATATGATAAGAAACTGTCAGCTCATATAAAAGGGAGTTCCAAAGTCTTCTATAGGCATATAAGTACTAAAAGGGTGGTAAAAGGAGGAGTAGGGTGATTAGGGACTAAAAAGGAGATTTATGCAAGGAGGCAGGGAATGGCTGAGTTATTAAAGCATACTTTATATTTGTCTTTACCAAGGAAGAAGGCGGTACCCACAGTGAAAGAGAAGGTAATTGAGCCACTAGAAGGATTTAAAATTTATAAACAGGAGCTGTTGGAAAGGGTGCCTATACTTAAAGCTGATAAGACACTAGGACTGGATTAGATGCATCTGAAGAAAATGGGGAAAGTAAGGGTGGAAATTGCAGAAGTACTGTCACAATTTTCTAATCCAGCTTAGTGGTGATGTTTGAGGGCTGGGAAATTTGAAATATTATACCTCTGCTCAAAAAAAAAGTGAGGATAATCCCAGCAACAGCATGCCAGTCTGATTAGTGGTGAGAATTAATCATTGGGAACAGAATTGGACAAATATGGATTAATTACAGAAAGCCAGCAGCAGTTTGTTCAGGGTAAATTGTGTTCAAATGACTTAATTGAGTCTATTATGAGATAATAGAGAATGCTGATGAGTGTAATTTGGTTGATGTGGTGTATATAGACATCCAAAAAGCATTTGATAAAGTTCCACTGTGGTGGTTGTCCCTCTAAAGGCAACACAGCAGAGTAAGGTTCACCTGGTCTGGGTGACCAATTGGGACTCAGAGCGGGGAATCATCCCGGGAGAAGAGTTCTCCTTTGGCAGCGGCATTCCAGAACTACTTGCAGCCATAATCTACTCTTGTAGAGCCTTGTAAATAAATCCTTTGTTATTCATTCATGAAATCTCTGGAAGTGCATCATTAAATCCACATAACAAGTTTGTCCATGAAGTCAAAGACCATGGAATAAAGGGGACAATGGCAGCATAGGTATGACATTATGTGACAGGAAACAATAGAGTAGTGGAGATTGGCTACTTCTTGAACTGGAGGAAGGTGAGGTTTCCCAGATATTCTTATCAGACTGACTGCTTTCCTTGACTTTGGGTGGGATTTTCATGCCCTGCCAAATTGATTTTCAGCCGCCCTCCATTTTCCCATTCTGCCCTATGACATTGCTTGCTCTTGGCAGGAATGGTAGTTAAATCTCAGCCCTTGACTTGGGCATGTAGGGCATAATTTCAAAATATGCAGATGGCATAAAGCATGGCAGTATTGTGAATTGTGAGAAGGACAGTGATAGACTTCAAGAGGACATAGACAGGCTGATAGAATGGGCTAGGACATATTGGATGAAAACCCAATGCAGAAAAGTGTGAAATGATATCTTTCGGTAAGAATAATGAAGTGAAACAACATCAAATTTAAAAAAATACAATTCTAAAGGGGTTGCAGAGCAGAGGGACTTGAGGTGTATATGCACAAATCGTTGAAAGTGCCAGGGCAGGTTGAGAATGACATATGAAATGCAAATCCTAGCTTTACAAATAGAGGCATAGAGTATAACAACAAGGAAGTTGTGGTGAACCTTTTCAAAATGTTGGTTTGGCTTCAACTGGAGAACTGTATTCAGTTCTGGGCACCAGCTTTAGTTAGGATCATAGAAATCCTACAGTGCAGAATGAGGCCATTCGGCCCACTGAGTCTGCACCAACAACAATCCCACCCATGGCCTATCCCCATAACCCCATATATTCACCCCGTTAATCCCTCTAATCAATACATCCCGGGACACTAAGGGCCTATTTAGCATGGCCAATGCACCTAACTCATACATCTTTGGACTGTGGGAGGAAACCAGGGCACCCAGAAGAAACCCATGCAGACATGGGGTGAATGTGCAAACTCTACACAGATAGTGACCCAAACCAGGAATTGAATCCAGGTCCTCGGAGCTTTGAGGCATCAATGTTAAACACTTTGCCACTGTGCCATGAAGCAATAGAGAGAATGCAGAAAACATTCATGAGGTTGTTTCCATGGATAAGGGACCTTAGCTACATAGATTGAAAATGCTGGGGATAGTCTTCTCAGAAAAGAGAAAGTTGAGAAGAGATTCTATGGTGGTGTTGATAATTATGAGGGTTCTAGGAAACGAAGTTAAGGAGAAACCATTCCTGTTGGTGGATGGTCAAGAACCAGAGGACACTGATTCAAGATGAATGACAGCAGAATCAAAGACCACACAAAGACAAATGTTTCTATGCAGTAAGTGGTCAGAATTTGGGATGCATTGTCTGATCATTTGAATCTGGTTTCCAGAGGGAATTGGATCATTATCAGAATAGGAAACAACTTGCAGGGTTACAGCGAAAAGAGTGGGGAGTGGGAGCGGCTGAATTGCTCTTACAGGGAGCTGGATGAACACAATAGGCTGACTGATTTCCCCCTGCACTAGAAACATTCCACAATTCCATGAATTTTGCTGAATTCAAATAAAAATCCAGAAGTTTATTCCATTGAAACACGTAATCAATTAACTGCTTGAGATGTTCTGAAACTTCCAAAGTGTTTTATCGCTAATGGATTGCAACGCTGAATGAACGCAATCAATTTACTTTATTAGGATGTTGCAATAACCAATGTAGAAGTCACACACTTGAATGGAACATCTGTGTTTCAGTGGGACAGAGATATGTAGTCACATCATCCTACTATCTATCCTACATTGTGTCATATTATGTCTACTAGGTGTCCTACATTTTGTGGTATTGGCTGAAAATCTCCCATTTTGCCAAAGCACTCTCTCTGGGACTTCCCGCCTCACCGGATATTCAGTCAGTGCTGGTGTGACATCACACCGGCATCATTTACAATGAGTCTATGTAAGCATGAACCTGGCTCCTTCTCCTCCGAGGGAAGATTTAGGCATGAGCGCTCAAGCAGCCAGCCAGCATCCTCCGTAATGTGCACTGCTCAGGGGGCACTGGACAGGACATGGGGGCTGAGGGTGTGTGGGGCTCTCACAGTTGCCATATCAGGGGTAGGCGTCCACAGGGGTCGCTTACAATTCTTATCTCCCCTTCATGTCGGAGTGCCCCTAACTTTAAAAGGGTTGTGAAGGCTGGTTGGTATAGAGGCAGCACTTCCTGTTTCTTCCACCCTAGGTTCCTGTCCATGTTGCAGCTGAGGGAGTGTCCTTCCATAATGGAGGCTGGTCAGAATATGGGAGGGCTTGAAAACAAGAGGCTCAGCACTGGGGGTGAACTGTGAGTTATCTGGGTGGGGCCCACTGACAGGCTAGGCTGTCAGGCAGAGTGGGGGATTCAGGAATGGCCTGCGCCTCTCCTCATGTGGTTTGAAGGCCCGCACGCTCAGCGGAGGGATAGCTACAGTGTGCTTGGAACAGGCAGCGATGTGAGGAAGAAGCTGCCCAGAAGGCTAAAACCAATTGTCAGGGATGCTTGCGTGTAACGGTCGATCTCACTGGGTCATTGAAGGCTGCTCAACTTTGCACCTCTTGTGACCCGGGAGAAACAGGGTGCACTCTGGGAATGAGCTGGGTATGCTCATTTCTGACCTCTCGTGATTCAGCTGTGCCTCGGCTGTCACAGGAGATGGACATTTGGCTGAACAGCCACCCCTTACTAGTGATTATGCCGTTAAATGGTGTGCAACCAAGTAGCACATCCATTTAATGGAGGCCAACTGTTAACCCTTTGCAAGCTGTTGTCCCAGGCATTGAGCTGATATTTCCAGAAGGGCTGCAACATCACACAGGTAACCCCCCCCCCTCCCCATACAAGGACTGTAAACCCCAATTGAGGTCATGACAGGGTGCATTAGTGCAGTCCCCCCATCAGGATGAAAACACTACTCACACACAGCCAGGTGATTACCCGCTAACGTGACGCCAGGTTTCTTTGGGGTGGCTGGTATGTCAGACGCTGCGGAAACATGGTGATTGTAGGAGGGAGGGGGAATTCTGGTGCCTGGTGTTGACAACGGCCAAGGTGACTCAGTGAGAGGAAGGGTTGGGGGTGCGAGGGGCGATCCTGTGCATAGGGGTGTTCGCTTACCCTGGCTGAGTGAAGAAGATTGTTTATCTTCTTCTGACACTGCTGCCCTATCCTCTTCTGCAGTGTACTTGCACTGACCAGGGCTGCCATTGCATCTCAGGTGGGGTGGTGTCCCTGCTGGAAAGCTGCTGCCTGGAGTGGGGGTAGAGTGTATCCCGCTTCTGCTCTACTTGATCCAGCAGTGCGGTGAAGCTCCACTGAAAAGCATGGTGTGGGTTTCTTGGTTGCCATCCCCTGCAGTCACTGTGGAACAAGTGCTGGGAGATGCTGGGGAGCCATTTATACGGAGCTCCCCAGTGCTTGAAGCAGTTAAGCTGCTGCAGGGCGGGTGAATCAGATGGAACATATTGCAGGTGCGGTGTAATACTTGTGGGCATAAAAATTATTACTAATGAGGCACAAGATACGGTCAGAAAACAACTGGCACTGTTGGCAGGAAACACTCTATTTTTGCATTGGAACCAACACACAGCCAATTTTTGATAAGATTTTGCCCTTTTGGAACAGAATTTCTCCTGAATTTTCTATTAGATTTATTACATCATTTCTTGTATTTTAGGCTTATGGATTTGGAGTCTCCACAAGTGGAAACATTTTCTCTACATATGCCCTATCAACCTCTTTCATTCTATTCAGCCTTGCTGTTAAGTCAACCCTCAGCTTTCTCTTTTCTAGAAAAAAGAACCCCAGCCTGTTCAATCTTACCTGATAAGAATATCCTCCCAGTTCTGGTGTCAAACCTGTGAATCATTCTTGCACCTTCTCCAGTGCCTCTGTGTCCTTTCTGTGATATAGAGACCAGAACAGCGTCCAGTACAGGAGGTACGCTCAAAACAAGGTGCAGGAAAAGTTTCAAGTAACTTCTCACTTTTCAATCCTATCCATCTATGAATGAGCCCCAGTGCGTGGTTTGTGTCTTTTTTAATTGCCTTATTGCATTGCTACTTCTGGTGATTTGTGAATGTGATTTTCTCTGTATGGTGCAGTTATTTTTTGCTTCATCCAAACGTGGAATTACACTGCCTAAGTGTTACTATTCTTGGAAATGATCAGTTTCTGTTCGGTGATTAACATTGTACAAAGTGTACCTGCTGCGTTCTGTTCGGTGTTTAAACACACATAATGAACAATACTCAGTAATAAAGTCACGATTCAAAGTGTGGCTCATACTCCACTGACCTTATTTTTAGGCCATTTGGCTCCTGTTATTGTAATTGCAAAACCAAGTTGTGACTAAAATACTCACAGCAAGCTCCCATGAATTTCCGTATAAAAGGCCGCCAGGCTTCCTTATGATGCCAGCAATAATGGTCCTTGGAGCCTTATTCTGTTTATATAATAGATTTTAAACTGCACTCTTGGTAATCGAAAATAATTTCCAAAACATCCAATAATCCTGTGAGCAACACCCAATAATGCTGAATTGGAGAGAAAAAAAATTGTACATCTGTGTGAAATGAATGTCCTTTGCTTCGCATAATTACATTTGGAAAACAAAATAAACAGGTTGCTTGATCACTGAAATTCAGCAAATGACCATAACTAGAAAACGCAGCTAACAATGACACAAAATTAATTTATGCAACTTTAAATGCTACAAATAGAGAATTGGCAGGTAAATCTGCCATAAAATTTCATGTGGTATAGAAATTAGAAATATGAACTATTGGGCAGCACAGTGGCACAGTGGTTAGCACTGCTGACTCACAGGGCCAGAGACCCACGTTCAATTCTGGCCTTGGGTCACTACCTTTGTGGAGTTTGCACATTCTTCTGCATCTGCATGGGTTTCCATCAGGTTCTCTGGCTTCCTCCCATAGTCCAAAGATGTGTGGGTTATGTTGATTTGCCATGATAAATTTCCCCTTGGTGTCAGGGGGATTAGCAGGATAAATACGTAGGGTTATGGGGATCCTGGGTGGGATTATTGTCGATGCAGACTTGATGGGCCAAATGGCCTTCTTCTGCAGTGCAGGAGTTCTGTGATTTTCTGTTGGTGATATTGTATAGAATGAGCCTTGAATTCGTCCATAAGACATTTCCTCTATCCAATATTCAAGCAGAGAAAAAAGTCAAGAAAGGAATGCAAAATTCTCCTAAAAAGAAGAGGAGAGACAATGAGAAGACAGGAGGGAAAGGAACCCAAATGCAGCACGTGGCAAGTGTTCAGTGAGGACTACATCAATGTGAACTGTGTAGTGAGTAGAACAATGATAACACAGACTGGGAAGAGAGAGGGAGATAGTTTAGGTGGGATTGGGGGAAGAGAGTGGTACTAAACTCAATCACATCAACATGGAGATTGTGATATGGGATTATTCTGCAACTGTTGCTTCCAATGCTGGGAGCAAGGCAACTTTATGATTGTGGCATGCAGCCTGAACTAACTGCACTGTTGAGTGGATGCCTGCCTTGACACAGAACTCAAGATTATGGGGATAGTACCGCTTAAAATTATTTCACACCCACACCTCACAGCTTGCAAACACTATCATCTACTCAACCATGATAGCCACATTACCTGGACACATTGCACCTTACTCACTGACACTTTCTCCTGCAGGGCCAAGTGGCACACAACAGGCAGCAGCAGATGCTAACCAGTGGGAGGTGGACATATCTATGTGTCCATTTCCTCATGGAGGAGATGCTGCTTGCCACTGTTGGAGTGGCCAGCAGCAGGGCCACAACAATTGATGATAACTTCTCATTCTTAACTCTTCTTCTCACATCCCATTTCCACCTCATCCCACAATCTGCTTTGATGTTAAAGCTATAGGTGACATAAACATGTATCTCTTGCTTTGTCCAACTTCTTTTACCCAACCCTGAACCATTCCCCATAATATTGTATATGGGTAAGATGCCCATTAGCCCTCCTGCCCTTAGGCCTACTGAGGCTCTTATCTACCCATTAAAACATAATTAAAAGTTTAATTCTGTCTCCACATCCATAATATCTGCATTGACAACTCAGGTGAAAAAGCAAAAAGGAAGGGGGTATACCTCATTTGGGGTTGCCTTGTATGCATTAGAGGAAAACCCCAAAGTACTGCTCTCCCCCAACGCCGCTTAGTACCTCTCTCTTGGCCTCCTAACACAACACAACTGCTGGGACCTCAGCTACTTACCATTTATATAGATGATCTGGAGGAGGGAACCGAGTGTAAGGTGTCGAAATTTGCTGATGACACCAAGATAAGTGGAACGGCAAATTGTGTGGAGGGTGTGGAAAGTCTGCAGAGGGATCTAGATAGCTTGAGTGAATGGGCGAGGACTTGGCAGATGGAATACAATGTTGGCAAGTGTGAGGTTATCCACTTTGGTAGGAATAATGGTAGGAAGGACTACTACTTAAAGGGTGAAAAGCTGCAGCATGCTACGGTGCAGAGGGACCCGGGGGTCCTTGTGCGTGAGTCGCAAAAACCCAGCCTACAGGTGGTCAGGAAGGCAAATGGAATGCTGGCCTTCATAGCGAGGGGGATTGAATATAAAAGTAGGGGGGTCTTGCTGCAACTGTATAGGGCACTGGTGAGGCCGCAGCTGGAGTACTGTGTGCAGTTTTGGTCGCCGCACCTGCGTAAGGATATTTTGGCCTTGGAGGGGGTGCAGAGGAGGTTCACTAGGCTGATACCAGAGTTGAGGGGGTTGAGCTATGAGGAGAGGCTGAATAGACTGGGCTTGTACTCATTGGAGTTTAGAAAGATGAGGGGGATCTCATTGAGACGTATAAGATGATGAAAGGGATGGATAGGGTAGAGGTGGAGAGGTTCTTCCCGCTCAGAAAGGACAGCAGGACTAGAGGGCATAGCCTCAAGATAAGGGGGGTGCAGTTTAGAACAGAGTTGAGGAGGAACTTCTTCACTCAAAGGGTAGTGAATCTCTGGAATTCTCTGCCCGTTGAAGTGGTTGAGGCTACCTTGCTAAATATATTTAAGACGCGGGTAGATAGGTTTTTGGTAGGCAAGGGGATTAAAGGTTATGGGGAGAAAGCAGGAAAGTGGAACTGAGCCACTTCAGATCAGCCATGATCTTGTTGAATGGCGGGGCAGGCTCGAAGGGCTAGAGCAGGCACTCCTGCTCCTATTTCTTATGTTCTTATGTCCTTATGCTCTAACTCCCCTTCTCCCTCTCCCCATCCTGGGTACTCAATCACTCCTGTCCGAATATCCCCAACTATTCTGTCCAGAATCTATTCTGAATTCTTCTTGGGATTGCTGCAGTCCACTACTGAGTTCTGAGTTGGACTGGGGCCATTAGTTATGCCTGTTAATCAAATTGGCAAACAGTTTCTCAAAGATGAGACTTCCCTTGGGAAGGCAGGCAAGATACACCCCTGTAAAAGTCACCTCTATATCAGGGCATCAATCATTCACCATATTTATTCACAACTTAGATGATGGGATAGAATACATCCACATTTCCCAAAGATGTGAAAATAGGCAACTCTGTCAGCAGCTTTGGCTGATATGTAACATTACAAGGAGACATGGGTAGGTTAATTGAATGGACAAAAATGTACCAAACGGATTTCAGTGGAGGCAAATATGAGTTCATCCACTTTGGACCCAAAGTGCATCAGACTGCGCACTTTCTAAAAGCCAGAGGCAGTGGAGATCAGAAGTGATTTGGGTGCCCAGAGGCCTACACCATTAAAATGCCATTGACAGGTACAGGAAATGATTAAAAATGGAATACTGGCTTAAGGACTGGAATGCAAAGGGTTAGAAGCTATGCTTCAGCTTTGTAAAGCCATGGCTAGACCAGAACTGGAATATTATGAGCTGTTCTGGGCACCCTGCTTCATAAGGATTTACGGCTTTGTTGGACTGAAGATGTTACCTGGATTGAATATAAAAGTAGGGAGGTCTTGCTGCAGCTGTATAGGGCATTGGTGAGGCCGCAGCTGGAGTACTGTGTGCAGTTTTGGGCGCCGCACCTGCGCAAAGATATTTTGGCCTTGGAGGGAGTGCAGAGGAGGTTTACTAGGCTGATACCGGAGTTGAGGGGGTTGAGCTATGAGGAGAGGCTGAATAAACTAGGCTTGTACTCGTTGGAGTTTAGAAGAATGAGGGGAGATCTCATTGAGACGTATAAGATGATGAATGGGATGGATAGGATAGAGGTGGAGAGGCTCTTCCCGCTCAAAAAAGACAGTAGGACTAGGGGGCACAGCCTCAAGATAAAGGGGAGGCGGTTTAGAACGGAGTTGAGGAGGAACTTCTTCACTCAAAGGGTGGTGAATCTCTGGAATTCTCTACCCATTGAAGTGGTGGAGGCTACCTCGCTAAATATTTTCAAGAAGCGGGTTGATGGGTTTTTGATAAGAGAGGGGATTAAGGGTTATGGGGAGAGGGCCGGAAAGTGGAACTGAGCCACGACAGATCAGCCATGATCTTATTGAATGGCGGGGCAGGCTCGAGGGGCCAGATGGCCTACTCCTGCTCCTATTTCTTATGTTCTTATATTCCAAGGGTTAAATTAGGAGGTGAATTTACACAAACTAGGATGAGGTTTCTCAGGATTTAGAAGGTTAAGGTTGATTGAAGTTTCACGATATTAAGGGGATCCGGTAGGGTAGATGGAAATAATTTCTGCTGGATGAGACGTCTGGAAATAGGGGCTGAGATTCTCCCATCCCACTGCGCTACGTTTTTAGCACAGCGGCCCTAGAGAATCCCGCACAGCTGATTTTTGAGGTTTGCGTGACTGTTTGTGCCCTGCTGGTGTCTCCCAGTGCCGGATTCCCGGCAGCGCCTGCTCTGTGCCAGAAATCGGTGGGAAGATGCACAGACCATTTAAATTGTCATTTCAATTTCATTTGCATGTGATTAGCAGGCCTGGGACTGAAGTCTCTGGGTCCGCTAGCATCTCTCACTCCGCCAGAGTATCTCACTCCAGCAGGAATTACACTAGTTCCCCACCAACAGGGAACCAACGGCCCAACCCCACTGGAGTGAATTGGGGTCTCCCAGAGGGTCAGATGGGGGTGCCTCAGGGGGGTGTGCCCTGGGCATTAGCACCCTAGAAGTGCTAGCCTGTGCCCCCTGGACTCCCCAAGGGGCAAAGTGCCAATACTCAGGGGGCACCTTGGTACTGCTCACCTAGGCATGGGACTGTGCCGAGGGGATGGGGCATATGGGTTGGGGCATATGGGGCAGGGGATGATCAGTAGGGGTGGGGGGACCCACTGCCACTCTGCAGTTGGAATCAGTGGAGGAAGGAGGGAGGCCAGCGATCGGGTCATATCGGGAGGAGGAGGTTCAGGGCTGGACCTGGGAATAGTCAAGGGGCCAGCGATTGGGCTGTGGGGTGGGCAGAGAGCTGCAGGGGTCATGGGGCTGGCCAGAAATTGGGAGGCCTTCAGTGTGGGGCCACTGCACATGCACCAATCTCAGCACTGACATATCAGTGAATGCACAGTGGCCCACTCAATGCGCTGATTTCAGCTTCCTGGGTGCGAATAGGCCTCGCCTCCTGATTTTCACAGTAACTTCATTGCTAATGTAAGCCTACTTGCGACAGTAATAAATAAACTTCACTTCCTCTTCAGTGAAGTACTTTCATTCTTATCATCCTATGAACGTAGGCCTTCAGTAGTTCTCAACAATAGCTTCCTCAAGTTCTGATGCAATTAAATTCCTTCAGAGATAATAACATTTTTAGTGTAGGAACTTGTAAATATGTTGCATAATTTGTTAATATGATTAATATATTGTTGGCATAATTTACAGTGGTTAGCATTGCAGTCTCATGTTACCAAGGACCCAAGTTCAATCCCAGTCTCTGTTCAGTTTGCACATTCTCCCCCTGTCTGCATGGGTTTCCTTCGGGTGCTCCGGTTTCTTCCCACAATCCAAAGATGTGCTGGTTAGGTGGATTGGTCACGTTAAATTGCCCCTTTGAGTCCAAAGATGTGTAGGTTAGGGGGATGAGCAGAATAATTGTGTGAGGTTATGGGATAGAGCAGCTGGTGGACCTTGATGGGCTGAACAGCCTCCTTCTGCATTGTAAGGACTGTATGATGGTTCTATAATTTACAGAAAAATTCTGAATTGCATGAATATTTCATTGTGCCATTTGCAGCTATGAGGAAGATAAATGGTTAATGATAAAGTTCACAAACCACAGAAAGCTGCTGCTTGCTGTTCTGGCAACAGACAAATACCTTGATGTCAGTGGATGGCAAATGGCATAAAATGTTGCTAGTGAGTTTGGGGTTAGATAGCCAGGTTGCACGTAGGCAGGGATTTATGTGTAAAACTGCACATAGACGCATCTGGGAGACAGTATAGAAGAATGGCCTCAAACAGCTTGTTACACAAGGTGACACTGAGAAGAATCAAAGGCATTACCTGTGTCCAGACAGCTTCAAGGAGCAAGGATCTGCTATCACCTCTTGTTAAGTATTTTTGTTCAATCAATTACTTAATAAATTTGGTTAACTTGTTGTGTCTTGAGAACTCAGTTAAGGTCAGGGGACCTAGTCAGA
Organism: Carcharhinus amblyrhynchos; assembly: GCF_965287045.1. Taxonomy (NCBI): domain Eukaryota; kingdom Metazoa; phylum Chordata; class Chondrichthyes; order Carcharhiniformes; family Carcharhinidae; genus Carcharhinus; species Carcharhinus amblyrhynchos. Next base: position 40,633,805 of record NC_137335.1, on the reverse strand, counting down.
AATAAATTTCATTGCATCAAAACTTGAAAGGACTGTTTGAGTGTTATTGAGGGCCTGGCTAAGTATATTGCACCAAAATTTAAAATTGAGAATAACTTTATTTTTCTCCTCCTCTGCTGATTTTCTTTAACTTTCCTCTGACCAACAGAAGAACAATGTTTCGCCTGATTTCATCAACTAATAGAGAAATCGATACACCATTGTTCACAGTGTCTACTCACATGTTAACAATCCTACTACTACAGTTTTTCTTCAGCCTCTCTTGCCCTTCTGCCTAATTGCCTGATTAAAAAACATAAATTTCTAGTTCTTCCCCATAAATCATAAGTGAAAGAGGCCAGTTGGCTGGACCTCAAGGATTGTCTTGGCAATATACATAAAGTGCAGGCAGCACATCTGTTGCCAAGGTAAATGTAATAACATTTTAGCTTTCACTAGCTCAACATCTTTGTAGTAAGAGATTAAAAAAAGGTTCAAATTGGAGGAATTAAATAAGTCATAAGTTTGCTTGAAATAAAATATTTTAATTCTGGTATACAGAAGATTTTTCTTCAGTGTAGAATATAGCAAGTCTTAATTTTAAAGCATTTATAAATGCTTATATTTCACATAATTTTCTTTGTGAAATGCAAAAGCATTTACTTTGCTGCTGCAGATAGTTGTTGTATATGAAAGCCAATGTAGGAAAAGGCATATAACTCCTACAAATACACATGGAGATTGTGATGCACAGTTAACATGCTATCCATTCATTGCCATGTAGGCAGCATAAAACCTTTGTGCTACCTGCTAATTTACATGATAGCAGCATGCAGCCCAGTTCTAAATGTTCTGTGTTCAATGATTATAGTCTTTCTTAGCCTGAAGTCCATATTGAACTAATTGTAAGATGGCTGTTTGCAGAGTCTCTCATGGCAAAGGTCACATGACAACAGCAAGCCAGATCGGATAATGTTGCATTTCATGATCCAAACATCTCCTTTTTCCTGACTAACAGAAGATCCCATCAATTCCTTTTCCTAATGAATAGAGGACACATTTACAAGCACACTCATGTGTAACTGTGAGTTACCCAAGTTACCCACTGTACATCACTATACTCTTCTCATTCATGCATTAACGACTGTTTGTTTGTTCTTTTAGTCAGTCTCTGTACATGCATTGCGTACAATATCTTTAAATTGTGCAGGTCTCTTAATGTTGCACGTGCACATTGTCACTGGCTATTTGCCTGGGTAATGTTCCTTGTCTGAGGAGCATTGTCCTCATGGCACTTGTTCCCATGATACCTATTGTTCTTCCATTGCCATTGTTGGGAATTAGTGAACCTTTAGGAATGACTGTAGTTCTGTGTTCAGTACAACTGGCAAGAACCCTTGTTCTTGTCTGGCTGACTGCAGTGAAAGAACAGGTTTGCTAGTTATGTGTACGTGCCTGTGGTTGCGCCAGTGCATTTGTTTGTTCACTTCTACAGTCGAGGTAACAACTTCTCTAATCACATCCCTAATTTGCCATGTGGGATGACTCCTGTTGAGAGCATTGAAGGATTGTATCCTGACTGGCTCTCCAATGCTCTGCTCTGGCAATGGTTTGAGTCTTGCCAAAATGAAATTTGGCTTTCTGCTGTTTTACCTTGATTTTTTCACTCATACCTGTTAATATTTCTGGTTTCAGTAACTATAAGTTAAGAGCTCTCTCCATGCTTGCTGGTACGCACAGCTCTGCCCAACACTCCACTGATCATAGATGCATTACATGTGCCAGGCCCTTATAGTACAGCGTTAATATAATTATTTATAACTATTTAATACAAATGATGCACACACTGATGAAAAGTAGTCAGAAGGCACTTGTACCTTTCCTACATAAAAAAAGTGATCTATTTATGAGAAGAAGATAGAGAATATAAGCTGTGTTAATTAAATTCAATTAACATCTGTAGATGAAATGTGTCTATCTAATTATACGGCATTTACAATAATAATGATCATATTAAGGTCTCGTTAGATAGACTAGTATTCCATTAACCTTTTTTTTATTACAACAGGAAAGGTTATGGTGCCAACTAATTACCATTTTATGTTGTATGAAATGTAAGCTTATATTAGCAACATATTGAAAAATGTTGCAACTGATTCGGGAAAGTGTTGGATGGATTTCAATGCAAAATGATGTAGAAAGCAGGAGTTTAAAAGTAGGTATATGAATGAACAGTGTCAATAACAACCCAGAAAGAGGATTTGTGGATCAAAGTCAAGACAGATGGGTGAAAGGACAAATTAACCATGGAAGTCAATGATGCACATGGGCCAGGATTTTTAGGATGGCTGGATCTTCAGTCACACCAATCAAAGAGTTGGCAGGGAACACATTCTCACTGAGAGTGTTTCCCCGCACTGATTTCATGGTCTACTGATTGTTAATTGGCTGGAGGTGGGATTTCCAACCCTCACTCCAGAGGAAGCCCCGCCACTGAGAGGTGCCAGCCAATCTGATTGGCTGACAGCATTCTCATCCCTGCAGCCCAAACTGCAGTGGACAAGACAGGCACCACGTGCAGGCCCCATGGAGTCCAGGAAGAGGTAAGTATTGGAGGGACTCAGGTGGGGAGGGTAGAGGAGGCCTGGAGGGCTGGGGGGGGGGAAGATTGGTGCGTTGGTGAAGGAGTAGGTGGGGAGGTCGTGTGGTTGACCTTAAGTGGGGGGGGGGCAGGTGGGCTTAAAGCATGTTAAAAGGAGGCTGCTGATAGAAGGCTCTCTCCAGCCGTACACCCAAGGCCTGAACCCAATTATTTTTAGACTTCACCCATCCCTTGAAACTCCTCGAACAGCTTATAAAATGAGGCTGGGTAGGAACAGTCAACAATCAGCCACTTAAGGGCCTCAATTGAGGCAAGGATGGGTCAAAGCCTTGTCCATCCCAGTGTCAAATTCAGAGAGGTTGGAGCAGGAACCCAGTGGGAAGACCATCCAAGGAAACGTATGCTCACACTCTCGTCATCCACAAACCCACCAACACAGGATAGTAAAATTCTGCCCATGAGGTCTGGCCCCAACTGGATTGTTCTTCTTGTTTCCCATCAAAAGACATAACATACCCTAAAACTAAATAAATTGATTCTGAAACTGTTAACAGAACACTTTCCCTATTAGTGCTTAAGGATAATTGATGAACTTAGCACTGTGTACATTTCAGTCAGAGCTCAGTCTCATTAATGAATTCAGAATACATGCAGAGATCATTTTTATGCCTGCATGGGTGTATGCAGTTGCTGCATATACATAATGACTGGGCTGTAGGGTAGTCAACTGTGGTTTAATGTATTCCGAGAGGTTTCATCACATGATTCCCCCCTCCCCCCCCCCCCCCCCCCCCCGCCAACTACTCCCTTTCAATTAGTGACCAACACATCTTTTCTTGTGATAAGCCATTTCCTATGCCAATTGGAAAGTAAAAGCACTTATTATCCAATTGGATGATGTTTGATTCTCAGCCAAACAACCTTTCTGTTTAAAACTCAGTTTCAATATTTTTATATCGGGTAAAGGGAAATGTTCATAGGAAATGACAAACAATCGGGTAAAGGGAAATGTTCATAGGAAATGACAAACAATCGGGTAAAGGGAAATGTTCATAGGAAATGACAAACAATCATGTCTGGATGATTTTTCTCCAGGATTGCACACAGCAGTGTCCTGAAGATTGGTCAGCCTGCTGGGGGATTGGGACTGCAGAGCTGTTGGAGCATTTTTCAGAGGTTAAGTATTGAGCTGGCTTTCACTTAATTATGGCTCAGCTAACACAAAGACTCGCGCAGATAGTATTGTGATTAAAGATGATTCTTTATTTTCCAGGCTTGGTCAACAAACGAAGGAGAACGATGTGAGTTCCACATCACTATACAATTACATTACTGGAAACTCTAGGCCAATCCTAGAGGGTTGGCAACTTCTGGGACTGTTATCCATTATACAAAGGAATTGAATCCAAAGAAAGGCTTGATCTGTTGTCCAAGGACATTCATGCTTGGGCCAGGATTTTAAGTTATTGGGCTGGAATTTTGAAGCCACTAGTGATGGGAACAGAGGCAGGCAGGTCTGGAATTTTCCAGCACTGCTGACTTGTCGGCATTCTTCTGCCTTGGGGCAATTTCTAATGAGGCAGATTTAGTTGGGTGACAGCTACCCACCTACAAATGTTAACATGGGTAAAAGGCCTGTCTAGGCCAGTGGTCAGAGGTTGACTGGAATTTTCCAGCTAGCCTGTGTCCCCTTGCAGTCCCAATAGGTCCACAGAATACCTACAGTGCAGAAGGAGGCCATTTGGCCCATTGAGTCTGCATCGACTCTCTGAAAGAGTATCTTACCTAGACCCAACCCCACCCCTCCCATTTCCATATCCCCTGGCAGGGAGGTAGAGTTGAGGTAGAAGATCAGTCATGACTTTACTGAATGGTGGAGCAAGCTAGAAAGGTCCAATGGTGTATTCAAACTCCAATTCCTTATGTTCTTATCTGATGGTCATGCCTTCCATTGCAACATAACAGAAACCACCCAACTCATGTGTGCAGCAGTCAAAATCAAATTTACATTATGCAAGGCCAACTGTCAGCTTAACCTGACCTCATGCAAGCTTAGATGCTGCCATCATGGCTGTGGTTAGTGGTGTTTAAAGGAACTTTCAGGTTGTCAGCAATCTGTTCTTCAAAGAAGTACTCGGAATTCTGATGCGCTGAAGCACAAAGCTGCAGTGCTGTCTCACCACTGCCACTCTGCCAATGCCTTTGTCTATCAGCCAGCCAGCCCAGACTGCTGCTGTGTGAGCTGAGATGATGCAATCTGAAGCCAGGCTGTGGAAGCCAGCTCGAGGATGTGTTACAAACCCTTCTGCAATCTCTTCAGCAACCTTCCACTAACCATGCTGCAATCACTCAGGGAGCTCTATGAGGAGCATAAGGACAAGCAAGGGTACCCGCCCAAGATAGATGTGAAGGACGTGTTTACGGGTGAATAGTGTATTTTTGGTTGTATAATTTAAGTGTGCTGGTTGGTAAAGCTGTTATAGCAAGGGTTTTGTTTGTGGCTTTTATATCAGGGCAATGACCATGAGCATGCTGTGATTGGCCAATACAGATGAATGGGAACATGGGGTAAAGTGGGATGATGGTGGTGAAGGGAAGTGAAGTCTGAGTAGGTGTTCACTGATAACCCTCCGTGAGTGAAGGCATTCCAGATGCTTCCTCTCTTCTCTTTCTCCTCCTCTCTCCATACAGATAGTCTCTGCTCCATCTCCTTCTCACGTTACAATTGCAGCCCTGCTCGATACCTGTTGTAGCCTTTTTGTGGATGGCCAACCAAATCTTGTGCTTTCCCTGTGGCGTTGCAGCAACGCCCTCTGCTCAATCCAGCAATCACCTCAACAATTCCAAAAACATTTCACAGCACTTCTACAAACTTTGCAATATGTGACCAGGGGATTTTTCACAGTAACTTCATTGCAGTGTTAATATACTTGTGATACTATTGAATAAATGTTATAAAACTTTAATAGTCAAAATTGCCAAGTCAGCCTGAAAAGCTGTTTGATGTCACACTGAGCCTCTCAGGATGCTTCTGGTGCAAGTCCATCATCTCTGGCATATTGTTCTGCCTAAGTCCTGCCGAGGAGATCCACACGCCATTGCAGCTTCAATAGGATTGGTCACAATGGCATTGCGGAGCCCATTTTCTGTCCTGAAATGCCCCTGAATCCAATTTTTATTTGACCTGATTAAATCCATACAACATAATTTCAAGATCAAATTAACATAACATGGTGGGGGGAATATTCCCGGAGCCTGGCAGCACAGTGTTATGGGAGACATAAGCAGAGGCAGTGTAGCAGGCTTCCTGCCGGTTGCCATGTTCACCGCATGTCAGCCGCCACCGGAATTCCGGTGTTGTCAGCTATGTGCCTAAATTTGAATTTAAATCTAATTAGCAGGCACGGGACACGCCCCCCCCCCCCCCAATCACCACACCAAGAGTATTTCTCTCCAGTGGGGTTTACAACTGGTCCCCAGTCATGTGGAGCTGGCAGTCCCACTCCACTGGAGTGAAGGGAGACCATGGAGGCCCCCCAGGTGATTGGGAGTAAGGGGGTGCCCCTGGGCATTGTCAGATTGGCAGTGCCAGCCTGGCCTTCTGGCACTGCCCAAGGGGCAAAGTAGCAATACCTGGGGGGCATCTTGGCACTGCCCACCAGGCACTGGGCCAAGGGAGTGGGGCCAGAGAGAGTGAGTGGGTCATGTTGGGGCATGGCCAATGGGGGGAGATCAGTGGGGGTCCGGGGGGGGTCCCACCGTCACTCTGCACTCAGGATCAGTGACAGAGGGAAAGAAGAGCTGATCAGGGCTGGCCATCAGGTTGGGGAGAATCAGCCTGCCGGGGGGGGGGGAGGGATTCGGACTGCGGGGGAGCTTATTCCAGAGGCTGAGTATTAAGCTGGCTTTCACTTAAGTATGGCTCAGCTAACACAAAAACTCGCTGAGACAGTATTCTGGTTAAAGATGTTTCTTTATTTTCCAGGCCTGGTCAACATACAAAGAAGGGAGATTTGAGGCAGTTCCAAATCACTCTAAAATTATATTACTCTCAATATTACAATTATTACCCTGGTCAATAATATTTATCCCCTGACAGCATGGAGATATGTGAGTTTGCGGAATTTGAGTCTTTCTTACGGTCTCCTAATATTCCCTAGATCTCCTTATCTGGTATAATGTATAATCTATTCATTGACTTGTCTGAAATCTCTGGTCCTGTCCTTGGCTAGTGAATATTCTGTTCATTAGGACCATCCAGAGATACTGATAAGAATTGCTTTCTCCCTTCACTCAGAAGCTATATTGTTCTGAAGAATGCTATTTTTTACTTGACTACACCCCATCATGCAGTGTTTTATTGTATGTTTTTAACACAAAATATAATATATTTTCAAAAATACATGTATAAATTCTCTAACAGTGGTTATACGTGTCATGTGTCTCTATGCAAACAGTACCTTTGTAAACTATATTCCAGGCACTTTGTGACGTGTCTGAGCATTCACTAAATCTGAGCATTCATTCAGATTTAGTCTTCCCTGATCTGTTAGTTGTTATTCTGAATTCCCCCTTACGGTGGGGGAGTAGAGGAAGGTGGAGGGTGATAGCTGCCAGGAGGGGAGGGCAGGTTGGGACAGGTGGAGGGGGGCTGGGATCGGGAGATTGGGATTGATAGGGGTGGGGGTACCGAGATGGGCTGGGAGTGTGAGGGTCTGGCCCAGACACAGTGATTGGGGCTGGTCATCCGGGTGGTGGTGGGGGGGTGGGGAGCTAGAGCTGCCAGGGTGGGGCTGGGGGGTGTGGGGTTTGGGGCTGCTGGGAGGAGATTGGGGCTGCAAGGGGGGTGATGGACATTGGAGCTTGCCCAGGGCGATCCATGAGATCAGCGATCGGGGGTGGGGGGGTCTCAAACAGCCAGCGATGCAGGGTCACAGGGCTGGCCATCGATCAAACAGTGTAGGGGCTATTACACTGACAGGTGCATGTGCAGTGACTCATACAGCACTATGCTGCTGGCCTCTCCAGCGGGAATCGGCCAGGCCCCCAGCTTTTCATTGTGATTCATGCTATGGCACTCCATGATGCACAGAGTGTGGGAGATTCATTTTGAAAATCTTGCTGAAAAAGTAGCGGGATTTACTCCAGTTTTAAGTGAATTTGGTGCTTAGAATTTTTTTGGGAAAGTTCCAAGGGTCTTTCACTGTAGAGTAACAAACATTAAAGCAAAACATTTTTTTGGGGGAAAGCAGTGTGTACTTACTGTATATTATGGATTTGGAGTTAATTATTTATATGATGTTAAATAAACCCTGCCAATACTGACACTCTAAAGTGTCTGTTTCTGTTGAATAATTACACCTGAAATATTAGAAGATGATTGATCTGCTGTGCATTCTCAGTTTTGATCCAATTTTGTGTAAAATGCAACGAGAGAGAAAATGGAAACACGTTTTTAGCAGAGGAAAAATAATTATTCAATTTTGAAGTGGGGTGGAATTCATTCCATTTATGATTTATTTTCACTGGAACATTTACACATCAGATGTACAGGTGAGAACTTTAAAGAATAATTTATGTTTGTGCATTCTTGATGGGACAGAAGAGGAAGCTATTAATGAAGTACTGGGGCCTCCAGAGAAAGCCTTTAGCTCCCCTGCCAAAACCACTTTGTGTGCTTTATACATACTTTCATTTCAAAACTCTAGTACAAATATTTGTGATGCTAAACTTCCCTCTTCCTCCTTAATAATAATAAATAGTCTTGTGATTGGAAATGTATATTCCACATTGAATCAGCTACTGCTCAGGTATTGAGTGGAGATTGTGTGTGTGTGTGTGTGTGTGTGTGTGTGTGTGTGTGTGTGTGTGTGTGTGTGTGTGTGTGTGTGTGTGTCATCGTTTATTATGTCTTGCTGTAATGCTTCAGGAAGCTCGATCGGAAAGGAACATAGTTTATTACAGAATGCAAAGTAAAACTGTGGTGTACACACGCAGTAACCCCTGCCTGGGATTACCATTCAGCAGGCCCAGTCTTGGGCCCAGACCTGGGACTGCCTTATTAAAGGCTCAGATAATGAGTTCCAGGCAGTCCATTGCCTGTTACCAGGGGAACTCATACACAAGGAGACCCACAGGGAGATCAATCAATGATTCCTCCATTGACTTTGTGGGGGTTATCACATTTGTTAACTGTTTATTTTTCCTGTTTACTAATTATTGAAGGTGTAGTTAACCAGGCAAAACACTTCCAAGAATAATAAGGGTTTCAAATTCTGGGGGCTTCATTCCCCTGGTGTAGGTATGATAGAATGGAACTCTCCATCCATTCTAAGGTCTGGGTTGAAAGTCTACCTCAAACATTAGGGATAGGGCCATCTGCCTGTATCTGATGGAGGAATGACAGTGTAACTTTAATGTCACCCTGATAGTGGAGGTCCGAAAGCAGTCATCTTTGGTCACTTTGTTCCTGATGGAGGTGGAAGGCTCCTTGATGATTGAGGGAGAGAGGATATCACTTTACCTTGTGTTGATCTGGGACTTTTATTTTACCAGTATGTGGGACCAATACTAGATCTCAGGCAACATACATTCTGTTGAATTCAAGGCTGTTAAAGGTAAAAGCTGGGTTAGTCTCAGATGCACTGCCTTGATGTAGAATGGGCAGGCAGATGAACAATTTGTACAATCTTACCTACAGAATGAAAGCGCACTGAAACCATTTTCCAGCTCCTTTCTGGAGATCTACCAGAATTTCACCATGACCTGGACAAAGATGTGGGGCCTTTAGGTTTGTTCATTTGCCCGAGACCTGAAAAAGAACCCATCAATATGGCAAGTTTAAAGGAACCTCCAGAAGATGCTTTGAATCTGTGCCAGAGCTGCATTCCGCATTTACAATCTGTGAGTCAATTTGCTAACTGAGTTAAAATCAAAAGCAGCAGGCTGTTTTGCACCGACATCCCATTCATTGATAGTAGATTGCATGACATAGCAGAGATGAGAATTCTATTGTCTCTGAGTTACAAGGCTACATACATATGTCGCACTCTAGGTGATAAGCACACAATTTAGGCTGGCATTTCAGTGTACTTCTGAGCAAATACTCTATTATCAAATACATTGTCCTTGAGATGAATTATTGGCATGGTAGCACAGTGGTTAGCACCGCTGCCTCACAGCGCCAAAGATCTGTGTTCAATTCCTGGCTTGGGTCACTGTCTGTGTGGGGTCTGCACATTCTCCCCATGTCTGCATGGGTTTCCTCCAGGTGCTCCCATTTCCTCAGTCTGAAAAACGTGCTGGTTAAATGCATTGGCCATGCTAAATTCTTCCTCAGTGTACCTGAATAGGTACTGGAATGTGGAGACTAGGGGATTTTCACAATAACTTCATTGCAGTGTTAGTGTAAGCCTACTTGTTTTACTAATAAATAACCTTTTAAACTAAGATCCTATCAATCCATTCAGGTGGATATTCAGGATTCCAGTGCACTATTTAAAAGGTAAGGAGTTCTCACGGTACGAACACTACATGCTGGAAAATAAAACCAGGCTGTAAGCAAAATGGTTACTGTTTTCCCACAGGGAAACATTAGCTACTCTTTAAAGAAGTTCATTGTACATGTTCTAAGAGATGTGATAGGTGGGATATAAATGCAAATTCTTTCTTACCGTGTCTGCCAAGGAAATTCTGCACTGCCCTTTCACCTCTGGAATTTAGTTGAATCATTGTTGGGATTCTTGTGGAAACAAAGTGAAGCAAAATCGGGCTATTATTACATACACAATCCCTTTCATGGGAGAGAATGTCGATACAGGGCAGGTGTTCTTTTGCAGATGCAGATGAGGCACATTGTTGTAGCGATGTTTGTCATTTGGCTCATCCTGTATTTGGTATAGGATTTCTCCTCATTGCCTGTAAGTACTAAATAAAGGAGAATGTTCCATTCTTCACCATGGCAATTCCAACCCTTTGAATGACAAATGTCCTCCTCAAATTTAAACCACAACAAGCCAAAAATAATCAGTTTTAAACAATTAATATTTTTGACATTCTTCCAGCAAAATTCAGCACGTAACTGTGTATAGGATATTTGCCACTGCGAACTTCTGATAAGGAAATAGATATCTGCAACTTATCTGTACATAACTCTACTTAAATATTCAGGAGCATATCAAAGGATTATTTCACCTATGTAAAATATACAGATACTACACATTAACGGTAGCGACGGAGCTGCATTGTATTGCGTCTTCTCCGTGCAGCACTACGAGGAAGGAAGATACCAACTAATTATTTTTGTGATGTTTCAATTTATTTATTAGTGTTACAAGTAAGCTTACATTAACATTGCAATGAAGTAACTGTGAAAATCCCCTGGTCGCCACAATCCAGTGCCTGTTCGGGTACACTGAGGGAGAATTTTGCATGGCCAATCCACCTAACCAGCACATCTTTCAGACTGTGGGAGGAAATCAGAGCACCCAGAGGAAACCCACACAGACATGGGAGAACGTGCAAACTTTGCAGAGACAGTGACCCAAGCCAGGGATCGAACCTTGGTGCTGTGAGGGAACAGTGCTAACCACTGTGCCGCATCAGTTTTAAAGTTGAAAACAGCAAATGGGTACCTGAATAATTCACATAAAATCAACTTATAGTAGCCCACACTGTGGCTCACATTAGGGGATATTACACTTGCTTAATGATAATGTGCTTTACTGTAACAGTAACATCACAGTACATGAAACAATCGGTATTTAACACTATTTGCCTTTCTGAACATCTGTTAAAATTGGCACTAATTTTTTGCTTCCCATGAAAATTCTGCTGTATGCCAACCAACGAAACAACAACCTACTGTTAGATGTGTGGGTGGAATTGGCATGGACTGTTTCGAGGACCTTTTAATTGAATATCTTGACTATAGCAGAGGAAAAGCTGTTCTGAGCACCTGCAGCAACATATCTTATTACCAAAAGAAATGAAAATTTAACCACCAGTGTGCAGGTTAAAAGGATTTCTTGTAATCCAAGAAAATCAGGATTTTGATGGTTTTTAACCAATTGTGAACATAACTGAATCATTGCATGAAAAGTTAGAGTTTTGTGATATAAGTTAACATTTTGAGACGTACAACTTCAAAAATAGGAAAAGTGATAAATTTTTCACAGTGACATAAGTTCCATTGGACACAAAATTTTGAATGGAAAGCTTGGCCGCGATTCTCCCAACAGCGCTGAATTGACAGAAAAACTGTTCTAAATCCGGATTGTTTTTTTCAATTCAGCTTCTCACCCGAATCTCCGCACTGTATGCACTGCAGTGGTCCCAGGTGTGAATATTATTAAACACTTTGGAGGGAGAAGGTGCAGGTGGGCCTATTCATGCTGGAGATTGACAATTCTGGAAGTCTGCGCATGTGCAGTGGTCCCAATCTGTCAGACTTCCCATTTGCTGGGCAGCTCAATCGCTGGCTAGCCCGGAACTCCACAGTGCTGCCCCTCCAGACCCCCCATCGTTCGATTTTGGCCCCTACAACAATTCCCGGGCCAGCCCTGACACCCCCCCCCATCCTGTCCCAGAGCACCCTGATACACAGCCCAACCCCCTCCCCAGCAGTGGCAATCCTCCCACCCCTCTCACCCCACTAGCCCGCCTCAATCGATGCTTTCCCTCCATCCCAGACTGATTCTGTCTGCAGAGTAGCAATGGAAACCCCCAACCCCACCGATAACTCCTAGGCCCCGCTCACAATAGGCCTCACCCCCTTGGCACTGCCCATGCCTGATGGGCAGTGGCAAGGTGCCCCCTGGGCATGGGCACTTTGCCCCTTGGGCAGTGCCGGGGGCACAAGCTAGCACTGCCAGTGTCCCCATGCCCCACACCCCCCCTTGCCTGGAGGACCACGATCCCCCCCTTTCATTCCGGTGGGATCTCCCGCTAGTTCCCCAAACATGGGGAGCTAGTGGAAAGCCCGCCGGAATGAAGTGCTCCTTGTGGGGAGGGAGATTCAATCGGGACCTGAAAGTTCTCGATAACGAACTGCTAAACATATTTAAAATACATTTAAAACAGAATTAAATGACTTACTGTCTTCCCACTGGTTTCCAGCATGGTCTGGCCTGCGACTGTTCACCGGCTCTGGGAGATGCCCATGCGTTCCTGGCGCATGCGCAAATCCCGGAAAAAGGCCGGCAACGCACATCTCCCACTGCGACCCGCCAGAAAAGTTGCGATGGGAAAACCACAGCCCTTAATTGCACCTGTCAATACACACAGATGTGATTTTCTTTACTTGGTTTTATTTTGATAACATAATTCAGCCCTACAGAGTCATGAATAGTTATATTGTAAATACTTTACTTGAGCAGAAGGAATATTCCTTTGAGTGTTGTGAGATTAAAGAAAGATAAAAATAAATCAAAAGCTACTTTTACAAACTGTCTTTTTAAAGTAAACTAACACCTTTGTGATTTTTTTCATAGTGTTGCAGAAGTCATATCTTGGTTGACGTGTGTTCTTTTGTGTGGGAAGGGCTTTGTATGTTACACACGACAAGTTAGGACTAAATTTCCTGTTTAAACTTATTCTGAACATTATGGGATTGAAATTCCTTGCAATCTTTGGCAGCACCACTCAAACTATATCGTTTTAGTGCCCGAAGCATCAATTAAGTTTGAAATTCAACATACTATGCCACGTCATGTCATCATTCTGCAAACCACAAATTGCGTAGGAAAGGGAATTGTGAAAACTTTACAGAGTGCAGTACTAAGGGATGGTAACATGGATGTTGCATGTAGAGGGCCAAAAGTGTGATGGTACTCAAGTTGGGCAAGGTTATTTAGACATTACCTTGCCTGCCTTGAGCAAGTCATTGATCTTCTTCCAATGTTGTCAGGCAGTTTTCATTGTGAGGAAATGTCTGGTCCAGATGGCGATGTTGGCACTCTCAGATTGCTTTCTGCCTGACACATCCTGAAGTCTGCCACTCCTAAATTCTTGTGAGAAATTCACAGCCGTTTGGGAAATTGTTGTCTTGTTATGGACAGCTGGCCTGTGATTTCTCACATTTCTGCTGAAATGAAGGTGGGAAATATCCTGAGTAAAGCAAGTTTAAAGTGGTTAAGGAAGGAATCTCTGCAACCCCATCTTGCTGTCCTCAAATATCCCAATGGAGAATGCAGTCTTTCCAGTGGCTGTGTTATTTCAGCATTGGACTTTTCTGGGGTGAACACTACTCATGGGGCTTTTACAATGCTATAGGGCCACAATGTCACCTCATTTGCAAATTAATTTATTAAGGACATTTTCATAGCACTATGCCTTCTGGTAAATGGTGCCATTTAATGACATTAAAATGATAGGCTAAATTTTGTTGCCTACTTGGAAGTCTTGATGCTAGAGACAAAAGCAGGAGGCAACACCACCTCGGAGAGTGGTGGGGCCTCAGAAAGCACATTGCTAGCAGTGTCCAATTAAGAAGCCATGATGGGGCTGTTATCAAATCAAGGATGGCGGCCTATTTTCAAGAACTGCTGACCCAATCTGAGGGTCAACAGCTCAACAAGCTCAGCAGCGCCCCCACTAGCAATGGCCATTGCAAAAGCTGCAGCTCTAGGGGACGTGGCAAGGTAAGTCTCAGGATTGAGGCACTCTCAACGAGCTGGTAGCTTTTTGTGGGGAATCTGGGGCCTGAAGAACAAGTCTCAGTTGTTGAAGGTGTGTGGCACATTGAACAGTGCGCCGTTGTCATGAGGGCAACCATCGGCGCCTTGGGCCATTGAGTCCTAATACGAGGCCACATAGGAACCTGTTGGGAAGCTACCAGGTTTCACTATCTCAGTGGGATGGGAGTTCTCTTGACATGAGCAAAATAACTGCAGAAAGAGGCCCTCAACTGGCCATTTAAGTGGTTCAGTTGACAGGCTGGATTGTAGCCAAATCATTGAGTTTTCCCATGGCTGATAATGTGCAATGGTGGCATGAAGCTGTTGGGCTCCCCTCCAAACATCTTCTCACACTAATGTGCCAACACTGTTGACATCTAGTCCATTGCAAAAGGACGGAGAAAGATCAGCTCAACGTTATTACAGACATTGGGGAAATTTTGTCTTCATGGGCAGGATTTTCCAGTGGCATCATATCCCTGACTTTGGGCTTTTAAAGAGGTCTCCATGTTGCCAGTGCACCCATTGGCCCAATTTTCCTCCTGATTGACTGCCTCATGCTCATTATCCATGGGTTCCCAATGCTGTTGGTGCAATCAGAAAACTGGCTGCTCTTGAGCCTTGGCATCCCCAATGGGAGAGATGATTATAACTTAGTCAGGCAGGTAATCATGAGGGTGTTTCCTGCTTGTGTATAAATTATATATTATGGAGGCCTTAATTGGTAGGGCCAGTGGGCTGGGGGCAGGCTACCCCCTCCATGGCATTTCATAGATGGGGCTGTAGTCTATAATCCCCATGGCTCTGTTCTTGCAGTGTACAATCTCTGGCAGCAATTTACCCACTGGTCTGCTACAAGGAGGCTGCCTCAACCAAGCTAATGTTTGCTGCACAAGGCCACTATGATAGTCAAATACCAGCCCCAGACGAAGGGTGTTAATGGAACTAATTGGCTGCATGTCTCCACTAACCCGATTCCCAGTCTGCCTCTGGATTTGGGAATACAGTGAGGAGCGACACGGTGGCACAGTAGTTGGCACTGCTGCCTCATATCTCCAAGGATCTGGGCTCGATTCTCGGCTTGGGTCACTGTCTGTGTGGAGTTTATACGTGCTCCCCGTATTTGCTGGGTTTCCTACGGGTGTCCGGTTTCCTCCCGCAGTCCAAAGACATATGGGTTGGATGGGTTGGCCATGTTTAATTCTCCCTTAGTGTTTAAAGATTTGTAGGTTAGGGAGATTAATGGAAGAATTATGTAAGGTGATGGGGATAGGGCCTGGGTAAGATGTTCTGTCGAGAGTTGTGCAGACTTGGTATGCTGAATGGCCTCTTCTGCACTGTAACGATTCTATGATTTCTACGATAACTAAGACTCAGTGTGATGGTTCCATCATAACTATAAATTTTCACCATGTACAAAAATTATATCTACTCAGAAAATGTTTAAAACCCATTGTGGGTACCATGGTGGCACAATGGTTAGCACTGCCGCCCCACAACGCCAGGGACACAAATTTGATTCCAGGCTTGGGTCACTGTCTATGTGGAGTCTGCACATTCTCCCTGTATCTGTGTGGGTTTCCTCCGGGTGGTCCGGTTTCCTCCCATAGTTTGAAAGATATGGTGGTTAGGTGGATTGGCCATGCTAAATTCTCCCTCCGTGTACCCAAACAGGCACTGGAGTATGGCAACTTGGGGATTTTCACAGTAATTTCATTGCGATGTTAATGTCAGCCTACTTGTGGCTAATAAAAAAACTTTAAAAGCTTTAAAAATCTTTGTCTGCAATACAGAAATAATGAAAACATTAATTGTTCAGAGTTTAGACTTCAAAGTAGGGAAGTTATATTAAACTTGCCCAGGACCCTGCCACAGAAAGTACAGAAAAAATGTACAGCTAAGGATAGGAAAGAACTCCTTCAGTAGCAATGGATGGCCTCATTATGTATGCTTGGGTGAGAGCCCAGATTCATAAAATGATTTTCTGAAGAGGGATTCTGTTTGGACAGATGGAGAGAACAGTGATTTTGCTTGACTCAGATCTTGAAATGGTGGTTCTTTCTGTAATCCCTATTGTCAAATGTCTCGGTTTATTTGCACAAGGTTAAGAGATTTGAAGCATTTCAAGACACTGTTATTGATATTTATAATGTTCTATCTGATTGACATTTCATAGGGGTATAGGAGCAGCAACTTTTTGTTCAAAAGATTTATAAAAGGGTCTTTTTCAAACAGTTCCACACATGTCACTGCTGCTTTTTGGTTCATTATATGCTGTGCATAATAAGAGAATGAGTGTGGAAGGGTTATGAATTTTCATGGCAAGAATGAAGGGCAATGGGGGATGTGTGGGGACATGAATTGGCATGAGTTAACATGAGTTGACATGAAGGCTACAAGTAGCCATGGGATGGGATGGGGGTATGAGCGGCATGGAGGTGGCATGGGAAGTGAGTATGAGGGTTGAAGGATTGTGGGAAGTGAGAGCTGGAAGGATTAACAGTCTTCAATACAGCTGGGACAAAATCCCAGAGAACAAATGTGGACGTTCTAACTAACCTGTCTTGACACTCAGCCATCGCGTGGTCGCCAATACTCTGCTTCCTGTTTATGTGGGCCTGACTCTATTCCACACCAGTACCCTTCCCTCCTTGGGATATAGACAGCAACATTGGCTGATCCGCCCATAGTTGACTCTGTGGATTTCCTCTGGGTGCTCTGGTTTCCTCCCACAATCCATAGATGTGCAGATTAGGTGGATTGGTCATGCTAAATTGTCCCTTAGTATCTGAAGGTATTTAAATTAGGGGGATTAGTGGGGTAAATACATAGGGTTACAGTAATAGCCCTGGGTAAAGTGCTCTGTCGGAGCATCAGGGCAGAGTTGATGGACCAATGGAGCTCTTCTGCATTGTAGAGATGCTATGATTCTATGGTTTGTGTGCCTTTCTAATGAGGTGGGGCCAGTGAGTCAGGAAATTTGCCCACCTGAGTCATCCACCTCAGTTGCGAATATCTGGCCTTTAGGGTCACCCTTATAAAAGTTTGTAAAGTTATGAATGTGTTGGATACATTCGCTCCACATCTACTCTATCCAAAGTTAGTGACAATCAATACAAGATAGCTACATCCATTAAGAAAATAGGAGAGATTTCTTTACATAGCGAATAGTTGGAAGTGGTTCAGACAAATGTTTTATATGCTTTCAGAAGGAAACTAGGTGAGTATATGAGAAAAAAGGGAATAGAAAAGTGTGCTGCAGAGTTGAAATGAAGCAGAAGGAATGGGAGGAGACATGTAAAAACACCAACGTAGACTGATTTGGCAGAATGGTCAGTCTCTGCTCTACGTATTCTGCAATCAGAAATGTATTCATCAGGATTGTACTTTAATGTATAATTTAATTTGGTTTCCAGTTACTTGCAGGTGCAAACAAATTTTTAAAATTTATTTGTGGGACATGGGCATCACTGGCTGGCGAGTATTTATTGATGTGGGTGTGCCGGCGTTGGACTGGTGTAAACACGGTAAAAAGTCTGACAACACCAGGTTTTAGTCCAACCTATTTATTTGATAATATACTCACAAGCTTTCGGGTTAGCCCCTTCGTCAGGTGAATGGAGAGTTCTGGCCTCAGACAGAGACTAGTATTTATTGCACATTCCTATTTGCCCTTGGAGGGCAGCTGAGAGTCAATCACATTGCTGTGGCTCTGGAGTCACATGTAAGCCAGATCACATGAGGATGACAGGTTTCCCTCCTTAAAGGACATTAATGAACAAGATAGCTTTTTCTGAGATTTGGCACTCATGGTCATCAGAAGATTCTTAATCCCAGACTTTTTTTATTGAAATCAAATTCTACCATCTGCCGTGGTCTGATTCAAACCCAGGTGGCCACAACATTAGCTAAGTTTCTGGATTAATAGCCTAGCGATAATAGCACTAGGCCATTGCCTCTCCAGTGACACAGTTATACTTGTTCCAACTGCTGAGGTTTTTAAATTTACGTGGAAAAGAACATAAATGCAAAATTTGCTTTTGAGAGTTCGTGGTAATGGGAAATGATGAACCTGCATTTGTGAATTACAACTTACAAGCTGCATTAATATGCAAGGCCCACGGAGTAAAAGGAGGCCCCATGGGACCGATGATTCCACAATCTTTCCAAGAACCACACCTAACATTTCACTGCCAGGGATCCCGGGCAACTCTTTGATGATGTGTGAAGGAAACACTGCCATAGCCAAGAAAAAGAGAAGCAAAAAACAAAGAAGCAATTGATTCATAAAATAACTTTATAGTGCATGGAAAAATATTTGGATTATAAACATAATGAATGTTAAATGATGGGAAGATAAATGATGTGTTTGCTGCATAACTAGTGACCTAAAAGCATATGTAAAAATTCCCAAAAAGCAGTTGAATGTTGTAATATTATTTCTGAATCCTCAAGTGCTACATTAAATAAAAAACCTTCTCTATAAATGAGTGCAATATTGAAGTTAAATATATAGGACATTAAACATGATGGCAGATCAAGGATTTTGAGGTGAAATAAATAACAATTTAAAATAAGATCACAGCCACACTATGCACATTTGGTATTTATTAATGAATCTCATGCTATTATCACGGATAAATCATCCCAGGAATCTGGAAGGAATCAAATTATTCCTTACAGGATTATTCTCAGAATGCAATGGCACATGAGCTTATTCCAGGACATCATTGTTACTGTTAATAGTGGGTAGACAGAGGTCTGCAAAGGGGGTTCCATGGACAGACCTAGGAACAGACTGCCTGCAAATCGAATGTTGATATTCATTGCAAAAGTACTGGATTATAAAAGTAGAGAAGTGTTGTTGCAGTTATATAGGGTGCTGGTGAGACCACATCTGGTATTGTGTCCAGTTTTGGTCTCCTTATTTGAGGAAGGATATGGTGGCATTGGAGATGGTTCAGTGGAAGTTCACCAGGTTGATTCCAAGGATGAGAGGGTTGATGTTTGAGGAGAGATTAAACTGTTTGGGCTTGTACTCACTGGAGTTTAGAAGGATAAGAGGGGATCTGATCACGGTATATAAAATACTAAAAAGGATTGATAAAGTAAATGCAGACCAAATGTTTCCACTTGTGGGGCAATCTAGAACAAGAGGTCACAGGTATAAGTTGAGAGATCGTAAATTTAAAACTGGGATGAGGAGGAACGATTTCTCGCAGAGGATGGTGTATTTGTGGAACTCACTGCTCCATAGCGCGGTGGAATCTGAGGGCTGGATTTTCCGGCCACACTCGCCCCGAAAACAAGGTCAATGGACCTCACCCTGATCTACCCCTCACCCATTATGATTCCTGTGGCAGGCGGAACCAGAAATTTCACCCCTGAATCATTAAATGGTTTCAAGAAGGAGATAAATGTATTTCTGATAAAAAATGAGTTAAAGGGAGATGGGGAACAGGTAGGGAGGTGAATTTCAGACTAGGAAGAGATCAGCCACGATCTGATGGAATGGCGGAGCAGGCTTGAAGGGCTGAAAAGCCTCCTTCTGCTCCTTTTTCCTATATTCCCATCTTTTCAGTGAGTTAAATGTAATATAAGATACATATTATTGCATGTCTAAGATATATTTTATTGCACTACAGTATTGCATGATGCTGTGATATTTCCTGAAAGTTATTTTCAATTATCACATCTGAGGCCTGGATTGTGCCTTCAAGCATTTAAGATGAGTCTCAGAAGTGTGTGTGCATGTGTGTGTCACAGTTACCAGAAAACAAAACACTGGAACAATTGGGCTTCACAGTTTTGCACAATGATTTGCAATGTCTTGATACACTGACACAAGGATGTATGTGGCTTCACCACATTTCAGTGTTAGCGAATTTTGACATTAGATACATTTTGTGAAGTGCTCTTCTCTTGGTTGATGGGCTCATAGATCAGAGAATTAACTTTTAAGATGGTCAGTAACTGAAACATTAGGCATGTAGTGAAAATAAGCCACACTGCTCTTCAGACTCAAGTTTGCATTCCTATTAAGCGATGCACTTAGCTGGGTATCTCACTGTTCTTGATGTATTCTGTTGAGCTACCTTGCCCCTTCTCTTCCCACTGCAGGAGTTGAAGGGATGTAACCTTTGCTCCTTGTGCGATGTGTCCTTGTTATCACTGTTCACTCTGTAGATTGGGTGGATTCCCATCCTTTGCCTCTTCACATACTGTAATGCTCACCATTTGAATTGTATGGCATGCTTTGACCTCCATGTTTCTCTAAATCTGAATTACCTACTCAGTAAATTTTCAATTAAATAAAATATCTTTTTAATGAATAATTTGTGGACATTGGTGCTGAGTATTGCAGCAATGTGAAGTCAGCTAACGTAGGTTTCCAATATTAAGAGTTCTTAGGCACAGCTGAAAAGCCATATCAGGGTGGAATTGTATGGCCCTGTGGCAGAAAATGTAGTGAGCCATTCAAATGTCCGTTGAATTCAGGAGGACCAGAAACTCCTATGGGCAGGAGGGTTGGGAAACGTTCCACCCCCAGTGTCAGGTTAAGGACATGGAGTAGGTTTTTCTAAGGGGATTTAAAGCCTTTTTTTGGCTTTAATTGCAAAGAGATTTTGTTTTCTTTTCCCAGTTACTTGTTGCACAGTATGTTCTTGTTACTTTTCTTCTTGCAGAGTAAGTGGATATTTGAACCCTTTAAGTATTAGTCATGGAGTCTGTTGTGCTGACTTTGTGGAGTTCCTATGTACTCAGGAGGGGACTGTTTACACTGACTAGAGGTCCTTGAGGTATTTCTATAACAAAGTAATAAAACTTTTACTTCTGACAGACATCCATATGGAACAGCCTTGATACAGAACCTTGCTGTGGTTTAAAGTGATTTCTACGCTGAAATTTGTCAAAACCATAACTCAGTGTAAATGCCTTTGATGTGAGCCCAAATCCCATTGGAGCCAACGGTTACTGCCTTTACATCTTGCTTATATGTTTTTCCAGGATCTTAATGTTTGTTCGCTCCTAAAATTTGTAATCATTCACTTGTTAACTTGAATGATAATGCTCCAATTGTAGGCAACACTGGCCATCTGCACACATAAAGTGAACGTGTTCCAAATCTCTCCCAGGAATGACCCAACCCAAACATTTATAAATGTAAATACTTAACCAAATATTCATTGCTGACAGTATTAGAAAAAGAAGTAACAGGGGATGTTATTGATGTGGATTCCTTCTTCAGAAAACTGCCATTGGTGTGCAAAACGTGCAAAGAATTGTTTGTTCCGCTTCCTTTTGTTGGCCATGTAACTATACCAATCACCTCAGTTCTTTACAGAGGAGATGGACACAACTTTCATTCACTGATAAAAGTTGTTTATAAATATTAAGAGGTGGTTTGAATCCTGTCAAATGCTGCAGAATGAATTACACTGCAATTGTGTGGCTCCTTCAGAGTCTTGTATGTTTCAATGAGATCAACTCTCATTCTTTGAAACTATAGAGAAGAGACCAGATCTGTACAATCACTCATCATAGGTCAATCCTCTCATCCCAGGAGGCAGTCTGTTGAAACTTTGCTGCACCTCCTCCAAGGTACATGTATCTTTAGATATGAAGACCAAAACAGTGCACAGTACTCTCTCATGAAAATTCTGTGCAATTGAAGCAAGAACCCCTTTTCTTGTGCTCCAGTCCCCTTCCAACAAAAGCCATTTATCTTGCAAATTGTGTGTTGTGCAAATGCTATAATTTGATGTTCTTTGTGTGAGTAAACCCAATTTTCTCATTGACTGTCAATATTTGGAAGTTTCATGTCTTTAATGTTCTGATTTTCTATTCCTATTATCAATGCAAATTACCTCACACTTCCCCACATTTTACTCCAACTGCTATGTAGTTTCCCACCCACTCAATCTGTCTATTGATATTTCTTTGTAACTTCTTTGTGTCTTCCTCACAGTGTACATTCCCATCTAGCATTGTGTAATTAGCATTCTCTTCAGTTGAAGTTATTAATGTAGATAGTAAATAGCTGAGGCCCCAGCACTGGATTTTGCTGCACTCTACTCATCATAGCTTGACTCTCTGAAAATGCTCTATTTATCCCTACTCATTCTATTTAGTGTGTCAATCAATTCCCTGCCAATCTTAGGATATTGTTACGGCCTTCTGAGAACATTTGCCAGGACTTTCCTTTTCACTCGTACGGCGTGGGTGGCATAATGGTTAGAATTGCTGCCTCACTGCGCCAGGGACTTGGGTTCAATTCCTGTCTTGACTCACTGTTTGTGTGGAGTTTGCACATTCTCCCTGTGTCTGTGTGGGTTTCCTCTGGTTGCTCCAGTTTCCTCCCACAGTCCAAAGATATGTCGGTTAGATGGATTGGCTGTGCTAAATTGCCCCTTAGCATCAGAGGGACTAGCTAGAGTAAATGCATTGGGTCATGGGATAGGGCCTGGGTGGGATTGTTCTAGTGCAGACTCAATGGGCTGAATGGCCTCTTTCTACACTGTAGGATTCTATAAGAATCATTCTGTGTCCTTGATCAATTGTAACAGGGTTTTTGAAATGTATAGGAATGGATGTATCAATTCAGTTTCTGTACATTACTATTTATGTGCTGATTGCAAAGAACTCAGTCCACAGACTTTGTTGAGTTTAAGCACACAGGAAATAGCTTTTATTACGCTAAAAATTCACCCAGTTAAATTCATAAAAATATTTTTAAATAGTGGAACCCATGCCCTGATCTTTGCAATATGCACACATACATACACACATGCAAAATTGCAATGTATATGGTAGAAAAGGTTAACTTTTGGCCAAATTTGGTTCAATGATAAAGGTTAGTTTTTTTTAATGGTGATCCTGGTTTTTACTCCAGAAACTCTACTTTGGAATTTTCAGGTATCCTTCAAATTTCTCTATCTGTTGGTCCTAGCATGATAAAAGCAGGCAGAATTCCTTTCAATTGAAATTCCCTGTGTTGTATTCTGAAATGTAACAGTGATAGGGCTCCAAACCTGAGAACAGCGGGGAGAGAGATAATGTTATTGGTCCATTGCAGACTTCTTCTTTTGACTGCCTTGAAGACTCTGCTTTGCCTCTCTCTCGCAGTAGGTGTGATGGCTGCTATGTCATGAGATTAGCCTTCAGTGCACAATCACTCAGACAATTAATTCCTTGTATCCTGTTAGCAGACTGAGTAAAGTGATTAAATATTAATGTCTCAACTATTAACTCCCTGAATAGTCAATTTCCTTCTTGATAATGTGGAAAGAAGTCTTTTATACCACCAAAGGAAATGCCATTGTCTCTCTGTTGGTTCTGCACACATGATAACTCCACAAGGGGAAATGTAACTTTCACAAATGCAAATTAGCAGCCATTTGAAAGTAAGTGGGTGGGATTTTCTGGCCGTGCTCTCCCCTAAACTGGAAAATCCTGCCCGAGGGCAATGGATTTTCGCACGGTCCATTCTGCGCCCGCTATGACTTGCGTGGCAGGCAGGTTAGGAAAATTCCCTCCAGTATATTTGCTTAGCATTTTCGTAAAATGAAAGCACTTTCTTTTAAAGAAGCTCAATATATATTTGATCAGCCAACAAAATTAAAGATTAATATTCTATGTGCACGTCACGTTGTCTCACAAATATTACTTCTAATTCCATAAGCTTTCTTTTAAACTAGGAGCAGGAGTAGGCCATTCGGCCCTTATCTCAGGGTGAGCGCGGTCAGAAAAACCTACCCTTAGAGTTGGAGAGTTCAAACAGTTGCACAGGACTTACCTGGATAATTACTCAGGAAATGTCAGACAGAGAAAACCCCTCCCCAGTCATCCACACTGATCCCTAATGCCAATGCACTGTACTACACAGGCCAATGTTTTTAATGATTTGGACAAAGGGTTAGTTTGATAAAGGTACAACTGCTTCAATAAGTGCTTTTACTAACCCAGAACAAATGATACATCTGTACACAAGGATAGTCCAATCAGGTTTTTTTTGGCTAGAGATTTACAACAATAAACAGATTAGCAAAAGTAAACCAGGGAATAGAGGGTATCTTTGCATTGATTCACTGATGCTTGTTTAGATGCTGAAGGCAATGCATTAGGAACTGATGGTGTGTGAATATTATCCAATCAGTTCCTGATGCAGTATCTGCGACATCAGAAAAACCGTGCTGTCACTTACTTAGGACCTCAGGAAGATGATTTTACTACAGCTGCCTGTACTCAGCAGCTGATTCCTGTTCAATGATCTCTGTTCAGTCTCAATCTAATAATGTGATCCATGCTTGTTAGTGGAAGCATTACATTCTTTGCATGCAAATACTATTAAACCCAATAAAGAAGGAAATCCCAATTTACACAGATCAACATAAGTATCAGGGTAAATCCATGCCTATGTGTGAGGCAACCCTTTATCTGTGTACCACTCATATGTAGGAATTATAACAATAGATTAGTGGGAAATCCAGGCAAGAGTTTTCACCTTCAGTAAGCTGGCCATCCTGGTACAAATTTCTCTAGTTTTGAGAAGCGTTTTAGTTTTGTTCACATTTCCACTCAAACTTACTTACATATTGCTCGCTGAATGTGAGATCTTCCATGAGCCAGTTCAAACGGGCTGCAATTAAATGTAGCATTTTAGAAACAATTTCATGAAAAACATTCCTTGATATATTAAGTTATGGTTACCTGGTGCATTTTCTATGAATACAACTGAAAATGGGTTGACCATAGAAAAGGTAAGCCGAGTGTCTAGTCCACCATTTCCCACAAACCCAATTATAAATACCTGAAAATGACTGAATGCCAGATGGAGCCATTTGATCGTTACATTAGTGAACAGTGGTCAGTTTCTGACTAAATTGAAAGGAATGTAACAGTGTGGGATTTTACAGCCTCACTCGTCCCAAAACTGTATATATCCCTCCCAAAGTCAATGGCCTTCCCATTGTCTGCTCCTCGCCTGCTCCGAGTCCTGTGGCGGCGGGCTAATAAAATTTCAGACATTATATCTTTGAAAGCCTTTATAATTTGTATATTCACACCCTCGCATCTAAAAGAAACATCATAACTTTAAGAGTTTCTCTGACGGATTGCATATAGTCACAAGTAGCAGGAACTCAGAACGATAATTAATTCAGTCTGTGGGCGTGGCCAGGATTGTGGTTGGAGCAGCAGTCGGCACAATGTTTATTAATTACTCAGGAAATTGACTTGTGTTGGGTGCAAATTGTGCTTGAAAATTTCTCGATCTTTTGACTGATTTCAGACAAATTTCACTGAAAATATCAGCACAATCTGATGAAACTCTCAGCCCCGGTTTTTAAGATCAGATGGCAGCACAGTTCTATTGATGCGATACAGTACAAAGAAATGACTGTGTTTAGCATAATCCCAGTGACCACTGTGGGGGAAGCTATTAAACACTCACAGTTGCCAGCTGAGATTAAGCCAACTCACAGCAGTTCTCGTTAGCCTCGAAAGTAGGATCATGTCAGTAAATCTCCTTCTTTACGTGTGCCTGAAGGTGTGGCAGTTCACAACGGGACCTGGCACATAACAACCAGATAACAAGTCTCCCAGGCTTACAACATCAGATCCGCTGTGCCAGAGCTCGGAAAGTTTAAACTGTGGGAGTTGCTCTACAAGGCAATTCATTTGATATTCATGTAGCCCAATTGCTTCATTGTACAAAATAAGAACAAATTCCTCTTTTGGATCATTGGCTGATCTTTAAATTTAGTTGGGCTTAGACTATAGCAAAAGTTTGTGAATAGTAGCTGAGCTATCTGACTAGCTTATAAATCATTTTCTTCTTTAATAATAAAAATTCCTTGACTATCATCTTCCATTCCTGCCCACTGCTGGGATTTTCCATTCCTGTCCACAGCAGGGCTTTTCCATTCCTGCCCACCGCTGGAATTTTCCGTTCCTGCCCAGCACTGGGATTTTCCGTTCCTGCCCAGCACTGGGATTTTCCATTCCTGCCCACTGCTGGGATTTTTCATTCCTGCCCAGCGTCAGAACTTTCCATTCCTGCCCATTGCTGGGATCTCCTATTTCTGCCCAGTGCTGGGATTTTCCATTTCTGCCCAGTGCTGGGATTTTCCATTTCTGCCCAGTGCTGGGATTTTCCATTTCTGCCCAGTGCTGGGATTTTCCATTTCTGCCCAGTGCTGGGATTTTCCATTCCTGCCCGCTGCTGGGATTTTCCATTCTTGCCCGCTGCTGGGATTTTCCATTCTTGCCCGCTGCTGGGATTTTCCATTCTTGCCCGCTGCTGGGATTTTCCATTCTTGCCCGCTGCTGGGATTTTCCATTCTTGCCCAGCGCTGGAACTGTCCATTCCTGCTGAAAGTCGATAAACCTTTGCCTAACCTGCGACATCCCCAGTGGTGGTTGTTACCAGAGCGGGAGGGGGCCTGGAACATCTCAGAATTAGAGGTAAATCTTCTGGTACCACCCACCATGGGAATTGTGATGAGCAGAATGGACAATTTGATAGACTATTCAACTTTGGGAGGGATTTTCTGGTCTTGGGGTGAGTGCAATTGGAAAATACCACCCTTGATTTTATTTGTAGAGAGAAGGTGGCATAGTGGTAATGTTACTAGACTAGTAATCCAAAGGCCCATGTTTATAACCTGGGGACATGGGTTTGAAACTCACCACGGCAAGTGGTATAATTTGAATTCACTAAATTAAAAAGCAATAATAAAACACCTGGAATTATAAGGTAGTGTTAGTAAACCACTTCCAATCATTGCAAAAACCCATCTGGTTCACAAATGTCATTCGGTGCAAGCGAATCTGCTATCCTTAGCTGGTATTTATGTGATTCTGGATTCACAGCAATGGGGTTGGGACCTGCCCTCTGAAATGATCGAACCAGCTACGCTATACAAGAGCAATCAGGGATGGGCTCCAAAACTACTCTTGTCCTGTGATGCCTGTGTCCCATGAAGAAGTAAAAGAAACTACTGAAAGATTGAATTCTTTTATGAATTAGGCCTTCTATGAAATAATTGACATTTCTACCACTATTCTTATTTCCACATAAAAAGAAGCTGATGTTT
This sequence comes from Carcharhinus amblyrhynchos, assembly GCF_965287045.1. Taxonomy (NCBI): domain Eukaryota; kingdom Metazoa; phylum Chordata; class Chondrichthyes; order Carcharhiniformes; family Carcharhinidae; genus Carcharhinus; species Carcharhinus amblyrhynchos. Next base: position 40,606,452 of record NC_137335.1, on the reverse strand, counting down.
CAGAAATGGGGCAACTACAACAAAGATTGGGTTTGACAAACAATCCAGGAACTAGGGTTTGGAGGGGCTGAAATTAATCAATATTGTGCTAATTTTTCAGATGAAAACTGGGTCAAAGTTTCCACCAATTTCATCGCCTCCAAGGACACCTTCAAAACATCCTATTGGCCTTCAAAGATTTTCAGGCATTAAGATGGATAACACTAATCAGAGTAAGGGAAATTGGTCTGCTTTGAGGTGTAGGATTTCCAAGTGTGAATGCAGCTCAGAAATTGCATAACACTGAATAGATAAAATTAAATTAAAAATAACCTCCTGGAGCCAAGAATTATAAGGATCTTACATCATTTGTGGCATGCTTGTTGGATCAATGGGAACAGTGCAGGATTGAGGAAAGGAGGCTGAGTTAGCACTTGTGGATGCTATACTGTTACAGGCCATGCAGATCTCGTAAAGATCTCAGTGAGGAGTTCTGCATGAGAAAAATGTATTTCACCAGACACGAGGGGATTTTTGTTGCCCTATGCACAAAAATCAGCAACTAAGATCACTTTCATTAAGTCAGTGGCACAGTGTTATTGTTACACAATGAGTAGTTCAGAGTCCCAGGGTAATGTTCTGGGCACCCAGGTTTGAATCCCACCATCTGAAGATGGTGACATTTGATTCCAATATAAATCTGGAATTAAAGGTTGAAAAAAGGTTGGGGGGGAGGATAAAGGGGGGGGGGGGGTCTTCTGCAAAAAAGGGAGTTCAACCACTTGTTCCTTTTGAAGAAACTACAGGTGGTCAATCAGACTTAGAGTCTTTGTCAAAAATGTGGTTAGGGTCAATGGAGATACTCGCAATGCATTCAAGCGTAAAGGGAAATGAAAATAAACACAGATATCAATGGAGACCCAGCTCATGGGGCTGAACTTTGAAATTAACAGATCAAGGCTTTCCAGTTGAATAGAGAGGCCTTCAAATGTTCCAGCTTGCTGGGAAACCCAAAGACTTCAAATCAAAGCTGTGTGCATACACTGGGGCTGAGTGCCCAGCTGTGTAGAATGTATCATACCCCCACCCCCCCCACGTCCCACCCCCTATTCACCCCAAAGTGAAATTGACATCTGTCAGAGGACTTCAATAGAATTTGTTCACACCTTCAGTTTCTGAGAGGGAGAAAGGGAAATCTCTATGTGGAATGAAGTGCTGCCATGACTTTAAATCCTGCCAGGCAACTAGGGGGATTAAAGTGACCTGACCACTTCAGAATTTTCACAGCTGGCAGACAGAAAAGCAGATGTTGATCACAAGGCTGCCTGAAATCTCTATAAAAAGTCTGACAACACCAGGTTTTAGTCCAACCTATTTATTTGATAATATACTCGCAAGCTTTCGAGGGGTTACCCTCTTCGTCAGGTGAATGGAGAGTTCAGAGGGTAACCCCTCGAAAGCTTGCGAGTATATTATCAAATAAATAGGTTGGACTAAAACCTGGTGTTGTCAGACTTTTTACTGTGTTTACGCCAGTCCAACGCCGGCATACCCACATCATGAAATCTCTATACCAGGGCTGATCTTAAGGTCTGCCAGGTCTAGAAGGGGCTGTCCAGCCATGATACCCCTTTCCTGGCAGAGTGATGAACCCATTGCACCCACCTTGAGCCCACCCAACCCCCGGACCCTTGAAGGATCATCCTCTGCAGCCTGGCTATGGCAGAGGGTCAAAAAGCCACTGGGTCTATCTCCTTGACTCCTCAGGGCCCAAGGCACCAGGTCAGGGTGTCAGTGCCAGGGTGCCACAGTGCAGGGGTCTGAAGGGGAAGGGACTGTGTGGACAGTCTGTGGGTTGGGTATGTTGGTTCACTACCATGCCAGTGTAGTTTGGGGCAGGGTTTGTACATTATTTATGGGTGGGGGGGAGGATGCCCTTCTTTGGTGAGGGGTTAGTGGTGCTCCCTGGTCAATGGGGAGAGCACCATTTTATTTTTTGAGGGAGGGGGGCCTGTCTCCAAGTACAGAGATTGGGATCGCCCTTTAAAAATGGCGGCCTGGTCTCTGAACAGCCAGGCTGGCTGTTAGGATGCTCAAAATGGGCTTATTAGCATCCTTCAGTTGGATGAATCCTGAAAGACACCTCCAACACCAATGGGAAACATTCCTGTTTTCCTGCTGGTGTGGGCACATAGACCCAATTCAGAAGAATCATGGCCAGGATCATTAAATCATTGCCGATTGTTGTAAAAACCCATCTGGTTCACAAATGTCCTTTCGGAAAGGAAATCTGCCGTCCTTATCTGATCTGGCCTACATGTGACTCCAGACCCCCACAGCAATGTGGTTGACTCTTGAAGAAATGCCACTCAGTTGAAGGCAATCAGGGATGGGCAACAAACGCTGGCTGAGCCAGTGACTTCACATCCCATGAATGAGTAAAAAGGAACATTGTTTCTCTCAACCCATTCTTTATCTTTTCAACAAATATTGTAACCAGGAACATTACATTCTCAGGCTGATCAAAACCTAGGCTACATGTTCCAGAGCTGCTCTATTTTATCCCTCATTTATTAATGTTTTTAAAAGTAAATTGTTTTCAATGCTTTTTGCATTCAGTCAAACCTGACTCCAATATTTTAATAATGTTTTTCTTTTATTCCTGTTTTCTCTTTTTTTAACCCCATTTGTCTGTCATTTAGTGAAAGCCTCTTTCTTTCCCTTTCTTCTCTGTTAATGTTTTCTTGTCTTCCCCACTTGACCTGCTTGGCATGAATCACAGGAAGCGACACGGGATTACTATGCTTGGGGTTTTGTTTTTCAATCTGCTACCTTAAACTTTCTTTGTAAATATTCAAAAATACATGAATGGAAAATGATAAAAATCTACATGAAATTAAGGAGATTGCAGACACACAGGCTGGAGTTCTCCGGTCTCGCAAGTCCTGCTACTGCTGTCAGGGAGAATGGAGAATTTGGTGCTCGGCCAAATCTCTGCTCACAGCAGCGTGACTGTATAATCCCAGCTGCAGGCAAGGCCAGAGTATTCTGGCCATAGGTTGTGAGGTGGGTAGAGGGCAAAGGATAAGCATGAAAAGGAGTTTCTCAAATGGGCTACAGGGGTCTGTTCTGTAGTTGCTGCTATTTGCTTTGTTACTTACTGAACAGGATTTAGGGATAAATAGATCAATAACGAACTTTACTGGTGAAACCAAATTGTTGGAAAGACGTTATTGATCTGGTAGGGTGTAGATAAGTGGCTCTGCAGCACCATGTAGAGAAATTTGTATCAGTACGTTTTAGAAGTGAGCAGATGAAGAAACATAGAAACATAGAAGATAGGAGCAGGAGGAGGCTATTTGGCCTTTGAAGCCTGCTCTGCCATTCATCACAATCATGGCTGCTCATCCAACTCAATAGTCTGTTCCTGCTTTCTCCCCACAACCTTTGGTCCCATTTGCCCCAACTGCTATATCCAGCTGCCTCTTGAATACTTTCAATGTTTTGGCATCAGCTACTTCCTGTGGTGATGAATTCCACAGGTTCACCACTCTTTGGGTGAAGAAATGTCTCCTCATCTCCGTCCTAAATGTTCTCCCCAAATCCTCAGGCTGTGACACCTGGTGCTGGATTCACCCCAACATTGGGAACATCCTCCCTGCATCTACTCTGTCTAGTCCTTTTAGAATTTTGAAGTCTCCATGAGATCCCCTCTCATTTGTCTGAACTCCAGTGAAAATAATCCTACCTAGTCAATCTCTCCTCATACATCCCTCCATCCCTGGAATCAGCTTGGTAAATCTTTGCTGCACTCTCTTGAGAGCAAGAACATCCTTCCTCGGAAAAAGAGACCAAAAAACTGTGCATAATACTCTATGTGTGGCCTCACCAGGACCCTGTATAATTGCAACAATGCATCCCTGCTCCTGTACTGAAAATTTCGCAATGAAGGTCATTTGCCTTCTTTATCGCATTCAGCGACAGGTGCACAAGGGTATCCAGGTCCTGCTGCAAATTCCCCTTTCAGAATTTACAGTCATTCAGTAATAATATGCCTTCTTGTTTTTGCTTCCAAAGTGAATAACCTTACATTTATCCAAACTATACTGCATCTGCCATTGAATTGGACATATACATTATATGATCATTTAATATGGGTTAGTGGAGTATAGGGTGCTTGGTGTGCAGATACCCAGGTCACGGGAAGTGGAATTAGATAAGATCCAAAAATAGCAAACAAAATCATAGTTTTGCATTTAGAAGTGTAGAATATAAAAGGATGAAGTCACATTCCATTTGTGCAAGACCTTTGCCATTAGAATAATGTGTACAGTTTAAGGCCCACTGTTACAGCAAGAATAGACAAGCAGTGAAAAAGGTGCAGCACAGATTTAATAAAGATATATTCAGTGATGAAAAGAGATTTGAGAAGTTTGAAGCTGGAGGTAATACTATGCAAATGTTACAAACTCTTGGAGGCATGTGCTGTGCAGCCAGTCATACCCTGAGCAGCCCCTTTTGAGAGGGGCATCGATGTGGGTGCCCCATGTGTACCAGAAACATATGAAATGGTGCTATACTGATGTTGCACAGCTCTATTGGCTGATGCGACATTGGGCTTATTAATTTGGACGCCATGGGCTCATTGAATGACAAAGTATTTATCTGTGAGTCGGGACCCACATTAGCGTGGTTTAAAGGACTAGACACCCAATTAGCAGGCAAGGTTATTTTGAGGAACGTCTGTGATTACAAACACCCTGGAGGTAGGAGCATGGAGTGCCTTTGGAGATGGCATATTGAGATAGTGAGCAGCACACTGGCACAATGTTTAGCACTGCTGCCTTACTAACTGTCCTAGTTGGAGACAATACACATCACTTTAACCTGTGCTTAACCCTCTCTCCATTCACATTGTCTGTACCTTTAAGACTTGATCACCTGTAAAGACTTGCATTCCAACCATTATCTTGTAAATTGGGTTTGTGTCTATATGTGCCCTATTTGTGAACACAACTCCCACTCACCTGAAGGAGCAGTGTTCTGAAAGCTTGTGGCTTGTGCTACCAAATAAACCTGTTGCACTTTAACTTGGTGTTGTGAGACTTCTTACTGTGCCTCACAGCTCCAGGGACCTGGGTTCGATTCCCAACCTAAGTCATTGTTTGTGTGAAGTTTGCACATACTCCCCTGTTTACATGGGTTTCCTCTGGGTGCACCATTTTCCTCCCACAGTCCAAAGATGTGCAGATAAGTTGATTGGCCATGCTAAATTGCCCCTTAGTGTCAGGGGGAGCCAGCTAGGAGAAATGTGTGGGGTTATGGGGATAGGGCCTGGATGGGAATGTGGTCGGTGCAGACTCGAGGGGCCAAATAGTCTCCTTCTGCACTGTAGGATTCTATGAAACCAAATACTCTATGAATCCTGGCCTAGCAGGGGACATTATTCACCCTCAATGGGATGGTAGAGGATTAGGTGACCTGTTCATACAGAGGCTGCAGGGGGCAGCAGTGGCAATGCCTTTGGGTCTGCAGTGTGGCAGGGAGATGGAACAGAGGCTGCGGAAGATGGGCCCTGGACGAATGTTACTCGAAAGTCCAAGCACCCTGAATGTATACAAGTAAAATCTACGGAAATGATTCCAGTAGAAAATATCTGAAAGAATGAGGGCGTGTTTCTGGACAGGTTTTGGTGCATTTGCTGAACACCATTGTCGGACACACAATCTGTCCACACAAAAGCTGCAATAGGATAGTGTTAAGCTTTTCCCAGTGACTGCTGCAGACAGGGCAAGCTCTGTGCCATGCCATCTACCTACTTGGAATTGGATTCCTCAATACTTCCTGACTGTGATAGCAGACTACCTGCCTGACTAGTCAATGCATCTTAATGCATGTCCATCACTTCCTTCCTATTGCGGCACCTTTAAGGTCCTGTTCTGCGTTCATTGCAGTGGGACTCGTTTGTGACCTCACCTGCCCCTGAGCTCACAATCCTTTACCCCTGGAGTGGCTGTAGTCCACTAAATACCCCGTTACCTGCTAATCTGGTATCTTGTCCCTGAAGCCTCCAAGATACATGCAGTGCCAATAGCTGAGCTGGTGGGTGGGAGTGAGTGCTCACATTAGGATGTCTCTTCATTAGTGCTGTGTTGTTGCTCCCCCTCTCTCTCTCATCCTCCATGTGCTGCTGTGGCTATACGGGTTGTTGGGTAGCTGGAAGCAGAAAATAAGAAGGTAAAGATTGGTGTGAGTTAAGAGGGTGGCGTGAAAGCAAGATGACCATGGTTACAGCTTGCTCAGCATGCCAGATCTCTGGACGAGGTGAGCTGGGATCAAGAAGGGGCACAAAGCAGGAAGATACTGTCATCCTCAATGTTCCCTGTGATGCTGGACATCATGATGTCCATATCACCAAACCACAGGATGCGGAGCACCGTCTGCTCCACAGGGCTCCGGAAATGCAGGTGTCCTTATTCCAAACCTATTCCACTCTGTTACCTTCAATAGTTTGCTCCTTTCCTTTGTCTTACACTAGAGCGGACAGAATGTCAGTAACTGCGTTGCACTGTGTTTGTGATGTGTCTGCCATCGCTGAATAGTTGGAGTTATGTGAAGGCAGGGAGTAGTGGCTGTGAGGCTAGCAGCATTGATCGGTGTGTAAGGGTGAATTGGGGTATTCACTTAAAAGTGTGAGTCAAAATGCTAGAGACTGCTGCTTTGCGGTGATGTGGTGGAGTAGTGCATTGAGGAGTGTGAGAGACTGGTACAGGGTTGGTAGGAGGTGTCATGTGAAAACGCATTCACTGAGTTTCGCCATCTCCATAAGATCATTCACCTTCTAGAGGCATTGCTATCAGGTTCTTAAGGCCAGACAACTGGAATGACTTTCCTGGCAACCTACTCCCACTTACATATGTGGGTGATCCTTGAGGGACTTGTAGCCTCCTACCTAAAAAACATGCAGATTAAGAACAGGAATAGGCTATTTGGCCCCTTGATCCTGCTCTGCCATTTGATAAGATCATGGTTGATATGATTGTGGCCTCAGCTTTATTTTCCCGCCTGCCCCCTATGACCTTTGATTCTTTTGTCAATCAAGAATCTATTGAACTCAGTTTTAAATATATCCAGTGAACCTGCCACCATTACTCTCTATGGAAGACAGTGTACACAGTGCATTAGGAAATCAGGGTAGCTGTGCAATGGCATCCTAGAGCTTGGCAACTGCCCCCTCCCCCTCCTGGCAAGAATCACATCTGGGCTTTTTTTTAATCTAAGTGCCGTATGGTTGCGCCTGGGAGCTTGCCCAAAAAAGTCAATGTGATTCTCTCCCATTTTCATGCTCACTTAGAGATTTTTGGTAAGATTGTCCCCAATATATTGAGTGGGAACAATTCTTTAAATAATGATTGAAAAATAAGTCTATTGAGCTAGCTAACATAAAATGAAAATTAAATGATACACATTCAGTATAGGACTCTTTGTGCAACCGTTCTTAGGTTGTTCTCTTACAAATTATGGGTCAGTGAACATTTTTGTTTCCCATTGCTATACCTATGTAGATGTGATAAGTTTTTTAATGCAGTAACAAGACGTGACACTGAAGATAATGGATTAAAATTTGCAAGCATTTTAAACAATTTCTCTGGTTTAATTTTACTCAGGTTTCCTTTATGTCTTACTCTAATTCACAACATTCTTATTGGAATTTCTTATAAATCTCCCAGCTGAAACATACTGAGGATAAAATGCCCATGTTTTTAAAGTTAGTTTATTAGTGTCATAAATAGACTTACTGTAATGAAGTTACTGTGAAAATCCCTTAGTCGCCACATTCTGGCGCCTGTTCAGATACACTGAGGGTCAATTTAGCATGGCCAGTGCACCTAACCAGCACATCTTTCAGACTGTGGGAGGAAACTGGAGCACCCAGAGGAAACCCATGCAGACATAGGGAGAATGTGCAGACTCCGCACAGATAGTGACCCAAGCCAGAAATCGAACCCAGGTTCCTGGCGCTGTGAGGCAACAGCGATAACCACTGTGCCACCGTACCACCCCCTAATTAATGATCTGATAATGAAAATCAATCCTTAGGAATTGCAAATTTCTGTGAATATATCCTTCTTCAGTTACCTTATCATGAAAGATGGTTGGCAACCACTTCTTGGTACATGGTTACGCTTTGTAAGATACTGCAGTGGTTTGCCATATCCAGACAGGTGGTTGATCGGGAATCTCTCCCGCTCTTAGCACCTGCAATTGACAGATGTTAGAAGGATTTACAAGTTGATAATCAGCTCATTATGAACACACCTTCCTTGGCCATCAAGTCCAGGAGTGGGATGTGAAGTTGGAGCTTCTAGCTCTGAGGCATGGACGTCTACCCCACTTGAACACAAGACCAATGGAAAAATCAGTGGGTCTTTAATAATTGATATTAACAGGCATTCTTTCATTCTATTTTTGAAAGAGTAATGTTGAATATCTAGTCATTAAATCATTAGCTCTTTAATGCTATCCTCATTGAGAAGCTATTAGTAGAGGCAACAGACTGCACAATCTCTGTGGGCTCTTGTGAGATTGTGATAAAACTTCACAGTTGCCTGCAGAGATTATCTAGTCTGCCGCTTGAGATCTTTTCCCTTTAAAGAAAAAAATTGACATCAAATTACATTTTGTGAACAATAAATACATTCAAGATTTTTATATTTTTGAAAACTCTTTTTGATCATTGTCACTTATATTGTTAAAATTTCTCCTGAAAGCATGGATTTTCTTTCATGGGATGAAAGGTTGTGCCTTTGCCTGACCAGGTCACCATGGTGATTTCACAGCTGTCCAAACATTAATTGGCTCCGGGTGGAACATCTGCCCTTATCTCAGAGGGAATGTTGGCCTCTGAGAGCTGCTAACCAATCGAATTGCTGGTAGCTCTCTAGGTGCAGCAGCGCTGCTGGGAAGAGTGGATACTGTTGTCCAGGTAGGCCCCACTGAAGAGCAGCCATGTTGCCAGACACTCAGGTAGGTACCAGATTGGCAGGTCCCAGTGAAAGATGTTGGTTTTGGGTTTAAGAGGGTGTCGAATGGGCACAAATAGCTGGGAGGAGATAACCTAGGGGAGTAGAGGCCTCCATTGGACACAGTATGTGGATACTCACTGCCACTGGTAAAATGCCATTAAATGGTCACTTAAAGGCCTCAATTGGCCCTAGGATGGGGAGGCTACCTGACAGCTCTTTTGCCATTGGTAAAATACAAGTGAAGGCATGAAGGCGACAGGCACAGCACCACCATGGCGCCCAATTTCATGGCTCCCTTTCCCTCCTGCCAATCTGCTCTGGGGATTGGGGGGGGATCTGTAAAATTCCAGACACTGTTTATCTTTATTGCCAATGTAAGCTATATAGCTACTTTCAGCTTCGTTCAATTGATAGCAGTCTTGTTTTATGAACAGAAGGTTGTGGTATTAAGCCCACTCTGGGACTCAAGCACACAACCTCGGCTGATGTACCAATGCAGGACTGAGGGACAGATGCAGATCAGATCTGGAAACAAAGCAAAAAGATTAAAATGGATACTGAAGACTCTGTGTATCATGGTCAAAATTCCTCCCTCACCCAACATCAACTAAAGCAGATGATCCAATTGTTCATTCCATTGCTGTTTCCAGGGACTTGTGTTCAAACCTGTTTACCTGACATCAATGCTTACATTTAAAAGTAATTAAGGATTTTTTTAGGACATTTCTGAGGGAGATGACAAGCTGCTGGAGAAATACTCTTTCAAATGTCCTTTTAAGCTTTATGTTTCTGGAACTAGCACAGAAAAATAAGTCTTTTACAACTTTTCATGTTATCAGTTCCTATTCCTGCTTTCTGCCACATGCCACTTCAATTTAATGCTGTAGTTAATCTAACAACTTGGTTGATATTCTTGACAGACATCTTTGATATTAAGTTCAGGCTGCCCTCTACAAAATGGGCAACTGCATCCTTATGATTTTTGATACAGCCTGTGTTGATTGATGATGGTAGACAGGAATCATATATTGCTACACTCCTGCAGCTGGCTGAGCCAGACTGACAGAATTTCTGTATCTATAGCTTCTCATTTGACTCGTAGGATCTCTATATTGCAGGAGGAGGCCATTCAGCCCATCGAGCCTGCACCAACAACGATCCCACTCAGGCTCTATCTCCGTAACCTCATGCATTTACTCTGTTAATCCACCTGACACTGAGGAGCAATTTAGCCTGGCCAATCAACCTAACCTGCCCATCTTTAGAGTGTGGGAATAAACCAGAGCACCTGGAGGAAACCCACGCAGACATGAGGAGTACGTGCAGACTCTGCATGGATGGAATCAAACCTTGGGTTCCTGGGGCTGTGAGGCAGTAATGCTAACCACTGTGCCACTGTGTCACCCATTTGCATGGTTATTTTGTACAAATACTGCATAAGTTGTAAATGAACCAATTATAATGTAAACAATTTTCCATGGTTGAAACCAAATTAGGAGATCAATATTCTTGTCATAAAGGAAACAAAGCCTGTCCAATATTTCCTATATTTCACTTAAGCCAGAATAGAAACTTTTCCTTCACAGAAATAGCCTTTGGAAATGATTATCTTCCCCACTTACTTTGTGTTTCATTTTAAGAAGGTAAACACATGCTAACATATGTTATAATCTTCCTCCTTTTCATGCATATTTCACAGCTGGAACATAACATGAAACTAATGTCCCCACAGCATGGTAAACGTCATTTATACTTGATCCAACATGTTCTGCCACCCATTTACATACATATCTAAATTATGGGGATTTATTAAGGAGAAGTAATTACTTTCCCTGTTATGACTCACAATGTAATCTGGGCCCATTGGACTGTTGGCTCATGCTGACCTACCACAATAGTTTCTCAGTGACAGCTGCCACGTGTCTTTCCCTCACAAAGCCTCACCAAGGTAACAGACCCCCACTGGTCAAGCGTAACTGCTTTCCTGACGACAGTTAACCAGCACGTGTCTCATTGTTGCAGGGTCTTTCTGGTGAACTCCTGGGCCCAGGAGAGCTGTTTCTTTAAAAAAATGAGGTCACGACCCTTGAACTTTCAGATGCTGCAACAAATTGAAAGATTAACACATTTGTTTTTATAAAAAATGGATTGGGTAAATCTTATTATGCTGTTTGGATGAAAAATAAAGAAGACAGCAAGACTGCTGTGTGGTGTTTAGTCTCCAGCTGCAGTTAATTTGACATTTCTTAAGGGTTGCAAAGGGTGCAGTGGACTGAAGAGAAATTTCTTTCATCAGTTTTAATTCTTTTTAACAGGCAGCCAACACTGAACTGTACTTAAAATCAGACAGCATTCTCATCAACATTATCTGGAAGCATACTAGCTGCAAAATATGCCATATATTAAAGAGTTTTCATCTATTTCCAGATAGAGCTGTTCATCAACACCAATATTTGAAATATTTTACTGTTATCTACCTATCTTTATTTTTTATCACATTAGACCTGTTATACTGTAGCACACAGAGCCTTTTGAGGTGTCTACCATTTTCCCAACATAAATATGTAACAATACTTATGCAATTCAATGCTGTTTAGATTAAACAGGATGCATTGGTTTTAGACAGACACTTTAAATATCATCATGTTATCATCAATGCTCAGAACACTGCAGTAAAGCTTGTTCCAAAGCAAACTTGCTCTACGATAAATTAGCAGGAGAATTCCTGTCTCATAAAGGATCCCGTGTAATGTTGGTGATGTTTGAATAGCTGTTAAATAACAGTAGCAAATGTGCTGCACCTTTGGGATAGTCACTTTGGCCTTGAGTAATTAAGTAAAATATTCAAACCTAATACATGTACAATTGTTATTACCAAAAAACTTAGGCCAACATTTCCTCTGAACATTAGGTGTAATGAAATTATAGACCTTTCTATAATACATTTCTGAATTTGCTACGCAGATAAAATCTTTCAGTAGAAACTTTAATTTTGTAATCATAAGTATCAAGGGCATTTAAACTATTAAAAATAAGTCAGAAACATCTTTCTCTTGTAATGTGGTTAAACAACAATTTAAACTCCTTCCGCTGAATTGCGCATTTCTATTATTTTAGAACTAAAGCTAGGTTTTAAAACTTTGCATGCTATTCTTGCAAATTTTACTGATTTGTTTTGTATTTTGGACTGTACCAGAATAAAACACGTTGCTGGGTATTTGTTAGCTTCTTCTACAGTTTAAAAAAAATGAATAAAATCAATTTTCTTATGCAGTTTATGGAAGTCATTACTGTGTGCAGTTGCAAAATTGGCTTCAGCATTCATTTATTTTTTTACACACACACACTTATCTATATATATATAGATATGTATTTATATATATATTTAGATATATCTCAAAGGAAGCAGAAACTCTAACATTCTTTGATCTAATGTCATTAGTTTGCAATAGAAAATTATCTTGTCGTTGCCTGAATGCAGATATAACCCTTGATTACAATGTCTCCCATTCAAAACTGAAGATTATAACATGATGATAATCTTTACATGGTGAATCGAACTGAACATTTTTTACTGTTTCTTTACTATATTCAGGGCATGGATTACATCAGAGTTACTCACAAGGAGTCGGCTCATCAACAATTAAGTAATTGTTTTCATTGGAATGGTTTATGTCAGCAGGGAGCTGCTAATCTCCGGATCTAAGGCTAGCCTTTTCTTAGCTTGCTTACCTGTGTACCATCTCCAGGTTCATTCCTTCCATCTTGCAGCATTCAGTAAACACTTTGCACCACAGACCTGTGCACAGGCCACAGAAACAGATCGCAGGTTGTATTTAATACAAATGAAGGAAAGCTTAGGAAATAAGGATATGTGGCAGACTGGTTGTCGACATTGCCATTCCCCCAATGGCAGAAGTCTTTTTGATGGCCCGAACCCTCTAAGCTGTAGATCCTGCTGAGCCCAGCAGGAGCCAAACGCTGAGCACCATCTGCCAGGGCTTTACTGTTTTACTGAGTTTCCCCACATCTCCCCACCTCCACCTCTATCTTCATTACAAACTGATGTGAAAGGCTACAAAGGAACAAAGAATCAGAGCTGATTATATGGCAGAATGAATACTTTTCAGCTGTGGCTGGTTAGTTTGGTTTTGCTGCTTCATGAACTAAACCTATTGTTATGCTCCAGCTTGATAATCGACTCTGGGCTGTGAGGAGGCAAAAATAAAGATGCATCTTTTGGTCATCCTGGTATCGGAAACAGAATTATCAGTTTGAGAAATCTACATTAAACTTATACAATGCAAACCAATCGATCTAATTTTTAAACTATCTTTCTTTAAGTGTAAAAAGAGTACTAATAACTTTAAGTAGTGTCTTCAAAGTGCAAATGTCTTGACACAGTTTACAGAAGTGCAATGATATAAAGATCAATACTGAGCTAAGGAAGCTGACATTAGGCAGAGTGACCTTAAGTTTGGTTAAGATGCTGAAGGTTTTTAAAGGGGAAGAAGTTTGTGGAAGATTTAGGAAGAAAATTGAAGGTTTTGGGACCTAAACATCTGAATTTTGCAATGCTTACAGCACTGAAGGAGGTCATTTAGCCCATTGTGTTGTGCCAGCTCCCTGCAAGAGCAACTCTGCTCATCCCAGTCCCCCCCATCCTGATCGCCCTTGCTCCATAAGCCTGCAATTCTTTTCTCTTCAACTTCTCTTTTAAAAGCCATGAATGTGTCTACCTCCAGCACACACTCAGGCAGTGCATTCCTGATCCTAACTACTTAAGAACATAAGAACATAAGAAATAGTAGGCCATCTAGCCCTTCGAGCCTGCCCTGCCATTCAATAAGATCATGGCTGATCTGTCATGGCTCAGTTCCACATTCCCGCCCTCTCCCCATAACCCTTAATCCCCTTGCCTATCAAAAACCTATCAACCCGCGTCTTAAATATATTTAGCGAGGCAGCCTCCACCACTTCAACGGGCAGAGAATTCCAGAGATTCACCACCCTTTGAGTGAAGAATTTCCTCCTCAACTCTATTCTAAACCGCCCCCCCCCCCTTTATCTTGAAGCTGTGCCCTCTAGTCCTACTGTCCTTTCTGAGCGGGAGGAGCCTCTCCACCTCTATCCTATCCATCCCATTCATCATCTTATATGTCTCAACGAGATCTCCCCTCATTCTTCTAAACTCTAACGAGTACAAGCCTAGTTTATTCAGCCTCTCCTCATAGTTCAACCCCCTCAACTCTGGTATCAGCCTAGTAAACCTCCTCTGCACTCCCTCCAAGGCCAAAATATCCTTGCGTAAGTGCGGCGACCAAAACTGCACACAGTACTCCAGCTGCGGCCTCACCAATGCCCTTGTACAGTTGCTACTTACAGTTGCTACTTATAGTTATACTTGTAGTTACAGTTAACTACTTATAGCGTAAAAAAAGTTTTCCCAAGAAACTACAAGCGGTCGTGAATGAAGCCCAATCCATCACACAAACCAGCCTCCCATCCATTGACACTGTCTACACTTACTGCTGCCTCAGAAAAGCAACCAGCATAATCAAGGACTCCACACACCCTCAATGTCCTCTCTTCCACCTTCTTCTGTTGGGAAAAAGATACAAAAGTCTGAGCTCACATACCAACCTACTCAAGAACAGCTTCTTCCCTGCTGTCATCAGACTTTTGAATGGACTATCCTTTCACTAAGTTGATTTTTCTCTACACCCTATCCATGATTGTGACACTACATTTTGCACTGTCTCCTTTCCTTCTCTATGAATGGTATGTTTTGTCTGTAGACCATGCAAAAAACAATACTTTTCACTGTATACTAATAAATCAAAGCAAATCAAAAATGTTGTCATTCACCTTGTGTTTCTTACTTCTTGACCCTTCTATTGTGGGAACAATATTTTGCCATCTATTCCATCCCAACATCTCATGATTTTGAACACCTCTATCAAATCTCGTCTCAAATGTCCCTGAAGGAAAAGATCCCTTGCTTCTATGCCTCATCTCTTAAACCATTCTTGTTAATCTTTTCAACACCTTCTCTAAAATTTTCACACCCTTCCTAAAGCTTGATGCCCAAATTGAACACAATGCTCCAGTTTATGCCAAATCAATGTTTTATCATCTCCAGCATTGGTTGTAATGCTCCTAATTCTACAGCCAGGATCCTGAAAGTCCGATTAAACATATAATCAAGGCCGTCCTAGTACCTTCACTTCCTGTTGTATATTTAAGTAGTTGAATGATTGTTTTAAGAGCCAGCCGCATGATTTGATGGCAATGCACTCGGGTGTTCCCAGGCTGTGGTTATAGTTTTATCTTGTATGCTGCACAGGCAGAAGCTCTTAGAATTAATCTGTTGTTGTTAGTTTGAATCTATGGGGGCGATACTCCCAAAAAAATTCTAAGCACTGAATTGGCAGAAAAAATGGTGTAATTCACAATTGCTTTTTCAAGACTTTTCAATTTCAGACTCGAATCTCCCACACTTTGTGCAATACAGAGGTCACAATCGTGATTGTAATTAAAAGCTCGGGGGCGGGCGGGGAGGGGGGTGGGGGGGGGGTGGGGCGGCACCTAATCACGCAGGAGATATGCGTAATGGCCCAAACTTTCAGATTGCACTTTGCTGGCCATCTAGCCAGCCCGGAATCCCCACAGTGCTGCTCCTCTACATCCCCCATGGCCAGATCGTGGCCCAATTGCATCCTGCACAAGCATTCCCGGGCCAGCCCCGAACCACGGCCCTGTCCTGGAGCACCGTAATCTCCAGCCTCCCCCATGCCCCCCGCAGTGATGACTCCCCCACCCCCCAGTGGACCCCCCCACTTACTCCACAGGAGGCAGACCTCCCCCATGGGAGGCAGATCCCCTGGGAGGTAGACCACCTCCTCTACATGCCCCCCCCACCGGCAAACCACACCCCCCCATATTTTTATTTTTGTTTAAATTCCATAACCCCTACCATGGTTAGAACATCACAAAAAGACAATTGGGATGAGTCAGGATCTTGTTTAATTGAGAACATTGAGACAAAATCCTAAGTGGAAGAAAAAATATTGTTGCTGCTCACACTTTGAATATTAGAAGGTTGGGGAAAATCAGTAACAGGATTGGAGACTGATGTGCCAGTGGAGGAAAACCAATTAAGAAAAAAACTCTGTGGTCATTTTAAAAAAGGGTGTTTTTCCAGTCAGTGAAGGATAGTTCCAGGCAGTATGAGGCATATTTAAAAGGAAGGGGTGTTTTTGCGTTATGGTTGGGGCCATTTGAAAAAAAAGTACATCAAGTCAATTGTCTCCAGGGTAAAAAGAGGATGAATGGAAAGACAGTAAAATTATGTATACTGAACAGTCTTGAGTCGCTAGTGGCTGCAAATGGTGGGTCAATTACTGGACAGCACGGTAGCACAGTGGTTAGCACTGCTGCTTCACAGCTCCAGGACCTGGGTTTGATTCCCAGTTCCGGTCACTGTCTGTCTGGAGTTGGCACATTCTCCTCGTGGGTTTCCTCCGGGTGCTTTGATTTCCTCCCACAGTCCAAAGATGTGTGGGTTAGGTTGATTGGCCATGCTAAAAAAATTGCCCCCTTAGTGTCCTGAGATGCATAGGTGAGAGGGATTAACAGGTAAAATATGTGGGGGTAGGGCCTAGATGGGATTGTGGTTGATGCAGACTTGATGGGCCAAATGGCCTCTTTCTGCACTGTAGAATTCTATGATTCTAATTAGGATCCACGGGTACTTTCAATCATGGAATTCCTATACCAAGCAGATTCACCAGTTTTTCTCAATACAATAGGATGTAAAACCTTTCATTTGATCCAGAACTTGGTTCACCTGCCAAAATCAGGAACTGTAACTTAAGATGACTTGACAAAAATCCTTGAAGACTGTTAGTCTCCAAAGCTGTTGATCATTGCTGAATAGTTCAGGTTCCAAAAAAAGGATCAAATGGAAGACAAAACCATTACTGGATTTGTGGCAGCCTTAAGAAGGCAGACACAACATTCTGAGTTTGGTGAGCCCTTAGATGATTCTCTTTGAGATCGTCTAGTTTGTGACCTCCAAAACGAGTCTATCCAAAGAAGATTGCTTGGTGAGCATGTTTTGACTTTAAAGACAGCAGTAGAAATCACAGTGTTGAAGGAACTGACTACTAAAGAGGCTTCAGATTTGGTGTTGGAATGAAGATCCACAAGTTGGGACCTGCACATAAGAAATCAAAACAGCAACAAGCATTCACTGAATTCAAAACAGCAACAAGCATTCACCAAAATGGACCATTCAGTGAATGAGTGCAGGAGCTAGGATAGTCAATGTAATAATTGTGGAAATATGGATCGCATTGCAAAAACTTGTTCGGCTAGACCAGCTTCCTTTCAGAAGAAGGACAAGTTGCATTCTACAAAAAAAAACTTACAACATGGAAGAAAAAAATTATGCCTGTGAAGAAGACAATGTCCAGCATTATGATGAAGAGCTCCAACTGAACAGAGTGAATCACATAGATTCTGGGTGATTCCGAAGTTAAGTAGACAACCTATTAGGATAGAGGTTGATGCTGGCACTGCTATATCTTTAATTCCTGAGAGAGCGTGCTAACAAAAGTGAACCATTATCCTTTACATCCAACTGATGTGATTTTAAGGACATACACGGAAGAGATCGTGCCATCAAAAGGTTACATCATGGCAACATAGAGTTGAGTGGACAAACAGCAGAGTTGCCTCTCTATGTGATCCGTGGTTATTTTCCAATCTATTTGGGAGATAACGGTTGGAGAAATAAAGCTTAACTGGAGTGCTGTCAACAGATTGGTCGATGTATAAACAGATCCACAGCATCTTCTGGATAAACACAAGAGTGCATTCAACGAGAAACTAGGCTCAATGAAGGGAGATAAAGCATAATCTTCAACCAAATCATTTCAAAGCATGAGCAGTGCCATATGCAATTCATCCCAAGGTCAAACAAGAAATGGTAACACTTGTTAACGCTGGTGTGTTAGAACTGGTTACAAAAAGTGATTGGGCTACCCCCATCATACCTGTCATAAAACCAGATGGCTCACTTTGTATTTGTGGTGATTTTAAAACAACCATAAATCCAATGTTGTGTGCAGATCAATATACACATCCTTTAATTGAAGACTTGTCTGCTGGATTATTATATAGGGAGAAATTCAGCAAGATTGATCTTTCAGAAGCTTTTTTTTAGAGGATTTAGCCACTGAATCTCAACCATAGTTTACCATTGTTACTCATAAAGGTCTTTTTTGTTATAAAAGATTGCCATTTGGAATAATCCAAACGAGTCCTATTCACAAGATCGATAAATTAGAATTTATTTTAAGTGGTCTCTTTGGTGTACAATGTTATTTGGATGATATTCTAATTACAAGGTCCAGTGAATTGGACTCTTGAATAATTTAGAAAAAACATTGGAACACGGTCTGTGCATCAAGAAAAGTATGACTGTTTCCAGGTCTCAATCCAGTATTTGGGTCATGTCATTGATAGTAACGGCCTATGTAAAGCACCTAAAAAGATGGATGCTATTTTAGAAGCACGGCATCTGATGAATGTGATGTAATTGAGGTCCTTTCTAGGATTTTGGCATCTTATAGAAACACTACTCACGTGTTTACCCAAATTTCACCTGCATTTCACCTGGGGGCAAATGGGATCAAAGGTAATAAGGGAAAAGCAGGATTAAGCTAGTGAGTTGGTTGATCAGCCATGATCGTAATGAATGGCAGAGCAGGCTGGAAGGGCCAAACGGCCCCCTCCTGTTCCTATTTTCTACGTTTCTATGTTTCGATTACTGCTCTTAAAGAGAAAGTTGAGAATTATGCTTGATTGTCATTACCTCCGGAAACATCAGAGATAGTAGAGCATTAACACCAATCCTAAGCTGCTTGATGAGAAATGAGGGCAAAACAACACTGATTTCAATAAGGGAATCGAGCGTTAGTGAGTAATTATGCCACAATTCGGAAATGGGCACAGCCATAGTTTTAGCAAAAGCAGGTCCAATTTCTTACAAAGTTCAAACAAAGATGACTGGGTGGGGGCACCATGCTGTCCAATTGTTATCATCTCAAAATGATTTCTCTGAATTATCTCCAGATGTACCAAACACTTTAGTCCCCAGTGCTGTGAATATTACTATGGAAGACTTAGTTGAATCTGAGTTGCCTGTTGATGGTGTCTGCTACTATACCATGTGAGAATGATGCAGAATTAATTCCAAGAACAGAAGTGCCTAATGAAATTCTAAATTATATTTCTAGGGCCAAGGACAGCCAAATTCCAAAACATTGTATACAACCACAGAGGAATAGACTTCCTCCTGATCAATTTTCTTCTTGCTTGTGTGTAATGATTTATGATGAATAGTGCTGTGTTGAAAGCATTGTTGATCCTCAGTGTAACACCATAGTGTTTTGTTGTCAGGATCACAGAAGTAACGGGGGAGGGATATTATATATTTAACTAGTTGCATGATTACTTTAAAAACTTGTCTCACACGATTTGATGGTGATGTCATTAGGGTGTGTTACAGGCTGTTTTATTTGTGCGCTGTACAGGCAAAAGTTCCTAGGATAAATCTGTTGTTGTTAGTTTGATATATGTGCAAACTAAATCTTTTTATTTTTGTTTAAAACCCACAACCCATAAGAATGATAGGACATGACACTTCGCATAGCCCCTCTGCTCCCTTCCAGAATCACATCCTTTATTTTACATCGCCTCCTCCTGCTCTTTCTCCTAAAACGTACCACTTAATACTCCTTTGTTAAATTTCACCTATCATGTGTTGGTATAGTTTGCTGATTGGATGGCCTCAAATGGTCCATCATAGATGTTCCGCAATATAGCTGCTTGGCTTAATATTCTTGCCAATTTAAAGTTAAGGCAAGTATATGATCTGAGTGACAAACATCTTCTTATACTTATCTCTCTTATTTCAATAAATTAATTTATGTCCAATGAGGGAAGACAGTGGTGTAATGGTATTATCAGTTGGCTAGTAGTTCAGAGGCTCAGGGCAAGATCTTGGGACCTGAGTTCAAATCCCACCATGGCAGATGGTGAAATTTGAATTCAATTTAAAAATATCTGGAATTAAATGTTTAAAGATGTAAGTTGGGTGACTTAGTTGAGTTTGCACATTCTTCCCACATCTGCGTAAGTTTCCTCTGGGTGCTTTAGTTTCTATCCACAGTCCAAACATGTGCAGGGTAACTGGATTGGCCATGGTAAATTTCTCCTTAGTGTCCAAAGATGTGTAGGTTAGGGGATTAGCAGGATAAATGTGTGGGGTTATGGGAATAGGTTGGTCTGTGTAGAATGCTCTGTTGGAGAATCAGTGCAGACTCGATGAGCCAAATGACTTCCTTCTGCACTGTGGGGATCCTATGATTGCTGTTAAACAAAATCCCATCTGGGTCACTAATGTCATTTAGGGAAGGAAATCTGCCAGCCTTACAGGTGACTTCAGGCTTACAGGTGACTCCAGATCCACAGCAATGTGGTTGACTCTCAAATGCCCTCTGAAATGGAGGGCAGATAGAGATGGGCAATAAATGCTGGTCCAGCCAGCGATGTCCACATCCTGTAAATTAATTTTTAAAAAGAGGAAAGATGGGGAAAGGAAGAAAACATTATTTTTCTATTGGTTAGCCTACGTGAATGGTAGTACAGCAAGGTCACAGTTGTCTCTTTCCTGTTTATCATCTGTTTTTACCTGTCTTGTAGTGTTATTAGTCAGGCCTCCAGTTGGGGTTCAAGGTCCAAATACATTTCAGTGCATTTTCTGAACGTTTTGAAGCTTCCATATTAATACCTGTTTGTGCGGAGTCTGCATATTCTCCCCATGTCTGTGTGGGTTTCCTCCCATAGTCAGAAAGATATGCTGATTAGGTGCATTGGTCATGCTAAATTTTTCCTCAGTGTACTCTAACAGGCGCCAGAGTGTGGCGACTAGGGGATTTTCATAGTAACTTTATTACAGTGTTAATGTCAGCCTCCTTTTGACTTGATTAAATAAATTTTAAACTTTAATGATTGGTTGGGTCTTTATATCTTTTGCCTGAGTTGCCTACATAGTCTGCCCAATTAAAAGCTAACTTATCCCAATTCAGGAAATGTTTCCATGTTAGATACTTATCTGTTTAGCACCCTTGGCTGTTCTGGTTCATAGAAATTAACTTCGGAGATTGGCCTCTTTGTATCTATGATGTGATCTTTCAATGTCTTCCAACCGACTACAAAATAGAGGGTTAGTACAGGATATTGAGGTTGGATTAGAGAGGATAAATTAAAATGAAATTTAAAAGAGGAAGAGACTGAGTGAGGAATAGTGAATGGGGAAGAAAGCGTAACAGAACAAGTGAAATTAAAGAACTGAGCACTATTTTAATTAGAAATACAATTGTAACTATGTCAAATATTACAACAATGACAACTTTACAAAGGTGCTCCACTGGCTATAAAGTGTTGAAAAATCATGAAAGATGTTATTCAAATTTGAGTTTTTTGTTGTCTTTCTTCGATGTTTGGGTTTAAATAAAATCTATTCCTGCTTTGTTGCTAAAGAACTAGGCTAACTTCCTGCATCCCATTGAAAACAAACAATGGCACTTTCCTCAGGGATTTTCCAGATTGGCTACCATAGCTTTAGCAAATGATTTGGGGACAGTCCTAAATAAGATGAATAAATGGAGTTTCCAGCAATCCTCGCCAAAATTGAAATAACTCTCCAAACATTTTTTGGCAAAGCATTTTAGTCATCTCTCCAGTCCTGCCTGCAATCCCAGGGTTAAATTGTGGTATAGCTTTATTGTATGAATATAAACTCTTAGGCCAAACATCTTTCCGGTACAAGTGACATACCTTATTCAACATGGCCCCAGTGTAATAAACTTGGTGAAGATTGCCATAAAATGAGCATAACACTTGCAAAACCTTTTTAAATGTTGGCCAGAATTTTCTGCCCAACCACCACCCCCTCCCCATGGAGTGTTTTTTGGTAGTGGAGGTAGCTCGCTATTGGCCACTAGCGGGTTCATCCAGTCTCACTGAAATCCGTAGCATTTTATATATCTTGCCCAACCTACTGCTAGATCAGAAAATCCCAATGTTACTTGACCACTTACCTGCAATGATTCCTAGCCATCTCTCATTTGGGTAATGTACTATTATGAATGAAAGATTTTCTAAAATGGCTATGTTTCTTTTTATTTAAGGTTAAACATAATGTACTAGAATGGGGGAATGGTAAAATCATATTGAATTCTGCCCAGAGACAGGTCATAAGAACATAAGAACATAAGAAATAGGAGCAGGAGTAGGCCATCTGGCCCTTCGAGCCTGCCCCGCCATTCAATAAGATCATGGCTGATCTGTCGTGGCTGATCTGTCGTGGCTCAGTTCCACTTTCCCGCCCTCTCCCCATAACCCTTAATCCCCTCTCTTATCAAAAACCCATCAACCCGCTTCTTAAAAATATTTAGCGAGGCAGCCTCCACCACTTCAACGGGCAGAGAATTCCAGAGATTCACCACCCTTTGAGTGAAGAAGTTCCTCCTCAACTCCGTTCTGAACCGCCCCCCCTTTATCTTGAGGCTGTGCCCCCTAGTCCTACTGTCTTTTTTGAGCGGGAAGAGTCTTTCCACCTCTATCCTATCCATCCCATTCATCATCTTATACGTCTCAATGAGATCTCCCCTCATTCTTCTAAACTCTAACGAGTACAAGCCTAGTTTATTCAGCCTCTCCTCATAGCTCAACCCCCTCAACTCCGGTATCAGCCTAGTAAACCTCCTCTGCACTCCCTCCAAGGCCAAAATATCCTTGCGCAGGTGCGGCGCCCAAAACTGCACACAGTACTCCAGCTGCGGCCTCACCAATGCCCTATACAGCTGCAGCAAGACCTCCCTACTTTTATATTCAATCCCCCTCGCTATGAAGGCCAGCATCCCATTCGCCTTCCTGACCACCTGCTGCACCTGCAGGCTGGGTTTTTGCGACTCATGCACAAGGACCCCGAGGTCCCTCTGCACCGTCGCCTGCTGCAGTTTTTCGCCACGTAAGTAATAGTCCTTCCTACCATTCTTCCTACCAAAGTGGACCACCTCACACTTGCCAACATTAAATTCCATTTGCCATTTCCTGGCCCATCCTTCTGCAGACTCTCCACACCCTCCGCACAATTTGCCTTTCCCCCAATCTTGGTGTCATCAGCAAATTTCGACACCCTACACTCGGTTCCCTCCTCCAGATCATCTATATAAATGGTAAATAGCTGAGGCCCCAGCACCGACCCCTGGGGCACCCCACTAGTCACCAACCGCCAATCCGAATAGCACCCATTGACCCCCACTCTCTGCCTCCTATTTGACAACCAATCCTCTATCCACGCTAACACCCTACCCCCAACTCCATGTCCTCTGACCTTCTGCAGTAACCTCTTGTGAGGTACCTTATCAAACGCCTTCTGAAAATCCAGAAAGACCACATCCACCGGCTCTCCTCTATCCACCGCCCTAGACACATCCTCATAGAACTCCAGTAAATTTGTCAGACATGACTTCCCTTTAATGAAACCGTGTTGCGTCTGCCCTATCAAGCAATTCCCTTCAAGATGCCTCGCAATTTCCTCCTTAATGACGGATTCTAACATTTTACCTACCACAGACGTTAAACTAACCGGCCTGTAATTCCCCGCCTTTTGCCTGGCACCCTTCTTAAACAACGGCGTAACATTAGCCGTTTTCCAATCCTCCGGCACTTCCCCGGAATCCAGCGACGTCTGGAAAATAACCACCAAGGCATCCACTATCACCTCCGCCATTTCTTTCAGAACCCTCGGATGCATTCCATCCGGTCCTGGGGACTTGTCCACAATCAGCCCCTCCAGTCTGTCGCGCACCACCTCTCTAGTAACAGTCATGTAAATTGGTCGTTATGAGGACAGAGGCCTAGGTCAAAACCTATAGAAACCCAAGTGTCAGTTTTCATACCTTGATACAAAAAAGAGGCAACTGGTTTTGCTGGACACAGACTCGCAAAGTCAGAGACTGACTTGGAAAGGAAGATAGAGAGAGTTGCTACTACATCAGGTCGAGAAAAAAACTGTTTGTGTTAACCATCAAGCAGTATGCTGGTGAGAATGGTTTCCCTGTTTAAAAAGATGGGACTTGTAGAGATTTAAAGAGCAAGGAATTATCAGAGAGTGCCTTGCTGCTAGAAATCAGTTCACTGATGCTCAGGAGATTGAGTTAAAGGGACTTCCAAAGGGTAGTGCAAGATTGAAAGTCTTGGTCTGGTCTGACAGGGAGAAGGGAGCCGATTGACTGTTGTGAGGAGTTTGGAACTTTATCTACAAGGCGACGTATCTGCTGAACATGTGGCATAACATATAAATGTGGTGTGCGTTTTTCAGTTGTGTTAATTAGTTAATGGAAAAATACCTTTTCTGCACTTCAGTGTATTAGTTGTCTGCTATTATGAATGTGATGCTTTACAGGGTGATTATGTTTTGGACTGCTTCTTTAACATAAAATAGAGCAATGAAGACTAATGTGAACTACAATGGGTTCTGCCTGACAGCAAGCTTGTGTGGCTTGGTTACCATGAAGACTGGGGGCTGAGATGTGATGTTATTGAAATGCAGATGTTAGATTTGATACCTGAAGATAAAGATGTTCCTGTTTTTATAGATCTCCTGTCTCAGGGATCTTGAACAGAGAGAAAGAGAGAGGGCAGAATCTTGTGCCCTCTCCAGTGGTGGGCTTGGGAGAGCAATTAATTAGCAGGAAGGTGCCAACTTCCACCTCCACCTCAATTAATTCTGGACAGGAAGGCCTGTGGACACCTAACTATTGCCAACTGAGGCTCTGAAGTGGATAATAAATAGATAGTAATGATATTAACTCAGTGGTGAGTGAGGGGCTTGCCATATGGGATCCTGGCATCTTTGCTTGTGGGGCTCCAGAGTGTGGTGGGGGTGGTCCCTTGTTCAAAGGTACTCTGTATCTGATTGAGGGATTCAGTAATGGGAGGGGCATCTCATAGTGAGCCTCCCCTGCCCTGGTTACCAACTCCTATCCCCCTTCCCTGAAACCCCCTTTCTGTTACTCCCTTCCTACTATTAATCACCTGTGCCTGACTCCCTTCTCGATCCAAGGCCTCGAGTGGGTATAATACCAGCAGCGGCCACCACCTTCCCAATGATGCTGTTGAGTACAGAGATCTGCTGGCCTGTGATTGGCTGGCAACTCTCAGTGGGTGGAATCCTTCCTTTTGGCCAGATAGTCCCCCAGCTGTGATTGCTAGCTTAGGCTCCTGATATACAGTCATCATGATGCCAGGGTGTGTGAACACTGTTCAAAGCCCAGGTGCTGAGTACCCACCTGTTCAGCACCATGGTCAACTCTTTACCAATTGTCCAGTCCTCTTTTGCCCCACTGATCTTCTTATGGGTCTCGAGGCTGCCACAACTGGCTCCCTACTCCACTTCATTTCAAATGATCAGGTTATGAGTGACTGAAGTGAGGCAGGAGGAGGGATCCAAGAGTTAGCTCTGCAGGAGCCTCAGCCCATGCCCTTGTCCAACAGGTTCAAGATTCCTGCTCCCTATGTGGATAACAGTGGGGACTGTAGGGAGGATGTGAAAATATTGAGGTATATAAGATACTAAATGTAAAGACAGGGTAAATGTAGAGCAGATGCTTCCCCTTATTGGACATTCTAGAACCAGAGATCATAGTTTTAGGTGGCAGATTTAAAACTGAAATGTGGAGGAATTACTTCACGCAAAGGGTTGACAGCCCCAGAGTGCAGTGGACGCTGGAATACTAAATAAATTTAAGGAGAAGATAGATAGGCTTTTAATGAATAAAGAGATGAAGAATAATGGGGAACCAGCAGGAAGGTGAAGATGAGTTGAGTCATGATCATATTGAATGGCAGAGCAGGCTTGAGGGTCTGAGTTGCTACACCTGCTCCTGGTTCTTATGTACATTCTTATGAAGGCGCTGATAACCTGTCCACCCCTTTCAAAAGCTCAAATCTCAAGCCTTCACAAGCGCTTAACGACCTTTAAAACAGCTTCAATGGGCCTCAGTTGGAGGGCAAGTATGTTTCCTGTCCTCCATCAGCCCCTTCTAGCCATTGGAAATGTGGATATCATGTTTGGCATAATGATTTCAGGTAGCTGTCTAATCAAACTTTTTATTCTGGGCTGTGGACCATGAAAACTTTGAAGTGGGCTGGGCACTTCAACCTCCATGCCACCTGGTCACCTGGCAGGCTTCCAAATCCAAACAGCGCTTCATTCTGCAGAAGACATTACCTTTTTTCTCTGTAAGAAGCTGCAAGCGTGGGAAACCCTTTCCAAGTCCTCTGATTGACAGGAGAAATCACTTTCACTGAGGGTGGGAGTGATAGAGGAGGGAGGGTTCCCTTTTCCACAGCTGTGTGCCAAGGCCCTAACCAGTGTGCACTGTACATGCCACTCTGGACACAAAGCAGTACCTGTAGCACCGAGAAAATGGGAACAACATATTTGAAATTTGCAAATTGCGTGTCTTGGTAAGGCTTCTTCAATCTGATTGGCTGAAGAAGCATGTTGCTACCTGCCCTGCTCACACAGATCCCAGTTTTGCCTCTCTAATTTTCACAAATCATCTGGCAAAGGGCCACAGAAAGCCTATTTGCAAGTCTATGTTTAATGAATGACGAACACTGCTCATTTGCCATTCTTCACAAACTCCAGGCCAATTCATGTGCAGTATGTCTATGATTAAGGACTGGTTGTGCCTATCTGCCACTGATACCCACATCCGTGCCCTTGCCTCCTCCAGAGTGACCACCTTCCCTCTCGCATGAGCTTCAGCCCATCTGAATATTTCCTGCCCGTATCCTATCCTGCATCAAATCCTGCACCCACCATCATCCCTATCTTCCCTGTCTATTGGCACATGGTTCCCCAGTATCTTATCATTGCCTTTAAATGCCTTCATGGTTTTGCCTCTCCCCATCTCTGCATACTCTTCCACACACCTTCACCAATATTTTCACTTCTCTGAAGCAAACCTTTGAGAAATTCTATCTTTCTTTACCGCACCATTTCAGCTGTGCCTACAGCTACTCAGACCTCATTCTCCAGTATTCCCTCCTTTAACGGTTCCACCTCTGTGGTGATTGTCCCTTTAAGGGCAACAATGCAGAGTAAGGGTCACTTGGCCTATGTGACCAATCGGGATCCAGAGAACGGAATCTCCCCATGGTGAGACAGGCTTCTAGACAAAGAAACATTTGGGAGCTGCTGCAGCCACGAGGCTGCTGTATAATTCTTATTGATAAATCCTTTTGTGTTCATTAATGAAGTTGTAAAAGTACATCTTTACAACCTTCCTAATTACTTTTCTTAAAACCTACTTTTTTGACCAGGTAGCTGGTCACCCCTACTAACACCTCAGAATTCATACTTTAATGATGCCTCTGTGAAACACCTTACGACATTTACCAGGTTAAATGTGCGACATAAATGCAAGTTATTAATACCATGTAAAATGGTTTCGAGAAGGACATATATATCTATCTGAATTTAAAAATGGGTTAAAAGATAGGGAGGTGGATTTGAGACCAGGGAGAGATGAGCCATGATCTGATTGAATAGTGAAGCAGACTCAAAGGGCTGAATTTGCTGACTTCTGCTCCGAATTCCTATGTTTCTAAAACATTTTTACATTTGTGATATACTTTATTCAATTTCAGGAAAGTGGCATCTGTGTGCTGTTCTTCAAATTTCACATTCAGATTGAGAAGCTGGCCTTGTGTTGGACTCTAATATTGAGGTACAAAGACAAACATGTGAGACTGACCCCTCCCCCCACTCCCCGCCACATTTAAATTGCTTAAACTGGCTTCCTTAAGCCAATTGATCGATGCTTTAGTCCTGCCCATCGGTTTCTGGAATCTAGACTTACTCAATCCTACGTATCTGTGCATTTGCAATTTGCTGTAATCAGACTGTGTGAAGAGGCCTGCGTTATTGAAGATGAAGTCTTATTTGTTGGCAGCGCATTAGAGGAAATTGTTGCAAGCTCTCATACCTCTCCCGTCCCCGTCTTTCCCCTCCCATCCCCCACACATGACAAAGACAACATGGGGTGGCACCTGCTCTGAGCTTGCTCATGCTGTTTCTTGCTGTCTGTAACTTCTGCTGCTGCCGACCCCCGTGAGAGTTGCAGGTTACGCTCATACAATGAGGGCTGGGAGTGTCGCAGTTGCAGAGATTGCAAATGCAGATGTTCAGTTTCTCAACAAAGCTCTCCCGAGGTTTTTAAGCACGGCCACAAGTTTCAAACCACAGCAGAGGCTTTGTGTGCTTAAAGCACTCAGAGTCTTTGTCACTTAGACCTATTGTTTTTGTGGTGAAAATTTGCTTTCTTCATGCACCACAGACTAATTCTTATAACTACCTGACTGGTTGGGTCTGTTCGTTTCAATGTGCTTTAAAGATTTTAAGCAGTCGGAAATTAGACTTGTTTTGCTGAGATACACAAACAAGGGGAAAGGTTTGAGTGACCAGATGATGTTTTAATACACATCTGTTACAGACAAAACGTTGCATCGGAGAGTCACAAAAATAGTCTTTTGTGAAGCAGATGTTACAAAGAGTGCCACTTTCTCAATGAAGCTTCTTAACCCTGCTGCCATCAGTCTTTCGAATGGACCTACCTTGCATTAAGTTGATCTTTATCTACAGCCTAACTATGATTGTAAGAGTACATTCTGCATTCTCTCCTTTCCTTCTCTATGAATGGTATGCTTTGTCTGTACAGTGCACAGGAAACAATAGTTTTCACGTATGTTAATACATGTGACAATAATAAATCAAATCAAAATCCTTTCAATGTTGAAGAGAAGACACTTTCTTATTTCTATATTAAGCTTCCAGTACCTGACTCATTCTTTATGTTTGACAATGGGTAATGAGAATAGCTGATGTGTTACATCCACTGCTCACTTGCTTCCACTATGGTTTGATACAATTGAGAAATCATAGAAACCCTACAGTACAGAAAGAGGCCATTCGGCCCACTGAGTCTGTTTTGACCACAATCCCACCCAGGCCATACCCCCGTATCCCTACATATTTTACCCACTAATCCCTCTAACCTACGCATCTCAGGACACTAAAGGGCAATTTTAGCGTGGCCAATCAACCTAACCTGCACATCTTTGGACTGTGGGAGGAAACCAGAGCACCCGGAGGAAACCCACACAGACATGAGGAGAATGTCCAAACTCCACACAGACAGTGACCCAAGCCAGGAATTGAACCCAGGTCCCTGGAGCTGTGAAGCAGCAGTGCTAACCACTGTGCTACCACGCTGCCCCAAAGAGAAAGGGAACTCCTATTTCCGAACACCTGTTACTGCTCCTAGTGTCACACTGGTTGAGATCAGTTAACTATGTTTAAGTTGGAATCATATTAGAAATCTTGCTTTAGCTGGTGTATATGAGGTTGGAATGTCTGCCCCCAGCTGGTATATTTGAAGGTGGTGGGGGAGGCGGGGTTGGTGAGTGGGGGTTGGGGTTTGTAAAATAAAGCAGGTTGTGTTCTCACTGCCTACCTGCCCACCCCCAACTTGTCTTTTATATTAAGGTGGACAGGGAAGGCATCAGGCAGCTTGCCTGCCTTCTGGCCTATTGAGACTCTTAAATACCAATTAAGGATCTCATTCCACTTTTTCCATTATGTTTCATGTGCCAGGGGAAGATGAAGGCAAGTTGGGTAGTCTGGCAGCTTTCAGTGCCTGGGGTTACTGGAGGGCAAATTATGGTGAGTACCTTCTTTATGGTCTCACCTATACCCATCAGATGTACTCTCCCAAGATCAGACCCACTCTTTAATCTTCCCCTTGGCCTTTCTAACCCAGTCTGCCACCCACCCCTTCCTGTGTGCGGTTAGTCAGACCGGTGTAAAATTCCGCACTGAAGCTCAGAGTCCGGGCTCAATGGCTCTTCCACAAGATCTGTAGTTCCAGCAATGGCCACCACTCAATCCTGGCACTGATGGGACTGCAGAGCTGACAGCCAATCAAAACGGCCAGCAGCTCTCTCGGGTGAGCCTTCCTCCCAGATGGAATGAGAGTCCCTTTCTGGATCAATTCAGGCTGCTCCCAGTGTATTGTCACTGTGGGATGACCAGATTCTGAGTCAGCGGGCATTAGACTAACTTTTCTGTTCATGTAGGGTGGGGAATGGGAAATACATCTCCAAATAAAATCCAGCCTAGGGTGTATTTAACCAAAGCTCCATGGGAAGCAAGCTTGTATTTGTGGCACACATGAGAAAGACAGTTTCTCTCATAGTTTGTAGGATCTGATATCATCAGGTCCGCTTTTCTTTCTGATCACTGAGGTCCATGCTCTAGCAGAAACTTTGAAAGATAAAACTTAAATTAAGATGAGGAAAGACATTGTTTAAAAGTTTAAAGTTAAAGTTCTTAAAAAGTTTATTTATTAGTGTCACAAGTAGTCTTACATTAACAGTGCAGATGAAGTTATTGTGAAAATCCCCTTGCTGTTTCTAAGGACATAGATGTCTCTATTTCTGACCAGTTCATTAGCTATCTATGAAGTATGTTGCTTCTGTATATTAGTGAATCTAGGGTGCAGATGTCCTTTGCGCCTAGTTTCCTAGGGTGAAAAGGACATTTGACCATAATTAGTGCCAGGGTGAGGCACTTCAGTTATCTTGGCTACCGAGAGGAATAGGAAATATTCTCCTAAGAGAAGAGAAGACTAAAGGGAGATTTAATGCTGAAAGTTGTGTGGCTTTGATAAAAGTAGATAGGAAGAAACTGTTTCCACTGGCAGGAAGGCAGGTAATCAGACTGCAATGATTGAAGACAATTATTAGCAAAGGAATCATGGGGAGATGAAGAATTTTTTAAATTATTCAGTGCGTTGTTATGATCTGGAATGAACAACCCGAAAAGACGGTAGATGCAGATTTAATAGGAACTTTCAAAAGGGAGTTGGATCCACTTAAAAAAAATGCAGGGCTTTGAGGAAAAAGCAGGGGAAGAGATAAATTGGATTATTCTTACGAAGAGTCAGCTCATACAGTGTTATCATAGAATCCCTATAGTGCAGAAAGAGACTATTTGGCCCATTTGTCTGCGTCAAAGATGCAAAGGCCCTTTTCCTTATCTTATCCCCATAACTCCACACATTCAGTTTAAGTTTATTTATTAGTGTCCCAAGTAGGTTTAATTAACGTTGCAATGATGCTACTGTGAAAATCCTCTAGTCGCCACACTATGGCAGCTGAGGGAGAATTTACCACGGCCGATGCACCTAGCCAGCACACCTTTTGAACTGTCGGAAAAAATCGGAGCACCTGGAGGAAACCCATGCAGACATGGGGAGAACATGCAGACTCCACACAGACAGTGACCCAAGCTGGAAATCAAATCCGGGTCTCTGGCACTTGAGGCAGCAGTGCTAACCACTAAGCTGATGGGGGTTTATTAGCTAATGACTGGTGTCTCTCTCTCTCTCTCCCACTAGTGTTTTGGGAAGCTGTTCTAACTTCAAACTTATCTTTGCACCCAACCAAAGGACTAAAAGTTCCAGCATCATTTAAGCATTCATATTTTCTGTGCTAAACCTGTGGCAAGGATTTTGTTTATGGGTTTGTTTGGTTGGAAGAATACTTAGCTGTTAAAGTTTATAAAATATCATGATCTTTTATTCTTGTTTGTAATTGGTAACTTTAATAAAAGTTATTGCTAATTTCCTTTCTATACATGTTAACTGTATTCTTAAATAAACTTTGTGGGTCTTTTGAATGGTACCTGAAGTGAACTATCTCTTGCTCACCCTAGCCAAATTCAATTACAAATTATGATCCAGGTGGACTTCATAAAACACTTTGGAGTTTCTGACGTGACTTATAATGCGAACCATATACCAGCCACCTAGCTAACTGAGGCTTATCAGCCCCTAAAATATAGGTCAAAAGTACAAAGTTTGACAGTGCAGAATGAGGCCATTTAGCCCATTGTCTCTGTGTTGACTCTGAAAGTATTTCCATCCCAATATGCTTCCTGATATGATGGGTTGGATTCTCTGACCTTTCCCACTGCTCGGATTGTCTGGTCCTGATGCAGTGAACAAAGATTTGGCCGAGCACCAAATTCTTCATTCTTGTTGTCCGTTGTGACAGGGTGCGAATCCCACCTGATGGACACTGTGAACACCAGCAGGAAATACTCTCATTTTCCTACTGGCGTGTGCACTTGGTTCTACATTGGGTGGATCGTGTACACGGTTTCAGCTTCCACTATTAGTTTGACGAGGCTTTGCATTTGCAGAGTGAAAAATAATCTTCTCACTTGTCCCCTTGTGCTTGGAGGTGATCTTGAATTTAAAGTCCAATACTGAATGACTTTTCCTATTTACCTTATCAAATCTCAAAAGGAAAGAGTGGACTAACCTTTGGAGGTGGACAAGTAATGACTGAGAACACTGTGGTAGTGCTGTTGAGGCAAGATTGGGAAGATCAGCAGGCCAAAAGGCCAAAAGCCAATGTACTGAAAGGAGAGGAATGGGGACTGGTTTTATCAGCAAGCCAGAGCCACTAGTCACATTGGGAGTGGGAACACAATCCCTCAATCAAGGCAGGTCAGTAAGCAGGACGACCAAGGCTAGGAAGACAACATCTGATATAATCAGCCAATTAAGGACAAGTGGAATATGTCATAATAAATGCAATGGGGTGGTATTACTGGCTCATCCTGCCTATTGGCTGGCCTGGCGAGCTGGTAAGATCAGGCAAGTGATGGAAAATTGGGTTTGCATCTGTTTATTCTCCTTTTGCAATGTACTGGCCCTCTTTTGTTGGCGAAATCATCTTTGCACTGAGAAAGGGCCTGAATATGATTCAATATTCATAACTTAATTCAAGTGTAATTCTTGAGTCCTGGACGATAGCGTTTGGGCTCACTTGCTGTGACGTGCTCATTGGTCGAGGCCCTTACTGACGAGGGTCACATATGGCTCCTGTTGTGATAGCCTTGCCAATGGAAATGGAGGCCATTAAAGCCCCCCGGGTTGTTGGGTGCAAGGCCTGTCAGTGCCCCTTGGACAGTGCCTGCTTGACACTGCCCACCCGACACCCTGGCACTGCTCACCAGGCCGGGACCCAGGAGGGGCTGAGGGGGCGGGGCTTGAGGGGATGGGGTTCATGATAGGGGAGGTGGGGGAGCTCCATAGGTGAGGAGGGAAGGGTGGAACTTTGCAGGGGGGGTGGGATTGATTGGCCAGGGCAGCGACTGGGATATGGGCAATGTCCAGGGCAGCGATCGGGGAGGAGGGGGATGATGTTTGGTATAGTGATTGGGGGGGGAGGTGTGGGTGGGTCAATGTCTGGTGCTGTGATCGGCGGGGAGCGAGGGGCTTGAGGTTCAGGGAGATAGAGGGAGCCCAGCAGAGGGAGTGATTGGCAGTGGTACTTGTTGTCCATGAGTGTCGTGGGGGGCGGGGGGCAGGGGCATGACAGGAGACCTCCCAATGCACTGTGCACATGTGTTTGCACAGTACACTAGGAAATTGGGGTGTCTGCACAATGGCACCCCCAGAGCTCAGCAACCAGCTTCATCGGCAAGACCAGGCTGGTTTGCCCTGCCTCCCACTGACAAGAATCACTTCCCGGCATACTTTAGTTTGACTAAGTGCCTCAGATTGCATTTTACAACGTGCTGAAGAAATAAATCTGAAACTCGCTCGTTTTCTCGCTCATTCAGCACTTACAAATTTTTTTGGTAAGATTAACCCCAATGAATTTGTCAGATTAACCAACAATTAAGTATGTCAGAATTGTTGCACAGATACACTACAGTAACATTAGCCAAAAAGTGTTAAGTAAAACAGATAATGTAGTCTAAAAGAATAATTTTCCAACATTGTGGTCCTGAAAAAGACTGAGCCTGTAATTTCTTTTTGGTCTGATCCTGCCATTGGGAGGAAATGTAAGCAAGGAGCCCACAAGTGTAGGCCCCAGGTCCCAGAGGCCTGATTAATGAGGAGGTGGCCAATTAAATGCCCTGACACTTGAAGCCCCACCTAATTGAGGACAGAGGTTGGACTCCAATGGCTGGAGATCCAATAAGAGGCCCTCCGTCACTGAAAGATCAACAGACCCAAGCTCGAGGCTCCTAAATGGAGGAATCAGCTGACAAATAAGAATAAAAATTGAAGAATAAAAATTGGAGTGGCCACAGCTGCCAGACCATCATCGTGAGGAGGAATCTTTCCACAGGACAGCCCATGGCCACAACTGTGACTCTCTGGCAATCATCACTGGGAGAGGGGATTTAACTTTAATGATGCCTAATAATAGATGCAAACATTCTGCTTTCTCCAGATGCTGTGGTATCTGGCCAATAGTCTCCCATAGTATCTCTTGCTCCTTTCTTAAATAGTGGGGTTAAATGGGAGGAGGAGGAGGGAAAGTATGGTCGTGATAAGGGATTCAATAATTAGGACAATGAATTGCATCCTTCATATGCAAGATCAAGAATCCCACACAATATGTTGCCTACCTGGTGCCAGGATGAGGTACATCTTGAACCAGCTTGAAAGGATTGTGGAGATGGAGGATCAGGTTTTACATAGGAAAGATATTCTGCTTGAAGTATAACATGAGCTTGGAACAAAATTACAGAATGAAACCTTAAGGGTTATAATTTCTGGACTGAAATTACTGATGGTATGGTCATCAGAGTAGGATCCTCAAAGCCCAGAGCTGCTCAAGGTTATGTATTCTCCAGCAATCCACCCCCCGCCCCCCCACCTTTCCTACAAAATTATTCCATTGGACATACTACAGCTACAGTCAGTTTGGTACCAAATACGAGCAATTGGGACCAACTTAGTGGTTAAAAGAAAGGATGACACGGACACGTTGAGTCAAAGGGCTGTAAGTCCATGCTGTAAATCTCTATGAGTCTATGACTGTGTAGATGCCCTAAGCCAGGCAAAGACACTCTGAAATAGGCATTCAGGGAATACACGAGCATGAACAGCTCCACTAAGTGTGAATTATTAAAAATATTGTTGAATAAATTTGGTTTGGAACTTTTTTTTGGCAGTGCCTTTTAGAATTTTGTCCAAAGGTATACTGCGATGGTTATTGTCAGAGGGATGGTGAGGTGGGGAACTGTGGAGCAGTGGGGAAGTAGGAATTACATTTTAGGACCTGGTCTTTGATTGCAAGGGCTGGCAGGGGATAATTAAAAAGCTGGCAATAATTGTAGTATATTGAGCATTGTATTGTGCACTTTGTGGTTAAGGTTATCATGTATGTGTACCAGTAGAGGGAGCTTGGAAAGAAAATAAAGCAATACATTGTTTTAACAACATGTGCTGTTTTACTTCTTCCTGAATTTTACCGTGTCTTCTCAGGAACTTCACAATGGTGACATAAGTGGTGAAAAAGTGAAACATTGCTTTCAGCTATGCAGCTTTTGGAAGTCTCCTTTCTAGAGACGGCAGTTTAACTTGGGGATTTAGGGAACATGTTGTAGTGAACCTGTTGTTAGGCTTACATACACACACAAGGCACTCCAGCTCAGATTAGCAATAGGGAGGCCTGGACAACGTACACAAACACTCATCACACTAAATTAACAATCCAAACTGCAAAATTAAATAATCCAAGATCATTGCAGTGAAGTTTTTCTTTGAAAGAAAAATCCTGGATCCTTGATCACAGACTATTAATAGAATCATAGAATGCCTACGGTGCAGAAGGAGACCATTTGGCCCATCGAGTCTGCACCAATAACAATCCCACATAGGCCCTATCCTTGTAACCCCATGCATTTACCCTGTTAATCTCCCTGACACTAGTGGTCAATTTAGCGTGGCCAATCAACCTAACCTGCACATCTTTGGACTGTGAGAGGAAGTGGGAGCACCCAGAGGAATCACATGCAGACATGGGGAGAATGTGTAAACTCCACACAGATAATGACCTGAGGCCGGAATTGAACCTGGATCCCTGGTGCTGGTGAGGCAGCAGTGTTAACCACAATGCCACCATACCGCTTATTGCTGCATAGCTGATCAAGATGGCATTGTCTATGCCCAATCTTGGCCAACTTGATGTGAACTCAAAGCTAATATATTCCCACAACAGCATAAGTGGCTGCAATGTTTTATAGGTGCGAGGGTGAATTTTGTAATCCCAGATGACAAGAGGGAAAAGATCTTAATCTTCTAATGTTGACGTGAAAAATTGAAAGATAGTTTTGAGACATGATGCTGGCACAAGGTGAAAATGACTATGAAACAGCAAAATAATGCACCAACAAGCTACTTCACATCCAAGTAAAGTTCAATGTATGAAACAATTCTCTTTCAATGCACTAAACTAAAGAAAATGAGACAATTGATCAATTTTGCACGATTGAGACAATTAACAGACAAATGTGACTTTGGTGATGTTGAACATTTTGAAGAGGAAATCAATGCACAAATAATCAAAGTTTATCCCTATAGGTAACAAGACTCTCGAGGAAGTTATGAGAGCTGCTGGAGTTAGCAATTACTATCATTTTCAGAATCCAGTAGTGAACCAACTGGGTTTTTACGATAATTGACAATGGTTTAATGATCATCATTAGAGTCTAGAGCAACTGAAATTGACACTGCCAACAATAACTACCGGACTCCAAGTTCAATTCCAATTAACACTGTTCATTGCACGTGTGCCAGGAAACCAGCTGCAAAGCAACAACAGCATCTGACAGGGTCTCAACTTGTCCAAACGATGGTGTTTATCCACACCGGACATAATGTCCCATGTCAGGAAAGCAGAGTAAAGCTTGCTGAAAATCCAATCACTTTGCTTGTGTCTCTCACTTAGTGAACACAGCCATGAGGACTAATAAGAAAGATTTCAGCAGCATAGTAATCCAGAGACCCAGGGATTCATATCCTATCTTGGCAGATGGTGAAATCTGTATTCAATGAGAATCTGGAACTAGAATTAAACCATAATTGTTGTAATAAATCCACCTGGTTCACTAATACCCCTTAGGGAAGGAAATCCGCTCTCCTTACCTGGCCTGGCTTATATATGATTCCAGATCCACAGCAAAGTAGTTGACTCTTAAATACCCTCTGAAATGGCCTAGCAAGTCATTCAGTTCAAGGGCAAACAGGGATGGGCAAGAAAAGCTGGTCCAGCCAGCAACTCCACACCCTCTGAACTAATAATAAGAAAATACTGTCAGAAAGGTGCCACATGCAAGTACCACACAACAAAAGGATGTGGCTAGGGGTAGAGGTCAATGACCCTGATTTTGTTTACTCCCTTTTGGACACAGTAACCAGCTATGTGTCAACAAACCAAGCCATATAAAGAGAGGACACTTGATACTGACAATTGACGATATCTTAGAAAAAGTGAATGGTGTTAAACTCTTTGTTAAACTTAATCTTAATGCAGGCTACTATCAAATTAAGTTTGCAGATGTCCACTCACAATGGACTCTTTCGATCCAACAGGTTAAACTTTGGAGTTAGCTCAGCAACTGAGGTATCATAGGGGAGGTGATGGCCTCTTGGTATTATTGCCAGTCCATTAATCCAGAAACTCAACTAATGTTCTGGGGACCCGGATTCAAATCCTGCCACAGCAGATGGTAGAATTTGAATTCAGTAAAAATTATCTGGAATTAAGAATCTACTAATGACCATGAAACCATTGTCAAATGTCAGAAAAACCCATTTGGTTCACTAATATTCTTTAGGGATGGAAATCTGCCATCCTTACCTGGCCTGGCCTACATGTGACTTCAGAGCCACAGCCATGTGGTTGACTCTCAAATGCCACTGGACAACTAGGGATGGGCAATAAATGCTGGCCAGCCAGCGACACCCATGTCCAACGAACGAATAAAAAAAGATTCAATCTGCACTTCAGGAAAATGAAAGGTTGCTGAACATCAATGGTGACATTGTCATTTATGGTGAGAAAACAACCCAACTAGTCATGGATGCAAGCTAGGCTGGTTCAGATCCTGTTCTTCAGCAGAAAAACGAGAGAAGTATCTCATTAATTGTTGCGATCACAACCAGAAATGCAAGTAAAGCAATGTTATTCATAAACCGAAGGAGAAGCACTCTCATTGACATAGGTTATCTTGCATTACTACTTGCATGGAAACAAATTTGAAGCAAGTATCAACTGTAGACCATAGGTAAGCTTGTTTAGCAATCCACATAGCAAAGCACCTACTCAAATACAGTGTCGTATACTCAAATACCAGGGTACAGGTATTGAGTACCATCGAGGCATGCTGAACCCAGCATACTAAAAAAAGTCTGAGATCACATACCAACCGACTCAAGAACAGCTTCTTCCCTGCTGCAATCAGACTTTGAATGGATCTACCTCACACTAAGTTGATTTTTCTCTACACCCTGGCTACGACTTTAACACTACATTCTGCACTCTCTCCTTTCCTTCTTTATGATTGGCATGCTTTGTCTGTACAGCGTGCAAAAAACAATACTTTTCACTGTATACTAATACATATGACAATAATAAATCAAATTAAATGGTGCTAAAACTAGCTGACATCAAATTGGCAACAAAAGAAGTAATCTACCACTGCAATGGAATCATGAAACTTGAAAGATGTGATCAAAGGGATGTCTATAAATGAAATTGCTCGATCACTAAAAGGTCTTCACAAAGTGCAAAATGAGCTCTCCATCACAACCACATTGGATCTTGTCTTATGGGACAACTGTGTTGTCATTCCACAATCACTGATAGAGCCTGTTGTAGATGAAGCTCATGAAGGTCACATGGGAATTGTTATACCCAAAGTCTGTCTCCTTGAAAAGGTGTGGATCCCGGGGTTGACTGCATGTCAGAGCACAAAATCAGTGTTTGCTGCATCAAGCAGCCACAATGTCAAATCTTTGTGATCTGCTCCAGATGTCTGAACTACCTCGAGGACTTGGATTGAGGTTGGTATGGATTTTGACGATTTCCTGTTGTCACTGATGATTACAGCAGATTTCCAGTTGTATAAATAGTTCTGTCAGACTGAACAAAAGCAGTTTTCCCAGAGTTGACCAGATTTTCATTTTGTCCCGAGTCTCTCATGCCAATGGAGCTCTGTTCAATATTGACGCGGTCAGTAAATTCACAAACTACCTGGGTTTCACTTACTGAAAAATCACAGCTCATTGCCAGGAGCTAATGGAGAGATTTATGTGTACCCTGAAAAGAAATATCTGTACAGGTACAGCTGACAGCAAATCATTGAAGCAAGACATGTATTGTTTTCTTCACAATTGCAGAGTGACTCCTCACCTGACTATTGGAAAGGCTCCAACTCCAGTCATTTTTGCACAGCCTACGCATGCACATCTTCCTGAGTTACGCTATAAAGCTTATGATCAAAGTGCATACAAAGGTGATCAAGATCAAACAAGATTGACCAAAATTGCTGGTGTGGACATGATGGGCCAAATCCTTCTGTGCAGTAACAATTCTGTGACTCTGTAAAATGCAAAGCAAAAGAAAGGTGGCACCATGGCACAGTGGTTAACATTGCTACCAGACAGCGTCAGGGCCTCTGGTTTGATTCCTGGATTGGATCACTGTCTGTGTGGAGTTTGTATGTTCTCCCCTTGTTTGCATGGGTTTCTTCCGGGTGGTCTAGTTTCCTCCCACAGTCTGAAAGATGTGCTGTTTAGATGCATTGGCCACGCTAAATTCTCCCTCTGTCCACCCGAACTGGTGCTGGGGCATAGCGACTAGGGGATTTTCACAGTAACTTCATTGTAGTGTTAATGCAAGGCTCACCATTAAAATTGGAAGATAAAGTGCTGGGGAAATGAAACAGTCATGTTGGAAAGCAAACAACTTTCTATGACATCAAGCCATTTTCATGTTCAAGGATAAAGGATCAGTGATCACTGTAAGGTTTGTAAATCTTCACAAAAAATGCATCATCCTTCAAAGAAACGAAAGCACCATTCACATGCATTGAATCCAGTGTAGATGTCGACATCTCACGTGAAGAACTGAACTATATGAAACCACACCTGATGTCAGATGATATTCTACTTGTGAGAGAAAATCTAGCATAGTTATTGTTACAAAGTAAACTATTTTCAGTTGGGGAATAAATCTTTCATTTCAATGTACATGTGGTTAGCACTGCTGCCTCACAGTGCCAGAGACCCAGGTTCAATACCGGCCTCAGGTGACTATCTATGCAGAGTTTGCACTTTCTCCCTGTGTCTGTGTGCGTTTCCTTCGGATGCTGCAGTTTCTTCCCACTGTCCAACGGGTTAGGTTGATTGGCAATGATAATATGTTCCTTAGTGTCAGGCGATTAGCAGGGTGAATATGTGGGGTTACGGGGATAGGGCCTGGATGGGAGTGTTGTCGGTACTGATTCGATGGGCCAATTGTCCTTC
Source organism: Carcharhinus amblyrhynchos (assembly GCF_965287045.1). NCBI lineage: Eukaryota > Metazoa > Chordata > Chondrichthyes > Carcharhiniformes > Carcharhinidae > Carcharhinus > Carcharhinus amblyrhynchos. The sequence goes on along the minus strand of NC_137335.1, from coordinate 40,565,897 downwards.
TTCTGCACTGTGGAGATTCTATGATTAATATTTATATGACCATGTGCTTGGTTAAATTAATACAAAATGTCAGATGTGTAATAATGTTACTGCTGAAGCTGGATATTCAATTTATGTTTAAATTTATTGTTTACATTTCTGAAACCCAGCTACTGAAACACACTCTTCCTTATAGTTACTAAGAAGGGGAATTATGCAGTTTATTGAGAATTGCATTGCATACTTTGTCCACTTAAGGTTACCACACACATATACCAGTAGAGGGAGTCTGGAAGAGAATAAAAGAATCCATTGTTTTAAACTCATGTCTGGCTTTGTTTTTTATTGAATCTTACTGTTCCTTCTGAAGAACTTCACAATGATTTTAAAAAAAGCTTCTGAGAGTAAAAATGCTTGAATGAACTGTGAGTACGGAATCTAGGGTTTGGTCATACTATGACTAGTGGAGTGCCCCAGGGGTCGGTGCTGGGGCCTCAGCTATTCACCATTTATATAGATGATCTGGAGGAGGGAACCGAGTGTATGGTGTCGAAATTTGCTGATGACACCAAGATTGGTGGAACGGCAAATTATGCGGAGGGTGTGGAGAGTCTGCAGAAGGATCTAGATAGGCTGGGCGAATGGGCCAGGAACTGGCAAATGGAATTTAATGTTGGCAAATGTGAGGTTGTCCACTTTGGTAGGAATAATGGTAGGAGGGACTATTACTTACGTGGCAAAAAACTGCAAAAGGTGCAGAGGGACCTCGGGGTCCTTGTGCATGAGTCGCAAAAACCCAGCCTGCAGGTGCAGCAGGTGGTCAGGAAGGCGAATGGGATGCTGGCCTTCATAGCGAGGGGGATTGAATATAAAAGTAGGGAGGTCTTGCTGCAGCTGTATAGGGCACTGGTGAGGCCGCAGCTGGAGTACTGTGTGCAGTTTTGGTCGCCGCACTTATGCGAGGATATTTTGGCCTCGGAGGGAGTGCAGAGGAGGTTTACTAGGCTGATTCCGGAGTTGAGGGGGTTGAACTATGAGGAGAGGCTGAACAAACTAGGCTTGTACTCGTTAGAGTTTAGAAGAATGAGGGGAGATCTCATTGAGACATATAAGATGTTGAATGGGATGGATAGGATAGAGGTGGAGAGGCTCTTCCCGCTCAGAAAGGACAGTAGGACTAGAGGGCACAGCCTCAGGATAAAGGGGGGGCGGTTTAGAACGGAGTTGAGGAAGAACTTCTTCACTTAAAGGGTGGTGAATCTCTGGAATTCTCTGCCCGTTGAAGTGGTGGAGGCTGCCTCGCTCAATATTTTTAAGACACGGGTTGATAGGTTTTTGATAGGCAAGGGGATTAAGGGTTATGGGGAGAGGGCGGGAAGGTGGAACTGAGCCACGACAGATTAGCCATGATCTTATTGAATGGCGGGGCAGGCTCAAGGGGCTAGATGGCCTACTCCTGCTCCTATTTCTTATGTTCTTATGGTAGAACTGTTCAAGTTTAATGGTACACATTATCGCGCTAGGAGTTTAGGAGCAATTACAGGTGTATATGCTAGCACTAGGGGGAAGGGGCTGTGCTTATATTTTAAATCTAATGTGGTAGCTGCTTGGAAAAAAAATATAATTCTGAATTGTATCATGAACTTTCATGCTGAGATAGATAGATGCCTTGGCCCAATATTGCAATGTGCTATTGGAAACTTTAGCACAGACATGGTAGTTTATTTTATTAATTAAAGGGAATTTACCTAAAATTCATAATGGATTATTTTTCATGTTGTGTAGGATGGAGAGAGTTAATACATTGACAACTTTAATTGATGGGTTGCAATTGAAGTATTCAAATATTAATTTATTTCCATGCAAGTCTGTTCAGAACTCACCTTTCTGTATTGTATGCCTGCAGGTGTCCCAGCTGCATATTTAAAAATGGCTTAATAACGTTTTGGCTGGTTTCTCTGTGCCAGTCACATTTTGGCTGGCTAACATGGAATAGTTTGATATCAATGGAAGTATGGACATCAGAAACATGCTACTGTTTTAAAGCAAAAATGTTCAGTAGAGATAAAGGTTCAATCCCAGCTCTGTTCTGTACCAACTAATCTCTGAGTGCCAGACTAAGAGTTGGAACATTTATTTGTTTATGAAGAGGAAATTGGTGATCAGTATGTAGTGACACCTGGTGGAAACAGTCTGTAATTGAATGTTGGTGAATGTAGAAGGAACACGTAACCATCCACATGTGACTGGGTCACGTACTGGTGACTGGGATCTGTGGGAGTCCTCAAGTTTAATGGTACACATTATTGCTCAAGGAGTTTACCCCAAGTGTAAGATTACCTCAGGTAAGATCCTCAAAATTAAAGTATTCACCAGCAACAAAAAGCTGAAACCAATAATAAAGGTGTACTACCACATAAATAAATGGAACTGAAGCAGAATGCATGAGAGTCAGGCTATCAAAAACGTATCTAAATTAAATAGAAAACACATTTGAAAACCAGAAGGAGTAATTGATATGCCGCCAACACCCCGTTCTCCCACCAATGCCCTTTTGAGACTTAACTATAAGTTGCAATGTACAAAATGTCATTCCCAACTTTAAGATGATTAGGCAATGTCAAAAGGTTTCAAAGGATGCTTGCCTGGTCTTAACTGCTAGGTCTGAGGTTCAGGCTAATTCATACTGTTCAAGAAGAGCAGGTGAAGATAGACAGATGTCAACTGATGAGTTTCTAAACATGTTATGCATAATACTTTCCATTTATTTTTACTATATATTGTATTTCTAACTTTTCACAATTTTGATGGAAGATCACAGACTTGAAATGTTAATTCTGTTTTCTCCACAGACGCTGTTATACTGCTGTGTATTTTCAATCTTTTCTGTTTTTTTAGATTTCCAGCAGCTGTATTTTTTTTGTATTAGTGTTCAATTCATTGTCATTTTTCTCCCACCCTGAATAGATTCCTCTCTCCAATGAGAGTTCTGTTCATCTTCATTGTTTTACAGTTTCCTGCTGTCCCAACTCACTACCACAGCTATATCTTCTTAGCAACAGTCTCCAGCTCCAAATTATTCCAAATGTCTTCCAGCTGATCCAGTCTCCTTGTATTGGATCACCCATGATTACAAAAGCCATTGACTTGACTCTACTGATGTGGGCAGCACGATGGTACAGTGGTTAGTTCTGCTGCCTCGCTGTGCCAGGGACCTGGGTTCGATTCCCAGCTTGGGTTATTGTCTGTGTGGAGTTTTCATGTTCTCCCCATGTCTGCGTGGGTTTCTTCTGGGTGCTCCAGTTTCCTCCCACAGTCTGAAAGACGTGTTGGTTAGGTGCATTGGTTATGCTAAATTCTCCCTCAATGTCCCTGAACAGGTGCCGGAGCGTGGCAAATAGGGGATTTTCACAGCAACTTAATTGCAGTGTGATTTACTTGTGACACTAATAAATAAACTCAACTAAGTTTTAATTCTTTCTAACAACGGAAAATGCTGGAAAATTGCAGTAAATCTGACAGCACCTGTGGGCATGATGTGGGTATGCCGGCGTTGGACTGGCGTAAACACAGTAAAAAGTCTGACAACACCAGGTTTTAGTCCAACCTATTTATTTGATAATTATAATAATATTAATATTAATATAATTATTATAATAATATTATCAAATAAATAGGTTGGACTAAAACCTGGTGTTGTCAGACTTTTTACAGCACCTGTGGGGACAGAGTAGAGCCAATGTTTCGAGCCTGATGGGTCATCCAGACTCGAAACACACACTCAATTCTCTCTCCACAGATACTGTCAGACCTGCTGAATATTTCCTGCATTTCCTTATTAAAGGTGAGTTTTAAAGAAAAACATTCCACTTAATTTTAAATTTACCAGAATATTCAGATTCTGAAGATTTACTTTTTTTTTATTGTACAGATGGTAAAATGTGTGAAGTGTTAAGGCCAAACATATTTTATTTTGTGGATTAACATTTTTGACACTTTGTTGTCTTGATATGATGAATTCTTTCACAGCTGTGTGGCTGGTTGTGATGGTTTGATTCCTGAATGAGCATTGTAATACTAGAAGAGCGGCTTTACACCAAAACAAACAACTGTTTCTAGCCTCCACTTTGCATTCTTTCCCATCTGTGCTTAATTTGATGTGCTTTATTAACATTACTATCATTTCAATTTCTATCTGAGAGGGTGTCCCAACTGGCAAATTCAGATGCCACATATTGAAGTTTGCTGCATTTGCAGTATAATTGTAATTACTTTAATATGTCTCCATTCCCATAAGCCACAATGTCACAATCCCCGCATTCCCAATGTCTCTGAGAATAAAAGCCTGGCTGTTTGGAACTCAGTTGTAGTCACATAATCACAAAAACTGACAGCACAGGAAGTGGGTGGCGGTGAAGGATTTGGGTCTTCATCCTTGCACTAACTCACTGAAAGGAAGAAATTAATCCCACACCCCCACTCTTTCTCCAGTTTTGTAAATTTCTAATGTTTATGTCTATCTCAGATACTACTAAGAAAGTTACAAATTGAATCTGCTTTCACCATCTTTTCTGGCAACTCATTCCAGGTCATAATAACTTACTGAGTAAAAAAAAAGCCTAGTCTTTTCCCTGACTTTTATTTGCCACTCATCGTAAATCTATCCCTCTGATAGTGGAAACAGTTTTTCCATATCTATTCTATTTAAATCCTTCAAAACGTTTAAACACCTCTATTAAATCTCTCCTTAAACATGTAGATTGTAAGGAAAACAAAGCTGGCTTCTCTCGTCTCTCTATGCAAATACCTTGGCTCTATTCTAACAAATGCCATTTACACCCTCACCAAAAGTTTGATCCTTTCTAAAATGGAGTGCCCACATTTTGACAGTATTCTAGCTGAGGCCTAACCTATGATTTATAAAAGCTTACTATAACTTCCTTGCTTCTATAAATAGCTCTATTTATAAAGCCAATAATCTGACATGCTTTGTTAAAGCTGTAGCCACTTTCAAAATGTTTTTGTGAACCCCAGGTTTCTCTGCTCCCCCTTTAAAATGTTACAATGTAGTTTATATCAACTTTTTTCACCTGAAGTGCATCATTTCAACACTTCACTGCACAAAATTTCAATGACCACGCACTTGCCCATTTCACTACTCTGAAGAATGTGATTATTCTCCTCAACACATTAATGTGCCACCGTATCACGGGACAGCATGATGGCAGAGTGGTTAGCACAGCCTGGGTTTGATTCCCAGCTTGGGTCACTTTCTGTGTGGAGTCTACATGATTTCCCTCTGTCTGTGTGGGTTTCCTCTGGGTGTTATCCACTTTGGAGGAAAAATAGTAAAATGGACTATTATTTAAATGGTGAAAAATTACAACATGCTACTGTGAAGAGGGACCTGGGGGTCCTTGTGCACGAATCACATAAACTCAGTTTGTAGGTGCAGCAGGTGATCAAGAAGGCAAACAGAATGTTGGCCTTTATCGCGAGAGGGATGGAGTATAAAAGCAGGGAGGTCTTGCTGCAATTGTACAAGGTACTGGTGAGGCCGCACCTAGAGTACTGTGTGCAATTTTGGTCCCCTTATTTGCGAAAGGATATATTAGCTTTGGAGCGGGTGCAGAGAAGGTTCACCAGGTTGATTCCGGAGATGAGGGGGTTAACTTATAAGGAGAGATTGAGGAGATTGGGCCTGTACTCGTTAGAGTTTAGAAGGATGAGGGGGGATCTTATAGAGACATATAAGATAATGAAGGGGTTAGATAGGGTAGAGGCAGAGAGATTATTTCCACTTAGAAAGGAAACAAGAATGAGTGGGCGCAGCCTCAAAATAAGGGGGAGTCAATTTAGAACAGAGTTGAGGAGAAACTTCTTCTCTCAGAGGGTAGTGAATCTCTGGAATTCTCTGCCCATTGAAACAGTGGAGGCTACCTTGTTAAATGTGTTTAAGTCACAGGTAGATAGATTTCTGATCAATAAGGGAATTAAGGGTTATGGAGAATGGGCAGGTAAGTGGAATTAAACAACGATCAGATCAGCCATGATCTTATTGAATGGCGGGGCAGGCTCGAGGGACGAGATGGCCTACTCCTGCTCCTATTTCTTATGTTCTTATGTTCCAGTTTCTCCCCACACGCCAAAGATGTGCAGGTTAGGTGTCATAATAAATTGACCCTGAATGGTAGGGGGATTAGCAGGGTAAATACGCGGGGTTACGGGGATAGAAGCAGTGGCAGCATGGATAAAACATTGGCTAAAAGACAGGAAGCAGAGAGTATTGGTGAACATTGTGTCAAACTGGAGGAAAGTGTAGAGTGATGTCCTCCCCTCTCCTACTCTACTAATATTAGGGGTGGAATTGTGGTCCGTGCAGATGGGCCAAATGGCCTCCTTCTGCACTGTAGGGATTCTATTCGATGAATAAGTTGTGTGTCATTTGCAAACTTTGACATTGTATCTTGTACACCCAGGTCATTGATATGTATTAAAAAGAACAGTGCCCCAATATTAGTAGAGTAGGAGAGAGGACGCCACTCGACACTTCCCTCCAGTCTGACACAACTGTTCACCAATACTCTCTGCTTTCTGTCTCTTAGCCAATGTTTTATCCACGCTGCCACGGCTCCTTTAATCTCATGGACTCCAGTTCTGTTAACAAGTCTATTATGTGTTTATTTATTAATGTCGCAAGTAAGCTTACACTAACACTGCAATGTAGTTACTGTGAAAGTTGCCTTGTTGCCACACACCTGTGCCTGTTCGAGTACACTGAGGGAGAATTTAGCATGGCCAATTCACCTAATCAGTATGTCTTTCAGACTGTGGGAGAAAACCAGAGAACCTAGAGGAACTCCATGCAGACATGGGTAGAATGTGCAGAGTCTGCACAGTCACCCAAGCCAGGAATTGAACTTGGTTCCCTGGAGCTGTGAGACAGCAGTGCTAACCATTGTGCCAACATGTGATATTTTATCAAAAATCTTCTGAAAGTCTATATGCCCCAAATCAACTGCACTATCTTCATCAGCTCCCAATAAATCTGTCAGATAGATGTGCTGACTATTGTTCATGTTCTTTCAAGTGACATTTTGCGTTGCTTTGGATTATTTTTTCTAAAAGCTTTCCCACCACTGATGTTAAGCTAACTGGCTGATAGTTAGCAGGTTCATCTCTGTGCCATTTTTCAAAAGAGAATTTTTGTTAACAGCCTACTTTTAAAATGGCAACACAGGCCTTTTTTAGACCTTAGACCCAGTATCTATCAGATTTGTTTGTTACTTAATTACTGAAGCAAATCTTTAACTGCGACACTAGCAACCTGTGTTTGTGTGAAGATTGAGACTGAAACGCCACAGGACCTCATTCCAAAACTAATGAAATAATGTTTCCCCTTCACAAATCTTCCCAACAATTTACACAGCAGTATTTATTCTCAAATAGCTTTATGGTCTCAGTAATTTATCCACATTCTCCTCATCAACTGAAACTAAATGGCAAGGAAAGATACTATATGATTAAACTTGAGGTTTTTTTACAGATACCATTGAAGCCATTACAGTGATTTAGATTTGAACTATATTACCATGCAAATGACTAGGATTCTATTGGGTTCAGATAAAATTGCTGACCTTTTCAATCTTCATTTTGCTGCACTTTGCTAAGCAATCAATGCAAGCCTCATCATTTTTAAAGTTTTATGGCGTTGATCCCATAAAGTCACAAATACAGGCGACTGGCCTCTTGTTACGGCTAAATTCTACTTCATTAGCTGCACTGTCACAGCATATGTTCAAGCGAGTTAATAAAAATCATTAGAAACTGCGAGTAGATGCATGCTGTTACCAAACTGTTAATACAACAGTTAATACAACAAGGAGCTTACCTTTCGAAACAAATTAGCCGTGGGTGCCGTTCACATCTTCAATCAAGATTTTCATTTAATAAAAGATACACGGTGCCCCCTCGTTACTTTGCACGTGCCTTGTTTGCCCTCAGACTGTAGTGACACAACTCCCACTTAGGCAAGCTGCTGTAGCCTATGTTTCAGGGCCACACAGACTCACCATCTTACCAACACTGCAAGGTCAGTGCCTCCTTTTATCCCGGCGATCCTTCCTGTCTCATTTTATTGGTCAAATAAATTAGAAAATGTGTGCAGCTGTCTTATTAGCTACATTTCTTCATTTGGGTGATTAACTGAATTTTTAAAAAGGATTATATAAATTTATAGGGCTCTGCGCGACCTTTTGAGAAAAAGAAGCAGAGAAGAATTCAAACAGTGTGCTAGTCCATTGCACAGTCATTTTGTTTTCCACTTTAGCCCAGCGAGTACCCTTTGACCTCAGTGGACTCTTGCAACTTTCATTATCAGGACTGGAATATGCTTTATGATTTAACCAGCTGTTTTTCTTCCCAACGGTGACCAGTTTATGCTTAGAGCCTCCCTTGTGTTTCATAGACTTGGGTAATCTTCAAGGCCCCTGTTTGAAGCCCAGGTATCCCAGCTTAAAAACAGCTGTTACTTTCCACGTTAATTATCGATTGGACAAATATTTGCCTCATTTTGAATAGAGCAGGCATTTATCTAAGGCTAAAAACTAAGCCAACTAATTCTAATTTTGTCCAGATTGCACACAATCTACAGCATGTAGAGCACATGACTTGTGATGTACTTGAGGTTATATTGGAAAAGGTGTTATATCTGCAATTTACTTTCTAACTGCATTGTCCATTCTAGGTAATGTCCGGAAGCATTGCCATCTGAAACAAAAGTGATTTAATTAACCTATGTATTTTTCCTGTAAGGTTTCAAAACGGCTTTTCTCAAAGGAAAGTCTCTTAGTAGACAGAGAGAGGGTGAAGCAAGGAGCCCTAATCTATTTCAGATTTGGACAATATCACTTCTAAACATAAAGGAAGTTGAGGAACAATTTTGTTGGAGGGCTTGCATATTTTGAGCCCAAAATGTTAAAACACTGGGCATAATATTTGAATATAAAACAGCAGGAAGTAAGAGTAACCATCCATAGAGCAGCATAAGAAACAGCATTGCCTCATCCACCAGCATTAGGGATGATTACTCCCCCATTCTGCATGTTTAACCTGGTCCTATCTTGTCAACATCACTTTCTATTCCTCCTTTACTCTATCTGTGCTGGTGTATTGTTCAAGTGTCAGTATTTACTCTTGCTATTATGTTGTATCATGTTCTTAGATTAAAGAATACCCAGTGTATGCTAACTGATCTCAGTGAAGGGAGAAAATGATGCATTAGAGTGCAAATGACACGCTTGCACTCCATAGTTTTATATTTTTTACTATTCATTTGTAGGATATGGGTGTCTCTGGCTGGCCAGCATTTACTCCGTATCCCTAGTCATCCTTGAACTGAATAGCTTGCTAGGCCATTTCAAAGGGCAGTTGAAAGTCAACCACATTGCTGTGGCTCTGGAGTGACATGTAGGCCAGACTGGATAAGGACGGCAGATTTCCCTCCCTAAAGGACACTATACTCACTTAGAGTATGGCTCCCTGCTGTTTCCACTTTTATTTTCAGCCTTCGCTTTTTCCAATACTGTTTATTGTCTCCTACAAATTTTTTCTACTTTCACCTCAAATATAGATTGAAATTGTACATCATGTTGATATTTCCTAGCTAATATTTCTTATAATTGCGCAGATCCTCTGAAACTTGTTTTATTAATATAGTTATGTAGATAGAGGCCTACCTGGGTTTTATGAGCTAAAATATGTAAATCATTTACTTTGTAAAAATCTTGTGATTGCAGCGTTTTCCCAATTGCCCATTCAAATTACTACAGCAATACAACTTGTTGCATATTTTGGACATGCAACAATGCTGAAAAGAAAATGTCGCTATTGCTTTGTGATGCATAAAATATTGGGGAGGATTAATCACTCATTTTACATTGGAAAATCTGTCCAGCATAGAAAAACATTAAAGTCTTGGGCAGTAATAAAACTGTGTACAACCATGAGATTAGGGGCATAAAATCTGCAGGGTTGTGAAGTGTCTGCTCGATATCTTGGCTGCTGACACCATCAGACAATGCAGAGTTAGGGAAAGAGCCCTATTTTATTGTTGACAGTGGCTTTTCAGTTGCATATGTGGCTGTTGCACAGATTTGAAGAGGGCTTATTGACCTCACTGTTGTGGGGCAAATTCTTACTTAGTCCTGCCAGACTTCTACAGGCTCAGATTAAGACCCAGATTGAGATTCTCATGTGGGTCTCACTCTGTCATAGGTATGGGGAGTATGACTTATTTCTCTTGGAATACCAGCTTCATGGAGATTCCCAGGTTGGGGATAAGGGAGGCCTCCCCATTCCAGCTGAACTTGCTTGAAGTGGGTGGGAATTTCACCCCAACAAGATTCTACATAAAGTGACAGTATTGGAGGGGAACTGGCATATGTAAGTGCCAGTTTAATTTTCAGGCTTTCTGTTGCACTTTCAGAGATCTTCTGCTGGGAGCAAACTGGAAAGGCTTGCATAAGTTTGTGATCATAATAGTCTGGGAGCAAAGGCATTTGCAACTGACCTCAAAGAAAGCCTTGCAGAGAGATCCTCTCCCTGTGCAGTGACTAGCTGCATTCTTCAATGGAGTTTCTCATTGTGGAGTTTCATTGTTACCAACAGGTTGTTCAAGCAGCCAGTCAAATTAAAGAAGTCGCCAACTGTTAACCAGGAAATGAAAACCACTTAAATCAAATCATTTCATGAAAATTTACATACGACAAAATAAAGGTTGGGACATAAAAGCTGAAATATGAATAAAATAAAACTTTAGTTAAAAATTTTTGTGAGGTAATTACTCTTAAAGCCTAGATTTCATTGAACAAGGTGTAACTTTTTATGGGGTTTCTACATTGTGAAAGTGGAAAGAAAAACTTCATTGGTTGGGCTGAATTATCTACTCTCGCTCCTAATTCCTATGTTTCTATGATTGTTGGTTCTGTGGGGTCAATGGTGGGGAAAGGACACCACTGAACCATTGAAAAGATACGGTGCAGAAAGAGGCCATTCAGCCCATTGTGCCTGCACTGGATGAAAAATAAAAAAAAGCAGGCTGCCCATTCTAATTCCACCTCCCAGAACCTGGTCCACAGCCTTGCAGGTTTCAGCACTTAAAGGTGTAAATCCAGCTACCTCTCAAACCAAATCAGACAGCAAAATCCAGATACCCAGTACACTCTGGGCAAAGACGTTTGCGATGGAGTGGTGTGACATGCCTCAACTTCAAGATTTCTGCATTAATCTGCCTGAGGCTAAAGGTCAGTTTTGAGATGGGTATTGATACCAAATGTTGCCATCAAACCTGTTCAAAACCCTAGTTGATGCTCATTTTAAATGAAAAACAGAATCTGCAGGAATGCCTTTTGTTGAAAGTATAGAAAATGGTAACACAATGATGTATATGGAACATCCATCAGCTATCTCAAATTGTCTTATATTTTGTAGCTTCACAAAGATCAATATTAAATCTGCTGGTAAAACAGTTTTTCCATTAAGTCAACAAATTTAGCTCCAGAATACCCATTTATTATTACATTCTACTTTGGGTCACCTTGGTGGGTTATTTCAATTGGCATTACATTGCAATAACGAGGGTAGCTTTGATTATTATACTTAATGTGAAAAGCGAGTTATCAGCTGTTAACACATATCCTGTTTATTTTCATTGATGTTATATCACCACACACAGTGCACCATGATACAAAGTTGAAATTGTCCCAGAAATACACTTGCATTTATCACCATGGCCCTCAATCTTGATCTGAACTGACTACATTCTGTCGAAGAGTCATATGGATGTGAAATGGCTGAAATTCTCAAGCTGTTCTCGCCAGCGGGTTTCTCTGGTCCTGCCGGCAGCACACCCCCCACCCCCCCCACCCAAACCACCGCCCGCTCCCCCCCCCCCGCCCCCCCATGGGTTTCCTACTGGTGTGGGGTGATGTCAGTGGGAATTCCCGTCAGTCAAACAATGTGCCATTTCCCGCTGATGGGAAGCACACAGTTAGGAGGCTGGAGAATCTCACCTGTTAACTCTGTTTGTCTCTCCACAGACGTCACACAACCTGCTGAATTTATCCAGCATTGTCTGTTTTTATTCCAGATTTCCATCATCTACAGTATTTTGATTTTACAAAGTTCATTAAATAATTTGTCTGTATTATCCATTTTTCTTACTATTCTAAAGATTCAAGCTGGTGTCTCAATCTCCTCTTTCTCAAACGAAAACAAGGTCAACTATAAATTCTTAAGTTAAGTGTAATTTTTCTTTCAGTTTGCTACTTCAATTATCTTTTGAGGATTGGATCACAATACTTTCCTATTTATCAGTGATCTACAGATGATTAGAAATATTCTCTAAATGCATTGTTGTATTCAATTTGTTCATTCATGGGGTATGAGCATCACTAATAATGCCAGCATTTATCACCCATTCCTACTGTTTGATGATGGAGAAAAAAACTCTGGAATTATACAAGGAAATTTTGGACTTATAAAGTTTTATATATTTTTTGAAAAAGGACACAAACCCCAGCCACTGACAGAAATGGCTGTGGCTGCTTTCTCTAAGGTACAACAAGGCTGCTCCTTGTGCTCCCAGGCAAGGTATTTGTAAAACCATCCAAACACTGATTACCATCTCTGGGGAAGAAAAGGAAAATAATGACAATCTCATCTCAAGGATCCTGGTTGGCTAGATGAGAATGTGTAACATGGGTGTCCATTTCGAGTACACAAAGAAGAAGGTTAAAAATCAGCACACAGAAGTGTGTGTGTGTGTGTGTGTGTGTGTGTGTGTGTGTGTGTGTGTGTGTGTGTGTGTGTGTGTGTGTGTGTTGTGAAAAATGCCATGCTGGAAGTTAGTCACACTGAAAGAGATACAGTAACTGAGGCAGGGCCCCTGCCAAAATAGCCACCTTTTGCAGGAGCATCTGAAGCTCTCTTTTTGACTGAAAGTCAATCAGCCAATTTTGTGGCTGGAAAAAGAATTGAAATCTCTCTTGTCAAACCACAGAATACCTGAACCAAAGAATCAACTATTCACCAGCAGAGGTCAGCCACTGGAATCAGCCTACATTGACCACAACATGCATCATCTGTTCCTCACATCTCAAGGACTGTTCTGTATAACTTCTTATTTACTTCCCATTGGACTCAGTTTTACTACTAATCTGTATGACTATAGATTCATGTGTTTTACCTTTTCTCCTTACCTTTTTAGTAGTTAATAAAATTACTGTATCTTAACTCAAGAAAATCTCATTAATTTGGCTTCTTTTCAGACATAACTATTGGGTCTGGAAAAGGAACTGAAGGGAACAGGATCCTTGTTAGATTGCAGAGGCAATTTTCCCCCAAAAATTCAAAGTGTCGAATTTAAGTAAAAACTGAAGTAAATCCCGTTGGTTTTCTCCCACACTCTGCGCACTTCAGAGTGCATGAGTGTGAATCACACAGAAAATCAGTGGGTAGGGCCTACTCCCATTGGAGAGGCCAGCAGCATAGCACTGAGCGGCCACTGAGCATGTGCTGATCTGTCAGTGCCCAGATCACCACATGTGCAGTCGTCCTGCACTACTCACCTCCCGATTGTTCACCAGTCCCTCAAACCCCCATCACTGCTCCTCCGAGCACCCCACCCCCACCCCCCACATGGCCTGATCACTGGCCACTCCGAGACATGTCTGGACCAGCCTCGAACCAGCCCCCTCCCCCATCCCAGTCCCCATCCCCCCCACCTCTCACTGACGGCCCCAGCACCTCACCCCCCCATCGCAGCCCTGACCCTTGCCGGCAGACTTACCCACCCCCCCCCACCACTCCAATGGCGAGCCCTGATTGCTGACCTCCCTCCGTCACCCAGCCCAAAGTGCAGAGTGGCAGCAGGACCCCTCACCCACATCGATCTCTCCCAAAAGGTCCCGCTCCACTAGGCCTCACCTGTTTGGAACTGCCCAATGTCTGGTGCGCAATGCCAAGATGCCTCCTGGGCATTGCCACTTTGCTCCTTGGGCAGTGCCGGGGAGCCAGGCTGGCACATGGAGACTTCACTGCAGAGGGAGCGTGGCATGAACGACCAGTAAGTTCATGCCTTATATATTTAACAAGTACTAAGCTAATTTGATCAACATTCTCTGTTACCTTATTAAACAATTCAATCAAGGTAATCAGACATGATTTGTCTTTAACAAATCCTTGCATATTTTCCTTGATTAGCCATTTCTTTACAAGTGAAAATTTATTTTGTCCCAGATAATGCTGTGCAGTAAGGTCTACACCGACATATTTGTGATTTGGTTTTTGTTTCAGGCAGTATCCTTTAAATGGCTGCCCCTTTCCTTTACCCCTCAGTTTATTTGCTTTTTATGTTATTTGATTTATTTAAAAATAGGAATGTCCACTGTGACAATGTTCGATTGACTGCTCTCTCCTTTTGTGGTATATCCTTTTCTCCATTCTGGAATAGTGATATAATGTTCCCAATCCCCTAATGTTAAATTAAAGGTTGTTTAGGGGTCTCAATGATGAGGTCTTGGGATTTTTATGTTCAAACATGAACCATTTATTGTTAATCTTTAACCATTTACAGATCTCAGATATTGTCATGCACAGTGCTCCATCTTCACACAGGGAGGGTCCCAGAGTATCCTCTCTCTGAATCTCTTACCATGTTACTCTATGCCTCATACTATGGGCAGTGCTATTCTCCAGTCCCAAATTAACACTTGCTCTGCTGAGCACCTTGAGATTAAAATGGCATGCAGGCACATAATGCAACATCCCTTTCCTTCTCAATAGAAAAACCTTCTCCACTTCCAATGGAGATAACTATTTACCATACGATCTTTACTTGCTATCCCTGTTCCCCCAACTCAAGACTCTGACTTTATAAATTCAGAAGGTCTTGAAGCTTGACAGTGCTTCCACATCCTTCATGTTTGGAAGAATGTCAGTAGTACTCCGTCTTTCTGGTACTTGGTTTTCTCCATTCAGTTTGCTTTTTATGCTCCTTTGAGTTGCGTTCTTCTTTATTAACAATTTGCCTGCCTTTCTTGAGCACACAATGGGTTTGTCCCATTCCTTTCAAAGGGAATGCTCATTTCTAGAGTGGACTCAAATTTTCTTTATCCATGGTGTCTGCCATGCTCTTGCTGGATGTATACATTCCGCAAATGGAACCATAACTTCCACTTGCTTCACAATCACAACTAAACATGCATTTGCTGTTTTATTCTCAAATTGTTTTGTAAACTGATTAATCTTTTCATTCAGTTCAATGGTTCTCAGCACATTTTTTCTTCTCCTAGTTCCTTCCACTTCAGGGTCAGATTTACGGTTTCTAACCTTACTTCTGTCCCTTCTTTTTCTGTTTGCAACTTGGAAAGTTCAATGGCTTTTCCTTTCAATCCTTCCTCTTTTGCCATTCCAACTTCAGCTCCTCCAGCTCTCCATAGCTCTTGGCTTCTTTCTGGAATACAGAGCATTGCTGAGTCTTCTCTGTCAACTGATTCTTCAGTTTGCTCAGATCATAAGACCATAAGGTATAGGAGCAGAATTAGGCCATTCAGCCCATTGAGTCTGTTCTGCCACTCAATCATGGCTGATATGATTCTCATCCCCATTCTCCTCCCTTCTCCCCATAACCCTTGGTCCCCTTAGCGATCAAGAACCAATCTATCACTGTTTTAAAGACAATCAATGACCTGCTCTCCACAGGCCTGTATGGCAATGAGTTCCACAGATTTACAACCAGAGTGATGGAAAATTCATTTTGCTTCTCTTCACAATTTTTCAGTGGAACAAATTTTGCCCTGACTGATTATCTTTCAAGAGGTTTTCCTTTTCTTTGCAAAGCTTGCTTCTTTCATCTTAAGCTTTCCTGTAACTCAGCAAAGCCTCTTTGGGTTTCTTTGATTGCACTTTCATTCTGCTCTTTAAGACAGTTTTCATTTACTTTTTGTTTGTTTTGCTTCTTTTGAGTTAGCTCGGATAGCTTTCCTTCATTCACAGCCTGCTATATACTCTATATTGCCATCTGCTGTTGCAGGTTAGGTACTGTGTCAGCATTATCAAGAAACTCTGGCTGGAATTTTCTGCTTCTTTATTCAGAGTGTCAGTCCAAGTGAGTAAAATGGAATCTGGCACGGCAGCTTTGCTGATAGCCTTTTCTGTCTTTTGTTAGACTCGCTGGAAAAAAAAGAGAAGGGGCGGGCGGATCCCACGACATTATGCTGGTGGGGTGAGCTCTGACTGAGCAGCCAGGCCAGCAACTTAGTTCAGGGCTCCATTTTTAAAGGGCATCCACATGTAAAATAGATAAAAATAGAAAAGAACACCTCCCCCCCCCGCCCCCGCAACCATATCCTTTGGATATGGAAAAACCCCAGCACTGCCCCCAGCAGTGTCAGGTGGCAGTGCTAAGATACTGTCTAGGCATGACCCACTCACCTCCAGGGGCTGTACTCACAGATGTGACTGCTGCAGGTTCTATTTGCCAGGTTCATGTGGTGGGGATCTGTCATGACTTACATCACTGTGCTCTCCTATGAATGGATTGTCCAATGTGGAAGGAATCTCACAGATTGGGATTCTTCATAGAATCCCTCCAGTGCAGAAGGGCGACATTTAGCCCTTCAAGTCTGCTCCAACAATAGTCATACCCAGGCCCAATCCCCGTAATCCCACATATTTACCCCAGCAAGACCCCCTGACACTAAGGGGCCATTTAGCATGGCCAATCCAACCTGACTCGCACATCTTTAGACTGTCATAAACCGGAGCACCAAGAGGAAACCCACGCAGACACGGGGAGAACATGCAAACTCCACACAGACAGTGACCCGAGGCTGGATTTGAACCTGGGTCCCTGACAAAGTGAGGCAGCAGTG
Organism: Carcharhinus amblyrhynchos; assembly: GCF_965287045.1. Lineage (NCBI taxonomy): Eukaryota > Metazoa > Chordata > Chondrichthyes > Carcharhiniformes > Carcharhinidae > Carcharhinus > Carcharhinus amblyrhynchos. The sequence goes on along the minus strand of NC_137335.1, from coordinate 40,548,984 downwards.
CTAACCGCTGTGCCACCATGTCACCCTATGTCATTGGCAGGGACAGGAACAATGGAGAGGGGGAAAACTACTGGCCATTTTGGGACACCTGCTCGATTCTCTGCCAGAGGGGAGGGGGACGAGGCTGATGCCACTGAGGAGGAGGAGGAGACCTATGAGGATGTGGAGGATGAGGCAAAGAGGAGCTGGAGGATGGAGGACAGGTAGTAGCATGGGTCCGGCGAGGGAGGCCCACATCGCCACACGGTTTTCCCAATATAAAGTGTGGGGTCTCCACCCACCCATCTCATCTTGGGAACCTTCACCACTCCCCACATCTCTTGTCCACACCCATCAGCATGAGTCCCATTGAGATCACGCCCGGGTAACAGGCCTGGGTTGGCTGTGTTAGTGAGATACTGGTTCAGGCAGGAGGGTAATGCTGACTTGCTATGTAACACGCTGTGAAACTGCCCTAATGCAACATGAGTGTGACTCCTCATGTTCTCTGACTGCACCCGGGCACCCCGGCCCATGTCTGGTGAGAGTTGGGGTCGTCACCATGCGACTGGTGCTTAGGGCCCAGTGGATGCTGGGGATGCAATGCCAGGCTATCTATCACTGTGGGCCTACAATGGCCCCCACTGCTGGGACTGCTTGGGTTGAGTGCTTGGAAAACCATGGCAGTCAGAAGTCTGGCATTGGCGCTGAGAACTGGGGATCACAGATTCACTGGGCTGTAGCGTGTCTCTCGCACAGAATGATGCTCTGTGCCACTGTGTATGTTCAGGGTAGGGTCATCTCTGTGAGAGGCGGACCACAGACAGACTAGTCACAGCCACGGGCCACAATAACATTTATTTGTGATTTTTGAATGGACAATTTCCAAACCTCTAACTAGTGCATGCCTTCACCTGTGCCCTCATTTAATTTAATCTCATACGGCCTACCACTAAGTTTAGATACTCCCCAGTGCAACAGACATGGGGCCAGTCAGCTGCATTCCACATCCTGTAGCCTGTGATGCCCTTGGCAGATGTCCCCTGAGGGTCTGGGACCTGGAAGTGTCTTGGATTTAGGTGTGCCACCCTGTTCATCCTGCTGCCTGTGAGAATCACTTGTCATGATGTGGGTATGCCGGCGTTGGACTGGGGTAAACACAGTAAAAAGTCTGACAACACCAGGTTTTAGTCCAACCTATTTATTTGATAATAAATAGGTTGGACTAAAACCTGGTGTTGTCAGACTTTTTACAGAGAATCACTCGTGTCAGAAAGAAGGGGACTCGGGATAGCTGGGATCTCCTGGGTGGAAGGCTGAAGCTTGGACTTCAGTGCTTCCTGCCCCTGTCAGATGCCCAGGACCCTGGGACACTCCATGGGACAGCAGGGTAGCAAGAGTGAGTTCCAGTGGCCTCCGTGTCTCCTAGCTGTACCAATACTGGAGGCACAATAGTGTCCGCCTCATGTACATGAACCCTCAATGATAGCCCTCGGAGTCAGGACCTAGCTCTGGATCCCCTCAGCAAGTGCCCTCTGTGACTGGACCAAGTACTTGAGGCCAGCAGCCACAGCCCACTCAAGCATGCTTCTGAAACACTCAGCCATGGTCCTTAGCGACTTGACCACGCCTTGGACCCACCGCAACCATTTCTGGTCCCAGGCTTTCCACTGCAGTCAGCACCCTAGCAGTGCTGCAGCCACCGCCTCTGCTTCCCAGGCCACATTGCCTGCCCGAGCCCTGGGCCGCTGACTGTGTCAGAGGAAGGTGAAGGCCTTCCTCTCCTCCATGGCATCTGGTAGCCACATCTGTAAATTGTGGAGTAGCTCTACGAGATACCATCTTCCTGACATGACTGATTGTGTGCGCACCATTAGTGTTTAAACAGAGCTCCCCCTTCTTTATGACACACAGCTGTGGCCATCTTGGGTGAGTCACATGCTTGGAACCTCCATGGTGGCCTGATTTGTGTAGAGGTTCTTTCATCGCAGTAAGTATCGCAGTGCAGAGCACGCCCTAGAGACTGCGCAGAACACCCCTGTTTTCTCACTGTCATGGCACTTAATGATATTTTGGTAAGATTCTAGCCATTGTCATTTTTTGGGAAAATTGCACCCATCGGATGGGATTTTACGACCTCGCTCGGGCGAGATCGGAAATTCCCACCTGAGACCAATGGAGATTTCCGTTGTCGGATCCTCGCCCGTGCCGATTCCATGGCAGGCAAGGCAGTAGAGTTCCAGCCATTGTGACCAAACATCTGCCATTTCTACTTTTCTTCTTTCAGCAATCTAAGGTTGCATTTTCTCTGGAATGAGTGGCTTACAAACTCCCAATAACACTCACCTTTGCAATAAATAACATGGCTGTAATTCTCCGGCCATTCACACCAGTGGGATTCTCTGGTCCCATTCCAACAAGCAGAGATTCGGCTGAGCGTGTGAACAGCCAGAGAATTTAAAATCGGGAAGATTGCCATCTGCATTATTCTTCAACTGACATTTAAACTAATCTGTGTGTAACAAAGTCAAACTTGATACATAACAAATAAAAAGGGTGAAATTGTTCCAAAAGAAATGGCTAAATGTTCTGTTACTAGTATTGTCACATTAAAACATGTCCGTCAGGAGTAGGAAGTATTTCGCCTGCATTTGTCTGTGCTCCAGTATGAGCAGAAAACACGCGTGTGAAACAAAAGCAGCTCAAGTGAAAGAAAAAATTAATTCTGTTATGTTGCAAATTAAATCCTAATAATGGAACACCTCTATATCCATTTGAAATTGGTTTTAGAATCCCGTGATCTTTCTAGGAAGATTTAGTTTAATGGTTGGTTCATTAGAAATTCAGTGATTGCTGCATGGAAAGTATGGCTTCAATATTGACATAGATAATAGTATTACTAAATAATATATAACTATATATTTTGCTAAAAGTGTGTGACAGGAAGGCGAGGGCTCCAATTTTACTTTGGGGTGAGAGTCATCATAAGAAATCAAAGCAGGTGTAGCCCATTTGGACCCTCAAATGTGCTCTGCTATTTCATTAAATTATGGCTGATCTGATTCTGGGCTTAAATGGGCTTTGCCCACCAGCAGCACTGCGCCCCCCCCCCCCACCCCTTTTCCAAAAATCTTGTCTCCATTGTGGGTTAAACATCTGTCTACTCTCTCTGGAGTGGATCTCTCTGGGGATTCCAGCCTCGGGTGATTGTGCGGAATTTGCAGATTCTCCCTGTGTCTGTGTGCGTTTCCGCCGGCTGCTTCAGTTTCATCCCCACACTCCAATAATACTTTTCACCATATCTCAATACATATGACAATGTCAAGTCAAACCAAAGATGTGCCGGTTCGGTGCATTGGCTGTGCTAAGTTTTAGATGTGTAGGGGAGGGCCTGGGTGAGATGTTCTTTAGGACAGTCAGAGCCGACTCAATGGCCTCCTTCTGCACTGTAGGGATTCTATGGTTCAATTTTTCTAAGAGAATTCCAAGGACTAATAACCCTTAATTTTAAATGGGGGGGGGGGGGGGGGGGGGGGTCTCTTATCACCTCCACACCTGAAGGTGGGTAGAGGTAATGTTTTCACCGCTGGTTGTTATTATCTTTGTCTGCAGTCAACGTTTCTCAAAAAACTAAGAGACGGTTGTCAATGAAAGTTGGTATACAGGTAGGCTATGGCCGAAGGAAGACCTAATTCATTTTTGGGTGCTAGTCTGGAGCTGGATCCTGGAAATCTTTTAAGGATCCATTAACATGCGGAGAGAGGGTTAACTAACATTTTATTTAGAAAGTTATGGATGGTCTTATTTCAAATGTTCTTGATTCTAGTCGAATGTCTTGGGTTATCTCAGCTACTTTGGTGTAATTTGTCACAGTTGTCAAATGTGAACAGAGTTTTCAGAGCAGGTTATTGGATATGGATTGTCCTGAAGCCTCCTTAGTGAAATGAAAGCACTTAATAAAAAGGTTTATTTCTCACATTTGTGCTTACAAAGCATCAAGCAATAGCATTGAGTTAACATAGTGGAGTGGACATACACACTCCACTGAGTGCCCTCATTACTTGTTCCTTTCTGCATGTACATGCTAACTTTTTGTGTTTCCATTGTACCATAGCATCTATATCACAACGCTATCTCTCCATTTAAATGATACTCTGCTTTTTCTATTCTTCCTGCCAAACTGGACAGCCTCACATTTACCCAAATTGTAGTCCCTCTACCACATTTTGTCCCCTCGCTTAATCTATCTACATCCCTTTGAAGACAGATTGTGGAAACCGGCCAAAGAAGACAGGACACACGATGAAACCAGCATGAAGTCTGCAGCTTTTTCACTTCCAGGCCTCAGATTGGTGGGGGTCCGGGTTGGCCCTTGAGGGAGAAATCCTACCAAGTGACAGGAAATTGGAGGTAAGTGAGAGGGAAGCTGAAGGAAAGCCAAACAGGCGGAGATGATTTCTTAGGCAGCTTTATGTGGAGTCAAGGTCTTAAAAGTGAATGGGCAAGGAGCAACTGTACCATTGCTCAGCGACTGAGAACACACTAAGTTTCTACACCAGTTACATAGGTTTAATGCGCCCTTGTGCATTGTAATTACTGAACGAAAGAGGGAAGGAACGGTGTATTTTTAAATCATGTATTGCATTATCATATCCATTTGCCTGTGCCATCAAAGAATGAATGTGGATTTATTTTAATCACTTTTTTCATCTTTAATTGCTTACTCATTTTAATGAATGCTGGCCTTGATAATTTAATGTAGGTATGTCTCAGGAATCATCAACAATCCCCATTAACCTTGCATCCAACTTGTTTACATATTATTTAAGACAGGCCTGACATTTCTTTTTATGCCAACCAAATGAACTAAATCAAATCAACTCAGGGACAAAACCAAAATGACAGCCCCCAGAAAGAAGGGAACTGCCCGAATCAGAAACCAAAGCAGAAAGGCAATTTAAAACGTTAAATCAAAATATGATTAAAGGGGTCAATAATACACCCCAGTCCCTGCGGTGCCCAATGGGCATGGAAGATCTCAACGTTGGCCTCAGACATACTCCCTCTCCAAGAACACCCAGATGCGAATGTAGCCATGGTAGAGGGGCAGACAGTCAGGTCGGATGACCCCCTCAGTCACCCGCTGCCTGGACCTGTTTATGACAAGCTTGGCTAGGCCCAGGAGCAGGTTAAGACAGACCTGATACATGCTTTCCTCATCATGGACTCGTTTTTTTGCTGAGGTCTTTCAATAGGCTTTAGGACCCTGATTTACATATTAAAGGGGCTTAACATCTGTTCTAAAAAGGCATTCCCACCCACATATACATCAGCTCTTGCCAAGTTTGGGCAGTAATATCAAGTACGGGCAGTTGCGTTACTAAACCGATATGTTTTGCGCCAATTCAATGAGTGTAAAATGGCAATAACAGTTGCTACCCCCAGTATGTATATTACACAGTTCATCAATGGTATTACATCCCAGTTATATACCTTGTCAAAATACAGCTCCTGTAGATTTATAGGCTGGATAACTGATGTAGCTAAATGGGGTATTCTGACATGATAATTTTTCCTCAGTGTTTCACCACTAATGAATCACTTTTGAAGTAGATTTATCAATGTTATACCAACAAGGACAGCAGTTAATTTGTTCACAACAAGATTCCACGACCAGTAAATTAACTCAATGATTAATTAATCCATTTTCAATGATGTTTGTCCAGGGAGGAATGTTGGCTAGGAGACACTAGGAGAACTATGAACTTTATGAATAATGACAGAATATCTCTATGTCTTTCTGAACTACCAGAATCTGCTGATGGAGACTTATCCAGGAAAGGTTACATCTATTAATGCGACATTCCCTCAGCACTGCAAATAATGTGTAGACCGAGACTACGGGATGGATTTTCATAGAGTGGCAGCCAGGTCTGGTGGCCTTTAGAAACGAAGGTCAGGACACAGATGCAGAGGTCCTGATCCTATTCTCAACATCTCCCATTTCTGTTGACAGAGGAAGGGGCACGGCATGAATGGCACGGGCAGGAAACCTGAATTAAGCAGGACTATTTGAAATTAATGCTCAGTTCAAACAGACCTGAATTTTGCTGTTTCGAGGGCCCCAACCTGCACTGTGGGGACTGAGATTTTATGGAGGAAGTGTAAATGCTCACAAAGGGCAGAGAAGGTTTACATGTCATGATCAAGGTGATTTGAATTCCCAGCCCTTTAAAATATAAAATAAAATAATCTGAGTTTTCAGTGAGATTATAAAAATGGATACCCACTGATAGAGTGCATTAATTGACAGGCCATCTGGTGTAGCTTTGAAAAAAATAGCCATTTGTTCCAGCAGTTTCAATAGAGTTCATTACAGACATTTTCCAAGGGGTGTTCCTAAATGTTCCTAAAGTATTTAACCCAACAAGGGACTGAGTTTACATCTTGACTGACAATTCTAAGAGGTGAAGGTTTAGCTTTTTAAAATCCGGTTGGTGGATAGACGTTTCCTTGTTTTTTACACCAGATTGACTAGGATTGAAGTGATTTTACTTTTTGAATGCTTTTTGTGAAGAAAGTTTGTTCTAGAATCAAGTGTGTATGAATGTTTTTTTAGACCAAGATTGGGGGAACGGCAAACTGCGCGGAGGGTGTGGAGAGTCTGCAGAAGGATCTAGATAGGCTGGGCGAATGGGCCAGGAAATGGCAAATGGAATTTAATGTTGGCAAGTGCGAGGTGGTCCACTTTGGTAGGAATAATGGTAGGAAGGACTATTTCTTACGTGGCGAAAAACTGCAGCAGGCGATGGTGCAGAGGGACCTCGGGGTCCTTGTGCATGAGTCGCAAAAACCCAGCCTGCAGGTGCAGCAGGTAGTCAGGAAGGCTAATGGGATGCTGGCCTTCATAGCGAGGGGGTTTGAATATAAAAGTAGGGAGGTCTTGCTGCGGCTGTATAGGGCATTGGTGAGGCCACAGCTGGAGTACTGTGTGCAGTTTTGGTCGCCGCACTTATGCAAGGATATTTTGGCCTTGGAGGGAGTGCAGAGGAGGTTTACTAGGCTGGTACCGGAGTTGAGGGGGTTGAGCTATGAGGAGAGGCTGAATAAACTAGGCTTGTACTTGTTAGAGTTTAGAAGAATGAGGGGAGATCTCATTGAGACGTATAAGATGATGAATGGGATGGATAGGATAGAGGTGGAGAGACTCATCCCGCTCAGAAAGGACAGTAGGACTAGGGGGCACAGCCTCAAGATAAAGGGGAGGTGGTTTAGAACGGAGTTGAGGAGGAACTTCTTCACTCAAAGGGTGGTGAACCTCTGGAATTCTCTGCCCGTTGAAGTGGTGGAGGCTGCCTCGCTAAATATTTTTAAGACACGGGTTGATGGGTTTTTGATAAGCGAGGGGATTAAGGGTTATGGGGAGAGGGTGGGAATGTGGAACTGAGCCACGACAGATCAGCCATGATCTTATTGAATGGCGGGGCAGGCTTGAAGGGCTAGGTGGCCTACTCCTGCTCCTATTTCTTATGTTCTTATGTTATCATTTGAAGTTTATCTTTTTAATCTCCACATGGCTGCTGTGAGTTGCCCATATGATTAATAGGTTAGAAGATATGGAGGCGTTGAGGTGGGATGGGGCATATGTAGGGTATGAAGTTGGTATCGGGGAGGGGGGGCACAGAGGGCTGGAGGGCCAAACAGCCTTTTATACAACTAGGTCAAAGTCTTATAGAACTTCAGCAGGCCTTCTAACCATCCTGGTTTGCATTTGCCACCTTAAAATTGCCTGCAGATGTGGCAGGCCAAGACTCCAATCTGCCCCCACCAAAAATATGATGCATAGTGACCCTTTTAAAGGAGATGGGTCTGCCGAGTTGGGAAATGACCTGATTCAAGTTTCCCACTTCGAGATAAAGATCCTGTCCTATGTATACCCTGATAGAGTTAAAAGTAAAACATTCTCAACACAGCCCAGAATCTCAGCATGAGTGCTACTAAAATTGATCAGAGTTCTTAGTCTTGTGGGGAGGAACAAAGTCATCCAGGATTCCTGATCCAGATAACTGGCCAGCCAGTCCTGCTGGGAAGAATACATATGTGAATTGTAGATGCAGACAGAGTCCTCAGTAATTCCTCATGCTCAAAAGGTTGCTATCACTTGCCATTTAGGGTCACACATGACTAAGGTTTAATTGTACTCTTGAATATTAACAAAGTTGTTGTGAAAGCAATCAGGTGAAACCTCTTTCCTATTTGACAGTCGTGTTACACTGTTTACTTCAAACATGTTAATGCTTTTGTTAAAATGACAGGATTTCATATTAATACAGCATAGTGTCTTAATTTCAGCTGTGATTCTTCGCTATTCCTTGGATGAAATCTTAAAACAACACCCCATACGCCCTCTCAAATGGAAATAAACCATCACCATGTTGAAGAGCAGGTGTTCTCCTTCATGTCCTTGCAATATTTCTCCTTCAACTAATATCGCAAAACCTGATGATCTGATCATTATCTCCAATTGCTGCATAAAAATTGGCTATAACATTTTCTACATTGCAACAGTGACTATACTTCAAAATTACTTCATTGGCTTTGAGGTGCTTTGAGACATCCTGAGATTGTTGAAAGGCACTATATAAATGCACAAGGGGGGGCTTCCAGACCTTCCCACTGGTGGGATCTTTCAGTCCCAGCAAAGATGACCCCTTTTGGTGGGTTCCCCAGTGGTGGGACAGGCGGGTCACGCAAAATGTCAGAGATAGTGGTGGGACTGGAAGATCCAGCTGGTGGTCAATGTCAAACCACTGCTGCCACTGGAAAATACGCTGCGGTGATGGTGGGGCGGGGGTGGGGGCTGAGAGTTGGAATCCTGCCCTATGTGCTCTTTGCTATCTGTTTCTTATGGTAATGTGGTAATATTACACTGTGCAACTTTGCCCCAAGCAATCTGAGCACTTGGGTTTGAGACAGGAGAGCAAGCCGCATGTGTCCAAGTGCAGAGGAGAATTGAAGAAAGTTTTGAAGGAAAAGGATGCTGCAATTGTGAAATGGAAATAAATTAGGGATTTAGTATTAGAGTATTTTTCTCATTCTACTGTGTACAGATCCTGAGACAGAGGCTGGTAAATTGGTCCTATTAAAGTATAACTGCATGGACTGAATCAGATTTATTCCTAGATCCAGCAATTTTCATATATCATTTCTTTCACAAAAATTTATACGATCATGTCCTCCTCTGCAAAAGGTCATAATAACTTGCTCTCAAGTGCTTTAAGACTGTGTTTTTTCTTTCCCTCTGATGAAATATTGTAGTAGTTCAGTGCAAATTGATTTAAGATTGAAATAATAAAGCCATATCAGAAAAGCACTTATCCTATTTCCTGGAAGCCTTACAATGAGCTGGTTATGGCTACCTAGCTACTGCCTGAACGCTCAACCTGTTTCAATTAAAAACTGTCCCCATTTTAGATGCCCAGAAATAAAGCAGCTTGCTGTCTGACAACAACTAATTGGAAAATGAAAGCTGTATGTTTCGTACTCACTGCACTTTTATTTGTGATCACGTTACAAAATCTCTTATTTTCTGATTGGTTCTTGGGATGTTTGAACTACTCAGAAAACACTTTTTCAGTTACGCAAGATGATGCTGTGATGCTTGGTACCCATAGGGCTACTGGACAATTGTCTGCACTTCACAATGATGTTTGAGGCCTTTCCAGTGCCCCATGCCACATAGCAGGAATAATATGACCCCCACACACCTGACAAATTCATAGCCTGCTTACCCATTATGCATTAGGCTCACTGAGATCTCTGATAAAGGCTCTATAATATGTTCAGAAAGCCTGAACAGAGATCCAGATATTCAGTACCCTTCTCTCCTCAAATTGGATCTCAATGTTAAAAGTGTATTGTTACTTTGCTTATTCCTGTTAGCTGCTTGTTTGTCATTACTGGCGTTCCACAAGAAAACAAATAGCTAAAAGTAATTGAGTCCCTACTGAGGACAGTAATTTTGTCAGTTGCTCAGGGATAGGTCATTTTCTTCTGCTTTGGCTTGTTGGCCATCTCTATTTGCAGGTTTGGCGGGGTGCAGTTGGAGGGTCACATGTTACGTGTTTTCACATCAGGACATCAGTTAGTAGCTGTACCTACAAGGTGAGCTGGACACAAATCCAGGCTTTCAGGCCTCGTTATGTTATGTTAACTCTGTTTATGGAAACTACAGTTTCAGATGTTACTGAACATTTTGCACGCCTACAGCCAGACAGGCAAAGCACTTGAACGATAAAACGATCCTATCTGTCCCAGTCAAAATGACGTTCACCTTGAACATTTCAGTTTTTGGATAATTTCAAGTAACCACAGAAGCCTTACGTCAGGTCGTCTGGAAAAAAAACACTAAAAATCCACTAACTAATTTGCTTTGCCTCATATCAAAAGGACTGTCAGAACACCAAACATTTTAATAGATTACAGATTAGTATAGATCCAAACAGCATTTGGTACAAGAGTTTTGACAGTAACATTCCCTGGTATTTACCATCTGACAAATTGCACTGAGATGCTGTTGCCATTCCCTGCTCCTTCACTAGGTGTACTCCTTCAAGAACCTTTCATTACTATTAATCCTCAAATTCTGTCTCCCTGTTATTTTGACTCCAATCACTAAAATAGCTGTGAAAGGGTGAAACTTACTTATTTTGAAAAAAATTGATTCTCATTGCAGTGCAATGTCAGTTGATTTAATTGGTGGTGCACACAATTCCTGAGGAGCAGTTGCCATTGCACTTGAACTGTATCCTGGTCTCCAAGTCCTTTCACAAATGTATTTGGTATTGGTTCAACGTGAGCAATGACATGTGAGGTCTACCAGGATAGTTAAATTTTCCTTCATTGCATTTTCTACTTTGGGATCTCCTTTCGTTCTCACTTGAAATTAACGTAAAGTCTCTCAAAGTACCTCAGGTTTTCTTAACAGTATAAGAAGTCTCCCATATAGTTTTCTCATTTAAATGGGGATTTGCATTGTTGTAACATTAAATAAGTTTATGATAAAATTGTAAACTCATTCATTTAATCATCATGATTAAAATACACATTTCCTTTTTTTCTAAAAACACACAACTAAAGCAAAACAATTAATGGAAGCAACATAATTACTCACATTTGATCAAAAAATGTAAACATCCATGACAATAGTATTTGTTTCATAAAACTACAGAATAATAATCAATTATAGAATCCCCGCAGGGCAGAAGGAGGCCATTCAGTCCATCGAGCCTGCACCAACAACAATCGCACAAAAGCCCTATCCCCATAACCCTACATATTTACCCTGCTCATCCCCTGACACTAAGGGACAATTTAGCAAGGCCAATCAACCTAACTCGCTCATCTTTGGAATGTGGGAGGAAACCGGAGTACCCAGAGAAAACACACGCCGACAAGGGGAGAACATGCCAACTCCACACAGTCATCTGAGGCCAGAATTGAACCTGGGTTCCTGGCGCTGTGAGGCTGCAGTGCTAACCACTGTGCCACCGTGCCACCCAAGTGTACAAAAGTTCATGAAAAGTCAAGTATTGGATTTGTTTTGTAGATTTAACAAATCATAATATCATAGGCTGCATGTGCACAGCTGTCAGCCATATTTCTTCAATGTCATTTTTTATGTTGTCAAGCATATGCAGACCATTAGTAAGGATATAATGACCTCAACGAGAGCCATGAGGTTGACCTCTTGGAGTATGAGCTCCCTGATTGAAGTAATGATTGCTTGTCAAATCAGGGAGTCTTAGCCGAGGAGTGTTCGGGCTACTGGCATTCCAGATTCTAACTTTGAACCTGAAGCACTCTTGTCAGTGGAAGTTTGTAAATAAAGGGACACAGGCAAAAGGACACCAGCCTGTGTGGTGTTATTTCAAGTGATGATGTTATTTCTCAATAATCGTTCCTCATGCAAATTGTGACTTTCAAAAAGTATTGCAAGACTACTGGGAAAAGGCAGACGGATGGAACCAGCTGAGTTGCGCATGCAGGGAATCAAGGCAAACACAACGGATCAGATCTTTCCGTGCTGCAACATCACCTAAGATTATGGCAACAGTAAACCCAGACTTTAATGTATGAGAATAAATGGAAAACACAGTCATCAAAGAAGGAAATTTCCCTCTGAAAATTGATCCTTTCACCACAGGGAGACAGAACTGAGTCATAACTCATTATTTCTTACAATTGCATAATATTCCATTTTAAAACATTTTTGAAAAATCCTGCATTGTGACAATTCAATGGGAAACTCATCATACAAGTTCCAACATTCATGTACAGTTTTGGTTTTGCCTGTAACTGGAATGGTGATTGTTTTAAAAGAAATGATGAATATGATGTAATGTTAGTTGCTAAATAAAAGCAGCGATATAAAAAACCCAAGAGAGGGTGCCAAAAAGTAGCAAGTTGATTACCCATGCAGGAACAAGTCTCTGCCACTGGATGTCACTCTGGAGCAGTTTGTTTGTTCATATAGGTGAATAAATTAGATATATGGAAAAGCTCCTGAGTAAAATTAGTTTTGTAGTTTTAGGAATGTTTTGCTGTGATTGTATAGGGCATTGGTGAGGCCACACTCGGAGTATTGTGTGCAGTTTTGGTGTCCTTATCTGAGGAAGGATGTCCTTGCTATAGAGAGAGTACAGCAAAGGTTTACCGGTCCGGCCCACCCTCGACCCTCCCCCTGAAACCACCACCACCAGCAGCAACCCCCCCCACACACACACACCCCGGAATCGAATGTATTATAAAAACCAGGAAGCTGCTTTCCCCTCCCTCATGCTCCTTCCCACAACATACACAAGAACATAAGGCACTACCAACAACCACCACCCCCCCCCCCAAAAGAAACCAAGAGCTAACCACAGCACAAAATACCACAAGGGTAAAAAGAAATATCCTTCCCCCACAAGCACCAGGGATGGAACACAAGAAACTGACCCAACATACCACGTTGCCTCCTGGTCACTCAGGGTTGAGAGGGGTGAACCCAGGTTGATTCCTGGGATGGCAGGTCTGTCATATGAATAGAGCCTAAGTCAGTTAGGATTATATTCACTGGAGTTTAGAAAAGTGAGAGGTGATATCATAGAAACTTATAAAATTCTGACAGGGTAGATTCAGAAAAAATGTTCCCGAAGTTGGGGGAGTCCAGAACTAGGGATCATAGTTTGAGGAGAAGGAGTACATCTTTTAGAACTGAGGTGAGGAGAAATTACTTCACTCAGAATGTAGTTGAGGCTAAAACGCTATCTGATTTCAAGAAGAAATTAGTTCTTGGGACTAAGTGGATCAAGGGAAATGGAGTAAGGGGGATCAAGGTATTGAATTCAATGATCAGCCATGATCAAGATGAATAGCAGAGCAGGTTTGAGGGGCCAAATGGACTACTCCTACTTCTAGTTTCTATGTTTCTTGATGCATGTTATTGCAGACATTGTGCAGTAATTGGACCCCATTTAAGAGCAAAATACAGACTCAATGAAGGTCTATTTTAGAGACATAAGTGCACATGAGGCCTAAGGCCCCGTGAGAGAGGATCTCATAGAAACTTACAAAATTCTAAAAGGGTTGGACAGGGGAGATTCAGAAAGAATGACAGATCTCAGAAAGTATACATGCCTGATTCAGGCCCACTCTACCAATTAGATCTACAGAATAGAGCAGGAGTCTGGCTCCACAAAGGATTTTTAAGACCTAAGCAGCCACCACCAAGAGGTAACTTTTGAACAATATCATTGCTGTGTCTACTGTATTCGGAATTGTGAACTGCCCCAACTCCATCCCTTCCTGCCAGAACTTACCTGTCTGCAGCAACCTGACATTCCACAATAGAAAAGGCAGCAGTGTCCCTTCTAACTAATATCAATGAGGCTTGAAATCAAAATTAGAGACAGCCTCGGGCCAGAGAATGGGCTATGAACAAATTCTGGGCTAAATATTCACACTGTGTTTCCTGTTTTCGAAACAATGAGCAGTGATCTTCAGCCCACACTTTATGCTCGTGGGATCGGGACACAAGGTCCGGCGAAACTCAGAAATCATCAATCTCGCCAGCAAGACTGAGATTTCCGATTTCCACTGCCCCTCGCCAGTGATGCAATCAGGTTGTCACCCATAATGGGCAAGAACCTGATTTACATCCAATTAAATATATTTGAATAACACCCTTCTATCCAAGATCCTTACCAAGGAACCCCCTTCCCTCCCACCCTCATTCCAGCCCCCAGTCTGACCCAGCCTCGACCCTCCCACTGAACACCCTTCCCTCCCCGAATCTATAAGAAAAACCAGGAAGCCACTTTCCTCTCTCCCATGCTCCTTTCCACAACATACACAAGAACATAGGCACCCAGACCTGGAGACTTATCCACTACCAAAACCACCACCCCCCCCTCCAAAAGATACCAGGAGCTAACCACAGCACAAAATACCACAAGGATAAAAATAAGTATCCCTCCCCCGCAAGCACCAGGATCACAAGGAACTGACCCAACATACCACATTGCCTCCCAGTCACTCAGGGATGTGAGGGGGTGAACCCAAACCTCAAGGACCCAATAGCTGCAAAGATGTTCCTGCCACTCGAGGATAGAGAAGGGCAGGATTTAAGCCCATATACTGGACAAGTACAGGGAGCGAACTTCCTTTACCCACAGAGGTAGCAGGGAACAGACAAGACTCATCCACCCTGAACCTATTGGAGGAGACAAGATCCAAAAAGGGTCGAAAAAAGGCTACAGAAGCACAGAATGGTAAAATCAACTCTGTCTTCTCTTGATAAAGCACAAAGAAGCAGCAAAACGGATTGGGATGCAAGCCAAAAGGGCAAGACTAAGTCTCAGTTATGGTTCTACTGGAGAGAAATGGCAAGAATGGCCAAACACTCTCCATAGCCAGCCCTGGATGTGGAACGAATAGGAGCTAAATGAACCCCAGTTAGACCTGGACTCGACCTTCAGCCGCTTCAGAGTGAGATTTTTAAAATAAAACACACACAAAAAATCCTCAGACATGGCCCGGGAATATAGGTTCACCTTAATTAAAAGGGATAATGGACACATATGGGAACCTATTAGAAGGGGCAAACTAATCCACACGGAGAAGTATAAACCCCTAAATACAAAAATATAAGTGTATAACTCTGCAGGGATGACACTCTGACCACATGGTAACTGGGTAGAATCCATAGGCAAGTCTGGGAAAAATGCAAATCTTTAAGTATTCGATCATCAGGAACAATGGGAGAAACCTGGGCACAGATTGACTCATTATAACTAACAAAGGTGGATTGGCCATGCTTAATTCTTCCTCAATGTACCTTTCCGCAGTAACTTCATTACGTTGCTAATGTAAGCCTACTGGGGACACTAATTAATCAATAAATAAACAAATAAATTATCAGTGAAGTACTTTTCTCACTTTCAACAAAAGACCTACCTTCATACCAAACCCATAAACCACCCGAATAAACAGGAATGTCCCTACACCAACTTGTTCCGCAACTAGTGCCCCCACTCGAGTCTAATACATACTACCCGAATCCACAGCAGGACATCCTGCCCACCCACAAAGAATAAAGAGTCACCCATCCCACCAGCTCTGGGAGGCCCCTCGCCCCACCCACCCTAACAGACACACATGGGAGACGAAACCGCCAAGATAGGGGAGGACAACAAACCACCTTTTAACAAACAACCTACCCACCAACATCCCTATCAGGAAACCCCAGGAGTTTTCTTCCCCACCGCCTTACCTCTTGCACTCCGCACCCCCCCCCCCCCCCCCCACCCCACCTGCCCAGTAGCCCACATATTACCCCTCTCAGTAATCCACCCACTAACAAAACCTTTTGCCCCACCCCCGGAAAAACAATAAGCCACAAGACAACAAGCCACAAGATAAGGGCAAGGCATCACAGAAAACAAGGATTGGATTTCAGCCTAAAGAAAAGTGACAGAGTACAAAGAAAAGGGGACATGTCCTCTCCCTGTCTGACCCCAAAAGCCTCTTTTCATGGGATTGGGTCACAAGATCTGGCGAAACTCAGAAATCATGAATCTTGCCAACAAGATTGAGATTTCCGATTTCCACCACCCCTCGCCAGCAACGTAATCAGGTTGGCACCATAATGGGCAAGAACCTGATTTACATCCAAGTAAATACATTTGAATATAATCAAATACCCCCTAGCCCCATCCTCAGCCAGATCTTCCTCTCGACTCAATGTTCATACCTTGCCCCCGTGTCATCAAAGTGGCAAGGTTTATAACAGGCTCATCATGTCATGGGGATCCCCGGGGTGTAAAGGTGAGTCTAGCGCCCGGGGGCAGAGGGATATAGCCTGGCACTGGGCCATTTGCAGGGGCAGTGCCACTGGAAGACCCTAGTGGGAGCCCCGTAAGGAGACATGTATATAGGAAGGAGAGCATGTTCAACTAAGGGGAGAGGTAATGGCAACAATGACTGCTGGGGAGAGAAAGGGGGATGCTGTGTTGATGGAGGGGATGGGGGGAGTAGGAAGCTCCTGCGATCGCTATGCTGAGTTGCAGGGGAGGCTCTTCCTGGTCTGCATCTCATTGCTTTACCAGCGTGTTTAGCCCTATCCCTCAAAATGGCCAGTAACACATGCCCTCATTTTCTTTTTGACAAAGCACCAGAAGGTCTGGCAAAAAAAATCTGCTTATTTCTCTGGAGAGAAACACACTGGTTTTCAGTCAGATCCTGACATCTTTTTTGTCACATTTTGGTAAGATTGCACTGCCCACGATTTTGGATATGAACAGGGACAGACTATGTAGGTGAGGTGGCAGAGCTCTGCGTGTGAAACCCGGAAGTCTGCAGTGAGTGCCTTCTGTATCTGACAGGTTCCTTTATCGATTAACGGGATTGCCTTCCAGTTGGACAGGAGGACTCCAGAGCAGGTCTCGGGGCAGATACGCAGTGTGTGTGGTTGGCAGAGGTGGGGGTTGTTTTGATGTGGGGAGCACACCTACTCCTCCTGGCTCACCAACAGTAATGTAATACAAACAGAAAATGCTGGTAAGACTTAGCAGGTCTGGCAGCATCTGTGGACAATGAGACAGAGTTACATTTCCAGTCCAACATGACTTTTCAGACCCGAATGTGAAGTTTCTGTCAAATTCGACTCCAGATTCCTGGATCACTTTCATCATCACAACAATATTTCTGTTCTGGATCACACTGACTCAAATGTGAGACCCAACTCTTGCCTCTGAATGGTTGTTCCTTTGTGATATTTAAAGCAACTTTATAGCCCCACCCCCACCACTGCTGCGAATAAGAGTCTGCAATCTCCTGTGTAATGGCCACTGCTTAAACTGTTTCTTTCAGTTTCAGTGAGCTCCTGGACAGAAATCCCTGTGACTGGGCCAACGGGCAAACTGCTTCTGGATTTTATGGTATCCTCCAACTTTGCCATTGTCAGTCTGATTCTTCTACTAACTCCATACTCCCTCTACATCTTTATTCTCAAAAAAACCCTCCAAAAGTGCATCCCCCAATACTCTACCCTTCAAGGAGCTTCTGGGCTTCACTTGTTACACCAAAAGTGGACAGCCATTTGCCAATGTTACATGCTGACCCCACCCTAATGATGCCAACGTTTCCCCATCATGGAACCTCTTATTATAACTCTGGACTCCCTCCTGTTATCTCCCAGCCATGTACAGGTTTCCATTTACAATCAAGTTTTTATGTAACCTTATATCTACATAACCATGCGGATGCAAATTAAGCATTCTCTGAATTCATTTTGTGGGCACATATAGGCTGCTGCTCTGCACCCAAATCTAGCACTCTCTTCCAACTTGTGTCTTTTTATTTTATTCCTCTTCTCGTCACCCCATCCTGAAGTCTCTTTCCACTTCTCCACTCTCGGGCACTCCCAGTTTCTTACCCAACTCTTCAGCACTCTTTGGCCTTCCTGCTCTCTGGTGCAATTGCAGAATTGGCTCCATGAAATCCATAGAATCCCTACAGTGTAGAAGGTGGCTTTTCAGCCCATCAAGCCTGCACCAACAACAATTCCACCCAGGCCCTCTTCTTGCAACCCCACATTTACCCTGCTGGTTCCCCTGACACTAGGGGCAATTTAGCATGGCCAATCAACCTAACCTGCACATCTTTGGCATATGGGAAGAAACTGGAGCACCCAGAGGAAACACACGCAGATGTGGGAAGAACATGCAAATTCCAAACAGAGAGTGACCCGAAGCTTTGAATGGAACCCGAGTCCATGATGTTGTGAGTGCCACTATGCCACCCACAAAGGAAGGTTTCACCGAGAATTGAATTTGGGTTGCTGGATTCAGAGTCTAGATCGCTCACCATTACACCACAGAACCCTAAGTACAATAACTGTAAATACAGCTCCTTCTTAGCTTCCCTCTGTGCCTCACCTGGCATCCTCAAATGACCTTCAAAACACTCGCCGTTGATTCACTGAGAACAGAACTCTAATTGCCCGTCTCACTCTGCCGGACACCTTCCCATACAGCTGGGGACTAATCTTGCCAGTCTCTTTCCTAGCCAATTCACTCTCCTTCCACCCACTGCTGGCTGCTATTCTACACATCTCCCTCCAGAATGTGAATAAGTTCCTTGCCATCTATAGGCTTTTTGTGGGTGATTGCATGGGCTTTCTGATCTTGATGGACACGTGGCTGAGGGGTGATGATGTATTTCCCCTTACTGAAGTCTCCCCATCTAACATCACCTTCCATCAATTACCCAGCCAAGAAAGTTGTAGAATGGTATGCCGTTTTTCACCAAATCTTACCATGGCTGGACACCCTCCCTAACTCATTTGGTACTTTCTCCTCTTTTGAAAATCTCACCTAGTACCACACTCCCACCTCTCATCCAAAATCTTCATTCTCTACTACTCTCCCACATACAATAAAAATATCCTCCCCAAGGTATCGTTCTGATTTCCTCTCTGAGCCTCTGTACTGAACAACTCTCATGCTTTGCGACTTCAACCATCTCTGCTCATCATGCTCTCCCTCCTCTGAGTTCACTGCCCTCTTATATTCCCCAATTCTCCCGCTCCATCTAAGTTCTCCAACTCATATTCACAGCCACATCCTTCACCTTCCTATCTCACATAGACCTGCTGGACCTATCATATCAATTACAGATATTATCTCTGACCGCTTCCCTGTATAACTCACCATACACATTACCCCCCACACTTCCACCTGCCTCTGTATCCACCCCTAGGAAAACATATCCTCTGGTTCTCTTACAACTGCACTTTTGAAATCGTCAATGAATCGCCGTAGGCCCTTCATTTACCATAACGTTTCTGCAGCTAGTGATTTGCTCAATTGTACCTTCACTTCTGCCTTTGATGTCCTAGACCCCAACAAAACCATTTCTCGCTCACTTTGCCCTTTCCCCCAGAACAGCACTCATCTCTGTTCCTTTAAATCTATGGGATGCAGATTTAAAAGATGGATAACTGGTTTAACCATTCACTGCAGATCTGACTGTGCCACATAAAACAATACAGGGCCTTGTGCTCAACTGCTACAACTGCTCAATATTTATTCCAAGGTCATCCTGGAAAGCAAAGACAACTCTGAGCTTCACTTCTCGATGACAAACTGTATTCTTAAACTCTTCTTCCTGTCCCTCCACTCTCACCCATGACTCAGGCTCACTGCCAGAAAAACAAATGGTTGGCCAAGTTGGATGATCTATGCAGCAGATTGGCTGCTATAGACACTGCCAGAACAATTTGCTTTGCACTTTTTTTAGTCAAGGTTGTTACAAGGAGAATTCTGACAACCAATTTGCACAGAGCAAGATTCACAAACAGAAATGACCAAGGTGGAGATTTGCCTCAGATGCGCACATTTCCAATGCAAAATATGTTGAATGTCATATCAGTGAGTGGTTACCTGGAATGCCAAAGGGTCCAGAAGCAGGAGAAGCACCAGCGCCCAGGACTTCTGTCCCTAACCCTGCCCTCACCACCAAAAATAAATGAAGGAAACTTGTGAACTTCTTAAGATTGTGACCATCTGATCAATTGCCATTGCCACTTTCCTTCCTTCTTCTACCTCATCAAGCCAAACTTCCTCTAAAATCCCCTCTCTAATCTTTTTCTGTTTTGTCTCATACCTCCCTTTATGCCTTCTTTGAAGTCAGTTTGCCCACAACGCTATTCCCACTAATATACAGATGGCCTAACTTCTCCTCTTTAATCCCAATTTTAATCAATATTGTTGATGGTTCTCTCTCTTCAGGTGTTGTCCCTATCCTTCAAATATTTGTCATCACCCTCTCCTCAAAGAAAGTAACCCTTGACCCCACCATCATCCTTTCAAACAACTGCCCCCAATTCAAACCTCCCTTTCCTCTCTTAGGTTCTGGAATGTGTTGTTACCTCCCAAATCCATGCCCACCTTCCCCAGAATTCCATCCTGCAATTGGGTTTCCACTCCTGCCGCAGTATCCAAAAAGCTCTTACTGCAGTCACAAATGACATCCTGAATGACTGTGACAAACTCTCCCTCCATGTCCTTCCCCTCCTGTCTGCTGCCCTTGACATGATTAACCGCTTCATCCTCCTTTCCACTGTCCTTCAGCTGTCTGTTACAGCTCTCACCTGGTTGCATTCACATCCATCTCGTCATAACAGGGAATCACCTACAATGGTTTCTGTCCCTACTCCTGCTCTGTTACCACTGGACTCCCCCAAGGATTTATCCTTGGTCCCTTCCTATTTCTCATTTATATGCTTCCCCTTGGAGACATCAGCCAAAAACACAGGGTTAATTTTTAAACGTACAGTAATGATGCTGAGATTTGCCTCACCTCCACTTCTCTTGTCATTAAGTGCTCAGACTGCTTATGTGACACAAAGCGCTTGATTGGCAAATATGTCCTCCAATTAAATATCTGGAAGACTGCAGTCATTATTTTGGTTCCCTGTCCAAATTCCTTTTCCTATTTACCAGGTCCTTCCCTCTCCCTAACACCTATTTGAAATTAGATCAGTCTTCTCACAACCGTATTTGACTGCGAGATGAGTTTCCACCCATATATTCATGCGGTAACTAAGACCTCTTTCCTCCTCTGCAACATTGCCCAACTTAATCTCAGCTCACTTGCTGCTGAAATTCTCATCCATGCCTTTGTTGCCTCCAGACCTGGCTGCTCTCTCACATTCTGTAAACTTGAGGTCAACCAAAATTTTATTGTCCAAGTCTTGATTCACACTAAGCCCCATTCTTCTATTATTCTTATATTTGCTGACCTACATTGACATCTAGTCAAACAACATCTTAGTTTTAAAATACTTACCTTTATTTTCAAATATCAATGTCTCACCCCTCCCTATCCCTGTAGTTTCCTCCAGCCCCACAGCCCCCCAAGATATCCAAATTCCTCAAAATCAGACATCTTGAACATCTCTGATTTTAATTGCTTCACTATTAGTGGCCATGCTTTGAGTTGTCTAGGCCCTAGGCCCTAGAATTCCTTGTCTACCTCTGGAATTCCTTATCTGTTCCTTATCTCTGCTTCTTTACCTCCTTTCAGAAGCCCATCAAAACCTATCCTTTTACCAAGCTTTCGGTCATCTGACCTAATATCTTCTTTTGTGCACTGGTGTCTTACTTTTCTTTATAATGTTTCTGTGAAGCACCTTGGGACATTCTATTAAATGTGTTAAATAAATACAAGTTGTTGTTGTTACCATAAACTCTACTGAGGATTAGCTGCCTTTTAAGCAGGCATCGAGTTGAGCTTCAAAGCTCACATTCGAACCTTCAGTCAAACTACTTGCAGGAGCAGAACAGAGGAATAGGCTTGACTAGGAGGCTTGACTAGATTGCTCTACAGGGAACTAGCACAAACTTGATGGGCTGAATGGCCTCCTTCTGTGCCATAATGACCCCATGATTTCCAGTTTTGGAACAATGTTTTTCTCCATTATGACTTCACCTATTGCTGCTCACCTCTCCTCCGTGTGTTTGTTACTTCTAGATTCATTCCCTCATAGCTGACACTAATACCTGGCACCTTAGAGATAACATTTTGACAGGAAATCAGAGCGACACTTGCACCCAATTTATATCAGCACAGAAGGACTGTCCAGTGCAATCATGTAAAAAAGCCCGATAGGAATTCAGAAGTTGTGCTGTAGCTGCAGGATCGGGGGAAAGTGTTAGTGCCCTTGTTACTTTAGAATTTTCAGATGTCATGCGCGTATAAATACAGGAAAAATGACCCTTTGCTTTGGAGTAATCTAATTCTTGAGCCATTGGAACTTTATCTAAATTAGAAATCCGAGTTTAATTCAAAAATTACTCCTGTAACCGCCCCTCAAATCTTTGTGATCCTATTAGCAACAGCATAACTTTCATTTAATTACACTCCCATTTAGTGGCACAGAAATAAACAATAAAATGGAGAATCATATCTTATTCCAAACATGATGGCATAAAACAGACTTGAAGTGAACTGTTTCAGAAGAAAGCCTTACTGGAGCTCCATTGGTTTCAAAACCTTTTGATTAAAAGTGGTTTAAAATGTACAGAATAAGTTGCAATATCTGTTTCTGCATGGTGTCTTCCTCCTCTCAGTGTTGGATCTGTTATGTTGGAGAACATTAGCTGTTACATTTTATTCTGCCTTTGGAAAGCTTTTAATAATGGAAATAGAATTAATAAGATTGTGAGAAAAGAATCAAATGGGAAGTAATAAATTGCTGGATAAAAAGAGCTTACAGTTTGACAAAAGCAGTGTTACCCATTTAAAGCAGCAGAATTATATTTGTGTGGTACAGAACACAAAGAAAAGCTAGGATTCTGAAGATTAACCATCTGAACCCTAGAGCATTTTGTGTGACTTCACTTCCAGAGGTGATGAAGTAATTAGTTTTTGCTTTCAGAACATCCAAACTAAGGTCCAACTGAAGGAGCACAAGAATTAAATGCTGACTACAGAACTCCGATTTGCCCAGTTAACCTAGAACTGACTAGGCAAGGGGGCAGGGGCATGACTGCAGAATTATGTAGAGAAAAGCATTCTGCTGGCACATTGCAAAACTACTGCAATGTCAGCATTGTCAAGCCCGAGAGTGGTCTGAAAGTGATCATTATTAATAACGCTGAATTGATTGAAAGTCTGCAAGTGAAGAAAGCTGGGTGAATTGAAATTAGCCCATAGCAATGGCCCACAGAAAGAAACTTGACACAAATTAACTGTCTTTTCTGGCCAGCACTATCAGCACTTGTAAGGCGTTGACAGAATATAACAGGCGATTTGTTTTTCATATAAACATATGCCATTTTCTACCACCCAGTATCCTTGTGAAAATGTCACTTCAATATTGCTCCTTACACTGGTTCGCTACCTGTGCCTTGGATCTATACACCAGCTATTTGCCCGACTGGAGTGTTTTGCCTAGCTGATTGTTTGCCTTCTCAATGTTGTCTCACCTTCCATCGTTCTTTTACCTTGGGCCTGTTGCCAAGTCTGCTTTTTTAATCCCTCTCTTTCCTGCAATGGCTGGGCTCCATGGTAATCCGAATGGAGCCGAGATTGGATAGGATCTGGAGAGGAAGAGAAAAGATTGTTGTTCATGTCACAGTGACAGACCAGCTTACAATGAAGTATGGCTTCACCCGAAATCTGGTTATGTGTCAAAAGCAATATAAACCTTATTAGCAGCTACTGTGTGATGGGGAAACATTTCACAATCAATTAACACTTTCCAGTGTCTGGACTGATACATAACTGAATCTTATAAATCTCTGTAATATTAATCCCTGAGAATGGGCAGCACTATAGATACTGGGTACTGCAGACAAAAGCACTGCACATTCTATATTTATAATTATGGAGCGAATATGAAAAGAATTAGCATTAAAAGTTATCATCACTGTGCTGTATGTAATTGTTCATTCAGAAACGTAACAATTAATATATTTGGTCCAGAGATACAAGAAGGATTAATCAAAAACAGAGCAAATATTTAAAAGGTAAGCATTACTTGTGGCTTTTACCACAACATTATGCCAGTCACAAGTACTTGAAAAAATAGAAATTATTTTGAAATGAAAATCTACTATTTTACCACAGTTACGATGAATAGACTAGAATTACCTTGCACAGTTAAAGATTGCTCTCTTTTCCCACTCTTCTTTCATTTGTCACCTAGTTCAAGCTAATTTCTCTGTGGCAGCACTTCCTATATTCTTCCTGTGTAAGACGTTTGCTTCTATGTGATCACAGTGTAAAGGCTGTGCTTTGATTCCGGCGGGTGACTGGACTCTTCGAGTGAGGCTGTCCCTCTGGCTGGCCTTTTGGTTGGGAGAAGGTGGTGGGGCAAAGAGAGGAGAGAGGTCGAGT
The DNA here is from genome assembly GCF_965287045.1 of Carcharhinus amblyrhynchos. NCBI lineage: Eukaryota > Metazoa > Chordata > Chondrichthyes > Carcharhiniformes > Carcharhinidae > Carcharhinus > Carcharhinus amblyrhynchos. The sequence continues at coordinate 40,524,558 of NC_137335.1, read as the reverse complement.
GACGTGTGCTAGAGATCAAGAATCCATCTCTTCACATGCTGTTAATTTTAATGTAGCCCCATTAATCTCATGAATACAGACTTATGCCAAATCAGCTGATATTCAGCAACCTATTTTGCTGTGTCTTTAGCTGCTAGAGGGGCACTATCACAGCAGAATAAATTGTGGCCATTAGAAATAATCACTGCAGTCCAGCTCACCCCCACACCTCTCTGCTCAGGGCCCCAGCTGATTCAGCCTGCATCCGTCCATACATAAATCATTCCCTTATTCCATTGGCTACAACGTACATGGCAAGTATTGATTTTTCTCTCTCCTTATTTCCAGGGAACCTGTGGTGTTTGTTTTCGAAAGATTCTGGAAACATGATTTTTCTTCGTAGAGTTTCATTGCAACCACTAAAATAGTAAAATGTGTAATGACTTCCTCTGCCTTAGATATCCGACTGGGATTAGGCTTCCTAGTTACCTGCTTTAGAAACCTCTCAATATTATTGAGTTCCTCACTGTCTCAAGAGTGGCCATGAATACGACTGATGCTAACAGCTCTGTTGTAAAAAGCTTGTGCCCTATAACCTTTGCTATCAGTATCCTTCTCTTCAATTCTGAGAGGGAGCAGCTGGCTTGCAGTGCTGTATCCAAGTTACCCGGAAGCAGTCTTACATATCCTCCCTTGATACTCTCTTACACATTTCTTTTATACCTTTCGCCTTCCACTATTTAACTGGAACCTTGTATTTTTCACACAGTCAACTCATCTTTTATTCCATAAAATTTTCCACTTGACAGCCTGGGCTAGAGTTTTTTATATGTCACAGAGTAACTGGAAATGACAATTGGACTTTTAATCTACACAATCTTTCACACTTAGTAACAGATAATTCAGTGTAATAAAACTGCTTCAAATATATTTTTAACCATTTTTGTGTACACATCACAGCTGATTATGATTAAAAAATCAATGAGGACACAGCCTTGCTGTAATAGCATTGAAAATAATGAACCCCACTCACTCCACAATAATGGGGAAGCATATTCAAAATTTTCATCCAAAACCTCTGGCATCAGTATTAATATTCAGGTCCCTGTGATGTTGCTTTAGCCTGTGTGCACAGTTGGGGATGATTCTTACTTATTAATTGCTTATTTTCCTTGCTTTGTCTGTTCCTTGAAGGCAATGTAGGTCACTTGCAATGGTAAACAAGGCTTGCTGTTATTAATATTAGATCTAATTTTACCAGCCCGCACACTGCCTAATCACAGTGAAATAACCTATATTCTTCTCTTGCAAATCCAGTGTTAGGTGATGTCAGTAGACAAGAATAGTACACATGACATAGCATGACAAAGCAATTCAAAATGTATTCATGATAATCTGATTGAAACGCTGCGGTCAGTTTTAACCCCCCTCAGAGACGTTTGGTAGGCAGGGGACGGGTGAGTGTGTGTTCCCGAGATTTTGTCTCCTGGCCTACATCATCTGGTCATCTGCCCACCCAAAAAGGCTGGAAAGGGACAGCTGGCTGGCAGGTGGGAAATGTTGGTGGCCAGGGCTAAGTCACAGGGAAGGATTTTGATGAGGATCCTGTGGGAGGAAGGTGTGGATTTCTGGGGTAGGCAGACTGAAACTTTCCTTGTTTCATGGAGATAAGCATGTCTCTTCAGCCTTACTTGACTGATGGAAGTTTATACATATATTGGAGGACCTTTTCATTCTAGATGGAGGCCTGCTTTAATCGAGTGGGAAAACAGTAGCTGCCCCCATTAAAGTGCACTCTGGGTTCTTTTGAAGTAATTGTACCCCAACATCCTTAAAATCGTGGGGATCCGATCTTCTGCTTGCAGAACCCTGTGGCTTAAAATCAGCAACGCTAAGGAAGTTGAGATACGAACAAGAAAGTAATTATCTCGGCCTGGAGCTTATGCTCAATTATGGTTTTTCTGTGCAATTCCCCTGATATTCATAGAGTCGCCGACAGTGCAGAAGGAGGCAATTCAGCCCATCGAGACTGCATCGACCATAATTCCCCCCCCATGCTCCAGGTCTAACTGGTGCAAATGGTTGCAAAACTTCAGAAGCCAATAGCGTTCAGCATAAATCAAATTTCCGCAATATTCTGGGTTAATTTTGAAAGCGTGATATTAGAATCAGCCATGCCATCACCACAAATGAATTAATATTAGTACTGTTGCCTTGCAGCGCCAGGGACCCGGATTCAATTCTGATCTTGGGTAGCTCTCTGTGTGGAGTTTGCCTGTTCTCCCCTTGTGTGCGTGGGTTTCCCCCCACAGACATGTGCGGGTTGTGTGAATTGGACATGCTAAATTGCCCCTTAGTGTCCTAAGCTGTGTGGGTTGAGTGAATTGGCCATGGGAAGTGCATGAGCTTCTGGAATAGCTCAGAGGGCTGGGCCTGGGTGGGATGCTCTTTCAGGCAACCAGTGCAGACTCGATGGGCTGAAAGGCTTCTCTCTGCTCTGTAAGGATTCTATGACCATTGAAAGTTTCCTCTTATTGTGCCTTCAAGTGGGTTCCAAAAATTTACCTGGACCTCTTGGTTCAAGAACAGGAGGTTTTAAAATGTTTAAATTCTTTCTTAATTTACCAAGGAACCGATGATGGTACTTCAATCTGACTGGAACAGAGATTTGTATATGTTTAAAAATTCTATTCAGCAATTTAAAATTGGGTTGCTCACAGGTTTGATAGAATGATTTTAAATTCTTATTTTTGTGAAAGGCCCATTTCCAGCTGCACTAATCCAATTGCACCATATATTAAGGAATATATTTTGATGCAAAACCAAAAATCAATTATGTCTTAAAAATATCCAATTATGCTACTTTTGACGATATGCAAATACATTTGGATATAAACTCAGGGATAAAAAGCACTTTTTAAATCGATTCCCATAGTTTTGAAAGGACTTACACAGCACATTAATTAAGCTCTGCTTTTTGTAGTTACAAAATAAATAAAGATCATTCAGGAAATAAAAGAGTGTTTTTGTGGATCCAGGTCAGAAGTCAGAGGCCTGAATGCACCAACTCCACTTTAAATTATCTCAACTTTGATGCAGAAATTTAAATAATTTCCAAAAGAATAATTGCCAATGACTGAAGTCAAGTTAACCAGCCTATAATTTCCCATCTGTTGCCTCCCTCCCTTCTCAACACCCCCTGGCTAAGGGAGGGTAAAATCAATGACAGCTTCTTCACCAGAGCATTATCCAGTGATCTCTGCCAGAAAATGCTCTTTTTGGTTGTTGGGTTTGGCAATAATACATCTCAGCCATGCTGTCCTAGGGTCACTTACGTAGGAAAGGCACTTGCTCAGCAAATGCAGTGATTTCAGGTACTTATGGAGCAATAATCCAGCAATGCTGATAAACTTGGTTCCCCAGTTAGCAATACAAGACTCTGAGGCTGAGCCAGACTAACATTCTATTTGACCTTACAATCTCAACATTACCAAAACCATCTACATCTACCTCCCTAATATTGTCAGTCTCCATCCCTGCCTCAGCTCCTCTGCTGCTGAAATGTTCATTGATGCTTTTGACGCTTCAAGGCTTGACTATTCCAATGCTTTCCAGGCCAACCTCCTAACCTCCACCCTCTCTCACTTTGAAATTTATCCAATAATTCTGCTGCTCGTATGCTAACTTTCACCAATCACCATTCACTCATCATCAATGACCGACAATACCTCCCCACCCTGCAATGCCTCAAGTTTAAAATATTTGTCCTCGTTCTTAATCAGTATATAGCCTTATGCCCCACCCCTTCAAAAAACACAACTTTGTACCTTTCTCCAGCTCTCAAAGCCTCTGGCAACTTTACACTTTTTCAACGCTGGCTTCTTATACATCCCTTGGATTTCCTTTGCCACACTATTGATTACTGTGCCTTCAGCTGCCTAGGCCCTAATCTTTAGAATTCTGTTCCTCAACATCTTCTCCTCTCTACATCATGCTGTTCTTTAAACCCTATCTCTTTGACTACATTTTCAGTCACCGTTGTTATATTTTTATATTATTGATAAAGAGCTTGGAGACAATTGTTATGTAAATATTTATCCTAGGTGCAACAATGACCCCTGCATTGCAATCATAAGATCATAAGACATAGGAGCAGAATTAGGCCACTCAGCCTATAGAGTCTGCTCCGCCATTCAATTATAGCTGATCTTTTTCTCATCACCATTCTCCTGCCTTTTCCCCATAACCTCTGATCCCCTTATCAATCAAGAACCTATCTATCTCTGTCTTAAAGACACTCAATGAACTGGCCTCCACAGCCTTCTGCAACAAAGAGTTCCACAGATTCACCACTCTGGCTGAAGGAACTCCTTCTCATCTTTGTTTTAAAGGATCGGCCCTTTAGCCTGAGGTTGTGCCCTCTGGTTCTAGTTTTTCCTACCAGTGGAAACATCCTCTCCACATCCACTCTATCCAAGCCTCACAGTATCCTGTAAGTTTCAATGAGATCCCCCCTCGTCCTTCTAAACTCCAACCAGTACAGGCCCAGAGTCCTCAGTCGTTCCTCATACGACAAGATCTTCATTCCAGGGATCATTCTTGTGAACCTCTCATGGACCCTTTCCAAGGCCAGCACATCCTTCCTTCGATATGGGCCCAAAACAGTTCACAATATTCCAAATGGGGTTTGACCAGAGCCTTACACAGCTTCAGAAGTACATCCCTGCTCTTGTATTCTAGCCCTCTCGACATGAATGCAAACATTCCATTTGCCTTCCTAACTTCCAACTGAACTTGCACGTTAACCTTAAGAGAATCTTGAAGTGTCTCCCAAATCCCTTTCTGATTTCCTAGGCATTTTTTCATTTAGAAAATAGTCTTTGCCTCCATTCCTTCTTCCAAAGTGCATAACCTCATACTTTTCTACATTGCATTCCATCTGCCACTTCTTTGCCCACTCTCCTAACCTGTCCAAGTCCTTCTGCAGCCCCCTGCTTCCTCAATACCTCCTTCCCAATATCCCTGTACATATCTTTGTATTATCTGCAAACTTAGAAAAAAAGCCTTCAGTTCCTTCTTTCAAATCATTAATGTATATTGTGAAAAGTTGTGGTCCCAGGACCAACCCCTGAGGCACACCACTAGACACTGGCTGCCATCCTGAAAAATGCCCCTTTATCCTCACTTTCACTGCCTTCTGCCAGTCAGTCAATCCTCTATCCATGCCAGGATCTTGCCCCTAATGCCATGAGCACTTAACTTATTTAACAACTTCTTCTGTGGCACTTTATCAAAGGTCTTCTGGAAATCTAAATAAATCATGCCCACTGGTACTCCTTTATCTAACTTACTTATTACCTCCTCAAAGAACTCTAACAGATTTGTCAGATGTGACCTCCTCTTGACAAAGCCATGCTGACTCAGTCCTACTTTATCATGCACTTCCAAGCACGCCGTGATCTCATCTATAATAACGGACTCTAAAATCTTGCCAATGACCGAAGTCAGGTTAACTGGCCTATAATTTCCTGTCTGTTGCCTCCCTCCCTTCTTAAACAGTGGCATTACATTAGCTACTTTCCAGTCCTCCGATACCCTCCCTGCCTCCAGTGATTCCTGAAAGATCACCACCAATGCCTCCACAGTTTCCTCTGCTATCTCTTTTAGAACGCTGAGGTGTAATCCATCCATACCAGGTGATTTATCCACATTCAGACCTTTCAGTTTCCCCAGAACCTTTTCCTTAGTGATGGCCACTACATTCATCTGTATCTCCTGACTCCCCTGAAGCTTTGGCATCTCACTGGTGTCTGCCACCATGAAGACTGATGCAAAGTAACTATTCTGTTCCTCTGCCACTGCTTTGTTTTCTATTATTATTTCTCCAGCCTCATTTTCCAGTGGTCCAATGGCTAATTTTGCCTCTCTCTTATCTTTTATATATTGAAAAAACTCTTCCGACCTTCTTTTATACTACTAACTAGGTTACATCCATATTTTATCTTCTCCCTCCCCCCCCACTTTATTGCTTTTTTAATTTTCCTCTGCTCACATTTAAAGACTTCCCAATCCTCTGGCTTCCCACTAATCCTTGCCACTTTGTATGCTTTTTCTTTTGCTTTTATGCTATCCTTGACTTCACCTGTCAGCCATGGATGTCTCATCCTTCTCTTAGCATGTTTCCCCCTCCTTGGGTTTAATTTCTGTTGTTCTTCCCAAATAATCCCCAAAAACTCCTGCCACTGCTTTTCACTCTCCTCCCTACTCAGCTCCCTTTCTAATCTACTCTGACCAGCTCCTCCCCAATGTCTTTGTAGTTACTTTTATTTAATTGTAATACCGTTACATCTGATTCCAGCTACTCCCTCTCAAACTGCAGGGTTTCTTCAGCTTAAGTTCCCTAATCAAGTCTGCCTCATTATACATCACCAAATCCAGAATTGTCTGTTCCCTAATAGGCTCTGTCACAAGCTGCTCCAAAACAAAACCATTTCTTAGATATTCCACAAATCCCTTTTCTTGGGATCCATTACCTACTTGATTTTTCCAGTCCACCTGCATATTGAAGTCCCCTATGATTATTATAACATTGCCTTTTTAATAAGCCTTTTCTGTCTTCTGATTTATTTTCTGCCCCACACTCTGACCACTGCTTGGGGGCCTGTACATAACTCCCATCAGGGTCTTTTTACCTTTGCGATTCCTCAACTCCACCCACAGAAATTCTATGCCTTCTGATCCTATATCATTTCTTGCTATCAATTTAACTTCACTTCTTACTAATAATACAAGCCTGCCCCTTTGCTCATCTGCCCATCCTTCCAATAGGACACATATCCTTGGATATTTAGATTTCAACCCTGATCCCCTTTCTCTGCCTGAGGTTAGATTCCTGCCACCTTCTATACTCTGTTCCACCATGTGGTCTGGAAACTTTACTAACCTCTCCTGAGCCCTCAGCTCCATTAACCTACACTTCTATCCTCCCCTTTAACTTTGATTTTCTAATTTGCCATACAACTGAACAGATCAGATGCTACAACATATCAGTCCATCAATCTACTACCAGTCACGTTGAGAACAGCAAGAAATACACTCATTGAAACTCTACAACATGGTGGCACCGGTTGTCTCTGAGTAAGAATCCAAACATTTTAAATAAACTTAATGCTGAATTAGAGTGAAAATCAACCCAAATTAGTGTCATAAATAGAGAGAAAAGCTGAGTGAACCACGTGAAAACAAAATGCCACCACAAGAATAAATATACAGCCCATGATGAATTGGATGGCTGATAACATCGGAGAGGCATTTAAGAAGTTGCGACTGATATTCAATCATTTCTAAAATGCACTTGTGTAAAGGAAAGAGTCAGCTACATCCTGTTATGGGCAGGAGACAGAGGGTTAAATTTATTTAATAGCTGGGAGCAGAGTGAATATGGGAGCAGAAATCCAGATAAAACCTTTGAAAAATTTTAAACCAGGCAAAGTCACATCACTGGATGCTCAGGGCCTGTGGTAGGAATCAGGTGAGCTTTGTTGACAATTTCATAGCAAGACTGAAGAATGCAGCTGGAAAATGTAAATTTAAGGACACAGATGAAAGACTAAAAAAATCAACTTACTTGAGGCAGAGCACATCCTGATGTGCAACAAAAGAATTGATTGGAATGGACAAGCTCACAATGTCGTGTGTGGCAGGACACTGCTTGAAGCCGCAAATAGACAGATGGAGACATTGACTACCCAAATGCTAGATTTCAATCAGATCAAGAGAAAGGCAGCAAGGTTGATGCAGTGAAATAGCAACAAAAGAAATTCATGCCAGACAGAGAGAAAAATGTGAGGGAGCTTTGGTTGGCCACCTGGGTTCACAGACAAAGGAAATGTCCCACATGTTGATCAAACTGCAGAGCATGTAGAAACCAGTCAAACCAATGGGAACAAAGAAAGAAGATGGTAAATGAATTATCAGAGTCAACAAAACAGGGAGAATGAAAGGAAAAGAAACTAGAACATCCATATCCTGGAAAATGATATATTTGAAACATAGGAAAATAGAAAATAGGAGCAGAAGTACATCATTTAGCCCTTCAAGCCATTCTATTATCATGGCTGATCCTCTATGTTAATGCCATACTCCCATGCTGTTCCCATATCCTTGACACCTTCAGAGTCCAGAAATCTTCTTCCTTCCTCAATGTATTTAAATCTATATATTTGGGAACTTGGCCTCCATAGCCTTCTGTGGTAGAGAATTTCATCAGGTCATCACTTTCTGAGTGACGAAGTTCCTCTTTATCTCAGTCCTAAATGGCCTGCCCCGTATCCTGAGTCTGTGACCTCTTAATCCAGATTCCTTCAGCCAGAGGAAGCAACGTCCCTTCACCCAGTCTGTCCAGCCCTGACAGAATTTAATAGGTCGCAATTAGATCCCCTTATATTCTTCTAAATTTACAAAAGGTCATAAATGTACCCATTCCATCATGCAAACTAGCCACCCATTCATTGACTCTGTCTACATTCCCCACTGCCTCGGAAAAGCAGCCAGCATAATTCAGAACCTCACGCACACCCAGGCGTACTCTCTTCTACCTTCTTTCATCGGGAAAAAGACACAAAACTCTGTCAACCGACTCAAGAACAGCTTCTTTCCTGATGCCATCAGACTTTTGAATGGACCTCGCACTAAGTTGATCTTTCTCTACACCCTAGCTATGACTGTAACACTATATTCTGCACTCTCTCATTTCCTCCTCTATGGATGCGTTGTCTGTATAGTGTGCAAAATACAATACTTTCACTGTATACTAATACATGTGACAATAATAAATCAAATCAAATTCAGTGAATACAGGCTCAGTTCACCCAATCTGCCACCACAGGAATCAGTCTGGTGAACATTCTCTGCATTTCCTCTATGGAAAGTATATTCTTTCTTTGGTTAAGGAGACCAAAAACTACACACAATGCTCCAGGTGAAGCCTCACAAAGGCCCAGAACAGCTGCAGTAAGACATCCGTGCTCCTGTACTCAAGTCCTCTTGCAATGAAGGCCAACATACTATTTACTTTCCAAATTGCTTGATGCATCCACGTACTTGCTTTCTGTGACTGGCATGCAAGGACACTTTGTTCCCTTTGTACATCAACATTTCCCAATCTATCACCATTTAAATAATACTGTCATTCTGTTTCTCCAATCCAAGTGGATTACTTTACACTTATCCACGTTATACTGAATCTACCATGCATTTGCCTGCTCATTCAATGGGGTGAATTTTCCCATTCTGCCTGCCACAGGAATCATAGTGGGAGAGGGGAAGACCATGGAAAGGTCCATTGACCTCGGGTGGGATTTTCCAGTTTTGGGGTGAACGTGGCTGGAAAATCCCACCCAACCTGTCTAAATTGCGTTGGAGACTACGAGAAGACAAGAGACATTTAAGCATGAAATGGAAGGACGCATTCATTCCCGGACATAATAAATTCTCAATAACCATTCAGAGCAGGACGATAATGAGAAATGAACCCACAAAGATAAACCTGACTGGATTCGATACTGGAGCACAGAGGAACTGGGTGGAATTCTCCATTTTTGAGACTAAATGCAGTGGTCAGCAACTCTGGTGGCATCTTTCCTATTGGCTAGAGCGGCATGATCCCACATCAGAATCTGTACAAGTCAAGCTCCCCTCTGAATCACCTTACAGGTCAGCAGCTGACTTATCTGGCAGCCTACAGTTAGCGGGTTCAAAGGTCCTAGCACTATATGTAAACACCAGTCCTTCACAACCCTATCCCTCTCTCCAGCCCACCTGCCCTCACCAGGCCATGCAGTATGTCCAGAAACCAGAGGGAAAGGGCTAGCAGCCTCAAGAAGTCTGTTCCTCGATTCAACCACCACCCCCAGCACCCATGACCTGCGAGGTGCCCATGTTCCACTTGAACCTCTACCCACCACATCTGGAATCTTTGTGCATCCCCTTCCAGGCAGCAATGTGGTATGCCTTTGACCCCCTTGTTTATGAACATATCATTCAATCTTGTGAGAGTACAGCCTTCCTCCCATCTGCCTTCCCTTTACCTTTCATTGTTCGTCATCCACATCCACCTCCTTGCACCTCTGTCTGCCATTGTGCCCTCCTGCCATCTGAGTTTTCAGAGTCAGGGTGTGAGGGGAGTTTTCAGAGTGAGGGTGGGAGTGGAGTTTTCAGAGTCAGGGTGTGAGGGGAGTTTTCAGAGTGAGGGTGTGAGGGGAGTTTTCAGAGTGAGGGTGTGAGGGGAGTTTTCAGAGTGAGGGTGGGAGTGGAGTTTTCAGAGTGAGGGTGTGAGGGGAGTTTTCAGAGTGAGGGTGTGAGGGGAGTTTTCAGAGTGAGGGTGGGAGTGGAGTTTTCAGAGTGAGGGTGTGAGGGTGTGAGGGGAGTTTTCAGAGTGAGGGTGTGAGGGGAGTTATCAGAGTGAGGGTGTGAGGGGAGTTTTCAGAGTGAGGGTGTGAGGGGAGTTATCAGAGTGAGGGTGTGAGGGGAGTTTTCAGAGTGAGGGTGTGAGGGGAGTTTTCAGAGTGAGGGTGTGAGGGGAGTTTTCAGAGTGAGGGTGTGAGGGGAGTTTTCAGAGTGAGGGTGTGAGGGGAGTTTTCAGAGAGTGAGGGTGTGAGGAAGTTATCAGAGAGTGAGGGTGTGAGGAAGTTATTAGAGTGAGGGTGTGAGGGGAGTTATCAGAGTGAGGGTGTGAGGGGAGTTTTCAGAGTGAGGGTGTGAGGGGAGTTTTCAGAGTGAGGGTGTGAGGGGAGTTTTCAGAGTGAGGGTGTGAGGGGAGTTTTCAGAGTGAGGGTGTGAGGGGAGTTTTCAGAGTGAGGGTGTGAGGGGAGTTTTCAGAGTGAGGGTGTGAGGGGAGTTTTCAGAGTGAGGGTGGAAGTGGAGTTTTCAGAGTGAGGGTGTGAGGGGAGTTTTCAGAGTGAGGGTGTGAGGGGAGTTTTCAGAGTGAGGGTGTGAGGGGAGTTTTCAGAGTGAGGGTGTGAGGGGAGTTTTCAGAGTGAGGGTGTGAGGGGAGTTTTCAGAGTGAGGGTTTGAGGGGAGTTTTCAGAGTGAGGGTGTGAGGGGAGTTTTCAGAGTGAGGGTGTGAGGGGAGTTTTCAGAGTGAGGGTGTGAATGGAGTTATCAGAGAGTGAGGGTGTGAGGAAGTTATCAGAGTGAGGGTGTGAGGAAGTTATCAGAGTGAGGGTGTGAGGAAGTTATCAGAGAGTGAGGGTGTGAGGAAGTTATCAGAGTGAGGGTGTGAGGGGAGTTATCAGAGTGAGGGTGTGAGGGGAGTTTTCAGAGACCGAGGGTGTGAGTGGAATTTTCAGAGAGTGAGAGTGTGAGTGAGGTTTTGAAGGAATGAGGTGTGGGATTTGATGATCAGAAAGAGTGAGGCCAGGGAGGAGAGGCGTAGAACATTATGGTTTGAGATTACGAGAGAGAGAAAGAGGCTGACTCTGTTCATCAATGTAATTAACAGAGGAAAGAATATTACATAGTATTGTAATAACACAAGGAGATATTGAGTGATCAGTCTACAGGTAAGCACTTAGTTTAATCAACTTACAAAATCAGCTAAATGAGTTAATTCATACAGAAATATACAATTTGATAAGATGCATAAATATTATCTTCTATTTTATATATGATATAATCTTTTTACCTCCAAACATGAGTACTTGATCAGGTCTGGGAGGTAAAATTAAATAAAGAGAGATTGTAACACTGAAGGGTTGTTTTTTTTCAATAAGATAAGATCTTAAAGATTTGGACATTAAGAGTTTCAGTAAATCATTTAAGTTAACTTCCCAATAAAATGAAAATTTATTGGCTCAAAGGAATTGATTGGCGAGTAGCTGATGGGTATTTGTTTAATTGTTAAGTTTATTTCTCTTAATTTAGTTAACAGTCTAATAAATACAGGTATGGCAAGGCACCTTATTTGAGTGGAATGCACATCTTGTGACAAGAGGGAACTGCAGGAAGGAGAATGAATCAGAAAACAATAATGAATGGGGATTTTATAGTTGGAGCATTGAAATAAACCCAGGATCATTGTGCTAGGTTGAAGGATATCATTGAGAATCTGCTGAGCACTCTGAGGAGGGAGGATGAACAACCAAGATGATGGTCCATATCAGTACCTTAGGTGGGAAATGGGATGATGCCCTACAGGATTTTAAGAAGTTAGGAAACAGAAGGTAGGAAACTTTGAATGACTTTGAGTACCATGCTCACATAAGTATAGTAAGAAGTCTCACACCACCAGATTAAAACCCAACACCTTTTTTTGGTAGCACAACCTTTGGAGTGTCGCTCCTTCTGCAGAACTCACCTGAAGAAGGAGTGACACTCCGAAAGCTCCCAACATTGGGATGAGTTGTGTGCATATACCTCACTTCAGTTGCCCTTGTTTGATGTGTGTATCATTTCAGTCATATTGGTAGGGGAAAAGCTACACAGATGGAAATCAGCAGAATGTGGCAACCCTGCACATGAGCAAAGGTCAACATAATGTCTTGTGGACTGCATTCAGAAGACGGGTGGTCTGCATGTAACCCCTAAGCCATAGGTTGCCCACCACTGTTTTAGAGAATGTGCAGAGAAGGTTAATGAAAATGGTTCCAAGGATTGGTGGATAGAATTGAGAGGCTGGGGTTAGAAAGGAGAATGTTGAATGGAAATTTGATAGAGGTCTTCAAAATCATGATGCATTTAGACAGAGTAGAGAGATAGAAACTGTTCCAGTTGGCAGAAATGTCCAGAACCAGAGGACACCAATTGATGGCGATTGAGAAGCAATTGTGACATGAGGAAGATCTTTTTTATTCAGCAGGCAGTTAGGATCTGCAATGCACTGCCTAAAGAGTGAATAAAATCATAGAACACGTATAGTGGAGAAGGAGGTCATTTGGCCCATTTAGCCTGCACTGACAACAAGCCCACCCAGGCCCTATCTCCATAACCCCACATATTTACCCTGCTATTTCTCCCTGATACTAATCAGGGAGAATTTAGCATGGCCAATCAATCTAACCAGACATCTTTGGACTCTGAAAGGAAACCAGAGCACCCAGAGGAAACCTGCACAGATACGGGGAGAATATGTAAACTCCACACAGACATCGACCCGAGGCAGGAATCAAACCTGGGTCCCTGGCACTGTGAGGCAGCAGTGCTAGCGACTGTGCCACTGGGCCGCCCAGTGTGGTGGCAGAATATTCAACATTACTTCCATAGTTGGACAACAACCAGAAGAGAAAGCATTTGCAAGCCTATGGCAAGGGAAGAGGATTAGGTCAGCATCCTTGGGATATTAGAGCAACAGTGGCTCAGGCATTCGTGGAAGATCATTGATGATGTCTGCAACCTTCGGAAACAAAACACCTCCCCACAAATGTGAGGCATTGCCATGGGTTGCAAAGCTCACCACAGCCCTGAATTTCTTTGCTTCCGACCCGCGCCAGGGATCTGCCAGTAACTTACGGAATTCCACAATCTGAGCCCACCAGTCTGTCAAACCAGCAGGAAAGTATTGTTTGCCATGAACCTGCCAATCCCATTATGGGTCTGTCTAAAATACCGAGTGCCAAAAAGGTCAGGAGAAGGGGAACTTCAGAACATACTGTGGATGCTGGTGTTTTCACTGCAGGAGGCTCTACTTTCACAGCTACCAGCTTTCCTCTTCCTCCCCTGTATGTCATGGGGAGTCTGAAAGATGGGAGCACAGAAAGAGGAAGTACTGAAGCTTGAAACCAGTCTATCTGGTTCTTGACCTTACAGAGATCAGGAGCCATTATTCAGAAAGGTAGAAATTTTAGTGTTTAAGTGTTGTCTTCCTGCCCTTGTTCTGTCTTATGGGAGTCACTTAGATGAAGCATTAGCTGCTTCCCCAGGCCACTGTTAGAAAGGGTAAATACTATGGTGGTAAAGGCTCACTTAATAGTGAGATATTGAAATGTGTGAAGTAAATGTTTTGATGCAAATGGTTTATGCAGAGTATTTGTCAGATGGGAAGGCAGTGAACATACCAAAGGAAGAGGATGGCGACCTATGGTTAGGTTTTTGTAATATGAACAATGCCTTTAAGAGATCTTACAGAAGGCTTGGATTCTCAAGATTGTTTAACTGTAAAGATGGCTGATCAGGAGATGGAAAGATCATGGCCAGCCTGACAATCTAGCATTCCCAATGGGCACCTTGACACTGCCCACCAGGCACCTTTGCACTGCCCACCAGGCACTGGGAAGTGCCAAGGGGGCAGGGCCAGAGGGGCCAGGGCATACTTGGGGAGAAGCGCTTATTGGGTCAGTGATTCATGGTGAGGGGGGGTGACCCATTGCCGCTCTGCAAGTGGGATCAGAGGGGGCGATCGGGGCTGGCCATGGTGGTGAGGGGGTTGCAGTGTGGAGTTGGGGCTGGCCATCAAGGTGTGAGAGTGGGGCTGGCAGGGAGCAATCAGAGATGGCTATGGGGAGAAAGATCTGGCCCTGTGGGGGGGAGGTGGGTTCAGCAGGCCAGCAATTGTGGGGGAGGGATTGGGAAGGCTGGCAACTGGGGAAGGGTGTCAGGAGGCCAGCGAACGGAGAAGGGGATTTGGGAATAAACAGGAGGGCAGCGATTGGGAGGCTGGTGATTGGGGGGGGGCGGTGGTGGGGTCCAGTGCGCATGCACCAATCTCCCCACTGACAGATCAGCACATGCGGCAGTGGTCCACTCAGTGCTATGCTACTGGACTCTCAGACGGGATGAGACCCTATCTCCCACTTTCCAGTGTGAATCTCTCTAAGGCACTCTGCATTGGGCAGTGTCAGAGATTTGTTCAGCTAAGTACACCCAAACAATTGGTGGGAAATTGTCCCGTTTTCCCATCCATTGGGCATGTTTTGGGAGAATGCTGGCTCACAAATGGTCAAGAGAACATCTTCAAATAATGGCCTGGACTTTGCAGTGAGTGGCAAAGTGATGGCATTCACAAGAACATAAGAAAGTAAGAAATAGGAGCAGGAGTAGGCCATTTAGCCCTTCGAGCCTGCCCCGCCATTCAACAAGATCACGGGTGATCTGAAGTGGATCAGTTCCACTTTCCCGCTTTCTCCCCATAACCCTTAATTCCCCTGTCTGTCAGAAACCTATCCACCCATGACTTAAATATATTCAGCGAGGTAGCCTCCACCACTTCAATGGGCAGAGAATTCCAGAGATTCACCACCCTTTGAATGAAGAAGTTCCTCCTCAACTCCGATCTAAACTGCACAGCTCCCCCATCCTTATTTTGAGGCTGTGCCCTCTAGTCCTGCTATCCTTTCTAATCAGGAAGAATTTCTCTACCTCTGAACCACTGAACTTGAAGAGGATTTCCCATGACAATTTAATGAGCTTTGTGGTATTGACTGCACGTTTCCCAACAGTGATAGGGAATCACTGGTGTACAGCAACAACGAAAGCAAGAAGCAAGCAAAGCATCTAAATCATTAAAACAGACAGCAAACCAAGAATTAACAAATGTGCTTTATCATTCACTTATATTATTACAGAAAGCACAATAAAGATCGAGGTTTATATATGGGATTAAGGTAAAGGCTGAAATACCATCATTTTTAAAGTGTCATTTCAACAGTCTATGGAATTTTTTTTCTGGAATGGAAAATTAGACATTCCATAAATATAAAATTAGTTTTTCAGGGTTACAGAAGTTATTCGAACATGTTATTATAACTTAGAACACCATTGAAAATCCAGTTACATCTCATTCAACAAAGTGAAACATTTTCAAGGGTTCTTTTTAACTACAAAAATAGCATACAAAGTGCATGTTTGTGTCAATTCAATGATATCTACTTTGCAAAGTCTTCAGCAGCCCACGTTGTACAGGAACCAGAGAATCACTGGATTTCAGAAGATTGTCCCCTTAAAAGGGCAGGACACCAAATCCCTCCCTCTCTATGTTCCTTTATACAGAGAACAATAATATACAATCCCCCGATGATACCTCTCGGTCTGTTCCCCTACTATGATAGCAGATGCTTCCGTGTCTACTTTCATTCTTAATGGTCTGCAATTAATCAATAACACCACTGTGTTGGGGCTACCTTGCCAGCTTTCAAACTATTCATCTGAAAGACATGGCAATCACTTGCAGAAAAGTCTTCAATGCTTTGTACTAGTGCTGATCTGTCCACTCTTTTGCTACTAGTCAGGTACTGCTTATCCTTGCATCTGTGTCTCAGATGGCCCTTTCAGTGGCACACAATGCATTTTGCATCTCTTAATCTGCAAATCACTGTGGAATGGTTTCCTCCACACCCTGTTACACTCTATACTGATCCTGGACAGTTGATTCTTTCATCTCCTAAATCTATCAACTTCAGATCTGTCTCCTGGTTTAAAGTGATTTCTTTAGTTCCGGTGCTACTGCTGTCTGCAGTTTGCACGTCTTAACTGGTGGACTGTGCCATTTTGCATGCTCTGAAGTTCATGGGCACACTTCTCAGTGTTCTCTGTTACTAACTTTATTTCCAGCATCTTTTTTAAATCAACCTCAGTTTCTGCCAGCATGGCCTCGACATTTACTCTGCAAACTAATCAATCCCTCAGCATATCAGTTAATGTTGTCCCGAAGTCAGAACATTTCACAATTCTTCTAAGCATTGCTATACATGCTGCAATGTTCTCCACTGGGTTTTCCCTATTGATTTAAACTTAAATCATTGTAAAATCATAGAGCCTTAGGGTGGTAATGCCTTTTTATTAACTGTATGATTTGTGTAAAGGAGCTTGCATTGGGTGGTTCGGGGAGATAAGACTTCAGATCAAATTATAGGTCTTGTTCCAACACACACTTATTAATATTGCCTTCCTCTTTTCCTCAATTGTGTTGTTTTTGAAAAAATACTCTAAAGCTTAAAGTACTGTACCCAATCCTCAGCAAGGAATTGAAGGGGTCTGCTCTTCCAGATACAGATATTCTTGCAGCTCATTTGCAAGCTTGATTTCGACTGGGCCAGGTTCTATGTTGACGATGTTACAAACTCACTTCCTGCTTGTTACCTCATTGCCAAATGTTGTAACTTGGCTCCATCAGTTATTAACAAACAAAGAACATCTGTTCACAGTGACAATTATGTACGGAGCGACACAGATTCGATGCTTACAGTAATGCCTCCAAGATCTAACTACTGGGACAAGGCCAGATAGGCTGGAGTGAAGCCCCAACTCAATTCCTGATTGGTCACATAGGGACATGTGACCCTTCCAGAAGATTGCCCTTTTCAGGGGTCAGACGCCACAGGTAGCTAAAAATAAATTGTAATAACTCATTACCACAAATTCAAAAAGATAGATTTTCTTGTGTTTTGTTTTTTACTGCAAAAATATGACATGCTTTGTCTGTTAAATGTGAAGGTGTTTTGTTTCAGATCCTCAGAATCTGCAATATTTCACTTTTGATTTAGTTATGACATAGGTGTTACCTGACTGATTATTAATTGCCTGAGAATACTGTAATCGCTTGACCTGTCAGTATCACTGGGCCTGTTTCTTTTTCAAACATTTGAGTCTTAATAGAATGCAGAATCAATAATTAACAGAAATGCTGATTGAGGTAGAATGTGACTGATTGACTGTAAGACCCTACATTATCCAAAATATAGCAGGTGTGAATTATCTACAGGCTACACAGTGAACTTAAACTAATGGTTCTAGGTGGGGAGTCGGCGGGGGGTAGGATTAGTAAGTTTGACACCGAGAGAGATGGGCCGAGTGGCCAGCAGTGAGGTTAAACACTGAAACCTTCTCCCTTGAGCCGCTGACATTGACACGGCAATGAAGTGCGGGTTACATAGGAAATAGCTTCCCAGTGTTGACTCTATCTATACCCTTCATAATCTTATACACCTCCATTAGATTCCCCCCTCAGTCGCCATCTTTCAAGGGAAAACAGCCCCAATTTGCCCAATCTCTCCTCATAACCCAGTCCTTCCATACCAGGGCAACATCCTGGTAAACCTCCTCTGCACTCTCTCCAGAGTCTCCACGTCCTTCCGGTAGTAAGGTGACCAGAACTGGACGCAGTACTCCAAATGTGGCCCAACCAACGTTCTGTACAACTGCGACATTAGACTCCAGCTCTTACATTCTATCCCCCTTCCTATAAAGGCTAACATACCATAGGCTTTCTTCACCACACTCTCCACTTGTACTGCCACCTTCAAAGACTTGTGCACTTACACCCCCAGGTCTCGCTGCGTTTCTATACTCTTTATAGGCTTACCCTTTATCATGTAACTCCCCCCGACATTATTCCGGCCAAAATGCATCACCTCACGATCATCCGGATTAAATTCCGTTTGCCCAATATCCCAGCCTATTGATATCCCGTTGTATTCCCAGACACTGCTCCTCACTGCCCGCCAATCCAGACATCTTAGTGTCATCTGCAAATTTGCTGATCACACCACTTACTGCCTCTTCCAAGTCATTTATAGACACTATAAGGACCCCCCCACCCCCACCCACCAAGCACCCTCCCCCCCAGCCCCCACCCCCACCCCGCCGACCCCCCCCCCCCCCCGGACACTCTCCCATCCACCGTCTTCCCTCGGGGAAAGAGGTACAAAAGTCTGAGGTCACGTCCCGACCGACTCAAGAACAGCTCCTTCCCCGCGTTCGATGTCCTACGTTCAAGGGTCACTCTGGGTCACCCCACGGCACGGAGCCATTCAAGATGGCGGCTCACCGCCAAGGTCAAGGGGAGGTGTGGGAGGTGGGGGGGGTGGGGGGGAGATGGCTCGATTCTCTCGCTCGCCTGGAGACGGTTCTGGGCTCTGTGGAGTCAGCTCAGGACGTTAGACCCAACTAGGAGTGACCTTGTGTGTGTGTGTGTGTGTGTGTGTGTCTGTGTGTGTGTATATGTGTGTGTGTGTGTCTGTGTGTGTGTGTGTGTGTGTGTGTGTGTGTGTCTGTGTGTGTGTGTGTGAGTGTGTGTGTATATGTGTGTGTCTGTGTGTGTGTCTGTGTGTGTGTGTGAGTGTGTGTCTGTGTGTGAGTGTGTGTGTGTGTGTGTGTGTGTCTGTTTTTAAGACGCGGGTTGATGGGTTTTTGATAAGAGAGGGGATTAAGGGTTATGGGGAGAGGGCGGGAAAGTGGAACTGAGCCACGACAGATCAGCCATGATCTTATTGAATGGCGGGGCAGGCTCGAAGGGCTAGATGGCCTACTCCTGCTCCTATTTCTTATGTTCTTATGTTCTTTGGACCTGAATTAAGTTTGCTTTTTAATCATAGATCATTTGTTGAGGCCCAGGCCAAAAACTCCGAGGTGTTTTGTGAAGTTAGCTTAGACCCTAAGTCTTACATTTGGTTTTGGCTTTGGTAAGCATACGGTGTTTCACTCCAGGTATGATTCAGGTGACTTACTAGGAAGCTTTTATCAAAATTTGTCTAAGAACAGGTTTAAAACATAACAAAAATAATTAGCGTAATGTTTACCAATTACAAGATGTAAACATGATACAATATAATTCTTAACAGCTAGCTATCGCTGTTGTTCCAATTTAAAGCAATACTCCTTAGACATGCACCTTTCTTCAGAATTCATTAGCATTAAAACAAGCATGCTCATTGATACTAGATTTCCAGCTTTTAACAACCATGGACAGAAATCCAAACATCAGTTTTCAGAGAAGAATATATCCTTAAGGCAGCAAAATATAAAAGTATCCTAATCTCCAGCAGCATCCAGTCTTCAGACTTCAGAGACAGAAAAGGATACCTCTTTCTCTCTCTGCAGTTTCCAAAACAGCAACACTCAGATAGCAGAACCTCCAACTCCAGAAAGGGGAACAAAAGAGATACTGCTCTATTTTACAACTCCAAAGAGCATCTGAAAAACAGCAACAAAACTGGAATTCTCTGTGAAAGCCTAGCTGTCATATGACCTAACCTCTCAGTCATCTGAATCAAACTCTACTCTGCAATCCCAGGGGAAAACTAAAACAACAGATTAGTTCAGATTAAAACAAACATGGTTTCAATTATACAGCTTTAGTAACAATAGAGGATATTGGACAGAGAAACATGATTAAAATATGTTTCTTAAAGGCACAGTATCTTTACACATTGAAACACTTTCAAAAATTTATGATTGTCCCATAATTTTGTCAGGTGTCATTGTGCATCATGATTGGGCATGCTTTATTGAACCTTTATTCAGGAGATTAACAGGTTAGCTAGAACCTATAAGAGTGTGTTTTGGTGATTCACATACCCCAGTGCTGACATTAAAAATTAATTTGGGAAAATTATCTGCTGTGAGGCTGAGGTCCATCAGGGTGGGACTTTCACCTGATTTTCTAATTCTATCCCAATCCCAATCTACCTGGTCAGATCCCTTCCTGCAAGCATGGTGGCCTTCTTGTGAGTTTTTCTCTGATGGATCCCACCAATGCAACTGCGGAAGTTTTGCAGTTGTTACAGTAGGGCTTATTGGAGATAAGACATCAGCTAGTCATTATTGTTGTTTCCAGGGCCCACTGCCTGGGTTAGCCATGACTCATTTGGAGCACTCTTGCTTCTTAGTCTCATTGTTCAATTCCCACCCAGGGTTTCAGTATAAAAATCAAGTGTAGTACTGCATATGTGCCACAATGCTAGAGATGACAGTTTTTGGATAAAACATTAAGCTGAGGCCTTTCTTGCCTCTTAGGTAGATGTAAAATATTCTATGGCACAATTTTGAAGAAGAGCAGAGCACAAATCCAAACTTTTGTGAGTGACTTAAGCCATTAAAGTAAAAAAGAAAAAGGTATCAAAAGACACAAAATACAATTTACTAGATTAATCCAATTAAGCTGTTATGAAATAAATCTAATCTTCTATTTTGGTCATCAGAAATTTCAGTTATAGAATGAAAATGAAGAGGTAAAAACATCTAGGAAGCATTGGGTGATTTGTGGGAAGCCAATGACTAGAGGTGTGGTGATGGGATGATATACGCTCAGTCCAAAATAGCAGCTATTGTGTATCATTCAACATTAACATTAAAAGGATTCCCACTGCACCACTGACAAACATAACAGATACTGTGGGGTACTTACTGTGAGTTCCCAAATTTCAAATTTCACATCCCACATTTCAAATGCTATATTTTTGTGCATTGACATTCCTTTGGCTGTGCATGCTTTCTTCAATTTCTCCATTATAAATTCTTATGTCTATATATAGAGTGGATATCATCTATGCAAACAGTGGCGCAGTGAGAGAGTGATTTTCAATCTTTCAGCTCTTTAACCTAGAAAAAAATACTATGTTCAAACGAACAGTGCCTATCTGTCTCCCAAATAGCCTTGTAATTTGCTAGTTAACTATAAATATGGATATTTATCAATAATGACAGCATGTCTTGCTTCAAAATGCATAAGGTGGCATTAGGGCAGGTGATCAAAATCTTGGTTAAAGAAGCAGATTTTAGAGAGAGTGTTTTAACATAAGATAAAGGGGCAGAGAGGTTTTGGTTAGGAGCTGAAGGCACAGTCGTCAGTTAGGAGAGTGAGGATATCTTGGAATGGGATAGGCCTGGAGGCTGGAGGAGATATGGGGAATGAGGCCATGGAGGGACTTAAAACATGAATGAGAATTTTGAAAATCAAGGTATTGTTAAACCGGGAATACATACAGAGCAACAGGTGAATGGAACTTGGTGTGAACAAACGTTCTAGTTGACTTCAAGTTTATGGAGAGCAGAATGTGCAGAAGTGCATTAGAATAGTTCAGTCCAGAGATATAGGGGTATAATATATGTCAGAAATGCTACTGTTGAACTGAATGTAGATCTTGAAAGGATACATGCACAGGACAGCAGGGATTAGATTTCTGAAGGGGTGGCTGAACCAGCACACTGCAGGCAATGAAAGATGATTTGACATCCCAGTGATAGTCACATTTATTTTTGCGTGACAGCTCTATTCTGTTGAACTCAGCAGAGGTTACTCTCCAGATAGATTCTGTTCTTTGGAGCATTTGTCGACTTTGACTAAAGGCTGATAATGGAGCCAAAGTTAAAAAAAAAGACAGAGAGACTTTGAGATGAGAGAGAAAATGAAAGGGTAGTCTGATTTGTTAGAAAAAGAAGTTGCGAGAGTTTTACTAGGGTGAAGGCATCAGGAATGCTAAAGGAGAGATAGAAGGCTTCTTATTAAAGTCAAATAGAATATTCCGCAAAATGAGAAAGTGTGGCATATTCTTCATTTTGTATCACTAAGCAACAATATATCAATTGAAATGAGTGAATTTGACCATATGGCTCTGTGGATTAAATAGCAGAATATTTGGAACAGGGACTTGAACATATCCAGCCTTTGCTTCATCTACCTTTAGAGCAAGTGAAGAAATATACATGCAAAATACTGGATAGCCAATTCCAGGCTCCAGAAATTATTATTGCTACTATGTACAAGTAGGGTCTCCTGAACATTAGTTGAATTTCTGGATTAATAGTCTAGTGATAATACCACTAGGCCATCACCTAGATGCAAGGATGTATGAATCAACTCATATAAAATGCTTAGCATACTTAGAATATTGTCACCACTGAGTGTCAGGTGTATGGCAGATGTAACATACAAGCATATATATTGAGAGCAGGAGTAGGCCACTCATCCCCTCGAGCCTGTTCTGACATTCAATAAGATCATGGTTGATCTAAGTGTAAGCTCAACCCCACTTTCCTGCCTACCCAGGATAACCTTTCACTCCCTTGTTAATCAAGAATCTAGCTAGTTCAGCCTTAACAATATCCAAAGGCCACGACTTAGCAGCTCCAATCCCATAATGGCCGCTAAATCTTGTGAGTGGCCAAAAACGGGATTTGTGTGGCAAGATTTTGGTTTGCGATTTTCCAAGTCCTCCTCCCAAGGTGCAATCAGGTTCACGCCCAGGAAGGTGTGAGCCTGATTAGTGTACTTTAATGTATTATTAGCATGTCATTAGCATGCGTCACAGCACAAGCTCCAGCCCTGATGTATTTCCCCACCCATCAGTCATAAGACCATTAGACCATAAGACACGGGAGCAGATTTAAGCCACTCAGCCCATCAAATCTGCTCTGCCATTCAATTATGGCTGATATTTTTCTCATTCTCATTCTCCTGCCTTTTCCCCATAATCCCTGACCCCCTGATTAATCAGGAATCTATCTATCTTTATCTTAAAGACACTCAATGACCTGGCCTCTACAGCCATGTGTGGCAAACAGTTCCACAGATTCACCACTCTCTGGCTGAAGAAATTCCTCCTCATCTCCATTTTAAAGGATCGGCCCTTTAGCCTGAGGTTGTGCCCTCTGATTCTAGGTTTTCCTACAAGTGGAAGCACCCTCTCTACATCCAATCTATCCAGGCCTCATAGTATCCTGTAAGTTTCAATAAGATCCCCCCTCATCCTTCTAAACTTCAACCAGTACAGACCCAGAGTCCTCTACCGTTCCTCATACAACAAGCTCTTCATTCCAGGGATCATTTTTGTGAACCTCCTCCTTTCCAAGGCCAGCACATCCTTCCTTAAATATGGGGCCCAAAGCTGCTCAGAATAGTCCACATGTCGTCTGACCAGAGCTTTATGCAGCTTCATAGGTACATCCCTGCTCTTGTATTCTAGCCCTCTCCACATGAATGCTAACATTGCATTTGCCTCTCTAATTGCTGATTGAACATACACATTAACTTTTAGAGAATCTTGAACAAGGACTCCCAAATTCCTTTGTGTTTCTGATTTCCTAAGCATTTCTCCATTTAGAAAGTAGTCTATGCCTCCATTCCTCCTTCCAAAGTGCATAACCTCATACGTTTCTGCATTGTTTCCATCTGCCACTTCTTTGCCCACTCTCCTAAACAGTCCAAGTCCTTCTGCAGCCCCCTGCTTCCTCAGTACTGCCTGTCTCTCTACATGTCTTTATATCATCTGCAACTTAGCAACATGTCATTTGCAAACTTAGCCTTCAGTTGTGCCTTCAGTTCCTTCTTCCAAATTGTTAATGTATATTGTGAAAAGTTGTTGTCCCAGCAGCGACCCCTGAGCCACACCACTAGACACCGGCTGCCATCCTGAAAAAGACCCTTTATCCCCACTCTGTGCCTTCTGCCAATCCTCTATCCATGCCAGGATCTTACCCTTAACACCATGGGCTCTTAACTTATTTAACAATCTCCTTGTCAAATGAGTTTTGGAAATTCAAATAAATCACATCCACTTGTTCTCCTTTATCTAACTTCCTTGTTACCTCCTCAAAGAACTCGAACAGATTTGTCAGACATGATCTTCCCTTGACAAAGCTATGCTGACTCAATCCTATTTTACCATGTACTTCCAAGTACTCCGTAATCTCCTCTTTTATAACGGTCTCTAAAATCTTGTCAATGACGGAAGTTAGACTAATTGGCCTATAATTTCTCATCTGCTGCCTCCCTCCCTTCTTAAACAGCAGTGTTTCATTAGCTACTTTCCAGTTGTCTGGACCCTCCCTGCCTCCACTGATTCCTGAAAAATCACCACCAATGCCTCCACAATTTCCTCAGCTTTCTCTTTTAGAACCCTGGGGTGTAGTCCATCCAGTCCAGGTGATTTATCCACCTTCAGATCTTTCAGTTTCCCCAGAACCTTCTTCTTAGTGATGGCCACTACACTCACCTGTGCCCCCTGATTCTCCTGGAGCTCTGGCATCCCAGTGATGTCTTCCACTGTGAAGACTGATGCAAAGTAGCATTCCGTTCCTCTGCCATTGCTTTGTTTCCTATTATTACTTCTCCAACCTCATTTTCAAGTAGTCCAATGGCTATTTTTGCCTCTCCCTTATCTTTTATATATGGAAAAAATCTCTTCTTATCTTCTTTTATGTTATTAGCTATGTCATGACATCACATTGGCATGAATCACTGCTGCTTTTTTGTTATGGTTCAGGTTGGAAACTCCAAAGTGTTTTATGAAGCCCACCTGAATTATAAGTTTTGCATCTTGAATTTGGCTGGAATAAGCTTCACTTCAAATATGATTCAAATGACCCATCAGGGAGCTAGTATCAAACAAAGTTTATTTAAGAATATAGTTCACAAGTATGGAAAGAAAATTAGCAATAGCTTTTATCAATTACAACAAGAAACAAAACAACCACTGTAATGTATATCCCTTGATGAAGATACCTAATGTGTTCCAATCAAACCAAAACCTTGCCATTGACAAAACTCTTTAAACATGTTCAATATGGCAAAGCCTGCTGCTCACCCAATAATAAACTCCTGTCATCTGACTTGTGTGCAGTTTTTTTTCTTCCTCCTAGTAATGACATCACCTAAGGCTATGAGCATGATAAACACTGACTGTGAGAGCCACAGGGATCATGATTAAAAAAAAACAACACTTCTTAAAGGTACACTAACATCACGCCTACGCCCTTAAAAAAATGAGCCATCAACATTCAAAGGTGGTTTCATTTTTCAAACCCTTTCACTTTCATACTGCTATCATTTTACAATGAATATACACACATTTTTACAAAATAAACACATGCAAACATAACGGTAATACAGTCGATTTCGGTCCTTTTCTTCCACCATTGAACACTCCTTCTTGTTTATCACATCTGTGATGAACTGTTTCCTCTCCAAAATTCTCCTTCAGTCTTTAATCCTGCATTGATTCCAAGCTCAAACTCAGTTTATTGCTGTCTTGATAAATTTGCTCTGGTAATGTCCTCACAGAACTAGACAGGGCCAGCAGGATAGCACATTACATATGTGTAGTCTGGGTCTTTTAGAAAGCTCATTTTATCTTTGTTCCCTTTCTTGTTCATTGGTCTTAGTTTCTCCTCTGCCAAGCAATTAAACTCATTTGTTTGGTCTTCATCTGCTCCATCACTTTTTGTACACTCTTTGACAAAGACACATGGCATATTGTCTTTCTTGGTGTCAAAACCCATTTCAACCATGATTCCACAGATCACTGTGCCAGTTACACTGCTGTGAAAGCCACCGTACTTCACTCAAGCACGAGCAGTAGTAGTACAGTGTTGTTTCACTGGGCATCCACATCTCTGCATTATGTACAGAATCATTATGCTAGCAGTTCATTTTAGATGATAGCACAATTTTGGCAAACAGTCTGATCTTGTGTTGCTGTCCTTTCCTTTTATCCACATTACAATACTTCTGCTCCTCGATCTTCTTTTTGAGATCACGCATGACTGTTGATTCCTCCACATTTTCCTCTGTATTGATGAAGAGCTGTTTTTGACAGTCCTGCAATTTACGTTCAGGCAATTTGAACAATTCAGTAACATGTTCCCAAACAGTCAACTTGACTTGTACCCATTTCCACACCTGCTCAATGCAGTCCTTCAATTGTGGAATAGGATAAGAGTCTGATTTTGAACTGCATTAACTTTTCTATGGTCCACACACAATTGTTGGGTTCCGATCGGTACCATTACTATGGTTGAGCTCCACGCGCTGCAATCACTTCAATTATATTATTTTTAAGCATACTTTTGATTTCCTTGTGAACCTGTGCCAATTTCAGAGGGTTAAGTCTATAAGGATGTTTTTTAATTGGAACAGTATTTCCCACATGTACATCATGTATAACCATTCTTGCACTTCCCAACTTATTCCCACATACTTGTCCATGTGATATTAATAATACATTCAGGTCAATTCACTTTTCCTCTGCAAGGTAACTCAGTAATTTATCCCAATTTTTAATAACATCTTCATTGTTCAATTTAATTTGAAGAATGTCAAATTCAGAATCATCTGGGTTTGATTCTTCACTCTGAGTTATAAGCACAAAAATATCCTCCTTCTGCTCTCCTTCCCTATTACAATATCTTTTAAGCATATTCACATGACACATTCATGTGAATATGCCTCATGACAAAAATCAATTCACATGGACTGAATTTGGTTCACTCATTAGGTGCATCCCTAATTGCAAAGAGTAAAAAGGCAATTCCTTTATCTCAATCCTCCGAATAATCTTACCAATAAGCCCTCAACATTGTCTTTAAAGTTTAATGCCACTGCTCTAATGCTCCCTGTGACTCTGGATGATTTTGATTTAAATTGTTTTATTCCTAAAATATCCATAATCTCTTTGAATAACTTTGAGGTAAAATTTGATCCTGTGGGTAGTCCATATTTAGTAAAAAAAAGAAACAACTCCTCCTTTTATTTGGAATATTGCATAATGGAATGACCTTTGGAAACCTAGTAGGCACATCCATTACAGTCAATAGTTATCGATTCCCACTTCTTGTTTTAGGGAGGGGTCCTACACAATCAATTAAGATCCTTGTGAAAGGTTCTTCAAATGCTGGAAATGGGTATTAAGGATGCTGGTTTTATCATCGCTTGAGGTTTCCCTGTTACTTGACATATGTGATACGACTGACAAAATTTAACCACATTGTTATGCATTCCAGGCCAATAAAAATGTTTTTGATATTTTAGCTTGAGTTTTCCTTATTCCTAAATGACGTCACACTGGTATTTCATGTGCTAATTGCAATGTCTCTTTTCTATATCCTATCAGCAATACCACTTAATCAACTTCTGCTCACTTTTTATCTGCCTGAATATGTGAAGGTCTCCACTTTCTCATTAAGACATCATTCTTAACATTCTGGTATATGCTCTGATTCCTCTTCCATGTATGCTTTCTGATACAACTGTTTTATTTCTATGTGTGTCCACTGTAACTTTGCCAACTTTCCCAAACTAAAAATATCCATTTCATCCTTCACCTGTTCTTGTTCTTTTCTAACCATCTGATTGAAAATTCTTTCTGAGAATTGAACTCCCACTTTCTTATCCCACTTTTTGATTTCTTCTCTTGTCCTAACCTGTGGCTTTGTGACTTTGCTCCTATACAATCATGAAAAATCCCAGGATATGCGTCCTTCAACAACTCAGTTGTTTGATTTTCCATTGGCTTTTCAAACACAGTAGGCATCACTATGATTCAGCAATATCCTTTCCCAAGATAAACTGCATTCCTGGACAAGACAATTTCTCCATTACTCCTATTATCACTTCACCACTCTTCATTGGATTCTCCAGCCTCACTTTGTATAATGGAACAATTATTCCTCTCATCCTGAATTCCACATATTACCACCTTTTCTGACAATACAGCTTCCAAACTACATAACTCCTCATCTCTTACCATCAAAGATTGACTTGTTCCCATACCTCTTAAAATTTTAAACATCTTTAAAAGTTTGGTGCACATGAGTAAACTTTACTGATCCAAGTAGATAGTTTAAATAGATCTGGCATCATCTTTTCAATTAACTCCTGACCAGGCCATGCATTGTTTTGCATCTCTTTCACTTCAATTGGGCTTTCTTTACCACTTTAACAAACCCCACTGGCTTATTCTGTTTTACCACATAAGTCTTCCCAGTGCTTTTCTTAAATAACCAATATTGCAACTTTACATGGTCTAATTTATTACAATGGAAACACCTAAGGCTTTTCATTTGTCTTCTTGCCTCCTATATTTCCTTTCTAAACTGAGATACACTGTCTTTATTATCTCTCACAAGATTCCCTTTACCTTTAC
The DNA here is from genome assembly GCF_965287045.1 of Carcharhinus amblyrhynchos. Taxonomy (NCBI): domain Eukaryota; kingdom Metazoa; phylum Chordata; class Chondrichthyes; order Carcharhiniformes; family Carcharhinidae; genus Carcharhinus; species Carcharhinus amblyrhynchos. The sequence continues at coordinate 40,495,951 of NC_137335.1, read as the reverse complement.
CACCCAAGAATTTCTCTTTTCCTCAGTTTCTATCCCTCTCAGACTGTAATTGATGTTGAGAACAAAACGTTGATTCATGAACTAATTCATAATCATCTGCCATTTCTGCTGCTATTCTCGCAGTTCTATGCATTTATACTTCCAACATTTCAAATTTAAATTGACTTTCCAGTTTCAGAAGTTCTAATTCTCTCTCTTTTTATCTTTTTTCTCTTTCCCTTTCTTTTTGTTCTTCTAGGGCCATCCTTTTCTTGTTGTCTTCCCATGCCTGTAATTCAAGCAGTTTCATTTCTTGCTGTAATTCAAACTGGTTCAATTCTTTTTGTTTCTCCCTTTCCCTGGCTTTCTCTGCTGAAATTGCACCCCTTTCTTTGGCTATCCTTTCTTCTTATTTCCCTACCCTCTCTCTTTCCTTTATTTCGAATTCAAGCTGTTTTAATTCCTTTCCATGTTCAAGCTGTTTCATTTGTGATTGGATTCGAGCCATTTCCAAGGTTTTAACTGTGTTTCTGGCTATTTTAAATGCTGGGCTTATCTCCCCTTTCTGTTCAACGTCAGGCAATGCCAACTGCAATGTTTTTGCTAATTCCAAAAGCTTTGTTTTAGTCACCTTTTGTAAAGCACTCTGTGTGACCACCAAAAACTTTTGAGACTCTGAAAGAGCCATTATTCCACAAAGCACTCTCTATTTAAACCTGAATACAACACCTGAAAAGAAAACACCAATATGCTGACCATTCACTATCTTTGAGTTCAATAGTCCCAAATCAATCAAGAAATATAGATTTCAATGTCGCAAGGGCCGCTAGTTGTTATGGTTCAGGTTAGAAACTCCAAACTATTTTATGAAGCCTGCCTGAATCGTAAGTTTTGCATCTTGGATGTGGCTAGGAAAAGCATGATATGTTCCACTTCAGGTATGATACAAGTGACCCACGAGGGAGCTTTTATTAAACAAAGTTTATTTGAGAATATAGATAACGTGTATGGAAAGAAAATTAGCAATACGTTTTATCAACTACATATAGGAAATCAAACAACCACTACAATGTATTTTAATTTGATTTGATTTATTATTGTCACATGTATTAACACACAGTGAAAAGTATTTTTCTTGCATGCTATACAGACAAAGCATACCATTCATAGAGAAAGAAAGGAGAGAGTGCAGAATGTAGTGTTATTGTCGTAGCTAGGGTGTAGAGAAAGATCAATTCAATGTAAGGTAAGTCCATTCAAGTCTGACGGCAGCAGAGAAGAAGCTGTCCTTGAGTTAGTTGGTACATGACCTCAGACTTTTGTATCTTTTTCCCGAAGGAAGAAGGTGGAAGAGAGAATGTCCAAGGCGTGTGGGATCTGTAATTATGCTGTCTGCTTTTCTGAGGCAGTTGGAAGTGTGGACAGAGTCAAAGGATGGGAGATTGGTTTGCGTGATGGATTGGACTACATTCACGACCTTTTGTAGTTCCTTGCAGTCTTGGGCAGAGCAGGAGACTTACCAAGCTATGATAGAACCAGAAATAATGCTTTCTATGGTGCATCTGTAACAGTTGGTGAGAGTAATAGCTGACATGTCAAATTTCCTTAGTCTTCTGAGAAAGTAGAGGCGTTGGTGGGCTTTCTTAACTATAGTGTTGGCATAGGGGGACCAGGACAGGTTGTTGGTGATCTGGACATCTAGAAACTTGAAGCTCCCAATCCTTTCTACTTCATCCCCATTGATATAGACAAAGGCATGTTCTCCTTAATGCTTGCAGAAGTTGATGACAATCTCCTTTGTTTTGTTGACATTGAGGGAGAGATTATTGTTGCTGCACCAGTTCACCAGATTTCTATCTCATCCCTGTACTCTGTCTCGTCATTGTTTGAGATCCAACCCACTATGGTGGTGCCTTCAGCAAATTTGAAAATCGAGTTGGAGGAAATTTGGCCGCACAGTCGTAGATGTATAAGTAGTATAGCAGCGGGCTGAGAATACAGCCTTGTGGGGCATCTGTGTTAAGCATGATCGTGGAGGAGATGCTGTCGTCTATCCTTAGTGATTGTGGTCTGAGTTAGGAAGTTCAGGATCCTGACGCAGAGGGAGGTGCCGAGGCCCAGGCCATGAAGTTTGGAGATGAGTTTTGTTGGAATAATAGTGTTGAAGGCTGAGCTATAGTCGATAAATAGGAGTCTGACATAGGTGTCTTTATTATCCAGGTGTTCCAGGATTGAGTGCAGGGCCAGGGAAATGGCATCTGCTGTGGACCTTTGGTGACGGTATAACCCTTAACAAAGATACTTAATGTGTTCCAATCAAACCAAAACCTTTGCCATAGACAAAACCCTTTAAACAGGTTCAATGCAGCAAAGTCTATGGTTCACCTGATAATGGAAATTGAGTCCTTTGGTTGGAGAAGTGAAAACTCTCAGCCTTAATTCACTCAGAACAGGTTAAAGACAAGACAGCCTCCCAAAACACCAGACAGACTCTGGTCCAACCCCCAACAACAGCAGATTTTTATCCTTCAGGAAAGCAACAGAATTTTCAAAAAAGCAACAGGGAGAGAGAGATTTCTCTTTCAGCTTGATGCTCCTAACCTGCAACTCCCAAAACTGAAACCAAAAATGAACTCCTGTTACCTGAACTGCCCACAGCATTTTTCTTCCTCCCTTTCTGATGCCCTGGAAACAAGGACCAAGAGATTCACATCTCTCCAATGCCTCCAGCTCCTGCATGTGCAGTCCTATGGGGCTCCCCCCACTCCCAATGCCCACTCCCCATGCCCAGGTCCAGATACAATGATAAACACAAGCCCCTCCTGTGGTCCCATGCATAGGGGAAGACAGCCCCAGCTATAAATCTGAGTGGACGAGGGCTCATTCCAGGAAGTGCCCCATTTTGGAGAAGGGAGGGGAATTGATATCAGTGAGTGCACGAGCACTGCAGGTAATGTTCCTCAACTGGCTGCTCCCAGGTAAAAATGGCCAGTGGGTCAGGGGATGGTAATGAGCCATTAGTGCTGAATAAATCTCACTCTGTCTATTCCCTTGCAGGTTGATTTCTGATATAGCAATGGAGCCAGTGAAGCTTGCTGTTATTCTTATTTCAGCAATGGAGGAGGAAAGACTTCAGCACTAATGCGTGGCTGCGCTGATGCTGGAGTGATAGGCAGCCTGAGGATCAGGGGAGGGCACTGAGATGACACCATTGTATGGAGGGAATGGAGGAGATACTGTCGCCAGAATTCTACCATTCCCCCCCGCAAGGGGGGAATTGGGCAAGGGACGGACAATGGGACGATCTGTTGACCTTGGGTAGGATTTTATGGTTTTGGGATGTAAAATCCTGCCCAGCTAGTCTGAATGTAATCCTACAGTGAGCTGTGCTATTGCATTCACAGGATCACAGAATCACAGAATACTACAGGAGAGGCCCTTTGGCCCATCGAGTCAGCATCTGCCCTGACCTGCCCACCTAATCCCACTTGCCAGCACTTGGCCCATAGCCTTGAATATTGTGATATGCCAAGTACTTATCCAGGTACTTTTTGAAGGATGTGAAGCATCCTGCCTCTACCATCCTCCTAGACAGTGCATTCCTGCCTCTACCATCCTCCTGGATAGTGCATTCCAGACCATCACCATCCTCTGGGTAAAAAAGCTTTTCCTCAAATCCCCCTAAACCTCCCATGCATCCAGCAATCAGTACAGATTGGGCAGCCTAAACCTGGTGAACAAAAGTGAGTTTTAACACCGTGAGAGATAGGATATAAACAAATGTCTGTGCTCAACACATCTATTAGCCTAACATTACCCATACCCACACAGTGCAATGGCAACTTCTTAACATTCTTAACTCTCCCACTGCATCTAGGTGTCTCCCCAGGATCCATACCTGAGGTTGAAATGGCCTGCTGTCTGCCACACTCTGCTGCCTGAGTTTTATCCTTGACGGGTGTCCTCTGGAAGGCCAGGACCTGGATGCCCCTGGCTACCTGTGGGTGGCACAGGTATTGTTGTGCCACCATGTTCTGTCAGCTGCGCTGGAAGTGCCTCGGTCTCTGGAAGGGACGAGTCACTTCCTGGGTCTCCTGGGTGGGAGGCCCCAGGCGATGCACCAGCAAATCCTCCTCCCTTTGGGTGCTCATGGGCCCCTGGGTCCCTCCATGGGGTAAAGGGACAACTGGAGTGAGAGCCAGAAGCCCACCTGTGTCTGTGCCATGCAGCTGACGCCCTCATCAATACAGCTCATATCTTAATTTTTCTCTTAATTTATTTATTATAAGTAAGGCTTACATTAACACTGCAATGAAGTTACTGTGAAATTCCCCCTAGTTGCCACACTCTTTGGGTCAGTGCACCTGATCAGCACTTCTTTCAGAATTCACCCCAGAGCTGGTGAATCAGTGCCCACAGGCATGACAGTTTTCACGTGGGAATCTATTCTTTGTCTATCAATTCTGGTTTCAATCCCGCTGACAGGATTCACACCGAAAATAACACTTCGGTTGATTTGGGGAAAATTCCACCTAAAACTCAGTTTCCACTGCCTTTTGTGAAAGAGAGTTCTAGGTGGGCTCCGGTCCCACCAATAATGCACCCCCACCCATGGAGTACCGTGGGGGGAAATCCCACCATTAGCCAACAGCATGCCACCTTCCACCGCTGGGAAAGACACGGCTGGGAGGCTGGAGAATTTCACTGAATGATCTTCAGAGAAAGAAATTCTCCTCATCTCTATCCTTCACCTTCAGAGTTTGTAAAAAACAATATGGCCAGGACATCAGTGGAGTGGCAATCACAGCTGGATTACTAGTTTGCTCCTAGTTACAATTTTTTATTCATTCATAGGGTGTGGGTGTCATTGGCGAGGTCAGCATTTATTACCCACTTATTGCCCACCCCCCCATCAGTGGAGAAATAGTCGGGGGTGGGCAGTGGGGGGTTGGGTTGTAAGTCTGCGGGAGGTCAGTGGGGTGGAGGCTGGCCATTGCGGGGGTTGGATGGTCAGTGGGGGGGTTGCGGGTGGTCATGGGGAGGGGTCAGCTGGTCAGTGGGGGCGGTGTGGGTGGTCATGGGGAAGGGTTAGGTGGTCAGTGGGGGGAACTGGTGGTCAGTGCAGGAGAGAGCAGAGGGTGATCAGTAGATAGGTGCGTGGTTGGTCAGTGGGTGTGGGGTTTTCGGTGGGTGGGGTGTGTTTTGAAAGTCTCATTATTTATTACTCACATATGAGCTTAAATAATCACTGCAATGAAGTTACCATGAAAATCCCCGAGTCGCCACAGTCCGATGCCTGCTCGAGTACACTGAGGGATAATTTAACATGACCAATGCAGCTAACCAGCACATCTTTCATACTGTGGGAAGAAACTGGATCACCCAGAGGAAACCCATGCAGACAGGGGGAGAACGTGCAGACTCTCAGAGACAGTGACCCAAGCCAGAGAATTGAACCCAGGTCCCTGGTGCTGTGAGGCAGCAGTGCTAAACACTGTACCACTGTGGTTAACACAGTGGGTGGTGTGGGTGACCACTGGGGCGGATGGGTTTTCAGTGGGTGGGTTGAGTGGTCAGTGCAGGTGGGTTGGACAGTCAGTGCAGATGGGTTGGGTGGTCAGTGGGGCATGGTCAGTTGATTAGAAATGAAGGGCATGATAGCATGGGAGGGTGTTGTCTAATCAGCAGATGATCAGTGAGAGTCGATCTGTCCTGTTCTTCATCTAACTCACCTATCTGCCCTGTATCTGTGAATTGCCTCCCCATTCTTCACTGCGCTGTTTTCCTTATACATCACTTGGCCGAACTTCTATGCTCTTGTACATTCCAGTTTACACCGCCTAATCGCTTGCGCATCACCTCTGCGTCCCTCCTTTCCTCAGTTGCGCCACTGACCGAAGATCCTGGCTTTCAGTTCCTGCTCTTTAGAATTGTCTCCCTAAATCTCTCTCCCTCTGACCATCTACAAAAGCTACTTCATAGTATATCTATTCTACCTTGACTTTGGTAACCTCCACAATTCTTCTTAAAATTCCTCCTTGCTCTCTAACATTCTCTGCCTGCCTTAACATGAAACATTTTGATATTTCTCTGTTAAAGCTCTACACAAATGGGATCTATTTTTGTCACTCTAACTAGATATGGCATTCAGCCTCTTGTCCATTGTTGCAGGCTACATTCATTTCTTCAATAGTTCTGTTTTGTCGACAGTTTTATTTACAGTCTCAAGAAATCTTTTCTGTTGCATGCATGTATTGCCATATCCTTTGGCTATTTTTGAATCAGATAATCACTTAGCAAGACATTTATTCTTTGAGTGCTGTTCAGTTGAGTCTCTACTGGGGAGGTATTTTATTTGGGAGCTAAATAATGGGCTGGATTTTACACTGTACAGCTGGTAGGTTTGTAGCTGGGGGGCACATTAAAATCTGGTGTGTAGTCTAAAACTCCTGCCCCTATTCTTATCACAATTTTACCAGTGGCAGAGGTGTCAATGGGTAGCCAATCCACCAGTGGGCCAATTGAGGCCATAAATGGGCAGCACAGTGGTACAAGGGCAGCACAGTGGCACAATGGTTGGCCTCACAGCGCCAGGGACCCAAGTTTGGTTCCCAGCTTGGGTCACTGTCTGGATGGAGTCTGCGGGTTCTCCTCGTATCTCTGGGTTACCTCCCATGGTCTGAAAGATGTGCTGTTTAGGTGCATAGGCCTAGCTAAATAATTCTCCTTCAGTGTACCCGAACAGGCGCTGGAATGTGGCAATAGGGGATTTTCACAGTAATATCACTGCAGTGTTAACGTAAGTCTACTTGTAACACTAATAAATAAACTTAAAAACTTACAGCTTAATTGATGCCCACTTAAAGGTCCCAGCCCACTGTCATCTGAATTAAACCAGTGGAGGAGTAGATTTCCCTAGGCAGGTGGTGGGCATTGGTATCTTTCCTTTACTGACCCCTAAGTGCATTGGAGGGCCACTCCAATATGTAACCCTGCCCCTGCCATGCTACTTCTACCCTGGCCCTCCCCGACTTCACCAATACGCCTCACCAATCCCCAAACACTTGCAAAATTCCAATCCATCCCTCCTCAAGCCTGGGGTTCAATTCTGTCAACGGTAACTGTACACAGAACTACTACTGGTACCTGAGAGATGCTGGTTTCTGATTGGAGAGGTAGCAGAGAGCAGGCACTATGAATTCAGCCCAATGTTTATTTGGGAACAATTTCAACCATGGATTTGTAACACCGAGTGAGGGTCTTACAATTGGGAAGTAGAGCCAATCTGCGAGAGCGAAGACCTTAATTTTCCTCGTCAGGCCCAGAGAACCACTGCTGGACTTGCAGTCAAAGTAACTAAGATACATTTTAAAAAATGATCTTTTAAGGCCTCCTCAGGCCCAATCTGCATCCTGGTCTATTGAAATACTCCTTTTAAATTTCCACTCAAACAATCGTGTTAAAATTTTAATATCAGTAAAAAGGATATATAATGGACGGGTGTCCTTACCTCCTGCTTAGTTGACCAGGTTAAAATTGTGATGCTTGAACTCCAAGGCAGGTAAGTAACCTGACTGATTTTATCTACCCTGTGGGCAGTTTCTGGTTTCTGCACACTAAGATCGCTCCCTATCTAGTCTGTGCTATGTTGTCCATGCTACTACAGCACAAACATCATTTTCACACAACAACCTGCTATTTCTTTACCATAGTTACCATCCATCTCTGTTGCTTTCACAGGTGTCAAAGGTCACCGAGGCAAGTGCTACAATTGCTTTTTCCAGTTATTCCGATTTACAAATTTGAAAGTTGACTTAAGATCCCTGCTGATGTTTATTAAAATTCTTCAATATTTTAACAAGCAACAGCACGTTTCTCATCACACCGTAAGCTGTTCCATAACTGGATCTTTGTGAATGTAATGTCAGTGGAAAGAGATTTTCATCTTCTATTTGTTTAATTTCTAAAAAATAATTACTGACACAACATAGATGTGAACATGTTGCCCCTCCACCTAGCTAGTTTGCAAGTTAAGGTTCTGTTTCACGATTTGTTAATACATATTTTAGGACCTATGACCCTGAATCTCTGATTCAGATTTGAACAAATTAACAATATACTGTCTGCTGCATTATTACCTCCAGTGAACACGATAAATGGAATTTTCAGCCTTCCAGTATTTTGAATGGGGCATATTTATCTCATACCCTCTAATATGACATTCTGATAATGCATAATGTAGATGAATTTCAAAAATGAAAACGGTTTGTGGCTGGCAGCATGTATTTAATCTAAGAGGCCATCTGTAAGAGAAGCAGAAATAATCCATCCTCATTGTAGTTTGAACACAAAGCAAAAATATAACCGCAAACTCGCAAAGGTTGAACTACTTATATTACAAGAGGAAAACATGTAACGAGTAATGAATTCGAACACAGCTACAGTATTTATCCAGATTTCTTGTGGTAGATATTCTGGTCAGATTACTATGCTTTAAATGCAAAACATGTCCAGAGCCTTGGCTACTTTAGAACTGTCATATTTACTCACATCTACAAGTAGAGAATGAAGGCCACAGACGGCTGCTTTCTACTGAGCCATAATCTCAAAATGCCTGTAATCCTGGTATGAAAACCTGATAAAGATGGAAGCTGGGAGAGGCAGCTGCTTAGGGAAGAGACGGAGATGTAAGTAACTGAAAATCTGGCTGTTCAGCTGTAATGAATTCATAAGGTGCTAATTCATCAAGCCCCTATTGCAGAAATACCCTCTGACAGAAAGAAAAATTGTAGGCAATTTGGAATGGCCTTCTTGAATGGTCAGTGAGAGATAATTCTGTGAGAGCAGCAAAGGAGCAGATGATAAATTTATTGGTGTTGAGGTCACAGGTCCTGCCTGGGAAAAAAAAAAGATGACCAGGCTTCATTTATCGTTGCTGGCTCCTGAATAATAGGATAGATCTCTCTCAGGACCAGCTTACTCATTTGCACTTACAAAAATAAAAGCAGGTTTAAACCCCAATAAATGTGAATAAATGCCAAATGACTTTCTGGATATGGTCGGCATTCATTTGCAAATCAGAAATAATGATATTGGGATTCAATAAATTCAGCTGTAATGAGCTAAGTTTCTTTTGTGTTTTCCAAAGCTCGACTGAGGCTTTGAGTGAACCCAGTTACAAAGCCGTGTAATCGTCTACAGTCTGAACACTGAAAATACAGTGTCTGATAAAAGGAACTGGAAACCCTAATTGGAACAAAATATAAAAAAAAACAAAGGCAAAGATTATTCAAAACATTACCATTGATTTTTTTCCCCTCTCTGTTTCTCAGGGAGGCAAAAAGCAGTTTCTTGGGATTTTAGCCGCAGACATGACCCGATGATCTGGCGATATTGGTCAATACATTATGTACAAATTATGCAGTATCCTTCTTGAAAATGGACATTAATTTGATTATAATTCCTGAAGATATTTGGGCACAGGTTGACAGCAGCTGAGAAATATATGCTTCCTGTGATCGATATGAGGACTACAACTAAAGGCAGATTTAGTTATTTTTTGCATTCAGTCACCATTAAAGCCAAAATGCTCCCTGATCAATGACAGATATTACACAATAATTTATAAAGCAAATGTGAAGAATCTTGTTCTATTTGAATGCATTTTGCTAAATTATAATTTTTTTTTGTGAGAAGGAAATGAGGTATAGTTTGGAGATGTGAAGCTATTTCTTTCCTACGTAACACATATTTTTATAAAAACATTGTCGGAGGAAAACAGTGAAGTGCATTCATATTACACCCCAACCTTGGGGAAATTGGACGCAAGGGAGGGACAGGATTTTCCAGCCCTTTCCACCAGAGAGATCTTCCGGTCCCACCGAAGTTGATCTCTGCAGATCCCCAGATGCGGGATGGGTTTGCCACGCAAAATGCCATAGACTTCGGTAGGATCTTCCAATGCTGCCGATGGCCAACCTCCACCATGGGAACACTTGCAGCGGTGGTGCTGGAAAATTCCGGCCAAGCTGAAGGAAAACAGTGGGAAAGAATATTGAAGTTAGCCCATCTTCAGTGGAGTGTTTTCTGATTGGTCACTTACAACTATTATGATTGAAATAAAGTTCATTGCTTCGGTCTGAGCTATTTACAACTTCTAAAAATAAATTGGGCTAAATTAGGGAACAAAAGGCAATTGCCGAAATCTTGCTGCCATTTATGACAGCGGGATTTTACAGTCCCACCGACATCGCACCCCTGCCGTGGGTTTCTTGGTGGCAAAGGGTGCGTTCAATGGGAAACCCCATTGACGATGGTGGGGACCATGAGATCTTGCCAACAATGAGTGGCGCCCTGCCTCTCACCACCCTGCAGAGGGGAGGAAAATCCCACCCATTGTATCCAAATTTGCTGATGAATCAAAGCTACATAAGAAAGTAAGCTGTGAGTGAGTTCTACAACTCAGCTGCAAAGGGATACATGTAGTGTAGAGTGGGCAAGAACATATCAGATTGAATATGAAGAACATGGTAGTGTAGTACTAATGTCACTAGTGTAGTGATCCCGAGGCTCAAAATAAATCCCTGTGGACATGGGTTCAAATCCTACCGAGGAAGCTGGTGAAATTTAAATTTAATTAGTCTCAGTGATGACGACCATAATAACCATCACTAATTCATAGAATCGTAGAAACGTTACAGCGCAGAAGAAGGCCATTTGTCCATTGAGCCTACACCCGATAACAATTCCACCCAGGCCCTATCCCCGTAACTTCATGTATTTAAGCTGCTAATCCTCCGGATACTAAGTGGCAATTTAGCACGGCTAATCAACATAACCTGCACATCTTTGGAGTATGGAAGGAAACTGGAACACCTGAGGAAAGCCCACACAGACACGGGGAGAATGTGCAGCCTCCACACAGACAGTGATCCGAGGCCGCAATTGAACCCAGGTCCCTGGCACTGAGACAGCAGTGCTAATCAAAAATCTATTAGATTCATTCATGTTCTTTAGGGAAGGGAATCTGCTGTCCTCACCCAGTCTGGCCTACATGTGACTCCAGACACACAGCAATGTGACTGACCTCTGAAATGGCCCATAAGCCACTCAGTTCACATGCAATTAAGGACGGGCAATGCTGGCCTTGCCAGCGATGCCCACATTCCTTGAAAGAATTTTTAAAAAGGTGGAGAAATGTGAAGTTATCCACTTTAGTAGGAAATGTAGAAAGAACAATTTTCTTTAAAAGCTGAGATACCAGGAAATGTTAGTACTCAAAGGGATATGGATATCTTTGTACATAAATCACAGATAATTAATTTACAAGTACAGCAAGCAATTAGAAGGGCAAATAGTATGTTACCTTTACTTAAAAAGGGATTGGGAGTAAAGATGTTGGACCATAAATGTAGAGAACATTAGTGCAATCACACCTGGAGTGCTGGTTCCAGTTTCAATCTCCTTATATAAGGTGGTATGGACGATATTTATTCTACATCGAGTACAACGAGGGTTCACTAGACTGGTTCTTGAGATGAGGCAATTGTCCTATGAAGAAAGAATGAATAGACTCAACCTATATTCCTTAGCATTAGAAGAATGAGAGGTGAACTCACTGAAACATGAATTCTTCAGAGTTTGTCAGGTAAATGTGGGGAGGAAGCTTTCGCTGGCCGAGATGTGTGGAACTGGACACTACAGTCGGAGGAGAACGGTTCCACTATTTAGAACTGAGATCGGGAGAGGTTTCTTGTCCTAAGGGCTTGTGAGCCTGTGGAATTTTCTACTCAAGGAGTCTTTGCGTGTTCAGTCATCCAGTAAATTCAAGATCGAAATTAATGGATTTTCAGATACAAAGAGAATCAAAGGGATAGAGTGAAAAGATGTGAAAGTAATGTTGAGGAAGAAGATCAGCCACAATGTTAATAAGTAGCAGAACATCCTGGAGGACCAAATGGCCTTTCTTCCTCTTAATTTTGAGATTAGAGTGGGGAGCAAATGGCATTGCCTTCAGAGACAGGAAGACTGCAATGATGGGCAGAATTTTACAACCCTCTCTCAGTGGGTTCACAGGTGTCAACGTCCAATGTGGTCTACCCACCACCCTCCTGGCCACCCTGAGCAGTCCACAATTATGAGTTTACCCAGTCTCACCCCAGCTGAGGCCCTGAGCAGCCATTTATTGAAGACTGAGGACCCTTCCTCAGCCCAGCTCTGTCCAATGCTGCCACCAGGATGACAGAGCTGTGGGCCAACCCAATGATCTGGTAGCTCTCCGAGGTGGGACTTTTATCTGAGTGAGGGGCCGAAGTCCTGTCTCTTCCTTGGAGGGCTAAATGACTGCAGGGCTGCAGTGATTGGCAGGGATGTGCTACGCACTGACTCTTCAAGTGACAGGGTAAGAACTTCCAAAAAATTCACATCAAAATAACATTTGTTTCAACAGCAAAAATGTATATTTATATAGCACCTTTAATACAGCACAACATTTCAAGGTGCTGTGGCACGGTAGTTAACACCTCTACCTCACAGCGCCAGGGACCAAATTTCGATTCTCAGCTTGGGTTATTGCCTGTGCGGAGTCTGCACTTTCTCCCCATGTCTGCGTGGGAGAAAGTGCTCCGATTTCCTCCCAGTCTGAAATATGTGATGGTTAGGTGCATTGGCCATGTTAAGTTCTCCCTCAGTGTACCCGAGTAGGCGCTGGAGTGTGGCAACTAAGGGATTTTCACAGTAACTTCATTGCAGTGTTAATGTCAGCCTACTTGTGACATTAATAAGTAAACTTAGAGAATTTTCAGTAAATACCAAGTCTCAGTGGGTGGATGTTACAGCAGATTTTCTAAAGTTTGGTTAAGCAGGAAATCTTAAGGAATATGTTTAAGGAGGAAAAGGAGATGGAGAGGCAAAGATTATTAGAGAGGAAATTCCAGAGCTTAGGGCTGAGGTAGTTGAATGCACGGCCACCTTTGGTGGAGGAATTAAAATTAGGCAATCTTCGGAATCCAGAGTGAGAAAAGCTCAGCTGGAGAGCAAGAGCTGGACCATGGAACAATTTGAAAACTTTTAAAATTGAGATGTTGCTTAACCAGGAATCAATTTAAGGCTGGGTAATGTGTGAATGGGACCTTGGGCATGAACAGAGTTTTAGATGACCTGAGGTTAACAGAAGGTTGAATATGGGAGAACAGCAAAGGGGTGTGCTAGGATATCAAATCTAGGGGTAACAATGTCTTAATGAGAGCTTTGCAGCAGAAGCTTTTAAAGTTTATATCCTAGTGTCACAAGTAGGCTTGTGACACTTATATACAACCAGTAGAATGGTCTGCACATGCGCAATGGTGCCCTCTGCTGCTGCAGCAACCTCGCCGGTGAGTGAAGCTCCGTCCCCTCCCTTTAGCGGCTAGAAACGGTCTAGTCCATTTTTTCCTTCTCTAAGATATGCAATTTGGACTCGCCCAAAAGACAAAGCTGTAGCTCTGCCATTTTCACGTCAGTCAGGCATTCAGCTGTGTTCTCATAAAATCACCACGTAATAGTCTAAGAAAGCACTCACTCATACACACTTGCTACTGAAGAAATTTCCATTCCTGAAACCCAAAGATTTTAAATCCTCAAAAAATGGGGAGCACCGTACCCAGGTTTCGGCTCTAATCCTGTCGTTGTTGAAGCCTCAGGGCTCAGTAATAAATGTACATGTCAGGCAATGTGGCCTTTTTAACTAGATTTGACACGTTATCCCACCCCCTCTACCACACATGCCCCTTCCCCCCTCACCAATTCAACAATCCCACCCCACACTCACTAATACTCTGGGAAACCTAGAAGTGACATTCTAATACCGTGGCTGGTTTCAAAAGCCAATTTGAAGTCCCACTTCAATGACAAACAAGTTCCTGACCTGATATCGGCTTCCTTGCTGCTGGTGGGTCTGTTTATATCAAATCCTGCCCAATGATACACTTCCCAATATTTAATTTGAGGAAATTCCTGATTATCCAGAATTGACTGGGAAAGCAGTGTGATAAATTAGAGGTCAATCAAGGAGGCGGGGACGGTGGGGGTGAGGGCTGACGCTGTGGTTTTGCAACAAGTCAGTGAAAATCAGGAGGGGCCAAGGATAGATCCTTGGGGTCACCAAAGGTAATGGTGTGGAAGGAGAAACCATTGTAATTACATTCAGGCTATAATTAGATAGATAAGAATTGAACTCCACACACTTTGATGACAGCAGTGAAGCAATACAAATCATAAATGTATCTATTATATCTAACATGGATGGCAATTGTACTTTGCTGTATGAAGCATGTAAACAACACAACATACAAAGTATTAATAACTTATTTGACTCAAATGGAACAAACCTAAATCTCTGATTTCCATCATAGCCAATGAAACACAGAGCAGTAGCGTTATGTAAGCTATGTAAAGTTCCTGTTTATTTAGCTGGTTAAGGGTTAAAGAGCCAACGAGCTCCCTGTTGATGAAGTTAGATCAGCTGTTTCAGCCCAGTCTCCCATATCAAAGCAGAATTGTAATGAGTCCAAGATTTTGCTTCAACTTATTCTTTAACTGCTGATTTTGGTTTTGCACCATTCACTGCGTGCCAAATGTGACATTCACCATAGAATGCAGCTACACGTCAATGAAACCTAAGTACAGATTGTCTGTACAGATTGTGGCATACAGCCTAGGCAGCATGGTGGCACAGTGGTTAGCATTGCTGCCTCATAACGCAAGGGACCCAGATTCAATTCTGGCCTGTGCAGAGTTTTAGGTTCTCCCCATGGGTTTCCTCCAGATGTTCCAATTTCCTCCTACAGACCAAAGATATGCAGGTTGGGTTGATTGACCATGTTAAATTTCCCCTTAGTGTTAAGATGATTAGCAGGGTAAATAAGTGGGGGATAGAGCATGGATGAGATTGTTTCTCGGTGTAGGCTCAATGGGCTAAATGACCTTCTTCTGTACGGTAGGGATTTCTATGGTCTTTTATTTTTATCCTATATAGTTAATTGATCAAATACAACAGAGCTACTCAGAATTTTTGACAAGTTTTTCAATGTACATGAATCACAGATATTTAGTTGATGAAAATATCAGAAAGAAGACATCAATTATGGCTAACTTTGCACAACTGATCCAGGGTTTCATCACTGTCTGAACAAGCCTGAGATCTTTTTGGGCAAAGCTCAGTTTTTGTTCAAAGCCAATAACAGCCTTTGGCTTATTCCTTAGCCTCAGAAAAAACCAGAAATACTGCAAATTATCATCTCGTGGGTTTTGATTTTTGAATTTAGTTCATTTGAAATAGTGGTAAAAATAATGAATTACTGTGGCCATCATTGCAATTAATCATTTTGCTGCATTTCTTTCTGTATAGTGTCATGGCATTGCAGAATACAATTCCAAAATAACAAACTCCTTTAGTGCTTGGAGCATTTTGGAGCCTTAATTTTTCATATGAAATGTGCTAGCAGATCACCCAGTTTACATTCTCTCAACGTATTTATATGGGCTTTCTTACAGAAAATTGCTTTAATAAAATTCATAGAGAATGATTGTCGACATTTTATTTCAATAAAGTAGCAATTCTATTTTTCTATTTAATGGATTAGCACATTTCTATCAACAACGTCTGATTAATGGTCCTTAAAAAAGGCAGACCAGATCTCAACTTGGATTCACTCTGCAGAAAATAAAATATCTAGCAATAAGTTTGTTGACTAACTCAATAATAAATATGGTTAGAAACCCTAAATAGCTCCTTACTGAAGCTTTGCTAATGACGGACAGGCCTGTAACAGGTTGGTACCACAGTGGATACAAAATATACAAACTGGTAACACAAATAGAAATAAATAAATAGATTCTGATCGCCATTACAGAGGCATGGCTACAGGATGACATAGATTGACACATGAGTGTTGAGGAGGACATGACATTTCAGACGGACAAACAGTTAGGGAAAGGTGGAAGGGTGGCTCTGTTATTACGGATGGTATTAGTGCATTAGAAAGGGATAATCTATGTTCAAGGAAAGCAAGATGTAGAAGTGTTTTGGGTTGAGATGAGGAATAATAAAGACACTTGTGGGAGTGGTGTACAAGTCCCTTAATTATTACTACATGGTCAGGCAGAATATAAAATAAGAGATAATGGGAGCTTGTCAGAAAGGTACAGCAATAATCATGGGGAATTTTAATTTGCATACAGGCTTGAAAAATCAAATGGGCAAAAATAGCATAGATGATAAGCTTGTCGAATAACTTCAGGATAGTTTCTTAGAACAGCTGCACGGTAGCACAGTGGCTAGCACTGCTGCTTCACAGCTCCAGGGATTTGGGTTCGATTCCTGGCTTGAACCATTGTCTGTGCGGAGTTTGCACATTCTTCCTGTGTCTGCGTGGGTTTCCTCTGGGTGCTCCAGCTTCCTCCCACAGTCCAAAGATGTGTGGGTTAGGTAATTGGCCATGCTAAATTGCCCCTTAGTATCCAGGATGCATAGGTTAGAGAGATTAGCAGGTAATATATGAGGATAGGCCTGGGTGGGATTGTGGTTGGTGTAGACTCGATGGGCTGAATGGCCTCTTTCTGCACTGTAGGATTTCTATGATTCTAACAGTACATTCTGGCACCAGTCAGAAAGCAGGCTATACTAGACCTAGTATTGTGCAAAGAGATAGGACCAATTGATAACCTCCCAGAGGAGGCACCCCTAGGAAACAGAGATCATAATATGATTGAATTTTCCATTCAGTGTGAGGGAGAGAAGAGTGAGCCCAAGATTAGAATTTTAAACTTATATAAGGGCAATTATGAGGGCATCAAAGCAGAGCTAGCTAAAATAAACGGGCAAATGAGGTTAAGGGATAGGTCAAAAATATGCAGACATTTAAAGGGATATTTCAGAAAACACAGAATAGGTACATTCCAACAAGAAATAAAAAAATTCAACAGGAGGACCCATCATCGTGATTAACTACAAAGTTACAGATAGTGTTAAACGTAAGAAAAAGGATAAAATTGAGCAAAGACAGGTGGATTGGACAGACAATAAAGAACAGCAAATAATGACAAAAAGATTAATAAGGGGGAAAATTAGAGAATGAGGGAAGGCTAGCTAGTAATATAAAGATGGATAGTGAGAGCTTTTATAGAAATTGAAATGAGGGAAGAATGAGCATTGGTCCCATAGAAAGTGAGTCTGGGGAATTAATAATGGAAAATAAGGAATTGGCAGGTATATTGAACAGGTATTTTTATAAAAGAATTCCGTAACATCCCAAAAATAGCTGTAAATCAGGAAGTGGAAGGGAGGGAGGAACTCAGGAAAATTAAAATAACCAGGGAACTGATATTAAACAAATTCAGGAGCTGGGACTGACAGATCCCCAGGTCCTGATGTATTTCTTCTTTAGGTCTTAAAACAAGTGGCTACAGAGAGAGTTGAGACATTGGTTTTAATTTTCCAATGTTCCCTAGTCTTGGCGAAGGTTCCATTAGATAGGGAAACAGCAAATGTAACTCTTTTGTTCAAAAAGGTGGGGAGTGGAGACAGAAAGCAGGGAATCACAGGCCAATTAGATTAACATCTGTTATAGGAATAATGTTACAACCTATTATTAAAGGGAGCACTTAGATAAATACAAGACAATCAGGCAGAATCAACATTGTTTTATATATGGGAAATCATGTTTAATACATTTATTGGCATTCTTTAAAGGAGTCACATGGGCTGTGAAAAAAGAGGAGCTGGTCAGTGGATATATTTCATTTAGATTTCCAGATGGCATTCGGTAAGGTGCCACATCAAAGGCTTTTGCAGAAAATAAAGGCTCAATGTGTAAGGGGTAACATATAGGCGTGGATCAAAGATTGGCTGGCTACAGAGGGAAAAGAAGATAGCCATAAATGGGCCCTTTTCTGGGTGTGACTGGTGATGTGCCACAGGAATCAATGTTTTGCAATTTATATAAATGATTTGGACGAAGGGACCAAAGGTATGATTGCTAAACACAAAAGATAGGTAGGAAAATAAATTCTGAAATATGTTTAAGGAAGCCACGAAGGGACATGGAAAGGTTATGTGACTGGCCAGAAATCTGGCAAATGGACTATAACATGGAAAAGCATAAAATTGTCCATTTTGGCTGGAAGAATAAAAAAGAAGCGTGTTAACTAAATGGTAAGAAATTGTAAAAGACTGAGATTCTGAGGGATCTGGGTGTCCTAGTGCATGAATCACAAAAGGCTGGTTTATAGGTACAGCAAGTAATTAAGAAAGCTAATAGAATGTTATCATTTATTGTGAGGGGAATTGATTATAGAAGTAGGGAGGTTATGCTTCAGTTGTACATGGCATTGGTGAGACCACATCTGGAGTATTGCGTACACTTTTGGTCTCCTTATTTAAGGAAAGATGTAAATGCATTGGAAGCAGTTCAGGAAATGTTTCCTAGACTAATACCAGGAATGTGTTGGCTGTCTTATAAAGAAACATTGGACAGGCTAGGACTGTATCCACTAGTGTTTAGAAGAACAAGAGGTGACTTGATTGAAACCTTTAAGATCCTGAGGGGTTCTTTAAGGGATAGATATGGAGATGATGGTGGGAGGATCTGGAACCAGGGATTATTGTTTAAAAATAAGTGGTCATTTGTTTAAAACAAAGATGAAATGAGAACATTTTTCTCCCAGACAATTGTGTGTCTTTGGATCAGTCTTTGAATATTTTTAAGGCAGAATGAGGTAGTTTCTAGATAACCAAGAGGGTGAAAGGTTATTGGGGTAGGTGGAAGGTTACATACAGATCAGCCATGATCTTATTGAATAGCAGAGCAAGCTGAAGGGACCAAGTGGCCTACTCCTGCTCCTAATTCGTATATTTGTGTACCCCATGTCGTATCTAAGGGCTGGCTCTGTTTTGCTATGATCTTTGACTGTATACATGGTTGATTACTAACAACAATTATTTCAGTCGCAAACTTTTTTTCTCTTACACAAACAAAGCAAATGATGCTGACTGTGTTCTGCAAATGCTGATTGAGTTCTCGCTCCTTGCCCAGCTGCTATTCTCCCTCTGTGAAATCTGTATGTTGGTTGGCTCTCTGGTGAGCAACACAGGTGAATCCAATCCAGTCCTCACCTGACACTTGTACAATGAGGACACAGATGTCATGAGCAGCTGGAAGTTAACTCCTGATTCCAGCAGTGCCAAGGCCAACTGGAGCACTTCTACTGGCTGAAATCTGCTATTGTCAACTAAAACAGGATAAAAACTTGTTCTGTGTGGTTCAGTTGGCATGTGTGTTCAGAGAAACAGATTATTTTATTCTGAATAACTAGACTATGTTAGAACAATTCATCTCCTTTCCTCTAATTAAATGGTTCAATCATGTATTGTTAATAATGAATAATCTCATATTGAGCTTATTTGCAAGTTCTAAAAATGGGTCAATACCTGGAACATTCATTTATCTTACCTTATCCTGTGTCTTTCTATCATTTTCTGTTTTTATTTCAGGTTTCTAGTATTTACATTTTTTTTCAGCAAGGCAGCTGCAGAAACCCTGCTTCTGTTTACGTTCTGATTTTGTTAGTTTTCTTATCCCATTTCACAAAGATATTTGTTAGGGAACAAGGTACATGAGGAAGTAAGACCAGACCCCAACTTTTTTTTATTTTGACAATAGTGTGAGGATAAGATGTTTTACTCCAGGTGTGATCCAATTGACACATTAGGATTTTTTTAATCAAAGAAATTTTATTTTTAACAATACAGTTTAAATATAACAAATCAATTAGCTTAATTTTTACCAATATAAATGCTTAAACATGACAATATACAATTCTTAACTGCTAATCTATCTCTATTAGTTCCAATTTAAG
The DNA here is from genome assembly GCF_965287045.1 of Carcharhinus amblyrhynchos. Classification (NCBI taxonomy): domain Eukaryota; kingdom Metazoa; phylum Chordata; class Chondrichthyes; order Carcharhiniformes; family Carcharhinidae; genus Carcharhinus; species Carcharhinus amblyrhynchos. Next base: position 40,476,079 of record NC_137335.1, on the reverse strand, counting down.
CGATATTCCTCATAGACTCATAACTCCTCTTCAAAATCAGTTGGTAACAATGCAGGAATACATGTTTTACTTATTAACAGTCCTATAGCATTTGGATACCCTTGAAAAGAGAAAAACAGGGATACACCTGTCTTCTGACAGCTCTTAAACAGCTGTCTCTAGAGAGAAAGAGAGAGAGAGCAAAAAAAACACCTGTTGCTCTTTGCAGACCCAAGCAGAAACTGCCTGCTTTTCTTTATAAGCTTAGCTCCACCCTTTCACGTGACTCTGCCTCTGTCAATCAAGCTAATTAAGCCGTGAGACAATAAGACCATAAGAGATAAGAGCAAAATTAGGCCACTCAGCCCATCAATCTGCTCCATCATTCAATCATGGCTGATATTTTTCTCATCCCCATTTTCCTACCTTTTCCCCATAACCCCTGATCCCCTTATTAATCAGGAACCTATCTATCTCTGTCTTAAAGGCACTCAATGACTTGGTCTCCACAGCCTTCTGCAGTGAAGAGTTTCACAGATTTACCACTCTCTGGCTGAAGAAATTCCTCCTCATCTTTGTTTTAAATGATTGTCCCTTCAGCCTGAATTCATGCTCTCTGTTTCTAGTTTTTCCTACTAGTGGAAACATCCTCTCCATGTCCATTCGATCCAGGCCTCACAGTATCCTGTAAGTTTCAATAAGATCCCCCCTCATTTTTCTAAACTCCACAGAGTACATACCCAGAATTCTCAACCGTTCCTCATATGACAAATTCTTCATTCCAGGGATCATTCTTGTGAACCTCCTCTGGACCCTTCCAAGGTCAGCACATCCTTCCTTCAATATGGGTCCCAAAACTGCTCACAATACTTCAAATGGGACCTGACCAGAGCCATATACAGCCTCAGAAGTACATCCCTGCTCTTGTATTCTAGACCTCTCAACATGAATACTAACATTGCATTTGCCTTCCTAACTGCTGACTGAACATGCATGTTAAACTTAAAAGAATCTTGAACAATGAGTCCCAACTTCCCTTGCATTTCTGATTTCTGAAGCATTTTCCCATTTAGAAAATACTCCATGCCTCCATTCCTTCTTCCAAAGTGCATAAACTCACGCTTTTCTATCTAACATGTCTTTGCCCACTCTTCTAACCTGTCCAAGTCCTTCTGCAGGCCCCTGCTTCCTCAATACTACCTGTCCCTCTACATATCTTTGTATCATCTACAAAAGTGGCAACAGTGCCTTCAAAATTTCTTCCAAATTATTGGTGTATATTGTGAAAAGTTGTGGTCCCAGCACCAATCCCTGAGCCACACCACTAGCCACCGGCTGCCATCCTGAAAAAGACCTCTTCATCCCCACTCTCTGCCTTCTGCCAGTCAGCCAATTCTCTATCCATGCTAGGATCTTACTCTTAACACCATGGAAACTTAATTTATTTAACAGTCTCCTATGTGGCAGATTGTCAAAGGCCTTTTACAAATCTAAATAAATCATGCCCACTGTTTCTCCTTTATCTAACTTCTTTCTTACCTCCTCAAAGAACGCTAACAGATTTGTCAGACATGACCTCCTCTTGACAAAACTATGCTGACTCAGTCTTACTTAATTATATACTTCCAAGTACTCTGCGATCTCATCTTTAATAATGGACTCTAAAATCTTGCCAGTGACTGAAGTCAGGCTAACTGGCCTGTATTTTCCCATCTGCTGCTCCCTCTCTTCTTAAACAGCGATATTACATTAGCCCCTTTCCAGTCCTCTGGTACTGTCCCTGCCTCCAGTGATTCCTGAAAAATTATCACCACCAGTGCCCCCACAATTTCCTCAGCTATCACTTTTAGAACCCTAGAGTGTAGTCCATCCAGTCCAGGTGATTTATCCACTTTCAGACCTTTCAGTTTCCCCAGAACCTTCTCCTTAGTGATGGTCACTACGCTCACCTCAGCCCCCTGCCTCTCCTGGAGCGCTGGCATCCCACTGGTATCTTCCACCGTGAAGACTGATGCAAAGTAACTTTTCAGTTCCTCTACCATTGCTTTGTTTCCTATTACTACTTCTCTAGCCTCATTTTCCAGTGGTCCAAAGGTTATTTTTACCTCTGTCTTACCTTTTATATATTGAAAAAAATTCTTCTTCTTTCATATTTCCAACTAGTTTACACCTATATTCCATCTTCTCCCCCTTATTGCTTTTTTAGTTGCCCTCTGCTCGCTTTTAAAGGCTTCCCAATCCTCTGGCTTTACTCTAATCCTTGCCACTTTGTATGCTTTTTCTTTTGCTCTTATACTGTCCTTGACTTCCCCTGTCAGCCATGGATGTCTTGTGCTCCCCTTAGCATGTTTCCTCCTCTTTGGGGTGAATTTCTGTTGTACCTCCCCAATAACTCTTAAATATTCCTGCCAATTCTGACCAGCTCCTCCCTTATGTCTTTATAGTTACCTTTATTTAATTGTAATACTGTTACAACTGATTCCAGTTTCTCCCCCTCAAACTGCAGGGTAAATTCTATCAGATTGTGATCACTGCTCCCTAACAGTTTCTTCACTTTAATTCCCTAATCAAGTCCGCCTCATTTCACGTCACTAAATCCAGAACTGCCTATTTCCCAATAGTTCTGTCACAAGCTGCTCCAAAAAAACCCATCTCTTAGACATTCCATAAATTCCTTTTCTTGGGATCCAATGCCTACCTGATTTCCCAGTCCACCTGCATATTGAAGTCCCCCATGATGATTGTAATATTGCCTTTTCTATATGCCTTTTCTATCTCGTGATCTATTTTCTGCCCCAGATCCTGACTGCTGCTTGGGGCCTGTGCATAATTCCCATCAGGGTCTTTTTATGTTTGCAATTTCTCAACTTTACCCACAGAGATTCTATGCATTCTGATCCTATGTCACTTCTTGCTATCAATTTAACTTCATTCCTTACTAACAATGCAACGCCTTCACTCTTCTGCCTGTCCTTCCAATAGGACACATATCCTTGGATATTTAGATCCCAGCCCTGATTCCCTTGCAGCCACGTCTCTTGATGTCCACAAGATTGTACCAGCCAATTTCAATGTGTGCAACAAGCTCACTTACCTTGTTCCATATACTGTACACATTTAGGTACAATACAAAGTCAATACAAAGTCTTGCATAGGCTACCTCTCTACTGATACTTGTCACCTTTTTTGCTCTGCCTGAGATTACTCTGAAACCCCATGGGAAAAAACAAACTGACAAAAATGCATTAGTACAGATTAAAACAAACATACCATGATCTAGGATCAATTATTTTCCTGCATTATCGGCATTTGGGCTGCCTGGATTGCAGACAGATTGGCACCAAGTAAACCAGATCAAACATAACCTTCACAAGAAACGTGAGTATAAATACATGTCTTAAAGGCACAGTATCATTACATTCGGAACATAAAAAAGAATGCCCTTCTGTTCAGTTTTAATTTTGCTATGTCTTTTTAACTCACATAGAATTTAAAAATCAACTTGAGTCAGAATTCAATCTTTTACTTTACCCAGTGACAATCTTGCAAATGTTTTTTGGCTGTGTTCAAAGTTTGAAGAAGGATTAAAAACATATTCAAACAAATACATTCTGAGTGATTTCAAATGTGTGTGCTACTTGAAGCTTTGAATGTACCTGGCAGATATTCAAATCCAGATAGTCCTGCAACATTTTCAGAGCTATTTAATGAATGAATTTGATATTCAAAACTAAACTAAACTGAGTTGAGTTTTGTCTGCTGCAAGCATTTATGAAGATAACTAAGGCCATTTAATTCCTAAAATTAAAAAGACAAGAGAAAATAAGGCTTCATATATAAAAGTTCCCTGAAAAATAACATATAACAAAAAAATTATGACCATTTAATGTTTTCGCGATGATGTGGTTAATTTATCTGTGACTAAAAATCATATATATTGTACTATTTGATGTCATTTGAAAGGGGTGTTTCAAGTTATGAAGGGATGAATTAGGCACAAACATATAGGCTGGAATTCTCCAGGTGTTCACACTGGCGGGATTCCCCGGCTCCAAAGGGAAAGCACCCCCACCTGTGGGTTTCCCGCAGGCGTGGGTGACATCAATGGCAATTCCCATTGACAGCAGCGGAACCAGAGAATCCCACCACTAGCAAACAACATGTCACCTCCCGCTGGCGGAAAACACACATCTGGAAGGCCAGAGAATCTCAACGATGGATTTTAAATTTCAATACCTGTGTAAAACTGATGGTATCAGATCAACCTCTCTCTGTTTTACATGTTTTATCAGTGATTTTCAGTGATTTAGATTCAGTGATTTATAACAAGAAGATGTAGATTCAATAGGAGCAGGGAGTATTGGAAATAGGAGCAGGACTAGGCCATTTGGCCTCTTGATCCCACTCCATCATTTATCTTGATCATGGCTGATCTTCAAAACTATTTTCCTGCACTCCCCCAATATCAATTATATCTTTAATATCTAGAAATCTATCAATTCTGTTTGAATATACTCAATTGATGGACCCTCCACAGCTCTCTGGGATAGAGAATTCCAAAAAATTCACTACTCTCTCTCTCCATCAATGTTGCCAGACTTGCTCAGTTTTTCCAGCACTTCCTTTTTTTATGAGGCTTAAGCCATGTATTAATTCTTTAAACTCCAGTCATTGCCTGTCTACTGTCTTACCGTTTATTGTAGTTTCTCAGCCTACCACAGCCAATTTGCCTCTTACACCTTCATGGTTTCTATTGTTTACATTTAAGAATAAGTTTTGGATTGAGCTACATCACTTGCACATTGAATTAAATGTTCTGTCATATTATGGTCACTCCTCCCTAAATAATTCTTTATAACACAATTATTAATTAGCCTTTTCTCATTGTAGATACATTGTAGTTTCTCATACTAGATTGAAAATAGCCCATTATTTAATTGATTCTGCAATATATGGCATGGTGGCACAGTGGTTAGCACTGCTGCCTCACAGCACCAAGGATTCGGGTTTGATTCCTGGCTTGGGCCACTGTCTATGTGGAGTTTGCATGTTCTCCCCACGTCTGTGTGGGTTTCCTCCAGGTGCTCCGCTTTCCTCCCACAGTCTGAAAGATGTGCTGGGTTAGGTGCACTGGCCTGAACAGGCACCGGAGTGTGGCGACTAGGGGAATTCCACAGTAACTTCATTGCAGTGTTGATGTAAATTTTACTTGTGACTAACAAATGAATTTTAACTTTAGAAAACCATCTCATATACATTCCAGGATTTCATCGTCATCAGCCTTAATGTCAAATATGTGTACCTAGTCTATATATACATTGATATACCTCATGATTACTGCATTAACCTTGTTACATGCACCTCTAATTTTCTGAGTTATACAGTGCCCTGCTTTGCCACTTCAGCTTGATGGCCTTTAAGTACCCACACCAGTGGGTAGAAGCTTAAGCATTCCTTTTGAACTTTTATTTGCAGTTCGTTGCTGTTTCTTAGTTCAATCCCAAATTGATTCTATGGCTAGAACTTTATTGCCTCACCTACCCCAGAATTGGGATGGGCGAGGTTTGCAGAACAGCATTCTCCGTTAGCCTTGGATAGGATCTTATGAGCTTTGTGTTGTCGGGGCAGTAAATTTCCGGTAAATATCTTGTTGGAAACATAGAAACATAGAAAAACTACAGCACAAACAGGGCCTTCGGCCCATAAATTGCGCCAAACATGTCCATACCTATTAGGCTTACCTATAACCCTCTATCTTACTAAGTTCCATGTACTCATCTGAAAGTCTGTTAAAACACCCTATTGAATCCACCTCCACCACAACTGCAGCAGCCAATTCCACGCCCACCACCTTCTGAGTGAAAAACTTACCCCTGACATCTCCTCTGTACCTACTCCCCAGAACGCTAAATCTGTGTCCTCTTGTGGCAACAATTTCAGTCCTGGGAAAAAGCCTCTGAGAATCCATCCTTATAAATCTCCTCTGCACCCTTTCTATGGCTTCCACATCTTTTCTGTAATGAGGCAACCAGAACTGAGCACAGCACTCCAAGTGGGGTCTGACCAGGGTCTTATAAAGCTGCAGCATTATCTCCCTACTCCTAAACTCAATCCCTCGATTGATGAAGGCCAGTACACCATATGCCTTCTTAACCACATTCTCTACCTGCGAAGCTGTTTTGAGAGTCCTATGAACCCGGACCCCAAGATCCTTCTGATCTTCCACACTGCCAAGAGTCTTACCCTTAATATTATAATCTGTCATCCTATTTGACCTGCCAAAATGACTCACCACACACTTATCTGGGTTGAAGTCCACCTGCCACTTCTCCGCCCAGTCTTGCATCCTATCAATGTCTCATTGCAACTTCTGACATCCCTCTAAACTATCCACAACACCTCCAACCTTTGCTTCATCAGCAAACTTACCAACCCATCCCTCCCCTTCCTCATCCAGGTCATTTATAAAAATCACAAAGCGTAAGGGCCCCAGAACAGATCCCTGGGGCACTCCGCTGGTGACCGACCTCCATGCAGAAAAAAGACCCATCTACAACCACTCTTTGCCTTTTGTGGGCAAGCCAGTTCTGGATCCACAAAGTAATGTCCCCTTGGATCCCATGCCCTCTCACTTTCTCTTTTAATTTAAAATCCTCTCTCACTAATACACAAAACTCATCCTTTATTGACAGTACTACCCTACCTCCTTTTCATTTTGCCTCACTGTCATAAATGTCAAATCCTGTGAACATTCAGTTCCCAGCCTTGGTCACCTTACCACCATATTTCTGTAACAGCAATTGAATCATACATGTTTATCTCCATTTCCATTCAACTCCTGTTCGAAATGCTGTGCACATTCTGCATTTGTAATTTTTTCACAACACTGCAGCATGGAAATTGTCTACCACAATCATGGTTTCCTTTGCCATATTGCAAGAAGCATAGAAAAACAACCTAAGTGGCAGGTCCCATAATATCATACTGCTGGGCCAGGGTCTGATTGAGCCCACCTTGCCAAGAATTTAAGTTTTGGGATGCTATAGAATACAGTCTTTTTCCGACCCACTGCCATACCCTGAAATAAAAGAAAATCCCTCCCATTGTCAATATTCCTACCTGTGCTTGTCTTCTTATTTTAATTAATTCTCTATTTATCCTGATTGAAATTCTCCCGTTAAGACTCACCAGCCAATTTAATAAGCTTTACTATTTGTAAACCGTATTACTATTAATAAAACCTTACGATTACTAAAATTACCTGTGTTTCCAAAGACAAAGTAGAAAACTACTCACCATCCAATGACTTCCATTTTTCTTAGAAGCTGGCTGGTCCACTCTGGAGACATGGGTTGGACTGGATTGGATGATTCTTTTACTTGCTAGTCTCTGGGTCCTCCTCTCTCCTGCTGTTTTCTATTGTTAAAGATTTTCTTCCAACTCTCATCAGAACAAATGCAAGAGTGCCAAATTTCAAAAGATCACAATTAATACTTCAGAAGAAAGAAAATGCTGCTTGGCTGGCAAGTTGACTCTGATTGGCCGAGCGGTTGCCACACAGGAAAGAATAGGGAATTATGAGTTCCTTATGTATCTGGGTAATTCAAAACAGGTGCAAGGCTTGAAAGTATTCTTTTTGTTTGCAGGGAATGAGTTTCAGTGTACAAATGTATGTCATTCTAGCAAGCATAAATAAGCCACATTATGACCTATATTTAGACGAGATTCCACGATTGGGCAGCACTTGTTAAACAATCCTGAGTGTGCTAGTAGCTACAGTAATAAACAGTTTAAGATAATCAATCAAGTAATTGGCTCAATTACACCTCCTAGAAGTGACATACATTCATACACAGGGACCCATTCTCTGTAAGCAAAAGGAATATGTTCATGCTTTGTGTTTTCCTTGAGTCACCCAGAACCATAGGGAGCCTAGAATTCCTGATTGCTTCCTCCATGAGAAGAACCCCTTGACATCATTCAGCACCCCTTCTCTTCTGCGGTATAATTTTTTGTATTTGTTTTAAATTTGTGTTTGTCCTGATGAGTACAGGGTGAAAACCTTCAGCAACAAGTCTTTCTTCTCAGCAATATTCAAGTTCCATACATAGATACAAGACGACTTATAAGAGACGTAAGATAGAGGGCAGGAAAAAGCTTGTTTTTAAATGAAAATGGTTGTGAGCTTGTGGTAGCAGCAGAGTTCAAGTCTATTTTTAATAGGTGAAATAAGTCATTGAGATAAAGGGAGTAAAGGAATGGGAAACAAGGTGAATGCATAAGATTAGGATTACTGCTTGTCCACAGGACTAATGCCAACATGGACTGACAGGGTCAAATGGCCTCTTTCCATGTTGTGATTTCTATGTATTCTGTTATCAATTATTCAACAAAATTACCCCATACTTAAAGACTGAAGCAACATCTGATGTTGTTTATTGACGGAGGACAGACGATCTCTGGAAGTACTGGATAAATACAGTAGCTAAAGCGTTGTATTGGAAGTATTTTCATTCATCATGTTAGGCCCACTGTCACTAACACATTTAGGTATCCAGTAAATGAGATTCGAAGGAGCTAAATCTCATTTCTCAGTAACTTCATATACTCAGACCATAGTATCCAGCATAAATCAACAGAGAAAATCCAGAAAAAGACTAGTTCTGTATTAGGGCATTAATCCACTATTTCTCAATACAAAAGCTGCTGTATCTGTTTTCTATTTTCTGTTTCTATTTCCATTACTGTTGATGGCACACAGCATCTCAAGGATGTCCAGTTTTGAGTTGCTAGATCTGTTCGAAATCAATCCCATTCAGAATGGTGGTGGTGCCACACAACATGATGGAAGGTACCTTCAATGTGAAAATCAGACTTTGTCTCCACAAGGCGTGTGCTTTGGTCATTCCTCCCTACACTGTTGCAGATTGGTAAGGATGAGATCAAGTATGTTTTTTCCCTCTTGTTGGTTTTGTCACTACCTGCTGCAGTCCCAGTCTAGCAGTTATATTCTTTAGGACCTTGCCAGCTTGGTCTGTGATGGTACTACTGAGCCATCCTTGGTCATGGACACTGAAGCCCTCCACCCAGAGCACATTCACCTGTTTGACCTGGTGCCATGAGACTTCGCAGGGCCCAGAGCCAATGTTCAGGACTCCCTGGGAACACACTGCTAACAGTGTACCACTGTACCACCACCTAGGCGGTGGGACAGAGAATAGAATCTTTACAATGCAGAAAGAGGCCATTTGGCCCATTGAGTCTGCACTGACCAGGATCCCTCCCAGGCCCTATTCCCATAACCCCACATATTTACCCTGCTAATCCCCCTGACACTAGGGTCAATTTAGCATGACCAATCAATCCAACTCGCACATCTTTGGAGTGGACAGGACATACCCAGGATTGTGGTGCTTGGGACATTATCTGTAAGATATGATTCCATGTGTATAACTACATCAGACTATTGCTTGACTAGTCTGTGACACAGCTTTCCCAATTTTGGCACAAGGCCCTAGATGTCAGTAAGGAAGAGTTTGCAGGGTCAACAGGGCCAGGTTAGTCATTGTCCTTTCTTATGCTTTGGCCGATGCCAGGTGGCCTTTCCAGTTTCATTCTGTTTTGTTTCCTTTGTACTGGTTAGATACAACTAAATGGTTTGCTAAGCCATTTCAGAGGGCATTTAAGTGTCAACAACGTTGCTGTGGGTCTGAAGTCACATGTAGGCCAGGCCAGGTAAGGACGGCAGATTCCCTTCATTAAAGGACACCGGTGAACCAGATGGTTTATGACAACAATCGACAATGGCTTCTGGATTGTTACTGAATTCAAATTCCACCATCTGCTGAGCTAGATTCCAACCTGGATCCCAGGGTTTCTCTGGATCTCCGGGTTTCTAGTCCAATGACAATAGCACAGTGCCACTGCCTCAGATAGGGTTCTCCTTTATTCATGGCTTCTGTGAAATACATATACTTATAAGGGCCCAACTCCACAAAAATTGCACAGGGTTTGGACTGCGTGATAGCATGGCCCCTTTAAGAGGTGATCGATTGTGGGCCACATGACTCTCAGGACCTGTCAGAATGGTGTGCATGAAGCTCAGCCTATTGAGTGTTAGGGTGCCGGTCAGGTAGGTAGAAGCTGCAGCCCAGGAGTTTGACTGGACCTGTAGCTGTTCTGAGCTCATTTGTATATAATTATAACTGTTGTTCGATAAATCACCATTGTAATTAAAAGTTTCCCCACCCAACTGCTTACCCCTGAAATGCATCCAGAAAAGGCAGGACTTCTCACACACAGCCCTCCCAAATATTTACAGGGCAGGGTTTTATGGCCCCTGCAGGTGTGGTGGGCCATTTAAATTCCCATTTACTTCAGGGGACCAAATATCTTGCCTTGGGGAAGGGGCTGTAAACTCCTGGCCACTGTTTTAATGTTCTTATGACGACAATATTTATCCTTTCTGATTGGACTTTACTCTCAGCCTGGTTTAAATGGAACCCATCCCAATGGTACAATTCCTTCCTGTCCGACTCTAGTCTCAGGAAATGAAACCTCTCTTTCCTACACCAATCCTTCCACCAGCTGCATGCCATTCTATTCTGCTGACCTCAATTCCAATTTGCAGGTGGTTTAGGTAATAATCTAGAGATTATGGGTGGGATTTTATGGCCTGAGAATCCCAGCCACAACTAAACCTGTCCTGGTACCCCTGTCGAAATGGATATCACCTCAGGAAAATCTATTATCAATTTGTCTGATCACACCCTTCAACCAGACAAAATCAAAGTTCTCAGCCATGGGCTCAACTTTTGCATCATCACCAAAATGGACCCCATCGGTCTCGCGGCACACACAGAGGAATTCATCAGGTGAACGATGATCCAGAAATTCTTCTACAAACCCCAGTTGGCAGCAGCAGACCCAATGAAACAACCAACAAACCAGAACAGCCGACAGGGATCCGCGGTGCAGCGACCAAAGAAGAAGGAGTCAAATTGGACCCCTCTGGAAGGCAGCTGACCTAAGCTCGACATGTATGTTCAAGCTGTCAGGAGATGCATCAATGCCAGATTCATCAGCTGCACTCAGAAGACAGCCCTGAATGTCACCTGAGCACAATGCAAAGCCATTCATGCTGTCAAGACCGACCACAACATCATCATCAAACCAGCAGACAAAGGAGGGGCTACCATCATGGACAGAATGGACTATTGTGAAGAAGTGTACCGACAACTGGACAACCAGGAGCACTGCAGATGGTTATCCACTGATCCGACCACAGAACAGTCCTGCCAACTCAACAGACTGATCAAGACTCTCAATCCAGACCTTCAGAGGATCCCACATGCCCTCATCCCACGTCTTCCCTACATTGGATTCTTCTACTGCCTCCTGAAGATATAACAAAACAATACCTGGACGTTCCATTGTATCAGGCAGTGGCACTCTGTGTGAGAATTTCTTGGGTTGTATTAAAGGTATCTTGCAACCCTTCATACAAGGAAACGGCTTCTGTTGTGACACTTCAGACCTCTTACAGAAACTCAGCACCCATGGACCAGTCGAACCAGCATCACTCCTCAACACCAACAATAGCCAATCCCCAGATGCCACCCTAAGCTCATCTGCCTTATCCTTGACCACACCGTCTTCACCTCTGACATCCAGTTTTTTATCCGGATGCATGGGACAGCCATGCGAACCAAATTCACACCCCAATACATCAACATCTTCATGAACAAGTTCGAGCAAGACTTCTTCAACACCAGGGCCTCCAACCAATGGAATACACCACATACATCGCAACATTCTTTTCCTTTGGACTCGTAATGAGGAATCACTGAAATGATTCCACAAGGGCATCAATAAGTTCCATCCCACTATCAGACTCACCATGGACTACTCTTCAGAATCAGTCCCATTTTTAGACACACGCATTTCCATCAAAGATGGACACCTCAGCACTTCACTCTGCAGCAATCCCACAGATAGCCTCATGAGGCTCCACTTCTCCAGCTTCCACCCCAAGCAAGTTAAGGAAGCCATTCCCTATGGAAAGCTTTGCGTACGCCCAAGATCTGCTTGGATGAGGAGGAATGCGACAGACAACTATGGACACTGAAAGATGTCCTTGTAGAAACAGGATGCGATGTACAACTCATTGATCGACAATTCTGATGTGCCATAGCGAAAGACTGCAGCGTCCCTCTCATACATGGCAGGGAAGAATGCCCCGGAGCATGGCACATCATCGGGACCATGCAGATACTACAAAAATGGATGAATGGACATTGCACCACAATCACCAGGCAGGAGTATTCCCTCCCAATCGGAGAACAGTTCAGTGACCACGGACATTTGGCTTCCAATCTTCGAGTAAGCATTCTCCACGGCAGCCTTCGAGGTGCCCAACAATGCAGAATAGCTGAGCAGAAGCTGATAGCCAAGTTCTGCACTCATGAAGAAGGCCTTAACCGGGATCTTGGGTTCACGTCGTGCTATATGTAACCCCACCATATTGTTCCATGCGGGAAGTATCTCCCTGACTGTCCTGTTTTGACAGTATGCATACCTTGATTATGGGTGATGATCTCCCTGCATGAATTAGTTGGCATAGTTTTTAGCACCATTTTACTCTTTGATTGCTTGTAATTGTCTCTTTGCTCTAAATTATCGGCTCTTAGTTCACTTGTTAGACAGCCTGTTGACACTTTACACATACTGATTATACTTAACTGCTTGCGTTTGTCTATGAGTACTTGTGATTACTTGTAAAGACTTGTGAAGTTCCGAAAACTCGTGATTTCAAGTAAACTTGTTGGACTACAACCTGGTGTGGTGTGACCTCTCATCTTGTCCGCCCCTGTCCAATACCGGCATCTCCACCTTGCAGTACCTGAGAGGGGGACAATTGCTCTGTTGAAGATCTTCAAGTGCGCTCCTTGTCATGTTTTCAAATCCATTACTGCAACAACCTCACAATGCAAGCAGCCCCTCAGCATTCCCAACCCCATGAACACCAAACTAAAATTGCTTCTTAGCGTTTAACATTGGAAATCACAAGCTGGCCACACAATGCAGCGTTTGACTAATTGTTTCTTTCCTGTCAACCGACAGTATTCACCCTCCATGTCTCACTTAATTACTTACAGTCAACAGTTTGCAGGAAAGGTGCTGACATTGTAACGGAATCATTTAGAAGTTCAACTCTGTCATTATGTTTTTTTGCAGATTGAGGGGTTATGAAAATGTTTTGCTACTAAATCTGCAAATATTGTCACATAATAATGTATGTTCATGGTGAGATAGTAAATATTGTAGAAGCCACAGGATGAGGGAGAAACTTTGCTCATTAATGATACACACGCTCAGTGTCACTTAGATCTCTGAGTCACTTAGTATTCTGGTTACTTTCATTTGTAATGCATGCACAGTGAATTACTGGGCTGCAGTAATAATGCAGTGCCATTAATCAAGGGATATTTCACACTGGATGACTCAGGCATTTATCATTGTGAATTCTTTCCAATGTAAATGGTGTTTTCTTTTAGTAGATTCATTATTAAGGAGCTGCTAATATTATTTCTGTGGCCTAAGCTGGTGTTGGTTAAAATAATAACACTGTGGCCAGGATTTTCACTCCCTAAGCTGAGATGGAATCATTCACAGGTCCGCGGACTGGACCTTCTAAAATGGCTGCTCAGGCATTAGATTTTCAGTCTGTGGGGGCATGGAAAGGGCGGGTGGGGGGAAGGAGGGGTGCAGGTGGAGGGTATGTGTGTGCAGAGAGAAATGGGAGGACGCAGGCTGGAATAGAAATGAGAACAGATGACCCTGGTAAAACTGAGGAGGGTGCTAGACGTGGATTTGGGCTGAGCAGAAGGTCTGCCTTGAGGGTCTGGCACTGTGTCCAAAATATAAAAACTAGAATAAAAACTTAAAAATTTCCTCCCACCCTCACCTCTCCTCACCCTTCACACACTTCCATGCCGCACCCATGCCAACCCATATCACCAAACTCTTGTTGCTCTTGCCCCCATGGTAAACTAAGCCCTCACCCCCCCCAATGGTCTCTTACTCGTCATGCTAAAGGATTCCACCCCATGACTTCTCATTCTTACAATACCCTGATATGCTCCCCATCCACTCACTATGGCCCTTTATAGCCCCTATACCAACCTTTATTGATCAGGCAGGGAAATTCTCCCACGTCAACCTGTACCCCTCCACCCACTCTTTCATGGCACTTTATATCCCTAATGGCAACCTTAATTTCTCCACCCATACACTATTGTCCCTCATACTCTCCATGACAAGCTTTGCCCCTCCATCCAAATTAAGTAATCATTTTCTTAGTAGTCCAGATATATTTTCAAGTATTTAAATGGCAGAACTGTTAAACTGTTAAAGCTTTGACAGGTCCCTTTGACAGATGCTTCTGACAGTTCTGACAGTTGCTTTTGACACATGTTTTGACAATTTAGATTTTTGGCCTCTTCTGGCCACGGAATGTCTCTCTGTCATTGTGAAAATCTGGGCCTGTCCTTCCATTTTGCTTCATCCAATCATTGGGTTGGTTATCTCTCATTCCCTTGCTGCTCCCAATTTCTATCTCCGTGAAAAGTATAAGGGGTGTGATTGGAGTATGTTAGGGGCAAGATTCAGATGTGTAACATTGCAGCTGACTCAAATCCTGCCCATTTTTGGAGAGTTGAAAACTCCCCACCAATCTCCCATAAGGTTCATTGGTATTACAGAAGGCTGACATGTAATACTCACTTCCTTTCAGTAAATAGTCATTAGATTGGATGCGGATTAATTCTGAAAAGTAGCATGGATTTGTTAAGGGCAAATGTTGTTTGATTGGCTCGTTGGAGTTTATTGATCAGGGAGGGGTTGTTGAGGGTATTGCTGGGGATGGTGTACAAGGACTTCCAAAGTGCCATGCAGCAGAATTATGCTCAAAGTTAGAGCTCATAGAATCAAAGGAACAGTAGTGGCATGGATATAAAATTGGCTGAATGACAGGAAATTGACAGTAGTCATTAATGGATATCTTTTGACCAGAGGATGATTTGTAGTAGAGCTCCCTAGGAGATAGTATTGGGAAGCTTGCTCTTCGGGATATTTATTAATAACCTAGCCATTGTTGTGCAAAGCACAATTTCAAAGTTTGCAAATGATATGAAACTTGGAAGAACTCTAACGAGGATAGTATAAAACTTTAAAAGGACATAGACAGCTGGGTGCAATAGGTGGACAGGTGGCAGATGAAAGTTAATGAAGGGTAGTGTGAGATTCATTTTGATAGGAAGAACAGAGAGAAACTAAATAAAGTAAAGGGTATCGTTCAAAAAGGAGTGCAGGAGCAGAGATACTTGGGTGCATTTGTGCGTAAGTTATCGAAAGTGATAGGGCAGGTTGAGAGAGTGGTTAAGAAAGCATACAGCACCCTGGGCTTTATTAATAGCCACTCTGAGTACAAAGAAAGGAGGCTATGTTAAATTTGTATAAAACACTGGTTTAGCTTCAACTGGAATTTCATGTCCAGTTTTGGCACCACTTTTGGAAGTGTGACAAATATCTAATCTAATATCTAATGTTAATATTTAATTCTGAGAAGATTGTTGTCAAGTTAACTAAAATTTGGGTTTTAGAGACTTCCAGATCAATTAACAGGAACTGACAGTTTAGAAGGTTAATAGATCCAGGAAAGAAGAGAGGGAGTCATGAAAAGAAAACAGGGCTTGCTTTGTTGGAGAACAGGAGACATGATGACTTCTATACTATTCTATATAGAGATTATTTCCACTTAGAAAGGAAACAAGAACTAGAGGACACAGCCTCAAAATGAGGGGGAGACAATTTAGAACAGAGTTGAGGAGGAACTTCTTCTCCCAGAGGATAGTGAATCTTTGGAATTCTCTGCCCATTGAAGCAGTGGAGGCTACCTCGTTAAATGTGTTTAAGTCACAGATAGATAGCTTTCTGACCAATAAGGGACTTAAGTATTATGGGGAGTGGGCGGGTAAGTGGAACTGAACCACTATCAGATCAGCCATGATCTTATTGAATGGCAGGGCAGGTTCGAGGGACTAGATGGCCTATTCCTGCCCCTATTTCTTATGTTATGTTCTTATACTGCTTTAAAAGAGAGATGTTTTGCTTTCAGGGTTAGAGCTAATTTAGTTTAAAATCATTCAGCGGACCCTGAAATGTTGCATTGTCACAGAGATGGGTAGGGCTTAAGACTGCTCTCTGGTTTCAATTTATCTCTGTGTTTATTGGGAGAAGATGTTGCTGGCAGTTTGGATCTCTTGTGGCTTGCAGTTCACAGAGAATTTTTGGGATGATGCCTGTTTAGTGAAGCTAACACTCTATGAAAAAGATGTGGTCATTCATACTATTTAACCCTCGGACACTGCTTAATTCCCCTCTCCCATCGTTCACCCACCAATAGTCTCTATTAATCATGATTCATCCCTCACATTAACAGCTTCACTTCACATTCCACACATTGAACTCTACTGCAAGTCTCACACCATGGCCGCAATTCTCCCAAATTGGGACTAAGTGCCCATACCACCACACTGGCATTAACAGCACTTATCAGGGGAAATTCTCCCATGTCACAGATGCTAATTTATGCATCACAGACAACCTGCTGGCCAGCCTCGCTGTTCCGAAACTGGGCTGCCATTTCTAAATGGCGACCCAATCTGTGTGCTTAGAGACAGTTTCTTCCCCCGCAACACAAAAACATACATGATGACCTTCACACTGACCATGGGAGCACCACCAACCATCACCAAAGAGGGGCATCCTCCCCCCTCCCCCCCACCCATAATTAAAGGACAACCCTAGCTCCTACACTATGCAGGCATGAGGGTGACCCATCCCCGTCCCCAGTTAGCCCCCCACTCCCCTCAGACACCCAGTCAGGCCCCCTTTCACCATCAGATCCCCATTCAGCCCCACCGACCCCTTCAGACTCCCCACTCAACTCCCTTCCCCCTCTCAGGTCCCTTCAGGCCACACTTGGCAGTGCCAACAGTGCACTGTTCCCTGGCACCTTGGACCCTGTGGAGGCTTGAGAAGGCAGATCCAGTGACCATATGCCCATCTGCCACTGTCAGGTAGCAAAGAACATTTCAGTAAGGTCACCCCTCATTCTTCTAAACATCAATATAAGCCCAATTTACTCAGCCTCTCACCACAGGACAACCCGTTGTCCCAGGAAACAATTTAGTGAACCTTTGTTGCACTGCATTCACTATGAATTCATCCTTTTGAAAATGTGGAGGCCAAAACTGCACACAGTACTCCAGATGTAGTCTCATCTGGAGTGTATGATTGTAACCTTTCCCAAGGAATTCCATAGACTGTAACATAAACTACAGAATCATGAACATTTACTCGATATTTATCCATATTGTTTTCTCCCCTAGTCAAGTATTTTGTGTGGGTCATGGGCAGCACGGTGGCACAGTAGTTAGCACTGCTGTCTCACACCATCAGTGACTAGGGTTCGATTCCCAGCTTGGATCACTGCCTGTGAGGAGTTTGTATGTTCTCCTCGTATCTGCATGGGTTTCCTCCCACAGTCCAAAATGCATGCTGGTTAGGTGCATTGGCCATGCTAAATTCTTCCCTTAGTGTAGCTGAACAGGCACCAGAGTGTGGTGACTAGGGAATTTTCACCGTAACTTCATTGCAGTGTTAATGTAAGCCTACTTGTGATACTATTAAGTAAACTTTTAAAACAAGCTTTTTTAACTGCAATGGAACTGCATTTAGCTCACAAAATGACATGAATACTGCATCACTGGGTTCATGAGCTTTCACTCTTTGTATAAATGCATACATTATATGTCTATTGATCTAATATGTTCTGCTCACCCAACAGGGTAAGATTATTTCATTTGACAATTGCTTCCCCAACACATTATCAATTCCACAGAGATATGTCCTTTCAATTGGCTCAAAACAGGTTGCATTAAGCATTAGCTATCACAACATGCCTTTAATCTAACCAAACAACTGCAAAGCAGACTATTTCACTATGACATTTGGCTGCAGGTCCCTTGCAACACTTAAAAGGCAAAACAGCAATTCAAAGCACAGCCACTTTCAATTTATTACAAAAACCATTACGCAATGGAAAGGTTAAACACACTCAATAATTTTGCTGTTCTTGTCAAAATATTTTAATTACAATCAGGTCCCATTATAAACAAAAACATAATTTTCTGAAGACAAATCCTCTTTATCTGGTCTTCTGACAGCTGCAGTCTAAAACTCAATTACTGTGGATTGCATTAGTTTCAGCAGTTGCTTAATTATTGGTCATTGAACACAGAGAAGGTGCATATTCTCACTGAAGCTGAAGCTATTACATTAGATAAATCAGGCTGAGATTTCACATCCAAGAACTCATTTGATTGTTTTCATCACCACATTCAAATTTTTATGAGCTGATCATCAAAACTTCTCCTGTATTTTAGCCAAGCAGTTATTAAAGTCCATTCTTTTAGATTGACTAGTAAGAGCTGAATCCTGGTGCAGTGGTTAGCACTGCTGCCTCACAGTGCCAGGGACTGAGGTTCCATTCCCAGCTTGGGTCACTGTCTGTGTGGAGTCTGCACATTCTCCCCATATCTGCATGGGTTTCCTCCAGGTGCTCCAGTTTCCTCCCACAGTTTGAAAGATGTGCTGGTTAGGTGCATTAGCCCTGCTAAATTCCCCCTCAGTGCACCCTGGACTGGTGTCGGAGTGTGGCAACTGGGGGATTTTCACAGTAACTACACTACAGTGTTAATATAAGCCTACTTTTGACATTAATAAATAAATTGAAAGGAGAATTTTCAGCAAACTGAGTCTCAGTCTTAGCACTGCTGTTTCACAGCGCCAGGGACTGAGGTTTAATTCTGGGCTGGGGTCATTGTGTGTGTGGAGTATGTATGTTCTCCCTGTGTTTGCCTGGGTTTTCTCCGCCTTCTCCGGTTTCCTTCCGTAGTCCGAAAGGTGCATTGACCATACTAAATTCTCCCTCAGTGTATCCAAACAGATGTCAGAGTGTGGCAGCTAGGGGATTTTCACAGTAACTTCATTACAGTGTTAATGTAAGCCTACGTGTGACAATAATAAGTAAAGTTTAAAATTTTCTTAACCTAAAATCCTGACCCTAGCTGTCTAAAAAGATAAAACGGTAGAATTGGGTTATTTTCCAGTCTTCTGCGAAAACTTCGATAGAAAGATTGGCAAAAATGGAATAGAACCATAGAACTGTAGGATCCATATAGTGTAGAAAGCGGCAGTTTGGCCCCTTGAGTCTGCACTGACCCTCTGAAAGAGCATCCCATTCAGTCCCCCTCTCCCCCCCAACCCCACCACCGTAACCCTGTACATTTACCGTGGCTAATCCACCTAATGTACACTCCTTTGGCTGTTTGGAGTGGCAAGGTGACGCAATAGTTAGCACTGCTGCCTCACAGCTCCAGGGGCCCAGGTTCGATTCCTGGCTTGAGCCATAGTGTGGAGTTTGCACATTCTCCTAGTGTCTGCATGGGTTTCCTCCTACAGTTCAAAGGTGTGTGCGTTGTGGGGATTGGCCATGTTAAATTGCCCCTTAGTGTTAGGTGAACTAGCGAGAGTAAATGCACGGGGACAGGGCCTGGGTGGGATTGTGGTTAGTGCAGGCCTGATGGGCTGAATGTCCTCCTTCAGCACTGTAGGATTCTATGAATTTAGCAAGGCTAATCTACCTTGCACATCTTTGAATTGTGCACCCAGAGGAAACCCACACAGATACGGGAAAAGTATTGGAAAATTTAGGAAAATGGCCAGTTACATTGGCTCACTGTTTTCCCAATGGTATCATTGTAATCAGATACAGCTTAGAAAGAGGCCATTCAACGCAAAACCTCTATCCAGGCTCCTTTGTAAAATTTGTTAACTACCTGCTCTCCTGCTCTTTCCTCAGAGTCCTGACATTTCTTTTCCCTTCAAGTTTTTATCCAATTCCCTTTTGAAAGTTGCTATCGAATCTGTTTTTTGTACAGAGTGACTTGTTACGCTTCGGAATGTACAGCCAAGAAACATTTCCTCGTGTTACCGCAGGTTCATTTGCCAATCAGTTTAAACCTGTACCCACTGGTTAGTGGTCATTTGTCAGTGGAATCAGCACAGTGACAAATAAATATGGTTCTCCTGATTTTGCTCAGTGAAATAAACTCATTTTTGACCAAGTCATTGAAATGACCTATGGAGAGACCAGAGGCATGTATTAAATCACACTAAAGATCAAATCACTTTACAGTAACAGGAAGAGGGATCCAAACATGGATTGAGATTTTGATGCATAAGTACAACTGGAATCAGGTGCCTGGCCAGGTCATTGTTTGGCTCTTATTCCAGTTTATACAGTAACCTTCTAATTCATTCTGCAATAGATTTTGACAGTAAGGGTCTGTAGTATCTATTCCGTTTTCATTCCTGTTTTATCTTGCTTGAGAATAATTTTATGTTTTGTATTGTAGGTCTGTTCCTCATCATTTATTTTCGTAACCTTCCAGTTTTAAAGTCTATTGAATATATTTATTCAGATTTAACGGTCACTGCATAAAGGCTTTGCTGATGTTAGATTTGAAGGCCAGTTTCAGTGTGGAGGGTGAGGAGGGGGTTTGGGGTGGGGAGGGGAGTGGGGTGGTGGGGTGGACAAGAATGAATAATATAATATGTGTCAGTGTGTGTTAAATAATTTCCAATAGCTATTGCTTTGCTTTTCCTCTTTGATCTTGAAAATAATCAGGGAGGATTATTAAATTTTAAATAACCTGCTCCTCTCTGCAGCCTTATAAATACAATAAACCAGGCAGAAGTCGACAGTGCTTGTATTATTTATTTATACAAATTGCCTACTTACTTGCATATGTGACTGTCCCACACTAGGTTAAATTATGATTTAGGTTAAAGGAACATAGGAAGAGGAGGAGGCCATTGCAATCCCCTGAGTATTAAATTAGATAATGGCTGATCTTTATCTTAACTCCATCTCCTCATTTTTACTCTGTAAACCTTAATATCCTTGTCGAACAAAAAAATTAGCAATCTCAGTTTGCCAATTTCAGTTGATCTAGCTTTAACAGCTTTTTTGGTGGGATCAAGTTCTGGATTTTCACAGCCCTTTGTGTGAAGAAGTGTTTTCTAATAGCAGCTCTGAATGGCCTAACTTTATTCTTTGTTATTGTTTCCTCCACCTGCCTCTCCCCTTCCTCCCCACACACACACACAGTTCTGGACTCCTCCCCCAGAGAAATAGTTTCTTACTATCTGCCCTTAAAATCTTGAATTCATCTTAAACATTTCAATTAAAAACTGAGGTGGGTAGATGCTAAGGTTGGCAGATTAGAAGTCTTACACTGAGATATTGACTCAGGTTCTCAGATGAGTATGAGGTTTCAAAATCCTTATCCTCCATCCATCTCATCCACTCCTCACCATCCATGGCTCCTCAACCTCATACCTCCTGTCCCTTGTTCCCCACATCCCATCCAATTCCTCCAAATGCCCATGTCCACCTCATCCAGTATCCATCTTATGCTGAAGCTCTTGAGCTCTATAATAATATTGGGAAGTCCATTGTCCAAAGTGACTGAACCTAATGGTTGGTGCACACTCAACTGAATACATAGGTTATATCATGATGTTTTGTGACTGATTTAGCAGATGGGTTATTCAGTCTCATCTAAGTTGTTTGCCCTTGGTGGGTCACTTCGAGATAGCCCAGTGTTGCTATAATGGCTTTGTAATTTATTGGACACAGTTATGTTAATGTTTGGCTATCTTACGAGTTGCTGTTCACGTCACTAACAATGCTGTCATTCAGTCTTTTAAACTCAACCAGTGATTTCAGCCCATCCAATAAATAAAGTCATTTTTGATTTAAAACATAGTTTAATGACATATATGTGGTACGATATACTTCATTAATGATAAAACATAATAATGTTTTCATATCTACTGTTAATTGTGTATCAACTGGAAGTTAATTGTAATAATTGATTGATATTAATTAGGAAATCACCTCTGCTCATCTACATAGAGGAGGCAATGACCTAGTGGTATTATCGCTAGACTATAAATCCAGAAACTCAGCTAATGCTCTGGGGACATGGGTTCGAATTCTGCCATGGCAGGTGGTAGAATTTGATGTCAATAAAAAATATCTGGAATTAAGAATCTACTGATGACCATGAAACCATTGTTGATTGTTGGAAGAACCCATCTGGTTCAATAATGTCCTTTAGGAAAGGAAATCTGCCCTTCTTACCTGGTCTGGCCTTCATGTGACTCCAGAGCCACAGTAATGTGATTGATTCACAGGGCAACTAGGGATGGGCAATAAATGCTGGCCAGCCTGTGATGCCCATGTCCCATGAATGAACAAAACAAATAGGAGCAGGCTGAACATGTGCTTCCTGATTGGAGGTGCATTTGTGGGAAGAATCATCCCAGCAATTGGCAAAGATGTTGGGCAGGGAAAGTGATGTTTAACTGAAGCTCACTCCAGCTGCAGTTCCCAGGGAAGCAGCCAGGGTTCCTCGGCTCCCACAGTGAGGAGAATCAGCTGGTGCATAGCCCGGGGTCATCTATGCAGGTGACTCCTGGAGTATCCCACCTATTGAATCCCTTTTTCCTGTGACTGTTTTAACTCTAATTCCATAAGCCAAGGAGGGTGGCACTGCCACACAGCAGAACAGCAAAAGCAGGTGGGGCCTCCATGTCTTGGCTATCCAGAAGACACCCTCTATTTGCTCCTCAGGGAAACACATCTAGGGCCTTTGTGTGATATTTTCCACTCATGCTGCCAAACCTGTCCAATGAGAAGGGGGCGGAAAATTCCGGCCGATGCCTTTGTACCTGAAGGTTTGTAAATATTAGGCTCCAGTTGCATCCCTCACAGGCTGGCTATCTAAGTTGTAATATAAAATTCTTGCATGAAACCCATATTCATCTACAAAGCTCTCATAAGAAAAATGGTCACTTGGAGACTATGTAAGATGCCCAATGAGCTACAGCTCCTCATGACCAGTGCTTCAACCTTGTAGGAAAAATATCTTCAATTTATTAAAAATAATAGTTCTGTTGGCTTTACCTGGGTACAACAAATAAATTTACTTATAATCCTGCAGTCTCTCTAAATATAGATTTAAAAATTGTAAACCACTTCACAGGGACACAGAGAAATGATTAGTGAACCACATCTGGAAATATTTGGTTAGAGGTGGGTTTGGCAAAGGGTCTTAATGGAGAAAAGGGAGGTGGAGAGACAGATGATTTTAAAGAACACAGGATCAAAAACAAGAAGGGGATGGGTGCACAAGAGAACAGAATCTGGGGAGGGTTTCCTAAGGAAGTTGCTGTGAAAGTGAAAAGTGAGAACATGCTGGGAATTAAACTCAAGGGAGAGAATTTTAAGTTGGAAACTTTGGTTGGCCTTGAGCAATGGAGGCCAACAAGGAGGTGGCGAATAAGGGAAAGGAACTTGATGCAGGCTAATGTGCAAGAAACAGAAGCTTTAAGGAACTAAAGTTTATTGTGGCAGGTCCGCCAGGAGAACACTGGAAAAGTTCTGTTTTCCTGCTTAAGAGAAAAGAGTCCTTGTTCAGCATCACATGTATCATTATCACAAGATTTTTCTCTCTGTAACAACTGATAAAAATTGGATTACTGTTTCAGAATGGGGCCAATTTTTCCATTCCACCCACCCAGGGAATCGTAGTAGGTAAGGAAAGGTCCATTGAACTTGGGCAGGATTTTCCGATTTAGGGGCAAAGAACATAAGAACATAAGAAATAGGAGCAGGAGTAGGCCATCTAGCCCTTCGAGCCTGCCCCGCCATTCAATAAGATCATGGCTGATCTGTCGTGGCTCAGTTCCACCTTCCCGCCCTCTCCCCATAACCCTTAATCCCCTCTCTTATCAAAAACCCATCAACCCGAGTCTTAAAAATATTTAGCGAGGCAGCCTCCACCACTTCAACGGGCAGAGAATTCCAGAGATTCACCACCCTTTGAGTGAAGAAGTTCCTCCTCAACTCCGTTCTAAACCGCCCCCCCCCTTTATCTTGAGGCTGTGCCCCCTAGTCCTACTGTCCTTTCTGAGTGGGAAGAGTCTCTCCACCTCTATCCTATCCATCCCATTCATCATCTTATACGTCTCAATGAGATCTCCCCTCATTCTTCTAAACTCCAATGAGTACAAGCCTAGTTTATTCAGCCTCTCCTCATAGCTCAACCCCCTCAACTCCGGTATCAGCCTAGTAAACCTCCTCTGCACTCCCTCCAAGGCCAAAATATCTTTGCGCAGGTGCGGTGCCCAAAACTGCACACAGTACTCCAGCTGCGGCCTCACCAATGCCCTATACAGCTGCAGCAAGACCTCCCTACTTTTATATTCAATCCCCCTCGCTATGAAGGCCAGCATCCCATTCGCCTTCCTGACCACCTGCTGCACCTGCAAGCTGGGTTTTTGTGACTCATGCACAAGGACCTGGAAAATCCCACCCAATGTGTTTATTTATTTATTGGTGTCACAAGTAGGTCTACATTAACACTGCAATGAAGTTACTGTGAAAATCCCATAGCTGCCACACTCTGGTGCCTGTTCGGGTACACTGAGGGAGAATTTAGCATAGCCAATGCACCTAACCAGCACATCTTTCAGACTGTAGGAGGAAACTGGAGCACCAAGAGGAAACTCACGCAGATATGGGGAGAACGTGCAGACTTCGCACAGACAGTGATCCAAGCTAGGAATCGAAACCTGGTCCCTGGCACTGTGAGGCAGCAATGCCACGGTGCCGTCTACAGACGTGGAAGTAGTTAGTTTTGTGATGGAGAGAATGTGGGGTCAGAAACTCAATCTGGATTGAATATATTGCCAGGTTCTGAATACACAGTATCCAGGGAGAAGGACAGAATCATTAGCAAGGTATCAGAGGTTATGTCTTCGGCCTTAATCCTTATCAGTGTTTAATTGAAGACAATTGTGGCTCATTCTAAAGCAGTCAGACAAAGCAAAACATGATATATTCAGCATTGTTTTCAAGTTTAAAGTTTTGGCAATAAAGCTGGTGAAATTGAGTCATGATTCTCGGCCCTTCAGATATTGCACTCAGCTGGCCCCTTCTAGCCATCTACTAACTCTCATTCTCCCTACGTCACCATCTACTCTGGTACTCTTGTTCTCCCAGGTTCTGCCTCCCCATCACAGTCACCCCCTTCCTCCTAGATTGCTTAATCCCTACTCTAGTGCAGGCTATTGGCAAGCCATAGTGCCCTGAAATTCAAATTACCTTTGCCGGTGAGCTGTCTGGAGTCACGCAGTAGGCATCTGCAACCTGCCAGTCTAAAATGAATGAGACCTGAGGTCTAATATCAGTTAAGTCTCCAGCTTATCCCTTCTGGTACAAGAATGTTTCCTGTGAGTGCAAAAGAATAACCAGGCTGCAATATTTACCTGAAATAATGCTCTTGTCTGTCTCTAACTTGTCAGTGTCGACCATGGTTCAGTTGGTAACACTCTTACCTCTGAGCCTCTGGGTTCAAGTTCCACTCCAGGATTTGAGCACAGATGTTAAGGCTGACATTCCAGTGCAGTACTGAGGAAGTGCTGCACTGCCAGCGGTGCCATCTTTTGTTTGAAACGTTAAACAAAATCAAGCCTCTCCTGTGGGTGTAAAATATTTAATGGCACTGTACCAAAGAAGCATCTCTGGTGTCATAGCCAATATTTAACCCTTAATCAGCATCACAAAAACAAAACTAACGATCTGGTCACTATCACACTGCTGTTTGTAGGAGCTTATTCTAAACAAATTAGCTGCCATATTTCCTTCATTGGTACATTGACTGCAAGTCAAAGTCCTTCACTGGCTGGAAAGCACTTATGGATGTCCTGTGGTAGAACCATATAAAATAGGAGCAGGAGTAGGCCATTTGGCCCTTTGAGCTTACTGCACCATTCAATATGATTATGGCTGATCCTCTATCTCAATGCCATACTCCCACTGTCCCCATATCCCTTGAAACTTTGGAGTGTAGAAGTCTATTTCCTTGATCATGAAAGACGTTAAATAAGTGTAATATTAAATAAATAAATATTTTGTTTCTATGGGGCGATTCTCACCTTCTCATCCCACCAGTCACCTAGTGCGGCGAGCCTGTAAGATCGTGCGAGAGGCAACAAGTTAGCTTCATGGCTGATTTCTCAGCTCTCGCGATCTTACTGGGCCTGGATTTCTGGTGAAAAGAGCGCAAAGCTGATTTCCACATATAAATCCACATTAAAGTGAATTTACATAGAAGTAGTGATCCCAGAATGCTATCATCCGGGCTCACTTAGCTTAGGGGTCCTCACCAGTAAGGATCACGTACGGTTCCCATCATGGGGACTTGGCGTGATGGCTTCGCTGGTGTGACCAGAGGCCATTGAGGCCCCCTGGGAGGTTTGGAGTAGTGTTAACCTGGCACCACCAACCTGGCTCCCTGGCACAGCAAACCTGGAGCCCTGGCACTGGAACTGCCAGCCTAGCCAGGCACCAGGCAGTACCAATGAGGCGGGGTCATGATGGAGTGGGGCCTAAGGGGAGGTGGGGAGGGCATATAATAGCCGGGAGGGATGGCGCATGATATCTGGAAGGCATGTGCTTGACAGATCTCTTTGACAGAGCAATTTTCCCTCCTCCTACTGGCGGAAAACAGATCATGGTTCATTTTCTGCACAAAGTGGCATAAGATTGCATTTTTAAACTCACCCAAAAAACGGATCTGAAACTCTCCCATTTTAACGCTCATTTTGCACTTAGAATTGCTTTGGTAAGCTTCCCCTCCTTACTGTCTAATATGTTAAATCTAATTTTAGAATGATTACAATTAACTACTTCACCCCTGACTTACTATCTTTGTTTGAACTGGTTTAGACCGAAACATTGACATATTATGTGGCCCACCACACCATGACTTCCTGCTGTAATGATACCCAGGGTGATGCCCAGTATGCTGATGAGGCTCAAGGATCACGTTCCATCACTCTTCAGACCTCCTGGTTCAGGTACACATGGTGCAGCATTGAGTCTGGGTCCAAAAATGGGCCAAAACCAACATCTAGCCCCTTAACTGGCTTAAAGAGTTCTCTATCTGCCAGTTTACCTTGAGCTGCTGGTCAGTAACTTCTATGCAGATTGCTTTTGTTATCCCCCCTCCCCTATAATTCCCTATTAATGACAGTTACATCGTCCTTCATCTTCTTTTCATGCCATTACTCCGCAGTTTTCTGGAATATTCTACTTTGGGCCGGGTGAAAGCCATGAAAGCTGTCAGGGTGAAACAGTTACTGACCATGTCAGAGCAACACTCCCTCTCCATTGTGGTGAATCATAAGGTGCAAGGTGCCCTTGGTGTTGCAGTATGTGGCACAGGTTTCGCCACCCACCCCCCCCATCCCAATTGTGTGCTGTGGTGATCACCTGAACCGCCTTATCTGGAGATCAAAAATGGATTGTGCCCACAGGGATATCTTCTTGGTGAGAGGGAGAAGAGTGCAGTGAAATGGGAAGAGTGGGGATAATGTACCCAATGTTGCCCTCATCCCAATGAGTATCTTTGCATCAGCCTGTGTGTAGATCCTTAGTATGCAAACATCAATCACCATGCACTGGTGTTTTACCTGTCACTGTTGTTACCAAGAATGGGTCAGACCATATCATTGCAATTGTACTATCTATCCCTTATGGAGAAGTTTATGCAGAAATAGACCTGTGAACACTCGTTGACTAGGCAGTGGCCCACAAATGGAAATGGTATGGGAGAGGGAGATGGTGGATCCTGTTAGATGGTTCCCTGAGTAGACTGTCACATTAATTTGGCAGAATATCCCATCACCAGAATTTGGACTGGCACTGAATTGTAACTTGGCACTCCTCTGGCAAATCAGTTCTTTCTTGCATGGTTTGAGTCCCATTCTCTCCATATGTTGTCGTTGAGTTAGCTATGGCGGGAAAGAAAACATTGTCCACCTCCTTCTAGACTGTGCTGTTGCAAAGCAGTTCTAGAAAAAGATGCAGTAATTTCTGCCGAAGATTATTTTGCGAAGCTTCTTGACACAGAATTCTGCTCTATCAGCTGCTCCCAGGGACACACACACAGACAAATATCAGCTGTGGACAATGGACCATCAACTGGGTGAAAGACATATTTTGATCTGCCTGAAATTTGTTGGTCTTCCAGTGAAAAGCATTGTCCTTGAGCAAGGGTTGTAGACTGGCACATTCCAATGTCCAGGGCTACCTGCTGTGCGATAGACTAAAGCTTGGGGCAGCTTCTGCAAAGGTGCAATGGGGCAAGATCAGTGCCTAAGGCCCTCCAGCCACTGACCCCGACAAGGTGCATACTGGGAAAAGCTCTCAGGCTTTATGTAATGAGCATTAGAAATTTTGGCCGGGATTCTGTGATCTCTCTCATGGCAGCGGTGGCGAGGCTGTGAGGCTGGAGAATTCCGACCGTTGACTATGGTTGGAAATATAGTGAATAACAGACAATAGTGGAAGAAACTGATTTGTTTTGCACTTTAGGTCACGTAAACTTTGCACAATTCTTTAATGTAGTTTTACAAGTTTTATGAATTAAGTATATTTTTTGGGGAAAAAAGTTTTGGCTGGTGGAAGCAACCCTCAGTTATACGTCTGAAAATGAGTGAGAGGCAGTTTTTATTCCATCGTACAGTAGTTGGTGAAACTTCAGTGAACTGAGAAACAATGAGACGTTGGCAGGAAAATTATTTGGTTCTAATGTCAAAAAGGTTAAATTATGAGGACAGATTGCACAGGCTGGGTTTGTATAGATGAGCAAGGGGTGATCTAATCGAGGTGGTTAAGATGATTAAAATAATTCATGGGGTAGATTGAGAGAAGCTATTTCCTACTGTCCAGAACCGAATGTCTTAACCTTAACATTAGAGCATGACCAACAGGAGGCAGTACTGCACATAAATGGCACTGAAAATCTGAAACATTCTCCACAAGAAGCTGCTGAGACTCGGTCAGTTGAAAATGTCCATACTGGGATTGATAGATCTGTGTTAGATAAAGTTTTGTGAGGGTGTGGAAGTGATTAAGATAGGTTGAGCTAAGATGTAGGCAGTAACTAGGATGGCATGGTGGTGCAGTGGTTAGCACTAATGCCTCAGGGTGCCAGGGATCTGGGTTTGATTCATGGCTTGTGTCACTGTCTCTGTGGAGCCTGCACATTCTCCCTGTGTCAGCATGGGTTTCCTCTGGGTGCTCTGGCTTCCTCCCACGGTCTGAAAGAATTGCTGGTTAGGTGCATTGGCCTTGCTAAATTCTGCCTCAGTGTTTCCGAACATGCGCCAGAGTGTGGAGAGTAGGGGATTTTCACCGTAACTTCATTGCAGTGTTAATGTAAGCCTACTTGTGACACTAAGAAATAAATAACTGAGTGATTTTCAAACAGTTTTTGATTGAAGGCTCCCTTTTCAATTGGATTAGCAATCATGAATTGAATTAACCACATGCATTGAAATGTGAATTTTACAGAGTGGAGCAGGCAATGAGAGAATCTGGAGAATTAATTTTACACATGTTTATATAAAATTATGTGATATAATAAAACATCTGTATGCCCAGTTAAATTCAGTTTGAACTGGATTTCTTGTTGATTTCTTGTGGGTGGCACTGATCTGAAATAGCCCCACACCACCACCATCAGGAATATATTGGAACTGTAACCGTGCCAGTTACAATTCTTGTTTATCCTTAGAGCTGAAGGTGACCATGTTCATCCTCTGGGTAGGATTTGGTAGAGTTCCAATGGGCATATAGATGACTGCTATGGCTAATCTGAACCCAGGAAGTTCTGCTGCAAATAGGACAGGAACGGACAGCTCAAACGATTGAGGTTTGGATGAATTTCAGGCTCAGGAGTTCCTCTCTGCATTTTCTCTCTGCCTCTGATATGTGTTCACTTTCAATGTCACTTTCAATGTTTTTGGTTACGCCAGGAGCAGCAATCCTGGGCGATTTTCCCTCAGGACTTGAAGTCACGTAAGTGAAGCTTCCAGAGTCTTTTGTTTCTGTTCGCTTCCTCCAATGCCCCTCCAAACAGTCAGCATCCAGAGGTCTCAGCCATCAGTAACTGCCTCCCAGCTGCCTCAATGTCTGCCATCTTCATATCTCACATGCAGTTGTCCTTGAAGCAGACGTATAGATGCCCTGGTGGTCAGAGCCAGTGGTCAGTTTAGTGCACAGAAGGCCTTTGGGCATTTGGCTTTGTGACATTTGAGACACATGTCCGGGCCAGCACAGATGGTGTTGGTTTAGCAACAAGAGTCTGCTGATAGAATTAGCAGGCTCCAGGATCTCTCAGATAGTGACCTTGTCTGCCAAGATAATGCTGAGGATATGTCTGGGGCAATGAAGATGGAAACAGTTCAGACTTTTCTCCTGTCCAACATACAATAAAATGTGACATACAGGGCGGAAGTTTCCTGTCCTGCCCACCATGGGGATCATAGTGGGTGGAACGGAAAATTCGGAGGGCCGTGCTGTTGACCTCAGGAGGGAATGTTCAGCCTTGGGGTGAGCATGGCCTGAAAATCCTACCCATAGAATTCATTAAATTATTTTAATTTCTCTTTCAGTGAAATGAAAGTGTATGCTATATATTTTCTAATTTTATACCAGTATTGCAGCTTATTTTACTTAATTCTTGTAAGATCATAACAATATCTATTGTGAACTGTTACTTGGCAGATCATGATTTCATTAGAATATAAATCATTACTTTTTTTTCTGGAAAAAGAGGGGATCTTAGGTTTATTGAGGTGGAAGATAGATGAGAAATAGAAAATGTTACCACTTTTTGCACCCAGTTAGTCAATCAGACACTCCAGATCAGACATAGAACACTTTAGAGTCGAAAAGTTCTCTTACTTTCAAAAGGAACTGTTCTTCCTATTTCCATTTTTGACTGAAGATATCTTTGTGATCATTGAGTAACTCCCCTTATTCAATAACAACTCATATTAAGCTAGGTTTTGTATTAAGTGGGTTTTAAACAAAAGGAAAAAGATGTGGTTTGCACAGGTAGATTCAAAGTAACACACAACAGGTTTATTAAAAGAGATGTCCTCTGCACAGAACAGAAAGTGAAACTAAAGCCTGTGAAACACCCACTGACATCACCATCAAATCATGTGAATAGCTCCAAGGGCCTGGGTTCAATTCCCGGATTGGGTCACTGTCTGTACGGAGGCCACATGTTCTCCCCGTGGGTCAGAATGGGTTTCCTCTGAGTGCTCCAGTTTTCTCCCACAGTCTGAAAGACATGCTGATTAAGCGCATTGGCCATGCTAAATTTTATCTCAGCGTACCTGCACAGGAGCCGGAGTGTGGCAACTAGGGGATTTCCGCAGTAACTTCATTGCAGTGTTAATGTAAGCCTACTTGTGATTAATAAGTAAACTTATCACGTATTAATCATTATGCAGGTGGATGTAAATAAACTGGAAATGCAGGTGGATGTAAATAACTTCTCTGACTTGTTCCTTTATATTTTTTTTCCAAAAATATACTCTATTCATAAAAATCTCAAGTAATCTATTACAATGTACAGGGCTTCGAGTAGCAAAACAATGCGGAATAAGAACATTTTTGCAGATCTGTCCAAAACTACAGTGACTACATTTCAGTACTTAACATTTCAGTACTTAAAAAAAACTATGTCCATGTCTCAATATTTACATATTTGTACTAATTACAATGATTACATTTCAATACTTCAAAAACTATATACATGCCTCAAAAGATTATTGTGTGCCGTTAGTGCTCAGATTGGCACACAGTTACGCAGGTCGAGGGTATTCTGCAGTTCCGGGGCCCTCGGTCTGCCTCCGTTAAAAGGCCTTACAGTGTGGCCTTTCCCCATTGTGCCTTTGCGGCGGCTGCCCCAAGCTTCAGCCTGTCCCTCAGCGCGTAGTCCTGGACCTTGGAATGTGCCAGTCTGCAACACTTGGTCGAGGACAGTTCTTTCAGCTGGAAGATCAGCAAGTTTCAGGCGGACCAAAGTTCGTCCTTCACCGAGTTGATGACCTTCCAGCAGCAGTTGATATTTGTCTCGGTGTGCGTTCCCGGAAACAGCCCGTAGAGCACGGAATCCTGCGTCACCGAGCTGCTCGGGACGAACCTCGACAAATACCACTGCATCTCGCTCCAGACCTTCTTTACAAAGGCACATTCCAGAAGGAGGTGTGCGACCGTCTCGTCAGCCCCGCAGCCACTTCGAGGGCAGCGTGCGGTGATGTTGAGACCTCGAGCGTGCATAAAGGATCTGACAGGGAGTGCCCTTCTCACCACCAGCCAAGCCAGATCTTGGTGCTTGTTTGTCAGTTCTGGTGATGAGGCGTTCTGCCAGATGACACTGACAGTCTGCTCAGGGAACCATCCGACAGGATCCGCCGTCTCCTTTTCTCTTAGGGCCCCAAGGACGTTACGCACTGACCACTGCTTAATCGCCTTGTGGTCAAAGGTGTGTTTGCAGAAAAATTTCTCCACGAAGGACAGGTGCTGCGGTACGGTCCAACTACTCGGAGCGTTCCGCGGCAGTGTGGCCAGACCCATCCTTCGCAACACTCGGGACAGGTAGAACCTCAAAAAGTAGTGGCACTTGCTGTTGGTGTACCGAGGATCTACGCACAGCTTGATGCAGCCGCTCACAAAGGTAGCCATCAGGATGAGGGCGGCGTTGGGAACGTCTTTCCCTCCGTTCTCTGGAGATTTGTGCATCGCCTCCCTCCGGACGCGATCCATCTTTGATCTCCAGATAAACTTGAAGATGGCCCGCGTCACTGCTGCAGCGCAGGATTTGGGGATAGGCCACACCTGTGCCACGTACAACAACACGGACAGCACCTCGCACCGGATCACCAGGTTTTTCCCTGTTATGGAGAGCGAGCGTTGCTCCCACAAGCCGAGTTTCTGCCTGGCTTTGGCGATGCGCTCCTCCCAGTTTTTGATGCATGCCCCTGCCGCTCCGAACCATATCCCCAGCTCCTTCAGGTACTCTGCCCTGACGGTGAAGGGAACAAAGGATTTGTCGGCCCAGTTCCCAAAGAACATGGCCTCGCTCTTTCCCTGGTTGACTTTGGCTCCCGAGGCCAGCTCGAACTGCTCGCAGACCTGGAGGAGCCTGCGAACAGACGAGGGGTCCGAGCAGAAGACAGCCACGTCATCCATGTACAGGGAGGCTTTGACCTGCGTGCCTCCGCTGCCTGGGATTGTCACCCCTTTGATGCCTGGGTCGCTTCTGAGGGCCTGGGCAAAGGGTTCAATGCAACACACAAAAAGGACGGAGGAGAGAGGGCAGCCCTGTCTGACTCCAGACCTGATTTGGAAGCTATCTGTTTCCCACCCGTTGACTGAGACTGCGCTACTGATGTCTGTGTAGAGCAGCCGGATCCAATTGTGGATTCCCTCCCCAAAGCCCATTTTGGAGAGCACATCCATCATGTAGCTGTGTGATATTCTGTCAAACGCCTTCTCCTGGTCGAGGCTGATGAGGCACGTATCCACCTGCCTGTCCTGCACGTAGGCGATCGTATCCCTGAGTAGCGCCAGGCTGTCAGAGATCTTCCTGCCGGGTACAGCATAGGTTTGATCAGGATGGATTACTGACCCCAGAGCAGACTGGACCCGGTTGGCGATGACCTTGGCCAGAATTTTGTAATCCATGTTCAATAGTGAAATGGGTCGCCAATTCCGAATTTCTTCCCTCTCCCCCTTCTGCTTGTAGATGAGGGTAATGATGCCTTTCCTCATGGATTCTGACATCCTGCCCTCCAGAAGCATACTCTCGTATACTTCCAGGAGGTCCGGGCCCATCAAGTCCCACAACGCTGAGTAAAACTCCGCCGGTAAGCCGTCGCTTCCGGGAGTTTTACCCTTCTGAAAGGACTCGACGGCCTTGGTCAGCTCGTCCAGAGACACCGGTCTGTCCAGGCTGTCCCGCTCACCGTCGTCTAAGACCTGCGTGATAGACGACAGGAAAGACTGGGAGGCCGTGCTGTCTGTTGGCTTCAGGTCATACAGTCCGGCATAGAAGGATTTGCAGATCCTCAGAATGTCAGACTGCGATGACCTTACTGAGCCGTCTTCTTCCTTCAGGCTGCTGATCACAGAGGTTTCTCTGTGTACCTTCTGGAAGAAGAAGCGTGAGCACTTTTCGTCCTGCTCCACGGAGCGGACCCTGGACCGGAAGATGATCTTGGCGGCCTCCGAGGCAAAGAGCGAGGCTTGCTGGCTCTTCACCTCCTGGAGCTCCTCTCTGACATCGACCCCCATCGACTGCAGTTGGAGCAGTTCCTGCATGCTTTTCTGGAGTCGGGACATGTCCCGCCGTCTCTCCCTGGCCTTCTGAACCCCTTTGCGAATGAAGAACCTTTTGATGTTGCCTTTGATGGTTTCCCACCAGAGCGATGGAGACTCAAAGAAGGGTTTGACGGTCCTCCAACCGTGGTAATCCCTCCTGAGTTCCTCGAGGTTCTCTGGGGTCAACAGTTCTACATTCAGCTTCCAGGACCTCCTGCCCACTTTCTGGTTTGCCTCCAGCTGACAGTCGGCCAGCAGGAGGCAGTGGTCAGAAAAGAACACCGGCCTGACGTCGGTGGGCCTGACCGTGAGCGCGCGGGACACAAACATAAAGTCGATCCTGGAGCGAACCGACCCGTTGGGCCGCGACCACGTGTACCTGCGCTGCCCTCCATCTGCTGGGTTGCTGAAGACGTCGAGCAGCTTGGCATCTTTGACCGTCTCCAGCAGGGCTCTGGACATAGCGTCCAGTTTGTTTTCAGCCCTGCTGGATCGGTCGGCCTTGTCTAGGATACAATTGAAGTCCCCACCCAGAATGACCGGCCTGGAGGTGGTGAGCAGCTGTGGCAGCTGCTCAAAAACCGCCAGCCGCTCGGTTCTGGCGGCAGGGGCATACACATTAATCAACCTGAGAGGGCAGTTTTTGTACGTGACGTCTGCTACGAGAAGGCGTCCCCCCACCACCTCCCTAACTTCGGAGATGGTGAAGCCACCTCCCCGCAGCAGGATGCTGAGGCCCGAGGAACGGCAGTCGTTCCCACCTGACCAGATGGACGGTCCGTGGGACCACACACTCGACCAACGCCTGTAGCTGCTGAGGTGAGGGATCCCACACTCCTGCAGGAACAGCAGGCCGGCTTTGACGTTGGCCAGGTAGGATAATGTGGACGCACATCTCAACCCGTCTTTGACACTGCGTACATTTACCGAGGCAAACTCGTCGGTTCTCCCCGTCACCTGTGGATCCTTTGCCGCTTTTGAAAAGAGCCTCTTGCGGTTCTGTCGTCGTCTGGCAGCTTTTCTCTCTTCATCTGAGGAGACGTCACCATTGAGGGGTCTCGCTGCCACGGATTTCCTTTTCCGTATCTTTCTCCTGGATTTGACGTTCAGCCAGGGGCTTTCGAGCTCCGAGCTCTCCTGTTCCATGGCTTCGGCGCCCTCTGCTGGTGGTGCTGACGATGCGTCCTCCTGCTGCACTGGGGGGTCCACTCGTCCTTCCGAAGCCTTTTCCGGGCCTGCTTCTGGACCGGTCGTCTGTCCCTCTGAGGTGGCACGGGCGCTTGCCTTCTTCACTCCGCCTCCGGTGATCTGGGCGTAAGTGACCTTTCGCTTGGGGCAGGCTCTGTAGACGTGGCCAGCCTCCCCACACAGGTTGCAACATTTGCTGTCGCTGCAGTCCTTCGTCGCGTGCCCCTCCTTCAAGCAGTTTCTGCAGAAGGTGGTGCTGCAGCTCGCGGCAAAATGGCCGGTTTTGCCGCAGATTCGGCACACTCGAGGCTGTCCCGCGTAGTACAGGAAGCCTCGATTCCCCCCGATGGCAAAATATTTTTCATGTTTTCTTGTTGTAACTTGTTAGAATGTAACCAATGGTAACATTGGATCTGTAGTGTGACCAATGGTAACATGCTGTAAGGATCAGCTGACCTAGTAAACTATGTAACCAATGACAAAATGATGTGGTGGTCAGCTGACCAGCTGACTCAGTATAAATAAGAAGCTGCTGGGACTTATGAGAGCTTGGAATGGCCTGGAGTGATCATTTCAGATCAGCCATGATCTTATTGAATGGTGGGGCAGGCTTGAAGGGCTAGATGGCCTACTTCTGCTCCTATTTCTTATGTTCTCAAGTGTTGGAGTAATTGGATCAAGTGTAGTATTGACATGCTGTACTTGGTTGAAGTCATTAGGTTACATTTCAGCTTCATTTGAAGCAATTTGTAAGAGTGGCATCTTGGCCTTTTGGCTAAGATGCAAATGAGATCAAGCCTTGGAGGAGGAGCTACACCTACTCCAATTAGCTTGGATCATATAGATCAAGCCCAAGACAGGAGGTGAGAGCCCTGTCTTGTCAGCTTGGATCAGGAATGTCCCAACTTGTTGAGACTCTAAATTGGCTTTAATTTGACTTGATTGGATTGGAATAAAGTTTTAAAAAAATTAAGTTTCTTTATTAAACCTTTTTCTTTAATTTATAAATTGGAGTAAGTTTTGTTTTATTTTATTGCCTACAACTGAAGAGTTCTTCCTGGTAGATCAACATAATTGTCTCTATCCTATGACCCAATCCAGACCTGAAAAGATTACCTGTACTGAATGTATCATTTTGCAGTTAGGTCACGAAGGGACAAATTACTGTTGGCTTCACAAGTTTCTTCTGAAAGTAGTCATATTTAAGGATTTGATTCCATTGAGTGGATTCAGTGGGGGCAATAGGGGTCTGATATGTTGGCTGGAGAGCTGTAAGGAGTCCCGCATCACCTCCCTCAGGAAATGCTTGTGTAATAAAGTGCCGCTCAGGCACTTAACTGGACAGAGGTGGGCCTTGCTCAGGATCAAGGACACAGAGTGGAAGTCCCAGCCAATGGCCAGTCAGAGGCCTGTGGCTATATTCAAAGGCAGCATCAGCAGGGAGGAGCCGACTGCTGCCAGTGTGTCACCCACCTGAGGTCTGCTATTGGCAGCAGAGGCAGTTTGATTTTTTTTTGTGTAAATGTGTTGGGGGCAGTTCAGAGAAGATTTAGTAGATTGATACATTTAAACATACATAGAAAATAGAAGCAGAAGCAGGAGCAGGCCATTGGCACTTCAAAGGCTGCTCTGCTGTTCATTATGGCAATATCTAATCATATTCAATATCCTGATTCCTCCACCACCCCCCACCCCCACCATATCTCCCCACCCCTCCCCTGTAGGGTAGCATGGTGGCGTGGTGGTTAGCACTGCTGCTTCACAGCTCCAGAGACCCGGGTTCAATTCCTGGTTCAGGTCACTGTCTGTGTGAATTTTGCACATTTTCCCCGTGTCTGCGTGGGTTTCCTCTGGGTGCTCTGGTTTCCTCCCACAGTCGGAAAGATGGGCTGGTTAGGTGGATTGGCCATGCTAACCTCTCCCTCAGTGTACCCGAATAGGCGCCGGAACGTGGTGACTAGGGGATTTTCGTTGTAACTTCATTACAGTGTGAATGTAAGCTGACTTGTGACACTAATAAATAAACTTTTAACTCATATCTTTTGATCCCTTTCACCCCAAGAACTATATTAATTCCTTCTTTAAATCACACAATGTTTTGGCCTCGTCTACTTCTTGTGGTCGTGCATTCCAGAGATTCACCACTCTCTGGGTGAAGAAATTTCTCCTCACCTCAGACCCAAAAGGATCGCTCCTTAAAGGGGCCACACTAGCATAGCAGAAATCTGGGGTCGAGGCCACAATCAGACCTACTGTGATCTTATTGAATAGCAAAGCAGGCTTTGTACACATGTTTGTATGTATAAGGAGACTTCAGGGTGAAACCTAGCTTCCTGCCCAAGGTGCCCCCCCCCACTTTATGGGCATTCCATTGGCCATGGAGGGAAATTCTGGTAGCAGTGGCCGTCCTTGTGACAATAGAATCACTGCTGCTGGTTCAGCCCTTCTCTGCCACACCCAGCCACCAGTTCTTGGCTGCCAGGCCCCAGCTTCCTTACAGAAACCTCCTGTCCCTCCAAGGAAGTCTCATCCATGAGGTGGTCTCTCCCTGGAATTGCAGCTTCGATAATGACCACTGCTAGCAAGATGCTGCCCGAAGTCCCAAAGTGGGCTCACCTCCCGCTTTCGGCCCTGCAGCTGGAATTCCAGGTATTCGCTCCACGGAGACCAACACAACTTAACCTCCCAGTTACCTTCAGTGCTACAATACTATAGAAATATTTCAAATACTAGCCTTTCTCCTGTGAATGTGGATCAGTACACACCCTCACGGCACAACACTCTAGTGATCATTTATTTCCATCTCTCCAACTCTTGTCTCATGATCAGTCCTCTTGAAGTAGACGATCCTGATTATAAAGGGTCTTGAATAGATTTTTAAGCTGTAAGAAACTTTGTTTCCAGCTCAGGTTTCATGCAATAAATGAAGGTTCATATTCTCTTTACCCGCACCTCGCCCAAATGTCCAAAATGATTAACAATGACTCTGCTGTGTTGGGGCAATGTTAATGAGTAAAACAAAATTCCAATGCATCATGTTTTGGCCTAAGTTTGAAAGATAGTTATTTTGGCAAGCTCATTCGTGTAAATAAAACATAATAAATTCTTGAAATGGATGCCAGCTGAAATCTTTGATCTATGAATTCAGTTGACAGAGCATCCTCTGTTCTGAATAGTTTGCAACCTTAGACATGACAAGATTGTGTGTAATTCGATAAAACCAGCACGAATAGCTGAAGAATAAGAGATAACACTGTTTCAAATTACTTTTTTAATTTGACTCCTTTTTACAAATGAAAAGAATGGTTACCTGTTTTGCAAAAAAAGTTTAATTGCCCTAAATGACCATTTAAAATAGAGTTTAAAAAAAGCTCTAATTGGGTTACAATGGTTTGATAAGAAAGCTTTGTTTTTAATTCATTCGTGGGACAAAGATTTGCCATTCAGTAAGATCACGGCAGCTCTGATTGTGGCCTCAACTCAGATTCCTG
The DNA here is from genome assembly GCF_965287045.1 of Carcharhinus amblyrhynchos. Lineage (NCBI taxonomy): Eukaryota > Metazoa > Chordata > Chondrichthyes > Carcharhiniformes > Carcharhinidae > Carcharhinus > Carcharhinus amblyrhynchos. The sequence goes on along the minus strand of NC_137335.1, from coordinate 40,436,974 downwards.
CTGTACTCATGTGGCCCCTTTAAGGAGCGATCCTTTTGGGACTGAGGTGAGGAGAAATTTCTTCACCCAGAGAGCGGTGAATCTGTGGAATTCACTACCGCAAGACATAGATGAGGCCAAAACATTGTGTGATTGAAAGGAGGAAATAACTCACTGGCTGGCCAGCATTTATTGCCCATCCCTGGTTGCCCTTGTGCTGAATGGCTGGCTAGGCAATTTCAGAGGACATCTGACAGTCAACCACATTGCTGTGGCTCTGGAGTCACATGTAGGCCAGAACAGGTAAGGATGGCAGATTTCCTTCTCTAAAGGACATGAGTGAACCTGATAGGTTTTTCCAAAAATTGGCAATGTTTCATGGCCATCAAAAGATTCTTAACTCCAAATATTTTTATTGAATTCAAATTCTACCATCTGCCGTGGTGGGATTTGAACCCCAGTCTCCAGAACATTAACTGAGTTTCTGGATAAATAGTCTAGTGATAATATCACTAGGCCATCGCCTCCACCCCCCCCCCCCACCCCTGAGGCATTAGAATTACTACTTTTCAGATGATACCCGACACAGCTGACCTTATGCACTGATTATATCTATGATTATGCAATGCACAACATGATGGTTACTGGAAGATTTTGAGGATGGCATTTCTGATGTGACCAGCTTTCAAAATACTTCCAGCTGTCCTGAAAGGTGAGCCTTGTTGTTCGCAATTAAATATCTGGAGACACAAAGACAATCAACCATCAGGCTTTCGGAGTGTTGCAGCAAATGGTAGGTCCGTTAAGGTGAGAGGACCACACTTGTCACTAGGGACTAACTTGAGAGCTGCCTGCATAGAGGTGATGGAGTGCAGGACTGTGGTCTCACCTAGGGCTGAACCTGGAACATGTTTCAGCCAGGTGCTGGTTAGTGTGCTGCTGGTTAATGAGCACAAGTTACAAACTCTACTGCAGATTTTGTGATCATACATTGTTCATGTGCGCCACCTAGTGGAAATCTGCTCATTCAGGAATGATACACACAACCTAATGGCCAACAGTTCAGCTGAATGCAGTGCTGTAGAGCACACACGTGTTTTAGCATCAATTCCTGTATTGATAGATGATAAACTGAGCAAACGACATACTCACCGGAGCAGCAAACGATTTGGTGATTTAGTAGGCTACGCAGTGTGTCTATTATCTCAGAAGGATTCAGCTACAGGACAACTGGTGGGGTAGGATTTGACTCGCTAACAGATGGATGATCCAATGCAACAGGTTACTACCAAGGCAGTAATGACCGAGTCCCTTGCGGCTTATTTTGCAGTGACTGAGGTGGTCTGCCATTGGCTGACAGCAGGATCTTCCAATCCCGCCACTGTCAACAGGGTTTCCCATTGTTTGCAGCCCCTGCTGCCAGGGAACCTGCCACAGGGGGGATTGTCATTGGCACAGCCAGAAGATCCCGACAGTGACTGGAAAATTCAGGCCAAAGGATGGGATTTTCCAGTCCCGTCTGCACAGTGACTGTAACTTCCTGCTTGAGGTTCAACGGACAATTCAATGGGCCATCAGATAGCCTGTCCCACACGTGATGATTCCCACAGTGGGTGGAAACAGAGAATTTATTACCCTTTGGGTGAGAATTTTACACGTGATGCGTACACCGGGCTGGTGGGACCAGATCAGCTGTGTTTCCCAGTTCCACTCGAGAGCCATGAAAGAACATAATATTCTTTTGGCAGGCTGGCACTAAACGGGCAGTGTTTAGGGTCAGCGAGGCCAGTGGGGGTGGCAGTGTCACCGGGCCATTTAAAGACGAGAAATTTAAAGATGGCTTTCACAGATCACTGAAGACATCTGAGGAGGCAGAGGGAGGTCTGCACCTTGGCAGCAGAAGTAGCTGGAAGACATTGCAGGTGGGAGGGCACGTCAGGTGGGCAGGAAGCAGCCCCCCACCTCCTCACCCCCCCCCCCCCCCCCGCGACCCGCCAAATGTTTGGATGACTGCCTACATGCTCTTGCGGGGGTGGTGCTAGCCAGGAGTGGCATATTCATACATTGTGTATGCCTCAACTCACCAAGTTACCAAGAAGGCCTTGGTAAGAGGTGGCAGCTGAGGTTAACTGGCATCACCCTGTCTGGCGCACATGGACACTATGCCAGAAATGGTTCAATGATCTGTGCTTGGCAAGGGTGAGTTCAGAGTTGATATTGTCAACTCACCGTCGCCAGACTTGAGGAAGAGTGCCTGTCCTGAGTTGCACTCACGGGTGCAGGAATCAGGGAGTCTCGAAAAACACGCCTGTGCATGTTGTGGCTGGAGAGAATATCAGAAACTCTGAATCCATCAAAGGGTCAGAGGTGGGGAGGGGTTATGAATGCCCACATGGTTTGTGGGGTGATGAGGATTGGGGGACAGCGTGGTATGATTGCTGGAGGCAGAGGGTTCAGTACTGAATGGAACTTTGCACTTTGGGGACCCAGTTCCAATCCTTCCACAGCAGGTGAAATATGGCCATAACAGAGCTGAGAGAACTGACTCCGAGGGTGGGTGTCTGGGGTGGGGTGTGAGCAAGGAGGAAACTCCTCAGGTCATGGAGATGCTGGAGTCTCTGGGGAAGATAAGACCCCAGTGGGAGTCAGGCGGAAAGTGAAAAGAATGTCTGGGTGTCTGATTCCTCACAAGAGTTTTAATGATTTCCCAATCACTGAGCCACTGTGATGCTACTCTCATCGGGTTGCATCTCATACACAGTCACTCTGGGTGGAATGATAATCATTCTGAGCAAGTGTTCTCCTCCTTCACATAAACCATCCACTAGAGGCAGCCAGGAGGCTGACGACCCTCCATTGACACCAGAGCAAGCACGGATGGCAGATTCGCCTGTATCACACCTTCTTGCTACACCAAGTGTCAACACAGATACTGGCATGTCGATGGGCAAGAGCACGCTGGATTAGTTGGCAGAGCACAGTGGAGAGGGCACACTTCACACTCACATGGGCAGATGGTGGAGGCAGGTTGCCGGCAGTGGAGGATTGCTGGAGACCAGGACCACGCTGAGTCCGAGGCAGATGATGGCCCTCTTCAATGGTGAAGTTGTCAGTCAGGCAGCAAATGCTGGATGTCCAGCAGGATGCACAGGGAGATATGGCGGAGATCTTCCGAGGACGGTCTCTGGCATGGTGGAGTCCATGTGGAGGATGAGCGCTGCATTGACCCTGAACTGGGAACACTGAGCCTCATCCATTGACAGTGACAACCCTCATGGCGAGGAGCTCCAGGAATAGAATGGAGGGATCCTGGAGCTGAACTCGGACCTGCAAACCCTCAAACAGGCAGTGAGCTCAGGAGGTGCCAAAGTTGGAGAAGGATGCAGCACGCAGTCTCTCAGATCAGTATCCATCTGTCAATGGTGAGCAAAGAGGTCCAGGTACACCTCACTATGGCGGGCAAGCTGCTTGTCATATCTGCGAGATCCTCTCATGGCATACCCACCGGAGCAAGGTAATATTCTGCCCTTGTTGTTACAAAATAACAGGTTAGAAACATTGCAACTTTGCTGTAGGACTCCAATTTGAAGTGTTGCTGACAAAATTAAAAATTGCTGATGCCTGATATCAGATTTACTGGGGACTTGTCTTTTCTTGTTTGTCGACAGCAAAACATCTGACATCGCCGCAAGGAAGGGTGGGGAAATGAATTACACATCTTAAGATAACATTCAAACCACACAGGACCGAATTAATGTTACTGAGCAGGAGAAAAGAAGGATAACTGTTAGACAAATCAATCTCCTGTACAGCAGGTTTCTCGCACATATTTGATACATGTAGGGCTATGAGGATAAAATGCAGACTGGGACCAGGTGGATTGTTTTTTTCAGAGAACTAGCATGGATATGATGGACCAAATGTACTCTTTCTAGGCTGGAACAACTCTGTGATTTTCTGCACCAAATACATAATGTGAATTAATGTTCCTTTGTTTGAGGGAATGTGATTGGGAATGTGATGAGCACCCATCCTCCAACCTTGGTCCCTGTGCATTGAAATAGCTGCATGGAATCAGACAGCTCGCTCCACAAGCATGCTAGCAGTCACCCTTGGGAAAGTACCATTACAGGGTTGAATCAGGCAAGGAGCAAGGATAATGGTTACTGGGAATCCAGAAGCAATTCTACTTTAGAATCTTGCCCAAATGTTGCTCTGACCATTGGTAACAAATTCTGTTTGGAAAGGAGAGACTCAACAGGCCCGACCTTAGCATGTGCCTGTATGGATGCCTAGATCTCCAAATATTACGCAGACGTACCGATAAAAAACAGATACAATGCATCGGGTTGCCTGCTGTTCTTTCTCAGGAGTGGACAAGCATATTTTTAAATATATAGAAGTGTAAAGAAATGAGCTATGAGGAGGTGTAATAAGTATTACAGAGCTCCAGGTCTGAGCTCAATGGCAACAAAATGAAGGAGATAGTTATCGACTTCAGGAAGCGTACTGGAGAACATGTCCCGTCTTCATCATTGGGGACAAAGTAGAAATGGTCGAGGCTTCAAGTTTTTAAGTGTCCAAACCACCAACAACCTGTCCTGATCCCTCCATGCGGATGCTATAGTTCAGAAAGCCCACCAGTGCTTCAATTTTCTCAGGAGATAAGAAAATTTGGCATGTCCAGTACAACTCTCTCCAACTTTTACAGATGCATGAAAGAAAGCATGCTTTCTGGTTGTATCACAGTTTGGTATGGCTCCTGCTCTGTCTAAGACTGCAAGGAACTGCAAAAGGTCGTGAACGAAGCCCAATCCGTCTCTCAAACCAGCCTCCCATCCGTTGACACTGTCTACATTTCCAGGTGCTTCAAAAAAGCAGCCAGCATAGTCAATGACCCTACGCATCCCAGACATACACTCTTCCAGCTTCTTCCACTGGGATAAAAATACAAAAGTCTGAAATCACCTACCAACCGATTCAAGAACAGCTTCTTCCCTGCTGCCATCAGACTTTTGAATGGATTGACCTCGCACTAAGTTAATCTTTCTCTGCACCTTGGCTATGACTGTAACACTACATTCTGCGCTCTCTCCTTTCCTTCTCTATGAACAGTATGCTTTGTCTGTCAAGCACACAAGAAACAATACTTTTCACTGTATGCTGATACATGTGCCAACAATAAATCAAATCAGGAAGAAACAGTTGTGGGCAGGGCTTTGAGCATCTCAGTAACTGGATTTTTAGGTTTACTTTGGTGTTGTTTATAACGTTGATAGAGGAAAAAAAGACAAGTGGCTGTCATTGTTGGAAAGGTGCCATCGTTGATGGTCTCAGCTTCGCACTCCTCGAACACAGCTGCATAGAAACTATCCCCATCCAGCTACAGATCTACCAGAATTTTCACCTGTCTAAGGGGTAGCTTCCTAAAGCACAAACAATTGATTCAGAGCCGTATAAATCCTTAGAGAGACCTCACTGCAGAATTATCCATGAACATGATAATTTTCAATTGGGACAATTCCCTTCATGTGTTATCCTCCCTTGGAAAAGGTGATAAAGAAAAAAGCCTGGTAACATAACAGTAATGGTCTTGCACTACAGCTGACTCTGTACTGATAGAGCTATCACCATATCATCTTATAGCTATCATCAAATCAGGCATCAAGATATGTCTGGATGTAATCAGATAATCTGTGTTGGCTCTGGAACACTCTTACATGCTATCCTGACCTTTCTTTATTTCTTGGATTGCTTTCAGCAGCCAACAGTTAGGTATATCAGTGATGCTCTTTAACTGATGTTCCAATTTTCTTGGGAAGAGGGCTTTCCATCTGCAGTAAGCAAATTGAGATAAGTTCCCATCTGCCGGAAGGCTGCTTGTGTGCAGAACTGACAGTGCACCTAACTTGCCTTGCGCAGTCTATTATTTTCCAAACAGGGTAATTCCCACTGAGAAAAATAACGATCAAAGTTATGGTACTGAGGGGAACAACAAAAATTAAAATAGTTCATCAGAATCTGAAGGTCATTAGAAAATCATAATATCAACTTGCATTTATATAGTCTATTAAATGTGGCATAAGTGTTTCTAATGAACAATATCAAACAAAATTTAACACTGAGCCACATAAGGAGTGATTCAGAGAGGTACTCAACATCTCAATTAAACAGGTTTTAAAGACCATCTTTAGTAAAGTTTATTTATTAATCACAAGTAGGATTACTTTAACACTGCGATGAAGTTACTGTGAAAATTCCCTAGTCGCCACACTCTGGCAGCTGCTTGGGTCAATGCATCTAACCAGCACATCTTTCGGACTGTGAGAGGAAACTGGAGCACTTAGGGGAAACCCACACAGACACAGGGATAACGTACAAACTCCACACATACAGTGAACCAAGATGGGAATCAAACCTGGGTCCCTGACGCTGTGAGGCAATAGTGTTAACCACAGAGGCAAGGTAAGTAGAGATGGAGAGATTAAAGTTTATTTATTAGTGTCACAAGTAGGCTTACCTTGACACTGCAATGAAGTTACTGTAAAAATCCCTTAGCTGTCACACCCAGCGCCTGTTCGCACACACTGAAGGAGAATTTAGCATGGCCAATGCACTTAACCAGCATGTCTTTCAGACTGTGGGAGGAAACTGGAGCATCAGGAGGAAACCCACGCACACACAGGGAGAACATGCAGACTCCGCACAGAGAATGACCCAAGCTGGGAATCGAGCCCGGGTCAGTCTGTGAGGCAACAGTGCTAAACACAGTGCCGCCGTGCCACCGGAGGGAGGGAGTTTGAGACTTCAGGGCCTCAGCATCCGGTAGGCCTGAGACTGCAGCCATTAATTTTTGCAATTTTGTATTTTGCATTTTATTTCTGCTTTACTATTGACTTTTAGCCTATAGTGAATATTCAAAGTAATTTTGTATTTAATCTCATTTAGTTGACAGTGATCTTAACCGAGTTATGATTGTGTTTTGATTAATTAATCAATAATAGTCAGTAGTGAGTGACTTGTATTCTGAACCTTGTTTTCTTTCCACACAAGCCAGCAAACCTGGCATTTAGGCAACATCTTTGTTTTCCAGTTTCCAAGATAGGATTCTGAAATAAGTTGTCTTTTCTTTCTCAGAATCCTGCTTCACTGCATTCTGTGACTCTTGGGTGGGATTCTCCTGTCCCATTGCAGTGAACACAGATTTGGCTAAGCGCCAAATTTTCCGTTCTCTCTAGAAGCAGCACTGGGGTGTTAATGGTCGGAGAATTCTGGTTTTGGACTATGAACCAAGTCGCTGAATAATCTTATCTGGTCATCCAAAGTATTGGAAGATGAAGTTTAATTAATGGATATGACACCTGATCGATGGCAGATGAGAGGAGTTGCATAAACAATTTCAATATTATGAAGTCTGCATGTCCTTGCAGTTCCTGTGAGAAGAACTGATAAGAACTGAGATATCTTCTGGGAAAGACTATACCAAGCCTCAAAAGACTGGAATGGAGCCAAGGATTTGACTTATAAGAGACATTGCTTTAAGAATTGGTGCTGCAACTGTACCACCACTGAAGACAGGAGAAAGTGTCAGGAACAAAGTGACTGACTGTGGCATTCACCCGTTGGTGTTAATCCACTACTTGCTAATATGTCTACCAAGTAGACGGTAACATGCGCACTGGGGAGCGCTTATGGGACAAACCAATCTGATGTTATTGTCTGTGTTCAAATACACACCTGTCTTATGTTGTTCAGATATATACAAAGTACTTCTCCTTTCAACACAGTTATCTTTCCTTCTTTTTACTTAGAATCATAGAATACCTACACTACAGGCCATTCGGCCCATTGAGCCTGCACCGACAACAATCCCACCCAGGCCCTAGCTCCGTAACCCCACATATTTAACCCTGACACTAAGGGGCAATTTAGCATGGTCAATCCACCTAGATCGCACATCTTTTGGACTGTGGGAGGAAACCTGAGCACCCGGAGGAAACCCACGCAGACACGAGAAGAGTGTGCAGACTCCACACAGGCAATCATCCGAAGCTGGAATTGAACCTGATCCCTGGTGCTGTGAGGTAACAGTATCAACCACTGTGCCACCGTGCCACTCCTATTTTACTCTTTTCTATATATTGTCAATGATATTTGCTGTATTGTTATTATAATCATTATTCAATATTCAATAAAATTGTTATTTTAACACAATACTTGTCAGAGTCCCTCATACCTGTTATATTCAGTGTATGGCATTGAATCTAAATGAGAGGCTGAAAGGGAGTCTCCTGATTCCTCACAACCAATGGTGAAGCAAGAATTGCTGATGCTTGATATCAGATTTACTAGGGACTTGTCTTTTCTTGTTTGTCAACTGTAAATCATCTGTGTGGGCTAAAGCAGGAACTTTTGGAACTTTTGTACACGCCTTAGAAGGAACATTGTTTGTGGGCTTGGAGGAGATTATAGAGATATGGAGGGGCTTGAAAAAGTGAACAAAAATTCTAAAATCAAAAATTGCTGGTCCAGAAAATAATGTAATTCAGAGAGTGCAGAGTTGCTGGGTAAAGAGACTCATTACACATTATATGTGTAAAGTTATAATTGATATTTTGAACGGGCACAAGTTTCCCAGAGGATGCAAAGTGAAAGGTAGATCAGGAGAGTATTGGAACAAAAGCAAAATGCTGTCGATGCTGGAAATCTGAAATAAAAATAGAAAGTGCTGGAAATACCTCGCAAGTCTAATAACATTTGTGGAGAGAGAAACATTTTGATTCAGGCATGACTCTTCTTGAAGAACAGTCACATTTGATTCAAAATGTAAGAACTGGAATAGTACAGTACATGGTCTAATGAGTCTCAGTGACAGATGAGCTCAGGCAGGACAGGAACAGCCTCTTAGGGTCTTCACAGTGGCCAAAACGAAAATGGGTGCCAAACCAAAGAATGAAATATTTGGACAATTTTACAAGTACTCTCCTTCTCCCTATCTTAAAAGTTCAATCTGGAGTCAGGCAAGAACCAGACTGTAGCAATATAGGGATACCCAACCGGAATCAAATCTTCAACTATTAAAACGGCAACTATTATATAAACACACCCTAAATAAACCAATAAGTTATAGAATAATTCTGATACACATATTTTCCTTTCAGTTCATATAAAGCACTCATGAGGCAGTAGTAGGGATATACTTTTAAGTAGTCATTTGGTAGAACACAATCTGAATCGAGCCAACAAAAGGGGCATCAGCTTTCCATCTGATACTCATCAGGACACTTTGCAAGAGTGCCAGTGTAAGGAGAAGACAATTTATACTGTATAAGAGAATGCTGATTAGTTGGCAAGTGTAGTCTGATTGGTAGAGGTGTTGCCACGGAGAGAATGCACCAGTTGATGGTGACTGACAGATAACTGTCAAACATTGATTGAAATGTAAACCAGGCAGCTCTGAGGGCCAAGAGTGATGGCAAAGGTCCATTCTTGAGTTTACATGATATACAACATGTATGATCTGATCAGGGTAGCCATTATCCTGCAGGATGCCTTTGACATGCCCTACTTCAGCATTAAGCTTGCAAGGTGAGCAAGTGGCTCAGGCTCTATGTGCAAGATTGCTAATAAGACCGATCTTGTAGCATGTGGCACAGTAAGAATCATAATGCATATACTGACCAGTGAGGGTAGACTGTGGTAGGGAAACCCCTGGCAGGTGTCACTTTAACGTTGCTTCCCTTTTACTGTTTTTCAGTCTCAGAATCACATCATGTTGCTGCTGTTAGGATGGTGACAAAGGAGGACATTCAATATGTCTGTTTAATTAACCAAGTGATGAATACATGCAAGTCGTAGTAGAGAGATGATAGGACAACAGCAGGATTGTCCCAAACAGGAATAACCTGATAAAGACCCCAGTTGAGAACTGGTGAAATTTCACTGATGCTGTTCAACTTTCTGGGCATGTGCCTCCACTGACAAACTAATCACATCTACTTACTTAGAAAATGCTATCAATTCCTACACCATACGCACTCTGGCATTGATTTCACACCACTTCAGCATAAATGATGTAGCACCAACAACGTGTATAACTTTAATGTAGCAAAGCAAATTATTTCTTTGAAAATGATGGATTACAGCCCGTGAATGGCATAGAAACGGGGGGACTGTAATTAACCTTATCCATCCCTTCCCAACCAGCACATGTCCTTACGCAGTTGAGAGACTGGAATGATCTCTGCCACAGATTTCTCCATCTGTTAGCTCTGAAATCAACTAATGGTAGCTATGTGGTGTAGCCGACAAGAAAACCTATCATGTTATATGGCTACTGAAAGGGAAAACAGTCTTTTGATTCAAGACAGATAGTTTACTTTAGAGCTGGTGGCTAAATAGTGATTGGGCTTCACAAAGCATTCACTTCCACTGCCATTTTAACTGGCAACCACTTTTGCCTCCCCTCCCCTCTTCCCTATGGGTTCCAATTTCACTGTCAGAAGCAAGTGATAGATGAGTTTGGATAATATTCAGGCAATTCCCAGCCAAAGCGTCAGTCAAACCAATGTCATGCGTAATGGTCATCCAAATATGTTAGCGGACAGTGGAGGAAACAACTGAATCAGCTGGAGCAAACCCAGGCTTGGCAGCAAGGAAGGACTATGTCGTCAGAGCTTGGAGTGTCTTCCACCGACAGAAGAAGAAAGAAATTAAATAAAGCTCTTGGGATCAATGGATACGGAGGGAAGTCAGGATCAGGATATTGATTGTGATGAACAGCCATGAGCAAAATGAATGGCTGAGCAGGCTTGAAGGGCCGAGTGGCCTACTCCTGCTACTATTTTCTATGTCTCTATGTTTAGGGTCTGTAAGCAGATAACCTAGAGCCCAAAAAGTGAATGCCACACAAAAAAGGGAACCAACTCAGTGAGGGAAACATTACAACAGAGCTGTGAAAATTCCAAATTTGCACAATAGATTTTGCTTTCACACTTTTAAGATTCACCTCCTTTAACTTTCATTTTCCACTGGATAAGATAATGGAGACTCATAAAAGTAAGCCTGCTGTACTGGAAGATTAAGTGCCGCAGCCAACAATTGTATCTTAACTCAATCAGTTTGCTTTTGGTGCTAACTCCCAAAACCGTACATAGCTGCTGCCATTTAGCAGCCTTAGGCTTTTGACATTTAACATTGGAAAATCAATTGCAGGCAGAATCACCTATTTTTTTCTCTGTTATTTCGTGTGGCACGGGCGTCACTGGCTGACCGGCTAACATTTATTTCCCATCCCTAATTGCCTGAGGGCAGGTGAGAGTCAACCCCATTGCTGTGGATCTGGAGTCACATGTAGGCCAGACCAGGTAAGGATGGCAGATTTTCTTCCCTAAAGGACATTAGTGAACTAGATGGGCTTTTCCAACAATCGACAATGGCTTCACGGTCATCAGTAGATTCTTAATTCCAAATATTTTTTAATGAATTCAAATTCCACCATCTGCTGTGGCAGGATTCGACCCATGGTCCCCCGAACATTAGCTAAGTTTCTGGAATAATAGTCTAATGATATTAACCACTAGGCTATCGTCTCCCCATGGATATAACTAGTACCATTTGTAGATACTTGGCTAAAAGGTAAATGCTTTTGAATGCGTTTTGCTATTGAATTCATGTGACATAGGATTTCTCAGTGCATTTGAAACCCATCTCCATGGGCCTGAAAAATTTCTGCCCCATGTTTCAGGGGAATTTATATGTGTGACACCAAAATCAGCAAATGTATTAATTCAGATGCAGATCATGCAAACATTTTCAAAGAAACTTGCAATGTGCAACCTGTAACTGATGGGTGTTGAAGATATATTTCAACGTTTAGGGATAATATTTGATCCTTTAGTCGGTGCATAGCAAGCAGAGAAATGTACTTGAATGGACTTCCCTCGCATTAAGTTTATTTTTCTCTACACCCTAGCTATGACTGTAACACTACATTCTGCACTCTCTCGTTTCCTTCTCTATGAATGGTATGCTTTGTCTGTATCGTGCGCAAGAAACAATACTTTTCGCTGTATGTTAATACATGTGACAATAATAAATCAAATCAAATCAAATTAATGTAATTCACAAATACCCCTTCATGTTTTCAAACTTGACTGAGCAAAGCATTCCAGAGATTACTGTGTGAGAGACATCTGTCATGATAACCTTTGCAGGCAGATGCTGAGTTCACCTTTCAAAGCCCAGAAATGAGATAGGCACACTCTTTCATTTTCCTTCGTTATTTTCCTCTTTTTGACATGAAAGAAGGCCTTTGTTAAAAGAGCTGATCAAGTCAATTTCATACAAATTCATTATAAAGTTCACATTTCAATATTATACACTGCAACCTTGCCTCTGACTCAGGTGTCCCAGGGACAACAGAACTGTCAAGGAGCACTCTAGCAAAGTCTCGTTGATGACAAATTGTAATTTCACAAATTCATCTCAGAATAACAATCTCTGGCTCTGACAAAATGTCTTGAGAGGAGGAGGTGGAACAACAATGTGTTTCTGTTAAATTATCATGGATCATGACATGTAAATCAAGCACAGGCTAACACGATTCAATTTTTCCAGCCCCAATCTCATGTTTTTGCGCTTCCTTGACTTATAAGTTGAACCTCTGAGCCATGATGTGGGTGGCTAGCCTCAATTTTTTACCCCATAAAATGTTTTGCTTATCTTACAGCTGTGCTCAAGGGATTGATCAGGCCATACGGGCTATGTTACAAAGATGCACAGGAGTTTAAGACAGGCCCACCGTAATAGAAATGAGCCTTCCAACAAAGCAAATGAAATATGAAGCTGGTTTCAAGTTAAAAATTGTGACCCTTGCTAACTTGTCAAAATATTATGCCACAGTGAAGGAGCTCAATGAGTGAAAAACTGGTGTCAGAACTGAAGAGGAAGGAGTCTGCCCTGAAAACGATGCCCAAGACCAAATGCCCCATGAGAACGGGGACCAGTTGTTGGTCTGATCTTGAAAAGAATGCATCGAAATGGGTCCTTGAAAATCATCAGAATGGTTGCATAGACCCATAGCCTCCAACTAGAATTCCTTCCGAAGTTACCTGCGTTCAATGGGCACAATCTAATTCCCAATGGGTGCAGCAGCCTTCGACCTTCAGTGGGGCAAACTCCACAGGCCCCAGTGCAGTGCAGGAGGATTCTAGTCACAGTCCCTTATGATGGGACCAGACTGAGAACACCCATTGACACCATGTTTGAAACGACAGTTTCAAATGAAGGCACAGAGATCAAAAGGATTCCCTGCTATTATTAAGGAATGTTGAAGTTTTTATCTATGATTTTGCTATTTCTTTAAGCAGTTAATCCTATTATTATTGGCTCATTTAAAAGTGTAATTTTTAATTTTATTTTTATGATTGAAGATTAGTAATATTTAATATGTATAAGTGAAGATAGGTTTTGTTATTTGTTTTAAATCTGTGAAACAACTATTTCAACCTGCATTGTATTATGATACAACTTTATGTGTGACATATTTATAATTGTTCATATTTTAGACAGGGTAGATTCAGAAAGAATGTTCCCAATGGTGGGTAAGTTCAGAACTAGGTGTCATAGTTTGAGGATAAGGGATAAACCTTTCAGAACTGAGGTGAAGAGAAATTTCTTCACTCGGAGAGTGGTGAATGTGTGGAATTCTCTACCACAGAAGGTAGTTGAGGTCAAAACGTTGTCTGATTTCAAGAAAAAATTAGATTTAGCTACTGGGGCTAAAGAGATCAAGGCAAATGGGAGGAAGGGGGGGATGAGAAATCAGGATGTTCAATTCGATGATCAACCATGATCAAAATGAATGACGGAGCACAGTCAAAGGACTGAATGGCCTACTCCTGCTTCTAGCTTCTGTTTCAATGTTTTAATTTAGACTATGGAAACTGGAAATGTAATTAGAAAGAAGAGAGAACAGAACTTAATGATTTGGATATCTTAGTGTATGACGTTGAGCAAAGGAGAGTTCACATTTTGGGCCATGGAAAATCTAAACCACCATGTGTTTATCATTAATATTCTTCTGCCTTGTTTACTTCAATTATGTTATTCATTTATAATTATCACATATTTCAATGTTGTGTTTTGATGTTTCAATAAAGCAATTGTAGAATTTTGTAAAGTTTATTGGAAAACATTTATTAACAAAAATAATGTTATAAATACAATCTTTGATACGATGTTAACATTTAACTTCAGCAGCTGTAGTGTGATGTTTTGTTTTATTGCCTCATTTTTTCTAAATTTCATGTAATAAAATATATTTTTTCACCACAGTGATCATATTTAAAATTTTTATTTGAACACAACAGTTTTGTTCTCTTTCAATAAACAAGGATGGAAGGGAGGGACGGAGAGAGGGATGTAAAGAGGGGTAGGAGGGGAAGGAAATGGAGAGAAGGGCAGGGGAAGTGGAGGGAACCAAAGCAGAGAGGGAGAGGAGGAGGAGGGGAAGTGGAAGGGAATGGAGTAGAGAGGGGGGGAGGGGAGGGGAGGATTTGTACATGTTAATTGCACATTTTACATGTAGCCTGATTCTTTGCTCATGATCTCTGCACTTCCATCAAAGTCACAAAAAAAACAGTGATTTTAAGAAGCCAAACTAAAAGTGTGATGCATCAGTGTTCATGGAACATAACTCCAGATTTTCAATCTGCACTGAATTCTGCAATGCTTATCAGACAGAGAGTTGAAATGGTGTCAGAAATCTTTGTATCCTCATTGGCTACAGGTGAAGTTCCAGAGGATAGGAGGATAGGCAATGTTATTCCATTGTTTAAGAGGGTAGCAGGGATAATCCAGGAAATTATAGCCTAGAGAGCCTATTTTGGAAAAGGTCCTTAGGGACAAGATTTACTCACATTTGGAAAGAAATCGACTTATTAGTGATAGACAGCATGATTTTGTGAAGTGGACATCATGCCTCACTAACCTGATCAAGTTTTTTGAGAAAGTGATGAAGAAATTAGATGAAGGAAAGACAGTGGATGTTGTATACATGGACTTCAGTAAAGCCTTTGACAAAGTACCTCATGGTAGACTGGTATGAAAGGTGAAGTCATACAGGGTCAGAAGAGTGCTGGCAAGATGAATACAGAACTGGCTTGGCCATAGCAAGAAGTCTTACAACTCTAGGTTAAAGTCCAACAGGATTATTTGGTAGCAAACGCCACTAGCTTTTGGAGCGCTTGCTGCTCCTTTGTCAGGTGAGTCATTATGATTGGCCATAGAAGACAGAGAGTAGCAGTAAAGGGCTGTTTTTCTCAATGGAAGGCTGTGACAAGCAGTGTCCCACAGGGATCAGTTCTGGGACCTTTATTGTTCATAGTATAAATGATTTGGAGGAAAATGAAGCTGGTCTGATTAGTAAGTTTGCAAATGGCACAAAAATTAGTGGAGTTGCAGATAATGAAGAGGATTGTCAGAGCATACAGCAAGATATACACCAGTTGGAGACTTGCGCAGAGAAATGACTGATAGTGTTTAATGCGGACAAGTGTGAGATTATGCAGTTTGAATGGTCCAATGCATGTAGGAATTATACACAAAATGGTGGAACCCTTAGGAGTACTGACAGGCAGAGAGATCTGGGCGTACATGCCCACTGATCACTGAAGGTAGCAACGCAGGTGGATAAGGTAGTCAAGAAAGCATACAGCATGCTTGCCTTCATTGGTCAGGGCATTGAGTATAAAAAATTGCAGTTCATGCTGCAACTGTACAGAACCTTATTTAGGCCTCATTTAGAATATTGTGTACAATTCTGGTCGCCGCACTACCAAAAAGATGTGGATATTTTGGAGATGATACAGAAGAGGTTTACCAAGATGTTGCTTGGTCTGGAGGATAATAGCTATAAGGAGAGGTTGAATAAACTCAATTTGCTCTCATTGGAATGACAGAAGTTGAGGGGTGACCTAATAGAGGTTTACAAGATTATGAATGGCATGGATAGAGTGGATAGTCAGATGCTCTTTCCTAGGAAGAAAAGTCAAGTATTAGGGGACATAGGTTTAAGGTGTGTGGGGAAAAGTTTAGAGGAGATGTGCAAGGCAAGTTTTTACACAGAGGGTGGTGAATGTCTGGAATACGATGCCTGGGGAGATAGTGCGAGCAGGTATGATAGCAACACTTGAGGGGCAACTAGATGAATACATGAATAGGATGGAAATGGAAAAATATGGATTCTATAAGAGCATACGGTTTTAGTTTAGGCAGGCATTCTAATCGGCACAGGCTTGGAGTGCCGAAGGGCCTGTTCCTGTTCTTTGTTCTTTGAATTAATCAAGTTGCATATTTCCCACTATAAATGTAGAACTCATTTCACCCTATATCTTTAGAGGTTTCTAAGGATTGGGGAGACTCTTAAAATTGGGATAAACACTGCTTAAAATACTTAGCAAAATGCAAATAATATCTAGATGAAACTTATTGCAGGTACTTCAAATCCATTTTGTTATATGTGAAAGTACTTTTTCATGGAATTAACAGTATGTCATGACAAAGTTGTAAAAAATAAAAAAAAAATTCTATTTTACTCAGGCAGTCACAGGCTGCTCCACGGTGTATGGAGATTGTGCCCATACAGCGCACAATCGGGACAATACCAAAGTCCCAGTGCATAAACATGCATGCTGAAAGCACAGCAAGTTTAAGCTTCTGGTTCATTTTTTTTCAGCAAGAAGTCTGCGTCAATATGCGCGATCTTCTTGGAGATCCTCTCCACTTGGAACCGGCAGTTTGTGGTGTCGATGTTAGTCATCTCCACACCACTTTTTTTGTCAGGATTAAAGCACTGCTCTGAAGTGCCTGAAAGAAAAGTTATAGGACAACCCGCAAGTGATTCCTGACTAAATTGCCCCTTAGGGTTTGGGCTTACGTCAAAGCCTCAAAAGAACTTCAGTGATTTTAAGAAGCCAAGCTAAAAGTATCATGCATCAGTGGTCTTGGAACATGATTCCAGATTTTCAATGCGCATTGGATTTGCAATGCCTATCAGACAGAGAGTTCATATTGGCTTACAGGAGGCTTGCATTTGTCATCTTGAAGATTGCACTTTCCTAAAGCATTTGAAGTAACTAAGTTGCATATTTCCCACAGTAAATGTAGAATTTATTTCACCAGATACCTTAAAAGGTTTCTAAGAATCAGGGAGACTCTTAAAATTGGGATAAATGTAG
The DNA here is from genome assembly GCF_965287045.1 of Carcharhinus amblyrhynchos. NCBI lineage: Eukaryota > Metazoa > Chordata > Chondrichthyes > Carcharhiniformes > Carcharhinidae > Carcharhinus > Carcharhinus amblyrhynchos. Next base: position 40,419,755 of record NC_137335.1, on the reverse strand, counting down.
CAGCCTGTGACTGCTTGACTAAAGTAGAAGCATTGAAAGAAAACCAACTGCAGACAAACATCAGGCAAGAAATATAAGCACAACAAAATGACACAAAAAACTGACATAGATATTGGCATAAAAGCACGATATGTCCAAAACAGTCTGCCTGGTGACAGTCCCTTTGTAAGATTTGAAAACCAAAGGTGCACCAGGAAACATTAGCATGTGTGAAAAGACAGTTTTACACTTCCTGAGAAACAAATCACCATTATATACATGGGACAGACCTGCATCTTTGCAACAAAACATTCCATACATAGTAGAAGCTGAAACCACACATTTAGCACACAAACACAAAAGAAAAGCAGCTCGCTTCCAGAGCAGGGAGAGAGATAGACAGACAAATTTGAGAATTCAATGAACTGATGGAATCACAAGGATCCAGGGTAGTATACAAGTTTCTAAATGACCATTTAGCTAGAGAGAGAGAATTGTTAAGGTTGCAGAAGTTAAGTCTTTTACGCTTTGGAATAAAGTTGTGACTTTGTTATTTACGATTGGTTCATGTGCGTAGCCCTTTTGCCTGATATATGCAGAGGTGTTTGAGCAAAATCCCTCAGCAAGCTCCCAGATTTGATGAAGGGTCATCCAGACTCGAAACATTGGCTCTATTCTCCCTCCACAGATGCTGTCAGACCTGCTGAGATTTTCCAGCATTTTCTGTTGTATGAAAATATTCACATGCTGTGCTGCTTGATGCTTGTCATCAAGTTGTTTGATGTTGTAGTGTGTTAAGTGTCATCAGATCATTCAGTAATTTGCAATATCCAACCCAACAGACGGAGAGGAAGATGATGTGTTGCGGAGGCACTATGCTGAAAGTGAGGGTGCCACATCTGATCCTTACCATGTTGACACAGCAACTCAGAATGGATTTGATTAACTCGTTGCATCAGATGTCAAAGACAATTGGCTTTTGAAATGCTTTCATAGGTTAAAAGGATCTTTGTACAATGAATTTATTCAAAAACATGTGCTGCAATCATAGACATCAGACACAGAATCAGCAATAACTTAACAATCTATTTCCTGTGAAACTGGAGCAGGTGTAACACTCTGCTGTAAAGATAGGCAGCTAAATGCATTTACTATGTAGCTTCCAGGTTGGTGCCTGAATATATATTCGTAGGCATTCCGAATTAACCCCCAAAGTTGAATACTTGCTGCTGCAGTTGGTGGGATAGCCTTGTCTCTTTAAAAAGACCTAAGAGCAGTTTGCAGTGAGAAACAATGGTAAAGTGTCTACATATAAATTCCGATGGAATTTCTGACACCAAAATCTATTGATGATCCCTCCTTCTCATTTTGCGAGTAGCTTTCTTCAGCCTCTGAGAGGGTGTTGAGACTTAGCTTATTGGCCTTTCAGATCCATCATCAATCTTATGAAACAATACTGCACCAAATACCATATGGAAAGGCATCGCAGGTCAACACTGGCTCCTTAGATGGGTTGAAATGTAATAACAAGTTGTAAAAATGCAACAATTGTTTTGCTCTGTTGAAAGCTTTCATCTAGGGAGTCTTCCAAAGACCAACGCTGGTATTTCTTTAGCAGAATATGCAAGGGGTCAATAAGGTTGACAAGTTTGGTAAAAATACACCCAGAGTAATTTACCGTACTGGCTATTACTCTCCTTGGCCTGGTACTCCTTGCTGTCCGAATTCACTGCAGCATGGGGGAAGCTTATGGAACTCTACACTGGACGCAACAGCACCAGGAGCACCAGGAACAGCATCAGTACCAACCCGGGGAGGGGGGTTTAGACAGAAATGTAGCTCGAAGGAAGCTTTCTTGATCTGTCTAAGCACCAGTGCCAGACAAGACTCAGGGTTTCATGGGGGGGGGGGGGTGCGGGGGTCACTGCTAATGTCAGTCTCCTGGAGCAGGACATCTTTTACAAGCCACCAGTTGGGCAGGAATTGCACTGGCTGACTAGGTGGCTCTCACAGGAGGGCCAGCACTAAAGAACAAACAACAAAGAAAATTACAGCACAGAAACAGACCCTTCAGTCCACCAAGCCTGCACCAACCATGCTGCCTGACTGAAGTAAAACTCCTTACCCTTCCAGGGACCATATCCCTCCATTCCCATCCTATTCATCTATTTGTCAAAATATCCATTAAGAGTCACTATTGTATCTGCTCCCACTACCTTCCCCGGCAGCGAGTTCCACACACCCACAACTCTCTATGTAAAAAACTTGCCTTGTACATCTCCTTCAAACCTTGTCCCCCACTCCTTAAACCTATGCCTTCTAGTAATTGACATTTCCACTCTGGGAAAAAGCTTCTGACAATCCACTTTGTCCATGACCCTCATAATCTTGCAGACTTCTATCAGGCTGCCTTTTCACCTCCGTCGTTCCAGTGAGAACAAACCAAGATTCTCCAGTCTCTCCTCAAAGCTAATGCCCTCCATACCAGGCAGCATCCTGGTAAATATTTTCTGTACCCTCCCCAAAGCCTTCACATCCTTCTGATAGTGTGGCGACCAGAATTGAACACTATATTCTATGTGCAGACTAACTTAGGTTCTATAAAAGCTGCAACATGACTTGCCAATTTTTAAACTCAATGCCCCAGTTCACTGTCTCTCCCTGGAGTTGTGTGCTCTCTCTTCCTGCAAGTAGAGAAAGGAAGAGGTTAGAATATGAGAAATAGATTGTGTGGAGAGAAGGGAATGATGACATTTGAGGAAGGTGTCTGTGGGGGTGGGTGGAAGATGCCAATTAGATGAGGATATTGGTTGGGGAGGTGAGGAAGGATTGAGGTTACAATGTGTGTTGGGCTGAGGTGTGCTGTGCTGGAGAATGCTGAGAAAGTTAGAGACTGGGAGATAGCATCTGAAAGTGGGACACTGCTGATTTTTCCTGCCTCCTGAGGTAATTGAGGCTCTGGGGCATTGTCTTTCGATTGGAAAGACCACATTCTGCTGACTTCCAGAACTATGTCCATCTACACTGCTGACACAGAGACACTGACCTTCTCCTTAAGAAGCTGCAACCCCATTGCAGCCCTTCACAGCCGGCAGTAGGGATGAGTCAGAGACTTAGGGGGTGGTGTTGGAGGGGGTGAGATGGAAAGGGCCGCCTTGCCACATCTGTTTTCCATCCCTGTGGGTTGCTGAAATCCCAGGATGCAAAGAAGAATTGAGAAACACTGGCCCCTTCTGTAGTCTCTTTAAATAGAAATCCTTCCATTGATTGAAGGTGGATGACGATAAGACCTGCAATCTGTGAATGATCAGGGTGTCTTTTATTGGGTTGCTAATGCCAAGACTGAGTTAAGCATCTAAGATGACGCCTTTACTGCAAGGATCAGGTTCCTAACCTGCTGCCAGCCCTCTGGCAATCAAGTCTATTTAATTACAGACACACCCGAGAAGGCTGTATCACCAGAATTGGCAGTTATATATCTGGAAGCGTACACTGCTGCCAATCAGACTTTGATGTCCAACACATGAAATGGAGACAAAGACTATCCTTGCTGGAACTGTGCTAGCGTTAAGCCAGAGTGTAAAATCCCTGCCCCTTTTCTACAACATTCATCTAGACTCCTCAATCAATAGAAATATTAGTTTGTAATTGAGCATTTTCAAGATTAAATGTTACTTTTCTCCTTCAGCAGTGCGTGGTTGTTACAGGTTAGTGAAGTGGAAATATTCTTTCAGTAATTGTCGCTGTAGCCTGTGATTTTCTGTGATTCTGATTAATGATGTTCTCAAAATGGAAAGATGTAATTCTTCATCTTACATCAGCTTTACAACTCTGAATGGCCACGGGGAGAACACTACATTAAACAAAGTATGACTATTTACAGGTCATTTATCGGGGCAATACATGCTTCTTCCTTTTGCTTTTCATAGGTTAGGATGATTTTACATCTTGAACAACAAACCTGAAACATATTTATCCTCAAACATTATCTTTCTACAGTACATCTTGCAAATCACATTACAGTTGCTGAGTAAAGGGGCTGGATTTTATAGGACATTGCTGTACCCACACAGCCCTCCCCCTCACCCAACACCCCCACTCCACCCCTCACATCCCTCCCCCCCACCTCCTCCGTCTAACTAACATGTCAGAGGAGCCTGCCCCACTGGGATCAGTGCAAATTGCTTGAAGGCAATATGTTCTCCCCTTTCTCAGGAGGTAGCCCCATCTTAAAGAACTGCCAGCCAATCAGATGGTAGCATCAGACAGGAGCAGTGGCCATTGCTGAGACTTCAGGCAGTCCCACCGTTCCAAGGAGCCCAGGTAGGCCTGGGGCAGGGGCCTCAAAGAGGGAAATGAGGGAGGATAAGGGGACTGAGGTCAAATTTAATCAACCACAGGGGTTGTTAAGGCAGCCTACATCTTGTAAGATGATAGTTTGTGCCATAGTGTTTATCTCTTGTTCATAGAATCCTTACAGTGCAGAAGGAGGCTATTTGGCCCATCGAGTCTGCACTGACCACAATCTCACCCAGGCTCTATCCCCATGACTCCATGCATTTACTCTAGCTAGTCCCCGTGACACTAACAGGCAATTTACCAATACCAATCTACCTAACTCACATATCTTTGGACTCTAGGAGGAAACCGGAGCACCCGGATGGAACCCACGCAGATGCTGGAGAAAGTGCAAATTCCATACAGTCAGTGACCCAAGCCGGGAATTAAACCTGTGTTCTTGGTGCTTTGAGGAAACAGTGCCACCATGTCACTCCAGTCGCCTGATGCAGTTCAGAATCCCCACTCTGGGATAACAGTAACATTTTCCACAGAGGAAGACACTGGATTGAGAGGTTGCAGGATTCACAGATCTCTGTTTGCTCTGAGTCCTCTCTTGATCAGCTGAGCTTTATAATTCTGCTTGTCTCTCCCAATATCCTTCCAAATAGTCAGTCTCCAGAAGTCACAGCCATCAGTGATCGCCTCCCAGTTGCCAGTGCCAATGTTTACCATTCCCAATCTTATTTGCAGATGTTCTTGTGGAGGGGACATGGACAGCCAGGAATCGTGATCTAGTGGCCAGTTCACCACACAAAAAGTCTTTGGATATATCACTCTCATCCATCTAATGAATATGACTGTGCTTGTGCAGATATTGTTAGCTTATCAATGGGAGTATTCTGATGGAATTATCAAGCTCCATGACCTCTATTTTGGTGATCCTTTCTGGTTTAGTGATACTGAGGGTACGACTGAGGCAGTGAAGATGGAAACTGTTCACCATTTTTCTTTTATTCATTCATGGGGCATGGGTGTCTCTCGCTGGCCAGCATTTATTGCCCGTCCTTAGTTGTCTGAGGGCAGTTGAGAGTCAACCACATTGCTGTGGCTCTGGAGTCACATGCAGGCCAGATCAGGTAAGGTCAGCAGATTTCCTTCTCTAATGGACTTTAGTGAACCAAATGGGTTTTTCCGACATTCGACGATGATTTCATAGTCATCAGTAGATTCTTAATTCCAGTTTTTTTTTATTGAATTCGAATTCCAACATCTGCTGTGTTGAGATTCGGACTCGGGTCACCAGAACATTGACTAAGTTTCTAAATCAATAGACTAGCAATAATACCACCAGGCCATTGCCTCACTTTTGTTGTCCAGGTCTCAACACTGTAAAGGGCTATGTTGAGGATGCAGGCTTGATGGACTCCCAGTACAGTGTTCCTCACTCTCTCATTCAGCTTGGACATAACAACTGTAATTTTTGCACAATTTGAACACTTACATAGGAAAACAAGAAACCCAACAAACTTGCTGTACAAATATGTGACAGCTGATTCATGTTCCCTTTCAACAGACAGAAAAGAAATTGCAATGTTTGTTTATTGGGTAAAAATGAAAGTCACAAGATACTGAATTTCGGCCTTTAAAAGGAGTGCATGTAAATAGATCCTTAATTCAGCCTTAGTCTAGAAATAGTTCAAATATACAAAGGCATAAAAATGATGATTTCTTGTAACAGTTTTGAGTGACATGTCTCTGCCTTGGTTAACAGTGGAGCTGCTTTCTTCACTGATTCACCTAACATCTACTTGATCCCTTCAGACATTCCCCTCATATTCCCTGTATCAAAAGACGCCTGGATATTCTGGAAAGGTTATAACCAGTTGTCAGTGGCACACTGCGTAGTGGTCAGTTTGATTTTACTCTGAGCGGTTCTTAGAATCTCATCACTCAGGTTTCTTTTGTACCTAGGAGAATGGACCTCTTGTCTTCAGTGACAGGTTCCATCACAGTGATACGAGCCTCGAAGCAGTCAGAATTTATCTGCTCTTGCTTCCCATATGTTAAGAATGCTGTATTGTGAATGTTCTGTTTCACGCCTGCACGCTGTGCAAGAATGCTGGAGGATATCTGCTCAGTCAAGCTGAGGGACCTTTTTCACCTGGGTAGGCAGTGTAGCTGAAGTTGATGCAAAGACAGCATTTCTGCTTCAAGGGCTACAAGAAATAAGAAGGAGGAAATCACTTTGAAAGGATTATACTATAGACTCCCAAATAGTCAGCTGTTATAAGTGTGAAGTGATTCATTTTGGCGGGTCAAATAGAATGACAGAATATAATAGCAAAGTTAGGACTCTTGGCAGTGTGGGATCCAAGTTCATAGGATGCTCAAAACAGCTGCGCAGTTTGAAGCTGTGGTTAAGAAGGCGTATGGTGTACTGGCCTTCATCAATCGAGGAATTGAGTTAGGAGTCGAGAGATAATGTTACAGCTATATAGGAGCCTGGTCAGACCCTGTTTGGAGTACTGTCCTCAGTTCTGGTCGTCTCATTACAGAAAGGATGTGGAAGCCATAGAAAGGCTGCAGAGGAGATTTACAAGGCGGTTGCCTGGATCGGGGAGCATGCCTTATGAGGACAGGTTGAGTGAACTCGGCCTTTTCTCCTTGGAGAGACGAAGGCTGAGGGGTGACTTGATAGAGGTGTATAAGATGTTGAGAGGTATTGATCGAGTGGATAGTCAGAGGCTTTTTCCCAGGGCTGAAATAGTTGCCACAAGAGGACACAGGTTTAAGGTGCTGGGGAGTAGGTACAGAAGAGATGTTGGGGTAAGTTTTTCACTCAGAGAGTGGTGGGTACATGGAATGGGTTGCTGGCAACGGTGGTGGAGGCGGATTCGATAGGGTCTTTTAAGAGACGTTTAGGTAAGTACATGGAACTTAGTAAGATTGAGGGTTATAGGTAACCCTAGTAATCTCTAAGGTAGGGACATGTTCAGTACAACTTTGTGGGCCGAAAGGCCTGTATTGTGCTATAGTTTTTCTATGTTTCTATGTTTCTATTTGGGAAATTGAGGAGCAAATATGTAAGGAGGTTAAAGATAGCTCCAAGAAACATAATGTGGTAATAGTACAGGACTTTAACTTTTTTAACATTGACTGGGAAAGCCATTGTATTAGGGGCTTGGATGGAGAGAAATTTGTTGTGTGTATTCAGGAGGAATTTCTCATTCAGTATGTGGATGGCCTGATTAGAGAGGGGGCAAAACTTTCCTCTTGGGAAATAAGGAAGGGCAGGTGACAGCAATGTTAGTGAGGGATCACTTTGGGACCAGTGACCATAATTCCATTAGTTTTAAGGTAGCAATGGAGAATGAGATGTCTGGCTCAAAAGTTAAAATTCTAAATTGGGGCAAGGCCAATTTTGATGCTATTAGACAGGAACTTTCAAAATTTGCTTGGGGGAATCTGTTGGCAGGCAAAGGGGCGGCTGCTAAGTGGGAGGTTTTCAAAAGTGTGTTAACCAAGTTTCAGGGTAAACACATTCATTTTCGAGTGAAGGGTCAAGCTGGTAGAAGCAGGTAACCTTGGATGACTGGGAATATTGAGGTCCTGGTTAAGAAGAAGTGGGCATATGACATGCATAGGCAGCTGAGATCAAGTGGATTCCTGGAAGAGTATAGAGGGTGTAGGAATAGATTTAAGAGAGAAATCAGGAGGGCACAAAGGGGCCACAAGTTTGCTTTGGCAAATAAAGCAAAGGAGAATCCAAAGAACTTCTACAAATACATAAAGGACAAAAGATTAACTAGGGAGAGAGTAAGGCCTCTTAAGGATCAACAAGGTCATCTATGTGCGGATCCACAAAAGATCGGTGAGATCCAAAATGAATGTTTCTCATCAGTATTTACTGTTCAGAAAGGCATAGATGTTAGGGAACTTGGGAAAATAAATAGTGATGTGTAGAAGAGTGTACCTATTACAGAGAAGGACGTGCTGGAAGTCTTATATTGTCTACATTGACTTTATCAGGGCCTTTGACAAGATACCACATTAAATGTTGTTGCATAAGGTTAAATCTCATGGGATTCAGGGTGAGGTAGTCAAATGGATACAAAATTGGCTTGATGATAGAAGCCAGAGGATGGTTTTAGAGGTTTGTTTTTCAAACTGAAAGCCTGTGACCTGCGGTGTGCCTCAGGGGTTGATGATGGGTCCACTGTTATTTGTCATTTATATTAATAATTTGGATGAGAATTTAGGAGGCATGGTTAAATAACACCAAGATTGGTGGCATAGTGGACAGTGAAGAAGGTTATCTGTGATTGCAATAGGATCTTGATCAATTGGGCCAGTGGAGTGATGAATGGCAGATAGAGTTTAATTTAGATAAATGTGAGATGATGCATTCTGGTGGACCAAATTAGGGCAGCACTTACTTAGTTAGTGGTATGGCATTGGGGAGAGTTACAGAATAAAGAGACCTAGGGGTACAGATTCATAGCTCCCTGAAAATGGAGTCACAGGTGGACAGGGTGGTGGAAGGTGGCATTTGGTACGCTTGGTTTCACTGGTCAGAACAATTGAATACAGGACTTGGGATGTCTTGTTGAAGTTGTATAAGACATTAGGAAGGCCACACTTGGAATACAGTTCTGGTCACCCTATTATAGAAAGGATATTATTAAACTAGAAAGAGTGCAGAAAATGTTTACTAAGATGCTGCCAGGACTTGATGCTTTGAGTCACGAGAGGCTGGATAGACTGGGATTTTTTTCTCTGGAGCGTAGGAGGCTGAGGGGTGACCTTATAGAGGTCTATAAAATAATGAGGGGCATAGACAAGGTAGATAGTCAATATATTTTCCCCAAGGTAGGGGAGTCTAAAACTAGAGGGCATAGGTTTAAGGTGAGAGGGGAGAGATACAAAAGTGTCCAGAGGGACAATTTTTCACTCAATGTGATGAGTGTCTGGAACAAGCTGCCACAGGTAGTAGTAGAGGTGGTACAATTTTGTCTTTTAAAAAGCATTTAGACAGCTATATGGGTAAGATGGGTATAGAGGGATATGGGTCAAACTCACCAACTGGGATTAGCTTAATGGTAAAAAAAAATGGTGGCAGGGACAAGTTGTACCAAAGGCCTGTTTCCATGCTGTAAGCCCCTATGACTGTCTGACTCTATGCTGACCCTAACGCTCATCGGCAAGTGATCTGTACCATGGTCAGCACTGTGGTAGATGTGTGTGTTGAGAACGTTGTTCAGATAGTCACATCTGGTGATCATACCCAGCCACTGTCAGTGCCTTGATCTTGAATGTCTCCAGAATGACTTGTGGCATAGTTTGTTCTGAAAGAAAGTGTTAGTTTCACCTTGCACATGGTAGCAGCAAAGCCCAAGGAGTCTCTTTCATTCTCATTTGTCTTTCCCAGCAGATAATGTCCAAGGCAGGAGGGCCAACTCGCCTGGTACATGCCCAGTCTTGCATTGAAATCCCTCATGTAAAGTGTTCCTCAAAGAACTTCACTCTGTGGTGAAGCATTAGGTTACCTGGCCCTGTTTGAAATGAGAGGCAGATAGAGAGAATCGGAGGAAGTAGCCAATGTTTGGCCTATCAAGTTCCACACTGACCATAGCAGTCTTGCATGCATTATCAACCAGCAGCAAGTCGCCTGTCAGACCTGTACACATGGTCTTGACATTCCCACTGGTCATTCTTTCTTTTCATTACTTTGTTTGTTCATCAGATCTAATGGATTCCATCCAATTATTGAGCAGAGACTCTAAGCACCAGTGAAGCAGGTGGACCATGGTGGGTCAGCATCTTATATCAGTCGGGGCAGCTCAACTTGAAGTGGGCATGACTGACCAGTGGACATGATGGTCCCTCTGACAATCAAAGGCTGTTAATAGGACCAGTCTCTAAATTGGGCTTACCATTTCTAATTGCTGTCCCTTATGTTGTGGTGTAAGACTTGCTTTGAAACAAGTCAATGCTCTGAAACAGAACTGTAGTGTCCCTCTTGTGTGGACCCTGAACTGCTGAAATATCAGCATACCCTTCTCAACCTTCTCAGAAAAATCTTAAGGAATGTAAAATATGGTGTTTGGCATCAGCTTGGCTGAGGGAAAGGTGACATGTTTAGAGATGAGTCTGCTTTTGGGCTGCACTTTAGATTTTTGACAGGATTTATTCCCTTAGCCTTCAACTTTCCCAAAGTGTCCACAAGGCATTGGAGCTATTCACTCATAACTGGGACTTTGCTTCCTGGGTGCTATACAGTGTGTCCGCACGCTGGTGGGCCTGCACACTGCATGTCTGGAGACCAAAACCCCTCCCAGTTCCTCTAAAGAGGATAAAGTATCAATGGCGATGGGATGATGTCCATAAGTGGCAATTAATTGATTTAAAGCATTCAACAGCCCAACAGCAGACAGCTTAATACCTCCCCACATCCTGTAGAATTTCACACAGGCAGGTGGATGGTTGAAAGATCACCCACTGGATTTTACATGCCCCCCCATTTTCCAATTGCTTTGGGGAGACTGGAAAACCCAGCCCAAGGTGATGTTCCAGTTATTCTCAAAAGAAGCTGTACTGCTGAATTAATCCTGAAGGGGGAGACTTCACCTCAAGATGTGCGTGAATTCTAAACATAATCATTAATTTTCTCTCTCGTCTGACCTAAAGGGCAGGAACAACCTTTTTTCCTTAAAGAATCTATATTTTTTTGCTTGAACGCCAAAGCAATCAGCACATAGATTTACACTGTCACAACTCAAACATTCTCTATATTTGAATGCGCAGACCTAGTTAATTCCTGGCTGTGGGGAGTATTAAGTAACTGAAATTTCTCACTTATTCTTGAGTTTAATAGAACATGTGAATTTGGAGCAGGAGGAGACCATTTGGCCCCTTGTGTCTGCTCCACCATTCAATAAGATCAAGATTGGAATGATTGCGGTCTCCATATTCCACCAACCCTCGATAGCATGTGACTTTGGTTACTAAGTAGCTACCTGCCTCTGCTTTAAAAATGTTCACTGACCCTTCCACTATTGCTCTGGGGGAAAAGAGCTCCAAAGACTCATTTGTCTTAAATGGGAGACCCCTTATTTTTAAACTGCATCTGCCAGTTTCATTATTTCCCACAGGAGGAAACATCCTAGACTCATAGAGGCCTACAGCACACAAAAAGGCCCTTTGGCCCATTGAGTCTGCTGCTCTCAGCACCCAGCCTGTCAGGTTCCCCTGGGCATCTCAAGTATTGCAATAAGATTATCTCTCTATCTTCTGAACATTGCATGCAAGACAATGTGCTATATGCAAATCTCAGGTGAGGGCAGTGCGGTGGGCATTGTCTACATGGACTTTAGCAAGGCCTTCAACAAGGTAGTATATGGGAGTCTAGTTAGATCACATGGGATCAAGGGAGAACTAGCCAATTGGGATATAAAATTGGCTTGCCAACAGGAGACAGAGGGTCATGGTTAAGAGTTGTGTTTCAAACTGGCGGCATGTGACCAGTTGCTACAGGGATCGGTGCTGGATCCACTGTTGTTTGTCATTTATATAAACGACTTAGATGAGAGTATAGGAGGCATGGTTGATGATAACACCTAAACTGGTGCTGTACTGGACAATGAAGAAGGTTATCTAAGACTACAATGGAATCTTGATCAACTGAGCCAGTGGGCCATGGTATGGCAGATGATGTTTAATTCAGATAAATGCGAGATGTTGCACTTTGTAAGACAAACCAGGGCAGAACTTACACAGTTAACGATAGGGCCCTGGGGAATGTTGTCGGACAGAGAGATCTAGGGGTTCAAATACCTAGTTCCTTGAAAGTGGTGTCACAGGGTTGTGAAGATGACGTTTGGCACACTTTCCTTCATTGGTCAAATCATTGTGTAGAGGAGTTGGACATTATGACATAACTGTACAAGACATTGGCTAGACCATATTTGGAGGACTGCATACAATCCTGGACACCCTGCTATAGGAAGGATGTTATTAAACTAGAAAGGGTGCAAAAAAGATTTACAAGGGTGTTACTGGGACTGGAAGGTTTTAATTATTAGGAGAGGCTGGATAGACTGGGACTTCCTTTGCTGGAGCTTAGGGGGATGGGGGAGACCTTATAAAGGTCTATAAAATCATGAGAGACATAGATTAAATGAATAGTCAAGCTTTTTTCCTCAGGGTAGGGGAGTTCAAAACTAGAGGGCATAGGTTTAAAGTGAGAGGGGAAAGATTTAAAGTGGACCTGAGGGGCAATTTTTTCACACAGGGATTAGTGTGTATTAAGTTTAAGTTTATTAGTGTCATAAGTAGACTTACGTTAACACTGCAATTACGTTACTAGTCACCACACTCTGACACCTGTCTGGAAGACAGAGGGAGAATTTAGCATGGCCAGTGCACCTAACTGGCATGACTTTCAGACTGTGGGAGGAAACCAGAGCACCCCGAGGAAACCCACGCAGAATAGGGAGAACTTGCAGACTCCACACAGACAGTGACCTAAGCCGGGAATTGAACCCAGGTGCCTGGTACTGTGAGGCAGCAGTGCTAACTACTGTGCCACTGTGCTGCCCTATCTATATGGAATGAGTTGCCAGAGGAGGTGATGGAGGAGAGTACAATTACAACATTTAAAAGACATGTGGACAGGTACATGGATAGGAAAAGTTTAGAGGGATATGGGCCAAATGCAGGCAAATGGGATTAGTTAAGTTTGGGGAACTTGATCAGCAGGGGGGCCGAAGGGCCTGTTTGTGTGCTGTATATCCCTATCACTTTGCCTTTATATAGGTGCAGTGTGCCGTTGACTGCACTCAAATGGCATGCAGATCTCCAGGGCATCAAGCAGTGAATTATATGAACTGCAAGGACTTCCACTCATGGAATGATCAGCTGGTCTGCGACCATATCAAATACATCTTGCAGGTTTGTGCTTGATTCCCAGGAAATGTGCATGACTTCTACATTCTGAGTTAATCTCAGATCTTGGCAACTTCCAGGGTTCACAGATGCTGCGGGGTTGGCTGCTTTGGGACAAGCGTTACCCATTGAGGAGGTGGCTGATGACACTAGTGTGGAGGCCAGGGAGCACAGCTGAGACAAGATAGAATGAGACTTATGCTGCAACTCACAGTTTGGTGGACCAGACACAAGGATGCTAAAGATGAAGTTCCAGTGCCTGTACTGATCAGGTGTAGTCCTGCAATACAATCCACAGAGAATGTCCGATGAGTTTGGGTCACACTCATTGCCACTACATTCATGGAGAGGGTAAGGACATCCAGTGAGAACATCCCATTATCTTCACATGGCTTCTGATGGGAGAACACACCCTCTGTGATGAAACTCTTGATAGGGGAGGCAGCAGTCTCACATAGTTCTTACACTGCAATAGGATGACGATGGCTTGCAGTGGGGACAGTGAATAGATCCTCAGAGAGCCTCTGTGACTGTCTGACCCCTGTCTGACTGATGGCAATTCGCTTACTGTCAGTAACTAGGGACAAATCATGGCAATGCTGTGGGGAAAGTTTAACTTCCCCTCATCGTAAGACATCCTTCTTGAGCTGTACTGTTTAGTTTCAGTGTCACTGGAGGCTGAGGCATCTGGGAAAGGGAAGCCAGCCGCAGCTCAAAGGTGCTCAGAGCACACAGTGACTGGAATGGGTGATGCTCGCTTTTTACATCGTGAGAGACATCCTCATTCCCTACAAGAAACAGGCGTGACTGATGTGTTCAGTCACTGTGAAGGAACACCACCAATGTGCTGGAAGCCTTGCACAAAGCCCTGGAATGAGCACCCAAACTTTTTCTGGTGCAGGAACCCGGTTTTCAGGTTGGGACTTCAGCAACACAGCTCATCAGAACGAGGAACCATAGAAAGGGTGCAATTAGTGGGAATTTATTTACAGAGGGTGGACATTATGTATAAGTGCTTCACACTGATGCCCAAACATTGCAACTAGAGCTTCTCAACCATGCTAATGCTGCCGCTAGACCTGGGTGCATCCCCAACATCCACATGCAGCCTGCTCTCTGCCGCACCCAGTGTAGTCCTTTGGAGTGCTGAGACTTGGAGACCCCGGCCTGCTCTTAGACTCCTTGTGTAACAGTGTCACCCTCCTTGATCTAGGGAGTTGACACTGAATTGGTTATAGAAAGAGGGGATTCAGATGGGTGGGATACTCCCAGAATCATATGGGTGGATGGTCCCAGGGTCTCCACCCCATGGGTGCCTGGTGACAACAGGCTTCCTCCTTGGGGTAGAGTAGCAGCTGGAGTGAGCTCAAGAATCCCCACTGTCCTCTGGCATTGGCACTGGTAGATCCCAACAAGTGCCTGCATCATGGAGTGCATGTCCTGTGGCAATACAAGGCAAAGGTCTTGCACCAGGGTCTTCACAGTGGCCGTTAGCCAAGCTGTGTTGACTTTTTTGCATTGGAGTGTCAGCACATTCACTTCAAGACATAAGGCGGATTGACCCCTCCGTGCAATCTTTCAATCCAAGGAGTGTACCAGACATCCCTTTCTGATTTTCCTAAGTTTGCCTTTGGAGGTCCAGCATCTGAAGAATGGTCAGGACCAGAGACTCAGCATCTGACTGGGACACAGCAGATTCCTGGCCTCCAGCAATTCTCTGAGTGTCAGCACCTTGGGACTTCCCTTCCTCTGACTATTGTGGATCTGAAAGTGTGATGTGCTTTCCGGGCTACTCTACAACCAGGTCCCACTGAGGTGCCTGTGCTGGTTGAGAGTGTGGGTGACAATTCTTTAATACCAGGATTTGTGAATCCCTCCTCTGTGCTGTTGTTAGGGCTGGAGTTGAAGAACTGACTGGGGACTCCCTGGGCTACTTCCTGGATGTGTCTTTGAAAGAAAGGAGAGATCATTAGGGTATGAAAGGAGCCTTTAGAAACAGGACACTTGATTTGCAATATTGTTGCCTGATGGATTCTCATTTGGTTTATTGCCACTGTCTGCACTATCAGCGCAGGAGCAGTCAGCATCCTCCCTGGCCAGTTGGATGGCCCTGTTCTCAAAGTTCTTGAGGACCTTCAGTTCTGGCATCCCTCTGGAATTGCTCCCTCTTGCTGTGTGCCAGCTTCTCTTGTATGAAAACAGATGGACAGATTCAAAGCAGGGCAGATGATAAGGATCTCTGAAGAAGATGAGTGGGAGCAGCGAGGCGATGGGAAATGAAAGTGTGTGAGGGAGCATCAATGGCGATGTCCCTTGAGCTGAGTGAGATCCCTGTGGATGTGTAATGGGCGTGTGAGTTGAGAGCGGTGAGAAGAATGACTTACCCTGGCAGAATGGAGATCATTCATCCTCTTCCTGCACTGGAAGACTGTCCTGTTCTGCAGGGCATTAACACTGCCCACCACTGCCACCACCTCCCATATTGAGTTGGTGACTTTACTGGCTGGTTTCCATCCCAAGGTTTTCACTGCCGCAGGACATGCAAAACACGAACCTACTATAAATGAGGTTGCTGGGCAATGGGGGGCCCATTTGCCCAATGAATTCCTAATTCTGCTAGTAGATAGGATGATGTGGATGTGCCGGCGTTGGACTGGGGTAAACACAGTAAAAAGTCTGACAACACCAGGTTTTAGTCCAACCGATTTATTTGATAGTAAACTCACAAGCTTTCGAGGTTTCCCTCTTCGTCAGGTGAATGGAGAGTTCTGGCCTCAGACAGAGCATATAAAACACAGACAGTTTAGAGATTACTGATTAGAATGCGAATCTTTACACCTAACCTGCTGTTCAAGTCCTAAAGTGGCTGACAATGTCTCTGCTCAGCGACTCTGCGCTGTCGTGTCTCCTGAAGGCCGCCTTGGAGAACACTTACCCGAAGATCAGAGGCTGAATGCCCGTGACTGCAGAAGTGTTCCCCGACTGGAAGGGAACACTCTTGCCCGGTGATTGTCGAGTGGTGTTCATTCATTCGTTGTCGTAGTGTCTGCATGGTCTCCCCAGTGTACCATGCCTCGGGATGTCCTTTCCTGCAGCGTATCAGGTAAACAACGTTGGCCGAGCCGTAAGAGTATGTACCGTGTACCTGGTGGATGGTGTTCTCATGTGAGATGATGACACCCATGTCAATGATCCGGCATGTCTTACAGAGGTTGCTGTGGCAGGGTTATGTGGTGTTGTGGTCACTGTTCTCCTGAAGGCTGGGTAGTTTGCTGTGGACAATGGTCTGTTTGAGGTTGTGTGGTTGTTTGAAGGCAAGAAGTGAGGGTGTGGGGATAGCCTTGGCGAGATGTTCATCTTCATCAATGACATGTTGAAGACTCCAGAGAAGCTGTTGTAGCTTCTCCGCTCCGGGGAAGTATTGGATGACGAAGGATACTCTGTCCACCACGTCCCGTGTTTGTTTTCTGAGGAGGTCGGTGCGGTTTTTTGCTGTGGCACGTCAAAACTGTCGATTGATGAGTCGAGCGCCATATCTTGTTCTTATGAGGGTGTCTTTCGCCGTCTGTAGGTGTCTATTGCAATCCTCCTCATCTGAGCAGATCCTGTGCATACGGAGGGTTTGTCTGTACAGGATTGTTTCTTTAACGTGTTCAGGGTGGAAGCTGGAAAAGTGTGCATTGTGAAGTTATCCGTGGGCTTGCAATATAGTGAAGTGCTGAGGTGACTGTGCTTAATGGAGATGCGTGTGACCAAGAATGCAGCCGATTCTGGAGAGTAGTCCCTGGTCAGTCTGACGGTGGGATGAAACTTGTTGATGCCATCATATAGTAGTTTCAGTGACTGTTCACTATGAGTCCAAAGGAAGAAAATGTCTTCGATGTATCTAGTGTATAGCATCAGTTGAAGGTCCTGTGTGGTGAAGAAGTCTTGTTTGAACCTGTACATAAAGATGTTGGCATATTGAGGTGTGAATTTGGTCCCCATGGCTGTTCCTTGTGTTTGGATAAAGAAGTGGTTCTTGAAGGTGAAGACGTTGTGATCCAGGATGGAGTGGATGAGTTGTAGCATTACATCTGGAGATTGGCAGTTGAATACTGAGGCAGTTGCAGCAATGCCATCATCGTGGGGAATGCTGGTATTGAATGCCAAGACGTCCATTGTGACGTGAAGTGCTCCTGGTTCAACTGCTTCATGTGTGCTGAGTTTCTGTAGGAAGTCCGTAATGTTATGACAGAAGCTGGGGGTTCTTTGTACAATGGGTTTCAGGATGCTCTCAACGTAGCTGGAGAGGTTCTTGCACAGGGTCTGAATGCGTGATACAATGGCTGTGTTGGACTTGTGCATCTTCGGGAGGCATTAGAGATCTCCGGCACGGGGAGTATGTGGGATGAGAGCAAGGAGGGTGCTCTGAATGTCCGGATCAAAAGTCTTGATCAGTCTGTTGAGTTGACAGGTGTGTTCTTTGTCGGATCTGTGGGCTACTGTCTGTAGTGTTTCTGGTTGTTCAGTTGTCAGTACACTTCTTTGCAGTAATCTGTTCTGTTCAGTATGACGGTGGCCCTTCCTTTGTCTGCTGGTTTGATGACAATGTTGCGGTTGATCTTGAGAGCGCGGAAGAACATAAGAACATAAGAACATAAGAAATAGGAGCAGGAGTAGGCCATCTGGCCCTTCGAGCCTGCCCCGCCATTCAATAAGATCATGGCTGATCTGTCGTGGCTCAGTTCCACTTTCCCGCCCTCTCCCCATAACCCTTAATCCCTTCTCTTATCAAAAACCCATCAACCCGCTTCTTAAAAATATTTAGCGAGGCAGCCTCCACCACTTCAACGGGCAGAGAATTCCAGAGATTCACCACCCTTTGAGTGAAGAAGTTCCTCCTCAACTCCGTTCTAAACCGCCTCCCCTTTATCTTGAGGCTGTGCCCCCTAGTCCTACTGTCTTTTTTGAGCGGGAAGAGTCTCTCCACCTCTATCCTATCCATCCCATTCATCATCTTATACGTCTCAATGAGATCTCCCCTCATTCTTCTAAACTCTAACGAGTACAAGCCTAGTTTATTCAGCCTCTCCTCATAGCTCAATCCCCTCAACTCCGGTATCAGCCTAGTAAACCTCCTCTGCACTCCCTCCAGGGCCAAAATATCCTTGCGCAGGTGCGGCGCCCAAAACTGCACACAGTACTCCAGCTGCGGCCTCACCAATGCCCTATACAGCTGCAGCAAGACCTCCCTACTTTTATATTCAATCCCCCTCGCTATGAAGGCCAGCATCCCATTCGCCTTCCTGACCACCTGCTGCACCTGCAAGCTGGGTTTTTGCGATTCATGCACAAGGACCCCGAGGTCCCTCTGCACCGTCGCCTGCTGCAGTTTTTCGCCACGTAAGTAATAGTCCTTCCTACCATTCTTCCTACCAAAGTGGACCACCTCACACTTGCCAACATTAAATTCCATTTGCCATTTCCTGGCCCATTCGCCCAGCCTATCTAGATCCTTCTGCAGACTCTCCACACCCTCCGCACAATTTGCCGTTCCCCCAATCTTGGTGTCATCAGCAAATTTCGACACCCTGCACTCGGTTCCCTCCTCCAGATCATCTATATAAATGGTAAATAGCTGAGGCCCCAGCACCGACCCCTGGGGCACCCCACTAGTCACCATCCGCCAATCCGAATAGCACCCATTGACCCCCACTCTCTGCCTCCTATTTGACAACCAATCCTCTATCCACGCTAACACCCTACCCCCAACTCCATGTCCCCTGACCTTCTGCAATAACCTCTTGTGAGGAAGGCATTGCATTGTGCTTGGGTAATGTTCGGGGCTGTCTTGTGAGTGCAGCTGATAAATCTGGCATTGATACACCTCCTGATGGTTTGGCCATACATGTCGAGTTGAGGGCAGCGGCCTTCCGGAGGAGTCCAATTCGACTCTTTCCTCTTGGGTTGCTACACAGCGGATCTCTCTGTCGGCTGTTCCGGTTCATTGTCTCATTGTGTTTGCTGTTGGCCTGTTGGGATTTGTGGAAGAACTCCCACAGCCTCATTCGCCTGATGAGTTCCTCTGTGTCTGCTGCAAGACTGATGGGGTCCATTTTAGTGGTGGGGCAGAAATTGAACCCTCGGTTGAGAACTTCGATTCCGTCTGGTTGAAGTGTGTAGTCTGACAAGTTGACAATGGATTTCCCTGCAATGGTACTGTTTTGTACTGTGTACTGGGGGAGGCTTGGTTGCTGCTGGTGGTGATGCTGAGTTTCTCAAGTTTCCCGTTCTTGGTGTGCAAGACCACGCAGACACTATGACAACAGATGAACGAACACCGCTCAACAATCACCAGGCAGGACTGTTCTCTTCCTGTTGGGGAACACTTCAGCGGTCACGGGCATTCAGCCTCTGATCTTCGGGTAAGTGTTCTCTAAGGCGGCTTTCACGACACATGACAGCGCAGAGTCGCTGAGCAGAAACTGATAGCCAGATTCCGCACACATGAGGACGGTCTTAACCAGAATCTTGAGTTCATGTCACACTATCTGTAACCCTCACAGCTTGCCTGTGCGTGCAAAATCTCACCAACTGTCCTGGCTGGAGACAATACACATCTCTTTAACCTGTGCTTGGCCCTCTCTCCACTCACATTGTCTGTATCTTTAAGACTTGATTACCTGTAAAGACTCACATTCCAACCATTATCTTGTAAATTGAGTTTGTGTTTTTATTTACCCTGTTTATGAACACAAGTCCTCAGTCACCTGATGAAGGAGCTTGAGACTCCGAAAACTAGTGCTGCCAAATAAACCTGTTGGACTTCAACCTGGTGTTGTGAGACTTCTTACTGTGTTTCCCCCAATCCAACACTGGCATCTCCACATCCTGTGTTCTCACACATGGCGATGGCTCCTCTGAGCTGGCCTTTAGTGTCACTGTTGCCTATCTCTCGGAGTCTAAGGGACACGAGTAAACTGAAACTACATTATCTGATTCAAAAGGAGCCGATGATAAATGGATGGGAGGTATGCAGATCTTCACTAGGGCCTGACAACCAGTTATATGATTCAAGTTGTGCTGCTGGTGGGATCATACACAGCCAAAGGGTGTAGCTACAAAGAGATCTGACCTGACCGAAGAAATTGTACCCAGACCTTATCCCTCTAACCTTACATATTTACCCCACTAATTCTTCTAACCTTGATACCTTGGGACACTAAGGGACAATCTAGCATGTCCAATCCACTTAGCCTGCATATCTTTGGACTGTGGGAGGAAACTGGAGCACTCGGAGGAAACCCACATAGACATGGGAAGAGTGTGCAAATTCCAACTTTTGTCAACAAATTTCCTGTTTAGCAGAAACTAAATCTGATGAACAACTGACCTGCCACTGTACAGAATTACAAATGGTGATGAAAGATTCAAGAATTCAGCATCAATCCATATAAAATTATCAACCTAGGACAGTCAAACAGTGATTCCCAATCTGCTGAGCTGAAGCAATAATTTTATTGCAGAATCAGTGTCAGTTTTCCATCTGCAGGACAAATAGAAGCAACGATCAAGAAAATAAAGATGTGGGCCTAATGACTTGATAAGTGGCACGGTGCCACACTGGTTAGCACTCACAGCACCAGGGACCCGGGTTTAATTCTAGCCTCGGGTCATTTCTGTGTGGTTTGCACATTCTCTCCGTGTCTGCGTGGTTTCTTCCAGGTGCTCTGGTTTCCTCCCACAGTCCAAAGATGTTCAGGTTATGTTGGTTGGCCAGGCTAAATTGTCCCTAAATTGTTAGGGGGATTAGCAGGGTAAATACAAGGGGATACGGGGATAGGGCCTGGATGGGATTGTTGTCAGTGCAGTCTCAATGGGCTGAATGGCCTCCTTCTTCACTGTAGGGATTCTATGATTCTAAATCAAATTACGACTTGTTTGTGAATCTGTCAGATTTTTTGGCCACAGCAGAAACACAGCTTCCAAACGGTGTGAAACATGACATCAGAGAGCACCTGCAAATTTGAAAACACGGCTATGTGAGTACTTCCCTGTTCCTGACACAAAGTTCAACTGGATACAAAATCGTTTTTCAAGCCTTGCCTGCCCTGAGGGAATCTATGATTCTGTGATTGTATGATTCTAAGCCTGACTTCGAGACAGCAATGATGTGGAGATGCTGGCGTTGGACTGGACTAAACACAGTAAAGAGTCTCACAACATCAGGTTAAAGTCCAACAGGTTTATTTGGTAGCAAAAGCCACTAGCTTCTGGAGCGCATTCTGACTCATCTGACAAAGGGGCAGCCAGCGCTCCGAAAACTAGTGGCTTTTGCTACTAAATAAACCTTTTAGACTTTAACCTGGTGTTGTGAGACTTCTCTAGAGAGCAAGACAGCTTTATGAAACTGTCCTATGGCAGTGCTGTAAGGCTGGATTTTTCTCACAACTACCTGGCTGACATTTAGCTTAAAGTTGCTCCGGAATACCCAGAACTGTCTGACAAGGCAGTAAAGTTTCTGATGCCTTTTCCTAGTACCTACCTTTGTGAAACTAGATTCTCAGGGCTTGTTGCATTGAAGACCAAATATCAAAATAAACTTAACCAATTCTTGGATCGAGACTGTCACCCCTGGGAAGTGTAGAGAATGGATGGGAGGTTAGTTTGAGTGATGGAGTGGGCTACGTTCACAACTGTTCTAGTTTCTTGCTGTCTTGGTTACAGCGGGAGCTATACTAAGCTGTGATACATCCAGAAAGGATGTTTTCTATCACTGGTAGCCCTCTAAAGTTCAGGCTCATGTTTTCACAAACAATATTTGCAGACTCTCAAAGTGGGGTTGCATTTTTTAGTGTTGTACTTTGTACTTTCCTGTTGTTGCAATGAAGCGTGTTGGAGAAAGCAAGTGCACAGCCGAGGATATTGAGTTCCTTACCTTCACTTTTCAACTTTCACTATTATGATGCTCATGGTGCAACACATACGTCCACCTTTGTTGTCCTTCTCATAACGAGGATGTTGAGAGTGTTCCATTGGAAACATTTTTAGATAATAAGGGTCTAATCAAACAAAGAAAAAAACGAAGTGGCAAGTTTTTGAAGGTATTGAATTCCCGGCTTATTTCAAAACCACTTCAAACAGGAGTCAGGTTTTCTATTCACGCTTTGGCTCTTGTCCAGTTAAATTATACGAGTTGGAATTAGTCCAACAACTCCTGAAAACAAACCTGGAACCTAAGACCACAGCTGTGGTATAAAACCTATCTTTTCAAACTTGGCACCTTTTCAAAGCTTTTTCAAAATCAGACGTGTGAAAATTATTATTCTTTAACACTCTCATTTCTAAATAAAATTATATATTAATGACTTCAACTAAAGTAGGATGGAGTATTTGATTGAATGTAAAATGTATGTGACACTGAGGATTTTAATGTTCCTACAATGGCTCTGTAAGCATATCCAGTAAACAGCTAGATAATTCACACAGGGGAGGTCACACGTTCAATGCCAGGTCTATGCTGAGTTGTCTGATTTCAGTTAAGTGCTATCATTTTGCTTAGTGCCCTTGGGTTAGGAAGAGGAAAAGCAGACAGTGATACTAGGCCTGATTTTTTGCTGAGTTGGGATGACTCAGGAACCCTTTGAACATAGAGTCCAGGACTAATTTCTAGTTTCCATTCCCAGGATTTCTGATTCTCAGAGAGCGCCTTTTAAGGGTGTGGGCTTGTTTGTGGCAAAAGACGGTATCCAGCATTCTAAAACTGGTTGGCTCCATTGCGGGGGTAGGCATGTCCTCATCAATTGGCATTATCCACTTTGGTAGCAAAAATAGGAAGGCAGATTATTATTTGAATGGGTGTAAATTGAGAGAGGTGGATACTCAGCGAGACCTTGGTGTCCTCGGATATCAGTTGCTGATAGTAGCGTGCGTGCACAGGTACAGCAGACAATAAAGAAGGCACATGGTATGCTGGCCTTCATAGCAAGAGGATTTGAGTATAGGAATAAGGATCTGTTATTGCAATTGGATAGGGCATTGGTGAGGCCACATCTGTAATATTGTGTGCAGTTTGG
Organism: Carcharhinus amblyrhynchos; assembly: GCF_965287045.1. NCBI lineage: Eukaryota > Metazoa > Chordata > Chondrichthyes > Carcharhiniformes > Carcharhinidae > Carcharhinus > Carcharhinus amblyrhynchos. The sequence goes on along the minus strand of NC_137335.1, from coordinate 40,396,494 downwards.
TTCCCTTATCTGAGGAAGGAAGTCCTTACTATAGCGGGAGTGCAAGGGAGGTTTACCAAGCAGATTCCTGGGAGGGCAGGTCTGTCATTTGAGGAGAGGATAAGTCAGTTAGGATTATATTCATTAGAATTGAGAGGAGTGTCAAGAGATTTTATAGAAACTTATAAAATTCTAACAGGTTTAGATAGGGCAGATTCAGGAAAAGTGTTCCCAAATGGTGGGGATTCCAGAACAAGGGATCACAGTTTGAGGAAATGAGGTGAGAAGAAATTTCTTCACCCAGAAAGTGATGAATCTATGGAGTTCATTACCACAGAAAGTAGTCAAGGCCAAAACATTGCATGATTTTAAGAAGAAATTAGATATAGCACTTGGCTAAAGGCATCAAGAAATATGGGGGAAGGATATTTATTTTAATGTTCAGCCATAATCAAAAAGAATGGTGGAACAGACTTGAAGGGCCGAATGGCCACTCCTGCTTCTGTTTTCTATGTTTCTGTGTCCTCTCCAAATGTTGTGGAGTAATGCAAGGTTTTCAATGAGCCATGGTTCAAGGCACCTCAGAGACATCATGAACCAGAGTCTGTATGAAGGGACATTTGCATTTATGCTCGAAGAGGGCAGGTTAGGTTATCTGTGTTTTTCTATTGTTTGCTGATACGCATTGTTAGGATTTATAATGAAGGAAGGAAGGAAGTTGCACTTGGGTAGTGAAGAGGAGAAGAAAAGGAAGAGATGCAATTTTTTTGTGGCTTGTAATGGTTTACTACAAAGGTATAATCTGCCCATAACATTCCCCACCAAAAAGCTAACCTTTATGAGTAAAAGTCTTGCATCTACCACCCTTTTTTAAAAAAGTTTATTTATTAGTCACAAGTAAGGCTGCAATAAGTTAATGTGAAATTCCCCAAGTCGCCACACTCTGGCACCTGTTTGAGTCAATGCACCTAACCAGCATGTCTTTTAGACTGTGGGAGGAAACCCATACAGATGTGGGGAGAATGTGCAAACTCCACAAAAACAATGACCCAAGCCAGGAACTGACCCAGGTCCCAAGCACTTTGAGGCAGTGGTGCTAACCACTGTGCCATCGTATCACCCTATTTATTACATATCAAGTATCGCAGTTTATAGTGCCAATAGTACATTAACAAAGAAAATATACTGACATTTCATGTTGGCTTTTGTCCTAAAAAGCTTTGTCAATCAGCTATCAATCGATAGAGACTTTCCTCAACTAGTGTCTCGATGCATTTAGGATTTTCCTATTTAGACCATTTATATACATAGTGATCACCTATTTGAACAAGGTTGGGAAAATTCAGTTTTAGCCCCTAAAAAGCTGAAATGTGTCACAATACCTAAAGCAATGTCTTGAGCCAAGTTATAAAAGATCGTTCAATATGTATGAGGCATAATAGCATGGAAACTTGATCACACTCGAGAATGCTGATGTGCACTAGATGTGCCTTTTACCTTTATTCCAGACTGCACATAATATTCAAGCCCTCATTATCAAGAGTTACCTGTGCAACCAACATAATCCACACAATTCATTAATGGTGGTGGGGGGGAGGCAGTAGGGGTGGTGATGATGGGGGTATATTTAGTGTCACAGCTTAAAGGCAGCATTAGTGTTTTTGGAGGTACAAACTGCCTACAGACATTAGGCAAACATTCACAGCTAGAGAAATTGCAGCAGCGGGTGGACCAAAGATTTCCAATGCTGCCTTGGAGCTGCCGCAGGTGCAGATAGTGGACAAGAGGAGAGAGATGTCAGGCAAGAGAAACACCTTGACCACCAATGGAAATATATTACAGAGACCTCAATGCCAGGAGTTTATCTCCAGGACATGGCTGCAATGCTGAAAGATGTTTGGCTGGAATTCTCCAATCTTGTACACCCCGCCGCCAATGCCAGTGAGAATGGAGGATTTGGCACTCAGTCGAAACTCCTCTCACTGCAGCAGAAGTGGAGAATCCCAGCCATGGGTAAGGTCAGGGAATCTGGCCTTAATGACCTCATTATGTTGTCGAGGTAACAATACTGCTTTATGCCCAAACCTCCAGCCTCACTACTCAAAAACCTCTTCTTTCCTACATCACTTCACACTCTCACAGTCAGTGCTCCACTGCACTTCATTCCGTCTTCTCCTTCTCAGCCATGCAGAGTGAGCTGCCAGTTAATTTGCTATGACAGTATCATTCACAAAACAATTCACAAGGCAGTGACAACACACTCCCTTCTCTCCTGCAGGAGGAGATGCCAACAGTCCCAGACACAGCAGGCTGTCTGCAGAGGAGGCCAAGGCCACTGCACAGCCTATCCCTCATTGAAGAAAGGGCAGCAGCCATTACAGATATGGACCAAGTCGTGCCTGTGGCAGCTGGCAACACTGGAGCAGGAATGGCAAAGTTGTTGAGCATACAGTAGACAGTCATAAATCTGGATGCCCACGCAGGGATGTACTGCAAAGTTCCTCCAAGTCCAGGCAGCAGGAATAAGTGTGTTGGCTGTTTGATCACATGTGACTGCTGATGTTTGCATGCTCTACAACAGGGCTGGAATTCCTAATAAAGCCAGTAATTCCCACCCTTGAGAAGGTAACTAACCCTTGTACCCAGAAGCCACCAGCCTTGGCCGGAATAAAGGCAAGATAATAGAGAACTGGCGCAGGATGAATGCGTTCTGGTTGCTCAATGATCTTGGGCACAGACAGAGCATTATCTGTGATTGCGAACAAGTTGTATGTTGTGGGAATAGAATCTCTTCCAATTGACAAAGGGGTGCCAGCTGGGAAGGAGATGCACACAAGGCAATGTGGGTGCAGCTTACGGCACCTTGCCGGCCAAGGAAGCCCTCCATGACCGGTGCTCTCTCATTATGCTCTGCTTTGATGAATCCGTCATCAAAGAAGAAATAGCGAGGCACCTGGAAAGAAATGGTTTGATCGAACAGACGCAGCACAGGTTCGTTAAGGGGAAGTCGTGTTTGACAAATTTACTGGATTTCTATGAGGATGTGACTAGTGTGGTACACAAAGGGGAATGTGGTGTTTCTCGATTTTCAAAAGGCGCTTGATAAGGTGCCGCACAAAAGGTTGCTTCAGAAGGTTAGGGGGCATGGAGTTGGGGGTAAGGTGTTAGCGTGGATAGAGGATTGGTTGTCTAATAGGAGGCAGAGAGTTGGTATCAATGGGTGCTATTCGGATTAGTGGTTGGTGACTAGTGGAGTGCTGCAGGGGTCGGTGCTGGGGCCTCAGCTATTTACCATTTATATAGATGATCTGGAGGAGGGGGCTGAGTGTAGGGTGACGAAATTTGCTGATGACACGAAGATGAGTGGAAAAGCAAATTGTGCGGAGGGTGTGGAAAGTCTGCAGAGGGATCTAGATAGGCTGAGCGAGTGGGCGAGGACCTGGCAGATGGAGTACAATGTTAGCAAGTGTGAGGTTATCCACTTTGGCAGGAATAATAGTAGGAGAGATTACTACTTAAAGGGCGAAAAGCTGCAGCATGCTATGGTGCAGAGGGACCTGGGGGTCCTTGTGCATGAGTCGCAAAAACCCAGTCTGTAGGTGCAGCAGGTGATCAAGAAGACGAATGGAATGCTGGCCTTTATAGCGAGGGGGATAGAATATAAAAGTAGGGAGGTCTTGCTGCAACTGTACAGGGCACTGGTGAGGCCGCAGCTGGAGTACTGTGTGCAGTTTTGGTCGTCGCACTTGCGTAAGGATATTTTGGCCTTGGAAGGAGTACAGAGGAGGTTCACTAGGCTGATACCGGAGATGAGGGGGTTAGACTATGAAGAGAGACTAAATAGACTGGATCTGTACTTGTTGGAGTTTAGAAGGATGAGGGGGGATCTTATAGATATAAGATAATGAAAGGGATAGATAGGGTAAAGGTAGAGAGATTCTTCCCGCTCAGAAAGGACAGCAGGACTAGAGGGCACAGCCTCAAGATAAGGGGGGTGCAGTTTAGAACGGAGCTGAGGAGGAACTTCTTCACTCAAAGGGTGGTGAATCTCTGGAATTCTCTGCCCGTTGAAGTGGTGGAGGCTACCTCGCTAAATATATTTAAGTCACGGGTAGATAGGTTTTTGATAGACAAGGGAATTAAGGGTTATGGGGAGAAAGCGGGAAAGTGGAACTGATCCACTTCAGATCAGCCATGATCTTATTAAATGGCGGGGCAGGCTTGAAGGACTAGATGTCCTACTCCTGCTCCTATTTCTTATGTTCTTATATTCTCTGTCCATGGGGAACAAACTGTCAGTGTTTCACCTGACCTGGACTCTCAGTGACGTCCTGGGAAGCTGTGAAATATAACAGATGTCTCCTATTGCATTCTGGAAGGAGTCCATTCAAGTTAAGAACCATGGACCTTGAGAGCTACAGGCAGTGCTGTCCATGTCCTGTTGTTAGGCATGAATTAGGGCTACAGCATGTGACATAGCTGACTCACAGCTTCCTTGATAAAGTGAAGTTTACAAAAACCTTGGTTTTCAGTGAAATTCATGTGAAAAAATGCACCAAGGACCTTTCAAAACACTTTCCAACCACTGAATATCTCTGAAGTGTAGACACAGAGTATGGGATTACGCTACCCCACCACTCCCCACCCCCACCCCTCACAGCGTGCTTTCCGGTGGTGGAGGGGGCTCAACCACTGGCCACCATTGGGACTTTCCAGTCCTGACAATGTCTATGGCGCTTTGTTTGGCACGCCCATCCCGCTACCATAGAACACACCGCAGGGGGTCATCTTTGATGGGACGGGATGATCATGTCAGAGGGAAGGGCCAGAAAATCCCACCATAATGTCGGAAATGTGGCAGTCCACTTGCACAGCGCACCTGCAGAAACAGCAAAGCAATAATGACCAGATAATGTATTTTTGTGATGTTTATTGAGGGATAAGTATTGGCCAAGACACTAGGGGACAATCCCCTAGAACTTCAAAACAGTGCCATACTTTACATCCACCTTAGTTTAACACCTCATCTGAAAGATGGTACCTCCGACAGTGCAATATTTTCTCAGTACTGTCCTTTAATCCACAACATTGTGACTCAGAGGCAAGAGTTCTCTACACAGCACCATAGCTGACAATTAAGGGCTCGCTGAATACACGGAGATTGTATCTTGCACAATGGTCTCGCCCCTCTGCTGTGACCTGCTGATGCCCTTTCCTGCCTTCAACATCAGCCGTTTCAGACCACCCATGATTGCAATCAGACTGCTTATAAGGCAGCCAGGAAATAGTGCAGGATCAGCAAAAGATTCTCATTAGCAGCCAAACATAACTCAGAGTTAGAAAACAGGCCAAATAACACCCAGAGATTAACCGGCAGTTTCAAATGACAACTCAGTAAGAACTTGTAGGTACCACATAAGTCCTTTTAATATGAACAACAACAGCTTGACATGTTTAACAAAATAAAATGTACCAAGTTACTACACAGGAATGGTGTAAAACATAATTTGACATCAAACTGCATATGGTGATACATGCGAAGGTGGCCAAAAGTTTGAGCATCTTAAACATAGGAAGATGAGAAATAGGATATGGAGCGGGGCATGTGGCCATTAGATAAAAACATAGCTAATCTTCTACCACAGTTCAGCAACCTGGATGTGATATCTCAAGGGATGGCAACCACCAAATTTAGTAAGTGGACAAACTATTTATCCTAACAAATAAACTATGTACAGAGTGCAAAGAAATGTGTTATCAACTACTTTGACTCCAGTCTCAGATTGACTGGAAAAGCTATGCTCAGCCCCAGAATTCATGCATCTCATCATGATTGGTTGATCAGGTCATATGACCTCCCAAAACCATGCCCCGAAAAGGGGCTTGCTAAAACACCCTTTCCCCGTAAGTTCCTTATTTCCTTATGCAAACAAAAGTTAAACCATTTACAATGAAACAATAATAATCAAGTTCTTTAACATGGCCCATCTTAAGCTCAGTCTGTCAGGAGACTTTTTCGTCCTCTGGGAGTGATGTAGTTCAGCAAGTGGTATCTCCACAGCAGGGGTAGCTTCGGTTTGATTTTCAGAAATTGTACTCTCAACTTGTAAATGCGCATCTGTGCTTATTACTTCTTCAGTTCCCACAGGAATAAGATTTAGCCCTTCCTCAGACTGACTTGCTTCTATATTTCTTACACTCACAGCAAAATTACTGGCAGGTATAATTGGCGCAGCCTGCCCCGCTGACTCCCTTCTTTTCAAGAGATCTAGATGCTTTTTCAGGATTTTATCTTAAACTTCCACCTGATATGAAACTGGGCTCATTCTGGCCATAAGACCTGGGACTCATCACGGACTAGTCCCAAAGTTTTTGACATATACCAGATCATCCACTTCGAATATTCTCTCAATTCTAGTTGAATATGATTCTTCTCTTGAACACTTTGCTTTGCCTCCACCCTCCCTGCCAAATTGGGAAACACCAGGTCCAACCTGGTCCTCATATGCCTGCCCATAAACAACTTACTCCCAAGGTCATGTGTGGCATTATCCTGTACTAATTTTATCTGCAGGGATGCTGGTGGTTGCTTTCTCATGGCTGCCTTACAGGTTTGGACAACCCTCTCAGTCTATTCAACGAGGGGGGTTAAGGTGCGGGACGTGTCCATTTGATGCCATTCATCAGCCTGGAAATTGAGGCGTAAGTGATTTTAAAGTGTCTTCTTAAGGGCTTTAATAAGGGAAAGGATGTGTTTCCTGTCTGAGAACTTGTTTGGCCCACCTTAAAATTTCTTCTGTGTTGGAGCAGGTGGGATCCCAGAGGAAATTCCATCCATGGCAATTTTACATTCCCGTCCCACCTTGGGCCTGACCTGGGGGGAGGAGGAAGTGTAAAATTTTGGCCCAAGTGACTATTAATTTTGTCCCATAGTATTGTTTCGAATAGCTTTCCCACAATTGGTATGTAGTTGTTGACATTATCCTTACATCCCTTTTTGAATGGGTTGTAACATTTGTAATTCTCTAGTGATTCAGCACCATTCCTTTGAGATAGAGAATCTGGTGAACTGATGCGGCAACAATAATCTGTCCCTCAGTGTCAACAAAACAAAGGAGATTGTCAGGGACTTCAGGAGGCTTAGAGGAGAATATGTTCCTGTCTACATCAATGTGACGAAGTAGAAAGGGTGGAGCGCTTTAAGCTTTTAGGTGTCCAGATTGCCAACAACCTGTCCTCGTCCCCCCTTTGCTGGCACTTTCTCAGAAGACAAGGAAATTTGCCATGTTTGCTATGACCCTCACCAACTTTTACAGATAAGAACATAAGAACATAAGAACATAAGAAATAGGAGCAGGAGTAGGCCATAAAAAGCCATAAAAGCATTCTTTCTGATTATTTCACAGCTTAGTGTGCCTCCTGTTCTGTCCATGACCGCCAGAAGCTACAAAAGGTCATGAATGTAGCCCAATCCATCATGCAAACCAGCCTCCCATCCATTGACTCTGTCTACACTTCCTGGTGTCTCGGCAAAGCAGCCATTGTAATTAAGGATCCCATGCAGCCTGGACATTCTCTGTTCCACCTTCTTCAATCTGGTAAAAGATACAAAAGCCTGATGTCACGTACTAATCGACTCAAGAACAGTGTCTTCCCTGCTGCTGTCAGACTTTTGAATGGACCTGCCTTGCATTAAGTTGATCTTTCTCTACACCCGAGCTGTGACTGTAACGCTACATTCTGTACTCTCTAGTTTCCTTCTTTATGTACAGTATGCTTTATCTGTATAGTACACAAGAAACAATACTTTTCATTGTACGCTAATACATGTGACAATAATAAATCAAGATCAAATATGCCCAAGGAGAATTGGAAAATTATGGCCAGAACCTATGCATTTTACACCCTTACTTCACTCAGTATCTTTGAGTGCTTCTGATCCAGTTTTGGTGATTTATCAACTTTAAGTACATCCAGCCTTCCTAGTATCTCCTTTTCATCGACAGTAGCCCATCCAGTACCTCAGCTACTTTCACATTCACTGTGACTTTGGGAACACCTTCCTTTTTGGTAAAGATGGACAGAAAGAGAAGAATTCTCCCATTCCACCTGCCACAGGAATCGTAGCAGACAGGGGGGTGGTGGACCACACAAAGGTTCATTGACCTCAGCCGGGATTCTCCAGTTTTGGGGTGAGAGAGATGGGAGAATCCCACCAAATTGTTTATTTAGTACCTCAGCCATGGCCCCTTCCTCCAAACACAAATCCCCTTTTTAGTTCCTTAATTGGCCTTAATCCTCTTTTTACTAGTCTATTTATTTGCTGTTATTTGTTTAAATTCCCTTTTATGTTGCCTGCCAGTCTCTTTGCATACTCTCACTTGGCTGCTCATAATTTTTTTTTCACTTTTCCACTGAACTTTTAATATTTAACCTGGTTCTCAGTTGCATAATCAACCTGATATCTGCCATTAATATTCATTTTCTTCTTCATCTTACTCTAATCCAGGGAGCTCTAGGTTTTCCCTACCATACCCCTTATGGGAATATACCGTGTCTATATCCTAACTATTTCATCTTGGAAGATAACTCATTTCTCAATTACAGTTTTGACTGCCAATCCTTGAGTCCAATTTGCCTGGGTCAGATCTGTTCTCATCTCCATGGAAATTGGCCTTTATCCAATTAATTATTTTTACTCTAGATTTCTATTTTTTTTTCCACAGCTAACCTAAACCTTATGATATTAAAATCATTGTCTGCTAAATGGTCCCCTACTGATACTTGATCCACATCTCCCACCTTACTGCACAGAACCAGGTTTAGCAATGTTTCCTTTCTTGTTGGATCAGAATTTTACTGATGTGGAAAATTCTTCTGAATATGCTTCATAAATTCCTCCCTCTCTATGGCTTATGCACTATTTTTATCCTAGTCTGTATTTGGATAATTAATGTCCAACTAGCCTATCATTTTTACATCTCTCTGGGTTTTTCTTGCAGATTTGTTTCTCCATATCGTTCCTACTCGTTGGTGCCCTTTAGTATTTATACTGAAGTGTACTGATATTTCTACTGTTTCTTAGCCCCAACCAAATCTGTCCTCGAGGACATCCGGCTTACCACTGTTCATGCTGGAGGGATCTTCCCATCCCATCCCAGCAAACGGAGATTTGGCTGGCTGCCAAATTCTCTGACCTCACTGCAGCGGGAGTGTGGCATGAATGATAGCTAAGATCACACCCCCTCTCTCTTTCTGGTACAGTTCTTATTCAATACTGTCACACCTTCTATCTTCTTTCCTCCCTCATTTTTCCTGAACATCTTTTATCCAGGAATGTTTGGTATCCTAGCCTGTCCTTTTCTGAGCCATGTCTCCGTTAGTGCCGGGTAGTTTCCATCTTTGTCTTGTTAACATTCTTTCCAGTAAGCAGTTGCCTGTTCCAGCCAGAATGCATTTCTCCTTTAATGGGCTCAGGCTATTTTAAAGTTGGTAAGCAGGTGTTAAGTTGTAACTAGCTTGCGCTTGTGCTAGACTCCCTAAACTTTGCACCCCCACTCACCCTGCAGCATACTTAGCATTTCCTCTCATTTCAGTCAGTTAGCTGAGTAGCAGTGGAAGCAATAGGTTAATCAAGCATTGATTTGACAATGTTTGATTGTCTGTGTGTTCATCTTTGAGTCTTATCAAATTTCATGGCTCATTTATTAAAAAAGTTTAAAGATTATTTATTAATATCACAATTAGGCGTACATTAACAATGCAATGAAGTTACTGTGAAAACCCCTTAGTCACCATAGTGACACAGTCACCATTAGTGCCTGTTCAGGTACACTGAGAGAGAATTTAACATGGCCAATGCACCTAACCAGCATGTCTTTTGGACTGTAGGAGGAAACCAGAGCCCCCGGAAGAAACCCACGCAGATACAGGGAGAACGTTCTGACTCCACAGAGTGACCCAAGCTGGAAATCGAACCCAGGTTCCTGGCGCTGTGAGGCAGCAGTGCTAATGACTGTGTCACCCCTGAGTTAAAAACAAAGGATAGCCCATTCACCAAGTAATTAAATGGGCAATTTTCTGAATATGTTGTAATCTAAATTTGCAAATGTCGCCAATTATTATAATTATGCAACTATTGCATATTTACATGAATATTAGAACCACCTGATACATTACTAATTTAATGAATGGCAACTAAAGAATTACTTGACACTTACATTAATCACATTAAATTTTGAAAGGGGGTTGACTATTTTGAGAGAAGACATGTCTTCCTACAGTTTGAGTATCTGACGAGGGATGTTAAGGTGACAGCACAATAGTATACAAGGTTATTTTGTGTAAGTATTTTCAACCACAATATTATTGAGATGTTTGCTGGGTTTCATTGGTTAATGCTATCAATTTTAATGAAGAAGTCAATATTTCCATTATATTCCATGGTATTAATAATTCATACTGCACAGCCCATTGTTCCTGTCCACTGGCAGGAACATGATTGTCTCATTCAGCTTACCACAGGCTCCTTGCTACTAGAAGCGCTGGTAAAGCTCTTTAATCCACAATTTTACTTTAAAAGGATTTACGATAAAATCTCTTACTTTATATTTGTGATTGTAATAACCATGTACAGTAATCTGAGCACCACCCACTCATCCATACACAAGCAGCCTTCCCAGCTTATACATTCTCTGGAACTGCTAGTCCATTTTGTCATCATGATTATGAAAGGCAGCTGATGTTTTGTGGTTAAGTGAGTGTGGGAGTCACTCCTTTCACAACCCTAAATATAAATGCCCAATAATACTTCATTACAATGTCATATTATTGCTTTCAATAACCCTTCCCCCCCTCTGTGAAGTTTTAAGCACTCATACTTTATTCAACGGAGAGTTTTAAAAATCAGCAGACCATAAGACCATAAGACATAGAAGTAGAATTAGGCCATTCAGCCCATTGAGTCTGCTTCACCATTCAATCACGGCTGATATGATTCTCATCCCCATTCACCTGCCATAAGATCATGGTATGTACTTAAAGTAGTCCCCGCTCTGCTGGTGGAACATGGTGTGACCGGTGACATAAGCAGAGGGGTTCATGGACTTTTACAGCACTTCCATCTTGGACTTTGAACAAGCAACATCTCCTCAAGAAACATGCACCTGCTTGCCTTTAACTCATGAATGTAGCACCTCATTACTTCGCTTTTTGTTCAAATTCCCACTCAATACTTAACGCTGACCAATAGTTTAGTAGGTCAATGCATCACATGAGTGAAAGAAAGGAAAGATAAGAAATATTTTCTTGATGCCTTTTATGAGCATCAAAGTGTTTTACAACAAATGAAGTGATTTTTAAGTGTAACAGGGGAACTTGGCAGCCAATTTGCATACAGCAAGTTCCCACAAGGATAATTGGCCAGCACATCAGGGATGTCAGTAATCTTATTCAAAGTCATGCCACGGGAGCTTTTACATCCATCCAACATGGCAGCTTGATTTAAAATCTCAAATCAAAGGCGGTATCTCCTGCAGTGAGTGCGGAACTCCCTCAGTATTGCACTGGAATGTTAACCTTGATTTCTGCGCTCAGGTACTTGGTGAGGTTGTCAGGTGATGTGAGAAATCTCTACAGGAATGGTACAATTACCAACATTGCGACCAGTTTGAGAGATGGAAAGCAATCAGCCCAAGTATCTCCTCTTGATCTCCACAACCATATTAGCCAAAATCAGCTTAAGACAAGTTTAGTGAAGTCTCACAGATGAAGAATGGCCACCTTTGTGAAACATTAGAATGTTTCAGGTAATACGGGAACCATACCTAGCGTGAATCACCACTTCAGGAAAGTTGGGGAGGTGGGGTCAATGGATATGAGAAACAGACTGGATTGTTTCTGTTGTTGTGATAAAGTTCTGCAAAAATAACATTGTTATTTTCATTCCTGTTTGATCAATTTTAATCCCAACAAATAATAAAAAACTTTGATGTCAGGAAAGTAAGGCTGCTAGAATTTCTGTAATAGCTTGTTGCATCACCCTGCAGTTTCCATGTTCTGAAATTTGACACAGTCAGACCCATTTCACAGAGATAAAGGTGGGAGAAGATCAATTCTGTAAATATCAGTTGAGGCATCCTGACAGATGTTTTAAAAGTGTAGTTCAACATTCTCAGTCACTTCATAAAACATCTGATACTAGTCTTGGCTCAGTGGCGGTGCTTTCACTTTTGGACCAGAAGGTGAAGAAGTTTAAGTCCCACTCCAGGACTTGAGCACAAAACTTTGGTCGATATTCCAGTGTGGTATTAAGGGACATTTGTGCTGCCATTTTGAATGGGATGTTAAACTTTGGTCTGACCTGCCCTCTTGGATGAACGTGAAACATTCCATTGCACTACTTAATGGAGGGCAGAATAGTTATTCTGGTGTCCTAGCCAATGTTTCTTCTCAACCAACATTGTCAAAACAGTTTACATGGCCATTCATCCCATTGCTTATTGTGAGATCTCACTGCGTGCAAATTGGCTGCCTTTTTTTTCCTTCCATGATAATAGCAACTATACTTTAAAAGTATTTAATTGGACATGAAGTATTTTGGGACATCTTGGTTAAGATTCTCCCATAAAAATTCAAACTCCCCAGTTTGCGTGAAAATGGGAGTAACTCACAGCAATCTTTTAGCAGGATTTTCAGATTTAATGGCCAACACTCTGAGCATCATAGAGTGTGCTAGCAGGATTTTCTCTGAAAATCTGTGGGTGGGGTGTATTCCCATCCAAGAGGCTGGCATCATAGCATTGAATGGACCACTGCGCATGCACTGATCTGTTAGCACTGAAATCAACACATTGCAGCCTGATCGCTGGCTAACCCTGCAATCCCCCATTGCTGGTCTTGCCAACCTCCTGTCCCATATTCGCTGGCCTCCCAGATTCCCCACCCACCAGCACCCCCAACCCTGACAGTCCTGACTCCCCACCCCCCGCCAGCAGTTCCAAGCCCATGGCAACCCTGGCCTTCCCACCCACCCAGATGGTCAGCCCTGATCGACATCCTCCCTCCCTCTGCCAGTGATCCTGAATGCAAAATGGCAGTGGGACCATCCCAACAATCGCCCCCGCGCCCCCCCCACCACAAATAGGCCCCACCTCCAATAGGCCCTGTCCCTCTGGCCTCACATCTTGGCACTGCCCTATGCCCGATGGGCCGTGTTAAGGTGTTCCTTGGGCATTTCCAGTTTTTTCCATGGGCAGAATCGGGCCCATGCTCCCCGTTAGTGGGGAGCAGTTGTAAACTCCACCAGAGTGAACAGCTCCTGGCCAGGAGGAGGGGGTGGGTGAGATGATAGTGGGCCCTGAGACTTCAGCCCTGGGCCCAGTAATGTCATGGAAATGAACATTTCCAACTTGTAATCAACTCTGTGCTGATTTTTTGACATGGACTTGATGATGGTGGAAATCTTCAGCCAGGAGATGCGTGGAGGCCCAGATGCTCAGCGGGTAACTTGTAAGATGTCCTCCATTTAGGTCACCAGGCCCACTATGCACAGCCAGCTGGAAAAGTCACCCTTTTTTAATGTTCTTTCACTGGATGTGGACATTACTCACAAGGCCATCCATCATTGTTCTTGAAATGAATGGCTTGTCAGAGGGCAGGTAAGAGTCAACCGCATTTCAATGGGTTGAAAGTCATATGTGATACCTTTACTCAGGTTAGTTAAAGATGGCAGATTTCCTTCTCTAAAGGACATTAGTGAATCAAGTTCTTTTTACAACAACCAATGACAATTTCACAGTCACTATTACTGACACCAGCTTTAAATTCCACCAGTTGGTGTGTGTGTACTTGAACCCATGTTCCCAGAGCATTAGCTTGGGGTTTCTAGTCCAGTGGCATTCCCATTGCACCACCATCTTTCTTACATTCAGAATTTCATTTTATCTCAGATCAGCTTTCAATCCAAAACTGTAATGTCTTATTATCCTAAAAATGTGGCGAGATCTTTTGTGTAGGTTTGGTTTTACCATTTCATGATCTCAAAAAAAAGCACAAAGAGTATGTGATAACATTGGGGTAGAAATACATTTAGAATAAATATATGAATTAAATCTTTTGGTACATAGAGTAATAAAAAGAATATCATTTCTTTATGAGGAACAGTAAAGAATAAGAATGAGTAGATGTTGCGTTAACTGATTAAGCCAAATTTCCTTATTTGATTTAGCTAAAAAAAGCACTGTGATTTGTATCAGTTTCTGTACCAGACTTGTCAATGGGAACTTTGTCAAAATGCACTGAAATTCATGTCCACATGCTTAAACATAAAGTGTAAAACAAACAGAACACATGAGAAACAATCTTGGAAAATATACACAGTGTTCCTTCCTTCAGGCTATCTTTAAAAAATTGATATCCTAAAAACTAAAATTTGAGGTCATCAAACCATCATTTCTCTGCAGTAGCAGTTTAAGGAAATGTAATTGTGCAAATTTTGTCTTTTTAATGTAATAAATTTTTATGCTATTAAATACATCTATGGAAAATTGAGTGCGTGTCTCAGTGAGGAGAACTGAAAATAAAATTACTCAAAAAGAACATTGTAAAATAGCAGTTACTTTGAATTCTGTTGTACCTAAGTTCTGGCCATGCAATCACACTTGTTTGGAACAGGGATAAATGTGAAAAAATCACTTTCTCTGGTCTTTTCACATGGGAAGAGAACTATGTTAATGAGCTAAGTGGGCTTTCAGTGGACAAAGCTCAGAGGCAGTCCAAATGATCAAGGAGAGTTCAGGTGGGAATCTTCACAATCTTTCAAAAGTACACGGATGAGCATTACTTGAAATGACATAACATTCAAGGCTAAGGGCCTAGTGCTGGAAAGTGGGATTTGTGTAGTTTTGTTGATGCAGATTCAGTGGCCCGAAAGGAATCTTCTCTACTGTATGAATCTCTGATTCTGGGATTTTATGGCCTCGCAGGGTGAGGCTGGGAATTCCCACCCAAGGTCAACGGAGATTTCCGTTGTCAGACTCTTGCCTGCACTGATTCCACGGCAGGCGAGGTAGTAGAGTTCCAGCCTGGGACTGGAATTCTGCAGCCGTTCATGTGCCACCGCTGCCAGTGAGGATGGAGAATTTGGCGTTTGGCCAAAACTTCATTCATTGCAATGGGACGGAAGAGTCCTGGCTACGAGCGAGGTCAGAGAATCCAGCCCATCGACCCTGTGAAACTCACAAGGTAAAACCTGCAAGTGAATTCCTTGGAAAAGCAGAATAAGGCACCTCTTGCTAGATTAAAAACTCCAAGGAAATGTTGTGCCATTGTTCTTTCACTTTGGGATCACCAGAATATCCTTTCTCAAGAAATATCTTTGATCAGGTTGTACCCAATACATTGTAGACAAGACAAATCTCCTTAGAATTTGTGAAATGTGTCAGCATTTATGAAGTACTTGCTCCACTTTTATTGTGATATGAGTAGATGGAAATGAGAGAAAGCAGAGAGTTATGAGTATTCGAAATGGCTTGTGTGGATAGGAAGGAAGGACAACGTCTGCAGAAGATCTGTGTGAGATATGGATGTGAAAGCCCAGTAAGATGAGTGTGAACGTGAATGTTGGATGATCAAACATGAGGTACCCTACAGGACGGATGAGTGGAGTTGTAAGGTGTGTTGACCTGAGCTGTGCTGCACAGGAGAATGTTGAAGAACTAGAGAATGTGCCTTGGCACTTGAAGAGTTATGCCATTCACTCTTCCCACTCTTCTGAGATGCTGGATTCTATTGGGGCACAATCTCCTGGTTGTAAGGTGCACGCATCTGCTGCTGACTTCCTTAAGTCATACTCACACTTGCCTGTTTGGCTGGAGAAGCTGCTCTCTTCCTCCCTCAGACATCTCAGCATGAGACTGAGTGTGAGATACCTGATCCACAAACTTCGCCAATCTCTTCTCTATTCCTCTGGTTGCTGCAGCCTTAAAAAGGCACATGCAACCACCTTGCAGGAGAGAATGCAAGACTCCAGGGAAAGACAGAGAACCAAAGCTAGCTCTAAAGTGATAATCACCAGGTCAACTATGACAGCCATATTACTCCAGAAGGCTGTGGATTTGGCTCTGATCTGCTGTTAAAGCCTGAGCCTCGTAAGGCACAGGAGGTCACACATGCCAAGAAAGCTGATCCTTTGCCTGTAGACTTTTTGCTGAGGGCATTATCTCCTTTGAGAAGGATCTCTATGTCTTTCCTCTCTGACCTATAGATCAGCAAGTGGTTGTGGAAGTGGCGGCGGGAGTAACTCACGCTGTCCTGATGATGTTTGCGTTGCATCTCCACTTGTTTCTCTTCGAAGGTCCAGGGTAAGCTGTTCACGTTCTGCAGTAAAGGCCGATGGTCAGGATGATCACATCAAGGTGAACAGGGTCTAAGATAATAAAATCTGGCTTTCAGAACAAGTGCTGTGAATACAAACCTCTCACCAGGGCACATCAGCAGCTGTGCACTTTCCGTCTTTAAAGTCTTTCAGTGCTGTCAGTTTTGTTGATCAATGGTCCTTTGCTGTGCATTCACCTTGTGTCTGATGGAAGTTACCATGCACAATTAAGGATCTGACTTAATATTTGATCTTGAGGAATTTATTTTTAATGTATCAGATTATCTTTCAAGATCAATTCTGAACTTTGGTTCAATTCAAACTGTACGCCATTAATCCCAAATATAAATTTGTTTAAAGAATCTAACCCTATTTAGCTATGCATGAGTTAAGTACATACAGATGGAGAGAATTAATTGGATAGTTACTTGAACACATATGAAGAGATACTTCCTGACAGAGGATGTGGTTATAGCTGTAATGTTTCACTCTGTGAATATAGCTATTCCAAAGATTGGCTTCTTTCACCAACAGGTTATCAAGATTAAAACTACCCTGGTCAAATCACACCTGCAATATTGTGAGCAGTTCTGGGCAATGATAGCTCAAGAAAAATACACTGGCCATGGAGGCAGTAAAGCACAGATCTCCTGGAATGATTATTGGATTTCAAGGGTTAAATTATGAGGAGACATTACACAACCTCAGGTTGAATTTCCTGCAATTTAAAAGGTTGAGTAATGATTTGATTGAAGTTTTCAAGGTATTGGGGGTTCAGATGGGGCAGGTTGAGATTCCTGCTGGCTGGGGAGCCCAGGGGCAGAATTCTCTGGTTGCGCTGGTCTAAAAACCAGAAATTCCTGCCTGATTGTCAATGGTGTTTCACATTCTCTGCAACCAACCCACTAAAATTCCAGTGGCGGGCGGGAGAATTCCTGCCCAGGATGAGGGAGCATATTCTAAAAATTAAAGCCAGATCTTTCAGAAGTGAAATAAGTGCTACATGCAAAAGTTGGCAGAAATTTGGAAAGTTTTCTACAAACAATAAGCTAGCTTAAACTGAATTTGATACATCTTTGGGATCTAATGAGGCAATGACAGGTGTTTGCAGTTAGGTCACAGGTTATAAAGTTTTCAGGGATTGATGAGTCAGGCTCACAGGGTTTAATTACCGACTCTTGTTCCTATCAAATGTATCCCATATCATTATTGAAAATTGTCATCTCCCCTCATGTAGCATCCTTTCTATATTGGGATTGCTCATCATGGCTTCTGCCATAATATCATTATGGGAAAAGGTGAGGTGGTAGTCCCCAAGAACTACCTGAACTGAAGCTGTGCTGCTAGTGTTGTTCTACACCATACTCTAGCCAATCCCTAAAGGTGTACTACCTGAATAAAAATTGAACTTTTTCCAGCAGTTCCCCAGAAAATTCTCCTTGAGATAGCTCTGGAAATGTTCCCTCACTGCGCCAGATTTAACAAAATCCTAACCAATTTATGAAGAATCAGATTGTAATTTAAATCTACAGTTCACAGTTAAAAATTTTGCAACAAAGTATGCACAGATGAATTCATTTTTATTCATTCATGGGATGTGAACATTGCTGGATTTACAGCCCATCCCTAATTGTCCTTGAGACCTTGATTGTGAGCTGTCCTCTTGAACCGCTACAGTGCACATAGTGAAAGTATTCACATATACATATCTAGGAAGGATAGACAGGAGGAAAAAGGAGGTGGGATAGCTCTGTTAATAAAGGATAATATCAGGGAGGTAGTAAGAGAAGATAAAGGCTCCAAAGAGCAAAACGTGGAATCGTTGTGCGTGGAGATAAGGAATAGTAAGGGGAGAAAGACACTGTTGGGTGTGGTCTATAGGCCCCCAAATAATAACTTTGAGGTGGGGCGGGCTATAAACAAGCAAATAATTGATGCGTGCAGGAACAGAACGGTGATAATTATGGGGGATTTTAATATGCATATTGATTGGTTGACCCAAGTCGGATGCGGTGGGCTTGAGGAAGAGTTCTTGGAATGCTGTCGGGATGGTTTCCTTGAACAGTATGTAACGGAATCTATGAGGGAGCGAGTTATCTTAGATCTGGTACTGTGTAACGAGGCAGGTAGAATTAGGGATCTTCTTGTGAGGGATCCTCTTGGGACGAGTGATCATAGTATGTTTGAATTTCCGATGCAGATGGAGGATGAGAAAGTAGTGTCCCAAACCAGTGTCCTCTGTTTGAACAGAGGGGAGTATGATAGGATGAGAGCGGAATTGGCGAATGTAGTTTGGGGGTGCAGATTGGTTGGTAGGACGGCTGAGGAACAGTGGAGGATTTTTAAGATCTTTTTCGGTACTCAGCAGAAATATATTCCGATGGTAAAGAAGGGCTGTAAGAGAAGGAATAACCAGTCGTGGTTATCGAACGAAATAAAGGAGAGTATTAAATTAAAAGCTGATGTGTTCAGAGTGGCTAAAATAGTGGGCAATTAGAAGATTGGGAAAGATTTAAAAAACAACAAAGAATGACTAAGAAAGCGATAAAGAAAGGAAAGATAGATTATGAAGCTAAACTAGCTCTAAATATAAAAAATGATAGTAAAAGTTTTTACAAATATATAAAGAAGAAGAGAGTGGCGAGAGTGAATGTTGGACCCTTGGAGGACAAGAGGGGGGATTTAGTGGTGGGCAACGAGGAAATGGCTGAGGCTTTAAATAAGTTTTTTGTGTCGGTCTTCACGGAGGAGGACACAAATAGCTTACTGAATATTGAAGATAGAAGGATGGTAGGAGATGAGGTCCTTGATACAATTACTGTTACTAGAGAGGTAGTGCTTGGTAGACTAACGGGACTGAAGGTAGACAAGTCCCTGGGACCGGATGGAATGCATCCCAGGGTTCTGAAAGAAATGGCAGAGGTGATAGCAGATGCCTTAGTAATTATTTATCAAAATTCGCTGGACTCTGGCGAAGTGCCAGAAGATTGGAAAACGGCTTATGTTAGACCGCTGTTTAAAAAGGGTAGCAGACAAAAGGCAGGGAATTATAGGCCGGTTAGTTTAATGTCTGTAGTTGGTAAAATGCTAGAATTTATCATCAAAGAAGAAATAGCACAACACCTTGAAGAGAACAGTTTGATCAAGCAGACACAGCACAGATTCGTGAAGGGGAAGTTGTGTTTAACGAAATTATTGGATTTCTATGAGGATGTGACTAGTGCGGTAGACAGAGGGGAACCGGTGGGTGTGGTGTTTTTAGAATTCCAGACGGCGTTTGATAAGTTGCCTCACAAAAGGTTGCTGCAAAAGGTTAGGGTGCACGGAGTTGGGGGTAAAGTGTTAGTGTGGATTGAGGACTGGTTGTCTAACAGGAAGCAGAGAGTTGGAATCAATGCGTGCTTTTCTGGTTGGCAGTTGGTGACTAGTGGAGTGCCGCAGGTATCGGTGCTGGGGCCTCAACTGTTTACCATTTACATAGACGATCTGGAGGAGGGGGCTGAGTGTAGGGTAATGAAATTTGCTGATGACACGAAGATGAGTGGAAAAGCAAATTGCGTGGAAGATGCGGAAAGTCTGCAGAGAGATCGGGATAGGCTGAGTGAGTGGGCGAGGACCTGGCAGATGGAGTATAACGTTAGCAAATGTGAGGTTATCCACTCCGGTAGAAATAATAGTAGGATGGATTATTATTTAAAGGGCGAGAAGTTGCAGCATGCTACAGTGCAAAGGGACCTGGTGGTCCTTGTGCATGGATCACAAAAACCCAGTCTGCAGGTGGAGCAGGTGATCAAGAAGGCGAATGGAATGTTGGCCTTTATAGCGAGGGGGATAGAATATAAAAGCAGGGAGGTCTTGCTGCAACTGTACAAGGCACCGGTGAGGCCGCAACTGGAGTACTGTGTGCAGTTTTGGTCCCCGCATTTGCGAAAGGATATATTGGCCTTGGAGGGAGTACAGAGAAGGTTCACCAGGCTGATACCAGAGATGAGGGGGTTAGCTTATGAAGAGAGATTGAATAGACTGGGTCTGTACTCGTTAGAGTTTAGAAGGCTGAGGGGGGATCTTACAGAGACTTACAAGATAATGAAGGGGCTCGATAGGGTAGAGGTAGAGAGATTCTTCCCGCTTAGAAAGGATAGCAGAACTAGAGGGCACAGCCTCAAAATAAGAGGGGGGGTGGGGTGGCAGTTTAGAACGGAGTTGAGGAGGAACTTCTTCACTCAAAGGGTGGTGAATCTCTGGAATTTTCTGCCCATTGAAGTGGTGGAGGCTACCTCGCTGAATATATTTAAGTCACGGGTAGATAGATTTCTGATAGACAAGGGAATTAAGGGTTATGGGGAGAAAGCAGGAAAGTGGAACTGATCCACTTCAGATCAGCCATGATCTTATTAAATGGCGGGGCAGGCTTGAAGGGCTAGATGGCCTACTCCTGCTCCTATTTCTATACGCTCAAAAGTAGACACTTGCAGGATTTTGACCCAATGACGATGTAGGAACAGACAGACATTTATTTCCAAGTTAGGATGGTGTGTGACTTGAAGGGAACTTCCAGGTGATGATTTTCCATTGTGCTTGGTGTCCTAATTTCGAAAGGTCATAAGTATAGAAGACGATCTTGGAGAAGATTCAGGAAATTGCTACAGTCCATCTTGTAGATGGTACAACAGCATACATGGTATGTCATTATTGGAAGGTTGATGGATGAGGTGCAAATCAAGTGGCCTGCATTGACCTGGATGGTGTTAAGCTTGTTGAGTGTTGTTGGAGTTGCACTTATCCAGGCAAGTGGAGAGCACCTCATCACACTCCTGACTTGTGCCTTGTCTGGGGAGTCAGGAGGTGAGTTACTTGTTGAAGAATGTCTGTCTTTGAACTGCTTTTTGTCTTCATAAATGAAAATGGGAGAAAATTCTCCAATACTTTGTTGAAAAACAGCTTTTCTGTATTGTAATTAATAATTCAACAGAAGCAATAATAGCCGTGGGTTTTTAGAGTACACATGTGATTCTGTATATTTAATTATTGAGGAATTTGGAGGTCACCTTGGATCCCTGCAATCATTCTCCAAATTAAAACAGAACATCTTATCAATACAATACAGAGTTCTCATCTCATGAAGCAAACATTTTGGAGATTGCATGTGCTTCTTTATGACCAGAATGAGTCTCCGTTATGAAACCATCCTTTGACAAAAACAAATGCTTTGTGACAGATATTTTAGAAGCTTGAACATTATTAAAAAACATCTCATGTCATTTCAAATGGTCAGGTATGAATATTCACAAGCCTTCTATATTGTAACTTTTTTCTTATTTGGTAGAACTAAGTGTAATTATTCTGTGGTCATTATGGGTGATTTCATTGTCCAGCGATGTGATCATTCACAGCAGTAAAATTAAAGCTGATAATGAACCTGAATTATTGCACTGCGGGGGGAGGACACATGGTGACACAGTGGTTAGAACAGGGACCCAGGTTCAATTCCCGGTTTAGGTCATTGGCATGTTCTCCCCTGCCTGTGTGGGTTTTCTCCGGGTGCTCCGGTTTCCTCCTGTAATCCAAAAGATATGCCAGTTAGGTGTACTGGTCTTGTTAAATCCTCCCTCAGTGTATCCGAACAGGCGCCAGAATGTGGCAACTAAGGGATCTTCACAGTAACTTCATTGCAGTGCTAATGAAAGCCTACTTGTGACACCAGAGGGGCACTGTTATGATAGTGTCCTGCAATACAGTTCAACTATGTTCAAAGTTAACAGTACATTTAATTATGCAGTGAATTAATTTGGTGCTATGACATAGTTGTTTTAACTTATGTTTTAATTTTAAGCATGCTGCAACCCTATAATTTTTAGGGTAGACTTTCTAGACAAGACAATTCTTGATTGTTTAGGAACAGAACTTACTTAATACACACTGGCTGCTAACAATATCTAACAATATCTGGCTGCACAATCCTGCTTCTTGTTGTCAAATCTTTTGTTAAATGTTTTGTGTCTGCTTTTCTCCCCTGTACAAATTTTTACCTTCACCTGGGCTTCATCTATACAACCTCTTCACTCTGGTACTAACTGACCATCGATTCAACAACTCACTTAAAAGCCGGAATTCTCCCCAAAAAATTATGAATGTTGAATTTGTGTGAAAACTGGAGTAATTCACACTGTTTTTCTTTTCAGTGGGAGTTCAGAGAAGAATCTCCCACATTCTGCACACTGCAGAGGCTGCCAGGGTGAATATCATTACATTTCAGGGGTTGGAGCCTATCCCCCTGAAGAGGCTGAAATGACTGTGCAAAGTGGGCCACTGTGCATGTGCCGATCTGTCAGTGCTGAGATGGGCGCATGCACAGTGGCTCCACACTGCTCAATCGCTGGCTAGCCCCGTGACCTCCTCAACGCCAACTCTCCACGACCCCTGACCATTCCCGGGCCCAGCCTTGACACCCCCTGCCTCTCCCAGCAGGCCCCGATTTCCAGCCCACCCAGATCCTTGCCCATCAACAGTTACCTCCCGCAGTCCCGAGCCCCATCGCAGTGCTGATCCCCGAGCAGGCCCCACCCCCTATGCTCCATCCCCCAAATGCCCTGCCCCTTGGCACTTCCCATCCTGGTGAGCAGTGCCAAGCTTCCCCCTGGACATTGGCACTTGCCCCTTGGACAGTGCCAGGGACCCAGGCTGGCATTGCCGTGGTGCCAATGCCCGGAGTACCCCTCCCACTGACCATCCTTTGGGGGATACCAATTGCCCCCCTTTTCTCCAGTGGGGACGGACTGCTATCTCTCCGAAAGTGCAGAGCTACTGTAAACCCTGCTGTGGTAAAATATGCCTCACAGGGTGGGAGAGGCTATTGGGCATGGAGACTTCAGTCCCAGGGCCTGCTAATCACATTTAAATAATATTTAAATGAGCTCCTGAATGCGTAACGCGGCTCTGTGCTTATTTCCAGTGTGGAGCTGACAGTGCCAGAAATATGGCACTGAGAGAGGCCCTCAGGGCTGGACACGATCATGCCAACCTGGCCCCGCTGAAGTCTCCTGGTCCCCTGCGCTAATAACTTAGTGCAGCGGGATGGGAGAATCACCCCCAAAATTCTTTATGAAACTTTTTTTTAATTTGCTACTTTATTTTTGCAAGTAATTTTAATTTCTAAATTTCAAAGTCATGTTTAAAGAAAAATATGAATATTTTACAATGAGTAGATTAAATGTATGCTTTGAATTGTACCTTACATGCAGTTATTTAAATTTTTACTTGAAGATCTCAGCATATCCCCAATGACTGAGCTTTGCTTTGGCTGCCTTTCCCAAAGCTATGACTCTGTGTGTTGAATTTGAATTATGTAGCCTGAGCAGATTGGAACAAGAGTAAACTGTTCAGCCCTGGAGTCCATTCCATCACTCAGTCAGATTTTGGTTGATCTGATTCTTAAATCCATTTACCTGCTTTGTTTCAGTGCCCCTTAATACCGTTACCTACCACAAACCTAGTAATCTCAGATTTGCAATTTTCAATTTACATGGTCCTGACAGCTATCTGGAGAGAGGGTTTCAGATTTCCACTGCACTTCACATGAAGAGGTGCTTTCTGATACTCTTTAAATGCCTAGCTCTAATTTTAGACAAAGCTCGATTTAGATTCTCCCACCATTTTGGAAGAAATAGTTTTTCTCCATTTTTTTTTACTCATCCTTGGCACATGGGCCTCGCTGGCTGGCCAGCATTTATTGCCCATCCCTAGTTGCTCTTGGAGGGCAGTTGAGAGTCAACCACATTGCTTGGCTCTGGAGTCACATGTAGGCCAGACCGGGTAAGGACGGCAGATTTCCTAAAGGACATTAATGAACCAGATAGGTTTTTCTGACAATTGACAATGGTTTCATGGTCATCGGTAGATTCTTCATTCCAGATATTTTTTATTGAATTCTGATTCCACCACCTGCCATGGCAGGATTTGAATCTGAGTCCCCAGAACATTAATTGAGTTTCTGGATTAATAGTCCAGCAATAATACCACTAGGCCATTGTCTTTCCTATCTACTGTATCAAGCTCTTTAACATCTTAAACTCAACATTTAATTTTCTATATGCAAGGAAATGTAAGCTGAGTTTATTGCACCTGTTCTTTCTTTGGTATCATTCTGGTGAATCTCCGCAGTACATCCCAACCAACATCGCCCACCTCCAACATCCCCCCACCCTACCTCAATACCAAATCAATATGTCTTTCCTGAGGTGTGGGTGTCCAGAACTGAAAACAATACTCTAGATTGGGTCCAACCATAGTGTGGTATTTTTAAAAGATAAGCTCGTAGACCACAAAGGTACAAATAGACAAGAACTTTATTAGAAAGGTGTTTAGTCTACAGGCTATTCCGACAGACTGTGCAACTGGCTGATAGTGTCATCAATAAGTCACATATCGTACTCTTAAGGTGACCTTGTTCCAATGAGGAACAAACGTGAATACATAACACACAGCTTTATATAACAGGAACTTAACTTCCACCCTGCTGCATTTCAACTTTCCTGAGATAAAAGACATTATTCCATTTAACCTTTACAATCATTTTTTTGTACCTGCCTGCCAGATTTTAATGATTATTATTCCCCGGCATTCCCAACTCTCTCTGTTTCCAATATGCATCAGAGCTAATTTGTCATAATTCATTAATATAATTGCCATCTGAACCAATACGGTACTTTTTCTTTAGCCTCTAGCACTTTTTCTCATCATATGTTTTAAATAGTTGAATAAAAGATTGATAATAAATTTCAAGATCAAGTCAGATGACATTTATATTGATAATTTTTATTAGGCAGCCAGGCTGAGTGTTTTTGTGTACATATTTATATGCACATTTGTACACATTAATGTGACAAAAAAACTACTGCTGATTACACAACTGTTTTAGCTTTGCTATTCTACAGACAGCAGAAAAGGTATTGAGTGAAATTGCATCAATTAACATTATAATTCAGCTCATTTCTCAAATATATAGGTAAAAATCTAAGTAAATTATCATCTGTTACGTTTACCATAAGAAAAGCTAAATAATCAAAATGTTAACAATTTTCAAGAACACGCAGAATATCTTTTTTTATGTGAATGTTTTTTCAAATAAAAGCAAATGAGTTCATGCTTTGAGTCCAATATGGCTCTTCCTTGGAACTGGAGCAAGGTAGAAGTGGAATGAGTTTTGAGCTATTGAAAAAGGCGAAGGGGCAGATAGAGGGTGAGGAGATTAATTGAAATTGAAACACAAAGGGAGTGCTAATGCTGGTATTAAAGACTTAGGGGCCAATCTTAATTTAAAAAATTCTAAGTCTGAATGAGCATGAAAACAGGAGTTTCAGATCTGTGTTTTCAGTGAGGCTGTCTCTTATGTCACTCTGTGCAAAAAATCTTGCTAAATTAGTTTCCTGCCAGCAGGGGGAGGTGGGAAGGGCCTATGCTTGCCAGAAAGCCTGCAGCTGACAGCAGAGGGCACAGTTGTGCACTCTTACATCTTTCTGTTCTGTGCAACAGTACCAACAGAGAGATCTGTTGTTGCCTCCTGTGCTGCCACTATTGGCCTCCACGGTCGATCGCTTCTCCCCCCACATGGGCTGGATGATCACTCCCACCTCCCTCCTGGGCTGGCCAATCACCTTCCCCGGCCCAGATGACCGCACCCCCCCCCCCACCGCACCCCCCCCGCCCATGCTGGCCTCGTCAATCGCAACCCCACAGTCGATTGCAGAGTGTGCAGCATTTCCCCATCCAATGCCATCTGCAGAGTATGCAGCATAGCCCCACTCTCTCCCAGTGAACCCTTCCCCCTCAGACCCTCCCCTTCATATGGCCCAGTGTCTGCTGGGCATTGCCAATGCACCAAGATGGCAGTGCCAGTGTGCCTGGTGGGCAGTGCCAGGGTGGCAGCCTGGCACTGTGAAGGTGCCAGGATGGCACCCTCTAAAATAGAATTTCAATATTGGGATCAGCTTCATGCACAAAAAGGGCGCTAAGCTTATCTCGCCGAATATCCAGGCACAGTAAG
This sequence comes from Carcharhinus amblyrhynchos, assembly GCF_965287045.1. Taxonomy (NCBI): domain Eukaryota; kingdom Metazoa; phylum Chordata; class Chondrichthyes; order Carcharhiniformes; family Carcharhinidae; genus Carcharhinus; species Carcharhinus amblyrhynchos. The sequence goes on along the minus strand of NC_137335.1, from coordinate 40,370,098 downwards.
ATTGGGATAGGTGAGAAATCAGGCACAAATCCAATTTTTTGCCTATCCTGCGATCTTGCCAGCTCACTCATAGCCCAGCAACTGGCAGGATGAAAAGTTAAGATCACTCCCTAAAGCTTTGGTCCAGAGTGGATGTTAATAGCAGAATAAAGGCATCCATCTTCTGTTACTATGATTTTTAGACCAAACATCGAGTCAGCCTTTATTTGCAATGTCAACACCGGTCAAATCCACCACTGATACCATTTGTGCAAAGACAAAAATACCAAAGATTAGAACAAGTGCAAAGAAGAAGATACCAGAAATTCACCGTCAACTGTTTCGAGATCGACAACCTCCAGACCATCTAATTTATAGATTATTGTTCATTGATAATTGTTCATGTTGCACTTGTCTGAATTTGTTGCGGACGTTCAATCTAAAGGTGGAAGAAATGTTATCATAGAATCATTGAATCCTACAGTGCAGAAGGAGGCCATTCAGCCCATTGAGCCAGCCCTGACGACAAACCCACCCAGGCCCTATCCCCATAATCCCATGTATTTACCCTATTAATCTGCCTGACATTAAGGAGCAATTTAGCATGGCCTATCCACCTATCCTGCGCATGTTTGGAGTGTGTGTGGAAACCGAAGCACCCAGAGGAAACCCATGCAGACATGGAGAGAATGTGTAAACTCCACACAGTCACCCAAGACTGGAATTGAACCTGAGTCCTTTAATATTGATTCTTGGTTGCTGCAGTAAACACTGTGCATTTATATATTCATGTATTCACCGGAAGTGATGTCACAGGTTGCTAGCGCAGGAAACTACCAACATGAAGAAGCAGTCAAGTACTGAACACTATGCAGTAAAGAAAGCTCTGTTATTTTCAACTCTCTGTGCTTCCTAGTATTAATTATCCAATATACAACAATATCCTTATCCTTTATCATATTTCCTCTTGCTTGGGTCTGTTTCACTTTCTGACATGTGGAGAACTCTGAGATATATTTTTGATAGAGAGGTTACATAGATTCAAGCTGTTTTCTTAAGAGTATATAATAGAGTGGTTATACCAGCAGTAACCTACAAAACATAATTTTAAAAAATTCTATCTCCTATCTTTATAAAACAGCAATGAGAAACTGAAGAGTCCTGCTGACTCTCAGCAAAGATCGCCATTTTCAATTGGGCCACCTGAGGACACTGTAGCCGTGTATTCCTGCCACTACAAACTGACTGTTTCCTAGGCAGCACAAGGGTACTTTACAAGTACTATGCTTTCTGACAAATTATGGATAATAGCTCAAACGACTGAGAATGCCCCATTTTGACCATATTGAAATATAAATAAAACCAAAATATAGACGAACTTTAAAACATCTCCACATGTGCTGAAATGAGAAGTAGAGAATAATGGATAGGGTCATAGAAATGATGGCACATGAGGTTTCTGTGCTAATTTTACCTCTCTTCCCCACCTTTCTAAGATCCTATTTAATTATTTTGTCACATTGTAAGTTTATTTTTAATGTTTTATAAAACAAGAATCTAATCAAGACCAGAGGTGGTCATAACATAAGAATTTTACCCCACTTCACCACCTTTCCAAGATCCTAATGCATTATTTTGTTACATTGTAAGTTTATCTCTAATGTTTTATAAAACAAGAATCTAATCAAGACCAGAGGTGATCATAACATAAGAAAATGAAGATGGGATAGTTTTCAACGTCAGTTAAACTCTGTAATAGGACAGTCTTAAATAACTTACAAAGAACAAAGAACAAAGAACAACCCAGCACGGGAAACAGGCCCTTCGGCCCAACGAGCCCGCGCCGCCGCATCCTCCTACACCTATTCTACCCTGCGTGTCTACGAATGGAACCCCTAACTTAGCCAGATTCAGGGGAGAATAGTGTCAATTTGGTAAAACCAATCAGCCTAAGAGCACATCTTTGGGGTGTGGGAGGAAACCGGAGCGCCCGGAGGAAACCCACGCATCCACAGGGAGAATGCACAAACTCCCACAGACACAGGCCCAAATCCATGTATCTGCACAGCTAGCAGTGCTAGTCACCGAGCTGTTGCGGCGCCCGTCTACCGGTCCAGGATCAAGCACACACACCGACACGAAGTACTAGGCCACTCCCGGAACCTCCAAGAGCAGCCCACACACGACCCACTGTGTGCATGCCCCTCGTTTGACACGAGGTGGACCTCCACCTGCGGAATAAAAAGACAAAAACTTGAAATTGATTTCTAAAAGAAATGGTCATTTATGATATATGCTCGATAGCAATTACTTAACTTTTGTTTTAACTCATTTTTTTCAGGCTGTGGTGACTTTTCGTCCTTGTAATATAAATGTAGCAGAAAATGTGGCACAAGGAAAACACAATTTTATGTCAAGACCAAAAAGAAAATTGAAGATCAGTCGGCAAATGTTAAGTGAAACGAAAGACAACATAACTGTGGGTGTAGCTCATTTGGAAGAGAAGGAAATCCCGAAATAAATCAAAATAAATAGGAGAAATGGAAGAGAACAATGTGAAGACATTGTAAATCAGCAATGTAAGCCCGGTCACAGAGAGGAAACAGAGTTTTGGAAAACCTGGTGGGATAAAAACTGGTGGATGATTTATTGATACCATCTCAGTGAGACAATGGAAACTTACTACAAGAACAAACAGATACAATAATAGTATAGCAGTGCTGAAAAAGCAAGGGGAAACCTTGTATATTGGTGCAAGAGGGATATCTGCACTGTGCTCTTCAAGGCTTGGATCCTATACTTACACAAATCCAAAAGCAAACCTATGAAACATGTCAAGGCTTGTCACCAGGAGGACATCTTGTAAACCAGTCTTCCCAGCACCAGCCCCAACAAGTCCACTGCAGCACCACACAATACCTGTGTACAGAAGGTAGAGACCCCAGAATCCCTCCAACAGAGAAGCTTTGAATGTGGGAAACAAATTAAAAAATGTGAATTTTGCAAAATCTGAAATAAAAGAAGCAAATTTTATGATACAGGCGTCTATGCTGTTTTGGAGCACAACAGCAAATAGCAAAAACATTGTATTTACCTAGTACTTTTAATGTGGGTGAAATGTTCCAAGAAGTTGCATCCAAGTATTATATAACAAATTTGAAAATGAGACACATATGGAGACATTAGGGTGGATTGGTAGGAAGAATGGTAGGAAGGACTATTACTCACGGGGCGAAAAACTGCAGCAGGCGACGGTGCAGAGGGACCTCGGGGTCCTTGTGCATGAGTTGCAAAAACCCAGCCTGCAGGTGCAGCAGGTGGTCAGGAAGGCAAATGGGATGCTGGCCTTCATAGCGAAGGGGATTGAATATAAAAGTAGGGAGGTCTTGCTGCAGCTGTATAGGGCATTGGTGAGGCCGCAGCTGGAGTACTGTGTGCAGTTTTGGGCACCGCACCTGCGCAAAGATATTTTGGCCTTGGAGGGAGTGCAGAGGAGGTTTACTAGGCTGATACCGGAGTTGAGGGGGTTGGGCTATGAGGAGAGGCTGAATAAACTGGGCTTGTACTCGTTAGAGTTTAGAAGAATGAGGGGAGATCTCATTGAGACGTATAAGATGATGAATGGGATGGATAGGATAGAGGTGGAGAGAATCTTCCCGCTCAAAAAAGACAGTAGGACTAGGGGGCACAGCCTCAAGATAAAAGGGGGGCGCTTTAGAACGGAGTTGAGGAGGAACTTCTTCACTCAAAGGGTGGTGAATCTCTGGAATTCTCTGCCCGTTGAAGTGGTGGAGGCTGCCTCGCTAAATATTTTTAAGACGCGGGTTGATGGGTTTTTGATAAGAGAGGGGATTAAGGGTTATGGGGAGAAAGCGGGAAAGTGGAACTGAGCAGCGACAGATCAGCCATGATCTTATTGAATGACGGGGCAGGCTCGAAGGGCTAGATGGCCTACTCCTGCTCCTATTTCTTATGTTCTTATGTTCTTATGTTCTTATGATCAAATGTTTGGTTCAAAGGGGCAAATTCAGGGAGTAACTGAAAGGAAGAAATGGAGGGAAAGTTGCAGAGAGTTTAGAGAAGGAATTTCGGATCTTATGGGTCTTGGCAGCTGAAGGTACAAATACCAACAATTGAATGAATAAAGTTGGGAAAGCTCCAGTGGCTAGAATCAAGGAGCACAGATATCTCAAAAAGTTTTGGGGAGGGTTTTGGGACTGGATAGGTTACGGGGATAAGAAAAGTCAGCAAAGAATACATTTGAATATTGTGATATTGCTTAACTAAGAGCCAATGTAGGCCAGCAAGCACAGAGAATAGTATGTGTGCAAGTTAGGACATGAACAAAAATGTTCTGGATGGCCTCAAGTTTACCTAAGATGGAATGTGCGTGGCCAATCAGGAGTGCACTGAAAATGTCAAGTTAAAGAGGTTGCAAAGCTATGATTGAGGGTGTCACCAGCGGATGAATTGAGGCAAGGTCAAAGTTGAGCGATGTTATGGAGGTGGAACTAGTTGGTCTTAGTGATGGTGCAGACACGTGGTTGGAAGCTAGTCTTGGGATCAAGTATCACATCAAGGTTGCAAACTGTCTTATACAGCACTTGCAATATGACTGATTTTCTACCTCATGGTGCTACGGAGGAATCTGGGGAGCAAAATTCAAATAGATGGTTATGGATTGGTCACATGCTATATACCCTACCCATTCTTTTTTCCAATCCAGTGACTTGGTCAGAGTGTATAATAGCTGTTTATGTCTGGGCCAAAGTTGAATTTTACCTTCTTACTGTCAGTAATATACTGCATAGTTGTTTGTTAAATTTCTTATGTGTCATAATTCAAAGAAACAATAACTTTCTGTAATATAATTGCTGCAGACTAGATCATATGTTATGACAAATAAATACCTAGATGTACGCGTATGTACATAATTTCAATAACCCTCCCTGGACACTGTTGTGCCAACATCATAATTAGCTATCACAATTGTCATTATCAGTCGTGCCACTATCAATAGAATTGCTTTAAAATTTAAATACCCATATTCTTATGCTGATGCTTGCTCAGAGTGGTAAAGCTTGAATGCTGCATTGTGAGTACATCAGGTGGCAGAGAAATTCAAATTGAGAGGTACCATGGCATTTTAACTGGAAATATTGGCACAAGATCCCCAATCACAACATCTTGTCCTAAGCAGAACTGAGGCTACATTGTTAAGGCCACAAATTGGATTAGTTAAGGCACTTGTTGATGGTATTGTATAATTTATTCCCAGGACTTATGAAGCCATTCTAGAGTACTGTGTGCAATTCTGGTCACCACATTATTGGAAGGATGTGATTGTACTGGATAGGGTGCAGAGGAGATTTACCAAGATGCCACCTGGGATGAAACATTTAAGTTATGAAGAGTGGTTGGATAGGCTTGATTTGTTTTCGCTGAAGCAGGGAAGACTGATGGGTGACCTGATTGAGGTGTACAAGATTATGATAGACATGGACAGAGTGAATAAGGAGCAACTATTTCCCTTAGTTGAAGGGTCAGTCAGGAGGGTACATAGATTCAAGGTGAGAGGCAAAAGGTTTAGGGGGGATGTGAGGAAAAACTTTTTATACCAGAATGTGGTGACAGCCTGGCATGCGCTGTCTGGGAGGGTGGTGGAGGCGGGTTGCCTCGCATCCTTTAAAAACTATCTGGATGGCACTGGGCACATCATAACATTCAGGGCTATGGACCAAGTGCTGGCAGATGAGATTTGATGGGAGTTCAGGTGTTTCCAAAGTGTCGGTATGAACTTGATGGGCCGAAAGGCATCTTCTGCATTATATGATTCAATGATTGCAATATTCTCACAGTTAAACTGGCCAACAGAATCATTTTAAAGACATTCTGAATCAGAATATCCTGGAAAATCACAGTTAAGGGACAGAATTTTCCTTAACTGCCCACCACAGGAATTGTAGCGGGTGGGACAGAAAATTGAGTGGATCATTTAAGGATTCACTGAACTTGGGCAGGAATTTCTGATCTTGAGGTGAGGAATTCCTGCCTAAGGTATAATGAGTGGAATGAAGAATGGCGAGAATCTTGGATATTGACAATACAATAAATTGAACACAAAGAGATTTCAAAAATAACAAGAACACCAGAAAAAGAAGAAAGAGTAGACCACATGATCAGTCATGCCTGCTGTGCCATTCAATGAGTTCATGGCTGATCTTCGTTTCAACTCTACTTTCCCACCCAGATCCCTTGATTCCCAAGAGACCAAGAATCTCCCTATCCTAGCTTGAACTGTATTCAGTGATGGAGTACCCATAATCCACTAGGGCAATCCGCTAGAGTTCCAAGGATTGACAACCCTTTGAGTGAAATAAATGCTCCTCATTTCAATCTCAAGTAATTAGCCCTTATTCCGAGATTGCATTCCCATATTTCAGTGTCCCCAATCATTTCTTGTTACATTTCTCAACTTCTAATCTGACAGGATCATTTAACAAATCGGAAGAATTTTGGAAAATCATAGCTAGCACAGCCATTCTACCTGCATCTGTCTTTTTTTAGATCTCTAGGGTGTAGACCACTAGGTAGAGGGGCTTTGTCAAAATTTCATCCCTTAGGTTTCTCTATTATTTTTCCTTTCTGATATTGATTATCTTAATTTCATCACTCTTTTAGCCCCTAGGTTACACTTTATTTCTGGTATGCAACCTGTGCCTTTGATTGTGAAGGCAGACACAAAATATTTGTCCAATGCCATTTCCTCACTTCCCATGGTAATTTTCCTGTTTTTGCTTCCAAGTGACCAGTTTTTACTTCAGCTACCCTGTTTCTTTTTACATGCTTATGAAAGCACTTACAATTTTTTTTATATATTTATCACTCGCTTACTCTCTTTTTTTCATTTTCATCAACTTTTAGTTGTCCTTTGCTGGTTTCTGGAACATACCCAATCTTCAGATTTTCTACTATTCTTAGCAAAATTGTAAGTCTCTTCTTTTAATTTGATACTACCTTTAATTTCCAGCTATCTTTAATTTCCAGCATGAGCTACAGATAGATTTTTTTGTTGAGGTTTTGTTTTTCAATGGAATGTATTTTATTCACTATTTCGAACTGTTTATTTAAATGTTTTCTACTGCTTATTTACTGTTGTATGTCTTAGTCTTTTTACTCAATCAATTTAAGACAGTTTTCCCCTCACACCTATATAACTGACTATGGTTAAGTTTAAGATTTTTGTTTGTGATTGGAATATGTCACATATTTAGATTTAACCTGGAATTCAATGCTATTATAATCATTATTTCCCAATGGATTTTTACCAAGGTGTTGCCCATGTCCTATCTCATTAGGTATGAGATATACTAGACTTAGATATACTAGACCTCATGAGATATACTAGGCTTAGGTTTATCCCTCGTCAGATTCCATAATATATTGCCCCAAAAAACTGTCATGGAAAGATTCTACAAACTCATATTCTAGATCACTCTTGCCGGTCTTTTTGAAGATTGAAGTCTCCCACAATCATCACATTGCCTTTGTTATAAGCTCCAATGAATTATTGTTTAATGCTCTGTCCAATGATTTAATTATTATTAGGGGACTACAAATTACTCTCACCAGTGTTTTCTGACTCTTACCATTCCTTATTTCCACCCATTCTGATTATCTTGCATGATCTTCTGAGGCTAGACATTTGTGACTAATGTCCTTATGTCATCCTATACGATCAGGACTACCTGTCCTCCTCTGTCATTCTGTCTGTCTTTCAGAAATATTGTGTGCCCTGGAATATTCATTTCTTAAATTTAGAGCACCTTGTAAACATGGGTGGGATTTTTTTCCAGTCTCAACCCGAGATTGGAAAATCCCGCCCAAGAGGTGTTAAATGGTCTATGAAAAATGTGAATGCAGAATACAAATTTGAAAAGTAGGAGTATGACCAGAGACCTGGGTGAAAAGATAATCTTCAGGCTTGCATCAGGAGAATCATCTTCAGTCAGAGAGTGATCAACACGTGGAATGGATTTTCATTTAGTGGTGGAAGGGAAAAGGAAAACATACTGCAGGTGTTGGAATTTGAAATAAAAACAGAAAATGTTGGAAAATCTCAGCAGATCTGACAGCATCTGTGGAGAGAGAATAGAGCCAATGTTTTAATTTGATTTATTATTATCATATGTATTGGGATACAGTGAAAAGTACTGTTCCATGTGTGCTATACAGACAAAGCATACTGTTTATTGAGTACACAGGGCAGAAGGAAAGGGTGCAGAATATAGCGTTGTAGTCACAGATAGGGTATAGAGAAATTTCAGCTTAAAATATAGCAGGTCAATTTAAATGTCTCATGGCAGCAGGGAAGTTGTTCTTGAGTTGGTTGTTAAGGGTTCTTGGAGTTTTGTATCTTTTCCTCGAAAAAGAGAGTTTGTACGGGGTGCGTGTGGTCCTTGATTATGCTAGCAGCTTTTTTGAGACAGCGGGGAAGTGTAGACAATCATTGACAAAAGGGTCATCCAGAACGGAAACGTTGGCTCTATTCTCTCTTGGCAGATGGAAGGGAAAACCCTGGCATCACTGGAGAAACAAAATGATGCAGCAATGGTGAGGTGGAAGGAGGGAGGCCAAATTTTAAAGTTTAAAGTTTATTTATTAGTGCCACAAGTAGGCTTGCATTAACACTGCAATAAAGTTACTGTGAAAATCCCCTAGTCACCATACTCTGGCACCTGTTTGGGTACACCCAGGGAGAAATTAGCATGGCTAATGCACCTAAGCAGCACATCTTTTGAACTGTGGGAGGAAACCGGGGCACCTGGAGGAAACCCACGAGGAGAATGTGCAGACTCCACACAGATGGTGACCCCCAAGCCAGGAATTGAACTCAGGTCCCTGGCCACTGTCAGATAGCAGTGCTAACCACCTCGGGATTTAGAGATGTGGAGTGGAGGGGGGGGGGGGGTGGAGGTAGATGAAAATGGTTGGTATCTTTCACAGAGCAGTTTGGAGCATAGGATGACAATTTGCTGAGGGCTGGCGGGGAGGGGGGGGGGTGTGGTGGCGGCTTTTGAGATGATGGAAAGACTACAAGGACCAGGCTGCCTTGTTTGGGCGGGTACTGGCGAGCATACGTAATAGGAGGGGGGCGAGGGTGTGGAGGAGGGCTGGCCAAGGCTCCCTTCAGGCGGAGCGCGGGTATTGGCAGCGGCTGCTGCTGCGGAGAGGCTGCGGGAGAGACAGAGAGAGAGAGAGGGAAGGAGGGAGAGAGAAGGTGCTGTTAGCGGACAGCACATCAACTCGCTAAAGGACTGCTGCTGCTGCTGCTACCGACAATAACAAAAAGAGAGAGAAAAAAAGCTGAAGGATGCTCCGCAGTGGGAAGTAACAATTTTCAATTGTGTGAATCCTGGTTTAAATTTTTTATTTGATTTTTTTTTGCCAAAAACTTTAATAAAAAATGAGTAAAAGCGCGGAAGGCTCGAGGGAGGAGCTGTGCAAGCTCGCGGACGAAGAGCTGCTGAAGTGGAGTAAGGAGGAGCTGGTGAGGAGACTCCGGAGGTCGGACGCCGAGAAGATGACAGTGATGATCGACCACAGCAACCTGATCAAGGAGGTGAACCGGAGGCTGCAGGTCCACCTCACCGAGATCCGGGGGCTCAAGGAGGTCAACCAGAAGCTGCAGGAGGACAACCAGGAGCTGCGGGACCTCTGCTGCTTCCTGGACGACGACCGGCAGAAGGGCAAGAAGGTGTCCCGCGAGTGGCAGCGGCTGGGCCGCTACACGGCGGGGCTGATGCGCAAGGAGGTGGCCCTGTACCTGCAGAAGATGAAGGAGCTGGAGGTGAGGCAGGACGAGGTGGTGAAGGAGAACCTGGAGCTGAAGGAGATGTGCCTGCTGCTGGAGGAGGACAAGAGCGCGGCGGGCAGCCGCAGCTCCATCGACAGCCAGTCCAGCCTGCTGCAGCTGGGCGCCACAAGTGGCCCGCGGGACCTGGGGGACGGCAGCAGCAGCAGCAGCTCCAGCAGCGGCAGCACCGACAGCCCCGAGCACCTCCACAAGCAGCAGCAGCAGCAGCAGCCGGCGGCGGTGGCAGCAGCAGCAGCAGCAGCAGCGGCGGGGGCCGGCAGCGGCAGCAGCCCCGAGCACCTCCCCAAACAGCAGCAGCAGCAGCAGCAGCGGGCTGCGAGCGGGGGCAGCCCCGAGCACCCCAAACACAGCCTGGGCACCGGCAGCCCCGAGCTGCACCCCAAGCACATGGCGAGCTCCAGCCCCGAGCACCCCAAGCACGTGCTGATGGGCACCCCCACCCCGGAGCATCTGCAGCAGCACCGGGGTGCCAGCCCCGAGCGCCTTAAACAGCATTACAGCGGCAGCCCCGAGCACCTCAAGCACCTGGGCAGCGGCGGCGGCGGCGGCGGCAGCAGCCGGGAAGGGACTCTGCGGAGACCATCGGCGGCGGCGGCAGCAGCGGACGAGCTCTCGCCTCATCACAGAAGTGTGTACAATGGGATGAATGGTGGGTTGGTTGACCTACTGAAACCACAGGTGTTTTTGCAGAGACTACAAGCACATAGCCACAATATCTGAATTACCTTTGGGTTTATAATGCATAGATTTCAGTGCATTAATAGAATGCGTTGTCTGACCACATGCAGCATGTGTTCAACACTGACAGGAAACTTAACTGATGCATGTTCGTTTGTTTATGCATCATGCCCATCTTTCATGGTATTGTCATACCTACAAATTGTTAATTTTAAAATTAGTCCGACCAATTTGCAGGTCTTTTACTGTGACATTACAATTTCTGCATGAAATCAATGCATTTATATTACGATATATATAATCACAATTCTTACTTTAGAGCAAGAATATGTTTTCAGATAGGAGCGAAACCCAGAAGTGTAGCACTTTTTGTTTGTGAAGTTCAATGAGATTCCCATTTAAAATTCAGCCACACAGGTTATTGCACTGTTAATAAATGACAACCATTTATTCTACACTTAGAGACATAATTTCCATAGTACAACAAATTGATGCCCCTCATATGTGGCACAGTGCATCAGTCTGACAGGACACGCTTTGTGTAAATGTATTTATGTACTCATTTATCTGATAAAACGCATTTAAAATCTTCTCCATATCAGCATATTAGGCAAATAGTGTACAGTCTGTCTGCAGTAGAAATATCCAAGTATGACCCTAATGGTGGGTTATGAAGCCTTTGGTGCTGTGTATATAATTAAAGTCCATTAGGATTAAAGACTTTATATTGCTTTTGTAATAATGAAAGCTACTTATTAGATTACTTGCAATTAGTTGAATTGCAGATGATTTAGGACAAAATAGACTTTATTCCTTGAAATGGTCTGTGCCTTTTTGCATATAAAATATATATAACACTAGTTCCCATCATATTGACACAAATATTGAGCTTCATTTTTGAATCCTATTCAATTATCTATCTAGTTACATGAACTGTCAATGCATTTTATAACATTTGCCTCAAACTGAATTTTGTAGTTAACTGGGGTTGCCGGGGAAGTCCTAAAATTTTAACAGTATCTAGCATATGGATCTGGTAAATGAAATTTATTGAATTACTTGCAAAGTATTAAGGCTCTGAAACAAGCTCTGTATTTCATGATGAATGATGTACCATTTTAATAAGGTGATGCCCCGATTTCATTGATTTTTTTTTTCATTTTGTTACTTAACCTAACCTAAGGTATCCTAATTATCTGTAATTTTCCAGAACGTTTGTTTCTGTTACAGTCTTTATTTGTGTGATTATGATCTTGAGGGGAGGAATTAAAGGAACTATAAAGTTTAATACCAATGCATGATTGGAAGATCATGATTGCAAAGCAGAGAGGTTTGAGGTTAAGAATTTTGGTACTGCACAGCTGGACTAACTGGAGTCATCAAACCAATTTTGGCTCCAGTGAAATTCATGTTGGTTTCAGGAACCAAGTCATAGATTGTTGATTTAGTTCCAAGTTACTAACATTTGATACCTGAAGCAGGATCTTGGGTGTCCTTGGATTTCAATATGCCAATGCTTAACATTGGATTGGATAGGAAAGCATACTTGAGTATCAATATTGTACTCTCATTTCCAAAATCTGGATCTGAATCTAGCCCAAATTTTTAACAGCTGTAAGACTTCTAAATGAAATTGATTTGGCCAGTTTCAGTTCATTGCAAATAGGTGTGAGTCTACAGCATAAAATTGTCCATATTTTAAAATTAATTTATCATTATTAAACGAAGCTACAACTATGCGCTTGTCGGAGGTCAGAATGAAGGCATGTTGGTGGGAGCATTATTGTAGAATCTTCACCCTGTACATAATCCACACAGTCATTGATTTGTCTAGGTGCTAACTCTGTGCAATAGGAAAAACCTTTTCAATTCTTTAACAAGTACAGAACAATTAAATTGTTTGCTCCAGTAAAGGAAGTGTAATTCTTTGAATAAATTAAATTTAAATCAAACAATGAGTATAATAATCAGTGAATACACTAGAGAGTTATTTGGCAATCTAAATTGGTATCTCTTTGTCTGTAACATGGTCCTTCACGTTCAAATCAAGGATGTGTGCAGGGAGTGTCATTCAAGGCTTAGTGGCAAGGGAATGTTGGCTGTAATGTCTATTGTTGTCAAGGCTTTGGGGTGGTGGGACTAACTCATAGTGCTTTAATAGCAAGACATAAGTGGAACATAATCCATGTAGAGGTCTAAGAGTTGGAAACTGCAAATCAAACAGGTCTAGGACCATGTGTAATGTCTGGATGTCATTGGGACTGAGTTCAGGCTGGAACAATTCACAATGTAGAGTCACAGTTCACAGAAAAAGTCATTTGGCCTATCATATCTATGCCAGCTCTTTGAAAGAACTACCCAACAAGTCTGACTCCTGCTCCTTCTCTGTGCCCTTTAAGTTTCTTGTTTCCTTCTTTTATCCAGTTGAGTGTACACTTCCCTTTGGGATAATGGTTATTGAATCTGCTTTTGTACATTTTCAGGAGTACACTCTAGTTCATCATAACTTGTGAAATTAAGGAAAAACAATATGTCCTCTCCTGTCTGTGTTTAAAAATGAAAGACTTGCACCAGTAGTTGGGTAGGGACTCAGAATTACTTTCTAAATTATTGTGAATCTGGCAGTTTTAACATGGTGAATTACAGGGAAATACTGTAACTCCTTGGGGAGAGCACTGCTAAATCTTACCACTTGTTTGCTACCTGGCCCTGAAACCTGCCATGAGAATAAAACTTGTAATAATTTGGGGACAACTGTCTCCTTTGTTCAGCAGAAAAGACATGATTTGGTGTTTAAGTTAGTTTCAAATTCCAATAGTTCTATACACACTGTGAGAATCATAAATATTGGTGAAAAATGCACCTGGAAACAAATGCCAGAACTGATTCCTACTTAAGGAATGAAACCGAATTTGCCATCTCCTGTTTACTGCGACAAGTGATTGAACGGTGTTTTGTGGGCATACCGTGCCAGATTTTATCAATGTAATTTGTAAACTGAATCCCCTTCTTCCCACTTTGACAAACTTTGAGGACAACAGATACTCTTAAAGAAACTGCTTATTCCTGTTACTTCAATGCTTAGATTTTGTGACCTTTGATATTGGTGTTCTTCTCATAAGCTACAGACAAACTTTGTTAATGCAAACCAGTAGACAATGTTTTCATCATACAGATCTTGTGTAATCTTAGTAGTGATAATTTTTGCAAGTGTACAAAGACTAGAGGGGAGTAACTACTCTACATACCTGTCCATTTTTATTTCACTGTATTTTATTGAGGGAGATAATGGTTGAGTAAAAGAAGCACTTATCGTATTTTTGTGAAAATAATTGATATCTTCTCTGTGGCCTACCAACTAGGTAGAAGTGCAGGTCCAGTAAAGTTTTAAGTGTAATAGGAGCTGCTATTCTGGGACAGTATTGGAAGTAGTCTCACAACACCAGGTTAAAGTCCAACAGGTTCATTTGATAGCACAAACTTTTGGAGTGCTGCCCCTTCATCACTCACCTGATGAAGGGACAGTGCTCTGAAAGTTTGTGCTACCAGATAAACCTGTTGGATTTTAACCTTGGTGTTATGGGACTACTTAATGTGCCTACCCCAGTCCAATGCCGGCAACTCCGCACTATGGGACAGTATTGATAGAGGGGTTCCATTTCAGAACTATTTGGTGTGTCTTCTTGAGTTTGTATTGATGAGCTTTGTCTGTATAAATGGTCAATGGTTGTCTAAACACTGTATCATATTGTTCAGTACAACACAATCTCCAAAAATATTTCTGTCCAGTGTTAAATGTCAGTAAACGTCCTTATCTGATAATCAGCATGGTGGTGTGTTGACTGCAGTTATTCTGGTTAAGTCTTATTCTTTACATTCTCCTGACCTTTAGTACTTTGTCTAATTCTTTGCTTTTTCATTACTTTTAAGTCTTATCATTTATTACGCTGTTTATTTTAATGCCCATACCAAAGGTTTTTAACTGAGGCCAAAAATTTGTTTGCTCCAGTATCTGGCCGTTAAAAAAAAACATTGGCTATAGAAGGGCTATTTTCCTATGGCTATTGCCAGCCATGTGGCTGATCTGCATGTATAAGTCTGTGCGATGACAAGCAACAGATATTTCTAAACTGCATTCACATTCAGTGGGATTTTACGGCCTCGCTTGTTCTGAAATGGTAAAATCCCACATGAGGTCAGCAGACCTTCCCATTGTCCCCCCCTCGCCTGCTCCAATAGCCATGGCGTGTGGGGCCATTAAGTCTGAATATGGTCTCAGTTGTAGGCCATTACATGCACTTTCCAGGAGGGGTCACTAAGTAGGTGATCAGGAGTGTGAAACATGGGGTAGTTATTGTTACATCCTCCCTTATCCTGAAGCACTGATTGGCATTACTGTCATCTGATGGAAATAAGGTAATTTTGCAAAGACTAGAGCATAAGCCTGAAATCTCCTTGGTCTTGAGGGCTTACTATCACATAATATAATGTGTTAATCACTGAACTGTTGATGAGGTGGCCGGAGGACCCCTTTTCTCCTTTATCTGATTTTTAAGTTACGCTTTTTTATAGCAGTTATTATTTACGTTATTTACAAATGAGCTTCCTTATCTATGTCTTTGCCCAGTTACTCAGTGCGTGCCATTTTTAAAAACTCCTGAATTGGATTTCTCATGGAATTAAGTATTTTCTCTACCTTAGTTTTTTTTTCCCTTTTCATCCACTCCTTTTTTGGAAGATATTGCCTTCTGACTAGGGCACGATTTTATAGATTCTCTCCAGTATCTCCCTAAGTTTTTTGTCCATCATGCCTGAGCATATACTGTGATAGTAGTAAGTTTTTTCTTTTATCACAGTGCATCATCAGTGAACTCAAACCTGACCTCACCTGATATCCACACAAACACACTTCTAGTAGATATAACTGGTGACGAGGGTCAAGAATCCAAACTGATTTTCGCCAATAAAACAGGGGTACTGAAGTCAATTCTAGTGCGTTCCGACAGCCTGATTAAATCCAGCTAAACTGTTTAGTTAGGGACCTTCCTTGGATGTTTGGCTTAAATATTCAGTGGTTTAACTGAGATATTGGAGGAGATACCTGTTGTTTGTTTTAGTGCAAAATGTATCTTCCTGAAAGTGGATGTTGACAATCAGTGGCACAGTGGTTAGCACTGTTGCCTCACAGCACCAGGCCCTGGGTACAATTATGGCTTCAGGTGACTGTCCGTGTGGAGTTTGCACATTCTCCCTGTGCCTGTGTGGGTTTCCTCCGGCTGCTCTGGTTTCCTCCCGCAGTCTAAAGACGTGCAGGTTAGGTGGAGGGGGCCATGATAAGTTGGCCCTTAGTGTCAGGGGATTAGCACAGTAAATTTATGGGGTTACAGGGATAAGACCCGGGTGGAATCATGGTCGGTGTAGACTCGAATGGGCTGAATGATCTCCTTCTGTATTGAAGGGATTTTATGATGATTCTATGAATCAAAATCAAAAACAGATTTGTCACTGAGAAACTTGTACATTGTATGGCTGGAATTAGTTACTATTAATCATTTTCCATTTTCTCAAAGTGAAAAGAAAACAGAATGAAGGGCCCAGATTATAGCACAGCACACAATCGAGGCTGTAAAAGTAGTGATTAAGCCACTAAGCTTTGAAGACATGGGCGTTTGAAAGAAAGGAAAGACAGAAGTAAGTAATTCACAATTTTGAAATTGTGGTGAAAACTGAATTAGAGTAGCAGACAGTGAGATGGTTTTGATTAGAACTTAAAAAAAAGGAACAGGAATAGGCCACTCAGCCCTTTGTGCCCATTCTAGCATTGAACTCAATCACAGCTGACACTTCAACACAATTGTCCTGCTGTTTCTCCATATCTGTTGGTTGAGAATATGTAAAAATCTATCAATCTCAATTGAACATTCTCAACAACTGAATCTCCACTGCCCTCTGGGCTGGAGAATTTCCAAAGACTCACCACCCTCTGAATGAAGAAATTCCTTCTCATTGCCTGCCCTTTAATTTGAGACTGTGACCCCTGGATCTTGATATCCCTGCCTGGCCAGGGGAACCAACCTTCCTATATTTACCATATTGAGCCCTGTAAGAATTTTGTATATTTGAATGAGAATATCTCTCATTTTTGTAAACTCCAAAGAATAAAGGCTTAGGCTATTCAGTTTTCCTCAATTTGTCGAAAGTGAGAAGAAAGCATATAGTGTGCTGTATTTACTGCTTTGAATAAACAATGAAGGATGGTTAACACAAACTATTGTAGTTGAAATGAAAAACAAGAGACTGGGAGTTAAAAGTGAGGGAAAGATCACTCATCATGTGACAGACTTGTTTCCTGTCTAGTTTTGTTAGAAGATGTTTCCCAGATATGATGCAAGCATTCAGAGTTTGAATTGGTTTGGACTTTGTAGAAAGTTATTAATAGTTTAGGTTAAACAAGTGTTCTTATAGATTTAGCAATAGGGAAAATGTTTGTGCTCAATATGTCAGGAAAAACGGATCGGAAATGTTGGTAGGTGAACAAAATTAGTAAAGTCTGAGGCAGTAATTGTTTATTAATCATTTGAGAGAGAAGAAAAATCTGTGCCTTTGAACTGAAAGAAACATAATTTTCTGTTCCATCAAGGGGAGACAAATAAAGCAGTAATTCAACCATTAGATTTCAATCTTGGCACCTTTGTCTTTTTTAAACAAGAATGGTGACAGGCAACATATTAAACTCTCTAATAAACCATACCCACCTCCAGAGTACAAGTTACAAAGTAAACTAGGAATTTTATTCAAATTTATTAATGCAAACAGCTTCTGAATGAAAAAAAATTTAAAAATCCCAGAGCTTTAAAACTAAAGATCATATTGAGAAAAAACAAATTAATGCACTTTGATCAGAGTATAATTGAAATTAAACATGGCCTTCCTTTTAATTCTCCAGGTTAGACCAAAAGAACATTTAAAAAAAACCTACAACTTTTTTCTCTCCAAAAGACCCATTGAAGGTGGCTCGGTGGCACAGTGGTTAGCACTGCTGCCTCACAGTGCCAGGGACCCGGGTTTGATTCCAGCCTCAGGTGACTGTCAGCGGGGAGTTTGCACATTCTCCCTGTGTCTTGCGTGGGTTTTCTTTGGGTGCTCCAGTTTCCTCCCGGACTCCAGAGATGTGTGGGTTAAGTGGATTGGTCATGCTAAATTGTCCTTCAGCGTTAGGGAGATTTGCAGGATTAAATTGTAGGATGCAGGAAAAGAGCCTGGGTCAGATTGTTGTTGCTGCAGGCTCGATGGGCTGAATGGCTAATTTCTGCACAGTAGGGATTTTATGATTCCAAAGCAGATTTTATTGCTATGGACTGTGTTGAAGTTCACTTAGTGAATTCCATTTAGCACAGTGACTTTCAAAAGGGTGAAGAGAAAAAAATAGCAAGGTAATGGGGAAAATATGGGGCGTGGGATTAATTGAGTTCCTCTTGTAGAGATCTGGCATAGACACGGTTGGCCAAATGTGAATGGCATCAGGCACAAGCTGAAGTAGCACAAGAATGTAAAAGTGGTCTACTCTCAGACCATTCAATGTGAAAGGAACTAAGAGGAAATAGGAGGGAATGGGAAAAAGTCAGGGTCATGTTTTTCATTCCTGTAGACAGGCTTTTTGAATTGCTTGGTTAAGCACACATTTGGATGGGAGGAGAGTTGCACACTTGTAAAGAAACCCGACTAATTTTCTGTATCCGTTGCACTCAAGAAGAGAAACACCTTCTCTGTTGGTAATATTGGATTTACCTATTCCTTGAGTTTATAGATGCCCATGTATTTCGAATAGATGGCTGCCACATCCAGAAAAAGTGGTCTTGGATGTAGTCATTAAATTTCTCACCTCTCTGTACCATGAATATAAAGATTTTAAAAAAGCTTGCCTGCATTGAGTAAAATCAATACTAATGCAGAGAGGTAATTATAGTGTTGATGAGTCAATACTCAAGGTTGAAGTTCTTGTAATTCAATTCTTCAAAAAATTCGCACTGAAGACCAGTGAAGTTTTTTTGCTATCACCTGCATGCTAATATGTAAGTTCATGTCTCCAGTTCGATGATTGATGTCAATATTCTGCAAAGTTGGCAAGATTGGGATTCCAGTTAGAAGTATTGTGTCAGTAATCATCAAACTTCAGTTGCAGTTTCTCATTTCTTTTCCTCACTGACAATTGTGGTGACACAAGGTTGCCCCTACCACCTCTGGCACTCTTCTCATGATGCTGAAATCCCCGCTCCAAAGAAGGTTGAATTCCACAATATCCTTTGTCATGAATAGGTAAACTCAGTAACATTCTGGAAAACGAATAGAATCCAGAAAGAAATGTGGGTTGCGTAAATTCAGTTTGTGGTGAGCATCCCAATAATTGTTTTTTAGGGCTAAATGAAAGATGTGTTTTCTTTTCAAATGTTCAAATGTAGTAATTTCTAAGGTATCTTGGCAACAGAATGTTGGCAGCTGTACAATTTAAAAAATCTCTGCCTATCGCGAACCTTACAGAATCAGGACTTAAGAGCTTTAATTGAAATATATAGAAATGTTATGCTTCCTGACATGGGGAAAATACTGGAAGATGTAGTGAATGTGGAAGGGGCAGGATTTTCCAGCACCGCCCGCTGCTAGATTTGTCCAGTCTTGCTGAAAATCAGTGAGCTATTGACTGGGCAGTGGAATTTCCTGTGACGTGTCCGACCACAACAAGGCTGGAAAATCTTGGCCTAAAGTGTTTTCCTGTGTAAACTATTTTAGTTACTAATCATGAGGGAGATAAAAGAAATTGTGGTCCAAAAAGCTTGAATATTTATCTGATTTAAGTTATGCATTGACAGCAGAATCTACAAATACAATTTAAGCAGACTGAAGAACAATCAAAAGTCAGCATGATGGCACAGTGGTTAGTCCTGCTGCCTCACAGCTCCAGGGACCTAGGTTCAATTCTGACCATAGGTGACTCTGGGCAGAATCTGCATGTTCTCCCCATGTCTGTGTGGGTTTCCTCTGGGTGTTCCTCCCACACTCCAAAGATGTGCACGTTAGGTGGATTGGCTATGCTAAATTAACCCTTAGCATCAGGGAGATTAAAAGGGAAATAACTACATGGGGTTGCGGGTATGGGACCTGGGTGGGATTGTTGTTGGTTCAGGCTCGATGGGCAAAATGACCCCCTTCTGCACTATATGAATTCTATGATTCTATGAACCCTCCTTTCAATTTTTTTTTGGGACAAACCCTCATAAATTAATCTGTGTTTGCGCGCGTATGTCTCAGCCTACCTCTGTGGCATTGCACGTGAAACATCTCATGGGCCTAGAAGTCTCAATAGGGTTAAAAAGAAAATCAGTCAGAAAAAAAATAAAATAATTAGGTAAGGTCCGCTTGCTCCTTGCCTTAAATCTCTTCTTGCTTCCAACAGATGTAATGTTCAGCAGCAGGCATTGACACAAACTGTTTCATCTGTCAACTGAATCTGCATCAATCTGCTCTTGCCTTTGGAGTTACAGGAGCTACTCACTGTAAATATTCACTGATTTATTAGGACACCCTACAGTTTATGTGTCATAAATGGTTTATGCGTTCTGCATTAATAAGTAGCTTTAGGAAATGCTCATTCCCACTTCTTGCCCTCACAATAATGCACAGCGGGATACTGCTCCCAAAAAAGCAGTTTGGAAGATTATATTGTGATAATTGTCAATTATTCTTTAAATGGAACAAAGACTTCTGCAGTTGCTACAGTTGTAAAATAAAAAAAAGTGGGTTTTATGTAGACGGCTTCACGGAAACAGATTTGTTAGCATTTATTATAATTAAAAGATGGAATTTCACTAAGAAAAGTTTGAGTCGGAGAATTTGGTTTGTCAGTGTAAAGTTTGCTGGAGTTCTTAATGAATTCCCAGTCCATAGAGAGATTGGTCAGAACTGGAACCATTTCATTGAGTGCACTGATGACATTTTCACAACAGCTTGATATTCTTGCCAAACAATCACTGCATTCTCAGCTAAAACCTCTCCAGTCCAGTCATACCGTGCCCTTGTTACTAATCCAAGTGGTTTAACACCTCCAAACTGCTGCTTAAATGTATTATTTGAGACACACTGATGTACAATTCATGCTGGCTTGTCAAGTGGTTAAAAGCATTTGCACCCACGAATAAGTCACAGCCTTTTGTTGAGTCACAAGAACCTGTATAAACGATTGATTCTTGTAAGCCCCAAGCCCACTTAATAACTCCATTAAATGTTTGGAAGAAAAATATGTAAAGCCATAAAAAAAATGCAGTAGTTTGCATTCATTCATGTGTCCAATGACATTCAATTTACACTCAAAGGTGGTAATATTGTATTGACCTGATTTCTATAGAACTTAATGTAGAGAAAGTTAGAAAGTTATGAGTTATGTACAATAGAAGGGCTCCTGTAGCACACAAACAAGAAGTTGTGAATTATAACTTATAAATTGGAATCATTAGTTGTTTCATTCTGAGTTTTGAACTTTTAAAAATAATTGTGTGTTTTATTGCTATTTTGCCCTTGCCTGCAGTTATGAGTTAGCTGGCAGCAGTGAAAACTCATTTCCTGAATTTCACAGTCTGCAGCCTGCCACAATTAGCGTTTTCACACTACAACTGTAGCATCGATGCAAAGTAATTTCTAAAAATCAATTCCATTCCAGAAGTGTGTCAAAAACAGTTACTCCAGATTTACAATGCGCAAATAGAAATAAATCATGGGTGGGATTTTCCAGCCCCCCGCCCCCCACTGCTGGCAGGATCACCCAGTTCTGCCAAAGTCAATGGGGATTTTAATGGATCGCCATATCTGTCGCAGGAAAACCCACCATGGTGGAACCAGGAAGTGGCAAACTTGCAGTGCAAATGCATCTTGTACTGTAATTTCCTTGAGGATTCTCATGATCATCCCATCTTTGGTGAAAGAAATGCAGTTGCCGCAGAATCATGGCCTACGATTGGGTGGAAGTTATGGCCTGAATTTTCACGCAGAGAGGCTCTGTCTTTGTGAGAAAGGCTGTGGATGTCTGGATCTGGAAGTCCCACTCCAAACCCAGCCTCCACCACTTTACCATTTTCACAATAAGCAGGGCAGTCGGGAACAGGGTGGGTCATTATGTATCTGTAGTTCATGAAGGCAACTGCATGTATTAAAATGCAGCTGCCTTCAGGCTGATACGTTTTTAGCCAGTCGATGTCCAAAACACAACTTGTGCACTTTAGATCTCAGAAAAAAGCCAGAAGTTAGCAGAGTTATTTAGATACCCTTTTAGATTTGGCCCCAGGATACCTTTGGGAGAGGTGAGGTGCTTTTTATGATTATTATAAATAGACATGAATATGCATAAAACGTGGATAACTTCACTTGAACTATGAAGATAGCTGTCATGAAAACCATCAAGAGAACTGACAAGCAGTTGGGAATTTAGAACTTCATGTTCCTTAAATAATTAAATAAAACTTAAGTGTTGAAAAAAGTGCTTTTTATTTCACTTTGTTGGCATAGACCTGAGGATTAACATTGTAGTGTTAGCACTGCATGACTGATTCCACAACCTCCCATTATTACAACGAGGTGCTTGTCAGTTCAGACTCTAAGTGGTTGTAAGTTCTATGAAGTAGGGTTATGAATATAAATGCTTTTTTTTATAAGAGGTTAAAAGAAATTAAATATAGTGAATGGCTTGTTTTAATCAGTTAGTTTTTTTTAAAATAGTGAATTCATCAATAGACACTTAAAAAATTTATTTAATCTCAGCATGGCTCCTGAGGTCTGCCCAAAGTGGATACTGGTTGAGTTAGAATAGTAGGTGTAAGGGCACAGGGTTGTGGATAGGGAGCATAGTTGGCATGAGTTAGCACTAAATTGGCGTGGAACACGATAGGGCCATTGGATGGATAAGGACATAGGTTGGCACGGAGAGTTTGAGGTGGGAACATAGGTCAGCATGGAGGGTATGAGGAGCCAAAGGGGTAAGTGGAGGGCCATGAGGTGGCCTACGTTGGTACGGATGGGACATGGGAAGTATGTGAGGGATGAGGGCTGTTTTGTGTTTCTTTAACTTTTTTCAATTTTTTTTGACAAACTGACAGAGCACCAAGGCCAGCCTTTCACATAGTCTGTGTCCGCATTCTACAGCCCTCATGTTCTTTATGGGGTTGCCTGCCATGATTCCCATTCTCATCCGCCCCCTGCTGCGTGTCTGAAGTGTGAACTTCCAAAACACTTTTTCCCAGCTTGGGTTTGCAGAGCTGGGAATTGTCTCAACTCTGTGCTCCTAACCCAGGAGGAAAGAATTCAGGCTTGTATCTGTCAAAGGTTTAGGCACAGATGTAATAGTGGGAAAAGTATTGAAAAATGAAATCAATGCAGCAATTATCATAAGTGATATGCATTCAGTTGCTACTGGACAATGTTTCTATGTTTTATACATGTTGCTTACCAGGGTAGTAAAGCATGTTTTTATTAGGTGTGTTGTGGGGGAGATTTTAGCTGGTCATTAATATGAAATTTTGTACCAGCTAAGAATGGTGTTTGACCTGTTTATTTCAATCATATAAGAAAGAGCTTTGTATAACTACACAAAGTATTGTATTGTTCCAAGCTCCTGATGCAGATTTTGACTTCACCACATTTTAGACAATTGCTCATTCTTCAGTAACATCTGCTTAGAAGGTTTTTCTTGAGGCGTTGGAAGCATTAGTCTACACTTGAGTGCACAGTTCTGGTCTCCCTATTATAAAATGGTTATGGAGGTACTATAATAGTTGCAAAGATTTATAAGGATGAAACCAGAACTAAAAAAGCTGTACCTGTTAGAAAAGACTGAGCTAGATTTTAGACTGAGCTAAATTTTTCTCTAAAAAGAAAAATTTTAAGGGGTGCCCTTTTTGGGATCTTTAAGATGATGAAAGTGTTCAACAGGCTAGATGTAGAGAAGATGTTTCCACCTGTGGAAGAGACCAGAACAATATGCCACAAATATAAGGACCTCATCAACAAATCCAATAGGGAATTTAGGAAGTAATTCTTTACTTAGGGAGCATTCAAAATGTGGAATTCATTACTGCAAAGAGTACTTGAGGTGAAGCGTGTATGCACTTGAGAAGAAGCTAATTAAACAAAAGAGGTTGAAAGGAAAACGAGGCTATGCTGACAGGGTGAGATGAAGAAGGATAGGAGGAGGATGGCGTGAAGCAGCTGTGTCGATCGTTTTTTTTGTGTTGTTAATTCTCTGTAATGCGTTACTTGCAATAATATTTAATAACTTACCACCTATTTGTAATATCTCAACTTGTCGATTCCTATCTCGCCTTTCAGGAGCTCTCGAGCTTCTGAGTAGGTCGTTCATTAGAACTGTTTGTGACTTTGGTAACTGCATTATTGTTCCAGCAAATCAGCAGTGAGAGTTCTGATCTATTCTCTGACAGGAGTTATCACTTTCTCCCAGGAATCATCAAGCCCAGCATGTTCCATTGCGTGACTACCAGTTCAGCTTACAAAGGTTGCAAATTAACATCTACCTTTGGCAGGAAAGTTGACGGCATTTAATGCATAGTCAACTTGCAGTTTAATTTGTCTTTGATCTGATTCCATATTCTTTGTTATATGAAATTGTTTTGATAAAACAGTAAGCAGTGGGTAATGTATATATTTTGAAAATTATGTGCTGTTTACCAAGACATTAGGCTTTTTAATAAGATGTGTTTGTTTTATTAATAAGAATTTTATCAAGGTTCCAGATCTGATTATTGTCCTGTGTTGTGACAGTAGAGGAGTATTAATCAGCCTGATTTGGACTTGAGAAGGGAAATATCAGCTAGGACTCTTGCTTGTGATCCTCATTTAGTGATTTCTGCGCAAGTATATGGCAGCTTTGATAAGATTGAGCAGTCTTGTCAGTATGACTATGGTTCAGATATGAAGAAAGGCTACTTGGGTATGACACTGAAGGCTAGTGCTCATCTTTTGAATTGTACAGAGGTAAGTTTTCCTTCCTTGTCCTCCTCGACCTGCCCTCAATCTTTGACGTGGTTGATCACATCATCCTCCTCCCATCTTTCAGATGGAGGAGACATCTCTCACCCAGGCCATTTTCATCTACCCATAGCCAGTTTGTCATGTGCAATGGCTTCTCTTCCTGTTACTACATGGTTACCTCTAGTATCCCCAAGGATCTGTTCTTACCCCCCTTGTATTTCTCATCAACATACTGTCCCTTGGTCACATCATCCAGTGTTAGCTGATGACACTCAGCTCTACCTCTTCACTGCTTCTCTCAACTCCTCCTCCTGCTAAATTATCAGACTATTTACCCCCATCCAGTCCAGGATGAGCAGAAATTTACTCCAACTCAAGATTAAAAATACAGAAGCTATTGTTTCCAGTCACTATTCAAAACTCAATTTCCTAACTATGGACTCCATCCGCCACCCTAACAACAGTCAGATTAAGTCAGTCTGTTCACAAACTCAGTGTTATTTTTGACCTTGAAATGAGCTTCTGACTTCATTCACATCATTACTAAGATCGTCTGTTTCTACCTCCGTAACATCAATTGACTTTGCCCCTGTCTCAGCTCATCTGTTGCTGAAACCCTCATTCATGCCTTTGTTACCTTTAGGCTTGACTATTTCAATGCCCTACAAGCTGCTCTCACCCATTCTATCCTACGTATACTTGAGCTCATTAAAACTCTAGTGCCTGTTGCCAAAGCCCATTCACCTTTCACCCCTGTGTTTGCTGATTGAAATTAGCTCCTGATCACAAAGCATTTTCAATTCTCATCCCTGTTTTTAAATCTCTGCATAGCTTTGTTCCTCCCCATCTCTGTAATCTTTTCCAGCTCCACAAACCTCGACAATATATGTGCTCCTCCAATTCTGGCTGCTTCAGCATTTCTGATTTTAATCGTTCCACCATTGGTGGTTGTGCCTTCTGTTGTCTTGACTGTAAGTTCTGGAATACCCTCCCTTCCCCCTCCAGCTCTCTACCTCGCTTTCCTGCTTGTTGGCATTCCTTAAAACCTTTT
Organism: Carcharhinus amblyrhynchos; assembly: GCF_965287045.1. Classification (NCBI taxonomy): domain Eukaryota; kingdom Metazoa; phylum Chordata; class Chondrichthyes; order Carcharhiniformes; family Carcharhinidae; genus Carcharhinus; species Carcharhinus amblyrhynchos. The sequence goes on along the minus strand of NC_137335.1, from coordinate 40,344,485 downwards.
TTTTTTGACCAGGCGTTTGGTCATCTAATCTCCTTACAGGGCTCAGAGTGAAATTGTGTGTTGTAATGCTCCTTTGCAGCACCTTAAAGGCACAGCATGAACATAAGTTGTTGTTGTATCACACATTAGTTAGCACTGCCTGGAATGGAGGTGAAGGACCTGAACGGGAGAGAAAAACAAAGTACAGGCATTCATTTCCTGATAAAGTATTTTACAAGGTTTATAACTCAAGCGTGTCAGGGCACGATCGATAATTCCATCAGCTGCTGTGTCTACTGCTGTTTCCAATCCATTATACAAAACAATTCTACAATCGTTGCCCAAGTTTGCCCGATTAGGATTCCCAGGAACCAATAGAGTGCATGGAAAACCCTTTGTTTCCAAGCACAGTGGAGAGAACACGGAGATAGAGATCTGCATATAGATGCAGGGCTACTGCTTTCTAATTTAAAAAAAACAAATGTTCATTGTTCTGATACTACGCTTTCTGATAGTTATACTTCTCAGACGAAGTGAACTTAGATGGACTACAGGGTGGAACTTTCAGCTTCTATCAGGATGTGAAGCCGGCTGTATTGGACTGGCTGCTTATTGTGCATTTTCTTTTCTCTTTATTCAGTGACAATGACAAGTGAGGTGTGTAACCAGTAGTTAATCCAGTATCGCTCTAGCACTAGTTGATAGTTCCACCAGTAATGATTTTTGGACAGCTGTGTAGCTTTAAAGAAAGAATGTTAATTCATATTATGCGAGCTTCATGAAAGGATACGTTTTTTATCAACAGTTGTTTGAAAGATTGTGACTTCATGAGACCTGCAGGTTATGATGTGGAGTAGCTCAAGGGTATAACTGATATTTCATGTTCTATTGTATTCATGTATAAATGATGTGATCGCAATATTTAATGCTCTGATTGTGAAGAGTATTCCTGAGTGAAAGTAATTCAGGTTAAACAGATCATATTCTTTACCAGGAGTTTTAATGGATGCAGCATCAGTTAATAACCTTACAACAGTCAGACATTGGCAGGCACACAGGAAATGGAGCGAGCCTTGGATTCTCAGAAAATCAGGAAGTTCATTAAAAGTATCTCGGCTAATCCCTTGACACTATTAATCATGCAGCATAGAATAAATTACTAAGAGTGAATAGGGAGGTGAATCCACTGTTCCTATTCCCCATTTTTGCTATATATTCTCATTTACGAATGTGACCTTAATTTAGTACTTAATGTGGGCAGCATGGTGGCACAGTGGTTAGCGTTGCTGCTTCACAGCACCAGGGACCCGGTTTCAATTCTAGTCTCAAGTCATTGTCAATGTGGAGTTTACACATTCTCCCTGTGCCTGCATGAGTTTCCTCTGGGTGCTCTGGTTTCCTCCCACAGTCCAGAGATGTGTGGGTTAGGCTGATTGGCCATATTAAATTGACCCAGTATCGGTGGGGTGGGGGGTTAGCTGGGTAAATATGTGGGGTTATGGGAATAGGGCCTGAGTGGGATTGTGATCGGTGCAGGCTTGATGGGCTGAATGGCCTCCTTCTGCATTGTAGGTATTTTAATTTTATCTATTTGATGTTGCTTGCTGCTGAGAAACTTCCTGGTATTGAAGTGAAGAGATGGGAACACAAAATAATTTAGTTTTTATTTCTTTGTAAAGAGCTTATTCACCATTATTGGCCTTCCACAAAGACTTTGTGAAGATTCTTGATAATGTTTTTGGAGGCTACAATACAGTGCAATAAATCTTGGAGATGAATTGGCACCTATTGAACAGAATACCTTGCGGGGGCAGGGAGGGGGTAATTTTACAGAGCCCACAAGGGTGGAATTGCAGCATGTAGAGTGATTGAATTAGACAAGAAGTGAATTTTTGAATTTCAGATGGGTTCAGAGGCAGAGATTAAGTCAGCGCCGTGTGCAGCATGTTGGGCCTCAAATTGTCTTGTGGCGGGTACCTAGTTGTTATGCATTTGCTTGTTATGAATACATAGTAGCGTGAAGCCATTTCTAATTAAGTCCGAATTCAGGATTAAGTCCATGGCTTACAAGAATCTCGTGTCAGTTGGGTTCCTTGTTATCTGAAGGTGGTATGTATCACTTCGCTTTATGCAATTGTGCCTAAGTTAATAGCTGTCCTTATTAAACTCTGGCAGAAGTGACAGTGGTGGATGATCATAGAATCCCTATAGTGCAGGAGGAGGCCATTTGGCTAATTAAGCCTGCACTGACAACAATCCCACCCAGGACCTATCCTCGTAACCCCATGTACTTATCCTGCTAATTTCCCTGACTTTAAGGGGAAATTTAACATAGCCATCCACCTAATCTGCATATCTTTGCACTGTCGGAGGAAACTGGAGCACCCGGAGGAAACCCATGCAGTCATGGGAAGAATGTGCAAACTCCACACAGTCATCCAAAGCTGAAATTGAACCCGGGTCCCTGGCACTGTGAGACAGCAGCGCTAATCACTGCACCACCGTTTGTCCACATATGGAAAGGTAGGCATGTTTGTGTAGAGAGGTGCAGAGGAAGGAAGGAAGGAAGGGCAGAGGATGATGTTCCTGTACGGGGAGTTGCGGAGGAGGCAAGGTCTTGTAGCACCTTAAGAACATAAGAACATAAGAAATAGGAGCAGGAGTAGGCCAACTAGCCCTTCGAGCCTGCCCCGCCATTCAGTAAGATCATGGCTGATCTGTCGTGGCTCAGTTCCACATTCCCGCCCTCTCCCCATAACCCTTAATCCCCTCTCTCATCAAAAACCCATCAACCCGCGTCTTAAAAATATTTAGCGAGGCAGCCTCCACCACTTCAACGGGCAGAGAATTCCAGAGATTCACCACCCTTTGAGTGAAGAAGTTCCTCCTCAACTCTGTTCTAAACCGCCCCCCCTTTATCTTGAGGCTATGCCCCCTAGTCCTACTATCCTTTCTGAGCGGGAAGAGTCTCTCCACCTCTATCCTATCCATCCCATTCATTATCTTATACGTCTCAATGAGATCTCCCCTCATTCTTCTAAACGAGTACAAGCCTAATCTATTCAACTCTCCTCATAGCTCAACCCCCTCAACTCCAGCATCAGCCTAGTAAACCTCCTCTGCACTCCCTCCAAGGCTAAAATATCCTTGCGTAAGTACGGCGCCCAAAACTGCACACAGTACTCCATCTGCGGCCTCACCAACGCCCTATATAGCCACAGCAAGACCTCCGTTCTTTTATATTCAATCCCCCTCGTGATGAAGGCCAGCATCCCATTCGCCTTCCTGACCACCTGCTGCACCTGTAACCTGGGTTTTTGCGACTCATGCACAAGGACCCCGAGGTCCCTCTGCACCGTCGCCTGCTGCAGTTTTTCTCCACATAAGTAATAATCCTTCCTACCATTATTCCTACCAAAGTGGACCACCTCACACTTGCCAACATTAAATTCCATTTGCCATTTCCTGGCCCATTCGCCCAGCCTATCTAGGTCCTTCTGTAGGCTCTCCCCACCCTCCGCACAATTTGCCTTTCCACCAATTTTGGTGTCATCAGCAAATTTCGACACCCTGCACTCGGTTCCCTCCTCCAGATCATCTATATAAATGGTAAATAGCTGAGGCCTCAGCACCGACCCCTGGGGCACTCCACTAGTCACCATCCGCCAATCCGAATAGCACCCATTGACCCCCACTCTCTGCCTCCTATTTGACAACCAGTCCTCTATCCACGCTAACACCCTACCCCCAACTCCATGCCCCCTGACCTTCTGTAATAACCTCTTGTGAGGTACCTTGTCAAATGCCTTCTGAAAATCCAGAAAGACCACATCCACCTTGGTATGGTGATCCTGTAAACGGTTAGATGAGGGAGTGCGGTTCCAGGCAGAGATGAGCCTAATGGATGGGGTGGGGTTGATACTGTCAATATGGGGGTCCTGTGGTTGAATTGAGGGTGCTGGAGGTAGAGGGAGCAGTCACGGTGGAAAACTGGTCTTGGTAGCAGGACAGGTATAGTATCAAGGGTGTGTATTCAAAGGGTGAGGCCCAGATGTGGGTGAAAGCATTGAGGAGGATAATGGGAGGGTTCAGGGTCACAGTGGGTATTTAGATGGGCACAGGGGTAGGCATGGAGGGAAGAGATGACATGTCAAGGAAAATGGTAATAGGGACCAGAGTAACAGAAGGAAAAGATACAAAGAAAAAGAATTCTTGCTGTCCAACAACAGTGGCTTCAATACCAACAATAGCCAGCACCAGGGAGAAGGCTGATCCAGATGCAGGCATCCATGGAAGGCATTGGTGAAGATGGGCAATGATGCATAAAAGCATTCAGAGGATGAGAACAAACTATCTCCAGATGCCAGAAAGGCAATGCCAGGGACACCTAAGGATGTCTCTGCAAATGGTAACTGTGATATGTCAGATTTTGCGTCAAGACCTGCAGTCACATGGATTTGGTGGCAACCCAATGCCAGTAGCCTTGAAGATTAAAGTAGCGCTGAATTGTGTTAACATGGGCACGATGGATGACATATGTGGCATGTCCAAGCTTGCCACACATAGGAGCACACAATAGGTCACTAATGCCCCATTCAGTTGTGTGAATGACTTTGAGCATTCCCCTCCAATGAAGACAGCCAGAAAATTTGTGGCTCTATGATGAATGGGGGTAGGGGAGAGAGAGAGTTATGTCAGGCAATCATTGGGACCAGGTTGTGATGAGGGGGCCATATGCAAGTGGGCCTGGGGCTGGGTGGGTGGGGAGGTAAGAGGGTCAGTAATGTTGGGGGAGGGGGTGTAGGTGGAGACTGTATCTAGCCCAGGAGAGTTCTGCCAGGAGAGCTGCTTTATTTTTTGCTTTCTTTGCGCATGCGCGATTTGTGGCTCCGATCTGAGCTGCTGGTGAGTTAAATCCTGCCCATTGCCTCTTGTGTCTAGAAACAATCTAGCCCAAAATTTCAGAGACAGAGTGCATAAGATTGGGTGTGAAAACTCACCCAGAAACGGATCAGGAACTGTCCCATTTTTATGTTAGCTGGACACTTAGAAAAAATTCTCATAAAGTTCCACCTGTTGTGTCTATAACAGAGATGTGGCTCAAAGGTGGGTAGCACTGGATATTAAATATCAGGAAAGATAGGAAAGGAACTAAAAGAGTTTTCATTAAAAATCTGTCCACCTCTTAAGTTTATTCAAAGTTGTGACATCCATCACACTCTGAATTCCACAGACTCTCAACCCTTCGAGAGAAATAATGGCAGTATTGATTAAGGTGAACAGTGCAGTGCTGGAGAAAGAGGATGTTCCAGAGGGGTCAAGAACAATTGATTTGGCTACAGCTGAGGAACAAAAGAGGTGAGTTTGCATTTCTCTGTGTCATCTATAGGCCACCAACTAGGAGGGGAGATAGGAACATATTTGCAAGGAAATCACAGAGGAGTGCAAGAATTATGGAATAGTTATAATGGAGGACTTTAATTATCTAAATATAGACAAGGATTGTAGTAGTGCAAAAGGGCAGCGAGGGGTAAAGCTCCCCCGATTGTGTTCAAGAGAATTTTATGCAGCATTATGTTTCCAGCCTAATGATAAAGGAGGTGTTGCTGGATCTGATTCTTTGGAATCAGGTGAAGCAAGTGGACCGTGTGTTTGTAGGAGGACATTTGAGGGACAATGATTATTGTATTGATCAGGATTAGGCTGGCTCTGGAAAGGATGAAGAACATGTAAAGTAAGAAATAATTAATTGGGGGAAGCCAATTTCGGTGGGGTCAGTACGGTCCAGATAAATTCTAATCAGTGGTTCTCAGGCAAAAACTAGACTGCCTTTCAAGAAGAAAGAGTTCAAGTACAGTCAAGGTATAGTCCCACCAAAAGGAAAGGTAGGGCAAACAAATCCAGAGCTCCCTGGATGACAGAAGTGACAGAGATTAAAATGGAGCTGAAAAAATGTGCTTATGACAAAGGTTAGCTGGTTAATACCTCAGAGAACGAGGCTGAATATAGAAGGTTCAGAGGATAATTGTGCTATAATCTTGATAGAAACCAGTAAGCTTTTCTTCAAAAGTAGAGGAAATCCAACATTCCAGTTATCTACTGAAAAATTGATGCCACAAGTTTTTAAGGTTTAAAACAATGTTGTGAGGGGGAGGGGGGATGATTCTCCCAGTTCCCTGCGCTGCTTTTGTAGGGCAGCGGCCCGGGAGAGTCTAATTGAGGACATTTCCTGTACCCCCTCCAGGGCACCACAGCCTCTGGACATCTCCGGCAGTCGGATTTCTGGGTGCCATCAATCGGCGCAGAGCTGAATAATGTGCATCCTAATTTGAATGCAATTTCAATGCCATTAGCAGGCCCAGCATTGAGATCTCTGGACCCACTAGCCTCTCGGCCGCCCACCCCTCACCAGAAGTGTTTCACTCCAGCGGGGCGGGGTTTGTATAATTCCCCACTTGCGGGGAGTTGATGGTTGATGGCCCGAGCCTGCTGGAATGAATGAGGGGCAATCAACGCCCCCCCAGAGGGTTGGGCACCACGGGTGGGGGTGCTGCCTGGGCATTGCCACCTTGGCAGTGCCAGCCAGGGCCCCTGTCACGGCCCAAGGGGCAAAGTGCCAATGCCCAAGGAACACCTTAGCACTGTCCACTGGGCATGGGTCAGCCTGCTCGGGGATCGGGGTAGCAGGGGGCAGAGGGGGGGCTCGGGGACTGCCTGTGGGGGGGGAGCCTGGCCTGGGCATGTTCAGGGGTGGCCATTGATTTGGGGGGGGGCGGATGGTCAGACAGCCAGTGTTGTGGGGCTCATGGGCCTGGCCAGCAATCAGGAGGCCGACAGATAGGGGCCACTGCACACACGCCTATCTCAGTGCTGACAGATCGGCACATGCGCAGTGGCCCCCTCGGTGATATGATGCCAGCCTCTCCAGTGGGAATAGGCCCTGGCCACAGATTTTTAGAGTGACTCATGATAGTGCACTCTGTAGTGCGCAGAGCGTGGGAGATTCATTTAAAAAATCCCGCTGAAAAACCAGTTTTTACGTGAATTTGACATTTCGATTTTTTTTGGGAGAATCGCCCCCAAGGTTTTTTCAAACTATACAAGAGTTAATCAAGGCAAACACTAAATACTGTCTCAGATGACCTCTGATATTCTATCCCAGAATCAACAGAAACTAAACACGAATTAACAGACAAATTGCAGTTGATTATGAATGACAAATTAAATGTTCAATGGCAAACGCAATTAAGACGGATTTTATGCCTTGATTTGACTGTCCACACAATATGTAATTCTTCAAACTCAGTCACCAAGTCCTTCAAAACTTCATCTTTCTCACAAAGAATTTCAACTCCTCTCCCTCTGGGAGATAGTCTGAGTCTCAGTTGACAGCAGTGCACAACCAATCCGAACCCACGAGCACGCTCTTTACCATAATGGCACACATCTGCAGGCCATCTTGGTGGGTTTAGATGGCATGGATTCACCCATGTTACCTTCATGTAACACAAATAGCAGCAACAACTCCTTCTCAGTTTCTGGAATGGGACTCTTCTGCAGCTTGCTTTTTCTGATAAGGTGGCTTCAAGTGCGAAGGAATGCAACTATAAATGAGGAGTTATAAGCGAATCCAGATATAAATTCAGAGTTATGAGGTTAAAATAGTGATTCTCCTATGAAGTAGGAATTAATAAAAATTGAGAGCAGAGCTCATCTGATGGGCAAGGGAAGCAAATAGTAGTGGTGAACAGTTGTTTTTGGGGCTGGAGGACAGTTTATGATGGAGTTTTGCAGAGATTAGTGTTAGGACCCCTTTTTGTAATATTAATAACTCAAACCTTGGTGTACAGGACACAATTTCAAAATTTGCAGATGTTACAAAACTTGGAAATGTTGTGTACCACGAGGAGAGTAGTGTGGAAAAGGACATGGACAGGTTGGTGGAGTATTCAGCTAAGTGGCAACTGAAATTTAATGCAGACAAGTGTGAATAGATTCATTTTGATAGGAAGAACACAGAGGGACAATACCATTTAAAGGGTACAGTTCTGAAAAGGGTGCAGGAACAGGGAGATGTGGGTGTATTCTTGCATCATTTAAGGTGGCGGGACAGGTTGAGAGAGCAATTAATATACTATAAGTGCATCATGGGCTCTATCAGTTGGGGGATAGAATACAAAAACAAAGAAGTTGTGTTAAACCTGTAATAACCTCTGATTTGGAATCTACTGAAGTACTGTGTCCAGTTCTGGGCCCCATGCTTTTGTTAGGATGCGAAGGCATTAGAAGAATGCAGTTACATAGAAAAGTTGGGGAAGTTGGGATTGTTCTGTTTAGGGCAGGGAAGGTGTAGAGGAGATTTGTTAGGAAGTTTTGAAACTCATGAGGGATCAGGGCAGTGTAGATCGGGAAAAACTAATCCCATTGGTGGAAGCTTTAAAATCAAGAGGGCACAGATTTAAGGTAAATGACAAAAAAAGCAAAGACGATGTGAGGAAAAAAAATATTTTCATGGGGGCAGGGTGGAGTGTGGCATCAGGAAAATTGCTCCTTCAGAATGTGAGCACAGCAGCACAGGCTGAATGTGCTCCTTCTATGCTGCAAAGCTCTATGATCCAATGATTTTATGGTTGCTCATGCATTATCAGATGTAGCAAAATTTTTAACAATTGACCCATTTCATGGCTGGCAGAGAAATTAACCCTCTAACCTTTGCTTTAACATGAGTCAATGTTTCCTTGATGTGCAGAGATAAAAGCAGTCGTTAAAAGCACCTGAATTGAGATGGATAGTTATATATGGACTGAGCACCTAATGACACTGTTTGGAAATGCCTTGTTCAGGGTGGAAGTGAGTCACAGAGGCCAAGATGGTTCAAGGTCCAATTCCCACTTTATGCTGAGTTAGTCAGTAATGGATATGAAATGATGTGAGTCATTGTTCTGTGAAGGGAAAATAAATGCTCTTGATCACTGTGCTGTGAATTGTGTTGTAAATTGCATGCAGAGATTTGGAAAATACAGATTCAACATTGGTGGCATAGTGGCACAGTGGTTATCACTGTTGCCTCACAGCGCCAGGGACCTGGGTTCAATTCCTGGCTTAGGTCACTGTCTATGTGGAGTTTGCACGTTCTCCCCATGTCTGCATGGGTTTCCTCCAGGTGCTCCAGTTCCCTTTCACAGTCTAAAGGTGTGCAGCTAGGTGGATTGGCCACGATAAATTGCCCTGAGCATCAGAGGGACTAGTTTGGCTAAATGCATGAGGTTGTGGCCTGGGTGGGATTGTGGTTGGTGCAGACTCAATGGGCTGAATGGCCTTCTTTTGCACTGGAGGATTCTATGATTAGCTATTAGTTAGTTCATTCAAGGGAAAGAATTGGTGATAATTGTTTTTTATTTGATTTATTATTGTCGTATGTATTAGTATACAGTGAAAAGTATTGTTTCTTGCGCTATACAGACAAAGCATACCGTTCATAGAAAAGGAAAGGAGAGAATGCAGAATGTAGTGTTACAATCATAGCTAGGTTGTAGAGAAAGATCAACTTAGTGTAAGGTTGGTCCATTCAGAGGCAGCAGGGAAGAAGCTGTTCTTAAGTTGGTTGGTATGTGACCTGAGATTTTTGTATCTTTTTCACTACAGAAGAAGGTGGAAGAGAGTATGTCTGGGGTGCGTTGAGTCCTTAATTATGCTGTCTGCTTTGCTAAGGCAGCGGGAAGTGCAGGCAGATTCAATGGTTGGAAGGCTGGTTTGCGTGATGGATTGGATTGCATTCACAACCTTCTGTAGTTCCTTGCAGTCTTGGGCAGAGCAGGAGCCATACCAAACTGTGATACAACCAGAAAAAATGCTTTCTATGGTGCATCTGTAAAAGTTGGTGAGAGTCATAGCTGACATGACAAATTTCCTTAGTCTTCTGAGACAGTTGAGTCTTTGGTGGGCTTTCTTAACTGTAGTGTTGGCATGGGGGTACCAGGACAGGTTGCTCACCTAAAACCTTGAAGCTCTTGACCATTTCTACTTCATCTCCATTGATGTAGACAGGGGCATGTTCTCCACTACGCTTCCTGAAGTCAATGACAATTTCCTTTGTTTTGTTGACATTGAGGGAGAGATTATTGTTGCGCACCAGTTCACCAGATTCTCTATGTCATTCCTGTACTCTGTCTTGTCATTGTTTGAGATCCGATTCACTATGGTGATGTCATCAGCCAACTTGAAAATCGTGTTGGAGGTGAATTTGGCCACACAGCCGTAGGTGTATAAGGAGTGTAGTAGCGTGCTGAGGACACAGCCTTGTGGGGCACTAGTGTTGAGGATGATCGTGGTTGAAGTGTTGTTGCCTATCATTACTGATTGTGGTTGGTGGGTTAGGAGGTTCAGGATCCAGTTGCAGAGGGAGGAGCCAAGACTCAGGCCACAGAGTTTGGAGATGAGTTTATTAGGAATAATGGTGTTGAAGGCTGAGCTGTAGTCAATAAATAGGAGTCTGACACAGGTGTTATCTAAGTGTTACAGGGTTGACTGAGTGCAGGGCCAGGAAAATGGTGTCTGCTGTGGAGCTGTTGCACCAGAAGGCAAACTATAGTGGATCCAGGCAATCCGGGAGGCTGGAATAGTGCCATGACTAACCTTTCAAAGTACTTCATAATGATGGATGTCAGAGCCACCGACCGCTTGTCATTAAGGCACACTGCTTGGCTTTTCTTTGATGCCGGGATGATGGTCGCCTTTTTGAAGCAGAGAGGAACCTCAGATTGTTGTAAAGAGTGGTTGAAAATGTCTATGAATACCCTGCCAGCTGATCCATGCAGGATCTGAGTGTACATCTGGGCCAGTCACTTTCCATGGGTTGACCTTCGAGAAGGCAGCTCTGACATCTACAGTGGTGACCACAGATACTGGTTCATCCGAGGCTTCCGGGGTGGAGGGCACGGTCTCGTTGACCTCTTGCTCAAACAGGCATAGATGCATTGAGCTCATTCGGGAGGGGTGTGTTGGAGTTGACGATTTTACGAGCCTTCATCTTGTAGCCTGTTGTCTTTCAGACCTTGCCATAGTCGTTGGGGGTCTGTGTGGCTAGCCTGGGAACTCTAGCTTGGTCTGGTACTGTCTTTTGGCATCTATGATGGATCTCCTTAGATCATATCTGGCATTATTAATAAGCATACGTTAGCAGAATTTGTTTTGCGTTTAAAATCATTTGTATCTGAGTGTCTTAACATTTAAATTAAAGAATTAACTCAGAGTTGTCCGCTCACTCTTCTTGGCATCTGTTTCTTTCTGGGCTCAGCTGTTTTACCAGTTTCAAATAGTACTGCTCTGTTAAGTCAACTTGCAATGGAGTGAGATGATTTCACTTCAGCGGGTTTTAAATACCATTGTGTGGTCAGATGTTCTTTACAGCTTGGCTTAAAACCTGGAGAAATGCTGAAAATTAACAGGACTTGTCCGGATTCAGATGCGTTTTTTAAATTGGTTTCAAGCTAATATAGCTTCTTCCCCAGAAGTACTGGTGCTATGACCTCAATACTAACAGTATCCTTCTAGAATAAGTGACAGATATATCTGTGGTGAATTATTATTCTCAAATATGTATTTCAAAGTTTTGTGGAAGGCTGTATCCTTTGTCTGTTTTAATACGTATTAATCTTTCAATCTATGTGCTGGTTGAGGGAATCATTTTATATTTATTATGTAGTAGCAGTGTCTATACATTGGATGCTGCTCCCACAATCAACTATAGCTCATCTTTGCACATGTAATATATTTGTTGAACTTTTGTGAAAAATAAACTGTTTATTCTCTGGAGTTTTGGAAGAATGAGACGTGATCTCATTCAAACATACAAAATCCTTACAAGGCTTGACAGGGTAAATACAGGAAGAATGTTTCCTCTGGCTGGGCAGGGAGCCTAGAACCAGGGGACACAGTCTCAGAATGAAGGGAAAGCCATATAGGGCTGAGAAAAAGAGGAATTCCTTCACTCAGACGGTGGTGAATCTTTGGAACCCTCTGCCCCAGTGGGATGTGGAGCCTCAAGATTGAGATTGATAGATTTCTATGGGTGGCATGGTGGCACAATGGCTAGCATTGCTGCCTCACAGTGCCGGGGACCTGGGTCCAATTCTGGACTCGGCTAACTGTCTGTGTGGAGTTTGCACAATCTCCTCTGGTTTCCTCCCACAGTCCAAAGATGTGTAAGTATTGTCAGGAGGACTAGCAAAGTAAATATGTGGGCTTATGGGAATAGGGCCTGGATGGGATTGTGGTTGGTGATGGACTGAATGGCCTCTTTATGCACATAGGGATTCTATGATACATGTCAAAGAATATGGGGATAGTGCAGGAAAATGATTTTGAAGTAGAAAATCAGTGATGATTCCATTGAATGCTGGAGTGGGCTTGTAGGGCTGAATAGCCTACTCCTCCTATTTCTTATATTCAGCATTTTGATAGTTAAGGTTAGCAGTTGAAGTGAACTTGGGCGATTTTGAACCGGCTTCTAATCGATATAACTAAGCTGAAAGTCACACTCGAGCTTAATGGAAGGGACTGAAGGATATAGTGTAGCATTCTAAGAACCAAAACTAGTATTCAATTCAAAGGTTCTGCAGCAGAACTGAAAAGCGAATCAACGACTCAGAATCAGATTAACAATGTCAGCCCAGTCTGTCCATCAACTCTGGAACACGACAATGTTCATCCCAACATTCAGACTGATCAAAAAGTGCTTTATCCCTCTGTACATGGCTTATGAGTCACTGACTTTGAAGATGTCGATGAAAAGAAGTGGAGGAACATCTGAGCTCCTTTAATATTAATGAGCCAATAAATTGATTGTTGGAAACACAGTGCCAGATTTGGCCCTTCAGCCCTTTGAGCCTGTTCTGCCATTCAGTGAGATCATGGGCTGATTTCTATCTTAGCCCCATATATATGCCTTGATTCTGTTACCCGTAATATCCTTGTCAAAATAAAGAAACTATTAATCTCTGTATTGAGATTTTCAATTGACCGAATCACGCAAGCTTTCTTGTGAAGGTTAGGTTGTGATCAGGGACAGCCTGGTAAAGGCAAAGGTTGCACTGAAAGAAAATAGTGTTGAATATATTGTGCTTAATGAAAAAGGTGTTGAAAATTTCTTGTTCTCACCTAGCCAAGTAATAAATTTCAGTTTAGAAGAAAGAAAACCTTAGGGCTGATAGATCTTTAGAAAAATTAGCAACCAGTCAGGGGAGGGGTTATGCAATAAAGACTTAACTGAGGGAAGTGAACATTTGTGCTGGAGTGTGTATTTTACTGAATATTGCAATAACCCATATTTGTCAATAGACCAGCTGGAATATTTTTGTAAATACAGACTTAGGGTTTGAATTTGGCATCAGGTGGCTGGAGGTTCAAGGCTTCAATACTCCAGACGTGAATTGAAGTCTGAAAGTTAAAGGCTTAGTGTGCACTACAAAATGATGACAGTTTCTACCTTTATTTGTAAAAATAAGAATGTAAGTGAGAACCACACTTCCTTTATATCCTCTGTTAATATGTTTAAACTGCTATCACAGCTTTGCTGTTGAAGAGTGTGGAGAGAGATTGACAGTAGCTACACATTCTACTCTCTCGTCACTAGGAAGAAGGAAATCCTTTTTAGGTGGCAGGTTTTTTAAGTTAGAGGGATGAGAATACTTATATGTCCCTGAGTGAAATTAGAAAATAAATATTTACCATAAAAAAGTACACTTACCGAAGAAGTGCCCAAAATTTGGTAGAGCATTGGGAAAACACATGGAACATGGGGGAAACGAAAATGTTTAAGCCGTTGATCTGAAGAATTTGCATCTCGAGCAGCAGATACTTGGAGATCTTGATGCTTTGATTTAGGATGTACTACTGAGATGACAGCCAGAAAAACTGCTCTTCTAAAAGGTGCAAGCCCACAAAAGTTGAAAAAGACAAAATGGATAAGTAAGAAATGGAAGTACAAGTCAAAACATAGTTCATGCAATTTAATCATAGAATTATTTGGCACAAAAAGAGGCTACTCAGCCCATCATGACCACACCAACTCTTTGGACAAAGTGTTTAATTAGCCCCACTCCACTGTCCTTTCCCTATAGCCCTGACAGCCTTTCCTTAATGCTCTCCACCACCTTCTCAATGGCAGTTAGGGATGGGAATAAATGCTGGCCTAGCCGTTGATGCCCACATCCCCTAAATACTTGGAAAAGGGGAGTACCAGCTGGGGTGTAATTGGGACCCAGTCCATGTGTGTCTGTGCCAACAGGTTCAATGATTGATCCATCTAATCCTTACAATGTGGAAGAAGGCCCATCAAATCTGTACCAACTTTCTAAAAGAGCATCTTACCCAGGCCCACTCCCTCTGCCATATCACCACAACGCCATACATTTACCACGGCTAATGCATTTAACCTGCACTTTTTTGGACTGCTACATACTACAAAGTGTGACATGCATTCTGTGCATGTAAGTGCACAGTTTCTGCATGCAGTCAGAATGCTGCCATCCATAGCTGTCCAAAAGGTTAAGCGCTGTTTCTGTGGAGGAGCTCATTCATTCAAAACCCTGAGCTAGAATTGCTGGATGTCATCCATTCTTGGCCAAGGACACAACATTGCTTCCAGGAACTCTGACGTGTGTGAGCACATTTCTTGTGACTGGTTTAGGTAGAGCTTCCTTTCCTGAAACTCCTGAGGCTCTGTCTCCTCACTCAGGACAGCATCTCTAGGTTTGTCCTCCATCATCCGAGGAGTTCTGCCCACTGCTTCCTGTGCATCTCTCGCCTCCTCCTGCTTACTATTGCCATGCACATTACCCAGTGCCACCCTGCCTAAATATGCACAAGGATCCACTGATGTGAGTGTATCTGCACTGGTGGAAGGTGCTATTGTAAGCTGTGACAATGGCATTGGTGTTGTCACAGGAGTTGGGCATAGCTGCCCCATATTTATCTGTGGGAGATACCAGAAGAAATCATGAGAACTAACATTTAGCAGCAGAAATCTCTGCAGTGCTGAGATTCGTCAGTGCAGTTGCGCCTTTGGAAAATGTCAGATGAAGAAGAATGAACACCATCCCCTTCACTTACTAACCTCAATAAATTTTCATCCTCTCCATCAGGAGTAGCCATCTCTCCCACATAAATATCATCCTTGGGGCCATAACTTCTTCCTCCATGACCATCTTGATGTGAAGACAAGGTAGTTCTCCTCATGTCAGAATCTTTTCTCTGGCATTGCTCACTTTTTTCTTCTGAAAGGACAAAAGAGAGAGAGATAAGGCGTAGCTGGCTTCTCTGACTAAATGTGGACATGCCAGCATTAGACTGGGGTAAACACAGTACGAAGGTTAAAGTCCAACAGGTTTCTTTCGTAGTAGCATTTGCTACCAAATAAACCTGTTGGACTTTAACCTGGTGTTGTGAGACTTCTTTCTCTGACTAAGCCCAGTGATCCATATACATAAGATGCTGCATAAATCAGTGCTGGCAGCTCCTCAACAGCACTATGACTCTGGCCCTTGCTGAGTGGGTCTATGAGTGCCCTAGGCATACGTTTCACTTATGTTTAGGAGCAGCATATGCCCTCAGACTCCTTAACTGGAGTGTCCATTGGAATGTCCTGTCATCAGGGTCTGCCATTGCACTCATATTAAAGTCACCATAGGCCCGGATGACCATTGGATGCTCTCCACTTTCGGGAAGACAGCTGACTGATGGTTGTTTAAACCTGAGGGTCGCCATGCCTCAGGTGAGGGGCAATGTTGAGAAGGTTCATGAATAACCTCAGCCGGCCTGGGAATTGAAGTCGCACAATTGGAATCACTGTGCATCGCAAAGCAGCCATCCAGCCAACTGAACTAACTGATTCCCTGTGCATCCATAGTACCAGAGCAAAGAAGGTCATTGACATTTTTGAGGCACGAGATAGTTCCTCTATACCACAGTTCTGCTGCTGACGGCCTCATCCAGCTTGATCATTACCCGCTGAGTTTACCTAGGTGGCCTTCTTCCACCCTCCCCAAAGAGCACCTTCTTCCTTCTCTCACAGCCCACGGGAGAATTGAGGGGCAGCACTGCCCCTGTCTGACGCTCTGTATCTCTTCCTCGATCCCTGGTGCTTGAGTTTTTCCTGCAATCACCAGCCGCAGTAATGTCTGCCTGTTTGCGTTTAAATGGGGGCTGTACTTCAGTCATCCATGCTCACACCAGGGCCAATAACTGATTGCCCAACCCACCCATTAGCTAATTGGGAGCCCACTTATGCAAAAATCATAGAAGAAAAGTCCTCCCCTAGTAATGTGGAGGTTCTGTTCCCATCATCCTTTATGCCATATTCAGTTTAGCAAATCCTTATTGAGAATGGTGAATAAAAAGATACTGAAGAAAATTACATTATAAAGTGTACACAGATACTGAAATAAAAACAACTGACCTCTGTATAAATATTGACAGTCACCCTAGAAAGTGCTGAGAGAACAATAGTGATATTCCAACATGTATGGACTCTTTAACACTCAAATCATATTTCCAACACTTTTCTGATGTCTTTGAAGCCTATGATATTACTACTTACTCCTTATTTGTATTTGAGTTTTCACAAGTATTCTTTTCATATACTTTGTTGCTTGTCAATTCTTTGATGTCTTGCATGCTTCAAGGTAGGTAATTTGAGTTATACTGAACAGCATTATATTAAGTGGACCAACCTTTTACTATTCTGTATAGAATTAGCGTAATATTCCCTGTCAGTTTATTTTTAGAAAGTACCATCTCTGAAGAATCTGCTTTATATTTATTACAATATATTTTGAAACATGATTACAACATGCTTCGCTCTGCTATTGTCAGAAATGGGGACAGTCACTGATGATTACACAGTGTTCAGCTGTATTCGCAACTGCTCAGATACTGTAAGCATCAGGATGTGGACAATATTCAGGCTTGGGCTGATAAGTGGCAAGTAACATTCATGTTATACAAGTGCCGCGCAATAACTGTCTCCAACAAGAGTGAATACAACCACCTTCCTTCAATAGCATTATGGGGGTTGGTTAGCTCAGGTGGCTGGATGGCTGGCTCATGATGCAGAGAAATGCCAACAGCGTGGGTTCAGTTTGCATACTGGCTGAGCTTATTCGTATAGGCCCTGCATTCTCAACCTTGCCCCTCACCTGAGGAGTGGTGACCCTCAGGTTAAATCATCACCAGTCAGCTCCCTCTCTGAAAGTGGGAGAGCAGCCTATGGTTCTCTGTGGCTATGGTGACTTTCATTAACGGAATCCCCAACAATCAACATTCTGGGGTCACCATTGATCAGAAACTTGACTGGTACAGCCACACAAATACTGTGGCTTCAGAATCAGGCCAGAGGCTGGGTATACTGTGATGAGTGTCTCACCTCCTGACTCCCTAAAGCTTTTCCACCATCTCCAAGACACAAGTCAGGCCATGTGTGTCTATGCAACAGCCTGGACTGCACCTCAACCTTTGTTGTGTTCTTAATATGACATACAGAGGCTGATCCATTAAAACCCTGGCTGTTCACAAGGGAAATCCGTCAGGAATATGATGGAATACTCTCCACTTACCTGGACAAGTGAAGCACCAGCAACACCCATGAAGCTCACTTCCATTTAGTAGCCTTGTTATTCAGCATCCCACCCAGCATTTTAAACATTGACTCCCTCCATCATTGATGCTCAGTGACAGCAGTGTGTACAATTTACAAGATGCACTCTGACAGCTCGCCAGAGCTTCTGTGACAATACATTCCAAACCTGCAACCTTTACCTCCTGGATGAACAGGAGTAGCAGATTTTTTATCCCCTTTATTCTTTCATAGGATGTGGGTGCAGCTGGCAAGGCCAGCATTTGTTGCCCATCCCTAATTGCCCTTCAACTGAGTGGCTAGCTCAAGCATTTCAGAGGGCAGTTAAGAGTCAACCACATTTTTGTGAGTCTGGAGTCACATATAGGCCAGACTGGGTAAGGGTGGCAGAACACTGGTGAACTAGATGGCTTTTTACAAGAATCGATCATGGTTTTTAGTTCACATAGACAGCTTGGAGAGCCGATGGGCCTGTTCCTGTGCTGTAATTTTCTTTGTTCTTTTCTTCATGATCACATCATTGAGATGAGCTTTAAATTCCAGATTTATTTATTGAATTCACATTCCACCAGTTGCCATGGTGTCCCTTAAACAATGAAGCTGGGCCTCTGGATTACTAGTCCAGTATCATTATCACTAATCCACCATCTCCCCTTGCTGCACTGGAAGTCCCCCTCCCAAACAGATGGCATCCTGGCTCAGGAAGCCCGACTGGAAAGGAACACAGTTTATTCCAGAATGCAAAGTAAAACCACTACGATGGAGCACAAATTCTGGTGCCTGGCTGGAACTACAGTTCAGCAGGCCTAGTCTGGGGCCTGCCTTATAAAAGACTCAGTTAATGGTTACCAGGGGAACACGTACTCAATGAGCCCCACAAGAAGATTAATCAGTGGTTCCCAATGGAGCTCGTGGGGGTTATCCAAGAAATACATTGCCATTTTTCATTATCACTGTTTCAAAATGTTGGATCACATGGACAGCAGAGGTTCAAGATGGTGGCTCATCACCACCTTCACAAGAACAATTAGGGAAATGGAGTGAACGCTGTGTTGTCAGTGATGCTCACATCCCATGAACATAAGAAAGCTGAAAACTGCAGTTTTTTGAAAGCTGGGATGGAAGCAAAATCAGGTGGGGCGGTTCAGTGACATAGTGGTTAGCACTACTGTCTCACAGCTCCAGGGACCAAGGTTCAGTTCCCAGCTTGGGACACTATCTGTGCAGAGTTTGCAACTTCTTCCTGTGTCTGCGTGGGCTTCCTCTGGGTGCTCCGGTTTCCTGCTATAGTCTGAAAGACATACTGGTTAGGTGCATTGGCCATGCTAAATTCTCCCTTAGTGTATCCAAACAAGTGCCTGAATGTGGTGACTAGGGAATTTTCACAGCAACTTAATTGCACTGTTAATATTAGCCTACTTGTGATAGTAATAAATAAACTTAAATCTTAAACTTAAAAAAACTGGGCAGGTGATTTGCTGCCACCTCTTTGTGTGTCCCCCTGCACTCTCCCCACCCCCCACATTCCCCCCACTCAGCTGAAGTTGAATCTCACCATATGCCACCCACACTCTGACAGATTAATACATATTTTAACAGATAATCCAGTCACAAGCTCTCAGTGAAACAAGTCCACTGTATGTCCCCAGCCGCAGCCAATTCAATTTACAGCATCACGCTTCCATCGTTTGCAGTATGTGTCAAGTGGAAAGCAATTAAGTTAACGCAGCATTTAAGCATTTTACTTAGAAAGTGATTTGTAGCCTCTTTAGGTCAATTAACTCACCCACCCCCAGTGTGAGGAATACATGGAAGGTTAAGATAGAGGCAGCATCTTGCCCTTCAACACTGCACATGCTGTGGCTGCTATTTTAACTTCTGGTTTTTGGGGTGTCTGATCCTGCTGAATGCATGCAATCAGATCACTAAAATGCGAAGGTTGTGTTCCGATGATATCAGCTATACCCTGACTCTGAAAAGGAATCATATGGACTTAACATGTTAATGCTCCTCTCTCCACATATGCTCCCAGATCTATTGCATTTTTCCAGTGTCTTCTGTTTATATTTCAGATTTCCAGCATTCGCAGTATTTCATTTTTATTATACCCTGACACTATTTTAGTTTTGTATTATGAAATTGGCTGCTGGTGCTGGCCTCACGAAGATGCAAATGTGGACCCTGAACATCACTTCTCCAAATGTTATGCTTGCCCCCACCCACCATTTATCGAACTGCTGACTTGTTCTTGAAGGATTGTCGTACTCACCAACATATGCCTGCTTCCCTGATGCCACTGACTTTAGTTTTGGGTGGGAGTTTCATTAAGTAAGGCCAAGTGGACGTTGATAAGCCAACAGGAGTGACATTTCTATTTTGGTCAAAGGCACATCTCTTAGGACTGTAAGCACTTTATTTTATTCTCCTCATCTCTGTGTCTCGCTGAAACCAGTGGTCCTAGTAAGTTTATTTTTCCTCAACTGTGCGCATTCTATTTTACACATTTCTGCTCTTACCTCTTCTCTTCCCTCTCAGAGCATGATTATGTGCTCTTTGTTTTCACCTTCTAACTCTCTATCCTCTGTATTGAATCCTGTACGATTCCAGCCACCTCCATCATAATGCTACCACCAAAAATGTTTCCCTTCCCTTTTCAGCATTCTGAAGGGACTATACCCTCAGCGATATCTTGGTCCACTTGGTCACTCCCAATACCTTCTCCAGCCTTTCCAGGCAAGTGCAAGAGATGCAACATTTACCCTTTTACTTCCTTTCCCACTGTCCTGAAGCTCCTTCAAGGTAAACAAACTTATTTGTTTTTATTTCAGTTTAGTATATTGGACTTGCTGCCCATGGTGCGGTTTTCTCCATGTTGGTGTGACCACATGCAGACTGGGTGACCGCTCTGTGGAACTCCTCTGTTCAGTCTCTGACCCTGAACTTTCAGCCACCTATCATTTTCATTCTCTACATCAGTTCCTGTTCCCATCTTTTTGTCCTTAGTCTGGTACTATATTCTAATCATGTTCAATGCGAGTTAAGGAGCAACATCTCATCTTTCAACTGGGGCCTTCGTAGCCTTCTGGACTCAGCATTGAGTTAAACAATTTTAATCGTAATCTCTTCCCTGCATTTTGTTTATTTTTTCTTTCCTGATTTGTTTTCTTTTCTCTCATTTCCCCCTTCCAGCTATTTCCTATAACTTGCCTTTCGATAGTAGCTATTCTGCTATTCACAGCTCCTCTGGGCACATCTTTTATTTCTTTATTTGTTTCATTCCCACCCTCTTGGGCCTTGCACCATGAAATCTTTTGTCATTTAATCTCCCTGCTTTTCTCTGTGATACAGACTTGTCTTTTTGCTCTTCTTCTCACTTCTGCTTCTCTTTTGCTTGTTTAGCTTCTACTATGGCGACATGGTGGCACAGTGGTTAGCAGTGGTGTAGACTCGATGGGCCGAAGGGCCTCTTTCTGCACTGTAGAGTTCTCCTGCTGCCTCACAGTGCTAGGGATCCGGGTTCAATTCCAGCCTTGGGTCACTGTCTATGTGGAGTTTGCATGTTTTTCCCCATTATCTCCGTGGGCTTCCTCTGGATACTCCGGTTTCCTCCCACAGTCCAAAGATGTGTGGGTTAGGTTGATTGACCATGCTGAATTACTCTTTCGTATCAGGGGATTAGCAGGGTAAATACCTGGGGTTATGGGGTCGGGCCTGGCTGGGATTGTGTCGGTGCAGATTTGATGGGCCGAATGGTCTCCTTCTGCTCTGTAGAGATTCTATGATCTTATACATTTCTGACTTTTCCCAGTTCCAACGAAAGACCACGACGTGAAATGTTGGGCAGAATTTTACCAGATGCCACAAGGCTGGAAGGGAGGTAGGGTTGCTGGTAAAACCATGGAGAGCGATGTTGGTTCGGCTCTCGGACCATGTTCTGCTGTCGGAGAATTTTCCTGACAGCCGGAATGGGACTGGTCAGGCTTCCCATCCCAAGTTAAAAATGCAAAGGCCCTATGAAGGGACATTGTGCCAGGCCATCGACATTTTGCCAACATCGGGTCAAGCCATCACTGCATGGGGAAGCCAGCAGTTAAATGGAGGAAGCCACCCAAAGGCAGGCCATGGTCTGAGGATGGGGTGGGGGGGTGGATTTATGAAGCAGGCAGGGAAGGCAGCACCCAGGGTGAGAGTGATTTCCCTGGAGTGGGTTCTTCTCCAGCAATCGGACTTCTCAAACTGTTTCTTCCTTACCTGCTGAACACAGCAGTTCTCTGACCTGCAGCAGCAGTGGCCAGTGTTCCTGATGGCATTGCTGTGGCTCACAGTCCTCTGGCCCAGCAGCTTGAGGGTTTGGGCTGCTGTCCAAAATAAGATGGTAACTCTGGCAGCAGCCACTTGATTGGCTGTCCCCTGTAAGATTAGTGGGTGGGGGGAGGTTTTGCCAGTCGTCTGTGTCTGTCTGTGACCCATTTTTCTGGCTGATGTTGGGTTCTCATTGGTACTGTGCTCAGTCCTTAATGTACCAGATCGTTCAACTACACCTTGTCCAAAATTTTTATCCCCTGGATATATACTGACATTTGTTACTTCCAATTTGATTCAAGTCTTGTGTACTTAACTTCAATGTTGCAACTATAACTAACTGTAAGCTACTTTGTGATTAAATAACATTATTATGCAAGAGGTCATACTGTCTCATCTCCCCTCTTCACGTCCTTGGTATCAGGGTTGGAAGTAGTCTGGGGCTCTTGTATTTCTGCCTTGTCTCATTGCTGTCTGGTTGGGAAAGTGGTAGGATGTAGGGATTGTTGATCTTGATGCTGGATCATTGGTTGGAGCCTGGTTCATGCATGGCTTTACGCACTTCTTCTGTGGCAAGTGTTGCACCACCATATTGCTTGGTCAGTTGTTGTGATGGTGGTCTGATACTGTCAGAGGTGGCCTTTTATTTCCAGGTGAATGAGAGCGGCATCCATCCAACTGTTGGTTGTGTCTCCTTTCCTTATGCCTTGTCTGGTTTCTGGAAGGTGGGATTGAGGGGGAGCTGTCCTGTGAATAGAATAAGAGTGCAGAGACGGCTCAGCTTTGTTGAGTCATGTTTGCACTGGGATGCTCCCTGGTTCCAGTGAACACTGTGGTTTCATCGTACTGGCTGGGACCGTGCTTAGATCATCATCTCAACTATTGCACTGTGGTTGCTGGTAGAGCAAAGGCTCTTCTGGAAGTCAACAGCAGATTGCTGCTTTGTTGTTGGACTTTCGCGAGGATGAGCTTCTGGCTTGATTATGATTGAGGACAGATTTTCTTATCCACTCCTCCCTCCCTCTATGATGTGTTCCCTTTATTGACCGGTTCTTCCTTGGCAGAGTATCATTCCTCTGTGCAACATTTTACGGTCATACGCTGCAATTACTCTTCTGCTAATTAGTTTTGCAAGAGCTCTCGCTTTTTAATGAGATGGTCAATCTTTGCATGTCATTCTCTATTCTCGATCTTTATCTCTTTGTAGACCTCTTTGGGAATGTAATGTTGTTCCAGCATTCCTTCCGGATGCCAACTGTTTTCTTCAGTGCTGTAGTTTCATTCTTGTACCTCTGGCCTTTTTCCCAGAACGTTCCTAAGTTTAATGTGGAAACTGTGTAGTCAGTTTGTGCATCGTGGCAGTAAATTAATTTTGTCAAAGTTTGTAATGTTCCCAAGTGATAAGCTCGGACCTGAGTGATCCTTGTAAGTGTAAAAATCTTTCAACAGGTTTACTTTTCCATTGCTCAAGTATTTCACTTTGAGTCTTTATTTAATTGAGCAGAGTCTCATTGAGTTTGTTCTGCTGTTCTGCCACTCGCGGTGTTCTGCATTTCAGTGTCTCACAAAGAGTAATGAGAGGTGCTTGGATCAGCTCTTCAAAGACAAGTTTCTTCAATTGTTTATTTTCCTGTTTGGCTTTTCTCGAGCTATGTGTCAGTGACTATGGGGGCAATTCTCCCATCCCGCCACTCTAATTCTTTAGTGTGGTGGGGCCGGGAGAATCGCATGCTGGCCGATTCACAGGATTCATGTTCCTGCTGCGCGCACATCTCCCAGCACCGGATATCCGGCATCGTCTGATTCCTGCTGGAAACTGGCAGAAAAAAACCAAGCAAGTCATTTTAATCTAATTTTAATGAATCTGTATTAGTGGGCCTGGGACTGAGTCCTCCGGATCTGCTAGCATCTCCCAGTCCATAAAGAGCATTTCATTCCAGTGGAGTTCAGACTAGACCCCACTTTCAGGGAACTAGCGGGTCGACCCTGCTGGAGTGAAGGGGGAAAGCTGGGGCCGCTAGGGGTGGGGAAATGGTGCCCCCGGTCATATGCACCCTGGCAATGCCAGCCTGTGCCCCCGGCATTGCCTAACGGCAAAGTGCCTACGCCCGGGGCACCTTGGCACTGGTCATCAGGCATTGGGCAGTGCCAAAGGGGCGAGGCTTAGGGAGCAATTGGTGGAGATGGGGGTTCCCGCTGACACTCTGCTGTTGTGATCAGTGAGGCTGGAGGCTAACGATCGGGCCGGGCTGGTGGGGGAGGGGGCATGGGGTGTCAGCTCAGGTGGGTCTGCTGAGGGTGGGGTCTGCCTCCTTGGGGGGTGGATAGGGGGATCTGTCGATGGTGGGTTGGGGGTGATCGTCACTGCTGGGGGAGGGGGAGGGGCATTAGATGGGTGGTCCGGGACGGAGTGGGGTTTGGGTTGGCCGACAAATAGACAGGGGGACCGTGATCGGACCATGGGTGGTGGTGGGGGGTTGGGGGGTGGGGGTGGGGGGAGGAGGGAGCAGCACTGCAGGGGTCCCAGGCTGGCCAGTGATCAACTGTCCAACAGATTGCAGGCTGACTGTTCGAGGCCACTGCACATGGCAGAGCCTCACTGGTTTCAGTCTCTCCACCATCTGAAATTTAATGATAATCATGGTAGTGACCTCTGCAGTGCACAGAGTGTGGGAGATACTTGTCTGAAGTTGCCCTGAAAAAAGAAACTGCGTGATTTACTCCAGTTTTCCTGCAAATTCAACACAAACTTTTTTGGGAGAATCGTGGCCTATATTTCTCATTACTGACACCTCCAACACTGCATTCAAGGAAGGGGCATTCAGTGGGTGGAATATTGTGGCCTTTCCCACCGGTGGGATTTTCCATTCCTGCCGAAGCCAAAGGATTTTGGAATGACTCGTCACATTTTCCAATCCCGCAACCACCGTGATGGGACTGTACAATTCCACCCAGTGTCTTTGCCAAATCTTTGTGTTTTACGAAGGATGCGTATTGGCTTGTCAAATAGTCTTTCAAGCCAATGGTTTGGTGAGTATCTCCGGCTGTCATGCTTGGCAGTACCTGCAGTTGAAGCCTTCCAGTTTGGCTTTGAGACCAACGCTTCTGGCTTGTGGCTGTGCTTTTTCTTGGTCTGCCTGGCACATGGATTTTTCCATGCCATCCACTACCAGCCGTTGGTATGAAGCTGAAAACATGTCTAGGTCAAGGAGAAATAAGTTACTTGTGTCTTCCACCTCAAGATAAATGGACTTTCTAGAGAGTTCTGTGCCTCTCTGGCACCCTCGTGTGGTTTGTTGGGGTTTTATCTTTTGCATTTCCTTTGTGTAGCTGGGGTTTTTTATGACTCTTATCAAACTCTGAGCTTAAATTCTGCTTAAAAATGTAAGTATTTGTGGAATGCTGTTAATATTTCATGCAAGGTGATTGAGTCTTCGTTGGATTATGTTAAGATCATATGGGCAGCAGATTCATCAAAGGTGTGTTATAAGATGCTAACTTGGACTTCTTCTGATTTCTCACTGAGATTTGATGTTCTCCAGTAATTTAGAAAATTTACTGTCCAGAATTGGCACTGTTGGTTCTGGTTTCACCCTTGCTGCAGCTGAAATAGGTCTGGAAGTCTAAATTTCCAGTCCATGGTTAAAAATTCTTTAACTGGCTGCCTCCTGCCCAATTAGGAAAGTGATGTTTCAAAATCAGCTTCGATGTGATGTTGGGATCTGGATTTCTTCTGGATGTCTTATTCCCAAACCCACTTTGGATATCCGGACCAATGCTTTTTAGCAATAGAGTGCAGAAACCAAAACCTTTCTGAGTGTAATTTGAGCTTGAAATTTGAGCTGGTTTGACTGATTTTGGGTGAATTGCAATGAACAAAAAAAATAAGTATAATGAGCAGAAACTCCAAAGATGTGTGGGTTAGGTTGATTTGCCATGCTAAACTAACCAGTGTCAGGGAGGTTAGTAGGGTAAATATGTAGGGTTATGGGGATAGAGCCTGGGTGGGATTATTATCGGTGCGGACTTGATGGGCCGAATTCTGCACTGCAGGGATTCTATGATTCCAGGCCAATTAACTTAACCATTTCCTGCTAATGTAAAGTATTTTCTATAATTGAGAAAAATGCTGCATGAGGGCAAAAATACAAAATGTATATCACAGGGAGAAGATGGTCTGAATTTTCTCCCCTAAGCAGACAACAGGCATTCAGCTGGTCAAGTACAGCAACTGCTTAATGGTCGTGCAGAGTCCATTATGAGGGTCGGACCCATTTAGCAATGGGTTGCCGGATTGTGGATCCGCAGCACCCGCCAGTCTGACTCAGGTGATCTGGTCAGACTCCAGTTAGGGTGGTAGGGGACATTCATCTCAGTGATGGGAAGCTGGAGTGTCAGCGGCCTAGCTCACTTATGGTGTAAGGAAGAGTATGCACATTCTGCTCAGCCACACAAAAGTAAATACCCTCCTATCTTTGAACTTCTTTTCAGCTGGGCTGACAGCTGATATCTGACTCCTACCCCAATTCCTAGTTCCACACACTGATATTGGTATCTTTCCTGCTGCTTCAGGTGGAAGACAGTGCAGCACTTTTTTAAATGAGGACCATTAATAACATCCTGGGGATTACCGTTGACCAAAAACTGAACTGGGCTAGCCATACAAATACTGTGACTACCCGAGCAAGTCAGAGGCTCAGGATCCTGCAGTCAGCCACTCACCATCTGACTCCCCAAAGCCTGTCCATAAAGCAAAAATCATGAGTGTGATGGAATACTCTTCACTTGCCTGGATGAGTGCAGCTCCAACAGCACTCAAGAAGCTCAACGCCATCCAAAACAAAGCAGCCTGCTTGACTGGCACCACATCCACCACCTCCACCGTTCACCCCCTCCACCACTGACAGCCAGTGGCAGCAATGTGTACCATCTGCAAGGTGCAGTGCATCAACTCACTAAGGTTCCTTAGGCAGCACCTTCCAAACCAACCACTGCCCACATTCAATGAATGAATTAAATAATGTTCAAATTTTCAGCTTTGTGCTCATGGGGGCTGGATGGATCACCACCCTTTACAGCTCCTAAAGCTAATTCCTGATGCAGGTTAAAATCAGGGTACAAGTGTTGCTAACATAAAATGTGAGCAATGGGCATGATCATAAAAAGGTTAAATAGCAGCTGTGGTTGTGGATATGCTGGCTTAATCCCTCAGGTAGAATTTTGGCCATGATGCTAAATATAAATTAAAGAAGAAAGTAATGTTTAAAAAGAACACAAAGATTCTCCTGATCCAGTCATGTCATGAATAAGACATGGCATGGAATTTATTTTTACAAACTGTTGCTTCTGGGGAATTGCCGTGACTCCCAGCTGGTATAAGAGCGACTGTCTGGTATCATTTTGGCTCCAACTTCTGGCTGCCTCCCCTCCTCTATCCCAACAATGCAAATACTAATTGATGTACCTGGCACTTAGCAAATTAAAATGGCATCTATGTTGCAGTGAATTGATTTGGTGCTTTGACTCACATGATTAAATCTCTCAACTATGTCCTTAATGTTTCTTACCATTTCCAGGATAGTTTTAGGATCCTAATATTCACTGGGCTTCATCAATGTGCATGTGTGCGTATAGGTTCACAGCCAACATCATTTGGTTTTCATTCTAGTGTAATCTCAATATTGGTTCAATCCAAGCAAGAAACTGAGCAAACTCTGTGTACAAGACTGACATGATGACGTTGATAAAAAGCAGAATCATAAAATTCCGACAGTGCAGGAGGAGGCCATTTGGCCCATTGAGTCTGCATCGGCTCTCTGAAAGGGCATCTTATCCAGGCCCACCCCACACCATTTACTCCACTACTCGCCCTAACCTATACATCTTTGGACACTAAGGGGACAATTTAGCATGGCCAATCCACCTAACCTACACATCTTCAGACTGTGGGAGGAAACCTGAACACCTGGAGGAAACTCACACAGACACAGGGGGAACTCCACACAGACAGTCACCCAAAGCTGGAATCGAACCCAGGTCTCTGGCACTGTGAGGCAGCAGTGTGTGCCACACTGCCGTCCCAAAGTAGAAATCACATGCCGATAGATGCACATGTTCCTTAACAGTAGCAGGAACGCAGTTGGCTTGAGCCAATGAGATGTCCAATCTGTTACGTGAATAAATGGACAAAAAGGGCTGCAGACAGATCTCCCAAAGACATCTGGTTGAAGCCTGAAAACCTTAAGGTCATTTGGAATTAAGATCAAAGCTCTGCGTTTGTTACAATTTCCCCTGAAAATAACAGCGCCGAGTTTATAGCGACAAAACTGCCAATGCTGGTCATTACTCCCATGTAAAACTGATGCCAACTTCTGCCACCCACGTGCAGTTAAATGTGGGATTCTGATCGTTGCTGCCAATAATACCATGCTTTTCCACATGTCAGAGCAGTTTTATAGTTAGTGAGGCCTCGCACGTACTATTTTTGCCCTCTCACCTCCCCAACTTCATGCTCTTCCCCACCCACCATCACCCCACAGAACACAAAGATGGAAGCCACAACATGAGGATGAATGTGCATCTGTTCAATAATTTGATTTTTTTTTACAGCAAAATGACAAACTGTCTTTGCTTAGCTTCATCCTCTTGCCTCGTCTTCAATTTCCTGCGTTTTTGACAGCCAGATTGATAGTCTCACTTCATATTGCTAAAGAAACTGATCTTGATTTTAATGAATTTTCTGTAAGAGCAGGCTTTTATACAGTCAATCCCACATTAATTCAAACTCTGCAAAAACTGGATTATTGTTTTAAGTATGAAGCTGTGACTCTGGATTTCAAGCAGCACTCACTCTACTCTTTCTCTACCCATTTTCCTCTCACAACTGCTCCCTCCCTCCAAAGTGCAACTCAGCCCCCACACACACTTTCCCTCCCTGAAAGTCTGCAACCCTGGCTAATCCCTCTGCCCACCTGCCCCCCCTCCTCCGTCTCCACCCCTCCCACCAGCCCCCCCAACACACACACACACACACACACACACACTTCATGCTCCCATTCTCGTAGTCTCGCTAACCTTGCTCACCTGGGATCTTCAAGGCAACCTTTTGTCTCAGTTGTACTGTTACCTATTCCAGTTTGAGTAGGTATTTTATTTGAATAGGTATTTTAGTACCTCCAAATGCGTATTTTCAATAGTGTATTTCAATTGTCACTGAATGGTTCTGCAGAGAAGGAGATGATTTGGTTGATGGAGTGTGTGCTGACTTCCTGCAATTCAGCTAGTCCCATTCCCTTGCCTTTCCCCATCGCCTTGCAATTTTTTTTACCTTCAGCTGCTTATCCAGTCCCCCTTTGAAAGCCACAATTGAATCTGTCCCATTACACTCTCCAGTAATGCTTTCCAGGTTCTAACCACATGCTGCGTAAAAAGGTTTTTCCTCATGTTGCCATTGATTCTGTTGCCAACCACTTTAAATGGGTCTTTTCTGATTCTCAACCCTCCTGCCACTGGCAGCAATTCCTCTCAATCTATTCTGTCCAGACCCCTGATGATTTTGAACATTTCGATGAAATTCTCAACTTCCTCTTGAGAATAACTGTAGCTTCACAACCTATGGATGCAACTTAAATCCCTCAACCAGAAACTATTCAGATTGAATCTTTTCTACACTCTTTCCAAACCTTTTATATCCTTCCTAAAGTGCTGATTCCAGAATTGAGCAAAATGCTCAAATTGATTGTTTTATAAAAACTCATCGTAACTTCCTTGCTCTTGAATTATATCCCCTTATTTATAAAGCTCGGGATCCATTCTTAAGCACTTGTTCAACTGACCTGCCGCCTGCAAATTTGGAGTTTTCTACAAAAATGTATCACTTTGGATGTAAATGTTTACTAATCATGGGGAGGCGATAGCCTAGAGGCATTATCACTAGACTAATAATCCAGAAACTCAGCTAATGCCCTGGGGACCCAGATTCGAATCCCACCATGGCACATGGTAGAATTTGAATTCAATAAAACAATATCTGGAATGAAGCGTCTATTGATGACCCGTGCAACCATTGCTGACTGTCGGAAAAACCATCTGGTTCACTAATGTCCTTTAGGGACGGAAATCTGCTGTCCTCACCTGGTCTGGCCTGTATGTGACTCCAGAGCCACAGCAATGTGGTTGACTCTTAACTATTCTTGGAGAACTAGGAATGGGCAATAAGTGCTGGCCAGACAACAATATCCAGTAAACTGATCATTTCACCTAAATTCTTTCAAGTAGTACCATTTCCCTATTAGACCCTGTAAATCTAATGAAAACAGGTATTTTATCTCCAATATTACAGTCTCTGTTCCATAATACACTTTGCTTTCTATACTTGATGTAGCATAATGTGTGTTACTAATATTGTAAATATTATGTCTTCAAGTAACAATCAAATAATAAAACAAATTTGCAACTGTCTTATCACTAAATAGAAAGTTGGATCCTGGATTTGAGCAGCGATGTTGAATCAAACTGTATTTAAGTTTTGTATCATCTGGCATTGAAGACCAGCCTCAGTTACAGTATACTGCCTCTGATCACCACACTTTGAAGGATTAAATATTCACTGCTGTGTCAAGGTCAAATATAGAACACAAATGTTAAAAAACAAAACCAGTGGCCCAATAATGATTCAGAGCTGGGAAGAGAGGGGAGGATTTGTGAACAGGAAAGCGGGAAATAAATGTTCCCTGCAGGTGCTTTCCATTGTAACAGCAGGTTCTGTTGTACATGTTCTTGACAGCTTTTCAATCGAACAGCCAGCCAGATTAACAGGTTGGATTTTTATTGGATTAGGAAACAACTGGGGAGCAGGTGGCAGGTAAACCTGCTGACATTTTAGGGGGCATTAGACAACTATGCTGGTGGGTGGAGGAGTGGGGGGAGATGGGGGAAGAAGAGGTGTAGTTGGACAATATGGGGCCAAAGTCAGAGAAAGCAAGGGAGGGCATCATGGAAGGGGCAACATCGGACATGGCAGAAGTTGGGGGGTGGAGGTGGGGAAGATTGGACACCATGGGACAAACCTGCCAAACTTAATATCTGTCACTCAGAAAGCTGAAGGACTACTACAGAAACCTAGGTATTCCTATAGACAGGGTGTCATGAATGACTGCAGCTGATAACAACTTGATTGAATTCTGGAAATGACACTGTTTCATTCTTTGGGAGCAGCTGGTGTCTTTGCACCTGAATTTAAAGCATGTCCTGCAGATTGTTTCGCAAATTGGAATGACGTTGCGAGCGACACACGCTGAATCTCAGGTAATTCAAAAATTCTGATTGAAGAACTCGGCAGCAAAAGTCTCCATTCAGACCTGTTGGGTGAATGTTAACTTACCGGATTGTGTAGATTTAGACTGGCTAGGGAAGAGGTTAAAATCATCGAAGTTGACAACATGTTGGGAAGCTAGAAGCATCACCCTCCGCTTTCCCAACCCCCGATTTCTTAATTGCAGACTACATGTAAGTGACTCACTCAGGAGCAGTAGGTTGCCAATTTCAATATGTTAATTGCTCAATTAGAGCGACATTGTTATGACATTTGTAATTTAACTGTGGGTGTATGGATTTCCCTAAGCTCTCTGGAGCTTGCTAGTGAAAGAAAGATGAGATCACAGTGGCAGTTAAAGGAGCTGAAGGCACATCAGAAAAAGCTGTTGGTGAAATCCCAGCGCTACTTTCTTGCCTGTTTGTGTTAAAGGCTTTGTGCATAACCCTTGTGCTGAGATGTTACTTTCAAAACTTTGAAGGTTTTTAACTTCTGAACTCCACTTGGAGCTGCCTGTTCGATATGAGTGCTTTTTACACCTGTTACTTCAGATCTCAGATCAGGACGCAAGATGACCAGCAGCAGTAACATCAGGAATATCACTGCCGACACTCAGTAGCAGCAGTGTGTACTATCTACAAGAGGCATCGCACAATTCACCAAAGGCCCTTAGACAGCATCTTCCAAACACATGACAACTTCCATCCGGAAGGACAAGGGCAGCAGCTACATGGAAACACCACCACCTGCACGTTCCCCTCCAAGCCATCCTGACTTGGAAATGTATCGTCGTTCCTTTGCAGTTGCTGGGTTAAAATCCTGAAATTCCCTCCCGAATGGCACTGTGGGTCAACCCGTAGAACATGGACTGCAGCGATTCAAGAACGCAGTTTTCCACCACCTTCGCAAGGGTGACTAGAGATGGGCAATAAATGCTGGCCAGCTAGTGACGCCCATATCCCATGTAATAATTTTTAACAAGTATTAATGGTGGAAGCAGCATCTGCAGAAGTAGCAAAAGCCTGCTCCTCACAGACTTGGTGATCCATCCCAGAGAGAGAGGATGGGCAGTTGGGCACAGTTTGCAGGAAGCCAAACCTTTGACACGCGGTCTAAGGGCAGGTTCCAATAGACAGGTTTCCCTGACACGTCAGAACAGCAGTTTCTCAGGAAGCTCAGTGTTTCATGTCAGGTACTGACTGCTGCTTCAGACTTTGGCTGTCAAAATCACCACTGCACTCAATTTATTTGTCTTGCGTTCCTTCCAGGGCTCTACCATTTGAACAATTTGTTAGTCATCGATCCACAAATGCTTGAAGACAGGTGACCGATGCCTTTTTTCCCAGGACCAGTGATTCTGACAAGTGTGAGAATGGTGATGATGCCATTCAGAGTGTGTGGCTGCTGGGTTTTGCAGCTCTGGCTGGCTTCTCTTAGCTGTGGAGTGACATGGACTGCTTGCATGGCAATTAAGGAACCTGTAGATCACACAGAAGTATCCTTCAATGGCAAGGACTTCCACTCCATCAGTGGATATCTGATCTGCAACCATTAAAATATCTTTACATAGATTAGTGCCAAATTTCCAGACAGCTACCATGGTGCTTCTATTCTGTGGCATTTCATCCAACCTAATTTTTTCACACTTTGAAGCAGAGTTACCTGTTGGATTCTTGGACACATGAGGATCACCATTAACCATGGCTGATCACCCCCATGAGGAACCAAGCGGCAAGATCCAGAAAGGCATAGAAGACAACTAGCTGTGTCATTGAATAAGCCACCGGCTTGCTAATAAATGCTTCAGATGCTTGATTTGGTCGGAAGGTGCCGTTCAATATACACCAACCAAGGGGGTCTGTCTATAGCATGAGCACAGTGTACTGAGCCCTCCACAACATTGCCTAGCAGTGAGGTTTGGACTGGTAGGAGGAATAAGGCACAGAGCACTGAATCGCTTTGACAATTCCACAGAGGAGAATGTGGAGAAAACTGTCAAATGTGATGTGGCCAAGGTATCTGCTTCCAGTTTTTTTTATACACCGGTTAGTGCTCATTGGAAGTACACCAGCAATAAAGACCACTGAATAAACTGGATATCAATTTAGATCAGAGGTAACAGCAGTATTACTAGCAGTTCCCACTGGCTCTATCATCAGTATTTCTGGCAATTTCTACTAGAACACCACTTCTGAACTGTGCTCATTTCCTCATTCAGAACTGGATCTCGCTGGTGCCAGTATTACTGGAACTTAAGTCTGGACTTTTGGTGCTGCCTAGGGAGGGGGTTGTGTGACTATGGAACTTTCAAGCTCAGAAGATGGTGGAAGCAGTGGTCATTGAATATTTTTAAGGCAGAGGTACATAGATTCTTGTTAGACAAGGTTATCGGAGTAGATGTTGGATTCAATGCAAACAGGTCAGCTATGATCTAATTAAATGGCGGAGGAGGCTCAAGGGGGTAAATGGCCAACCTCTGCTTCTATTTCATTTGTTTGTATGTTTGATTCCTTCATTATTCTGAAGTTCGCTTGGGTTTCACTAGCCCACCCATCTGATAACCACATGTAAAAGCTATTCCATGCTGCTGTCTCCCCCTCCAACCCCCAACACAAAACAGTTCTTTAAGCAACCAAGGATCCCTTGCACAGAACCCTAGCGCTCCGCTTTGATTCCTTTGTTACCATTCATCAGGTCTTGTGGTGCAGTGGGTGGTATTCTTACCTCTGAGCCAGAAGCTCTGCGTTCAAATTCCACCCGAGGACTCGATGCCCAAATTTGTAATGCGGCCTATAACACTACACTCTGCACCCTCTTGTGTCCTTCCCTATCAATACTATGTCTGTATAGTGCACAAGAGACAATACTTTTCACTGTATACTAATAAATCAAATCAAATAAAACAGGTTGAGTATGTCACCCTACAAATTGTTCAACATGCCAATGACTGGTGGTAACAGTGTGAGAGATTCTTGGTTAGTCCTGATTGATGTGGAGTGGTGTCCTTCAAGCTATCAGCCCTCAGTGCCAGACTTGGTCAGCAATTACTAGCTATGGAAACAGACAGAAGTCTACCTTGGTACACCACTTAGTGCAGGAAGAGAATTGGAACTGGATTTACCATTCATTACAGACAAAAGTAGACAATATAGGACAGTGATGGAAACAGTAACATTTATGTAGCTCAACAATTAAACTGAGATGTATCAGTTTTAAAGTTGTGTATATTGTTGAGCAACTTTGAATCTTTAATCTTTCTCTGCCTAAATTCTACACTCTTTTGTTTCTATGCAATGCAACCTCTCTGGCTTCAGTGGAGGTAGAGGTTCAGGTCCCTGCCCTGATTGTGATGAAGTTCTTGGTCAACCATCCGCTAGGTTTTGGAGCCTCCAGTACCCTGTCAGTTACTGCTCCACCTGCACCTGAGCAGGGGCAGACATGTGGCAGAATATAGGATACTGAATGGGGGGGCTTGTGGGAAGGCGGGCATCAGCTGAGTACTGGAAGCTCTTCGGGCTGAGTCGCTACATCCATGTATCCTGCCACCAGCATCCCTGTCACGGCCCACCTACACTTCCCAGCTGGCAATGAACTTGGGAGCTTTTTGTTGCAAAGCAGTGGTGCAATGAATGAACTGAGGCTGGATTGGCTTCACCCGATTTAACATGACATCTATTGTGTATAAGGCAATAGAGGTGAAACAGGTAAATATACCTGTTTCATTCCCACACTTGTCCCTGCATACACTTGGCCATATCTGTCCATGGACAAAGCCATCATTTCAAAATTCTGCCTGACATGGACTGCTCCAGTCTCTCTACAAGTGTTGCATATTCATTGTTGCTGTTCCAGAAGTGTCCTCTTCATTCACAGCCCCCTAAGTTCAAGATCTACGTCCAATTGAACTGAGCTGTGAATACCTTACAGTCTCCAATGCAAAATCTCCACCCCTGTTCCTGCCTCATCCATAGACTCACTTGTGCTGCCTGAGTCACCAGATGAAAACCCAAATCTCTTTCTGAACTGATCCCTTTGAAGTGACCTGAACTGGTGCATGGTCCACATTGAGTGTTGTGAAGGTGCACACTCAGAGTGAATGATCTCCTCTGTGGATCTGTTGTCATGCTTCTGGAACACCTCCTGATTAACTGGTCAGAAATGAAAGACAGCAATTAGAACTGTCAAGGTAAGAATTTTTTGTGTGATCATTATGCACATACCTCCAAGTGCCTATTCTCTCCCTTTTATTCTGTACTCTCTTCATTTCAAAGGCGAGGAAGAAGAGACTGATGAGTGAGACTAATGTCACATGTTGAATGGATTGATGGAGAACATTTATCGAGTGTTGCTACGAGGCAGAGGCATGACATAAAGATGAGGATGAGTGCCAGTAGTGAATGGACAGATAGGGGCATGATGAATGAAAGACTTCATGGGATCATGGAATGATTACAGCACAGGAGGCCATCATTCGATCCTTCATATCTGTGCTAACTCTTGACAAGCAAGCCCTAACCTTTCTCCCTCGCTCTGAAATTATTTCCTCCTCTGATAATTATAGTGAGAAGTCTCACAACACCAGGTTAAAATCCAACAGGTTTATCTGGCAGCACAAGCTTGTGATACCAAATAAACCTGCTGGATTTAAGCTGTGTTGTGAGACTCCTTACTGTGCCCACCCCAGTCCAACACCAGCATCTCCACATCTGATAATTATGCAAGTCCTTTTTGAAAACCGTAATTGAATCTTCATGACACCCAGAGAGAGTTCATTCAAGATTACTGGCTGTGTGAAAATACTTACCCACATGGGTCTTTGGCTCTTTTCCCATTCACCTTAACTTAGTGTCTTCTGGTTCTTGATCCTTCCACCTCTGGGAACAGTTTCTCTCCACCTACTTGGTCCAGACTGCTCATGATCTTGAACACCTCCATCAAATCTCTTCTCGACCTTTTCTACGGCCCAATTCCTCCAATCTACCTCCATAACTCAAGACCCTCATCGCTGGAACCATTCAAACAAAATATTTTCTGCAACCTTCCCAATGCTTTCACATCCTTCCTAAACTGTGCAACCCGGTATTGGGCACAAAACTCCAAAGTTTTATATAGATTCAGCATAATGCCCTTGTCTTATAAATAGAGGCATTGAATATAAAGTTCAGGATTCTGCGTGATGTTTTAACCATTTTCTCAACCTGCCTCAGAACATTTATCGAGTGTTGCTATGAGGCAGAGGCATGACATAAAGATGAAGATGAGTGCCAGTAGTGAATGGACAGATGATTTGTGCACATATGTTCTGAGGCCTCTCTGCTCCCACTCCCTTTTTAGAATTATGTCATTTATTTTGTATTGCCTCTCCTGATTCTTCTTACCAAAATGTATCACTTTGTATTTCTTTACAATAAATGTCAAGCTGCCGGTCTCCTCCTCCTAGCTTACAATACTTCCAGATTTTGTCATTTGTATATTCTAAAATTATGCCCTTGGCACCTTAGTCTGGGTCACTAAATAGATCAAGAGAAGTAGTGGTCCTCATACCG
This sequence comes from Carcharhinus amblyrhynchos, assembly GCF_965287045.1. NCBI lineage: Eukaryota > Metazoa > Chordata > Chondrichthyes > Carcharhiniformes > Carcharhinidae > Carcharhinus > Carcharhinus amblyrhynchos. The sequence goes on along the minus strand of NC_137335.1, from coordinate 40,307,713 downwards.
TTTCCTGGGCAACCCTGCTGTAAACCTTCCTTAAATCTAAGAAACAGCTATTTATCACTAATCTCTCTGTCCTGTCACTCAGCCAACTTTGTTTCCATGTTGTCACTGTCCTTTTTATTCCAAAAGCTTTGACTTTGTCAACAGGACGATTACGTGACACTTCATCAAACACCTTTGGGAAGTCTACGGACATTGCATCAAACACATTGCCCTTGTTAACCCTCTCTGCCACATCATTAAATATACAATCGAGTTCATTGGACATAGTGGAATGAGTTGGAGCCCGTACTCTCCATCTGCGGGAATGGCAACGTGCGCTCAAAATCCAAAGAGTGAGATTCGCGCTGATGATTTTCCGAGTTCTGATCTTACTGGCCCCTCGCCGGTGGAGCGGCATGAAACATTTTACGGGACTGGAGAAAGCTTATTTTAATACAGTCGCATGTCATTAGCGAGCACACTCTCTGGGACTCCCCCCACCCCCACAAACCCCCCACTGGATATTCGACTGACACAGATGTAATGTCAGGCCAGTGCCATTTACAACAGCTCTACATAAGTGTGAACCTGGTGCCTTCACCTCCGAGGCGCAGTTCAGAGGTGAGTGCTCAGGCAGCCAGTACCCTCTGCAATGTTCACTGCTCAGGGATACCAGCGAGGACTCGGGGGACAAAGGTAAGTTCAACTAGGGGCTGGAGTGAAGGTCCCATTTCCGGGAGAGGGGTTGGGAGGGGGTCACTTGCAGTTCTTCCCTTCATGTTGGGGCACCCCTTGCTTTAAAGGGATTGTGAAGGTTGGTATGCAGGAAGCGCTTCCTATATCCGCCTTCCTGGCTTCCTGTCTATATCACAGCTAGGGGAGTTCCTTTCCTCAGTGGGGGCTGGCAAGGGCACAGGGGGACATAGCACTGCCATTCACACACACCCCTCACGGAGAAGGCACTGGTTGAGTGCAGTGGTACCCTCAAGCTTGGTGGCATGAACAGACAGGTTGGGGGCTCTGTGGATGAATGAAATGAAATTTATTGTTGAACATTCAAAACAACATGCTGACCTATCTAAGTTAGTGTCTATATTCACCTGTGCTATTAAGTGCTTATAGTTTCTTAATCTTCCTGACCCTACCACTATGTCTAGATGTATCCCTAGGATCTATAGCTGAGGTTGAGGTGGCCTGCTGACTTCCAAGCCCTTTTGCCTGAAATAACCGTGGTGGGTGTTCCCTGGGATGGGGGGGTGGCGGTGGGTGGTGTAGGGGCAGGACTTTGAGGGTCCAGGCCTACTTTCTGGTAACATGGATCTTTGGCTGATTCCCTTCTCAGTGTCAGGGCATGAGGTATGTTGCTCACGGGGAAGAGGGTATCAGATAGGCTGGTGATGCCCGGGGCCCCCTGGCTGGAGGGCCAGGTGCTGTACTCCTGCTGATCCTCTTCCCTTCAGGTTCCCAGTTGCCCCTGTAATCCTCCATGGGATAGAGGGGCAGCTGGAATGAGATTCAGAAGTGCTGCTCTGGGATTCCCACCAGAGCCTGCACCATGCGGTCAGAGTCCTGCACCCATGGTGTGGACATCTCCTATCATGGAGTGCGCGTCACACACCAAGGTGTCCACTGAGGATGCTAACCTCACAGTGTTGGCATTGGTGCACTGCAGTGACAGCACCATCTCCTTGGATAGAAGGCAATGGGGTTCTTGCAGTTGACCTTGCACTCTGAAGAGGGCTGCTGTTATCCCTTCCTGATACTCGCAACTCTGCCTTTGCAGCTCCAGCACCTGTGGGATGACTAGGCCCACGGCCACATCATCGGCAAGGGGCTCAGCAGAGTCCTGGGCTCTGGCACCCTTCCAAGTGCTAGTTCCCAGGGACGTTGGCCTGCTGTGAATCTTCAGCTTTAGATGCTCACCAATGAGTGACTTAGAAGCCTGTCTACTTATTTGAGGTGTGATTATCTGCATTGATGCTGGGTGCAGATGACAGCTGTGATGGATCTTTAACAGTAAAGTTAAAGTTTATGTTTTAGTCACAAGTAAGGCTTACATTCTACTCGCAGACACGCAGGGTAGAGTAGGTGTAGGAGGACGCGGCGGCGCGGGCTCGTTGGGCCGAAGGGCCTGTTTCCCGTGCTGGGTTGTTCTTTGTTCTTTGTTCTTTGTATTAACGCTGCACTATGGCACGGACATCTCCTGCCATGGAATGCACATCAACTGTGAAGTTCCCCATGTCACTCCAGCGCCTGCTCAGGTCAATTCACCTAACCAGCATGTCTTTCAGACATGAGGAAACCAGAACACTCAAGGAAACCCACGCAGACATGGGGAGAATGTGCAAACTCCTCACAGACAGTGACCCAAGCTGGGAATTGAACCTGGATACCTGGCACTGTGAGGCAGCAGCACTAACCACTGTGCCACCCATCAACGGTGTTTTTGGAGAAGTCTCCCAGCTGCTGCAGTCCGGTGGTCTAAGGAAAAACAGTTGCTGGATCTATCAAGTTTCTTAGTTTTGTGGATCAAAGCATCTCCTGAGTTCACTAGCTGACCCTTTGTGAGTAGGATTTGGCCTGTATAGCATACGTTTTTCTGCAGCTGAACATATTAAACGTTGAAGTAGTAGGGAAGATGACGTATTTCCTGCTGTTATACAGAGTATGTTTACCTATATGAATAAGTTTAAGCTGTTTCCTTTTTAGTTCTTAATCGATGAACTGATCCTGTCTCCATTTCGTGATCAGGAATTAATCTATGATGACAAAAAACTCAGCAGTTCCAAGCATTGTCCACAACCATTGTCCTACTTTGGAAAGGCCGGTGGTTAGACCTCAATTCATCCAATTCAGTGTTGAGACAGATCCTTGCAGTGTCTATCAGTTAACAATGGAGCAGTTTTTTTATTCCATTGGGAATGAGTCAACTGCCTGAAGGTAACAGATGGAAGCCAATTTGAAAAGAGAGAATACTTGAATTCTGGATGATTCTTCAAATTGAGATGAACCTTAACATCTGAATTCTTTACTTGTCTCGTCATTTGTGCAAATCTTTTTTGACGTTTCAGTATGAAAAATGAATTCAGAGAAGTTAGTCACATTCATACCTAGCCAAGTAACAAACCAGATTTCAAGGAAATAGTGAGAACAAGTGTGCCTAATGTCACATTGATTCCATTCCCTAATTAATTTGTAGAGTGAAAGTATATTTTTCTTGTCATTACTGTGGGAATATTACTAAGCTTATAGTATAATTATTGGGAGTGACATTGCATTGTTAGCAGAAATGATTGCATTTTGTTTTGTTCATCTTACAGTTCCTCGTATTGGTATAGCTTTAGAAAATGTGATTTTCAATTCAGTGGTGTACAATTCAATGATGTACTGTGTTCAATTCTGAACACTGCACCTCAGGAAGTATAACATTGTTCTTGGAGGAGATACCAAATAGATTCAACAGAATGATACTAGGGTTAAAAATGTTAAATTAAGATCACAGGTTGCATAGACGCTGCTTATAGATTAGGGAGTTATCTAATTGAAATGTTTAAGATGATTAAAGGATTTGAGAAATTATTTCCACTGGTAGGACAGTTCAGAACAAGGAATCATAGCCTAAGATTAGAGTTTGCTCATTCAGGGGTGATGTCAGAGAGCACATTTCAACAGTAAAGGTCAAGGACATCTGAGCTCTGTCAACACAAAAAACTGTTCAGGCCATGTTGATTGAAAGAAATTCAAAAATTGAGAAAGATTTTTGTTAGATAAGGATGTGAAGGGATATGGAGCAAAGGAGATAAGGTACAAAGTGAATTAAAGGCAGCATGGTGGCACAGTGGTTAGCACTGCTGCCTCACAGCTCTAGGGATCTGGGTTTGATTCCTGGCGTGGGTCACTGCCTGTGTGGAGTTTGCACATTCTCCTCGTGTCTGTGTGGGTCCCCTCCACTTTCCTCCCACAGTCTAAAGATGTGCAGGTTAGGTTGATTAGCTGTGCTAAATTGCTCTTCAGTGTAAGGGGGATTAGCAGGATAAATAGGTGGAGTTACGGGAATAAGGCCTGGGTGGGATTGTTGGTGCGGGATTGTTGTTGATGCAGGATTGTTGGGCTGAATAGCCTCTTTCTGCACTGTACGATTCTATGATTCTATGAAAATACTCAGAACTTAATTTAATGTGGAATAGGCTTGAGGAGCTGAATGCCCTATTCTTATTCAGGCATTCTTAAATATCATGATGGCTTTAATTTTGTTTTTTGTAATCTCTTCCACAAACTAAGGGTGACTCTGAAAGTAAATATTATAATACATGCCAAGGGATATTTTAACTGTTTTGTCATCAGAGTGCTATGGACTATAAATGTATTGGTGTTTTATTGATAGTTGCACCCTAAAACGTAAATGTTTGTAAAAGCAACAACAAAGGAGATCTACTTTTAATGTTGCTCCTCCAGGATCAAAGACACAAGGGCTCTTTGCCAGATGCGATTTATTCCTCATCTTAATCAAATTGATTGAAGACAGCAGATTGTTCACTGCTTACAGGCAAAAGGCGGGGAATTATAGGCCGGTTAGTTTAATGTCTGTGGTAGGTAAAATGTTAGAATCTGTCATTAAGGAGGAAATTGCGAGGCATCTTGAAGGGAATTGCTTGATAGAGCAGACGCAGCACGGTTTCATTAAAGGGAAGTCGTGTCTGACAAATTTACTGGAGTTCTATGAGGATGTGTCTAGGGCGGTGGATAGAGGAGAGCCGGTGGATGTGGCCTTTCTAGATTTACAGAGGGCGTTTGACAAAGTACCTCACAAGAGGTTATTGCAGAAGGTCGAGGGACATGGAGTTGGGGGTAGGGTGTTAGCGTGGATAGAGGATTGGTTGTCAAATAGGAGGCAGAGAGTGGGGGTCAATGGGTGCTATTCGGATTGGCGGATGGTGACTAGTGGAGTGCCCCAGGGGTCGGTGCTGGGGCCTCAGCTTTTTACCATTTATATAGATGATCTGGAGGAGGGAACCGAGTGTAGAGTGTTGAAATTTGCTGATGACACCAAGATTGGGGGAACGGCAAATTGTGCGGAGGGTGTGGAGAGTCTGCAGAAGGATCTAGATAGGCTGGGCGAATGGGTCAGGAAATGGCAAATGGAATTTAATGTTGGCAAGTGTGAGGTGGTCCACTTTGGTAGGAAGAATGGTAGGAAGGACTATTACTTACGGGGCGAAAAACTGCAGCAGGCGACGGTGCAGAGGGACCTCGGGGTCCTTGTGCATGAGTCGCAAAAACCCAGCTTGCAGGTGCAGCAGGTGGTCAGGAAGGCGAATGGGATGCTGGCCTTCATAGCGAGGGGGATTGAATATAAAAGTAGGGAGGTCTTGCTGCAGCTGTATAGGGCATTGGTGAGGCCGCAGCTGGAGTACTGTGTGCAGTTTTGGGCGCCGCACCTGCGCAAAGATATTTTGGCCTTGGAGGGAGTGCAGAGGAGGTTTACTAGGCTGATACCGGAGTTGAGGGGGTTGAGCTATGAGGAGAGGCTGAATAAACTGGGCTTGTACTCGTTAGAGTTTAGAAGAATGAGGGGAGATCTCATTGAGATGTATAAGATGATGAATGGGATGGATAGGATAGAGGTGGAGAGACTCTTCCCGCTCAAAAAAGACAGTAGGACTAGGGGGCGCAGCCTCAAGATAAAAGGGGGGCGGTTTAGAACGGAGTTGAGGAGGAACTTCTTCACTCAAAGGGTGGTGAATCTCTGGAATTCTCTGCCCGTTGAAGTGGTGGAGGCTGCCTTGCTAAATATTTTTAAGACGCGGGTTGATGGGTTTTTGATAAGAGAGGGGATTAAGGGTTATGGGGAGAGGGCGGGAAAGTGGAACTGAGCAGTGACAGATCAGCCATGATCTTATTGAATGGCGGGGCAGGCTTGAAGGGCTAGATGGCCTACTCCTGCTCCTATTTCTTATGTTCTTATGTTTTTTTACTTGGATCTTTAAGGAGACCCAATGTATAGAATGTGCAGAAGATTAGTACAAGGCATGTTTACGGATGAGATTTTATTTATGTAACTTAATGAGAATTATTCCCTGTTCTCTTTACTCAGCAATTAAGTCGTAAAATAATGGCCCAGAACAACCGATTTCAGATGGGCATGGGGAACATGATGTGGAGATGCCAGTGTTGGACTGGGGTAAACATAGTCTCACAACACTAGGTTAAAGTCTAACCCCCATGACTTTCCTGAAATTGCAACATCTCACTTACTGTCCCCTCTGGAGACAATACACATCTCTTTAACCTACGCCTAATGCTATCTTCACTCACATTGTCTTTAAGACTTGAATAGCAGGTTAGCTGTAAAGACTTGCATTCTAATCAGTATTCTGTAAACTGTGTTTATATGTAAACTGACTTTATCTGCCCTTCTCTGATCAGAATCTTCCACACACCTGATGAAGGAACAGCATTCCCGAAAGCTTGTGGATTTACTATCAAATAAACTGGTTGGACTTTAACCTGGTGTTGTGAGACTTCTTACTGGGCATGGGGAAGTCAGCCTCCAAAGGTATCCCAGAAGATGCATTGGGGACTGCCCTCACTCCCCTGGAATCCCATCACAAGGACTGCAAGGAAGTTACTCTGGAATTTTAAACTTTCGTTGGGCAATTATCCTACACCAGGGACTGCCTGATATTCGGAGTTAAATTGGAGTTTTCAGATGATCCTGACTGTTTTATTTATCCTGGATTAAAACCACTTCTCACTCCTGAACAATTAAACTAGTGAAACCACCCAACTCCCGATTACTCTTCCACCTACCCAACTACCCTTCTCAGCCCTGACTACCCCCCACACTGCCCAACCACCATCTGATTAATCTTCCTGGACTCATGACTATCCCCCCGACCCTCCAGCCTTGATTACACCCCACCAACTACCCCTGACCCCATTGACTATTCCCAGACTTAACCTCCATCTGCTGACTACAGCCTCACCTCATCCCTTACCAACACTGGATTAGTCCTGGGTGTGTGATTGTTGGGTCACGTGACACAGAATTGAAGCATTGAAAGAAAGGATTTGCATTCATATAATTTTTTTCACAAAAGCAAGAATCCCAAAGCAGTGCAGTCATTGTTGTAATATAAGAAACACGGTGACAAATTTGTGCACAGCAAGATCCCACAAACAGCAATAAGATAATGAGCAGTTCAGATGTTTGGCTGAGGTTGGTTAATATACAAATACTGACTAGGATGCCAGCTGATCTTCCCAGTATTTCTTGGAGTAGTGTCATGGAACACTTCCCCTCAAAAGGAAAACAAGGCCTTGGGTTAATAGCTTACCTGAAAGATGGCACCTTTATCCAGGTTCACTTAGAACAAAGAACAAAGAACAACACAGCACGGGAAACAGGCCCTTCGGCCCAATGAGCCCACGCCGCCATCTTAACAAAGCGTTTTCCTACACCTACCTAGACCCGTGTGTGTGCGTATGGTACCCCCATTGGAATGATGTGGATATGACGGCGTTGGACTGGGGTAAACACAGTAAAATGTCTGACAATATCAGGTTTAAGTCCAACTGCTTTATTTATTAGTAAATTCACTAGCTTTCGAGGTTACCCTCTTCGTCAGGTTGATTCACCTGAATTTACTATCAAATAAATCGGTTGGACTTAAACCTGGTGTTGTCAGACTTTTTACTGTGTTTACCCCCATTGGAAACCAGATTCAGGGGAGAATAATTGAAGGACAATTTGTTACACCAATCAGCCTAAGAGCACATCTTTGAGGGTGTGGGAGGAAACCGGAGCACCCGGAGGAAACCCACGCAACCACAGGGAGAATGTGCAAACTCCACAGACATTGGCCCAAATCCATGTATCTGCACAGCTAGCAGTGATAGTCACTGAGCTGTTGTGGTGCCCATCTGCTGGTCCAGTTTTAAGCACACACGACGCGAAGTACTAGGCCACTCTCGAAACATCCAAGAGCAGCCCACGCACGACCCACCGTGTGCATGCCCCTCGTTAGACAACAAGGTGGACCGACACACCTGTGGAGTAAAAGAGACAAAACATCAACACATGTAGCATTAGATTTCCAGTAATGTCCCGAGACTCTGACCCTTTTTAAAACCGTCTCCTATAACCCTCCATCCCTGTTTCACTCATGTGCCTTTCTAAGTAAACCTTAAACAAGTCCAGCGTGCCTGCCTCCACCACCTTACTTGGTAGTGCATTCCATACCCCCACGACCCTCTGTGTCAAAAACCTGCCTCTAGTATCCAAATTATATTTCTCCCCCCTCACCCTTAGCTCGTGACCCCTCGTGATATTTGCCTCCAATCTAGGAAAAAGCCTGCCACTGTTTACTCTATCTATACCCTTCATTATTTTATACACCTCTATCAGATCCCCCCTTAATCTCCGTCTTTCTAAGGAAAAGAGCCCCAATTTGCCCAATCTTTCCTCATAACCCAGTCCTTCCATACCAGGCAGCATCCTGGTAAACCTCCTCTGCACTCTGTCCAGGGTCTCCACGTCCTTCCGGTAGTAAGGTGACCAGAACTGGACACAGTACTCCAAATGCAGTCTAACCAACGTTCTGTACAACTGTAGCATTAGACGCCAGCTCTCATACTCTATACCCCTTCCTATAAAGGCTTGATGGCAGCACTTCTTCAGTAATTCATTCAAATGACACCCAAGATTATGTGCTGAAGTCTGTGGAGTAGACTCGATCCCTCAACCTTCTGTCTCAGATGTGAGAGTGCTACCATTGAGGAAAGGTAGATACCACAGGCAGAATCTTGTGTCTGGTGATTGGACCGTTTCATCAGTTGGGTGGGAGTGGCTGGGGATTCCACCACGTTAGGTCTGTTCTCAATCCAAGGCCTCAGATGCATGTAATACTGGAGCAGCCGCCTGGGGGCACTGCTGAGTACAGAACAGCTGCTGACCTCTGATTGGTTGGCAATTGGCAGGACTTCTGCCCTTGGGGCCCTTCATCCTGGGGAAGACCTACTGCGGGCTGTTAAGTGTGCGAAGGGAATGATATCCGCAATAAGATATAGATCAAGGGTGGAATCTTCCCAAAAAATTCAAAGGACGAAATTTTACAAAAAAATTCTAAGTGCCAAATGAGCAAGAAAACATGTGAGGTTCAGACTCGTCTCTTGGGCGAGTTTGAAAATGCAATCTGTTTGCATACCAATGCTGGAACTCTACCACCTAGCCTGCTATGCAATTGGAGTGAGTGATGGTCTGACAATGGAAATTTCCATCTCTCCTCAGTGAGGCCTTAAAATCCTGCTCCTAGTGTCTATGCACAGCTTGATGCAGCAGCACATAAAGGGGACTATTGTACTCCCAGATCCATTTGCCCATCTATCCCAATTGGACTCTTATTTTCGTAGAGGTAATTGGTCTTCTTATTTCTCCTACCAAAATGTACCACCTTGCACTTGTTTATATTGTTGTAACTCAATCTTTGAAACCTCATTGCAGGTCTTGATAATTTTGCGGTGATACTCTTTTCAGAATTCTGTTACCAAAAAGCCAATTACTAATAAATTTAAGTCTAAAATTGTGTGGATACAATTTGAATGGTAACTTTAAAGATGAGCATTTTAGAACACTGGTGCTATAAGTATATGTATATATATTTAGGGATTCTCCTACATAAGACCTATTCATGAATTGTTGAATTAAAAGAATATAATTACTCCACACGATATTCTTGATTGGACTTAGCTATAATTCTAAAAAGGTGAATTTTTCAATAATTTTGAAGAAAATGTGAAAGGAATGTCCATTGAATGTGCACATTGGATATTAACATTATTTTAGATGACTTGTCACCAAGTGGGTTTGATCAGTTTTGGTTAGTTTGCAGGTTCTTCAGCTAATCTGATGTGTGACTGACTAGACAAAAACCCACGTGCCGGTACCCTCTGATGGTCAACATTTACATTGTGCAGTTTTCCAGCCACAGCAGCGACACATGGCCATGTCCTACAGCACTCTTTATTAAATGTTGAATTTTTTTTATGTCACCATTTTGGAATATGATTTAACTCAGAGTTAATTTCAACCTGAACGTGATCTTTTAGTGAAAGAAAATGTCAGAAAGTGGGGCTCCAGTTGACTCCCAAGACAAGCCTTTGATTTCACCACAAGACAAGAGCAATGATTGATTAGCTGCCATGTATGAAATTTCCATTCTTGTTTTGTTTACCCAAAGCCACATTATGTCATGATAATAATGTCATCCAGCAGATTCAGCATTCACGAGGCCATAGTGGTGGGATTGGATAATTGAGATTATTTTCATACTTGGCAAGGATCCCCCAAAGCAGCCGATCCCATCAATTACTGACAGTTTGTTTTCCATGAGGTTAAAGCATATTTAAGTGACAGCAAGCAAACCCGTGAGATTCAGAAAATCTGTGAGAGCAGATATGTCTGAAACTGTGACTGAGTACTTCACTGTGAATAAGGTGTCCTGCCGATGTTAAACATGAGGATGTGATTGCCTTGTACCAGATTTCTTTTCTAAGTGGTTGACCTCTGGATCATACAAGCTAATTCTTTCTTAACGTTATTAATCCATTTAGTAAGGCATTTCCCACATGTACAGTACAAGCACCCATTATCACGGGGGCTGGCGAATGCAGTGTGGCTTCTGTGGTAATTAAATTCTCCACACAAATTATAACTTAAACATTTCTGAAACCAGGCTTTCTTACACGATTAAGAAGAATTGCATTTTAGAATTGGTAAATATTTATTAATTCATTAAAACTAGTATTGATCTCAAACCACAGGGCACATTTATCCACCATGTGAATACATTAACAGTGTTGTCTTTTATTATTTAGTTTATTGATGCAGTACAGGGATTCCTGAATACCTCTAGTTTCAAAGAAAACCTAATGCAGCTTTTGAAATAAATTTTAAATTACAGGTTTGCCATTTCAACAATATGGTCCCACAGTGCTTTAATATGATTTCAGGGAAAATTAACCCTGATTATAACATTATTAAAAAGAAACCTGTGATGTTTTTTTGTCACTCTTTTATCTGCCTGCCTGCAAGGTGAAAGGCTTTTTATTTTGTATGTGTTAAATACAAAAGCACAAATAAAAGTTAAACATGAATTGCAGCTGCATTGCTGTCATGAGGCTGGCAGTATGCATCTATTTTTAGTGATGATTTACAATTTTCCACTGCCCAGATTTTTACAGTTACTGAACATCAACTTAAAGCTGTGTCCAGCATTAACTTTTGACTGGTAGAGAATTTCTCTCCATCCCACATACATATAATAATGCCCACAGACACAAAGCAGCACATTTATTGGGAAGCCAAGGAGTAGGTGAGCCATAAAAGATCCTGGGCCACTCTACAACTTGGACTGACTTAAACCAACCTGCAGTTGTTTTTGTTAAGTTTAATACTACTTTGAAATTACAGGAGCAATTTGAACCCTCTCCTGCCGTCTTTGGGAATGCCAGCAGGATCTCAAGAGCTGGAAGTTGAAGATCTCCCTTTTCTTACAACCCCATTACTATCTCATTTCTTTTTGGACAGCATAGTGGCACAGTGGTCAGCACTGCTGCCTCACAGCTCCAGAGATCCAGGTTCAATTCCCAGCTTGGATCACTGTCTGTGCACAGTTTGTACGTTCTCCCTGTATCTGTGTGGGTTTCCTCCGGGTGCTCCAGTTTCCTCCCACAGTCCAAAGATGTGTGGGTTAGGTACATTGGTTGTGCTAAATTGCTCCGTAGTGTCCCGGGATAAGTAGGTTAGAGAGATTACTGGGGTAAATGTTCAGGGTTACGGAGATAGGATCTAGATGGGATTGCTGTCGGTGCAGACTCAATGGGCCGAATGGCTTCCTTCTACACTGTAGGATTTCTACCATTTCCAGTTGCTCATTGACATTGTACACTGTTCTCCACTTTTAAAACCACCATTTTGCTCCCCAAATAAAATCAATCCTGATCTCTTCTGTGTTGCATGTAGAATGGAAGTATGGGGAAAAGTCTGTAAGTTCATATTTAACTGACTATTACCAGTTTCCTTGTTGTTTGTCAATGAATCAGTCAGACATATTGATGTGAGCAGCAAGATTGACACAAAAGTGTTTCACCTGTATGTCATGAATGCGATTGATAATTTATCCAAATCATGTGCAGTTGTGAGACTATTCAAAATAGTAACTCCAAGAGATTTCATATGAAACCATAAGAAAATCAGCTTGAATTAAAAGTTCTTAAGCACTAAAGAAATGCTTCACAAAAACCAGTATCTAACAAGTCCTATATATGTATATTTAATGACCTTTTACACCAGCAGAGCATAAATGATACATCTTGGTCTAAATACTTGGAATTTATTTGTTCCAGCTTTGCAAATTGAATTTATCAGGTGAATAGACATGAGCCTATGGGAATGCCATTTTCTATATAATTCATAGAACATTTAGCAAGCAATGGGTTTTAAATATTCAGTTTAAGGCTTTCACTGGAACTGTGTGAAATGGAATTGGATGCATATGGCATTGAAAACCTTAACTTTGCACATTCCACTTATTTTACAAAGCTTCAAGCAGTAAAAACATCATTAATTTTACCTAAAAATATTTATTTTCACTGCTCATCGAAGCAGGTACTGTTTTCAGGAATCTCATCACTTGATGACATTAGGACAAAGTTGCAATGCACGATGGCTGTGGATGTCACCAACAAGTGGGGAGAAATAATTACAAGTGAAGAAAAGAGAAAAGAACCTGAGTAGAAAATGGAGAGTACACCAGAAGCAACAGAGGGGAAGATGTAATAGAGGTGCATTCAGAGAAGTTATTCCAGCGATAGCCAAGGAACAAGGAGAAATAAAAGAGTTGGATAATGCGATGAGAGGCAGCGAAATAAAGGAGGGGAAGAAGGAAAAAGGGGGAAAATGGATTGGAAAAACTATGATGTTGGGGGGGGTGCAGGAAGGTGAGCAGTACGGAGGCAGACAAATGTCCTGTTGAAATTGCGGTGATGGTGGAGAAGGGGGAAAAGTGAAGATCTTATTTTGGGATGAGAAAAAAGCCTTTTGAGATACCTCCTGTTGCAGGAAGGATAGATAGCTTGTTAAAAAGGAAGTGGGTATGGAGGGGGGAAGAGACAGGTACTGTGCTGAATGGGGAAGGGATGGAAAAAGAAAATGGGAGCGAAATCTGTTGTGGGTAGGACAGCTGGGAATAGGAGACATAGTTGTGGTTTCAGGAGATAACTGGCACTTTAAAATTAGACTGTACATTCGAAGCTGGCTCAGAAATAGCCTGTGACACAATTTACTGAAAAAGTGGGAACTGGCTGACTTCATTGGTACATTTTTCAGGTACAGTTATTAATTTAAAAATACATAGGGTGAAATCTTACCAACAAATAGCAAAATGTCAGGGTCTGACTGAAAATCAGGCAGGTTTTCTCTCCGGATCTTATAGCACTTTGCCAAAAACAAGGGGGGCATTTTTCACACCATTATTTCAAGGGATAGGGCCAAAAGATGTTGGTAAAACTGGCTGCACTGAGATCGGGGTGCCTGTGCAATGGCACCTCTGGAGCAGCCAGTTTCACTGGTGAGCTTGAGGGTCTATGCCCCCCTCCCCCTGCTGGCGAGAATCATATCTTGGCACTTATTTTTAAACTAAGTGCAATAAGATTGCGAATGGGAGCTTGCCCCCCAAAAAAATCAGCACGATTCTCCCGTTTCCTTGCTCGTTTGGCACTTTGAATTTTTTTTGTAAGATCTCACCCTTAAAATTTTGGGGGGGGGGAACATTCCACTCATGGTTCCACAAGCACTCCTAAATCTCACCTTCATGAGTGAGCCTAAGCAATGTACTGTGGTCAGCGAAGGAATAGCTTTGCTTGTAGTTGCCCACATACATTTAACAGGTTCCAGAGTAATTAAATGATTCAAGCCCAGTCCAATCCTTTCCTTTCATGATATCCACACAAGCTCAGAGGATAATGTTTAGAAACAGATTGACCTTTCCTCCTCTCTAGTGCTGAGGCAATGAGGCAACTTATTGTACCTACTATCACCCTATCTGAACCCAGTTAACTCAGCACAGACAGAGTCAAATTTAGGGCCTTCTGCTGAGTATTGTTCAGTCAGAACCTGACTTTTTTTTAAATTATACCTCAAAGCAGCCCACAATTATTAAGTTAGTACATTTCCTGACAACTCAGTCGAAAATGATTCTGGAGGCATTTCTGATACTGAATTCACTTTTTCTCATTTTGGAGATGTCACTCCATCAGCAGTGGTGGGTATTATGATGTTGACACTGTGGATGTCAATGTGGTGAAAGGAAAGAGAGGCAAATCGCACAGTCCATAAATTTATGGGTTGTCTCTAATCTGTTTGGGCCACAAGAGATTTGCTGCCACTGAAATATCTGTGAGTGACAGTCTCACCAGTCACCGCAATATCAACCTTTTCTTTTGCAAATAAGGACAGTTCATTGAGGGCTCCGAGGAAGCTGCTGTTATTAATCTGTAAATTGAACTGTCCCTCATTTTGATGAGTAGCTTGAACTAATTGTATGTGGTTTACTGGTAACAGTTTTGAATAAACCAAGCTTTTCCAATGTGATTGATATTTAACATTCTCCTCCTAAGAAATTAAAATTGCAGTCTAGCGTCATAGAAAGATAGAATCTCATAGCTTAAAAGGAGGTCATTGGGTTCATTGTGTCGGTGATGGATCTGTCTACCCAGTTTGTCCCTGACCTTTCCATAGCTCCAAAATGGTAGATGATGTGCTGATAAAGCAGCCTTCTTTGTCCTAGATGGTGCTGAGCTTCTTGAGTATTAATGGAGTTGTACTCATTCAGGTAGGTGTAGAGTATTCCATCACATTCCTGACTTGTGACCTGCTAATGGTAGAATGGCTTTACTTAGCACAGGATACCCAGCCTATGACCTGTTCTTGTACCCATAAGGGCGAATTTTCCCATTCCACCCTGCCATGGGAATCGTGGCGAGTACGGTCAGAAAAAAACGCTTACTGCATTTACGTGGCTGTCCATGGCCACTCTCTCATTACGTGCAGATCCTTCTTCTCAGCTACTCTATAAAATGTAGACAATGTCACTTTTGAGCTGGTGGCTTGAATGACAGTATTTCGGACTCTTGTTTCCTCTATCACTTCTTGCTTGTATATCACTGCCCGGTTAGTTTGCAGTACTCAGATATCTGAAAGAAGAAAGGCACTGGGACAGGGTTGTGGTGAAGGGAGGAAGCAAAAGATGCAGATTCACACCAGCCGCAGCTTATAAAGTTGAAGAGATTTTGCGATGTAAGGGGAGTGGAATGCGAGGAGGAGGATTATAGGCATATCATCATATTCAGCCATTGTTTCAGCTACAGCACTAGCCATGGCCTCACGTTGTGACTGATCCAATGGTGGAAAGCACTGTCCTCCCTTATTGGATGAGGGCATTTAGCTGTGCCAGTCCTCCACCATTGGCTCCTGCTCTGCATGGTGCTATCTTTTCCTGCAAGAGGGAGGCAAATGTCTCAGTGAGTGTGTGCAATGTGTTTGGATGATGAGACTGTCATTGTTGACAGTTGTGCATGCACATTGTGGCTGTCATGTGGGACTATGTGGGGTGCGAGACTTGCAGCCAATCTAAGTGTGCGAGGGTGAGGTAAAGCTATAACTGTTAGGCACGAGTGGTTGTTGATAGGAAGTATTAGTAGGTGAGTGGAGAAGATGTGGTGCATCCAGCACTGTGTAATGCTAGTGGTTCATTTAGTGGGATATGGTATTTGGAGATGCATTCATTAACCTTGATAACTCATGCAAGACCATTAAACCTCTTCCTGAAATCCAGGCCTTTGGGGATACATTGTTGGCATTGACAGCAATGATTATCCGCTCACGTTGGCCTCTTGGAATCTGTTGAGAGAGAAATTCTCCTCCTGTCCACCTGAAACATCCAACGCTGTCAGAACACAGGAGCACACTCTGTCCTATGGTGCCTTATGGACTGTTTCAGGTCAGACACTCTTCTGCAGCACCTCTTTCAGTCATGATGAACCTGCCCTTTAAGAGGTCGGTTTAAGTGGTGCAGAATAAATTGAAGTGGTGCTGGCCTCGTCTAAACTGGGCCTCCATCTGCAGTGTGCAGCCAGGTCCACACAACTACACTTCATACCACCACGATCATTCAAATTAGTAAGCAATATAAAGTTTGCCTGTATCAGAAGGAATGGGCATGAATTAATCCTGCATCATGATCCCTGTATCCATTTTCAGGGGCTATTGAACACCCCTTGTCTCCTGCCCACTTCCCTGCCACGTTACTTGCTCCAAATGTCAGAATACAATGTAGATCCCAAATGCTCCCTTACTTCTTTGCTTATTGCTCCTTCTTCATGAGAACCAAATCCAATACAATATTGGTATAATATAAGCAGGCTATTGTTAAGCACCTTTTTAGAAATTAGTCCCTCAAATTTCAGCTGAATCTCCATTCACGTACAGGTGAACCAGACTGCCTCAGGCAATATGAAAAAGATTATAGTCTCTCAGGATTACTACTGAAGGCTTGGCACTCATCTCTTTTACCATCTTCCTCAAAACTACATCAGTCTCAGTTTATTTGATGGTTGTCAGCATATTCCAATTACTATTCTTCTTATTCCTCATTAATTCTATACAAAGAAACTCAATTCCACTTTCAGCCTCAAATCTATTCTGACTAGTCCATCTGTAAGAAATAATACCACCTCACCTCCTGGCTTCCTATCCCAATCTACTCTAAAACATAGCCAAATCCCAGTTAATTGAGGATGTAAATATGATAAGGATAAAGACTTGTGGGGGAGTGTAGAGGAACGGGTTAATATGAGAAGCATATGTTGATGTAATATCACCTGATTGAGTAATAGAACAAATTTGTTCCAAATCCATGAAGAGCTTCCAATATATAGACAGTTGCTTTAAAGAGGGTTATATTTTAACAAATTACAATTTCAAGCAGCTAACTTTGGGAGAATAGACTGCCCAGAGGATTCCATCTAGACCCTGAATACATGACAAAACACTAATTACCTCCCCCACCATCACTTGTTTCCAACCAGGTTTTAATCACTCCCACAACATCAATTTTCTCTCAATGTACTTATACTGCTAGATCAATCAGTTTATTCTTTATATTTTTAAATAAGCACAATTTAAGATGTCCTTTAATATCCTCTCCTAATTAATTATGATCTCTTGCTTTGTCCTCCTGACTGCCTTATTTGACTTTTCTGGAGATGTATGATTCTTTTGATTCAGCTGAGGTCCATCTCTGCTGAATGGTCTGCCTTTGAACTAACAGAGTGTCCTAGGATTCTTAGTATTTGCAAATTATCAACAAATCTCTTCTCAGATTGGCAAGTGCAAGGCCTCAAGAAGAAATTAAGTATATAGTTCTTCAGGCTAAAGGGATCAAAGGATATGGGGGGGGAAGGCAGGATCAGGATTTGATGGTCAGCCATGATCAAAATGAATGGTGGAGCAGGCTCAAAGGGCCGAATGGCCTCATCCTATTTCTGTTTTCTAGGTCTCTACAATTATTATAGAAAAGTTTAATGAATTTTTGAACATGCTTGCAGCAGTGCACCTTGAATCATGTGACTGAAAGTTCTAATGCACCAATGGAAAACAGAATCTATAGAGTCATTATTGGTGCAAAAGGAGGCCATTCAGCCCATTGAGTCTGCACCAACTCTCTGAAGAGCATCTTACCCAAGCCCATTCCCCTTGTCCTATCTCCATAATCCCATGCGTTTACCATGGCTAATCTACCTAACCTACATGTCTTTGGACACGAAGGGACAATTTAGCATGGCCAATTCATCTAACCTGCATGTTTTTGGATTATTAATTTGGGAAATTACTTACATATTTCCAGCTAACAGATCATTGACATTGCATTCTGAGAATTAAAATTACAGGAAACTTCTGATTGATTTTAAGATGGGGTGCTATTAAATTCACCTTTTTTGTCATGCTATTTATAGCCTTTGGATTTGTAACTGGGACCTGCAATTCTAATCATTGTTTAATAAGAAACTGAGCTTATTATTAGATAATTGTGTCCTTATCACCATGTCATGTTCAGCATTTTTTTTCATTTGCTATGAAGTGCTTGAATTGCAAGACTCAATGCAGCTTCATTACTTCGTTCCATAATCTGGACAGGTTAAGGTAATTAAGTGCTATTTATTGAACTTGGATGGCAGATTTGGGGATAATTAACATACCACAGCTGCATGCAATTTTTGACATGAAACCACTCGTAGAAA
Source organism: Carcharhinus amblyrhynchos (assembly GCF_965287045.1). Lineage (NCBI taxonomy): Eukaryota > Metazoa > Chordata > Chondrichthyes > Carcharhiniformes > Carcharhinidae > Carcharhinus > Carcharhinus amblyrhynchos. The sequence goes on along the minus strand of NC_137335.1, from coordinate 40,289,377 downwards.
ATGCATTGAGCTGACCTTTCAAGTCCATATCATTAAAGATATGTTATTTATAGTGTAACTTTCAGGAACATACGGTGAATTGAATTGCCGTGACAGAACCCAATTTACATGTGGCAACTGGCAAACTATATTTTCAGAGCATGGATTGCAATTCTTTGAAAGCAGCAGGATCACATTGATGATGGGTCATTAGCTTAGCAACATGGAGACAAAATTGGCTGAGTAACAGGAAACAGAGTGAACTATTCTTTTTCAGACCGGAGGAAGGTTTATAGTGGAGTTGCTTAGAGATCGGTTTCTACCTGATATATATTAATGATTTAGATTTGGTGTACAGAGCATAGTTTCAACATTTCAGGATGATATGACATTGGAAGCATTGCTTCCAATGAGGAGGACAGTGTAAAACTTCAAGGAGGCATGGACAGATTGGTGGAAAGTGTGGACAAGTGGCAGATGAATTTAATGCATAGAAATGTGAAGTAATTTACTTTGGTAGGAAGAACCCATAGAGACAATATGAAATAAATGGAACAATTTTAAAAGAGGTGCAGGAGCCAGGAGACCTGGGTGTATATGTGCATAAATCATTAAGGAGACAGGGCAGTCTGAGAGAACAGTTAATAAAGTGTACAGTATCTTGGGTTTTATTAATAGGGACAAGCGTATAAAAGAAAAGAAGTTGGACTGTATTCTCCAACCTTGCTTGTAGCCAGGATTCTCCTGTCCTGTTGCAGCACACGCAGATTTGGCTGAGTGCTAAATTCCCTGTCCTTGTTGGCAGCGATGGCGGGGTGTGAACTGTTATGTTAAACTTGTGTAAATCACTGGTTCAGCTTCAGCTGGTACTGTGACCAGTTCTGGGCAGCACACTTTAGGAAGGCTATGAAAGCATTAGAGGATGCAGAAAATACTGATTCCAAGGATGAGGAACTTCAGTTAAATAAAAACATTGTTGAAATTGGGAGTGTTCTCCCTGGAGAAGTAAAGGCGGAGAGATTTGATAGAAGCATTCAAAACCGTGAGGAGTTTGCTCAGAATAGATCAGGAGAAATTGTTGCCATTGATAAGGACATGGAGGGAGCCAGGCTTAGAGGCAAGGTGCTGGGACATGGAGAGAGCCAGGTTAGGAGGCAGGCTGCCTGGGGAAAGAAGGGAAGCAAGGAGAGAATTGGATTGTATGGGACAGGGAGGGAGGCAGGGAGAGAATGCAAGAGTGCAGGGACATGGAAATGAAGGAAGGGCCTTACAAGTTGGGTGTGCTAATTCTATGTTTGAATGGGGGAGGGTGTATCTGGGCAGGGATGGGTAGAGAGAGATGATCCGAAAGGGTGTGGCGGGGTTGATGCTCTTGACACAGGGGTCTTGGAGGCTGAGCTGGGATTATGGAACAGTCACAATGAGAGGATGCTGTATGGTGGCAGGACCAAGGTCATACTGAACCAGCAGATGGTGCCTCTGGGCTAGGTTGGGTCAGGAAAATAGACAAAGTAGGTAGCGTGGCTAATGGGAGGGATCAGAGTCAGGGTGGACATGAGCACAGTAATGGTTGTAGGTTCTGAGGGGAGGGAAGGAATGAGGAGGGTGATGGTGATAGGCTCAAGGATAATGAGGGAGGTTTAAGGATAACAGAGGGGAGAGCAATTGTTATACTGGGAAGGTCAAGGGTGAAGGAGGTAAGTTGGTGAGCGTTGGCAGAGGGTGGAAGGTGCTGGAGAAGGCCTGAAATATGATGATCACCATCTTCTAATCGTGTTGTCAGTGTGACCCTTTGAAGTGGGAGGAGGGTGATTTTTGGGAAGGTGGAATTAATGATAGACACAAGGAATAAGCAGCATGACTAGACCATTTAGCCCCTCAAGAATGGAGTGGATAGGGGATTGGCTGTCTAATAGGAAGCAGAGAGTTGGTATCAATGGGTGCTATTCGGATTGGCGGTTGGTGACTAGTGGAGTGCCGCAGGGATCGGTGCTGAGGCCTCAGCTATTTACTATTTATATAGATGATCTGGAGGAGGGGGCTGAGTGTAGGGTGACGAAATTTGCTGATGACGCGAAGCTGAGTGGAAAAGCAAATTGCATGGAGGATATAGAAAGTCTGCAGAGGGATCTAGATAGGCTGAGCGAGTGGGCGAGGACCTGGCAGATGGAGTATAATGTTAGCAAGTGTGAGGTTATCCACTTCGGCAGAAATAATAGTAGGAGGGATTATTATTTAAAAGGTGAAAAGCTGCAGCATGCTACGGTGCAGAGGGACCCGGGGGTCCTAGTGCATGAGTCGCAAAAACCCAGTCTGCAGGTGCAGCAGGTGATCAAGAAGGCGAATGGAATGTTGGCCTTTATAGCGAGGGGGATAGAATATAGAAGCAGGGAGGTCTTGCTGCAACTGTACAGGGTACTGGTGAGGCCGCAGCTGGAGTACTGTGTGCAGTTTTGGTCGCCGCACTTGCGGAAGGATATTTTGGTCTTGGAGGGAGTGCAGAGGAGGTTCACTAGGCTGATACCGGAGATGAGGGGGTTGGCCAATGAAGAGAGACTAAATAGACTGGGTCTGTACTCGTTGGAGTTTAGAAGGATGAGGGGGGATCTTATAGAGATGTATAAGATAATGAAGGGGATGGATAGGGTAGTGGTAGAGAGATTCTTCCTGCTTAGAAAGAATAGCAGGACTAGAGGGCACAGCCTCAAGATAAGTGGGGGGCAGTTTAGAACGGAGTTGAGGAGGAACTTCTTCACTCAAAGGGTGGTGAATCTCTGGAATTCTCTGCCGGCTGAAGTGGTGGAGGCTACCTCGCTAAATATATTTAAGTCACGGGTAGATAGGTTTTTGATAGACAGGGGAATTAAGGGTTATGGGGAGAAAGCGGGAAAGTGGAACTGATCCACTTCAGATCAGCCATGATCTTATTGAATGGCGGGGCAGGCTCGAAAGGCTAGGTGGCCTATTCCTGCTCCTATTTGTTATGTTCTTACTCTGAGACTGTGTCGCCTTGATCTGGCCACCCCAGCCATGAGAAACATCCTGCAGAGCACGAATCTTTGTGCTGGACATAGATAGTCACTCAGTCCAATGCACTCTGGGGAATAGAGGCCCATTGTCCTTACTCTAAACTCAATCCCACAGGTCCTGGAATCAGTCTTGTGAACCTTGGCTATAGTCCTATGCTGAGAGCGCTATCTTTCCCTTGGTAAGAAGGCAAACAGGATGCACAATACTCTTGGTGAGGTCTCACCAAGTTTGTAGTCAATTGCATCCAAACCTCTTTAATCCTTCATTCAACTGTCCTGGTCAACCTATTATAACTGTGTACAGTTCCAGTCACCCTATTATAAAAAGGATATTATTAAACTAGAAAGAGTGTAGAAAAGATTTACTAGGATGTTACCAGGACTTGATGGTTGAGTTATAAGGAGAGGTTAGATAGACTGGGACTTTTTTTTCCGGAGCATAGAAGGCCAAGGGGTGATCTTACAGAGATCTATAAAATAATGAGGGGCACAGATCAGCTAGATAGCTAATATCTTTTCCCAAAGGTAGAGATGTCTAAAACTAGATGGCATAGATTTAAGGTGAGAGGGGAAAGATTCAAAAATGTCCAGAGGGGCAATTTTTTCACACAGAGGGTGGTGAGTGTCTGGAACAAGCTGCCAGAGGTAGTAGTAGAGGTAGGCACAATTTTGTCCTTTAAAAAGCATTTAGTCAGTTACATAGGTAGGATGGGTATAGAGGCATATGGGCCAAATGCGAGCAATGAGGATTAGCTTAGGAGTTAAACAAAAAAGGGTGGCATGGACAAGTTGGGCCAAAGGGCCTGTTTCCATGCTGTAAACTTCTATGACTCTAATTCACCTTACAATCAAGGGCAACTTGCCAGTTGCCTCCTTACTTGCCAGCTGCACCTGCATCTTAGCCCGGTTACTTTTGAACAAGACCACCAGGTCTGACTGACTGCCCTCACTTCTCATTGTCTCAACATCTTGGGAAGACTCTGATTTTTGATTGCTCAGACCACAGTGGAGAGCCTCATGATTTCCTCCTTAGACTCCATCTGCCATGTCTCTGGTCAGTCATTTGGCCTGTCTAACTCCCCTCGAGGCTTCTTTGCAGGACACCAGCAGGACATGCAATGATTTGTTTCAAATGCTGTGCAGACTGCTTTCTAAGAGGGCTCAGAACCAGGTAGACCTGCTAATGATGTGCCAAGGCTACACTTTCACAATTGATGGCTAAGGCTTAAACATACTCATGTCAGGATACTCAGTGTTGATGGTACTGATGGATATGAGACAATAACTGGTGCATTGTTAGTACCACATCATTGGAACCTGATAGGAGAACTAAAGTGCAATGTCCTTCAATCCCCATGAACATTGCTGCAACCATCTATATACAGACAATACAGCAAACTCGAAAACAGTGTAATTACATGTATATTTAGATATTGGAATCATATACATCTGTGCTACCCATAAACTGTCAAATTTATTTTTTTATTGCTACACCTAGTTGAAGCACCCTCATCCACAGCTGAGGTAGGGGCAGTCTGCTCACTGCTATGCCTGTTGGCTGTAATGCCTTTGAGAGTGCCCTCTGCTGGTCTGCTAGAAGGATCTGGACTGCTAAGGTTCTCCTGTGCAGGTGCAACGTCCTGGCAGAGAGGAGGAGTGGAGGGGCACCCTCGGAGTGTCCTGGGTTGAAGCCACTCCTGTTGTAGGCACTTTTTCCCTAAAGGCAGACAGAAAGATTGAGTGTCATCTCATTGGGTGCATGAGCAATTCATCAGCATGCATGTGCCTGTTCCTGAACCCTCTCCAGTAAGTGATTAACAAGCACAGTGCCCCACAACAGGGTACAACACTGGCAGCACGAAATGGCTAAGACACATTCAGTCCACATCCGCTGCTGAGTCCTGCACATGATCCTCCTCGCCCTTTGCACTTGTACAGTTACAATGCCTGATGCTCTCATCAGTATCAGTTAGCAGTGACTATGGACCTTTGTGGATTGGAGCCGATTGTTCATCCTTTTTCAGCACTGCACTCTTTTATGTGCCTTGCTGGTGCTGAGTTGTGCTGATATCTCAGGTCAGGTCACCTTGGTCAGATGGAAGAGCTTCTTGCTGCTCTCCCTTGGGTTCAGGACCCCCTGCCTTTTCTGGTTGGCCTGGGGGAGAACCTGCAGTGAGGCATTGCTGAACTGTGGAGACACTCTTTTGTGATGTTCTGGTATCTGTGGTAGGTTTCAACAGCCAGACTGCTGCTTCTGGCTTGAAGTGTATGAATGACTATCTGGATGCTCTTTTAATATGAGCCCCGACCTTTCAGCCTGTAAGGAAAGGATAAGGTCAGTAACATCCTGCCTGCCCCACTACAAGATTAGTCAAGCATGTATGTAAACTTCCCCTTCCCCGACCTGAGTAGAAATCACATTCGCTTCTGCACCCCCTCCCAATTTAGATTCTAGAATGGAAGATTCTCCCCAAAGTAATTGGAAGGAGATATGGGGTGAGATACTCCAGCCCCTCTGCCAGCCTGTTTCCCAGCAGTGGAGGGCAGTGTGCTGTTTGCTGGAGACGGGTCTGCTGCTGTCAGTGGGATTTCCCATCGATGTCACCCCATGCTGCTGTGAAACCCTCAAGCCGGGGTGCACTGCTGGCAGGGCCGGAGAAACCTGGTGTTGTCAGACTTTTTACAGGGCCGGAGAATTCCAGCTTTGGCAGCATGAGGAAAAGCATTTTCACACAGCGAGTGGTTATGATTGGGAATGCAGTGCCTGAGACTGTGGTGGAGGCAGGGTCAATCGAGGCTTTCTAAAGGGAGTTGGATCATTATCTGCAAAGGAAAAAAACTTGTTCAGGGCCAAGGGGGAAAGGCAGGGGAGTGACACTTCAGAGGATCAGCATGGACAGCACAGGCTGTCACCTCTTTGTGTGCTGTAAGCACTCTATAATTGTATGGATGTGCTTGAATAACTTGTCATCAAGAGGGCAAGAAATAATTATTACAATTAGCAACCTGTAAGAATTACAAAACCTCATGTCCTTTTAACTATAAAAACAAAAGCAACCTATTACTCCAGGTGGAAAATTACATATGCCATGCTGGTGAATGATAAGGGATAGTTTCACAAATTAGAGCTGATTACTGCAATACTATTCCTCCTGTATGGACATGAAATTAATCCAACTCAGATTGAGCAGAACAATGCCCAGAATTCTCCAACCTCGCCCACAGCTGGGATTGCCCAGTCCTGCTGTGCTGACTGGAGATTTGGCTGAGCGCCACATTCTCCATTCCCGCTGGCAGTGGGGTGTACGAGACTGGAGAATTTCAGCCAGTGAGTCTTACAGTATGAGCTACAGAAAGTCAAAAATTCAGAAGGATAAGTTACATAATTCCCTTTAGAGAGAATGTGAGGAGCCAGAGAATAAGATTTTTTTTAAGAAGTTCTGTAAATTGAAACAAAACCTACACAAATTGTCCTCGAGACTTTCTGGCTTTCTTCATTGATAAATAATTCTTGTGTCATGAAATGTGGTCCAGTAAAGTCTTCCACTTCATCAATTTTTAATATTTGTTCATGGTCTGTGGGTATTGCTGTCAAAGCCAGCATTTATTGCCCATCTCTAATCACTCTTGAACTGAACATTTCAGGAGCAAGTTAAGTCAGCCTGTGGGTCTGCAGCCATGTGCAGGCTAGGCCAGACCAGATAAGGTCAGCAGATTTCCTTTCCTAAAGAGCATTAGTGAACCAGATGGGTTTTCTAATGACAATTGATCGTAGTTCCATGATTGCCATTACTGAGACTAGCTTTATATTCCAGATTTATAACTGAAGTGAAACTCTTGTCAGTTGCCTGGTGTCCCAGAGTAATAGCCTGCGACTGGATTATTAGTGCAGTGACATTACTATTATGCTGTCACCTCCCCCTGAGAGATTTATTATGCAGATCTACCCAGGCAATAGAGGGTGCTAAAAAATCAATTAGGAGAGCAGAAATCATCCAATATTGTCTTTTGGTTGCTATTTGATAATCTATGTTACGTGTGTAGGTATTGAGTTAGAACGGGAAGGTGCTGTCCTCCTTTGTTTGAATAGCTTGATTTTTATTAACTTAATTCCCACCAGAACAGCTATACCTGTAGAATTTGGGTTGAAAATTCTTTAATGCAGAGGCATCACCAACAGTTTTAAGTTTTATTGCAGTTTTAACCCAGCAAAATACCCTAAGGTGTTTCAGAGCAAGTGCAAAAATGTTTAACACCGAATCACATGAGGTGACATCAGGACAGATGTCTCGATGTTTGGTTGAAGAGCTGACTCTTTCAGGAAAAGAGAGGCAAACACAAATTGGGAGGAAATTTCAAAACTTAGGGCCTTGGCAGCTGAAGGTATGACTGTCAGCAGGAATAGACCAGTTCAGCTATTTGAGCCTAGTTGCATCATTCATTGGTTGATCTGCAACCTATTCACTAATACCTTTCATTAATCTTGTGTTGTGTGTGTGTGTGTGTGTGTGTGTGCATGCGTGCATGCTCTGTGTGTATGTGTGTGTGCATGCGTGCATGCTGTGTGTGTGTGTATGTGTGTGTGCATGCGTGCATGCTGTGTGTGTGTGTGTGTGCATGCTGTGTGTGTGTGCATGCTGTGTGTGTGTGTGCATGTGTGCATGCTGTGTGTGTGTGCATGCTGTGTGTGTGCATGCTGTGTGTGTGTGTGTGTGCATGAGTGTATGGTGTGTGTGTGCATACGTGCATACGTGCATGCTCCGTGTGTGTGCATGCTGTGTGTGTGTGCATGAGTGTATGGTGTGTGTGTGCATACGTGCATACGTGCATGCTCCGTGTGTGTGCATGCTGTGTGTGTGCGTGTGTGTGCATGCTGTGTGTGTGTGTGTGTGTGCATGAGTGTATGGTGTGTGTGTGCATATGTGCATGTGCCGTGTGTGTGCATGCTGTGTGTGTGCATGCATGCATGCTGTGTGTGTGTGTGTGCATGCGTGCATGCTGTGAGTGTGTGTGCGCATGTGTGCATGCTGTGTGTGTGCGCATGTGTGCATGCTGTGTGTGTGTGCATGCGTGCATGCTGTGTGTGTGCATGCGTGCATGCTGCGTGCGCATGCGTGCATGCTGTGTGCGTGCGCATGCGTGCATGTTGTGTGTGTGCGCATGCGTGCATGTGTGCATGCTGTGTGTGCGTGCATGCTGTGTGTGCATGCATGCGTAAATGCTGTGTGTGTGTGCATGCTGTGTGTGTGCATGCGTGCATGCTGTGTGTGTGTGTACATGCGTGCATGCTGTGTGTGTGCATGCTGTGTGTGTGCATGCGTGCGTTCTGTGTGTGTGTGCATGCGTGCGTTCTGTGTGTGTGTGCATGCGTGCATTCTGTGTGTGTGTGATGCGTGCATTCTGTGTGTGTGTGCATGCGTGCATGCGTTGTGTGTGTGTGTGCATGCGTGCATTCTGTGTGTTTGTGTATGCGTGTATTCTGTGTGTGTGTGATGTGTGCATTCTGTGTGTGTGATGCGTGCATGCTGTGTGTGTGTGTGTGTGTATGTATGTATGTATGCGTGCATGCTGTGTGTGTGTGTGCCCGGCATTAAAAAGTACCTATCTGTTACCCCGAAATGATTTGAACCCAGCACCAGCTAACCTGTTAGTCAGTGAAGCACTGCATGTGCCACTGCCCGGGGGACACGGCCGGTTAGCACCAAGCAGTTGCTGAAAGGTTCGCTCTGATGAATCCTCTTGTACCTTTCATTAACAAAAACCTATCAATCTCAGATACAAGATCAGAAAATGATTTAACATCAACTGCCAGTTGTGGAAGAGATTTCCAAATTTCTGCCATTCCCTTGGGCTGGATTTTAAATTGCTCAGCAGTGTCCTTGGGGAGCTGGTGGCCACTGCAGGCCCAGGATCATGCAGGTCCCACCCTCAGGTGTAAAATCCAGAGGTGAGCTCACCTGGGGTAAGGGTGCTCGCCTTGAGGTGGGACTTCCAACCTGCAGCAAAAGGTTGACCAGTCAGAGATTGGTAGTGCTCCAGTCATAGCAGCTGCAGCACACCAGTACTACAGTAAAGCCTGTAAGAAGGTGTGCTGCACTGGAGTCAGGGACAGTGGTAAAGCTGAGATTCTCGCCAGGGCTAGGCTGGCAAGACCAGGCTGGATGCCAAGGTAATAAAACCTGAGTTGGAGGGGAACTGAGGGGAGGGAACTCTTGATTGGCGGCAATATCACTGATCAGCCCAGGGGGCCAAAAGAAAAAACTGAATCAGGATCTCTTTAGTGAGGGGTTGCATCACTAAGCAAGCAGTCCTTCCTGAAGTACTTGCTTATATTGTGATTATAAATTTATCTTTATACCTCAAGCTTCAGGAAGAGTTAAGGAGAACATTGAGTTCAGGAAGCATAAGGGAGAACATGCCCCTGTTTACATCAATGAGGACAAATTAGAAAGGGTCAAGGGCTTCAAGGTTTTAGATGTCCAGATCATCAACAACCTATCCTGGTCCTTCCACGCCAATACTAAAGCCCATCAATGCCTCTACTTTCTCAGAAGACTAAGGAAATTTGGCATGTCTGCTATGACTCTCACCAACTTTTACAGATGTACCATAGAAAGCATTCTTTCTGGTTACATCACAGGTTGGTGTGGCTCCTGCTCTGCCCAAGACTGCAAGGAACTACAGAAGGTCATGAATGTAGCCCAATCCATCATGCAAACAAATCTCCCATCCATTGACTCTGTCTGCACTTCCCGCTGCCTTGGCAAAGCAGCCAGCATAATTAAGGACCTCACACGCTCTGGACATTCTCTCTTCCATCTTAACCCTTCGGGTCTGAGGTCATGTACCAACCGACTTAAGAACAGCTTCTTTCCTGCTGCTGTCAGACTTTTGTCTGTAAAGCAAACAAGAAACAATACTTTTCACTGTATGTTAATACATGTGACCATAATAAATCAAATCAAAATCAAAAAGCTGTGTTGTGGCTGACAGTTCATTTTAGCATCCTGTGCATGACTCAAGTTAACTATTTAGAAAACTATCAAAAGCTGACCAAGTTGCAAAAAACTGAAATCTGAAGGGCTGGCGAGAGCCTTGCAGATTCGAGGTCCTGATCCTGTGGCAGGACCGCCTTGTTATTTGTCTGATTGGCTCACAATGTGGTGGGCCTTCTGTGAAGGAGGCAATGAGAGTCCCTTGCCAGTTATCCAGCTAAGACCCCATTGTTCCCTCCCTTGCTAAGCTGGTATTCTTCTCTCACTTTCCCTCCATTAAAACGAACTTCAGTCTAACATACTGACTTCCTCTACACTCTTCACCAACCAGTTCACACTGAAACCCTCTTTCCCCAATCCTTCATCAATGCTGAATTCTAACCTATTTTGCATTTTTGAACCTGAAAAGGGATGTAGTTACTTTCTACTGAAAGTGAGAATAAAGCATTGTATACTGTGTCCGTTTTTAAATTAAGTTGACAATAATCAGGCGTTTTGGAACAGGCATCTGGAGCTGATTGTTGCTTTTCACTGTGATAAGCTCATGACTGGTATGTCTTAGTCAGCGTATCTTGTGGATGTAACTCTTTAAGATACTAAAAGGCACATATGAAAGCAGGTTATCTGAGCAGACATTGAAAAGGCAAGTTGAAAATGAACAAGCATTCAGTGACATAATAGATCAGTCAACTTAGCAGAAAATTAGATGAGGAAATTAGCTGGGGATTAGGATAAGATGATTATGAACTATAATGATTCTGTGTTGGGGGACCAAGCCAGAGCTTAGTAGGGCAAATTTATATGGTGGACATGTGGACATTCTGAATGTGTGCTCATTAACCTTTGGGAATCAACAAGTATTTATGCAGATCATTCTCTCTGGAGATTCAGTGAGATAGTTTGTGTGCAATCCATCAGAGGAACACAGTAGCTTTGACCAGCGAAATCACCTTTAATACTTATGTAGCATTAATCAGATATATGGCATAGGCCATTCTGCCCAACCAGTCCATGCCTGTCTTTATGTTCTGTGTGAGCCTCTTCCCATCTTTTTTTCTTATCTAACTGCCCAGTCCTTTCTCTCTCATATGCTTGTTTAACTTCTCCTTTAAAGGCATCTATACCATGCCGTACTTTAACCATTTCCTGTCGTTGCAAGTTCCGTATTCTCATCACTCCTCGTTTCAGGAAGATTCTTTGGAATTTCCAATTGGTGATGATCTTATATTCATAGAATCACTACAATGTAGAAGGATGCCATTTGGCCCATCAAGTCTGCACTGGCAACAATCCCACCCAGGCCCTATCCCCGTAACCCCACTTATTTATTCCACTAATTCCTCTAACCTATGCATCCCAGGACACTAAGGGGCAATTTAGCATGGCCAATGTACCTAATCTGCATGTCTTTGGACTGTGGAAGGAAGCCGAGGCACCCAGAGGAAACCCAAGCAAACACGGGAAGAATGTGCAAACTCCACACTGACTGGGACCAAAGCCGGGAACGGAACCCAGGTCCCTGGAGCTGTGAGGCAGCAATGCTAACCACTGTACCACATGCCGCCCATATTGCTGACCTTTAGTTATGCTCTTCCCCATAGAAAAAAGACATTCTCTCTGCACCCACTCCATCAAGACCCTTCTTAACTTTGAAGACCTCTATTGGGTCACCCATTAGCTTTTTTTCAAGATTCTTAGATCTGGCAGCAGAATTGCATCAATAATGTAATGAGAGAGAAAGCATAGCAAAATCAGTGTTTGCAGTGGAAGGAGGTTTACCCCTAGATTTCAAACCCATCAATCCATTCTAGGTGTCTCTCCATCGGATAGAATTTTTGGACCTTGCTGCAGTGTGAAACAGTAAGAAGTCTCACAACACCAGGTTAAAGTCCAACAGGTTTATTTTGTAGCAAATGCCACTAGCTTTCGGAGCACTGCTCCTTCATCAGGTGAGTGAATAACAGTGCCAGACAGGGCCCAGAAATAGCAGTGCCGGCCAGCGGACTAGTTTCCTGATCCGTTTTCTGGCACCAGCTATTTTAGGAGCGGTGGATTAAGATACCAAGAGGGCTGTCTACCTCCATGAGGTGAGCAGTCGATCAGGCTCATTAAGAACTTTGCTGTGGGCAATAAAAGGAGCCCGATGAGGGTTTATCAATTGGCCTGCAGTTTCCTGATGTGCTGCTTAATTGGCTCAAGGTGGGAACCTAAGTGCAAGCTGATAGATCCTGTTGAAAGATCCCCCCTCGCTCCCCCACCCCAACTTTCATTAGGGTGGGGTGGCCTGGCTGCATCTTGCATTTTTTATTTGCGTTTTAAGAAAACATTGATAAGAGTCCTCCAGCTTCAAAAATGCACATGGCACCCTCAATTGGACCAGGAACCGATCTCCGTGCCAATTAAGGGGGCAATTCAATCAACATTCCAAAGAGTGATTCTATCCTCCCCCCCGAGAGCAGGGTTAGGAGCTGGAACAGTCCCAACTGTTCTTTCTCACATTTGAACTGAAAATTAAGCCCCGTGGCTTGGGTTTTTGCTCCTGGGTTGGGAGTCAAGAGTCGGGGCATACCCTGGCTTCAGCAACCTGACTGAGGAAACTACCCCAGAGGTTGGGATTTTCGATCCAGGTTGTCGTGGTTCTCCGGGAATCGGGTTGGGTGATGCCAGAATAAATGTGAAGGCTTCTGGATGTGGAGACAGGCTGGAAGGAAAGCCTGCCTGGGTGCACGGGCACTTTGTCAATGATTTTTACAAAAACATTAAAACATAAAACAGCCCCCACCCTGGACCTCACCCATCATGCCCCCTCATCCCTCACACACTCGCTAAGCCCCCATCCATGCCAGCCCATGTTCTCTACCCATTCTCATGTCTACTGATACCCTCAATACCAACTTATGCCCCTATACCCACCCCATACCCTCCATGTCAACCTATGCCCCTCTATCCATGCCCAAAACCCATATACCCACCATGCCAACCTATGGTCCTTTATCCAATGGTGACATTGTGGAAAATCAGGCTTCTGTAATAATCAGAGATTTGAGATAGTTTTGTGATGAAATCTTGCTAGATAATGGCAGCCACTTGGAACTCAATCTACTCATAATGGTTCAATTGGGCATATTTAGCAGCCATTACCATTTACAATTAGTGTTTTATTCTTTAAAGGTGGTCTCTGACCATTAAAGCTTGATAACCTTGTATTTTGAAATATTTTAGCACAGTACTTTCAACTTGAATAACCTTACTGGGGGTGGAATTCTCCTGTTTTCAGGCAAAGTGCCCACGCCAGTGGGAAAAGTATTTCTCGCTGGCACTGCCTGTCAGTTTTGGGATTCACCCACCTGAAAGATGCACCTGAGCCAATCCTGTGAAACCCGCTGGCCAGCCCTGCTAGTCAGAGATTGGATCAGAGGCAGGTCACCTCCCCCCAAAAATTAAATGGTGACCTCCCCCCCCTGCTCACCAGGGGAGCATCACCAGGCCCTTAACAAAATGGGGCAACCCCCACCCCACCCCACCCACCATGGTCACATCACTCACACCATGTAGGCAGGAAGATGACCTGACCCTCTTGCTCAGGAACCCCACTCAGCGTACTCCCCCACCATTCAGACCCCCACTTAGGTCCCCCTCCCCCTTCATAACACTCCCTCAGCCCTGATCTCCCTTAGAGCCCCCTTCCACCTCAGCCCCCCAATCAGTCCCCCTCCCTCCTCAGAACTCCTGAAAGCCTCCATTCAGGCCTACTGCACATTGGCACTGACACCCTGGCCTGGCACCACATGCCTTGGGGGGGGAGGGGGGGAGGGGGGGTGGTGTGGTTACAAGGTGGTAGGTCCAACAGTCATTAGCCCCTTTGCTGCTTCCAGGTTGCAGAGGATGGGTCCCAAATGGAGCCTAGGGGTTGGGGGCAAGGGATTGACATCACCGCTCTTCCCCATGATGTGGATCTCATTGCTGGACTGTCCCTTTTAGCACTGACAGACCTAACGATCACCGCTGGTATGGTGATTTCAGGCAGCCCTGTGATCAACATCTTCATTCCTGCCAGTCAGCTGTGAAAACTTCGAATTGGCCTGGTTACTTTAATCTCCATGCTCCTCCCCAATCACCTGGCAGACTTTTAAATCACATCAGCATTCCATTCTGTAGCGGGGATTACCCTTTCTCTCTTTCAGAAGCTGCAGGTGGTTAGCAGAGCACTTTGAAGTCCTCTAACAGAGGGGAGATGTCAATTTCATGGGGGAGTGGGGGGAAGGTGTTCCATTCTGCGCAGCTGCTCAGCCCCAATGTGTGTATGCAGCTTTGATTTGAAATTGTTGAGCCTTCCTAGTAAGCTGAAACTTTTGAAGCCCTCTGTATTACACTTGAAAACCTTGATCCCTGCCAATATCAAAGAGCACTGTTTTGTGCATGGTGGAGTGGGCGGGCATGTGAATGTATTACAATTAGCAGGTTTGCATATTAATAAGGTTGGCACCCACTATGGGTGGGATTCCGATCAGGGCCGGTGGGGTGGGTTGAGTGAATCCCGATCGCCGTGATACCTGTCGGGAGTCTTGACTTTTGGCTGATGCCCCTCTGAAGAGAAGAAGGCAGAGAGGAAGTGTTCAAAATCGTGAGGGGCTGGGCACAATAGGTAGGGAGAAATCGTTCCTGCTCATAAAAGGATCAGGAATAGAGGGTACAGATTTGAAGTGATTTGCAAAATAAACAAGTGTGATGTGAAAAAAAAAACTTTTTATGTGGGTGAGCCAGGTCTGGGATGTGCAGCCTCTGGAAGTATGGTGGAGGCAAGTTCAGTCGAGGCATTCAAGGGGGCGTTAGATGATTACATCAATAGAAACAATGTGCAGGAATTCCGGGGGAAAAGCACGGAATGACATTAGATCACCATGCTCGAAAGGAGAGTCAGTGCCGGCATGATAGGCCAAATGGCCTCCTTCTATGCAGTAACAATTCTCTGATTGTGTGATTTAGCACAGGATAACAGGTATGTATCTCACTGCTGGTTTGCCCAGCAATAGATGAAGGCTGGAATTCTCCCATCCCGTCCACCACTGGAATTTTAGTGGGTGGCTTGCAGAGAATGTGAAATGCTATTGATGGTTGGGGACGAATTTCCAGCTTTTAGACCAGCGCGGCTGTAGAATTCCATCCAAAATGTCTGCTTGCCTTGATGTGCATCTTGTTTCCCTCTTCCCCTGTGTATAAATAAAATAGCAGATGCCTGTCTGCAGGAATTGAATATTCTCTCAGTTTTAAATGTTGTTCAAGTGATAGTCCTAGAGTCAGCATTACATTTTCTTACATCCTTTGTGTTGAAATGTAATCTGCTGAAAATATCATTGAACATTACCTGAGCAAATATCTGTGATTCAAGGAATCCATCATTTGTGATCTTTGGCAAACCAATAGTAAATGTCAGCTGTCACAAAGATTGCATTTCTGAAGTGTACAGATCTATCTTAGACTTCAACTTGACATTATCATCCGTGGCAGAAATCAATGATGACTTTTTTCATTGTTGAAAAGTTATGGACAGGCGTAGCCTTTACATATAAGAAGTAAATGGAAAAATGCATCATACACAATCATGCAGTTACAACTGAAGGATCATGATAAAAGTTTTAAATAGATATTGTACTTACTATATTGCCTAGACTTATGAGGAAGGACACCTTCAGAACCACCTGAAACAAGTCTGGATAGATTCCATCTGTCGCTAACTTCAGCGCCTAATTAACAACCATGGGAAAGATTCTTTTACTGCTGTTTACATCACACATATTCTGAAGAATGTTTGATAATGCGGCCACTCGTACCAATGAAATTGAAAAAAAAGTTAATTGATTTGTGAGGTAATTCCAAATAATTCAAGTGAATCAGGGATATTTCAATCATTTGACAATACCAGTCCTGTGCATTTCGATTTTTACTGCTCAAGAAATCGCAGAATGAAAGATGAATGCAGGCGAAAGGTGGAATGGAATAGGGTAAGCATTGCACAGGCTCATTATGAATGAGATCTGCCATCAACAGCATCTCTAGTTCATTGAGTTAAAATTAAGAATAAAAAAATCCAAAGTAAAACAAGGAGTTGATTAGAGGCAGATGGCTGGAGCAATGATGAGAAACAAATTAGCATATCAGTGGAAAACAAATACTTTACTTTTGTGACTACTGAAAACAATGGGGCTACAGAAGTGGAAACTTCAAAGTGGAGAGATAAGGGCATTGACACAAATCTGCCAAAAGCTGATTACACAGGAATAAAATCAAAGGGAAAGAAATGGTATAACATTAGAACACACAGAAGAAAAGCGAGAGTGACAGCTAATACCAGAACCACAGCAAGTTGCAGCTGTGGGCACCTGAGAGAAGAAACCATTTTTCACCTTTGCACCACTAGTCTTTCACCTTTAACAAGAAGACTGGTTCCCAGATGTGGCTACCTTAAGCTGTGTGTGGTAATTATTTGCTGGATTTAGCTTACTTAGCTGGATTAGCTTGAATGTTGTTTGGGAAAAGGGGTGTCTCAGAATTCAGGTAAATGAAGGTAGTTTCGGGGACCAAGCGATAGTTTCATGTACAGTTATGTGTGTATAGCCATCAGTATCCTGAAGTGTCGTAGTGTATTATAGTCCTTTAAGTCTTGTGTGTTTTTGATTTTCTTTTTAAGTTAATAAATATTCTTTATTAATTGTTCACACAATGAATCATTGGGTTGTGCATCATTCCTCACATAGTACAAAAAAAACACATTCACCACGACCTGTGTGCCTTGGAACCTTTGTTCCAAGTTATCCTTCCTGGTTTTGGGATGCCCTCACATTTAACATCAGTGTGGTTTATAACAAGTGTTATTGGCCCCTTCCATAAGGCAATCTGAACACCTTATTGTTCTGAAAATTGATTCACATTTGTCCAAAATTTGCTTGCACAAGTGTAATAATGAAAATCCCTTGTGACCTTAACAATGTATCTGTGTCTGTTCCATATGCATTTCTTTAATCTCTCTGAAGGCAGACCAAATTGTTATTGGGTGAGATGATACTTAGATTGAATCGTTAATCTGATTTATTCCACAGTATATTGGATATACAGAATGTCGGCCATGACCATATTCACTTAATTCAATCAGTGCAACTTCCCTCAACGTGCTATGTGAAAATAATGAACGTGCTATGCTACCCCATTTTTGTGGGTCATTTTACAGGACTTAATCAGAACCATTCATTTGTATTCTGACTTTCTGAGCCTGCCTGCTCAGAGCCTTTTATCTCAATGTGCACCATTGTTGCTATAGTTGTCTTTTAGGTATCTGTCATTTTGTGTCATTTCTTGAGAAATCAAGAACCAAGCAACACCTTTTTTTCAGAAATTGTAGAGACAAACAATCTACCCCACTTCTAATCTATGGGCAAACATCAGCAAGACAGCTTCGTTAGCATTTTACCATCAAGTATCACTGACCCCATTATTTTTACTGGCACTTTTCCCTGACATTTCTAAACAAAAAATGTAAGGGAACTCCTTTATTCTCCAACACCCTGCCTGTGAAAAAGTGGCCAAAATATCCTCCAACATTATAACGCCACACATACCAAATACAAAACAGTTCTTGATGCTTCTACAGTGGTTTCATGTTAGAAATTCCAGGATATTGGTCATATGGCCACGGGGAATAGCAATATATGCTCAAGAAAGGATGGTGTGTGATTTGGTGAAGAATTTGGTGACGACTATCTCATTCCTGTCCCCAACTCCATTATATTGACTCTGCATGGACAACAGTAGGAGTGTCTCTTAATGCTTTATCTAATTTCCAATACAGCATTAACTAGTCTATTTTTTTTTTGTGACTGGGTCAGTTTTAAGTACCAGGTTTATAGAGAACATTCTCGGCTCTTCAGCTACAATCTTTCTGTTCACAGTCACTGAAGATCATAGCCAAAGTCTGGTTTCCCTCATTTCCTTCAGGATTTGAGATGTATTTTCTCTGATCAAAGTTCTTCATTACAAATGTTTCACTGGCATTTACAAAGGTTATATCATCGTTTGTCTGAAAATGGAATTTCCCCACAGTGTTTGCTTAGTGGAGAATTAATCCAAATCTGCATTTTCCATTTTTTTTCAGTCTTTTTATCTCATAATATTGCTACCCAACTATTTCCCTGTCTGCGTTCTTTAACATTCTACCTGCTTGACATAATTCTTAAATAATTAGTTTTCTTCAACTAGCCAGACTCTGTTGTCTACCTATCTTGACTCATCCTATGATTGTGGCTTTGTCTAATGTTATTCAGAACCCTCATGTCTTTTTGATTTTGTTTTCAACTGTCAGTATAGTTGATGCTTTTCTTGCCTCAATCTGAGAGAAACTTCAGCACGTGATGCAAGTTGGTGGTACAGTGCAGAACTGAAGGAGTGCTGCATTGTTGGAGCTGTTCTTCTGACATTAAATGCCATTCTCCTTGTTCTTAGGATGTGGATGGCATTGGGACTTTTGCCTATCCCTAGTTGCAGTAGCCCACTTTAGTGAACCTCTGCAGTTCTTGATGCTTCTACAGTGGTTTCATGTTAGAAATTCCAGGATATTGGTCATATAGCCACGGGGAATAGCTGTATATGCCCAAGAAAGGATGGTGTGTGATTTGGTGAAGAATTTGGTGACGACTGTCTCATTCCTGATTCAGCTCTAACAGCCACAAATGTCTTCCTATCTATCCATTATGCTAAGGATCCTCTGGCACTAATTGGAGAAGTGCAGTGAGTTTTTCTGGTGTCCTTCCTCAATCAATAGCACCCAAAAGAAAACAGATTATTTATCATTAAGGTGACATTCTGGGTAGCAGCAATGTTAGGTGATGTTTCCTCTGACCCGACAATATTATCCATTTCAAAAAGGACTTCCAATCCCGGCTGACCCTAAAATTGATCAGTGCAACCTTTCCTATGCAAATCCAGTGAGTTGGGGAGAAGGAAAGGACACATCCTGCCTTTACAGCACTAAGTGCCATATTAAGGCACATTTTTATAGGTCCAAGTCTTTTAATGAATGAGTAAGGACGGATAAGTGGGTATTTGAGTGAGTTGGTGAAGTGATGCAGTACAGTACTGAGGGAGTGCTGCATTGTTGGAGCTGTTCTTCAAGTGTCATATTAGCTGGTGGTTTTCTTGCCTCAATCCAAGCAAGACTTCAGCATGTCTTGGAATTGTAGGAAGTTGACTTAAGTAGGAAGTCATGTGTTGTTGCAGGTGTAGTCAAGAAGGGTTGTTGGTCAGGTCTTGGGGAAGTCAGGAGGGAGGGTTATCAGGTTGGGTGGTGGGATATCAGGCGGCCAGGAAGGTGGTCAGATCAGGTCGGGGTACTAGTCTGGTGATTTGGGGTCATGCTTGGGTCAGGGGATAGTTGGGTGATCAGGGCTCAGGTGAATGGTTGGGGAGGGTATGTCAGGTGGTCAGAGGGCGTTGTAGAGTTAAGTGAGCTAGACCAAATATTAAACTGTGCAACATTTCCAGAGTAGTCATCTGGGTAATTCCTGTATATCTGACCCAGTGCTGTACCCTAAGCTCAAGATGGAACACAGTCATGGAGGGTCCCACATAGCAGAGAATAATCACACTGGAATATCCAACTTCCTGAGAAATTTCCACTTACTCGTCAAAATGTCCTCAGGGCCCTGTGTCCTACCTCCAACTATCTGGACACCAGATGATTTGCACCATTATTATTTGTGGATGTTTGCTGTATGTAATATGTCTGTCACGTTTGTCTAAATAATTAGCACTTTGAGCTAATAAAATGTTACAGAATAGCAGCAGCTATTTGCTCCATCTAAACTATTCTGCTGTATTTTCTTCTACATTAATTCACTCTGTGCTTCCACCATGCAATTCATTTTAAGGTGATTTATGGCTATCTACTACATTCCCAGCAATTGATTATTTCTTAAATTTGTGCACATCAAGGTTATCTTTAATTTGTTCTCAGAATGCAAATGACACAGGTAGAGATACATTTATTCTCCATCAAACGTGATAGTGAACCTTCCATTTGAACTGCTGCAATCCTTGCAGTACTCCCACTGTTCTGGTAGATAAGCATTGTTGACCCAGGATATTAACCCAGCAGTGGTGAAGGATGGTGATATATGCCTAAGGATGGATGCTGTGTAACTTTGAAAGGAACTTGAAGTTTTCTAATAATGTTTTCCCCGCATCGCTATTCCATTTTAAAATCTAACTGTTTAAGCTATAATTATGTTTTCTACTCCTTCCAACTTTGCAGTTTTCTACTTGAAGCTTAGCTGACCATTCTCCTGTCATCCTGCAGTTCTTTAAAATCCATTTGCCAGATTCCAAACTTGGTATCATCAGCAAGTTTTGATATTGTACCATTCTATTCAGAAGTCTGTTGATGGAATTTTGCATTGCCAGAGATGGTAGGAATCATGGCGGGCGGGGACACTAAACTTGAGAAAAAGTCTGTTTCCTGTTGAGAAATTAGTTTGAAATTGTGTTCTCCCAACTTTGATGGTGAGTTAAAGATGGGTCAAGTTTCCCACTAATCTATGTTGGGACCACATTAACATTAACATACATTTTATGAACCCTCACGATAAGGCCAACTTTATATTCTTTCTCCAAATGCAGTCCTGCCAGCGGATAATTGGAATGGTTTGTTTCCCAGTTGCATATAAATGTGTGCACTGGTTCAGCTTCAATTCATCAGTAATTTCAAGATCAGTAGACAGTGCTTTCACCTACCCCTAAGAGTTATCTTGCGAAATTTTGCGTGCCTTTATCACAAGTTGCACCAAAGTTGGGCATGGGAGGCAAGAAGAACAGGATGGGAGATATGACTGTAGGAAGTCACTGGAAGACCTGGGTGTGTGGATCACAAGAGGGGAGAAAGGCACATGGGTAGGACTTGGTGGGAGAGTGTTTGGGACACGGGGACAGAGGTACAGACAGAAGCAGGACTCGGCAGTGCTCAAGGAACAGAGTGGAGTAGTGAAAGACTGTCCTTGGCCAAGAGTTACAAGACTGTCCAAGGAAGAGTCCGACACAATTCTGGGGCTGAGGCCAGGCTGTAAGGGGCATAATAAAGAAACTGTCTGAGGCCATGCTGGCTGAGGCCATGCTATTCAGACACTGTAGTGGCAGTTTTCTCTATTGGTGGCCTGATTCTCTTAAAAACTTAAGAAAACTAAGAATTAAATTCGCAAAGGCAAGAATCTCAGCTCAAGGCATAACTAAAAATTTATTTAAACATAAAAAACATACGAGACAAAAACATTAACCTTGGGTGTGGGAGGCCTTTGGATGGTCAAGTAGCTTTGAGTCCATGCTGAAGACCCCCTGAAGATCTGAGGCACTGAGCCAAAATCCATTACAGATATATTTTCCTGATATCTAAGGTACTTTTTCTGATTAGCTTAGACTTGATTTCATTACACATTAACACGTCAGTCCAAAATATGACAAATTACCTCAGCCAATCGTGATACCCTGCTTGATTTAATGATCTTTCATTTGCTAACCCAAGAACTGGATTTCTCCCCTGGCATGGTTTACTTCCTTGTTACTATGTCTCCCTAAGGACACTACCATTCAAATACTTTTCCCACTGGCACTTTGCCAAGACAACCAATTGTATCAGCCCAGAGTCCTTGGACAGATACTTCCTTATGCCAGGACAATAGGGCCTTCACTTTTGACATTAAATGTTTCAGCATTTGTCCTGACTTTGAAACTTCATTATGTCTCTGCTGACTAAATGGCTTTTGGCTATGAATTTCTGAACTTCTGTAGTCTCTGCAGTGCTTGCATTTTGACTGGGGCGAACAGATGTTTTCCATTACACTTAATACATATTAATGTATTATCATTTAATATAAATGTAGATACTTAACATTAAAATCATCTCTCATTCATTTTTTAATAGTGTTTAGCATTCACGTATGAGCAAACTGCTGACATTATCTTGTTAGGTGAAAGTCATCTTAACTCTTTCCTTCCCATCTGCTGCTAAAACTAAGCCTGTGGCTCTGTTCATTAACCCCTTCCACAGGGCATATTAATGAGACTATCTGGGGCTATACAAGCCATGTTAGAGGGCTCTACCTGGTGCCTGTCTTGCGTGGAGCATTACCTTTCTGAGCAGTGACGGTCATGCAGTATATCATATGGTCAGTTACCGAAGGCATTTGTTCTCGAGTGTTCATGTCATTGAGACAGAAGGCACAGTAACATTCAAGAGAGGCATTTGGATCCTGTAATACAACAGCTGAAAAATCTTAGGGTGCATTAAATATTTTATGGGACACCTCGTGTGAGACTAGGGGTGTACGTGGAAGGGGTGGTAACAGATTGACAAATGGCACGGGGTCATCAACATAAAAGAGTTTAGACGGAGAAGAACAGGAAAATCCACATAAACAATGATGAGGTCAAGGCTAGCAAGGAGATGTTAGTGACAGGAGGATAGGGAATGAGGAGGCAATAGGATGCAGGTAGATGGGAGGAATTTGGTGGGTGATAGTTGGAAGTTGGAAGACAGTCTTACAGATGAAAGCCAGCAGCACCATTTTCGATCTCATCCAATAATGATGCTGTTTGAAAGACAAGCTAGAAAAGAATTGATTGAGGAGGAGTCTCAAAGCATACAAGAGGAGCTCAGCACAATGATTTTTGGCCAATTGAAGGATACCCTATAACTACCCTACTTAAACCACGAAGAGCAGGACTCAACAGAGTGCTGGACTCAAGGGTCAAATGCACAATTATTCCTATACAAATAGTGCACATTCAGGTGAAAGTCCATCACGTTTACTTGCTATGGCGCATTTGGTGTCAACTGGCATTTGATCCTTACAGAAACATGTCAGAATGGAGGTAGGGTTAAAAATTCAGGGCAAAGTCTTCTGTGTAGAGGCAGCATGGGCCGTACAAGCCTCAATGCTCTAGTCAAGGCACTCAAGGAACCGTGTTTACAGTCATGAAATAAGTGCAAGGATTGACTATAGATAGTTATTGTCAAAGCCACTGCAGAATAATAAACACAAGGTTGACTGTAAATCTTAGAACTTTGACCCAAATTATGACCCTCGTAGTGAATGCACGGTTACATCTGAGGGATAAATTCAGCTACCTCTCATCCTCAAGGATAATATTAACCTGTCAAGGGTGGCTGAGGTATGCAATGTGTAGACTGAGGAAAAGTCAAAGGCTAGAGATTGGATTCCTACCTTGTTTATTGAGGGAGACCATTCAATAAGGACACCACAGATTGCTTAGTTGAATCCATTCACAGATATAAGGAGGTGCGGAGAATACAGACTGCAGGCAATCCAGCCTTCTTGATAGCTTTAATTAGAATGAGAAGATGACTCCTTTGCCCTTTGGAACAGCCCAGGTTAGTGGCTTATTTGGAGGAAAAAGAGCCAGCAAGGCTGTTGAGGAGGGGACAAATCCAGAAGGGCGTTTGGCGCAGTCAAGCATTTATGGAAGATACAGCTCATACATGCAAATGAGTGAAAGACAGTGATGCAGGCATGTACATTTGTCCATGGATGAGGTACCTTATCCTCCATGGGGAATTCACATCACACAGACTTGATGGGCATCCAATGTCAGCTGCTCTGGAGTTTACTGTCATGCTGAACTATTTTGCCTTTGGATCCTTCCAGGGCACCATTTGGTACCTTTATGGAATCTCACAATAGGCAGGTGACAAATGCCCTTAGCGTGAATGCAGTTCCTCATGACGCAGCAAACCAGGCTGCAAAAACTTGGGGATTTGCAGTGATCTCAGCGTTCCTGCAATTGCAGGGGTCCATCAATTGTGAGATTCATTAACTGAAACAAAACCCATTCTCCAAACATGTTTGTTTGCATTTTTGTGCCAGGTACCCAGGGATTTCATGTAACTCGTAAATTATGACTCACTCTCGTGTATTATCTAGCCATCATTTTCACATAGGAGATGCCTTTGTTCACATTGCTGATGTGGAACTGAAGGTGTTCCATTGTGATGCGATTGAGTGAAATGTAATGAATTGAGCCACAAGATGAGAGATAATTGGAGGGGGTGGAGGCGGAGTGCGTGAGGTCCATTTTGTATCCTTGAGTGGATATGGGATTTGCATCACATTGCATTATCTAGCCATCATTTTCGTTTGCAACCATTGTACGTTGAAAACTTCTTAATTTTCCTAACCCTTGTACCATGTCCTCGGTGCATTGCTAACATCCACAGCAAAGGTAGAGACAGCCTGTTGACTGCTATGCCTTGAGGTGGCTTTGGTGGGTGTCCTCTGGAGGCCTGAGGCCTGAATGGCCCGGACCTGTTAATGGTTTCTGGGACAGGTGCGCCCTCCTTAACCTGACCTCCTGGAGTTGATAGGGCCATGGGCAGAGGGAATTTAGATTTGCAGAACATCCTTGGAGTGTCCTGAGTAGATGCCCCTGGTATGTCTGGTTGGCACTTCTTCTTTCTTTGAGTAGCAGAGGGCCCCTGTCTGACTCTTTGAGTAGAAGGGGCACCTGGAAGGAGCTCGCTGTACCCTGTCCTCCTCTCGCTGCGCCACTGCTGGAACATACTCATGGCTAAAGCAGTGGTGTGCAAATCCAAACACAAATCCAGCAGGAACTGCTGGACCTGTGCCTCCAAGGTGGCCACCACCTTTCCAATGGAGACTTCAATGTGCGTGCATGTCAGAGCCAGAACGTTAGACAAAATGTGAATGGACTTTTCCATCTTTCATTCCAGTCTGGTGATGGTTTCTGACAACTCTGTCCGATGTTCTGCTGCCTGTCTGTACATCCCCAACATTTCTCTCGGGGCAGATTGCAGAGGATCTCTTTGGTCCCAGAGAGTCAGCAGGGACCTGGTCTCCTCAGCTGTCTTGATCTCTGCTTGATGTGGATTGTGTCAGTGAGGTGATCACCAGATTGGGACCTTGAGCCTGCTCTAGATCTAGAACCCATTGAGGTGCTTGTATCTGCACTGGTGGAGGGTGCAGATAAATGCAGTGATGGGCTTTCACCGGATGGTTCCTCTGCCTCCTCAGCTGAGGTGCTCTTGGGGCTGGGACTGATGCCCTGGCTGGCACTCTTTCTCTGCCTTATCTTGCTGCAAGTGCAACAGAGAGAAGAGATAATTGGTGATTGACTAGGCAGGCTCCAATGTAATATGTCCCTCACAATCATTGTCCTATGTTGTTGACACAAACTGGGAGCATCTCCTTAACTTGCAGGGGGAAGCCGATCTCACCTTGCGCACAGGAATGATCTCTGACTTCTCCTGCTAGCTCTGCTACCTGCTTCTTGTGGGAGGAGAGTGTCCCAAGCTCAGGGGTACCTCTGGATGAAACCGTGGTTGTCCATTATCTACAGGATTTGGTGAATTCCCTCTTGTTGCAGAATTAATGAGCTGAGAAATGGAGAATTATGCTGTTATATCCGGCCTGCCGTCCAGCTAGAATCCAGCTGACTTTCCCACTCACCACGACACCTGGTGTCCAGAGTGGAAAATTCTGCCTACATCATTTCTATACAGTTATTAGCAATAGCTCCATTACAGACTGGGAAGTAACACTACTCCCCACATCTTTCTTCACAGAATGATATGTAACACCACTTTCCATATCATCCCAATACAGAGTCATAGGAACATTACTTTCTGCATCTTCCTAATCTGAGAATTTTTGTTTATCACCTTTGCTGTTGGGGCAGTCACATTGTGGATACAAGTGCAGCTGAGTGATAGGAAACAGAATAGTGGTTAATGAATGTTTATTAGGCTGGAGGAAGGTTTGTGGTGGAGTTCCCCAGGGGTCGATATTAGAACTTTTGCTCTTCCTGATGTATAAATAATAATATAGACTTTGATGCACAGGCCACAATTTCAAAATCTGCAACAGTTGTGAAACATAGAAGCATTGTGAACTGTGAGCAGTATTGTGTAGAGCTTCAGACATAGCCTCGTTGGTGGAATAGGCAGATAAGTGGCAGATGGAATTTAATGCAGAGAAGTATGTAGTGATTCAGTTTAGTAGGAAGAATGCAGAAATTTTGATTTGATTTAGTATTGTCACATGTAGTAGTATGCAATGAAAAGTATTGTTTCTTGTGGGTTATTGTTTCTTGTCTTGTGCAGACAAAGCATACAGTACATAGAGAAGGAAATGAGAGAGTGCAGAATGTAGTGTTACAATCATAGCTAGGGTATAGAGAAAGATCAACTTAATGCGAGATAGATCCATTCAAAAGTTTGTTGGCAGCAGAGTAAAAGTTGTTTTTGAGTTGGTTGGTATGGAATTTCAGACTTTTGAATCACTTTCTCGAAGGGAGAAGGTGGAGGAGAGTATGTCTTGGGTGTGTGGGGTCCTTGATAATGCTGGCTGCTTTTCTGAGGTAGCGGGAAGTGTAGACAGTATCAGTGGATGGGAGGCTGGTTTAAATGATGGACTAACTTTCTTCACGGCCCTTTGCAGTTTCTTGCAGTCTTGGACAGAGCAGAAGCCATACAAAGCTGTGATACAATCAGAAAGAATGCTTTTTATGGTGCATCTGTAGAAGTTGGTGAGAGTTGTAGCAGACATGCCAAATTTCCTTAGTCTCCTGTAAAAGTAGTCATTGGTAGGCTTTCCTAACTATAGCGTCCTCTTGGAGGGACCAGGACAGGTTGTTGGTGATCTGGACACCTAAAAACTTGAAGCTCTAGACCATTTCTACTTCATCCCCCATTGATGTAGACAGGGGCATGTTTTCCTTTACACTACCTGAAGTTGATGACAATCTCCTTTGTTTTATTGACATTGAAGGAGAAATTATTGACGCCACACCAGTTCACCAGATTCTCTATCTCATTCTTGTACTCTGTCTTGTCATTGTTTGAGAGCTGACCCACAATGGCGACACTGAAAGACATTAAAAGGTACAATTCTGAAGGGAATGCAAGAAGGTGTATATGTTCATTAATCATTAAGGTGACAGGATATGTTAAAAGAGCAATTAGTAAAGCATACAGCATTCTAGGCTTGTAAAGAACACTGTTGTGGTGATTGTGTGATACGACCCTTACTCTGCTATGTTGCAAAGTTTAACCTAGGAAGCCTCTGGGAACACATCTTCATACTTGTTCATCCAAAGAGGGGTAAGAACCTGGAATGTGCGACAACAGGGAGTGGTTGAAGTGGGTAGTGTAGATGTATTTTAAGTGGCAATTAGGTAAATGTATATGGATGAAGGAAATAGATGGCTACAATGATAGATTTAGATTAGACAAGATTGGAGGAGCCTTGAGTGGAAAGGACTGGCAAACATCAGCATAAACTTGTTAGTCAATGGCCTACTTCTGTGCCATATATCCTATGTAATTCAACTATCTTTCCATCCATAAGGAAATTTGGCATGTTGTCTACAACTCTCGCCAGCTTTTACAGATGGACCATAGAAAGCATTCTTTCTGGCTGGTATGGCTCCTGCTTTGCCCACGACGGCAAGAAACTACAAAAGATCGTGAATGTAGCCCTCAAACCCACCCCACAAACCAGCCTCCCATCTGTCTATACTTCCCGCTGCCTCGGCAAAGCAGCCAGCATAATTAAGGACTCCACACACGTTGGACATTCTCTCCTCCACCACCTTCTGTCGGGGAAAAAGAAATAAAAATCTGAGGTCATGTACCAACCAATTCAAGAGCAGCTTCTTCCCTGCTGCTGTCAGAGTTTTGAATGGATCTACCTTGCGTTGAGTTGATCTTTCTCTACACCCTAACTATGCCTGTAACACCACATTCTGCACTCTCTCCTTACCTTCTCTATGAACACTATGCTCTGTCTGAAGAGTGCACAAAAAACAATACTTTTCACTTTATGCTAATACATGTGACAATAACAAATCAAATCAGAAATCATATAGCCACGTTCTCTTTAATTCCACATTCCATTATGTTGCTGCATCTTGTGTGTGAAAACTTATCAAATGATTTAGAAATCCTATTCAAACCGCAACCACTAAATTTATTTATATCCTTTTTTTCAGTGAATTCTGTAGTTTTGCAAGAATGACTTACCTTTTTAGAAATCTATTCCGAATGACCCTGATTAGCAGATGTGTTGGAAAGTAATTCTTTTATGTGAAGCTTTGTGAATTTTCTGACCTAAAAAAGCACACACTTTCCATCTAATTTTTGAAATAATGTTCAGAAGTATTTTGTTGAAATCACTTAAAAGTGGGTGTTAAACAAGTAGCTGGTGCCAAGTTGAGCATAGCTGTGAACCCTGTGCAAATGGACCAGTTGTAGATGGTTCTGAATAGAGGAGAGGATTAAGCTATAAAGTGGGATAAATCATTTAATTAAAAAAGGCAAAGCCATGAAGGTGGGAAAGGGAAACAAACAGCAGAAGTCCAAAATAAATAGGGGCAGCATACAGGAAATTATACTGGAGAGGGATCGGGGGTTTTAGGAGAAAACACCCTTAAGCTGTTGGCAGAATTAACAGCAATGGTGATGAAGCCAAATAGGATGGTAGGATGTATGGGTCAAAGAATAGAACATAATTCCCAGGAAGTAATACCTTGTACAAAGCATTAGTTGCAACAAATCTTGTGTATTGTGCACAGTTCCGTATGTTGCATCACATGGACTTGCTTTGAGGTGGTATAAAAGGTAATAAGATGATCAACATGATTGAGTAACTGAGATATGAGAGAGTTTTAAATAAGTAGTAACCGATCATAAAAAATATTAAGTCCCGCACTCGTTCAGAAAGTCAGCTAGCATCCGTGGAGAAAACAGACCAGGGTGAATTTTCAATTTAATGCTGTGTGGATAGATCTGCCTCATGATTTAAAGCTTGGGCCATTCTTCCTGCTTCACTGATATTAGTAGGGCTGAAAATTGTGTGATTTTCTGCTGATGGCTGATCCGCTAGCGCCCGTTTTCTGTTCCCAGTGGTATAAGTGAAAATTGACATATTTAAGATATTAATAGGAGTAGATAACCTTGAACCCAAGGAGCTGTTTGACAGTGACACAAACGCTAGGACATGGGGACGCGGATTCAATCCTTTAATGCATGGTTAAGCTAGAATTTATTAATTCAGACAAGCAACGTAAAATGTAATACTGGACATGAGGAATGTTATGAACTTTAAAGAAAATGATATTTACAATTTTGACAGATGAGCCTATTGAAGCTTTCAGTTGAAAAATGGAGGAAGAGGTATTTATGGATGGTTTGATAACTGGAGCAGATCATTATCGTCTCGTCTAGAAACATTTCAAATTCCTTCAGAACGTACGGGGAGGGAAGAATGGGAGTAGTTTAAGTATTTCCAGTTATGTCATTAGTAACCATGGTTTCCTGGATCCAAAATTATGTTTCTTTTTTTGCCTCTCTCAGGAGTTGGTAAGATGAGTGGGGTGGGAAAGGCCAGCCATGCCTTCTTTTCTCAAATTGGATCGAATTTTTCTTTGCCTCTCTTTGAGCTAATGTTAGGAATAGGTAAAGAGACTGGTACACAAGTTTCAACAAGTGTGAGTGATGGGCTTTTTATTTAGTATTCATTTCATAGCTCCATATGATTATTGTGCTTATAATTAAGAAACCATTTTTGAGAATATTGCTGTAAATTTCCTATCTGAATCAGAATGTTATAATTCTCAAAAAGAATTGAGGTTTTTTTTAGAATACTAAATATATTTACCTGTATTTCCCACATACTGCCTCGCATCACCTGCTAAACTGGAGCACATGTACTTGTTTAAGCCGATCAAACAGAAACAATGGGCAGGATTTTTATCCTCCAGCTAGAGGGTAGGTAGCGTTGCTGGTTAAAGAGGAGATTAATAAAAGAACAAAGAACAGTACAGCACAGAAACAGACCCTTCAGCCCTCCAAGCCTGCGCTGATCACATTGTCCTATCTAGACCAACCACATGTAGCCCTCTATTCCACATTTGCTCATACGCCTATCAAGGTACGTCTTGAATATGACTAATGTAACTGCCTCAACCAACTCACTTGGCAGTGCATTCCAGACCACCACCACCCTCCTTATAAAAAAAACTTTCCCCGCACATTTCCAGTGAATCTTTCCCCTCTTAACTTGAACTTGTGCCCCCTTGTAATTGTCATTTCTGTCCTGGGGAAAAGCTTCCAACTGTTCACCCTATCCAGACCTCATAATTTTATAAACTTCTATCAGGTCACCCCCTCAGCCTCTGTTTTTCCAGGGAGAACAATCCCAGTTTATTCGATCTCTCCTCATAGCTAACCTGCCGTACAAGGCAACATCCTGGTAAACCTTTTCTGCACTCTCTCTAGCACCTTCACATCCCTCTGTTAGTGTGGTGGCCAGAATTGGATACAGTATTCCAAATGTGGCCTAACCAACCTTTATATAACTGTAACATAATTTGCCAACTTTTATACTTGATCCCCATCTGATGAAGGCAAGCATGCCATATGCTTTCTTCACCACCTTTTCCACCGTGCTGCCACTTTTAAGGATCTGTGGAACTGCACGCCCTGATCTCTCTCTCTCTGTCTATGCTCCTGATGGTTCTGCCATTTATTTTATAGCTCCTACCTGAATTGGATCTACCAAAATGTATCACCTCGCAATTGTCCAGATTCAATTCCATCTATCATTTCTCCACCCATTTTTCCAGCCTATCTACATCCTGCTGTATTCTCTGACAATCTTCATCACTATCAACACGTCAGCCGATCATTCGCAAACTTGCTAATCAGACTAGCTATGTTTTCTTCCAATTTATTTACATATATTAGAAACAGCAGAGGTCCCAGCACTGATCCCTGTGGAACACAACGAGTTACAGACCTACATTCAGAAAAACATTCTTTGACCGCTACTTTCTGTCTTCTATGGCCAAGCCAGTTCTGAATCCATCCAGCTAGTTTACCCCTGATCCTATGAGATTTAATCTCTTGTACCAGCCTTTTATGAGGGACCTTGTCAAATGCTTTACTAAAGTCCATATAGACAACATCCACAGACCTTCCCTCATCACTGATTTTAGTCACCACCTCAAAAAAAACTCAATTAAATTAGTGAGAATTGACTTCCCTCGTTCAAAACCATGTTGCCTGTTGCTAATAAGACTGTTCATTCCAAATGTGTATAGATCCTATTCCTAAGAATCTTCTCCAACAATTTCACTATCTCTGACGTCAGGCTCACTGGTCTATAATTACCTGGGTTATCCTTGCTACACTTCTTAAGTAACAGGACAACGTTGGCTGTCCTCCAGTCTTCTGGTACCTCACCAGTGGCCAACGAAGAAACAAAGATTTCGGTAAGAGGCCCAGCAATTTCATCTCTTGTCTCCCTCAGTAATCTGGGATAGATAGAATCTGGCCTTGGGGATTTGTCTACGTTAATGCTTTTTGATTCGCCTAACACTTCCTCCCTCGTAACGATGACTTGTTCTAAATGGTTTACATACCCCTTCGAGACACCATCAATCAATGAGTCCATCTCCTTTGTGAATACTGATGCAAAGTACTTATTAAGGATCTCACTCACTTCCTTTGGTTCTACATATAATTTCCCTCTTTTGTCCCTAAGTGGACCAACTCTTCCTCTAGCTACCCTCTTGTCCCAAATTATATGTATAAAAAGCCTTGGAATCCTCCTTAATCCTGTCTGCCAAGAACATTTTGTGACCCCTTCTTGCCCTCCCAACTCCCTGTTTGAGTTCTTTTCTACTTTCTCTGTATTCTTCGAGTACTTCATCTATTTTTAGTTGCCTAGACCTCATGTATGCAACCTTTCTCTTTTTGTCTAGACTTGCAATTTCCCTGATCATCCATGATTCTTGAATCCTGCCTTTTCTGTCCTTTTTAGGCACATGCCTGTCCTTCACTCTGATCAACTGCTCTTTAAAAGACTCCCACATGCCAAATGTGGATTTACTCTCAAACAGCCTCTCCAAACAACAACCTCGAAATCCTGCCTGATCTGGTTGTAGTTAGCGCTCCCCCAGTTTAGCATCATAACCCAACAACAACAATCATCCTTTTCCATCAGTATTCGAAAGCTTACGGAATTGTGATCACTGTTCACCACGTGTTACCCCACTGCAACTTTGACCTGGCTGGGCTCTGTCTCTAGTACTTGGTCCAGTACAGCCCCCTGTCTAGTCGGACTGTTCAATATTGTTCCAAAAAGCCTTCTTGGACAAACTTAACAAATTCCTCATCATCCGGATCCTTAACCCTAAGGAATTTCCAGTCAATATGAGGAAAATTAAAGTCTCCCGCTACAACAACCTTATTATTTCTACATCTGGCCAGAATCTGCTTACATATCCATTCCTCAATTTCCTGGGGGCTGCTGGGAGGCCTGTAGTGTACCCCCATCATAGTGACTGCCCCCTTCCTGTTTCTGAGTTCTACCACAGTGTCTCATTACATGATTCTTCCAAGGTGTCCCCCCTCTGTACAGCTGTAATATGTTCCCTAACCAGTATTGCAACTCACCCACCTTTTTTACCTTCCTCTCTGTCTTGCCTAAAACATTTATATCCTGGAATATTTAGCTGCCAGTCCTGTCCCTCTTTTAGCCAAGTCTCCGTTATTGCAACCATATCCAAGTTCCACGCAAGAATCAAGGCTCTAAGTTCATCTGTCTTACCTGTTATTCTCCTTGCATTGAAGTAGATGCACTCCAGATCTCCAGGCCCACTGAGTTTGACCTCCCTCGGTACCATGCTCATTCCCAGTCTCTACACTTGCTAACCTACTGTTCTGATTCCCATACACCTGTCACATCAGTTAAAACCCACCTGAACCAGACTAGCAAACATCCCAGCCAGGATATTGGTGTCTCTCCAGTTCAGATATATCCCTTCTTGTACAGAATGTAATTGTAATGCAGTAGTAAGGAAGGGTATTAGCCTGGATGATGTGAAATCTGCATGGGTGGAACTGCAAAACACCAAAGAACAAAAACGCTAGTGGAAGTTGTGTACAGACCACCAAACAGGTTGGGGATGGTATCAAGCAGGAAATTAGAGATGCGCACAGTAAGGGTACAGTAGTTATCATGGGTAACTTCAATCTGCCCAATATTGATTGGGCTCACCAAACTGGTCGCAATGCAATGGAGGAGGATTTTTTTGGAATGTATGAGGGATGTTTTTCTCAACCAATATGTTGAGGAACCAACTGGAGAGCAGGCCATCCTAGACTGGGTATTGTCTAATGGGAGAGGATTAATTAGCAAGGTTCTTTGGGGAAGAGTGATCATAATATGATAGAATTCTGCACTAAAATGGAGAGTGACACAGTTAAGTTTGAGAATAGGCTCCTGAACTTGAGGAAAGCTAACTTTGATGATATGAGACGTGCATTAGGGAGGATAAGCTGGCAAAGGATACTTTAGGGGCTGACAATGAATGGACAATGACAGACGGTTAAAGAACACATGGATAAACTCCAACAACTGTACATTTCCCTGTTTAGCGTAAGAATGAAATGGAGAAGGTAGCTCATTCATGGGAAATCAGGGATAGTGTTAAAGCCAAAGAGGAGGCGTATAAATTGGTCTGAAAAAGCAGCAAACCTGTGGACTGGGAGAAATTTAAAATCCAGAGAGGAAGACAAAAGATTTAATCAGAAAGGGAAAACGAGAGTAGGCTTGCATAAAACATAAAAACTGACTGCAAAGGCTTCTACAGATATGTGAAGACGTATCTGTTGAAGACAAATGTTGGTCCCTCACAGTGACAATTAGGTGAATTCATAATGGGTAACAAAAACAAAGCTAACCAGCTGAACAAATATTTTGGATCTATTTTCACTAAGTAGGACACAAATAACCTTCCATAAATAATAGGAGAGCGAGGGTCTAGCATGAAAGAGGAACTGAAGGCAATCCTTATTAGTCAGGAAATTGTATTGGAGAAATTGCTGGCATTAAAACCTGATAAATCCTAGGGCCTGATGCTCTGCATCCCAGAGTACTCAAGGAAATGGCTCCAGAAATAGTGGGTGATTTGGTGATCATCTGCCAGCATTCTATGGACTCTGGAAGAGTTCCAGTGGATTGGAGGGTAGTTAATGTAATCCCACTTTTTAAAAAGGAGGGAGAGGGAAAATGGGAAATTATAGACTGGTTAGCCTGACATCAGTGATGGAGACAATGCTGGAGTTAATTACTAAGGATGTAATAACTGAACATTTGATAGGATTGGTCCAAGTCAGCATAGAGTCACTGAACGGAATTCATGCTTGACAAATCTGGAATTTCTTTAGGATGTAGAATGGACGAAGTTCAACCAGTGGATGTTGTGTACCTGGACTTTCAAAAGGCTTTTGATGAGGGCTCACATAAGAGATTAGTGAGCAAAATTAAAGCTCAAGGTGTTGGGAGTAATGTATTGATGTGGATAGAGAACTGGTTGGCAGACAGGAAGCAGAGAGGGGGAATAAACGGGTCCTTTTCAGAGTGGCAGGCAGTGACTAGTGGGATACAGCAGGGTTCAGTGCTGGGGCCCCAGCTATTCACAATATACATTCATGATTAAGACAAAGGAATTGAATGCAATATCTCTAAATTTGCAGACAGCATTAAGCTGGGTGGCAGTGTGTGCTGAGAGGAGGATGCTAAGAGGCTGCAGCGTGACTTGGACATGCTGGCTGAGTGAGTAAATACTTGGCAAATGCAATATAATGTGGATAAACTCAGGACATGGATGGGTGCATGGGACTGGGATATTATAGCAATTACTGAAACATGGCTAAGGGAGGGAGAGGACTGGCAGCTTAATGTTCCGGGGTACAGATACTATAGGAAAGATAGAACAGGAGGTAAGAGAGGAGGGGGAGTTGCACTTTTGATTAGGGAAAGCATCACGGCCATACTGAGAGGGGATATATCCAAGAGTTCGGCCACTGAGTCTATGTGGGTAGAACTGAGAAATGAGAAAGGGGAAATCACTTTGATAGGGTTGTAATATAGGCCCCCAAGTAATCAACAGGAAATTGAGGAGCAAATATGTAAGGAGATTACAGATAGTTCCAAGAAAAGTAGGGTGGTATTTCTCAACATTGACTGGGACAGCCACAGTATTGGAGGGTTGGATGGAGAGAAATTTGTTGAGTGTATTCAGGAGGAATTTCTCATTCAGTATTGTGGATGGCCTGTCTAGAGAGGGACAAAACTTGACCTCCTCTTGGGAAATAAGGAAGGGAAGGTGACAGAAGAGTTAGTGAGGGATCACTTTGGGACCAGTGACCATGATTCAATTCATTTTAAGATAACTATGGAGAATGATAGTTCTGGCCCAAAAGTTAAAATTCTAAATTGGGTCAATTTTGATGGTATCAGGCAGGAACTTTCAAAAGTTAATTGGGGGAGCCTGTGGAAAGGCAAGGAGACGTCTGGTAAGTAGCATCTTTCAAAAGTGAGTTAACCAGGGTTCAGGGTAAACATATTCCCCTAAGAGTGAAGTGCAAGGCTGGCAGAAGTCAGGAACCCTGGATGACTTGGGATATTGAGGACCTGGTCAAGGAAAAGAAAGAGGCACATGACATGCATAGGCAGCTAGGATCAAGTGAATCTTTTGAAGAATATAGGGGGTGTAGGAGTAGAGTTGAGAGAGAAATCAGGAGGGCAGAAAGGGGACATGAAATTGTTTTGGCAGATAAGGCAAAGGAAAATCCAAAGAGCTTCTACAAATACATAAAGAGCAAAATAATAACAAGGGAGAGAGTAGGGCTTTTTAAGGACCAACAAGGTAATCTATGTGCAGATCCACAAGAGATGGGTGAGATCCTAAATAAATATTTGTCATCAGTATTTACTGTTGAGAAAAGCATGGATGTTAGGGAACTTGGGGAAATAAATAGTGATGTCCTGAGCAGTGTACGTATTATAGAGAAGGAGGTGCTGGAAATCTTAAAAGTGCATCAAGGTAGATAAATCCATGGGACCTGATGAAATACATCCCAGGATGTTGTGGGAGGCTAGGGAGGAAATTGCGGGTCCCTTAGCTGAGACATTTGAATCATCGATAGTCACGGGTGAGGTGCCTGTAGATTGGAGAGTGGCAAATGTTGTGCTCTTGTTTAAAAAGGACTGCAGGGAAAAGTCTGGGAACAACAGGCCAGTGAGCCTCACATCTGTGGTGGGTAAGTTGTTGGAAGATATTTTGAGAGACAGGGCCTACAGGCATTTAAAGATGCAAGGACTGATTAGGGACAGTCAGCATGGCTTTATGAGTGGAAAATCATGTCTCACAAATTTGATTGAGTATTTTGAAGGAATAACTAAGACGGTAGATGAGGGCAGTGCAGTTGATGTTGTCTACATGGACTTTAGCAAGGCCTTTGACAAGGTACCACATGGTAGATTGTTGCATAAAGTTAAATCTCAGGGGATCCAGGGTGAGTTATCTAAATGGATACAAAATTGGCTTCTTGACAAAAGCCAGAGGATGGTTGTAGACAGTTGTTTTTCAATCTGGAGGCCTGTGACCAGCAGTATGCCTCAGTGATCAGTGCTGGGCCCACTGTAACTTGTCATTTATATTAATGATTTGGATGAGAATATAGGGGGCACGGTTAGTAAGTTTGCAGATGACACCAAAATTGGTGGCATAGTGGACAGTGAAGAAAGTTATCTTAAATTGCAAGGAGATTTTGACCATTGGGCCAGTGGGCTGATGAATGGCAAATGGAGTTTAATTTAGACAAATGCAAGGTGATGTATTTTGATAGATTGAACCAGGGCAGGACTTACTCAGTTAATGGTAGGGCATTGGGGAGAGTTACAGAACAAAAAGATCTCGGGGTACATCTTCATAGCTCCTTGAAAGTGGAGTCACAGATGGACAGAGTGGTGAAGAAGACATTTGGCATGTTTGGTTTCATCGGTCAGAACGTTGAGTACAGGAGTTGGGACATCTTGTTGAAGTTGTACAAGACATTGGTAAAGCCACACTTGGAATACTGTGTGCAATTCTGGTCACCCTATTACAGAAAGGATATTATTAAACTAGAAAGTGTGCAGAAAAGATTTACTAGGATGCTACTGGGATTTGATGGATTGAGTTATAAGGAGAGGCTGAATAGACTGGGACTTTTTTCTCTGGAGTGTTGGAGACTGAGGGGTGACCTTATAGCGGTCTATAAAATAATGTGGGGCATAGACAAGTCAGGTAGTCAAGATCTCTTCCCATAGACTAGGAGGCTAAAACTAGAGGGCATAGGTTTAAGGTGAGAGGGGAGAGATACAGAAGTGTCCAGAGGGACAATTGTTTCACACGGAGGGTAGTGAGTATCTGGAACAAGCTGCCAGAGGTAGTAGTAGAGGTGGGTACAATTTTATCTTTTAAAAAGCATTTTGATATTAAATGGGTATGATGGATATAGAGGGACATTGGCCAAATGCGGGCAATTGGGATTAGCTTAGGGGTTTTAAAAAAAAGGTGGCATGGACAAGTTGGGCCAAAGGGCCTGTTTCCATGCTGTAAACCTCTATGACTCACATTGACGTTATCTGCATTGGTGGCAAAAATAGGAAGGAAGATTATTATATGAATGGTGGCAGTTTAAGAAAAGGCAAATTGCAATGAGACCTGGGTGTCATGGCGCAACTGTCGTTGAAAGTTGGCATGCAGGTACAGCAGGTGGTGAGGAAAGCTAATGGCATGCTGTCCTTCATAGCAAGAGGATATGAGTATAGGAGTAAGCACCTCTTGCTGCATTTATACAGGCCTTGGTGAGGCCATACTGTGAGTATTGTGTGCAGTTTTGGTCTCCTAGCCTGAAGAAGGACATTCTATTGAGGGAACCCAGCAAAGGTTAACCAGACTGATTCCTGGAATGGAGGACTGACATATGAAAAGAGACTGGATCGACTGGACACTTGCTGGAATTTAGAAGAATGAGAGGAGATCTCATAAAAACATATAAAATCCTGATGGAACTGGACAGGCTAGATATGGGAAGAATGTTTCTGATGTTGGGGATGTGCAGAACTAGAGCTTACAATCTAGGAATAGGGGGTAAGCTATTCAGGACTGAGATGAGGAAGAACTTTTTTACTGAGTTGTAAACCTGTGGAATTCTCCATCACAGAAAGCTGTTGGACCAGTTTGTTGAGAGTGAACTGGAAATGGCCCTTGTGGCTAAAGTGATCAAGGGTTATGCAGAGAAAGTGGGAGTGGGATACTGAAAGTGCGTGATCAACCATGATCTTATTGAATGGTGATGCAGGCTCGAAGGGCCAAATGGGCTACTCTGTACCTATTTTCTATGTTTCTTTCTATGTTCCTAATTGGAGTTGGGAAACATCCAAGCTTGGCATGCCTGCCTTGGGAGAAAGCGCCTGAAAAGGCAAGATTTTTTTTGGAGTTGGGGGGGAGCGTGGTAACAGCTGGAGTCAGTCCCACTGCCGTTGCTTTTTTGACTGCTCTTTTGCTTTGATCCATTTTGTCAATTGCACATGATAAAAGGTGTTAAGTGCTGGCATTTTTGCTATTGAGATTTTAAAGGTCAGGATGTTTGACACTTTTTTGTACAACTGTAGTAAAAACAGGTCTATTTTTAGAAAATAGAAACAATGATTAGATGAATTTTTTAAAGCTTTTCCACACATGCTATTATTACTACAGTGTGCTTGATTCTGCGTAGAGGGTGAATGGACGTGGAAGTACCATAGCTTTGTGTGGAAGGTGCAAAGTGCCATGGTGGTAAATAGAGGGGCATAGCTTGGCATTGCTCCCTCATAACCCCATGGGGTATGTAGAGAGGCATAGCTTGGCATGGAGTGTATGGGGACCATAGGGTGGGTGGAAGAACATACCTTGGCATGGATGATATGAGGAGCCCTGAGGAATAGATAGAAGGCATTACTTGGCATGGAGGTTTTGAGGGATTGTGAGGGGCAGATGAGTGGATGGCCATAGGTTAACATAGAGAGCCTGAGGTACCATGTGGAATGCGTGCAGGGGCGTGGGGTTCATGGGTAAGACCTTTTGAACTTGCCTTTCAAAAAGTTCCCTCATCCAGAAGTTCACGACAACTCTGAAACCTGGCACCATGAAAACTGTAGAAGTTAAGAAGACGTCTATCCCTGCTATGGAGTCAGCCAGATCAGAATACAGTGTGTGGACTTGCAACAAATGTTTACCCCACTCTGGTGAAAACTAAGGTTGGTGAAATGTGGCTGGTAATCCTACAATCAGGCCCCGGCTGCCCCTATTAAAGGGCTCCAGAATTGACCCAACTCCACAAAATTCCAGCCCAAAATCCTTGTCTGATTTCTATTTTACGCAAGAAGTCAGGTAGGTGACTGATGGCACCTTTACCAGAAAGTTTAGTAAGTATGACTTCTCAATTTTATTCTGACTTCTCAATCATTTTTCCTATTTATTGCTGTTGATGATCTTTTTTCTTGCATCTCCAGCTTTTATTTCCCTCTTGGTAAGTTGATGACCCCCATTGAACTGTGGTTCTACTTGTGTCATAAGCTTTCCAGTGCATCATTTAAATAAACCTTCATCATGCACACTGCCTCATGCTAACATATGCAACATCAGGATCCAGGGGAGTATCAATTGCGTCTTTTGTGAACTGAATCAGTTGTTGGTGTCATTGATACATGTATTTGTTTAATCCCTCTGAAGACAGAGCAAATTAACATAATATGAGGTGAGGCGTGTGTCAAGTCATTAAGCTCTTCTTTCCTTTGTGATGTGATTGCTCAGGGAAACATTTATGATCAAATTCACTTGGTACAGATGATA
The DNA here is from genome assembly GCF_965287045.1 of Carcharhinus amblyrhynchos. Classification (NCBI taxonomy): domain Eukaryota; kingdom Metazoa; phylum Chordata; class Chondrichthyes; order Carcharhiniformes; family Carcharhinidae; genus Carcharhinus; species Carcharhinus amblyrhynchos. The sequence goes on along the minus strand of NC_137335.1, from coordinate 40,249,569 downwards.
AAATTAACCATTGGGTAATGATCTAAAAAGTAACAAATGTGCTATGTCATCTCCCCGAGAAGATAATACTTTTGTGTTCTCTTACAGCACAAAATGGAAGCATTTTTCCCTGCTATTTTGTTAAGCTTCTCACAGAACCTCTCTGCCTGCTTCATGCCACAAGTCTCTCCTTTTTAAAAGCTGAATTCTCTTTTTAAAAGCACTCTATCTATTATTTTGTGGGGCAGCAGGGGTTTTGGAGAATGCACCATAGGAGCTACTGTCCTCCCATACTTTTGAGTAATTCAAAAAAAGGTGCAACGTCTGAAAATGTTCTTTTTTGTCTGCAGAGGATGTGTCTCTGCATATGGATATATGAGTTTAGTAGACTGCACTGCTCTGCAGCTGACAAACCAAATAAAACAGCTCATCCCTTTAGCTGTTCACAATAGAGTATTGTCTATACTTAAACAGCCCATGCTTATGTAACTCAGAACATAATGTCTGCTTTCACAATTGGACAGCACTAGCTGAACAGCCCAGACTGTGCCAAGAATGGCACCAACAGCAAATTTCACTCTACTGGTTGAGCTCACAATGTAATTCACTTATGCTTGTTTGAAACTACATATCAAGCTTAAAGGTCATTCATGTAAATTGGGAGATAGATGGTGATCTTTTCCACTTAGTTGTTGCAAACCTAGAGGCATGAAGTCCATTGACTCTGTGTTATGAGTAAGCTTTGAACAATGGTAGGCATGGATTCTGTTAAGGACCAGATCAGAAACTCCAAGGTATTTTATGAAACTAGCCTAGACCCTAACATTTCCTTTTGATTTTGTTATTAGGGTGAGCATAAGGTATGATTCGATTGACCCACTAGGAAGCTTTTATTAAAACAAACTTTACTTAAGAACACAGTTAAAACAAAAATAATTAGCATAACTTTTACCAATTAAAATACTTAAACATGACAAGTATAATTCTTAACAGCCAGCTATCTCTATTGTCTAATTTAGTAGTATCCACCATCAACATGAATCCCTTCTTTAGAACCAGTTAAAATAGAAACTAAGAATGCTTACAGACTTTTGAGACTTTTGGAGAGTGATTCAGGCAGACACATGGGAAATCTCCATTCCTGAACAGCAGAATCTCAGAGAAACGACTTATTTCTTGGACGATTCTAGTCTCCACTTCAAATAGAGAAAGAGATACAGAGAAAGCAACCTCTCTCTAAAAATCCCTAAAACTTATGGCCTTGGGTTCTCTGTGAGAGCATCGCTGTACCCAGTCATATGACCTTACTCATCAATCAACCTAATCAAGCCCCACTATGAAATATCCCAGGGGAAACCTAAAATAACAGAACCCTGCATGAATTCAGATTGAAACAAATAGTGCATCAATTAAGATCAGTTATGTTGCTGCTGTAACAATACAGTGCTTTTGGATCCAGGCAAAATACCTCTGATAACATGGAAGGGACTCATAAACACATTCTGCACAGAAACATGACTAAAACACGTTTCTTAAAGGCATAGTATCGTCACAATTCTAAAGATAACATTTGTCTTTAATGTCCCTTCTAGAAGAAGGATCTACCCATGATTATTCAGTTTGGAACTTTCTGGAAGCATCATAATCATTATCAACAAGTAAAGGTCATTGACCCTTGGCAGCTGTTTTAACAGTTCACTAGTATTAATTTTAAGAAATAAATAGACTATTCCAGCAGATTCCATATGAGCTCAGTCCAAGTGTGAAGTTATGAATATGTCATAGCTGTATTGGACATGACACCTCATATTGCATTCAGGCACATGATCATTGGTAGATAAATGTTTCCTCACTGTTAGGCTATTAACTAAGTCTTATCATAACAAAATCTAGAATGTACTGCCTGTTGTTTATTCTAGATCATATTAATCCAGAAAACTATCTTGAATTCACTCAAAGCTGAAATTTTCTGTGCCTGATCAAGATGGGTGTGTTTGGTGGCGAGAGTCGAAAATCTGGCAAGAAGGGCATCGCAGTGTTTTGAGGTGATGTAAATCCAGGAAGCGATTGTCCTCTCCATTGTTCAGTGGTGGGTTGCATGCCTCACTGTTGAAAGCTTAATTTTAATAGATTTGCATCTCATTAATGTGGCACACACTGGAACCACCCCCCACATTGACATGGATTTAGACCTGGTTTCAAAAGGCATGCATCTGGCAACCTGAATTTGGGAGGGGAACTTAGAGATGAGTATGTGCAACTTTGTGTAGTGCTTGTAAAGAACACAGGCTACAAGATAAGGCATTTAAAATCGCCAGCTCCAATGCACCCCTTCCTGATGAGCTTAATGTATTCTACGCCTGTTTTGAATAAGAGGTCAGTGAGTGCATGCCCTTCACCGTGGAAGCCCTGGATGAACCTGTACCTGGGGTCACCATTGCAGATGTCAGGTCAGCTTTCTTGAAGGTCAGTCCACGGAAAGCAACTGGCCCAGATGGGGTACCCAGATGTGCACTCAGATCCTGTGCGGATCAGCTGGCGGGGGTATTCACGGACATCTTAAACCTCTTTTTACAATAATCTGAGGTCCCTATCTGCTTCAAGAAGATGACCATCATCCCGGTACATAAGAAAAACCAAGCAGCGTGCCTTAATGACTATCGGCTGGTGGCTCTGACACCCATCATTATGGGGTACTTCGAAAGGTTAGTCATGGCACGAATCAATTCCAGCCTCCCAGACTACCTGGATCCACTACAGTTTGCCTACTGCCACAATAGGTCCACAGCAGATGCCCTGTCCCTGGCCCTGCAATCAACCCTAGAATACCTAGATAATAAGTACACCTATGTCAGACTCCGATTCATTGACTACAGCTCAGCCTTCAACACTGTTTTCCTATGGGAACTCATTTCCAAACTCCATGGCCTGGGCCTCAGCACCTCCCTCTGCAACTGGATCCTGAACTTCCTAACCCACAGACCACAATCAGTAAAGATAGGCAACAACACCACCTCCACGATCGTCCTCAACACCGGTGCCCCATAAGCTGTGTTCTCAGCCCCCTCCAATCTCCTTGTACACCTATGACTGTGTGGCTAATTTCCCCTCCAATTTGATTTTCAAGTTTGCTGACGACACCACCGTAATGGGTCGGATCTCAAACAATAATGAGATAGAATACAGGAATGAGAAAAAGACTCTGGTGAACTGGTGTGGTGACAATAATCTCTCCCTCAATGTCAACAAAACAAAGGAAATGGTCATCGACTTCAGGAAGCGTAAAGGAGAACATTCCCCTGTCTACATCAATGGGGATGAAGTAGAAAATGTTGTTGTAGGTAGAATAATACCTCTGAGAGGTATAGCAGGTTTATTCAAAAGCTTTTGGGAGATGCACGCACTTAACAGTCGTTCCCCAGGCTTCTCTCTGAACACAAATTAAGAACATATATTTATATCCGCCCAAGCGCATATGCACTTTCCCATACTCGACAGGTTCCCAGGCTGTGGCTTGTCCTCCATCATGTGAACATAGCTGCCTTGGCAGTTTCTTCATGGTTATCTCAAGGCCGCAATTGTCCCACATCTCAACACCTATGGTGTGATTAGCTATTAGCTAACATACAGGCCAGCACAAACAAGTTAACTGGCATACAAGGTAACGGGGCTGGTATAACAATATTATGTTTGTAGGTACATGTATAGCATATATTGGCACATAACACATAAATAGTACATAATAAATATATATGAAGGCATGCATGTAAGCTCCACTATGTTAGGCAGAAGTCCAAGATATTAAAGACACATTCCTGAACACAATTAGCTGGGAAAATCATAAACTTATGTACAACAGCAGGGACAGCTGCTTTCTTATCTGTCTGGGATACACGAAAACAAGTCTTACAATACTTTTTTATAAATCTCTAAGTATTACAAAGTTCATTAACCCATTACCTACTTCAGGGTCGAGAGCTTCACGTTTTTAAGTGTCCAGATCACCAACAACCTGTCCGGGTCCCCCCATGCTGACACTATAGTTAAGAAAGCCCACCAACGCCTCTATTTTCTCAGAAGACTAAGGAAATTTGGCATGTCAGCTACGAGTCTCATCAACTTTTACAGATGTATCACAGAAAGAATTCTTTCTGGTTGTATCACAGCTTGGTATGGTTTCTGCTCTGCCCAAGACCCCAAGAAACTACAAAAGGCTGTGAATATAGCCCAATCTATCACGCAAACCAGCTTCCCATCCATTGACTCTGTCTACACTTCCCGCTGCCTTGGCAAAACAGCCAGCATAATTAAGGACTCCATGCACCCCGGACATTCTCTGTTCCATCTTCTTCCTTTAGGAAAATGATACAAAAGTCTGAGGTCACGTACCAACTGACTCAAGAATAGCTTCTTTCTAGCTGCTGTCAGACTTTTGAATGGACATACCTTGTATTAAGTTGATCTTTCTCTGTACCCCAGCTGTGATTGTAACACTATATTCTGCAGTCTTTCATATCGTTCTCTATGAACAATTTTTTTTGTCTGTATAGCACGCAAAAAACAATACTTTTCACTGTATGTTAATACACGTGACAATAATAAATCAGAACAAATCAAATCAAAAAAAGTGCAAGGAAGTGGATCCATGGATTCAGGGGGTTGGGGGAGGGGCAAAGGGGTGGGGGATCACAGGCAAATCTTCACTACAGATTCTCCATGGCTGCCTTGGCGACGGTGCAGAGAGGTAAGGGAACCTCAGGCACAGGTTACGTAGAGTCATAGAGGTTTACAGCATGGAAACAGGCCTCACCAGCAGTGAGCAGTGGCCTCCTAATGTCTACACTGCGGACTTGCCTTCTCTTCCTCATTAGATAATTGTCATGCAGACTTGAAGCGTTGATTCTATTCTCTCTCCACAGAAGCTTTCAGATCTGCTGAGATTTTTCAGTATTTTCTGTTTTCGTTTCAGATTCCAGCATCCACAGTATTTTGCTTTTAAATAATGGGGATAAATTGATATTGGCTATAAAAAATTAGGTGATTACAAACAGGCACAGACTGTTTTGTTTTTAAAATTTCCATTGATGGGATGCTAAATGGATTCTCTCTCCTCTGTTTTGTAGCATGACCAAGATTAATTTCAGCCCCATGATCTTTTAGATAGCAGTTGGATGTTCTGCCGTTTGACGGAAGGATATTTGAATTACGGTTCTGTTTAGCTGTCAATTTACTTTCAGCAGACTGTCACCTGCCTCTGCCTCATGTGAAAGTAGTTTGGCAATGCCATAGCCTCCCCAGTTTTGCGGAGCCAATATCTTTGTATTGTGTCGGTATTTCCACAATGCTGAAGCAACTGTACGTGCTTAACGTTTGAATGTCAGAATTCATTAACTGATGTTGACCCACTAGATTTCCCCAGTGGCTGGTCAAGGTTGATACAAACCAATGAAACTGCATTATTGGCTGGCTTAGTGTTCAGCTTGCCATGGAGTAAAGAGGAAAAAAGAGCTGCTGCCTTTGGGGACAGTGCGACCAATCTAAGGAGATGATTTTCACCGTTGCCCCCGGAGGCTACTTGCCATTTGTTGCTGAGGCTGTGCTCTCCATATGGAGGGGTCAGTGAACACTTGCCTCAGCAGTTTGAAAGGCACTGCTGCCACCATTAATGCATTTTTGTGTTTAGAACATGCGTCCTCAAGTGGAATATTATCTATAGTAGTCAGTGAAGCAGCCACTGCCATGTTGCCTGCTGATTTGAATTAAGAGTCACAAGTTACTGCATCTGTTAATATTATTTCTTTGATCCAGTCTCCCGTTATTAAAATTTACTCATGAGTAAAGTTAACCAAATACTGAGGTGTTCTATTTAATTTCTCTCCCAAGTTTCTATAATGTACCAGATGTGCTAAAGACAGTTGTTAAGTGGACTTGTATATTGCAGAACTATTTCAGGGTACCTTAGTCTCCAGCCAACTTTGTTTAGCTGTGTGCATGGCCTGTGGTTTGTTCTACTTATTGATGCTGGGCATCTTTTCTTCTTGCTGAAGTAGAACTACTGGAACAGAACAAGCTTGCAAGTTTATGTCTTTTTCCATCTCTTGTTTGACTTAACACCCGGTCAAGATGTTAGCCTTTATTTGGGTCCAATGCCAAAGAATGTAAAGTTGTATGTAAATGTGTCACTAGGATACTTAATCTATCCTGCTTATTTTATTAATCCTCTGGCCTAACTGTGGGTAGCCAGAGACAAGGAAAGTATTTGGGGGCACCCACTGAATTTGATCTAGATATACGTACTGTTCATCTCTTCTGAGATTTCTGACAATACACTGGAGAATCTGATAGAAATCTACCCAATATCTTTATAAAAGTTCACAGATGATCTTATTTGTTTACAAAGGTGTGATGATGTTCATAGAACCATAGAATCCAAACAGCCCACCAAGATGCACAGACAACAATCCTACTCAGGCCTGATCCCCATAACGCCATCTATTTACCCTGCTAATCCCCTGACACTAAGGGGCAATTTAGCATGGCCAATCAACCTAACACACACATCTTTGGACTGTGGGAGAAAACCAGAGCACCTGGAGGAAACCCATGGAGACATGGGGAAAACATGCAAACTCCACACAGTCAGCCGAGGCTGGAATTGAACCTGGGCCCCTGATATTGTGAGGCAGCAGGTGCTAAACACTGTGCCACCAATATTAAATCACAGTTAAACCCAATACAAAATCTATTTCTCCAAAGGGTATACCATTGAAAGGAGGATTCTTTAAATTGAGTACTATGTTGGTAAAAAACCACCAACCCTAGCATTATCTGATCCATTGAATCTGGTTCCACAAACCACATGCTGTTTGCTTTATCCATGATTAAATCCAATCTTTTTAATTTGTTGAGGAAAGATTCTGAAAATGTTCTTTTGTGCCCTTGAGAAGTACTTCTGAATATTTATTGAATCATATAATTGAGGTGTTATAGCCTTCTCTGCTTGATTTTTTTGAGCTCGGAAACCAGTGAGATTTACTCCCTACAGAGTTTTATAATTTAACCTGTAATTATCTATTTGAATCCCAATCCAGTTCCTAACCAAATATTTATCCTATTTGTTTTTGAAGGGATTAATTTTCATAGCGCCAATCACTTAGATTATCCATTTCTCTCGATGCTGTAAGAAGCTGAATCTTCATTCCCCCTCAACATTATCTCAAAGTAAAACACAATGGGTGAGATTTAATCCAGGCAATGGGGATCTCGCTCACCTAACCAGCAAGAGACTCAGGCCACAGGTGAATGACGGCTGGATGGGGATTGTGGGGTGGGTGTTGATGGCAAGAGCAAGAGGCTGCCTCACCACCCTCCACTGGAACAGGCCATACCCCTACTCCCCCACAATTTACCAATGTCGGGTCACTCAATCAGGCACTGAGCACCTGACAACAAGGGACCCGCACTGGGAGCCCATGAGCGGTCTGACAGGATTTTACTTTTTGGGACTCCAGTCATGGCCAGTCTGCTACCTGCCATTGGTTAAGTACCAATGGAGTTGCAAGGAGGCCCATTTGTGCTCATTAATTGCACACTCAAGGGCCTCAATTGGCAGCAAGGCTGTCCTGTCATGGACTTCATCAGGACAGAGACGGGAAGTCTGTGGGGTCCTCGCCTGAGACCCTGCCACTTGATTGAATGTCCCTCCCGCCTCCAAACTCAACTCATGAGGGGATATTAAATGCCACTCGATGAGCTCTCTGTACCTTGCTTCCTCCTTTACTAGACTTTCTTCGAACACATTCATGTTGTTTTGAAAAAGGGAGCCCAAAGTTAGAAATCCAAACAGGGAATGCTGGGTAAATGCCACAGGTCTGGCAGCATCTGTGGAGAGAGAAAGAGTTAATGTTTGGAGTCCACATGACCCATATGAACAGGGATAGAAATCTTTAGAAAAGTTAACAGAGGATCTTATTTGTTTACAAAGATGTAATAATATTCATAGAACCATAGAATCCATACAATGCAGAGACTTTTTGGCCTATTGAGCCTGCACAAACAATCCTACTCGGGCTCGATCTCCATAACCCCACCTATTTACCCTGCAATTTAGAATGGCCACTCAACCTAACACACACTTCTTTGGACTGTAGAAAAAGCCAGAGTACCCAGAGGAAGCCCATGGAGACATGGGAAGAACATAAAAACTCCACACAGACAGTCAGCCGAGGCTGGAATTGAACCTGGGCCCCTGATGTTGTGAGACATCAGTGCTAAACACTGTGCCACCAATATTAAATCACAGTTAAACCCAACACAAAACCTATTTCTCCATAGGGTATGCCGTTGAAAGGAAGATTCTTTAAATTAAGTACTATGTCAGTAAGAAAGCAGTGATCCTAGCATCATCTGATCCATTGAATCAGGTCCCACAAACCACATGCTGTTTGCTTTATCCATGATTAAATCCAATATTTTAATTTGTTGAGGAAAGATTCTGAAAATGTTCTTTGGTGCCCCGAGATGTACGTCTGAATATTTATTGAATCATAAATTGAGGTGTTTTAACCTTCAATGTAATGAATTATATGGTTGGGGTGGGGCAGAATGAAAGGTCAGGGATAGGTCAGACTAAGGAGACATTGACAAAGGTGCCATGGATAAAAGACAACACATGTGTTCATGGCAGTCTTCAGCCCAAAATTTGTCTGAATATTCTAACTATGATCTCAGTGTAGTCTGAATAAGGTTAGATTAATCATAAACATAACAAGGTGCATTATATCTTTGATTTTCTTTGTTAATAGCAACATTATAGTGACAGGATTCATTTTTGCAAATACTGTATCTTGTGTTAGAATACTGATTTTAAAAAAACCATCAATTCTTTTTTCTAGTACCTTTTTGTTGGGTGTAGGGATGGGAACTTTATTTCCTTCACATCATTCTCTAATGATTTAGGTTAGCTATGAAGTTATCTATAATTGTTGAACGCAAGTGTCCTGCATGAAATATTTTAGCAATATTTAGTGAGCTGAATTCCATTCTAACTCACTCACAGGGGTGATCTTGCAAGAGTTCACTGTATATTCATTTTAATGAATTTATCAACTCACCATATTATCAAATGACATTGCGCATCAAAGATTCCATCCCAGAAGTGAAAATCCTGCATTTTATTTTGTTTAAGACAAGTCACTTGGTTTGAACCACCGTCATGTTTAAAATTTATTAGTATTTGATGGGGGAGGAAGATACACTTGAAAGCTTGGGGCTAGAACATGCTCAAGGGGTACAACTGGACTGACACCCTTGCCCAAAGTTGTCCCACGACCACCTTCCAGGTCATGTTGGTTCAGTATCATGGAAGCCCTTTTCACTTGAGAGAAATGTTCTACTTGTAGCATGTCTTTATGCTGGGTGGTTACAGTTTTTCAAGGATAATGTAATTGTTACTGCAGAGTAGCAGAAAAGCTGCCTTGTTCTTTCTGAGCATTGTGAAAAATGTTAAGTCTGTTAGTTGTAAATAAAATAGGGAAAAGTGTTAGTGCACAATTAGTATAGTATTAAAAATATACTCTTATGAGTTTCCTTGATGGTATACTTAATCATAGTGAATGTATAGAGTTAACTGACTAGCACCCAATCATGTTGAAGGATTTTGGGGGGTTCAAGCCCATGGCTCTCTGAATGTGGCCACACAAGTAGATAGGGTGGTAAAGAAGGCATATGGCATGCTTCTTTTATTAGTCAGGGCATTGACCACAAAAGTCAGGATGTCACGTTGCAGCTTTATAAAACTTTGGTTAGGCCACACTTAGAATATTGCATTCAATTCTGGTCTCTGCATTACAAGAAGGATGTGCAGGCTTGGGAGAAGGTGCAGAAAAGGTTCACCAGGATGCTGCATGGATTAGAGGGTATGAATTATAAAGAGAGGCTGGACAAACTAGGGTTGTTTTCTCTGAGCAGTGAAGGCTGAGGGGAGACCTGATAGAAGTCTATAAAATTAGGAGAGGCGTAGATAGAGTTGACAGTTAGACTCCTTTTCACCAGAGTTGAAATGTCTAAAACTGGGAGGCATGCACTTAAAGTGTGAGGGTGAAAGTTCAAAGACTATGTGAGGGGCAAGTTTTTTACACAGAGAGTGGTACACAATGCCGTGGTGGTGGTAGAGGCAGATGCAATTGGAGGCTTTTAGACCAGCATATGAATATGCAAGCACTAGAAGGATATGGACCAAGGGAAGGCAGGAGGGATTAGTTTAATTTGGTGTCATGTTCAGCATAACATTGTGGCTGATGGGCCTGTTCCTGTGCTGTACCGTTCTATGTCAATCAACCCATGTTTTGAAATTAATTTACCCTTGCCAAGGGAGGGAGAAAGCTTAATACTCAGAATGTGGAGGATGTCTATGGATTTCACTGGCAAGGCTAGGTGGGTCTTGATGCATGTGGAATGGTAAATGTCTGAAATGTAGATTCATCATCCCTTAAGGCAATAAAAGACACCAAAGGGAGGGCAACAATAAAATGAACAGTTGAGTGTCCTTCAAGATGGAACACAAAAGGATTGTATAACCATTCAGCAATGTCGTAGGAGGAAAATAAGATGAGCCGAGCCTTGGAGACCGTGTCAGACTTCAAGAAAAATTTTATTCCACATACATGAGCCTGAAATCTCAGGATGCCTGTGAGTCCTTCTCTGCCCCTGATAGATTGATACAGGTACAGTTTAATATATTTTTTCAAGTCATAAAGGTTTACATTTAGTATTTTAATTCCTTGAGTTGGATGGTTCTTTTAATCACATTATGCAGACTGCATTGTTAAGTTCAACTTCGTTAATCAGTTCTTGGACAGTTCCATTTACCCAATTATAATGTCAAGGCATTGTATTTGCCTAACCGATTTGTACTGATGTGTTAATCATTCTCCCACCACTTCCCACCCCTCGCTAGATGATCATGTTTTATGGAGGACTATGCCCTCCCTAGACTACATGGAGCCTGGCTGTCTTAATGCCAGTTCTCCCATTGTCGTGATAATTCGGAATGATCTGCACATCAGGAGTTGATAGCTGACTATCAACGTTAATCGTTGTCTGTTGGCAGAGTGAGCCTCTAGCTGTCTTCCCTTTGGTGAGCCCTGGCTTCTGGACTTGCTCTATGTAGCCGTGCATGTATTATACTGAAATTAAATAAGATGTGAATGGGCCTATAAATTAAAATATAAAAGACACGATACCCGATATTGCCCTACAACAAAATAAAGAAATGAGGTCTGTCTTAAACAGCAGCATGGAAGCACAGCTGAAGACGCAAGGTTACTCTATTGTATTACAGGAAAACTCCAGGTGAAGCAAGCAAACTTGGCAAAGAAAAGGAAAGCCACTACAAAAATCCCTTGAGATGAAATTTATGCCTCTGGAAAATTATGAAGAGAAGGAAAATAAATTTGACAACAGTGAACAAACTTGTGTCAGCCATGTCCCATATTTGACGAGGAAGCCAGGCACTACAAGAGTGAAGAGTTGAAGAAGCAGCTGAATGGAAAAGAGGAGGCATCAAAAGGAGAAGCTGTAAAACCTTTCAAGTTGTGAGTGGATAATGAAGCCATGAGTTACAGAGCTGAATAAGATAATGCTTTGCTAGAGATAGACCTGGCCAACTGTGGAAACAAAATGAAGGACAAGGATAAAGCTCTACTGCAGCCAGAAAAAGAAACAACAGAAATAAGTTTATTTATTTATTAGTGTCTCAAGCAGGCTTACATTAGCGCTGCAATGAAGCTACTGTGAAAATCCCCTAGTCGCCACATTCTGGTGCCTGTTCACGTACACTGAGGGAGAATTTACCATGGCCAATGCACTTAGCCAGTACATCATTTGGACTGTGGGAAGAAACCAGAGCACCCAGAGGAAACCCACGCAGACACAGGGAGAACATACAGACTCTGCACAGATAGTGACCCAAGCTGGGAATCAAACCTGGGTCCCTGGCACTGTGGAGCAGCAGTGCTAACCACTGTGGTACAATTAGAAAATATAAATCCAACACTGAAGCTCAAGGACCCAAATTAGGAAAAGCATTGGGTGTCTCAGACGTATGGAAAACAGCTGAGCTGATTGATCAGATTTGTAAACTTGCAAATTGATCTGCAAATGCAACAGCAAACAAATGCTTGGCTAAAATTGTAAGGAAAGTGAAAATTAAGGTTCCATTTGAGAAATGGATGGTTCTTTTAATCTAACTGTGCAGACTGCATTGTTCAGTACAACTTCATTGGTCAGTTTGTGGATCCAGCAAGAACCTGATGAACAACGCACAAAATAACTTTAAGTCCACTCTATGAAAGAATGGAGCGCCCTCACCAGAATAGGATAAATCCAAAGTTTACAGGAATAAAGGAGAAGGGTTGTGAATCAAGAGAAACACAATGCAAAAGAGTGTCAAAAGCAAATAAAATGGAAGTAGCCAAGCTACCATTCCTCCAAAAGTGACAGACCGAGATGTGGAAAAGCTGTCAAGCCTCAAGATCATCTGAATTTATAAAGTCAGAGACTGGGGAAGTAGGGGTAGCCAGTGAAGATTGTACTTTTATACTTTGTTGAAAGAGAAGAATGTGTTTCAGAAAAGAGCAGGGATGTTTTGATATAAGAACATAAGAACATAAGAAATAGGAGCAGGAGTAGGCCATCTAGCCCTTCGAGCCTGCCCCGCCATTCAATAAGATCATGGCTGATCTGTCGTGGCTCAGTTCCACTTTCCAGCCCTCTCCCCATAACCCCTAATCCCCTTGCCTATCAAAAACCTATCAACCCGCGTCTTAAATATATTTAGCAAGGCAGCCTCCACCACTTCAACGGGCAGAGAATTCCAGAGATTCACCACCCTTTGAGTGAAGAAGTTCCTCCTCAACTCCTTTCTAAACTGCTCCCCCCCCCCCCCCCCCCCTTATCTTGAGGCTGTGCCCTCTAGTCCTACTGTCCTTTCTGAGTGGGAAGAGCCTCTCCACCTCTATCCATGTTTGGAGAAACATCAGCAGAAATGTTATCACAGTCAGGCTAACATAGCACAGGCGGAATTTAATCCAACCTTCAGGGTGGAAAACATGGAGGCCAGGCCCAGTTAATTGCGGAAGAAGCCCTGCATTAATATGTTGGTGGTTGAAAATCTCCGTGATTAAGTTGACTGTGGGAAGGAGCACATGGAGGAAACTTGCCACCTCATGGAAGGATGTCAATTACACTCATTAATGAGTCAACTGATACCAATTATCACCGAGTGCACCAGAAAGCTACCACCATGCCCTTGTCTCTGATTCTCCAGCCAGGCCAAGATTACATCTCCCTCACACCCTATATCCAAGAATCCAATGATGATGATTCCTGGTGAACTCCTGGGAGCAATATTGAAAGCAGTCCGTGGTATGGTACACTGCCAACAACCAGTTGCTGCTTCCCTCGAGTGGGTGGTTGCTCTCAGGGACAACCACCCCGGTTCCTACATCCCATAGAAGGCATGACACGGGCTAGTTAAGAGCCTGGTTGGCCGGACCTCTCCATGGAAGCAACACTGGTTTCTCACCAGTGCTCCAACTGGTAGTTGAGACACCTATTACGTACATTAAATCCAGCCCCACTTGCCAGTTAGCTCAAACAGTTGGCTTGGGATAAAGGTTGCATATTGTTTCACCCCCTTTTTTAAAAAAGTTATTCCATCCAAAACAAAAACAAATTTAAATTGAATCCAATTCATGGCTCCCACAGGAGGGGCAAACGAGATCCAAGCTGACAAGATGAGGCATTGCACCCCATCTTGGGCTTGATCTGACACTTCATCTTAGCCAAGAAGCCAAGGTGGCTTTGAAAAATTGTATCAGGTAACGCCTCAGTTGAACCTCATCGGCTACCCTGATCATTGACTCAACTGTGGCATCTTGGGCTTGCTCGGACTCTTGATCAAAAGGCTAAGATTCTCTTACTAGTGCTGACTGTGAAAAACCCTATGTCAAATCAAATTCAATGAGTTACTACTACTTGGTAATACAGAAATGGAATATTGCTGAGTGAAACATCTTGAAGCTTCTTGTTTGCATTCAGCAGGACAAATGCAAGCTTGCTGAAGCATTGCCATGGAGAAAACAACAAGGAACTAGAAGCTGTGATCACCTGATTATTCTTGCATTTGTCCTGATGAATGAAAGAAGCTTTGACAATATGACTCTTTTCTCAATAATGTGTTATCGTTCTATAATGCAACAATTTAAAGATAATCATCTACAAATGGTAAAACACAGGCCAAATAAGGGAATAAAGAACATTTACCTTTCCATTTGGCAACTAAAGTAAGGTCTGAAATATTGTAATCTGGTCGACTTCTGGATAGCACCCCTTTTCCGAAATAACCCTTAAAATACAAATAAATTGGATTTTCAACACTGCCAAACCTTTTTGATTTCAAAATTAAGACCATTCTGTATCATTGAATAGTACAACGCAGGTGGCCATTTGATCCATCAAGTCTGTGCCACTTCTTTCGAAGAGTAATCCAATTAGTCTCACTGCCTTTCTCCTTCAATATTTATTCAATTTCATCTTGAAGGCTACAATTCAGTCTGTATCTAAACACCCTCTCAGTGCACTGAAAATCCTAACCACTTGTGCAAGAAGGTTTTTCCTCATGTCACTGCCAGTTCTTTTGCAAATCACCTTCAATAAGTGCCTTCTTGTTATCAACCCTTCAGCCAAAGGAAACTGTTTCTCTTCACTTACTCTATCTGATCCCTTCATGACAATAAACACATCCATCAATTATCCTCTTAGCCCTCTTGGCTCTAAGGCAAACAACCTGAACTTCTCCAGTATATCTTAACTGCAATTCCTCATCCCTGGAATCACTCTAGTAAACATCATGTTCTCTCCAAACCCTTCACATCCTTCCGAATGTTTTATGCCCAGAATTGAACACAATAATGCAGCTGGCATTTTTAAGTTCTTGGCTTTTGTATTTAATGCCTTGATTTATATTGTTCAGGATCACGTATATTTTATTAACTTGTCTTGTTTTTAATAAACAAATACTGTACCAATAAATGAACAGCATGTGGCACATTGGTTAGCACTGCTGCTGCATGACTCCAGGGATCTGGGTTCAATCCCAGATACAAGTAGAATGCAAACTGTGTAGAGTTCGCACATTCTCCCCATGTCTGTGTAGGTTTCCTCCAGGTGCTCTGGGTTTCCTCCCACAGTCCAAAGGTATGCAGGTTAAGTGGATTGGTCATATTAAATTGCCCATTTATGTTCCAGGATGTGTAGGTTAGGGGGATTAGTGGGATAACTATGTGGGGCTACAGGGATGGGACTTTGGTAGGATGCCAAGTGGCCTCCTTCTGCACTGTACAAGTTCTATTGTGTGTGAAGAATTGTGCACCAAAATCCCTTGGTGTTTCAGTTCTTGAATCATCCTTTAAAACAGTACCCTTTAGCCTGTATTTTTCTTCCTCATTCTTCTGACCAAAATGTACCACCTCACTCTTTTCTTCATTGAATTTCATCTGTCATGTGTTTTCCCATTCCATCAGATGTCCTTTCCTCTTGAAGTCTATCACTGTCTTCCTTATACTCTTCTACACAAGTTTTTAAACTGTGCCCTGTATTCCCAAGTTCAAGTCATGAATGTATTTGGAAAAAATAGGAGTGATCCTGGAATACCTTTCCGTACAAGGCTTGCATACTTTCTGGCTTCCTTACAATTACACTGTTATTCATAATTTCAGCATAATAATGTTCCTCTTCCTTTGAACCGGTCTCTTCTTGGGTTAGTGACACAGGAAAAGGAGCTTCATAACATTCATACACTCTCTTTTTTCTTTTTGGTGCATGAAAGGTTGCTTCAGCCATAGCATCAAGGATCTCTTTGAAGTAACTTCAGACAACAGATTTGTGCCTGCATCCATTGTAATGTAAAGGTGCTCGGCAGAGCATGGGTTAATGTGGGGCTGGAGAATAGCATTGCCTACACTATGATGTGTGCAATCACATGGTAACAGAGTCTCAGAAAATAGTTCAGAAACAGAACTCTGAGCAAGTAGCCAGCTTGTATGGTAGAGCAGCAATGTTCATGACCATACCTTGGAACTGTAAGTAGTTAAAAATTACCAATAAAGAATTCATGTTTAAGCATATAAATCTCAAGATCTCATCAATAAGATACCTCCACAGCAAAGGAAACAACCCATATTATGACAGAGCTTAAATTCAGGAAGGGATTTGCATTTATATAACGTCTTTTATGACCCAAGATATACCCAGAGATTTACAGGTACTGAGAACAATTTTAAAATGTCAGAAACTGACACAATTGCTTATTTTCCCTATTCAGCTGGTGTGCATTTCATGGAATGGGGTATGTTCCTATGGGACAAGCATTTAAATGATTATGAAATACAAAGTGATAGTCTAGCTTTAACCGTCAGCACATGGGATTCCTGAGCTGTTTTTAACTTGGTAGGGAGGACACTGCTCCATCAACCCGGTTTGTGCAGCGATTGATGGGTCTGTGAAATTGGCAGGCTGGAAAGCCTTTAAACATAAAATTGTTGTAAATGTGAGTAGCACCACCCAATCAAAATTTCCTCCCTTGTCTTTCTCAGTCTCAGCATTGTCTTCACATTTTCATTTTCCTTCCCTGTGGTGGAAGATTAGGAGTGGTTTTGTTCCATGGATCACTCTGAGCTAGGAACTGGAATGGAATTGCCCAAGCTCATTTTACAGAGAAACCTTCCAGTCAAAGAGACAAAGGAGATAATTGTCTGAATCTTGGTTGGATTCAAACTTGTGAAATGACAATGTACTAACCATTTCCACTAGCTAATTCCCTGTCATTTATTTAACTGAAACACTTTCTCAGAAGTTGTGAGTTTAAGTTTTATGATTACAACACTGAAACACTTTCAGAGTACAATCTGTGGGTAATCATGTCATTGTAGGTCATATTGAAGAATGATAATTTCTTCAAGGAAAGCAAAATCATAGACAGAAAATCACCCATTGTTTCAGAAATAGCATTCTTTTCCACAAGCCTGCTTATAAATAAGATTTAATTTAAGTTGGGTGTGTCTGACATGGTGATTTGGACCAGGAGTGGGGGAAGATTTTGGGGTTTCACCTGCCTGTTTTTTGGGAAAGCCTATTGAATCATAGCCAATGGGCAGCATGATGGCACAGCGATTAGCACTGCTGCTTGACAGCTCCAGGCACCTGGGTTCAGTTCCCGACTTGGGTCACTGTCTGTGTGGAGTTTGCACATTCTCCCTGTGTCTACGTGGGTTTCCTCCAGGTACTCCGATTTCCTCCCATATTCCAAAGATGTGTGTGATAGCTGATTGGCCATGCTAAAATTGCCCCTTAGTGTCCTGGAACGCATAGGTTAGAGGGATTAGCGGGGTAAATATGTGGGTTTACAGGGATAGGGCCTGGGTGGGATTGTTGTTGGTGCAGACTCGATGGGCTGAATGGCCTCCTGCACTGTAGGGTTCCTATGGATAAGTTAGTGGCAAGGCCAGCAGCAGGCCGTCCCTTGGAATCAAGGTCTCGAGGGCAGAAATTTTGCCTACTGAGAGCTGCCAGACAATGAGAAGCTGAAAGTCTTGTGCTCAGCTGGGGAGGCTGTGGCTGCTGTGGGGAGGACAAGCACTGGAGTCCCAGGAGCATGGAGTGACCTAGGCCACAGGAAGTATTGCAGAGAGAGACGTGTGAGGGTGTTGGTGACAGTGGCAGCAGCAGAGTGGCTTTTGAAGGGCCTCTTCCCTGATGCCCAGCCCTTGATCAGGCACTGAGTGCCATTTGGTAGAGGCCTCCCCCCACCCCTCACCTCCCATCCCAACCCCCTGTCGCCATGAGGTGAAAGCTGTCGCTCAGATTCATCTGTCATGAATGCTGCATGGTGACAAGCCTATCTACATCTGGGTTCATATCAGTAGTTGAGCAAGCAATGAGGCTGTTAAGTGGTAATGAATCGGCCACATGAGGAACTCAATAGGTGATGGGCTGGGAAGTTTTGCCAGAACTTAATTCTGGCAGAGAGGGAACATGGCAGGGTTCTGGCAGGTCATTCTGCATAAGTGGATTGGCCATGTTAAATTGTCCCTTTGTGTCATAGGATGTGTAGGTTAGGGGGATTAGCAGGGTAAATGTGTGGGGTTTTGGGATAGGGCTGAGGTAAGATGCTTTTTTGAAGAGCCAGTGATCACTCGATGGGTTGAATGGCCTCTTTCTGCTCTGTAGGGATTCAATGATTCCATGAAGTAAATGTAATGATGCACTTCCACAGACTTCATTAGAAACACACAATGATTTATTAATAAGAAGCATTGTACAGCAGCCACAATGCACCATCTCGCTGTCTCGTGCTTAAGGGTGGATTCCACCCCCTGGGTTGATTATCTACTTTGGGTCCCACTTGGTTCCCCCAAGTCAAGTGACTCTTACTCTGGTGTGTTGCCGTTAAAGGGACAGTCACCACAAATTCCCTCACCTCCCCCCTTTCAATCTCACCATCAATGAGAGCACAAGGCCCTGGCCTCGATGTCAGATTTAGTTTTTGACATTTCAGAGTACAAATCAAGAACAACCAGCAGTGTAGCTTTTTCAAAGTGCAGTGTGTAGAGTTGCTGACAAGGCAGTTAAAGAGTTTACTGGCTACTGGTCCCCAGACAATACAAAAGGCTCTTGCACTGTTCTTTTCAGGATTCACCAGCAGCATGGTAACTCTCAGGAAACAGGCTGTACTTGGGGGAGATGGACCCTGCAGCCAAATGCACCAAATTTTCTGAGTACCAGTTTCTGCACAAATAACAGTGGTTACTGAACAACATGTGTGAACCTAATTTAAATGGTACATTTTGTAAATTCTGGTCCCTCGCTGAAAGTCCTATCCACAGTTTATCTGGATGCTTGCGGAATCCTAGTCTCTTGCAGGCAGTTGAATATCTTTGATTATTTGTTCAGGTGTTTGCAGTTCCAGAGCAATGCGACAATGTTTTGCTTTTATTCAGAGCTCTATCATTTGTGCTTTTTCCTTGGTTGCCAGTACTTTCCTTTGTTATGGAACCATAGAATCCCTACGGTGTAGAAGGAGGCCCAACAAGTCTGCACAGACTCTCTGACAGAGGATCCCACACAAGCCCTTTCTCATAAACCCACATATTTACCCTGCTAATCCCTCCACACATCTTTGGATAGTAAGGGACAATTTAGCATGACCAATCTACCTATCTCTGGACTGAGAGCAGAAACCGGAGCACCCAGAGGAAACCCAAAACACTGCAAACTCCACACAGACAATCACTCAAGGCCCGAATCGAACCTAGGTCCCTGGCACTGTGAGACAACACTGCTAACCATTGTGCCACCATGCTGCCCCTATTCTTGGTTATTCTTGGTAGCTGTGGGTATTTTAAGGGCATTACATGAAGTGCTAAACATGCTTATTGTTTCCAATTTCAAATGTACTGGCTGCTTCCTCTATGAGCCATTGAAACATAGAATTACTACTTTGCAGAAAGAGGCCATTCAGCCATCGAGTCTCATTGACTCTTCGGAAGAGCATTCCACCCAGGCCCCTCTCCCTCCACCATATCCACGTAACCCTGCACATTTATCATGGCCAATCGACCAAACCACATTTTTGGACTGTGGGAAGAAACTGAAGCATCTGGGGGAAACCCATGCGGACACGGGGAGTACAGGAGTACGTGCAAACTCCACACAGTCTGCCTTCCCCTGTGACGACTGTGATTTTTAAAAATTCATTCGTGGAACATGGGCATCGCTGGCTGCCCAGTATTTATTGCCCATCCTTAGTTGCCCTTGAGAAGGTGGGGGGTGAGCTGCCTTCTTGAATTGCTGCAGTCCATGTTCTGTGGTTGACCCACAATGCCATTAGGGAAGGAATTCCAGGATTTTGACCCAGTGTCTGCGAAGGAACGGCGATATATTTTTAAGTCAAGACGATGAGTGCCTTGGAGGGGAACTTGCAGGTGATGTGTTCCCATGTATCTGCTGCCTTTGTCCTTCTAAATGGAAGTGGTCATGGGTTTGGAAGGTGCTGTCTAAGGATCTTTGGTGAATTGCTGCAGTGCATCTTGTAGATAGTACACACTGTTGCTACTGAGCGTCAGTGGTGGAGGGATTGAATGTTTGTAGATGTGGTGCCAATCAAGGGGACATGCATGGTATCCTGGATGGTGTTAAGCTTCTTGAGTGTTGTTGGAGCTGCACCCATCCGGGCAAATGGGGAGTATTCCTTCACCCTCCTGACTTGTGCCTTGTAGATGGTGGATAGGCTTTGGGGAGTCAGGAGGTGAGTTACTCGCCACAGTATTCCTAGCCTCTGACTTGCTCTTGTAGCCACTGTGTTTATGTGGTGAGCCCAGTTAAATTTCTGGTCAATGGTAACCCCAAGCATGTCGACAGTGGGGAATTCAATGATGGTTACACCATTGAATGTCAAAGGGCAGTGGTTAGCGTGTCTCTTATTGGTGATGGTCATTGCCTGGCATTGGTGTGGCACGAATGTTACTTGTCACTTGTCAGCCCAAGCCTGGATATTGTCCACGTCTTGTTGCATTTGGACATGGACTGTCTCAGTATCTGAGGAGTCGTGAATGGTGCTGAAAGTTGTGCAATCATTAGCGAACATCCCCACTTCTGACGTTATGATGGAGGGAAGGTCATTGATGAAGCAGTTGAAGATTGTTAGGCCTAGGACACTACCGAGAGGGACTCCTGCAGAGATGTCCCGGAACTGAGATGACTGAGCCTCCACAACCACAACCAGCTTCCTATGTACCAGGCATGACTCCAACCAGTGGAGTGTTGTCCCCCCTGATATCCATTGATTCCAGTTTCGCTGGGGCTCCTTGAAGCCATGCTCAGTCAGAAGCGGCCTTGATGCCAAGGGCTGTCACTCTCACCTCACCTCTGGAATTCAGCTCTTTTGTCCATGTTTGAACCAAGGCTGTAATGAGGTCAGGAGCTGAGTTTACAGCTTGTCAGTTTACAAACCAAGCCACATGTGCCTGGTTGAGATCGGTCTTCACTGCCTCTGTTTCATGTGTTGAGCTGTCACACAGTTGTACCAGTTGCTGTAGGTGGAGCTGCAGACATCTGGAACCTAAGCAGTGCTTCCAACAGAGGTGAAGGCTACCATAATATGAAACCAGTTCTTTCCAACCCACCCAGGAGCATCTGTCACATTAAACAGCCAACAAAACACACTAACATCAAACAGTAACAGATGCAATGTTTGCAGAGGGACAATATTTTACATCCTTTTCACAAGAAAAGAGATCAGTTGGATCTTTCCGAACTTTCATTAAATGTTTCCTGCCAATGCGATGTGTTGGACTTGCCGCTCATTGTGCACTCCACTAATGGGAAACGTGGTCATACTGTCACTGAACTGGTAACCTGGAGACTCAAGGCAATGGTCTGAGGATCTAGATTCGAATCCCACCATGGCAGAGGTGAAATTTGAATTCAATGAGAAAAAAATAGAATTAAATTTTAATCGTGACCCTGGAACCATTGTAAAAACCCATTGGGCTCACTAATTCCTTCCTTCCGGGAAGGAAATCTGCCATCATTACCTGGTCTAACCTACATATGATTTCAGACCTACTACCACATGGCTGATTTTTAAAAAACTCCCTCTGAAATGGCTAAGCAAGCCACTCAGTTCAAGGGCAATTAAGGATGGGCAATAATTTCTAGCAAGCCAGTGATGCACACATCTTATGAATACATTAAAAAAAATGAACTATCTGGCCATAACAATCTTATTAAACAGGTATCAACTTGTTTAATAAGGTTGATGCATAGTTAATGTCACTGGGATGTTGCAGTGCAATGGTTTCATTCTTGAAAAAACACTGAGGTGAATTGAGAAGGATTTTTCTACATCTCTGCCCATTAACTGCATGGAGAGACTGCTTGAACACAGAACCTATGTTTTCTGCTCCAAATCTGCAAATCTCTTGTAAGAGAAGTGTACCATTTAAATTTGGCCCAATGAAAAGTGTGCAAAATAAGGCTATGTTTGACAAAATGGGTGGAATTTTTTAGATGGTGGGTTTCTGCATTTTCACCACTTAATGCTGCATGGAGGTTTAATTACTCAATGTTAAGGCATCCCTTCCCATCCATGTCCTGCCATAGCGAGCTGGCAGCTAATTCGATTGGCCAGCAGCTCTGCAGTCCCAGCAGCACCAGGTTCAAGCAGTGGCCACTGTTGGGACTGCAGATTGTCCCAAAGAAGAGGTTATGAATGATAGACCTTAGGTAAGTTTGGGGTAACAGTGGGGCCTGGCTGTTAGGCCTTTGCAAGAGGGCTGAGAGAGTTGGGTTGGCAGGGGTGGGGGGGTGGGATGGAGAATGGCAATGTGGAGACTTGGGTTTGCTCATAATCTAGCAGAACAGTCAAGAACAAAATTGGCAAATGGGAGGTTGTCCATTACTTAATGATTTGTAAAAAAGATTCTTTTTATATTTGCTTCACTATTCACATTTCAGACTGTTTAAAATGTAGTCAGAGATAAATCTTCTTTTTGAATGTTAGTCTTCATATCTCCCACTAATTTGAGAAGTAACATTGCAGCATAGTAATAATCATTAACTTGTGTCTGTTCTGGGATTTACTTCATCATAACCATCTGTCATCTTGATGTTTACCAAATCATTCTTTGCTCCTTCTCAGCTCCAATGAAAAAACTCAGAATTTCTCAAGTCATTTTCATACAGTAACCCCTCAGTCTTGTGAACCAGACATACTTCTTTTCCAGTGCTTTTATATCATTCTGAAATGGATATGATCTAAAACTATGCAGAATTTCTTCAACTTAATATTATGAAAGTTCAACATTTCTTCTTTACTATTTAAATTCATCTAATTGTAACACCAAAGTTTTGAATAGCCTTTTAAAAAAATTACCTTTACTGAAAGATCTGCCACCTTTAATGATCCATGTATCTACACACGAGTCACCCTTTGCTCCTTTTATACCATTGAAAATTCTGCCATTTAAACAGAAATATATATTTCTTTATATTGAACTGCATCTGTCACCTATCTTAATGATGCTTTCATGAGATATGGTCACTATGTGGCAAGTCACTTGCCGCACATTTCAGAAAGCAGTTGTTACATGTCTGGAGTCACATAGATCAGTCCTGACAAGGACGGCAGCAGGTTTCCTTGTCTAAAGGACATTAGTGAACTAAGAACCAATTTAAAAAATTGACACTGGTTTCTTGGTCACCATTATTGAGCTCAACTTTCAATTCCATTTTATTATTGAATTTAAATTCCACCAGCTACCATGGAGAGATTTGGACCCTTGTTCCCAGAACCTTAGACTGGACCTAACAATTATTACTTCAATGATATTAGCCCCACACCCCACTGTCTCCATTGCTAACCAAGGAATGTCCTCCAGCAGTTAACTGCCCTTGCTACAATTTGTTTCCTCAGTTTCTAATGCAATTGATTCCTCTAAACAGGAACAAACAGAGGTTGTAGCACAGAGCATGATTCATTGAACACTTTTCTGGATTCTTAAATAATTTACTTACCTTAATTCAAGTGTTATCATTATTCAGGATTATCTTGGTGTAAATCACGTCCACTCTGTTATTTCCTGAATTTTGGAAGGTTACTTACGCATGACCGGCCCAAGCTGCAAACATTCCTACTACTGGGTCTGATCAGTTCTTGTTTCTGCAAGTGTTTTGTCATTTCGTCACCTCAGTTGGAATGATACCTTATTCTCTTCCTGATGTTAAGTGATTTTCTGGTTGTACCAATTACAGAAAAATTGGGATGCAAACTGCATGCTGGAAAATCAGGGAAGTATTTCTCCCCACATGAGCATTTCTCGATGTCACAATATGTAGGTGATTTGGTAGCCCAAGTGCAGGAACAGGAGGTCTGTTTCCTATGCTCGGACCATACACCAAAGCTAGATAATAATTTCTGTTTTTACCCCTTCCTCCTAATTTGAAGAGGGAAGTCACATTCACCAACCTCCATTCCTTGGCACAACTTATCTTTCCACACAGTCTGGAACATTATAATCCAATCCTCTGCTACCTCTTTTCCAGAAGCCAATTTTGTATCCATTTAGTTATCTCACCCTGGATCCCATGAGATTTAACTTTATGCAACAACCTACCATGCTTGCTATAATATAAGCTCTGGTTATACCCAACACTCTTCCCTTTTGGGTTGATGTGTATGGGAGGGTGCTCTTTCTCTATTACAAAACCAAAACACTGAGGATGTTGGAAATCAGAAATAAAATCAGGAAATCCTGGAAATACTCAATGTCAGACGGCAACTGTTAGAGACAGAGTCAATGTTCTTTCTTCAGAACCCTTTTTTTGGTTCATTTATTTTTTAGCATTTTCAAGTCCACCATGATTCTAATTTTCAACCTAAATTATTTATTCTGTGTTTCCGATATTTTGAAATATAAATTATGATACTTGTTTTGTTGTGTGGTTGAGGTCTAGATTGTGGCTTTGGGGATTGTCTATTCTCTCAAAGTATGCTGTTCGAGTTGTAGTTTCTTAAAACAATTACTTTTTATTTAAAGCAGGTACTTATATATTTGGACATCTTCATGAGATTGGAGCTTCTCCTCCTTCTAGATCATTCTTATTTCTCAGTCATGTGACTTGACATCATCATTACATCAGCATCATGGATGCTTCTGATGCTAACCATTTACAATAATTGCCTGTAAACTAAATATTAAATTTGTGTACAAACGTCTCAATGATCAAAGTGCCAAATCCCTTTCATGTGGTTATTTAACCCACTATAGTTAGCTGGAGTCAACATCACTTCAGGAAAGGGAAAACATGTTTGATCAATCTATTTTTTTGAGCGTGATGGGCAAGGTTGATAAAGGGGAGCCTGTGTATGTAGTACATGTGGATTTGCAGAAAGCATTTGATAAGGTGCCAAACAAGATGTGGTTACACAGGATTAGAATCATAGAATCCTGACGGTGCAGAATGAGGCCATTCGGCCCATCGAGTCTGCGCAGATCCTCTGACGGAGAATCTCACCCAGGCCCTCTCCCTACCCTATCCCCACAACCCTACACATTTACCATGGCTAAACCATATAACCTACGCATCATGGGGTACTAAGGGGCAGTTTACTGTGGCCAATCCAGCTGTGGAGTAATGCTCATAGAGTTTGGAATAATAGCCCATAACTTCCTGGTTCTCCAGCATTGCATTTAGGAATCCCTGTAGGAAGTTCCACCTAAGGGTTTCCCTGTCAAATGTCCAGAAATGCTAACTTCCTCTAGACAATTGCACTGAGCTGGGAACCATCAGACACAAGCGATTTAAATTACTAAGTTCAGATGGTTCTGCCATGTTTTACCCTGATAGTTACTCTGAAAATGTTGGAAAGAAAAAAGATCATTTTTAACTCCAGAGTAACTATCTAAACACACACACACACACACACACACACACACACACACACACACACACACACACACACACACACACACACACACACACACACACACACACACACACACAACATACACACAACCCTCCGGCTTCGGTCTCTCCCCAATTGTCTGAACCGCTTACTTTTGAAACTTACCTTCTCTCTTTCAATTACCACTTCAAAGGTCTCCTATTAGTGCTGTAAAATGGGGGCATTCCATGCTTCCCTGCGCCTCAGTTACTCCTTGCTGATGCAGCCAGGAGTGTGCTTTGTTGCTCCTGTCTCACCCAGCTTGAGTGAGGAAGGTTGGGTGAGACAGGGACTTTGCAATTTCAACATGGGTAAGTCCATTCAGAGTGGCTATCGGCTGGAAATTGCCACTCTGAGGAAGTTATGGCCCAACATATGAAATTGGATTGAGGATTGGTGAACAAATGGAAAATGGAGAGTCAGCATGTTGGGAGAACAGGATGTAATTAGTGTTGCAAGGACTGGTGCTTGGGCCTTGGCTGTTTACAGTCTGTGTCAGTGGCTTAAATTAAGCATTAAATGTAATGTGTCCAAGTTTGCGGAAGGTACCAAGCTAGGTGAGGAAGCTGCAAAGTGATACAGACATATCAAGTGAAAAGGCAAGTTGGAGAATAAAGTGGGAAACTATCCACTTTGACAGCAAGAGTAGAAAAGCAGAATATTATTCAAAAGGCGAGAAACTAGAGAGTATTGATACACAGAGATTTGGGAGATCTTGTACATGAATCACAGAAAGATAATACGCAAATATAGAAAGCAATCTGGAGGACAATCGGTATGTTAGCCTTTATTGCAAGGTGGCTGAAGTATATGAATAAGGAAGTTTGGCTGCAATGATGTAGGGGTTTGGTGAGACTGGAGTACTCTGCATAGTTTTGGAGTGCTTACCCAAGGAAGGACATAACTTACCTTGGAGAATGTGCCACAAAGGTTCACTAGATTGATTCCTGAGGAGAAATTGAGTAGAATATTCCCTGGAATTTAGAAGAATGAAGGGTGGCCTAATGGAAATTTTTGGAGGATTTGACAGGGTAGATAATTAAATGTTCTTTCCCCTTGCTGGAAAGTCTGGAATTAACTGGTCATATAGGGCCCGATTTTACCATCGTGTTGCGCCCGTTTTTGGGCGTGAGGCGAGTACCGCGATCCGTGCCCGCCTCTGCCAGTTTCCCCCTTTACAAAGGCATGAAAATGGCTGCATTCTGGACTGCGCCCAAAACGGGCGTGATGACCATTTAAATGCATTTGCACTTAAGGGAGAGGGTGGGGGAAAGGGGGAGGGGCCCACGATTGGTCTGGGTGACGGAGGATTGGGGGATAAGGAGGTCAGTAATGTTGTCAGGTTGGGGTAATGTTTGTGGGGGCCAGGGGAGGCATTATCCAGTCTGGGAGGAATGTGGCAGGGGAGCAGCATTCTATCTTTTTTATTCTGTGTGTTCACAGTTGGAGGTGCCGATCGGAACTGCAGGGTTTCGGGAGCATTAAGCCTCACCCAGAGGCTTGTGAAGCACAATTCAGAATTGATGATATTTCTTCAGGGAGTGTGCATATGCAGGCACCTCTGAACAGATCTAAAACACGGATGTGAAACACTCCCAGTTTCCAGTCCGCCCAACACTTAGAATCAAAATGGTAAAGTAGGACCCATAGTCTCAGATAAAGGGTGACGGTTAGGACTGACTTCAGAAAAGAATCTTCACTTGAAGGAAGTAAATATAGCAACATTCTTGAATATCTATCTAACAATACACTCTAAATTACACTGACATGGTCTTGATGTTCTTGGTCATCGCTTCCACGAGCACCCACTTCAATGGGCAGTACGGTGGTTAGCACATCTGCCTCACAGTGCCAGGGAACCTGGTTCAATTCCAGCCTCCTGTCACTGTCTGTGTGGCATTTGCCCATTCTCCCTGTGTCTGCATGGGTTTCCGCCGGGTGCTCCAGTTTCCTCCCACACGCCAAAGATATGAGTGGAAAATCATATCTCACAAATTTGATTGAGTTTTTTGAAGGGGTAACCAAGAAGGTAGATGAGGGCAGTGCGGTTGAAGTTGTCTACATGGACTTTAGCAACACCTTTGACAAAGTTTCACATGGTAGGTTGTTGCATAAGGTTAAATCTCACGGGATCCAGGGTGAGGTATCTAAATGGACACAAAATTGGCTTCTTGACATAAACCAGAGGGTGGTTGTAGAGAGTTGTTTTTCAAACTGGAGGCCTGTGATCAGTGGTGTGCCTCAGGGATCAGTGCTGGGCCCACTGTTATTTGTCATTTATATTAATGATTTGGATGAGAATATAGGGAACATGGTTATTAAGTTTGCAGATGACACTAAGATTGGTGGCATAATGGACAGTGAAGAAAGTTATCTCCAATTACAACGAGATCTTAATCAATTGGGCCAGTGGGCTGACGAATGGCAAACGGAGTTTAATTTAGATTAATGCGAGGTGATGCATTTTGGTAGATTGAACCAGGGCAGGACTTAATCAGTTAATGGTAGGGCGGTGGGGAGAGTTACAGAACAAAGAGATCTAGGGGTACATAGAACATAGAACACTATAGCACAAACAGGCCCTTCGGCCCACGAGTTGCGCCGATCACATCAACTCCTATCTATAACCCCCAATCCCATAAAAGCCCATATACTCATCCAGAAGCCTTTTAAAAGACCCCAGCGAGTTCGCCTCCACCACCACTGACGGCAGCCGATTCCATTCACTCACCACCCTCTGAGTGAAAAACTTACCCCTAACATCACTTCTGTACTTTCCTCCCCGCACCTTAAACCTGTGTCCTCTCGTAGCGACCATTTCAACCCGGGGAAATAGCCTCTGAGAATCCACCCTATCTATTCCTCTCAACATTTTATAAACCTCTATCAGGTCGCCTCTCAACCTACGTCTCTCCAGGGAAAAGAGACCCAGTTCCCTCAACCTAACTTCATAAGGCATGCCTCCCAGTCCAGGCAACATCCTTGTAAATCTCCTCTGTACCCTTTCAATAGCTTCTACTACGTCTTTCCTATAGTGAGGCGACCAGAACTGCGCACAGTACTCCAAATGAGGCCTGACAAGGGTCTTATAAAGTTGCAGCATTACCTCCCGACTCCTAAACTCAATCCCTTGATTTATGAAGGCCAGTACACCATACGCCTTCTTGACCACCTCCTCCACCTGCGAGGCCGATTTAAGAGTCCTGTGGACCCGGACCCCAAGATCCTTCTGCTCTTCAACACTACTAAGACTCCTGCCCTTGATAGTGTACTCATTCATCCCGTTGGTTCTGCCAAAATGGACGACTACACATTTATCCGCGTTGAAGTCCATCTGCCACTTCTCCGCCCAGTCCTGCATCCTATTTATGTCCTGCTGCAACTTTTGCCATCCTTCCAGACCATCCACAACACCACCGACCTTCGTGTCATCAGCGAACTTACTTACCCATCCTTCCACTTCCTCATCCAGGTCATTTATGAAAATGACAAACAGCAAGGGTCCTAGAACAGATCCCTGGGGCACTCCACTGGTGACTGACCTCCATTCAGAAAAAGACCCATCCACAACCACTCTCTGCCTTCTGTAGGCAAGCCAGTTCTTGATCCACAAGGCCAAAGGCCCTCGGATCCCATGCCCTCTCACCTTCTCAAGAAGTCTTGCATGGGGGACCTTATCAAACGCCTTGCTGAAGTCCATGTACACCACGTCCACGGCACTTCCTTCGTCAATGCGTTCAGTCACATTATCGAAGAACTCAACTAGGCTTGTAAGGCACGACCTGCCCTTGACAAATCCATGCTGACTATTCCTGATCATGTCAAACCTCTCCAAATGCTCGTAAATCTTGTCCCTCAGAAGCCTTTCCATCAGCTTACCAACCACTGAGGTCAGACTCACCGGTCGGTAATTTCCCGGGCTATCTCTGTTCCCTTTGTACATGTTCATAGCTCCTTGAAAGTGGAGTCACAGGTGGACAGAGTGATGAAGAAGGCATTCAGCATGCTTAGTTTCATCAATCAGAACATTGAATACAGGAGTTGGAATGTCTTGTTGAAGTTGTACAAGACATTGATAAGGCCACACTTGGAATACTGTGTGCAACTCTGGTCACCCTATTATAGAAAGGATATTATTAAACCAGAAAGAGTGCAGAAAAGATTTACTAGGTTACTATCGGGACTTGATGGATTGAGGTATAAGGAGAGGCTGAATAGACTGGGACTTTTTTCTCTGGAGTGTTGGAGGCTGAGGGGTGACCTTATAAAGGTCTATAAAATAATGAGGGGCACAGATCAACTAGAAAGTCAATATCTTTTCCCAAAGATAGGGGAGTCTAAAACTAGAGGGCATAGATTTAAGGTGAGACAGGAGAGATACAAAAGTGTCCAGAGGGGTAATTTTTTCACACAGAGGGTGGTGAGTGTCTGGAACAAGCTGTCAGAGGTAGTAGCAGAGGTGGGTATAATTTTGTCTTTTAAAAAGCGTTTAGTTACATGAGTATGATGGGTTTAGAGGGCCCTGGGCTAAATGGGGGCAACTGGGATTAGCTCAGGGGTTTAAAAAAAAGGGCCACATGGACAAGTTGGGCCGAAGGGCCTGTTTCCATGCTGTAAACCTGTATGACTCTACATGCAGGTTAGGTTGATTGACCACGATAAATTGCCCCCAGGGAGGTTAGCAGGGTAACTAAGTGGGGGTAGGGCATGTGTGGGATTGTTGTCGGTGCAGACTCAATGGGCTGAATGGCCTCCTGCACTGTAGGGATTCTGTGAATACCTGTAATTCCCCACCTCAAAGTGCTTTGGATGCTTATTCAAGACTTGCATTGATAGGTTTTTGGATCCAAAAGGAAGCAAAGTATATAGGGTTAAGGCAGGAAAGTGCAGTTAATGTAGATAGCCATGATCTCATTGATTGGCGG
This sequence comes from Carcharhinus amblyrhynchos, assembly GCF_965287045.1. Classification (NCBI taxonomy): domain Eukaryota; kingdom Metazoa; phylum Chordata; class Chondrichthyes; order Carcharhiniformes; family Carcharhinidae; genus Carcharhinus; species Carcharhinus amblyrhynchos. The sequence goes on along the minus strand of NC_137335.1, from coordinate 40,219,101 downwards.
AGCAGACTTGAAGGGTTGTAAAGTACTTATGGCAAATATGCACGGTTTATGGAGCAATTAGAATTTCAGACAACCTACTTTTCTGATTTTGCTGGTCTTGAAGAGATGGGAAAGAAACGTGAGTGGGGTTTTGATTAAATTGTGTTCGGAAACTCCTGTAGGGAAACATTCATCTGAATTAATTTTTTTTCATTACCTTGGATTGATTTGATTTTATTCACACAGTAAATCTCTTTGACCACAATTGAGTCAGTTTCTCATTCCTGGAATTACATTGCAGAAAATTAATAATTTTTATTTCATGTAATTGTAATAATAATATCACTTATTCATTGTACGTAGGTGGTAGTGACCAGGACTAATCAGTTTGTTGCTGAATCCTCACTAGATGATACATCCTTGGGATTAGATGTAAAGGACTCAGGATATAGTTGTCATGGGTAATGATTGAAAATGGGAGTCTGGGTGGTTCATTGTCAGTTTTCAGTGTCCTCCATCTCCCGGTGAGAGACTTAGATTTCAGGAAGTGACCCTCAGGACAGGAGATTAGGCTGAGTACACATCTACAGCCAATAACTCCTAGAACGACAAAAAGCAAAAGGCAGCAGATGTTGGAAATCTGAAGTAAAAACAGAAAATGCTGGAAATACTCAGCAGTCTGTCAGCATCTGTAATGTGGAGATGTTGGCGTTGGACTGGGGGAAGCACAGTAAGAAGTCTGATAACACCAGGTTAAATTCCAACAGGTTTATTGGCAGTAGAAGCTTTCAGAGTCTCAGGCTCCTTCTTCAAGTGAGTGAGGAGTTGTGTTCACAAACAGGGCATATACAGACACAAACACAATTTACAAGATAATGGTTCGAATGCAAGTCTTTACAGCTAATCAAGTCTTAAAGGTATAGACAATGTGAGTGGAGAGAGGGTTAAGCACAGGTTAAAGAGATGTGTATTGTCTCCAGCCAGGATAGTTAGTGAGATTTTGTAAGCCCAGACAAGCCATGAGGGTTACAGATAGTGTGACATGAATCCAAGACCCCAGTTGAGGCCGTCCTCATGTGTACAGAACTCGGCTATCAGTTTCTGCTCAGCGATTCCGCGCTGTCGTGTGTCGTGAAGGCCGCCTTGGAGAACGTTTACCCGAAGATCAGAGGCTGAATTGCCGTGAGTGCTGAAGTGTTCCTTGTCTGGGAGGGAGCGCTCCTGCTTGGTAATTGTTGAGTGGTGTTCATTCATCTGTTGTAGCGTCTGTATGGTCTTCCCAATGTACCATGCCTCGGGACATCCTTTCCTGCAGCGTATCAGGTAGACAAGGTTGGCCGAGTCACAAGAGTATATACCGTGTACCTGGTGGATGGTGTTCTCGTGTAGATGATGGCATCCATGTTGGTGATCCGGTATGTCTTGCAGAGGTGGCTATGGCAGGGTTATGTGGTGTTGTGGTCACTGTTCTTCTGAAGGCTGGGTAGTTTGCTGCAGACAATGGTCTGTTTGAAGCTGTTTGAAGGTGAGAAGTGGGGGTGTGGGGATACCTTGGCGAGACGTTTGTCTTCATCAATGACATGTTGAAGGCTCCAGAGAAGATGTCGTAGCTTCTCTGCTCTGGGGAAGTACTGGACAACGAAGGGTACTCTGTCCGCCGTGTCCCATGTTTGTCTTCTGAGGAGATCGGTGTGGTTTTTCACTGTAGCACGTCAGAACTGTCGATCGATGAGCCGAGCGCCATATCCTGTCCTTATGAGGGCATCTTTCAGTGTCTACAGGTGTCAGTTGCGATCCTGCTCATCTGAGCAGATCCTGTGTATATGGAGGACTTGTTTGTAGGGAATGTCTTTAACATGTTTAGGGTGGAAGCTGGAGAAATGGAGCATCATGAGGTTATGTGTGGGCTTGTGGTACAGCGAGGTGCTGAAGTGACCATCCTTGATGGAGATACGTGTGTCCAAGAATGCAACTGATTCCAGAGAGTATTTCATGGTGTGTGTAATGGTGGGGTGGAACTTGTTGATGTCATCATATAGTTGTTTCAATGATTGTTCACCATGAGTCCAAAGGAAGAAAATGTCATCGATGTATGTAGCATATAACATCAGTTGAATGTCCTGTGGAGTGAAGAGGTCTTGTTTGAACCTGTACATAAAGATGTTGGCATATTGAGGTGCAAATTTGGTCCCTTTGGCTGTTCTGTGTGTCTGTTTGAAGAACTGGTTGTTTAAGGTGAAGATGTTGTGGTCCGGGATGAAGTGGATGAGTTGTAGAATTACATCTGGAGATTGGCAGTTGTTGGCATTGAATACTGAGGCAGTTGCAGCAATGTTATCATCGTGGAGAATGCTGGTGTTGAATGCCAAGATGTCCGTTGTGACAAGGAGTGCTTCTGGTTCAACTGCTCCATGTGTGCAGAGTTTCTGTAGGAAGTCCATAATGTTGCGACAGAAGCTGGGAGTTTTTTGTACAATGGGTTTCAGGATGCCCTTGACATAGCCGGAGAGGTTCTCACACAGGGTCCCATTGCCAGATACAATGGGATGGCCGGGTGTGTTGGTTTTGTGAATCTTCGGGAGGCAGTAGAGACCTCCAATGAAGGGAGTACATGGGATGAGAGCACGGAGGGTGTTCTGAAGGTCCAGATCAAAGGTCTTGATCAGTTTCTTGAGTTGACGGGTATGTATTTTGGTTGGATGTGTGGCTAACTGTCTGAAATGCTCCACATTGTCTAGTTGTTGGTACACTTCTTTGCAGTAATCCATTCTGTTCAGTATGACAGTGGCCCCTCCTTTGCTGGTTTGATGACAATGTTGCGGTTGGCCTTGAGAGCACGGATGGCATTGCATTGTGGTTGGGTGATGTTCGGGACTGTCTTGTGAGTGCGGCTGATGAATCTGGCATTGATACACCTCCTGGCGGTTTGGGCATACATGTCGAGTCGAGGGCTTCCGGAGGAGTCCAATTCAACTCTTTCCTTTCAGTCGCTGTACTGCGGATCTCTCTGTCGGCTGTTCCGGTTCATTGGCTGTCTCATTGTGTTTGCTGTTGGCCTCTTGGGATTTGTGGAAGAACTCCGGCAATCTCATTCGCCTGATGAATTACTCTGTGTCTGCTGCGAGACTGATGGGTCCATTTTAGTGGTGGTGCAGAAATTGAACCCTCGGCTGAGAACTTCAATTTCGTCTGGTTGAAGTGTGTAGTCTGACAAGTTGACAATGGACTTCCCTGCAGTGGTACTGTTTTCTACTGTGGTACCGGGGGAGGCTTGGTTGCTGCTGGTGGTGGAGTTTCTCAAGTTTCCTGTCCTTGGTGTGCACGTAGATGGTATAGTTCTGTTGTCTCGTCAGCTTGGCAGAGTTTCGCAGCTGGTCTGTGTCCTGAGTGCAAGTTGAGAATATGGACTCTATTTTGGTTTCCAAGTTGCGGCCTTTGCTGTAGAGCTGGTGTATGAGGTGGTTGAGGAGTGTGAGAGAGGTACGACAGCAGAGTCTCCCAGCATTGTCTGTGTTATAAGTTGATCTGAGTGGGTTTGTGATCTGTAGTCCTTTTGGTATCTTGTCTGCTTTCATGAATCTTTGTAGAAACTTAATGTCTGTGTCTATGTGCGTGATTTTCTTGGAGATCTTCTCCATTTGGAGCCGGCAGTTTGCGGTGTCGGTAGTAACCATGAAGTGGAGATGCCGGCGTTGGACTGAGGTAAGCACAGTAAGAAGTCTTACAACACCAGGTTAAAGTCCAACAGGTTTATTTGGCAGTACGAGCTTTTGGAGTCTCAGGTTCCTTCTTCAGGCAAGTGAAGAGTTGGGTTCACAAACAGGGCACATATAGACACAAACACAATTTACAAGATAATGGTTGGAATGTGAGTCTTTACAGGTAAAGATACAGATAATGTGAGTGGAGAGAGGGTTAAACACAGGTTAAAGAGATGTGTATTGTTTCCAGCCAGGACAGTTAGTGAGATTTTGCAAGCCCAGGCAAGTTGTGGGGGTTACAGGTAGTGTGGCATGAACCTAAGATCCCAGTTGTGCAGAGCTTGGCTATCAGTGATTCTGCATTCTCGTGGGTCGTGAAGACCACTTTGGAGAACGCTTACATGAAAATCAGAGGCTGAATGCCCGTGACCGCTGAAGTGTTCCCCGACTGGAAGGGAACACTCCTGCCTGGTGATTGTTGAGCGGTGTTCATTCATCTGTTGTTGTAGCATCTGCATGGTCTCCCCAATGTACCAAGCATCTGTGTACAGAGAAGCTGAGCTAAAATTTCAGGTCAATGAACCTTTCATCAGAACTGGAAAAAGAGTGAAGTTGTTGTGTATTTGTGCCATTGTAATGTAAAGGTGCTCAGCAGAACACTGGTTAACATGGGTCTGGAGAACAGCACTGCTCGTGGTATGATGTGTGGAGTCACATAGTAATAGACTTGAAGAACAGTTATGAGAGCAGAACCATGCATCGCAGTAACTGGGATATGTACATAGATAAAGACTACCAATAAAGTGTTCATGTTTAAAAGTACAAGTCTCAAGATTTCATCAATGAGATAACAAATTAACCCATAACACAATATGATGATCAGCAGTGGTGTGAAAGGTGACATTTACCTGATGAACCTAGAACAGAATCCCAAGATGTGAAAAACTGAATGTAGCTAAAGTCTGACCAGAGATATACACCAAAGGAGAAAAAAATGATGAAACAGGTGTCACTACAGACTTGAAGTTGAGGAATTCATGAGAGTGAGTGTTGGTCCAGTGCAAGATCCCAAGTGATTCAGACTGAAGAAATGTGGTTAGATCACAAGACAGGTGAGCAAAATTATAAAAAAAAAGAAGCTGTACTTGTGTTGTAGAATAGGAGGTAATCCTAAGGGCTCAGCAGCTTGCTGTAGCTGGAAGAAAGCTGCAGAAGAAGTCTACAACCACCACCACAACATATAGTGGATATGCTGTGCTGAACTGAATTTTAATAAAAGTTACCAAAGAAACGACATAATGGAGAGAAAGTTCCTGCAGGGTATTAAAAGAAGGAAAAGAGGAACAAATTGCTGCTGTTCAAAAAGTGAAAAAAACAGCTACAATCACAAAGGAGCCCACCAAAATCATACAAGCACATGGAAATCATAGAGAACTAACAGCTACAGAGCCATCCTGACATGAAAACGTGATTACTGAACAGAAAGCAGTAATGACATTTAAAGGAATAATTGAAGAGCCAGACCCATTTTGGAAAAGGAAATGGCCAAAGGGTGAGAACCTTGGATAAGAGAATTTTAGTTTGCAGAAGAATTACAGGATTACATAAAGATTCAGAAGAAGTACAAGTTGACAAGCTTTTATTCATGTTTGCTTCATTGTGGGTGAAGTACTCCATAGCCAATGTATATACCAGTACTCAACAACATTTGGTGAAATATTAAAAGGCTTTGCCAGGTATTTCAAACTCAAGTTGTGGTGAGCACAGACCCTAGAGAAAGTTGAGCACATCCCCCAATAAAGACCCCAGACAGAGAGAGACAATATTCAAGCAAACCTCAGGATGGTTGCCAACTGTGTCAGTGCAATAAAATCCACAAACCAAAGGAGTTTGGTGCAGAACAAAGAAATAACTGAGGAACAGCTGAAAGGCTGAAAAATAGTTGATTTGAAAATGCTGACACAGTATCCAAACTGTAATAACTGATGTCGTTCATCCTTCCTGATGTCGAGACCCTCAATCTGAGTGTTTTTGAATGAGAAACCCTAAACTGCTGGGAGCTGTTGATCAAACACCCCAGTGCCAGCTTGCCCTGCTCCCTGCCTGACATGTCTCTTGTCTGCCGTTAGGTTAATACCAACTGACAGGGATTTGAAGGCCATCCATGGGTCTTCCTGCCAAGGACTTAATTGGAGTGAAGGTGAGAATGTGGCAGGGTTCCCACCCACTACCACCACCACCAGATTTGCTGGCGAGTACCCAGAAGCGTGGGACAGAGTCTCAGCCAGTGTGGGAGAGTGTCCGGAAGCAGGAGAGTATCTCATAGATTGGAGAAACCAATCCAAAATGGCACTGATCGGATCGCGCACATTCAGTTCGTCCCAGCACAAAAAGTTACTAATGCAAAGGTCCCAATGCTAAGTGCTTATACTGCACCTATTATATCTACAACGCTAAAGCAAAATGCTGCTGAATGAGGAAACTTAAAAACAGGGATTTGCTATATCACTAACAGATATTTTACCTCATTTATCTCTTGATCTTGTCCAGATAAACATATAGAGATTTTCCAGTCCCACTGTGGTAGAAGCCGCCGGAGGGACGCAGTGGGCTAACTAAAAGTTCATTGTCTTCCAGCAGGATCGGATGATCCTTGTGGTGGGTAGAGTCAGAAAATCCCATCATAGACATTTTAAAAAATTTCAAAGGGAAATCTAATATAACGTCATAAAGATGTCAATCAGTCAAAACAAACACTCACTCCACTTGAGCTGTGAAAAAAGATGCTTCCTCTCTCCTCCTGCCTCCCCCCCACCTCATTGAACTAATCCATCAGTGAGTCTTGGAGAAAACAGATGTTCGGCCTGCTTCTGTCGATACAGTTGCAAGTTGGCGTCATTATGAATGCTTAATAAGGTTCAAGAATGATTCAGCTCCATGAGACTCAGTTGCAAAGAGGACAGCCAGCTTTGTTTGTTTTATTACCTTATAATAAGTTGATCTAGCTCAGTGTTGTATCTCAAAAAATGAACAAGCCTTCTTCCTCTCACCTCTTCAAGGAGGAACATTACTATTGTTGGTTGCATCCTTTGCTACCACCCCCACCCCCTCAACCAAATGGTACCAACCAAGCCACACCACATGTTTCTTTTGTGAAGAGCCAGCAGACAAAAAGTAGAAAACTTGCCTTCCATTCTGTTGATAATGACGCATTGTGCTAGGGCATCTGGATATTTCAGCTGGCAGATATTCTGTGTAACAACATTATCTCTACTACAAGAGTAAGTGTTACAATCAATATGTTTATATTATGTGTTATTTAAAACATTCTTCTCTGAATTAAATACAGAAGAATAAACCCACACAGTGACACCAAATACTGTTAATGATTGTAATCTGCTGTAATCATTTTGGAGGAAATATTTCTTTCTCCCTAGGCCAGATGTGTAGCATCTGCTTAGACGCATGAGAGCCGGCCGATGCAGTCATGTATCAGTGAAAGTTCAGTATAGTACAGAATCATTTGCTAAAACACATCATGAGACAACCTTGGGGCAAAAACAATAATAACAACAGGAACTGATATTGTGCATTTAATGTAGAAAAACATCCCAAAGCTCCTCACAGGTTTAGTAAGTGGTGGTAGCTGAAATTCATAACCCATGTTCATTTTGTTAGATAAGTTAATATGAGTTGGGAAATGCTGACTGTGGGTGTACGTGTTTAACCATGCCTGTATTTACAAATTTATCTGTGCTATCATCGTAATGCAGTTACTAATGTGAGTTGTCTAATTAGCTCTATTGATGCTGCAGTGAATTTCAACCTCAACAAACCTCAAGACCGAAATGATTTTGTTTGGTGTAATCTTTATCTTGTCTCTGCACTTCCGGTTGGACATTTGAACAGAATGAACTTTACACAGTGGTTAACACTGCTGCCTCAGAGCTCCAGGGACCTCAGTTTGATTCTCAGCTTGGGTCACTGTCTGTATGGAGTTTGCATGTTCTCTCTGTGTCTGCATGGGTTTCCACCGGGTGCTCTGGTTTCCTCCCACAGTCCAAAGATGTGCAGATTAGGTGAATTGACCATTCTAAAATTCTCCCTCAGTGTACATGAATAGGTAGTGGAGTGTGGCAACCATGGGGTTTTCACAGTAACTTCATTGCAGTGTGAATGTAAGCCTACTTGTGACTAATAAATAAGCTTTACTTTATATTGAAGTTCACAGTCAAGATATTTAACTTTCATGAGTAAAAGAAGGTTACAAAAGGTAGAACTGTATGGCAGCATGGTGGCACAGTAGTTAGCATTGCAGCCTCACAGCGACCCTGGTTCAATTCCTGTCTTGGATCACTGTCTATGTGGGTTTCCATGTTCTCCTCATGTCTGCGTGGGTTTCCCCCGGGCACTCCAATTTCCTCTCATAGTCCAAAGATGTGCTGGTTAGGTTGATTGGCCATGCTAAGTTGCCCCTTCGGGTTAGGGGGATTAGCAGAGTAAATATGTCGGATTATGGGGATAAGGCCTAGATAGGATTGTTTTGGTGCAGGCTTGGTAGGCTGAATATCCTCCTTCTGCACTGTAGGGATTCTGTGATTATATAGATATTACTAGGATTTGTAATGATTTATTGAACCACTCTTCTTGCCAAAACACTCTGTAGACCTTTGAGACTTTTAATCATGTCTTGTGCTAAGTGTTGGTGAACCCTTACTGCATTCATCTGGAATTTTTCTTTAGGAAGGTATAACCTGTTTTGATATGAATGTATTTCATGTGCAGTAATGGCACAGTTATGATTTCCACTGCGGAATTACTGTCACTCTCATACCAGGTTGACTTATTTTTCAGTTTGGATTAGGAGTCATCAATGCAATCCTTTCTTTATTCAATACTGTCAAAAGAGATGAAATGTACATGGCTTTGAATGAGTTTCATGTTTCTATCATCTTTTGACTGTAAGCGCTGCAGTGCAGAAGATGCTAATCCCACACTACAAAACAATAATCAAAAGTAGAAGAAAGCTGACTTGTGCATGATATATTTTGGAAACATCATAAAATATATAGTTTACTTTGACTGTATTTTGGTTGTAATCCTATAGAATTTTGAATAGGAAATTTGATGGGTTTTTCTAAGATCTTCATAATCCAGTTTAAATACTGGCTTTGGCTTATATTAGCTTCTTACAGTAAACATTTTCTATTTTGTAAGAGATTATTTGTTTATGATTCGGCACTCAGACTCCTCAAATCATTAATAATATTTCAGTTTGCTGGGCAACTATAAGTACTGTTTAACTGTTACTTGATAGAAGAGAATTTGAAGATAGACTGCTATAAAGAGAGACATCTTGCACAAGTTATTTATCTTGCACTCATCAGGACAAATGCAATACTGTCATAGCATCTCTCCAGTGCAGAATGAGGCTATTTGGCCCATTGAGTCTGCACCAACAACAATCCCACCTAGGCCCTACCCCCGCAACCCCACACACTTACCCTAGTCCCCATGACGCTAAGGGACAGTTTAACATGGCCAGTCAACTTAACCCACACATCTTCGGACTGTGGGAGGAAATGGGAGCACCCAGAGGAAACCCACACAGACAAGGGGAGAATGTGCAAATTCCACACAGTCACCCAAGAATTGAACCCGGGTCCCTCACGCTGTGAGGCAGCAGTGCTAACCACTGTGCCACCTTGCTGCCCACATTAAGTTACATAAGGTCACATTCGTAAATGGGAAAATACAGCAAAAATAGGTTGACTCTGAATGGTAATCTCTGCTATAGAGAAAGCAATGGGGAGCTACAGCATCCCTTGCTTCTGGCTATTCAAAAATCATGCAAGACTTGAACTCTGACTGTTTGTAATAGGCAGAATACAGATCACACTTAACCAGCCCGCGCTTGCAAAACCCAAATAAAACATCTCCACTATGTAATCCTGAGTACATTAATAGCTCCTCTAACAGCCAATTTAAAATCAAGAATTGAGTGGTAATGTGGCTCAGTTATGCTTGTGAGAAGAGACATACATTCATATTCGTGGACTGTTCCTCTGCAAACAAAAGAAATATGTTCAAGCCATGTGCCCCTTTTGAATTAGCCAGTAGTATGAGAGCCTCTTACCCACAGTTTCCCATTGTTTCCACCATGACAATACCTCAGCCAGTCAGTCAACTCAGCAACCAATCACCAGCCTTTTGTCCTGTTGTATAAATTATTGTGATTGATTGAAATTTGGAAGTTTTGTGTTTATCCTGATGAGTGCAAGATGGAAAGCCGAGTGGGATTATTGGCGGTGCAGGTTTGATGGGCCAAATGTCCTCCTTCTGTGATTCTATGAATGTGTTGCTTTGGCAACACATCTGTCTTTTCAACAATGCTGTTTGACTCTTAGATCCTATTTTACAATTTTGTGTCAAAGTGGTGGGCTTGAAACTGGGAATGTTTCAGATCCGACTTTTAGACCCGTTCTGAGGTGCCCCCACATACAATCTGCCTGCAAAACATCAGCAATTCCGAATTGCGCTGCAGAAGCCTGTGGGTGGGGCTTAATGCACCCGAAATCCTGAAGCTCCAATCAGTACCTTCAACTGCGCATGCAGCTGTTCCCTTGCCACATCCCTCCCGGGCCAGATAGTGCCTCCCTCTGGTCTCCACTGACGTTGCCCCACCCCACAACATTACTGACCTCCTTATCCCCCCCCACCCACCACCACCCAGACCAATCATGTGCTCTTCCCCTCCACTGATCACAGGCAGACCATCTCTTCCTCCACTGATCTCAGGCAGAGTGGCAGCAGACCCACATCACCCCTCCCCCCGCACCCCCACACCAATCTCAAACAGAGATCCATCGGATGCGAGGCACCTACCTCCTCACTAACCGGAGTGCCCGAACTCTATGGACTTCTATGGAGCATGTCTGTTTCGTGCCGATTCTGGATGGGCAAATGCAGTGATAAAGGGGGAAGTGCCGGTAAAGTTGGGCCTACAGACCATTAAGTCAATTTAAATGCATGCAAATGCATTTAGATGGCCATCGTGCCGATTTTGCACGCGGTACCGATCGCAGCCATTTTTGGGCCTTAGTAAAGGGGGAACCAGCACGGATCGAGCTACTCGCCTAACGCCTGACTTTACTAAGTTTTCACGCCGAAAAACGGGTGCAACGCAATGATGAAGTCGGGCCATTAAACTAATAAGCTGTTTTGCCTATCTTCAGATTTCTTGTTGAATTCAACTGTATTCAATTGCCACGTGATTACTTCTGGCTAAATATAGTGTTTAAGCGGCAAACTGGGAATGAGTAATGCTGCTGTTGTGAACTATGTTGATCTTTTGTTATGGATGAGTGGGAGTTCTCAAAGAGGTACCAATAGAATAAACATTTTCTTATGCATAAAAAATAGTTGTGACAATAGAAGCAAAGATGTAATCATGTACCCTAAAGCTGTGCAGCGGATACCTGTGATTTGCAGTTCATCTAATTGATGACTCAATCTTTCATTATCTCTGATGTGTTATTAGGTCTTCAACATTAGGAAGAGCTGCACATCCTGAGGCGCCTGTCAGTTCTTTTGGTTAAATTGAACTAATGTAAGATTTACTTATTGAACTTTGAAGGGAGTTTTGGAAACAAACACCATCTGATGTTTCATGGTGTGTAACTGTAATGCATAAATGTTTTTAGATTGACTTTCATTTGATATATTGTCAGATGCAAAGTGATTAAAAGATTAAGTGATCAAAGAACTCTAATTAATTAGTTAAGCATGATTTCCTTTCACAAAATGATGTTTGCTCTGCCTGATTCCATTCCTGTTGTAACCTCCTTAATAATAGATTTGAACAATTTCCCGATAACAGATGTGAGGCTAACTAATTTGTAGTTTCCTGCTTTCCTCCTTTCTTGTATTTTTTTGCAATCCGATGGGACCCTTTGGAAAATTATAACCAGTACCACTATTGTCCCGCTTTATCAGGATGTTGCCTGGTATGGAGGGTGTTAGCTATGAGAAAAGATCCACTAAATTGGGATTGTTCTCCCTGGAAAGATGGAGGCTGAGGGATGACTTGATAGAAGTTTATAAAATTATCAGGGGCTTGGATAAGGTGAACAGTTGGAAGCTTTTTCCCAGGGCAGAAATGACAATCAAAAAGAGGCACAAGTTCAAAGTAAGGGGGGAAAGATTCGGTAGAGATGTGCGGGGGAAGTTTTTTACACAGAGGGTGGTGGTGGTCTGGAATGCACTGCCAAGTGAGGTGGTTGAGGCAGATGTGTTTGCGACATTTAAGGCTTATCTGGATAGGCACATGAATAGGCAGGGTATAGAGGGATGCAGGCGGTTAATCTAGATAGAACAACATGATTGGTGCAGGCTTGGTGGGCTGAAGGGCCTGTTCCTATGCGGTACTGTTTTTTGTTTTATTTCAATGTCTTATTAACACATTGTTTAGGTCCAATGGCAACCACTTTGGGCGGAATGCTCCCATTCTGGAGAATATGGAGTGTTTGCTGTCATGGAAGTCAATGGAAAAGCATACCATATTCAATAGCCTTCACCTCAACCATTTTGCGCCCAGATATTTAGTGCTGTATTTCATGCTGGATTCATGTAATCCAGTGTTGTAGATGGGTGCCATATTGTCCAACATCACTGACCCCGTATTGAGGAAAGAAAGTGGACCTCCTGAAAATGAAGATTGATCTCTTGAGAAAGAAGATGAGTCTCCTGGAATATTCTGAGGCTGGAATGTAAGTTTTCCACCTGTAGATGCTTCCCCAAGTCCTTAGTGTGCTGTTGCAGGATCCAGGCTTGTGGGATGCCTCCATCCCAAATTCTGGAGACACCCCCAGATGTTATTAAGGTGAGTCCCGAGTTCTGCATGTCACATTGTCCCGAATGTGTTTCATACCGGCTTGTTTTCCTGCTGGTGTTGCGGAAAATCGGCTGTGGGCAGAAGATTCCGGATGTTTGCCCACCATTAATAAGATGCAAATTAGTCCCTCATCAGAGTCACACCATTGGGGAACACCAGCAGAAGATCTGACGGGAAACTCACGGCAACGTAATACCGGTTCCTGGGTCTCCTGTCATATTCACCCCCCATGCTAGGGAGTGAGGGAGTATTCTGCCCTTTGTTAAATGGCAATTACATTGGAAAGGTTTAATGGCAATGACGTTGTTAAAGCGATTGTGTTGTTAATTGGGTGAAAAATGTTGGTCCACCTGGAAATGGGGACAACTGGAATAGTGAGGTGAAGAGGAACTGGGAGTGTGTTATTTTTCTCTCTTGGAAATGAATCTGTTTTAAGATACAGGCTAGCTTCAAGATCATTCTTGCTCAACACACAGTTATTACAACTAACGAGGTTAGGCTCGGTAATTGTTCAATATTTCTGCCATTTTGTTGTAATTGCCACGCTGTTAACCTCCTTCATCCCTCAGCTGCCCTATCTGTATCTGGATTTTTAATATATATTTATGTACCTCTAGCTTATTTTACAGTTTCTGTTTATATTCCTTGATATAACTTTTTTACTTCAGCTTTGCTTTCAGAATTGATTTTGAATGACTTTTTAACCTCCTTATTCAATTTTTGTTATCTTTTTATGTACTTAGTGTATGCATTTTTCCTTGATTCAATTTTACCCTTGCCTTTGTTAAATTCATCCCTGTTTTTTCAACATTAGCTCAATTGTTCTTTCTTTTACTGGAATATCCTTCTTGTGAAATCTGTTGAGCACTATTTTGAACACTCATCACCATTGTTGGTCAATTTCACTCTAGTTCACCTATGCACCTTCAAATTTTGCCCCTTTTTTCCAATCTATTGCTTTTTTTCCTAACTTGTGTCTTTTCAATATTCCCCTATTTCTCTTATTTTTTTCTGATTAATTTTTCATTGCTAGATCAAACAATGATTCCTCTCTCATTGAGCTTCTAATGTACTGGGTAAGAAAGAGCTGTTCAACAATCTGGCAAAACTCTATGTTGCTTTTCCCAGGTCCGTCCCAGTTCGGTCGGAATAGTTGAAATCTCCCATCATTATTTGCGGGCTTTTTTTTTAATTGTTTTACTCATTTCATATCTTCCCCCACTTTCCTTTCATTACTTGGTGGTCTAGAGAATATATCTGTTAATTTAATTAGTCCCTTTTTCTTTGTTTCAAACCATATGGGTTCTGTTTTTATCTTGATGTTAGTTATTTCTCTTTTTCCTTCTGCCAGTCTGTTGCTTCTTATTAGTGTGGGTAACCTGCCTCTTTCACCCAACGCTACCTTCCTTCCTTATCCTTTCTAAATATGTTGTCTCCTGCAATATTTCATTACCAGTCTTGTTCTTCCGCGTAGCCAGGTTTCAATTATCCTCTTGATATTTAGCTCTGTCAAATTATTGTCACCAGTTCTGTTCTGCTATGGCTGCTATGCACTTTATAGGCAATTTTTTTTAATTAATGCTTCTCTTTATTTTTAATAATTTTATACTTGGGTTGTGTAGATGTATTTGTTCCTAACCATTTGCTGCCCTTCCTCCTTACTGTGGTCTACCCTTTGCTCTCATCTATTTCTTTTATCTTCAAACTCAGATGTTTATTCCTCCTCTGCACACCCAAACTGCATCCCATCATACCAGTTGCAAGATGTGTCACAATCCTGTTTATCCTCTCTGGGAGGACACTGATGTCATTGTGTTCCAACTAGCCCACCGGATCGATTAGATAAGATAGGTAGACAGACAAAATAAGATAGATTGATAGATGGGGAGAGAGAGAAATAGATAGCAGGCAGATTGATAATGGCTTTCTTGGTAAACCATCATGCACTGCATTGTAATGATGGTACAAAAGAGCAAGTAATCATGATTCATCATGTAATTCGAGGCAATTACTGAAGTAAAGTATAAAATAATAGCAGGGTTGCACAATAATGAACATTTCATTATACAAATAATTGCAAATTCAGGTCTCCTTAATTTTCTGAATAAAAATGTAAGGTGGACGGCACTTTGCATTTTGATTAGTCCATAGATCATATGTTGTGTTCCATGAAATGGAATTCCTCATTCTTAAACTTAATCACACATTCACTCCTCGATTTATCTTTCCATACGTAATTAACACCTAGTTCAGGTATTAATCCTCAAAGCACCATCTATTAGGTCTTTCTTATTAAATTAGTTTCTAGCTTCTGATATTCTCTTAGTGTGTGCCTCCTTCAATTCCTTCCTTACGTTAGCTATCACAGCATGGACCATGACCACTGGATTTTCCTATCCCTTTTTCAATTTCCCCTTCTTCTCTTCAGTTCTTCCAAAGTACTCTTTTGTCTCTGAACCAGGCAGGCAGCAAGTCCTCCTGAACTCTGGGCTGTTGAGGTGCAGAGGATTACTGTAAATGGACAGTCTACATCAACAGTGATGTAAGATCACATGACCACAGAGTATGCTGAAAGATAGTTCTATATTAAGCCTCATCCTGCGCATAGTTAGAAGAATGTGTAATAAAAATTGCAATTATCAACAGCCTTGAGTGTAGCAGCCTCTACTGAATCTAACCAAGGCCTGAGATAAGACCCACAACAATGATAACAGGATTGTCACTGAAGGGAATGCTATTTCACTTCCTAATTCTTGAAAATGACAACAATCCTTCTCTTCAGTTCCTTTCAATGTCCCACCTCACCCTTGGACTAAATGTTGCATCACAGCACCATGGTTAGCATTTTGGCCATTCTCCCTGTAGGTTACATACTTCTCCTCTCTAGTAACAAGTACATTGTTTCTATTGGAAAAGATCAGTGTCTTCAAGTTCCTGTTCAATTTTTGCTCAGTACCCCCAGACCTGTTGGCGATAGTCATGTTCTCTCCTTCATGCAGCTGTACTGTCCTCTGAGGTGTGACTGTTCTCTGGACTAAACTATCCAGAAATTTCTCCTGCATTTTTTGAAGTTATTTTTGTTAGTTCCACAAGGCTTACATTAACACTGCAATGAAGCTACTGTGAAAAGCCTCTACTCACCACACTCCAGTGTCTGTTTGGGTACACTGAGGGAGAACTTAGCATGGCAAATTCACCTAACCAGCACAACATTCAGACTGTGAGAGGAAACCAGAGCATCTGGAGGAAACCCATGCAGACATGGGGAGAATGTGCAAAGAGAGTGCACAGAGAGTGACCCACACCAGGGATCGATCCCAGGCCCCTGGCACTGTGAGGCAGCAGTGCTAACCACTGTGCCACCATGCTGCCCATTTGAACCTCCCTAACTAACACTAGAAATCAAGGATTCTTGCTTTCAAAAATGATTTAGACAAGTATAGGGAGAAGAGGGAATAAGATGTGCTCAACGGGTGATAGAAGTGGATTGAATAGAAGTGGACTTGTGGAGAATAAACATCTGCAAAGATTGGTTAGGCCAAATGATTTGTTTCTGTGCTGTATATTCAGTGTAAGTTATTTGATTTTTTTTTCCTGTAATCTCAGAATGTGGGTGTCACTGGCATTAGAATTGAAGTTTCTGCAGTTATTTGAAATATTTAAAAGAAAATAAAATGGGTTCTTTAGAGCGACTGGAAGAGGGTAAATCCTTTATGCCAGTGGGATCTCTTTAATCTATTCTGGATTCTGTTAAAAGTGAACAGTACTCTGGGGATTAGCTGTTTGATTGTATCTGCATGCAACATGGGATATCCATCAAATGTGTCAAATATATGAGTGTGTACTATAAATTCACATGTTGAGATTAAAAATACTTCCTCTAGATTACTGAAATGAAAAGAAAAAAGTGCTGGAGATCAGCTGGTCAGACAGTACCTGGTAGAACTCATCAACCTGAAATGTTCACTTTATTTACACTCTCTCCACAGATGCTGCCTGACCGGCTGAGTATTTCCAGCATTTTTTGTTTTCATTTCAGATTTCCAGCATCATCAGTATTTTGCTTTTGTATTAGTTTCCTTTGAGATTACAGTTCATTTTTTAACATTTATAAATCCGTGTTTACTACTTGAACTTTCAAAAGAAAATCCAAAGCTTTTCAGCTGCAGTGCAACTCACTCAACATCGGCTAGGTCCTGGAGCTGAAACACACTGAGGGGGCGATCTTACCAAAAACATTAGAACTGCCAAATGAAGGTGAAGACTGGAGAGAATAGCACCCATTTTTAGGGCGAGCTCTCAGATGCAATCGTACAGCCCCTACTGCAAAAAAAGAGGCAAAGTATGATTCACACAAGCAGAGGGAGTGGACAGAGTCTGTGCTCACCAGGAAGTTGGCTGCTGATAGCTAGATGGTGCTATTGTGCATGCACCATGATCTCTATGTTCTGTGTACAAGTGCACATAGTACACTGTGAGATCTGTCACTCAATCCCCTCACCTTTCCCCCGCAACACCCCTGGTTATCACCACACCTCCAAATACTCCCCACCCTCCCCCATCCTGGTCAATCAGTGGCCCAAACCCCAATCTCCTTGGCACTGTAGTCTGCCCACGACCACCTGATTGGGGGCCTCAATAATCTCCGGTCCCACTGGCGAGGGCATCACATCTGGTCCACCGTTGCTGGGGTGTATAAAGTGATCCTCGCTGGTGAGGACTTCCATCAGTGAGGCTATTAAGGCAAGTGAGCCCAGACGATAGCAGCCGGGCTCAGTAGTTATATTTAAATTTAGAGTGGGCAGGAGGCTGATTACACCAGCTTCAGAGTGCCAGCAGTCTCGCCAGAGGGGAGAAACCGGACACAAAGCCTCTCTCACGATCTTATTGGCTCGCTGTGCCGATTGAGGGACAGACGAATCAGTATGGACAAGTTGATATGATCGCCCCCACAAGTTGGATGTGGTGTGTGTGATGACTGACAGGCATGATCTGTTTCTTTTCCAAGATGGGCCTGTCTGAGTCATGGCACTACTGATTCCCACTCCTGTGATAAACTAGCCAAAGCCAGGCATGCAATTTAACATTCTCCCCAAAGGGGTCATTTGTAGCCAAGGAATCGAACATACTGATCAAAGTAAAGCGCTTTGTAAACTGTAACCTTCTGGGGTGAGAACAATTCTCTGCACTGTTGAAATAGCCTTTGCACGAGAGGAACTTTTGGTGAAATTATTTCCCTCCAAAACAGGATTAAAGCAAAATTTATGCAGAGCTGTATGAAACATAACTGTGAGGTGGTGAGATTCTGCAAATGTCATGCTATTAGAGGTGACAGGAAGGGTTACATTCTTGTTTTAATAAAACATGATAGAGCTCCCTTGCTAAGGATTTGTGCACCAAATTACAGAAACAGAGGCCCCTGAAACGTGCAGTTTCTGAGAAAATGATTCCCTGTGTGGATCCTTGGAAATTATAGAGGAAAAAACAATATAATTCCATTTTTCATTAAGTAGAATTTCACTCCTGGAGAATTGAATGCAGAGGAAATGCTTTGTGATTTTTGTTTAGTGATTTTTGATCTATCCTGTAATTGGGGGATTTGGGGAGCAGGCAGAGAAGTGGAGTTGAGGCAGAGGATCAGCCACGATTGTGTTGAATGGGAGAGCTGGCTCTCAACTCTGTGGTCTACCCTGTTCCTATTTCCTATATTGAGAGATGTATCATTGTACTGTGTGCTGGACAATCGTTTCAACAGGATTGTCATAATACATCTGCGAAAATCCATGTCCTCTTACTATATAATTGCAACTCTGTACCGCTGTGTTTGATCACATTTTATTGAGAATTTCAAAACTCTTCACTCATGTTGTTTCAGAACAGACAATGGACAGGATTTTCTGGCCTCACTCACCCAAAACTGGAAAATCCCACCCGAGGTCAATGGACCTTTCCAAGGTCCGCCCCTCGCCAGCTCTGATTTCCGTGGTGGGCGGGATGGATAGAATTCCAGTCAATGTATGACAATATGACTTCCCAATATTTGGAGAAATTTTGGTGAAATACAGTTTAATGTAACATTAACTGCAAAATGTGTTTCATTTTTCGACATGGTGATACAACTAGTGAATTTAGTTTAAGTATTCCATTGTGTAACACAGAATAAAACCATGGTATAAAAATTGAAAATTTTTTTATAGAATACTTTGGATGCAGTAAGTCCCAGTTTTAAGCTACTCCACTTTCATGATGGTCAGTTAATAGTATTTGTGTTTAGCTGTGAGGCTTCATTTTAACGTTTTGTGCCAAGTCTGATGTAGGGTCAAGTGACAATGATTGCCGTCATTTTGGAGCAATGTTACCCACTTCCTGACTGTCCCGGACACTGCTGACCTTCTCTCTTGTTAACCATATCTCTTGCCACCTGTCTAGCTTGCAGTTTACTTCTGTCTGTAACTATGCAACTTGAAGTAGCTCCTCCTGCCTCTCATTGCTCATCATGTGGGTCCTGTCTCACGGTGAGGAAGCAGGAGAGGGAGGGTCGGTGAGAGGGAGAATCAGCAGCAATTGATGTGAGAGAGGGTTCACGCCAGGGAGGGTTAGCGTGAGAGGGGTTAAGTGACTCCAGTAGATGGCACCTGAAAGGGTCAGGCAGAGGTGAGGTGGCAAGCCAGAGGGAAGTAGATGTAGTCCACATATTTCTTTTATGTTTTGCATTTATTTATTTTAAAAGTTAGTCAGTTAATGAATGAAGGAATGTAGCAATGCAAAGAATTTCTACCTGCAGTATATAGTATTTTAATGTTTTTTCAGATGAGAAAGAACTGCCAGAGCCAAATTAAAGCTTTTTCATTTGTTACAATGGGAAAATGTGATTTCCTTGACATTATTTTGTGCATAGTTGTACTTATCAGATACACAACTATACTCAAAAATTGAACCTTCTTAAAATCCAGAAATATTTTTAACTTCAGGGGCTTTGTGGAAACATTATAAATTTGCACCCTTGAGCAATGCCCACTTTTCTGGACATTGGACATCAAATCAAAGATATTAATGGTCTGTATTTCATACTGATTGTCCAGCCTGCTGGACGGGCAGGATGTGGAATCCACTCCCATGCGACATTGCGTTCATGATGCAATTTCACACAGGCTGGCCAATCAAGATAGCTGATAGGAACATTGGAGTTAGGAGCAAGAGTAGACAATTCAGCCTTTTGAGCCCGCTCCACCATTCTATATGATCATGGCTGATCTCCAGCTCAGCTTAACTTCACTTCCCTGCCTTTTCCCCATAGCCCTTTATCCTGCTTTTGAGCAAATAGTTATCTACCTCTTTCTTGAATCCATTGATTGATTCTGCATCCACTACACTCTGGGGCAGTGAGTTCCATAGATTCACAACCTTCTGTGAGAAGTAGCTTCTCCTTATCTCTGTATTGAACCTCCCCCCTCTCACTCTACAATCGTGACCTCTTGTCCTAAATTGTTCTAGAAGGGGGAACATTTGGTTAACATTTACTTTGTCAATCCTGTTGAGTATTTTATATACCTCAATCAAATCCCCCCTCATTCTCCTGTACTCAAGCGAGCACAAATCCAAGCTGCTCAACTGCTGCTCATACAACAGCCCCTTCAAACCT
The DNA here is from genome assembly GCF_965287045.1 of Carcharhinus amblyrhynchos. Classification (NCBI taxonomy): domain Eukaryota; kingdom Metazoa; phylum Chordata; class Chondrichthyes; order Carcharhiniformes; family Carcharhinidae; genus Carcharhinus; species Carcharhinus amblyrhynchos. Next base: position 40,198,886 of record NC_137335.1, on the reverse strand, counting down.
GGAATCCATTTAGTGAACCTCTTCTGAACCACCTCCAGTGCCAGCACATCCTTCCTCAAAGAAGGTGACCAAAACTGAACACAATATCTAAGTGTGGTCTCACCAATGTCTTTTACAATTGTTACAATTGTGACAACACTTTTCTACTTGTATATTCTCGACCCTTTGCAATAAATGCCAAGATTTCATTTACCTTCCTGATAACATTCTGTACCTACATGCCCACTTTCTGAGATTATGCACGAGGACACCCAGATCCCTCTACACAGATGCCTTTTGAATTTGTTTCACATTTAAATAATAACTTGCCCTTTTATTTTTCAGGCCAAAATGGATAACCTCGCATTTATCCACATTAAACTCCATTTGCTAGATTCTGGCCTATTCCCCTAATCTGTTAATATCCATTTGTAAACTCTTTATTTGTTCATCACAATTATCTTCTAGCCAGCTCCACCTATTTTTGTGTCATCAGCAAGTTTTGCTATGTTACACTGTGTCCTTGCCTGTAGATCATTGATATAGATTGTAAATAGTTGTGATCTGGCCTATTAGTTACAGATCACCAACTGAAGAAGGACCCATTTATCCCAAACCTCTGCTTTCTATCAGTCACACAACACCAAGTTAAATTCCAACAGGTTTATTTGGCAGTACAAGCTTTCAGCGTGCTGCTCCTTGATCTGACGCACCTGATGAAGGAGCAGTGCTCCGAAAGCTTGTGCTGCCAAATAATCCTGTTAGACTTTAACCTGGTGTTGTGAGACTTCTTAACGTGCTTACCCTACATCTCCACATCATTCTATCAGTCAGCCAATCCTCAATCCAAACCACTACACTATACCTTACTCCTTGGGATCTAACCTTCCGGATTGTGTGGCACCTTACTGAAGTTCAGTGTGAAATATGTCCCTTGAGTGGTTTAGGACCTCTGGGCAGGAACTAGTCGAGTGCAAGGTCCAATGGTGAGTCAGCAGGGATTTAAAAAATTCAGCAGTACTGCTGGTTGCAGTAGCGGAGGAGCCTCCGGGAGCTGGCTGGCAGAGAATTGCTGACCTTATTCTGCTTAGCAGCCGTGGCCTCAACACCCAGTGGGCACAGCAGATGGGAGGGCAAGTCCAGTGGGCACTCTGATCAGGTGACTGTCTCAGAGTATTGGTGGACAAGGTCAGTGCCAGGTAGGACATTGCGATGCCATGGGATGACACAGGAGGGTATCACACCTGACCCATGAACGCCTGGACAGAGGAGGCAGCCCAGCCCAGGCCAATGGCCATGAGGAGTCTCGCACCCATTTCTCCAATCCTGCTGCCAGTGAGGTGGGGGGGGGTGCTGGGACTGGGGCGGGGTAGCAGAGGTGGGTTGCTTTGATATTAATTGGCCTGAGTATGCTTCACTCATAGGTGCAGAGCGCATCAGTGTCTCATATTGGACATGAAGGGCTGTAAACTTTAATATACAGATGCTAACTGGGCTTTGGGTGCAAATGGAACAGGTCACTGCAACTGTCTGGTAAAGAGGTGGCACCGTTGGCATGAGCTGGCAGCAGTGGCTTGGCCGCCTGGCTGAAGATGTGTTGAGTCAAGTTTCCAGTGTCTGCTTCACTCCTCACCATGTTCTCCCCTCGGCTCCCCTTCTGACCAATCACTGGAGTCATCATCTGCAGCCTGTAGAGTTGCCTCAATATCTATTCTGGTGCCCCCTCCTTCTCGGTAAAACCAGATTGTGGAGAGTGCAGCATGCAACAGCTAAAAGAGACAAATGCTGTGGAGGATGTTGCTGTGCTCCGCTGAACTGTGCAGACCATGTTGAATCTCCTCTTTAGCAGATCAATGGTCCCCTCAATCACTGCCATGTGGAGACGTCACTCTTATTATACCTCTCTCATGCTTCTGTCCTCAAGTATCAGAGTAGGCCCCAGTGGATAGCCCTCTTGTCACCCAGTGAACAGCCTTGGCACCTTTCACTGTCAGAGAATGCATGCATCATGGGAGGTGCCACGATTTCTTGCATAGACTTGCAGAATCTGCAGCCCCTGGACACAATCTATCTGCGCGTTTAGGGAGTAGAAGCCCTTCCTATTCACAAAGGCACTTGGCTGACCCACCAGTGCCTTGATGACCACATGAGCAGAGTTAATGGCACTCTGGATGCAGGGGAGCCCAGCAATCACAGCAAGGCCTTTGGCTCGCTCAGCCTGGCTACCATCCTTCCAGTGAATGAATAAATGTCATGCCCTTCCTGAACAGAGTGTCAGTGACCAGCTTGATGCAATTCTGGGCAGTAGATTAGGACACTCCACATAGGACCATCACTGACCCCTGGAGAGAGAGCTGGAGGCATAGATATTGAGGCTACGGTGACCTTTTGAGCCATTCGCATGGGAAAGCTACTCAAACAGTTGGAGGCAATCTTCAGCCCTATCACCTGACATGTGGAGGTCACAGTTTCCCTGGAGAGACAGAACCTTCTTTAGCACAGCACCTTAGACATGTTGAGGTTATTGGAACGCTGTCTGTACATTCTGACTGCAGGGTAGTTTTTGTGGCCCCCTTCTGCCTTGCACTCATTGCTGGCCCTGAACACCCAATGCCTGCACCTCTCCTCCCATCTGCAGGCACCTGACCTCTTCTAGCTCTCTCCCATTCTCCCTGCTCAGAGGAGCTCCCAACAATGAAGTAGGCAATTTCCATTACCAGAGAAACAGGAAGCTGCCTGGTGACTGTAAGACTCTACATGGTATAAATCCTCCAGGAGCCTTGGGGACACCAATGAGTTCTGAAATGAAGGCTAGCAATACAAAGACTGAAGCTAAAAATGGAGGTAAAGCTATCCAGTTTCATTCAGCAGCCAGCAATGAACACCCTCTTAAACACCTCATTGGATGGTGGCATGGTGGTTAGCTTTGCTGCCTCACAGCGCCAGGGACCCACGTTCGATTCCTGGCTTGGGTCACTATCTGTGTGGAGTTTGTACATTCTCCCCATGTCTGCGTAGATTTCTTCCAAGTGCTCCTATTTCCCTCCACAGCCTGAAAGATATGCTGGTTAAGTGCATTGGCCATGCTAAATTCTCCCTCAGTGTACCTGAACAGGCATCAGAGTGTGGCAACTGGGGATTTCCACAGTAACTTCATTGCAGTGTGAATGTAAGCTTACTTATGACGAACAAATAAACTTTTTTTTTACTTATGGTGACAATGCTTCAGACCCCTTTCCCCTGCCCTCGGAGGACATTGTAAAAGTGTTGTGCACCTGCCGCTTTAGCCTGTGTGACAAGCACAAAATCACACAGGCAACATAAAATCAGTTGATCAGGTTTTAATGGCCTGAATTGGTTCTTTAATTCTCAGTGGGCACAACCCTGATTCCCGCGCTCACCCACAGACTTCAATATTGCACGCATGCACTATGTCATCAGGATGCACGCCCGCCTTCATTTGCATGCACCCAACATTGCATGGAACGTAAAATTCAGGACAGTGTAATTTTCTGTAAATATGTGGGGGAAAAACCCTTCCACGTCAGCCCAAATGTTTTGAATTGATTTGATTTATTATTGTCATATGTATTAGTATACAGTGAAAAGTTTCTTGCACACTATTACAGACGTAGTATATATCTCGTAGCTTTTTGTGGATTCTTGATTTTTATCCATTCTAATGTTTAATTATTGCCCAGATGTTAAATTCATTTGATGATTATTAATACCAAACAGAAACTGAACATGATGAGCAGATATTTAACAGAGAAATTTTGTGGGACATGTACTGGGTGGAATTTTCCTGGACAAGAGGAAATGGGTTGTAGCCCCTGCAGTGAGTTAAATCCCCTAAACGTGGCCTTGGGTCAGGATCCTTGTAATCATGTGTCCCAGGCAAACTTGAAGGCAAGGAGCAAGCTACTGTTAGATCAGTAATTTCAGTATTCAAATAGGTCATGAAGTACTGTTTGAATCTTGCATTCTGACAGCCAGCTGACCACACTCAGCAAGATGACTGTGGCAGAGGGAAGTGCATCTTTCAGAGAAAACGACAGGCTGAGAAAGTTTAAATCAGAGAAACTGAAGAACTGCAGTCATGGCCAGGTGAAAATCTGCTGTTTATATATATAAAACTCATTTTTATTTTTAAAAAAATGAATGGTTGTCAATAGCTTAAGTTAAAACATTTTTAGTGCCAAACATGAGATGATTGAAGTTGAGGTAATGGAATCCTTTATTAAAAGTGTGGATTGAACAGATGTCTCTGCAATTTGAGACCTGATTCTCTCTCTCTCTCTGCAGAATTAACGTTGATTGTTTGTGCTTTAATTTCAGTCATTGTCGATTTCCTCTGATACCATGTTCTTGAAGTTGTTAATTATGGGCTTGTTGTTTTGGTGGAAGGAGACCTTAATTGGCTCAAAATAGTAGTTAACTGGTGTTGTTGTAAGACTTGCTCATAGGTTGCTGATAAGAGTGGACCCTCCAGTCCCTGCTGTGTTCAAAGTGACATTTCTGAGGAGTATTTTTGGTTCAGCAAAAAATGCCAAGTTATTTTGTCAAGAGCAATAAATAGAGATTTTTGTTTCATAAGATTAAGTTTGTTAGTGGATAAATATAAGCCTCTCCTCCTGAGGATGTCCTTTCTGTGTTATATTGCAGGGTGATTTAGGTTCTGCGAATAGAACAACATTCTCAGCAGAGCTGCAGGGACTAGCAAACACACATATGTGAGCACATCTGTGTGTTAATGCCTCGGTATTATTTTGTGATGCATAGATGTATCTGCATATCCACAACACTTACCACAAAGGTACAAAAGAACATTAAGCCATTGCTGGTGATACAGTAACTAACTTGATTTCAATGTTTTGCTGAATAATGTACTTCTGTTTTATGTCATTTTACCAAAATGAGATAAGGCAGGGTTTCCATTTGCTAGATCTTTTAATTTCTTGTGCTTTTTAACGTAAAAAGAAAGTACAGCTCACTGATCAGTTAATTATTCAGCTAGGCAAGGTCAATGTCATTTGTCAAAGTTACAGTCATGGTGGGAAGCCTTACACAATAGCTGCAGACCATCGAGTGTGCACCATCTCTTACCCAGCTTTACCACATAACCCCATACATTTATCCCACTAATCCACCTAACCTATATATCTTGGGACACTAAGGGGCAATGAAAAATGGCCAATTATCCTCAAATATACATCTTTGGACTGTGAGAGGGAACCAAAACACCCAGAGGAAACCCACGCAGACATGGGGAGAATGTGCAAACTCTACACAGACAAAGCCGGAATTAAACCTGAGTCTCTGGCGCTGTAAGGTAGCAATGCTAACCACTGTGCCACCCTCAGATGGAAAACCAAAAAAGTGCATCCCATTTTTCCTGATTTGCACTGAGTAGGTGAGTCCCTCCAACAAACCAGGATTTCAGAACATTAACTTTTATTAAAACACTTATTGCTGGAAATTATTCAATGTATAGACTAGTAAATGCACGTATATTTGAAGGTGGCAAGGCAGGTTAATAAAGCAAATGGGATCCTGTGCTTTACAACTAGAAGGGTCAAGTAGAAAGTTGGAGAATTATATTGAACCTATGAGTTTGGCCTCTGAGGTATTGGATTAATTCCCAAAAACTTTAAAATTTTTAAGCCATTTGTGTCTGTCATACACACAGGGTTATAGTGAGACTGAATATAGTTCCACTGAGTGATGTACCCTGCAAGGTCCACATATGTGGTAGATGTTGATTGGCCATGATAAATTGCCCCTTAGTATCAGGGGGATTAATAGGATAAATACATGGAGTTATGGGAATGGGGCCTGGGTGGATTGCTGTCAGTGCGGGCTTGATGGGCCAAATGGCCTCCTGCATTATAGTGATTCTATCATTCTATATTCCTAGGAGAGCTTTTTTTTGCAAAAATATATTTTATTCATAAAATATCTGGAGGAGACATTATAAAACATTTCAAACTGTCATAACAAGGAAGGGCAATTATATTTACATTTTCTCCAGAGATCAAGATATACTCTGAGGTGCTTCAGTTCAGCAATAAGAACATTGCAAATGTTTCAATATTTTCATTACATAAACTACAATTCTGTTCAAACTTTATACATCGTCATGTTGCACTCTGAGGCACTTCAGTACAGTTACATACGGTTAGGATTAAGCATACAATCTGAGGGGTTTTACACAGTTAGCAGCCCTTCAGTGCACATTGGTTGAAAGGTCTTACACAGTGGCCTGGAAGGACTATGTCAATATTTCACAGAAGTGTTTAAAATATGAAATGTACAGATAGAGTACGTTTCATACTCTATCAAAGAAGATGCACAAAACTATTTCCTGGGATGATGAAGTTCAGTTATGTGAATAGATTGGAAAAGATGGTGCTATTCTCCTTGGAGAAGAGAAGATTTAGGGGCACTTTGATAGAGGTGTTCAAAGTAATGAGACGTCTAGACAGAGTAGATAGGGAGACACTGATCTTGTTGGCTGAAAAGTTGAGAACTAGGGCACATTAATTTAAGGGGATTAGCAAAGAAGCAATGGTGACTGGAAAATTTTTCACATTGTTTGGTTGGGATCTGAAAAGCACTGCCTGAAATTGTGGTGGTGGAGGCAGATTGAATAGAGGCTTTCAGATGGGAATTGGATCATTACCTAGAGTGAAAGAAAAATGCAGGGTGATGGGAAGAGGCAGGGTGGTGGGATTATACGGGTTGCTCTTTCATGACTGAAAGATAAATGATCAGAAGTCATAGATTTAAGGTGACTGGCAAAAGAACCAGGGGTGAAATGAGGAAAAATCATTTTATGTATTGAGTAGTTAAGAATTGGAATGTGCTGCCTATTAGGTTTCAAAAGCACAGGTGAAGTGGGCACTGGGTCCATACCTCAGCTACACTGTTAAATTAACCTGATTACGTAAGAACATAAGGAACAGGAGCAGAAATAGGCCAGTTAGCCCATCCAGTGCACAACACGATTACTTTCACTATCCTGATGTTTTAAATACACAGAAATCTATCGACTTCAGTCTCAATGACTGAGCCTCATAACTATCTTGGGATAGAGAATTCCGAAGGTTCACTTCCGGAGTGAAGAAATACCTCTCATTCTAAGACTACGTGCCCTGTGAGATAGATTAGACCACCTATCCATCCTGCATCTACCCTGTCAAGCCTTGGAAGAATTTTTTGTGTTTGAATGAGATATCTTCTGATTGCTCTAAACTCTGAAGAATAAAGGTTCAGTCTATTTCATCTTTCCATAGAGGACAATCAATCCATCATAGGGTGGCAAGTGTATATTTCCTTGGATAATGAGACTAAACCTGTGCACAATACTTCAGTTGCAGTCTCACCAATCTTCTGTATAATTGCAGTCAGACATCTTTACCCCTACACTCATCTGCTTTTAATAAAGGGCAATATATCATTTGACTAGTTAATTGCTTGCTGTCCCTGAAAGTTAGCTTGCAGAGACTATAGAACAAGAAAACTCAAAGTCGCTTTGAAGTTCGACACTTCCTAGCCTCTCACCATTTACGAAACATTCCATATTTCTGTTTCTCCTATCAGAGTGGAAACCTTACATTTTTCCACATTGTATTCCATCTGCCAAGTTTTGTCCGTGCACTAAACCTCTCCAAATCCCTTTGATGTGTCTTTGCCTCCTCCTCACAACTCACACTTCCACCTGGCTTTGTGTCATCTCAAACTTAGTAATATTGCACTTAACCTCCAAATCATTAATATAGCTGGGGCCCAATCACCAATTCTTGTGGTAAGGTAAAGAAGCCATAGTCCCAGATGACCATAGGCTGCTCTCCCCTTTGAAGGCAAGAGCTGACTTGTGGTGATTTAACCTGAGAATCACCACACCTCAGGTCAGGGATAAGGTTGAGAAGGCAGAGCCTTCATGAATAACCTCAGCCGGTACGGGAATTGAACCCGCGCTGTTGGCATTGCTCTGCGTCACAAACCAGCTGTCCAGCCAACTGAGCTAACCCCTTTCTGGGTGTGAAACTAATCATGTCACCGGGGGCTGTGGGCGGGGAGGGGGGGTGGCGTGCGGGGGATGGTAGGTTGGCTGGGAGGGCAGGGAAGATCTCAAACCGAAATCTTGCTGGCACGGATCCTATTTTTGCCATTTGCGCGATTAACACCCATTACGGGATTTGTGCCCACAACGAGATTGCGGTCATCAAGTTCCACGTACATGATGATTAACCCAACTATATCTCACTACCTCTCTTGATCCTGCCACTGGGTGGAGACTGGAAATTCCTGCCCGAGGTCAATGGACATTTCCGTTGTCCGTCCCTCACCCACTCCAATTCCGTGACGGGCGAGGCAGTAGAATTCCAACAACTGCCTTTAATCCCTCATGCTGCTTGTCAGTATAGAATGAGCATAAATTTCCTTCAACGACATATTGGGAAGAGCAACGTCATTATTGTGTTTGGTCCCACCTCATAATCCATTCTCAACATTTTGAGTCCATTCCTCTCCTTAGCCACTATATGATCCATCACATGCAAAGCAAAAGGTAGACTTACTTTGTAGCACTAGACTTAAAAACACAAGCAGTTTGACTGTGCACATACATTTAGAGCAAGTGCATCTTATTACCAAAGTGTTTACCCATGGAGTCTCTGTAATGTTCTTAAATACACTGGTATAATGAAAAAAGACTTGCATTTGTAGTGCCCTTTTCACAACCACAGGATGTCCCAAAGTGCTTTTTGAAGTGTAGCCCCTGTAGTGATTCGGAAATGCAGCAGCCAATTTACAAGCAGCAAGCTCCCACAAGCTGTGTGTGATAATGATCAGGTAATCTGCTTTCTGTGATTTAGCTTGAGGGATAAATAGTGGACAGGTATTGGGGTAACTTTCCTGCTTTGCTTCAGAATAGTGCCAAGGGATTACTTGTATCCACCTGAAGGAGCAGATGAGTTTAATGTCTCATCCACAAGACATCTCCCCTGACAGTGCAGTAATCTCTCAGTACTGCAGTGTCAGCCTAGATTATTGCATCCAGTGTTAGAGAGGGACTTAAACCTCCAATCCTCTGATTCAGAGACAAGAATCTGACCAGCTGAGCCACAGCTGACACACCACTAAAACCACACTTAAATCAACAATGTTCTATCTCTTCTCTATTTTTTAAATCCATCGATCACATTTCAACTTGATTTCCACTGCTGTGACTGAAACATTTCCAGTCTTCAAACCTTTTCTTCGTAACAGCGTGTTTACTCGGCAATATCCTAGTGAAATTGTGCGGCTTTCTCTCCATTTCTTCAACACAGAGCCCAAATCTGTCCACAGGGCTCCAATAATATCTTACTTACATTTTACTTGTATTCAACATTACAGCTCAACTTTTATATAATATACTTCTTTTTATAACCTGGATGTCTATTAGCTTTTTAAGATCTAAGGGTCTGCTTTTAATGTCTTCTGAATCTGAACCCCATAACCTCTCTACTCTTCCACATCATTTAATCTTCCCCAATTCAAGATAAAATTATTACTTCTTTGCCTCACATTTATTGAGATTACACACACAGCAGTGGCTGGTTCTTAAGCTGAACTGGCGCAGGCCTTGATTTTAGACTTTAACATGATCTCTTGCATAAAGACTTCATGGGGAGATTTTGGAATGGAGGATTCCAGGGCAGGAAGAGAAAAAAAATCCATTAAAAACTAAAGCATAATACATTGGAAATGTTTTTTTTGATATTCTCCATATAAACCATCCTTTAGCAGAAAATTAATGTGCTTTTGACTATAATATACCCTCCATCTTGGGAACCTTTGCATTTTAACTCACTGTCTTGGTGCAAAATATAGAACTTTAGACAATTGTGATTCCAATTGTGATTCAGAAAAATAAAATCTGGTTTGCTCAAAGCACAGACAATTGCCATGATAATTGTGAAACATTTGTTTGCTTATGTAGTTGACATACATAATTAAATATAATTTTCTTCTGAATACCGCTCAAACCCCCATGCTAACTGAAGATCTATTTATTGTACAAGGTTTCACGTACATTACATTGCTGCTAACTTATAATGTCATCAAATATCAAGCATCATATCATAGAAAATGTAATCCAATAATGTTCACCTCCCATAAAATCATATTTTACAGAAATTATAAATGACGTGATGGGTGCACAGAACGCATCATTGGCTCAGTGTTTTATTGAGCTAGCATTTCATCTCTACCTTTTCGGTGCTAAAGAGGCTTTTATGAATGTTAATGAGGTTTGTACCTGTCACGCTAAAGACACTCAAATAAATAATTTCTCTGATTATATTTTTCCAGCGATAATTTCAAGCTCTTTAATTTGGAAGTTCTGGGATATAAAATATGTCAGCAATTTAAGAAGCAATATGTCTGTCAGTGCTCAAAGGTTGAGTGTTTAATGCCAGCAATATTTTACATTCTATTGGGACTCCAAACGAGATGCCAGAATTACTGCCTCTTGCAAGTCCAGTATTCTGTATTATTTGGAAAATTGTTGACCCGATTTTTTAATGACTCTATTGATTATAAGTCAACTCATGTGATCAAGTAAATATTTAAGGGCTAGACAAACTGAGCGCTTCCAATGGTTTCCAGATGATTTACAGGCTGAGGATTACTTTTTATTAACTTTCTAGCTGTTGTGGCCGATACCTGTCTGTCAATGGTGAATGCTTCCATGGCCCATGCTACTTACAGAGGCAAATGATGAAGTATATTTGTTTATTCCCTTGTGTTAATCCCTTTTTTAAATTGGGACTTTTCATTCCAGGGAAGCAGTCAATGCACCTTACCTTGTGTTTAATTAGTTGAATTCGAAGATTGGTTAGCAGTGCACTTTCTGTAGCACTGATGTGCCTGCTAGCCATATTCTAACTCGTATCAAGTCTTGTTTTCCCATCACTCCTATTCACACTGGGTGAGTGTGTCTGGAGGATGCAGGCAAGGGATTGGAGGTGGCATATAAATGGCATGGAGGTCATGTGGGTATGGGGAGTTGGGGTGAGAGGGTGTGAGGGGTGAGAGCTGGAGGGTCTAACAGTCTTAATTCAACTGGGGTGAAGTCCCTGAGAACTGAGGTGAGTCTTCTAACAAGCTCAACTTGGCACTCACACATCTGAACTGCTTCCAGGATCAGTAGGCCCAACTCGATCTTGCCCCTACCTCTCTGGAGAGAACATAGTCCTTATGGAGGCCATTTATATCAAGATAGATCTGAAGAGTTGGGAAATTTCCCGACTTGAGCTTCTCGCCTTGTTTGAGAAAAGCTGGCCCATTATATGTTCATTTAGGATTCATGTTTGAAAACTTGTGTTCAAAGTACTGCTATTACTCCTCCAATGGAATCCTTCTCTTTTAATGTATGAGCTCTCCTGTTATCTTTCCATTTGAGATTGTGATATAAAATTTATTGCATTACAGATTTATGCTCCTTGCAAACCGGATTGATAATGCCCAAAGCTTCACATAGGACCATAACAGTTAATAGACAAAGATTATTATCTCATCACCCTGTGCTCAATTTGGGCCATGTCTCAAGACATTTCTATATTGTTTTTGTACTCCAAAGTACTCTAGCAGGAATGCTAGATGTAGGATAGCACAGTTGCACAGTGGTTAGCACTGCTGCCTGCATGCCAGGGACCCAGTTCAATTTCAGCCTTGGTTGACTGTGTGGAGTTTGCATGTTCTCCCTCTGTTTGCTGGGTTTCCTCTAGGTACTCCAGTTTCCTCTTACCCACACTCCAACGATATGCAGGTGAGGTTGATTGGCCATGGTACATTGTCCCTTAGTGGATTAGCTGGGTAAATACGAGAGTTTATGAGCATAGTGCCTGGGTGGGATTGTTGTTGGTGCAGGCTCGGTGGGTCAACAGTCTCCTTCTGCATTGTGGGGGATCCTATGATTCTATTCTATAATTCTAGATAACAAAACCACAGTATACCCATGAACAAGATGGTGACTGAAAGAAACCTGTTTCAAAGTCCTGAGTAATTTACACTAAATTAAAGTAGGATTATTTTTACGTGGTTTTTCTTTATAATTCAGAATCCAGTGATCATGTTTTCATGCTGCAAACATGAAATGCCATTCTGGTTTTAAAATTCTTTCATCAGTAATGCTTTGAGGATACATTTGCACATAGTGCTCTCTACTGACAATATATTATTTAAATTCCATGAGACCAGTGTCTGTGTGCCAACTCCTGCAGGCTAGTATAGTGCTCCCTTAATCCAGTGGTAGATCCATGGATAGAGTTTCTTGTGTGTCATTTTATCTCCTGCTGGTAATAAAAGAGTTAGCTTTAGCAGTGTGCACAGCTTGTCACAAATATCTAGTCTGTGGTTCATGTGTTTTAGAATTTGACATTTTTGCATGAGAAGTTTTATTTGTGGAGAATGGGTCGATCTGGCTACAAAATTGATAACCCTGAAGTAGATGTAATGCAATCAAGTTTGGAGTTATTACACTTAAAAAGTTAAACCATGTTAACTTAAAAGGTTAGTAGCTAGATAGCTAAACTCATAAAGCAACAAGTGGGCTTACTTAGCTAATGAACTGGAGACTTGGTGGCAACTTTTACTGTCCTGCTCTCCACGGGCATCAGAGCGGGTGAGGGACGGATGATGGAAGGGATCATTGACCTTGGGCAGGATTTTCCGGGTTTGGGGAAAACAAGGCCAGAAAATCCCAGCCTTGATGTCGAGTCATTTCAAGAAGGGCAAACTAGAAAGATGTTTTGTTTTGGGAGTTGGAGCTAAATTATTTTAAAAGTCTTCGGTAAACTATGAAGAGTTGTAAAATCAATTTCTTCCTTCAGACGGAATAAAATTCTTTATTTAACTTGAAGGTCAGTTTGAGGATATCCCCGAATGTTATGCTATCCTGGAGATTGCTGGAGCATTGGAAGATGTGCTGGTTTCAATTTACCAAGGGGTTTGCTGGGAGTTAGTTGTAGTTTGGACCTAATGTGTGCAGTTGGCAGCTCAGTGAGCGAAGATAGCCAAAATCATTGAAGTTAGTTAGGCCTAATGTTTCAGCAGATAAAATGCTAACTTTATCATTCACTGTGGAGTCCAGATGAGGCTTAACTCAGTTTGAATTGTGTGAAGGAAAGAAAGCAGGAAGAGTGATTAGTTTAAAGCTAGTGAAGAAATCTATGGCAGTCGTCACAGAACCTTCTGGCAAAGAAATCAATCAGCAGGGTTAGCTGGGAAGCATTGAGAAAGTAACCAAAACAAGGCATTGATGCCTCCACAGTCAAGATGCATTCAACAAAGAATCTTTCCTTGGAGAATAGCCAGAACTGAAGATAATGAAAGTAAATTCCAGTGGGCTGTAGCATATGTTTTGATGATTCTGTAATGCAAAAAAGTAAATAACTCCTAAGGTTGATGTGTCTTATAAAGAAAAGACTTTGCGAAAATAGAGAGTAAAACTGAGTGCCTAACATATATAGTTTTAACCAATGGTATTAAGCTAAGATTTCATGTTTTGTTTAATTCTTTTCAATACTGTAAATTTATACTTCTGTTCAAAAAATTAAATCTTTTGCCAAGTTCTATTGATTAATTCACTGGATATTTGGATTTCTCTTCAATCATTTATGGTCCCCAACTGGATCGCAACAAGTAGCGTACAGATGCCAGTCTCGGAATTGGAATTAAAAGCAGCTGTATTAGACAAGGGACAACTGATAGTGCAGACTGAGAGCTGTCTTCAATAGCCCCCGGCTCTCTATACCAGAATAGAGGTATGCCAAAATCGAGGAGATTGGACTCAATGGCTATCAGTCCATAAGGGGCATGCAACACTGTCACTTTCAAAATCAAATAATCTTTCTCAGGATAAGTGTCTATCTATCATCAGTCAATCAGATAGCCATATGTAATCTATCCACTATGAAAAACTGAACATAAATAAATTAACCATTTATTAAAATTCCTGATTTAAGCAAATAGCAATGATATTCCTGGCAGCAGCATGTTGAAGTCAATGGTCCTCTTAAAAAAAGTTAAAATTATGGGTAAACAAAATAACATTTGAAGCCCGATAGGGGGATTTTAAATATTCTGGTTGAATGAATTCACAGGAAGAAACTGAGAATTGAGGGCTTCAACATATTCACAATTCCTATGTCAGATCAATCAGTGGCACAGTGGTTAGCACTGCTGCCACTCAGCACCAGGGACCTGGGTTTGATTACTTGCTTGGATCACTATCTTTGCAAGTTCTTTCCATGTCAGCATGGGTTTCCTCTGGGTGCTCTGGTTTTCTTCCACAGTCCGAAAGATAAGCTAGTTATGTGCATTGACCATGCTAAGTTCTCCCTCAGTGTACCCTAACATGTGTCTGAGTGTGGCAACTAGGGGATTTTCACAATAACTTCATTACAATGTTAATGTAAGCCTACTTGTGACATAAATAAACTTTATCATATACTTTGCCATCACCAGTTTTGACAAGAATTGTGATTCTTTTTAAACTTAAGGTACTGAAAAATGTCTGGTAATTCATTTGAAAATCCACAAAATGCAAACATGGAGAAGCTAAAATAATGTGTAAAGTATATCTTGCGATCAAATATGCTGATAGTTTAAAAAAATGATTAAAAGGATTAAATTTAATTTAATCTACAGGTATCTGAGGGGGGAAACGGTAGTACAATTCTAGTCAGTGGGAAGAGGATCATTTGGAGTGTAACCTGGATCATCCAGTTTTCTGTCCCCTGGAACTCAGGAAATTGGATTTCATGTCCACAGGTGGTGTATGGAGGAGCAATTTTGAGCTAGTGCAGGAATTTTGGTCGCCTCGCTTACTATTAGCCTCGTGGGATATACATGTGATGGGAACTGATGCAAATCTCAGCCGGGATTCTCCGGCCATTCATGTCCTGCCACCAGTGCAAGCGTGAACCGAGAATTTGGCACTCAGCCAAATCTGCATTCACTGCAGCGGGAAGGGGGAATCCCAGCTGCAGGTGAGGTTGGAGATCAGGCCCTGCAGATCTACTAAAAGCCACATCACAGCAGAAGACTCATCTGTACCTTTGAGCCCTGTGGATAATTTTAGATATTCGTCTGGGACTTTGGGAGATTCAGGATCTACTCATGGTAAATTCAGAGACTGCTCCCATTTCCATCAAGCATAAACACCTTGCCCCTTCTCTCCTGCAAAACCATCTAAACTTTCCTTTGATCTCCTAAAAGTCAAACCTTGATATGAGACAGATTGCCCAAGAGATCACATACCTTCCTGCAGTCCCAAAACATATCCCACATATCTTATAATGCCAACACTGTTAATTGGAGTGAACTAATTAAGCAGGTTGCAGTGCAATTTCTACAGAACCTCCACTTTCAATCTTGCCCATCACTGCTTCTAAGAAAGCAAAGTCTTTGTCAAATTAAGTAGCGTTTTATTTCACCGATTATGGACTGCCATCATTATTTTAGATAAGGAGTGAAGCCAATGTCAGTCCACTTCAATCCAAGTCAGGTACTAGGCTGACTGATAATAATTGATGCCTACTGTCCCATCAAAAACTATAATATCCATAAGAAAAACTGCATTGAAGACAGCAAATGGCCAGAATAGGATCAGCTGATTCCTGTCTTGCTGAAGAATAGGTGGAGTGCAAAGGAAAAATCAGCTTTCATTCTTCACTTCCATTCTGCACTATGAGTAGCACTATATTCAAACTTCTTTTCTGGTTTTCCTCAGGCCTGCAGTGAGCTGTGTTTAACTAAAGTGCAGCTGTGTAATTTTCACACCGGTGAATATTCAAGAGATTCCATGCAATGTTACATTAATGCAAATTAGGAGCTTAGGCTTTCCAGAGAAACCTGGAGCCGCGGCTCTCTGAGCTGCAACTTAGTTGCTAGGTATCCAAAGGGAAGTGACAAGGGAGGTTATTCTTCAATACGATCTTTAATTCTTCAATACAAGCTCTGGATATAGGCTGCAAACATCAACCAAAGCTGTACAACATAGAGAAATTAAAAAAGAAAGTGGATTATCCTGAAATGTTCAGAAAACCACTCTCCACCTCCCTGATGCTTATATTGATGTTTACTGTTTTCAATGAAAGCTAAGGGAAATTTTCCAGCCTCCTGTTACAGCTTCAGAGCTTCAACACCAAGAAGATGGTTGAGATGAAGTTACACAGTGTCTCTGTGAATTTCTGTGTTTCTTCACTGTTTGAAAGGCAAATAATGAAGACAGGAGTGTGCTGAGCTTGCAACTCCTTTTACCCACATTTGATGCTGACCTGCAAACCTGCCAGCTGTTTGGCAGCTAGTGCGCTGAGTCAGTGGAGTGTTCTTATCTCCCCTATGGTGTAACTCAACTCTGATGGTGGATCCAGGCGAGATGAGCAGTTTAGATCCCAATAATCTGATGTTTTAAAAAAATGACTGAGCCAAATCAGCTTTCAGTTCATGAAGCTGATGGGAGCACCAGTTGAGTGGGAAGGGGCAGCAGTGGTCGAATTTCTAGCTCAGTGGGCAAGGGAAGGTGCAAGTAGTTTTGGGGCAACACGATGGCACAGTGGTTAGCAGTCCTAACTCACAGTGCCAGGGTCCCAGGTTCAATTCTGGTCTTGGGTGACTGTCTGTGTGGAGTTTGCATGTTCTCCCCGTGCCTGCATAGGTTTCTTCCGGGTGATCCGGTTTCCTCCTGCATTCCAAAGATGTGCAGGTTAGGTTGATTGGTCATGGTAAGTTGACCCTCAGTGTCAGGGGGACTAGCAGGGTAGCTATGTGGGGTTACAGTATAGGATCTGGATGCGATTGTGCTTGGTGCAGATTTGGTGGGCCAGGTGGCCTCCTTTTGCACTGTGGGGATTCTATGAAATGATGTGCCTGAAGTGGTGCCTGCAGCCATTTGGCCTAGGCAGGTAAGATGTCCTCCATTGATCCTGCTAACTCCAGCAGAGGGTGCTAGTGTAGACAATCCCAGCATAACTGGGATCACAACTCAACAATATTGAAGGTCCAGAATCTTCTCTACTGCTGGAAATCATGTATTATTTTCCACTAGCAGTGAGAGAACTGCTCTGAGGCAATAATTGATGTTGCTTTTCTGAATCCTTGCTTTACATTGAAATTTTCTTCAAAATGTGATTTTGTGCTCAGTCTCTCATCAGGATGAGGCTTTCAGGTTTTTTTTTAGCAGTTTCCTCCTTCCTCCAGTTGTCACACTTACATCCCTGGATAGGGAAATTCTCAAATGTGTATTTGCAAGCTCTGATTTGAAAGAGATTTTGTCGACGCTGGTCTGCATTTTCTGGCAGCTTTGTAGAATCGTGATGTTAACAACAGCTTTGCTCACTTTCCCCTCCCCCCCACCCTGAATAAATCCTCGCTTAACAGATTCATAGCATAGAATCATAAAATCCCTATCGTGCAAAAGAAGGCCATTCAGCCTCTCATCTAGTTTGCATGACTCTCCAACAGAGGATCCCACCCAGGCTCTTTCCTAAAACCCTATATATTTACCCCACTAATCCCCCTAATTTACATGTCTTGGGACACTGAGGTGCAATTTAGCAACACCAAATCACCTAATTTTCACAACTTTGGACAGCATCTTTATGCCAGAACTGAATAAATGAGTTTCACAGGAAATTTGGGCACAAGTTCCTGTTTGAAAGACCATGAACAAGTACATTTTGGCTCACTTTCTACATCAGTACGTTTTGCGTATTTATTGACTTGCCCAGTACTTTGACTGAAAAGGACTGAACTAGGCTACTTGGAACTTGATATTCCATTCAACCCTGAGATAAGTTTTGAAACCTCTCCACGACAAAGGATGCCTATTATCAACTCTGTGGCACCACTTGCCTTTGGTTGTATCTGAGTGCATCTGCTGCTGAAACCCTTCTCTATGTTTTGTCACTTGCAGACTCAACTATTCCAATGCTCTCTTGACTGCTCCCATCTTGCAGCTCCTGTAAAATGGAACTCATCCAAATCTCCGCTGCCTGTACCTTATCCCACATTTCAATCCTGTTCACTCGTGACCATTTGTCTTTTCTAACCTACTTTGCTTCCCTGTGCCCAAAAACTTCACTTATAAAATGTTCAATTTTTGCACTACGTATAGTATATAAGTGTACATTTTTGTAATTATATATCCATTTATTTGTAGGTTATATCTCTGGAATCCATTACATTCCATTTTCTGCCAAATGTATTATCCTCACAGTTTCTGTTCCGCTTCAGTGAAAATGTTGTAGTGAAACTGAGGTGTAAGAACACATCAATCTGATTTCGACAGATAGTGCAAGTCCCGTATTTCTTCAAGTGGATGAGCACTGACCTTGATAAGGTCATCATCTTGGATTCATTCATACAGCTTTGCTGTATAGTCACTTTTGAAATTACCTCATCAGTTAGATGCCTTTTCGTTAAATCATAGAACCATAGAATCCTACAGTGCAGAAAAAGACCTTTCGGCCCATTGAGTCTGAACTGACTGCAATCCCATCCAGGCCCTATCCCCATCATCCCATGCATTTACCCTGACTAGCCCCCGTGACACCGAAGGGCAATTTAGCATGGCTAATCAACCTAACCTGCACATCTTTGGACTGTGGGAGGAAACCAGAGCACCCAGAGAAAACTCACGCAGACATGGGGAGAACATGCAAACTCCACACACTGACCCAAGCCAGGAATCGAACCCGAGTCCCTGGCGTTGTGAGGCTACTGTGCCGCCCTCATGACATCTCATCCTTGTGCATACAATTTGAGTGAACGTCACTCCCACAGATACAAACAGCACGTTGTTGCTTTTTTGAAATGAATAAGTGTCAATAGCAGCATAAAGTCTGAGACCATGTCAGGACCATTGCTGAAGGACATGGACCGACCAGCATTCCATACACGCAGGAAATCTTTACTTTATGCGTTGTTCAATTATTTATTGCCATATGCTGAGCAGTGGGAGTCTGTATTTCGCTATGACTGCCACTGTGTTACCATTAGCAGCAAATCCTTCAACAGTTTTCATTGTTTTTAATGTTGGCTATGACCAAGATATTTAATTACCTCCTCGACCATTTTCTGCAGGTGCAACTGAGGTGGATCTGCTTGCTGCATGTCAATTGAATTTACTGTGCTTTTGCACGATGGATTGCTTATAAAGATTGCTGGAACTCTGTTCAAAGTGGGGTACATTTTAATATTCCCATTATAAATCACCACTGATGCTGACAGTAATTCAGATTTTGACATTCACTTTACCCTCAAGATCAAAGAACTGGAAGCTGTTACAGAACAACCCACTGCATTGCCATTGTTCATTCTACTTTCTCTGAGAGAGTTTACTTAAATAGATGTTGGATGGGATTCTCCCAAAAAATACTAAAGCAAGAATTTTACTGGAATCAGTGCAGGCGAGGCTTACAGAATGGATATCTCTGTTGGCCTCAGGTGGGATTTTACAATCTTGCCCGAGCGAGTCATAAAATCTCTAATTGTTGAATTTGCGTAAAAACTAGAGTAAATATCACCGTTTCTTTTAGCAGGAGTTTCAAAATGAATCTCCCACACTCGGTGCACTGCAGAATTCCTCAGCATGAACATCATTAAAAATTAGTGCGTGGGGCCTATTCCTGCTGGAGAGGCCGGCAGCACAGCGCTGATCCATCAGTGCCGAGATCGGTGCATGCACAGCGGCCTACACTGCCAGCTTCCTGATCACTGGCCAGCACAGCAATCTCCCATCACTGCTTCCCTGTTTCCCCCCCAAAGCACGGTGGCTAGCCCCTCGGACAAGTCCGGGCCAGCCTCAGTCATTCCCCCAAGCCTGGCGCTCCAGATCTCCTGACATTCCACCTGCCCGCACCACCCCCCCCCCCCCCTCCAACCCCCTCCACTCCCACCCTGATGGCCAGCTCCAGTTGCATGCCTCCCTCCTCTGTCACCAAGCCCAAAGTGCAGAGTGGCTGCAAGATTCTCCAGCCCCGCTGATCTTGTAGCCCACTGCACTGCTGGGAGATTCCCCCCCTTTATCTAGACATTAGGAAAAGTCCATTACAGGAAAACAAAAGTAACTATTCTTATACACATGCCCATTTATTTCTCTCTTGTAACTGTAGCTGTGGAATTCACTTTATAAGTTAATAGGATGCCTGAGAGTGTGGTGGAGGCAGATTTTGAGGCAATTTTGAGGGAATTAGAGGGAACCATTTGAGGCAAGTTTGAGGGAATTAGATGATTTTTTGTGAAGAAACAATCTACAGGATTAACCCTGCAAAGTTGCTGAGAGTAGGCAGGAGAATGACACAAGGTGAAATGTTCATTGGAGAGTCGGTACAGACACGATGGACTGAATGGCCTGCTTCTGCGCATTTACATTTTCATGAGGTACCAGAGCACTGGGAATTCTTGCATCTTAAATTAAAAGCAGTATTGAAAAAAATATAATAAGGCAAAATGAACCAACCTCCCCAGTTTCAAATAATGCAAACCAAGATCGTTCCACTGCAAGTGATCAACCGCATGTATTCCCTTCCACGGGTGAAATTGTGCATGGAAGCTGTTTTAATCCAAATGTTTGTCAGGTAATAGCTGTTATCCATTTTTAACAAAGTGTTTTAATTAGAAAAGAATTGATCAGACCATGTAATAAATTGAATGTAATCCTTCTCTTGGGACACAGTGGAACAATAGTTGTTGCGTGATAAGGTTCAGTTTTTCAGTATATTGGAAATCCTATCCACATTCACTTCAAGACCAGAAGCTAATTCAATTGACTAGCCTGTGGCCAACTAGGGTTGCATTATGGGACATGCAAATTACATTTTTCATTCTTTCTAATAGAATAATTGATTTTTTTGTTACCAATGCAAATGAGTTTTACATTTCAGCATTCATGGTATCAGCTTTCTCACATTCCAGAGACAGTTAGCAAGTCTCAGTGACTAATAGATTTGATCACTTTACCTGAAAAAGACTAACAAAATACACACAAACTAACAAATGGCAAGATATTTTTAGGATTTTCAAGTGCACTGAATCAACACAATAGATAGACACCTTTTCCCAGCTGCTTCTCGGAGTTGCTACCGAGCAGGGTGGAACCTGAGGTTGAACCAGGGACATGGACCTCTAGGAGACCAGTCCGCAGAGTCCTATCTCCTAGCATGTTTTAAATGTTCATTTAAAATTCCTGTTGACTCATGGGTTATGGAATTTGGTCTATTTCTGACAATTGTCAGTTTACAAACTCCCTTTGCAGTTCACTTTAAGTTAAATGGGTCTTTGCTGAAGAATTGGCTGCATTGATAATAGGTGCATTCCACTGCTGCTGCGTTGTTGGAGATGTAAAGGAATACCCTGCTTATGGATGTGATCAAAAGGTCAAATTCCTCAACTCAGTACAGCTCAGTATTCTTTTCACTGTTTATTACCCCAGTGATTATTTGTCCTTAAACACATGCTTCTTATTTTACAAAGATCAGAGCTATGATAATGGTGGCTATAACTCTGCCCTCTCACCTTAAAGATTGTAACAGCTTAAATCTTGCACCAATTTCATGTCCAGGGTTCCTCAATACCACTTTAGCAAAAAAAAGCTTGGGGAAAATTCTGGGTTTATCAGCATCGGTGAATGAGTTTCACCTTCTAAAATGGTTTTGAAACTAACATTGCCAAAGGTGATGGGGATTGATCTCGACGTTATGGAACTACCATCGTACAATTGCAAATCATGGGCAGGATTTATCATTCTGGGATTAGTCCCATGGCGGTGGTGTGAAATGGGATTGTTGTCCATTGCAGACCCCAGTGAGAAATCATGTAAGTTAAACACTCTGCCGTCATATCACAGAATCCCTACAGTGCAGAAGGAGGCCAGTTGGCCCATCAAACCTGCACCAACAGCAATCCCACCCAGGCCCTATCCCTGTAGTCCCATGTAGTTACCCTGCTAATCCCCTGACACTGATGGTTAATTTAGTGTGGCCAATCAGCCTAACCTGCATATCTTTCAACTATGAGAAGAAACTGGAGCACCTGGATGAAACCCACACAGACATGGGGAGAACATGCAAACTCCACATAGACAGTCACCCAAGGCTGCAGTTGAACCCAGATCCCTGGCGTTGCGAGGCAGCAATGCTAACTGCTGTGCCACTGTGTCACCAGGTGTCTAATTTAATAGGTGAGGGATGGAAGGAGGAAGCCCTCCCAACTGTCCAACTTTGCAGTCGCCAGGGTGGGAAATGCCAACTGCATTTATCTGTGGATAGCCCTGGAGTGATGTATTCTGGACGGACTTGAATTTCTGCTGTTGGAGCAGTCAATTAAATGGAATGGGTGGCAGAATTTCGCTTGGCTGTTTATTTGAACTCACACCATCAGAAGCAAAATGGTTTCCCGACAACCTTTGGCAGGAATGAAAACCCATCATTATCACACCAGGAAATTCAGGACCACAAATTCCGTCGTCATTTCATGCCTTTGGGAAACCAATTTTTCAGCTCCCACTGAACTATCCATCCACATCTGCCACAAGGCCAGCTGCTAGCAGGATCAGAAAATCCCAGCACGCTAACAATTTGGCCACCAGAGTTGAATGGTCAGGGCAGTCACTGAAATTCGAACAAATGCATACCGCCATGTGGATTGATTGCTCCAGCTTTTTCGTGTTTAACATATTCATGATGTCAATCTATTATGTCTCTCCCTGTAAAAATAATTTTATCTTCTAGCATGTTTTAAATGTTCATTTTAAAATTCCTGTTGGTTCCTGGGTTATGGAATTTGGCCTATTTCTGACAACTGTCAAGTTACAAACTCCCTTTGCAGTAGAGATATTCAGTCATTGTTATTGAATTGTTCTGATTATAATTCATGGGGTTGTAAAAATAATGTCTTGCACATTATATAATAAAGACAGAAGATGGTTTAGTGATCGGAATTCATTGCTGGATTTTGCCCTCTGAATAATCCCATGGACAGTGAAATCACATAGCTACTGTGTGTCAGCCATTGCCAGTTGGTCATCAATTGTCTGTTGGCTGTAGCTGGGAGCACTTTGCCATCTGAGTTTGAAGGTTGTGGTTCAAGTCCCATTCCTGAGACTGGGATTGACCTCCAAGTGTCCTACTGAAGAAGTTGGAGATGCCATCCTTCTGATGAGGTATTAAGTCAAAGCTCTGACCGCCCTCTGAAGTGGACATAACATAAGAAGAGTGTTGGCATTATCTCTGGTGTCCTTGCCAATATAAACCCGTCAATAGACACCACAAAAACAGATTATCTGCTCACTGTTTGTGGAATCATGCTGTTTTCAAATGGGCTGCCATTCTCATAAGTCAAGACGGTGACTACACTTCAAAAGCATTCATTAGCTGTTCAGTGCTTTGGGACATCCCAAGGTCGTGAAAGACACTATATAAATGCAAGTTCTTGTTTTTCATAGTTGAGATGAAATACCAGTAGGCCTGTTTATTTTTCAGTTATGTTGGTTGAAGGAGTGATATTAGCTAGCTGGAGTACTCTAGGCTTATCTTTAAAAGTGCTGCGAGACTCTTAACATCTAAACATATGAGCAGAGTGTAATATCTTTGATGAATAGCATCTCTGACAGTGGAGCCTTCCTCAGCACTGCATTGGTGTCACAGTCCACAGCTGCAGCTGGAATATATATACCAGAATTCAATGGAAATGTCTGTTGACCATAGGCTGGAATTTCCAATCTCACTTGAGTGCGGTCATAAAATCCCATCCATTAGGTGGGATTTTCCAGCCCTTCCCGCCAGCCGGATCTTCCTGCCTTGCAAACCATAGTTCAGATGAGACTAATGAAGGTGAAGTGGCTTTTGAATGGGGTGGTGGGAGGACTCCATGTATGATGGTTCTTGGGTTTTCAATTGCAGAGACATACCATGTTTAAAGAGACTGTGCCCAATCCAACTTACAGCGCATGAATAATTCCTCACTGCAGAGAGTTCTGCCTGGTGCCTTGGAATAGGGGTCACAGTGCAAGATAATTTTGATAGTCACACACAGGGTGGGATTTTCCAGTGATGCTCGCCCCTAAACCGGAAAATCCTACCTGAAATCAAGTGCCTTTGCATGGTTGACCCCCCCCCGCCCCTCCCCATAACTCCCGCAAGCTACAATTCCTGTGGCAGGCAGAACAGCATGGGAAAACTCCCCCTACAAAGTTGGGAGAATTCATTTCTTTTCAATGAAGGTATGGCAATAAACAATCTAAAATGACCTCTGACAGAAGATAAATCCCCCAAATAAACATTTTCCTCAGAAAGAAGATGCAGCTGTTTCGACTCCATTTATTTATTTGGTTATAATCTTTCATTTGATACCCATCCTGACCCTGAAGATAATGAAGAATAAGGACATTCAAACTCTCGTCTTTCCGCACTGGAAAACAAAACAGCAACATTTCGGCATGTGCCTCAGTACCAACGGAGAGAAGGGCCAGGTTCAATAGAGCATGAGACTCAAGCTTACATGAACTGTAAATTGTGTAAACTTACAAACTACTGCTAAAGGAATAGATGAAGAAGGTGTGAACAATAATAAACATAACATCACAATGCAGACATATTTACAGCACATGTTCTGTTAGCATGCACATGTTAGTTAAGGACCCAATTTTAAAAGAAGCAATGGCGTGGTGGTTTTGTCACTGGACTAGTAATCCAGAGACCAACGTAATACTCCAGGTTCGAATCCCACCATGGCAGATGATGAAATTTGAATTCAATAAAAATCTGGAATTGAAAGTCACCAATGATGAACATACAGCCACTGTCAATTGTTGTAAAAACCCATCTAGTTCACCAATGTCCTTTGAAGAAGGAAACCTTCTGTCCTTACCTGGTCTGGCCCACATATGGCTCTAGATCCACAGCAATATGGTTCACTCTTAAATGCCTGCAGAGAAGGATGGGTAGTAAATGCTTGCTGAGTCAATGATGCTCACATCCCATGAACGAATGAAAAAAACATATGAATGTAAAACAAAATTCATGTGTGGGACATCAGAGGGAGATGGGGAGTTTTCCTGTTCCGCCCTGCCAATCATAGGAATTGGAGGGGTGTGGGGGGGTGTGGACCATACCAAGATCAGTTGACCTTGCACAGGATTTTCTGGTTTTGGGGTAAGCGGGTAGAAAATCCCACCTCGAATGTTTAATTTGTGATGGAAAGGAAGTTTTGTTTCTTTGTTGTGTGACATGCTACAGCAAGCTTGGTGCTGAACACTGTCAATAATTTCTGGTGTAAAGCGATTAACTTTTCCTAATAACAGTGTTCACAGTTGAGTCAAATAGGTTCAGAATCCATTTCAGCATAATGTTGTACAAAGTGACCAAAAATAATTTTTTTTTCCAATTTACTCATGTGTGCCATTACACTTTTACTTTGACACTTAGCTATCCAGCCAAACAAGATGTATATGCTTAAAGTATAGGAAGGAAGTGAATTTAGAAGCACTGATTTAATGCATGAAATTCATAATTTGGTTGGAGTGATTGCTGGAAGTACTAGGGTGCAAGAAAAATGCCTGATCCCTCTCAGGAGGTATTTTGCATTTTATGTAAAAATGTATTATCAGATTCTGCATAGAAATAAAAATGTGTTTTAAGTTTGGAGTAGAGTTGATAGATTGCCTACATTTACCACCACCGAAATTAAACTTTAACTTAACTGAGAAGCGATATAATTTGATTTAAACTCCTCCATTGTGTATTCCAATATATTTTGTATCAATCTTTCTCTTCTCGGGTCACTAAACGTCTCGCACTCATTTACGTTGCAATGGAGTTAAATGGGAATCAAGCTGCTTTGTAATTAAAACACATTTTCACTTATTCTAAGTGCCTCAAGCCTTTCAGATATGATCAATGTGCATTGTTTCTTCATTTGAAGAGCTTTCAGTTTCTTAATTCATTTGTAAATGCGTAGCAGGATAATGATTTCTAATCTAGTTTTACCACTTTTTAGCAATATAACATGCTATTTAATTTAAAAAGAATTAATTATCTGACATGAGGATGTTTGATGCTGAAACACAGTGCCCTAAATAGAAAAGCAGTCCATTTCCCATGAATAACATCCTTTGATTTGAGCACAAACAATGCTTAAATCATAGAATCCCCACAGTGCAGAAGGAAGCCATTCGGCCCATCAAGTCTGCACCAACAACAATCCCACCCGGGCCCTATCCCTGTAAACCCACAAATTTACTCTGCTTGCTCCCCCCCCCCCCCACTACACACAGACACACAAAGAGGCAATTTAGCATGGCCTAACCTGCACATCTTTAGACTGCGTGAGGAAACTGGAGCACCCGGAGGAAACCCAGGCAGACACGTGCAAACTCCACAGTCACTCAAGGCCAGAATTGAACCCGGGTCCCTTCAAAAAGCAGGCTGCAAAATTGGGATTTGTAATGCCCCTGAGGATGGTGCTATGGAAGTCAATCTCTATTCTGCTACACTCTGCACAGCCTTCCAGCATAACCTATGAATCACGCCAGCGTGAAGAGGGTACTCATACGTGCGCCCCATGAGCATTGGAAGCAACTGAATTCATCCGTTCCTGACACTATACAGTCTTCATGGCTGATGTGACATTTTTTATGTATTTGGACCACACAGCTCCATTCAATAAATTTGCATGTCACTCACCAAAGATCAATCATGCAAGCAGCAAGTTAGACATGGCATTTGAATTATTCAGGGGGCCAGGCACCAAAGTTGCCAATTAGGTGACTTTGAAAAACACCCACTCGTGCAAAGTGTCTGAAATAGTTGCAGAGTGTTTTTGGAGGTTGTGGATTTGGTGGGATATTTTGCTGTTATCTTCACAGAGAGCTGAACATTTGGAGACCTGTCCTCACAGAGGTTTCAACATATAATTGGGGGCTGCACAGGAAGAGACTCTGGGCCAGCAACATGACAGGAAGCTGGAGCAGAAGCTGCAGAGAGGGAAAACTCTGCGCAATGATCACTGCAAACTTGGAACCAAATTCCTGCATGCTGATTAGCAGTGACAGCTGGCTATCTAACAAATCACCCAATGGAACCTGTGTGCTTTTCTATATGCTGTCCCTCTGAAGTTCTCATCTGAGTCCCTTGTAGCAGAATTCATGTGCAACCTCGCCCTCAAGTGAGCTACCCATTACCTTGGGTTACAACTTACTGATACCCAGTGGTGCACTTTATGTTGGTCCTAACTCTATATTAACTTGTATAGTCTGTGCAGTGTCACTATCTGAGCTGCTGAGTGACAAATCAAGTGAAGGGATCTTTTCATCAGTGATGTGCTGTTCTCTCTCCTCCAAGGTTGGTGTAGTTGGATAGATGGTAGTTCTTGGGTATTTGAAAATCGGGGAGTGGGGCAGGAGACGGATGGGTCCAGGTTGATTTAAGGGAGTGGGAGCTGAAGTGGAAAGGAAGATGCTCATAGCTCCACCATCATCAGCTTGTTCATCACACCAGAGAGCAGAATGAGAGGGAGCTGGGAATGGCAAAGGGGCATAAGACAAGAACATATTGACATTCTGAATATGCTCGGTGATACCAATCATGGGCTCTGAAGCAGCAGGCTCCATGGTGTAGAGAGCCATTTCATCCATAGAGCTCAGAATATTCAGGCATCTTTGTCCGTCTGAGCTTGCACTGCTCATTTCTTTTATGTGCACTTGTGCATGAGAGAGGGAAGAATGTTAGTGATTGTTTGCGCTGTGTTTCGATGATGTATCTGCCATAGCTGAATAGTTGGAGCCACGTGGAAGCACTGAGAGGTGGATGTAACAGTAACAGCATTGATAGGTGTGTGAGGATAAGGTAGAGTGTCTGGATGTTATTTGTGAACGTTGAGAGCCAGGGCTAAAGTGGGATGAGTAATGGGGAATGTGGTGAATTGATACATGTGAGAGGTTGGTGGAGTGCTGGATTAGAGGTGTTATATAAAGATTCACTGGACTTGGCCACCCACATGAAGTCATTCCACTTCTATTGGAACTGCTACCAGGTCTTTGGGACTCGGTGCTGGGAATTGACCTCCCTGGGAACCTGCTTCCAATCCATTCTGTGACTTATCCTGGACCCCCTTTGGAACCAAAGCATCCCTCTTCCTGTCTACTTCCACTACCAAGCCAATCAGCACCTCATTTATGACCCTGGAGCACTCTTTCTACCCTGGTTGTCCATGTTTCTTGTTTATAATTGCAGCAGCCTCCTGTACTTCAGCGTAGCTTCGATTTTAGATGGATAGACTGCCTTTGGGAACACAAGGCTGGCTACCACGCATGTTATTAGGACATATTAGTGGGCTGTCTTGAGGGCAGATGCAGATGTTCAGTCCTATGTTATAATCATGGGAAGAGGTGTCCACAGCACATTTGGGTCTTGCCCAATTCTACCGTGACTGGTGCAAACCCTGTGTCAAAAACATTGTGAACACTAACTTTTAGCTCAGATTTTCTTTATTCTAAATCAGTAGAACCGTGGTCTGTCCTATTTTCATTTAATACATTTTATTTTATTAGTTCTTATTTTCATTTCTTCCATCATTTTTCCACCTTTAATAAAATCTTGATTTCCATCTTTGCCCCCCAGAACTGACTCCTCTCTCTTCTCCCACTCCATTAGGACCATTGTTTCATGTCTCAGATTGTCCTTTGACACTCTGCGTACCTTTGTTCTGCCATTTACACATTCTGATCTCTTAATGTGCCGCTATTAGCACCCTTCTTAGCCATGATCACCACCATTTCCATTCCCTGTCTTTTTGTCTTTGAGATCTTTGTCAGTCCCCAGCCTCCAGCCTAACAATATAAATTTCATCCTATATTCTACTGTCTTCAGCTCTGATGAAGGATCATCCAGACTTGAAATGTTGGTCCTATTCTCTCTTCACAGATGCTGTTGCTCCTGCTGAGAGTTTCCAACATTTTCTGTTTTTGCTTCAGATAATTTGCTTTTATCTCAGATTACTTTTGTGTTATTTTCACAAGAATTTTTTGAAATTAAAATAAGATTGATTACCAATTAGATGAACGATATTAGTGTCAAGTGGCCAAATACTATTATTTTCATTTCTCTTGATCTTGCTATGGTAACTATCAATGAAGAGTATTCAAATTTTGACTTGGATTTTTCCAGGATTTTACAAATGTCCAGGATTTATTCAATATGAGTTTTTTTCCACCTGAGAATCTGTGTTGTCAGAAGATTGTATTTAAGAAATCTAACCACAGGCTGAATGAAAAGCCGTTTTCATTCTTTTATTTCCAGGCAATTCCAGAGATACTACC
Organism: Carcharhinus amblyrhynchos; assembly: GCF_965287045.1. Lineage (NCBI taxonomy): Eukaryota > Metazoa > Chordata > Chondrichthyes > Carcharhiniformes > Carcharhinidae > Carcharhinus > Carcharhinus amblyrhynchos. The sequence goes on along the minus strand of NC_137335.1, from coordinate 40,169,539 downwards.
CAATCCATAAGATAAAAAAAGGAATGCAAGCTTACAGTAGTCTATGGGCCCTTCCAAAGCAGTGGGATCTTAGAAATACATGTTGTCAGCTGGCAAATATGTATTTCCAATCTGCAATATTCATTTCAAGGAGACCCATGGCTCTCAAACATATTACAGACTGTTCTGAAGTTGTATGCTTCAAGTTTATTGTCGTGCTCCTTCAGCATGGTTCTTTCTGTCAGTGATGTCACTTTGGTTTTTGAACAGGGAGAATCAATTGCATTGTGGCTCTTTACACTGGGGGAAAAAAATTGACCTTATCCTAAAATGCTAAATAAAATTCTGCTAAGTTTATTTATTTGTCAGATGTACCTCCTGCACTTTTCTCTCCCCTTAAATTCAAAGGAACAATTTTATCAATGTTATCATGCCCATATTTGTTAATGTATAATCAAATTAACTAGGCAAAGTAGGCCTTCTACATTCATCAAATATGTGGTACTAAAGGCAATGGTATTTGTGGCTTAAATTGAGTAATATGAATTATAACCTGTACATTTATATAATTTTATTGCACAATGCAATATTTAGTGGGAAGACTTCAACTTGTTTCTTTGAAATTGGTGATTTAAACCAAACTGAAGTGACCCTGTCGCTGTCATCATGTACACAAATCTCTTAATCCCATTGAGGAATGAAAAAAGAACTTAAAAAACAAGAGAATTGTCTTGTGCTTTTTCAAACCTTCCCCATCAACTCCAGAGATAATAGATGGACGCTCCAACATTATCGACATAATGTTGATTGTTTGAGCCTTGGTGAGTTACTGGCAATGCATCTTGTAGATGGTATACACAGCTGCCATTGTTTGATGGCAGTGGATGAGTGAATGTTTTCAGATTGGGTGCCAATCAAGAGGGCTGCTTTGGCCTGGAAGGTGTTCAGCTTATTGAGTATTATTGGAGCTGCAGTCACCCAGGCAAGGGAAAGATATTGCATTACACTCCTGGTTTGTGCCTTATAGATGGTGTACAGGCTTTGGGGAGTCAGAGGATTGTTACTCACCACAGGATCCCTAGCCTTTGTTGTGCTCTTGTAGTCACAGTATTTATATGGCTGATCCAGTTCAGTTTCTAGCCAATGGTCACCCCCAGGATGTAGGTAGTGGGGGATTCTGTGATATAATGCCACTAAATGTCAAGAGGCGATTGTTAGATTCTCTCAAGCAGGAGATGATCGTTGCCTGGCACTGTTGTGTGGCATGAATGTTACTTGCCACTCGTTAACCCAAGCCTAGATGTGAGTAGCAGTATTTTGGATGAGTTCAATTTTATGGAAATTGAAAGGTGAGAAGCCCACAACTGGAATAGTCAAGTCTGGAGGTAACAGAGGTTTGGAAGAGGCTGGGTTTCAGTAGCACATAGTTTGAGGCATGAACTGAGTCAGGCAATGTTATGGAGGAGGAAATAAAATTCAGACAGAGAGGGTGGAATTTTCCCTTTGCGCCTACCGCGGGAATCGTAGTGAGCGGGAAGTGGACCATGCAAAGGTCCAATGACCTCGGGCAGGATTTTCCAGCCTTGGGGTGAGCGTGGCCAGAAAATCCCGCCCAGAATGCCCAATGCCAATTAATCTTGTATCTTATAGTGAGCTACTTTGTAAGAATGTCATATTTAGATTCATATTCCTTATTAAAATCTCAGAATTCAAGTATTGGCTGTCCTGAAGTGCAAAGGGACTTAAACACAGTTTATTTCCGAAGCACATAAAGGTTTATTTTTGTAACTGCTGACAAAAAACAACCTTGTATTATGAGAAAATTGCATCGGCAATCAATTTTATTATTCCCTCAGGCTATAGTTTCATTCCGACATATGTACATGCAGAACATATTTATTCATCATTGATATTTAATCATGCTGTCAAGCTACAGAGGCTGGCTCAGCCGAAACCTGACTAAAACCCTTTCAAGGTGCTGCTGTATAATAGCCCTCTACTCGTTCCTTATCAACAAATTGCCCATCGGCAGCATCATCCTAAGACGTAATGCTAGCTCTACCTCACCACCGTTTCCCTCAACCCCTCTACTGTTTCTGTGATGTCTGATGTTCAGTCCGAGATGGACTACAATTTCCAACAATTGAACATCAGGAAAGTCAAAGTAATTGTCTTCAGCCCCTGCCACAAATGCCATTCCCCATCAGCTGACTCTGTCCCCTCGCTGACCTTTTGCAACCTTTGTGCCTTAGTTGACCCCGAGCTGAGGTTCCCCTAAATGACAAAGATGATCAACTTCCACTTTTGTGACATCGTCCCATCACTGCCTGATCTCACCTGCTGTTGAAACTCTCATCCAGCCTAAAGTTATCTCCAGATTCGACTATTCCAGTACTCTTCATGGTCAACTCCCTATTTCTTCCCTTTAGTAACATGAACTCATCCAAGCCTTTTTACCTGTACCCTAAATTGCACAAAACCCTGTGCACAATTTGTTTTTGTGCTCACTGGCCCACACTGGTTCCTTGTCCAGCAATGCCTTGATATTAAAATTCCCAATCGTCATATGCAATTCCCTCCATGCCTCTGCCCTCCCTATCTCAGTAACCTCCTTTATGAGTATATGTCTCTGAGAGCTTCACCTCTGGCCTATTGTGCTGTCCCACTTCTCTTGCCATAGTAGATGTGCTTTCAGCTGTCTAGAGATTAGGAATTGGGAATTAGCGACTAAATCTTTCTGTTTCTGAACTCTCTCTCATCTTTAAAAGCTCTATTAATCCTGCCTATTTTACAAAGCTTTTACTCATTTTAATAATCCTTATCTCTGACTTGGCATTGATTTCTTTGTCTGATGTGCCCCATGATATACGTTGGGACATTAAAAATCCTATATAAATCTAACTTTTACTGGAGATAGACCTTTAATCTGGTAGGCCAGATATTATTTGGAGTCCAATAGTGAAAGTGGGTGAGATGAGATTGTGGTGGAGACTGGATGGCAGGGACAAAGCCCTCTCCTTGTCTGGAAAACACCTCATTATATTCTTTATTCTCCTGAGGAAACAAGATTAAAGGGGTTAAATAACTTGAATAGAATTATTTACAGAGATATCCGGACATTTGACTATATTGCATCTGATTACAGGCACAGATATTAAGCAAATTCGCAGATTGTAAGTTTTAGAACATAGAACATGGAACACTACAGCACAAACAGGCCCTTCGGCCCACGAGTTGCGCCGATCACATCAACACCTACCAATCTATAGACCTATCTATAACCCCCAATCCCATTAAACCCCATATACTCATCCAGAAGTCTTTTAAAAGACCCCAGCGAGTTCGCCTCCACCACCACTGACGGCAGCCGATTCCATTCACTCACCACCCTCTGAGTGAAAAACTTACCCCTAACATCTCCTCTGTACTTGCCTCCCCGCACCTTAAATCTGTGTCCTCTCGTAGCGACCATTTCAACCCGGGGAAATAGCCTCTGAGAATCCACCCTATCTATTCCTCTCAACATTTTATAAACTTCAATCAGGTCGCCTCTCAACCTTCGTCTCTCCAGGGAGAAGAGTCCCAGCTCCCTCAACCTAACTTCATAAGGCATGCCTCCCAGTCCAGGCAACATCCTTGTAAATCTCCTCTGTACCCTTTCAATAGCTTCTACGTCTTTCCTATAGTGAGGCGACCAGAACTGCGCACAGTACTCCAAATGAGGCCTGACAAGGGTCTTATAAAGTTGCAGCATTACCTCCCGACTCCTAAACTCAATCCCTTGATTAATGAAGGCCAGTACACCATACGCCTTCTTGACCACCTCTTCCACCTGCGAGGCCGATTTAAGAGTCCTGTGGACCCGGACCCCAAGATCCTTCTGCTCTTCAACACTACTAAGACTCCTGCCCTTGATAGTGTACTTGTTCATCCCGTTGGTTCTGCCAAAATGGACGACTACACATTTATCCGCATTGAAGTCCATCTCCCACTTCTCCGCCCAGTCCTGCATCCTATTTATGTCCTGCTGCAACTTTTGACACCCTTCCAGACCATCCACAACACCACCGACCTTCATGTCATCAGCGAACTTACTTACCCATCCCTCCACTTCCTCATCCAGGTCATTTATGAAAATGACAAACAGCAAGGGTCCTAGAACAGATCCCTGGGGCACTCCACTGGTGACTGACCTCCATTCAGAAAAAGACCCATCCACAACCACTCTCTGCCTTCTGCAGGCAAGCCAGTTCTGGATCCACAAGGCCAAAGGCCCTTGGATCCCATGCCCTCTCACCTTCTCAAGAAGTCTTGCATGGGGGACCTTATCAAACGCCTTGCTGAAGTCCATGTACGCCACGTCCACGGCACTTCCTTCATCAATGTGTTCAGTCACATTATCGAAGAACTCAACTAGGCTCGTAAGGCACGACCTGCCCTTGACAAATCCATGCTGACTATTCCTGATCATGTCAAACCTCTCCAAATGCTCGTAAATCTTGTCCCTCAGAAGCCTCTCCATCAGCTTACCAACCACTGAGGTCAGACTCACCGGTCGGTAATTTCCCGGGCTATCTCTGTTCCCTTTCTTGAAAATAGGGACCACATCCGCAATCCTCCAATCTTCCGGAACCTCTCCCGTCTCCATTGACGACGCAAAGATCATCGCCAGGGGCTCTGCAATCACTTCCCTCGCCTCCCACAGTATCCTGGGGTACATCCCATCTGGTCCCGGTGACTTATCTATCTTGATAGAATTCAAAAGTTCTAACACATCCTCCTCCTTAATATCCACATACTCAATCTTTTCCATCTGCTGCAAATCCGTAGCAAAATCTCCCAGATCAGCTTCCACTGTGAATACTGAGGCAAAGTACTCATTAAGCACCTCTGCCATTTCTTCTGGTTCCACACAGACCTTTCCCCCTTCACCTTTTATAGGTCCTATCCCTTCTCTTCTCATCCTTTTACCTTTCACATATTTATAGAAGGCCTTGGGATTCTCCTTAATCTTACCCACCAAGGTCTTCTCATGACCCCTTCTGGCTCTCCTAATTTCCCTTTTAAGCTCCTTTCTACAGTCCTTATACTCCTCAAGATCCTTAACCTCTCCTAGTTCCCTGAACCTTTTGTACACCTTCCTTTTCCTCCTGACTAGGTTCAACACAGCCTTCATGCACCACGGTTCCCACGACCTACCAAAACCCCCTTGTCTCATCGGAACGTTGTCATGCAGAGCTCCAGACAAACATTCCTTGAATATCCGCCACCTTCCTTCGGTACTTTTCCCTAAGAACGCCTCCTTCCAGTTTATTTGTCCAAGTAACTTCCTGACTTCTTCGTATCTCCCCTTACTCCAGACAAACACCTTCCTAGCCTGCCTGATCCTATCTCGTTCCAATGCAATTGTGAAGGAGGTAGAATTATGGTCACCATTCCCGAGATGCTCTCCTACTGAGAGATCCATCACCTGCCCTGGTTCATTCGCCAGTACCAGGTCAAGTACAGCCTCTCCCCTCGTAGGCTTATCCACATACTGCGTCAGGAAACCTTCCTGAACACACCTAACAAACTCCTCCCCATCCAAACCCCTTACCCTAGGGATATTCCAGTCGATGTTTGGGAAATTGAAGTCTCCCATCACGTCAACTCTGTTATTAATACATCTCTCCAGAATCTGTTTCCCTATCTGCACCTCAACTTCCCTGTCACTATTGGGCAGCCTATAGAATACACCCAGCAAAGTTTTCGACCCTTTGCTGTTCGTAACTTCCACCCACAGAGACTCTGTAGATAGTCCCTCCACGGCATCCTCTTTCTCTGCAGCCATGACACTGTCCCTGATCAATAGTGCCACTCCACCACCTCTTCTGCCACCCCCCCTGTCCTTCCTGAAGCATCTGAAACCTGGCACCTGAAGTACCCAGTCCTGTCCCTGAGACATCCAAGTCTCCGTAATGGCCACCACATCACATTCCCAAGCAGCAATCCACGCCCTAAGCTCATCTACCTTATTCACTACACTCCTTGCATTAAAATATATACACTTCAGCCCCTCAGTCTGGGCATTTCCCTTCTCCACCCCCTGTCTAACCTCCCTCTCATACTGCCTGCAGTCCTCCCCTACCTGGGAGCTAACCTCCTCTGTCCCAGTCTCCCCATCACAATTCCCTCCCCCCATCCTTTCTAGTTTAAAGTCCCCCCGGTAGCCTTAGCCAGTCTTCCCGCCAAGATATTAGCCCCCCTGGGATTTAAGTGCCACCCGTCCTTACTGTACAGGTCCCACCTACCCCTAAAGAGGTCCCAGTGATCTAGGAACCGAAATCCTTGCCCTCTGCACCAGTCCCTTAGCCACGCATTCAGCCTCCACCTCATTTCATTTCTTCCCTCATTCTCCCGTGGCACAGGCAGCAATCCTGAAATTACTACCTTCGCTTTTCTCTTCCTCAGCTGCCTACCCAGTTCCCTATAGTCCCTTTTCACGAGTGCCTCCCTCTTGCCTACGTCAGTAGTACCTATATGCACTACAACCTCTGGTTCCTCACCCTCCCCCTTCAGGATGTCTGGGACATGCCCAGAGACATCCCGAATCCCAGCCCCAGGGAGACAAACCACCATCCGCGACTCCCGTCTACGTCCACAAAAACGCCTGTCCGCCCCCCTCACTGTGGAGTCCCCTATTAGCACTACCTTTCTGCTCACTTTTTTGATTTTTCGACTCACTGGCTCAGCTCCAGAGACCTGGCCACCGCTTCCTCCCTCAGATGAGCTGCCCCCCCCAGTAGTACTCAGCCGGAGTACTTATTTTGAAGGGGGACATCCACCGGTGTGCTCTCCATCACCCGAGGTTTCCCCTTCCTAATAGTTACCCAAGTGCCCTCTTCCCGTTGCCCTGGTGTGACTACTTGCTGATAGCTCCTATCTATAACCTCCTCACTCTCCCGAATGAGCCGAAGGTCCTCGAGCTGCATTTGCAGCTCCTTAACCTGGTTCCGTAGGGTCTGCAGCTCCACACACCGAGCACAGGTGTGGATGTCTGGTAGACCAGGAGCTTCCAAGACCTCCCACATGTTGCATTGGCAACAACATACAGATCTCACACCCATACTTGCCCCTTTTAGCAACCCAGAGGAAAAAGTAAAAAAAAACTTATAACTTACCTTATCTCTTTGGCCCTGTGAGCCAAAGCCCTTACAGCACACACAAAAACAAAAGCAGTCTTACCTGCTCTCAGACAGAGCCCCTCTCTCTCTCTCTCTTTTTTAGGTTAGAGGAGGGGGGAGGGCTGGGATACTCTACCTATGTAGAGTATCGGGAATCCCCTCCGGTCTAATTTATAGTAGGGGAGAAAAAAAACTTGACCCGAGTGCCCTCGCAACTACTTCTGGGGTAAAACTTAAAGCAAGCAAACAGCAGGTGTGAAACAGCAGGTGTGAGCCAGTCTTCTCTTGTAGATGATGGTAAACATTGGGAATATTTTAAAGCAGTGTAAAACTGTGTGGGAGAACACTGAATATATTATTCATATTTAATACAATGCCATAATGCCTGTTTTGGGTGGAGGTTCTTACATTATCGTTGCTAGTCTTTGCATCCACTAGTGGATGAATGGCGAGGTCTTGCGGTGCAGTGGTTAACATCACTGGCTCTAAGTCGGAAGTTCTGGGTTTGGTTCCCACTCCAGGATCTGCTGGTTATGGATGGTGCATTAACGAAATGATCAAACAGGTTGCTTATCAATCTGTAAATTATTCCAGGTGGTAAAGGTGGGAGTTTACTGGTCAGTCATGCTTAATGTGGAGTGGGGTCCCTCCAGCAACAGGCTGGCTAACCGTTCCAGGAAAAACTAGCTATAGGGCTGGATTTGAGCATGTGAATACTGTCTTCACCCTGCAGCAACATGATATCCAGTATGGTGATGTCAGGTCCGAACCATACTGAACAGCAAATTAGACATGCTCTGAGATCAGGAGCACACCTACCATTTTGAAACAAGCAATTAATGATCATTTGCGCTCACAAGCAGCCTAATTGGCTGCAATAATATGTCCACAAGGCAAGAATATGGCCCCAGCATGTGGAACATGCCGAGTGGGAACCTTGCTGTTTTTTTCCACATTTGGTTGGAAGGGTGATATCAAGGCTGGAGTTGCATCTGTGCATGATTTCAGCTGGAGAGACGGCTGATAAGCTTTTGACTGGCTACCTTTGAAAGTTCCTGAATCCTTGGACATTATCAGGGACCTTAAGCATTATACTATCTGCAAGACTTTGTAACCTGCATCACTGCAGGACTACTGATTGTGAAATGTAGCTTTATTTCTTTCTGTTGGAGATACAGCATTCAGTGTGGAGGAAAGGAGGCGGGGCGGGGGGGGAGAGAAAGAGAGAGGAGAGGTAGATGGACAGGGGCAGGAGCCACACAGTATGTATGTGAAGGAGCCCAATCTGCTGAGGAGTAAGGGGTTACTGAGAATGGCTGCAGCAGACAGACATAGGAGTAAGCCATAACTTGCCAATTATGTATCCAGGTTGCAGATGGCAGGGAGCCAGTGCCTGAGGAAACTTTGGGTTTCCTGTGACTCCTCCATGTTGCACGGGGGCCGAGGAGAAACAGATGGAAGCATCTGCTTAATCTGCATCAAGACGTGGAAAAAGAATCAAGAAGAAATGAAAGAGTGGATGAGTCACCAAATGTCCATCCAGCCTAGTCGTACATGAAGTTCACCCAGAATAGGGAACCTAGAAACTTAGGTGAATCATAATAGATTTAAGATGACTGCTAAACCTTCGTGTCCATCGCTGTCTTCACGATGAAAACAAAAAGTTATGTTTGAATTTACTGCAAAAAAAGCAGTATCAGACAAATGGCAATTGTTGATCTGTTGGATAAATTAAGAGAACGCTATCACAATTTTTCTGGTTAGGTACACACCCATCATTTTGTATAGATCTATGTTTGACTTTACACTCCAGCTCCTTCAGGATTACGTTTTCACTCCTGATGTAGTGACAACCCATAGATTTCTTGATAACAGTAAAGTTTATTTGTTCGTCATAAGTAGGCTTACATTCACACTGTAATGAAGTTACTGTGAAAATCCCCTAGTTGTCATGCCCCAGCACCTGTTCGGGTACACTGAGGGAAAATTTAGCATGGCCAATTTACCTAACCTGCACATCTTTGGACTGTGGGAGGAAACCAGAGAACCTGGAGGAAACCCACACAGTCACGGGGAGAATGTGCAAACTCCACACAGTGACCCAAGCCGGGAATTGAACCTAGGTCTGTAGTGCTGTGAGACAGCAGTGCTAACCATTGTGCCACCAGTGATGTCAGGGGAAATGGGGATAATGCAGGTGATGGCATTGAACTGGAAGATCAACAATAATCGAGTTAAATGGCAGAGCAAGCTCGAGGGGCTGAATGGCCTACTCCTGCTCCTATGTTTCTGTGTTCCTAATCTAAAACTGAAAACTAAGACAAAACCAGATATGAAGATATAAGCAAAAAGTACTGCAGATGCTGGAATCGGAAACATAAACAGAAAATGCTGGAAAATCTCAGCAGGTCTGGCAGCATCTGTGGGGGGAGAATAGAGCCAACATTTCGAGTCTAGATGACCCTTCGTCAGAACTCAGATATGAAGAATTAGACTTGATGGTCTGGGAATTTGCTGATGTCCTGCTGTTTACAGATGTAAAATGGATGCTAGTGTGTCGGATAGAACGTCTGCGCACATTCTGTTTCAGAAGGAAGTTGCCCACCATATCACAAAAGACTCTCATTTAAATACCAGATAATTGGCTCTTTTAATATGCAAATAGGATGCTTAATGTTGAGAACTCACTTTGCAATATCAAACTTCCCTAAACATGTTCAACACCAAGCCTGCTGTCTTTAGGTTAAACCAAGTCTAAAGGGACTTTTGGAAACCACCCCCCTCAAAAATAGTTAATGTTTACAAAAAGCAAAATTGTTCACCTAAATGTGGAGCCAAGAAGATCAGGTGCGCTCCTCCTGATTTACCTGAACATGAGTAACAACTCTCTAATTTAAAATGCTTGAATCTATCATCAAGGAAGAAATAGCAGGACATTTGGATATAAATTGTCCAATTGGGAAAACACAGCATGGGTTTATGAAGAGCAGCTCACGTTTGATTAATTTGGTGGAATTCTTTGAGAAGATTACGTGTGCAGTGGACAAGGGGGAACCTCTGGATGTGATGTATCTGGATTTCCAGGTGTTACAGGTAATGTTTTAGCATAGATAGAGGATTGGTTAACTAACAGAAAGCAAAGAGTGGGGGTAAATGTGTGTTTTTCTGGTTTGTGATCAGTGACTAGTAGTGTGCCTCAGGGGTCTGTGTTGGGATCGCAATTGTTTACAATTTACATTGATGATTTGGAGTCAGGGACCAAGTGTAGTGTGTCAAAACTCACAGATGATTCTAAGGTAACTGGCAGAGCAAAGTGTGCAGTGGATGCTGAAAGTCTGCAAAGATATATAGATAGTCTAAATGAGTAGACAAGGGTCTGGCAGATGGAGTACAATATTGGTAAATGTGAGATCATCCATTTTGGTGGGAATAATAGCAAAATGGACTGTTATTTAAATGGTTAAAAAATTGCAGCATGCTGCTGTGCAGAGGGACCTGGGTGTCCCTGTGCATGTATCACAAAAAGTTGGTTTGCAGGTGCAGCAGGTAATTAAGGTAGCAAATGAAACTTTGTCCTTCATTGCTAGAGAAATGGAGTTACAAAATGAGAGGGCATGGCCTCCAAATAAGTGGGAGCAGATTTAGGACTGAGTTGCGGAGGAACTTCTTCACACAAAGGGTTATAAATCTGTGGAATTCCCTGCCCAGTGAAGCAGTTGAGACTAACCCATTGAATGTTTTTTGAAGCAAGTATAGATAAATTTTTGAGCAGTAAAGGAATTAAGGATTATGGTGAGTGGGCAGGTAAGTGGAGCTGAGTCCACCAAAAAAATCAGCCATGATCATATTGAATGGCAGAGCAGGCTTAAGGGGCCAGACTCCTGCTCCTAATTCTTATGTTGTTATGTTCTTATGTGTTTCCATTGTCAGCCTCTACCTGACCACCTCCAGATCTATGTGTGCTATTTTAGACCTGAAATCCAGCTGTTATTTATTTCTAGCCAGATGTGAGGTGTTGAACTGTGCCAATAGCTGTCAGATTGAAATGTAAGTGATGAACCATTCTAGCACTAGAAATCTATGTGGGTGGATGGTCTTTATTACGTATTTTTCCAGCTCATCTTGGTGTAGCTCTATATTGAATACTGAGCTTAAGCCTCTGAAATATAGAGAAGCAGAGGTGGATAGAAGTTTATAGGAACTGGGTTCTGTAACAGGTTTTATAACATTTCCATCCCTACATCCTGAGTTTGAATATAATCACTTACTATGAGGAGGGTGAGCGTCAACTTAAAGATTATATTTAGCACTTGGTGAGTTTCAGTCTAGTTTCTGTGATTAATCATAATAAAGAAATCATGGGAGTCTAATTGAACTGAATTAATATTAATAATCCTGATGGTGGGAGAAAAGATTAATCATTTGGTTTCTAGATTGATATGGTGTAATTCTGATAACCAGAATATTATTCCTACATTTAAGTCAAAAATTTAAGGCAAGTGTCTTATTTCACTTTTTAAAAAAAATAATTGTTGGCAAGGCCAATTTTAACTGTAGATTCCTAATTGCATTTGGGAAGGTGATGGTGAAGTACCTTAAGACACTGCAGTCTGTCTAATGTAGGTACACTCCCAGTGTTGTTCGGGAGGCAGCTCCAGGATTTCGACCCAGTGATGGTGGGCAAATGGTGATATGTTCCAGGTCAGGATAGCGTGTGACTTAGATATACAAAATAGGAAAGGAATATACAGTTGCACTGCTCTGTAACCAATTGTGGCTACTTGTGAAAGTTAATGGATAAAAATTGTGAAAAAGTAAAAGTATAAGCAATCTACAAACTTTGAATCAGTTATAATATGCTGCAATTAATGTTGAGCTGCCTGATAAAGTTGAGTAAGAGTTAAAAGCAAAATACTGCAGATGTTGGAATCTGGAACAAAAGCTCTAAAGAAGACAATGGTAGAATTGGACAGTCAGTGTGGATTTATGAAATTGTGCTTGACAAATCTACTGGAATTATTGAGGATGTAACCAGTAGATTTGATCAGGGGAAGCCAGTAGGTGTGGTTTATTTGGACTTTCAGAAGGCTTTCGACAAAGTTGCACACAGGATATTAGTGTGTAAAATTAAAGCACTTGGGATTGGGGATAGTGTATTGAGATGAATAGAAAACTGATTGGCAGACAGGAATAAAAAGACAAAACATTACCAAAAAATGGCAGAGTGTTGGTTCCAGAGAGAAAAACACCATGTTTCTCTGGAGAAACCAAACTTTGCCACTAAAAAAAGTAGGTGTGTTTCACACCATCAGTTGGTTAAAGGGGGGTGGGCAGGTCCTCACCATAGAAGCAAAGCCTGGCTGTATTGAGATCAGGGCACAGTGTTTAAAGGGCACTCCGATCATACCAAACAATGACCACACCCCTCCGCCCACATTGGAGGGCTCAGGGGCTCTCCCCCATCACTCCCTTCCTCCAATTAGAGTCGGCATTCACAATCCCCCAAGCTGGAGCAGGAAATTCAAACTGTCCCCTCACCCCTGATTGGATCTAGTATCCATCCTCCACCTCCTGCCCCTGCCTTCCCCACATTGATTGGAGTTGACATTCCACACCATCATCCGGCAGTCAGTGCTGACACCACTCCCATTCCCATTCCCCTGAACCTTGGATCCCTTCTCCCAACCTCCTACGAACAGTCGGTGTTGGTACTTGCACCCCATCCCCCAACACACAAAGCACAAGTGGCCATTGCCAGCACCCCAGCTCCCAAGTCCACTCCCCTCTCCCCCATCACCACCAACACTAATATCCCTTTCCTCCCTCATGAGGCACTGATTGGAGTTCACCCCTGGCACTGCCCCTCGACATGAAGGGCATTGCCAAGACACTGCCCTTCTTCCCCTATGAGAGCTATACTCAAATTTGCATCCCTGGGGGATCCCTAAAACGAGTTCCTGTCTGGGTGAACCTGTTGTAAATTGTCCTATGCTGGGGCAGTTTGATATGGTGGGGGGTTAACTAAATGTAAATATATTATAATTAATGTAAATCAGATTCACACATATTATGGGCGTCAACCTAATTACATCACCAGCGAGAGGCAGCGGAAATCAGAAGTCCCGATCACACCGATGAGATAACCAAAACAAAGAACAACCCAGCACGGGAAACAGGCCCTTTGGCCTAACAAGCCCGCGCCGCCGCATCACCCTACACCTATTCTACCCTGCGTGTCTACGAATAGAACCCCTGACTTAGCCAGATTCAGGGGAGAATAGTGTCAATTTGGTAAAACCAATCAGCCTAAGAGCACATCTTTGGGGTGTGGGAGGAAACCGGAGCGCCCGGAGGAAACCCACGCAACCACAGGGAGAATGCACAAACTCCCACAGACACTGGCCCAAATCCATGTATCTGCACAGCTAGCAGTGCTAGTCACTGAGCTGTTGCGGCGCCCGTCTACCGGTCCAGGATCAAGCACACACACCGACACACACTAGGCCACTCCCGGAACCTCCAAGAGCAGCCCATGCACGACCCACCGTGTGCATGCCCCTCGTTTGACAACGAGGTGGACCTCCACCTGCGGAATAAAAGACAAAAACGTTAATCACAAGCCTGCCTTTCCGGTGTCTCCCGAGGTTCTAACCCTTATTTAATAGCCCCTACCATAACCCTCCATCCTCGTTTCACTCATGTGCCTATCTAACTGAACCTTAAACGAGTCCAACGTTCCCGCCTCCACCACCCTACTCGGTAGCGCGTTCCATACCCCCACAACTCTCTGCGTAAAGAACCTTCCTCTCATATCCAAATTATACCTCTCCCCCCTCACCCTTAAATCATGTCCTCTTGTATTCGTAACCAATCTAGGGAGCAGTCTCTCACTATTGACTCTGTCTATTCCCTTCAGTATCTTATATACCTCTATCATGTCCCCCCTCAATCTCCGTCTTTCCAAGGAGAACAGTCCCAGTTTCTCCAACCTTTCCTCGTAACCCAGCCCCTCCATGCCAGGCAACATCCTGGTAAACCTCCTCTGCACCCTTTCCAGAGCCTCCACGTCCTTCCGGTAGTAAGGTGACCAGAACTGGACGCAGTACTCCAAATGCGGTCTAACCAACGTTCTATACAACTGAAGCATTAGACGGCAGCTTTTAAACTCTATACCCCTTCCTATAAAGGCTAGCATTCCATAAGCCTTCCTGACAACATTCTCCACTTGTGTTGCAACCTTCATGGATTTGTGAACCTGCACTCCCAGGTCCCTCTGTGTTTCTATACTCCTAATTTGTCTACCTTTAATCACATAACTCCTCTCTACATTATTCCTTCCAAAATGCATCACCTTGCATTTGTCAGGATTAAATTCTATCTGCCCAATGCACCAACCTATCTATATCCTGTTGTATCACCTCACAATCCACTTCGGTACCCGCCAACCCTGCCATCTTGGTGTCATCAGCAAACTTGCTGATCACACCACCTACGCTCTCTTCCAAGTCATTTATGTAGACTACAAAGAGGAGAGGTCCCAGTACTGAGTCCTGTGGCACACCACTGGTCACTGGCCTCCAGCCGGACAAAGTCCCCTCCACAACTACCCTCTGTCTCCTATTACCCAGCCAGTTCTCAATCCACCTAGCTACCTGACCTCGTATCCCATGCGCCTTAAACTTTTCTACCAGCCTACCATGAGGGACTTTGTCAAACGCCTTACTGAAATCCATATAGATGACATCAACGGCTCTCCCATCGTCAACCGTTTTTGTCACCTCCTCAAAGAATTCCATCAGATTCATAAGGCAAGAGATCCACAACCTCCCGGGTTTTGCCAAAGCTTGAGCCTCCAACACCAGTAGCAGGAGTCTGAGAGAATAGAGAGAGCTGTCAGGTCCCTGCTAGTATAGGCTGCCTGAAGCAGCTCCCCTGCCCCCTGCAAGAGATGCAGCCCCAGCCAACCCCCTCCCAACCCATGCCCAGACTGGACCCCCCCAAACGATTGCAGACCCTCCACCCTTCCCCCACCAATCCCTGCAGAGTTGCAGCAGGACCTCTCTCCCTACCCCTCCCCCGACCAATCCCTGCAGAGTGGAAGCGGGCCCCCTCCACTCATTAGCACCACCCCTACTGGCCTCACTGCCCAGCACTGCCAGTTGGGCATTGCCCACGTGCAAGGATGGCACTGCCAGTCTGGCACTGCCCAGTTCCACCGTCAAGGCCAAGTCAACTACTCCTCATTCATGGGGAGCATGTTTATTCCTCACTGGTGAGATCATAAAGGGGGCAGAGCCTGGCCAATCGAGCGCCGGGCTCGCTAAGCAGATGTAAAACAGCATTATAATAAATTTCCATATATTAACCTACCTCCTGCCCATTTCTGGTGAAAGGCTGACCACGCCCAAAATCTGCAGAAACCAAAGCCAATCATTCTAAGTGTTTTATGCCCAACTTTACCACCATGTCGCACCCAAAATGGGCACAACACGATGGTAAAATTACTCCCAGTGTGTGGGATTTCCTCCTTCTCCAGTATGTTTTGTGGCAACAGGAGGCGGTGTACGCCTCATTGACGGTGGGGGGATCTTATGGCCCCACAGAGTTTCCCATTGAACACACCCCTCATCGCTGGGAAACCCATGGTGGGGGCACTGTCGACAGGACCATAAAATCTCGCCAGCATAAACACCAGCAAGATTTTGGCGAGTAATTCTTTTTCTTTCTCTCTCAGATGCTTCCAGACCTGTTGAGTATTTCTAACTTAAGAGTGATCTAATATACTACTAGCACTATTTTAATAATTATGTATTTGGCGTGTCATAAAATTCATAACAGCATTTTTATAGGGATAGAAAATTGATTACATTTCACTCAATTTTTGTCCATTAAATTGCTGTTCCACGTACCACCCTCAAATATACAATAAATTTAACCGCTGCTAGGTTAGTGAAGGCATCCTGAGAAACTAGCTGAAATAGAGCCAGAGAGATTTACAGCATGGAAACAGGCCCTTTGGCCCAACTTGTCCATGTGGCCCTTTTTTTAAAACCCTAAACTATTCCCAATTGCCTGCATTTGGCCCACTATACCCATCGTACCCATATAACTATCTAAATGCTTTTTAAAAGACAACATTGTACCCATCTCTAATACTACCTCTGGCAGCTTGTTCCAGACACTCACCACCTTCTGTGTGGAAAAAGTTGCCTCTCTGGACACTTCTCGTATCTCTCCCCTCTCACCTTAAACCTGTGCCCTCTAGTTTTAGACTCCCCTACCTTTGGGAAAAGATATTGACTATCTAGCTGATCTAAGCCCCTCATTATTTTATAGAGCTTTATAAGATCACCCCTCAGCCTCCTACACTCCAGAGAAAAAAGTCCCAGTTTATCCAGCCTCTCCTTATAACTCAATCCATCAAGTCCTGGTAGCATCCTAGTAATTCTTTTCTATATTCTTTCTAGTTTAATGATATTCTTTTTATAATAGGATGACCGGAATTGCACACAGTATTCCAAGTGTGGCCTTACCAATGTCTTGTACAACTTCAACAAGACATTCCAACTCCTGTATTCTATGTTCTGACCAATGAAACCAAGCATGCCGAATGTCTTCTTCACCACTCTGTCCACCTATGACTCCACTTTCAAGGAGCTATGAACAAGCACCCCTAGATCTTTGTTCTGTAACTTTTCCCAATGCCCTACCCTTAGCTGAGTAAGTCCAGCCTGGTTCAATCTACCAAAATGCATCATCTCGCATTTGTCTAAATTAAACACCATCTGCCATTCATCAGCACACTGGCCCAATTGATCAGGATCCCGTTGCAATTGTAGATAACTTTCTTCACTGTCCACTATGCCACCAATCTCGGTGTCATCTGCAAACTTACTAACCATGCTTCCTATATTCTCATCCAAATCATTAATATAAATGACAAGTTACAGTGGGCCCAGCACTGATCCCTGAGGCACACACTGGTCACAGGCCTCCAATTTGAAAAACAACTCTCTACAACCACCCTCTGTCTTCTGTCATCAAGCCAATTTTGTATCCATTTAGATACCTCACCGGAATGACATGCCTTTTGAAATGTGTCAACAGAATGTGAGTGCTGAGCTTCAGGTACAATAGGGCTCTGTGGCAAGTGAAACAGAATTGCAGCAGTGTGCTTTATCCGTAGTGACTTTGGTCAGGCCACACATTGCAACAAGGCCTTGGTCCCACACTGACCTCCTTTGCACACACATTCATTGCAGCTGAACAAATTCCCTGGCTCGTTTCCTGAACCTTGGTGGAATGTGGATCTCCTTTCTACCCTTGATTGTGTCACCAAGATCTCCAGTACTGTCGGCGGAATTTTCCAAAAAAAAAATGGCAGTGTCAGGTTCTGACTGAAAACTGCTTTTACGGTTACATTTCAAACCTTAAAGCATGGGTTTCTTTGCTGCTATTTCAAAAATAATATTAAGGATGAATTAATTTAAAAAATCCAAGTGAACAGTTTAATTCACGGGATCCAAATTGTAATATAGTCAGAGCTAGTCACATGACGATGTTGTAAACTCCTTGTGCTGTTTGAGAATTATCACCCCTCTCACTAGTGAACACAGCCTTTCCTTCAGTCACACCTGAATTGAGTTTGCCTGCATAATGTGGAGTCATTTCCTGCACCGACATATTCTGATATTTCAGGAACCTGGTTTGCAGTTCTATTTGAAAGCTGCTGAAGATATCAGAGAAGATGTGGGTTATGAATCACAGGAGTGAGAGACATTCATTCCTCTGACCTGCCAAGGAAATGTGGAGCTGAGTCAGAATGATTCGGAAACCTCCCTGGTATCTGCCGCACTCTAATTGTCTCTAAGTTGAACTCTGAATCAAAGCTTTTTGCCGCAGTGCACACATTTTTATGGAGGAAGAGGAACAAACTTGTCACAGAGACAAGCTCATCAGTGAAGCATCACAAATTAGGTTTACCGTATAAACATAGTGAATGACATGCCTTCTGTGCTGAGTGTGTAACAAAAGCCATTGAAGCATGTTGGAACATTTTCTTAGTGCATCATTCATTGGTTTTATATTGAACCTGAAGTTTGCTATTTTACGTTTACTTGTAAATATATCTCCCCATATGGGAAGTGATCATATTTCAGAAAGGCAATTTAATATGTGAGGTCCTTTGAGATGCTTTGACTTATAAAGTCATAGAAGTGTCGAGCACAGTAAAGGCCCTTCAGCCCATCAAGTCTACACTGACAACAACTACCATCAAAGGCGTGCTTATCCCATTTTCCTCTACTTGTCCCATATCCTTGGATGTTCAAGAGCTCATTCAAAATATCTTTTAAAGGTTGTAAGGTTTCCGGCCTCCACTACTTTCCCAGACAGTGCATTCCAGATTCCTACAACCTTAAGAAATCTGTGGAGTAGATTGTCTGGTCCTGCATTTGAGCCCAGAATTAATACTGCTCAGACAGCACAGGCATAATCACGAGTACAATTAGTACCAAAAATTGGTCAGGAGTTTTAATGATCATGGAATGGGCTGCCAGTGACAGATTTGTCTAATTGAGAGCAGTAATATCAGCCATTTTGGATTCTATATGGCTTTGCCTGCGGGCACCTTCTCAGCACAATATGCTTCAAGGAGAAGCTTCAAGGACTGCCACTGCACTCCTTTCCTCCCCCAACTTCTGAGATGCAGGGCATGATTTTTTGTGACCATTGGCACAAATCCCATAATGGCTGCTAAATCTGACAGTGAATATTTCCAAGTCAAGATGGTGAATGGCTTGGAGGGGAGCCACCAGGTGGTAGAGATCCCATGTATCTGCTGCCCTGGTCCTTCTAGATGGCTATGTTGTGTTTTGTAAAGTGCTGACTAAGGAGCCTTGGTGAATTTCTGCAGTTCGCGTGTTGATGGTACACATTGCTGCTACTGTGTAGCAGGGATGGAAGGAGTAAATGCTTGTTGATGAGGTATCAGTCAAGTAGGCTATTTTGTCCTGGATGGTATTAAGCCTCTAGTGTATTGTTGGAGTTGCACTCATCCAGGCAAGTGGAGAGCACTCCATCACATTCCTGGCTTGTGCCTTATAGATGCTAGACAGGTTTTGGGGAATCAGGAAGTAGATTACTTTCCATAGGGTTTCTAGCCTTTGACCTGCTCTTGATTTTGATTTGAATTGATTTGATTTGATTTATTATTCACATGTATTAGTATACAGTGAAAAGTGTTGTTTCTTGCGTGTTAAATGGACAGAGCGTACCATTCACAGAGAAGAAAACAAGAGAGTGCAGAATGTAGTGTGAAAGTCATAGCCAGGGTATAGATGTTTTGGTGGATTTTCTTAACTCTAGTGTCGGCATGGGGGAACAGGACAGGTTGTTGGTGATTTGGACACCTAAAAACTCGAAGCCCTCAACCCTTTCTACTTTGTCCCCATTGATGTAGACAGGGACTTGTTCTCCTCTATGCTTTCTGAAGTTGATGACAATCTCCTTTTGCTTTGTTGACATTGAGGGAAAGATGATTGTCACCGCACCAGTTCACCAGATTCTCTTTCTCATTCTTGTACTCTGCCTCATCATTGTTTGAAATCCGACCCACTACAGTGGTGTTGTCAGCAAACTTGAAGATCCAGTTGGAGGGAAATTTGGCCACACAGTCATAAGTGTATAAGGAGTATAGTCGGGGGCTGAGAACACAGTCTTGTGGGGCATCAGTGATGAGGATGATCGTGGAGGAGGTGTTGTGCCTATCATTACTGATTGTGGTCTGTGAGTTAGGAGGTACAGGATCCAGTCAGAGGGAGGAGCCGAGGCCCAGGCCATGGAGTTTGGAGATGTGTTTTTTGGGAATAATGGTGTTGAAGGCTGAGCTGCAGTCAATAAATAGGAGTCTGACATAGATGTCCTTGTTATATAGGTGTTCCGGGGTGAATGCAGGGCTAGGGAGATGGCTGTAAACCTGTTGTGGCAGTAGGCAAACTGTAGGGGTCCAGGCAGTCCCAGAAGTTGGAATTGATTTGTACCATGATTAGCCTTTCGAAGCACTTCGTAATGATGGATGTCAGAGCTACTGGGCAATAGTCATTAAGGCACGTGGCTTGGCTTTTCTTAGGTACCGGGATGATGGTTGTCTTCTTGAAGCAGATAGGAACCTCAGATTATTGTGAAGAGAGGTTGAAGATATCTGTGAATACCTCCGCCAGCTGGTCTGCGCAGGATCTGAGTGCTTGTCTGGGTACCCCATCCAGGCCAGTCGTTTTCCGTGGGTTTACCTTTGTGAAATCTGCAATGGTGACCCCAGATACAGGTTCATCCAGGGCTTCCAAAGTGGAGGTCATGCTGTTTTGCTAACCTCTTGCTCAAAACCGGCGTAGAATGCATTGAGCTCATCAGGGAGGGCTGTGTTGGAGCTGGTGATTTTATATGCCTTCATGTAAAATTCTTGTAGGGCCCCAATATTTATATAGCTGGTCCAGTTGAGTTTCTGGTAAATGGTAACCCTCAGGATATTGATAGTAGGGATTCAGCATTGGTAATGCCATTGAATATCAAGGGAAAATGATTGGATTTGCCCTTTTTGGAAATGGTCATTGTCTGGCACTGTTGTGTGGGGCAAATGTTACTTGCCACTTATCAGCCCAAGTCTGGGTATTGTCCGAGTCTTGCTGAATTTGTATTCAGTATCTGAGGAGTAGTAAATGGTGCTGAACATTTTGCAGGCATCAGCAAACATCTCCATTTCTGACCTTATGATGGAAAGAAGGTCATTGATGAAGCAGCTGAAGACGGTTGGGCCTGGGACACTACTCTCAGGAAATCTTGCAATGAAGCTCTAGAGTTGAGATGACTGATCTCCAACAACCACAGCCATTTTCCTTAATGCCAAGTACGAGTCCAACCATTAGAGAATTTTTCCCCTGATTTCCATTGACTCCAGTTTCGCTAGGGCTCCTTGATGCCATACTTGGTCAAATGCAGGCTTAATATCAAGGACAGTCACTCTCCGCAGTGATAGATACCGTAAATTGTTGGATTAGA
This sequence comes from Carcharhinus amblyrhynchos, assembly GCF_965287045.1. Taxonomy (NCBI): domain Eukaryota; kingdom Metazoa; phylum Chordata; class Chondrichthyes; order Carcharhiniformes; family Carcharhinidae; genus Carcharhinus; species Carcharhinus amblyrhynchos. The sequence goes on along the minus strand of NC_137335.1, from coordinate 40,148,342 downwards.
TTGCACCTTTCAGTAGATCCTATACGAAAAGAATAGATTTAATTAAGTCAGCTCTGTGCTGTTGATACGAAGTATATGTGATTATATGTTTGTGTGTGATTTAAAGGTACACTAATTGTGTTGGATTGCTGTCTGCACTCCTGGAATAGCCAAGAATAGTCTGTTCTGAAATGTTACTGAAACAATTGCATGGACTGTGATGCAGTGAAAATGTAGAACACACCTTTGCAGTTTATTTATTCAACTTTAATAGACCAAGGTATGTTATTGTGACCCGGTATTACACGAGTGTGATTGGATGTGACTTTCCAAGTTTTTCTATCTACAAGTTTGACTTTCCATTGGATGTAGAAGCAGCTGAGGGCTGACCTAATGGAGGTCTTCAAAATGATGCAAGGTTTTGATTGAGTGAATATTGAAGAATATGGCACAGTGATTAGTATTGCTGTCTCACAGCGCCAGGGGCCCGGGTTCGATCCAGCCTTGGTCACTGTCTGTGTGGAGTTTGCATGTTCTCCCTGTGCCTGCATAGATTCCCTCTGGGTGCTCCGGTTTCCTCCCACAGTCTGAAAGGCGTGCTGGTTAGGTGCATTGGCCATGCTAAATTCTCCATCAATGCACCCGTACAGGTGCTGGAGTGTGGCAACTAGGGGATTTTTGCAGTAGTTTCATTACAGTATTAATGTAAGCCGACTTGTGATAAATAAACTTTAAACTTCAAATACTTGCAGGGACGTGGCTATCAATATAGAATAGTCACCAAGAAATCCAATAGGGAATTTAGAAGAAACTGATTCCCCTGTTAGAATCTGAAGGTGATAAGATTATTATGTTTTAGACTGTGACTATAATCTTTGGTTAAAATGAAGGAGGTCATGAATTGTGTCTAACCACAAGCCTGGTCTAGTCAATGGGCTGACAGGGCAAAGATGCAAATTTCTCAGACCTTGGAACAAAGGGTGTGGGCAGCTGTGCTAACAGTAAATACAGTTGTCAAATCAAAGCTGTGGCAGAGGTAAAAGAGAGAGAAAAAGAAATGTGCACAATGTTTCATAAACTACAGCAACTTGAACTCTGGCTTTTGGAGCTAAAGCAGTAGTTGGCATCACTGCGGTGCATTCATGAGACTAAGAGCACATTTATATATGTGGTCACCCTGCTGTTTAAGAGTTGGCAGGGTTTGAAGGGATAGGTGACCACCAGGCAACCAAGAAGAAATTGTATATAGTGGGGCATTCCCTGAATGTATCTCAATTACCAACTTGTGTCCAGTTCTGACTACTGATATAAATAATTGTTCATCTAGGGAGTGCAGCCGGAGCCTAGTCCATGGGTGGCTCAGCTGTACCGAGTAGTACAAAGATGACTGGAAGAGCAATAGTGATAAGAGTATAATTGTTAGGGGATTAGACGGGGGTTTCTGTGGCTGCAGATGTGAATCTAGGTTGGTGTGTTGCCTCCCTGCTGCTAGGATCATGGATGTCAGTGAAAGGCTGCAGAGCACTCTGAGGGAGGAGGGTGAATGGTCAGAAGTTATTGTGCACCTTGACATCGGCACAAAGTGGGATGTGGTTCTGCAGTCAGAATTTAGGGAGCTAAGTAGTAAATTAGCAAGTGAGACTTCAAAAGCAGTAATCTTCAAGTTGCTCCAAGTACCATGCACAAGTGAGTATAGAAATAGGCAGATAAACAGATCAATGTGTGGCTGGGAGAGTGGGCTTTAGATTCTTGGGATATTGAGATCAGTTCTGGCGGAGATGGGACCTGTACAGGCCTGACAGAACTGCAGCCAATTTCCTTGTGGAGTTATTTCCAGTGCTATTGATGAGGACTTAAACTAACTTGGGGCAGATAAAGTTTAAAGTTTAGTTTATTAGTGCCACAAGTAGGCTTTCATTAATACTGCAATGAAGTTACTGTGAAAATCCCCAAGTCACAAAACTCACGTGCCTGTTTAGCATGGTCAATGCATCTAATCAGCACATCTTTCGGACTGTGGGAGGAAACCTATGCAGACATGGGGAAAACATGTAAACTCCACGTAGACAGTGACCCAAGCCGGGAATCAAACCCAGGACCTAGGTCCCTGGTGCTGTGAGGCAGCAGTGCTAATCACTGTGCCACCATGGGAAGCAGGAAGTGATACTAAAGAGGGATACCAAGATGCGAAGAATATAGTGCTAGAGTAGGAAATACATATAAGATGGATTCAGTGCACAAGGGTAAGTAATAAAGTCTAAATGTGGTTTACAGTGCATGTGTGTGAATATGAAGAATGTAGTTACAAGATTTCGAGAAGGTTACCAGGAAAGTGGATGAAGGGAAGGCAGTGGATGTTGTCTACCTGGATTTTAGCAAGCCTTTAAGTCCTTCATGGGAGGTTAGTTAGGAAGGTTCAGTCGCTAGGTATACATGGGGAGGGAGTAAATTGGATTAGACACTAGCTCAATGGAAGAAGCTGGAGAGTGGTTGTGGAGGATTGCTTCTCTGAATGGAGGCTTGTGACTAGTGGTGTGCTGCAGGGATCGATTGTTTGTCATCTATATCAATGATCTGGATGATAATGTGGTAAATTGGATCAGCAAATTTGCTGATGATACAAAGACTGGGGGTGTAGTGGAGAGTGAGGAAGGTTTTCAAAGCTTGCAGAGGGATTTGGACCAACTAGAAAAATGGGCTGAAAAATGGCAAATGGAATTTAACGCAGACAAATGTGAGGTATTGCACTTCAGAAGGACAAACCAAAGTAGAACGTACAGGGTAAATGGTAGGACTCTGAAGAGTGCAGTTGAACAGAGGGATCTAGGAATACAGGTACAGAATTCCGTAAAAGTGACGTCACAGGTGGATAGGGTTGTAACGAGTGCTTTTGGTACATGGGCCTTTACAAATCGGAGCATTGAGTATAAAAGTTGTAGTGTTATGGTAAGGTTATATAAGGCATTGGTGAGGCCGAATTTCGAGTATTTTGTCCAGTTTTGGTCACCTAGTTACAGGAAGGATGTAAAAAAAAAGGTTGAAAGAGTGCGGAGAAGGTTCACGAGGATGTTGCTGGAACTTGAGAAGCTGAGTTACAGAGAGAGATTGAATAGGTTAGGACTTTATTCCCTGGAGCGTAAAAGAATGAGGGGAGATTTGATAGAGGTGTATAAGATTTTGATGGGTACAGATAGAGTGAATGCAAGCAGACTTTTTCCACTGTGGCTAGGGGAGAAAAAAAAACAGAGGGCATGGGTTAAGGGTAAAAGGAGAAAAGTTTAAGGGGAATATTGGGGGGGCTTCTTCATGCAGAGAGTGGTGGGAGTGTGGAATGAGCTGCCGGATAAAGTGGTAAATGCGGGGTCATTTAAGAAAAACTTGGATGGGTACATTGGATGAGAGGGGTGTGGAGGGATATGGTCCAAGTGCAGGTCAGTGGGATTAGGCAAAACGTGGTTCGGCACAGACAAGAAGGGCCAAAAGGCCTGTTTCTGAGCTGTAATTTTCTATGGTTTTATTAGTGAGTTTCAAAAGCACAGAGCCATGTGGAAGTATGATGTTGAGGCGATAACCGAGACTTGGCTTAAAGAAGATTGGATTGAGTATTAAATATTCCTGGATACAAGCTATTCAATAAAGATTTGAAAGGAGGCATGACAATATTGATTAAGGAGAATAGAGATTAAGATGAAACAGAACAATTATACCTATGACGAGCACAAGGTGGATAATACAATGGAGAACCAGGTTGAATATAGAAGGTTTCTGGGAATTGAAAAAGGATATAAAATAAGCAAAAGAGTATGAGAAGAGGCTGGCAGCCAACATAAACATATAAATAATTAAAAGATGGTAAGAGGAGGAGTGGAACCAATGAAGGACCAAAAGGAGATTTACCATGGAGGCAGGGTAGCATGGCAAAGGTGTAATATTAATATTTCACATTTGTCTTTACCAAGAAAGAAGACATTGCCCAGGTTAGGGCAAAAGAGGAAGTAGTTCAGAAAGATTTAGTGTTTAAAATTGATGAGGAGGAGGTATTGGACAGGTTGTCTATACTTAAAAGTTGATAAGATACAGGAACTGAATAAGATGCATCCAAGGATAATGATGGATGTGAGAGTGGAGACTGTGGAGGTATTGGTCATGATTTTCCAATGTTCCCTAGATTTTAGAGTGGTTCCCAAGGACTGGAGAGTTATACCCTGGTCCAAAAAATGGTGTAAAGATAAACCCAACAACTACAGGCCAGTTAGTTTAACCCTCAGTCATGGGTAAGATTTTAGCAACGATAATTCAGGACAACATTAATAGTCACTTGGGCAAATGCAGGTGAATTAAAGAAAGTCAGCATGCATTTTTGAGGGAAAATTATATTTGTGCAGTCGGTATAGCAGCTCCCTTCATAGTGAAGCTCTCTCTTAAGAGGGGCAGATTGCCTTTAAGACTGGCTGCACCGTTTGTTATCAGCACATCACACTTGGCTGCCTGTTTAAACAGCCAGCATTGTGGACCTCACTCAGACCAAAGCTACAATCAGGTAAATTAGATAGCAGTGCCATGCTAGCGGGTTGGGGGGCCTCATGGCAACCAGCATAAGCATGTCGCAAATTGTGACCCCCATGCCCAAAAGCAAGCAATAACCATATTTTCAACCCTTAATGTCTTTATTATGGTAAAGGTTTATTCTCAATAAGTAATGAAAAATTCAAGGTAATAGCCAAATGCTGTTTCACAATCTACTTTGAGCAGTTTGATATTTGTGGCTGTTGTTGACTGTTGGTTTTGATTTGCAATTGTTGTTTGATTGATTTTCATTCCTGGTGCAATTTGCTGATTCCTGCATCTTTAGTTGTGATTTTCTTTCTGATTGCTTCAAGTCTCATATCCAATCAGTTGAAATTGTGAGACCTGAAAGTGACACAGAATTTGTGTTGTTAAGATAATTCTTGCTCCACCTTTCGTTAGGTTAAGTAATCTTTTTCTCTTGTGGTGACGCGTAAAAGTCGATTTTTTTTTTTAGTTGCAAGTTGCCAAATACAACATTTAGCTCTTTCAACTCTTTTACTGAAAGCATTAAACAAAGAAAATACTGACCACATGCATCTCCTACTGATTTCCCAGATTGAAAGAAATGTTGCATGTTTTGAGCTGGCTAATATTTCGATAATATAGTTTGCAAAGTGTTGGAAAATGGATGAATGACTGTGCCCTGTGGTCTGTCTCCTATAAGTCTAAAATAAGAATTCTCTGAATAGGCAGTGATCGGAAGTTCATAACACTTTGCAGTTTTGCATGATTTCAGTCCTGCTCCTTCATACTTCATGTCGCAGATACAAATGTATGGTGCTTAGACAGTGTATCCTATTCTGCCTGTTCCCCATTCATCTTGGGGACGAGTGTGTTTAACTTTCTGCTTCTTAAAAAAAAATGCTCTGTTATTACAGCTGACTGGCTCTGATTGAAATTGTAGTACATTTCGAGCGGCACGTTTGTTTGGGTTGCTGTGATGCATGTGGCACCAACTCTTGAGTGTCCTGCAACTGTACACTACCATTTGATCTGATTTATTATTGACACGTGTTAGTCTACAGTGAAAAATATTGTTTCTTGCGCGCTATACAGGCAAAGCATACTGCTCATAGAGAAAGAAAGGAGAGAGTGCAGAATGTAGTGTTACAGTCATAGCTAGAGTGGAGAGAAGGATCAACTTAATATGAGGTAGGTCCAATCTAGATAGACTAGTGTTAGCTTGTCCATCCTACATGTGACTCCAGCCACAGCAATGTGGTTGACTCTTAACTGCCCTCTGGCAGCCAGGGATGGGCAATAAATGCTGGCCAACCAGCAATGCCCATGACCCATGAATGAATAAAACAAACAAAAGTCTGATGGCAGCAGGGAAGAAACTGTTGTTGAGTCGGTTGGCATATGTCCCCAGACTTCTGTATCTCTTTCCCGTCAGAAGAAGGTGGAAGAGAGTGTGTCTGGGATGCTTAATGTGGGGTCCTTGATTATACTAACTGCTTTTACGAGGCAGTGGCAAGTGTAGACAGTGTCAATGGATGGGAGGCTGTTTTGATTGATGTACTGGGCTTTGTTCACAACCGTTTGTGGTTTCTTGTGGTGTTCAACAGAGCAGGAGTTATACCAAGCTGTGATACAACCAAAAAGAATGCTTTCCCTGCTTCAGCTATAAAAGTTGGTTAAATTTATACTGCCAGCGTGGTGTCACACTGGCTGAAATCACGACTGGTTTTCTAAAATGGAAACTAGTTGCGATGACCACACCAGGGAGACGCGGAGGTGAGTATGGCCCCTGGGTGGTGAGGGACATGACAAAGCAGTGCCCTAGCATCCTGACTTGTTTTTTGTGTGCTAGACAGACAAAGTGTACTGTTCATAGAGAAGGAGAGGAAAGAATGCAGAATGTAGTGTTACAGTCATAGTTAGGATGTAGAGTAAGGTCAACTTAATACGAGGTAAGCACCTCCAAATTGTCATAGGATAGTGTCCTATAAGCCATGCACCTTAGAAAGCATTCTTTCTGGTTGTATCACAGCTTGGTGTGACTTCTGCTCTGCCCAGCCTCCCATCCATTGACTCTGTCTATGCTTCCCGCTGCCTTGGCAAAGCAGCCAGCATAATTAAGGACCCCACGCACCCCAACATTTTCTCTTCCACCTTCTTCCTTCAGGAAAAAGATACAAAACTCTGAGGTCATGTACCAGCTGACTCAAGAACAGCTTCTTCTCTGCTGCTGTCAGACTTTTGAATGGACTTACCTTGCATTAAGTTGATCTTTCTCTACACCCTAACTGTGACTGTAACACTAAATTCTGCACTTTCTCATTCCCTTCTCTATGAACCGTATGTTTTGTCTGCATCGAGCACAAGAAACAAAACTTTTCACTGTATGTTAATAAATGTGACAATAATGAATCAAATCAAAATAAGTCATCTCAAGACCGCAAGAAACTACAAAAGGCCGTGAATATAGCCCAATCCATCCATTGACTCTGTCTACGCTCCCTGCTGCCTCAGCAAAGCAACATAATTAAGGACCCCCATGCTCCCCTGACATTTTCTCTTCAACCTTCTTCCGTTGGGAAAAAGATACAATAGTTTGAGGTTGTGTACCAACAGACTCTCTCTGACTGTTTGCTTCTTGACTGCTGCCATCTGGCATTTGAATGGACCAACCTTGCATTATGTTGATCTTTCCCTATAACCTAGTGCAGAATGTAACGTTACAGTCATAGCTATCTCCTTTCTCTATGTATAGTATGCTTTGTCTGTACAGCACGCAAGAAACAATACTTTTCACTGTATACTAATATATGTGACAATAATAAATCAAATCAAAGGTGCATTTGCTGGCTGTACATTAAATATGTCAGTTTGGTCAAGAATTCATTATTAAGTGATTATGTTTCTTTGATGACACTGATCTACTCCCTCAGCACTGAATAAAATAGCTTTATCCAAACAGAGAGAGGAAAATTAGACAAAATGTTGCACTACTACAGTTGTAAAAGGATGCTATTATCCACCCTTCCTTGTTTAAATTGGCCTCTCCATTGTACCAGTGAGGGCATGTTGGATTTCAACAACAGCTATTGGGACTGACCATGTTGAATGCCCATGGAATCAGCGACGGAGCAGTGGAGTGCTTGTTGCCAATGTTGTAGCTGAATTTTCACTCATGATTGTCCTTCTTTCACGGTAAACAACCTTGTCCAAATATTTTCATCAGAAACAGATTATTGTAAGAGAGATAGAAATAAACAGAAACATACACATGTGCCCACAGCAGGCCCTAGAAGATAATTACCTCTTATTATACTCTGCTTGTCTGAAATATAAATTATTGACTCTCAAATCATAGAGAACAATTTCACAACTGACAGAATTGATCTGTACTACAGTAATTATTGTGTTTCTTGTGCTGCAATCTGAATCTTAACTTGAATAATATAGACTGCCATGCAAATGTTGTTCCTCAAATAAATGAATGTAGACATGTTGAAGCATAGTTAAATACTTTTGACAGTGCACTACCACTGTACTTTGTTTGTAATTTTAATTGCAATTTTGGTCTAGTTTGTAATCAGGAACAGTGTTACATACTTTCTGGATCCTTCCTGCTGTTTAAAGTCAGTAGGTGCAGGTTATGCTGCCACATTATGTATGTTTCTTGGTTGGACAAACCTTGGGCAGGATTTTCCGGCCCCACAGCCAGTGTGGTCAACCGGTCTCGACAAAGCTTACCTGCGGCAGATTCCCCAGCGGAGGGTCAGGTGGGCCACACACAATATCATCTTCTGCTCCCACTGGTGGCTAATGCAAAGCTGCATCTGCTGCTGGAAAACACACCACAGGGGGGCTGGAAAATCCTGCCTGCTGTCACTCTCAGATCTGAATGTTCTGTGGGGTGAAGTCACAAGCATTTAACACAAGGGTGTCCAACTTCAGGTCATAGACAACATAACTGCTTTTTTCTTGGTTTTACCTGGTTCCAGAACTCCACCTCTAAAACAATCCCTCCTGTGTACAACACAATGCTCCCAATAACTGAGGTGAGCTCTATAAATGAAATACACTGACCTTAAAAATCCACTGTGGGAAGTAAATGATGTGTCACTGGCAAATGACACTGAAAGCACTGCCAGCATTCACAGCAGGAGTACAGCAGACAGACAACAGCAATCGTTTTGAGCAATTCTCTGACTCCAGTGGGGGTCTGACTCAGTAGGCACGTAACTCCAAGCCCAGGCTTTAGCTGATATGTGGGGAGAGGCGGGGCAAGAAGAGGGTGCTTCAATGCTGAGAGTGAGAGACACTTATTAACTTGCTGCATTCTCTGAGCAAAATAGCAGTGTAGCTTTTGGCTTCTTAATATCTGAGGTGGTAGCCATGAAGTTGATGGTCCTGAGCCCAGTGGTTACACATAATAGAGAAATAAAGGAACGCAGTTGGTGTTTTTCAAATTTAAATTAGAATACATTTTTATCTGGTGCAGGTGGTGTCTCTCTCTTTTGATGTTCCCTAAGAAGGTGTTAGTGACCATGGACTTCCATGTGTTGGTCCGTGGTTATACTTGGCAAGGCATTGCAGTGGTTCACCATTGTCTTCTGCAGGTTGTGGATGGCCAAGAGACTTTCTTGCTATTACTCCCTGCCATAGGCATATTGGAAGGATTTGCAGGCCGATAATCAATCTATCTGGCTACGTTATGCACACAACAAACAGCATCACAACACTTACCTTGTTGTCTAAAGAATTTGGGAATAAGTTATGCATCAAAAGTCACAAAATGGTGCTTGGTAAGTCCTGTCACATAATGATAAATTCATTTCAATACTGAAGTGAAAATTTCTATTGTCATAAGAATGGCAGTCATCTAACTGGAAAACAAACCAAGTGGATGGGGAGGAAAGAGATCTCAGTTCATGGTGTCTGTTGGCACAGTGATAACATTGTCATTAGTTTTGTCAGAATGTTATTTATTGAAATCTCACTGCAACTTGAGTATAGAATCATAGAAACTACAGTGCAGAAGAGGCCATTTGGCTCATCGAGCCTGCACCAACAACAATCCCACCCAGGTCTTATCCCCGAAACCCCATATATTCACGCTCCTAATCCCCCTGAAACTAAGGGGCAATTTAGCATGCCCAATCAATCTAACCTTTACATCTTTGGACTATGGGAGGAAACTGGAGCAACTGAGGAATTCTACACAGACACTGGGAGAATGTGCAAACTCCACAAAGACAGTCACCTGAGGCTGGAATTGAACCTGGGTCCCTAGCGCTGGGAGGCAGCGGTGCTAACCACTGTGCCGCCGTACTGTCATAGTATGTTTGAGTGCACTTCATGATGTCAGAAGTCTGACAACACCAGGTTTAAGTCCAACCAATTTATTTGATAGTTACCTCAGTCCCTGTCAGGCTAGGAGGATTTGGTAGGGCTAGGGAACCGTGGTGTACTAAAAAAGTTGATTCGTTGGTTAGGAAGAAAAAGGAGGCTTATGTTCGGATGAGGCTTGAGGGCTCAGGTAGTGCATTAGAAAGCTTTAGATTGGCTAGGAGGGAGTTGAAGAGGGAGTTAAGAAGGGCTAAAAGAGGACATGAGATGACTTTGGCTGATAGGATTAAGGAGAATCCTAAGGCGTTCTATAGGTATGTCAAGAACAGAAGGTTGGTTAGGGCAAGATTAGGGCCAGTTACAGACAGTAGAGGGAAGTTGTGTGTGGAACCGGAAGAGATTGGAGAGGCATTGAACCAATATTTCTCTTCGGTGTTCACGCAGGGGGACATGAATGTAGCTGAGGAGGACACTGGGGTGCAGGGGTGTAAAATAGAAAGTATTGCAGTTGATACCGGGGATGTGCTGGATATTCTAGAGGGCTTGAAAATAGATAAGTCCCCTGGTCCGGACGGGATTTACCCTAGGATTCTCTGGGAGGCTAGAGAAGTGATTGCAGAGCCTCTGGCTCTGATCTTCAGGTCATCGTTGGTCTCTGGTATAGCACCGGAAGATTGGAGGACAGCGAATGTTGTCCCATTGTTTAAGAAGGGGAACAGAGACTTCCCTGGGAATTATAGACCGGTGAGTCTTACTTCTGTTGTGGGCAAGGTTTCAGAAAGAATTATTAGGGATAGGATTTATAGTTATTTGGAGAGTAATGAATTGATTAGAGACAGTCAGCATGGTTTTGTAGCAGGTAGGTCGTGCCTTCCTAACCTTATTGAGTTCTTTGAGAAAGTGACCAAAGAGGTGGATAGGGGTAAGGCAGTTGACGTGGTATATATGGATTTTAAGGCGTTTGATAAGGTTCACCATGGTAGGCTTCTGCAGAAAATGCAGATGTATGGGATTGGGTGTAATCTAGGTACTTGGATCAGGAATTGGCTAGCAGATAGGAGACAGAGGGTGGTGGTTGATGGTGAATATTCGTCATGGAGTTCGGTTACGAGTGGTGTGCCTCAGGGATCTGTTTTGGGGCCACTGCTGTTTGTAATTTTTATTAATGATCTGGATGAGGGTATAGTTGGGTGGATTAGTAAGTTTGCTGATGACACCAAAGTCGGAGGTGTGGTAGATTGTGAGGAAGGGTGTCATAGTTTGCAGGGTGACTTAGACAGGTTGCAGAGCTGGGCCGCGAGGTGGCGGATGGAGTTTAATGCAGAGAAGTGTGAGGTAATTCATTTCGGTAGGAGTAACAGATGTGTTGAGTATAGGGCTAACGGGAGGACTTTGAATAGTGTGGAGGAGCAGAGGGATCTAGGTGTATGTGTACATAGATCCCTGAAAGTTGGGAATCAAGTAGGTAAGGTTGTTAAGAAGGCATACGGTGTCTTGGCGTTTATTGGTAGGGGGATTGAATTTAGGAGTCGCAGCGTCATGTTACAACTGTACACAACTCTGGTGCGGCCGCACTTGGAGTACTGTGTGCAGTTCTGGTCCCCACATTACAGGAAGGACGTGGAGGCTTTGGAGAGGGTGCAGAGGAGGTTTACCAGGATGTTGCCTGGTATGGAGGGGAGGTCCTATGAGGAGAGACTGAGGGATTTGGGGTTGTTTTCGCTGGAAAGAAGGAGGCTAAGAGGGGATCTTATTGAAACATATAAGATGATTAGAGGTTTAGATAGGGTGGATAGTGATAGCCTTTTTCCTCGGATGGAGAAAGCTAGCACAAGGGGGCATGGCTTTAAATTAAGGGGGGGTAGTTATAGGATGGATGTCAGGGGTAGGTTCTTTACCCAGAGGGTGGTGAGGGATTGGAATGCCCTGCCTGCTGCGGTTGTAAATGTGCCTAGTTTGGGGGCGTTTAAGAGATCTGTGGATAGGTTTATGGACGAAAAGGGATTGGTTTAGATTAGTGGGTCAGTGTTTTTTTTTAAAAAACTGGTTGGCACAACATCGTGGGCCGAAGGGCCTGTTCTGCGCTGTTATGTTCTATGTTCTATGTTCTATGTTCAGCCCAACACCGGCATCTCCACATCATGACTTCACAATGTCCTCAGGGATGCATTATTGAGCCAGATTTTCTGGTTTCCAGATTGTCAGAGACGGGAAATGTAACTGAGATGCATGTTGGGATCCTGTGGAAATCCTGATGCACAGACCTATGTGGGAATTGCTCGGAAAGCTTCAATTTCTGTTGGGCATTTCCCTGCTCCCTGTGACCCTCTCTGAACATCTTTTGACCTTTTAAGCCCATTCTAATTTTTTTTTTGTAGCAAACAATGGTTTTCCTTCCCCCTAGTAACCCACCCCCAACCTCTCCCATTGACTTTCTTCTGCAACCCTGCTGAGGGACCACTTACAAATGGAGTTGATCTCATACTTCATAATGAGATTGTTTTAACTATAGGATGGAGACAGAAAGAATGTCATTGGTTAAACATTCCAGTCCTGCTGGCATGAAAGCTCAGCAGGAACATATGTAAATGAAATGTATATATTTATTTGCGCACATATTGATACATTATGTGCTATAACTTTACTAGAATCATTATTTTGTGTTATGATGAGCACAATTTGTCAAGAGCAGTAATATTATTATTGTTTTTGGTCAAGAGACTCCAAGCATTGTCCAATTAAGCTTATTACTCAGCATTTGATGATACAGCCGACTTGTAACTTACTTGTTAAATGCTTGAGAATAGATTTAAGTGAATTGTGACACGTAATTTGATAGTCATACCCCATGAGAAAATGTCTGCAATCTGAGTATAATTTTGCTGTTATACAGAGTGAGTTAGAAATGGATTAAGGCCTGTATTCAAGGATTGATATTCACAGTTGGCCCACATCTGTTCCATTGAGTAAGGCAGCAAGCAAAACTTGGTGATGCCTCCTCATTTACATCAGTATAGCATTAACCCAAATGGGACCCAAACTGCTGGCTGTCTGAGTGCTCAGTATGCACTGATATCACTTGGTGCTGCCAATCTGTTTCTCTTAAAGGCAGTCTGCCCCTCATAAAGGGGAATTGCATTGATGGGAGCTGCTGCTGACTTTAATTTGATTTGATGTAATGTCACATGTATTAGTATATAGTGAAAGGCACCGTTTCTTTTGCGCTATGCAGACAAAGAATACTCTTCATGGAGAAGAAAAGGAGAGAGTGTAGAATGTAGTGTCACAGTCATGGCTGGGGTGGAGAGAAAGATCAGCTTAATGCCAGGTAGGCATTAAAAACATTCAAGTCTGATGGCAGCAGGAAAGAAGCTGTTCTTGAGTCACCTGGTACGTGACCTCAAACATTTGCACCTTTTTCCCAACGGAAGAAGCTGGAAGAGAGTATGTTCCTGATGCATGGGGTCTGTTTTATTGACTGCACAAATGGAGCATCAAGGAAAAGGGAAGGCTCCTAAGTTTGTGGATGCTGCATTGGAGTCTTTATTGGTGGAGCCGTGGAGGTCCAGGAAACCTCAAAGCAAAATGTCAAAAGGGAATGGGAGCAGGAGATCAATGTCTGAAGTCTGGTTCGAAAGATTTGGCAGAGAGTGCCACAAAAGATGATTTCATGTGAGTGATAAAGGTGACTGAATGCACTGTTATATCTCCTACTCCACCGACCTGTCATATTGCTCAATAAATGACAACTCCATCCTGTTAGTTTAACGTCTGTTGTAGGTAAAATGTTAGAATCCGTCATCAAGGAGGAAATAGCGAGGCATCTTGAGGGTAACTGCTTGATAGAGCAGACGCAGCACGGTTTCCTTAAAGGGAAGTCGTGTCTGACAAATTTACTGGAGTTCTATGAGGATGTTTCTAGGGCGGTGGATAGAGGAGAGCCGGTGGATGTGGTCTTTCTGGATTTTCAGAAGGTGATTGACAAGGTACGTCACAAGAGGTTATTACAGAAGGTCAGGGGGCATGGAGTTGGGGGTAGGGTGTTAGCGTGGATAGAGGACTGGTTGTCAAATAGGAGGCAGAGAGTGGGGGTCAATGGGTGCTATTCGGATTGGCGGATGGTGACTAGTGGAGTGCCCCAGGGGTCGGTGCTGGGGCCTCAGCTATTTACCATTTATATAGATGATCTGGAGGAGGGAACCGAGTGTAGGGTGTTGAAATTTGCTGATGACACCAAAATTGGTGGAAAGGCAAATTGTGGGGAGAGTCTACAGAAGGATCTAGATAGGCTGGGCGAATGGGCCAGGAAATGGCAAATGGAATTTAATGTTGGCAAGTGCGAGGTGGTCCACTTTGGTAGGAATAATGGTAGGAAGGATTATTACTTACGTGGAGAAAAACTGCAGCAGGCGACGGTGCAGAGGGACCTCGGGGTCCTTGTGCATGAGTCGCAAAAACCCAGCTTGCAGGTGCAGCAGGTGGTCAGGAAGGCGAATGGGATGCTGGCCTTCATTGTGAGGGGGATTGAATATAAAAGTAGGGAGGTCTTGCTGCAGCTGTATAGGGCATTGGTGAGGCCGCAGCTGGAATACTGTGTGCAGTTTTGGGCGCCGTACTTACGCAAGGATATTTTGACCTTGGAGGGAGTGCAGAGGAGGTTTACTAGGTTGATGCCGGAGTTGAGGGGGTTGAGCTATGAGGAGAGGCTGAATAGATTAGGCTTGTACTCGTTAGAGTTTAGAAGAATGAGGGGAGATCTCATTGAGACGTATAAGATGATGAATGGGATGGATAGGATAGAGGTGGAGAGACTCTTCCTGCTCAAAGGATAGCAGGACTAGGGGGCACAGCCTCAAGATAAAGGGGGGGCGGTTTAGAACAGAGTTGAGGAGGAACTTCTTCACTCAAAGGGTGGTGAATCTCTGGAATTCTCTGCCCATTGAAGTGGTGGAGGCTACCTTGCTAAATATTTTTAAGACGCGGGTTGATGGGTTTTTGATAAGAGAGGGGATTAAGGGTTATGGGGAGAGGGCGGGAATGTGGAACTGAGCCACGACAGATCAGCCATGATCTTATTGAATGGCGGGGCAGGCTCGAAGGGCTAGATGGCCTACTCCTGCTCCTATTTCTTATGTTCTTATGTTCAGTGTTCCCGAGCACTTAGGCCTCATGCCCAACATTCCAAAACTCCATGTCATGTACATTCCAATGCTGACAGCCTCAGGTCCAACTTTCACTATTTCCACATGCCTCCAGCTATTCAGCTGTGGTGGGCACATCATCCAGGTACTTCCCTCTAATCCAGGACACGTTGGTAAATGACTGCCAGAAGCAGAGAAAAACCAGAGGGCATGGGGTAGGGGGGGGCGGCGGTGTGTTTTGGGGGCAAGGACGGTTGCAGCCCTTAACCTCTTGAGAAGATAGCTCTCTATATCATGGTGACCTCTTGCTCCCTGCCCACCCTGTCACTCACCCCATTCTTTCTATTTCTTGCTTTCATAAATACAAGAACAGCTTCCCTGCGAGCCATTGCAGACCCAGGAGGAACAGAAACAGCAACTGCTCACTACTGATGAAGAAACACCATCACTTGATATTTGTAGTCACCAGTTAAGATGTTGACACCGCCTTTGTGTGGAAGAAGTCACCAGATCCCTGTGAGGTTACACCAGAATCTACTGCCAAATCCAGCAACTCACCAAAAGTATCTCCAAAAACTCCCCATAGTACTTGCACAACATTGTAAGAAGAAGTTATTTGAAAACACCTTACCCCCAAGTTGAATGGCTGGTAATGATTTGAGTGTGGTTCCCCAACTGAACACACGTTCTTTGCTGAGTGATAAGTAAATCTTTAAAGTGGACCTGCCTCATCCAAGTTTGGAATTCGTGCACCAGATCAGGTGGTAGAGCTGTTTGACGACAAAACCCATCAAATTGCTGGCGCGCACACGAAGAACTGTGTGCACATTCTCCCGCGCATGGGGCGCTGTATGGGCTGCACCAGAAAGCAGACGGAAGCTCTGCCCACTCTACTGACGGGACTTTTGGTTTTCATGGCACCACTCCAACAGCACAATGGAGCTGAGCCTCTTGACCAGAAAATCTGAGGCTGTAGAGAAGAATTATGTGTCTTCTCTACAATGATGCTCCACGTGCATGAGGTGAAAGAATGGAAAAGAGTAGAAACAGGAGATACAACATAACAGAAAACAAAAGCAATTAGGTGGATTGGCCATGCTAAATTGCCCCTTAGTGTCAGAGACCAGCTAGGGTAAATGCATGGGGTTATGGGAATAGGGCCTGGATGGGATTGTGGTCAGTACAGACTCAATGGACCGAATGACCACCTCCTGCACTGTAGGATTTTATGAATTCTATGGATAAGGAAGCTTTTGGGCTGATTTTACACTCCCGCACTGGCTGATTTGAAGAAAAGGGAGCAGGTAAAATCTAGTGAGTGCCCTGCCCAGTCTGTCAAAAATGTTATAATAAGTAGTCCCACAATTCCAGGTTACCAATAAACCTGTTGGACTTTAGCCTGGTGTTGTGAGACTTCTTGCTGTGCCTACCCCAGTCTAATGCTGGCAACTCCACATCATGAAAATTTTATGTGGGTGGGGGAAGTTGTGGGGTTTCACAAGAAGCAGAAAGGAATGGAAGAATAAGTTGATTGGGTGAGATGAAGAAAGGTGGGAAGAAGCTGTGAGTGTAGACATCAGTTTATTCTTGGTGGATCTAATGGCCTGTTTCTTTGCTGTAAATACATCATGTTCTTATCCTTTGGAATCAAGAGCTTCCAAAACTGAATTGTAATATTCTAATCACGGTCTCGCTCTCTGATCTATGCAAAGGCAGAACAGTCAAGTGCCCTAAGCTGGGTCCTAGTGTTTGATTAATATTATTGGCAACAGCTCTACATTAACAGGAAACTTGCAGTGAATGGTCAACGTCACACCCAAAACTGGATAGTGTATCAGGCAAAGGAAAGCATCTGGAATTAAGCTGATTAATAGGAGCATTGACAAAAAATAAAGGACAGCAAATAACAATTAATGTACGTATATTAATCAGAATGATGTTGACATTTTCATGATATGAAAAATGTCCAGTGAATCACAGAAATCTAATACAATTTACAGAAATGTTTTCTGCTTGTTATCCTGAGCTTGCCACCAGAAACCTAGTTTAATACCAAAGACAGTGCAGATATTCTTACGAAGGAAGAGAAGTATGCCTCATCTTGTCAAATTAACCGTAGCAAAAAAAATAATAAGGGCAATTTTCCAGTCTTGGTGCTAAAGCAACATTCTGCATGCCATACAAGCCCAGGAGGATTCCAAAGGTCAGCCTCATTATATCTACAGTAGTGAGCTCCCATGCTGAATTGGATGCGCTTGTGGGTGATTATTGTTAGCAAGGGCAGGAAGTGGCTCCCAGCTGCAGCTCCTTTTAAAAGACCTGTTTCATTGTTGCTGGCATAAGCTTGAAAATAATGACCGATGCCATAAAGTACCTCCATTTTATGAGCTGGTTTGTAGGTACTTCTATAGGAGCAAAAGAGAGTTGCCCTGTGCAAGATTCCCCCCCGCCTCCCCACCATCCCAACAACCATCCAAACCTCTCGGGAGCAAACCATTCTGCCTGGCCAGAGGATGGCATAAACACAATACATGGTATGTTAAACATGTGAAAAATATGGCTGCAAATGCTTGCAATCATCAGCTTCTTCATCAATGACCCTTCTTCCATCAAAAGATCAGAAGTGCCGATGTTTGCTGATGATGACACGATGCCCAGTTCCATTCACGGGTCCTCAGACAATGAAACAATCTGCGCCCACGTTCAGCCATGGACCCCATTCTGCCATGAGCTGATAATGGTGAGTAACACTTGTGCCATGTGCCAGGCAGTGACTACCTACAACAAGAGAATATCTAACCACCTACCCTTGACATTCAATGGCATTAACTTGGCAAAAGAATGGAAACTAGGATACAACGTTATCAACAAAGGATTTGAAGAATCAGAAATCAAAATAATAAGGGTCCAATTCAAGAGGTAGAACAGTAAGATCTGAATTAGGTTTACTGGGCATGATTTTCTATTCTTTATTGGATTTATTTTTTATCCTTTATTATTTATCTTCCTTGTTATAAGCCTGATGAAAGCCTGTCACAGGGAATGCCCATCTTGTTTTGGGTGGACAAAGACACAGTCCCAAACTTCTGCAATGAAATTTATATGTGGGTTAGGTGTATGGTCATGCTAAATTGCCCCTTAGTGTCCTAGGATGTATAGGTTAGAGGAATTGGTGGGGTAAATGTGTGGGGTTATGGGGATAGAACCTGGGTGGGGTTATGGGGATAGAACCTGGGTGGGATTGTGGTCGGTGCAGACTGGATGGGTTGAATGGCCTCCTTCTGCACTGTAGGGATTCTATGATTCTGTGAAAGGAGAGATTCTCTGTCATGGTGAAAATAGCAGAAATGCTCAAAAATCGGAAGTTCTGTCCCTGAACACAACACTTCCTATTCTTACGGGAGCAGAGTTGGGGCATTTTGCGCATTTTGTTTATAGGGATAGCTGGGCCATTTAAATCATCAGTTGCCCCCACTGAAGTGGGATTTTGTTAGACCAAGAGTGTGAGACTTGACATGTGCAGGAGGAGGCCTGAAACTGTGCATCCATTTGGATATACTGGGAATCTCTGTGGAGAGGTACAGCAGCCCTTTGGACCTAGTCCCAGGACATCTTTGGTGGAGGTCAATGGCCTCTGAAAGTGTTTGAAGTAGTGTATTATTTTAAATAGAGTGATCTATAGACACTTAGAACTTTACCTCATAGAACTTTATTTTCTCGCACCTCTGCATTGCTCCTGAGGTCTGCCCATGGTGGATACTAGGTGAGTTAGTATGGTAGGTGTAAGGACAAAGTGGTGGGTGGGGAAACATGGTTTGACATGAGTGTGCAGTTAGTTGGTGTAGGGGCTATGAAAGGTCATGGGATGGGCACAGAAGCATAGAGACTATAAAGACAAATGTGGTGGGTACAGGGCTTGAGGTAGCATGGGTTGGTATTGATGAGGCCTGGGACATGTTCAGGGGGTTTTAGGGGTAGGACCTAGAGGGATGTTTTATATTTTGGTCTTAATATTTACTTTTGCAAAAAGTACCAGAGCCATAAAGGAGGGCTTCTGCTCAGCCTGCCTCCTCCTCACCCAGAAGTCTCCTCACTTCCTTCAGGGTTGTCCACCCTCACTCTGGCCCACTCCTACCTCCCAAAATCCAGTATCCTGGCAGCCATTTTTAAATGTTGGATTCACAAAAACAGGAATTCTGCCTTTTGCACACCTGATGCGGAAGCAAAAATCTGGACCCCTAGCTTGAACATTGGCCAGAAGGCATTCCATAGAAGGCATCCAGATCTTGGCCTGAAATTGGCCCTTCCAGCGTAATCCAGCTAGTATTTTGGAAGCGGTGCACTGAAAGTACCATGGATTTTCACTTCCACTACATATCAACATTAAGCATCCTCTGGTCATGTCTAATATGATGCGGTGGCACAGTGGCTAGCACTACAGCCTGAGTGCCAGGGTTGCAGGTTCAATTCCAGCCTCAGGTCACTATGTGTGGAGTTTGCGTGTCTAATATGACCAGATACAGAGTGAAGTTCATCTTATTCTGCCAACAACATATTCTCAACAGAGCTCATAGACCTGAACTAATGTGATACTTCCAATTTTACAGAGAGCTCAATCTTATTATACAGTTGTCAGAGGATCCATCAGGGCTGTGAAAAAACTGATATTTGTGGTGAATGGCCAGAATCTAACCCAATGTGTTGCTCCACAGGGTAACATTCACCTTAGCAAATACTCAGGAGTTTTATAACACTGCGGTAGCCAATTCCACTGCTGGTAACGCTATAGTATATATCATTGTCTTTTTAATAAGGAACGTAAGCAAAAATCTGGAGTCATATTCTCTCTTTGTGGTACATTTTTGTTTAAACCAAAAACACAAGCGAGTTTCCATCCTTTCAAAGTGAGTTTCTTTTTGAAAGAAATTTCTTTTTAAAAAGCGAAGGAAATTAAATCTGTCAGTTTAAGCCTGTGGGGGGGCAGGGGGTGGATGTAAACACTGTCTCTGTGCTAAATGTTGCTTCAGTTTAATACCAGCTTTGCTTTTATAGATCAGGACATCCTGTTCTTTATTTCCATTAAGAGTTGTAGTGTTTCACTAGCTTCCAAGGCCTATTAGTGTAATGAGCTAAGATGTTAGCATTCAACGGCAGGGGAGATTTCAGTCAGGAAACTCCATCGCCTTGAGCAACACCAGGAGAATTTGTTTGAAGACTTTTCTTCCCTGGGTTTGCGTAGAAAAATAATCAATTTGTTGGTGGCCTGGCATTTTCTTGATAAGTACTGTCAGTCACAGAACATTGGTATGATTTTAAATCAATTCTCAATTACAACAGAAGTAGGCTTGGTCTGATGTAGGTCACTGAGAAAGATATAAAATAATTCATAACAAAATACATTTTTTATACAAGTCAGTTACTGCATGACAAGTGATACAGTAAGAAGTCTTACAACACCAGGTTAAAGTCCAACAGGTTTATTTGGTAGCAAACTCCACTAGCTTTTGGAGCGCTGCTCCTTTTGTCAGGTGAGTGGGAGATCTGTTCATAAACAGGGCATATGGTGACACAAACTCAATTTACAAAATAATGATTGGAATGTGAGTCTTACAATTAATCAAGTCTTAAAGGTACAGACAATGTCAGTGGAGAGAGCATTAAGCACTGATTAAAGAGATGTGTATTGTCTCCAGACAGGACAATTAGTGAGATTTTGCACTGACAAGTGATACACAGAATATCCATAAATTTGTATGTAGTCCAATATACCTCTTTACAATCAACCAGAATGTGCTGGAAGTACACAATCACATCCATCATAGAATCCGTACAGTGCTAAAGGAGGCCATTTGGCCTGTCAAGTCTGTGCTGACTGTTCGACAGACTATATTATCCAGACTGTCTCCCCTGCCATATCCTCATAACCTCACACATTTACCATGACTAATCCATGAAACCTACACATCTTTGGACAGCAAGGGGCAATTTACCATGGCCAGTCCACCTAACCTGTGCATCTTTAGACAGTGGGAGGAAACCGGAGCACCCAGAGGAACCCCATGCAGACACAGGGAAATGCAGAAACTCCACACAGTCGGTCACCTGAGGCTGGAATTGAACCTGGGTCTCTGACGCTATAAGATAGCAGTGCTAACCACTGTTCTACCCTGCCACCATCGATCAAGACTAGTAAGTAAAACAGACTGATTAATATTTTGGGTATGCGTAGGGAAGGTTAAACTGTTTTTTTCCTCTATATTTGCTGATGGGGTTGCCATGTATTTTGAATATTAGCTGTTTTCAGTTTAGATTTCAATTAACAATATTTCCAGTTTTTATTCTCACCTGGAGAATTTTATATAGCCTGCAGATCTGGAACCTCATTTTTATCCCCAACAACCTTTGTTTAAAATATAATTTCTCTTCAGGGCATTGAAAAAATACATTATTGACTCAGAAATACTTTCTTGAACGTGAATAAGTCAAGCAGCCTCTTAGACTTAATTTTACCTGCCGAAATGTTAGCTCGACTTGACACTCGCTTTTGAACTATGTTTGTAACATCTATCCAACAGAGATGTTATGTGAATGCACAGATATAAAGCTGTGTTTAATGAGTCAATTTTATGCTTTGTTTCTTCTGTTTTGAATGGAAGGTAGCTGTCAGATGTTTAGATGTACTCCTTAAAGTACTTGGCTTTCTGCTGGGTTTAAATAGGCTCAGAGACACAAAAGGTTTGGTTGTGTATGTTGTCCTCATGCCCCTTTCAAAACAGGAACTTAGCTTTGAATCTAGCTAGAATTTATGGGTGAAATTCTCAATCTTCTATTAATTCTAAAGGGTGCACATGAAATAAATTTGGATCATTTCAACCCATTTCCTCTTTCTTTTCCTTAGGCAGACCCTCGGGTCTGAGGACAACTTCCTTCCCCTGATTGAATGGGTTCTAAGATGACTGAGAAATGCACTGCACAACCTATAGTCTCTGGCACCTGTGAGGGAGATGGTATTTGAAGAGTTGGGGTGGATAGGTTATTTGGAGGCTTGTGGACTCCTTCTGACATCTTGACTTTGCTGCTGCACATTCTGGATGAAGCCTCCCGATGTGTTTGGTGCCTTCCCAAATCAGCCTTTTCCACTTTTGTTAGTCACAAGCCAAAATCTCACATAAGTTTATGGTTATGTGTTTGACCTCTTCAGAGATGTTTCACAGTGGCACACTTGTGGGGCAGGCTCAAAGGGCTAGATGGCCTACTCCTGCTCCTATTTCTTATGTTCTTATGTTAGCAGTGCTGCCTCACAGCGCCAGGGACCTGGGTTTAATTCACGGCTTGGGTCACTGCCTGTGTGGAGTTTGCACATTCTTCCCATGTCTGCGTGAGTTTTCACCGGGTGCTTTGATTTCCTCCCATAGTCCAAAGATGTGCGGGTTAGGTGGATTGGCCATGTTGAATTGCCCCTTAGTGAGAAGGGGATTAGCTAGAGTAATTGCATGGGGCTATAGCATAATGGGATAGGGCCTGTGTGGCATTGTGATCGATGCAGTCTCGATGGGCTGAATGGCCTCCTTTCAATATTCTATAATATCCCTAAAACATTTTGCAGTGTGCTCTTGGGAGTCTTCTGGCACTGAATTCTGAGTAGGATGGTTGCTTTGAGAGTCTAATGTCAGGCATATGGACAACATGGTGAAATCAGGGTGTTGGTTTTGCATGATTAGCACCTCAATGCTGGGTACATTGGCTTGTGAGACCATCTTTCTTGCCATTGGATTTGGAGGATCTTGTGCAGACACTGTTGGCAATACTCCTACAGTGCTGCAAGGTGCCTGCTGCAGATGGTGCAAGTCACCAAAATATATAAGGGTGTGAGAATCGCTGCCACTCAGTAACCCAGGACTTTGGTATTAAGTTTGAGATCCTGGTCCTCATACTTTTTTCCTTAATTGGTCAAAAACTGGGCTGGCACATTTCAGGCTCTGAATTTCATCATCTATGTCTGCCTTTGTTGATAGGAGGCTCCAAAATTGTGGAAAATGGTCTACATTTTCCAGGATCTCGCCAGAGATTGTATTCATTGGTGGGAGGTGCTTTGCTGTGAGAGTTGGTTTGAAAGAGGAGCTTAGTTTTCTGGGTGTTCAATGAAAGGTGCATCTTCTCATATGCTTCAGAGAAAAAGTTGACAACAATCTGAAGCTCAGTTTCTGAAATAGTTATCCGCATACTGAAGCTCCGTGACTGAGGTTGGAGTCGTTCCTATGCAATTTCAACAAGCTACTAATGCACAAATTGCTGTGTGAAATAGCAAACATTTCTCACTTTTCAGAAGGGTGTATTCTTGTGAGGCTGTGTTTTGAAGTGCTTTTGAGTATCTCAGCCAGATTTGTCTGAATGTTTCATGCCGTCACTGAATTCTAAAATTTGAAGAATTTTGTTCTCCAGCAGTGACAGAAAAAGAAGCACCAATCCAAAATGTATGAATCCAGAGACTATAGATTTGCTAAATCCAGAACTTAATTTACCATATTTAGGCATCATGAATCACGCAACTTCTTCTGTGGTTACTGGTGTTACGGTCAATTTACCCAGTTTTTGGCGAGGGACAAAAAATTGTCATAATTCAGTTTCCTGTCACTGACACCTTCACTAAAGAGAAGGGCCTCTCCTGCAGCTTACAGTAGGGCAGTCTTCACCTCAGGACCTAGAACTCCAGTCTGGGTAAAGTAACAGGCTATAAAAAACCCCGCCGACTGCTTCCCATTGGGTGAGCATCCCCCTGCTCAATAAGGCAACTCATACTGCATGAAACCCATGGGGAGTTCTATTAATGATCCCCCATGGCCTTGATGGTCATCATACAATCATAAAACAATCATACAATCCCTTCACATTTGTCGAACACACTTTGGGTTTTGATGCATTTTTTGCCCACAGTGAACCTGAAAGATAGGTCGGCTTGAATGCTGTAGTCCATTTATTCATGTTCCATTCTTAAACAGAGGGTTGTGAGTATCCATAGGTGATTAGGCATTTGCTTGCGTCTTTGGATTATCTGGAGTTGATACTGCCAGAGTCAGATGGTTGGCAGCAGCCATGTTAAAAGTCTGTTTTTGTTTAAAATTTTAAAATCTTGTCCGAAAGTTTATGATATACTGGAACGTGACGATGCTTTGTTAATGAGATTGGAAATGGCCTCCATTCATCTTTCAAGGCCATTGGTCCAGGTGCAGCTTACAGACAGGTTGTCTCCATTTTAATAGTTCTAAATGCGTAAGGTACAGTGATGCAAATATGCAGCCATCTTTGACTGTGATACCAAGTCACTGGAACGTGGCTTTATTCTTTAAAAATAATCAGTTAGAGGTTTCTAGCCGGCAACTTCATAAAACGTTTTTTGATATAGAGCATGATTTCACAAACTCCGTCTCTATTTGCAAAGCAAAATCAAACTTACATTTCACCTTCCACAAACAAATTTTATAGGATAGATTATCTTATGGAAAACTACAGTTTTTAGCTATCATATTACGTAAAATGTAGAGCCATTGTTTTTCACCACAAGCCTGCTGCAAAAAAAAAAGCCACCAAAATTTTCTATCAACACAATCGCTAGTTATATCACTGGGTAATGCAATGCACCTAGCGACTGAGATGCTGGCTGAAATTTTACTGCCCCACCCACCACAGAATCAGAGCTGGCGAGGGGTGGATAATGAAAATGTACGTTGACCTTGGACAGAATGTTATGGTTTTGGGATGAGCGAGGCTGTAAAGTCACATATAAATAGCATCGCCCAAAACTGGTGGAGCCCAAGTTCACATACACTAATAAGGGTCAGATAGCCATCAACGGGTCACAGCTGGGGAAGCAGCAGTCCAATATACTGAAGGCTAATCGCACGTCAATGAGGCCCGGCAGTTAAAATTGCCGGAGCTTCATAATGTTGCAAGCAAATGAGAACCTAACTAACGAGCGGTTTGATGAGTGAAAATCCACCTTTAGTCTCAGAAACTCCCTCTTCCTTTCTGTGCTTTGATGGTATGAAGTACATCGCCCTCATTAATAGTATTCAGCATATACTGCATACTGTCATTTCAAAGCAAAGTTCATAACTTTACATTTTCAGCGGTGAGGCTGGCACAGATTATGCTGGGTATTGGGAACATTTAAATAAACTATGGGACACTTTGGATGGATCTGTTGGCACAATACACTCAGAAATCTTCACTTTATAATTTGTTTTTCTGTTTCTCCGGAAAGTGCTGTCTCATTATAATATAAAGAACATGAACAAAGAATGAGAAAAAAGCACAGATCCAATTGAAGTTACTCCCCGCAGAATTCCATGTCTCCCAGTAGAACACAGCCGCATTTAAAAGAAAAACCATCATGTTTTTGCCTCGATAATTCCTCTTGGCAGATTCAACCTAATGTCTATTTTACTAAATCAGCTTTGTTCAAGGAATGGACCAGGGCAGGATGTGGCCCCGGAGGCATTTTTAAATGGCCTGCCACATCCTTCAAGTATAGGCAACAGCACAATTTCCAAACACCCCTCTGCACCTCCCCACCCATACGCCCCACACCTATCCACCCACGCAGCACCACACTCACACACCTGCATGCCTACTCACCCACACCTCTCTGCACCTATCCACCCACACCCCTCTGCATCTCCCACCCAGAGAGCCCCACATCTACCCACCCACTCCACTCTGCACCTACCCACCCACATCCCTCTGCACCTCCCCATCAACACAGCCCCGCATCTACCCACTCACACAACCCCACACTACCACACTCACACACCCCCAGAACTCCCCACCTACACACTCCCACACCTCCCCACATCCTTCTGCACCTCCCCACCCACACAGCCCCCCACCTACCCACCCACAAAAAGACCTTTGGCTGTGTACATCCATTCACCAGTCACACTTGGTTCCCTTTCTCAAAGACCTTTGACGCTAAGATCGAAGTCCCCTCCTGCACATCCCTGATTCACTCAAGTCCTTTCAGCCCCTCCATACTGTCGATCTCCTGCTGCCTTTCCCCGTGTCTCAGATTTCCACAAAAAACAGCTGTGCACCTCAACTCCATACGGACAAGCCTGACTACTACCTTGAAATGAGTGTGAAATATGGGCTGTGAGGTTGGTGGGTGTTGGTGATGAAACTGTGGGGATGTTAGCTATCCAATGATAGGCAGCTGCTCTGTCTCTGGCAGTGTGAGCTCTTCTACTTGACTGAGAAGGAGGTCTCATCCAGATGTTGGTGCTGATCTGCCACAAAAGCCTTAGCTCCTTGAGGTACTGGTGCTCAGAGCTGATCCTCTTTCTGTAGACCTTGTGTTGAGGCTGTCACACCTATTTCCAGATTGATTTTAGCATCCATTCCTGTCTGCCCAATAGTGGAGTGGGGGGCAGTGTGGTTTCTAACTAGAAGGCAGCTGCTACTGGAATTGGAGCTGTTGATGTCTCTCGTGAGAGGTTCCAGATAGAGCTATGTCTGTTGTGGTGGACACTGACAGCAAAGACAGGCACTGGAATTTGAGTGAAGTGAAGGCAGGAGATATTGGTAATTCAACTGTCAAGCAGTGAAAGCACTCCCAGAGGGAAGAAATTCTCAACAGCAGCCTGTCACCTGGTTATGGCAGGAATCCTTCCATTTCACTGGTCAATATCTTTCCAGTTTGTCAGTTTCACTGAAGAAACTCACTTCACCATGCCGGCTCTGGTGAGTTACTAATGCATCAGGAAAGGGGTGTCCTGGCCATTAAATAAAGGAAAGATTTGCATCTATTTAGCATTGTATATAACCACTGTATGCCTCAAAGCACTTTATAGCCAATGATGTTCTTTTGAAGTATAGTCACTGTTATAACGTACGAAATGCAACAACCAATTTGAGCACAGGAAGCTCCCACTATCAGCAATGTTATAATCACCAGATAATCTGTATCTATGATGCTTTTGGAGGGGTAAATGTTGTCCATAACACCAAGGAGAATTCCTGCGTTGCATCTTTTGAAATTTTGGCATTGGATATTTCACACCCACCCGAGAGGACAAACAGATTTTCAGTTTAACATCTCTGCCAAAAGTTGAACATACCTTCTTGTCCCACCAATCAATGAGCGGGGTGAGCTGGTAAGATTGCAAATAGATGAAAAATCAGGTTAAAGCTCAATTTCTCACCTCTCGCAATACTAACTGGATTTCCAGCAAGATCTCAATATTTACATCAAATCAAATGTTGATTTAAATGTTATTCAGGAGGCTGGGACACAACTGTGTGGTCAGGAGGTGGGATGGGGGGATGGCACTTGGCCAAGGAGGCCACTGATTGTGAGGTAAGTGGATGAAATCCAGGGGGTGGAGGTGACTGATATCTCCCTGTGTTACTACACAGAAGAATGATCTGCGCATGCACAACTGCCCCTTCTGTTGTCAGCTACTGACTTTCTGGTGAGCTTTCCAGCCTCCCCCTCCCTTTACTGGTGGGAAACAGATTGTGTGCAAACATAGAGTGGCATAAGATTGGACTTGTGGCCTCACCAAAAAAGCAGATCTGAAACTCCTCCGTTTTCACGCTCATTCAAGACTTAGAATTTCTTTGGTCAGATAGCTTACCTAAGATCTGCAGCCAGAATTGAAGGTTAAAACACTACTTAATGAGCTATTTAATTATTTACTTGTATTCCCCATTCATCCTCAATTGCTCCCACCAAACCTCAGTAATATCCAGAAATGAGCAGGCTAATGTGGGACCCTGCACAAATTCCCAAACCAGCATTCCCTTCCCTGGGAAAATTCCAACCAAAGGTGTTTGTTTCAAAATTACTTCAGTTCGGCAAAGTACAGAGGCAAAAAAATCAAAGTTTCTGCTTCCTGTGTCTCAATCAGGTGATCGTCCTTCTTTATGTTTTATATTCCACAGTTTCTCATCAATATAGTTTTACTCTGCCTCAGTGCCTCAATTTCAATTCCGAAACCTGAAAATGGCACCTTAAATGATAAATGAAAATTAATTCCAACATCTTTATTTAACAAATAAGCCAGAGTTACTTATTTAAAGAAAAAAATGTGCATCTGTGAGTATTTTATGCTTATTGTGCTGATTACGGAAAAGAACGGGCACAATACTAGTTTACCCAGAGAAAAGCTACATGTCACAGCAAAATGGTACTTTGATGATCTACAAGGGTCACAGAGGGAAACTTTGAGATCTATAAAATATCTGAAAATGTCACACAGCAGGTGAAGATAGCAATAGCTGTGAGCCTGTGAGGTGCACGCTCAGTAGTATGCTGACAGAATGAGTGAGATGCTTACAGGAAGCATGCTAATCCTAAAGGACAAGCCAGGGAGCTCCTTTGGATCTCTGCTGGAAATGTTTCATTCCATGTTATCTTACAACCATCCACGTCTGATTAAACCACAGTCTGTCTCTAACCCTTGCTTGAGATATTATAAGCTTATGAATGTCTAACAAACACACAGTTTGCTTAATTTACTTAATCCATAGCTAGAATTTAAACCTACAATAAAGGAATAGCATTGTTCTACATCAATTTCATGTGCATCCAAAATCTGTAAGTGGTCTAGTGCGCAGAATAGTAACAACAAAATGCCTTTCTTCACCCCATTATGTTATCACTTTTCATTTCACTGACATGTGGGTTTTTGAGCTTACAACCCGTTTTTGTAGAATATTCAGAACTGTTCAATCAGATAAGTGAAATGTCAAGACTTATCATGAATGATTATTCAAATTTGTTTTGTTTTTCATAGATGATAGACTTAGAAATTCAAAATTAATAAACTTGTGATTGTTTTACTGATTAAAAGCAGGCTTTTCTGTAAAATAATCATAGAATCCTAACAGTACAGAAGGAGGCCATTCAGCCCATCGAGTCTGCACCGACCACAATCTCACCTATCCCCATTCCCGCACATTTACCCTGCTAATCCCTTCTGAGGCATCCTTGTGAGTTTACTATCAAATAAATCAGTTGGACTAAAACCTGGTGTTGTCAGTCTTTTTACTGTGTTTACCCCAGTCCAACGCCGGCACATCCACATCATCCCTCCTGACACCAGGGTCAATTTAGCCTAGCCTGTGCACCTAACCTGCACTGCTTTGGGAATGTGGGAGGAAACCGGAGCACCCGGAAAACCCACACAGCTACGAGGAGAAATTGCAAATTCCACATAAGCAGTGACCAAGGCTGGAATTGAACCTAGGACCCTGGCACTGTGAGGCAGCAGTGCGAACTACTGTGCTACCATGCTGCTTTGACATAACATAACACTAAACTGCTCCAGTGAACCAGCCTAAGTCTGTATAGTGTCACGTCACCTCACAAGCAACTTTCTCCCCCTCAAATTCTTGACATTATTGTGGGTGATATTAATTGTAGAAAACTGTTAAAATTTAAGTAATACTTAAAACATTAACGCTTGTCTCCACTATTTTTACTCAAATTTGATATGAATACATCTGGATAATTTTGCTGACAGTAATTTCTATTGTCATTCCTCCAATTCTATTGAAATGTGTCAACTGAAGAATGGAAGTAGATGATGATGATGATGAATGATGCACCATATATCTTAATGTTAGCCTGATGTCTCAAAGGATTGATGATTGCCTTTGAGATGCAGAAAATTATATTTTGAACATCTCACTCACGGTGTTAAATAAATTTGGGAAACCTTTACTAATGCAGATGTATATGAAAAGAGTGGCTTGAAGGCCAAATGGCCTTTGTCTTATTTCTTCACATGTGCTGCTTTTCATATCTCAATTGGTAGCCCTAATCTTAACTCATTATGACATGCTTTAGTAAAGCATGGAATCCCTCTCTGGCTGATCTTTTACAACCACTCTAGCCTAACTCTGTCAAATGCAGCCCCTAGAGAAGACTGACTATAGATTAAACTGAGGCTGCTTAATCAGAGGCTCTGATAAAGAGTCATCTAGACTTGAAACATTAGCTCTGTTCTCGTTCTCCATGGATGCTGACAAACCTGCTGTGATTTTCCAACATTTTCACTTTTTGTGATCAGAAGCCAGTAGTTTCTATTGTAATTGTAGCATTGCCCCGCACAGATATTTATGAAACCAACCCCCCCTTTGTACCAGTGATACAATTCTGTTTTTTGATTTGTAATACTCTTGCCCCTTAAGATGATCACATGAGAGATAAGAGCCTCTCTAATGTCTTAGACAGTCTGACATTTATTTTTGATTCACCTGATGAAGGAGCAGCACTCTGAAAGCTCATGATTCCAAATAAATCTGTTGGATTTTAACTTGTTGTTGTGAGACTTCTTACTGAGCTCACCCCAGCCCAACGCCGGCATTTTCACATAATTTATTTCTGTTGTATTACTGCAGATTAATTCACCAAGGTTAAATGCAAATTAGGGCCATTGACCTCATAGATAGCATGTGAGGGAACCAAAGAAAGGGAAAACATACTTGACCTTGTCCTCTACCATTGCCATCAAGCCTGGTTCAATGAAGAGTGCAGGAGAACATACCCAGGAACAACATCAGGAGGTGCTAACCAGGTAAAGTTAGAATAAAGGATTGGACGTACTCTGAAGATTGGCTCAGTAGGAACATCATAACTGAAGCTGGCTGAATCCTAAAGGACAGAGCTGTTAGATTGGTTGTGCAGCAGGTGGTGAGAGAATTAACAAGAGGGAAACTCCTATTGGACCTTCTCTTCACAAACCTGCCTGCTGCAGATGCTTCCGTTCATGGCTGTGTTGGTAGGAGTGACAACTGCAGTCCTTGTGGAGACAAGTCTCATCTTCACATTTGGGATACCTTCCATCATATTACATGATACAACCATGGTGCCAAATGGTTTAGCTTTCAAATACATCTAGCAGCTCAAAACTGGACATTCATGAGCTGGCGCTGTGGGCCATCGGTAACAGTAGAATTGTATTCTCCCGTAATCTGTAACCTCATGGTGCAGCATTCCCAACACTCTACTATTACCATTACGCTGGAATCAACCCTGATTCAATGGAGAGTACAGAAGGGCATGTCAGGAACAGCACCAGGCATGACTAAAAGTAAGGAGTCAACCTGGCGAAGCTATAGCACAGGGCTAATTAAATGCCAAATAGTGAAAGCAACAGAGCTAAGCAATCCCAGAACCAGGGGATGAAATCTCAACTCTGCACACGTCCAGTCATGAATGGTGATGGACAATTTAAAAACTGAATGGGGAGGCTAAATAAATGGCGGGGGAACCCAGCACATCACTGCAAAAGACAAGACCAAAGTCTTCGGGACAATCTTCAGCAAAAGTGTCAGGTGGATGATCCAACCCAGCCACCTCTGGAGGTCTCTACATGCCAGTCTTCAGGCAATTTGCTTACTTCACATAATATCAAAGAATAGCTGAAGGCATTGGATACTGCAAAGGCTATGGGTCCTGACAATATTCCAGCAATAGTACTGAAAACTTGTGCTCCAGAACTTGCTGCGCCCCTAACCAAGCTGTTCCAGTATAGCTACACCACTGGCACCTACCCAACAATGTGGAAAACTGCCCAGATATGTCGTGTATGCAAAGGGCAGGACAAATCCAAACCAGCCAATTACCATCACATCCGTCCATGCTAGAACATCACCAGTGTGATGCAAGGGTTCATTCAGTGTTGTGAAGCAGCACTCACTCAGAAACAACCAGCTCACTAACACTCAGTTTGGGTTTCGACAGGGCCAATCAGCTCCTGACCTCATTACAGCCTGGATTCAAATAAGGAAAAAAGTGCTGAACTCCACCGGTGAGGCGAAAGTGACTGCCCTTGACATCAAGGCAGCACATGACCGGATATGACATCAAATATTCCTAGCAAAACTGAGATCAATGGGAATCAGTGGGAAAACTCTCCACTGGGGATGGAAGGATACGGACTCTGTATGTGCATACTGTTTTAGTTTAGGCAGGCATCATGATTGGCGTTGGCTTGGAGGGCCAAAGGACCTGTTCCTGTGCTGTACTGTCCTTTGTTTTTTGGTTGGAGTCATACCTGGCACAAAGGAAAATGGTTGTGATTGTTGGAGATCAGTCATCTCAGTTCCAGGACCTCACTGCAAGAGTTCCTCGGAGTTGTGTCCTAGACCCAAACATCTTCATCTGCTTGATCAATGACCTTCTTTCTATCATCAGGTCAGAAGTATGGATGTTTGCTGATGATTGCACAATATTCAGCACCATTTGCGACTACTCATAGATCATGCAATGCAAAAAAGCCTGGCTACTGTGTCTGCACTGACTATCTGCCACTAAAGGCGCACTAATCCTATTTTCTTGCACTTGTCCCGTATCCTTGAATATTATGATATTTCAAGTGCTCATCTAAATATTTTTTAAAGGTTGTAAAGTTTCTGGCCTCAACTACCTTTCCAGACAGTGCATTCCAGATTCCCACATCCCTCTGGGTGAAAAGATTTTTTTCTCAAATTCCCTCTGAATCTCCTTCCCTTTCTTTTTATTTGTTTACTCATTAGTTGCAAGTAGGCTTACGTTCACATGGCAATGAAGTTACTGTGAAAATTCCCTCGTCGCCACACTCCGGCGCCTGTTCGGGTCAATTCACCTAACCAGCATATCCTTCAGACTGTGGGAGGAAACTGGAGCACCCAGAGGAAACCCACGCAGACACGGAGAGATCATGCAAACTGCACACAGACAGTGACCCAAGCAAGGAATCGAATCCAGGTCCCTGGTGCTGTGAGACAGCAGTGCTAACCATTGTCCCACTGTGCCGTCTAAAACTATGCCCTCAGATACTGAAACAGCACATGTCCAAATGCAGCAAGACCTGGACAATATCTAGGCTTGAGCTAACAAGTAGTAAGTAACAATCACACCATACAATTGGCATCCCTAACAGGAGAGAATCTAGCCATCTCCTCTTGACATTCAGTGGCAATGGGGAGGTGATGACCTAGTGGTGTTATTGCTAGGCGATTAATCCAGAAACTCAGCTAATGTTCTGGGGACCCAGGTTCAAATTGTGCCATTGCAGATGGTGGAATTTAAATTCAATTAAAAAAATCTGGAATTAAGAATCCACTGATGATCATGAAACCATTGTGATTATCAGAAAAACCCATCTAGTTCACTAATGTCCTTTAGGGAAGGAAATCTGCTGTCCTTACCTGGTCTGGCCTACATGTGACTCCAGAGCCACAGCAATGTGGATGACTTTCATCTGCCCTCAGGCAATAAATGCCAACCAGCCAGCAATGCACATGTCCCACAAATGAATATAAAAGAAATTACTGTTGTGAATCCTCCACAATAAATATCCTTAGATTTACTACTAACCAAAGGCTGAACTGGACTAGACATATAAATACTGTGGCTACAAGAGCAGGTCAGAGACTTGGAATCCTATAGTGTGTAACTCACTTGCTGACTCCCCAAAGCCTGTCCACCATCTGCAAGGCACAAGTCAGGAGTGTGATGAAATACCCTTCTCCTGGCCTGGATGAGTGCAACTCCACCAACACTCGAAGCCCAACACCATCCAGAACAAAGCAGCATGCTTGATTGGCACTCCATCTACAACCTGCAGCATCCCTATCCCTCCTTCACCAATGCACAGTTACAGCAGTGTACATTAGCCACAAGATGCACTGCAGTAACTGTCCAAGCTGCCAGAAAGACAAGAGCAACAGATACCTGGAAACACCACCACATGCAAATTCCCTTCCAAGCCACTCACGATCCTGACTTGGATATCGGTGCTCCTGTCTGTTGCTGGGTTAAAATCTTGGAACTCCCTCACAAACAGCACTGTATCTACACCACGTGGACCATCACCTTTTCAATGACGATTAGGGATAGGCAGTAAAAATGCAACACACGTGTTCTATGAAAGAATTACAAACTATAGCAGAAAGAAGATGTTACATACAGGGCAAAGTAATCCCACAACTAACAGGTCAAATCAAAGTTCTGCGATCCATTCATACCCAGTCAGGAATGGTGGAGAATTATTAAACCACAACTAGGAGAAAGCTCGATAAACATCCTTATCATGAGTGAAGGAGGCACTCGATACATTATTGCAAGAGACAAGGCTGAATCATTTGCACCATCTTCAGTCAGAAATGCAGAATGGAAGACCCATCTCAGCCACCTCCTGAGGTCACAAACAGCGAAGTTGCCAGTCTTCAGACAATAAGATTAACTCCATGTCATATGAAGAAATAGCTGAAGGCACTAGAGACAGTGAAGGTTATGGGTCTTTGGCATCATCCTGACTATACTACTGAAGACCTGTACTCCAGAACTAGCCAAACTGTTTTGGCATAGCTATAACACTAACATCAACCCAACAGTAAAGAAGCTTGCTCATATACATCCAGTTTAAAAATAAAAGCAGAAAATATCCAGTCTGTCTATGTACCACCCTATCAATATTCTCCCAATTATCCACTACTGACACATGGTAGCAGCAGCGTGTACCATTTGCAATATGAACTAAAGGCAACTCACCAAAGCTCCTTTGACAGCACCTTCCAAACTTACAATCTTTATCACCTATAAGACAAGGACAGCAGATGCATTGGAACCCCACCAGCTGCAAGTTCCCCTCCAAGTCACGCATATATCCTGAGTTGGAACTCTATTCCTGTTCCTTTACTGTCGCTAGCTCAAAATCTTGAAACCCGTTCTGTAACAGCATCATGGGTGCGCCACACCACATGGACTACAGCGGCTCAAGAAGACAGCCCAATAGTGCCTTTGCCCACACGTTATCCTTTCCCACCTGGCCTTGCTGCAGCTCACGTGTACCCATGGTCTCATCACATGCAGATCCCAAATCTGTACTATTCTCTCAGGTCCCCTCTCTGGCACCACTGACTGACACGCAGTGCTGTCTAGTCACTGAAAGCATAAATGTGTAAGGGGAGGGTTGAGCTGATGAAAGTTGTGTGGAAAGCAAGCTGATACACTATAGCAGATTGTGGATTTGAGAAGGTGCCTAAGGCTTCTACAATTCATGTGGCCACAGTTTCAGTGAAAGCCACATCACATATGCTTCCTCTCCAAGGAAGTGAGGACCTGCAGTCATACAAGTGTCTCACCAGGTCGTTGCTACTGCCTTCAGTTATTTGCCACCTTGTCCTGCAAGGGAGATGGAAGAATGTGATTGAGTATATTGCAATGTATTTGAGCTATGTGTCTGTCTAACTGAACAGCTGGAAACATGTGAAAACTGTGAAATGTGAGTGCAAGATTTGGCAGGAGTGGTTAGTAAGGGAGTAAGTGTGAGGTGGAGCATATAAATGTTTTGCTAAAGATTGCTGATGCATTAGCAATGGGAGTGCGGTGCATTGAGCAGTGTGTAAAGCTGCTGCTGTGACAGGTTGGATATAGGATTTGTAGGTGCAGTCATTGACCTTGACACTCGTGAGGCTATTGAATGTTTTCTGGCACTATTTTCGTGTCTTCAAGTTGGACTCTTCAAAATTACCTTCCTGGCTCTCTGCTCACACTGTCTTTGTAGTGCAAATCTGGAGGGTGTCCTTGACTCCTGCAGAAAGGTGACCCGTCTCTACTGCACTCAGGCCTCCAACTCTGCCTCTGAATCCCAGAGATCCTTCGTCGGCCAGCTCCATTGCTCTGTTTTCATATCACGCAGAGACTCATCCCGCAGCCAGTTCTGGCATGTGCTGCTGCCACAATGAACCTTCCCTTTAAGAGGTACAGTCTGGCTTTCAAAAACACAGGCTACAGCTTTAATTGGTCCTAGCCTTATACAAAGCTAGGTCCTTTGCTGAGTGTGTAGTCACAGTGCAGTGGAAATAGAACTGGGCTGCTGTGTCACAATCATGGAGGTTTAAGTGCTGCCTGCAGTACTTCCACTGGGCACAGGGTAAAGATGCAGGATCACTGCACTCATTAATAGTTCTCACTGAAATTCCCCCCCATTGCTTCCAACATGATACTATCTTATCATTTCTAAACTACACCAATAGATTAGATGCTTTATTATTCACTCCTCCAATAAATTCTAACTAATGTAATCACATGTCCAAATTTTGTTGTTTATGATTCAAGATAAACATTATTCCACCAAAAGATTAATCTATCTATATCTTTCCCTGCCTCCTCTAGTTCAGTAACTATGCTTCAACTGCATTTAATGGGATGTAAAGGAAATTTGGAAGCCTGAGCTTGTGAAAATTGCTATATAAATGTAACCTCCAAAGATGTCCAATATGTGGATTGGCTGTGCTAAATTGCTTCTTAGTATCCAAAGATGTCTAAGGTTAGTTGGATTAATCATGGGAAATGTGTGGGGTTACAGTGGAGGGCATGGCTGGAATGTTCTGTCAGAAAATTAGTGCAGATTTGATGGGACGAATAGCCCCCTTCTGCACTGTTGGATTTCTATGATTCTAAGTCATTCTTTTCTTTCTTTTTATCGCTTTGTTTATCTACTTTAGCACAGAGGAATGCTACTCTCCAGAAGTCACATTTGTTACAGCTTGGCTTAGCTCCGAGCAGTCATGCCTGTGAGCCAGAATGTTGTGCATTCAATACTCACTCCAGGACTCGGGAGTACAACTACAAACTGTGGCGGTAGCTGTTGAGTCTGTGACACATGCATGCTCAGTGGTATACTGGCAGATTGAAATATGCTCACAGGAAGCACGATCACCCTGGAGGATGCGCTAGGAAGTCCCTTTGGATCCCTGCTGGAAATACATCATTCCATATCATTTTTACAGACACCCATGAGTCTGTAACCATCAGCCTCTGCAAATATTTCTCAAGGTAATATCAGCTCAGAAATATCTGACAAAATCACAATCAAAATCAAAGTACTTAAAATATCTTCAACTAAAATTTAGACTAATGGTGCATTTTATTAATTATAAAAGAACAGGATTGTTTGTCACCTGTTTTTCAACAGCTGTACTCTGATGTTTCAGGTGAATGAAAACATTTGTATATCAGATAGACCACAGGGTAGTTAGAAAGAAGGTGAATGTGATCAGAATTTAGGTTTGAAGGAGGGAGGATTCTCTCCTAGTGTCAGTCTCAGTGAGGCCCAGAGTGGTGTTTAATGTGGGTGAAAATGGCAGATAGTTATGGATGTGGCTTCCAGAAACTGCACCACAAAATCTGTATAACCTGGACTGATGTAGTTAAAACACACTAATACAGTTTAGTTGAAATGAATTTTTTAGCAAAATTAAAAATAAAACTTATTTTTATTAAGTCCAATAATTTTAATCATCATCATGTTAGAATTGTGAGGTTTCAAAGTGTCCCAGAAGATGCTCTGGGGGACATCCCCCTCAGAAGTCCTCAGGCAAGGACTGCATGGGAATTGCCTGGGAAGTTTAAACTACCGAGAAACAATTATCCTGCATCGGAAACCATCCAGTATCCAATTTAAATCAGAGACTTTGGAAGGTTCTGAATCTCTTCGCAGAATAGTTACCCAGAAAATGTTAGAAGACCCTCTGACACCACCTCGGCTTCCACTGGACTTTTAACTACCCTCTGACCCCTTCCCACTAGATCCCTGACTACCCTCTGACCACCGCCCCCCCCCCCATCGGACCTCTGACTACCCTCCGGCCCCGACTGGACCCCTGACTACCAACCCCACTGGAGCCCTGACTATCCTTTGACCAATCGCCCCCAACTTCTGGATCATTGCTTCGCCACCCCAAACCCATCACCTAAGACTTACAACTACTCTTCTGTCTACCACCCCACCCCTCAACTGTCTCCTGACCCCCTGACTGTGCTCCACGACCCCACGACTGCCAATCCCTAACCCATAGCTGCTCTCCTGACCCTCTGACTACCTCCTTACACTCCAGCTATTCCCTGCAACCTTCCTGAATCCCCAACTGTGCTTTCTCCCTCTGATGTCCTTGAAGTCCTGAGTACACCTCTGATCCCCAGACTAATCCCCATCCCTCTGATTATCTTCCTCAACTGGCTATGGCTCCAACTCTGCTGACTATTCTACTGACCCTCTGATCCCCTAACTACTCTCCCTACTTCCTGGCCACCTTACCTTCCACCAGACCCTTCAACTACCCTTTTCAACACCCAAAATGGCTTCCATTCTTCAGGCTACCCACCCCACCATTTGACTATGCCCCATAGGGTAATGAGTGTCTGCCCCATATACTCATTACCCTCCCAGTGCCCCTGTTCATCCCAACTTCTCCCATTCAACACATAAGAACATAAGAAATAGGAGCAGGAGTAGGCCATCTAGCCCTTCAAGCCTGCCCCGCCATTCAATAAGATCATGGCTGATCTGTCGTGGCTCAGTTCCACATTCCCGCCCTCTCCCCATAACCCTTAATCCCCTCTCTTATCAAAAACCCATCAACCCGCGTCTTAAAAATATTTAGCGAGGCAGCCTCCACCACTTCAACGGGCAGAGAATTCCAGAGATTCACCACCCTTTGAGTGAAGAAGTTCCTCCTCAACTCCGTTCTAAACCGCCCCCCCTTTATCTTGAGGCTGTGCCCCCTAGTCCTACTGTCCTTTCTGAGCAGGAAGAGCCTCTCCACCTCTATCCTATCCATCCCATTCATCATCTTATATGTCTCAATGAGATCTCCCCTCATTCTTCTAAACTCTAACGAGTACAAGCCTAATTTATTCAGCCTCTCCTCATAGCTCAACCCCCTCAACTCCAGTATCAGCCTAGTAAACCTCCTCTGCACTCCCTCCAAGGCTGCACTCCTCTGCACCCCCCTCCCCTTCTCCCCACTGACTACCCTAATGCCTCACCCATTTAACCTACACTTTTACCTTCTCCCTGGCTTCTGAAAATGGCTAGGAGGTTTAAACTTATTCAGTTTATGGCAGCCTAGGGGGTGCATGCTTCACTTCCCTCTGACACTGTTGTGATGCACTCAAAGGATTCTGGAGCTGCAGCACTGCACATTCCTCCCCATGCCCAGGATGAAAGTTTGGGCGAGAAATATGAAACTCCTGACTTGAGTAAGTTAGAAGGAGTCGGGTAATCCAACTGTGATCACCATGCATGGAAGTTTTGACCCATCGTATTTGAGTACTGTAACTTTACATGTAGGATAGATGAAGGGGACCATGTACCTTGTACTGTGGCTTCAGTTATTAGAGGTAAGTAGGACTCAAATTGTTTTGTTGAAAGGGAGGTGCAAGGTATTTATGCTTGGAGACAATGGCAGCAGTTTCTATCTCCAAGATGAGTAGATCCTGAGTCTCTCAGAAGCACAGAAAGGTGTTCTCAGTATTAATTTATAAATAGTTGTGCTGCAAACTTTCCCATTAATTCTAAGATGAAAGGGAATTGGGCGTCAAAGATAACTGATAACTCTACTTATATACAAAGCCAATGTGTTTCGTGTTGCCACGGGGAAGTGGGTAGAGGATCAAGTTACAGACTTTCCTATAAACCCAGCGAAATTTCAGACAGAGAGGAGGTTACAATTTTATCTCATGTAATGAATTGATAATCAAACAAGAGGTAAAGAGCAAGAGACACAACCAGCAAGGCCCACACTTTAATTCTGACTGTATCATTCACCATGTGGGACATGGGTGACAGCTGGTGCTCAGGTTGAAGAGCCAGATCGTGAAGAGTTAAAGAAGGCCGGAAGTTTTTTCTGGCTTAGACCTAGAGGAAGAAATCTACATGCAACGCTCACAGTGAGATGGTTCTGGGATTAGGAATTGCCAGGGTGCAAAAGTGAAAAAAAATGCATAGAAAGTTGGGAGTAAATGCGAACCTTTTTCTATCAGAACTGTAATTCCGGGAGGTACTCCAGAAGATGTGTTGGGGAACCCCCTGGATGTCCCCTTGGGAATTGCTGGGGAAGTTCAAACTTCCAATTGGCAATTACCCTTCACTGGGAACCATTTGGTATTCTAATTTACACCAAAGACTTTGGATGGTTCTGACTCTTAGCAAAACAGTCACCAAGGAAAGGTTAGAAGGATTAATAGTGCCTTTAACTTTTAGGTAACTATAACACTGATCCCTGCGATCCCCTCACTGGACTCTCTAACTGCACCCCCAACCTTCATGACTACCCTCTATATCTTGGACTAACCCTACTGACTTCCCTCCCAACACCTGGACTACCTCTCACCCCGCCCAACTATGCCTCAACTAACCCTGTGACCAAACTCTGGACTGCCTTCTCGACTCTCCAACTACCTCCACCCTGTTGGCTACTCCCCATTAGCCCCTGACAACCCTCCAATATCACCAACCCGTGCAACCTCTGCTACCTATGCTACTTCTATGACTGTGTCACCCACTTCCCTCTCACACATTCACCATGGCTTCTCAAAGTGGCTGGCACTTTTACATTTACCTGCTTAATGGCAGCTGGTGCCGGAGAAAGGGAATGTGGCCTCACTTTCCCGGCACTGCTCCATTGCACAGAAGTGTCCCAGGAACCAACTTCATGCATGTCTCTCAAGTCAGAAGGTTGGGTGAGGAATGTGCAGCTCCCAACTAAGGAAGCCAGGTTATTGTGTGTCTTTAAGGCAGCGATAGATAGGTTCTTGAGTAATAAGGAGGTCAAGGGTTATGGGGAAAAGGCAGGAGAATGGGGATGAGAAAAGTATCAGCCATGATTGAATGGCGAAGCAGACTCGATGGGCCGAGTGGCCTAATTCTGCTATGTTTTATAGGTAAGTAAAAAGGAGCAAAGTGACAATCCGACTGATCATGCCA
The DNA here is from genome assembly GCF_965287045.1 of Carcharhinus amblyrhynchos. Lineage (NCBI taxonomy): Eukaryota > Metazoa > Chordata > Chondrichthyes > Carcharhiniformes > Carcharhinidae > Carcharhinus > Carcharhinus amblyrhynchos. The sequence continues at coordinate 40,107,592 of NC_137335.1, read as the reverse complement.
GTTGCCAGAGGTTGTGGCCCAATGTGGGTGGAATTTCCCATCTCTGTCGTGGTGGGGATTTTTATTATTCTATGATCTCAACTGTTGTATTTTCAGATATGTTTCCAGATTTATTTTGATTTTATTGTTGTTCCTGTGAACATTGAGGGTCAGGTGACTCAGTTAAGAGGAGCAATCGTACTTTAACATTTACACAATGCATTGAAGCTGGTTCTTTTTCACTTTTTTACACAGCAATAATCACATATCTCTGATCTGCTGCCAATATCATATACTGAGTCTGATTTATAAGGATGATGACAATTGTGGTTGGAACTTTTCCCTGAAGAGTATCGACCTTCTGCTCTTTATCAACCTCTCGCCTTTTTCTTGCTACCTCTCCACCTCTCTCCCTATTTGCTGCCTATTGCTTTCCGTCAACATTCTGCCGTTTGGCTCCAGCCTCTTCATCCTCCATGGCCCTGCACACTGCCTGTCCCTTTCCCTGCCAATTACTAATGTGTAGAACAGAACTTACATGAAACAAATCTGAGAACAAAGAACAAATGAAATGTGATTTATAACATAAATATGTTGCATTTGGGCAACAGTGAGGGCACAGTGTCACAATGGTTAGCACTGTGGACCCTGGTTGCTCTTAGGGACCCAGGTTTAATTCCAGCCTTGAGTGACTCTGTGGATTTTGCACATTTTCCCCATGTCTGTGTGGGGTTTCCTCTGGGTGCTCCGCTTTCTTCCCAGAGCCCAAAGATGTGCAAATTAGGTGGATTGACCATGCTAAATAGTCTGTTAGTGTCGAAAGATGCACAGGTTAGCTGGATTAGCTGTGGTAAACGTGTGAAATTGTAGGGATAGGATGGGGTGGCGGGCCTGGGTGAGACGTTCTTTTGGAGAGTCAGTGCAGACTCAATAGACCAAATGGCTTCCTTCTGCATTATAGGGATTCTATAGTCCATTCTTTCTTGGATGTATGATCAAGGTTGGTTCACACATGTATGAGTTAGGGGACAGCTGGAGCCACAGGGTTAGCAGAACTACAGTATCCTCTACTAGGAGGGCACAGTGGTTCAATGCCAACTTTCCTATGAAATGCCCCTTGGTCTAACAAGTTTAAGAATGTATTTATTTATGTCACAGGTGGGCTTACATTAACACTGTAATGAAGATATTGTGAAAATCCCCTAGTCATTACATTTCAGCGCCTGCTTGGGTACATTGGGGGAGAATTAGGTATGGCCAATGCACCTGTCCCGCACATCTTTTAGACTGTGGGAGGAAACTGGAGCACCCATGGGAAACCCACACAGACATGGGGAAAATGTGCAGACTCTGCACAGGCGGTGACACAAGCTGGGAGTCGAGCCCAGGTCCCCGGAGCTGTGAAGCAACAGTGCTAACCACTGTGCTGCCGTGCCGCTCCAAGTTTGGTTGAGATTGACCCAAAAGCCTCAGAGAAGTTTGCCAACAGATAGACATTTGAGATATACAGATAGATAGTTAAAGCAGCATTAATAATATAACAGTTACCAGATCCTGTGAACATCACGCTTGCACTATTCTCATCTGTCACTTCAATTTAAACTCCCACTGAAATCAACATGAATCCTGAAATTAATTTATTGTTTTAAATACTTAGTAATATATTAATATCAAAACTGTAACTTAACCTGAGGGTTCAGATGACATTGCAGATTCACAATCTGATTAGATTTCTGCAATATTGTTTATTTCATTGAGTCCTGCATACAACCTCTTTCACTATAAATGAAACGTGCTGAGGAATTGGCAGGCAAGGAATTGATGTCTTCAGAACTTGTAATGATTTTATTTTTAATTTTGTTGATAGTCGCTTTAAAGCTGCTCATTAAGATTCTGATGAGAAGTAGGAATCACACATCTGTAGTGTAGATGCTGCCGCTTGCTAAAATATTTGCCGAGTAGGTGAATGTGAATGCTTACATTGGTTTGTAACATAACGCATTAACAACACGCAGTTTGCTGACTTTATTGAATATGTGCAGAGATATATTGGGTAGCTATGATTCCATCTTATTGCCTTTCAGGTCCAATATTCATGTGTTCTGTTTGGTTCAACAGACCTCATAAAAGGTAGGTTTAAGCATATGCAAGCCATAGAATGACCATATCCAACGGTAGTGATCCCGGTCAGTAGAAAATTGGCTTAAGCTGAAGGTAATTAGAATGCGGGTAAAACTCTGTGAAGGCACTTAAGAGGATGTGAACAACTTGATTTCATGGCATATCGGGCATCAATAAATACTTTGAAATAGATCAGTCAACTCTGCAATGTGGAAAATGTGACGCTCATATATCTGAAGTATTAGCAAATGTAAAACATTAGGCACCAGCAAGAAAGGCACAATTCAAATTTTGACGGAAATTTTCAAAAGCAACTCTGTCATTTATGTTCCAAATGATCAAATATTAATAATCATATTATCATTTCAGAACTGCTGTTCATATATAATATGGATGGTAAAGCTTTCTATAATTTACTATGGGGATGTCTCTGCACACTGCTGTCCCATCTCCAATCTCCTTTGCCACTCTAAGATCCCTGGATGTTGTGTCCCCTTCCAAATCTTCCCTAGATTTTCATATTGAAAACCCTCCGATCAGGTTTCCATCCCTACTACAGCAACAAACTAGCTCTGATCAAAGTTACAAATGACATCCAATATGACTGTGACAAAGGTGGGTTTTCCCTGCTCGTCCTTCTTGACCTGATGCCACATGGTTGATCACACCATCCTCCTCCAGTGCCTCTCCTCTGTCATCCAGCTGTCATCACCTTGTTTCATTCTGATCTACTCATTTGTAGCCACAGAAACATCAGCAATGGCTTCCCTTCCCACTCTCACACCACAACCTTTCCAGCTCCCTAAAGAACTCTCCTTCCTTGGCTCCATTCTAATTCTCACTTACATGCTGCCTCTTTGTGACATCATCTATAAACTCAGTATTATTCCATTGCATGCTTTACCTCAGCACCATATCTCTCAAACCCTCCACCATACTGATATGTCCCATTGCTTATCCAGCATTGGACTGGAATAATATAAATTTCTGCCAACTAAGTATTGAGAAGACAGAAGGCATTGTCTACAGGTCCTGCCACAAAGTTAATGTCCTAAGCACTGACTTGACAATGCACTGTGACACCTGTCTCAGACTGAACCAAACTGTACACAACCTTGATCTGCTCCATCACCAAGACCACTGTCTCAAATTCTTATTCTTGTTCTAAAGCCTTCCAAGGCCTTAACCCTCCTTATCTCTGTAGCATGCTCCAGCTGAACAGCCTTTGAAATCTCTGTACTCTTCCAGTTCTGGTCTCTTGAGCAATCTCAATCTTAACCACTCTGCTACAGGCAGCCATGCTTTCAACTGCCCAAGCCTTAAGAAATTCCCTTCCTAACCCTCTTCACCTCTCTACCCCTTTCTTTTCTCATCTCCTCCCACTCACTTGTGATGTGTACTTCACCTAGTGCCACCCTACCTAATCCAACAGGATGATCCACTGATGTGAGTGCATCTGCACCAGTAGTGGATACACTGATAAGATCAGATGTTGTGTGCTCTGATAACACTGTTCACCTTGGTGTCATCACAAAGTTCTGTCCCTCCCCCTCCATGCCAGAATCATGAGGGCTAACCTTTGGGGAGCAGAATCCTCTGCAATACATATGTTTGATGTGGGTATGCCGGCGTTGGACTGGCGTAAACACAGTAAAAAGTCTGACAACACCAGGTTTTAGTCCAACCTATTTATTTGATAATATTCTCACTAGCTTTCGAGGGGACAGCCTCTTCGTCAGGTGAATGGAGAGTTCTCCATTCACCTGACGAAGAGGCTGTCCCCTCGAAAGCTAGTGAGAATATTATCAAATAAATAGGTTGGACTAAAACCTGGTGTTGTCAGACTTTTTACTATACATATGTTTCCCAGTGCAGCTCATTCTTTGTCATAATGTTGGGAAGGGAGGAGTTCATGCCACTCTAGATTGCAATATCACCATATGCGTCATCCCAGATTTCTCCCAGAGAGCTCCTCTTGCAATCTCTATGGCTTCTTCCTCCATGGCAGCCAATTTGGAGACAGGAAACTCCTTTGCTCCGAGTCCTTTTTCTGACACTGTGACCCTTTGTCTCCTGCAAGTATTGAAGATGAAAGATAAGGCGCTGGTGGTCTCAGGGGCCAATACTAGCAGCTCACTGATATCAGAAGCTACACGTGCCAACAGATCTGAACCTTGCTGGGGACTCAGTAGAAACCCGGGGCTCACATGCTCAGGAGCAGCATGCACCCACAGACTCTATAGCTGGTATATCAGCTGGAGATTGAATAGCCAGAGGCCAATCATGAGGATCTGGCACTGCACTCACTTTGACAGAAAGAATGAAGTCATCCATTGTGTATTGGAGACACAAACAAAGAAGCAAAAATGCAAGGAATGGCCAGTTTACATGACTGTTTATTGCATCATTGTGCAAGCTGTGACGTCTCATTAATATAATATTTGTGTTATGACGATGTGACATTCAATAGCATTGCCAAAGTTGAATCCTCCATTATCAACATCCTGGGGGTTACCAATGACCAGAAACTGAACTGCCAGCCATATAAATACTGTAGCAACAAGAACTGGTCAGAAGTTCAGAGTTCTATGATGAGTAAGAACATAGAACATAGAACATTACAGTGCAGTACAGGCCCTTCGGCCCTCGATGTTGTGCCGACCTGTGAAACCAATCTAAAGCCCATTTAAACTATACCATTCCAATATCATCCATATCTTTATCCAATTACCATTTAAATGTCCTTAATGTTGACTAACTCTCCTCCTGCCTCCCCAAACCATGCCCATCACCTATATGCACAAATCGGGAGTATGATGGGCTACTCTCCACTTGCCTGGATGAGGGCAGCTCCAACAACCCTCAAGATGCTTGAAACTATCTGGGACAGAGCAGTCCACTTGATTGGCAGTCTATCCACAAACACTCAATGCATAGTAGCAGCAGATGCACTGCAAAAACCCACCGAGACTCTTGAGACAGTACTTTTCAAACCCATAACCGCCAGCATCTAGCACGACAAGGACAGCAGACACGTGGCAGCACTACAACCTGCAAGTTCCCCTCCATGCCACCCCACTACCCTGATTTGCAAATCACTGTTCCTTCACTGTCACTGGGACAAATCCTGGAACTCCTTCCCGAGCAGCACTAGGGTATACCCATGGACTCACCAGTTCAAGAAGGCAGCTGAGCACCACATTCTCAAGGGCAATTGGGGATGGGCAACTAATGCTGGTCCAAGAGCACTCATGATTGGTGTTCAACATTGAGGGGTACTGATTCATCAGTTGAGGATGGAGGGGTGGGTGGGTTACATGGTAATCAGCAAGAGGTTTTCTTGCCCATATTTGACCTGGTGCCAAGAGACTTCATGGGGTCCAGTGTCGATGTTGAGTACTTTTTGGGCATCTCCCTCCTGACTGTATACCACCATGTCATCATCTCTGCTGTCTGTAAGTCCTGCCCCACTGTCAGGATATGCCCAGGGACAGTGCTGGTCATATCTGGGACATTACCTGTAAGGTATGATTCTGTGAGTATGACTGTCACGCTGTTGTTTGCCTAGTCTATGAGACAGCTCTCTCAATGTTACCATAAGTCCCCAGATGCTGGTGAGGAGGACTTTGCAGGGTCGCTGCTGGGCTCACTGTTGTTGTCTCCGGTGTCCAGGTCGGTGCTGGGTTCTCTCTCCAGTTTCATTCCTTTCTTTGTGACTTGACACAATTGAATGGCTTACTAGGCCATTTCAGAGCCAACCATACTGTGGGTCTGGAGTCACATGTCGCAGGGATGGTAGATTTATTTTCCTAAAGGCATTAATGAATAAGGTGGATTTTTCAACAATCTAGTTTTGTGGTCATCTTTAGACTTATGATTCCACACTTTTATTGAATTCAAATTCCCCCATCTGCCATGGTGGGATTTGAACCCAGAACGCCACAGAATTACTCTGGGTGACAAGTCCACTGGCAATACTGCGAGAATCTTTGTATCTTTTGGTTCCACACACTCAACGACATTTCACTTGTACAAATTGTGAGGGGGGTGTGGAAACATGCTCAATGTGACTGAAACTGTTCCCTTTCGTTTGTCTTATTCTGATGTTCATGACGACTGTCTGTGTTCAACTTTGACAGTCAAGTTTGTGAAGATCAGACTCAAACATATCCTTCGTCTTCCTTTCATCAAAATCTCCATGTCACGGAATGGAATGTGGACTTCAGCAGGAAATTAGCCAGCCATTGTTTCATACTGACTTTCAACATCTGTGCAGCACTTGTTTCTTTCGTGTCTCTTTAACCACCCCAACAGATCTTTCAACTACTCCGTTTGATGTCAGATATTGAGAAGTAAGGGTATGTTTGATATTGCTTTATTGCATGAAATTTGGGAATGGAGCAGGATGAAACCGAGGGATGTTATCTGTGACAATCTCCTCTGGTAATCCCAGACAAACAAAGATAGATAGATTTACTGTTCGTTCCACATTGGTGTTTTAGCCGTTGTGTTTTGCTTCGATACACTTCAAAGGATTATCAATGACCACCAAGAAATTGTCATTTTCCTTTTCAGAAAAGTCCACATGCTTTGAAACGGTTGATTCAACCATGACGACAACTACAAAAGGGTTTTTGATTAACTTGCTTTGACAGTTTTGACAGATAGTACATTGCTTATCAGTGACTCTAGATCACTATGTACATCAGGCCAATAAACAAATCCTCTTGCTACGGAGTTCATATTGACTATTACTGTGTGGTCAGTATGGAGTTTGGCCAGAATTCTGGTGGAATTCTCTGGCTGATCATGCCAGCAGAATGTTTAGGTCCTGCTGGTAATGCACCTGCACCATGGGTTTCCCACCAGCACGGGGTGACGTCAGTGGGAATTTCCATTGGCAGCAGGACCAGAGAATCCGACAACTAGTAAACATTGCACCACCTCCCGCCAACGGGAAACACGTGGCTGGGAGGCCAGAGAATTTGGCCTCTATCTCTCAAAAAATTTGGTTCCACCAATCTGTGGCCCCATTTGATGCAGCCCTACTCACATGACAACTCATTGTGACAATTATGAAATAGTTTCCCATTCCCACATTCCTCGCTTTAAAACAATACTTTGTCAATGCTTGATGACACCAAGATTGATGTCATAAAGGACAGTGAAGAAGATTGTCTAGGATTATAACTGGATCTTGATCAACTGGGCCAGTGGGCTGATGAATGGCAAATGGAGTTTAATTTAGATAAATGTGAGGTGATGCATTTTGGTAGATCGAACTAGGGCAGGACTTAATTAATGGTAGGATGTTGGTGAGAGTTATAGAACAAAGAGATCTTGGGATACAGTTCATAGCTTCTTGAAAGTGGAGTCACAAGTGGATAGGGTGATGAAGAAGGCATTCAGCATGCTTGGTTTCGTTGGTCAGAACATTGAATACAGGAGTTGGGATGTCTTGTTGAAGTTGTAAAAGACATTGGTAAGGTCACATTTGGAATACTGTGTACAGTTCTGGTCGCCCTATTATAGAAAGGATATTATTAAATTAGAAAGAGTGCAGAAAAGACTTACTAGGATGCTACCGGGACTTGATGGTTTGAGTTATAAGGAGAGGCTGGATAGACTGGGACTTTTTCCGTGGAGCATAGGAGGGGTGATCTTATAGAAGTCTATAAAATAATGAAGGGCATGGGTAAGGTAGATAGTCAACATCTTTTTCCCAAAGATTGGGGAGTCTAAAACTAGAGGTCATATATTTAAGGTGAGAGGGGAGAGATATAAAAGCATCCAGAGGGACAATTTTTTCACACAGAGAATGGTGAGTGTCTGGAACAAGCTGCCAGAGGTGGTAGTGGATACGGTACAATTTTAAAAATCATTTAGATAGTTACATGGATAAGATGGCTATAGAGGGATATGGGCCAAATGCGGGCAATTGGGAATAACTTAGTAGTAAAAAACAGTGCAGCATGGACAAGTTGGGCAGAAGGGCCTGTTTTTATGCTGCAAACCTCTCTGACTCTATGAAACATTTCGAGAATTAAACTTAGTGGATCATTTAGAGTACTGAGTATTTGCGGCCAATGTTTATTAATGCGCCTCAATTCTTGGACTAAATGGGCTGGGGTTGTCTATAAACATCATTGACAAGATGGTTGTGATATTGATCTCCAACCGCTGATGAAGCTGATTGGGCAGTATTTTCTGGTCATGCTAGTGGTGGCTTTCATTGCAGGTAGGTGTGGAAAATCGGGAGTAAGGCCCAAAATCTGAACTCCACTGACGGGAAAGCAAAGTTGGAATTTTTCCCTCGTCAGTTTCATGGTGGGCTAATGGTGGGTCAGCTTTTCTGCTGATTCATGTCAGAAATCCCACGTGCACATGTTAGCATGTCATGAGTACTCATTAAAATTGCAAGTTACCAAAATTACATTCTCCTTCCCCATTATGTGCCTCACTATCAGGAAGTTAGGCAGGTCTGAATCATGACCAGATGTAAGTGGCATGTCGCTGCCCATCTTGACTTTGCTCTTGACTAAAATAACTGAGGAGTCCACTGTGAAGGTATGATGCTTTATTGCACAACGTAAAAGTAAAACAAAGCCACAAGCCTGTGGTGAACACATACAGGTCCCAACTGTGATGATACAACAGTGGACCCACCCACGGACCTGCTTTGTAAAGGGCTCAGGATAATAGTACCACCCAGTAAGGTAATTACCAACCACCAGAGGAACTCATATTCTACGAGTCCTACTGAGAGGTCAATCAGAGTTTCTCCATGCAAGTCCTGGGGGTTATCACAGTGACTTTGAGTTCTGTGCAATATTCAAACCTATCTGCATCAACACCGCCCTGAGTTGTCTGCAATGCCAATGCTGCTGTGTAGGGTGAGACTGGCGTGAGTGTCTAGGGAGCCGGCAACACAGTGGGTTCTTCAGGTGTGTAACAGGAATGCTCATGGTTAGTTCCTCAGGTGTGTGGTGGGGATGCTCATGGTGGGTTCCTCAGGTGTGTCGTAGGGATGCTCATGGTGGGTTCCTCTGGTGTGTGGCAGGGACGCTCATGGTGGGTTCCTCAGGTGTGTGGCAGGGACGCTCATGGTGGGTTCCTCAGGTGTGTGGTAGGGAGGCTCATTGTGGGTTCCTCAGGTGTGTGGTAGGGATGCTCATGGTGGGTTCCTCAGGTGTGTCGTAGGGATGCTCATGGTGGGTTCCTCAGGTGTGTGGTAGGGAGGCTCATTGTGGGTTCCTCAGGTGTGTGGTAGGGAGGCTCATTGTGGGTTCCTCAGGTGTGTGGTAGGGATGCTCATGGTGGGTTCCTCAGGTGTGTCGTAGGGATGCTCATGGTGGGTTCCTCTGGTGTGTGGTAGGGAGGCTCATGGTGAGTTCCTCAGGTGTGTGGTAGGGATGCTCATGGTGGGTTCCTCAGGTGTGTGGTAGGGAGGCTCATTGTGGGTTCCTCTGGTGTGTGGTAGGGAGGCTCATGGTGGGTTCCTCAGGTGCCCAGCTGTGCCTCTTATGGTGGGTGCTGTGCTCATTTGTTGTGATGTCCGTCTACTAACAGAAATCAGCATGGGGAGGGGTGTGGCTCGCAGACACAAACGTGAAGAGAACAGGGGAGGGTTGGTGATGGGGTTAGGAACGATGGCAGGCAGAGAGTTGATGGGGGCTGGGGGAACTGGAACCCAACATGGAAGAGGTTAAAGTGAAGCTCAGTAAAACGGTGATCGTATTCAACCAATTATGTGGAATTTAATGCGGATCTTTGTAAGAAATGGAAATGAAAGATGATTTTGGGAAGAATATTAAGGAATAGAATCAGCCCTCTCTTATGTTAATTGCCTGATAGTTACTTTACTCAGTGGACTTTCCCATGAAGAGACAAGAAGGGGTTCCTGTGGCTCTCCAGCTGTCTGGCGAGACCCCTGTCACCTGTATTAAACATTGCCCAATGCCTTTAAGACAATACTACCTCTGCATTTGCACAGTTGCTCCTAGAAATGTTCTTGAAAATACTTTAGCAAAGTGTGGTTTTCTTTTTATTTGGGGTATTTTATACCAATGATGCTTTAAGTAATGGATGTTTCAACTTTGTTTGTAGGATTGCATTTTGTAGATGAAAACCTGCAAAGAACAGTGTTTTTATTATTTCCTAGTAATTACTGTACAAAAATAACAGAGATAGTGTTGCTGTCTTTCATTCACTGAATTCACAGTATGCTCCTATATGTAGAAATATCTGTCTTATAATCATGAAATTTCCAACTGTGTTCCTTGTGTTACTAAATTGAGTTGCCATTTCTAGCTCTGGTTAAATGACATTCATGCCACTAAACTCTTGCTTTTATAGCTTCCTGAGTCATTTAAAGACAGCAGTGTTCTTCAGTAAATGATTTGAGACACACAGAGTTAACAAATTGTTGGCCTTTACCCCAGTTGGTTAAAGGCATAACATAATTATTCCTTCCTGTGGCCTCAGAAGTTTATATTAGCTGCAAAATTTAAAAATGTGCCCGTAATTTTGATTTACAAAACCAATGCTCAAAATGGACTCGGCAGACCCAAATCCATCTCCTTGCTTGCTCCAAAAACCAAATTCAAATTAAACCAAATTCAAATTGAACCCAATTCATAGTTCCTGCCATAAGACATAGGAGCAGAATTAGGCCACTTGCCCCATCGAGTCTGCTCCACCATTCAATCATGACTGATATTTTTCTCATCCCCATTCTCCTGCCTTTTCCCCATATCCCCTGACCCTCTTATTATTCAAGAACCTATCTTAAAGACATTCAATGACTTGCCGCAATGGGCCTCTGTGGCAAAGAGTTCCACAGATTCCCCACCCTCTGGCTGAAGAAATTCCTCCCATCTCTGTTTTAAAGGATCGTCCTTTCAGCCTGAGGTTGTGCCCTCTGGTTCTAGTTTTTCCTACTACTGGAAACATCCTCTTCATGTCCACTCTATCCAGGCCTCGCAGTCGCCTGCAAGTTTCAAGAGAGACAAACAAGATCCAAGATGACAAGATGTAATTTTGTTGCTATTGGTACTCAGCAACCAGTAACTCAGTAACAAAATGGCATCCATCTGCATATGCACTTGTGTTGAACACCATCTTGATGAGGGCAGGTCTACCAAGTGTGCTTTGGGTGTATGAAGAGTAGGCAGATTGTGATGTCAGTCAGGTATAATGCTGGTTTGATGCGAGTGCATCCTTACCATTCAAGTAATCTCTGCCCACAAACACAGCAGGACTTGGGGGTTCGGCAGCAGGAAGGACCTCCCATCAGCACTATTTCAGGGACTCATCTCCCACCTGCAGGCAAGATGCTGATTCAGTTCTCCCGACTCTGAATATGTGGAAGGGCTTGGAAGTTTGCCGAATTTGTTACAGTTGATGATCAGGGAGCAGCATTGGAGATTGAAAACCCATTGGTTGTGACTGCACAGGGTCTGGTCAGGCCACCTGCTCCCATGCTGTAATTGCAATTCTCCTTGTGCTGTGGCACGAGAGGAAGATGGAATAGAGGTGACCAGAAAGAGGGCAAGCGGCTTGCAGAGGGAAGAGGAGGACTTTCAGTAGAATGTTTTGCCCATCTAGGGTGTTTGAAGAGAACTCCTTCTATCTCCACTTAAGCCTGGAACAATGTGTAGATCATCTGCACTTTAGGAAGGAGATCCTCACCCACCTCCTTCGCCTCTGCTGCCTTAGAGCAGGGCTAGGACAGTGCTGCCATTAGCTGCATAGGTCACTGTGGTGCTGGATTTCTTTGTGCCAGGATCTTTTGCAGACTGAAGCAGTTGATGTGTGACTGTGCCTACCCTCCAATGAGTAGTAAATCGTGACATAATTAACATTCTTTTTAATAGAACCAAGTTCAAAGTTAACCTTCACTTTTCTGACACTATGTGCTTTGGGTGACTGACATCTTTATTTTTCCTTTGGTTTCTTTTTGGTACAATTTATGAGCCAGCAACTCAAATTGTGGTTGGTTGGCTATGTTCCATAAAACAGTCATGGAACTAAGCAGCCTCTCCTCACATGGCAGCTTGCGGGTGGTAGGGAACTTCTGCTGGTGGCCTGGTATTTCCCTTTACATCCCACTGGCATTATACTCTGAGGAGCAAGCTGCTGTTCTCAGATTCTTGCTGATCAACTTGAGTCAACTTCATTTGACTGGGTCCGGGATCAGTTCCTACTGATCAGCCGGATGACCGGTTTAATAGGAGCTATCAAATCCTGGAAGCTCCAAGAGACAGCTATACGTATCGAGCCCACCAGAATCTGGCAGCTGCATGCCGGATCTGCCAGCTGGGCAGAAGACTCTGCCTTTGTGAAAGTGGAGGTGCCAACTGGCCATAGGTAGGGGTCCAATTGGTAGCAATTCCAGTAACAGTAATAAATACTCCATCACTGGATGCTTTGTTGAAAGAGTATCATTGATATCAGGAATTAGGGCTTGACATACGTCAATATCTATCCAAGAGTGGAAATTTTGCACTTTTTCTGTACAATCTTGATATTAGATGTTATGAGCCTGTGACTTTTGATCTTCTGTGGGTTTCCTCTGGGTGCCCTGGTTTCCTCCCACACTCTAAAGATGTGTGGGTTAGATTGACTGGCCATGTTAAATTGATACTAGTGTCAGGGGGACTAGCTAGAGTAAATGGATAGGGTCTGGGTGGGATTGTGGTTGGTGTGGACACAATGGGCCGAATGGCCTTCTGCACTGTCGGATTCTGAGTCTATGACTAGCAGTCACTTAACACCAGCAGTATTCTCCGGTCCCGCCGACAGCACACCCCTGCCCGCGGGTTTCCCGTCAGTGTGGGGTGATGTCAATCACAATTCCCATTGATAGCAACGGGACCAGAGAATCCCACCGCTAAGAAACACTGCACCACTCCCCGCCGGCTGGAAACATGTAGCTGGGAGGCTGGAGTATCTCACCCCAGCACTTTGTACAGAGCTTCTGATCAAGGTGAAATTAATGGAGTTGACATACTTTGGCTTTTTGAAAATGACAGGCAGAATGGAAAAGGAGGAGGGGTAGCCTTGATAGGAAAGAACACCATAGGGACTTTAGTGAAAATCGATCTTGTTTTAATAGAAATTAGAATTCATATTGGTGGATATCAGGAAGAGAAAGAATCAGAAAATACTGATGGAATAATAGTTACATCATCAGATATAGCGCAGCCAAGAAATTATTGGAGCATGTAACAAAGGCAACGTAATAATTGTAGCTGATGTTAATCTTCATTGACAAATGTGGGTTGAAGATAAGTTTGAAGATGTTTTCATAACAGTTTTCTGAAGTGATACACTGAAAGCAATAAGAGAAAAGGCTACCTCAGATATGGTATTATGTACTGAGACAGAGTTCATTCGTACTGTTCTTGTGAAAGATAAATTGGGAAACAGTGATCATCATTGTACCAGACATCAGGCAGTGCCAAGAGGGTGGGGTCCATGGGGCAGTGCTGAGGAGTAGGGCCAATGGGGCGATTGGTGAGGGTGGGGGGTTTTGCTGCCACTCTGCAGATAGTATTGGTTGGGGCTGGAGGGAGGCCAGTGTTCGGGGCGGGCTGGGAGGGGTGGTCTGCCTCCCATGGGGGAAGGGGTCTGCTTCCCGTGAGGGGGTGGTCTGCCAGGATCGTGGGGGGGGGGTGGTGTGGTGCGGAATGGGCGGGGATCATTACTGTTGGGGTGATGGTGCTGGAGACCAGGTGGTCCTGGATGGGAGGGGGGTTGGGGTTGGCCCGGGAATGTTTGTGTGGGCTACAATCGGGCTTTGGGGGGGGGTGGAGGGGCAACACTGCGAGTGCCCCAGGCTGGCCAGTGATTTTGAGCTGGCCAGCAAACTGCAGGCTGATAGTTTGAAGCCACTGTGCATACACAGAGGTCCGGAACTGTCAGAGTCAGGTGTGGAAAGCCCTCCCACCACTGCCCCCCCCACACCACCCCCACACCACCCCCACCCCCAGCTTTTAATGATATTCATGATTGTGGCCTCTGCATTGCACAGAGTGTGGAGATTCAAGTCTGAACTCCCACTGAAGGAACAGTCGTGACTTACACCAGTTTTCCAGCCAATTCAGCACTTAGAATTTTTTGGGGAGAATTGCCCCTCTTGTGTATACTCATACACAAAATTTGTGTGCAAGTCCAGCAAGCAATTAGGAAGGCAAATGGCTTATTTCAAGGGGAGTGGAGTACAGGAATAAAGGAGCCTTGCTGCAGTTGTACACAGCTTTGGTGAGACCACACCTGGAATACCAGCTACAGTGTATTCTCCATATCTAAGGAAGGATAATTGCATTGGGGGTTCACTGTATGAAGGATGAGAGGCGATCTCACTGCATTAGACAGAATTCCAAAGGGATTTGACAGGGTGAACCCTAACAGGTTGTTTCCCCTGGTTGGCGAATCTAAAACAAGGGAGAGAGCACAGTCTCTGTAAAAAATCATTTAAGTCTGTGATGAGGCCCAATTTCTTTACCTAAAGGGTTGAGAATGGTTAGCATTCTCTACCCCAGTGGATTGTGCATGTTCTATCACTGAATATATTTAAGGCTGAGATAAACAAACTTTAGGTCTCTCAGGGAATCGGGGATAGGAGGAGGAAGTGGGAAAGTGGAGTTGCAGCCAAAGTTCAGCTGTGATTGTACTGAATGGTGGAGCTGGCTCGACAGACTGCGTGGTCTATTCTGACTCCTATTGCTGATATTCTTGCATTTTTATGTTCTGATCATGCATTACGATCAAACTATCAGCAGAACGTGTCTATTTCCATATACAGGAAATTAGTTTACTTATTTCATGCAATTTTAAGTTTCAGTCTGGTTAGGGTGAAAATATATCATATGTGAAAGAGGGATTCACAAAGAGGCAAATTTTCCCCTACTGCCTGTAGCGGGTGAGGGGCGAACCTTGGAAAGGTTCATTGACCTCGGGTGGTGAGCCTGGCCGGAACATCCCGCCCCAAGTGTGAAATTCAGATAGGTACCGCTGTTTGGGGTGCACCACCTTGTGTTTTCGTGGGCATCCCCTGCAAGTGCTGGAAGCACTGAGTGCATTCTATCATAACATCAAACAGCCCAACAGCTGATGTGACTCTGATTCACCAAATTAGCACCATGCATTTTATCCTGGTGTCAGCCAAACATCGAGTACACAAGAGCTGCAGGCAAAATAGACAGCAGTATTGGCAGCATCACTGTGAGTTGTGGCAGTTCTGATACTGCACTCAGGCCTTTACCAGGGATCACCAATGAGTCGCTGCCAAGTGGTAAGTGAAGGTAGGAGGAGGGTACAAGGGAGGTAGGAAGTTGGGGTCAGTGTTAGGTGGGGGTGGGAGCTGGTGGTTGTGCAGATTGGGGCATTGGTGAATTGGAGAGGGGATGACTTTCCTTGGTAATTCCCTTCCCAGTACTGGATATCCCAATCGAGCACAGAGTGCCTGAGAATGAGGGTCTACCCTCTCACAGCCCTGAAAGTACATGCAGTGGCATTATCTGAGCTGATGGCAGCAAGGGTCAGAGCAAGTAAGAGTATTGTTCTCCTTCCTGCTGAGGCCTGTTACAGCCAGGCTGGCAGCAGTCCTGGGTGTTTGAAAGCAAAACATCAGAAGGCGGGAGGGGGTCGAGGTAAGTGAGAAGTTGAGTTGGAAAGCAAGAGGTCCATGGTCACAGAAACTGCAGCTTAGTCATCCTGCCAGGTAGCAAGATGTGAATGAGCTGGGGATTGAGAATTCACTTGTCAGAGCCAGTCCAGAAGATGATCTCCTCTGTTAGCTTGAAGAGATGTTGATTTACTTGTTTTTCACTGGCTTTGCTCTGCTTACTTTTATTGTGTTTCAACTTGTCCTGCAAGAGAGGGAAGAATGTTAGTGTGCTTGGATGATCTGCCTGCTATAGCTGGATAGGTGGAGATATGAGAAGGTAGCAAAGGGTGGCTGTGAGACTGGCAGCATTGGTAAGTGCGTGAGGGTGAGTAGGAGCATCTGGATATTGTGTGTGAGTTGTGAATGCCAGAAACTGATGCTGGTGAGTGATGGAGGTGTCAACATTGAGCAATGGCAAGGAGATGTCATGTGAAGATGCATTCGCTGGCCTTGAATGTAAGGTAATTAAACTTTGTCCTGTGGCACTGCTGCTAGTTACTCAAGTACAGACATAACAATTGATCTACTTGTCCATCTGTTCCCAATCCCTTCAGAAATAAGTGTTTGCCTCCTGGTCTGCCAACAAAACGACGGTATCTTTCCTTCTGTCCACCTCCATCACTAAGCCCTCCACGGCTTTAGAGAAGGTGATGGCCCTAGTGGTATTATCGCTAGACTATTAACTCAGAAATTCAGCTAATATTCTGGGGACCCGGTTTGAATTCCGCCATGGTAGCTGGTGGAGTTTGAATTCAATAAAAATATCTGGAATTAAGAATCTACCGATGGCCATGAAACCATTGCCAATTGCCAGAAAAACCCATCTGGTTCACTAATGTCCTTTAGAGAAAGAAATCTGCTGTCCTTACCTGGCCTGGCTGACTCTCATCTTCCTTCCAAGGTCAACTAGAAATGGGCAATAAATGCTGGCCAGCCAGCGATGCCCATGTCCCATGAGTGAATAAAAGAAAGCTTGAACCCCACGCTCTACCTTGCTATTCCATTTTCATGTTTAGAATGACAGATTAGCAATATAGCTGCTTCCCTTAAAGAAGGGCAGATTATCTTTAAGAATAGAATGTTGGCTGCACAGTATGCCATCAGCACAATGTTACTAGGACCTTGCAGATCACAGTGGCAGCCGGCCAGCACATGGAAAATACCTGCCTACACGGTACATTCACAGAAATGAGGTAGCAGCACCAAATTGGTACATTTCCCATCTCCATGAGAATTGCAATCAATGGTAGCATCCAATTTGTAATCCATGGTGCTTATTGATTTCAAAATGTAAGACAGTCCATTTAATCAGCTAATTGCTAAAATCAAATCATTGCTCATGAAAGAGTGCTTCCTCTTCACTTGGGATTACACCTGATATAATACATAGAAATAGGCCATTCAGCCCAACAAATCCATGCTTGAGTGTATACTGCACTCCTCCCATCTTTCCTCATCTAAATGTATCATTGTAACCCTTGTTATACTTGCACCGTATGGCCATGAACATGTGAGATAGATGGACATTTTCACTTTTTAAAAAGATATAATAAATGGACAATTGGCTTTGACAAAATGAGGCCCGGGTTCAAGTGCTTTCTGTACAAACAGGGACAGACATGCCTGTGCATATCACTAAGAAGTCTTAAAATACAAACTACCTCCCCAGGTGATGATGATCACTTCTCTTAATTTCAGTTGACTCTTTTGTCAATCAAAAGTCTATCCAACTCAGCCATGAATATATTCAATCTTCCAGCCTTGCTGGGGAAAAGAATTTCAAACACGAACAGCCTCCTCAAACTCTCCACCTCAAATGGCAGAACTGTCCTCCCTTGTTCTAGATTCCTCCGCAAGGGAAGCATCCTCCGAGTGTATATTTTATTAAGCCTGCTCAGAATTTCAAATGTTCCATAGAATCCTTACAGTGCAGAAGGAGCCTATTCAGCCCATCGAGTCTGCACTGACCACAATCCCACACAGGCCCTATCCCCATAACCACATGCATTTACCCTAGCTAGTCCCCCTGACACCAAGGGGCAATTTAGCATGGCTAATCCAGGTAACCCGCATATCTTTGGACTGTGGGAGGAAACTGGAGCACCCGAAGGAAACCCATGCAAACATAGGGAAAAACGTGCAAACTCTAGCCAGACAGTGACCCAAGCCAGGAATTGAACCCGGACCCCTGGCACTGAGTGGTGCTGTGAGACAGCAGTGCTAACCACTGTGCCACCGTATCGCACATAAGATCATCTCTCATCCTCCTTAACTCCAACGGATATAAGCTCAATCTGCTCAACTTTTGCTCAGAAGACAACCCCCTCATCCCAGGAACTAGCCACATGAAATGCTTCCAGTGCAAGTGCATCCCCCATTGTGCTGCTTTTTTTATGACTTTACTATCCTGTGGTGCTCTTCATCTCCACAATCGAGACAAATTATGATCAGTTCATATTTATTTTGCACTCTTTCAGAAGCCCTAAGCTCCAATTTCATGCATTTTATTTCCAAGTGAACAGAGAGGAGGCAAAAAATTTGCTCACCTACTGCAGCAATTTACCATTTGATAGGCTTTCTCTGTAGTACATTGTTCCCCAACTGAGGGGAAAAATACTCCTTTGAAAATAATTAACCAGCAATGTGAACAGGCACAGACCTGATTTAGCTTTTTGAAGTATATGCGGTGTGTAGATTTAATTAATCTAGAACATCTGCTGACAATCGAAATTTCAGTGAACCTTCATGCGATGTTGCCAGCATTCAATTTCCAGTTAGAAAATTAAACTTTTGTAAATATTTAATTGCTTCTGAGGCAGCTAGTGTGTCGCGAAAGGGCCCCTGGTACTTCCATCACTTTTGCAGATAATGTCTCAGCCAAGGTGTTTGCAGCTGCATCATCTCTGTCTTTCGAGAGTGGGAGTCTGGATTGCTGACAACTCTCTGATATGGAAAAGAGGGCCGAATTTGATGGTTTTGACAGGGGGCTGGTCCGCTCACACCCGGCCTTGCTGTCTCAGCTTGACAAATCAAGCATCGGATAGCAGCTGCTTGACAGGATGGCGGCCAATAAGCAGTGCAAAGGGGATCTTTGCACCCAACCAGAATAAAAGGGCAGGGCGTCATATGGCAGAGGGGTTAGGTCTTGAACAGGACTTTGGTCACGCGGCCAAGTTAAAGGCCTGCCACCCTCTCAAACTCTCCTTATTTCTTATGTCAGCTTCAGGAAAGTGAACAAATGAAATGAAAAAGAAAATTAGATGCTGCCACCTTTGCCCCTGCTGCTACATGAAGGCATGGACCCTTTGGCCTTTTCTTTTGCCCCCGTACTGCCTTCTCATGCCAGACAAAAAGCATTCCCAAACTTTTTCCTGTCAGAT
The DNA here is from genome assembly GCF_965287045.1 of Carcharhinus amblyrhynchos. Classification (NCBI taxonomy): domain Eukaryota; kingdom Metazoa; phylum Chordata; class Chondrichthyes; order Carcharhiniformes; family Carcharhinidae; genus Carcharhinus; species Carcharhinus amblyrhynchos. The sequence continues at coordinate 40,088,440 of NC_137335.1, read as the reverse complement.
GCCCAAAAATGGATGGGCCAATGACAATTGGCTCTTTAACAAGGCTTTTCAATTGCCTATTTCAAACGAGCTGGAGTGGGGGGCTTCTAATTTCCACACTTTCACATTTTGTAATATTGGACACCGTCTTGATATTAGATTGTTGATCTGACTCTATCATGGGTGGCATGGTGGCACAGTGGTTAGCACTGCTACCTCACAGTGCCAGGGACCTAGGTTCAATTCCGGTTTCGGGTCTGTCTGTGTGGAGTTTGCATGTTGTCCCCATGTCTGTGGGGGTTTCCTCCCACACACCCAACCTTTTGCAGATTAAGTGGATTGGCCATGCTAAATTGCCCCTTAGTGTCAAGGGGATTAGCAGATAAATAGGTGGGGTTACAGGGCCTGGGTGAGATTGTTGTTGGTGCAGGCTCAATGGGCTGAATGGCCCTCTTCCTGCACTGTAGGGGTTCTAAGCTGTATCTACTTTGCGCAGAGGTAGGGAAGTGTGATTTCGGCTAATTTGTGGCTTTAAAATTCAGTGCACACTGTTCACAACATTGATGTCATATAACCCCGAGATTAGCTTCTGATTGCAAATATATTTTGGAACTGTTTACTTCCACCTCATGTTGTCCAACACCACCTCACTTTAGCTCATCAGCTGCTGAAATTCCCATCCAGGCCTTCGCTATCTCCGATATGACTACTCCAATGCATTCCTGGCAAACCTCCTGGGCTTAACCTTCCTTAAATTTGAAATCATAAGAACATAAGAACATAAGCAATAGGAGTAGGAGTAGGCCATCTAGCCCTTCGAGCCTGCCCCGCCATTCAATAAGATCATGGCTGATCTGTCGTGGCTCAGTTCCACTTTCCCGCTTTCTCCCCATAACCTTTAATTCCCTTGCCTACCAAAAACCTAACTACCCGTGTCTTCAATATATTTAGTGAGGTAGCCTCCACCACATCAACGGGCAGAGAATTCCAGAGTTTCACCACCCTTTGAGTGAAGAAGTTCCTCTCAACTCCGTTCTAAACTGCTCCCCCCCACCCCCTTATCTTGAGGCTGTGCCCTCTAGCCCTGCTGTCCTTTCTGAGCGGGAAGAATCTCTCTACCTCTACCCCATCCATCCCCTTCATTATCTTATACGTCTCTATAAGTTCCCCCCTCATCCTTATAAACTCCAACGAGTACAAACCCAGTCTATTCAGCCTCTCTTCAAGGTCCAACCCCCTCATCTCTGGTCTCAGCCTAGTGAACCTCCTCTGCACTCCCTCCAACGCCAAAATATCCTTGCGCAAGTGTGGCGACCAAAACTGCACACAGTACTCCAGCTGTGGTCTCACCAGTCCCCTGTACAGTTGCAGCAAGACCTCCCTGCTTTTATATTCAATCCCCCTCGCTATAAGGGCCAGCATCCCATTTGCCTTCCTGATCACCTGCTGCACCTGCAGGCTGGGTTTTTGCGACTCATGCACAAGGACCCCCAGGTCCCTCTGCACCGTAGCATGCTGCAGCTTTCCGCCCTTTAAATAGTAATCCCTCCTACTATTATTCCTGCCAAAGTGGATAACCTCGCACTTGATAACATTGTACTCCATCTGCCAGGTCCTCGCCCACTTGCTTAGCCTATCCAGATCCCTCTGCAGACTTTCCACACCCTCCGCACAATTTGCTTTTCCACTTATCTTCATGTCATTTTCCACTTATCTTTGTGTCATCCAAAAACTCTGTTGTCTGTGTCTGAACTTGCACCATGTCCTGTCCACGCATCATCTCTGTGCTTGCTGACCCACATTGGATCCCATTGCCTCAATTTTAAAACTCCACCTTCCCTTTAAAATCCCTTCACGGCCTTGTGCATCCTCCCTCGTAAATCTCCTCCAGCTGCAGTCTCTCGGGATTCCTCCATTCATCTAATTCTGGACTCTTGAATATTCCTGCCCTTAATAATGGTCATGCCAAAGCCTTAAGCTATGGAATTTCCTCCTCATAACCTCTCCAATTCACTTCCTTCTTTTAAGACGCTCCTTAAAAGCTACCTTTTTGACCAAGATGCTTGCCTAACAACCCCTTACATGACTTGTGGTCAAATATTGACACATAACATTGCTATCAAATTCCTTGGGATGTTTTATTATGTTTTATTATATTCTAGTCTCTAAGTTTCTATAGGGATCAAAGCATATGGGAGGAAGGAGAGATCATGATATTGAATTTGATGATCAGCCTTGCTTATAATGAATGGCAGAGCAGGCACAAAGGGCTGCATGGCTTACCCCTACTTCTAGTCTCTATGTTTCTGTGTTAACGGTTCCATACAAATAGAAGTTGTTGTCAAACCACTGAAGGTACGACTAAGTCACACAGTGTGGTGTTGCAAACAACAAGATTACATTTAAAACGCAGGAAAACGTCTACAGACAGTAACAAGAACTAGAGCCTAGCATTGTATAGTCCTGTACAAGAATAACATGTTTCCTTTATCTAGACGACACAGCCTTAAAAAGCTATTTCTTCCCATAACATGAAAACCTTTTTTGCCATGTTTATGCATAGGTTTTCAAGACTAACTTGTGTAGCAACTAAAACTCACAATGAAATTACCAGCAGCGATATAAATAACTCACAACACAACTCTCAGCAAGTATCATAAAAGAGGATAGTGTCAGAACCAAACCCTTTTATAATTTTCACACAGATACTGTGTCAGGCAAAAGGAGGGGAAGGAGAGAGAAAGAAATAAAAGTTAAGATCCTCGCCATTCCAAAATGTCCAGAACTTAAATTGCTGACTCTTATGTCAGGCCATTAATAGAACAGGTAAGGAAGTAATGAGTATTCAGGAAATTCCCCACAATAACATTAAATGAGTCAGCTTGCATTAGAATACACTGGGAATATCAAATTGACTGCCTCAAAGAACAGATATCCCAGAAATCAGGAGATATAAATAAAATCTAGTTGGTGAAACTCATGCACAATATCAGCTAATGTTCTGGGGTGGGGTCCAGGGTTCAAATCCCACCATGGTAGATGGTGGACTTTGAATAATAAAAATTATGTGGAATTAAGAATCTACTGATGACTGTGAGAGCATTGTTGATTTTTGGAAAAAAAACCCATTTGGTTCATTAATATCCTTTAAGGAAGGAAATCTGCCATATTCACCTGGTCTGGCCTACGTGCAACTCCAGAGCCACAGCAATGTGGTTGGCTCTCAACTTCCCTCTGAAGTGGCCTAGTAAACCACTCAGTTCAAGGGCAACTAGCGATGTGCAATAAATGCTGGCCAGCCAATGATGCCCATGTCCCACGAATGAATTAAAAGAAAAACCATGATTGAAGAATCTCTGAGTTTACGCAGTAGTCATTGATTTTACGATCTGAATAGTTTGCTGCCTTGGTGTTGCAATTAAGATCAGCCATCTCCTGTTGTCTTCATACTTGAATGAGCTGCTGAGTAGCGTAGCAAATTTACTGCTAATGTCCGACTCGTTAACATGATAGCAAATATTATTATCAATCTTCTGCCTTTGAATAGGCATATTACTCTCGAGATGGGATATGCAATCATTCTGAGTTGTCCAAGTGATATCTGGTTGAGCACTAATTGTGATTTAGAATCCAAGAAAGAGAGAGATCCTCAGTAGGAGCTGCGTGACTTCTCTTCAAATCCATCGACACTTTCTGCAACAGCTGCTCTTTCATTTAAACCCCAATATTGATGCTTCATTCTGACTATAACTTTGCAAATCTGTCCGAAAATGTGGAGGGTTAAAGCCACATTGGAAACACCAGTCCACCATTCCAGCATCCACACTATTTTGCATTTAACACCAGGACATCAACTGATATTAAAACCAAGAAGAACATTCAGGATGATTTCTGGGAAACTGCACACAAATCTGCACATCTTGGTGGAAAGCAGCAAGAGTCACGACATTTTCCTACAATAACAGCAAGACAGGGAGGAGGCTCCTGATACAAACTAACTCATTCCCATCTGCATAGGATAATTCCTGTTGCAGCTCCAAGACCAGTCCTGTTCAGAGCTTTGGGAAGTAGCCAGTCCACGAAATAACCCTGGGATTCTAGAAGCACAGAACACAACTCCTGCAGAAGATGGAGGTTCTGTGTGTAATGGGCGGCCGATCTGATATTGCTTGTTTTGCATTATCACCCAAGTCAAATTTCTACCCCTGTCATTTTTGTTATAGGTTCGCTGAAGGAGATATGTACATTCATGTCAATAATGCTTCATATCACTTCACTATAAATTCATTACAACAATTCACTGTAGCAATCCAGAGGTAACTGATGTGGTAAACAGATTATTTTAGAATAACCAGCAGATATGAATATTAGAAACTTAAGTACACTTTAGGGTGGGTCAGCTTTGAAATTCTCCCAGCCCATACTAAATAATATTTATATTCCACTATCTTTATATTTCTATGTGTGACCTACTAGTACTTACGTTTTGGTGGCAGTGTATTGCCCTGAAAGGGGAATTAACTATGACCACTTACGGAACTGGGACCACAACTCTGTTATAGCACCCTCTTTTGGCCATTTGTGTGTATGTATATATATTATTAAGCACTCAGCTTTCAGTTAATGCGTTGGCAAGTCAGAGCCTTGGATCTTTTCATCACTCTAGATCACTTGTCAAGGTGTGATATGTTAGAGTGATAGAGAAGTATACAGCATGGAAACAGGCCCTTTGGCCCAACTCATCCATGCTAACCAGGTTTCTTAAACTGAAATAATCCCATTTGCCTTTGTTTGGCCTATATCCCTCGAAACCTAGAGGGCGGGTCTTTGCGGCTTTGCTCATTCCAAAACCATAAAATCCCGCCTGAGGTCAACAGAACTTTTGATGGTCTGCCCTTTGCCTGTTCCAATTCCTATGTAAAATTCCGGCCATAGAGTTCTCCTCATTGTTGGCTAGACTCATTGGATGTTACACTCGACAGAAGGAAAATACAAACCTAATGCACCAAATTGTACCTCTTGAATCTTCTTGCTTACTGGCTGATGTTGGAGAATAGTGACAGCACGAATGGCCAGAATCTCTGACTCCAGTGGCTTTAGGAGAATGGTTACTACTGAGATAATGGAGATTGATGGGAACTAGATTAGTGATTGAAAAGATGTTCTTGTAGCACAGTGGTTAGCACTGCTGCCTCACCATCCCAAGGATCTGGGTTCAATTCCTGGCTTGGGTCACTGTCTGTGCGGAGTTTGCACTTTCTCCCCATGTCTGTGTGGGTTTTCACGGGGTGCCCAGGTTTCCTCCCACAGTCTGAAAGATGTGCCAGTTAGGTGCATTGACCCAAACAGGTGCTGGAGTGTGGTGACTCGGATATTTCACAGTAACTTCATTGCAGTGTTAATGTAAGCCTTAGTTGTGACTAATAAATAAACTTTAACTGCACAATCTCAATGATAAAAATCTAAATTTTGGAAGGCTAGAAATCTGAAATAACAAAGCTTTGGGAAGCAGACTTGCGAGCAACTAAAAGATGAATGAATGCTAATATATTAATCTATTCTTTTCCTCTTATAAGTATTGATTGACCTTAATTTTCCAGAGTTTTCTGTTAATGTTGCACATTGTATAATGCGCAGCATTTTCTGTGGAAATATACAGGGTGACGTTCTCCAGCTTCTTCAGTCGGCCTGTTGGAATCCCAATGCCCCACAGAATGGGGCATCAACCAAAAATCAGGATTCATCCGACCACTGCCATTCACCACGAATGGACTCTCACTCACAGTGGGTGGCAACTTGATAATTATGAAAACCCATAACTGGAATACAGTTAGCGGCTTTGTAGCTCATTCACCCACTCCCCCACCATTCGCCATCCCACCATTCACCCACCCCTCACAATTCACCCCCCCAACTATTCACCCACCCCCCCCACCATTCGCCATTCCACCATTCACCCACCCCCCACAATTCACCCCCCCAACTATTCACCCACCCCCCACCATTCACCCCCCAACTATTCACCCACCCCCCACCATTCACCATCCCACCATTCACCCCCCCCCCCGATCACCATTCACACCCCCACCATTCACTCACCCCACCATTCACCCCCCAACTATTCACCCACCCCTCACCATTCACCATCCCACCATTCACCCCCCCCCGATCACCATTCACACCCCCACCATTCACTCACCTCACCATTCACCCCCCAACTATTCACCCACCCCTCACCATTCACCCCCCAACTATTCACCCACCCCTCACCATTCACCATTCCACCATTCATCCCCCCACCATTCACCACCCCATTCATCAACCCCCCCCACCCCCATGAGCAGTAATGGCGCCAGGTGTACTTTGGTGTTGCTAATCATGAGCATGGACTTGGCATGCTGGACCCTGTGGGATACGCCTCAGAAAAGAGAGGCATCCACCACCCCCCCCAACTCAAATCCCAGCTCACCACCCCCCCCCCCACAACCCTGCACCACCCAGGCATCCAGGGTAACCTGACATGAACACCCTCCCCCCTTAGACCCCACACTCAGGCCCCCACCCTCTTTAGACTCCCTAATTAGCTCCCTTGTCTCTGCAGACATCCCCTCAGGGCTTCTCCCCCCTCAGTAACCCCTCAGCCTCACTCTCCCCTCAGGATCCCCTGATATCAGGGGTGCTCCTCCCCTGATATCTCCCACTCTGCCCCCTGCCCCTGCAGGCCCCCCGCAACACACCTCTTCCCTTAGACTTCAACAAACCCCCGCCCCCCTCAGGCACCCCATTCAGGCCAAAGGCCTTGGAAGTGCCAACAGTGCACTGTGCCCTGGCACTCTGACATTGAAACCCTGGCTTGGTGTCTTGGGCACTGACGGGGGGTTAGTGGCAGTTTGCCTCTCAGCCTCTATCAGGCTGCAGAGGAAGTGCCCTTGGGAGTTGGTGGACTCAGTCTGGGGCATTGGGTTGACCTTACCATTCTCCCCTGGGATGTGGCTGCCCCTTCTTGCCCCGGCTGACTGGAAGATGATCCCTGGCATGGTGATTTCAGGTAGGCCTGTGATTCCTGCCTGTCAGATGTGAAGATTCTGAAGTGGCCAGTTCGCTTTAATCTCCATGCCACCAGTCATCTGGCAGGATTTTAAATCATTGCAGCACTCCACTCTGCAGTAGAGACTGTCTGAAACTGCAGGTGTGAGCAGACACCTGTGAAGTCCTCTGGCAGAAAGGAGTGCCAGAATTTTACCTTCTCCCCCGTCCAAGACTCATAAGATCCCAGCTGAGGCCAACAGTAAAATTCCATGCGAAATGTCAATTTCACCTTGAGGGGTGGTTTCCATTCTGCATAGCTGTGCAGTCAGCTCCAAAGTATATACAACTTTGAGCCTTCCTAGTGAGCTGAAACCTTTGAAACCCTCTCCATTCTATTATCTTTATTCCTTTTCCATTTCAAAGTTCAGTGCTGGGTGAGAGGCCTCCATTTACAGAAGCAACAGAAGTTATCACAAATTGTAGCAGGATCTTGATCAGCTGGGGAAGTGTGCTGAGAAGTGGCAAATGGAGTTCAATGTAGATAAATGTGAGGTGTTGCATTTTGGAAAGTCAAATCAAAGTAGAACTTTCACGGTGAATGGTAGGACCTTAGGGAGTATTGTGGAACAGAGGGGACTTGGAGTTCAGGTGCAGATTTTTTAAAGGTGGAGTCATAGATACATAGGGCAGTGAAGAAGGCTTTTCGCATGCTGGCCTTCATCAACCAGGGCATTGAGTTTAGAAGTTGAGAAGTTATGTTGCAGTTATACAGGACATTGGTGAGGCCGCAACTAGATTATTGTGTTCAGCTCTGATTGCCTAGCTGTGGGAAAGATGTTATTAAACTGGGAGAGAATGCAGAAAAGATTTACAAGGATGTTGCCAGGACTCAAGGGACTGAGTTATAGGGAGAGATTGGACAGGCTAGGATTTTTTCCTTTGGAGCATAGGAGACTGAGGGTTGATCGTAGAGAGGTATATGAGATCCTGAGAGGCATGGGTAAGTGAATGTACTCATCTTTTTCCCAGGGTTGAGGAATCGAGAACTAGGGGGCATAGGTTTAAGTTAAGAGGGGAAAGAATTAATGGGAACCTGAGGAGCAACTTTTTACACAGAGATGGTACATATGTGGAATGAGTTGCTGGAGGAAGTGGTTGAGGCTGGGACATTGACAACATTTAAAAGGCGTTTGGACAGATACATGGATAGGAAAGGTTTAGAGGGATATGGGGCAAATGCAGGCAAATAAGGTTAGCTTAGATGGACATTTTGGTTGGCATGGACCAGTTTGGGCTGAAGAGCCTGCCTCCGTGCCGTAGATTCTATGATAATCTCTGATGTGTTTATTGACCTTTCCCTTCACTCTTGAATGCATCTCAAGTACCTCCATTGATTCTAACCACAATGTTTATAAAGATTCTAAGCCTGATTGACAGCCTATGGTTTCTTCAAAATGAATAAGTGTTTAACTTAGTGAAACAGAGTTCCTCATTAGTATAGTAGTTTGTATCCCTGCCCGAAATGCGGCAAATCTGGTTCAATTCCCTGGAATTGAGCTTGGAGGTTGTGTAAAATATTACACTTTCATTTTTGGGGGGAAGGGGGCCTGTCTCTGAGCATGGAGATCAGGGCATCTTTTACAAATTGTGACTCAATTTCTGAACAGCGGGGCTGGCTGGCGGGTTTTGTGAAATGAGCTCATCAACATCTTTCAATCAGGCGAATTCCACCTCCCTCCCAGCACCAATGGGAAGAACTCCTGTTTTCCTGCCAGTGTGGACACTCAGCCTGAAAACTGAAAAATTCTGCTCATGATTCGTACTATTTTCCTCACCTTTGCTTCTTTTACCATTTAGAATCATAGAATCCCCACAGTGCAGAAGGAGGCCATTTGGCCCATCGGGTCTGCGCTGACCATAATCCCACCCAGGCTCTATTCTTGTAACCTCACATATTCATTCTACTAATCCCTCTGACACTTAATCAGTCCTATTCATATTTGTATCATAGAATCCCTACAGTGCAGTAGGAGGCCATTCAGCCCATCAAGTCTGCATCGACAACAATCCCACCCAAGTCCTATTCGCAAAAACCCCCATACTTATCCTTCTAATCCCCTGACACTAGGGTCAATTTAGCACAGCCAATCAACCTAATGCACACATCTTTGAAGTGTGGGAGGAAACCAGAGCACCTGAAGGAAACCCACACAGACACAAGGAACATTTGCAATGCCGTTTGCCAGATCCAATGTTTCAGTGACAAAGATGTATTTGTGACATCTGAAAGTTGCATGCATTGTTTTTGACTGAAATTAGTGTAATAAAGCAAACATTGAAATATTGAGGAAGATGTAAAGAAAATAAATGGTGGCCTCTCAAAACATCAGTCAGAGCTGAAAAAAACCTTCCTCTTTTGTTTAACTCACTGAAAAGTATTGGTATGACTTGACACTATACAGAAGTTGCAAGATATTTGCTTGTGAAATATGTGTATTCATCCATGTTTAATCAAGTGTAAGTAAATTAATGTTAGCGCTCAGCTTGTAGATCCTTGTGAAATCACACTTCTCGAACAGATTTTTATTTAGCATCTTTACGACTCTTGATTTATTGATGATGGAACCCAGCAGGTGCTAACTTTTCTTCTTCTGGACAGTGCAAATATGACAATGGAAAATAATGTTCATGGGAGCACAAAAACTGTATCAATCATACACAAAAACTTCTGAAAATTATTTGCTGTGTACGGTGGATGGACGATGATTTTGTATTAAGGCATTTTAGCTGCTACCTGCTCTGGAGCACTCTCCTCTTTTGCACAATGGAACAGTAGTAGGAAGTGTAGAAGATCAAACTGTGACAGGAAATGGTGCTGTAAGGAAAAGAACAACTCAAAAGTAACTACTGCTGAATAACATCACTGAAATAACTTATTTTTAATTGATATAGTGTGACACCTGTCCTATTCTTAATCAGTCCTGTTCATATTTAACAAAGAACAAAGAACAACCCAGCACGGGAAACAGGCCCTTCGGCCCAACAAGCCCGCACCGCCGCATCACCCTACACCTATTCTACCCTGCGCGTCTACGAATGGAACCCCTGACTTAGCCAGATACAGGGGAGAATAGTGTCAATTTGGTAAAACCAATCAGCCTAAGAGCACATCTTTGGGGTGTGGGAGGAAACCGGAGTGCCCGGAGGAAACCCACGCATCGGCAGGGAGAATGCACAAACTCCCACAGACACAGGCCCAAATCCATGTATCTGCACAGCTAGCAGTGCTAGTCACCGAGCTGTTGCGGCGCCCGTCTACCGGTCCAGGATCAAGCACACACACCGACATGAAGTACTAGGCCACTCCCGGAACCTCCAACAGTAGCCCACGCACGACCCACCGTGTGCATGCCCCTCGTTTGACAACGAGGTGGACCTCCACCTGCGGAATAAAAGACAAAAACGTTAATCACAAGCCTGCCTTTCCGGTGTCTCCCGAGGTTCTAACCCTTATTTAATAACCCCTACCATAACCCTCCATCCTCGTTTCACTCATGTGCCTATCTAACTGAACCTTAAACGAGTCCAACGTTCCCGCCTCCACCACCCCACTCGGTAGCGCGTTCCATACCCCCACAACTCTCTGCGTAAAGAACCTTCCTCTCATGTCCAAATTATACCTCTCCCCCCTCACCCTTAAATCATGTCCTCTTGTATTCGTAACCAATCTAGGGAGCAGTCTCTCACTATTGACTCTGTCTATTCCCTTCAGTATCTTATATACCTCTATCATGTCCCCCCTCAATCTCCGTCTTTCCAAGGAGAACAGTCCCAGTTTCTCCAACCTTTCCTCATAACCCAGCCCCTCCATGCCAGGCAACATCCTGGTAAACCTCCTCTGCACCCTTTCCAGAGCCTCCACGTCCTTCCGGTAGTAAGGTGACCAGAACTGGACGCAGTACTCCAAATGCGGTCTAACCAACGTTCTATACAACTGAAGCATTAGACGGCAGCTTTTAAACTCTATACCCCTTCCTATAAAGGCTAGCATTCCATAAGCCTTCCTGACAACATTCTCCACTTGTGTCGTAACCTTCATGGATTTGTGAACCTGCACTCCCAGGTCCCTCTGTGTTTCTATACTCCTAATTTGTCTATCTTTAATCACATAGCTCCTCTCTACATTATTCCTTCCAAAATGCATCACCTCGCATTTGTCAGGATTAAATTCCATCTGCCACCTATCTGCCCAATGCACCAACCTATCTATATCCTGTTGTATCACCTCACAATCCACTTCGGTACCCGCCAACCCTGCCATCTTGGTGTCATCAGCAAACTTGCTGATCACACCACCTACGCTCTCTTCCAAGTCATTTATGTAGACTACATTTGTATCATAGAATCCCTACAGTGCAGTAGGAGGCCATTCCGCCCATCAAGTCTGCACCGACAACAATCCCACCCAAGTCCTATTTGCAAAATTCCTCATATTTACCCTGCTCATCCCCTTGACACTAGGGTCAATTTAGCACAGCCAATCAACCTAATGCACACATCTTTGGAGTGTAGGAGGAAATCAGAGCACCCAGAAGAAACCCATACAGACACAGACAAAATCTGAAAACTCTGCACAGACAATTCCCGAGGCCGGAATTGAACCCAGGTCCCTGGCGCTGTGAGGCAGCAGTGCTAATCAATGTGCCACTGTGCCGCTATATGAGGCTGGTAGGTTGCTGCTATCTGATGAACAATAAATTTACCTGAAGGTGTTAGTGAGACAGTGGAAACAGGTGCTAAATGAATGCTGTGTGAGTGAATAAAACACACCTGTTTGAAAGTCTGGTTTTCACATGTCGAATAACTTGAACTCGCCTGACAGTGCTAAAACAGACACATCAGAAGGTTTAGCACCCAACTGCTGTTTAGATGCATTTTTTCATGGAGCGGTACAATGCATTCTATTCACCACTTTTACTAGGAGACCTTGTGGCACAGTAGGCATCCCTACTGCTGGGCCAAAATCCCTGAGTTCGAGTTCAATGCCAGGACACACTGGCCACAGAAAGGGTGTTCATTGGGCTGATAATCAGTTTGGAAACCCCTCTACCACTTCCACTCCCCATGATTCCCCAAAGGGTAAAAGAAAGTGTGGGTGTGAAGATACATTAAAAAAAACACTTCCACTGAAGGTGTGCAGTGGACTGGCAGATAATCAGTGACAAGTTTTAAGGTGGCTAAGAGACGGAGTGAAAGGGTGCACTTGTTCAGCAACACTAAAAATCCTGATGGAAGAGGTCCTGATGAGAAGGATTGACCTGTACCACAGGGGAGATGGAGTTCACTTTGTCCTCATCTCTCTTTCTCTTGATAACTACTGTAAGGTATCCAATAAAGCTGGGTGGCAGAGCAGTTCTCTTTCCATAGATACTACCAGACCTGATGAGTATTTCAGCATTTTCCATTTTTATTTTAGATTTCTGGTAGCTACTGTATTTTGTTTTGTTCTAGTACAGAACCTACTCTTCTTAGGCAAAATCCTCAAAGATGTTCCAGAATAAATGTTAGAGTTTAAGTTTAAAGTTTAATGTTGTAATTTAATCCTACTTTCAGACTGCTTCCTGAAGCTTGTCTTTTTGGAGTCTCTCATTGTTCTTCACGCCTATTTTCAATACTTTTCCTTGTTCCTTTACTCCTGGAACTTTCTTTTGTCTCATTCCCTGGTTTCTGGGACTTTGGTCTTTTGTTTGGGACTTTCATTCAATCCCCTTGCATTATCCAGAAGTGTCTGTGGAATCCTGCTTTTAACTGCACTGACCTTCTCTCAACTAAACTAAATACCTACTTCTATCTCTGTGAGCCCCTGGTTGCTAGACAGTGGCTCAATTTTTTATATCCTGTATTTGTCTTAGAGTTTTAAAAACCTCATTAAATGCAGGCAAATTTTAAAGTGAAACGAAACTGAAATTCTTAACCATTTCTTAACATGCGAATGCAGAAACACATATTAAGCTTACTTGAAGCTACATATTATTCATAATACCCATCAAACAAATATAAATGAATTTTCTAACATAATGAGAACAATTTCTCCCTATCTACTCTGTCTAGATCCCCTATGATTTTGAACACTGCTGTAAAATCCCCTTTTAGCCTTCTGATCTCTTAGAACAACCTTTGCCAATCCCTTCATGCTACTGAGGCCCCACAATCCTGGAACCATTCTAATCAATAATTGCTACACGTCTCTAAAGCCTTCACATCCTTCCCAAAGTGTGGTGTTCAGAATTGAACTCAACATCCCAGAGATGGCTAAACTATAGTTTCATAAACATTCATTATAACTTCTACGCTTCTGTATTTGAACGTGTAGTTATAAAGCCCAGGATCCTGCATACCTTTGTAACCACTTTCTTAATCTCTCTTTCAACTATTTGTACATATATACCCCGAAGATCTCTCTGTTCCTGCACCCATTTTCAAATTGTACCCATTAGTTTACATTGCCTGCCCTCATTCTTCCCACCAAAATGTATCACTTCACACTTCTTTGCATTAAATTCCATCGGCAGTGTGTCCGCCCATCCAACCAGCCTGTCTACATCCTTTTCAAGACCATCACTATTATTCTCACAGTTTATAACAGTGTCTCAAAACCGGCAACCTCAGGACTGAGGCCGTGCCCGATTTTGGGTTGGGCAGTTCAGGCCAAGCCAGGTCGCTTGGGATCAAGGGTCACTTGAAACATAGAAAGAGACTGGTGTGCAAGTAGCCAAGTGGATAACGAGCCTGGCACCAATGTAGCATGAGGCTGAATTCATAGAATCCTACAGTGCAGAAGAAGGCCATTCAGCCCATCGAGTCTGCACTGATCACAATCCCACCCAGGGCCGATCCCCATAACCCCATGCATTTACCCTGGCTAGTCTCTCTGACCCTAAGGGTCAAGTTACCATGGAAAATCAACCTAACCCGCACATCTTTGGATTGTGTGAGGAAAAGCTGAAGCACCCTGTGGCAACCCGCACAGACACAGGGAGGATCTGCAAACTCCACAGAGACTGCAACCCAAGCAGGCAATTGAACCTGGGTCCCTGGTGCTATAAGGTAACAGTGCTAACCACTGCGCCACTGTGCCAAATTGTTTGGGTAAGGTTTATTTCATTTTACTGAATTAAAATTGATGCATGACTCACTCTAAAAATGTCTGGTATTTGGACACCTTCAGCTTATAGAAGGCCAGATTGGTGCCACTGAACTGTAATGTCATCAGCAAATTGTGAAATTGTTGCCTACACACTCAAGTCTAAGTCAGTAATATATTTAAAATAAAGACTGTGGTCTTAGTACTGACCTTAGGGGAGCTTGTTGCCAGTCTGAAAAGGGTCACTTGAAACATAGAAAGAGACTGGCGTGCAATTGGCCAAGTGGATAACTAACTGGGCATCAATGCAGCATGTGGCTGAATTCATAGAATCAGAGAGTCCTACAGTGCAGAATGAGGCCATTCAGCCTATGGAGTCTGCACTGACTACAATTCCATTCAGGACCGATCCCCATAACCCCATGCTAGCTAGTCCCCCTGACACTAAGGCGCAATTTAGCATGGCCAATCAACCGAACCTGCACATCTTTGGATTGTGGGAGGAAACCGGAGAACCCAGACGAAACCCACACAGACACAGGGAGAATATGCAGACTCCACATAGACGGCAACCCAAGCCGGGAATTGAACCCAGTCTGTTCACCACTGTGCTCTGTCCTTGTCACTCAGCCAGTTTTGTACCCATGCTGCCAGTCCTCCTTTTATTCTACCATGTTCAATTTTGCTGCCAAGGTTAATATGAGGCCCTTTATCTTTGCTGTACATGGGAAGGGAGGACAGACCAGATTCTTACAGTTATATGGCAAAAGTTGGTCAGCGACATGATGAGGACATGGAGGAGTGGGTGGTGGTGTGGGGGGTGGGGGGGTGGGGGGGGGGGGGGTGGTGGTGGTGGTGGTGGTGGTGGTGGTGGTGGTGGTGGTGGTGTGGGGGGGAGGAGGCAGAGTGGTGGTGGCGGCGTGTGGTGAGAGGGATAGAGAGGAGGATTTCTCTGAGGACGGAGGAGAAGGCAGGCTCTATGTAGAGGGCCGTACCCACAAAGAGTGCTCCAGTAGCTTCACTCCGACTTAACTATAATCAAAAGCAATGACCTTGGAGTAGGCTTCACCAAGGAGGCTGTCCCAGAGTACTGCCACTTCCTTCACAGTGTCCTGGAATCTCAATGTAGGAGGAAGATGGCGCTTCTCATTATTAAGTTCATCATCACTCTAACATTCTGTACCAGTGGATGCTTCCGGATTGGAGCAGCCGACATCTTATTATTTGCCATTCATAGATGCATCAATGGTTACAGACACACTGTATATGATGGGATCACTGTATGTGATCCTCTTCTTCTACAGGGTTTAACAGCAGAATGAGAGGGCACAAAGGTGTGCCAAGATAACCGGCTGCCTGATCATGCTGGGCCCCATCAACAGCACCAACATGGCTCTATTACCCTAACACTAAGGGGCAATTTATCATGGCCAGTCAACCTAACTGTACACCTTGGAGTGTGGGAGGAAACTGGAGCACCCGGGGAAACCCATGCAGTCACAGGGAGAATGTGCAAACTCCACGCAGTTACCCAAAACTAGAATTGAGCCTGGTTCCCTGTTGCTGTGAGGCAGTCATGCTAACCACTGTGCCATGGTGCTGCCCTAATGCTGTTGGCTATGCTGCATGATTGCAGATGCTTCATTGGGCCATCTGCACACAGGTGTTGAAGAGATGCTGGTATTCTGGTTTTCCCACCTGCTGTGGGCCAATGTCTCCTGCAAGAGAGAAAGGGCAGAATGTCAGTGGTCTGGCATTCCTGTGCTTTGGTGAGTGCTTGCCTTAGCTGGTAAGTCTGACAGTGTGTGTGGTGTGATGGGTCTGAGAGCATGATTGGTGGAGTGGGTCTGCGAGTGTGTGTGGTGTGGAGGGTCTGAGAGTGTGTGTGGTGTGGAGGATCTGAGTCTGTGTGTGGTATATCCAAGAATGTGTGTGTGGTGTGGTGGGTTTGAGTGTGTGTGTGGTGTGGTGGGTTTGAGTGTGTGTGTGGTGTGGAGGGTCTGAGAGTGTGTGTGGTGTGGTGGATCTGAGACTGTGTGTGGTATGTCCAAGAATGTGTGTGTGGTGTGGTGGGTTTGAGTGTGTGTGTGGTATGGTGGGTCTGAGAGTGTGTGTGGTGTGGAGGATCTGAGACTGTGTGTGGTATGTCCAAGAATGTGTGCGTGGTGTGGTGGGTTTGAGTGTGTGTGTGGTGTGGAGGGTCTGAGAGTGTGTGTGATGTGGAGGATCTGAGAGTGTGTGTGGAGGGTCTGAGAGTGTGTGTGGTGTGGAGGGTCTGAGAGTGTGTGTGGTGTGGAGGATCTGAGAGTGTGTGTGATGTGGAGGGTCTGAGAGTGTGTGTGGTGTGGAGGATCTGAGAGTGTGTGTGGTGTGGAGGATCTGAGAGTGTGTGTGGTATATCCAAGAATGTGTGTGTGGTGTGGTGGGTTTGAGTGTGTGTGTGGTGTGGTGGGTCTGAGAGTGTGTGTGGTGTGGAGGGTCTGAGAGTGTGTGTGATGTGGAGGATCTGAGAGTGTGTGTGGTGTGGAGGGTCTGAGAGTGTGTGTGGTGTGGAGGGTCTGAGAGTGTGTGTGGTGTGGTGGGCTTGAGAGTGTGTGTGATGTGGAGGATCTGAGAGTGTGTGTGGTGTGGAGGATCTGAGAGTGTGTGTGGTGTGGAGGGTCTGAGAGTGTGTGTGGTGTGGTGCGGAGGGTCTGAGAGTGTGTGTGGTGTGGAGGATCTGAGAGTGTGTGTGATGTGGAGGGTCTGAGAGTGTGTGTGGTGTGGAGGATCTGAGAGTGTGTGTGATGTGGAGGGTCTGAGAGTGTGTGTGGTGTGGAGGGTCTGAGAGTGTGTGTGGTGTGGAGGGTCTGAGAGTGTGTGTGGTGTGGAGGGTCTGAGAGTGTGTGTGGTGTGGAGGGTCTGAGAGTGTGTGTGGTGTGGTGCGGAGGGCCTGAGAGTGTGTGTGGTGCGGAGGGTCTGAGAGTGTGTGTGGTGCGGAGGGTCTGAGAGTGTGTGTGGTATGTCCAAGAATGTGTGTGTGGTGTGGAGGATCTGAGAGTGTGTGTGGTGTGGAGGGTCTGAGTGTGTGTGTGGTGTGAAGGGTCTGAGAGTGTGTGTGGCGTGGAGGATCTGAGAGTGTGTGTGATGTGGAGGGTCTGAGAGTGTGTGTGGTGTGGAGGGTCTGAGAGTGTGTGTGGTGTGGTGGATCTGAGAGTGTGTGTGGTGTGGAGGATCTGAGAGTGTGTGTGGTGTGGAGGATCTGAGAGTGTGTGTGGTGTGGAGGATCTGAGAGTGTTTGTGGTGTAGAGGATCTGAGAGTGTGTGTGGTATGTCCAAGAATGTGTGTGTGGTGTGGTGGGTTTGAGTGTGTGTGTGGTGTGGTGGGCTTGAGTGTGTGTGTGGTGTGGTGGGTCTGAGAGTGTGTGTGGTGTGGAGGATCTGAGAGTGTGTGTGGTGTGGAGGATCTGAGAGTGTGTGTGGTATGCCCAAGAATGTGTGTGTGGTGTGGTGGGTTTGAGTGTGTGTGTGGTGTGGTGGGTCTGAGAGTGTGTGTGGTGTGGTGGGTCTGAGAGTGTGTGTGGTGTGGTGGGTCTGAGAGTGTGTATGGTGGGGTGGGTCTGAGAATGTGTGTGGCATGTCTAAGAATGTGTGTGGTGTGGAGGGCCTGAGAGGGTGTGTCATGTGGTGGGTTCACTGAGAGTGTGTGTGGTGTGGAATGTCTAAGGCGTTCTATAAGTATGTCAAGAACAGAAGGTTGGTCAGGGCAAGATTAGGGCCAGTTACAGACAGCAGGGGGAAGTTGTGTGTGGAACCGGAAGAGATTGGAGAAGTATTGAACCAATATTTCTCTTCGGTGTTCACGCAAGGGGACATGAATATAGCTGAGGAGGACATTGGGTCGCAGGGGTGTAAAATAGAAAGTATTACGGTTGATAAAGAGGATGTGCTGGAAATTCTTGAGGGGCTGAAAATAGATAAGTCCCCTGGTCCGGATGGGATCTACCCTAGGATTCTCTGGGAGGCTAGAGAGGTGATTGCAGAGCCTCTGGCTCAGATCTTCAGGTCGTCATTGGTCTCTGGTGTAGTCCCGGAGGATTGGAGGATAGCGAATGTTGTCCCATTGTTTAAGAAGGGGAACAGAGACTTTGCCGGGAATTATAGACCGGTGAGTCTTACTTCTGTTGTGGGCAAGGTTTTAGAAAAAATTATTAGGGATAGGATTTATAGTTATTTGGAGTGTAATGAATTGATTAGAAATAGTCAGCATGGTTTTGTAGCAGGTAGGTCGTGCCTTACTAACCTTATTGAGTTTTTTGAGAAGGTGACCAAAGAGGTGGATGGGGGTAAGGCAGTTGACGTGGTATACATGGATTTTAGTAAGGCGTTCGATAAGGTTCACCATGGTAGGCTTCTGCAGAAAATGCAGATGTATGGGATTGTGGGTAATCTAGGAAGTTGGATCAGGAATTGGCTATCAGATAGGAGACAGAGGGTGGTGGTGGATGGTAAATATTCATCATGGAGTGCAGTTACGAGTGGTGTGCCTCAGGGATCTGTTTTGGGGCCACTGTTGTTTGTAATTTTTATTAATGATCTGGATGAGGGTATAGTTGGGTGGATTAGTAAATTTGCTGATGACACCAAAGTTGGAGGTGTGGTAGATTGTGAGGAAGGGTGTCATAGTCTGCAGGGAGACTTAGATAGGTTGCAGAGCTGGGCCGAGAGGTGGCGGATGGAATTTAATGCGGAGAAGTGTGAGGTAATTCACTTTGGTAGGAGCAACAGATGTGTCGAGTATAGGGCTAACGGGAGGACTTTGAATAGTGTGGATGAACAGAGGGATCTAGGTGTGTGTGTACATAGATCCCTGAAAGTTGGGAATCAAGTAGATAAGGTTGTCAAGAAAGCGTACGGTGTCTTGGCGTTTATTGGTAGGGGGATTGAATTTAGGAGTCGCAGTGTAATGTTGCAACTGTACACTACTCTAGTGCGGCCGCACTTGGAGTACTGTGTGCAGTTCTGGTCCCCGCATTACAAGAAGGATGTGGAGGCGTTGGAGAGGGTGCAGAGGAGGTTTACTAGGATGTTGCCTGGTATGGTGGGGAGGTCCTATGAGGAGAGACTGAGGGATCTAGGGTTGTTTTCGTTGGGAAGAAGGCGGCTAAGAGGGGATCTTATTGAAACATATAAGATGATTAGGGGTTTAGATAGGGTGGATAGTGATAGCCTTTTTCCTCGGATGGAGAAAGCTAGCACGAGGGGGCATGACTTTAAATTAAGGGGGGGTAGCTACAGGACGGATGTCAGGGGTAGGTTCTTTACCCAGCGGGTGGTGAGGGATTGGAATGCCCTGCCTGCTGCAGTTGTAGATGCGTCTAGTTTGGGGGCGTTTAAGAGATCTCTGGATAGGTTTATGGACGAAAAGGGATTGGTATAGGCTAGTGGGTCATTGTTTTTGTAACTGGTCGGCGCAACATCGTGGGCCGAAGGGCCTGTTCTGCGCTGTAATGTTCTAATGTTCTATGTTCTATGTCTGAGAGTGTGTGTGGTGTGGTGGGTTTGAGTGTGTGTATGGTGTAATGGGTCTGAGAGTGTGTGTGGTGTGGAGGGTCTGAGAGTGTGTGTGGTGTGGAGGGTCTGAGAGTGTGTGTGGTGTGGAGGGTCTGAGAGTGTGTGTGGTGTGGAGGGTCTGAGAGTGTGTGTGGGTGTGGTGTGTCTGAGAGTGTGTGTGCTGTGTCTGAGAGTGTGTGTGCTGTGTCTGAGAGTGTGTGTGCTGTGTCTGAGAGTGTGTGTGGTGTGGTGTGTCTGAGAGTGTGTGTGTGTGCTGTGTCTGAGAGTGTTTGTGGTGTGGAGGATCTGAGAGTGTGTGTGGTGTGGAGGGTCTGAGAGTGTGTGTGGGTGTCGTGGGTCTGAGAGTGTGTGTGGTGTGGAGGGTCTGAGAGTGTGTGTGGTGTGGAGGATCTGAGAGTGTGTGTGGTGTGGAGGGTCTGAGAGTGTGTGTGGTGTGGAGGGTCTGAGAGTGTGTGTGGTGTGGAGGGTCTGAGAGTGTGTGTGGGTGTCGTGGGTCTGAGAGTGTGTGGTGTGATGTCTCTGAGAGTGTGTGTGTGTGGTGTGTCTGAGAGTGTTTGTGGTGTGGAGGATCTGAGAGTGTGTGTGGTGTGGTGGGTTTGAGTGTGTGTGTGGTGTGGTGTGTCTGAGAGTGTGTGTGGTGTGGTGTGTCTGAGAGTGTGTGTGGTGTGTCTGAGAGTGTGTGCGGTGTGGTGGGTTTGAGTGTGTGTGTGGTGTGGAGGGTCTGAGAGTGGGTGTGGTGTGGTGTGTCTGAGAGTGTGTGTGGTGTGGTGTGTCTGAGAGTGTGTGTGGTGTGGAGGGTCTGAGAGTGTGTGTGGTGTGGAGGGTCTGAGAGTGTGTGTGGTGTGGAGGGTCTGAGAGTGTGTGTGGTATGGAGGGTCTGAGAGTGTGTGTGGTGTGGTGTGTCTGAGAGTGTGTGTGGTGTGGAGGGTCTGAGAGTGTGTGTGGTGCGGAGGGTCTGAGAGTGTGTGTGGTGCGGAGGGTCTGAGAGTGTGTGTGGTGTGGAGGGTCTGAGAGTGTGTGTGGTGTGGAGGGTCTGAGAGTGTGTGTGGTGTGGAGGGTCTGAGAGTGTGTGTGGTATGGAGGGTCTGAGAGTGTGTGTGGTGTGGTGTGTCTGAGAGTGTGTGTGATGTGGTGGGTCTGAGGGTGTGTGTGGTGTGGAGGGTCTGAGATGTGATGTGTGGCGTGGTGGGTCTGAGAGTGTGTGTGGCGTGGAGGATCTGAGAGTGTGTGTGATGTGGTGGGTCTGAGGGTGTGTGTGGTGTGGTGTGGTGGGTCTGAGATGTGATGTGTGGTGTGGAGGGTCTGAGATGTGATGTGTGGTTGTGTACTTCGTGTTGTCTAATTTTGAGCACCTGAATGAGGTCAGGAAATATTTTCCTACATTGCTGCTAAGTCCATGGGGCACTGTCTTTACAGCTGTTTCCATTCTCTGTGGAGGCTCAGTCCTGGAGGCTCGGGAACACCACATATCAATGGATGTGACCCTCATAATCAGGCAATTATGTCGACCATACTGGTCAGAGGTAGGATGGGCGAGCAGGGAACTTGGTGGTTGGTCAGGGCGGGTAGTGACACTGTGCCTCTCCATGACCCCACCATGGCTCAAAATGGAGGCCCCACCCAGAGCCCAGTGGGGTCCTGCATAGGTCACCTGCCAGTCTCCCCATACAGTGGAAGGTCTCACTTCATTGACGACTCAGTTGGCTCAGTTAGATACTGGGGTGGAAGGGCCAGTCGCCACCTGCCTCAACGCTGGCAAGATGGCATGGCAGCAGGATGGCCACACACATGTGCTCCACCCTGCACTCCCAAACTGATTACCTA
This sequence comes from Carcharhinus amblyrhynchos, assembly GCF_965287045.1. Taxonomy (NCBI): domain Eukaryota; kingdom Metazoa; phylum Chordata; class Chondrichthyes; order Carcharhiniformes; family Carcharhinidae; genus Carcharhinus; species Carcharhinus amblyrhynchos. Next base: position 40,066,911 of record NC_137335.1, on the reverse strand, counting down.
GCAGTCTTCAATCCAGGGATGCAGCTTCTCTTTTATAGGGACTGTGCCTTTGAAATGTCATGGCTGCCTGGTGCACAATTGTTCCCTCACAATGTAAATCATTGCCCTGAGGCCACCAGTGCTCCAGGGAGAAGCGTAACATGGGATCAGCTCAGGGCCATGTACAGTCATGGGATTGAGCTGTGCTGACAAGTTTTATACGCTGCCCACCTTCTTCTGAACCCGTACAGGCAGATTGTGAATCATGAGTTCCCAAAAATGGTGACACACCAATTTCTAGCCCTTGCAGTTTCTAGATTCCTTCTCATTTATTCCCTTTTCTCAATGTGCTCCCTTTGCAAGGACACCTTTAAAGACTCTGAATCAGTTTAATGCTGGAGAAACCTGTGCCATTGCATGCTAATTTTATACAACATCGTGACTTGCACTGTAGTTTGTGCTTTCTGTAACTTTGCCAGAGGGGACAAAGGCCCTTGTTACTGTTACTGGCACCTTATTTCAAGTGACGTCAGCTTTCTGTTGTGTCACAAACTACACCTAGATAGAAGAATCAGAGACCTGACTGAGTCAGAGATCAGCCATGTAAATGTTGACTGAGATGTAACTAATATTAAAAGTACAGATGTGACTTACACTACATGTAAATATGAAAACATCACGTGTGCTACCTAGCTGATTAAAACATGGTCTGCATCATTTCCAGTGTTTGCTACACTGTGGTGCTGGGAGGAATTATTTTAATATTTCATGGAAGGCATTTCTTGCGCGCCTTTTGTTCTGCACACCTCATTTTTTTTTAACAGCAGAGTAGATGAATTCAACTCAACCATTCGCTATGTCAAGGTTAGCACAACTGTTCCAGCATTTAAGACCCTGAGTTTCAGCTCAAAAGTCATTGATTTGGCTGAGCCGATGTATGAAATTGCGCATCATTAAATCACAATCTTATGGCCCGTAAAAATGAAAATATAAATATCTCGCCGCTTCAGATTAAAAATGACTAAAGTATTCATTATTTCAAGCACAAGTCGTAATGATTTACATCCCCTGAATCTCATTATTCCCAAATAGTTGAAGTCTTTTAAATTAAATTTTAATACAATGATTCATGAATAAATTCAACCGAGGTGCATTTCAATTTTTAGCATTCTCTGCTTTTACATTTATATACATATGCATATGAAAGGAAAACTTCAAATAAACATTGATTTTAATTCTTTTTGAACATTATTAAAGTTTAGGGAGGTTTTAAACGAGATGGGAAATGGGAGGTGTCCAATATGATATAATATAGTATAACATGACAAAGGATAGCTTGCTCAGATAAAAGACTGATCTGATTTTTTTATGTTTCTTCCTCTCCTGAAGGTAGTTATTAATGCTGAGGTAGTTGCACTGTGGCTGCTGGCCACCTTATTGTACCTTGTCCAAGTAGCCATTCTTATATTGTGAGTCCAGACACTGAGGTTAGATTTTCTTTCTATCTTTCACTCAATGTTTGATTCTGGGATATAAAACCTCACTACTGTCCATCAGAACCTAACTTTTATGAATTCCTGTCAAAAGTGACAGGTTGGCACGAAGTGACTACCCAAAGGCAAGCACCTGGAGACTAAGGACATTTAGTAACAAGAACAGACAATGCTAGAAAATATTAGTTAATGGTTTGAGTCCATATTTGTTGTCAGAAATCTAAGAGTTAATTTGAAATTTTGACCAGGGTGCAAAATAGTTGGCAGTAGATGGATTACCTATTGTACATCGTACCTATGTTGTCTTTTATGGACTTCAATGGAAAATAATATTCAGCAGGGTACATAGCAGGTGTCTAATATGTACCTGCCGAATATACAAAGACCAGGCACTACCCCCAAGATTTTCTACCCTGCACCATGCAATGTGAAAAATGCTGATGTGAAGTTAGTGTCACATTTTGCAGCACGACATTGAATGTTGCATCCACATAAATGTGGATATGTAATTAAACAGGCTCTCTTAAAGCTATGAAACTTCCTTTTGTGAACCTCACCACTTGTTTTCTCCTCTATCCCCCGATGCTTGAGTTGTGTAGTGAAAGGCCTGGTCCTGCGCTGTACTGTCCTTTGATCTTACTGACTAATTCTGGTGGATCTGACACTTCAGCCATCTCAAATACAAAGCAATTCTCCAAAGTACAATGAGTCACATATTGTGCCCATGTGGTCATCCATGCGCTGCCTTCCATTCCCTCCACTTCTACAATAGGAACAAATTCCACTCAAATAGAGACCCTATTTGTATTGCAGTTGCCAGGCTGGCTTCATTTTAAAGCAACTACTGCACCATTGCTTGTTGGACAAAGAGGGTGACTGCGTCCATCTTTCCTGGGAGATCAAGGCTACCTGCTAATGACACCTTTGTGCTGTCCTGGATATTAGCAGAACAATGATACCACCAGAGTCATCCTAGAGCACGTAATTGTAATGTCAAAAGAATAGTATGAAGAGAGCTGAGATGCTACAAACCTGAAACAAAAGTAGGAAAAGTATCAATTGTACTTGAAAGCAGGCCGAGGAATTACCTGTTAGGTTCAGCCAAGAAGCTAAAGTAATGTACCTGAATTCGAAGACAGATGGAACAAGAGTGCTCCTCCCAAATCCAAATGAAAGAAACTGTTTTCATCTGTTTCCCTTTTCCCATTACCCAACATATTGCAGGCACTGCCAGACTCAACTCCTGATTTCCTGCCCCTCTGCAATTACTAGCCATTGATTCACTTACACCCATCTTGTACCCATCTACTTCAATAGCAAGCTCTGATGAGGCACTAGACCATAACTTCAACCAATGATGGAAAACGATGGCCCACGGGAATTAGCACACTTACCTGCTCTGAAAAACTATCCTGAAATTTTCAATCATCAGAGTTACTAAGGGCCTGCATTGAAAAAGTCCCCGCAGACTCCAGTGCAGTCCAGCTCTGGTGGATTCAAGGGGGCCATGCCCCCTTTTTTAACTGTACTAGCTGCCATAAAGCAGCAACCTTTAGAGGGCCCAATGAAATTGAGTGGTCAGGGAGAGGGTGAGTGTCGAAGGTAAGTGGATGGGATTTGCCTGGTCAGGAATGTTGCAAGAACAGGTGGGAAATCGGATGTTGGGGGTGGTGTCAGAGGTTGGGGATGGGGGGATTTGGAGGTCAGGATGATGAGGGAGGTCAGAGGTCAGGGTGGGCTGGGGGGGTTGGAGGTCGGGGTGGTGGGGTTGCCAGATATTAGGGGTGGGGGGATCAGAGGTTGGGAAAGTGGAGGCGGTCAGAGGCCGTGGATGGGGGTGGTTAGAGTTTGAGAGGAGTGAGGTGAATTGGAGGTCAGGGAGCTGGGAGTGTTGGGTTGAGTCTGCAGGTTTATGGAAGGGTTGACTTGTGGGAGGGGTTTGGGTTTGGAGGGCATTGATTCAGGGAAGTCTGGTTGGAGGGGATGTTAGGCTGGGTCTATGAGTCTGGATGGCAATGGTCAGAGGTTAGGGTGGAGTTGGAGGTCGGGATGGGTGGGGAGTGGAGTGACAGGTTGTCTTCATAGTTCAAGGGATTTGAGGTCAGGATGGTGTTGTGATCCTTGAGGGGGTTGGGCAGTGGGGAAAACCATTGGGATACAATAGTCAGAGGTTTAGGGATTCCTGTGAGGTGGCTGGTCAGAGTGTTTACAACAGTTATCCAGAAGTTAGAAGAGATTTTAATTATTTTAGCTTTTTTGTAGTAATTATTGATGTAAGTTAGTCTCTGAATCTTGTGAGTCAAAGACTGGGGAGCCTCAATACTTACCATTCAAGTGTAGGCAATGAACCCTCAGCATAAAATGGGTGAGCCAAAATTTCTGAACCCAAGCCATATATCTATTGCTGAAAGTGGGGGAAATCCAGTTTAATTTCCAATTTCATCTTCTACTCAAGCTCTATCATTGCAATGTTGAATTAAATAACATGATTACATTTGAAGTATTTGTTCACTGGTCTCCATTCAGCTTCCTAATAGAAATATGAAGTTGCTGATCCTATTTGCAGGGAGAATTTTGGGGTTGTACAATCCACTAAGGCCCATCTCAGCAGGTCTGGCAGCATCTGCAAAGAGAAAAAAGAGCTGATGTTTCAAGTTCAGATGACCCTTTGTCAAAAGCTTTGATAAAGGGTTGTCTGGACTCGAAACGTCAGCTCTTTTCTCTCCTTACAGATGCTGCCAGGTGTACTGAGATTTTCCAGCATTTTCTCTTTTGGTTTCAGATTGTAGCATCCGTAGTAATTTACTCTGACACGAAGGCCCATGCTCTTGTATGCCTTGGTGAAGGTCTTAACGATAGCTTCTTGCTCATTGGGATTGTCCATGAGAGTCCTGATATTCCATATCCTTAACATTTAAGGGATGGAAGATGTGAGTTCGTTTAATGTGGGGTGGCTACACGTTTTTCATGGAACAAGCCCAGGACAGACAAGCACATGTACTCCTACTGTCCTTCTTTCTCCTTCCCACAGGACCTCTCTCCCTAGGATTCAGAGAGTGCCGAGGTGGCCTCATGAGCTCATGAAAGTCGCACAGACCTCTCACTATTAATGACCCCATTACACCTCTCTCACTATTAATGACCCATTACTCCTCTCTCACTCTTAATGGGCCCATTACACCTCTCTCACTGTTAATGACCCCATTACACCTCTCTCACTGTTAATGGCCCCATTACACCTCTCTCACTGTTAATGGCCCCATTACACCTCTCTCACTGTTAATGACCCCATTACACCTCTCTCACTGTTAATGACCCCATTACACCTCTCTCACTGTTAATGGCTCCATTACACCTCTCTCACTGTTCATGACTCCATTACTCCTCTCTCGTTATTAATGGCCCCATTACACTTCTCTCACAATTAATGACCCATTACTCCTCTCTCACTCTTAATGGGCCCATTACACCTCTCTCACTATTAATAACCCATTACTCCTCTCTCACTCTTAATGGGCCCATTACACCTCTCTCACTGTTAATGACCCCATTACTCTTCTCTCGTTATTAATGGCCCCATTACTCCTCTCTCACTGTTCATGACCCCATTACTCCTCTCTCACTGTTAATGGCCCCATTACACTTCTCTCACTTTTAACGACCCCATTATTCCTCTATCATTATTAATGGCCCCATTACACCTCTCTCACTGTCCATGACTCCATTACACCTCTCTCACTGTCCATGACTCCATTACACCTCTCTCACTGTCCATGGCCCCATTACACCTCTCTCACTGTCCATGGCCCCATTACACCTCTCTCACTGTCCATGGCCCCATTACTCTCTCACTGTCCATGGCCCCATTACACCTCTCTCACTGTCCATGGCCCCATTACACCTCTCTCACTGTCCATGGCCCCATTACACCTCTCTCACTGTCCATGGCCCCATTACACCTCTCTCACTGTTAATGGTCCCATTACACCTCTCTCACTGTTAATGACCCCATTACACCCCTCTCACTGTTAATGGCCCCATTACACCTCTCTCACTGTTAATGGCCCCATTACACCTCTCTCACTGTTAATGGCCCCATTACACCTCTCTCACTGTTCATGACTCCATTACTCCTCTCTCGTTATTAATGGCCCCATTACACTTCTCTCACAATTAATGACCCATTACACCTCTCTCACTGTTAATGACCCCATTACACCTCTCTCACTGTTAATGGCCCCATTACACCTCTCTCACTGTTAATGGCCCCATTACACCTCTCTCACTGTTAATGGCCCCATTACACCTCTCTCACTGTTAATGGCCCCATTACACCTCTCTCACTGTTCATGACTCCATTACTCCTCTCTCACTGTTAATGGCCCCATTACACTTCTCTCACTTTTAACGACCCCATTATTCCTCTATCATTATTAATGGCCCCATTACACCTCTCTCACTGTCCATGGCCCCATTACACCTCTCTCACTGTCCATGGCCCCATTACACCTCTCTCACTGTCCATGGCCCCATTACACCTCTCTCACTGTCCATGGCCCCATTAATCTTCTCTCACTGCTAATGCCCCGTTACTCTTCTCTCACTGTTAATAATCCTGCTGCTCCACTCTAACTCTTTGAGGTGATGGTTTCTGCCTCTGAGTCCTCTTTGACCCCTAACAAAACTAACAGCTTTCTGATCATCTGAAATTTAATGATCCACAGTGTGATCAGGTTTCAAGCACATAGCAAAATACCTACAACATGATTTGTTATTAGCATTGACAAAAGTACAGGCTGGAATTTTCTAGCCTTCTTGCCTGGACCTTCCAGTCCCGCTGATGGTGAAGCTCTGCCATGGATTTCCTGGTGGTGGGAGGTACATAGAATGGGAAACCCCATGGACAGCAGCGAGATCAATGGCAGGCTGCCTCCACCGCTGTGAAACATGCTGTGGGAGTTTGTGGAAAATCCCAACCATACTGTGAGTGAACCCATGGGCGTGATTCTCCAGTCTCGTTCATGGCGGGACTCATTGCGAGCAAGGATGGAAACGTTGGCATTTCAGCCAAAACTTTCAGCGACACTGGAAACCCCATCCCCGAATGGGGTTGTAAGATTTTGGCCCATATGTGTTGGCATGGCCCTAGTTATTGTTATTATTATGTTTTAGTATACAGTGAAACATATTGTTTCTTGCACGCTGTATAGATGAAGCATGCTGTTCACAATGAGGAAGCAAGAGTGCAGAATGTAGTGTTACAGTCATAGCTAGGGTGTAGAGAAAGATCAACTTAATATGAAATAGATCTATTCAAAAGTCTGATGGCAACAAGGAAGAAGCTGTTCATGAGTTGGTTGGTACGTGACCTTAGACTTTTGTACGGAAGAAAGTTGTAGGGAGTATGTTGGGGGTGTAGGGGGCCCTTGATTATGCTGGCTGCTTTTTGATTTGATTTGATTTTCCGATGCAGCGGGAAGTGAGGACAGAGTCAATAGATGGGAGGCTGGTTTGCTTGATGGACTGGGCTTCGTTCATGACCATTTATAGTTTCTTGCAGTCTTGGACAGAGCAGGAGACGTACCAAGCTGTGATACAATTGGAAAGAATGCTTTCTATGGTGCATCTGTAAAAGTTGGTAAGGGTCAGAGTGGACATACCACTTTTCCTAGCCCCCTGAGGAAGGAGAGGCATTGTTTGGCTTTCTTAACTATAGTGTCACCGCGGAGGGACCAGGACAGGTTGTTAGTGATCTGGACACCTAGAAACCTGAAGCTCTCGATCATTTCCACTTCACCCCTATTCGTGTAGACATAGACATGTCCTCCACTATGCTTCTTGAAGTCAATGATTATCTCGTTCATTTTGCTGACATTATCATTGCACCAGTTCACCAGATTCTCTTTATCTTGCTTGTACTCCATTTCGTCATTGTTTGAGATCCGACCTACTCTGGTGGTGTCATCAGCAAACTTGAAAATCGATTACTGTTGCTGATTTGATGATTAATGCACAATATTGGCATCTCGGTGGCACAGTAGTTAGTACTGCTGCCTCACAGCGCCTTGAACCCGGTTCAAATCTGGTCTTGGATGACTGTCTGTGTGGAATTTGTACACTCTCACTGTATTTGTGTGGGTTTCCTCCGGCTGCTCCGGTTTCTCCGGGGAGTCCAAAGATATGCGGGTTAGGTGGATTGGCCGTGGTAAATTGCCCCTTAGTGTCGGGGGACTAGTAGGTTAAATATACGGGGTTATGGGGATAGGGTCTGAGTGGAATTGTGATTGGTGTAGACATGATGGGCTGGTTGGATTCCTTCTGCACTGTAGGGATTCTATGATTGTAGTATATTTTTATTCTATACCTAAAAATAAAGCCAGATTTCAGAAGAGCGGGGATCCACAAACAAAGAAAAACTGCAGCTCCTGTGGATTATCTTTTTTCCACGCTGTGACTATGTCTGAATATTCTCAACTGAAATGGATTAACATTCTTTAGAAATTAATGATCATTTTTATTTTAAATTGCAAGTTATAATGAAATTTAAATCTGTTACATTTCAATTATGTCACACCCGTGAGAGATTAAACATAAAATCACACAGATGTTCCCATCAACTGCAGTATATACAGGGAGTGATTGAGCAGTGGCCATTGCTTTCCTGTATGAACATGGCAATAGGATTTCCTTCATGGTTGCACAGTTTTAAGTGACTTGCAGCTCTGTTTTGTAGTAGCTTTTATGATTCAAATGTCAGTGTGGATGAATACGACACAAGTGAGCACACTTTAAAAGCAGCGGCAGCGCAGTAGCACAGTGGTTAGTACTGCTGCCTCACAGGGACCTGGGTTCAATTCCAGCTTTGGGTGACTATTGCAAATTGCATGTTCTGCGTGTTTCTGTGTGGGTTTCCTCTGGGTGCTCCAGTTTCCTCCCGCACCCCAAAAATGTGTACGTTAGGTGGACTGGCCATGCTAAATTGACCCTTAGGTCGGGATTTTTGTTGCACACAAGGTCAACTGATCTTTGCATAGTTCGTGTCCTACCCACTACGGTTCTCGTGGTGGGTGGGATGGGAAAATTCTCCCTTAATGTTGTGGGATTAGCAGGGTAAATATGTGGGGTTACGGGGATAAGGTTTGGGCGGGATTGTTGTTGGTGCAGGCTGAATGGGCCAAATGACCTCCTTCTGCACTATAGAGATTCTATGAAACTTCATTGATTACAAAGCACATTGAGATGCCCAGTTGTTCTGAATGGCACTGTATAAATTCAAGTCTTTCTAATATAAAAAATCAGATCATTTTATTTTAATGTGTAGTGACGTCATTTCTGAAATGCCTGCTGTTATTTTGCAGTCAAGTGATGGAGTGTGGTAGTGCAGCTCAGATCGATTCATTGCGGGTGATCATGGACAAAGCCTTTTGAATCCTTTGCAGAGTATTTCAGTAAGTTTCATGATCTCAGAGCGCTGATTGAGTTCAAACTGCTGCTGCTTGATGTGCAGTGTTACGGAACCTACCACCCAGTTTTATTCAATTCATTTATCTGGGGATATTTTCTGCTCCTTACACTCTGAGCTCCAGTTGAGAGCACAGCCAGATGACCAGGGAGACTTGTACAAGTTCTGCTAATGTCAGCCATCTAAGAAATTGGGAAGTAACTGAGGATAGGATATTTGAGGGTTTCCTTTAGCTCGAAACAGTTCAGCATCTTGTAGCTAAATTCTTTCCACTGCAAAACAGCACAAATGCTTCCGACACCACACTTGATTATACTTAAAGCTGCCAAGTGCAGTCAAGTGGTGCTATTTACAAATAAGTCTGTGTAAATCTATGTCACTGAGCTTTTCCAGGACCATCTTGTGTTTTGTGGGAGCACTAGGGAAGACTGGCCAGCTACTGGCTACATTTCTACAGCCGTTTCTACATTGCTGCCAAGTAATTCACACCAATGCAAAAGAAGCAGAATAGCTCCAAAGGGTGTCAGGTGGACTGAAGCCATCTGCTGTGAATCCCTGCAAGATGCTGCCTCTCACCAGCTTGTGTGTCTAAAAAGATGCAGCATAAATCTAACTGTTGTGGGGTGTGTTCAAGTTACCATTCTCCCCTCCCTGAACTGCCTATATACCTAATTGGCTTTCTGCTGTTGCAAGGTTTCACTGAGGTTAAGAGAAAGAAAGAAAGCAAACAAGTGACCAGCTCCAAGGCTCCTGCTAGCCAGTGCTGCTCACTAACTATCAGGTTATACGAAAGACTGGAATACAGCCCTACAGCCCAGCTGTGCATTTTTGTTATTCATTTGTGGGACATGGGTATCGCTGGCCATTATTGCCCATTCTTAGTTGTCTGAGGGAAGTTGAGAGTCAACCACATTGATGTGGCTCTGGAATCACATGTAGGCCAGACCAGCTAAGGATGGCAGATTTCCTTCCCTAAAGAATAATAGTGAATCAGATGGCTTTGTCTGATAATCGACAGTGATTTTATGATCATCAGTAGATTTTTTTTAAATTCCAGATTTTTTTAAATTGAATTCAAATTTCAGTATGTCAGGATTTGAACTCGGGTCCCCAGAACATTAGCTAAATTTCTGGATTAATGATCTAGCGATAATACAGCTTGGCCATCGCCTCACCCAAGCAATAATAGCCTCGAATACCTGCAGTAAATGTGGAAAATATAATCGCATGTGTCTTTCTTCAGGCTTGGGTGATGCCATGTGGCTGTCCGTGGGACTGGATCAGGTTGGGTTTTCATGGGCTTTCAGTGCCAACCCATCCACTGCACATTCCTCATCTGGTGCCATCTGTCAGTCCACTCCTTACTGGACAGGTGCCCCACTGCCAGGCCCCATGTGCTGCTCAGTCACACAGTTCATTTCATGCCAGCCGTAACTCTTACTCCTCTCATTACACATTCACATTGTTACAATGCACACTAAAGATATTTTTACTGAAACAGAAAAGCAAGAAGGAATGATATCTGATGTGAAGAGTTGCCAGCCATTCTGTTAAACGGAAAATTTGGTTGATGTGGCATATCTTTCAATATCTGAAAAGAAGGACAGGTTGATGACTTGAATATTGACAGTACATCAGATTTGCCCTTTTTCTCTTTACAGTTGCTGATGGGTCTTTTGTCTATTTCCATAATTTTTGTTTTGATTTTATATTCCCATTATTTGCACTTATTTTTTATTTTGCTATTTATATCATACCATAATGACCTTAATGATGAGACAGGGTACAGGAAAGAGGTACAGAATCTGGTGAAATGGTGCGATGACAACCATCTCTCTCTCAATGGCAGTAAAACGAAGGAGTTAGTCATCAACTTCAGTAAGACAAGTGGGTAACATGCCCCTATTCACATCAATGGTGATGATGTGGAAATGAATGAGAACTTCAAATTTCTAGGTGTCCAGATCACCATCAACCTGGTCCCTCTATACTGACACTACAGCTATGAAAATCCACCAATGCCTCTACTTTTGCAGGAGACTAAGGAAATACAATATGTCCACTACGACTCTCACCAACTTTTACAAATGCATCAAAGAAAGTATCCTATGTGGGTATACCGCAGTTTGGAATGTCTCTTCTGACCAAGACAGCAAGAAACGACAAAGGGTCATGAGTGTAGTCCAGTCCATCACACAATCTAGCCTCTCATCCATTGACTCCATCTACACTTCCCACTGCTTTGGAAAAGGAGCCAGTGTAATCAAGGACTGCACACATGCTGGACATATTCTCTTGCACCTTCTTCCATCAGTCTGAGATCACGTACCAACTGATTCAAGAACAGTTTTTTCCCTGCTACCATCAAACTTTTGAATGGACCTACCATGTATTAAGTAGATCTTGGCTATGACTGTAACACGACATTCTTCACCCTGTCCTTTCCTTCTCCTTTATGTGTACATGATGAATAGTATCTTTTGTCATATACATGTGACACTAGTAGATCAAATCAAATCAGATCAGTGTTCAAATTGGCCCAATGATGCAGCTGGAACTTATATTGAAGTAACAGAAATGTAAAATCTTTGTAACACTTGGCTCAGTGATGGTGGGTGACACCTTCAAAATCCTGACAAGGGTCAAGCACGGCTGTGTGATAGCGCCCATAATATTTACAACCTACCTTACAGTGTCTATTCACCTCATCACAGATCAACTACCCTCTGATATCAGTATTAAATACCATTTACATATAAAACGTTTTAACCTGAGTTGTCTCCATGTCAAAACTAAACTGACAATACCATGAATGTACATGATCTATAGTTTAAGGATGACTGCAGTCTCAGTGCATACAAAATTTGCAAGCCACACTCCATCTCTTTGATTCTGTAAATAAGAGATTTGGCCTGTCCTTGACTGTTGCCAAGTCAAATTCATTTGTCAACTCAGACTGGCCAGGAAAATTTTCCACCTCCCATATCTGTTGAAGGAGAGACTCTGGAATATGTTAAGCATTTCCCATAGCTTGGCAGTCACCGTTCTCAAAACGCTGCCATTGGTGAGGAAATTCAATACTGGATCAGCTGCACTAGTTCAACCTTCTACAAATTATGGTAGCGAGTGTTTGACAACAAAGTCAACAAAAGGGCTAGCATACAGAGCATTGCTGTCACCACACTCCTGTAACTGCAATGAGACCTGGATTGTATATCATGGAAGTGATAGGGAAGTTCCGTCAGCAATGCCTCTGCTGCATCCTTCGGGTTTAATGAGAGGACCATTGAATGTCCTTCTTGAAACCATTTCCATAAGCACAACTTCACTGACATTAATGACTAAGATAAGCTTGCTGCCAATGATTCAAAATGGCAACACTGTGTCCCTCATACTGCATCATACTTTGACTCACAAAGTCTTAATGATGAGGCAGAGTGGTGGCAAAGAAAGGAAGAGAAGGAAGCAAGTCCTGCACTTCTCATCCCACCACCTTGTGGGACATCTTGCCCATGTGCCCAAAGATCTATTGGTTGAGAATCAGTCTGTTCAGTCACATGAAGGCCCACAAAAGTGTGACATTAGTGTACCGTTAAGAGATTTTTTTTAAAATCATGATCTCTGCAGCTCTCACAGTCAGTGTTTCTCAGTTCATGGCCATAGCTGATGTCATTATGGTAGCAGTTTGACTGGAGATGCTCTTACATTGCTGCTTAAATGGGGTTTGTTTATTTTTACTGGGATGTTTATGATTCTACATTGTCAGGGAAAAAGAACTAGTTGGCAGGTTGGGACAGGAGTTCCTTCATTTTCAGTTTGAGTTGCAGTTTGAGTTTTAGTTTTAGAAAGGGCATCAAACAGAAACTAACTCTCTCTTTCTGGTTTTGGAAATTCTGCTGGTCATCTGAAAGCAAGGTCTTGCCTTTCCAGAGGGAGAATTTGCTGTTGGTGCATTGCCTAGAGTCCCTGGTGTTCTGGGAAGTTGTTTTAAGTCTGTCCAGAGAACTGCAGACTTCATCCAAAGGACCTAAGTCCAGTACTACGTGAGCCTTGGTCTTTGCTGTGTTAAACCTGTGAAAAGGGCCTTCTGTCTATGGGATTGGTTTGATTGGAACACATTAGATATATTTGTTAAGAGTTATACATTATAGTAGTTATTCTATTCTGCCACTGCTGCCTCATAGTGCCAAAAATCCAGGTTCAATTCACTGTCTGTGCGGAGTCTGCACATTCTTCTTGTGTCTGCATGGGTTCCCTCCAGGTGCTCCGATTTCCTCCCACAGTCTGAAAGGTTAAATGCATTGCCAATGCTAAATTCTCCCTCAGTGTATCCAAACAGGTGCCTGAGCGTGTGGTGACTAGGGGAATTTCACAGTAACATAATTGCAGTGTTAATGTATGTCTACTTGTGACTAATAAATAAACGTTACTTTAACTCACTAGATAATCTGTTTAAATGGTGTTGGTTGATGAATAAATGTTGAGCAGGGACATAAGGAGGAACGACCACTATATTCCATTGGGCTCAGGGATGTCAGTTGGCTCAACAACCCACCAGAAGTGTGTGAGTTTCCTCAGTGCTCCTGTTCCCACCTCCAACTTGACTGTGAGAAGCTTTCCCATGGTCAGGAGACTGAGGTGAAACCTAACTTGTAATTGAGTAGCCGAGCCACCATATTTCCAGTTGCAATAGCCTGTACTAAATCTAGATCTGTGTGGTTAAGAACCCATGGTGTTCTGACTCAGAGGTACGAATGCTACCTTTGGACCCAGTTGTCAGAGAATTATAGAATCTACAGTGCAGGAAGAGGCCATTCAGCCTATTGAGCCTGCACTGACAACAATTCCACCCAGATCCGATCCCCGTAACTAGGGGCAACTTAACATGGTCACTCAAGCTAATCTATACATCTGTGAGAGGAAACTGGAGCACCTGGAGGAAACCCATACAGACACGGGGAGAAGGTGCAGACTCCACACAGACAGTGACCCGAAGCTGGAATTAAACCCAGGTCCCTGGCGCTGTGAGCCAGCAGTGCTAACCACTGTGCTACCATGTCGCCCAGCTATGGCTGTGAAGAAAAATAAGGCAGCAGAATGAACGTAAGACAAATGAAGTGGTAACTTTTGAAGAAAGTAGTGCAGTGGGATCCTTGTGCTCTTTCAGCATTAGGGAAGCTCTGTTTGATTGACAGCCTGTACGACAGGGAATAAGACAACAAAAACATGAAGTGAAATGTTGCACTTATCAAAGTGAGTCATGCCAATGGAACAGGTTCCACATTTTGCAGCCAGCTTTGGTTTGGTGCTTTGGACCAATCCTTACCAGGAATTAAATTAAAACCGATAAAACTGAGACAGCTGGCAGTAGGATGTCTGGCTAGATCCAGTCTCATATCCCAGAGGTGTAAGGTCAGTGTGCTAACTCAGTATGCTAGTAAAACCTTATTCTATTCTTAAGAGACAAAGTGAGAAGCAAAACTAACATGTAGAATTTTCTCTGTGGCCTGTTAAATATGATTGGTATTACAATAGCATCAACTGATGCTATTTTTTTGAGAGCCTACTTATAATTTCTCATAGAATAGAATCCCTACAGTGCAGAAGAAGGCCATTCAGTCCATCGAGCCTGCACTAACTACAATCCCACCTAGCCCCTATCCACATAACCCCATGTATTTCTACTTTTGTATTTCTGCTAATCCCCCTAATTTACAAATCTTGAGACACTAAGGGATTGTGGGAGGAAACCCATGCAGACACAGGGAGAATGTGCAAACTCCACACAGATGATCACCCGAGGCTGGAATTGATCCCTGGTGCTATGAGGCAGCAGTGCTAATCACTGTGCCACTGTACTGCCCCATTTTTGGCTCTACTTGATGCAACTTTCAATGTTTATCAAGCTGGCAGTTTTTAAAATGAATCGATTGCTTTTTAACCCAACAGATTATGAAGTTAGTGAATCTGTAATCGGTTCCATTTCTAATGACTGAGATTCCGATGCTGAAAATCTGCAGCAGTTTTACATTCCTGCACTAACATAAATGCAAGAATTCTAAGTTCCTCCTAGCAGACAGAATTTATGCAAAGTCAAACATGATCAAGGAATAACTGCAGTGAAAAACTATTAGACATTTTAAGGTAGACAAAATTCCATCATTACTGATTGTTAAATAACAACAGCTAAATAGTTAGAAATATCCAAGGTCATCTGTTTTAATATGTATTGCACCTATCTGTCATGTTATGTCTGTAAGTAAAGCTAGGGTTTCAAAGTAAATAAATAATCAAATTTCACTGGTACATCTCAAATGGTCATTCCTGGTTACCTTACTGTAGTTTCCATGCATGTTTAATCTGTGGAATGATCAGGGAGTATCTGCTCTGAAAATTCTACTGGTTTGTTCCAACTGTAATTCAAGCATTAACAATTGTTACAATGCAGAGGTTAATCCCCATTACCTCACTTCGTAATCTAGTAAGTGTTCGGGAAGGTGTTAACTGTTCCATATTAACATTTAGAGATTCATTAATATAAAAATCTGATACTTGCTTTAAATGAATAATTAACAAGCTATTTTATTCAACCAACCAGGAACTTTAACTCAACCAGTAACATTTTAATTGAAGGATGGTTTGACTGAAATACAGTTCAAATAAAGGCAAAGACCATTCAGTACCAAAACAGTAATAACAGAATCTTAGTCATTCTCAAAAAAACTATATACAACCAGGTCTGATGGCTTGGAAAAGATTTGAAGTACTTTTCTGGTGATTTCTCTCTCTGTAAGGTCATTCTGACTTGATATCCTGTTCTTAGATGGATGGGGAATTCTCTTCAGAAATAGTTCTTTTAGCTGGCAGGGTGGAGAACTGCTCCAGAGATGGCCATCTATGCTGGTTCTCAGATGAACTCAACTGAACTCACTAACTGAACTGCCAAGTTGGACAACAAAAACAATCAAATTTGATAGGTTCCTTTTAGCTGAGTGTCTTCTTCAATCTAATATGCTATCAAAATGCAAAATCTGTTACCAAGGCAACCCTGATGCTTGGTCCTAATTACAATTTTGGAGTCTATGTACCCTGTGTGCCTCTGTATTTTAAACATCTCAGCATAGAGAACTAAACCAGCTTTTAAAGGACACACACTATTGTTCTCCATCTAGCATTTTATATTCTTTACAAATATTCTTTCTTTCTTATAAACATTCTTTACAGCTTTACAAATTCAACTTCACAATACAATGGTGGCAAAATCGGATGGCAATGTTATTTCTGTGTGCTGATCAGTTTCTCTTCTTCTCCACTGTCCCTGGTCCTACCCAGAAGGTTATTCTTTCTCTGCCTCCCTTCATGTAACTAAAGGAAGGGAGCAAGAGTCAACAAATGATCTTTTTGTGTGGGACTTAGACAAGGGAAGCCTCCCTATTTTTTTCAGTCTTGCTCCCATTCCGCTACTGCACTCATGGACAATGAGGAATGGTGATGGTGGTTTGCTCTGGAGCAACAGCAGCTAATGCAATAACAAGTTTGCTGGAAAGAGTTATCCAATTAATCCCACTTCCCCATACTTTCTGAATAGCTGTGCACATTTTTTATTTGCAAGTCTATATTAAATTCCCTTTTGAAAGTTGCTATTGGATTTACCTACATCCCTTTACAGATATTTCTACATACATCTGTATTTTTTTGATCAACTACTCCCCTGACATGAACTCTGAGTGTGATAAAATTGAGAGATAGTAGGTGGGAAAGTACTCCTTGAACATTAGAGACCAAGGGTGACTCTGATCTCATTGAAGCGGTTGTTGTAGATGGGATCACGTTTTCTTTTATCCCTACCCTATCAAGAAGGAATGGGCCACTCCATCATTGAGTCTCACTCAGCAGGATTGAATGTGGCCTCAAGAAAGCCGGATGGTTGCCAATCACAAAGAGAGAAACACTTGTGAACTTTTCTTGCAGCATTGTAACGGCAATACAAATTATTGGTGTCATCTCAGATTCAATAGTTCCAGTCAAGACATGGAAGCTTTGTGGGAATTGATGTTATGTTCATGCTGATCACCAAGTGTTTCATTGGACCAGCGGTGATTGTCAGTTTTGATTGTCAAGACATCAATGTTATTAGAAATCTCTAATAGCATCTTGTTACTCCAGTATTTTACTGGACTGTCACTACTTATTGTTTGTTCTGCAGGACATCAGAAACTTTCTGGGATGTGATGCAGGGACATGTGTAGTTTACTTCTTTAAGTTTTCCTAGATGACAATCGAATGCTTTGGAAGCAACCGCATGACCTTCACATAGAAACAGAAAATTTATAGCATAAGAAGAGACAAATTGATCAATCTTGGCTGAAAAAGAGCTACCTAGATCAATCTGTCTTCCTTTCCGTACTCCACAGCCCTGCAGGCTACAGCACCTCAAATGCATTCCAAGTAATTTAGAAACATGATATGTGTGTTCTTTGGCATCCTTTCAGGCAGAGTTCCAGAACCCTATGACTCTCTGGATGAAAAGGAAATTCTCCTCAACCACTTTCTAATCCTGCTTCAAATTATTTTAAATTTGTGCCCCTTGCTGCTGACTTCTTTGCTAAAAGCCATTGGTCATTCCTATTCACTCTATCCAGGCCCTTAACAACTCCCTGAGGCCTCCTTTGTTTTTTATAAACAATCTCATCACATCCCTCTTTCCAGAGGTTTCTGTGTTTGCCGTCAGTTTGCCTGAAATTCAGCAGATGAGGCGTAAAAACACTGATAGCTGAAGAAGTGAGTGAAACTTCTCGATTCTGTCAGGCGATGCTTTGCAAACAGTGCCTTGATTTGGCCAACTCTGTAAGGCTGTTGACTTTTTTGGCATGTTCATAGAATCGTAGAATCCCTACAGTGCAGAAGGAGGACATTTGGCCCATGAAGTCTGCACCGACCACAATCCCATCCAGGCCCTATCCCCATCTCCATCGTGATAATGGGTATGGCTTCCCCACAATCTATCTGGTCTGTAGTGGATAGGAAGGCTCTGGAAAGGGCATCGGCCAAGTACAGCTCCTTACCGTGCTTATTGATGACACTGAGGTTGTAATGTTGCAGCTTTAGTGTCGTGTTTTGCAGCTGTGCAGGCAAGTGTGAAGAGACATTTTAAAGATAGCTATGATTGGCTGATGATCCATTTCAACAGTTGCTCAACAACCATAAATAAAGTCATGACATTTCTGACAGACAAAGACTGAAATGAAGAGTTCCTTTTCAATCTGAACATAACAAGTCTCAGTTTCAGTGAGGGCCCTTGATCTGCCATTTTTAATGTGCATTGTGCCAAGTCCCTGCTGGGAGGCACCTCCTGATAAGAGTATTGGTGCTTGGGCATCAAAGTATTGTAGCTCTGGTGGGGCTACGAGTGCTTGTTTGAGTCTGTTGGATGTCACTGTGTGGTGTTCCTGCAAGCACAGCTCAACATCCTGGTAGAGGAGCTGACAAAGAGGTCCAATGACCTCACTGTAACAATGAATGGAGTTTGAAAGATTGTACCAAGGAAGTACTGTAAAGCATGCTTGTCCGTGGGAATGGCCGCCTATCATATAGCCATTGTGTTATCTGGATCTGGCTTCACGTCATCGGCTGCGAGTGACTGACCCACGTAAGGGACCTGGTTTATCCTGACTTTGCATTTAGCAGGGCTAAAATTTAGTTGTAAAGTCCTAATTCTGTCAAGGACGAGATGAAGATATGCATCATGTTCTTACATTGTTTGACCCCAAACCAGAATGTCACCGAGGATGATTTTGCAGGGTTGACCTGCAAGGAGTTGCTCCATGCTTCACTGGAAAACCTCACTGCCAATGGAGATCCCATAATGCATACAAAGAAAATGGTATCTGCCTACCAGAGACATGAATGTAGTGAGTTTTGAAATTCTTCATCAAATGGGTTTCTCCAGAACCTGCATTTTGCATTTAGGATGCTGAAGACCTTAGATTAGGCATGTTTGCTAATACTGTTCAATCATCTTCATAGGTTGATGAGGTCTGAGCAGCACCTTGTTTAAGTGCACTGGGTCAATACATATCCTGACTATGCCATCTTTCTTTACTGCAGCCAGCATTGCTGAACCCATTCTGTGGCCTCATTTATGGGAGTTATGACACCCCAGTGTTGTCATCCAGTGCATCTCTTTGAATATCTTTTGTTTCATGTCTAAAGTTACTTTTCTTGGGGCACAAACTGTTGGTGGTACCGTGTCATTGTCAGCATGTGATATATTACAAGTAGCTTACTGATGATATTGCAGTTGAAAAAGTCTTTGTACTGTATCAGTCTGAGCTCTGATGTTGCAAAGCTTGTACCTCTGGACCAAGATGGAGGAATCCCAGTGTGATGCTGTCCTGAAGAGCTAACAGTGCCCTTACGTTCTGGTCGACCGTGTGAAACTTGAAGCTGCCCTGTGTGCAATGGAGAGTGGCCACACCTTCCGTGTAGATGTTTTGTCTGCCGTAGGCCACAAGGTCCACCTGGGTGCTAGGATACGGTGCTGTTTGTGGGTTTAGTTTCTGTAGCATTTGCCTGGGCAATATATTTCACTTTGCTCCTGCGTCAATCTTTACTTTTAATTTTGCATTGTTGCAAATAATGTTCAGGATGGTGAAGATCTCACCTTTCTCTGTGATGGTGTTGATACTCTCACAGTAGAATGTTGTGGGAAGCTCAGTGGTTTGGTTGCCCTCACTGAGCTCCAGTTTGTTTACCTTGCTCGTGTTCTGAACCTTGGCGGACTAATCTACTGCAGTGTGTTTGGCTGGTGGCATTGGAAGGCTGTTGTGGTTAGGGTGTGCAGCAATTTGCAAAATGTGCCATTTCCCACATTTATTGTAGCACTTGCCAAATGCCAAGCATGCTGTTTTTTTCTGAGGTTGATTGCCACTGTAGTTGGAGCAGGGCATATCTTACACTATGGAAATTTCTGTTTCCTGCCTTAGCTCCCTGTTGCTTTTCTTCTGATTGTTCATTCAGCATAAAATGCTGATAGCAGATTGCAATGTTAACTCTTTCTTCCAAAGGAGCTGCTTGTAGATAAGATTATTGTGGGCCCCCAAACTATGCGACCCCTAAGGAACTTGTCTGAAAGGGTACCTTGCACATACTCCTTTGCTGAAATTTTTAAAGTTGCAGTGAATGACTGTTTTGATATTTAGATCTTTGGTTTGTGGGGTTAAATACATACCTGTCATGTATGGTGTTCTTGACTGGCAGTCCTTGCTGTCCTCTGTCTCCTCCATCGTTTGGAAAAGGAAAGATTCAAACTTCTCAATGGCCTCGAGGCCCACTAGGTTTTGTAAAGTGTAATCCTGTAACTGTTTGGATTTGTCTGATAAACTGATACCAGAGTAGATGCGCCACTCTTTTTCAAACTTTGCCGAGTTCTCCACAATGTTTTCATCGAACGCAAGCAGGTCGATGCAGCAAAGTCCTTGTGCTATACTGCCAACTCCTGACACCATGTTGAAGTGTTGGGTTCCAATCACTGGCAACTAAGGACTTGTAACAGCAATAATGTGTTAAGTGCTCTGAGCAGCTCTTACATACTCCCCAGAGGCTCTTGGGCGAACTCCAGCTTCCGTCACCTGACTCTTTAAATAGCCTTCACCTCGTCACGTAACCATTCTTCCATACTGAAGTAGCCATTTTGTTGTATCAAATCACTACAAAGTACTGCATCAGTTCAAGAAATACCTTCTCACCACACCTTCTCCGGGTAATGAGGAATGGACAATAAATGTCAACCTTATCAGTGACACCAATATCCCAAGAATGAATAAAGGAAAAGAATCTTAAATGCTGCTGGTTTCTATTTCTCTCCTTTCCATCGGTGGTGAATCAGTGTAGAGGCAAAGTCAATGAATGTATTTAAGAAGGAAATGGATAGCTTTCTTGACACAGTGGTTAGAACTGCTGCCTCACAGCACCAGAGAGCTGGGTTCGATTCCGGGAATCGAACGGTGGGTCACTGTCTGTGCAAAGTCTGCATGTTCTCTCTGTGTCTGCATGGGTTTTCTCTGGACGCTCCAGTTTCCTCCCACAGTCCAAAAGATGTGCTGGTTAGGTGCATTGGCCATGTTAAATTCTCCCTAAGTGTACCTGAACAAACACCGGAGTATGGTGACTAGGGGATTTTCAGAGCAACTTCATCGCAGTGTTCATGTAAGCCTACCTGTGACACTAATAAATAAACTTTAAAGTTAAAAGACAAAAAGGAGTATAGGTGGAGAGTGGAAGAATGGAGTTGAGATAGAGGATCAGCCATGATCATATTGAATATTATTTTCTATGTTTTTAAGGGTGCATTATTACATATAACCTATTCTGATTTTGTAATCCCTGTCCAAGATGTGAATATTATCTCCCTGCTTGCAGTATGGCTTGTTCAATATTTGAATGTCGATCCCTAGTTGACAGATTATCATATTAGCCTTTATGTTATATGTAAACAAGGCTACATACCAGAAAATGCACAATAACCTCTGCATCATCCAGCAAGTTGGCCTGTGATCTTTCATACACATTTGAAATATTGTTTAAGTGCATTCACTCCCTTCAGGACCATATCAGTGAAGCAAATGGTTCATTTGCATTGCATTAGTCAAGTTATTTCCATGAAATAACCATCAGTTTTAATGACTGATTGGCCAATAAAGGAAGCAATAATGCTATTGTAATCCTGTGCCTGCACCTAATTGGCTAGCTGCCAAGTTTCTGTTTCATGGCATATGATAGCAGTGTTTTTATCAAGGCAGCAAGCTGTTGTTTGAGTGGATTCCACAGAAGGTGCATGTTTTGTCATTGCTTGGATATGTGAATGCAGGAAGTATTCTTAATACTGTTTCTTTACGATTTAAATTTGGGTGGAAGCAACTCTTTGGTATTTGATATTTTGGTCCATTGATTGAGAATGCATTATTTAACAATTTATTGAAAATCTGGAGACGATAATTTAGATGAGTGGGAGGGAAAGCACATTGTGGTTATCCGCTTGTTATAGATGACCACCTCGTGCATAAGAATTTATTAGAATACAACATTTAATGGTAGTTTTGAGCTCAAACTATGGTCACAGAGCATTGTAAAGACTTTACGTATATGGTGCTGTTATAACAAGGATGGTTGTGCTAAAAAATAATCTTTTAGTTTAATTATTGTTTTTAAAAGTTCATTTTTGTATGCAGTGGGATTACCGCTGAGTTCTGATACCTGTATTTGAACCCAAATAATTGACAGAAAAGAGGCATTTAGTCTTTAATGCCTGTAATGATTACATGTATATTATTTTTAACTTTAATCTACTTTCAAGGAGGTGCAACAGCTTAAGAGTAAATGGCAATAACTTGTCACTAATTAGCAGTAAGTCTCAGTCTTGTAAGAATGCCATTTTCATGCCAGCCAAAATACATTTTTCCAGCATGTTATCAAACATATTATCAAACTTCAAGTTGTGATTCATGCCAAAAATCAGAAATACAACAGCTACGTATTTTCACTTTTGAATGGGTAACTTTGAATGCAGTTCACAAAAGATATTTTCAGGAGCTGTGTGAGTTTCAGCTCAGTGAAGCAGGGAGAGTCTAAATACAAGGGCCTAACTATAGTTACAACGCTCTCGCCCTTAGCGATATATTTGTTGTACGTTACAATAACATCCCTGTCTACACTTCACATCCACCCAATATAGAGGAAACAAGCAAGCAATAACCATCTAGGTAATGACAGCATGAATGAGCAGAATGGGGTAATTGTTGCACGAGAGCAGAACTGCCATCTGCACCAGATTTCCCTCATCTTTATCCAGTTACAATGGAAGAGAATTGAAGCATTCATTAACTCCTCAGCACCTTCCTTTATCTTAAACAGTTTCCATGCATTGCAGGAGTCTTTGCTTCACAAGGGAATGACTCCAGCTATGCATTTACATGGCAATAATAAGAGAAGTGTTGTTGCAATTGTATAGGCTGTTGGTGAGACTACACCTGGAGTACTGTATCCAGTTTTGGTCTCCTTATTTGAGGAAGGATGTGGTGGCACTGGAGGCAGTTCAAAGGAGGTTCACCAGATTGGTTCCGGGGATTAAGGGGCTGACGTATGAGGAGAGATTAAACAGTTTAGGCTTGTACTCTCTGGAGTTTAGAAGGATCAGGATGGGGGGAGGGGGTGGGCAGAGGGATGTGCCCACCCAGAGGGGTGGGGGAGGTGGTCTGATTGAGGTGTTTAACATTTTTAAATGGATTGATAAAGTAAATGCAGACCAAATGTTTCCTCTTATGGGGCAATTTAGAATAAGAGGTCACTAGTATAGGTTGAGAGGTGATAGATTTAAAACTGAGATAAGGAGGAACTACATCCTGCAAAGGACGGTGAGTTTGTGGAACTCGCTGTCCCATAGTGCGGCGAATCGTAGAATGGTTTCAAGAGGGTGATAGATATATTGCTAATAAAAAAGGGATAAGGGGATATGGAGAAATAAATGGGGAAGTGGATCTGAGAGGTCAGCCATGATCTGATTGAATGAGCAGGCTTGAAGGGCTGAAATTATCTACTTCTGCTCCTAATTTCTATGTTCCTATGTTCCGATAAGAGGTGTGAAAGATTTTTAACAGGTATACTTTAACAATGCCCATTAGAATGTAGTAATTTTCAGCTGACCCTTACCAAAAAAGGTGATGGGGGAAACATCAGTGGTTAGAATTCAAAAACTGTGAACTAGGAAGGTAATTGCCTCAAACCCTTTGACCCCAATCAAACACCCATCCAAACTTAGAGGCTGCAATGTTATTGGGTTTTCTCAAACCACCACTTGGACCACCCTCAACCACCATTGGGCCTGTTGGTTTCTATGCGCATCTCTGTTCTGTGATTGGGGCCCATTTCATTTAGCTGATCATAAGCCAGCTTAGCTGCAGTCCTGAGGGGTGGGAATTTTTGCCTGATGTGTGTCTAGACTGTCAATCAGGCTAGCTGTGGATGGATAAACTCCAGAAAAATTGATAGATGTCCTGCATTAAAAACACACACCTTCAAGCTAAAATTCAGGCCTTTGTCCTGGAGTACACATGGTACTGACTTTGGAAAAACTTTGAAAGGGTAAAGTTAAAAGATCAAATTTAACTCTGAATGGAGTTATGTGGCTTGGGCTGCTGCTCTAAGTAGGATGTAGAATTTAACTCTTGACCTTTGTCTGAATAGGCTCTGCAGTCAGTCTCCCACTCGGCACTCCAGGGACATGTTTATGAATGGTGGGTCGGGCTGGATTGTCCAATCAGAGGTCCAGGGGTATACACATCACTGCTTGCAATTTAAATCACCACTTACCATTTAATGCTGGAAACATTAATATCTTCCAGTCTTGCTCCAGCAAGAGTCCAGTGATGAGCAACATCAAGTGGTCAAGTGTAATTCCAGTGAAGCACATCCCCTTTTCAGTCCCTGGAAGGTTCATCTTCAGTTCATTGACTTTGATGTTTCTAAATGAAGCTGCAACCCTCTTAATTGCCTTGCCAGCAATATTCACATCCCTGTCCACCTGTGAGCAAAATGCTTTCCCTAACAATTAGGGGAGAGAGGCAAACTGAACTCCTTCATTTTCTGGCTGTCCATCCTGCCACAGCAATTTCTACAAGACATTCCGGATCATCAACACAGATGCCATCATCTCGCGTGAGAACACGATCCACCAGGTACATGGTACATACTCTTGCGACTCGGCCAACGTTGTCTACCTGATACGCTGCAGGAAAGGATGTCCCGTGTCATGGTACACTGGGGAGACCATGCAGATGCTACGACAATGGATGAATGAACACCACTCGACAATCACCAGGCAGGAGTGTTCTCTTCTACTGGGGGACACTTCAACAGTCATGGGCATTCCGCCTCTGATCTTTGGGTAAGCGTTCTCCAAGGTGGCCTTCACGACACACGACAGCGCAGAATCACTGAGCAGAAACTGATAGCCAAGTTCCGCACACATGAGAATGGCCTCACCCGGGATCTTGGGTTCATGTCACACTATCTGTAACCCTCACAGCTTGCCTGGACTTGCAAAATCTCACTAACTGTCCTGGCTGGAGACAATACACATCTCTTTAACCTATGCTTAATCCTCTCTCCACTCACATTGTCTGTATCTTTAAGACTTGATTACCTGTAAAGACTCGCATTGCAACCATTAGAAACCCTACAGTACAGAAAGAGGCCCTTTGGCCCATTGGGTCTGCACTGACCACAATCCCACCCACCCAGGCCCTACCCCCAATCCGTACATATTTCACCCACTAATCCTCTCTAATCTATGCATCTACGGTCAATTTAACATGGCCAATCAATCTAACCCGCACATCTTTGGACTGTGGGAAGAAACCGGAGCACTCGGAGGAAATGCATGCAGACACGAGAAGAATGTGAAACCTCCACACAGACAGTGACCCAAGCCAGGAATCGAACCCAAGTCCCTGGAGCTGTGAAGCAGCGGTGCTAACCACGGTGCTACCGTGTCGTCCATGGTAGCACGGTTAGCTTGTAAATTAAGTTTGTGTCTACATATGCATTGTTTGCAAACACAGCTTCTCACTAACCTGATGAAGTGCTCTGTAAGTTTTTGCTACCAAATAAACCTGTTGGACTTTAACCTGGTGTTGTGAGAGTTCTTATTGTCCATCCTTAAGCAGAGCTGTTTTAACTTTTGAAGTAGACAGTGGGGTATTTTCCCAGACCCTCTGTTTGTGAAGTCAATTTTTAAAGGGTCTCACAACAAAATCTCTTCGGGTTAAATCAGGAGTATTGTTTACTCATGCATTCAAACCCAGAGGATGGTCATTACAACTCTACGCACACACACGCGTACACAAGGAGATTTAAAGAAAAGTTTTACAACTGGGAATAATTTAAAACAAAAGGAAGATGAAGATATGGGCATTAATTCATGTGAATGTCAGAATCCAGTGAGGGTTCCTTTCAGGTAGGAATTAAAGTTCCTGCAGTTGTCAGACTGGTGATGACACAGCAAGATGAGGTTGGTTCACAGAGATGGCTGGAATCTTCCAGAGAAGCAGACTTTGTAGGGATTTAGAATTGAGGCAGGCTTTGCTGTCAGCTTAGAATCTGACTTGACAGGCTGAATGTTAAATAACAAACTGCCCTGGGAATCTAGGAAGGTAATATTAAAACATTTCACAAACCAAAGGAAACTTGTGGTGTTGCTCATTGATGAATTGGTTTTGTGTTCCCAATAATTTTTGATGCTATATCAAAATCCATTGTTCACCTTTGTAGTGACCTCAGTGAGGCCCATGAGGAGGACCTCTTGGTGTATGAGCTCCCTGATTGAGGTAATCATTGCCTGCCCATCCAGGGAATCTCATCAGTACATATTACAAGGACTGCCAGGTATACTGGAACTCCAGTACCTTTGTTGACTTTGTACCTGAAGCACTCTTAGGAGTGGAGATAAGTATGTAAATAAAGGGAATCTGGTGAAGGGATACCAGGCTTTGAAGAGTTACGAGATGGCCATCGATGCCTCTGCAGGTATAACAAGTCTTGATGGCTTTCTTTTTGTTCTAAGTCCAGGTTAGCGTAACAGACCTTCTGCTGCTTCCCTGTTTCATTGATTGTAATGGGTTCACAGAACGATAGGTGTGAGATTCCTCAAGGATGAGGGTTGAGCATTGTCCTGTAATTAGCGCTGGAAGTTTTTCAGACCTGTCGCAAACTTGTCATCAACTATGACAGGCATGTTTTTGGTCCAATGAAGTCCATTTTGAAATAAGCAGTAATTAAAGTTTGATTGACATAATTGATGATCTCTTAGATGTCTCATGGACATAACACAATGTTGATACTCCCTTACTGTGTGAAAATATTCACATCCCCACCCCAATGATGCTCATTTACTTCCTCATCTCCTGAAAATGCTGCCCTTCTCTCACCTCAACAGTGTTCCCTTGGGGCACCTGATAATGTTCTGCCTCTCCCCTTACGCCCTGACAATGCTCACCCTACTCCCGTTATACTACTGACAATGTTCATTCCCTCCCCTCTCTCAGTGCTAGTTGAACAATGCTAGTTCCCCCTCCTTGTTCACTCTCCAGCATGGCGGACTCGGTTGACATTGGCCAAATAGGAAGCGGGCACTCCAGAGGCTGCCAGGAGGGAGTGGACATTGTCGGGAGGAAGTGAACGTTGTCGGGGGCAGGGGGGTAAGCATGGTCAGGAGGGGGGAACATTGTCGGGAGGGGGAACAGTTTCGGGAGAGGAACATTCCTGGAAGCGGGGAGCAGTGTCGGGAGAGAGAAAATTGTTGGGATGGGGAATGTTGTCAGGAGGGGGAGCGTTGCCGGGAGGGGGAACATTGTTGGGAGGGGTGAACATTGTTGTGAGGGGGGAACATTGTCGGGATGGAGGAAGAACATTTCAGGGGGAACATTGTCTGGGGCGGGTGGACATTGTCAGGAGGGGGAACATTGTTGGGGGAGACGTTGTTGGGAGGGGAGTAAACAATTTTGGTGAGGGGTGAACATTGTTGGGTGGGTGGTGGACATTGCTGGGGGAGGGTTGAGCTTTATCAGTGTCACCAATGTGCTGGAGTATTTGATACTCGAGCTGATTTATTTTTTCCAAGCCAGCTTTAAGTAAACCTGTCTAAAAATCTGGGTAAGAACAGAACAAAGAGCCCAAGTCTCCATGGTCCCCGTCATTTCACTCCACTGTGCTAGAGAGTTGTGGAGTAATTCAGGCAGTCATTGGAAGTTAAATCTTTCTGAGTAAATACAGTGTGTTTGTGCCCAAAGGGACTTCCTCAGGATCCTGAGTGCCAAGGTGCATTAGGAAATCTGTACAATCATAGAAAAGTCATAGAACCCTAACAGTGCAGAAAGAGGCCATTCAGCATATAGAGGCTGCACTGACAACAATCCCACCCAGCCCCTATTCCCTTAACCCCATGGATTTCCCCTGCTAATCCCCCTGACACTAAGGCTAAATTTATCATGGCCAATCCACCTAACCTGCACACCTTAGGTTGGACTGGGGGAGGAAACCGGAGCAGCTGGAGGAAACCCATGCAGACACAGGGAGAACGTGCAAACTCCACACAGATAGGCACCTGGAATCAAACCCAGGTTCCCAGTGCTGTGAGGCAGCAGTGCTAACCGCTGTGCCACTGTGCCTCCCCTCAAGTCATTATCCCTCTCCAAATCTGAAGATTCTAGCCACTATGTTTAGGGTAGAAGGAGGTGCTCAAAGTTTCCTTATGAGGCCTAGACCTCAGCCAGCCTACTGATGTTAAGATGACTTAAGGTGAGCAGATTTTGATTTAAAATCACCATCAGGGAATGACACTATAGGATAATGTCTAATTTAATCGCAAAAAATTAGCTTCACAGTACAGAATTCATTATTAATCCTTTTTTTGCATCGTGAGCATGTATTCTGTGTGATAGAGGTGTAGATATAGGTTTGATTAGGTTATTATAATTCCACAGGGAAATGCTAACAAGCAGAAGGTGTCAGGTTAATGCAATTGAAGAAGCATCAAAGGATTTCTGTAAAGAATTATTGCTAATTTGGAGCCAACATGTCTAGTGTTAGTCATTATTCTGGTAAGGAGTAATGTTTATAACCATGCAAAATTGTGTTTTCTTTTATTTAAAACAAATAAACATTGGCCACAGTGGTGAAATACATTCACAAAATGCTTGGTGTGTGACATAGTCATCTGATGATGTTGCACTATGCAACTTTTTTTATCCTTTCAAGGGATGTGGACATCACCGGCACAGCCTATCCTTAATCCCCCTTGAGCTGAGTGGTTTGCCTGGCCTTTTCAAAGAGCAGGTAGATTCAACTACATTGCTTTGGGTCTAGAAGTCAAAAGAAGGCCAGACCAAGTAAGGCATGGCAGATTTCCTTCCCCAAAAGCCATTGGTGAAGTGTTTTTGCTGCAATTGACACCAGTTTCACAGTAACTAAGAACATAAGAAATAGGAGCAGGAATAGGCCATCTAGCCCTTCGAGCCTGCCCTGCCATTCAACAAGATCATGGCTGATCTGAAGTGGATCAGTTCCACTTTCTCGCTCTCTCCCCATAACCATTCATTCCCTTGTCTATCAGAAACTATTACTGAGATTTGTTTTTCAATTCCAGATTCCAGAAAATTAATGTGGTAGGATCTGACTGTTCTCATCTCCACATTCAGTCTGGGTCTCTAGTCAATGACATTACCATGACACCACCGTCTCCCCATGTTATCATGGAGTGGTGTGTTTGGGTCAGTGCAATTCTCCCAAAACTGGCTCAACCTGCATAAGAGATTGTGGAATTTTAAGTGCAACCTAAATTCAGTGCAAATTAAGTTTCTGCAACCTTTTGAGTTAGTTTGGAAACATTGCGTTAAAAGCTGTCCCTGTCCACAGAGTTGGCCATGACCCCAGTTTGAATTAATCATTATTGTAGATTAACTAAGCTCATTCACTTACCTCAAAGAGGTGGTAAAAGTAAGATGGTTCCTTTAGGTTCAAAAACATTAATAAGTACATTTTAAAAGCTTTTGAGTAAAATTTTGAAACTGATTGCTGACATTCTCCCATCTCGCCTGTCATGAGAATCGTAGCGGCAAAGGTCCGTTGACCTCGGATAGGATTTTCCGGTCTTGGGGCAAGTGCAGCTGGAAGAACCCGCCCATAACATAACAATAAAATAGTTTTGCATCATTTTTAAAATAAGTAATCGGTAATTTAAAATTTAGTTACTTACATGAAAGGCGATGGTCCAGTTGTATGATCGCTATAATATTAATCCAGAAACTCAGCTAATATTCTGGGGACCTGGGTTCGAATCCCACCATGGCAGATGGTGGAATGTGAATTTAATAAAAAAATCTGGAATTAAGAATCTACTGATGACCATGAAACCATTATCGATTGTTAGAAAAACCTATCTGGTTCACTGATGTCCTTTAGGGAAGGAAAACTGCCCTCCTTACCTGATCTGACCTACATGTGACTCCAGAGCCACAGCAATGTGGTTGACTCACAACTGCCATCTGAACAAGGGCAATTAGGGATGGGCAATAACTGCTGGCCAGTCAGTGACACCCAAATCCCACGAATGAATAAAAAAACTAATAGATTTAAAATGCCTGTCTTTCTGATAAACCCACTTCCAGTTGCACTTGTCAAATTGTACCAATTTCCAGTCTTAAATATATCAAATAATTCTTTAAAAAACTTGGTAAAAAAAATTTAAAAACACCGTGTGATTGCATTGGCTCATACCAGCGTTTTGTTTGGTGATATGCAAATGTGCTTGGGTGAAAATCTAATGGGAAGAATTACATAAGAACATATGAACATAAGAAATAGGAGCAGGAGTAGGCCAACTAGCCCCTCGAGCCTGCCCCGCCATTCAATAAGATCATGGCTGATCTGTCGTGGCTCAGTTCCACATTCCCGCCCTCTCCCCATAACCCTTAATCCCCTCTCTTATCAAAAACCCATCAACCCGCGTCTTAAAAATATTTAGCGAGGCAGCCTCCACCACTTCAACGGGCAGAGAATTCCAGAGATTCACCACCCTTTGAGTGAAGAAGTTCTTCCTCAACTCCGTTCTAAACCGCCCCCCCTTTATCTTGAGGCTGTGCCCCCTTGTCCTTTCTGAGCGGGAAGAGTCTCTCCACCTCTATCCTATCCATCCCATTCATCATCTTATACGTCTCAATGAAATCTCCCCTCATTCTTCTAAACTCTAACAA
The DNA here is from genome assembly GCF_965287045.1 of Carcharhinus amblyrhynchos. Classification (NCBI taxonomy): domain Eukaryota; kingdom Metazoa; phylum Chordata; class Chondrichthyes; order Carcharhiniformes; family Carcharhinidae; genus Carcharhinus; species Carcharhinus amblyrhynchos. Next base: position 40,036,174 of record NC_137335.1, on the reverse strand, counting down.
GTACAAGCCTAGTTTATTCAGCCTCTCCTCATAGCTCAACCCCCTCAACTCCGGCATCAGCCTAGTAAACCTCCTCTGCACTCCCTCCAAGGCCAAAATATCCTTGCGTAAGTACGGCGCCCAAAACTGCACACAGTACTCCAGCTGCGGCCTCACCAATGCCCTATACAGCCGCAGCAAGACCTCCCTACTTTTATATTCAATAAATCAAACACAGTTTGCATCCTGGTCACCAATTGCATCCAAAGTGATAGATTCAGACTGAACTATCTGACATTGTCCACATAGGTCTATAAAGAGCCTGACTTTCAGTAACCCTTTGGTGTGAGGCGGTTGAGGCAGATACGTTAGCGATGTCTAAAACTTATCTGGATAGACACATGGACAAATGTGGAATAGAGGAATACAAGCGGTTGGTCAATTAGGGTAACGTTTATTGGTGCTGGCTTGGAGAGCAGAAGGGCCTGTTCCTATGCTGTAATTTCTTTATTCTTTGTTCTGTGCTGAGAATATGCCTGATTTGGTTAGTTATTTACACACCCTGATGTATATAAATACATGAACTTGCTTGCAGTTCTGTCCATGAGTTGCCATATCTCTGTCACCTAAATCTACATAATTTGGTTTAATCTACTTGATTGATCTAACTAATGCCATTGGTGCCTAATCTGCATATTTAAAACGGAACCCGGTGCCTTCCAGGAAGGAAACCATTCACTGGTTCAAAGGAAAAGGCTAACATTGCAATCCATGGGAAGCTATTTGTGTCATTGATGCAAAGTGGTGTGACCATTTTAGCTGCCTTCCTTGTTTTCAGCAGGCAGCAGGGTTGCTGGTGGGATTTTCCGGCTATTCCTACTGGTGGATCACCCAGTCCCACCAAAGGCAACCTCACCGGCATGGTTCCCCAGTGGTGGAAGGTCCAAACAATGGGAGGAGGTCGCACAATACATACTGCGGGAACGTACAGAAAATTGCATCCTCTTCGTGTGTTATTGGAATGCTACCTTCCATTAGGATGTCCGAGTATTTTGGTTGGATAGCTAAACTTACACTACAGGGAAGGCATAGTCAATTAGCATAGGTGAAGCAGGTCATTAACATTTTTAAAGTTCATTCATGGGAGATGGGCATCATTAGTTAGCCAGCATTTATTGCCCAACCCTAATTGCCTTTGAACAGAGTGGCCATTTCAGAGGGTTTTTAAGAATCACCCTATTGCTGTGGATTTGGAGTCATATGACCAAACTGGTGTGGTTCATTTCCTTACTGTAGGACATTGGTGAACCAGATGCTTTTTTTTAACAACAATTGGCAATGGTCATTAAAAATTTCAGAATTTATTGGATTTACATTTCACCTTCTGCCATGGGGGGAGTTGAACTTGGACACCCTGGGCACCCTGCTTTTCTAGCCCACTGATAATATCTTTGGGCCACCCCTTCCCTCTACACATCACATGATTGATTTCATCTGAGTTTTTGAATTGTATATTGAAAAGTTAAGCGCAATTGCTCATTAGTACCTCTGTTGCTTTTTATTATTGAAATTGATTGAATGCTTCTGGGGAAATATCCTTAAGTTTCTGAATGATGGAAAGATCTGTACTAGTGTTTTAACTTTGGGTGACAAAACAAATACAACAATTAGTGTTAGGATTAATTAGCTGTGATGGAGGAACAGGTCTGCAAATGGCAAATGACATTCAGAATAGATAAATACAGTATTTGCACAAAGAATACTAATCACATCTGTACCCTGCAGGGTTCCAAATTAAAGAGTGTTGAGCAGGGAAGTCACCTGAGTATTACACTATATACTGCAGAAATAAATCATTTAAGGATGCATTACTAGGATTATTCAAAATAAAACAAATACACTGTTGTCCTTGTACAAGACCTTGACTAGGCCTCAGTAGATCTCTCAAAATGTGGTGAATAGACCATGCACTCTAGGGTATTTCAGCAGCTGGTCAAAAATGAGAATCATTGGCATGCAACGCCACAGCAGAGACTATGTGAGAGGAGAGGTCAGAACCCTTAACCCAACCACTCATGTAACCAGATCAACTCTTACATCTATGCCACATGTCATCATAAGCATGAGCAACAACAATGCAGTTTGTAAGTAAGGGGTGGTGCAGTGACACAGCGGTTAGCACTGCTGCCTCACAATGCCAGGGACCCGGGTTCAATTCTGGCTTTGGGTCACTGTCTGTGTGGAGTTTGCAAATTCTCCCTGTGTCTACATGGGTTTCCTCTGGGTGCTCTGGTTTACTTTCACACTCCAAAGATGTGTGGATTAGGTTGATTGGCCATGCTAAATTGCCCCTTAGTGTCAGGGAATTAGCAGGATAAATATGCGGAGTTACAGCAATAGGGCCTGGGTGGGATTGTGGTTGGTGCAGACTCGATGGGCCAAGTGACCTCCTCCCAGCTTAGGGATTCTATGATTTAGAGTCATAGAGGTTTACAACAGGGAAACAGGCCCTTCGGCCCAACTTGTCCATGACACCCCTTTTTTAACCCCTAAGCTAGTCCCAATTGGCCGCGCTTGCCCCCTATCCTAAATCCATCTTATCCAAGAAACAGTCTAAATGTTTTTTAAAAGACAAAATTATACCCACCTCTACTATTACCTCTGACAGCTTGCCCCAGACACTCATCACCCTCTGTGTGAAAAAATTGCTCCTGTAGACCCTTTTGTATCTCTCCGCTCTCACTTTAAACTTATGCCCTCTAGCTTTAGACTCCCCTACCTTTGGGGAAAGATATTGACCATCTAGCTGATGTGTGCCTCTCATTATTTTATAGACTTCTACAACCCCTCAGCCTTCCATGCCTAGTGTTGATTTTATTTGATTAATGCAGATTAATTCATTCCTCAAACGATTATTGTGATGATTTTATAACACTTATTAGAATATTTCAAATAAATGTGCTTTCTTGTAGTGTGACTGTTTAGAATATGATATGTTTCTGGAATTAATTAATTTCTTAATGATATTTAAGATAAAAAAAATAGATTTATTATATTTAATCATGACAAAATGGGGTTACTCCAGGCTTTCTTACCTATTACTGAGGCCATTGCTATGCCAACAAACCTCTGCCCAGTGGATGGTATATGCAGACTGTAAGTAAGGTTGAGTAGTGGTTTAGTAGATTGTAATCCTTCAAATAACACAATGGGCTGTTGCTAATGGGAAGAGAGATGGCAAGATAGCTTGTTTACTTTCTCCTTGCTGCTCGGTTCTTTGCAACAATAAATGTTTTTGAGTGTGCATTTTGGATTATTTTTTAGTCATTAATGTGAATTAGGCCATTGGGAAAGTTCAAATCAGAAACAAAATTCATATATACAGCAAAATATTCAAACAACCTCACAAAATGTAAATGCAAAAAACACGCCATTTGTGAAACCATTTAATCTTGTGTAAATAAACATTGTGAAGATGACTGCAGAGGTCAGAGAACATGAGCAGCCCATCAAGCAATGTTTTCTTTTGGGCGAAGCTTTTTCAACAAGAGTAGTGGCTGTCTGTGTTCTCAGCCTCACAATGTAGGTCAGAGGGCATTGTGAATATATGGAAAGGGTTGGGATTAGAAGAAGGAATGCGGTGAGAGGGGTGGGAAGGTGTTGAGTTTCCCGGCTGGGGATTGTCCCAGTGTGACCCCCCCCACATTAGGCCATCTGTCATTTGTTCTTAGGTTTTGTTTTCACAGAGCACAGGCTTTTGTTCAGTCAAATGGGTTGCATATCAACTTGTAAAACCTCCCAACATACACATGGACAGTTGTAACAGTGGGAGAGATTTCAGGTCAACCTTGTAATAGAAAGAAAATAGGAACCTCCAGAAATCTTCACCAATAGATCCAGGCTACAGCAAGCTTGGACTCCTTTTGGTGAGTGGGGGTGGTGGTGGGAGGTAGGGTGGAGAAGCAATTTGACTGGATGATCAGTTGTTGTCAACAGCACAGGGTTCAATCCCTGTTCTGGCTGGATGGATTTGGGATCTGCTCTTCACCCCAACTGTGGTGGAGATGGTGGCTCTGTGGGCTGCACCTGCCTTTAGGCTGTTATAATCACATGAAGAGGAGTCAAATGGCTCCCTTCTTTACACCTTCCTCATTTGACCACAACAGGGTTTTACTTTAGAAAATGTTTACTTACCAATTCCATGTGGATTTAATTGTTTGTGTGCTGCAATCATAAATACATGATCAAAGAGGTTTTCTTGAGCTTCTTTTTAAAAAAAAAGGGATCCTTTATTATTGGTACTTAACCTGGCCTAAATAAACATACAATCGCACATACACAGACGCACATGCAGACATGTACAAACACATACATGGACATGTGCGCGCGCGCACACACACTCACACACACACACACACACACACACACACACAAGTTTTTAACACACAAACAAAAACATGGTTGTGTGGAGAGGACAGATAATGTAATTTAGACTCCAGTAAAATTAAAGGGATATACGGCTCTTGAAGGTCATTGGCTTAGTTGGCTTCAGGCTGAACTCAGTGGTGTTGCTGCTTTTGGGGCTAAGACAGTTTACAGCTGTAAATGGATGATTTGTCTGTTCTTCTGGAGATAGCAGTGCTGAATTGAGTTGTTTTTTAAATTTCCATCCAAGGCACCTGTATTGCCAAAATCAGCAGCCAGGGTTCAAAACTTGCAAGTTAGATGGAGAGAGAGGGAAAGAACCCAATCAGGATTTTGGTCTTTGTGTCTCTTGGTTGCTAAAACAGATGCTAAAACATACAGAAGAGTTAGCTTGTCACATGGCCTTCTCTCTCCAGTGACCCAAAGGTGGTTGTGGCTAGTGTATTCAAGTTACCTTGAACAGACCATGGCTGGGAATTCCTCTCTCACAGTAAGAAGTCTCGCAACACCAGGTTAGAGTCCAACCAGTTTATTTGATAGTAATCTCACAAGCTTTCGGAAACGGTGTTCCTTCATCAGGTGTGTGGAAGGTTCTGATCAGAGAAGGGCATATAAAGTCACACACAGTTTACAGAATACTGATTGGAGTGAAGGAAAACCGTTTCCAAAAGTTTCTGAGATTACTATCAAATAAACTGGTTGGACTCTAACCTAGTGTTGTGAGACTTCTTACTGTGTTTACCCCAGTCCAATGCCGGCATCTCTCCATCAGGTATTTCCCAGTACAGAGTATTCACTCCGAGTGCCAGTGACCCAGATGCTCCACATTATATGACTGTGTTGAGCTCACTGATCTGGCAACCTTGATAGCCCTCAGTTAGCAAGCTCATATTCAGCAGCTCCAACTCATAGACCTCATTAAGTGTTTACAGTGCAAATATGCAGCCATCTTGGACTGTGATCCCAAGTTACTGGAATGTGATGTTAGCCTTCTTTACAGAAAAAAAAATCAATTAAGCTTTTCCAGCCAACAAATTAAGAAGTCATTTTTAAGATAAAGCATGGTTTCAGAACAAGGCAGAAAGCTCAAGATAAGAAGTATTTCCCTTGCAGAGATCTCAGGGTTTTTTTAAATCAAATTTTTGTCTCTCCGTGGTGGCAGAGAGCATTGAAAAGCATGATGCCTAGTTGCAAGCAAACTGTTTGGGTCAGGTTCGATGGACCAGCTTGTGTCCTCCTGTCCATCAGATTAACACAAGTGCAAGCTATCTGATCAGTCTGTAAGACTGAGTGCAAAGTGTAGCTTCAGCAGCTCTGGATTCTAGATAGTGAAGTAAGCTTTCAAAGGAGTAGATATTATCTACAGAATTAAGTCTTAGTCATTTAGATGACTTTTAAATTACAATTTGGACTGATATGTTGCAGCAAGCTTGTGAAAAAAATAAGCATTGCTTCCAGAATTAAATAATGGCCCTTTAGATAATATCTAAATTGCAAACTATTGTATATATTGCAACACACCTGTGAAAAATAGACATTATTTAAAGGATTAAGTAATGGTGCTTCAGATAATATCTAAGTTACAAACCATTATATATATTGCAGCAAACTGGTGAAAAAAATAGACATTACTTACAGCAATAAATAATGGTGCTTTAGATCATACCCAAGTTATTTCCAGAAAATCGTGATAATCATTACTATCCACAGTTAAACAGAAATTAATAGAACGTAATTCATTTTAAAATATTGCAGGTAATCCTGAAATGCCAGTGAGATCAATAACTTGAAGATGAAACGCTCCACATAAATGAATAGCCAAGTGGTTTTAACTATATTGATGCATCAATGGTAATGCTTGTTGTTTCCTTGCCTCGCCCATTAGTTTTGTCTGTGTAAGTAAAACTATGTTGCCTTAGTGGCGGTAATACTGGCATTACTTTGATAGTAATTCTGTAGTTTAAAAACAGCTTTTAAAATGTTTCCAGTTTGTTTTGATGCTTGGTGAGAGCAGCACCAAGGAGATTTCCAGCCTCTGTTTCTCTATCAATAATTGCTAGCTGTCTGCTGTTCATGTCTTGAGTTTCATACCACTTTTACAAGGAGAGATTAAGTGGCGCAACAAAGTTTGACTAACATTCTCAGAAGAGTATTAGCATAATTTGTACCCACAATACCGCAAGTTTGCACGAGAACATGCGCATGTTCAAGGAAGTTCCATTGCAGATTACGTGTAGCTTGTCTGCCACACTTCACCCTTACTGAATGGGATGTCTCTTTTCTTGCCAGCCATCCTTGTAAATTCTGCCAATATTTTAACTTCAAAGATCATATGAACATTCTCTAATTGCATAAAGGATATTTTGTATCCTACATTGCAATCCTCTACCTCAAATCGAAATTAAAATGCTCCTGTACAATCCTCGCATTCATGCAGTGACATTTTGAGAAATAACTCATCAGATAGCAATTTATGAAGGTCACTTTGTACTTGGTACTTATCTTGGAATTAAATTTCAAGAGATGATGAGCTGCAGTGTTGTTTGGTAAGATGTTGCATGCTATCTCCAATTAAGATTCTACTTCAAGTATTCTTGGGGAAAATTGCTTTGTGAAAGGAAAAGAAAACAGAATCTATTTATAACAATAATAACTGTGGGACAAATATTCTTTTTTACCTCATAAATAAAATGTATGCGCCATGCATTTTATATATGGTAGATAAAGTATGACTGTCAATAACATGCTATGTTACTAGTAAGATTTTAAGATTCCTTTGCCCATCCTCAATGAAGTTACTGTGAAAATCCCCTAGTCACCACACTCCGGCGTCTGTTCAGGTATACTGAGGGAGAATTTAGAATGGCTAATGCATCTAACCTTTGGATAGTGGGAGGAAACATGCACAAACATGGGGAGAATGTGTAGACTCTGCAGACAGTGACCCAAGCTGGGAATCGAACATTGGTTCCTGGCACTGTAAGACAGTAGTGTTAACCATTGTGCTATTATACCTTGTATTGCTCTATTCAGCAGCAGGTAAAGTCCCTCTTAACCCAAGCAGTATTTAAAATAGGTGGATAAAACATATCCAGAAAATTATAGACCAATCGGCTTAATATCAGTGCTAGGAAAAATCATGGAAACCTTACTAAAGGAGAGAAAAGGAGAACAACTTGAAACAAAATAAATGATAACAAATCAGCTACATGGATTTCAAAATGAAAATCATACCTGACCAATTTTATAGTCTTTTCTGGAGATAGCAGAGAGTGTAGTTAATGACTATACAGCAGATGTAATTTATCTGGATTCTCAAAAAGCCTCTGATAATATGCCTGATACTAGACAATGAATAAGCACACAGAGTCTGGGGACAAGTTGCAGAATGGATTGGTAGCTGGCTTCAAAATGAAAAGTAGAGTGGATGTAAAGGTTCATTATTCAGAGTGGCAGAAATTGGGAAGTGGTGTTCCGCATAGGTCACTGCTGTTCACAATTTACATTAATAATTTGACTTTGGTATAAAAAACACAGTCTCTAAATTTGGAAATGACAATTTTTTTTTGCTGGAGTGTGTAGATTGAAGAGACATTCAACAAGTTGCAAGGATGTGAATAAACTTACAGAATGAACAAATAATGGACAAGTGAAAGTTGAAAGGGATCAATGGCACAGACCATGTTGGGTAGAAAGGAAGGTGGAATGGGGCTGGGCAAAGATGGAGCCAAGTGGCACCACAAAGCGCTCTGGAACAACATTTTGGGCATCACAAATTCATTCATGGGTTGCCGCGGGATCGTTCGGTGCAATTCTGGGCTAATCTATGACGAAAGATCCTTTGAATTCCCTTCCTGTCTCCTGTTCCCTCAGACATAAAAAGATTTCTTCACACTGTTTCAAATTCAATGGACATCCCTGAAGAAGTCTTTGTATTTTTATTGACTCTTGTAGCCAGCTGTGAGTCTTGATGAAGTTTGAATAAACACTTGAAGGTGCCATATTGTCTGTCCATACTTCCATTTTGAAAAAGGTTTTTAAAACTCTGTTTGAAGGTTTGAAAATTGAAATGTGACCTCAAAGCTGCTATCCTTAGAATCTGTAATCTGATGATTTGTTTGTGACACTTGGTAGGGAGATGCAGATCTAGGTCAGGGAGAGGAACAGAGGGATGTCTGAATACAAATAAGCCAGTTCCTCACTTCAGTACACCTTGATCCAAATGTGGACAAAAGAGCTAAACTCAAGAAGTGAGGTGAGAGTGACTGTCATTGCATCAAGGCACATTTGACTGAGCATGGCATCAGGAAACCTTGATGTGGAGATGCCAGTGTTAGACTGGAGTAAACACAGTAAGAAGTCTCACTACACCAGGTTAAAGTCCAACAGGTTAACCTGTTGGACTTTAACCTGGTGTTGTGAGACTTCTTATCAGGAAACCTTAGCAAAGTCAGTGAAAATCGGAGGGGAAAACTCTTCACTTGTTGAAATTATACCTGCCACAAAGGAATATGCTTATGCATGTTGGAGGTCAATCGTTTCATTCCATAAGATCATAAGACATAGGAGCAGAATTAGGCCACACAACCCATCAAGCCTGCTCCACCATTTAATCATGGCTGATATTTTTCTCATCCCCATTCACCTGCCTTTTCTCCATTACTCCTGATCCCCTTATTAATCAAGAACTTATCTATCTCTGTCTTAAAAACATTCAATGACCTGGCCTCCCCAGCCTTCTGCGGCAAAGAGTTCCACAGATTCACCACTCTCTGGCTGGAGAAATTGCTCCTCATCTCTGTTCTAAAGCATCATCCCTTTAGCCTGAGGTTGTGCCCTCTGGCTCTAGATTTCCTACTATTGGAAACACCCTCTCCACATCCACTCTATCTAAGCCTTGCAGTATCCTGTAAGTTTCAATAAGATTCCCCCCTCATCCTTCTAAACTCCAACCAGTACATACCCGGAGTCCTCAACTGTTCATCATACGACAAGCTCTTCATTCCAGGGATCGTTCTTGAGAATCTCCTCTGGACCCTTTCCAAGGCCAGCATGTCCTTTCTTAGATATGGGGCCCAAAACTGCTCACAGTACTCCAAATGGGGTCTGACCAGGGCCTTACACAGCCTCAGAAGTACATCCCAGCTCTTGTATTCTAGTCGGCTCGACATCAACGCTAACATTGCATTTACTTTCCTAACTGCCGACTGAATCTGCAGGTTAACTTTAAGAGAATCTTGAACAATAACTCCCAAGCCCTTTGTGTTTCTGATTTCCTAAGCATTTTCCCATTTAGAAAATAGTATATGCTTCCATTCCTCCTTCCAAAGTGCTGATAAGAAGTCTCACAACACTGTTATTAATGTCACAGAGAGAGATTTATGATATCTATCAATATTTAAAGTAGTATTTATCTTAAATTCCCAAGTACAAAATACCAAGTCTCGCAGGATACCTCCATCCAAATGAAGGTGAAAACTATCATCACTGCACCTTCCAAAGCGCATAACTTCACACTTTTCCTGGATCATCGCTGCAAGAGTTCCGCAGTGTAGCCACAAAAGGTGTAGGGCCAACCATTTTCAGCTGCTTTATCAATGACCTTCCTTCTACCATAAGGCCAGAATTAGGGATATTCGCTGATGATTGCATAATGTTCATCACCAATTCCATCACCTCAGGTACTGATGCAGTCTGTACCCAAATACAGCAAGACTTGGATGCTCCTGCATGGGCTGAGAAGATGCAAGTAACATTTATGCCACAAATGTGCCAGGCAATGACCAATTCCAACAAGAGAGAATTGAACCATTTACCCTTTACAATCAATGGCATTATCATCACTGAATCCTCCATTATCAACATCCTGGAGGATACCATTGACCAGAAACTGATCTGTACCAGCCATATAAATACTGTGGCTACAAGAGCAGGTCAGAGGCTGGAAGCTCTGCAGAGACAAACTCACTTCCTGACTCTCTAAGGGCTGTCCATCATTCATAATGCACAAATTAGGGGTGTGATGGCATGCTGTCCACTTGCTTAGATTATTGCAGCTTCAACCACACTCTAGAAGCTCAATGCCATCCAGAACAAAGCAGCCTGCTCGATTGGCACTTCATCCACCATTTTAATTAGAACTACCAAGATGTGATAAAGGTCCCAGCAGCTCTTCTCAACCATGCACCTCTGCACTAAAGAGTGTGTGGAAATGGGTTTTTGAGTTGGGGTACAGAAGACTATATAAGACAAAATATTTAGCAAACTCTTTAAAGGGTTATTACAGAAAAAACATGCAATGCACTTTTGATGGTAATTCAATCACAACATTGACAGTTCTAGGAAAGGTAGATACCTTATTTCTATTTGAGTATCCAACTGTTATTAATGTCACAGAGAGAGATTTATGATATCTATCAATATTTAAAGTAGTATTTATCTTATTTTCCAATGTACAAAATACCAGGTCTAGCAGGATACCTTCATCCAAATGAAGGTGAGAACTATCATCACTGCACTAAAGCAGTAACCTTTAACTTGAGAGAGACTGGAGTGAACCCAATGAATGTAAAAATCCTGTTCTGTACTTCCAATACTTATACTGTAAAATAACTTCTTATTTTATGCATTTACGGGATGTGGGCATTGCTGAGGAAACCAGCATTTATTTCCCATTCTTAGTTGCCTCTGAAAAAGTGGTGGTGAGCTGCCTTCGTGAACCGCCGCAGTCCATGAGATACCCACAGTGCTGTTGGGAGGCAGTTCAAGGATTTTTACTCAATGGCAGTGAAGAAACAGCAATATATTTCCAAGTCAGGGTGATGAGTGGTTCAGAGGGGAACTTCCAGGTCGTGGTGTTCTCAGATATCTGCTGCTGTTGCCCTTCTAGATGGTAGGGTTAAGGGTTTGGAAATTGCTGCCTAAGGTGAGTTTCTGTAGTGCATCTTGTAGATGGTACACATGACTGTTACTGTTTATCGGTGGTGGAGGGATTGAATGCTTGTGAAAGGGGGGCCAATCAAACAGGCAGCTTTGCCCTGGATGGTGTCAAGTTTCTTGAGTGCTGTTGGAGCAGCACTCATGCAGGCAAGTTTAGGATATCTCATTATACCCCTTAATGTGCCTTGTAGATGATGGGCAGGCTTTGAGGCAGTGAGGAGGTAAGTTACTTATCGAAGGATTCCAAGCCTTTGACCTGCTCTGGTAGTCACAGTATTTATGTTGCTAATCAAGTTGAGTTTCTGGTCAATGGTAACCTCCAGGATGTTGATAGTCAGGGATTCAGCAATGGCAAAACCATTATCTGTCAGGGGTGATGGTTAGCTTCTCTCTGGTTGGAGATGGTCGTTGCCTGGCATTCGTGTGGCATAAATGCTACTTGCAACTGGACAGCCCAAAATTGGATATTGTCCAGATCTTGCTACATTTGGACATGGACTGCTTCAGTCATGAGGAGTCGTGAATGACACTGAACATTGTGCAGTCATCAGCAAATATCCCCACTTCTGACCTTATGATGGAGGGAAGGTCATTGATGAAGCAGCTGAAGATAGTTAGGCCTAAGAAACTTCCCTTAAGCTTGGATGACTGACCTCCAATGACCACAACCATCTTTCTTTGTAGTAGGTATGGCTCCAACCAGTGGAGAGTTTTCTCCTGATTCCCATTTACTTGAGCTTTGCTAGGGCTCTTTGATGTCACACTTTGTCAAATGCGGCCTTGACATTAAGGGCTGTCACACTCACGTCACTGAAATTCAGCTCTTTTGTCCATGTTTGAACCAAGGCTGTAATGAGTCAGGAGCTGAGCGACCCTGGCGGACCTCAAACTAGGTCCTTAAACAGGTTATTGCTGAGTAAGTGCCACTTGATAGTACTGTTGATAACACCTTCCATCACTTTACTGATGATTGAGAATAGACTGATGGAGCAGTAATTGGCTGGGTTGGATTTGTCCTGATTTTTGAGTGCAGGATATACCTGGGCAATTTTCCACATTGTAGGATAGATGCCAGTGTTGTAGCTGTACTGGAAGAACATGGTAAGGAGTATAGCAAGTCCTGGTGCACATGTCCTCAGCAATATTGCCGAAATACTCTCAGGGCCCATAACCCAGCAGGAAGCATGTTGAGCACTCACGTTGAACAATTTCAATTTTCCAGAACACACTAAAAAAGTATTTATGGTTATCCTAAAGGTTGCCCATAATTAGAGTGTTGTATCTTACAATTTATTGTTGAGGCGATCTGAAGAGCAGTTCAGTTTTGTTTTAGGATTGCCTTTGTGTTGTCAAGTATGTAACAGGATTTTGTTGTCCTTGGATATACAATTATGCCCAGGCATGTCCCTAAGCTTTTAAACTTTTGTTCCTTTGTCCAGCAGATGAACTGTTTTTTTAAAATTTCTAGATCCTACTTCATAGGAAACTCACTCGTTTTAACTTTATAACTCACTATAGAATCATAGAATCCTACAGTGCAGAAGGAGGCTATTTGGCCCATCGAGTCTGCACTGACCACAATCCCACCCAGTACCTATCCTCATAACCTAAAGCATTTACTCTAGTTAATCCCCCTGACACTGAGTGACAATTTAACGTGGACAATGCACCTTTGGACTATGGGAGGAATCCAGGGCACCGAGAGGAAACAACGCAGACACAGGAAGCAGGTACAAACTCTGCACAGATAGTGACCCAAGCTGGGAATTGAACCCAGGTTCCTGATGCTGTTAGGCAGCAGTGCTGACCACTGTGCCACAATGCTGGATTATTTTAAAGCTCTGTATCGATTGCTGCATTCCTTCACATGCCTTCCTAAGATATTCACTGTCTAAGACAAAACTAGGGAGACTGTGGGTAAGCTGTGTTCTGATGATGGAGGTAAACTGGTCTCCGACTGCTCTAACTCAAGGTGACTGATCATCAGACTGGAATTACCCGTTGGCTCCGCTACCTGCAGTTCAGGATCTTCAAGCTCCAGATCTCCTTGCCAAGGATATCCAGGCTCATCCCTTCCTCCAAGATGAAATTTATGCAGTGGGCATGGGCTAGTTACTTTTTCCACGCTCTCTAACACATACTGCAGGCTACCCCCACTTCTTCTGGCCTTTCGAAACCCTGAAAGTCTCTCCACGAGCTGTTTGGTTGGTGAATGGCCAGGTTTTAATGCTGCTCTGCTGCACATAGAGTCCTGGTAGCAAGGAGGTGACTTTGTCCCATAGAATTCAATCGTCAATGAACCTACATTCATTGAATAATTGGGCAATGCTGAATGCTGAAGGATGGAAGTGCAATGGCAATCCCCTATATGCATCGACACACATTCTGCATGTTCAGTAGTAGCAACCCTATCATTGATGTAAATCATGTGGGTTTTGTTAATTGCTTTCTGCATCCTGGGAAGCCAGTGAGCCTGAGGAGTATCTAGTGCTTGTGGCAAACCAGAGAGTATGAATTGAGATACCCTTTGAAAAAGGGCACCTGTCACCTGGTGAATGAAATCCCTAAGAGCTCTTTGTCTGATGATTTGTAAATCCCGCACGGCTGGTGGGAAGATTATGAGTTGTAGAAAGTCAGGGCTATGGTAACCTTCAATTCAATGGTTAATGCCAGCCTATTAGTAAATTCAAAACAGTATATTCTACTTACAGAAAGAGAGGAATGAGATGGAGGATGGAGGAAGGCTGCCTAGGCTGACTGTACTTGAGTTAAGATTAGTGTCGGTGCTAGTGACAAATAAAAAGAATTGTTGCTAAGGTTATTTTGAGTGGAACTAGTGTAAAATCATATTCACAAAGGTGATTTGAACATTAAGAAAGGTTAAGCAGATAACATTAAGCAGATAAATGTTGTGTTTGCATTTTTGGTATCAGAATTTAACTTTATTTGCATTTGACAATGAAAATAATTGATAAGAAACATTTGTCAGCACAAACCTGTCTATATAGACTTGCTTTGAACTCTTGACCGGATAAATGTTGGATGGATGTTCTGTGGCATTCAACAAGCTCACATGCTGAGGCTCAGACAAATGTTAGCTTTTGAACTTTATTTGAAAGCAGAAGAAATGAGTGCCTGGCCAGAGTACAGCAATGGGAATTCGAGCATCAAGGAGACACTGCTCTGGGATTTCCTTTGGGATGAGGGTGAGGCCTGGAGCTGGAGTAGCTTAATAAATATAAGCCCAGATCTTCTGATCTCTGCATGATTCGGAACCAGATGCTGCCCCCCCTCCCCCTCCCCCATTCCCCCAAGGTGCACCAAGGGACCCCTCAGAATATCCAATGTATTGACTCTGTGGGAATTATCTGGAATGTTTGAACTTCTGATGGTCAATTTCCCTGCACTCTAGGACCCACTGGAAAAGTATCCAATTCTGAGTCAGAATCAGAGACCTGAGACAGTTCTTATTTACTCAACTGGGTAGATATCCAGAAGATGTTAGACAGATTAAAATCTAACCTAACATTTGGATAACTATCCAATTCAACCTACCTCTCCACTCTCCCTGACTCAACCTGACCCAACCTCACAACTCAATTCTGTCCCACCCCAGACCACTCCCAAACTAGACCTGATTTGACCTCACGTGAATGAGCCTAACATCGATACTGGGGAAGTTGCTAGAGTCCATTATCAAGGATGTCATAACTCAGCATTTGGAAAGCAGTGGTATAATCAGACAAAGTCAGCATGGATTTACAAAAGGGGAATCATGCTTGACGAATCTGTTGGAATTCTTTGAGGATGTAACCTGTAGAGTCGACCAAGGAGAACCAGTGGATGTGGTTTATTTATACTTTCAGAAGGCTTTTGACAAGTCTCACATAACAGACTACTATGTTAAGTTAAAGCACATGGGATTGCAGGTCGTGTCTTGAGATGAATAGAAGGCTGGTTAGCTGATAGAAAGCAAAGAGTTGGCATAAATGGGTTATTTCCTGATTGACAGTCAGTGACGAGTGGGGGATCCCAACTGTTCACATTATATATTAATGATTTGGAAGAGAGAACTGAATATAATATCTCCAAATTTGCAGATGATACGAAGTTAGGTGGGAGGATGAGTTGAGGAGGATGCAGAGACAGGCTGAGTGTGTGGGAATATGCATGACAGATGCAGGATAATGTGGATGAATGTGAGGTTATCCACTTTAGTAGCAATAACAGGAAGATTGATTATTACATCAATGGGTGTAAATTAAGAGAGGTGAATACTCAGCGTGACTTTGGTGTCCTTGAGCATCAGTCGCTGAAAGTAAGTGCAACAGACATTAAAGAAGGCAAATGGTATGTTGGAATTCGTGGAGAGAGGATTTGAGAATTGGGCGTTGGTGAGACCACACCTGACTTATTGGCTGCAGTTTTGGTGTCCTTACCTAAGGAAAGATGTGCTTGCTACTGAGGGAGTACAGCAAAGGTTTACCAGGCTAATTCCTGGGATGGCAAGTCTGTCATATGAGGAGAGACTAAGTTGGTTAGGATTATATTCACTGAAATTTAGAAGAGTAAGAGGGGATTTCATAGAACCTTATAAAATTCTAATAGGGTTAGACAGGATAGATTCAGAAAGAATGTTCCCAATGGTGGGGGAGTCCAGAAATAGGGGTCATTATTTGAGGATAAGGGGTAAACCTTTCAGAACTGAGGTGAGGAGAAATGTCTTCACCCAGAGGGGGTGAATGCGTGGAATTCACTATCACTGAATGTAGTTGAGGCCCAAATGTTGTCTGATTTCAAGAAGAAATTGGATATTGTTCTTGGGGCTAAAGGGATCAAGGGATATGGGGGGAAGGGGGATCAGGGTATTGAATTTGATTATTTTGATCAAAATGAATGGCGGAGCAGGCTCGAAAGGTCAACTGGCCTACTCCTGCTTCTAGTTCCTATGTTTCACCACCTTATGCAGCTGCCTTCCTACCCTATGACCTATTCTACCCCTTTCCCACTTACCTTACTGCTGTGAAGTTGAGTTTGTAAAGATATAAAGAATGTTTGTAAAGATGTAAGAGAATTGTAAAAAAACTGCTGGGGGAAAAAAAACATTGCGTGGTCCTTATACTACTGATTTTGTGTTCAGTGCTTGAATGTTTACAGAGTACACAGTTTGCAACAATTATAACTAGGACCAAGCACCAGAGTTGCCTCGGTAACTGGCTTTGCCAGCAGTTGCATTTTGATAGCATATTAGTTTAAAGAAGATACTCAGCAATCAGGACTCTATTAATTTTGAATTTGCTGTTGTTGTCACCATCAGACCAATCATGGTGTAGAAAAATGCATAAATCATCAGGAATATAAAAATAGAAACTCAACTGTCTGCCTTCAGTGCAGTGAGCGCAGAGACTTTAGCCAGTTAAGTCAGTTCAGATCAATGAAGTTGAACTGTAAAGCTGTCACCTCTCAAGATTCAGAGAGGATGGCTGGTGGGAACAATGGCTGTCTGCCAGCTGAAGAAATATCTCAAGATAACTCTCCATCTATTTACTAGAAGGGTACCAAATCAGAAAGAGTTTATTGACAGCAATATTGACAAAACAACTCCAAAAGTTTTTCCAAAGCCACAAAACCAGTTTATACGATTTTTTGAGAGTGATTATGTTAGTGTCCATATTTTTTTGTAATGAATGATCCTTGTATTTATTTGGACAGCGTTCCAGTCGAGCCTTATTTTCATTTGATATCTTCCTTGTTTAGTAAAAGTTCCCACTTAGTTAAGTAAGTGACTTGTTAATTATTTACTTAAATTGAGTGTCAGGTTGTTCTGTTAATGAACCTGTAAATGTTAATGAAGAACAATCAACACCTTCCCAAACAAATTTAACAGATTATGAAGCGAGATACAGGAGATTAATCTTTGCATCATAGCATTTACCTATCCCACCCCCTTATCTGTCATATCAACAAATTCATTGTCCCCTCTTACTCACTGTACCCTTGTACCTCACGCACCTTACCTCCTTACCCACTTCTCCACCTGTCTGCTCCAGCAGTCATCGTCATTTCTCGGAAGATTCGGGCTATTTTATCTAAAGAAGACCCCATTGACTTGGGGTAGGGTCCTTACCGTACGCAATTTAAAATGGGAATAAGCTGAATTACATTGAATAAGGAGTGAGTGAGTCCTCTGCTATGTTTGAATTGCCATTGTCTGGTTTCTGCTCAATGTTGGGAGTGGGGGTTGTAAATGTCCATGTAGGTGAAGTTAAAATCATGGCCTCAATGTTATTGCCACCGACATGCTCAGTGTACAGCCTTAAATTATAGATCAACAGCAAAAACAAAATGATACAATAGGAATGATATAATGTAAGCGTGTCTTTCAAAAATCTTGTTGCACCATTCAGGAAGACTTGTGGCAAAGAACAATTTAAACAGATTGTGGATAACTTTGTACACTTGCCAATTCTGCATTATTCCACATTACCACATTATTAGTTTCAGCTTCAAATAGTTTAAATAAAATGAAGGCAACATTTTTTTTATCTCTTTCCGCTGAGTTAATAGAAAATCCATATTATCTGTCATCGGTTTTTAGACAAGGTGACTTTAATTCAAATATTGGATTGATAACTGCAAATAATCTGTGTGTTTGGCAGTGCACAGATTATCAATGTAACAAGTTCTCACAATAATTGAGAAAGCAAATTATTTCAGCACCCTAAACAACAACCTGCAATTCCAATAATTACGATAAGAATTGCAAAAGTAATTCTATTGCCTTGTCTCAAATATATTAAAATAATGTTACTTTAAAGGAACCATGCCTGTTAATGATTATTATACACAGCATCAAACAATTCATTTATTAGAATCAGAAGTTACAACTACAATAATAGAACTGCCAATTATGTATAAATAAAATGTTAATATGCCTTTGCAATTTATTACACTCCATCTATGACACTTAACTTATACTCCTGCATAGACTATGCTTCATTACCTCTGTGCTTTACATTTATAAGAACATAAGAACCATATTGTTCCAATGCCTTGGCCTTGTTCTTTGGATTTCCAAATTTCTTTTCGCCTGAACTTTAATCTCTTTGAAATCTAGAACATTATGATGGGATTTGATAGGGTGAGTGCTGAAGTTGTTTTGATTGGTTGAGAAATCAAAAACATGGGAACTCAGGATAGGGGGCCTACCAGTTAAGACTTAGATGAGAAGAAATTTCTTCACCCAAATGATGGTGAATTTTTGGAATTTTCTACTCTAGAGCATTGTAAATGCTCCACCGTTGAATACATTAAGGCTGAGATAGACAGATTTTTGGTCTCTCAGGAAATTAAGAGATATGGAGAACAGGCAGAAAAGTGCAGTTGAAGCCCAAAACACTTGATTCCTTAAACTTAAAAAAAACTAACTCGGCCTTCAATATATTCAATGGCTTTGATGGAATTTCCAATCTAGAGACTAAGGCTGGAATTGTCTGACCTTGCCTGTAGCTATGGTTCTCCAGTCCTGTTGCAGTGAATGGAGATTTGGTTGAGCACTAAATTCTCCACTCTCATTGGCAGAAGCAGTGGGACGTGCAAGATTGGAGAATTCCGGTCTAATTGTGGTGGTAGGCGGGAATATCAGTGTGAATCCATTGGGCCGATTTTTCACTTTTCAGCTCAGTAATTACGCATCATTGAATCACGTGGCTGAACAGGCAGGGATTTGTCTGATCTGTCAAGATCTTATGGGGTTGAAGATCCTAACGCCATATTTAAATGGCATTGCATAGACACTCACTTGCTGCAGGCCAGTTGTAGTCTGAACATCTGCTTCACCATGGCTCCCAAATGTACAAAACCTTCCGCTCCACAGTTCACCCAGCCTCCCTAGGGATTCAAGCCATCCAGGAAAGGTAGAAGGGTAATATGCAGCAGGCCCTCTCACCTGACCTCCCTGATCTGGAAGGGGGTCACTAGGGAGATTAGCACCCATGGCCAGCAGTAAATAGCTGCACTGCAGTGCAGGAAACAATGAATGATCTGATGCGGCCAAGATAAGTGAAACTTCTGCTCGCTCTAAACTCACACTCTAACAAGGGCATCTGGCAGCCTAAGTGTTAGAGTCCACAGGGATCTCCCATATGACCAGCAGATGGGACATTAGCACTGAATGTCTACCAGCCATTTTAAGATCAACGTCTTATGAAAGATCCAGAAGAAATGGTGATTTAATCCTTTATTAGGGAGTGCTTGGTATGTGGAACAGGCAAGAATGCTTTTGAAATGCTCTTTTATCCATTGTGCTCACTATTAAGCCATCTATCTTTATTAGTCATTTGGTAGCACAGAACTTGAGAAAAGCTCAAAGAAAAGCTTTTTGTCTTGCACCCATTAAGACATTTTGCAAGAATACCAGTAAAAAGGGAAACAACAATCCATTGATATTACTAGCTTATTCCACAATGGAAGGAAGCCATAGATATTTGTGCTGCAGCTCTCTATCATGGTGTTCTAGACCCATCACCACTGTGTAAATCAGTACTCATTGAACTTACAAACACAGCAACTCATACAATTGAATTCAGTTTTCATAGTGCCATGTGTCAAAATAGATGGTGTTGTCATGGAATTCCCTACAGACCCAGCTCCTGCAAACATCTTTGTGAATTCCGAGGGAAATGTGTTTTCAGTGGAACAACACATAACCTCCTATCCCTCGCATGTTTCCAATATGTCAATAGTACATCTGCTATATTGAAATCTGCAGCAGCATGTGACTATTTCCTTACGTATTTTAATGGTCTCCATCCTAGGTTCAAATTTGTTTTTGAAATGGAGCAGTCAGATGAACTTGCTTTTCATGCTAGTTGTGAAATCTTCAAGGGAGTTCTCTCCCATGGTCTACTGCAAGTTTGCCTTCACTGATCAGTGCTGGGATTCTTACCGTTCCACACACTATAAAACTGGTCTTCTCAGCAAACTTGTAAATTGGGCCTGAGCCATTTGCTCACAATGCAATGCTGAAATAGGTCACCTCAAATACATTAGGGTGGCACGATGGCACAGCGGTTAGCACTGCTGCCTCACAGTTCCTGGGACTGGGATGGCTTCCTGGCTTGGGTCACTGTTTGTGTGAAGTTTGCACATTTTCCCCATGTCTGCATGAGTTTTCTTTGGGTGTTCTGGTTTCCTTTCACAGTCCAAAGATATGTAGGTTAGATGCATTGGATATAACCTTAGGTGCATCCTGCAGAGTACAGATCATTGCACCCTGATGTGCCATCTTGGGTTCAGTATCAAGATGTGGTCATTGCATTGATCATATATGAGAGCTGGCATTTAGAGAGATAGTGCCATCTGGATGTAGCTCCCTCATGTGATGATTATTGATGAATGCTTATCGTCTGAGAGTCCCTTGCTAAGTTGCTCTCATGCTTGTCTGAATGCTTCAATGTGTGCAGTGACATTTCAGCTTCTTGAAGGATGTCATGCCCACTAACTTGTTGCCACGGTTGAAAGGACTATACTATGTTTACTCACTTAAGGATGCACATCAGTGGTATGCTTACCACATTCTACAAAGGCCACATGGTCCCTAAGCTACGTCGCCTTCTAAGGATGATCCTTCAGTAGGATTGAAGGTGATTCGTGCTTGCTCCATGATGAGATTGATGACCTCTCATGACATGTTGAGGTTTTTTTGTGTACCCTGTATTAAAGCCTGAAGAGAACTGTGCTAGTAACAGCCTGCTTTCACCTTTTCTTCTTTTACTAATCTTGTAACTGTGAAGTTTTAATAGGTGTATCTGCTGCCCCAAGCCCATGCAATGGCATTCTTGTGGCTAATCTAAATCCACACCTTCTTCAAGTTCATCCCCTTCCGAGAGCTCATCATCCAAACAGTCATCCAGCTCTTCCATGTTTCCCTTTGGCAACACATCCTCCCTTCGCAGCACTAGATTGTGCAGGGCGCAATAAACAGTGATGATGCAGGGCGCTCTCAATGGTAAATATTAGAGAGCCCTGCCTGACTGCTCCAAACATCAGAAATACATCTTTCAAAGGCCAATATGCTCTAGGCTGAATGTGCGGCATTGTATCTCTCCTCAGATGCACCCTGTGGTCAGTGAGTTCATACTGGTACAATGTCAATGCGAGAAGACACTATCCATGTTCTCATGTCACTTGCTTTAGAAGCTTTGCATCAACATAGATTACAAAGTATAAATAATCTCTAATGTTTCTAAATGAAATATAAGATATATTGATGTAGCTTAACTTGCCTTGCTTTCTTTGTTGGCCCTCAGTCTTATCCTTCAAAAGGCACAAATGCAGTGGGTTTCCCATTTGGAATCCATTGTAGAAATAATAATATAGTTGGACAGAAAAATCACTGGTCCATTGAGGCCTCAGAGGCACATGAACAATGAAGTAAAACCAACAGCAAATGAAAACACTCGAGAATGGCTACTCAATCACATCCCCTTAATCTAAAATTTCTTGATAAAATACAGGTTAAACTTTACAGTTAACTATTTTGGTACTTTATAAATGTAATTCCCAGATAGTTCAGCAGGTTTGTTCAGTGAGTAATTGAGTCATGAATACATTGAGGTCCCAACTTTGATTTCCCAGCTCTGCTCATTTTTACTCATTCCAATCAAGATGTTGGTAAGGATGGTGTAATTTCTCTCAGTATGCTAGAGCAAACAAGTTAAAGATAGGGATTAAATAATGATAGGGTAATTTCTTTCCATACTCCTGGATCAGGCAGAACAAAGATTAGTCATGCACCCCCTCCTGATCACTTTCATTGAATGAGAACTCTATAGTGTTCAGCTATGATGTCCTTGTTTCCAAGAAGATTATAATCATTCTTCACTATTGAGCTCAAGGTGATAGCCAAGTTGATGAGTTACTTAAGGGATCTGGGGAGCGGCTGTACAGAAAGGACTTAAATAATGCTGTCAAACATCCAACAGAAATCAAATTACTATTGTAAGTAATAAAGTACAGACATCATCTCTCACTCTCTTTTTTACCACATAGACTTCAAATGTTGGCAACCCTTTTCTAGGCTGTAGTATTTGCAATGTTGAAGAATTGAGGAGTATACCAATGACAAGACCTTGAGCATTAAGCTTATCATGAGCTGTACCATGCACAGAGAGTGCAGCTTCTTTTAAAAAAATCCTTTCCACACTGTCAAGAGCTTTTGGATGATAATGTTCAGCATTTATGAAGGTTATGAGAAATAGCTTCGCCTTTCTGAACGACTTGATCATACTGAGAATGAAATCTTCAAAGCTTATACTTGTTATAGTCAGACTATGGGGACGATACTTTAAATTTTACCATTAGCATATCATTCTATTTCGAAAACCCCATGGTATATTTTATGAATAAGCAATCTTGATCTTCTGAAATATTTGCATCTGATTGTAGATGCTTTTAAGTGCCAATCAATGTATTATAATAGCGAAAAATTTAAGGATTTCTCTCCAAGCTCCATCTGTCGATATGTTAATGTATTATAACAGTGCTTGTATATTTGCAAACTAACTTTGAAAATACAGTAAACATTAATTTGGAGGTATATCTTACAGCATAAGATAAAGAACAAAGATCTCTGCTGCATTATACAGACAAGTTTTATTAGATCAAGAATTGCTTTAAACAGGAAAACGCCCACCTTGTAATTTAGTAGGAGCTTCAGGTGAATTCAGAGTTGGAGGGCCGTGGTAGGAAGGAATGCCAAGTGGGAGGGAAAATGTTTTGCTGAGGTTGATGGGAGTTGGTAGCAATGTTTGAGGAGTGCAACATGATAAAAGAGATTACCTGCATAATAGGGAGAAGTACTTCTGTCATTCTGAAGTTATGGACAGACCATGTTGTGTGTGGTAAAGCAGAATTTTTCTCCAGGGTTATTCCACCATAGATAATGTGATGTTGGTTAGAGCAGTTCATCTGCCTGCTAACCCAGTATAGTCATGTCTCTGATCCATTTGCCTGCATGGGCTGAGGTTCATCATATGGGAAAGATTAGAATCCCAATAGTATCTCTTGCACAGAGGGATTGCCACAATATCAATGAATTAAATCCAGCAGTGCTATACTGAGACACTTAATGCAAATCAGAGCTGTACTTAAGGACAGTAGCTGCCCAGTTGATTTAACTCGGGAAGAAATCACATGGAAGTGCTTTGTAAATTCAGCAAAGGTAAAATGGCCATCTTCTTTTCTTCACTTCCTTCTGCAAAATTCATGCTGCTGCTTGAGCTTGTACTGCCACCCCTCTTCTGTTCTTGCTTGAACTTAGTGGTACAAGCATGTTATGTCAGGAAAAGCAGTGCTTATTAATATATAGGTGGTACAGTAAGGATATAGAAAAAATTTAGTCAATTGGGATTAAAATAGTTACTGAGATAATTTATGTTGGATCATAATCACAGGAAATGGTTGATTGTTCTTCTTATACTCTGGAGGCGCTCCTTGTTGGCATGTCTTCCACAATTGCTGTACCACTCTTTCAGGTGTCCTGCCTTGCTACCAGAAAGGCTCTCCCAACTCGTGAGACACTTCTCCCTTGCTTGTATTGCACATCATAAGAACATAAGAACATAAGAAATAGGAGCAGGAGTAGGCCATCTAGCCCTTCGAGCCTGCCCCGCCATTCAATAAGATCATGGCTGATCTGTCATGGCTCAGTTCCACTTTCCCGCCCTCTCCCCATAACCCTTAATCCCCTCTCTTATCAAAAACCCATCAACCCCCGTCTTAAAAATATTTAGCGAGGTAGCCTCCACCACATCAACGGGCAGAGAATTCCAGAGATTCACCACCCTTTGAGTGAAGAAGTTCCTCCTCAACTCCGTTCTAAACCGCTCCCTCTTTATCTTGAGGCTGTGCCCCCTAGTCCTACTATCCTTTCTGAGCGGGAAGAGTCTCTCCACCTCTATCCTATCCATCCCATTCATCATCTTATATGTCTCAATGAGATCTCCCCTCATTCTTCTAAACTCTAACGAGTACAAACCTAATTTATTCAGCCTCTCCTCATAGCTCAACCCCCTCAACTCCGGCACCAGCCTAGTAAACCTCCTCTGCACTCCCTCCAAGGCCAAAATATCCTTGCGTAAGTACGGCGCCCAAAACTGCACACAGTACTCCAGCTGCGGCCTCACCAATGCCCTATACAGCCGCAGCAAGACCCCCCTACTTTTATATTCAATCCCCCTCGCTATGAAGGCCAGCATCCCATTTGCCTTCCTGACCACCTGCTGCACCTGCAAGCTGGGTTTTTGTGACTCATGCACAAGGACCCCGAGGTCCCTCTGCACCGTCGCCTGCTGCAGTTTTTCGCCACTTAAGTAATAACCCTTCCTACCATTATTCCTACCAAAGTGGACCACCTCGCACTTGCCAACATTAAATTCCATTTGCCATTTCCTGGCCCATTTGCCCAGCCTATCTAGATCCTTCTGCAGACTCTCCACACCCTCCGCACAATTTGCCGTTCCACCAATCTTGGTGTCATCAGCAAATTTCGACACCCTACACTCGGTTCCCTCCTCCAGATCATCTATATAAATGGTAAATAGCTGAGGCCCCAGCACCGACCCCTGAGGCACTCCACTAGTCACCATCCGCCAATCCGAATAGCACCCATTGACCCCCACTCTCTGCCTCCTATTTGACAACCAATCCTCTATCCACGCTAACACCCTACCCCCAACTCCATGTCCCCTGACCTTCTGCAATAACCTCTTGTGAGGTACCTTGTCAAACGCCTTCTGAAAATCTAGAAAGACCACATCTACCGGCTCTCCTCTATCCACTGCCCTAGACACATCCTCATAGAACTCCAGTAAATTTGTCAGACACGACTTCCCTTTAACGAAACCGTGCTGCGTCTGCTCTATCAAGCACTTTCACTTGTCTACCTACTCAAAATAATGTAGGTCAATGCTTGAGTTTCAGCAAGTAATGGAGGTCTCCTTCTTAACTCAACCAAGAAGAACAAGCTTTATCTCCATATCCCCATATATAGTATATTGCACTGAATAAGATCAATCAATTCACAAAACATTATGTACAAAATATTGTTAAACCATCTATAAGTCAAATGAACCCAAAGTTAAAATGGTTTAAATATATGGAATCGTATAACTAAGCTAACAATAACTATTATAAGTTTCTATTGTATAATTCTTAATAAGAATATTCATGTTTTTTTATCAATGGCTTAGAATTCCAGCAATGCAGTGCACCTTGGTTTTAAAGAAAATTGGATTGATTTGAATGCAGGTAAACTTTAACAAGCATTGCACAGGTATCTGGTATATTTAAACAGCCTGAATATATGATCCATCATTCATATTCGCATGAAATTGTCTTTCAAAGACCTTGCATAGATGACGTTTGAAATTTGCAATTAGATAATAAAGAAGTAAATTTTTAAGAATGGTTAATCACACTACACCCCAAGAGGCACCCTCAAGGTCAGTGTACACAGCACATGGCTTATTTATAAGTTATGTGGGGATGCTGGCGTTGGACTGAGGTAGGCACAATAAGAAGTCTCACAGCACCAGGTTAAAGTCCAACACGTTTATTTGATATCACAAGCTTTTGGAGCGCTGCTCCTTCATCGGGTCAGTAATTATTTTATAAAGACAGCTTAACATAGCCAGTAGGATGTTAGACCAGAACATTGAATGGAGTTCTATGCTTTTGTGTCCTCCATTATTGAATGACCTATTTTGTGTTTTATTTGGCACAAAGTGCTTGTAATAATTGTCCATCTCCAAGGTATTACCTTGTTATCTCCATGCTAGCTTCTGCTAAACCTGACTGCACTCACAGTCTACTTTCATGTGATTCTCGATATCACATTGTGGGTTGAACCGTTCTCCAGTCCACAGTCACCCTTGCTCTGCCAAACACCCTTATACTACACCTGTCCCCCCCTGAAGAGCTTACCCAAAATTTTTAAAATACGATCTTCTTTGCTTACTATCCATTCTGTGCTACTGTCTTCTGTCCATCCTCTGACTTTGTAAATCCATATAATCTGGAAGCTTTACAATTCTTCCAGATCTTGGTCTGTTGTGTTTGGAGGAAAGGTTGTCTCAGTTGCTTTTGATTGACTTTTCATTTGGCATTGAAACTGTCCACACAGACTGTCATCCAAGGCTGGAATCAAACCCGGATCCCTGGCGCTGTGAGGCAGCAGTGCTAACTGCTGTGCCATTGAGTCGCCCAACTTGGACTTCTTCTGATTTCTTCCTTAATCCTGGCGTACTTCTGTAATATAAAAGTTTGTTCTCCATGATGCCCAAACTTGTATCTGGTTTGGCCCTTGCAAGAGCTCAAATTGGTCTGGCACTTTTCATTTACTGTCCATTGCTGCTTTCCATAAGAATGGAGTACTTCCTAATTCTTTTCTTTGTTCAAAGATGGCTTGACAGCAGCCATCTTTCCTCTTCTCTTTCTCTCTTCCATCGCCAAGTGAACCTTGGTGCACTCTCACTGCTCATGGGCCAAACCGTTCAAACATCTCTGCAGGAATTTTTCAAAACTAGTTGTTGGGCCAGCTACTTGCAATATTAATCCTGGGCATCAAATGGAAAGTCATTTTCTTTAGACCTGCCTGCTTTTTTAATACTTCTGTTTTCACTCAGTCAAGCTCAGCTACCCTGTGTTACGATGTTTCTGTGGACCTGATGCTTCAAATTTCTTCCAGCTATGTTCGGAATGCCAGTATTGATCCTGTCGCTGCCTGTTTTAAAAGGTCATTCCTATCCTGTTACTATATTTTGCTCACCTTTTTAGTGATCTGGCTAGGTCCCTTGACTCTACGTTCAGTCAAGTTCTTCTTTTCATGTGCGCAGTGGATTACTCTTTGGCCTTTCAGCCATTTTTCTTTTAAGATCTGGCAGTTTTAAGTGATTTCCAGCTGTGTCTTTAATTTAGGCAAACTTCTCCCAGGCTTCAGTTTCTTTATTTTTTTTCTTGCTTTCAGCATTTTGGGATGTATCCTTCAATGCTACTATGTTGTGAGGTTGTGTGGTGTCTCACTATGTGGCCTGGAGGCTTGTCTGGTTGAACATAAACTGTTTATTTGTAGTGCATAACTATATATATCTCTTTGATACAGCCTTGCTTGGGTGCTGCCTCCACACTGGTTTCTGCTAGACTCCACTGAACGCACGGAATATCATCATGTGAACCTATACCATGCCACATTAACCCTTGCTCTGCCAAACACCCTTATACAAGAGGAATGGGATTGGTGGCCTGACTATTATTTTCCTTTCAGTATGTTACATATTAGACAGACACACTTGCTTATTTAGGTGAAAGAAATAAGGAAATACTTGGGAAAATGAATTAAATCCTGTTCTTCAAATTTTACCATAAAAGATACATTAAAAATTATGCTCTACAATATCAGACTGTAAAAAGCTCCATAAGTTAGTGACAACTCAGGAAATAATTCCTTTCAAAAATGGAGAGAATTGTTTTGACAGGTTGGCATTTGAACAAATCCGAGCTGGTCCGGCCCTACTTGCAGCTTAGAGATGAAAACAGTGGTGAAGATGGGTACTTTTGTGGGGGAGCTGAGCGATAATACCATCCCTGGGGTAACAGCCACTCCTCCAGGAGTTGTACAGTACACATTCTGGGCAAATCAATATGAAGATGTTGGTCTGAAGCGTGACCAGGAATTGACGAGAGATAGAGGGTATGGTGTCTCTTGCCAACATTGTCAAATGTAGCAGACCCCTCGCCTGCAGTGAAGCTGCACCCCTGGGAATAGCCTGGCTGACCTTGGGCGAGGCTCCACGTTGATCTCGCTGGTCCTTTCATGTGGATGATGTTTTTGATCCTGGTAGATGCCCACTCAGAGTAGTTGGATGTGCAAATCACGTGCTCCATGACCTCGGTAGACAAGCTGCAGCAAATTGCGATTCACAGCATTCCAGAAGTAATTGTTTCCGACATTGGCACTGCTTTACAGCCAAGGACTTTCATCACGTTATCAGAACAAATGGCATCCAACACACCTGCATGGTCCCATACCACCTAATTTCCAATGGCTTGGCAGAAAGGGCAGTGAAGACTTTTAAAGCATCAATGAGGAAACAATCCAATAGACCACAATCCCTCCAATTGGCCAATTTCCCACTCCCATTGCTACTACAAAGGTCAAGATTTGTTAATAGGTCAATGCCTAAGAACCGGTCTTGATCTTCTTTTCCCAAATTTATTTGGTGAGGAGGGTGAAGGCTAAGCAAGCCTCACAGAAGGATTATCATAAATCTATTAGGAGAAACAGATCACTTGACAATTGAACAATTTTGTTCTTGTAAAGAACTTTTGGTGGTGGTAGGTGGGGGGACAAAGCTTGGGTTCCTGGGAAGGTAAATCAGAAGACTGGCCAAGTATCTTATGTTATTGACCTGCAGGGCCACAAAGTGTGGAAACATGTCCATCACATTAGATGGTGGGAAAATGCAGCCTCCAACACTCAGTTGTCACAGGGTCCAGTGTGCCAGCAGCTGAGTCAGCACTAACAGTGTTGACCAGGAAGAATCTCGACAGTCAGCAGAAGCTTAGGAAGAGGTTGCTGGGCCTAGTTCAATGTCAGAACCTATTGACTCACCATCCGCTATTGAAGACCCACTTACCCTGAGCTCAGAGAATGCAGGTGTGGAGTTGCACTGTTCCACAAAACGTTCCTTTGAAGGGGCAGGTGTTTGTGGGTCACAGGATCCTACTACTAAGGCCTGTCAAGAGGAACTGTGTGAACTGTCACTTATCAGGTGTTAGGGCACAGGTTCTGGTAGGAGAGAACCTTCAGTGTGAGCCCAGGGGTTAGTAGAACTAGACCTGTACCCACATTCAACTTGTTGTATATAGTTTTATTTTTCCTTCAATTAATCACTGTTGTGATTCAAGGCTTCCTTGTCGTGATACAGCGAGCTAGAACAGTGCATTCATTGGTGAATTATATTTATTGGACTAGTCAAACACTTAGCATTTATTATATTAAATAAGGGCTGGAATTCTCCAGCCCTGCTGTCAGCGAGAACACAGAATTTGACATTCAGTTAAATCTCCATTCACTATAGCAGGACCAGAGAATGTCAGCTGCGGTTGAGGCTGGAGAATTCTGGCCCAAGCTTTTGATTCTGCATGTGCAAAACATCTGCACACTTATAAGAACATAGGAACTAGGAGCAGGAGGAGGCCATCTGGCCCCTTGAGCCTGCTCCGCCATTCAATAAGATCGTGGCTGATCTTTTTATGGATTCAGCTCCATTTACCTGCCCGCTCACCGTAACCCTTAATTCCTGTACTGTTCAAAAATTTATCTATCCTTGCCTTAAAGATATTCAATGTGGTAGTCTCAACTGCTTCACTGGGCAGGGAGTTCTGCAGCTTCACAACCCTTTGGGTAAAGAAATTCCCCCTCAGCTCAGTCCTAAATCTGCTCCCCCTTATTTTGAAGCCATGTTCCCTAGTTCTAGTTTCACCTGCCAGAGGAAACAACCTCCCTGCTTCTATCTGACGATTCCCTTGATAATCTTATATGTTTCTATAAGATCTCCCCTCATTCTTTTGAATTCCAATGAGTATAATCTCAGTCTGCTCAGTAAAGGTATAGTCTTGGTCTGGTCAGTCTCTCCTCATAAGCCAACCCTCTCAACTCCAGAATCAACTAGTGAATCTCTCTTCTGCAACCCCCCTAGTGCCAGTATATCCTTTCTTAAGTAGGGAGGCTAAAACTGTACATAGTACTCCAGGTGTGACCTCACCAGCACCTTATTCAGCTGCAACATAACTTCACTGTTTTTAGACTCCATCCCTCTAGCAATGAAGGACAAAATTCTATTTGCTTTCTTAATTAACTGCTGCAGCTACAAATCAACTTTTTGTGATTCCTGCACAAGGACATTCAGGTCCTTCTGCACAGTAGCATGTTGCAATTTTTTACCGTTTAAATAATAGTCCATTTTGCTGTCATTCCTACCAAAATGAATGACCTCACATTTACCAACATTATACTTCATCTGCCAGACCCTTGTCCACTCACTTAGACTATCTATATCCCTTTGTAGACTTTCAGTGTCCTCTGCGCACTTTGCTCTGTCTCTGATCATAGTGTCATCTGCGAATTTTGACACACTACACTTGGTTCCCAACTACAAATCATCTATGTAAATTGTAAACAATTGCAGTCCTGACACTGATCCCTGAGGCACACCATTAGTCAATGATCGCCAACCAGAAAAACACCCATTTACCACCTCTCTTTGCTTTCTGTTAGTTAACCAATCCTCTGTCCATGCTAATACATTACCTCTAACACCTTTATCTTATGGAACAGTCTTTGCCTTTGGAAAATGCCTTCTGGAAATCCAGGTACACCACATCCACAGGTTCCCCATTATCCACTGCACATGTAATGTTCTCAAAGAATTCCACCAAATTAGTCAAACATGACCTGCCCTTCATGAACCTGTGCTGCACCTTCCGAGTTGGACAATTTACACCCAGATGTCTTGCTATTTCTTTCTTAATGATAGATTAGACATTTTCCCTACTACAGAAGTTATGCTAACCAGCCTATAATTACCTGCCTTTTGTCTACCTCCTTTTTTAAAAAGTGGCGTCACATTTGCTGTTTTTCAAACTGTGGGAACCACCCCAGAGTCCAGTGAATTTTGGTACTAGTGCATTTGCTATTTCCCCCGCCATCTCTGTTAATACCCTGGGATGCATTCCATCAAGGTCAGGAGGCTTGTCTACTTTTTGCCCCACTAGCTTGCCTAACACTACCATTTTAGTGATTATTCTTGCCTGCTTCACTCATGAGTTATTTGGCCCCTTTGCTTGTGAAGCATTTGCATGTTCATCTGCTAAAAATCCTCTCCAGTTAGTTCACGCGGTAACATTTTAGGAATATCATGGCTGTAAGATGTGATCATTTTTGCTCATGATTTTGTCTCTGGTAAATATCTCTTAATTATACTCTGAACCACTTCTAATGGAAAGAAGCCTATTTCTGATAAATTTTCAACAAAGTCAAACAGATTGCAACATGCCCTCTTTGTGTCCGGATTCCTATTTTGTCAGCGAATGTTGAATTTTATTTGGCTGATCTGACTTCACTTCCCAGAACATGATTGGTTACTAATTGCCATATATATTTATGTTGCTGTTTAACTGCAAGCTGAAAAAGTACAAGGTTCTTCTTTGATTGACATCTGCAGGTGTCAACCTACCCGCTAATTGATTTATAAATAGCATTTTTAAATTGAGTTTGGCTTAGAGACTTTTCATAGTTAGTTGTCCTTTGATATTATTTTGCTGTGGAGATTTTTCTTTATCAAAGATGTGCTGTAGATTTTGCTTTATATTTTTGTTGCCTAGTCCCAGATATCTTTTGTCAGTGTGATAATTTGTATATCAGTATTTCCCCTAATATTGCAATACCAATTTCTGCACTGTCCCAGGGTCATTCGAAGTCCCTCAGTTCCTTAGTGCCATTAGCCACTCATTTGCTGGAATGGCTCGTCTTGTCTAGCTCATTCCTCAGCAGACACCTAGGAGCATTTACCTCACTTGTGTCTCTGCCTATTTTGCACAATTATTGATCTTATTTCCCAAATTGTATCCACGTCCAATTAGTTTTTCACAGAGCTGTGAACCTGTATCACTGCAGTATAGACACTGTAAACATGTTGACTCGTCTGCTGACACAGTTTTCTTTTTATAGCCTTTAAGACATGTTTTGGAGCAGACAGGAGCTGGACAGGTTCCAGGGCAGTATTAAAGTTGAAATCCATGTCCTAATCTGAAAATGCCTTTTATTCCCTTTAGCTCTGCAGCCTTTTCCAACCTTGAATCCTCTCCCATGCCCTCCTGCCCGCTGTGCATTCTCTCCCACTGCTCCCTTATTAATCGCCAAGCTTTTCACTGTCTCTGAAACTCCCTTAATAAATCCCTCTGGTTTTGAATTCCATTCTCAATACCCTGTTCATATCAATTTAGCTGTCTCCTCCAAAACCTCACACTCCATTTCCTCTGTGTAACACGTTGGGTGATTTGTTTTTCATATTAGCAGTGCTTTATAAATGCAAGTTGTCATTTCATTGTACAAATATGTAATTCTGATCAAAAATAGATTGAAGCTATTGTTTTCACAACCTCTCCAGGCTGGCCAGAGTTTTTACCAGTGAACAATTTGATGCTATGTTAATCAATGTTCTAATTACTTGCATTATTGTAATATGTCACAGGAGAAATTTGTAATCTATGTTTATTAGCATTGCAAATCACTCACCTTTGTATCTTGCATCTTTGTCAAAAGAATTAGCTCCAAGTGTTATGCCTGTCCCTATTAATGTTACATGATTGTTTTTAATCTGGTTTCATCAAATAATACAGACTATTTACTTCTTTCCTGGGAGGGAAGAGATTTCAGCCACATTTTAAGCAAGAAAGTTCATTTTTTTTTATCTTTTTAGTTGTCACTGGCAGTGTTACTGACAGCTGTTTTCCCAGGTTACAGATTCTACATGGTATCTGAATGCAGGAGATAATTTTATTGTCATTGATTGGTGAATATATTTATTGCTGCTGCTGTTCATCAGTGAGGAGATGTCTGGCAAGTATCTTAATTCTCAAGAAGTGTCCAGGCCACTCAGTCCTTTGGGTCTCTTTAAGCTTACCTTTGGCAGCTATATCTAAATGGGAGAGAAGTGGGATGGATTTTCCAACAGAGTGGTATCTGGGCAGTGAAATCCCTACAAAATGCCCATTCTCTAATCTCACCATTTGGTTTGGTACTTCTCTCTAGTAATCCCATGGATATGTCTGGACAAGAACATAGAGCAGGCAGAAGGAAAGATACTTATTATGTAGCAGTCCAGTGCACACTTGTTAAGCGGTTTTGTGATGTTTATGGAATTAAGTCTATATTATTAGGACTATTCACTTCAGAAGGATCAAACTACTATGTGTGCTGTCATGGAGATAACTGATAGTTTGCAAGTGGACCTGAGTGTTAGATACTATACAGCACATGGACAAGATACAGAAAGTTACATAAGGGTTGACTGACCTAAGGGAGGGTGGAGATCAGATAGCACATGTTAGGAAGTTAGCCAGTTTGGAAGATTAAATTATGTTGTTATTGCAGTTAAATTTATGACTTGGAGTGTTGCTCTTTCAGGCTGAGATGTGACGTTGGTAATGAGGATAGATGAAGAGATATTCAGGATTGTGTCATGGTACTTGCTGAAGCTGAAACATCTGCAGTGTGGGATTGAGCTGGAGTTAGCTGGAAGAATTTGACGTGTATGCTAACAGTCGCCGTCTGTTTTTGGGCAAGGTGACAGTGACACAGAGAGGATGACAATGGGCCTTATTGTTGTTCACACAGGGGTTTGGGTGATTTTTACCTGACGTGGGAGAAAAGGCAGATTCTAATTGTGCAGTAAAGCTTTGAAAGGACCATGATGTGGAGATGCCAGGTGCCACATTCCAAAGGCATGCTTTCTGCCAGATGAGACAGAAAGAGGGGGTAATGGTAGCCCAATTTGTGACCCATTTGAAGCAGGCATTGGATTGATATTATTATGTTGCTATAGAGATGAATAACCAGTTAATGGATCAGGTGATCCAATATTGCACGTTGGGTAAGCTGGATAGAGAAGGTAAATTGACGTTCGATTACACTTTGAAAATAATAGCTGCACTGGAAGTAGTGGATGGACAATTTTTTGCAGCATAAATCTGATCCCACCTCTGCCATTAGCAAGATAAAAGTTAAGGTTAACCAAGTGGCCCAACAGAATCCAGGTATGTGTGAATTGTAGAATCCCTGCAGTGAAGAAGGAGGCCATTCAGACCATCGAGTCTTCACTGATAAAATCCCACCCAGGCCCTGTCCCCATAATCCCGTGTGGACTCCCCTGACACTAAGGGGCAATTTAACTTGGCCAATCCACCTAACCTGCACATCTTTGGAGTGTGGGAGGAAACCAGAGCACCCGGAGGACACCCATGTAGACACGGGGAGAACACACAATCTCTGCACAGTCACCAGAGGCCGGAACTGAATCTGGATCCCTGGCATTGTGAGACAGCCATGCTAACCGCTGTGCCACCCTATGTAAATGTTAACCACAAAAGTCTGAGAGAGGATGTTTCAGGTGTGACAATTTGGGGCACTGTGGAAAAGATTCTTACTGCCCCACTAAGGGGAAGCTATACAGAAAGAGAGGGGGCAGGGGTCATTTTGCCAAGAAATGCAGAAGCAAAGCTGAACATGTAAAGGAGAGAAAGATAAAAGTAACTGAACTGTGAGAGCAGTTGAAGATGATGCAGAGTGAAGACACAGATAGCAATGGTGGGTACATGTTTTCTGTCAATGGGAGTAACCAAGAGAAAGTTTCAGTGATTATTGGTGGTGTTGATGTGAGCATTGTTGCAGATTCAGGCAATAACAGTAATGTCATCAACAGACCATTGTGGGAAGAATCAAGTGCACATCTGGAAAATGTGTCAAAACGTTCTCTGTTTACATCTAAAACTCCACTTCAAACTGCTAGATGCTTCACTGTGGATGTGAGAGCTGGGGAATGGAACGTAGAGGCAAAATTTACAGTGATTGAGGAAGGTGATGAGTCTCTTCAGAGCAGAGAAACTGCACAAGCCTTGGGGGTGGTACATATTAGAGTGAAAGTAAAATCTGTGAGAGACTATCTTAGAGGAGCTTGAACCAAGGATCCAAGAATCAAAAAGTTACACAACAGCCAAGAGTGATGAACCATTGAGAATGAAGTCTGTAGCGTAGTCTGTTCACAGAACACCTTTTGGTCTAAGAGAGAAAGCCAAGGTGAAGATCAAGGAACTGATCGACCAAGACACAATAGAGCCAGCTGAAGGGTCAGTTCCATGGTTGGACCCTGTTGTGGTTGTGCCTAAAGCAAGTGGTGACTCAGTGCTGATATGCAACAGCTGAATGAACAGTGAGAGCACTCCACCCAATTCCTACTGTGGACAACATATTTCAGAAATTGTCACATGGTGGCACGGTGGTTAGCACTGCTGCCTCTCAGTGCCAGGGACCCACGTTCGATTCCTGGCTTGGGTCACAGACTGTGTGGAGTTTGCACATTCTCCCTGTGTTTGCATGGGTTTTCTCCGCATGCTCTGGTTTCTTCCCACAGTCCAAAGATGTGCAGGTTAGATGGATTGGCCGTGCTAAATTTCCCCTCAGTGTCAAGGGGACTAGCTAGGGTAAATACATGGGGTTAAGGGGATAGGGCTTGGGTGGGATTGTGGTCAGTGCAGACTCGATGGGCCGCATGGCCTCGTTCCGCACTGTAGGATTCTATGATTCTATGACCTATGAAGTAAAATATTGATCAAATTAGACTTGAAATGGGGACGCAATTAACTTGAACTTCAGCCTGATTCAAGTAAGATGACAATTTTCACCACTTGTTATGGACTTTACAGAAATAAGAGATTGCTCTTTGGCATCAATGTGGTGCCAGAAATTTACAAACACAAAATCCATAAGATGATACAAGGAATCCCAGGAACAGCCAATATCTCAGGCGAAATCAATATTCATGAAGCCAATAGAGAGGAATATGATGAAAGTCTGAGATTAGTATCAGCTGATTGCAGTCAGCAGAACATATGGTAAATGCAGACAAGTGCTTGCTGAGAGTGACAGAGCCAATGTTCATCAGGCAGAAATTCACAAGTGGTTCAATCGGCTCAGCCAAAGACAAGATCAAACTGCTAGCAGAGACATGTCAACCACAAAATACTGGTGAAGTGAGGAAGTTTCTGGAACAGATGAACTATTGTGTGAGGCATATCCCAAATTTTGCTATCCTGCTAATCCATTGAGGACTCGAGCCAATGTATAATGGATAAGGATGGAGAAAGATGCGAAGCTGGTTGTCAAAACATGTCACAGATATCAGCAGACCCAATCCACCAGAATCAGTAGTTGGCACAATGTTACTGGCTGGGCCATGGGAGGATGTAGCAGTTGACCCCCCCCTTGGCCCATTTCCATCAGGAGAGTCCGCACAACTAGTGATTGACGACAACGACCATTATTATGAATTTGCTGTAATGAAGTGTATAAAGGAAACAGAAAAGAGCTGAAGATTTTACCCAGGTACCTTTGCGTGTACAAACAAGAAAGGGCTAAAGCTTTTTACCCAGAGAAGTTTGCATACACAGAGACATCTCTGAACTTAACTAAAGACAGATGGGCATTACTTATTGCTTTTAGAATCCACTGGAATTTGTTAAAAGCCTTTTTGAATACAGGTACCAGGTACAGGCTATCCCAAAAATGACAGAATAAATAAACTCTGTCTATCTCATAATCCCTAATTGTACAGACGTGAGCAAGATGGAATGTTAAAAGGATGGTAACTTCCATTAGTATCAATTTAGTCTCATTGAAGTTTTCAAAATTTGAAGGAAGAATTTTTTGAGCTTGGCACTAGCCAACACCAATGGCTTTCTGGACTCTTATCAAAGCAATTAAACACAGAAATGGAACATCTCATATCACTGAGAAAAGGCAACCTTTGGATGAACTGTTTAAAAAAATAGCTGTAGCTGCTGAATGACCTCATTGAAAACCTGAAGCTAATCATTCTGTGTAAAGTTTAGAAACCATTTTATAAAAATACAGATTTTGAAAGTAATAAACCTGTAAAAGATCCAGAGGTCGTTATTGGAAGACATTACAAATATTTTTTGACCAGATTAAA
This sequence comes from Carcharhinus amblyrhynchos, assembly GCF_965287045.1. Classification (NCBI taxonomy): domain Eukaryota; kingdom Metazoa; phylum Chordata; class Chondrichthyes; order Carcharhiniformes; family Carcharhinidae; genus Carcharhinus; species Carcharhinus amblyrhynchos. Next base: position 39,999,002 of record NC_137335.1, on the reverse strand, counting down.
AACTCACTACATAGAAAAGCAAACCTGAACAATTCAATAACTGACCAATAATAAAGAATGATAAGGAGATAAAAAGGGGTGGATCTTACACAGGCAGGCAACACCCATATTTGCCAAAGATGATCTGATTAGTTAAAACTGTAGAAAGATGCATTGAAAACTCAGAAATATTGAAATCCTCAGATCAATGCTTCTCATAAGAGCTGTTTGAATAGTTGGATACTTCCATGTTGATTGAGAAGACCTGTCCTTCTAGGTGGGCAACTTATTGCCCGGGGTACTGAAGGTAACACTTTAGATTTTTGATGGATGCTCTAAGATATTTTGGACTTTAACTTTCCATGTTTTTATAATCTTTGATGTTGCAGTGTACTTATCCACTTAAAGTGTATTGCAGGTTTCAGTTCTTCAATAATTCTTTAAGCAAGTCAATACGACATAAGGGGGAAATGATTCTCCCAGCCTGCTGTACTACTCAAGCAGGGAGAGATCAGTGGAGGTTTCAATATGAACTGAGGTCTCTGGCCCCGCTAGTGTCTCTTCCCCCCACACCTCCTCGCTAGGAGTGGTTCACTCCACCAGGATTTACTCCTGCTCCCCACCAACAGGGGGACAGGTGGCCAACCCTGAAAGAAGGAAGAAAGGCCCCCCAGGAGTTTGGCAGTGGAGCCAGCGTGGCACCCTAGCAATGCCCAAGGGATATATTGACACTGCCCATTGGACATTGGGCAGTGCCAAGCAGGCAGGACCGGGGGGGGGGGGTGGGGCCTTTCTTGGGGGCAGGGCCTACTGGGATGGGGCCTATTGGGTGGGTGATCAGTGGGCGAGGTCCCGCTGCTGCTCTGCAATCAGGACCGCAGATAGAGGGAGGGAAGAGGGCGATTGGGTCTGGCCATCTGGGTTGGGGGGGGTGGGTGCTGACGGATCAGGGCTGCCTGATGTCAAAACTATTATCAAATAAATCGGTTGGACTAAAACCTGGTGTTGTCAGACTTTTTACTGATGTCAAAAGTGCCAGGGGGCTGGTTGAGACTGCCTGGGGGGAGAGGAGGTAGGGAGTGGAATTGAGAGATTGGGGCTGGCCTGTTGGGAACTCAGCAAGATTGGGACTGGCCAGGGGGCGGGGTTACCAGCGATTGGGAGGGGGGTGTGGGGGGTTCACAGGGCCAGCCATGGGTGAGTTGCAGAGCTGGCCAGTGATCAGGCTGGCCAGCGATCTGGAGACCAGCAATGTGGGGCCACTGCACCTGTGTTGATCTCGTCACTGACAGATTGGCGCAGGCGCAGTGGCCCACTCAGCACTATGCTGCTGACTTCTCAGGCAAGAATAGGCCCTGCCCCTACATTGTCAGAGCGAATCACGTTGGGGCACTGTCTGATGCACAGATTGTCAGAGAATCATTCTGAAAATCCCCCTGAAAACATCAGATCAGATGAACCAGATTTTGCGGCTTGGGTGAAGCTGACGTCCAGAAGTCCAAGCCAATGATGTTGATAGAATTCAGCTGCTATTCAGAGAGTAAGACATTGATTCCAGAGCAATTGATGACACTTCTTAACCCTGATGTAGTGATCAAAGTTCCCGAGTCAGCAGACAGATCACAGTCTGTGAGAAGACCACGAAAAGCGATATGAAGATTTTGTGTGATTTAGCGACGGAATGTAAAATTGAAAATCAGTTTGGAGCAAGTTTGTGATTTAAAGTAGGTTGATTTTAAGTTGAAAAATGGTCTAGATGTGAAGTTTTATGTGTTGTGGTAATATTCAAAAGTAATTGGTCTCACAACACCAGGTTAAAGTCCAACAAGTTTATTTGGAATAAGGATCTTTCGGAGCACTGCCCCTTCATCAGATGAGTGGAGAGGTAGGTTTCACAAATACAGCATATACAGACAAAGGCACAATTGCAAGATAATGGTTGGAATGTGAGTCCAAAGACCTGTCACTCACCTGATGAAGGAGCAATGCTCCGAAAGTTCATGCTTCCAAATAAACCTTTTGGACTTTAACCTGGTGTTGTGAGACTTCTTACTGTGCCCACTCCAGTCCAATGCTGGCATCTCCATATCATATTCAAAACAAAAAGGGTTATACACCGAATGTTGCTTTTGTGATTTGGAAGTTCCTGTTTGTGATGTTTGTAAGTACATGAGAAAGCAATTATATTAGATCAGTGAGCAGAAATGATCACATATTAATGGTGATCGTAAGGGATGCCACAGTTAAATAGTGAGAGAGAAATAACAGTTCCAGAAAGAGAAATTCTGAGCTATGAACTTACATGACATTTGAATTTCAAGGAGCTCATTTACTCAGTGAATTAGGGAAATGCTGATTGTATGCAAAATTTATTTACAACATTTATTGCAGATTGTGTGGGAAGTGATGGACTCAAGCTACACACACCAAACAGAAACATCATGGACATGTTTTTGGTCTATTAAGGGAGGGGTGTCATGATTATGCATTTGAACATGAGTATCAAATACTACTTGGGACTTGGATAAGATACTGTCAGATACATTCTGTACTAGATATGTGGGGGAGGGGGGGGCAGTGGCGGGTGATGGGGAGGATGGTTGTTAGTCAGATAACACATATTAGGGAGTTGGCCAGTTTGGCAGCTTGAATTATATCATTTTGCAGCTAACTCTTTGAATTCAAATGTTGTTCTTTCAGCCTAAGATGTAACCTATGTTACCTTTGATCTCTTGCTGCTGTCATTTGCCTTCAATTCATCGAAAGAGGGACAGCTACTTACACATCAGAACTGATGGAGAGCTGTTCAGCCTTACTCACCTGTAGATTCAATATAAAATAATGCTAATCCTCATCAGAGAGTTGCCCTCTGCCAGTGATACCACATTAGCACCTTCAGCAACAAATAAACTCTCTCTAATGGCTGTTAAGAGTTTGGGTTTGATCATCAGCATCAAGAAGACTACTGATTCAGGACATTTCCATACTGCTATCTATTAGCATTGAAATATGAGGATGCTGATAGCTTCTCATATCTCAGCTGCACGATCACCATTAATGTTACTTGATGCTGAAATCAACACAAATATTGGAAAAGCTGCAGGAGAAAAGACTGAATAATTCCACCTTTGCTGTTGAAGACATATCCTTAACATCTCTTAGAAAATAAGGTCACCAACTCCTGTCTGTCTCAGAACATGCTAATTCCAAGAGCATGCACTCATAACTAAGCCAACAAAATATGCACTGGCACCTGCATGTTCATTGGATGGGTGACAACTCTCTACCTAAAGACCTTCTTCGATATGAATTGGTTACTGGGTCACGGTCCACACCTCCGCTACAAGGACACCTGCAAATGAGCCAACAAGGTGGTAAACATTGACAGTTGCTGACGGACATGATCTCTGGAAGCTGACTGTCGGAGGGATGCTGAAAGGAGCAAGGAGAAACAAAAGCTTCAGCTGGCAGAGAAGAGGATCCAGTGAAAAACAGAAACCAGCATGTCATGCACCTTCTCAGCCCATTGTATTCATCTGCAGCAAATATACCAGTGATTGGCCATTGCAGTGTGCGAGTGCTGAGCCACAAGTGATATCTAACACTGAGTGGACCATCATGGAACAAAGCACTGACTCAAAATCTGGAAAAGAATACGTAAGAAGAATTGAATTGCTGAATGTGGTACTTTTAATTTGTGGGGGCTGGGGTAACAATACAGCAGATTACAGTATGTATTTACTCTGCCGATGAACAGCTTCCAGACCAGCTTTACCAGTGGATTAATGGAGTGAATTTGTACACTGGAAAGAAAATGGTCTTGAGGGGCAGAACAGGAGCAGCTTCAGATTGTTTGAGAACAGGTGTACAAGTTGTTACACAGGAGAAGGTTTGGGTTCCCATGCTGGCCTCAAGCAGAGTCTTTTGTCTGATGTGCTGTGCAGCTATTACATGCCATCTGTTAAACATATTGTTCGGTCCCTAATATCTGTCAATTAAACATTTCAGCTGACAGCAAAATTCACCAGTCCAAAAACAAGTGTTCAGCCAATGTCAGAGTTCCCATTGTCGTCTACTGACACTGACAAGCTTTCATTTACTTGATTCATCTCCATGAAATATAGCCACAACAACTTGTACTAATACAACAACTTCAATATTGGAAACGTATCCCTGTGTTTAACCATGGTTAGCTTAGCACTGCTGTCTCACAGAACCAGAGAATGGAGTTCAATTCCCAGCTTCGCTCACTGTCTGTGTGGAGACTGCACATTCTCCCTGTGTCTGCATGGGTTTCCTCTGGGTGCTCCATTTCCTCTCACAATCCAAAGACATGCTGGTTATGTGTATTGACCAAGATAAATTCTCCCTCAGTGTACCTGAACAGGTGCTGGAGTGTGGTGACTAGGGGATTTTCATAGTAATTTCATTGAAGTGTTAATGTAAGCCTACTTGTGACACAAATAAATAAATTTAAGCTTTAACCATGTGCTTTAAAGAGGGAACATTACTCAATTATGATGGACTTTCCAGAATTTTCTGTATGGGGAGAGAGACACAGCACGGTCCAATAGTTCTATAAACAACAACATCAACTTGCAAAACATCTTGAAATGCCTTATAGACCATTAGCAAACACAATTTAACATGAAGTCACATAATTAGGATGTTTGAAAGGGAGCTTTGAAGAAGAGTCCTAAGGGAGAAGAGAGGTTGAGAAGCAGAGAAGTTTGGAGATGGAATTCCGGAGCTTAGGATCGAGGCACCGAAATGATCGGCCACTGATAGTGAGGCAATTAAAGTAGGGGATGCATAAGAGGCCAGAATTGGAGGAACAGAAATATCAAAGAATTTTATAGGGCTGGGGGAGCTTACAGAAATAAGGAGGGGCAAGATCATGAAGAAATTTGAAAACAAGAATTTTAGAATGGAGTCGTAGCCAGACTGTGAGCCATTAGTGGGGTTATGAAGAAACTGGGCTTGATGTTTAACTTTACTGTGTTGAGAGACAGATTTCTTCTTCCACGTCAACATAAGGAATGAGATTCCCACCTGTACCCATCTGCTCCTGACATTTGTCAGGAGTGGACTCCCAGCTGCAGAGGGAACCTATCAATAAGAAAAAGAGGATTCCAATAGTGTTTCAATGGGACAGACTACTGAAAGTGGAAATTTTGAAAAGAATTGCTCCATTATGAAGGTGGTTTAGGCAGGTTTGAGCAGGACAGTGATGTGCTAGAGTTTCCAGCAGTGTGATAGAAATGACCTTCCTTTTGGAGTGTGTGTCTGCCACCTCATGATTCTTGAGGGGGTCAGCCTTGGAAGGAGTTGGCCGTGGATTTTTCAGTCTGAATTTCCTTTCTGTTCACTCTTTATAGGTAACAATCATATGTAAAGATGCCAAACTTGACTCTGGAGTCATTAACACTATTAAAAGTTGGGAGGAATTCTTCCAAAAATGTCTAAGTGTCATAACAGTGAGAATAATGGAGTAATCCGCGCTGGCCTCTCAAGCACACACTGCACTGCAATCTACCCATGCTCAGTAATTTTTTGGAGAGCTAGGAGTTTTGTGCCGATACTGGGCAGGAGTAGGTGGGGCCAAAGCACGTTGGTGAGTCCAGCTTCAGAGCGCTTGGGCATCCCGATCTCAGAATGCACTGAGAGACCTCTTCCCTCTGCCCACAGACTTCAGGACCACCCACCCTCATTGGTGGTGTGTTTTCCCATCCCCGCCCTGACACAGCTCTTCAGCACTGGGGCATGGGGGGCCCTCCCGTGTGTCTCCTGCCTGACCTCCGGTGTTACCCCCATCAAAAGCCCCGATACGACCCTGGGTCAGATACCCCCCTGCATAGCCTGCGACAACACTCCCTACCCTGTCATGGCCCTGCACCCCTTTGGCACTGCCACTGGTACATGGCGATGTCCAACTGGCACTGCCAAGCCTTCGACCAGCAGGAGACTTCTATGGCTTCCAAGCACCATTGTGCCAGGCCTCCGCTAGTGGAGACCAATAGTGATTCTTGCCATTATAGGCTGGTGATTCAAATGGGCTCTGCATATTTAAATACAACTTTAAATGGGCTAATCGGCCTTGTGTCCTTTCTGGGTGCGATCCAGTTGGCACCATTAGGAAGAGGTCGAGAGAGTCACTTTGGCACAGGGTGTATGAATGGTATTTCGGCCTGCAGGATCAGTATGATCTGCTAACAAGATGACGAGGTTTGAAAATCATCCTCATTGTGTGCCCTGAAAAGCCTTTCAGATAAATGGAGTTAAAATTCTTGTAAGGAGTTGCCTAGTGTAAAAAGTAAATTACTTTAAAATTCTTGCCCGATCAACTAATATGAAATATAATGAAATCCAAATTTTAATGTTTTAAGATTATTAATTGCAGCCATATTAGGTATTGCACCATGCTGGGATAATGAAAGTTGACACACAATCGATTCATATTTGGGCAAAAGAGTATATCTACAAAGAAATTCAGCTTACAATGGCAGGAGTCAATGAGATGTCTTCGAATTTGGCTTTGCATTACCTGGAATAACATGCAGGGTGAATCTGGTCTTGCTTCTTCAAATAAAATCCACCCAAATAGTTGCCTCTAATTAATGTTTTTGCTGAAGTGTGGTATTCATTTACAGCTGGCTTTAATGGGATCTGCAGCAAAATGATAATTACTGCTGGTCTAGCACAGTACAGTTTGCAGTCAATAAATGCTAACATAACCCACACAGAATGAATTGCATTATTAGTTGAATGTATGCAGCCAGCAACTGAAAGTGACGTGAAGTCAAGCTCTTGTTTGTATTTATTCATTTTTATACTTCACAAATTTCATCAGAAGCCACTAATAATTTCAATAGGGAGATTGCAATTATTTAAGTGTGGCTGAGAACATTCAGAAATAATCGTCGTGCTGAGAATGTGGGAGACCCTAGTTTATGTTGCCCTGACAGCAATAAATTATATCTTTTCCCCTCATCTCCGAGGCAAACACAGACTTTTTTTATTTGCATGAGTAATTACGCTTTGGGGTGGGAGGTTCAATGCAATGGCTTTTAATTAGAAAATATTACTGTGCTTGTTTTGGGGGAACTGTATTTTCATGCTAATGTTTCGAATTAGTGTATATATTTTATTAGGACTGTTAGCAAGATTAGCTGAGTGGAGATCATATTAAGTCTCTATTCTCATTTGTCACATGACTAAAACCACTTCTTGCTTAATTGCTTATTATATTCTGTCTCTGCCTGTATGCATGTGTGGATTTGAAGGAGACATTCATTTTTGTTAATTTCATGCCTTTTGAAACTGGTGAAGTAGTTGCTTCTTTTGTCTTTTAAGGTAGTTTCTTTTCTAAAAGGGACACTTCTTCATAAGCAGGTTTTCCGGCCGTTGCCACTGGTGGGATTTTCCAGTCCCCCTGATGGTGACACCCCGCTGTGGGTTCCCCAGCAGTGGAGGGTGTGAACAATGTTGACAGTGGCAGGACTGAAAGATCTTGCCACTGACGAATGGGGGGCTACATCTGCTGCCACAGAACACGTCACTGGAGTGGGGATGGGGTAGGGCATGGAAAATCTCACCCACGGTCCTGAAATTTTTTGGATTACAATCCCAGTGGTTATGATGGGAATCTGACCAACAGTGCCCTACATTGGTGACTCTGAACAAATTGTAGGGCCTGAGGGTGGACACTTCAACTCAACTTCAGGCTTATTTTCTGCTGAAAAATCTGGTGTCTGCTATGCAAAGTGGTGGAGATTATTTCTGCCCCTGTTCCCCCAGACTGGCTATGTGCCTTTTGATGTATTTATCTCTTCAGTGGGGAATATATCTGCCTTGTGGAGGCTGACATGCCTCCACCCATTTGATACATTAGTTAATACAGCTACATCAGGTTCCCACTGAACATCAGTGGCACGTTGGTATATTGGTTAGCATTGCTTCCTCACAGCTTCAGGGACCCAGGTTCAATTCCGGCCTCGGGTCTGTATGTGTGGAGTCTGTTTTCCTCATGTTTGTGTGATTCTGGGTGCTCCAGTTTCCTCCCACACTCCAAAGATGTGGAGGTTGATTGGCCATGCTAAATTGCCCCTTAGTGTTGGGGGATTAGCGGGGTAAATGCGTGGGGTTAGGGGGACAGGATGGGATTGTGGTCTGTACAAACTTGATGGGCCAATTGGTCCCCTTTTGCACTGTAGGGATTCTGTGATCAGGTGGAGGAAGTCCTGGCTAGCGAATCTCTTGCCCCTGATTGCTACCTGATTTGTGAAAAGTAGACAGAAGGCCATACCTTTCCAAGCAGCCTTGAAACTCAGGAAAGAAATGTGACCCGGCACAACTGGGCCTCCATTGTTTTCCTGGGTGCTCTCTCAAACTTATCAGGGCAGATTAATGGAACCTCTGAAGAATTTTGAGGGTGAAATGAAACTAAATAGAAATGAACAAGCTTCATATGGATTTGGCCTTCGGCAGATTAATGCTTAATCCATTTCTATCACCGTATTTTACTATTTCAACACGGGTGCTAACTCACTTATTTTAAACTGGTCAAGATTTTTACCAATGCAGAAAAGAGGAATGCCTTCTGAATGCATCTAGCATTTGTTCATTCATATTACCAGTAACACCTACTGGGTATCTCTCTGTAACTTCAGAGAATGCCCATCCTTCCCAAACAAATGTGCAGAATGATGATGGATGATTTCACTTAGTCTGTCTTTCCTCTGCTTAGGCTCCTCTTTATTACTATTTTCAGATGCTGCTCTAGAGGCAATTACTTTGAATAGAAACAATTAATTAATATACAGGAATGTAAGTTAATAAACCCTGCAGCCAGACCACACCTTACACTGGGAGCAATTTAAATGCACCGTAGTTGTGTCTGTTTCCTTGTCTGCATTCTGTATAAAGTAAGGTAAGTACCTTCCCAGAATCAAGTAATTCTGTGTGTTTCATACTCAGTATAAGTTACTGGCAGGCATTCTACCTGAATGTGTCAGACTAGTTACACTGAATAATCTTTTTCCAAGTTGCCAATTAGATTGTGCAGCTGTGTCAGAGATGGTTTCTCATTAAAAATGTCTAAATTTGGAATGTTTATAATGGTAAAGGAGCCAAATTAGCTGTTTTCTGGAAATGTGTTGCCTATCTACCATTATAATTGAGATGGAATGAGCTCAATTAGATCTTCCGTCAACATTAGAGTCAGCTATGATTGGCTGAAACTAAACCTAAACATTTTTGAGAGGGGTGCAGGTTGTGGGTTGGGCCAGGAAGATTATCACACCGATTTGATTTAGTTTTTGGAATTATTCTCTGCTGTTTTGCCAGTCTTTAACAAAGTGACCCTAAATTCTTCCTTGTTACATATATCTGCTTCACTTCAGACTCCTAGAATGATGAACTTTCACCTCTAATTTGAAAAAGAGTACATGGGGCAAATTTGCCCATCTACCTGCCATGGAATCGGAGCAAGTGAGGGGCAGACCATGGAAAGACCTGTTGACCTTGGGCAGGATTTTCCTGTTTTGGGGCAAGTGTGGCAGGAAAATCTTGCCCTATGTATTTATTAGTTTAACATTTCTATTTCTTAGACAAGCATCCAAATTTTCTAAATCTGTCCCATCATTATAATTAGGATTCTTAATGCACATCAGTGAAACAGCACTGATCTGTCCTCACTGCGTCCAAATGTGACTCCTGCGGAGGAAACATTTGTACTGAAATCTGTCCAGAATCTAATGATGCTGACTGATTGCGATGTCTCGTTTTAACACTGCTGTGTTGATTTAAAATACTATTTTACAATAAAATTAATTTAATTTAATTTTGGTTTGCTTAAAATCCCAGTCTACAGCCCATTAGAAGAGATGCTGGCTCTAATTTTAAAGAGTCATTGTTCTATCTAAGCAGATACATCGGTCTTGACAGCCTCCCAGAGTCTCATCACACCTTTCAGTCAATTTCCATATTTTTCTCCCATTGAAATCCTTTGGGATAGTGATGTCAAACAAAGAACGGAACTTGTCTCTGAAATACATTTCACCAAGCCTGAAGATTAAATTCATCAATGTAAGCAAATAAATATTTATATGTATTGTTATGGTCAAGAGAGGGTTTAATTCAAAACAGCTTTGATTTCTCGCCTCACCACCACAGAGGTTTATAAAATCATGAGGGGCGTAGATAAGGTGAATAGCCAAGGCCTTTTTCCCAGGTTAGGGGATTCCAAAACTAGAGGGCATAAACTTAAGGTGAGAGGGGAAGGATTTAAATGGGACCTGAAGGGCAATGTTTTCACACAGAGGGTGATGAGTATGTGGAATGAGCTGTCAGAGGAGGTGGTACGGGGCGGGTACGATTACATTTAAAATGCAATTGGACAGATACATGGATAGGAAAGGTTTAGACAGATATGGACCAAATGCAAGCAAAAGAGATAGTTCAGTTTAAGAAACCTGGTTGGCATGAATGAGTTGGATGAAGGGCCTGATTCCGTGCTAAGTATCTCTATGACACTATGACCACCTGTAAACAAGTGATTTTTTTGATTTTTGATTTCCCCTTTTATAAGTGGTGGCGTATTTTCTCCAACCCTTCAGTTTTCGAGGGATCCAATCTTTTATTAGTAACTGTGCAGCAAACTCGAGAAAGGGTAAAATCAGGTTTCTTTATTTTACACGCATTTAAAATACAAGAAGAGGATTCACAACATTTTTTCTATCCATGCAATGAAAAGGAGATAAGGGAAGGAAAGAGGAACAGGGCAAAGACCACAGAGAGAAAAAGACATTTAGGGCCCAATTTTACCATCATGTTGCACCTCTTTTTGGGTGCGAAAGCTTGGTAAGGTCAGGCACGAAGCAAGTAGCACAATCTGTGCCCACCTCCACACCAGTTCCCCCTTTACCAAGGCCCAAAAATGGCCGCAATTGGCCATGACACTCCATGTATGCATTTAAATTGACTTAATAGACTGCATGCCCAACCTTATCAGCACTTCCCCCTTTACCACCGCGTTCACCCACTCAGAATCAGCATGAAATAGACATGCTCTACAAAAGTCCGATTTCGGGCACTCCAGTTAGTGAGGAAGTAGGTGCCTAGCGTCAGACGGCTCTCTACTTGTGATTGGTCAGGGGAGGGGGTTGGGGGAAGATGGGTCCGCTGCCACTTTGCCTGAGGCAGAAAGGGCGGAGTGGGGGTGGGGGCCCGTGATTGGTCTGCGTGGTGGGTAGATAAGGGGGTCAGCAATGTTGTGGGGGCCAGTGGGAGGCTTTATCCGGCCCGGGAGGGATGGGGCAGGAGAGCAGCATTCTATCTTTTTTGTTGCGGATGTGCAGTTGGAGGCGAAGATCACATCTATAAGATTTTGGGCGCGATAAGCCCCACCCACAGTCTTGTGCAGCACGATTCAGAATCACTGATATTTTTTCAGGCAGAGTGCATATGGGGGCACCTGAGAATGGATTTAAAAGTTGGATCTGAAACACTCCCAATTTCAAGCCTGCCAGCACTTAGAATTAAAATGGCAAAATAGGATCCAGTGTTTCACATAAATCCAGAGCCTAGAATCAAAGGTTTAATGGTGTATTCCTTCAGAGAGGCTAGCAAACTGGTGCAGGGTAATCCATTTTTCCAGTACTGCTGATCTCCATAGTTGGAGAAGTATATAAAGATGAATTAGTCTTGTAGTAGACACTGGTACAGAAGTTCAGACATTTCTATAGAAATAGTGTAGATGAGGATGAGGCAGTTTAAACCCGGACAGAACTCTGGTTCTGCTTTTGTTCAATTGATGGAAGATGGTGCATAGACTCTTTTAGCTTCACAAGGCAATATTATTGGTTCGAGCAGGTTGGAGTGTCATGTGACATAACTCTCACTTCCTCCCCTTGGTTTGGACAAAGGATGTATTTTCCTGGTCTGAATTCTTGAGATGGTTAATATTTCACCCGTCATTGATACTGGAGGTTTCAAAGTCCTTTGTCCTTGCAGACGGATTGTCTCCATTGTCCACAGCTTTGCCTTAAAAATGTGAAATGCATTTGTGGCATTTCCTTGAAACTTCCTTCCCTATTGACAACATTACAATTGTCCCCATACTCTTCATATCCTGTATAGAACTGATGCATTTGTACCTCTGATTTTGATTTGATTTGATTTATTATTATTGTCACATGCATTAACATACAGTGAAAAGTATTGATTCTTGCATGCTATACAGACTAAAAGTATCTGCACATACATGTATACAAATAAAGTGTGAATTAAAGTGCAGGGGGATACATTTTCAGTTGGAAATGTTTTTGACAGTCTGAAATCACACAATTAAAATGAAGTTGCAACAAAACAGTAATTCATTGTAGCCAAAGGTGAAATGATTCTGACTTGTGTTTCAGTTGTTGGATGCACTTTTCTGCAATTGTCACCCAGATTCTAATTAAGCTTATTAACTGAAGCCTGAATCCAATTAAAGAAACTAAATGCATTACTTTGCCCTCATCGCCCTAACCCAAACACAGATTACCTTGAGGTACAATGCAGAATTTTGACAGATAAGGTGGAGAGTTTGTGTAACGGTGCCTGATCTAAAAGCCTTGTGGACACTTTGTTCATAGGTTAGAGAATTCTTTAAGCCCTGCACAGCATTACTTTTCTCACCCTGCCAACATTCTGCCTGATGAGCAACAGGAGACGTGACTGTTGCGAACACGAAGGTTCAGAACTCTCGGAAAAAAATACCTTACTGCAGGTCGAAGGCACACAGGCCGAGACTTACTGATGATATTTTTAAAGAAAATTGTTGTCTGTGGAGCCAAAGATTTTCCAAGAAAGTAATTGTTGACATTTGCTAATGTGAATTGATAACTCAGGAGTATCCTTGGTAATTAGGATTGTATTCCCCAAAGCCTTAAATGTCACTCAGCTGCTGGCTGTTTTTATAGCACCTGTTCTAGATGTGAAACATAAAGCCAAAGGAGATTTCCACTTTTATAGTTAAAGCACCCAATGCACTGCTTGAGAGGGTTTACAGCCTAATGTTTTGTTGAACGTGGCGAGAAAGTAAAGTGTGGAAATTGGGATCTTTAATCCTTTCTTATTCAGCGATGTATGTCTGCCATAATCTGCCTTCTAGGTTGGTAAACACAAAATATTCAAGATGTTGAATGGAGTTATACTCTCACTTGAGAAAGCTGGATTGCAGAAGGATAAATGAAGATGAGCATAATAGCTTATTCTCAGCTTTGATTTGTTTTGTTCATGTGTAGACATTGACCACAATGTGCCATTTTGGGCTTTGAACTACAAAGACTAAGATCTGGCCTGGCCTCCATGGAAGTACAAAGAAGAGTAACTGCATTAATAAATCGGAGCTAGGAATAAATACAATGAAAAGAATTGTTCATGTCAGAAAAAAAATGCTTTGAGGTGATGTCCCAGAAATGAATCTCTATCTGGTCACCATATTTTCCTTCTGGCCTTTTGCCTTTTCTGGCTGGGGGGACTGTGAGGTGGGGGCATTCACACTGTCTAATGAAGTATTGATGGACCAGACAGGCTTTTTGTAGATACTGTTCATATGGCCTTGTTTACTGTAATCAAGCTCAACTGCATCCACTTTGACAATTTAAAGACCTTGGTATGTCGTTTTAACCCCATAATATTACAGTAGTATGTAGGAGACTGTCAAAATTTGCACTTGTGATTTAATCCCTCAATTATTTAACCTGATACTTAGGTTATGATTGCTGTTTCTAATATTTATTTTGTCACTTATCTCCCTGAAGTGTTTATGTGTCATTTACATTAAGTCTTCAATATTTTGCCATCATACTCACACCACAAACTTGACAAACTTCTTGCTTGGAAGGGAAAACCAAATAGCTTTTATTTTCAATAAACCTGCTGCACTAAAGGAAGAGGTAATAGAGAGATTTGATCAAAGAAAAATAGGAGATTCAAATTTTGCCGATGTTTAAAATAGAAATGTCACCCATCCCAGATTGAATGCTTCCAAAGTTGTTGAAGAAATTAAGAAATAGCAGAGACTCTGTCCACACTCTTCCAATTCTCCTTTGACATGGGAGTGGGGCCACAGTACTGGAAGATTGCAAATTTATAATGTTGGGGTTCCTCAATCTTTACCCTCTGGCAAGGTAAATATATTGGGTCAGTCTGTAGCTTTTAAGGTGGTGGCATACTGGTATTATCACAAGAAATATTAATCCAGAACCTGGGGACCCAGGTTCGAATCCTGTCACAGCAGATGGTAGAATTTGAATTTAATAAAAAAAGTGTCTGGGTTTAAGAATCTACGGATGACCATGAAACCATTGTCAATTGTTGGGAAAACCCACCTCATTCACTAATGTCCTTTAGAAAAGGATATCTGCCATCCTTACTTGGTCTGGCCTACACGTGACTCAGAGCCACAGTGATGTGGTTGACTCTCAACCGTCCTCTGAACAAGGGTAACTAGGGATGGGCAATAAATGCTGGCCAGCCAGCGTTACTCATGTCCTGCAGATGAATAAAAAAAGCTGGGGGAAATTTCAAATCATTATAAGCGCTTAGTCAACTATGTTGGCTGTTAACTTGGTCTTAAAACATCCTCGCTGCCAGAAGTATGTAGACTAAACAACAATCTCAGAATACAATGTACAAAGTATGTTATAAGAGAAATAACTCTCCTGAAAAGTTAACATCTTTCGGAATACAGATCCCTCAATGAAGAATTCCAGAGAATTTAAGGTGTTGAGGTTTTACAGGTAGAGGCTACAGCTTTTTTATAATGGTTACTTAATAATACTTTATTATCAGCTTAAATATTGATTTACATTATATTAATGGTTGGAATATTAAATGCATGATAGTCTAATCCAGAAATGAAAAATGTGACTCTACCTAAAAGTAAAGGCAAACTACAAATCCACTTAGAAATGCACGCAAAACATTCAAACAAATCATAAACTAGTTTAAACTTAATATCAATGTATAAATTGAAGTTTATGCCTTTGTCTCAGCTTTGGAGAGATCTCATCAGAACCTTGACCTTACTTTAGCCAACAGTTCTGACTTCCTTGTCCAGCTGAACTCTATGCAAATCTAACAATCAAATTTAAAGAAAATCTGTTGCTTTTAGAATAACATAATCACTGTCCAACATATTCTAAGGCTTGTTGTTTGAGAGAAGTATTGTAAGATGAAAAATATGGGAGGGCATTTCTCCCAGCCTACTGCGCTGATCTAGTGGAGGCTGTGTTGTGGGCTTCCTGCTGAGCACCACAGCTTCTCTGTGACTCTGGAAATCAGCACAGAGCTGAAGAAGCTCACGTCTGTCCCCACCTCCTCTGCCAGGAGTGTTTCACTCCAGCTGGGTATACAACAGCTTCCCACTAGTGGGAAGCTTGTGGCTCAATCCTACTGGAATGATGGGGGGTTGGGGCGATGGAGGCACCCCCCACCCCCAGGGAGGTCAGAGGCATGGGGGGTGCCCCCTGGGCATTGCAACCTAACCCTCCAGCACAGCCCAAGGGACAAAGTAGCACTGTCCAACGGGCAGCGGGCAGAACCAAGGGGGTGGGACCAGAGGGGGCAAGTGGCCGATTGGGGGCAAGGCCTCTGGGGTGAGGTAGAGGGTCCTGCTGTCATGCTGCACTGGGTTCAGTGATAGAGGCAGGGGCACCACTGACCAGTGGTGGCCATCGGTGTTGGGGGAGCAGGGGTGGACCTGTTTGGGGTGTGGGGGTCAGAGTTGTGGAGGTGGGGGGGGGGGAGATCGGGAGATCAGGATTGCTGGAGAAGGGGGTTTAAGATTGAGGTCAGTGATCCGGTGGTGGGCAGATTTGTGCAGGGGTGGAGGGGTTGCTTGGGATGGTGCTGCATGGCATCAAAAATAATGAAATATTTTTAAAAACTATTTCATTAACTGGATCAAGTCCTTAACAACAAGCCTGTTCAAAGCCCAGCAACTATAGATCAGACAGTCCGATGGCCATGTTTCAGATGTACTTAAAGACAATAGTCAAGAAAAAAAATAATTGACACATGGAAAAATAATGGTCACTAAATGAAGTTCGACACGGATTTGTAAAAGAAAAGTTGTTTCTAACTAATTTTATGAAGTTCTTTGAGAAAGTTAAAGTTTATTTATTAATGTCACAATTAGGCTTACATTAACACATCAATGAAGTTACTGTGAAAATCCCCTAGTTGCCACACTCCGGCGCCTGTTCGGGTACAGTGAGGGAGAATTTAGTATGGCCATTGCACCTAACCAGCATGTTTTTCAGACTGTGGAGGAAGCCAGAACACCTGAAAGAAACCCACACAGACATGGGGAGGACATGCAGGCTTTGCACAGTGACCCAAGCTGGAATCAAACCCAAGTCCCCTGGCACTGTGAGGCGGCACTTCTAACCATTGTGCCAAATGTAGAGGATTAATAAGGATGATATATTTGGTGTTAGATATATGAACTTTCAATAAGTGCTGCAATTAACTCACCTGGCTTGAAATCCGTGGGATTAAAGGGATAGTGACTGCACGAATACAAAATTGGCCAAGGAGCAGAAAGTGGAGAATGGTAGTGGTTGTTTTTCACAGAAATAGGGATATTTGGTGTTAGTCTGAGAACTGCTCTTTTTGATGTGTTGGTGAATTGATCTTAGTTACACAGGGTAAAAACAAAAGACACAACACTCAAGAATGCACAAAAGCGTGAGAATAGTAACAAACTTTAGGAGGATGGGCAAACACGTAGCAGATCACATTTAAGACAGAGAAGTGTGAAGTGATAATTTTTGTGGGAAGAATAAGGGGAGGCAATATGAAATAAATATTGCAATTGTAAGTGGATGGGGGTGGCAGAAAATGAGAAACTTGCTGGTATATAAACACAAATCTTTGAAAGTGGCAGGATAACTTGAGAAGGCTGTTGTAAAGCTCTGTTGATTTTATAAGTAACAGCATGGAGTACAAAGTTAAGGTGTAAGAATTGACTAAACCTTTAGAAAGCAATGGGGAGACCCTGGCTAGAAAGTTTGGACCTGTAGAGAGAGAAAACAATTAAAGTATTGAATTCACTTCTTCGGAACTGAGCTCCAGCTGTTACGAGCAGCATTTTTTGAAAACATCTTTGCAAGCAATACAGTTAATGAATACGGGAGAGCTGAATTCCCTCATCTTTATGCTGGTCAGTTCATGTAGTGTGAGTGTGCACAAGGGGAGGAAAATTCAGTTGGAAGCTGTTCTGCCGCTTTCCTGACGCCTGTTCCCACGATGTGGAGATGCCGGCGTTGGACTGGGGTAAACACAGTAAGAAGTCTGACAACACCAGGTTTAAGTCCAACCGATTTATTTGATAGTAAACTCACAAGCTTTCGGGTTAGTCCCTTCGTCAGGTGAATGGAGAATTCTGGCCTCAGACAGAGCATATAACAGCACAGACAGTTCCCGCACCCAATATTTAGTACCAGAAATTAGGCCAGCTGTACAGTGTATCCACCCAAGTATAGACTTGTATATTAGTATAGGACTCAAATTACAAGAAGATGTCAAAAGAAGATCTTCTGTCTTTACCTCTCAGGAAAAGACTGCAGTCCAAATGAAGACAAGTTGTGAGTGGATGTCCTCTCTTGCCAAATATCCACCACCGTTACAGAAAAAATTAGATTTGCCCAAGATTTCAGCTGACTTAATCACATTCTCCCTTTTGAAATCTGTTAGAGGAGAACTGAGAAACTCATTGTTAAAAAGCTGATCTGCCTTGCCATTTTACCATTTATATAGATGATCTGGAGGAGGGAACCGAGTGTAGAGTGTCGAAATTTGCAGATGACACCAAGATTGGGGGAACGGCAAATTGTGCGGAGGGTGTGGAGAGTCTGCAGAAGGATCTAGATAGGCTGGGCGAATGGGCCAGGAAATGGCAAATGGAATTTAATGTTGGCAAGTGTGAGGTGGTCCACTTTGGTAGGAAGAATGGTAGGAAGGACTATTACTTACGGGGCGAAAAACTGCAGCAGGCGACGGTGCAGAGGGACCTCGGGGTCCTTGTGCATGAGTCGCAAAAACCCAGCTTGCAGGTGCAGCAGGTGGTCAGGAAGGCAAATGGGATGCTGGCCTTCATAGCGAGGGGGATTGAATATAAAAGTAGGGAGGTCTTGCTGCAGCTGTATAGGGCATTGGTGAGGCCGCAGCTGGAGTACTGTGTGCAGTTTTGGGCGCCGCACCTGCGCAAAGATATTTTGGCCTTGGAGGGAGTGCAGAGGAGGTTTACTAGGCTGATACCGGAGTTGAGGGGGTTGAGCTATGAGGAGAGGCTGAATAAACTAGGCTTGTACTCGTTAGAGTTTAGAAGAATGAGGGGAGATCTCATTGAGATGTATAAGATGATGAATGGGATGGATAGGATAGAGGTGGAGAGACTCTTCCCGCTCAAAAAAGACACTAGGACTAGGGGACACAGCCTCAAGATAAAGGGGAGGCGTTTTAGAACGGAGTTGAGGAGGAACTTCTTCACTCAAAGGGTGGTGAATCTCTGGAATTCTCTGCCCGTTGAAGTGGTGGAGGCTGCCTCGCTAAATATTTTCAAGAAGCGGGTTGATGGGTTTTTGATAAGAGAGGGGATTAAGGGTTATGGGGAGAGGGCCGGAAGGTGGAACTGAGCCACGACAGATCAGCCATGATCTTATTGAATGGCGGGGCAGGCTCGAAGGGCCAGATGGCCTACTCCTGCTCCTATTTCTTATGTTCTTAACTCTTTTATGACTAACAAAATAAAGATTCACATTATTTGGAGCATACAGATTAGACCAGGTAAGAGCAGGTCTTAACTTGGTGAATCTGGGGTTATTCCTTTACATCTTGTCCTGGGACATGTTTGTAGGAGGATAGGAACTATTGTAGGGCAATACCGGAG
This sequence comes from Carcharhinus amblyrhynchos, assembly GCF_965287045.1. Classification (NCBI taxonomy): domain Eukaryota; kingdom Metazoa; phylum Chordata; class Chondrichthyes; order Carcharhiniformes; family Carcharhinidae; genus Carcharhinus; species Carcharhinus amblyrhynchos. The sequence goes on along the minus strand of NC_137335.1, from coordinate 39,980,083 downwards.
CTTGTGTCTTTCATATTTTAATTTATATGTCCTTTCATATTTTATTTAATTTCAGTACAATACATGCAGGGTTACATAGACCAAGCTCAGAGAGCCAGGCCTCATCAGAGGAAAGACAGGTAGAGGCCTGATCTGCCAACAGATAACAATTAATACATACTATCAACTTCTGATGTGCAGGGATCACTCCGAATTATTGCAACAATGGGAGAACCAGCATTAAGACAGTCGGGCTCCACATAGTCTAGGGAGTGTATAATCTTTTATAAAACACAATCATCTGGCAGAAGAGGATAGCGATTAACACATCAGTGCAAGTCGGTTGGGCAAATATAACACTTTGATATTATAATTGGGTAAAAAGAATTGCTCAAGAAACTGATGAACAAAGTTGTACTGAACAATGCAATCTGGATAACAAGATTAAAATAACCATTTTGTATCCAACTCGGGGAATTAAGATGCGAATGTAAACCTTTGTGACTTGAAACAGTATATTAACCTGTACCAATCTACCAGGGGCAGAGAAGACTTGCAGGCAACCTGAGATTTCAGGCCCGAGTCCAGCTCTCCCTCATGCATGTGAAATAAAAACTTTTCTTGAAGGTCTCTAAGGCTCGATTCATTGTATTTCCCTCCAACAAGAACTCTTTAGGATTATTAATAGGAAAAAATGATTGCACACAAGAAGTACATAAACAGCTTGTTTGAAACGTCAAGTTGTCAAGGAACTGTGGAAGAATTGTCAAGCTGTCAAGGATCTGTCAAAGATGTCAAGGAACTGTCAAATGATACCAACGAGTTGGTATGGAGAGATTATAGGCAAAAGGATGAATGGGTGGGGGGTCATGAGTTGGCACTAAATTGGTCTGGGGCTAAAAATGACTATTAGGATATATTTCCAAGTTGAGATGGTGAGTGGCATGGAGGGGAATTTCCAGGTGATGGCATTTCCATGTATCTCCTACCCTTGTCTTTCTAGTTGCAGTTGTGAGTTTGGAAGGTGCTGTCTCAGGAGCCTAGTGTGTTACTGTTGTGCATCTTGTCAATGGTATACACGGCTACTACTTTGCATCGGTGGTGGAGAGAGTAAATGTTTGTAGATGGGGTGGTCCAGTTCAGTTTTGTTGTGTTTGTGGCTAGTCCAGTTTAGTTTCTAGTCAATGATAACCTCCAGGAAGTTGATAGATAATTTAAAATGAGTAAACTAGGAGACAAAGGAATTTCCAAGCACTTTTCAGCTTGAGTTTAGAGCAGACTGCACCTCCAGTGAACTAAAACCTATACCACTGACTTGATTGGAATAGTGTCCCAAGGGACTAACAATTGTGGTTTATTGTACTAAGGATCTCATGGTATACCCATTCTGTTCTCTTCATTTCTGCTCCGAAAGAAAACAATGAACATGTTATCATATGGTTCTGTTCACCCAGATTTATCAATCAGATGAGATCATTCACAGCAGTACAAAAATATACAAATTGGTGATGACACAATACTAGAAAGCACTAAAGATGTAATTGCCTCACAGGAATTCATAGAATCATAGAATTAACATGACTTTGTAGACCCTACCTCATACACAATCCAATAATTTGCAGGACATGCAGACAAAAATATCTCAGAAACCTGTGGATGCAATGCCATATGTAGGTGACATGATTGCTAGGTCAACATTATAGAATTCAACTTCACAAACAATCTGAGCTGATAAATATTGTGAAAATCCTGCAATATTTATCCAGTTCATAGGCTACTGAATAAAGAGCTATCAGTCAACCGAGATCATAGGTATAGCTGAGCGTCTGTGCTTGACCTCAAGTGATCAGCAATTCTTTTTTAAAGTTTGTATGGCTGGGGAAATAGTTATAGTTTGATAGTGAGGTTAACAATCCACTCAGTTGCAAAGTGTGAACAGTCGTGATTCCACGAGAGGGAATGGGTCTCTCTGGACAGAAGATCAGCATATGATCAGACTTCGTCCAGGATTTGAGCATCTATTGCTGTTTTGACAATATATAATTTGATTAGTACACAGGACAATTTTATTGTACATCTTGCCTAATTTTCAATTGAAACAAAGGGTGGAGTTTTCCCATCCCACAGAAATCACAGCAGGTGGGACGCGTGCCATGCAGAAGTCTGTTGGCCTTAGGTGGCATCTTCCGACCTTGGGGCGATCGTGTTGGAAAATCCTGTCTAAAGTGTTCCATTTGTTAATATACAAATATTGCAAGGATTTTCCACAAAACCAATCCCATCTACAGCCAAAGGAAATATTTTATAACTCATGTCTACCTTGCTACCAAAGACATAAAGATTACAACAAAGAATTATTACATGATTATTTTGTGAAATGTGTTTAGTTTTTCTGATCTAATATAGCTTTCATGCTTTATGCAGAATCTAGCGAAACCAACTACAAATCTATTGAAAAACCATGCAAAGCATTTTAGTACTCGCTGGTGCATCTACTCGCTGTGATTGCCTGGACTCTCTCGCTCATAATTGACACTTGATTTTATCTTTCATGTTAGCTATAACAAATTACAGGCTCATTACCTTTGAATCTCAAGCATCTGGCCTCCTTCAACCGGTTTCACTGATGATGGCCTTGTCAATAAACATTTCTTCAGAGAGAAAACATCAGAATATTTGCATAGAAACAACTGCCTTTCTCTCTTTCCAGCCTGAGGAGCAAAGTGCAAGCATAAATGTTTATAATGTGATTTTGTGGCAGTTTTTAGGATAACCTTAAAAGTTTATGTTCATGAGTGTCATTGGTGGAATTTTAAGGATGGCGAACACTTGGTAGTTGCCATCCTAAGAATGAGCACGTAACGTGCTATCGTTCACTCTTCGAAGCCCACTGCCATCTAACACTTGCTTTAGCATCGATTGCCAGTGGTTGGGACTTCTGTCCATCTTTGGAAGGAGCACCCACCTGTGATTGCCACTGTCGGCCAATCTGACAGGCCGACGGTTTCCAAGCCAGCCAGGTACAGCACTGCAGTTGCCAAAAGAAGTACTGCAGCCCTCTGCCTGGAACTAAATCCCAGGATTGTTTTCAAGGCAAGTCCCCGGGATCCAGGGGAATGGAAGTATGAAATGCCCTGTGGGCTGGGGGGGGGGGTGGGCGATTGTGACATGGGGGGAGCGGGTGTGGAAATGATCGAGAGTGTCATAATTCTAAGCTCCCAGAGGGGAGGGCACCCCAAATCTGAAGGGGCCTTCAGATTGAGGCACCCATCCGCCCCGTTCTCACCTTTGACGGAGAAAAGTTTATTTATCTGTTTCCCACCCTACTCATACCCACTCCCACCAGCCCATAAATTGAGGCTGGATGGGAAAAGTCCCTGAAAGCCCGTGAAGTGCCTATTAAGTGTCCACTCAAAGGGCTTAACAGATGAAAGGGCAGGTTTCCCACCCAGTTGTGAAATTGTGTCTGGGTTGGGATGGGCAGCAACTGGTTGGGATTTGGCCTGTGCAATTTTACATTCCGCCTCTGAATCCACTTTGGGGGGAGTGTAAAATTGTGCCCACAAAGTACTACTGGCTGTTGTTGTTATCCTTTGCTTCACAGATACAGCTTCCAGACTTTACTCCAAAGAAATTCCTTTGTGACACTTTGTGACATCATCATAAATCCCTGATTAGATTGTAGCTTTGTAATTTGCGTACAGCTATATATAATTCCATGTTACAGGTCACAATTCCAACATAATGGGCTGAATGGTCTACTTCTGTACCGATATCTTATGGTCTTATATGACAGGGATAGATATATTCTTGATCAATAAGGGGATCAAGGGATTATGGGGAGAAGGCAGGCGGATAGGAATGAGAATCATATCAGTCATGACTGAGTGGTAGAGCAGACTCAATGGGCCGAATGGCCTAATTCTGTTCCTATATCTTATGATCTTATAAGACAGAGATAGATAGGTTCTTAATAACTTATTTTCAAATTCCAAAATTAATCACGTTACAGTAATTCATTCTTACTTAGAACCATCGAGTAAGAAAGGGGCCATTCAGCTCATTGTGTCTGCGCCTGCCGCAAAAGAAAGAGAATAAACTGCTCACTTTAATCTCCCTTTCCAGCTCTTGATCTGTACGTAGCCTTGCAAGTTCCAGCAGTTCAGATACAGATCCAGGTACCTTTTAAATGAGTTGAGCATTTCAACCTCACTCACCACATTCGGCAGTGAATTCACCCTCTGGGTGAAAAAGCTTTTTCTCCTATCCCCTCTAATCCTTTACCAATCTCCTTGAACCTCTGTCCCCTGGTAACGACCTCTCAGCTGAGGGAAACAGTCTTTCGTGACTACCCTGTCTAGGCCCCTCATAATTTTGTACAACTCAATTAGGTCACTTCTTAGCTTCCTCTACTCTAAGGAAAATGATCCTAGCATATCCAATTCTCCTTATAGCTGCAATTTTCAAGCCCTGGCAACATTTGTTTGATGTAATATTTAACTGTGAGTTGTTGGTGTTCTGTATGAACTATCTTACAGTCACTTTCTACTTCAGTTTTTGTGTTATGCCGGGTATGACTGCAGTAAGTTAATATCCATGCAGATTTGAAAAATAGTTTATCAAAACCCCGTTGACTGTAAATGTGATTTTTGTTTCAGCGTGGTGATACAAATAGTTGAATGAGGGAGTTATTTTTAGCGCCTACTAGAAAGATTGAAAATTTATGCTAGTCATATAATCTCATTCAGGAATTGCTAAAGGACCTGAGATAGTTATTTAGTCATTTTCATGAAAGGTATTCTTAGTTGAGTTTAGCATTTTTTATCCTTCTTCAGCCCACATCCTTTGGCAGCCAGGGTTACAAAAAAACATTTTACTATCCACATTATATTAAACTTTACAGTTATTATGGGATTCAATATTATCTTTGTGGGGAATCTTACCAAAAGTGCTAAGCTCAGACAGAAAAACTGTGTGAAGCGCCCCAGCTCCACGGACTAGTTTCCTCTCCAGACCTTGAGCCTTTTAGTCCAAAAGAAAATGAGTGGGTGTGGTTTACACTTTCACCTCGGCAGGGTGGGACCTCACAGAGCTGGCAAAACCCACACTGCAGAGATTGGGGTACCATCTTTAATTGCCGTCCCAATTGGAACTAAAAGTAAATTGGGGCTCTTCGCCTGCCCTCCACTTCTGTCATCGCCAACAGTAGCAACCCCTCTTAGTGCCACCACTATACATGAATTGACTCTCCCCACCCCATGGGCCTCCTGCTAGGGCCTGCCCCTGGCACTGTCTCCTGGCAAAGGTTGACACTGTTAGGTTGCAGTGCCAACCTGTGCCAGGGCTTAGTGCCAGGGCAATGACCCAGCATGTCCCGTTCCCCCCCCCACCCCCCCACCCCACCTCCCCCCCAGGGGCTATGCTTACCTCTGCACCTGTGGATGTAAGCACAGTCCTTGGAGGGATATTGTTTTATTTCTTGTTTTAGGCAAACCTGCTGTGAACCTTAAGAACACAAGAACATAAGAAATAGGAGCAGGAGTAGGCCATCTGGCCCTTCGAGCCTGCCCCGCCATTCAATAAGATCATGGCTGATCTGTCGTGGCTCAGTTCCACATTCCTGCCCTCTCCCCATAACCCTTAATCCCCTTTCTTATCAAAAACCCATCAACCTGCGTCTTAAAAATATTTAGCGAGGTAGCTTCCACCACTTCAATGGGCAGAGAATTCCAGAGATTCACCACCCTTTGAGTGAAGAAGTTCCTCCTCAACCCTGTTATAAACCACCCCCCCTTTATCTTGAGGCTATGCCCCCTAGTCCTGCTATCCTTTCTGAGCGGGAAGAGTCTCTCCACCTCTATCCTATCCATCCCATTCATCATCTTATACGTCTCAATGAGATCTCCCCTCATTCTTCTAAACTCTAACGAGTACAAGCCTAATTTATTCAGCCTCTCCTCATAGCTCAACCCCCTCAACTCCGGCATCAGCCTAGTAAACCTCCTCTGCAATCCCTCCAAGGCCAAAATATCCTTGCGTAACCTTGCTGATATGTTATTAATATTTAGTCAGTGGGGCAGGGAAGGGGGACGGTCATTTGGCGGGGAGGCAGTTAATATTTAAATGCATTAAGATCTATTTAAATGAGGTTCCCGCCTTTTGTGGGCACGAACCTCATGATGTCACCAGCAAGGGGCAGGGAAAATCGGGAAACCCCATCTTCCGGAGAGAGTCACGTTTGATGAATCTCTCCGGATTTTGCCCCTGCGCTGGCGATCATACACATGGAGAATGCAGGCTCAAAATTCCCCCCATTAGCTCAGTTAATTTTAAAAGTATTTAAAGATTGATGTAAATTCCAGTGACAGTGACTGCCCTGATGGTCAGGCAACTTATTAATGCTGCCTAATCTTAAAATTGTAATTTGAAGACACGAAAAAGAAGCAGTTGACATCCAAATGCTCCATTGAATTAATGAAATGTGATGGTTTATTCTTTGTTTCAGAGCCAGCACTTACATATGTCAAACAGCTGGAGACCAGAGTGAAACAACTTGAAGAAGAAAACCGAATATTACCCCAGGTAGGGTCCATGTCCTTGTTCATTCCAGCTAGGAAGTGACATGCTCGTAGCACCCCCGAACAACTGGAGACAGTAAGTGATGGTATTCTTTACACACAGCCCTGTTTAGGGGCATTCTTCAACAGGAACTCAGTGCCAAGAACAGTGACATCTTAGGGAAGGCCTGTGCATTGACTGTGTTGCTGTGTTGCTGCTTCATTGTATATTCATTATCAAATCTGGACTATCTACTGTGATTGATTTCAGTACAAGATTACATGAATTTGGTAAAAGTACCAGAAACAACATTGACATAACAGTGCAGGGTGACACTATTTGGAAAGAGCAAGAACATGCAAGCTACGATTATCTGTGGACTCCCAACTCTGCATAATTTGACTCTAGAAGCTAGGAAATTAAGAAAAGAGTGTTTATTTATATAACGCCTTTCACAACATCAGGATGTCCCGAAGTACCTCAGAGCCCAGGAAGCACATTTGAAGGGTAATAACTAGTACAATGTAAGGAACATGGCAGCCATTTTGCACACAGTAGTAAGACTGGCTGAATAAATGGCCTGGATTCTGTGGTGATATTGACAGCAGAAACTGATAGCATTCACCATCATTACTCCACTGAAAATGACAGTGACATTTGGAGCCCACACAGAACAGGGCAGAAATCCAGATGTTATTGTCAGTGATTTTACACTTCTCTGGAGAGAGTACTGCTGAGGCACGACCACTTTATGTTCAATGGGAAGTCAATTGAGTTGATGAGAATTTCCTCTAGTCTTGTTGTAACAACCCTTGAAAAAAATCATACATTGTTGAATGAGATGTAACTGGGATTTTGACAGCATACTATGCTCCCAATTCCTGCTGAACACACACAAAGCCCTGAGAAGCTCATTTTATAATTGTGGAATGTCAAATTTGGCCATGATTATTTAAAAAAAATGTATTTTGTTTGCCTTCAATTTAGTCTCTATGCTGTGATAACCCCCATGTCTTGCATTGGGAATCACTGATTGATCTCCCTGTAGGATTTGTTGAAAATGAGCTCCGTGGGATTTGGTAATTAACTCACCAGGTAGAGCTTGTCTACTGAGCCCTGTATAAAGCAGACCACTGAGTAGATCCATTACTGAATTGTCCTGGTTGGGATCTGTTGTGTTCACCATTGGCTTGTGGTTTTTGCTTAGCTTTACTTTGTTTTGTTCAATAAAGCATTGCTCCTTTACAGCTGACTCCTGGACATATGTATGCTAATCCAATCAGAAGTATTTATTTTGCTTTTTGAAAAATTTAAATGAAACATGAAGGCTAGTAAGTGAATTTTACTTCCTAGTTGGGTTTGTGTGAATACTTCAATGGGATTGGCTGCTTACCGGGTTGCTGCTGCTGTACGCTAAGGCAGCTCTCTGGTTTGGTGCCAGCTTCAAGGGCAAAAATAGAGAGATTGCTGAATCTTTGTGGGTAGCTTTCTTTGAGATCAGCAGTGAGTCTTTTTTGTTGCTGACTGCAAAATCCAGCATAATTTGTTCAGTAATGTTGGTTGAAGAATAAATATTGAGTACAAAAGGAAGAATTCCCTGGTGTTCTTTGCATAATGCCATGTGATTTTTTTTCTTAACCTCTACCGGACAAAGTAGTCAGAACCTTGATCAATGACCTAGATTTGCAGTCAATCGCAATGGACAGCACTGTTTGTTGGCCACAAAGACTGAATTATCCCTGAGCAGATCTTGTGGCACATTGAGTGTTGTCCCTGCCTCTGAGCCAGAAGCTTCAGGTTCAAGACGTACTGAAGGACTTAGCAGCCAAGGGAGATGCATTAATAACAGGTTGATTAACAACTTGTAAATTCTTCTGATGCGGCTGCGACAGATGGCAAGAGCAGAACAATTTCCTGCCGAACATTGCTTTCTGTGGAGTGGTGCCCCTCAAGTTGTAGGCACTGATGACAGGGTAGCGACCTGTTCTGGGGAAAAAATAGCCATGGAAACAGACATAAGACTGTGTTTTATGTGACTCATGTGCCAACAGGAAATAAATAAAGATAAAAAGTGTTAGTTCAAAACTGGTGCCAAGTCAAGGATCACTAGACATACAGCAATAGATTTTACTTACTTTGTTAAACCCTGACTTTGATTGCATGCTCAACATTCTCATAGCAACTTCACACAGGCTCAAAAGGGAATAATGGCTATTTTCATTACTACCACTTCAAATTGCATTTGCTGTTTTAACACTTGGAAAAGAAAAATCACCAATCAGTCTGACAACACAACTATTTTCAAGTATGCGTGTTGATCAGATAGTGGATAGAACACAAGAAGAATGATAGTTCCATATTCAGAATTCTGCTTACACCAACTATAAATCTTGCTGCTAAGTCTGGTAAAAATATTCAAACATTAAACAAAAACTGACAATTAAAATCAAAAGCTGAGGCATTCAACCAACAAAAAGCCCAGAGTCAAAGCACTGACACTCCACGTTATCTGGCTTCATTAGATACATTAACTTCTTGTTATGCTAAATTATGCCAGAACTGATTTCCATCTCCTTAACATTGATATTACTATTAAAATGAAACTTCTGCTCCTTTTATACAGCAGCAGTATAGGCCGTAGAAATAGCTGCCCCTAGCAGGTGGAAGTGGAGATCTTACAGAAGAAATTTCCACCCTATCCAAAGCCCATAGTTAGCCAATCCATTCACGCAACACTGACAAAAGTGAGAACTGAATTAAGTTTCTGAATGGATAAGAACAGGAGGCATTTCAGGTTTATCATGTTGCAATTATCCTTCAATTGTAATTTTTTTTGTGCACAGAGTTTCATTATGGATCAGGAACATTTGAGTGCAATTTGCTCTTGCATGAGCTCTGAAGTTTTCCAATCTATGTTACCATTGAGTGAGAATCGGTAACTCAAAATAAATCTAACAGCATTTAATGGTAAAGTGACTGATAGAAGATCAGCATTGAATGCATGGGATAAATTTTCATCTTCATTGGTAATCTGGTGGAGATGATTGGAACTTTTGTGTTTCCACCGTATCATTTGTGACACTGTAATATGTCATTGTAATTGGGAACTATGGCAACAGAAACTGGGGACTGGTACTCAGCACCACTGCACATATTTTCAAGCAATATCTATGCCTTCTGAAGTCTGTAGGGATGAGCAGTTTTTGGTCTGTGATCAAGAAAAAGAGTAGTGATGTGCTTTCGGTGACCTGGTTGGGAGCCTGTGATGAATTCCAGTTTGATGTGCAGCACTGCAGCTGAAGCAAAGGAAGGAGTTCAGAAACCTTCAGAAATATTTCTCAAAATCAAAAACTCAAATTCATTTTAATCTGAGCAGTTACTTAATGAGTGCTTGGCCCATTCATTTGCCTACGTAATGGTTGGGGCAGCACATCAAAAGTAACTAGTTTGATATTTTGAACTTTGAGATTTCCGGAGGACGAGATTTCAAGCTACATAAATGCAAATTAATTCTTTCCACTCCGGCTGACATAACACCTAGTATAAAATCTCTCAGGGACACTTGTAGAAAAACTATTAGCCTCAGCAGGGAAGTTTTGAACATTTTTCACTGGGTAACCCTTAACCCCACAAACTAAATAATTCTCTTGCTTCCAGTAAAAGGAATATTTTTGTTTGACTGCAACTTGACATTGACAATGTATATCATTCAAGTCCAGATCCAGTGTGTTAGTTTGAGTGAGAGGTTATGGTCAATGTGCACATTTTAACCCTTAACATCACACAACAGCCGTGAAATAGTGTAGCACTCAACTCACACTTCATGTTTCACTCATTTTCATCAATATTCTTTGAGATGTGCATAGATTCAGACACAAACACTGAACATTTTAAGTACAAAATATAACAACATAATAACTGAATAAAAATGGATCCTGCTAGGAGTTAATTGCATGAAGTCTGCATTCATCATAGAATCATAGAATCCCTACAGTGCAGAAGGAGGCTATTGGGGCCATCGTGTCTACACTGACCACAATCCCACCCAGGCCCTATCCCCATAACCCCATGTATTTACCCTAGTTAGTCCCCTGACACTATTGGGCAATTTACTATGGCCAATCAATCTAATCCCCACACCTTTGGACTATGGGAAGAAACCAAAGCACCTGAAGGAAACCCACGCAGACACGGGGAGAATGTGCAAACTCTACATAAACACTCACCCAAGCCAGGAATCAAACCAGGTCCCTGGCACTCTGAGGTAGTAGTGCTAACCACTGCATTGCACAAAGAGAAGAAATATCATTTAATAAACTGAGACTTATGGTAAACCGACTTAAAACAGAATTGTCTTATTTGATTAGTTTCATTTCTATCAATTCAGTACTAGGTTGTTAGCATTGATAAGTAACATCCAATAGTCAGGCTTGTCAAAGCAAGTTCTTCCATTTTATTATTACTAAATTTAACGTATCCTCTCAAGCATTGTTGGGTCATATTTTGTGTTGGCTTTATACTATATAAAAGATATTTTGATGAAAATTCTCACATCATAGCTCCAACCTTGCTTTTAAATAAAATCTCTATCCTGATTATTCTTATTGGCAAGTTAAATGTTGTATAAGAACATTAAATTTTATTTTAATTGAAATCCATTGTCCATTGCTTATTTTTGGCTATAAATAGAATGCTTGTGTGCTGAAAACCTGATGGTTTCACTCACTACTTGCCATTGTTTTATATCTCAATCAAAACACTTGATTTTTGTCAGATGTGCTCACTGAAACTCAGGCAACTACTTCGAGCTGTTAATCAGTGGCTGCTGCAAAATCATTGTCTTTAAGAAATGAGTTAAATTAGAATGAAGAACTTACTTATCTGATGCACCCTTAATTTGTATTTTTCCATCTTTTTCTCTATCCTGTCTCATAGATGTTGGTAAGTAGAATTTTTGAATGAAATTTTATCCCAAATTGCCAGACTCAATGGGCTGAATGGCATATTTCTGCCCCTATGTCTTATGGCCCCTTTGGGCGACATTTTCTGATTGTACTCATCCCAAGGCTTACCAACCACACAAACATAATTTTAGATTTATCTTTCTTGTCTCTTCCAGACTAGCAGATTTCACTGAGTGGACTATCCACAATGTGCCCTCTCTGTAATAGGTGCTCTGAACTGCATCAGGGTGCCATGTATGTCAAAAGACCCTCATTCAGGGAAATTAATTAGGGACCCATTTGATTGAGGTGATATCTGGTTTGTACAGGAAAAGGCCTACGTTAAAATGGTGGCACAGCCAGACTTCTCAATTCTAACTCTGCTCACTATTTCTGTTGAGTGGAGCATGTTAAATTCAACACTGTTCTTTATACCCTTCAAGACTTTTTCTCTGACCATCCATCCATCTCTCTCTCTCTCTCTCTCTCCCTCTTTCTATCTCCTTGTCTCCTTCTTCCTCTCTTTCTCACTCTCTGTCTCCCTTTTGGATTTTCAGATCGAGATATGGCACGCTCTGTCCTCTTAAAAGTCCCTTCACCTCCAGATTACCCACCCAAGCAGCAGTAAATTCTGTCCATTGTATTCGGTTTCCGCTGGAAACTCCTTTCTATCAGCACTGACTCCATTCCCCCCACTTCTCCAGTAAGTAGCCAATAACAGCAATTAATATTTATGAAGTGCCTTGAAACATTTCATTATGTTAAAAGTGCTTTACAAACATAATTGTTGTTTTAGAGTATTTCTGCCTGTCCCTGAGGTGGCCCTTTTATCTCAGCTGGGTTTCTGGCTTTGGGAACTCACCCTACTACGGCAAAGATTGTGTTTCCCTTTTTATCTGCAGTATTATCATTTGCCTAACCACATATGGGCAGGTACAGGTTTTTAGACAGCACGTGTCCCAGTGAAAGAAGCAGAGATATAACTATGCAGTTACACTTTGGAGAGTTATACCCTACACAAAGGATGATGATTGTGATTGTTAGAGATTAATCATCTTAGTTACCAGACATCACTATAGGAGTACCTTAAGATATTCTCCTAAGCCATCTTCAGCTACTTTATCAATTCACTTCCCACCATAATAAGATCAGATGATTGTCAATAAGTTCGTTGATGATTGCACAGTGTTCAGCTCATTCATGATCCCTCAGATACTCAAACTGTCCATATTCATATGCAGCAAGAACTGGACAGCATTTAGCTTTCGATTGAAAGTGCTAAGTAACAGCCGCAATACACAACTGCCAGGCAATAACAACCATCTCCAGCAAGAGAGAGTCTAAGCATCATTCCTTGACATTCAATGGTTTTACCATCATTGAATCGTCCATTATCAACATACTTGGATCACAATTGACTAGAAACTGAACTAGGTCATCTATATAAATACTCTGGCTACAAGATGCTGGAAATTCTTTGGAAAGTAGCCCACCTTCTAACTCTCCAAAGCCTATCCACCATCTCCAAGCTGTGATGAAATACTCTCCACTTGTCTGGATAAGGGCAGCTCCAACAACACTGAAGCTTGAGACCATGCAGAACATAGCAGACATTTCATTATGTTAAAGGTGCTTCATAAAGATTATTGTTGTTGTTGAGTACTTATATATTTAAAAGAGTTGCAGGTTGCTTTAAGAGCTGATCACATGATTTGATAGTGATGTCATTTGGATGTTCGCTGAGGCTGCTGTTTCACTTTCAATTTGTACTCTATGCAGTGCAGGGAACATCTTTCAATAAAACCTGTTGTGTGTTAGTTTGAATCTACGCATGCAAACCAAGTTCTTTTCTTTCTGTCAAAACTCACAACCCCAAACATTGTCAGAACATTACAATTGGCGCCACACCAACACCTTAATCCTTCTAAATGTTGTCCAGTTCTTGCTGCAGATGGACATGGACAGTTTGAGTATCTGAGGGATAATGAATGAGCTGAACATTGTGCAGCAATGTGTACCGTCGACAAGATGCACTTCAGGAAATCACCAAGGCTCCTTAAACAATACCTTACAAACTCATGACAATGAACATCTTGAAGGATAAGGGCAGTAGATGCATGGGAACATAACCTGCAAGTTCCCCTTTAGCCATGCACCATCCTCACTTGGCACTATATCGCTGTTCCTTCACTGTTGTTGGTCAAAATCCTTAAATAGCCTAACAGCAGTGTGGATGTACCTACACCACACGGAGTGCAGTGGTCAAGAAGACAGTTCACCACAATTTCCTGAAGGGCAGTTAGAAATGGGCAATTAATGCTGGCTGAGCCAGCGATGGCCATGGTCCATGGAAGAATAAAATAAATGTCCAGTGCGCCGCTGAGTTGCTTTGCATCTCCACTTTCCCCAAATGCACCAAAGAATTGGTAGGGAAAAGATGATGAAAAATCTAACCAGTCAGATCTAAGTCTTTTTAAATAATGCCACCATTCTTAGTCCCCATCCCAGGCCCTCCAATATCCTATCTGTCAATCAATGGGTTTATACTAATGGTCTAATTCAAAATCATGAATATAATGGTCAAGGGCAATGATCCCTGAGAATTCAACATCTCCCAGCTCTGACATCACTACCACACTCTTTATAATTAAGTTTGCATCTCTCTAAGTACAACCTTTGGTGAGAAATTGGGTTTAGAAGCCCTCATATTTTGCCAGGTGAGTGCCCTTAATGTTCCAGAATGGTTGCCTGTGCGCACATTTCTGATGTGAAGCATGCCAGATGCTAACTTGGCAAAAACATGAATGCACACATACAGTAAATACCCCATGGAAATATGCAGTGCAGACAGATTGCTCCAATGTGCAAAGTTGGTTTGGCACCAGTGTTTCCATATTGGAGATTGATGCTCAGGTTAGCGCAGCTGAACACATTGTAAACAGCAGGAAGAAACCCACCATCAACACTCTTTAATGGCATCATCATCACTTACAGGTTAATTGCTCGTGGATTTAGAACCATAGAACATTACAGCACAGAAACAAACCTTTTGGCCCTTCTTGGTTGTGCTGAACCATTTTTCTGCCTAATCCCACTGACCTGCACCTGGACCATATCCCTCCACACCCCACTCATCCATGTACCTGTTCAAGTTTTTCTTAAATGTTAAAAGTGAGCCCGCTTTCACCACTTCATCTGGCAGCGCATTCCACACTCCCACCACTCTTGGTGTGAAGAAGTCCAACACACCCCCCCAACATTCCCTTTAAACATTTCCCCCTTCACCCTTAACCCATGTCCTCTAGCTTTTTTCTCCCCTAGCCTCAGTGGAAAAAGCCTGCTTGCATTCACTATAATCTGTACCCATCACAATTTTATACACCTTTATCAAATCTCCTCTCGTTCTTCTACACTCCAGGGAATAAAGTTCTAACCTATTCAACCTTTCTCTGTAGCTCAGTTTCTCAAGTCTCGGCAACATCCTTGTAAATCTTCTCTGCACTCTTTCAACCTTATTAATATCCTTCCTATAATTAGGTGACCAAAAGTTCAGCCTCACCGATGTCTTATACAACCTCACCATAACATTCCAACTCTTATACTCAATACTTTGATTTAAAAAGTCCGATGTACCAAAAGCACTTTAAGACCCTATCTACCCTATCTACACCACTTTTAGGGAATTATGTATCTGTATTCCCAGATCCCGCTGTTCTACTGCATTCCTCAGTGTCCTATCATTTACCTTGTATATTCTACCTTGGTTTGTCCTTCCAAAGTACAATGCCTCACACTTGTCTGCAGTAAACAAAATCTGCCATTTTTCAGCCCATTTTCCTAGCTGGTCCAAATCCCTCTGCAAGCTTTGAAAAACGTCCTCACTGTCCACTACACCTCCAATCTTTGTATCATCGGCAAATTTGCTTATCCAATTTACCACATTATCATCCAGATCATTGGTATAGATGCCAAACAGCAATGGACTCAGGACTGATCCCTGTGGCACACCACTAGTCACAGGCCTCCACTCAGAGAAGCAATCCTCCACTACCACTCTCTGACTTCTTCCATTGAACTAATGTCTAATCCAATTTACTATCTCTCCACATATACCTAGCGACTGAACCTTCCTAACTAACCTCCCATGCAGGACCTTGTCAAAGGCCTTACTGAAGTCCGTGTAGACAACATCCACTGCCTTCCCTTCATCCACTTTCCCTGTAACCTATTTCTTCTGGCTGTGGTTATAATTCTGAAAGGTTTGGGTGCTTTCAATTGATATTTCAAATTTATGTCTCTAGGGGATGGTGTGGCAGGGGTTGAAGTACTCTTGTTCTAAAGAGGTTGTCACTGCAAACTGTCACCTGTTGTAGCCACAGCTGCTGCATCAGAGCAGGAAGTGAACAACATCACCTATGGCTGTAAAGGTGAAATTAGAAATGAACTTAGCTGCTTCTGGCTACTAAAAGCAGTACCTCACAGTTTGCCATCTAAAGGGTGGTCACTCAAGCTCTACTCACTCGGAGCTAACTCTATTTCCTTCATCCTTGTAGCCACAAGCGGGTTGAGTGAGCATAAGGGTTTGCTAGTTGGTAGCTTCCGAATGGTGCAGGGTGCCATTGACTGCATGAACATTGCTTTATCACCATCGACTCTGCCATCTTTTGGAATTGAAAGGGATTCCATTCTCTCACGCATCATGCAGGTCATGCCCAATATCCTGACAACAGTCATAGTGCCTTCATTCTGTGGCAGTCCACTGTGGCACCTTTATTTCAGCCGCCAAGACAAAGCAAAACTGTTTCTAGACAAAGAGGGCGATCCACTGATGACGTGATCCAGGAATCTGTTTTGCAATCCACATTTACAATATGTACACAATAGGAACCATGCTTCTGTAAGAAATGGGATTGAGTAGTCAGTGGGGTAAGGCAATGATTCTGCTGCCTGTGCTGCTCTGGAGGGACCTGGCACTTCTCATCCAAATAGGTCTTAAGGTTTGTGATTGGGATGGTTCATTCTGAGCAGTGTTTCTGACATGAGGACACAGCCCTTGTCTCCATCTGTCGGGCGAGAGGCTGACGAACAGGAGACGGGGACCCTGGAGGAGGGGAGGCATTAACCCAGACAGCCCCTTTCAGCCAGGCTGCATGTGAAGAACTAATGCGAGTGTGTTATTGGTCATTTCAACCCAATTTCCCATTCACCAACAAAGTCACCCTCTTTACCTTGCCTCTGTCACTGACCACGGCATTGTCTCTTTAGTTACGATGCAGAAATAAAAACACAAAACAAACATTGTGAATCAAATTTGTAAATGAAATGATGTCAAATTGCATATAAATTGAAACTGGTTATCCTTATAAATTCACTAATACCTGCCTTAGATATACCTCTGCCTACACAAAGTTACCAGCTACCCACACCCTCCCACCCTTCCCGCACTCCCTCCCCCCACCATGGGCCCAATTTTATCATTGCGTCTTAGTAATGCCTACTGCACCTGCGCCCGCACAGATGCCCACTTTACCAAGGCCCGAAAATGGCTGCAATCTGAACCATGCCCGAAACGGGCGTGACGTCAATTCAAATGCATTTGTACAAATTTAAATTGACTTAATGAGCTGGGCACCCAGCTTTCATTTCTCCCTTTAACAGATTCAGCATGAAATAGCCATGCTCGGCAAAGGACTGTTTCAAGCTCTCCAGCTTCTGAAGATCCAGTGGCTCTCTGACTCAGATCATTGGTGGGGGGAGGAGGGGGTGGGCGGGGTGGAGGGAGGTGGGCCACATCATACTCTTGTGGGAGGGCAGGGAGGAGGAGGTGGGTCAGATATATCTCTGGTGTGCGGGGGCAGGGAGGGAAAGCCAGATGGGAGGGGGGAGGAGGGAGGGCCAGATCACATTCTGGTGGGGAGGGGAGGGGGAGGGAGGCCAAATCTTCTCTGGCAGTGGGGGTGGGGGGATTGGTAAGGGTAGGAGGCCAGATGGATCTCTGGTGGGAGGGGGGAGGAGGTGGAAGGCGGGCCAGATTGTTCTCTGGTTGGGGGAAGGAGGGAAGTGGGCCAGATGTATCTCTTGTGGGGTAGGAGGGACGAGGGTGGAGGGAGGCCTGATCATTCTCTGGTGGGGAGGGGGTAAGAGGGAGACCCAATCGTTCTCTGGTGGGGGGAGGAGGGATGCCTGATCATTCTCTGGTTGGGGCGAGGGGTGGGGTTGGAGGGAAAAGGACGAGGCCAGCTGGATCTCTCATGCGGGGGGGGGGGTGGAGAAGGAGGGCAGCCACATCTGATGGGGAGGAGGGAGGCCAGATGGATCTCTGTTGGGGGGGGGGGGTATGGGGTGGGTAGGATCAGGGGGGACTGCTGCCACCCTGCGGGTGATCGGTGGGAGGGGATAGGAGGCAGGGGACTGTGATCGATATGGGTAGCAGAGGGGTTGGGTGGATAAGGGGGACAGTTATGTTGTGGGAGTGAAGCGATGTCTGTGGGGGCCATTGCTCCCGCTTTTCCCTCCTGAGTCGCTTTATCTGCTTTTTGCGGCCTGGGCGCAAGGTGACAGGGATGCGTTTTTCAATTTATTTTTCACTGCACATGCGCAGTTCAAAGCTCCAATCATAACTGCAGCATTTTGGGTGCAATAAGCCCCACCCACAGTCCGATTCAGACTCGCGATTGCTTTTCAGGCTGAGTGTGTATGGGGGCGCCTGAGAGCAACAAGTCAGATCTGAATTGTGCCCAGATTCAGCCTAGACTGAAGGGATTGCAGATAGATTTGATTTGACTTGATTTATTATTGTCACATGTATTTGTATACAGTGAAGAGTATTGTTTCTTGTGTGCTATACAGACAAAGCATATCGTATATCGAGAAGGAAAGGAGAGAATGCAGAATGTAGTGTTACAAAAAAGATCAATCTAGTGCGAGATAGGTCCATTCAAAAGTCTGATAGCAGCAGGGAAGAAGCTGAGGAAGGGCACTGGTGGCATGTCAGTGTTGGGAGCAAGGAATCTGAGATAGGACAAGAGGTTAATGCTCCATGGATCCATTGCCATTCTCCCCAAAAGTGGCACCTAAGCAATCTTGATAATCTCTTGAAGACTAGACTGCTGGGTGACTGTGTTGCTCTTCAAGCCCCTTTGAAAACTGTTACCCAGAGTCTGATAGCAGTAGTATGAGTTTGAATGATTGAGTCTGAACCTCAGCTCAGATTTTGGAGGGGGTGGTGGGGGTGGGGGGGTTGCTGCTGCTTGTGCTGCAGTGGAGGCTGAGACATCAGCCAACAGACGCTGCAGCACGGGTGGGTCGGCAAACGTGCAAATGGAAATAGCTGTCACTGGGAAGGCCGGGATCCAAGCTCTGCACAAAGGCCCTGTGCCAAGTAGGCACTGGATTGCTCCGTGCTGCTTGCCATTGAAGACAGGCTTTCTGGCAGGCTTCCCAGGAATTTTGTTGCATACACATATCAGCCCTGTTCGGAAGACTGCCCCATTTAATGCCTCAACTGAGCAACAGAGTTAGTGCGTGACCTGGCACCTGCACTACTTCTCCCTCATCCTTGGGCTGTAGTACACTCAGGATTGGTTCTTCAACACGAGTAAATCCCACCTCTAATCTACTCTTTACTGTGTGTGCAGTGCCAGCCTTTGAGCTGGTGGCTGCCATTAATAAATCATTTGGCAATATGCCTTCTTCAATCACTCTCTTCTTGGCTCTCCTCCACTGCTTGCCCTGGTGGCATTTTTTAGGTACCTTAAAGAATAAGGCATAAGAGTGATGTTAGGGTGAAGGGAGGAGTGAAATTAAGAGGTGCACTCTTACACCATCTGTAGCTGTAAATCAGTGGGGATTGTGGGAGAGGCAAATAGGATTTGAGATGGAGGGTTAGTTATGAGCACGTTGTCATTTTCAATGCAGTCAGCCTCACTGCTGGCCATGGCCTCAGCAGTAACCCTTGCAATAATGATTAGCTCCATCTCCTCCAAGGGGGTAGGACATCTGGGCATATCTCCAGTCCCCCCCCAGTGAACTCCTGCTGCCTTTGGTGTGATATCTTCTCCCGCTTGAGAGGAGGAATTGTGTGGATTAACCTTGTCCAATATGTTTGGGTGATGTGGCTGTCATGGTTGAATAGCTGGCAGTGTGTACATATTGTGAGATGTGAGTGTGAGGTTTGCAGTTTTGCTTAGTTTGTGAGGGTGAGGTGAAATCTATATACATTAAGTATGAGTCATGATTGACAGCTGATAGAATATGCCATTTAAAGATACATTCTGAGCTAGATCACTCATGTGAAGTTATTAAATGCTGTGTCGTACTACAACAAGACCCTCGGGGCTAAACAGCTACAATTGATCCCCAATGGCTACTTACTGTAATTGTTTTCCACAGTGTGTTCAGGAGGTCTCTGGGCCCCCTTCAGATAAACAACAGAAACTTTTGTTTCCCCCATCTTCTTTACAAAGAATTCTAGCCTCAGAAAACCTGGGTGTCTGCTTTTCCCCACGTTCAGCCATTCTCTCTCTTTCTCAGGCCACAAAAGATGGCCAGCGCCTGCTCCAGCCAGAAACTGATTACTTTTTGAGATGCAGTCTGGCATTAAACAATGCAGGCGAGTTTAAATAATGCCGGAAAGTATCTGTATTGGATCCCCTGCTAAGGTGGGCAGACAGCCAACCTCTCAGTTAGTGCTGGCAACAGCACAAAGATGCCATGCTGCCTACATTACAGCAAGTGAACATAGGTAATTGCACACCATTGATCCCCATGCCCTTTATCAGGGGCTTTCCAGTTTATTGCCGAACTTAATTGTGTTTCCCCCAGTCCTCTCCAGAATTCACATTCACAAAAATGTCAAGAATAGGACAAAATAGGATCTTCTCTTCTGCAAACCGTTTTGGCCACTGTTTGATAAGGTAACAGTTAGTTCTAGGATAGCATACTTGGTGCAGAATTATAAGTTTGTAGAGTGAAGGTTCTCTCCAGGGACCTAAACAGATATTGAAAGGGTGTAGCATAGTTTGAGTTTCCATCTTTTTGATGAGATGTTAATCCAAGGTCCCATTTGCTTGTTATATATAAATGACAGTTAGAAGTCTCACAACACCAGGTTAAAGTCCAATAGGTTTTTTTGGTAGCAAAAACCACTAGCTTTCAGAGCGCTGCCCCTTCATCAGGTGAGTTTCTACATCATACATAAACAATCCCATGGTTATTGCTGAAAGAACAAGGGAGTTCTCCTGGTTCAGCCATCATCTCAATTCTTCCTGGCTGTCGTCCTTGTTTGCAAATTCCTCCAATACCTTGCCCCTCCTTTTCTCTCTAATCTCCTCCAGGCCTCAATCACCTGAAATACCTGCACCCTTCTAATTTGAGCCCCTTGAACATCCCCCAATTTTAATCACTCAGGGGCAAATTTTACAGTTGCTATGGGAATTATAGCGGACAGGGGGTGGGCCACGCAAGGGACTGTTAACCTTCGCCTGGATTTTCCGGTTTTGGGGCGAATGTGGCCAGAAAATCCCATCCCCAGTCTTTGGTGGCTGCACCTGGATCTGTCTGGACCTAAATGGTATGTAAGCTAAAGCTGGGATCTCCAGCTGTGCGTGTCTAACCAGCACAGCATTTCCAGAACTTACCACCATGTTATCAAGGTAGGTTACTCTTTTGTATAAAAAAAACTCCACATTTTGCAAAACAAAGAAACTTTAAACAATTTTGAAAATTTTGTAATTTTTTTCTCCCTAAAGTAGGAAGAGATATTGTACAGAAGCTTTCGGGAAAAGCAAAGGTCGCCTCTTTATGAAGAAAGACCAGAGACAGTGAGCAACCTCTGATACCAGCTGGTTTGCTTAGCCAAGTGCCATTAATAAAATCTGTGACAGCAAGTGATGGTCCAGATAGTACATTTTATTGAAAGATACAGGAGCTCCATGATTTTAACAAGTTTTGGAGGCAAATCTCTCAACACCATTATTTAATTGGACAAAAATAGATAGTGTCCATCCCGATAAGTGACCTTTTTGCTCAACTACAGTGCTTCTGGCTCACAAACCAATTTTCCAGCCCAATGAGCCTGCTCTGAAGTTGTTGGTGCAGCAGATATTTTGTGTTAAGACCAAATATTGTATAAATGGCTATAAATCTTAGATAGAGATTAATGCCATCCAAGATGCAGTTTCTTCAAACCTTCATCTAATATAGGTACCTTTAAAATGTTTAAAATTGTTGTATGCACGTTCTAATGTTACAGCTCAAATAGCTGTATGCATTCAAGCATATCACACTCACTTTCTCTCACCCTGGAACAGTTCATTGTTCTTGGACACAAAATGTGACAAATTGAACTGCATGATGCATTCAAATGTATACGTTTTACTATTCTAAACATCAGGTACATTTTGTGTTTGTGCAATTAAAAGAATCAACATCTTGATTTTATGTGCAGTCCAATATTCCTGCTTCTACTGATTGATGATCTGTTTAGGATTAAGCTTTGTGTGTTATCATTTATTAATGACCAAACACTGAAGTTTAAATCCTCTCTTACAGGCCAAATCCTGTGATTCTTATCACAACCTAAATCGATCCATTGTTTTCTCCTTCATTGATTTTGAAATGCCAAGCTCCATCTAGAAGATGTAGCTATTGAGAATAAAATAGATGTTTAAATGATTTCAAATGCCAGACGGCAGCATGTCCCACCCAGATCACTTTTAATCACTTGTTTCAATCTTCATTCTGGAGACTAAGAATGAACAATAAAAGCAGATCAGGGCTGCCAATGTCTTTCCCAGTTTCAGGAAAACTTTTAGCTTTGCCTACCCTGCAACAAAACCTTAAAATTATTTTCCATGATCATCTTTTAGCAGTTCACACCATTTACATCCAAACAGGACAAAAAGTGAGCCAGCATAAACTATAAATCCATAATGATTTCTGTTATGCGTTCTACCTTGAAAGGATACCGATGAGAGAAGCTTTTAAAAATGGCTGACAGGATAGCATGTCCCCGGGATATCATCCCCCCATTTCCAACAGATCCTATTTTGTCATGAAGTTGAAGGGGTGGGACATGACTCGTTCAGGCTGGAAACCCAAACCCATCATGGCCATTTGAAATTAGTGCCAAATTCAAACATCATAGCATTTTTGTCACTCCCAAGGGGCTTAAAGCACAGTATGAGAGTTACAAAATATAGAGGAAATGGAAACATGATTAAAGGGTAGATATTATCTGTTTAGATGTCACAACCTGAAGTTATTTAAATCCCCAGACCTTCAAACGTAAAACACAGACTGCAACTGTCATTTAAAGTGAAAAAAAAAGTTGATGATTTTTTTGATTACCGGGCCATCTGGTATAGCTTAGAAAAGTCTACTACCATCTATCTGTTCCTGCAGTTTAATGGCAATTGACAAGCACAGTTAATATAGCTTAGCCCATCATGATTAGTAAAACCTCAAAAACCTATCATCACTGCAACGGGGGAGGGAGGGTGCAGAGCGGTGGTGGGGTGGTGCTGATTTCACATTTTGGTTGACAGTTTTAAGAGGCTATTAAAGGACTAACTGTCTTTGATATAGTTATTGAAGATAAATCTGTTTTCATAACAAATTAACAATTCAGGGAATCTATGCATCTTGGTACTTTGGATGGATTTCATGAATTTCATGAATAGGAGGTTTATTTCTGAATCAAGTGTATATGAGTGAGAATTCTCTTTGGTTATTACACTTTTTTGTCATCTCCATATCGCTCCCATGGTGGACACTAAATAAATAGCTAAGGAGGTGATGTATTTGGAAATGGTGGCATGGAAGTAGCATGTGAGGAGTAAGGGCAAGAGGATCTAACAGCTTTCTCTGGGGATGGTTCCAATTGTGATCCAAGACAGGTCTTTGAGCCAGCCCACTTTGGCACTCTCCCACCTTCGTGGCCACCTCAGATTTGCTTTACAGTTCAGGGAGCCTGCCCATGTACCCAGAATGAAAACTGTGAGTGACAGAGTCCTACTGTTGTGATTAAGGTCAGGAGGCCTTTCATTTGAACGATATACCATTTCCTTTTAACAACAGAACGCCACATTATGATGGATTCATTCAATTTTCTTCAATGCTATGGATTCATAATTTACGGGGAAAAAAAATCTCAATCAACTGCTGGCCATGGAGGAAGGGTACAATTTGTGCTGAGGTTAAATGACCACTGAAATCTCGTTAGGTTGAAATTGCCTACTTGAAGGGATTTCCAAAGAGATTTCTGAACTTTACATTCAGCCATTGCTGCCTTCTCCTTGAAATTGCACAAAGTTATCCTCGGGACGTAGACGCAGGTTCCAACAATGGATAAAATCCAATGTTTGCTATGAATATCTGACTTCATTGCTACATTCCTCTACACATAAAATCAGATATAATTAGGATCACAACTTGAGGACCACTTAAGATTTCAGCAGTGCAGAGGCATGGGACCCATGGATGGCTTTGTAGATGAGGATATGAAGTCAATATATTGGGAGCCAGCGGTGGTTAGAAAGGTTGATGTGTGCAGCAAGTTGTGAACTGCAGGTTTCCACATATGTTGGAGTTTGTGCAGTCTGCAGCTTGGAAAACAACTGAGAACAAGAGTTGGAAAAATAGACTTGAAGATGAAGAAGATGCAGATGAACAACCAAGTAAGTGAAGTAGGAATGTAGGATGGATGTCAGGATGTGGAAGTAAAGGCTTATGACCACGGGACTGATATAGATTTTGAAGTTTAGATCAAAGTCGATCAGGACTAGAGCGTGTGCCTACTGGCTCAGTTGGCCAGGGATAGACAGGGAATTGGCAGCTTTGGCACAAGGTTTCTGGCGGGATGTCTCCGCTTATGTTGAAATGCAGCAAACTCTAATTTGTTTCACATTTGATCAGTCTGCATGAAAATTCTCATGTTTTCAAGGGTGAAGTCTGAGACTTACAGTTAGGCGTTGTCTTTGTGTGTGTGGAATGCTTTCAGAAACGGCAAGTAGTGAAGGAATAGGAGGAGCTGAATTTCTCACCCTATGCCATGGCTTTGCAGACATTAGTGAAAAAGCCAACAAATTACATGGAGACACATAGAACCTGGACTGTAGTAGAGGAAGATGAGAGATGAAGATATATTTTAAGTTATTATATTAGAAACTTAATAAACAAATTTCAATTCTATATTAATGTTGCAAAACAGTAAAAGTAATTTTAACTTGTTAACTGGATAAACATTGGAAAAAGTATCACTAAATTACTGTACTGTAAAAACAATTTAAAAAATCTGCTCCTCTGATAATCCTAGCAGTAAATTATTTTGTCTTCGCCGAGCTTCAAGTTCAGACCCACAGACAGTAAGCAGTTTTCCCAAAGCAGGAGATGGTGAAAGATTTACAGAATGCCAGATATCCTCAAAGCATCTTTGAGGTGGCAATCAGACAGTCTTCAGCAACATTAATCATTCTGTTCGACCCCCATCTCTCACAGCTCCACTCAGAGATTGACAGTTAGGTCATAGGTCCACCGCAGTCTCCTGTGTTCTCAAATTCATTCCTATGTTCACTTCTACATTTTCACATTGCTCTGCATTGTAGTCAGTTTGATTGTTGCTGGTTTCATTGTATCCTGGATAATAATCAGCATGCAAAGTGCATCAAGGATGTTTGACCAGTTATGATTCTGTCCTCTTTTATTCATCACAAACAGCACAAAAAATTGATTCACTATTATATTCTTGTTCAAGTTTTGAATTGTATTTTGACCCATCAGCCATATCTACAAAGTGTTTGTGAAGAGAAAAATCAGTTAGACATTTGTCATATAAGATGTTTAAACCCCCTGTGCAACTGCCCAGACTGATGAAGATTTTACAGTGCCTGTGGACTTCATTGATCCCTTTTGGTCATTCTGTCAAATTTATTTTACATTGAAGTATATTTGCCACAGATTATTAGAAACAATTTTGGCAAGAAACAATAATTTGGAGTATTGTGAGCAGTTTTGGGCTCCATATCTAAGGAAGGATGTGCTGGCCTTGGAAAGGGTTCACAGGAGTTCACAAGAATGATCCCTGGAATGAACAGCTTGTCGTATGAGGAACGGTTGAGGATTCTGGGACTGTACTCACTGGCGTTTAGAAGGATGAGGGGGGATCTTATTGAAACTTACAGGATACTGCGAGGCTTGAATACAGTGGACATGAACAGGATGTTTCCTCGATTAGGAAAAACTAGGATCAGAGGGCACAACCTCAGACTAAAGGGACAATCCTTTAAAAGAGAGATGAGGAAGAATTTCTTCAGCCAGAGAGTGGTGAACCTGTGGGACTCTTTGCCGCAGTAGGCTGTGGAGGCCAGATCATTGAATGTCTTTAAGACAGAGATAGATAAGTTCTTGATTAATAAGGGGGGGTCAGGGGTTATGGGGAAAAGGCAGGAGAATGAGGATGAGAAAAATATCAGCCATGATTGAATGACGGAGCAGACTCAATGGGCTGAGTGGCCTAATTCTGCTCCTATGTCTTGTGGTCTTCATGTTGTCTGTGTCTGTCATATTGGCATGACTGGGTTGAATCTTTAAATGGCCAGAGAGATGGGACTGGGGGTCACTGGCCTATAATTTCCTGATTTTGGTCAGTTTGTTGGTCTCCCGCAATTGGGCATGACACAGGTTATGATAGGTGGCAGCCAGTTCCACATTTACTACTGTTCTATGTGAATTCAACAGCAATGCCACTGCTCTCTAATTGCTCCTGGTGTATGCCTATCATTATATGGGCACATTCAATCTGCAATTTAAATTTGCCAACATGGCCTACTCACATTTTCATCTGCTTCACATTTAAAACTGTTTAAAACTATTGCAACTACTTGCTGAAAATAGCCCACATGTATAGCAGGATCTATTGTAAAAGCTTCTGAAGCTGGAGAATTGCTTCAGCACAGGAGGAGCTTACCAGTTCTTCTTTATTCTGTTGTGCCTTTAAGTTGGGGAGGGAAGGTATTTATTTCCGTTGAGTACAGGTTTGGCTATTTTTTTTTGTTTAAAAACTCCAGCAGTCCCCCTATTCATCCCGCAAAATATCTCTGCCATCAATGCATAGATGCGCAGTTGTAATAGCTACTGTGATAAGTACCAAGGGAGCAATGCTAAACACAGCACTGCCAGTAAATGGAGTAATACATCAAAAACTGCATCTTGCTGCCCAGATAAATCAACTGATGTTTAATCGATCGAACCTAGCGATGTGCAGAATTTGGAGATTTTGAGCCAGGTTTTGCAATCCTGATGCAGGGGTGGGGGAGGATGAAATGGGAAGGACCTCAGTGCAGGATTCATGATCCCATTCCCATTCTCTGCGATTGTCAAGGGAGTGAGATTATGGTGCGGGTCACAATTGTGCACAGAGCAACCCCACGTAGCTAGTTCCAATGCAGGGTTTGTGATTTCAGACCCCTGCAATATTCATGGAGTTGGGAGGACTTTGGAAAGCTTCTGAAGGAAATCTGGTTCACCTGAGAATCATAGACTCCCTACAGTTCAGAAGAAGGCCACGCACCTCACCCACACACCTTCGGACTGTGGGAGGAAACCGGAGCACCCGGAGGAAACCTACGCGGACACGGAGAGAACAGGCAAACTCCGCACAGACAGTGACCCAAGCCGGGAATCGAACCCGGATCCCTGGTGCTGTGAGGCAGCAGTGCTGACCACTGTGCCACTGTGCCTTGAGGTTAAAGGAGTCGTGAACCATGGTGGAAGCCTGTGCTGAAGTTGAGAACTTTTGATAGGTACACTTAAAAGTAAAAAGCAAAGTACTGCTGATGCTGGAGATCTGAAGTGAAAAAAAGTGCTGGAAGAACCCAGCAGGCAACATCTATAGAGTTTCTTTGGAGAGAGACCCAGAATTAATGTTAGTCTAATATGTAAGTCTAATGTTAATGTTAGTCTAATTAATGTTAGTCTAATATTACCCCTCTTTGGAACAAACTTAAAAGATGGAGGCAATTTCATATGTCATAATTCAATGTTCTTTGATAATTTAGATATGTTTTCAATGCAATGAATGATGATAGGGTTTTTCTCTTAAGAGGTAAATGACTATTAAATTGACCAGCTTTGTGTAAAGCGTCAGATATATTAGAATATATTACCAGTGGATAAAATACTTCCCTTCATTCAACAGCATTAGGGTTCAGAATTGAATGTGTCACTTGAACTCTGTTCTTTGATTTTTTTCATTGGTGGATAGGTCAGCCAACTGTTCAGCCTTTAAAACAGTGGGACAGATGGCTGAGTTGTTTGATTGAGAGGGCAGTCATCTGTTCAGACTTTGTCACAGTGAGCAGGATTTTCCACTCCCAAAACTAAGTGTGGTGGCAGGTAAGAAGAATGGCACATCTGCCTCGGCCATTATGGTGGGTTTCCACAACAGATCGCTGAATGTTCAGCTCATTATTTATGAATGTGAAGCAAGCTGTATCTTGTTGTGAAATGGCCTGGGATCAGCCCGACCCACCATTACCTCATCAGTCCTAACAGAGATAATGGAGCTGCAAGGACAGACACAGGAACATCAGCAAGACTTGTCAGATTCTGTCACTAGATTGCAATGGACAATTAAGAAATGCCAGTGCACCGAGGTCAACATTGGTAGAGTGGCAACTGCCATAGAGATATTGGACTTTGTGCCTGATCTGTACCAAGACTTTCACGCCAATGGTGGGATGCATCAGCTACCAGGTGAAAAGGGAACAGAGTACCTCAACCTGACAACAGTTGCCCTTTCTCCTCAAGTGTCAGGTAGGGATCTTTGGGCACCCTTGAGCAAAACACCCCGAGAGTGTGTCCAGCTGCACCCAATCCCCTTTGCTTTTGAGCCCATCAACTACAGCTCCGAGGAGGGTATACCTACTCCACAGCAGAAGACCCAAAGCTCTCCAGGCCTCGGCCCTCCAGAGGATGCCTGCAAGTTACAGGGGACAGCAGTAAGCAGTCTGTCTCCTCCTGGACTCTGCCTGTCGGGAATGCACATAGGCACGGCAGTGGGGGAAGAAAAGTTCAGAAATATTAAGTGCACAAAGGTAGCTTAGGTGTTTGGACTTAAATGTCACAATTATAAATATAATTCGATTCAGTCTACTTCTCATCTGTCTCTAGTTTCCGATGATATGCTTCTTCATTAATCAAATGTAACAGATGCCCTCACCTCTCTCAGTTGTCCCATCATCTGTCACTGCTCCCTGGTATCTAGAACCATCACATTACGGTGCCTGACCGTGCTCTGCACTGTGTCGACATGAGTGAAGCCTCCGGCTCTAAGAACTTGGTGGTTGGGTAAGGCATCCCTGAGACCTGCCTCAGAGGTTCATATACTGTTCCTGCTGAGTTTAGAAGCTGTAAGCTGGTTTAGTCTGCACTGAAGAATGTTCAAGGTGGATCTTAGAGAACTGAATGTTGAGGTGCATTGCAGTCAATCCCAGTAATTCCAGTCAGACCAGTCTTGATTCAGCTTTATATATGCAGCAAACATGGGGCTGTTATGCATTCCAAACCGCCTGCAAGGTTGTATCATGTCTGTTGCACATCTAAATAGCACCTCAATATTATTCCCCTCTTCCCATCTCCATGCTACAGAGCTATGGGCCTCATTGACACATGTTGAGCCTTGACTAATGTGCTAGGTGATTAAAACTGTGTGAGATAGGAAGGTTGTGTAAAGACCCCAGATACCAGACTTTGGCATGGAAGGGTGCTGCAATGGGCCAGAAGGCCTGTCTAGCATCTCTTGACATTAACCTTGTGTCAACTCTCAGGTGGTCAGTCGAGATGGTTATATGCTGGTTACAATGACATGGTTATGTGTTAGTCACAGTGGCAGCAGTGTGACTGGTTTCTTTGTGGATATGCCAAACCGGTGGAATAAAAATGTGGAGGCCTCAAATGGGATTGGAATACATCTGATGTCTGCTCTTTGTTATCAAGGATTAGCGTATTTAATGCCTAGATAGAATGCCAACATTTTTGGGCCTACAGACGCCAAAGCTAAACTCTGTGATAACTTGGGAGACTCCAGATGGAGCCACGGTCATGAGTGTTTGACAAGAGCAGGCTCTGCTGCTGCAGCTGAAGCTTTCACATTCCACTGAAGTGCAAGCTTGCATTTATCATTAAAAGACTGTCCTGAATTTAGATCCTATGACTGGGTACTGAATATGATGATGAGGCCTGAAGACTTGTCTCATATGACCAAATGGCTGTGCAGAAATTCCACAGTGTGGATTGAAAGTAGACCTCAGATTTCAGGATGAGAACCACTGAGTGATGTTTGTCCTTCTTGAGGCACTTTGCTACACTGCAGGATGCTGCCATGAGTGCACTGAGGATTGCAGTGCTGCTCCTGTCCCTTGGCAATGGAACATTATTGAACTGCTCCAAGAGGCTTCACCATTTCCTCTTGGCCCACACCATATGCTGATGCCATAATCATCTCAGGACAGAAAAGCCACATGTTCCAGAGGCTATCTTACCTTTCAAGGATGAGGACATTGTGGCACAAGAGTATAATTACTCATTCAGACATTGGTGTGCTTTGTTGAGATGATGAGGATCACATTAATTACAGCAAGGGCTCAGGGTGAAGGACACTGGTGTTAGGGGCTTGTATCAGCCAGTTGTCATCATCCTCCTGGAAACTTGTGGCTACAAGCATTTCACATGTATACCTGCCTCATTTGGCCTAGTGTTACGATGTGAAGGTTGTCCCACTTTTGAGAAGTAATGCCAAATCCTCCAAATGGGAATACCTCACCTCATAATCTGTTAAAAGAGTGGGAGGGTGTGAACTGTTCTTCAGTAATGTTTAGTGGTTAACCAACAGAAATACCTGACACTCACTCTAAAATGAACATTTAACTATTTATTTATCTAACTAATGGAACTTGAACTAAACAAGTAATATACTGAATAAAATAAGATTCTGATGAAGTGTTGTTCAAATAAATACAATGCCCATTCATTAAAAAAAGTAATAATAGAATTTAGTCAGTCGCAAAAATATACAACCAGGTTTTGTGTCTTTCAGAATCTTCTGAAGTTTCTTGTTGAACTTTGTCTGTAAGTTCTTTCTGATTTGGTAACTTTGGTTGGTTAGATGGTGCATTCTTTAAGATATATATAAATCTGGTAGAGTGCTGAGAATTCCTATCTCTTGGTCACCGGCCTTTTCTCTTTCTCGCTCTTGCTCTCGCTCTCTCGCTCACGAGACTTGGAAGGTAGCGGTTGCTAACTGCTGCTCATTTCTATTTTCCCCCCTGCACTCTCTTTTACACCTGTGACGATCTATCAATTTTCCTAAAATAGGATTGGTCTGATGTTGTTAGCACCATCAATTTGCAATTTTATAGGTTCCTGGTAGCTGAGTGCTTGTTTTAAATTGATTGGGCTAAATTAGAAAAAAACAAGTTGCTTGCCTTTTTGATACAAATGTTTTAGCTTGGACTCTGTGTGTACTTTGCATTTTAAAGCTCTAAGCACTGAAACAAAATACCTGCTTTTAAAAGGACTTTGCAATTTTTTTTACCTCTTGCATTTTTACACTTTTTCCATCTTTACAAACTCAACTTTGCAACAGTATGCTCTGGCCTCTTCTTCAGGGCCTCAGCTCCGTCATCCTCATTGAGCTCAGCTCTCTTGAGATCACAATCAGAGGAGATATGCAGTTCCTTCATTTCTTGTTCTGGGCAGACATCTCCCCTTTATTGTGCCGAGTTGGGTAGAGTACTGGAAAGTAGTGCCTGACCTGTCCAGACATCAAAAAACACATCTCAAAATGCCAATCAATCAATAAGTG
Organism: Carcharhinus amblyrhynchos; assembly: GCF_965287045.1. NCBI lineage: Eukaryota > Metazoa > Chordata > Chondrichthyes > Carcharhiniformes > Carcharhinidae > Carcharhinus > Carcharhinus amblyrhynchos. Next base: position 39,948,742 of record NC_137335.1, on the reverse strand, counting down.
TTTTGTAGGATGAACAGTGTTATACCTTTTCTCTGAGACACTCTGTGGCCTCTGAGCAGGCACCATCAGCCGTGCCTTCTTTTGAGTAGCCTTTGTCACCGAGGAAGCCAACCCTGGATGCATTGAGGGCCCTTGAAAATCTGTGGCACCTGCAAGTGATTCAAGATGTTGGGGATTGCAGAATATTTCACGTACCTGCATGAGCTGCTTCTGGTGGTTGCACACCAGGTGGTTGAGAGAGTGGAGCAGTTTCCTATTGAACAGTAGTGGCTGCTGCCCAGGAAGCTTTTAAAGCCACACATGTGCAGTCGATGACACCCTACACTTGTGGGAGTCCGGAGATTGCTGCAAATCCCATTGCCCTGGCAGCCTGACCAGCTTCACCTAGGGAGAACTGGATGTAATTGTGCACCTTCATCAATAGGGTGTTGGTAACTACTCAGATGCACTTTTAAACAGATGCTTGAGAAATCCTGCCAAAGTCCGCAGTGAAGCCCTGGAAGAGAGCCTTATAAAGAAATTCAGAGAGTCACTTCGACAGCCACTAGCAATGAATTTGGCCCCTCAAGTCTTGGCCTCACCCACAAGAGGAAACATCCTTTCCATGTCCACTTTGTCAAGACCATTCATCATCTTATATACTTCAGTACTTAAGCATCTTATACACTTTTATATAGTTAAGCATCTTGTATGCTTTTATTTAGTTAAGCCTCTTATATAATTCAATCAAACCCAACCTGTACAACCTTTCCTCAAAAGGCAACTTGCTAATTCCAGGTGTACTTCCTCTGAATCACCTCCAATGTACTGATATCCTTCCTTAAATAAGGAGACTAAAACTGCACACAGTACTCGAGGTGCAGTCTCACCAATGCCCTGTATAACTGAAGTAGGGCATCTTACTTTTATGTCCAATTCCCATTGTAGTAAAGGATAGCATTCCATTTGCTTCTTAGTTATTTGTATCTGCATGCCAGTCTTTTGTGACATGTACTAGAACATGTCGCTGTGGAGTTCGCACATTCTCTTTGTGTCTGCGTGAGTTTTCTCCTGATGCTCCGGTTTCCTCCCACAGTCCAAAGATGTGCGGGTTAAGTTGATTGGCCATGCTAAAATTGCCCCTTAGTGTCCTGAGATGCGTAGGTTAGAGGGATCAGGTGGGTAAAATATGTAGGGATATGGGGGTAGGGGTTGTGGTCGGTGCAGACTTGACGGGCCAATTGACCTCTTTCTGTACTGTAGGATTTCTATGATTTCTATAACACCTAGATTCCTCTACACCTCGGAATTCAGCAGTGGTTTTCCTTTGAAGTGAAGCTCTGAATATTACTCTAGGCGAAATGAGTTAAGGTGCCCCAAATTCTCAGGTGACATTTGAATGCAGTTTACATGTCTCAGCTGTTCCATACCCCATTGGTTACAGTGGAAATTAGTTGGGTATCCTTTCAGTCAGACCAATCATGCAGACTCCTTCCACAAATCCTGAGAGCTCCACCCTACCCTGGTGATTCTTTTCATAGCTTGCATCTCACTGCATTATTGGAGGAGATTGATGTGGTTTTATTAAAATCATGTGGTTTTATTACGAAACCAGCTTCTAATCCCTGCCTCTAACTGTAGAAGTCCCTCCCATTGTATGGGAAGAATAATGTGCAGGCTCCCCTCTCTCCGATCACTCTCCTTCCTCCCCCTCTAATCCTTGATCCTACTGTGATTGTCATTGATATCCCAGCCCTCCCTCCTGAACTGTTAATGTAGATATCCCATGCCTCATGTAGACCTTCCCATTTTGAGGCACATCACACTGTAGCTTACCGAGATCCCCTCCCCTCCTCCCCCATTAATGTGACCATTGAGTGCCCTACTCACCATCAGCCCTCCCTGCAACATTACCTGTTCCCCATCCCCAGGCAGCTGATTCTTGCCCTGACTGTGCCATTTGCAGTCGCAGAATCAAACCACCAACCCCCATGACTGACAATTATGAGGGGCTGACCTTGCTCTGTGCACCATGCAGGGCATGACTGATACAGGACTGACAGACCCTCTGCTTCCTTGGACTGGAACCAGGACAGGCATGCCAAGTACAGCTTTATGTGGTGGCACGGTGGCACCATGGTTAGCACTGCTGCCTCACAGTGCCAGAGACTTGAATTTGACTCCCAGCTGTCTGTGTGGAGTTTGCATGTTCTCCCTGTGTCTGCGTGGGTTTCCCCCGGATTATCCGCAGTTCAAAGGTGTGCAGGTTAGGTAGATTGGCCATGCTAAATTGCTCCTTAGTATTAGAGAGACTAGCTAGGGTAAATACATGGGGTTATGGGGATAGAACTGGGTGGGACTGTGGTTGGTGCAAACACGATGGGCTGATTGGCCTCCTTCTGCACCATAGGATTGTATGATTCTATAAACATGGTACATGCTTGTCCAGCATTGGCTCTGCTCTCTGGCCTCGACTATATTGCACTCACCCCACATCCCCTTGCCCCCAGTAGTCATGTGTCTCCATGCTCTCTTCACCAGTTATTCCAATTATTCCCCCCAAATCATGTGTCTTTGTGCACTCTTTCCCCCAGCTTCCATTTCCCCCATCCCCAGTCAAGCAGTGTCTTCCCACCCATTCCCTTGTCTCTGTCTTGTCTTCCCCCGCCCACCCACCACCCCCCCCGCCCCCCCGGCCCACTCTGTTATGATTCTCTATTGCCCTTCCCTGCCATCACGGCCAATACTAAGGTTGAAAAGCAATAGATTTTATAGTTATGTACCTTTGCAATTGAAAGGAGTTGTGCTTTTCTTGGTGGAAACCTGCCTTTGGGTTCTCACGGAGAAACTAATCTAATGAATGTAGCCAAGTTTCAACGAAAGGCAAGGCTGGCATTGAACAATGCAGTGAACTACTACCAACCATGGGGTCACCTTTCGAATGGACTGTAAACTCTGCAATCTCAGTTTCTAGCATGATCTCTGAGGTTAGACACTTCCAGAGCAGCTGCCAGACTGCTTTGATATTTTACCCTGGCATATCTCAGATATTTATCAGTAAGAAGTAATGGAGAAACAAGGGACCGCTGACTCCTGAGTCATCATGTTGTGAAGAAAGTGTCTGAAAAATTGCCAAAGAGATTTACGATTGGCTTATTTTCCTCCTTAAAAATTGGGAAGTGATAGTACTTCAAAGAAAAATCGTACCTGGGGGACTTATTTCTCCTTTAAATCAAAATTTTGAACGACTAGTACAGTAGCAGGAAATTGTGGAGCTCAGCAGAGATGGGTTAATCTGCTGCTTCAGTGCTTCAATTGACCTCGATTTTCTGTTACAGTACAAGTAGAGACCATTATTATTACCTTGATCACAGTGCCTGCTGCTGTTTCAGGTATAACCGTGGTTTTCTGGCAGTCAGGAACTTTGAAGAATTGCTGCTTGGTTTCAGTCACACAGAACCAGCGCTGATGTACTGAATCGGGTAATGGATCGACCTGTTGCCAATGTATTTTCAATGAGAGCTGACTGTCCTCTGTTAATAACTCAGCTCCATAGTGACTCTTGTGAATCATTTTATGAGCACACATAATCATGAATCAGTTATGAATGTATAGTCTCAAAGTCAAGGCAAACAAATATTAAGGGAGCAATTCTCCCACCCCACCAGGAGTATTTCACTCCAGTAGTGTTCAGACTAGCTCCCCACTTTTGGGCAACTAGTGGTCTGACCCCGCTGTAGTGAAGAGGGGGGCAATTGGGGCTCCCCAGGGAATCGGGTGGTGGGAGGGGTGGTGCCCCCTGGGCATGGTAACCTTGGCAGTGCCAGCCTGTGCCCCCAGCACTACCCAAGGGGCAAAGTGCCCATGCCCAGGGGGCACCTTGGCAATGCCTACTGGGCATCGAGCAATGCCAGGGTGCTGGGGCCTATAGAAGGCATGGCCTGGGGGAGATCGGGGTGTGCTTTGTGGGGGGGGGGGGGGGGGGGTGGGGGGGGGATGGTGGTCGGGACTGCTGGGGGGGTGAATCTGTTTTGGAGGGGTTGAAGACTGGGGTGGGCTGGGGGGTGGTCGGGATTGTTGGGGGAGGGGTGAATCTGTTTTGGAGGGACTGAAGATCGGGGCAGGCTGAGGGGTGCCGGCTGGGAGTGCAGGATCGGCTGGAGGAAGGGGGTGGGGGTAGCATTACAGGGGTCCTAGGATGGCCAGAGATTGAGCTGACCAGCAAATGGGGAGGCTGACAGTTCGGAGCTATTTGCACGTGCAGAGGCGTGCTGGTTTCAGCTCCCTAGTGGGAATAGGCCCCACTCCCTGAAATCTAATGATAATCACGCTGGTGACCTCTGCATTGAACAGAGTGTGGGAGATTCTAATGTGAACTCGCACTGAAAATAACTGTGTGAATTATTCAGTTTTCCTGTGAATTCAACAGTTAGAACATTTTTGGACAAATTCCACCCTCAATCTATTAGAGGGTTATGTTCCAAACTGTTGATTTTGTGAATATTTATGATATTGACATCTCATTTATCAAAGTTTTTGTTTTTGCTACATTGTCCCTGGTGGCACAGCGGTTAGAACTGCTGCCTCACAGCGCCAAGCACCTGGGTTCGATTCCCAGCTTGGTCACTGTCTGTGTGTGGTCTGTATATTCTCCTATGTCTGCATGGGTTTCCTCCGGTTTCTCCTCACAGTCTGAAAGGCATGCAGCTTAGGTGCAGTGAGCATGCTAAATATATTTATAAAGATATTTTGGCCTTGGAGGGAGTGCAGAGGAGGTTTACTAGGCTGATACCGGAGTTGAGGGGGTTGAGCTATGAGGAGAGGCTGAATAAACTGGGCTTGTACTCATTAGAGTTTAGAAGAATGAGGGGAGATCTCATTGAGACGTATAAGATGATGAATGGGATGGATAGGATAGAGGTGGAGAGACTCTTCCCGCTCAAAAAAGACAGTAGGACTAGGGGGCACAGCCTCAAGATAAAAGGGGGGCGGTTTAGAACGGAGTTGAGGAGGAACTTCTTCACTCAAAGGGTGGTGAATCTCTGGAATTCTCTGCCCGTTGAAGTGGTGGAGGCTGCCTCGCTAAATATTTTTAAGACGCGGGTTGATGGGTTTTTGATAGGAGAGGGGATTAAGGGTTATGGGGAGAGGGCGGGAAAGTGGAACTGAGCAGCGACAGATCAGCCATGATCTTATTGAATGGCGGGGCAGGCTCGAAGGGCTGGATGGCCTACTCCTGCTCCTATTTCTTATGTTCTTATGTTCTTAAATTCTCCCTCAGTTTACCCGAACAGGCACTGGAGTGTGGCGGTTAGGGGATTTTCACAGTAACTTCACTGCAGTATTAATGTAAACCTACTTATGACACTAACAAACAAACTTTAAAGTTGAAAAAAAAATGACACGATATAACCTCTATGTATTTCTAACACAGAAATGGGCCTATCCAGCATATATTGTTTAGCCTCCACATAAACAAATAATCATAATCACAGTTATCCACCCAATTCCCATATACTGTTATCACTGCTCCCTTTATCCACCTGTTCAATCATCCTTTTATGTTGATACTGTTTCTGCCTCGTGTTATGGATCAGATCAGAAACCCCAAAGTATGTTCTGAAGCCCAACCAGATTTCGACTATATTTTATTTTGGCATTAATGTGAGGGTAAAGTGTTTCATTCCAGGTGACACACTAGGAAGCTTTTATCAAAAAAAACTTTATTTTTAACAGTACAGTTTAAATATAATAAATGTATCAGCTTAACTTTTAACATTTGACATATTTAAGCATGACAAGATACAATTTTTAACTGTTAACCTATCTCTATTAGTTCCAATGTAAGCAATATTCCTCATAGACTTAAACCCCCCCTTCAAAATCATTTACTAAACAACACAGGCTAATGTGCCGACCCTCAAGCCTGCAGAACACCTTTGAAGTGACAGGCTTATTTTCCCAAAAGTCCTAAACAGCAGACTCTAGAGAGAGAAAGTAAATGATCTGCTCCTTGCAGGCCCAAGCAGAATCTAACTTGTTTTGCCCTGTGAGCTTAACCCCCCCATTAGCACATGACTTTGTCTCTTGTCAATCAGCCTAATTAAACCCTATTCTGAAACGTCAGGGGGAAAACCAAAATTGCATTAGCTCAGATTAAAACAATTACCCCATTATCTAGGATCAATTATGCTTCTGCATTCTCAGCATGAAGCAGCCTAGTTTACAGACAGATTGGCACCAGCTAAATCAGAGCTGAATTTTAAACACACTCCTCACAAGAAACATAGTATAAACGTATTTCTTAAAGGTACAGCATGTCACACTAGACCACTACCCCAAAACTAAACCCTGCAACCTTACAACTCATTTAAAAAATTGTCTGTTGCATTCAGAATCTGTAACTTTTACCATCACTTCACCTCACAATTTCTAGCCACATAGTAGTGATATTGTTAATATTTAACCATTTTTGTAATGCTAGTTAGCATGCAGCTTTTTGCATATTTTGTGTTATTATACAAATGTTGAATTATTTGACACTGGAAAATGTGTGTTATGGTAGCTGTATTGCTATATGTGTTAAATGACTAGTTAAATAAATTAATTGTGAAGAACACCCTGTTCCCCCATTGCTGCTCAACCAAGGAACTATACCATCTACGTGCACACCAAGAACAGGAAACTTGAGGATCTCCACCAGCAGCAGCAACCTAGCCTCCCCCGGTACCACAGTAGAAAACAGTACCACTGCAGGGAAGTCCATTGTCAACTTGTCAGACTACACACTTCAACCAGACGAAATCGAAGTTCTCAACCGAGGGCTCAGTTTCTGCACCACCACTAAAATAGATCCAGTCAGTCTCACAGCAGACACAGAGGAATTGATCAGGCGAATGAGGCTGTGGGAGTTCTTCCACAAATCCCAAGAGGCCAACAGCGAACACAGTGAGACAGCCACTGAACCAAAACAGTCGACAGAGAGATCCGCAGTGCCCATATTGTGTGTGATCGCATGTGAAAAACTCTTCGCAAAAATGTACCCTCCAGGAGCTCTTCAAAGAAGATAGTCGAGTGAACAGATGGCTATGGGTGACAAGGCATGTTGTTTGCTGCCATTGCTTAAAGCCCCTCTCACAGTTGCAGGAGTAACAACTGAATATCGCTGTAATGAATTAAATGCCTGCATTAGAGTAAATAAAAACAGAAACAAAAACAGGAACATGGGAAAAACACAGCAGACCTGGCAGCATCTGTGGAAGTCATGTGTGCAGGTGCCGGCATTGGACTGGGGTAAAAACAGTAAGAAGTCTCACAACACTAGATTAAAGTCCAACAAGTTTATTTGATAGTAAACTCACTAGTTTTTGGGGTTTGCCCCTTCATCAGATGAGTGGATCAGAACTCTCAACTCACCTGATGAAGGGGCAAACCCCGAAAGCTAGTGGGTTTACTATCAAATAAACTTATTGGACTTTAACCTGGTGTTGTGAGACTTTTTACAGCATCTGTGGAGACAGAAAGAGTTAATGTTTAAGCCTGTATGACTCTTCTTCAGAGCTTGTATGATAGTAATTATTGAGAGAAACATCAGGGTCATTACAGAACACTTCTTTTGCCTTGATACATGAGAAAGGGGTTTTGAAAAATATTTCAGGGACTGTGTGCCCAAAGTTGCTGTTGTCTGCGCTCTGTACAACTTTTGCATCCAATAAGAGAGAATCTAATCATCATTCCTTCACATTCAATGGCATTACAATTGCTGAATCCTCCACTATCAAAATCCTGGTAGTTACCATTGACCAGAGACTGAACTAGACTAGCCATATAAATACTGTGGCTACGGTTTTATTAGTCTATTTATTAGTCACAAGTAGGCTTACATTAACACTGCAATAAAGTTACTGTAAAAATCCCTTAGTTGCCACACTCCAGCGCCTGTCCGAGTACACTGAGGGGGGATTTATGGCCTATGCACCTGACCAGCATGTCTTTCAGACTGTGGGAGGAAACCAGAGTACCTGGAGGAAACCCATGCAGACTTGGCACAGACAGTGACCCATACCAGGGATCGAACTCAGGTCCCTGGGGATGTGAGGCAGCAGTGCAACCACTGTGCCACTGTGCTGCTGATTCTAGAAGAATATCGAGATATTTAACTGAGTCTAAGTTAAGGTAGCTGTTAACTGAACAAATTCACAAACTAATCATTAGAGCAGTACGTTAAAGCAAAAGAAAAATGTTTTGACTAAATCTATAGCTCTGAGATTCACATGTACATTTTGGGAGGAAGATGTACAGCATTTAGAGCTACCTTCCTACCATCTGTAATCTGTGAGCTCTGGCTGCAATGCAAGTGGAATGAAGTAAAATGAAGAACAGCCATGGGAGCACGGGTCTTGCTACAAGCCCTTAAGATTAATGTACCGATCAATAGCGCTGTTACCAGTGTCATATTCTGGCAGCGGTTCAACAGTTGGCCCTAGTGAGTGGCAATGTGCACTCCAACAACTAATGATAAGTACAAGCAACCAACAGCTTGCAATCGGCCAGCAGAATCAAATGCTTCATTGAACAAAGGATATGTTCATTTTGACTCAAACTTTGGGGACCAGCCAGCTGACATTTATTTAGAAAGTAGTATTTTGGGGAAGTTGTCTGATTTCATTATTAAAAGAATAGACTTTTGTAAATTAAAATATTTTCTCATTGGGTTTTTACATGGTAATTTTAACTTCATTAAATATATTTGATGTTAATTCAAAACAAAAATATCACAAAACTTACCCTTTCCTCTTCCAAAACTGGTTGCATCAGCCTTTGTTTGATTTACACCTAAGGCCTCTCCTATTTTCTAGTATCAGGGTATCTATCCTGGTGAACAGTATGTTCCCAACAGGTTTTTGTGACAGATGATGGGGAAAGTATCCAGAATTAAAACAAGGCGGATTGGAGGTGAAAAAGTAGACTATTCCTCCATGTTTGGAGGGATGGCCATCTGTCCTACCCCTCTGAAAAACAAAACAATGAACATTAACAAGACTCATTTGGTCCCTCAAGCCAAGTGTTCCGCTTCTGCTGTGTTGCCTTTAAAGAGATAATTAGCACAATCACCATGGTTATATAGCTTCCTGTTAAAAGGCACGTTACCAACAGTTCTTTGAAATTCCAAACATGCAATACCGACTGGGTCTTCATTCATCAACCTAGTAATCACCAGGAATAATTCAATCAGCATGGTAAGGCTGATCTTTTTGATCAGAAGATGTGGGCTGTAGTCTAAAACTCCTCTCCTGAGATGGTTGTGCAGAGCATCCTGAGTGACCCATTCGAACAACCGTCCAACACTGATTTCAAGCTAATTGATTTAATTTCCCAGGGATCTGGGTGTGCAAGTCCACAGTTCCCTAAAAATGGCAACACAGGTGGCTGAGGTGATTAAGAAGCATATGACATGCTCGCCTTCATCGGTCAGGGCACTGAGTACAAGAATTGGGAAATCATGTTGCAGTTATATAAAACCTTGGTTAGGCTGCATCTGGAGTATTGCATGTAGTTCTGGTCAGCACACTATTAGAAGGATGTGGAAACTTTGGAGAGAGTGCAAAGAAAGTTCACCAGGGTATTGCCTGGTCGCGAGGGTGTTGACTATGAGGAGAGGTTGAATAAACTAGGATTGTTTTCACTGGAAATGCAGAGGCTGATGGGAGACCTGACACAGGTCTACAAAATTATAAGCGGCATAAGACAGTGTGGATAGTGAGAGACTTTTTCCCAGGGTGCAAGTGTCAATTACAAAGGGGCACAGGTTCAAGGTGAGAGAGGGAAAATTTAAGGGAGATGTGCAGGGGAGGTTTTTTATGCAGAGAGTGGTGGGTGCCTGGAAAGCCGGCCAAAGGAGGTGGTGGGAGCAGGCACATTAGTAACATTTAAGAGGCATCTGGATGGGTACACGAATAGGGAGGGAATAATGGGATGAGGACCGAAGGGCAGAAGGTTTTTTTATAGATTATTTTGGGCAACATGATCGGCACGGGCTTGGAGAGCCAAAGGGCCAGTTCCTGTGCTGTACTTTTCTTTGCTTTTTGTTCTATAATCTCCTGACTCCAGTTGCATCCTTTTGAATGTCAGACCAAGATTGGCCTCCCTCTGGTTGATTCCAGCCTCCAGCGTACGACTGAGTGACTCACACAGCATCTCTTCCATTTCTTGAAACAACTTTGAGTAAATTCTGTCTGGGCCAACAGCTCATTCTGACTTTGCCTCACTTATTCTCTCTGAGGTTAGTTCTGCAGTTACTATAACATTCACAACTCCATTGCTAAGTTAGCACCAGTGGTAACTGAATGCTATTTACAGAAGCAAATGTTTTATGCAGAGTTGAAATTTTAAAACCTTCACCACACCCTAGATTCTGCCTGAAGGAAGCATTCAGTGATCCCAAAGGGTCCTTTATTGTCTTTGAATTAAACATATTTTACTATTGCTACCTCAATTATCTAAAGCCTTCTCTTCCTTTTGGTCATATTGGTAGTAGCTTTTGTTACCCATAGTTGGATATGATGTTTGCCCTATTCTGCTGAGGGCTGTTTTCTTTTGTAACATTTATTCCTTCTCGGGATGTGGGCAACACTGACAAGGCCAGAATTTTTTGCCCATCCATAATTGCCCTTGCACTGAGAGGCTAGCTAGGAAACCATTGCAGGGGGCAGTTAAAAGTCAACCGTATTGCTGTGGATCTGGAGTCACAGATAGGCCAGACCAGGGTAAGACAAAGCCAGCTCTGACAAAGAGTCATCCAGACTCCAAACGTTGGCTCTGTTCTCTTTCCACAGATGCTGTCAGACCTGCTGAGATTTTCCAGCATTTTCTGTTTTTGTTTCAGATTCCAGGCTCCACAGTATTTTGCCTTTACTTTAGGGTAAGAGTGACTGATTTCCTTCCTTAGAAGACATTAGTGAATTAATGATTGTTTCATAATACTGCGACTAACTTTCAATTCCAGATTTCATTCACTGAATTTACATTCCACCAGCAACCATAGTGGGATTTGAACACATCCCTCCAGACCACTCCTCTTGGCTTCTGGACTAATGGTCCAGTCTCATTACCATTATGCCACAAAATGTGGAATTATTTTTGATTAACTTTGATTAGTCCTTGGGCATAAAGTAGCTACTCTTTACTGCACATGGAAAAGCCATTGTTAATTAAGTATTCTCCTGCAATAGTCCACGGACATTTTATATATCTCTTTTGGAGAAGCTGGTGGTTAATCAGTGCACAATGACTAGAAAGACTCTGCTACAGTTCAGGAAACTTCCCTACGGGGAAGAAATGAATTTCAGTAATACAACTAGAAAAAAATGATTGGAGATTCTAAAGTGGGTGGACATGTCAATGCTGGGGGTTAATTCTCCTCACCCTCACCCTCCTGACCAATGTGTCTGTTAATGTTAATTTTTAGGGCCTTGCTCTTAAGATAAGAGTATTGATATTTCTCATGAATACTCATTCACAAATTATTACTCTACAGTGGTTCACTGGCTTGTTCTTTTAAGTGTTCAGCAATTTGAGACATCATCCTGTTTGTGATAATTACAGAATTGCAAGTTGATATTGTGGCCCGCCTAGTTCTCAATAACTTGTAATACTCCGCTATGTGCAATCGCAACAGATTTCTGGCTTGATTTGTGTAGTAAAGTCAAAGGCAACTTGTTGTGGCTTCAACAATGGATGATTCATTATTAATTTCATGTGTACAAGATAAGTGTCTGACACAACTGCGATACACGTCTCCTCACTTCTTCCTGGTTCCAACTGAGGTTCCTCCCCATCCCAAAATGCGTGCCCTTGCTCCTGATTGGCTCAGCTTCCCACACAGCCTCTCCATATTGTCTGGTCGATCATATGGCCCTCAAAGGATTGTCCCCTTAAAGGCGCCACATTACCACAATTTGGGTTAATTATGTCATGCTACTGAAACAAACTACCTGATGCTGTAAACTGATTCACATTTGAATTATTCTGTGTATTTGCAGCCTACATTTAGCTTTGGATTTTTTTTACTTGGGTGCTTCACTTGAGGCCAGATATCTCCATGTGGTTATCTGTTGTTTCCTCCAGGTATATGACTTTGCATTCAGTTTCAGAGGGATAAGCTCTGATACCTGTTTTACCCTCAGCTTATCAGCGTTTCATTACAAAAAGCACTTTTCCATGCTGCATATGATCTGCCAGGAGCTGCAGATCTTCATCAGTAAATCCAGGTTCATCTCATCCAGCATTTAAAACTCAGCAGCAGTCAGTTTTGAGGGTGGGGTTTGACTAAAGGCTAACACTGGGAGAGCTGGGAAATCTGAGGGTTGTGCAAAAGGTCGTGAGAAGGATGGAATGCAGGAGAGTTAAAGTGAAAATTAGTTTTAAGCCAAACAAACTGATATTATCATATTAATCATTTCTGTATCATTGTCTTGCTGCTGCACTGCTAGAAATCATGAGCCTGACCATAACAGTCAGTCTTCATGTTCAATGTCCTGTGAAGTAAAGCAGCTTAATGATTTTTATCACGCCTTGCCTCATCTCAAAATAACTCAGACCATGGTCATACAGATGGAAGAAATACACATGTGAAATACATAAGAACCCAGTCCAAGTCACAAAAGGATGCTAATATGCTATGATATCGCTCACATAGCTACAGGGCAGTGGGAGTCAACACCCACAAAATTATATGTGCCTGTGTGGAGTTTACATATTCTCCCCATGTCTGCTTGGGTTTACTCCAGATGCTCCGGTTTCCCCCCACAGTCCAACGATGTGTAGGTTAGGTTGATTGGCCATGCTAAATTAACCCTAGTGTCAGTGGGATGAGGAGGATAGATATGTGGGATTACAGGAATAGGGCCTGATTGGTGCTGACTGAATGGGCCAAATGGCCCCTTCTGAACATAAGAACATAAGAAATAGGAGCAGGAGTAGGCCATCTAGCCCTTCGAGCCTGCCCTGCCATTCAATAAGATCATGGCTGATCTGAAGTGGATCAGTTCCACTTTCCCGCTTTCTCCCCATAACCCTTAATTCCCTTGTCGATCAGAAATCTATCTACCCATGACTTTCTGTATGATGTGGGAACTGGTGGACTCCAGGGTCCATCCCAGTGACCATGTCTGCAGTAAGTGCAGGTTGCTGGAGGAGCTCCAGCTCAAGGTAGATGAGCTGGCCTCTGAGCTACAGACACTGAGGCTCATCAGGGGGAGAGAGGGTGCCATTGTCAATGGGGTGCAAGTGACATCCACCCCCCCTAGACTGGCTAACTCTAAGGGTCAGGGACAAGAGGGGGCTGCTGGGAGAAGGAAGGGGGGTGAGGAGCGGAGGAAGGAGAGTGGGGAGAGGAGGAAGGAGGGTGGGGAGCGGAGGCCTCAGCCTCTTAATCTGCATAACAGGTTTGAGGTTCTTGCTTCCAGTCTGGAAGAGGACAAGGCAGGTGAGGTTGGTGAGCAAACTGCACACGGTACAGTGATGCAGCAGGACATAGGCAAAGAGAAGGGGAAAAGGAACGTAGTAGTGATTGGGGATAGTGGGGTGAAGGGTATTGACACTGTCCTTTGTCACAATGACAAAGTGCACAGAAGGGTGTGTTGTCTGCCTGGTGCTCGGGTCTGGGATGTCGCAGCTGGGCTGCGGAGGAACCTGGAGTGGGAGGGTGAGAATCCGGTCGTTGTGGTACATGTGGGTGCTGGCGACGTAAGCAAAATGCGGACTGAGGATCTGGGGAGGGAGTATGAAAAGCTGGGAATGGAATTAAAAAGTAGAACCGACAAGGTGGTCATCTCTGGGCTACTGCCTGAACCGAGTGCAGACGGGCATAAGGTTGACAGGATTAAGGAAGTGAATGGGTGGCTCAGGGATTGGTGTGGGAGGAATGGGTTTGAATTTATGGGGCATTGGCACCAGTATTGGGGTAGGTGGGACCTGTTCGGGCGGGATGGGGTTGGTCTGAACCGTGCTGGGACCAGAGTGCTGGCGAATCGAGTAAAGAGGACTGTAGACAGGGCTTTAAACTAATTTGGGGGGGGGGGGACAGTGCGAGGGTAGGTGACGTTACGAGGTCAAAAGTTAAGGATAGGGTACAGGTAAGGGAAGAGGCCAAGGATGTCCCAATAATAGAGGGAGTAGGGGGCGTGAGTATGGTTGGTGGCGTTACGGCAAATAGGGTCCAGGTGAAGGCTGGGATGAAAGCGCTTTATCTGAATGCACGAAGCATTCGGAATAAAGTGGATGAGCTGATGGCGCAGATCAGCACAAATGGATGCGATCTAGTGGCCATTACAGAGACGTGGCTGCAAGGTGACAGGGACTGGGAGCTGAATGTACAGGGCTATCAAGTGTTTAGGAAGGATAGGCAGGAGGGAAAAGGGGGAGGCGTAGCTCTGCTGATTAAGGATAGCATCACGGTGGTAGCATGGGATGATATTGGAGCCAAGGAGCAGAGGGTGGAATCGTTGTGGGTGGAGATTAGGAACAGCAAAGGGAGGAAGACGCTGGTGGGTGTCGTCTATAGGCCCCCGAATAATGATCTGGAGGTGGGGGCGGGCTGTTAACGCGCAAATAAGTGCGGCGTGCAGGAATGGGACGGCCGTAGTTATGGGGGATTTCAATCTGCATATTGATTGGTCGACCCGTGTTGGACGCGGTGGGCTCGAGGAGGAGTTCTTGGAATGCTGCCGGGATAGTTTCCTGGAACAGTACGTGTTGCAGCCGACGTGGGAGAGAGCTATCTTGGATCTCGTGCTATGTAATGAGGCGGGTAGAATTAGGGACCTTGCGGTGAAGGATCCTCTTGGGGAGAGTGATCATTGTATGGTGGAGTTTCTGGTGCAGATGGAGGAGGAGAAAGTGGGTTCCCGGACACGCGTCCTTTGTTTGAATAGAGGGAAATACGGTAGGATGAGAGAAGAATTGGCGAATGTGGACTGGGGGAGCGCGTTGGAGGGAGGGTCTGCTGGGGAGCAGTGGAGGATCTTTAAGGAGATCTTTCTTGGTGCTCAGCGGAAATTTATTCCGATGGTCAAAAAGGATAGTAGGAGGAGAGGTAATAAGCCGTGGATAACGAAGGAGGTGAAGGAAAGTGTTAAATTAAAAGCGGAGGAATTTAGAGTAGCTAAGAGTAGTGGGCGAGAAGAGGATTGGGAAAGGTTTAAATGTCAACAAAGATTGACAAAGAAGTTAATAAAGAAGGGTAGGAGAAACTATGAAGCTGGGCTAGCGCTTAATATAAAAAAGGATAGCAAGAGTTTTTATAAATATATAAAAAGGAAGAGGCTGGCTAGGGTGAACGTTGGTCCTTTAGAGGATGAGAAAGGGGACCTAGTGGTAGGGGATGGGGATATGGCTAAGGTATTGAATAACTTTTTTGTTTCTGTCTTCATGGAGGAGGACGTGAATAATTTGCCGGGTGTTAGTGATGGAAAGGTGGTAGGACTGGAGGGTCTTAATGACATTACTGTTACTAGAGAGGC
Source organism: Carcharhinus amblyrhynchos (assembly GCF_965287045.1). Lineage (NCBI taxonomy): Eukaryota > Metazoa > Chordata > Chondrichthyes > Carcharhiniformes > Carcharhinidae > Carcharhinus > Carcharhinus amblyrhynchos. The sequence goes on along the minus strand of NC_137335.1, from coordinate 39,933,242 downwards.
GGTGCTCGACAGACTGGAGGGACTGATTGTGGACAAGTCCCCAGGACCGGATGGAATGCATCCGAGGGTTCTGAAAGAAATGGCAGAGGTGATAGTGGATGCCTTGGTGGTTATTTTCCAAACGTCGCTGGATTCCGGGGAAGTGCCGGAGGATTGGAAAACGGCTAATGTTACGCCGTTGTTTAAGAAGGGTGCCAGGCAAAAGGCGGGGAATTATAGGCCGGTTAGTTTAACGTCTGTGGTAGGTAAAATGTTACAATCCGTCATTAAGGAGGAAATTGCGAGGCATCTTGAAGGGAATTGCTTGATAGAGCAGACGCAGCATGGTTTCATTAAAGGGAAGTCGTGTCTGACAAATTTACTGGAGTTCTATGGGATGTGTCTAGGGCGGTAGATAGAGGAGAGCCGGTGGATGTGGTCTTTCTGGATTTTCAGAAGGCATTTGACAAAGTACCTCACAAGAGGTTATTGCAGAAGGTCGAGGGACATGGAGTTGGGGGTAGGGTGTTAGCGTGGATAGAGGATTGGTTGTCAAATAGGAGGCAGAGAGTGGGGGTCAAAGGGTGCTATTCGGATTGGCGGATGGTGACTAGTGGAGTGCCCCAGGGGTCGGTGCTGGGACCTCAGCTTTTTACCATTTATATAGATGATCTGGAGGAGGGAACCGAGTGTAGGGTGTCGAAATTTGCTGATGACACCAAGATTGGTGGAAAGGCAAATTGTGCGGAGGGTGTGGAGAGTCTGCAGAAGGATCTAGATCGGCTGGGCGAATGGGCCAGGAAATGGCAAATGGAATTTAATGTTGGCAAGTGTGAGGTGGTCCACTTTGGTAGGAATAATGGTAGGAAGGACTATTACTTACGTGGCGAAAAACTGCAGCATGCGACGGTGCAGAGGGACCTCGGGGTCCTTGTGCATGAGTCGCAAAAACCCAGCTTGCAGGTGCAGCAGGTGGTCAGGAAGGCGAATGGGATGCTGGCCTTCATAGCGAGGGGGATTGAATATAAAAGTAGGGAGGTCTTGCTGCGGCTGTATAGGGCATTGGTGAGGCCGCAGCTGGAGTACTATGTGCAGTTTTGGGCGCCGCACCTGCGCAAAGATATTTTAGCCTTGGAGGGAGTGCAGAGGAGGTTTACTAGGCTGATACCGGAGTTGAGGGGGTTGAGCTATGAGGACAGGCTGAATAAACTAGGCTTGTACTCGTTAGAGTTTAGAAGAATGAGGGGAGATCTCATTGAGACGTATAAGATGATGAATGGGATGGATAGGATAGAGGTGGAGAGACTCTTCCCGCTCAAAAAAGACAGTAGGACTAGGGGGCACAGCCTCAAGATAAAGGGGGGGCGGTTTAGAACGGAGTTGAGGAGGAACTTCTTCACTCAAAGGGTGGTGAATCTCTGGAATTCTCTGCCCGTTGAAGTGGTGGAGGCTGCCTCGCTAAATATTTTTAAGACGCGGGTTGATGGGTTTTTGATAAGCGAGGGGATTAAGGGTTATGGGGAGAGGGCGGGAAAGTGGAACTGAGCCATGACAGATCAGCCATGATCTTATTGAATGGCGGGGCAGGCTCGAAGGGCTAGATGGCCTACTCCTGCTCCTATTTCTTATGTTCTTATGTTCTTAAATATATTCAACGAGGTAGCCTCCACCACTTCAACGGGCAGAGAATTCCAGAGACTCACCACCCTTTGAGTGAAGAAGTTCCTCCTCCCTCCTCAACTCCGTTCTAAACTGTCCCCCCACCTTATTTTGAGGCTGTGCCCTCTAGTTCTGTTATTCTTTCTAAGTGGAAAGAATCTCTCTACCTCTACCCTATCTATCCCCTTCATTATCCTGTAAGTCTCTTTAAGATCCCCCCTCAGCCTTCTAAACTCTAACGAGTACAGACCCAGTCTATTCAATCTTTCTTCATAAACTAATCCCCTCATCTCCAGTATCAGCCTGGTGAACCTTCTCTGTACTCCCTCCAGGGCCAACATATCCTTTCGCAAATACGGGGACCAATCTTTCTGCACTGTAGGGTTCTATGATGATTCAAAACTGCACGCAGTACTCCAGTTGCGGCCTCACCAGTGCCTTGTACAATTGCAGCAAGACCTCCCTGCTTTTATATTCTATCCCCCTCGCCATAAAGGCCAGCATCCCATTCGCCTTCTTGATCACCTGCTGCACCTGCAGACTGGGTTTTTTGCGATCCGTGCACAAGGACCCCCAGGTCCCTCTGCACTGTAGCACGCTGTAGCTTTTCACCCTTTAAATAATAATCCCTCCTACTATTATTTCTACCAAAGTGGATAACCTCACAATAGCTAACTAAATACTCCATCTGCCAGGTCCTCGCCCACTCACTCAGCCTATTCAGATCTCTCTGTAGACTTTCCACACCTTCCACGCAATTCACTTTTCCACTCATCTTCGTGTCATCAGCAAATTTCGTTACCCTACATTCAGCCCCCTCCTCCAGATCATCTATGTAAATGGTAAACAGTTGAACCCCAGCACTGATCCCTGCGGCACTCCACTAGTCACCAACTGCCAACCAGAAAAGCACCCACTGATTCCAACTCTCTGCTTCCTGTTAGATAATCAATCCTCTATCCACGCTAACACCTTACCCCCAACTCCGTGCACCCTAACCTCCTGCAGCAACCTTTTGTGAGGCACCTTATTGAACGCCTTCTGGAAATCTAAAAACACCACATCCATTGGTTCCCGTCTGTCTACCGCACTGGTCACATCCTCATAGAAATCCAATAAATTTGTTAAACACGACTTCCCCTTCCCCTATGTTCTTATGTTCTTACTTCAGTGGTCATGGGCATTCGGCCTCTGATCTTCAGGTAAGCATTCTCCAAGGCGGCCTTCGTGACACGTGACAACACAGAATCGCTGAGCAGAAACTGATAGCCAAGTTCCGCACGCATGAGGACGGCCTCAACCGGGATCTTAGGTTCATGTCACACTATCTGTAACCCCCACAATTTGCGTGGGCTTACAAAATCTCACTAACTGTCCCAGCTAGAGACAATACACATCTCTTTAACCTGTGCTTAACCCTCCCTCCACTCACATTGTCTGTACCTTTAAGACTTGATTACCTGTAAAGACTCACATTCTAACCATTATTTTGTAAATTGAGTTTGTGTTTTTATGCCCTGTTTGTGAGTAGAACTCCCACTCACCTGATGAAGGAGCAGTGCTCGTAAAGCTTGTGGCTTTTGCTACCAAATAAACCTGTTGGACTTTAACCTGGTGCTGTGAGACTTCTTACTGTGCTTACCCCAGTCCAACACCAGCACTCAACATCATGGCTACTCTTCTAATGATAGTATTAATATGGCAGGTTCAGTTTGGTTTCTGATCAATGGTAACTCGTAGGATGCTGATGGTGCAGAAATTTAACAATGATAATACCATTGAATGTCAAGGGGAGATGGTTGTATTGACAGGAGATGGTCATTACCTTGTACTTGAGTGTTACAAATGTTACTTATTGCTTATTGGCCCAAGCCTGAATGTTATCCAGGTCTTCCATACAACATGGATGGTCTCCTCTGTGTGAGGACAGGACTCATCTCCACAAGGACTGTGTGGTGGTCACTCCTACCAATACACTTATGGACTGATGCATTTACATCAAGTTTTGATTTGTTTTGAGTTGATTTATTATTGTCATATTTATTAGTATAAGTGAAAAGTATTTCTTGCGCGCTATACAAACAAAGCATACCATTCATAGAGAAGGAAAGGAGAGAATGTAGAATGTAATGTTACAGTCATAGCTAGGGTGTAGATAAAGATCAACATAATGCAAGGTAGGTCCACTGAAAAATCTGATGGCAGGCAGGAAGAAGTCAAGTAGGTTTATGCTGCTTGATAACTTTCTCAACATCTGCTGCATGCCCAGTCTGATAGATACATCCTTATGCTCAGTTAGTAGTGGAGGGTATTCCATCATCTTCCAGTTTTGTGCCTTAAGGATGCTCGAGGTGAGGGGAGGATTACCCAGCACCTCACCTGCTCTTATAGCCACAGTATTTACTTTGTTGCTCTAGTTAGGTTGCTGGTCATTGGTGATCCACTCGGATGTTGTTAGGGAATGTTCAATGGTACTGTCATTGAATTTCAAGGGGGGTTGTTGAGCGTTCTCTTGTTGGAGATCGTTATTCCCTGCCATTTGTATGATGTGAATGTTACTTGCCACTTATTGTTACTTGCCAAGGTCTTGCTGCATTCTGACACAGTGGCTGCTTGCAGCTGCACAGTGGCACAGTGGTTGACACTGCTGCCTCACAACGCCAGGGTTCAATTCAGCCTCAGGTCACTGTCTGTGTGGAGTTTGCACTTTCTCCCCTTACCTGGTTGGGTTTCCTCCGAATGCTCTGGTTTCCTCCCACAGTCGAAAGATGTATGAGTTAGGTTGATTGACCATGCTAAGTTGACCCTAATGTTAGGGGGTTAGCAGGGCAAATATGTGGGGTTACTGGAATGGGTCCTGAGTGGGATGTGGTTGATACAAACTTGATGGGCCGAATGACCTCCTTCAGTACTATCGGGATTCAGTGATTTTGAAAGGGTTAGGAACGGAACTGAACACTGCACAGCAAACATCCACATATATGATCCTATGTTGATGAAGTTGCTGAAGGTGGTTGGGTCGAGGATACTGTCCTTGTATCCTGCAGTGATTTCCTGGGGCTGAGATGAGTGGCCTTCAAGAACTAGAACTATCTTCTTTACCTAGGTTTGATTCCAACCAGTGGAGAGTTCAACTCTGATTTCCGTTGACTCTGGGCAAAACCTTTTCTCATGTTGGGAGTGCCGGTTGTGGCTCCAGAAGTGCTGAGAGGTGGAGTGGCTGGCCATGCAGAATCACATGGTGGCCAGCCAGATAGATATGCAGAAGTGAAGATCCTGGCCAATCACGTAGCGGGATTAGGCAAGAGACTGATGGCCCATTATAACCTCATGGGGTTAAATGTCCATTTGCCTTTTAAATGGCACCTGATCTTCCCTGTACAGCCCTTGATCTCCCTGTAATTATGCTTTATCTACCATTTCTAGACATTGATCTTTTTGGTTCTGCTTCCTCTCTATAGTCTTTCTTAAGTAAGGAGAACAAAACTGTAAACTGTACTCATGATCTCACTAAATGTAGTTCATCTTTCCTACTTTTATATTCCATTCCCCTTACAATAAGTGACAACATTCCATTTGTCTTCCTAATCACTTGCATACTAACTTCATGTGATTCATATACCAGGGTACTAAGATCCCTCTGTACCTCAGAATTTTTTTTACAGAATTTTTAAATTCTTTATTCCAATTCAATCCAATCAAATCAAATTCAATTCAGAGCCCCAACAATTGAGACATTCCCGACCCAAGCTGACAAGACAGGGCTCTCACCTCCTGTCTTGGGCTTGATCTACATGATCCAAGCTGATTGGAACAGGTGTAGCTCCTCTTCCAAGGCTTGATCTCATTTGCATCTTAGCCAAAAGGCTGAGATGCCACTTCGAAAAATTGCTTCAAATGAAGCTAAAATGTAACCTAATGACTTCAACAAAGTACAGCATGTCGCTACTACACTTGATCTTAGCCAAAAGGCCGAGAAATAATATATTGCTTTTCTATTCTTCCTGCTGAAATTGACAAGTTCACATTTTGTCACATTATACTCCATTTGCCAAATTTTGCCCACTCACAATCAATCTAGCATCCCTTGTAGACTCTTTGACCTCTTACTTATTTTTCTACTTACTTTCAAATTTGCTGATGATACAAAGATTGGAGGTGTACTGGAGAGTGAGGAGCTTGCAGAGGGATTTGGACCAACTAGAAAAATGGGATGAAATATGGCAAATGGAATTTAACGCAGACAAACGTGAGGTTTTACACTTTGGAAGGACAAACCAAAGTAGAATGTACAGGTAAATGGTAGGACTCTGAAGAGCGCAGGTGAACAGAGGGGTCTGGGAATACAGGTACAGAATTCCCTAAAAGTGGCATCCCAGGTGGATAGGGTCATAAAAAGTGCTTTTGATACATTGGCCTTTATAAATCAGAGTATCAAGTATAAAAGTTGGAGTGTTATGGTAAGGTTATATAAGGCGTTGGTGAGGCCAAATTTAGAGTATTATGTACAGTTTTGGTCAGCTAATTACAGGAAGGATGTAAATAGAGTTGAAAGAGTGCAGAGAAGGTTCACAAGGATGTTGCCGGGACTTGAGAAGCTGAGTTACAGAGAGAGATTGAATAGGTTAGGACTTTATTCCCTGGAGCGTAGAAGAATGAGGGGAGATTGATAGAGGTGTATAAGATTTTGATGTGTATAGATAGAATGAATGCAAGCAGGCTTTTTCCACTGAGGCTAGGGGAGAAAAAAACCAGAGGGCCTGGGTTAAGGGTGAAAGGAGAAAAGTTTAAAGGGAATATTAGGGGGGGCTTCTTCATGCAGAGAGTGGTGGGAGTGTGGAATGAGCTGCCAGATAAAGTGGTAAATGCGGGGTCACTTTTAACATTTAAGAAAAACTTGGACAGGTACATGGATGGGAGGGGTGTGGAGGGATATGGTTCAAGTGCAGGTCAGTGGGACTAGGCAAAAAATGGTTCGGCACAGACAAGAAGGGCCAAAGGCCCATTTCTGAGCTGTATTTCCTATGGTTTTACTGTTTTTCTGCCCTCAAAAAATTTGGCAATTATATATGAGGTCCCCTCATCCAAGTCATTGATACAGATTGTAAATAGTTGAGGCCTTAGCATTAATTACTGTAGCACTCCACTGGTTACAGCTTGCCACCTCAAAATGTGACCCATTTATTCCTACTCTCTGCTGTCTGTTATACAAACAATCTTCTATCCACAAATATTACCCCCCCAGACTATGAACTCTTATTTGTGTGACACCTTATCAAATGCCTTTTGGAAACTCAATGCACCACAACTACAATTCCCCTTTATCTATATTACTTGTTACTTCATCAAAGAACTCCAATAAATTTGTCAAACATAATTTCCCTTTCACAAAACTATGTTAACTCTTCCTAATTGCATTAAGATGCCCTGCTATGACCTCCTTAACAACAAAGTCAAGCATTTTCCTTCTGACAGATATTAGACCAACTAGCCTGTAGTTTCCTGCTTTCTGCTTCGCTCCTTTCTTGAATAGAGAAGTTTAATTTACTGTTATTCAATCTGATGGGGCTTTTCCTGAATCCAAGGAACTGCAAGGGTTAATTGCCCTAGAGAATATATTTTTTAACTCGTGCTGAGCTCCACCATCACTGAGGATGGGAATGTTCAGGGAGCTTCCCCTCTCACACTCTGTGGCCTTCCTACTTTCAGTGCTTCTCCCAAATAGTGTTGAATATGGAGAAATATTGACTCATCAGGACAGCGAGGATAGTAGGTGACAAGGAGGTTTCTGTCGCATGTTTGACTTGATGCCATGAGAATTCACAAGGTCCAGAGCTGTAGGGTAACTCTGTCCTGGCTGTGAATCACTATGAGATAGGATATTGTAAGTTTCTCATTGAAAAACTTACAAAATACTGAAAGACCTGGATAGAGTGCATGTGGGAAAGATTAGGATCCGAGGGCACAGCCTCAGAATACAAGGACGACCCTTCAGAACTGAGATGAGGAGGAGTTTCTTCAGCCAGAAGGTGGTGAATTTATGGAATTCATTGCCACAAAAGGCTGTGGAGGCCAGGTCATTGAGTACATTTAAGACAGAGATAGATAGGTTCTTGATTGGTAAAGGTATCAAAGGTCACAAGGAAAAGGCGAGAGAATGAGGTTGAGAAACATATCAGCCATGGTTGAATGGTGGAGCAGACTCGATGGGCTGAATGGTCTGATTCTGCTTCAATATCTATGGAATAGTGACGGGGGAGTCTGGGACTTTGGCTGAAAGGAAAAATTCTGTGAGGATGACTGTTGCTGACTATTCTGTGGATGAGCTTTCCCAATGTTGGTGCAGGTCTCCAGCTGCTGGTGAGCACAGTGGTACAGTGGCACTGCTGCCTCACAGCGCCAGGGAGCCGGGTTTGATTCCTGGCTCGGGCGACTATCTATGTGGAGTTTGCACATTCTTCCGATGTCTGTGTGGGTTTCCTCCGGGTGCTCTGGTTTCCTCCCACAGTCCAAAGTGAGTTTGGTGGATTGGCCATGCTAAATTGCCTCTTGGTGTCGGGGGGATTAGTAAGTTAAATACGTGAGATCACAGTGACAGGGCCTGGTTGGGACTGATGTTGGTCCAGGCTTAATTGGCCAAATGGCCTTTTCTGCACTGTAGGGGTTCTATGATTCTAAAGCATTGCCCACCCATTTTGAGCCCTCCCAATGTTTACAGCAATGAGATGGAAAAGGGCAGGTTGTAGTGCAGGTGACCTGCTGCACTAGATTGCAGGCCAGGCAGTGATACAAGAATTATCCCTTAATTGTTTCATGGCAGTGACAATCCAGGGTAAGTTTAACATTTTCCACAGCAAGTGATCTTTGCCTCAGGCTAACTACATAATCCAAAGAAATGCATTCTTCTTTATTTCCTGCCTGTTTTAGATATTACCCTTTTTTAACAACCTTGCCAGAAGTCATGTAATAATTTTTAAACAACAACGGTAATGGTAACAGCATATATTTATGCGGTATCCTCAAAGTAATGAAGTGCCTCAAGGCTCTTGCTGTGAGCGAGAATGGAACATTTGACATTCCAACTAAAACTCCATTTAACTTTCAGCGGCATTGGAAAATCCCAGCTGAATGAATGAGGACCAAAGATTTCAGCCATTAGGCCAACTAACCAGAAGCTAGTTAAAGTTTTTTTATTAGCGTTACAAGTAAGCGTACATGAACACTGCAATGAAGTTCCTGTGATAATCCCCTGATCGCCACACTCTGGCTCCTGTTCGGGTACACTGAGGGAGACTTTAGCATGGCCAGTGCACCTAACCAGCTCATCTTTCAGACTGTGGAGCAAACTGGAGCACCCAGAGGAAACCCACACAGATGCGAGGAGAGTGTACAGAATCTACACAGTGACCCAAGCTGGGGATCAAACCTGGGTCCCTGGCGCTGTGAGGCTGCAGTGCTAACCACTGTGCCACTGTGCCTCCCCTGAAATAGGTATATTTTACAAATTGCCTTAAAGGAGGAAAGTGGGGTGCAGATGCAAATATTTATAGGGAGAGGATTCCAGAGCTTGAAGCACAGGCCACAGAAGACATAGCCACCAATTTTGGAGCAATTAATATTGGGGATGCAAAGAGACCAGAATTAGAGGTGAACAGTTATCGCAGCAATTTGTGGGACAGGAGGAAATTACAAAAATAGAGAGGGGCAAGGCCACAGAGGGATTTGAAAACAAGGATGAGAATTTTGACACTGAGGTTGCTTGACTGGGAGCCAGTGTAGATCAATGAGCACAATGACTATAAGAGGAACAAGACTTGCTAAAGATGTGGGCAGCAGAGTTTTGGATGACTTCAAGTTCACAAAGGACAGGTTGCGGGAGAGCAGCCAGGAGGAGACAGGAATAGTCAAGTCTAAAAGGAATGGAAACATGTATGAGGGTTTCACCAACAACCTGCCCTGGTACCTCCATGCCGATGCTCTAGTTAAGAAAGCTCACCAATGCCTCTACTTTCTCAGGAGAATTGGGCATGTCAGCTACTATTCTCACTAATGTTTACAGATGCACCATGGAAAATATCCTTTCAGGATGTGTCTCAGCTTGGTATGGCTCCTGCTTTGATCAAAAGCACGAGAAACTATGTAAGATTGTGAACGTAGCCCAATTCATCACGCAAACCAGTCTCCCTTCTATTGACTGCGTCAACACTTCTCGCTGCCTTGGAAAAGCAGCCAGCAGAATTGAGAACTCAACACCCCCCCACCCCCGACATTCACTCTTTCACCTTCTTCCTTTGGGAAAAAGACACAAAAGTCTGGGACCACATACTAACCGACTCAAGAACAGCTGCTTCCCTGCTGCCATCAGACTTTTGAATGGACCTACCTTAAATTAAGTTGGTCTTTCTCTACACCCTAGCTATAATACTATATTCTGCACCCTCTCTTCTCCTTCTCCCATATGTACTCAATGAACAGTATGCTTTGTCAGTATAGTGCAAGAAACCATACTTTTCACTGTATCCCAATAACAATAATAATTCAAATCAAATCAACAGCAGGTGACCTGAATCGTGGGGCAAAGGCAGGTGATGTTATGAAACTCTTAGGCAGTATAGTACCAAAGAAAAATGCATAGGCAGCCTTAGTGCCAAAGAACCAAAGAAAAATCTTGCTCCAGATTCACTTTTTGGTTTTTAAGTGTGTGATAAAGGAAAGATTGCTGGCAATTTCTTTTCCATTGGAGGAAATCTGCGTAAAATACTGAGTGCTCTAAAGTAGATGTTTTGACATTTCAAAATGAAGTAGAAATTGATGGAAATACGGCAAATTATTCCACAGAACTGTCTCCACACACATTAAGTTGTCCCTTTGTTTAGATGCTGTCTAATGTGCTGTATATTTCCAGTATTTTTTATTTCTGTTTCAGACATGCTGCATGAGCAGAAATATTTCTTTGCGATCTCTATTATTTTATATTCCTTTTCTTTTTCTTTAAAGCCTGTTCCAACAGGAATAATTTAACTGTTGCATGAGCAATATCTGGCCAACCGCCAATCACAGAAAATAGGTTACAGATGCGACTGCTTGTTACTTCAATATCTGTAATTTACTTTAGTTGCCTGAATTCTTGGATGACAATAACATTATTCCACTCTATAATGTTATTTTGCACCAATGTTCTAGCTGGCTGTCCTTGAACTTTGTACTATGTCTAAGCATCTAGTGATCAAAAACTATCAGTAGAAAAGAGGAAAAAATAATATGGAGAGGGGGAATAAGACATACATTTGTCAAGCACCTTGTACAACCACTTGCTGTATCAGAACAATTCGCAGCCAATGATTTTTGAAGTGCCTTTACTATTATTATGTAGGGAAATATGGTTGGCTATTAGGCAGCCTACAGTAAACACTGTGACTATACCCTTCCTATTCCTGAGTTCTATCCATTTTGAATCATAGAAACCCTACAGTGCAGAAAGAGGCCATTCGGCCCATCAAGTCTGCACTGACCACAATCCCACCCAGGCCCTATCCCCATATCCCTACATATTTATCCGCTAATCCACGCATTTCAGGACTCTAAGGGCAATTTTTTTTAGCGTGGCCAATCAAACTAACCTGAACATCTTTGGACTATGGGAGGAAACCGGAGCACCCGGAGGAAACCCACACAGACACGAGGAGAATGGGCAAACTCCACACAGACAGTGATCCAAGCCAGGAATCGAACCCAGGTCCCGGAGCCGTGAAGCAGCAGTGCTAACCACTGTGCTACCGTGCTGTCCGTTGATGGCAATCAAATTCTCACAGCAAACTTCAAGCAATGAGATAAATGACTCGATATAAAAGTGGAATATGTTGGATACCCTGAACAGGTTAGGCAGCATCTGTGAGGTAAGAAACAGAGTTAACAGTGGAATGTACATCAGGATTCAAGAACGGGCCCTCAGGGACCAACAAGGAGATTGAACATTAGCTGCATATCCTGGAGGTGTCCTCTCATGGCTTGCGACTCAATCCATTCCAGCTGCTCAGGCCACCAGGGGCCCCCGAGCAGGAGAACCTTATCAGTCCAGGGCCCTCCAGGCCACTAGAAGATATCCTTTGAGATCATCACAGATATCAGGACAAAACAGCCAGCATGGTGAGTTCACCTCTGTTGCAGATGTCGTGCCTGCACCCAGGTGTAACGGTAGGATTAGGAAAGTTAACAGATTTTGATGTTACTGTTGGGTCACTAATGTGCTATCGCTGTAAAAGAAATTGCACTTTTGTGAATACATTTGATAGTGACGTGAATGCTTTGAAGGAGATGTGAATTTGTACATCGGAATCCTCTTTTGTTGAGATTTAGCTATCTTCCCGTTCAGTGGTAGTGTCCCACTGTGAGATGATCAATCTCAGCTGAACTCATCTCCACACCCTTCTGTGATGTCAGCAAGTTGCGTTTGAATCTTTATTTACAGTGTCTGATGTAAAGGTTCCCAACCTTTCCACAAGCAACACCATTTGTGTCTCTACAGTGATAATGGCTGAAAATATGATATGCACAGGTGGAGACATAGCCATGCCTTCATCCCAGGCACAGCAGCATTTGCATCATTAGATAGCAGTGAAAGCTTCAAGGCTTCTTTCACATTGGTCTAGCCTGGCTATTTTCATCCAGAGCAAACCAGACATCATGATAGGCCTTCCTGTAAAAGGTATCTGTGACCTCTTTTATACATCAATGTTTTTACGGACTGAGAGTTGCCACACAGGTCCCCTGTTGATCCCTGGAAAGAGCCAGAGATAAAGAAATTGAGTGCTGCAATCACCTTCAAAGCCACTGGCAGGGGATAGTCTCCAACCCCACATTGCATCACACCTTACAAAGATTGTGGCATTGGTGATGTACCAAACTTTGGACATGTGCCCAGCACTGCCTCTCACTCTTTTGTTAGATGATAAACTTAGGTAAGCCGAGTTACCTCCATTGCCTGGGTCTCTTTTCCTGACCCTCCTGCTCATTCTCGGGCTCATCTTGACCATGTCCTTCAGGTGGGGCTTCATGCTGGAGCTGGGCTCAGCACCACCTCCCCTACCTTCACCTCCTCTGTTGAACTCGGACTCTGACAAAGGCAGCATTGAGCCCTGGATCCATTTGTCCTTCTGCCTTCTTGCTGAAATAAAATACAGACAACAAGAATGATTAAAGGGTCAAGATTGTGAAGATCTGAATATGAAACCTATGAAAAATGTCTGCAACCTTTCCTGCCTTACTTGCATGGTGACCGATACAGCCTAGCACACTAGCACACACATTGAGGTGATCAGGATGGCATCCCAGAAATGCAAAATCTGGAACCTTGCTTGGTATAAATGAGATGAATGACCCCAACTAGCTGTGTTCCAAACTGATGTGACATATTAATAACCAAATGAGGTGCTCGTGGCCAATGCCTGGATGCCCTCTGGCCCATTAGAAATGCTAATTCTGAACAATGACTGACCTTCATTGATGGAATGCCACAAAGCATCTGTGCCTCCTTCACTATTGCCTGCATTCACAAAGATGTTATTCTTTAGATGCAGCAATTGTGATATGAAGCCATTGAGTTCTGAGTATCCCTTCAACACCACTAATAGGCCCCCAGTGGCTTTCTTGCCAAAGGAGGTCTTCTTCCTTTCTAACTAAGCAGACTGATGTTCACTCCTGCATCCCCAAGAAGTGGCCCCTGAGACCAGCAGGGCACTTCTCCCACACTGCCTCAGACCTCTCCTGATCAGATTCACTATTATGTTTGTTTTGAGCCAGTACCATTACTGTATTGCAGCAAGATGGTGATTCTTTCATTTCCAAACAGAATTCAACTCTCCCTCTCTCACTGTCCATATGCCCGATATATACCTATACTCTCACAGTGTGAAGATAGAGATCCCTCTTGTTGTTCATCAGCCTCCCCCAGTAATATTGGATGCCATAGTTGTTGTTGTGGACATTCGCTTCCTCCACGTCTCGAGCCTGTGAAGTGCCCGTGCCCCATATGGACCTTTACCCATCTTATTTAGAGGCTGTGTTTATGGTCATCTACTGCGGTGAACCCCTTTTGGGCTGTGCACACCAGTGGATGAACATACATCCCAATTCGCCCTCAAGAAAGCTTCACATACCCTTTTATTGTGTTTCCCAATCCACCAGTCACCATTACCATTCCCTTTGCAGTCTAATACAGAACCTGGCAAGCCCAGAGACAGTGGCTGTGAGACAGCCCTGCACACCAAGCTCTGTTCTTCCCCTCTGCAGCACACAATCTTTGCCCCTCCTCGCAGCTGAAGGACACCATGCTCCCAATGATCCTGCTGCACGCCCACTGCACCCCTGGACTGTCTCCTATCTCTGACTTCTGATTCTGATGTCCGTGTAACTCCTGAGTTGCCGGTAGTCTATGACACCTTCCCACATCACCAGGAGTGTCTGTATTCCAAGATTCCGGTCTGTAAGGGCCAGACCAAAGAACTGGACTTTCACAGAGATCCCCATTGTCATGAAGGACTATAGTGTCTTTTCCCAAACCACACCCCTTACCTTCTGTGACCCATTCCTCATGTGCCACACTCACAATACCACCTCATCCCACCCCTCCCCACCCCCAAATCTGGAACCTGCATGCGTCTCCTTCTAGTCAAAAATGTGTTGTCACTTTGGCTCCCTTGTTTGTCAGCATTTCACGTACACTTGTCAGGCTCCAATTTCCCACCCCTTAGTCTGCCATCTGCCTGCCATTGTGCTCCTTCCACCCCCTCCCCCCACAACTTTTGCATAGCCTTCCTTCTCCTTTGCCCCCATTGGATTTTTGAGCCCCACCCTCCCCTCACACCCCATCCTCCTGGTTGAAATGCTCATTACTGAGATTCTTCTCAAAATCATTGCATGGTGGTGTCCTTGTGGACAATGGTGTCAGCCATCGGGAGTAGAAGATCCCTGCGCTCTCCAACCTCAGCTGCAGTGCTTGTCGGTGCCTGAAGGTGGAGGCCTGCATCAGTACCGCAGCACAGTGGTGTCCTTCTGGACAACGTGGACGAAAAGCAGAGACAGACCAACCCTACAGCCCAGCATTTCACCGCAATATTACGGTGACTGTACAGGTTGTACTTACCTCCAAGACACCAACGAGCTAACGTCCAATTTGTGCATGTCACTTCTTTTCTAAAGCATTTGAGACTGAAGTAATTCCCTGCTGGCATGACACAGGATTGGAAGGCATGAGGAGACTTCCATGAGCAGTTGTTATAAATAACATTCATCAGATTTAACTGAATGTAAATTGTGCTCATGCCGCTTGGCATTGGGCTACAGACCACCATGAACTTGCCATCAGAAGAATTACAAACTGCTTTTACACCAGCGGGTTTCTGACCTTTTGCCCACCGTTGTATTCTGTCATTGCCTGCCACCGAGCCGGCCATGGTCGAAATGGGACAATTCCGCCCAACATGCCAAATTGATGACCTTTCATTTTCCATGTTTTATTTCAGTGTTCGGGTAATTTACTTCAAAAATGTGTTTTTATTTAAATCTCTAGATTATCTGTTTTAGGTGTTGGCTGAGGAATGAGGAAGAATTCCCCTCCTCCTCTTTGAGTTGTGCCATGAGGTCTTTTACGTCTATCTGTGAGGGCAAGCAGGGTCTAGAGGTCATCTGGATTATGTGGTGAATTTGCAGTGAAGCTTGAATCACTGCCTTCTCTTCTAGCCACTCGCGAGCCAAGTTTGATCTCATGAATTTTTTAATTAATTTACTAGACATGTTGAAATTGAATTCCAATGATGCCTCTTCTGTCTAACAACTGGTAAGCTGGTGTGGGGGGTTCAATATGGTGGGTGGCATGCATGTGATCATTCCATGCTGCAAGTGCCGTTCATTGATAGAATATCCTGATCTGTACAAATAGGGGCCAATTTCCTGTTTGAAGGTACTTGGCAAAATTAGTTAGCAGTGGACCATAGTGGCTGAAACTGCCATTGTTAGGAAATAACCCAGGCTTAAGTGGAAGGGTTACAGTCAAGTGTTGACATCCTCAGGATTTCTCCCTACATCTTATAGAGGTCTATAAGATCAGGAGAGGCATGGATTTTGTTAAGGCACTGAGTCTTTTTCCTAGTGTTGGAGAATCGAGAAATAGAAGGCATAGGTTTAAGTTAAGACAGGAAAGAACTAATGGGAACCTGAGGAGCAACTTTTTTACACTAAGGGTGATATGTATGTGGAATGAGCTGGCGGAGGAAGTGGTTGAGACAGGGACATTGACAACATAGACAGATACATGGATAGGAAAGATTTAGCGGGATATGGGCCAAATGCAGGCAAGTGTGGTTAACTTAGATGGGCTGTTTGGTCAGCAAGGACCAAACGGCCTGTCTCCGTGCCATAGATTCTATGATTCTATGATCTGCCACATGTTAATATGATACCCAATGCAGCAGAATCAAGGCCCCCAACCCAGTATTACCAGCCCCTAGGCCAAGCCCTCTCAGTACTCAGAAAGCTTGCGAGACCAAATCTTGCACCCTTATTCAAAAAAGGGAGGAAAGATAAGCCTTGCAATTTCAGACCAGACAGTTTAACCTGGGTAGTGGGGAAGCTTTTACAAATGAATAGTTGCTTGGGCAAATGCAGGAAAACCATGTGGATTTGATAAGAACAAGTTGTGTTTGACTAACCTGATGAAATTTTCTGATGAAGTAACCCTGATGATGGCAATGCAGTTGATGTGGTCAGCCCTTGAGAAAATTGTTCTGGAGGGTGGTGGTTGGGTAGAAAACTGCTGCGGTCCGGGAAAGAGGGAAGTGGTGAGATGGGTAAAGAGGAGTGCTGCATAAGTTATAGGTTATGAAGAAAAACATAAAACTAGCTTGTCAAAACCCCTTATATGTTGAAATAGAGTCTGATACTTCTACAGTTAGCTCAGCCTTAGGATGTTTGAAACTAAAGAAATTCAAAAACATGGCGAACAAACTCTATAATTGTTTTTGGTATCAGAATGCTTAAGGTAAGTATAACTTTGCTCATCAAAAATGTTTGAATGCTGCAGTTTGATGGTAATTGATGACAATAATGCCATTTGCACTACTTACAATGTCAAATGAAAGCTAAATGATCATTTTAAGTGCAAATATTATGAAATGATACAAATGATTGCTTCTGAGCAAAATTTTGTTTTTTCATTCATGGGACATGGCATCACTAGCTGACCAGCATTTATTCCCCATTCCTCATTGCCCTTGGAGGGCAGTTCAGAGTTAACCACTTTGCTGTGCTCTGGACTCACATATAGGCCAGACCAGATAAGGATAGTAGTTTTCCTTCCTTAAAGAACATTATAAAACCAAATGGTTTTGTTTTGACAATTGACAGTGGTTTCATGGTTGGATGTTTTAAATGATATCAAATTGTAGGTAAATGATTGGTTTGAATGCAAATTATATCAAATAATGGCTAAATGATTACTGAGTACAATTGATATCAAAATTAGCACAGCTGAATGCCATTGGAAGCAAATAATATCAACATTTTCTGGTAAGGACAATATGTACACGGATAAGACTAATAATAAGTAAGATATTTTTCTTAGCATCCACAATCAACATCTTGAAGCGCAGCGCGTAGATAATATTTTAATATACTTCATTATTTCTTGGCATTGAGTTAGTGGAGAATTGGGATTTATATTGCTGAGAAGCAGGGCCAGATTAGGTGTCTGTAATTGGATACTTTGGGACTACACCATAAGGCATTAGTATCATCTCAATGCTGAATATTGCTGATGAGAGAGACAAGCAAAACATGTTTGTCCTGATGTGTGTAAGACAAAATAACATTAGCAATATGTCTGTCTTTTCAGCAATATTCAAGTTCTGTACTCCTGACTGTTTGAATACAGTGGAGGTTAATTTAATTTCTATTCATATAATTAAAAATTAAGCCCCTCTGAAAGGGCCTTTCAACTCTCCATTTCAGGAGAATGTTAGGTAAGCCTCCACATCATATTCTAGAAGTACTTCATTAATAAATGGTCTCTGCTCATTCCATAAAAAAAGACACTTAATGAAAGCTATCAAATGCACTGGCTATCCCCTGTTATTCAATTGAATGCTATTACTATTTAATATCTTTGACCTATCACTGATCTAAATTAATAGCTGCACAGTTTCCCCCGCTATACTTTATTAACATCCACAGCGCCAGGTTGATAGAAAGATCATGGCAAGTCTTGGACTATGCCAATATTGTAATCGTTCTGCAAATATCTTCCTAGCTACATCACCATACCTTTCATTTTCAAACGGCCTGGGTGGAATTTTCCCATCCTGCCCGCCACAGGAGTTATAGAGGGCAGGACAGAATACTTGGTGGGACCAGTTAAAGGTCCATTGACCTCGGTCAGGAATTTCCATTCATGGGGTGCATGCGGAAAGAAAATCCCACCCTATTAGACATATAATGTAACAAAAAGATATCCTACTTCATCTTGAAATTGTATTATTCTGAAATTTCCCAACAAGAAGTTACTATAACAACAGCAACCTTTCATTTAAATAGCACCTTTACTATGTCTCAAAGCCCTTCAAAGAAGCACGATCAACTAGAATACTGAGATTTAAACAGTTGGTTTCAACCTGAGTTAGTGGTTGAGGAGGGCAGATAGAATCAGCTTCAAGGTATGGAGTGTACAGCCTGGGCCAGGGCTGATGGCATCAGTCCTCCCAATTCTGACAAAGAGACTGTGGAGGACTTGAGAAAGGGGGAGGAAGTGGAGAGCTGAGACTCGTCATTGACTCCCCTTGGACCAGATTTTCCTTTCCTGATAGGAATCACGGGAACATGATTAGACCGTTCAGACCATTGGGTCTACTCCATCATTCAGTGTGTCCGTGGCTGATCAAGTGCCACTTTCCTGTACTTTCCTCATATCCCCTGAAGTCATTGCCCTCCAGAAATCTATTGATTGTATTTTGAACATGCTCAATGATTGAGCTTCAACAGTCCTCTGGGATGGAGAATACTAAAATTTCACTACCCTCTGAGTAACATGATTCGTCCTCACCTCAGCCTTAAATGGCCTGCCTCTTAAGATCATGTCCACTGGTTTTAGACAGGGCAAACATCTTACTTACATCCACCCTGTCATGTCCTGCAATAATTTTGTAAGTTTCAGTGAGGTCATCCCTCATTCTTCAAATTTCTAAGGAATACTGACCCAATCTCTTCAATCTCTCCTCATAAGACAATCCCACCATCCCAGGGATTAACCTACTAAACATCCTTTGCACTCCTTCTATCCTTCATTGGATAAGGTGACTAAAACTGTGCATAATACACCAGGTGCAGCCACCCCAAGGCTCTATATAACTGCGACAACAGATTTTTACTCCTGTACTCAAATCCCCTTGTGATGGAGGCTAACGTATCTTTTGTTTTTAATTGCTTGTTGCCTGCTAACTTGTAATGACTGATCAAAGATATCCAGATCGCTCTGGACACCCTCTTTTCCAAGATTCTCATCATTTAAGAAACACTTTGCCTTCTTGTTTCTTTTCTACCCAAGTTAAAAACTTCCATTTCTTTGCACTATATTCCATCTGCCATGTTCTGGCCCATTCACTTAGCCTGTCCAAGTCCTTTAGCCGCATCTTGGCATCCTCCTCACAATTTACATTTTCCTCGCGGCTTGGTGTCATCAGCAAATTTGAAAATATTACAATCGGTTCCAACATTTATATAAATTGTGGACAGCAATGGATCTAGCACTGATTCTCGCAATACCTCACTAGTAACAACGTTCCAACCCGAGAGTGAACCATTTATTTCCACTCTCTGCTTTCTATCTGTTTCTCAAATCTATCTTGTATGTTTCTTCTGAACCCATGTGCTCTAATTTTATTTACGAACCACCTGTGTGGAATGTTATCACAAACCTTCTGAAGACCCTGAGACATCACATCCACTGATTCACCTTTATCTATGCAACAAGTAACATTCTCAAAAAGCTCCAACAAATTTGTCAAACGTGATGGGTGGGATTTTCTGGTCCTGCTGCCATAGGACCGGAAATTCCTGCTCGAGGTAAATGGATCTCTGGTTTGTCGGTCATATTTACCATCCCACCTTTGGTGATTCCAGTGGTGGACAGGAACAAAAGATTTAGGTTGATTTCCCTTTCACAAATCCATGTTGACTCTATCCAATTTTACCATTCTCTTCTAAACGTTCAGTTATTACATCCTCAATAACAGATTCTAACATTTTCACTATTACTGATATCAAACTAACAGGTCTGTAGTTCTCCATTTCCCCTCATCCACCCTTTTTAAATAGTGAGGTTACATTCAAGTCCAGAGGAACATTTCCAGAATCCAAAGTTTTGGAAGATTACCATCTGCTCTCTAGCCATCTCCTTCAAAACACTGGAAGGAAACACAACTGCTTCAGTGAATTAGTTAACCTTCAATCTAGTCAAATATTATCTCTTTACTGATACTAGATTTTTTTAGGTCCTCAGTTCCATAAGTCCCTTGGTTGCCTAGTAGTTCTGGGAGATTTTTCTCTATCTTCCATGAAAAAATTCACAAAGAAGCAGTTTAGCTTCTCTGCTATTTCTCTGTGCTCCACGATAAATTCTCCTGTCTCCTGTAAGTGATGCACATTTGTCCCACAAATCTTTTCCTTTTTGCATCTGTAAAGAAATTTTGACAGTCCATCTTTAAGTTGCTCAGTTTGTGTTCATATTTTATTTTCCACTCCTTAGTTGGCTCCTTTCTATTTCCTCTTTGTTAATCACTTTCTTAGATTAATAGATATTTCCTGATGTTGCAATCCTGCTTCATTCTGGTAGTGCCTGCCCACACTATTTTCATAGTGGTGGGGCAAGGACAGACTAAATTTGGGGCTGCTGCCTCCCAGAGCAGGCCCAAGGTGGGTGGATTCGTAGGCAGGCTAGAAGGCCTGTCTCCATTCACTGGGACATTGATCCAATTCTATTCATGATTCTTAGATACCCAAGTCTTCATCCCTCACCCTCCATATACCTCACTAACCCCTTTGACCCTAGCCAGCCCCCTGCCTCCATAACCCCCACTTGCCTCATAGCCACCTGCTTGCCCCATATGCCCCATGCCCCCTCCATATCCTTAATATCTTTCCATACTCAGTCATCCAGTATTCAGTATGGACAGAATTCATGACCCCCTCATGATACAAATAGCCAATCAAAATCAACCTGTAAAAAGCTTTAATCCTATTCAGTGGTTTCCTCAGTGCTCATTACTGCCTCACAACGCCAAGGACCCGGGTTCGATTCCCGGCTTGAGTCACTGTCTGTACGGAATCTGCACATTCTCCCCATAGCTGCATGGGTTTCCTCTGGATGCTCTGGTTTCCTCCCACAGTCTGGAAGATATGCTGCTTAGGTGCATTAGCCACACTAAATTCTCCCTCAGTGTTCCCGAACAGGTGCTGGAGTGTGGCAGTAACATCATTGCAGTGTTAGTGTAAGCCTACTTGTGACACAAATAAGTAAACTTTAAACTGGTTCAGTCTTTGAGAATATGAGAACCAATGTTTACCAGGGACACATGAAAACCATGAACAGATTAAGTACAGGCTGGCATGTAGCCAGCTGAAGCTGTGTTGTCTATAAGCGTAACAGTTTTTAATCCAGTGGTAGATGATAGAGTTTTGTTTAAAAAAATAGATGATAGAGTTTTGGTAAGTAACCATTAAACTGACCAGCATTGTGGAAGTGCAAAAGTCTTTGGGTGCATTAGATTACTAATGCTAAGATTGCGCAGTGGTTAGCACTGCTGCCCCACAGCACTAGGGACCCGGGTTCAATTCTAGACCTGAGTTACTGTCTGTGTGAATTCTTCCTGTTCTCCCTGTGGGTTTCCTCTGAGTGCCCCGCTTTCCCCTCAGTCTGGGGGATTGCAGGTCAAGATTGGCCATGCTAAATTGCCCCTTAGTATCCAAGATGTATAGGTTAGGGGGATTAGTGGAGTAAATACATGGTTTCCGGGGATAGGGCAGGGGTGGGCCTTGGTAAGGTGCTCTGTCAGAGTCACTGCTGACCCGATATGCCGAATGGTTTTTATCTGCACTATAGGGAATCTATATATAACTGGCCAGACTCCATCAAAATTGCAGTGTCTGAAATTAGCACCTTGTGATGGACCAACCAGTAATGGGATTTTTGCCACCAAGATACAACATGAGATTGAGGAAGAGTTGGGAGGTATTGATATATTTGCAGCAAGTCAGAGCGAGAGATCCTGAAGGTAATGGAACAGGGACAACAGGCCAACACAGCGATAAAAACTATGGTTTTTATGTTACCTATTTTTCTCTTTGTATGTTTATAAGACAGCCTAACAGACAAGTATATTCTCTGCATGCTCCCATTTTTCCAGGAAAATAGAGGTTTGGATTATAATAAAACCCAAAATTGGAGGCACTGTATATTCCAAATATTTTCGTAATTGATATATTCTTGCGCTTTCTCAAAACATTCATTTTTCCAGTCAAGAAAAATTGCAATGTGGCACATAATTCTTTTTTTACGTTTATTATAATGATGCTGTTACTGATGGGAGATGTGTGTTTCCATACTAAATATCTATAGCCATTTTGAAGATTTATGTTGCTTTTTCATTATGAAGTGGCCCCTTCATTTACCACCATGATGTATGGGGATCTGATTTAGTGCAGTTCAATTTTCCCTCTTCATGGAAAGATATAGCTAACAGAGCTGGAATTCCCCTGGTAGCTACATTTTAATGAATAAGTATTTGATGAACTAGGTCTCAGTGGTAATTTTGACCTAAGCACTTGACAAAAAATGATTAAACCTCTCTAATTAATTTCAAATCAGATGTAAATTTTAGTGGCAGTGAGCTGAAAAACTGCTACACATTTTAAATGCTAGAAATGTCATCACATGATATGAAACTTCACAATGGTAATTAACCTCCAGCCTGCAGGACCCTGTACCATTGTATTTGCTTGACTGCGTTCCACTTTGAATTTCTTGGCTTGTGACTGAAACTTGTGACTAAGGAACTCAGTTCCTCTGAGCATTGGAATAAACTGATTCCATTTGGAATAATAATAAAACAAAAAAAATCACAAATTGTCACTTTGCAGAACAATCCAATTAAGGAAAATTCTCTGTGTGCAATAAGTGGTGGTAATTATAATTGAAGTGTCTATATTGATCATGGATTGCAATCTTGTGCTTCTGTTAGGCACGTGGCATATTTCTCTAGACTGAAATACTGCTTTATCAATCAATCAGATCCACGAAGTCAAGAGAGTGAGAGACTTCAGCATCCAATGTGGTACCGTTTATCTGAGATAGATACAAAAAGTTTGTCTAGTATTATGTTGGCATGATTTGGTAATTGAAGAAGGGATGGCATTTTATAAGGGCAATTTTATTCCTGATATTATTGATATATATTCAAAGACCAAAGGCAAGCAAATCTATTAAAATACAAGAATCCATTTCAGGGTAAACAAGAAGTTGTGAAAGTGTTGGGGAATTTAGGGGATGAGGAGCAGCCCACATTTTTATGTAGGCTCCTGTCATATTCTGTATGGCTCATTGGTTAACTGACAACAAAAAATGAGGTGGGTCCATAAATCTGGGTGTCTGCTCATTCCAACTCCCATCCCATCTTCCATCATCTATCATTAGGAACCAATTACTCTACTTCTCAAAACAGTGATGGCAAAGCTGCTTTTTAACAACATTAGTGCCAGTTTTGCAGGAATTCACAGCTGAGCTTTATTTTGTGATCAGATGACCCTACATGATCTCACAGCCCTAAAGTAGCCAATGAAAAGGAAAACTGTTCCGTACCCCATGAAGTGCCTACACAGTTTTCATAGCTGGAATAAATCAGAATAAACTGAACTGGTCAGAAAATGATAAGCCCATGAAATCCATGGGAAAGTGGAGCCTTAATTGGTTCAATGGCTAGTGGTAAAAGATAACAGTGTATGGATGTTATGGGAATTGGACAGATGTTTCCATTAGTGTTCCAAATACTTGGTCCTTGATATTTGTAGCATACATCATTGATTTAAAATTAAATGTTGGGAGCATTATTTAGACGTTTGGCG
The DNA here is from genome assembly GCF_965287045.1 of Carcharhinus amblyrhynchos. Classification (NCBI taxonomy): domain Eukaryota; kingdom Metazoa; phylum Chordata; class Chondrichthyes; order Carcharhiniformes; family Carcharhinidae; genus Carcharhinus; species Carcharhinus amblyrhynchos. Next base: position 39,909,443 of record NC_137335.1, on the reverse strand, counting down.
ATGAAACAACTACACGGCCAATTATTGATAGTAAGGAATAAAGTAACACACTATAGGACTATGGGAAGATACTAATGGACTGGTCAGGTGGAGAAAAAGGTGGCAAATGGAATTCACTCTGGAAAAATGAGAGCTAATGTATTTGGGGAGGGCAGTCAAGGAAGGGAATGCACAATAAATGGTACAATGCTGAGAAATTAGATGAACAGAGGGACCTTGGGGTGCATGTCTACAGATCTCTGAAGGTAACAGGACAGGTAGATAAAGTAGTTAACAAGGCATATATTTACCGAGGCATTGAATATAAGAGCAAAGAAATTACACTAAAACTGTAAAAAACACTTGTTAAACTCTAGCTAGAATACTATGTAAAGTTCTGGTCATCATATTACAGGGAGGATACAAAACAGATGTATGCCAGGAATTGAAAGTTTTAGCTATTGGAAAAGTGAGTAGGTTGGGATTGTTTTTTGCTTTAGAACATTGGGGGGTTGAAGTGAGATTTAACTGGAGGTGTATAAAATTAGATTGGCAGGATAGGTAGGACCAATGATCAGGGACGTAAATTTAATATAATTGTTAGAAGGATTAGTGGGGAGTTGAGGTGAAATGTTTTCACTCAGAGGATGATGGAGTTGGAAGACACCTTCTGAAAGGATAATAGAAACCGCGTTTGAAAAGCTACTTTGATCGAAGTTGAAGTGATGGGGCTATGGACCAAGAGCTGAAAAACAAGATTAAGTTGCATATCTCTTTTTCACCTGGCACAGACACGGTGGGATATATAATCTCTTTCTGTGCCATAAATTTTATATTTTGACGTTTCTGTGGAAAGTGGCAATTGCTACCATAACAATCAGAGGAAGCAGAGGCACTTTTAGCAACATTGCCTCTGAAATACAAAGAAGAAAGGTTTGCAACAGCAGAAATGTCTTGAGGTGAAGTCTGGCTTCTCGATAATAAGAGGAGATGATACAATAAGTGCTGTGTCACAAGTCAAATTGACAGTTAAGGAGTCACTGGCATCACAAAGGTTCCGAGAGTAAATGGATTTTACTTGAACTTGTAATGTGTGATATTATACTTCAAATATTGGCAATCTTTTTGCATGCCATCAATAGGCTTAGAAAAGTCATATCCTCATAGCCACAGCTGACAAATATGGTGCTTCACTGGAGGAAAAGGATGATCTCGTGGGTAAAATTATGATATATTTGGCAAAAGCATTTAAATTTTAAGTGTATTTACTGCCACTGGTAGTGGCAGCCTGTTGGTGCATGTGAGTTATATAGATAGAACATAGAACATAGAACATAGAACACTACAGCACAAACAGGCCCTTCGGCCCACAAGTTGCGCCGACCACATCACCTACCAACCTACAGACCTATCTATAACCCTCAATCTCATTAAACCCCATATACTCATCCAGAAGTCTTTTAAAAGACCCCAGCGAGTTCGCCTCCACCACCACTGACGGCAGCCGATTCCATTCACTCACCACCCTCTGAGATGTCTTTAGATAGTTCTACTTATCCAGAACCTGTACAGTTAATTCCCTATAGTCAATGCCAAGAAGCTGTGCCAGAGACGGCAGATGTGATTAGTAGCAACATGTTGATCTAGGACCAATCAGATTCCAGTAGCTATTGATCATCCTGTCTAGTCTCTTTTTATATAGGCTGGAATTTGCCGACCATTTACGACCCGCTGCTGCTGCCAGCGGGAGCAGAGATTTTGGCGCCTAGTCAAATCTCTATTTACTGCAGTGGGACTGGAGAATCCCAGCTCCAGGCAAGGTTGGAGAATGCGGCTCATAAATGAAAACATGAATTTGTATGAATAAGATGCTTCTAAAGAAGCCTCCATTATTAAACTTTGGAATGGCTTCACATACTTAAATGCTTCCATTGGCCCCACTAGCATTCGTAAGCTGCCTTGTTAACTGGATGTTCTGGATCCTCCATTTGCTGGACGATCTAGGATCTGTGCACCTCTGCTTGTAGGTTTATTTTTGAGGGTGAGTGCAAAATGCTGATAACACAGCCTCACCTACCTTTGCATTTCTTTGTTGGTGATGCTTCTCAATCACCCAGAACCTCTCTGTCATTATCATTCTCCTGTCTTGGGACATTTTACTTGGGATTATCACAGTGCTGGTGATTACCCTTCTCCATTTCCTCCTGTCAGGCACCCATTCTCCTTCTAATTCCACTGGTTTAAGTCACCACTGCACCCTTCCAATTGCGTCTTAGGCCTTCCAGGCACTCCCATCTCCGTCACTCCCTCACCACAAGTCCTCTGCCCCTCAAGAACAGAGAGTAATACCATTTCAATCTCTTCTTAGCTATTTTTCAACCATCCATCCACATTTTTCACTGACTGCCTAACATATTGGTTCACTTTTATTGTTACTATCCCTGGCAAAAAAAAGCTGGCAGTGTGACATCATTGCAATTTAATTTACAAGAGCAAGCAAACAGAAACAAAACAATAAAAACATCCAGAAGTCATTTGAGAATCCAAAAGATTTATATCCATTTTCCGTGGCTAACAATCCTTTATTTGCATTGGGCAAGAAATGAATCAATGATATGGGCTGGATTAGCAAAGAAGAGTTTACATATCTCAATGGTATCAGTAATAACGGCGGGGTTCTCCAGCCATGCTCGCCCCAAAACCAGAAAATCCCACCCGAGGTCAACAGACCTTTGCATAGTCGACCCCCTCCCACCCATGGCGGGTGCGATGGGAAAATTCCCCCAATGTTTTGTATTGGCCTGGAGGAGATCAATGGAAAATAAATTGCCATTCTAGAGCAGTGAACAGCAGCATTGACATAAACTGGTGCACATACTGAGCAATTAGCTATATTTGTATCTCATTTACAACAGAGGAGTGCCTAAGACTGAAAAAGATTTTGTAATTAGGCAATTCAGTCCCTGACTTCTCCTTGATGTTATAAATAACCAAACAAATTAAATGAGCATGTAATCCATTTCAATGCAGATTAACTGCTATAATGCTGTGTCTAAATTCATAGAATCATAGAACCCTACAGTGCAGAAGGAGGCCATTTGGCCCATTGAACCTGCACCAACAACAACCTCACCCAGGCCCTATCCCTGTCACCCCATGTATTTACCCCACGAATCCCCCTGACGGTAAGGGGCAATTTAGCATGGCCAAGCAACCTAACCCACACATCTTTGGACTCTGGGAAGAAACCCACACAGACATGAGAAGAATATGCAAACTCCACACCCAAGCCACCCCAGGCCGGAATTGGTCCCTGGTGCTGTGAGGCACCAGTGCAAACCACTGTGCCACGGTTATTATGGAGCAACTTTACAATGCGGGAATGCAATGCGTAGGAAGTTAAAATGAAGTTGCTTCATTTCTTCTTCTATTTCTGTTGCCTTTCCATTTTATTGCCACCAGTGTGGCAGTGGCATTTAAATAAGGCCAGGTGTTATAATACCTTGGGTCCGCAATGTTGTCAGCTAATGCATTTTCACTCTGCACACCTGCTCCCTCCACATGGCCAAACCCACTCCACATTGTAATGTACCCCCATAGTGGAGATTTACTTGGGCCTGAATCCAAAAGCAATGAATCACCTGGACACAGTGGGCTGGAATTTTAACACCGTGGATGATACCTGCTGCAATATAGAGGCCCTGTTAGGCCCAGATTTTACTCCAGGGAGGCATAGGGTGGGATCTAGTCAGCTGTTTAATGGACAATTGACCATTAAGAGTCTGGGGGCGGGATTTCCACTCCTCAGGGACAGCAAATTCCACTTCAACAATTGGAGCGTGTGGTTGTCATGACCTGAACAGGGCCTATGATGTTGACCTCTTGGAGTATGAGCTCCCTGATTGAGGTAATGAATGCCTGTCCAATCAGAGAGCCTAACCTGTATACATATTGAGGAGTGTCGCTCTGGATTCTGATGTTCTTCCTGAAGCACTTTTAGAGCTGGAATGGAGTTTGTGAATAAAGGGAATCTGGTGAAGGGACACCGGCCTCCGAGATGTTATTTCAGTAGTGCTAAATCATTTAACTAAGCTTGGAGAGCTCACTGGATACCAAACTGGCAGGTCCAGATGAGAGGGGCAAGGGGGGACAGAGCAGGAAGGAGGCAGGATGAGATGGGGTGGTGGTTAGGGTCTGAGAGGCTTTGAGGCGTAAACTAGTAGGGGAGGGGTCTTCCAATGAGCCCAGGATACCCATTAAGGATGGATGGATTACTCCACCAGTCAGCAATCCTTACTGAGAAACAGGCCATGCTGGCCAATTAGCATGGACCTCTCCTGCCAGATGGACTACACCCCAGAGTTCGAAAAGAGATAGCTGAGGGAATTGTAGAAGCGTTGGTGGTGATCTTTCAGGAATCACTGGAGGCAGGGAGGGTCTCAGAGGACTGGGAAGTAGCTAATGTAACACCGCTGTTTAAGAACGAAGGGGGCAGCAGGTCAGAGATTATAGGCCAGTTAGCCTGACTTCAGTCATTGGTAAGATTTTAGAGTCCATTATTAAAGATGAGATTGCCGAGTGCTTGGAAGTGCATGATAAAATAGGGCTGAGTCAGCATGGCTTTGTCTAGGGGAGATCATGTCTGACAAATCTGTTAGAGCTCTTTGAGGAGGTAACAAGGAAGTTAGATAAAGGAGAATCAGTGGACATGATTTATTTAGATTTCCAGAAGGCCTTTGACAAGATTTCTAATAAGAGATTGTTAAATAAGTTAAGAGCCCATGGTGTTAAGGCTAAGACCCTGGCATAGATAAAGATTGGCTGACTGGCAGAAGGCAGAGAGTGGGGATAAAGTGGTCTTTTTCAGGATGGCAGCTGGTGACTAGTAATATGCCTCAGGGTTTGGTGCTGGGACCACAACTTTTCACAATATACATTAACGATTTGGAAGGAGGAACTGAAGGCACTGTTGCTAAGTTTGCAGATGATACAAAGATATGTAGAGGCACAGGTAGTATTGAGGAAGCAGGGGGCTTCGGAAGGACTTGGACAGGTTAGGAGAGTGGACAAAGAAGTGGCAGATGGAATACAATGTGGAGAAGTGTGAGGTTATGCACTTTGGAAGGAGGAATGGAGGCAAAGACTATTTTCTAAATGGGAAAATGCTTAGGAAAACAAAAATACAAAGGGACTTGGGAGTCAATGTTCAAGATTTTCTTAAGGTTAATGTACAGATTCAGTCGGTGATTAGGAAGGCAAATGCAATGTTAGCATTCATGTCGAGAAAGCTAGAATACAGGAGCATGGTTTTACTTCTGAGGCTGTATAAGGCTCTGGCCAGACCCCATCTGGAGTATTGTGGGCAATTTTGGGTCCCGTATCTAAAGACGGATGAGGTGGCCTTGGAAATGGCCCAGAGGAGGTTCACAAGAATGATCCCTGGAATGAAGAGCTTGTTAAATGAGGAGTGGTTGAGGATTCTGGGTCTGTACTCATTGGAATTTAGAAGGATGATGGGGGGGGGGGGGGGGGGCGGGGGGGCGGATCTTATTTAAACTTACAGGACACTGCAAGGCTTGAATTGAGTGGACGTGGAGAGGATATTTCCATTAGTAGGAAAAACTAGAACCAGAGGGCACAACCTTAGGCTGAAGGGACAATCCTTTAAAACAGAGGTGAGGAGGAATTTCTTTAGCCAGAGAGTGGTGAATCTGTGGAACTCTTCGCTGTGGATGTCAGGCCATTGAGTGTTTTTAAGACAGAGATAGATTCTTGTTAATAAGGGGACCAGAGGTTATGGGGAAAAGGCAGGAAAATGGGGATGAGAAAAATATCAGCCATGATTGAACGGCAAAGCAGACTCGATGGGCCGAATGGCCTAATTCTGCCTCTATGCCTTATGGTCTCCCGCTGCTGGTTTAATCTTGGTGATGGGAAGGTGAAGCCCTTTTTCCCTCAGTGCCCCAATTGGCTGATGCCACCCTGTTCATAGTACAATAGCAGTGGGACTAGAGGTGAGTGGAAAGGCAGCAGCAGGCAGTCTGCCAGCTGGATTTATGCTGCCCCCATACCCCCCCCCCCATCCCCCTGCCCCCATTCTCCCCTGTCTTCAAAGCTGCCAGTGGGGGAGCATTAAATCCAGTCTGTAACATCATTGGAAAATTGCAGAGGTAGTTAGTGCTGTAATGTAATTTCCAAGGAGCCAGGATTGCAGCTGCCTCAACACAGAACACAATGTTCTGAGTTAGCTCACTGCTGCACTGCTCGTAGAGCTGCCTGAAAGTTGATAAGTGGTACCACAGACAGATTTTATGGGCTTCCTTATTGCTGTGATCAATGGGTTTTGTATGCGAGCAGTGTCCGTTGCCTTGCCCTCAGAGTGATTGTCCCAATTTAAATAATTCCTGCAGCAAGCTTTTTTTGTGAATTTAAAAATAAGGAAGGTTATTTATTATGACATACTTGCCCTGGAGTTTTAAACTTACCTGACTCGTCAACATTATTACTCACACAGAGGTTAGATACAGATGAAAGTAAAATGAGGCAATTACAATTTATGTTGCCTCAGTCTCTTTTGTGACAGGCTTTAGTTTCTTAGATCAGTTGATGCTTTAAAGTGAAGGCCTTATAAAGCAGAGGATTTTCAGAAGTAGCGACGCTTCATGTAGTTGAATGTCCAGGATGTTGGTTCTCAGGTGAAATTGAAATTAGAACATGTTTGGCAGGGGATCATTGTTTTCCCATTTTCAAGGTGTTTATTACCTTGGTTGCTTAGGTAGCTGGTTCAGTGGTTGCCTGATGGATTTGGTCTGCACAGCAGTTTCTTACTGCTTTAAAAGCAGGCAACAATCATGGCTGTAACATTCGCCCAACACTAGTATCAGTCCATGATTATCTCTAACAAGAGAGAACCTAGCCATCACTCCTTGGCATCCAATGGCATTACCATCGCTGAATCTCCTACTGTCAACATCCTGGAATTACCATTGTCCAGAAGCTGAACTGGACTAACCATATAAATACTATGGCTACCAGAGCAAGTCAGAGGATAGGAATCTTGTGACAACTATCTCCCCAAAACCTACCCACCGTCTGCAAAGCACAAGTCAGGAGTGTGATGGAATACCCTCCACTTGCCTGGATGAACACAGCTCAAACAACACTGAAGAAGCTCAGTACCACTCAGGGCAAACCAGTCCACTTGAATGTTACCCCTTCCACAATCATTCACTCCCTCCATCACCAATGAACAGTGGTAGCAGTGTGTACCATCTACAAGATGCACTGCAGGAACTCACCAAGGCTCCTTAGGCAGCACCTTGCAAACCATAACTGCTACGATGTAGAAGGATAAGGGACTAATAGATACCTGGGATCACCACCACCTGAATGTTCCTCTCCAAGCAACTCAGCACCCTGACTTGGAAATATATTGCTATTCCTTCACTGTCTCTGGGTCAAAACCCTGTAACTGTCTCCCCAACAGCACTGTGGGTGTACCTACACCTTGGGGACTGCAGCGGTTTAAGAAATCAGCTCACCACCACCGTCTCAAGAATTAGCAGGAATGGGCAATAAACGCTGGTCTATCCAGTGATGCCCACATCCTGTAAATGAATGAAAAAAACTATGAGTGATTCTCCAGCCCCGCTCACACAGATGCAAATTCCGTTATGGCTGGAGACTCTCGTGAGAGGGGCCATAATGGGAATTGCTCCTGGGAAGATCACATTTTGAGGTTCTCCCCTTCCCTGGCTGGTGATATAATCTGGTTCACACCCAGCACTGTGTTTCCCACCAGAATCTTCCTGTCCTCCCCACCATGGGAATCGTCATGGGTGGAACACAGACCGTGCAAGGCCCCGTTAACCCCAGGCAGGATTTTCTGGCCTTGAAGCGAGCGTGGCTGGAAAAATCCCACCTCTTGTCATATTTTGGAGAATTGCGCCTCGTATGACCTGTTACAAGTCCAAGGTCATTTTCCAAGTAAAGCCAGGTTAGCCAGGTCAATTATGGATCCAGTGTGTTGACTGTGTGTTGAGTTTGATACAGCTGGTGTCTTTGTATCTGAATGGCCCATTCAATTTGAAATGAGAGTTTTCAATCCATAATAGAAGTGATCCTCAGGCAGTTATCTTGCCTTCTGTGGTTTCTAAAAATATCAACTGAAAGTTCATAATATACTGGAACATAACAGTGGTCACAGGGAGAGACTTCAGGAGATAGGCTTACTTATGTTGGAAAAGAGCCTTCAGCTGACTTAGAGCTCCTCAGAAAGATCAAGGCAATGGTGGTTTCAATATAGGCTTATCTTTCATAGTGTTAAAGTTAAATGACACAATTACAAAGTAGAAAATCATGGGTGTTACTGTTGGAATGTAGCAGAACTATTTCAGATAAAAGCTAATAATGGGAACATGGGAATAGGAGTAGGCCAATTAGCCCCTAAAGCCTTTTTTCCATTTTTCAGTGAGATCAAGGGTGATCTGTGACCTAACTCCATATTCTGCCACGTTCTCCCAAATCCCTTCATTCCTTGGCCACACAAACCATTCAATTTTAAAATTACATTGATCTAGTATTAATTACCATTCACAGAAGATACATCCAGACCTCTAACACCCTTTGTGTTAGGATATATTCACTAATTTCACCCCTGATATGTCTGTCTCTAATTTTTGAAGATGCCCCGAAATCCTGAGATTGAATGTTCCAGGACAATATGGTCTCTGTCTGCTAAAAGGTCAGTGGGGCTTCCTCCCAGGGAAAGAACGGCTGTCCCACTGCCTTTTAACAGTCAAGTGGCCATTAATATGGTGGAGTCGGGATTCTTGCCCCTCAGGGTCTGCAGCTGCAACCTCAGAAAGTTACTGGCCGAGTGGGGGTGGGGGGGTGGGGCAAGGTATTAAAGGGCATGTTGGGGATGGATAAAGGGAGATGTGTGATCCACAAAGGAGGTCCCCTCTCCCTTCCAAACACCAGGTTTTGCAGCTAACACTGCCAGGCTCGTAGGCCTCCCCCGGCTATGGATAAAATAGCAGCGGGGTCGGAATGAGGCTCTTAAGTGTTCATGAACAAATCACTGGCAGAAACTAATGTGGATCTAAAGAAGGTCATTGAGATTGCTCTATCATTGGAGAATGCAGAGAAAAGGGCTCAGGAATTACAGCAGACATCAGACAGCAGCGTTGGGGGGTGGTGGTGGTGGTGGTGGTGGTGAAGAACCTTAATCCCTCAACTGAGCGCAATGGTACCAGTAAAATATCACAACCCTTTACAGCAGTGGAGCCCAAGTTGCATCACCAGGCAGTCAAGGAAGGTCAGGGGCAGCCTTCAGATTTCCAGGGAGCATATTTTGGAGGGTTGTGGATTGCAGATGGTGGGCTATTATAAGTACTGCAGAAGACAACAACCAAGGGACGGTCAAAACATGTGCTGTTTCGAAAAGAGATTAAGGCCAACACCAGACTGTACCTTGCAGTTTGTCCCTTACCAGGAGCAGGGAAAATGCGATTAAATCACAACTCCATGACAAAAGTCGCCCCATAATGGTGGAGTTGTTAGTAAATGATCGCCCTTTGAAAATGGAAGTGCATTTGGGGGTTGCAGTCTCTCTTATCGGGGAGTAGACTTACATTTGCCTCTGGGCTGGTATGCAGTTCCTGAATTTAGAAGATACGTAGATCAGGCTGGCTACCTGCATGGGCACCATTACAGGTAAGGGGCACCATGGTGACCCTAATGATGAATCGGCAGCAGTCAACTTGACTTGCATTCGTCAATGTACGGGAACAAGGACTTAGCTTTATGAGGAAGGATTGGCTCCAGCACATCAGACTGAACAGGTTGGAGATCATCAGGCTGGACATGGGGGTCTGTACAAAGTCAACAATAAGTACCTCAAAGTTTTCAATGGAAGAGCTTGAAAAAAGTAAGGGTAGCCAAAGGCAAGATCTACATCAATCCCAGTGCTATGCCGAAGTATTTTAGAGTGAGACCAGTTGCATGCTTCCTATTTGAAAAAGTAGACTTGCAACTGAAAGGCCTGGAAAAGTTAGGCACCATAAGACATGTACAATTTATAGAGTGGGCTGTGTCTGTTACTCCTGTCTTCAAGCTGGATAAGTTGGTCTGACTTTGTGGAGACTATAAGATTACTGTCAATAGGATTTCTAAACTTGACAGATACTCCATGCCTTAAATTAGAGATCTGTACACCAGGTAAACAGATGGCCAAGCATTCTCCAAAGTGGACGTGAGCCATGCATATCTCCAACTTGAATAAACAAACCTCCTGGAAGTATCTGACATGCACAAACTCTTTATGAGTACACACACATACCCTGTGGAGTTTCGTCCACATGCACTATTTTTCAACTCCAAGGCTTACCTCAGGTAGTGGTATAACTGGATGATGTTTTGGTCACAGGAACTTTAGAAAGCAAACACCTAGCCAATAGCGATTCTCAGGGGTCATGATGCATCTCAAAAAGGGAAAATGTGTCTTCCAAGCAAGTGCCATGAACTATTTGGGCTATTTGACCGATGGCGAGGGCTTTCATATGCGGCACCTTTCCTTATCTCCCCTTATGAGGTTGGGATGGTAGTGGAACACGCTGGAAAAATGGAACGGAAAAGCCTATTGCATATGCACCTCGGACCTTCTCGGACACTGAGTGGAGATACTCCCAAATCGAGAAAGAGGGATTGGCAGTTGTCTTCGACATTAAAAAAAGTCCATTAGTACATCTATGGTAGACACTTCATCATAGCCACTAATTGTAAACCATTGCTGGGACTTTTTAAGTAGACATGGCGATGACCCCCATTGCCTCCACCTGGATACGGTATTGGACACTATTACTGGCAGCTTATGAATACCTCCTAGAGCACCGCTCTGAGATCTGGATAGCTAATGCTGGTCCACTGAGTCATCTGCTTTTGCCCACAAGCACAGCTTCATTACCAGCTGAGGAAAAAGGCTGTGACACCTTTAGTTTTTTGGACACCCTGCTGGTGATGGCAGGGCAAATCAAGTCCTGGATGCAAAAGAACCCAGTCCTATATAAATTGAAAGGTATAACATTACCTGGGAATTCAGAGGACATCCCTCAGAGGAAATGAAATCTGATGATGAAAGATGAGCTCAGTGTTGAGGATGGCATCATCCTTTGGGGATCCCATATAGTTTCCCTTGTCCAGGGTGATGTCCGATGCTTATAGAATTACACCATGGCCATCCTGCAATTTCAAAATGAAAATGCTAGCCAGGAGTTACGTATGGGGCCCAGTTTTGATGCAGACATTACAGGCTTGGTTGACAGTATGAGTTACACCAGGAGAACTCCCACCTCAGCCTCCCTGTATCCATGGGAGTGGCCTAGTAGGCCCTGTGTGCGAGTGCATTTGCAGTTCACTGAGCCTTTTATGGGTTCCACGTTCTTAATTATGGTTGATGCGTATTCCAGATGGTTGGAGATGCATCGCATGTGCTCCACCACTTCCCGTGCGACCATTGAGAAACTACGACAGTTTCCACTCACAGGGGATAAAGTTAAAGTTTATTTATTAGTCACAAGTTACATTCACATTGTAATGAAGTTATTGTGAAAATTCCCCAGTTGCCACATTCCGGCGCCTGATTGAGTACACTGAGGGAGAATTTAGCATGGCCGATCCACATAGCCTGCACATATTTGGACTATGGGAGGAAACTGGAGCACCCGGAAGAAACCCACGCAGACACAGGGAGAACATACAAACCCCACAGAGATAGTCTCCCAAGCCAGGAATTGAACCTGTGTCCCTGGCACAGTGAGGCAGCAGTGCTAACCATTGTGCCACTTCTAACAATGGCACTGCCTTTACCAGTACCGAGTTTCAGATCTTCATGGTTTCCAATGGAATCAAACACATTTGAATGGGTTGGCTGAAGGGTAGTGCAGAGTTTAAGCTCTGCATGAAGAAGCAACCTGCAGCATCCATATAAACCAAACTGGCGGGATCATTGTTTGGCTACAAGACTACCCCCTCACACCATGACAGGAATCACTCTAGCGGAATTGTTAATGGGATGGAGGCTTTGGACAAGATTCAGCCAACTGATCCCAAACCTGGCTGGGAGGGTTGAGTCCCAGCAAGGGAACCAGACGAAGAACTGCAAAGACAGAAAGAATGTTCAAAACTAGCGACCCGGTCCATGTGAGGAACTTTGGGACAGTCACAGTTGTGTCCATGGGATTGTACAGAAAACACAGGGCCCATGTCTTATAAGGTCCAAGTGCAAGGCAAAGTTGTGAAGAACTACCTGGACCATCTCAGAAGTGGGAAGCCCAAGACTGTGCAGGCCTCATTGCTAGCTATGGGAATGATCATTGACAGCATCGAGCCATGATTAGAAGTTGACCCAAGCCTGCCTCTGGGTAGGGAGGGCATGGATTTTGAAATGGATGCGAAAGAAACTGGCACCCTGACTGAAGCAAGACTTTGGGAAGAGCTATCATAAGTGGCGTTACAGTGTTCCCTTTGGAAGCGAATGTCTCCAATCTGCTTCACAACCCCAGATCCTGTCCTACCCCCAAATGACTCTAGGATGATTGGCAAGCAACAGAAAAGGCCCTCCCATGGAGGGAGTGCTGGAGAAGAAATGGACATGAGATGGGGAAGGATGTTATGATGGGGGGGGTCATCAATTGATTTCTCTGTGTGCCCCATGGAATACGAGCTCCCTTACTGAGTGGAGGCTCACTCAATAGGAAAAAGCTGGGAGGGATTTAAAACCAGCTGCTCCGCTCAGGCCAACATTCAGAGGACTCCGGGGCTTGACCTGTACACCGTAGCTACGGGAGTGGTACTTTATGCACGTTGTAAATAAAGGGTATGGTGAAAGAAGACTGGCCTCAGCGACACTATTATATTAATGTTTCCTGGTTTCCCTATCTCAACTTTATTCAATAGTAACTGAAATGTAAAATATTCCAATCCAGAGGGACAATGCCAGATTGAAAAGGACATTAAAAGATTACAGTTGGAGCACCTATTGTCTTGCCTGCTTGTTTTAAAGCTAGCGGTGGAAATCATTTGATCCTGAAGATTTGCTACTCTTTATTACTATTGCTTCTTATTACTCTTATTTTGGTTACATTAGTTTTGGTGTATGCCTGTCCCTGATTCATTATTAGTTTCCTTGGGCTGTCTGCCATACTGATCTCTTCATGGAATCATAGAATCCTACAGTGCGGGAGGCCATTCAGCCCATCAAGTTTGCACCAACCACAACTTCACCCAGGCCCTGACCCCATAACCCCATGCATTTACCCTAGCTAGTTCCCCGATACTGAGGGACAATTTACTTTGGTCAATCCACCTAACCAGCACATCTATTGAAAATACCGAAGAAAAGTAATTATTCAGCATGCCCACCATTCCCTTATTTCATCAAAGGGTCCACATTACTCCTGATCAGACTCTTTTGCCGAACTGTAAAGTTATTTTGATCTCTTGCTGATTTCTTTTCTTTGTAGCTCTTTCAATCAATCTTTCCACCTTTGTATTCACCAAGATCTGTGCGAGATGATTATTGACATTTATGTCAGTAATAGGAAAAGCTTTTTGAGCAATGCGAAGTGTCAGAGAAATGTCAAAGTCTGTATTGGGCCAGTGAAGAATGTCACAAAAGACTTACTGGAAATGGCGTAAATATTAACTGTTGAATCAGTCATCATCCTTGAAGACGAATGCTTGCCTGTTAGAATCTAATGATGTAAATAATAACACTAATAATATAAATCAACACATTTTAGATAGATTAAGAACCTGAATGTTGGTAGAGCAGATGGGCTGGATGATGTCTAACTTTGCTTGTCCCTATTTAATAGCTTACTGCTGTCTGAAACATTTCACCTACACTGTAAGGAGGTTACCATCGTCCTGAACTTTTCCAAATAAGAGACGAGATGGGCTAGAGAGCTATATTCCAATTGGCATGATATCAGTAATAGAGAATGATGCTTAAGGAATTTGTTAAGGATACAATATATGATCTCTTGGATAGAGAGAGACAGCCAATGGCCTCATAAGCAGAGATAATGGCCAGAATTTTCTGACCTCACCTGCAGCTGGGATTCCCCAGTCCCGCTGCAGTGAATGGAGATTTGGCTAAGTGCCAAATTTTCCATTCTCGCTGGCAGCGCTTACAGGGTGTCCAACATCAGAGAACTCCAGCTTATATCGTACAAATTTGGTTATACTTTTTGAAGATGTTACCAAATTGATGGCTGCAAGTAGCCCAATAGACATTGACTACTTAGACTTTCAAAAAGCTTTGGCAAGTTTCTGCACAATATGCTTCCATTACAAGATCAAAGCCCGTGCTATCCACGGTAATGTTTTCAGCTAGATTGTGAAATGACTGTAAGGATGTAAGCAGGAAGTAGTTATAGATGTATTTGCATCCGTTTTGCAAGTGGGACCTAGACACCAATGATGTCCTGCAGGGACTGGGAGTGGAGGCATTGCTCTTTACCATTTTCATTAATGATCTATTTGTTTGTGTTGTCACAGTCTGCAAGTTTCCAGAAAGAACATAGAAAAACTACAGCACAAACAGGCCCTTCGGCCCACAAGTTACGCCGATGATATCACTACCTACTAGGCTTACCTATAACCCTCAATTCTTTTAAGTCCCATATATTCATTCAGAAGTCTCTTAAAAGAACCTATCAAATTTGCCTCCACCACAACCAACGGCAGCCGATTCCACTCACCCACTACCCTCTGAGTGAAAAACTTACCCCTGATATCTCCTCTGTACCTACTCCCCAGCACCTTAAACCTGTGTCCTCTCGTCGCAACCATTCCAGCCTTTGGAAAAAGCCTCTGAGAATCCACCCGATCAATACCTCTCAACATCTTATATACTTCTATCAGGTCACCTCTCATCCTTCGTCTCTCTAAGGAGAAAAGACCAAACTCCCTCAACCTATCCTCATAAGGCATGCCACCCATTCCAGGCAACATCCTTGTAAATCTCTGCACCCTTTCAATAGCTTCGACATCCCTCCTGTAATGAGGCAACCAGAATTGAGCACCGTACTCCAAGTGGGGTCTGACCAGGGTCTTATACAGCTGCAGCATCATCTCCCGACTCCTAAACTCAATCCCTCGATTGATGAAGGCCAATACACCATATGCCTTCTTAACCACACCCTCTACCTGCGAGGCCAATTTAAGAGTCCTATGGACCCGGACCCCAATGTCCTTCTGATCCTCTACACTGTTAAGAGTCTTACCCTATTTGCTCTAGTTACACGTCACAGGATTGTTTATGAACAGTTGGGGATACATGCACTAGAACACTGAGATCTCTTTCCTTCGCCATCTTCTTTCATGTTTTTTTTTCTCTGATGGCTGTATGTGTGTTAAATATTTGCATAAACACTACATTTTCCCGAATTAAAAAAAACTTATTATTTCTGCAACCAATCCTCCAACATGTAAAGTTCCACCTGAAGCAGTCAAGCATCATTGACAGTATTAATATTCCACAGAACTTAACACCATGCTGTTTATAATTTTCATAAATGACCTGGATGAGGAAGTGGAGGGAAGGGTTGGTAAGTTTATTATACTCCTTCATCCCATTTGACCTGCCAAAATGGACCACTGCACATTTATCCATGTTGAAGTCCATCTGCCACTTCTCCGCTCAGCCTTGCATCCTATTTCTGTCTCACTGCAACTCCTGACATCCCTCCAAACTATCCACAACACCACCAACCTTCGTGTCATCAGCAAACTTACCAAGCCATCACATCATGAGGACATGATAAGGTGCTATGCAGGAATGAAATTCTCTTTTATAATTTCTTTTTTTCATAATATTCAGCATCTGAAAATGAGATGGCAGGCAGCTAGTCACTCGGAGGTATGCAAGAGCTGGCAT
Organism: Carcharhinus amblyrhynchos; assembly: GCF_965287045.1. Classification (NCBI taxonomy): domain Eukaryota; kingdom Metazoa; phylum Chordata; class Chondrichthyes; order Carcharhiniformes; family Carcharhinidae; genus Carcharhinus; species Carcharhinus amblyrhynchos. The sequence goes on along the minus strand of NC_137335.1, from coordinate 39,893,521 downwards.
TGAGGCAACTCTCCCTCTCTGTATGGGGAATGTTTGTCTTCCAATGATTAGATAGGATTGGAAATTTGAGGCATTGTATGTGCTAATCTATATCTCTCTGATTTATTGTATACAAACTCAGATCCCTACTGCACTGTGTCACTCTAATGTACGTGCAATCATACAATTTCAAAAGTCCACCTTATTTTATTATCATGAATGTGTGTGATAGATCCATTGAGATGCAGTTGATATGGGGAAAACTATGTTTGATTCAGTTATATCACATATTTTAAATGGACATTGCATGAACATCTAATTAGTCTTGTGATAAACTAAACTTTTGGGGAGCAGTTCCTTTCAGGCTTCAATTATTTTTTCTGGGTCCTTGCTGCAGCAGAGACGGCTGGAGGTAAATCCACAATTATAACTTCAAAAGATTAGTCTCATAAAGGATCTAACATAAATACTTCCTGCATCAATGTGAAACTGAATTATTCTTCCTTTGTTTGTTCTGAGTGAAAAACAGAGATTTGATCTGATTTGATTTATTATTGTCACACGTATTGGTATACAGTGAAAAGTATTGTTTCTTGTGCACTATACAGACAAAGCATATCGTACATAGAGAAGGAAAGGAAAGGGTGCAGAATGTAGTGTTACTTTAGCAACTTAACCTGAGAGAAATATCAACTTAATGTGAGGTAGGTCCATTCAGAAGTCTGATGGCAACAGGGAAGAAGCTGTTCTTGAGTCGGTTAGTACAAATCCTCAGACTTTTGTATCTTTTTCCCGATGGAAGAAGGCAGAAGAGAGTATGCCTGGGGTGCATGGAGTCTTTAATTATTGTGGCTGCTTTTCTGAGGCAGTGGACAATGTCAATGGCTGGGAGACTAGCTTGAGTGATGGACTGGGTTTTGTTCATAACTCTTCATAGTTTCTTGCAGCCTTGGACAGAGTAGAAGCCATACAAAGCTGCATCTGTAAAAGTCGGTGAACGTCGCAGTGGCCATGCCAAATTTCCTTAGCCTTCTGAGAAAGTAGAGGTGTTGGTGGGCTTTCTTAATTATAGTGTCAGCATGGGGGGACCTGGACAGGTTGGCGATCAGGACACCTAGAAACCTGAAGCTCTCGACCAGTTCTACTTTGTCCCCATTGATGTAGGCAGGGGCACGTCCTCCACTACGCTTCTTGAAATCGATGACTACCTCTTTGATTTTGTTGATATTGAGGGAGAGATCTGTCTTGTCATTCTTTGAGATCCAAACCACTACAGTGGTGTCATCAACATACTTGAAAATTGAGTTGGAGGGGAATTCGGCTACATAGTCATAGGTGTATAAAGAGTATTATAAGGGGCTGAGGACATAATTTTTGTGGGGCATGGGTGTTGAGAGTGATCATGGAAGAGGATGATCATGGAGGAAGACACTGGACAAGGGGAGAATAAATAGCCAAGATAAAAAGAAATTAGTTGAATGGGGCAGGAGCAGGCTGAAATAATTGGTTTACCATTGAATTTTCCCTATCTTTTCTAAAGATATTATGTGCTTGAGTATTAAGTCCTAACCATTTTTATGCCATTTTTGCCACCCGATCATATTCCCACATGGCTATTTGTGCTTGTTGCTCATCAACTTTATTCACCATACATTATGCATTTGCATACAGGCATTGCAATCCTGCCTCTCCATTGCTGTCTACTATAAAACCAATTCCTTCTATAGTATTGTCCAAAACTCTCACTTCACGCACTTTTTTTCTCTTTCCTTCTTTTATATGCTGGTACCTATTCCCCTATCAATTTAGTTTAAATCTTCCCAACCACATTGGTAAACTTCCTAATGAGAAGATTGATCCCCGTCCTGTTGAGATGCAACTCATTCCTTTGGAATAGATGCCTTCTGCCCCAGAACGGCAGCCAATGTCAGCCAAGAATAAAAGCCCTTCCTTTTCATCATGCACCATGTCGTTTGAATGTTAAACTAACCTAAGAAATGGCTAATTTTCTGATATTGTTCTTACAAACATTTCCCACTGGAACACGTAAAAAATTTAGATGTAGGCTACATAAAATTTCTGACTATTCATTTAAATAGTTAAATAGTTGTGCACCCCACCCAATGTGCTCCTATTGGGTGTATTATTTCAGGAAGGTATGCAGTTATTTGAACTGAAGACGTATTTTACAATAGCTTTGATTTAGCACTATTAAGAAGTGATTACCAAATGTTACTGTTGCTTCTTTGAGACTTTGAGCAGTAATACGACATTTCCTTCTGTTCATAGTCAATTGAAAAGAGTGTTTTGTTTTGTTCTGAGTGACTAAGTTATCTAGTGATAAAGGAATCCTCATTTACCAATTTCGAACAATTACATTGAATATACAGCACAGAAACAGCTCTGTCAGCCATGTCAGTAGTTATGTTCTGCTAGGATTTCTGCCCATTCCTCATCTATTTTTATCAGATCAACAAAACACTCTATTTCCTTCTCGCTCTTATGCTAAACCAGGTTCACCTTACATTGCTACACACTTTTCACTTGAACTATTCCCTGTGGTAGCAAGTTCCAAAGGCAAAATCATTAATATAAATTGTGAATAAAAAGGCTTCACAGTACTCCTTATGGGACCCAACTTCACCCTTCTGCCATTCTGAATTTCTACTCTGTGGTGGAATTTTCCCTTCCCACCGTCAGCAGAATTTGGGTGAGCGCAGCCGGAAACTCCCACCCCGTATTTTTACTCCCTATTTTTTGTCTTGCATACAGCTAATCTACATGTTCTCCTACTTATCTGCTGACTCTGCATACTCTGACCTTATTAATTGATCTATTATGTGCTAGCTTATCAAAAATTTCTTTCGAATTTTAGATATGCTACATTTACTGCATTACCCTTGCATACAATGTTGTTTTTAAAGAATTCAATGATGGTAGTCAAACTAAACTGCCCTTCTTCACATCCGTGATGACTATTCATCATTATATTTCTATTTTCCAGATGTTTTACCATTTTCCATTTTAGTAGGGATCCTGTTATTTTTCCTACTACTAATGCGAAGCGGTCTGGCTATTTTAAAATCTAGATCTAATATCTGCCACTTATTACCACTGCATCATTTTCCAATAGATTATTAGGCAATAGCGCCTCTGTTATCTCCTTGTTGAATTTGGTAACTTTATTTTGAAATACTCTTGCAATTTTCGAATCACATTTTCTCATGGACTGCCTACCTGATTTTTCTCTCTGGTAAATACTGAAGCAAATTATTTATTTAATATCCCTGTCATTTTGCTAGTGGCTGCCTGGGCTCTTTATCATGTCTGTCACTTCGTGCCAACCTGATTTTCGTTTTTTTTAAATTTATGTGCCTGTAAAATATTTAATCATTTGCTTTATATTCCATGATAACTTAATTTTTGTATTTCCCCTTTACCTTCCTAATTTTTTTTTTAAACTCGTTCTCCTAATCTCCCTGCTGTCTGTATGCTTAGGGTATATCTTTATCCTTTCCATGTTTTTCCTTACCGCATATCATTGTTGTTTAGTTTGTGTTTAGCAGGCTATATTTTTCTGGATTCTGTTGAATGCATTTAAATGTTTCTCAGTGCTGTTCAACAATGTTGTTTGTTCAGATTGTTGTCAATTTTATTTTCCTAAATTGCATTCCTGGCCACTCAAGTACTGGAAGGGAGTAAACAAAAGCCCTTGATCATCCATATTCATTCATGTCAAGTCTGGTTTTGGCTCTTCAGTCACTTTGTCAGACATTGATCATAGCGCTGGTAATAAGCCTTGATCCATGGAAATCATAAATGACATTTGTCAATGTTAAGCACAGATATGACATATTGTCACAGTAAGTGCGGTCTCTAATGAGAACAAGTTGTAGTAATTACCATCTTCTCAATCACTGAGCCTCAGGCATATTTTATAGTGTCCTCTAAATGATTATACAATTAATTTAAACCGTAAATTTCACAATTCTGGCAAGTATTTCAATGTTTTCAATATATTGTTGGCACATAATACCGGTGTTTGATGGATGGAGTGAGTACCTCGTAGAATACTGGAATGCTTGGAAGTCAAGCTGAAGAAAGATGACTAACACAAAGCCATCAAAAGGTGATGAATAGCTACAATGTTATTGCCTGAGGATCTATTTACAGCAATTAATCTAGAAATAATTAGGCTCTTTGTTTCTCAAAGCCTCAGATGCAAGCACGGCTTGTCAACCAGACATTTAACGTACCGATGGTCTTGAATTTCAAATGTGGCTCTGTCAATCTGGTGACAGACACTCACAGTATGGAACTGTGGATAGAATTTTGGATAGAAAATGCCTCCTGTTGATGCATTTTTTTAAAGCAAAAACAGCACTGTAGGTACAAAACAGGAAGTCAGATGAACCTGTAAAAGGGAGTGAGTAGGACTGATATGGGAGCACTCAGAACAGGCCTGGAAATAAGTGAACCAGTTTTGTGTTTGGTTCTAGGCGGGAACCAGGTTAGACAGCATGGTTGAAACACAATGACTAAAGGATTGTGAAGGTAAAGGGAGCTATTGTGAACAATGGAATTGAGTTGAAGATGTTTTCCAATTTTCTGATTGACTGTCAGCAAGGAGATTTGTGTGATTCAGACATAATGGCCTGAATATTAAATCCCACTGCCGCCAATGGACAGCAAAAGATCACAGGATTCAACCTGGAAAAATACGAAACATGATCCCACTGTCACTTACATTCCTGCCTGATTTTGTTCTCATTTCTCCAGTGGCGGCTATGTTTGTGTGATATGTTTGTTCCATTTTGGAGAGGTGAGCAGCATAATTAACAGATATAAATCAAATTCTCCTGTTGTCAGTGGGAGTTAGAACTAAACTTAGCTTTTGCCAACGGAGTTTTCCAGGGCTCAGGAAATTCAGAAGTGACATGTGGGAGCTGTCTACTCCACAAGTTAAGAGCCTTGATAGTACTGCATGTAGGCTGGAAACGTTGGGGAGAGGCAGTGAGGTAGTGGTTTTGTCATTAGACCGGTAATAAAAATCTGGAATTAAAAATCTAATGGTCACTCTTTAGGCAACAATCCCTAGTAGATGAAAATTGCCAGTCACAAGGCAAATCTGTGGGTTTTGTCTACATTTATTATACATTTCAGGACTTCTCACTCTCACCCTGTTGTGGAAGTCAAGAAATTTCAAAAAATTACCTTGCTTTCTGAAAAACAGACACTGGTTCCTCCTTACTAACATCTGGGGAATAGTGCTATAATTAGAAGTGCTGTCTCACAAACTATGCCTGATAACTTTTCACCCCTAGTTAATCAACAGCCTATCTATCTCTGTCTTCATCTAGATCATATATATAAATTCTAAGCACTAGCACTAGCGCTGAGCACTAGCACTGACCCCTGTGGCACACCATTCATCACATTCTGCCATGAGAAAAAGTCTCATTTATACCAACTCTCTGTTTCCTGTTAGCTGGCTAATCTTTTGTACATACTAATATGATATTTTATTTCAGCTTTTATTTTACACAATTAACCTTTGATGTAGCACCTTATAAAATGCCTTCTGGAAATCTAAGTGCAAGATATCTACCAGTTTCCCTTTATCCACAGCCAATGTAACTCCTAATTACTGGACTAGCCATATAAATACTGTGGCTTTGAGAACAGATCAGAGTCTTAGAATCCTCAGTGAGTAACTCACCTCCTGACTCTCCAAAGCCTGTGCACCATCTGCAAGACACAAGCCAGGAGTGAGATGAAATACTTTCCACTTGCTTGGATGAGTGCAATTTCGACCACACAAAAGAAACTTTACACCCTCCAGGACAGAGCAGTCTGCTTGATTGGCACCCCATCCACAACATTCACTCCACCACCATTGCAGAGTGATAGCGGTGTTTACCATCTAAAGGGTGCATTGCACAAACTCACCAGTTAGGCAGTACCTTTCAAACTCACAATTTCTATCATCTAGAAGGATAATGGTGGCAGACATATGGGAACAACACCACCAGAATTTCCTCTCCAAGTCACTCACCATCCTGACTTATATATCACCTTTCCTTCCCTGTTACTGGGTCAAAATCCTGTAAATTCCTCCCTATCTGCACTGTAGGTACATCTACAGCACATGGACTGCAGCCATTCAAGAAGGCACCATTTTCTTAAGGGCAATAAAGAATTGGTAATAAGCTGTGGCCTAGCCAGCAATGCCTGCCTCTCCCATGAATGGATAAAAAAGTAGGCATATTTTCACTCCAACCTCACGTCCTCTGCTTCTCAATGAAGTATTCAGCCTTCCTCATATGGATCACAGTTCCCAAATCCCAATCTGCCATTGATGCTCATGACCACACACTCCCACAATTAACTCCCAACCTGCAGACTGTTCCCCTCCCCATTGTGAAGGAGCCCTCAGCAGGGACCTTGTGTCCCTGATCTTCCTATCAAGCAGCCGTCAATGTGGCCAGCTGCCTGGCAGGTATTGAAAGGTAATTATTCTCTGAGATTCTGTTAGAAAATCTGGCAGAACGATCCCTCCCTCCAAACCCCCAGACTCTGAGCTCCCCAACTTTCTCTCCACTTTTGCATACTTACACAGATTGAAAAAAGAGAACTGTTCACCTTAACAGAAAAATATGTAGTAAGAAACTAATAAAATGTACGCTATGTGGCTGATAATACGGTGGCACATTTACCCTGATGTGAAAGACTGGGGGCACACATGATGGCTTCAGAACAAGGCAAAGCAACAAACCAGTTAGAAGGGCACTGAATGTTAAGTGTATTTAATTGTATCAGGTAATGAACAGTAACTGAGCTTCTATATATAGAAGCAGACTGAAATAGCAATTGTGGGGATTAGGAAGGTACATGTTTGTAATGTAACTAAAAGTTTCTAAGTATATGCAAGGTTAGGTTCCAGTCCTATCACCTGATTACCTGGAGTAGAACAATGGGTCCTGTGCACAGCACTTTCCCTCTGTCATCCTAGCTTGTACCAAACTATCCTGAGTGGGAAAAGTAACTGGTGGCAATCTGCTGCTTGGTCTGTTAAATCTTTTGGGACCATTATGCCTTTTTTAGCAATGAACTCTACCAACCTGCCCATTTGACAGGAGAAGACCATTCAGCCCCTTGAGCTTATTCTGCCATTTGGGAAAATGGATAGAAGATCCACCCACCACCTCCCTCCCTGGAATTCTGGTCTAAAGAGAACCCTGTAGAAAATGGTTCAGCCCTCCATTCTAGGAACATGAAGTTTCTACCAAATGTATAAAGTTGATACTCTGGGTGGCACAATGCTTAGCACTACTGCCACAGAGTTCCAGAGACCCTAGTTCAATTCCAGCCTTGGGTGACTGTGTGGAATTTGAACCATGTCTACTTGAGTTTCCTCTGGGTGCTCTGGTTTCCTCCCATCATCCGAGATGTGCAGATTAGGTGGATTGGCCATGCTAAATTGCCCTGTAGTGTCCAAAGATGTGTAGGTTAGAAAGATTAGCCATGGTAAATGTATGAGGCCATGGTGAGGAAGTGGACCTGGGTAGGATGCCCTTTCCAAGAGTTGGTATAGACTTAAAGAACCAAATGGTCCTCTTCTGCACTATGGGGATTCTATATAGTTCTATGAATGCTCGAGACAAATGAAACAAGAGTTTGCGAGCTATACAGTCTTCTAATTACTTTTGGAGGCTGTTTGGAAATTATATAGTAGAAATATATGTGTGACAAAGTGAATCTGGTACATGGCATTTGTCAATAATTGAATGAACTGTAATTGGCCACCTTTAACTGCAGAAGAGACGTCTTGTGGTAGTCCTTTGGAAAACAAATATAAAAGTTATTTTTGCAAATGGGCCGTTATTCTTACCAGAGGTATTAGCTGCACTCTATTTGATTTGTATCAGATAAGTAGCTAAGATTATCTGCTGTTTCCTTTCATCGTTCAATCACTTGCTTTGGAAGTTCAATCCAGTCTTAAAACAGGGTTTTAAACAGGTAGCTTTGTTGATGTAGTTTATTTGCTCTTCATTCCAATTACGCTTTCCATGACAGTTTCAGGCAGCAGAATAAAGTATGCCCAAACAAAACATATAACAAACAGCTGCTTGGTAGCAAAAAGCCTGAATATTATTGAAGAGAAAAACATGTTGTCAAAGATTTTCACTTTGCACTCATCAGATCAAACACAAAAATGGCAAATTTCAAATGGTCACAATTTATTGTAAAAGAAAATAGGATGCTGATTATTTGACAGGTCAAATCCGATTATCCAAGGTGTTGCTATGGAGAAAGCAATGAGGAACTTCAGCATCACAACGCTTCTGGCTAACTCAAATACGTGCAAGATTTGGACATATTCCTTCTGTTTGAAATGAACAGGTTATGGTGTATGAATATATGGCACTTCCAGCAAGCATAAGTGAGCCACATTACAAGCTCCACTGATCATCTTAAATTGGTTGTTAGGGTAGGTATTAACACACTCAGGATTACATAGAAACATAGCAAAAGAGGAGGCCATTGGGCCTTTTGAGCCTGCTGCACTATTCATTATGATCATGGTCGATCATCCAACTCCATAGCCTGATCCTGCCTTCCCTGCCCCCTACCTCACCCCACCCCACCCCACCCCATCCTTCACCCCAAGTGCTTTCTTTAACTCGTTCTCAAAAACATACAGGGGCAAATTTTCTCATTCCGCCCACCATGGGAATCTTAGCAAGTGAGGGGTGGACCTTGGAAAGGTCCATGACCTCCAGCAGGATTTTCTTGTTTCAGGGTAAACACAATCGGAAAATCCCGCCCACAATGTTTAGGCCTCAACTGCTTTCTATAGTAGAAAATTCCACAGGCTTGTCACTCTCTGGCTGAAAGAAATTCTCCACAATTCAGTACTAAAAGGTTTCCTCCCCTATCTTAACACCTGGTTCTGCACAGCTCCACTATTGGGAACATGCTTGCTGCATCTACCCTGTCTAGAATCATAGAATCCCTACAGTACAGAAGGAGGCCACCTCTAATACCCCGAAACTAGGGTCAGTTTAGCATGGCTAATCAATCTAACCCAAATATCTTTGGATTGGTCTAGTCCTGTTAGAATTTTATAGGCTTTCATGAGATCCCCCCTCGTTCTTCTAAACTCCAGCGAATATAATCCTTACCGATAATCTCCCCTCTCACATCAGTTCCATTATCCCAGGAATCAGTATGGTAAACTTTCTCTGCAGTCTCTCCATAGCAAAAGCACCTCCCTCAGATAAGGAGACAAAAACTGCACTCAATATTCCAGGTGTGGCCTCGCCAAGGACCTATATAATTGCATCAAGACATCCCTACGCCTATACTCAAATCCTCTCGCTATGAAGGCCAACATACCATTTGCCTTCTTCACTCCTGCTGCACCTGCATGCTTTACTTTCAGTGACTGGTGTATAAGGACACTCAGATCTCCCTGAATATTCCCTTGTCTTTTAATTTATTGATCGATATATATAGATGTTCAGAAAATAATCTGTCTTTTTTTGCTAACAAAGTGGATAACCTCACATTTATCCACATTGTACTGTTTCTGCCATGCATTTGATATGGAGATGCTGATGTTGGACTGGGGTAAGCACAGTAAGAAGTCTCATAACACCAGGTTAAAGTCCAACAGGTTTATTTGGAATCACGAGCTTTGGGAGCATTGCTCTCCTTACTCACTTCTTACTCACTCAGCTTGTCCAAGTCACACTGACGCATCCCTGCTTCCTCCTTACAGCTCACCCTTCCACCCAGCTTTGTGCCATCTGCAAATTTGGACATGTACATTTAGTTCACTCATCTTAATCATTGATGTATTGTGAATAGCAAGTTCAGTAAGTGCTGCTCAATCACAATCATATCGAAGGATAAATGTTTTGTTTTGGGTTTTGGAAGTGTTGCTGGTTGAGTACAGTCTGTACTCTGTCTGTTGTGAACAATCAAAGGAACATGCTGTTTGATTCACTCAGCCAATTATTGGGATGTACGACCCATGCACCTGACATCACCCCGGGACTAAATTTCCATTGCAGGACTCAGATACTCGATGGGAGCTATTTGTACTGTAATAGAAACTGGACATTAGCCATCAGATGATACATCATGTTGAGTTCCACAGGAGTGGTGAACAGCTATTCCATGTTGAAAAGGTTGGCTCCAAACTCTGCACAAAGCTTGTGCCAGGTTAGTACACTCTGCCTTGCTCTCTAATATTGTGCTCAGGTGTTGTGGAAGATTTTCCAGTGAACCAAACATTTGGTTTTGTACATGCATCAGCCTTCTTTTGTAACCTGACTCACTCCTCCATCCAAGTCGTCTGCAATGAAGCTCATATTCAATAACACCCTTCAACAATCTGGCAGCTTTGATAACCCTTCCTCCTCTGCTCTGGTTCCTGTGCATCTTTAGCCAATGTTTAATTACATGTAGAGGGAGGCAGTGACGTAATGGTAAGATGTTGGACTGGTACGCCAGAGAATAAGGGCACCTAGGTTCAAATCCCACCATGGAGGAATTGAATTCAATAAAGATCTTGAAGTAAAGGTCTAATTATCAATAATGTTGGAAACATTATTGATGTCATATAAATGTAACTAGTTTACTAATGTGATGCCAGTCATGTGGTGGACTGTGAAATGGTCCAGCAAGACACTCAATTTGAATGAAGGAATGAAACCAGATGGACCACCTAACATCGGCCTCGGCACCAGACAACAGCAAACTCAGCCCTGCTGACCCTGCGTCTAGGATGTCTCAACAGCTAGGGTGATCACAATCCCTAGGTCTGTCCTGCCAGTGGAACAGAGGTAGCAGCACATCAGTATACAGTTAGAGCTGCTCGTCCATACTAACCCTGCTGCCAGCAAGAATGGAGAATTTGGCACTCAGCCGATGCAGTTGGAGGTTTTCAGCTTAGTTTTAGGGCCTCCTCTAAGAGGCTGTGAACCACAACTCCCAAACAGCATGGCACAACTCCTTGAAAATTGAGGAAGACTACGACATGCCTATCCTTGCAATGGAGCCCACTGGGTAGCGAGTGCCAGATCCGAGCCATTGACTGGAACCAGCCTGCAACCTTTAAAAGTAGTCCCAAAAATTAGGCTGCATGAGTATGGGATCGGGAATCCCAGACTCGGGACATACCTGTCATTTTTAAATGGCTCCCGAATGCCATCTGATTCATTAATATCCTTTCGTGAAGGAAAACTACCATTGCTGCCTATATGTGACCTATATGTGAGTCTAGATACACAACAATGTGGTTGACTCTGAAGTAGCCGAACAAGCCATTCAGTTGAAGGGACATAAGGGATGAGCAATCAATATTGGACCAGCCAATGATGTCCACATCCCTTGGATGAATAATTTATAAAAATCTGACTTGGTGAAAATCCAGATCACCGGTTTTTGAATAATTGCTAAGCTAAGGTCCCATTTGATCCTCTCAGGTGAACGTACAGGATCCCATGGCACTGGTGTTGTTAGGAATGGGTTAGCTGCAGTCTCCCCACTTTAGACCTAATTTATATGTTAGTTGTTTAATAATACTCACCGGGATATATAAAGGGGTTACAGGTGGCACTGGGTGTTGTGGTGTGTATATGTGGAGTAGTAAAAGAAAATAAAGTGAGTTTGTAAAGAAGCTGGACTTGCATATCTTTTATTATTGGACTGCAACTGTGAGGCTTAACAATGTTCCGCCCTCAATCACAATTACAAAAACAGGTTGGCTGGCATAATGATATTGCTGTTTGTGAGACCAGCCTGTGGGCAAATTGGCTGCCGTGTTTCCTATATTACAACTTTGAAAGCATTTCATTGGCTGGAAAATGTTTTGGGATATTCTGAGATCCATGAAAGGTGTTTTATAAATACAAGTCTTTCATGCTTTTATTTTCCCAACTGTGACCAACAGACAACTGCTACAAAATGAATTCCGATTGAAGAAAAATGTTTCCCATCCATTATCCTGTCACTTGAAAGGAATTGAAAGCAGAGATATGATATTTGTTGGTTTGTCATTTGAAAAGTACAGATATTACATTACTCCGACGAGAAAATTATTGGTAATAGTTCAATAAACCTGCACAGGGGTAATATCTTTATCTTGTCTTGAAAAGTGTATTCTAAATAATTACAACATATCCTGGGTGATTATATGCATTGCAGCTGTTAGAGATTTTTGTTGTACCTGGCTCTACTGAATCTTTACATTTGTAACACAAGCATGTTCTCTTGGTAGAGAGAACATTGTCCATTTGAATCACATAAATCAGTAGAAGGCCTGTTGTCATGCAAGTGTGATTGTTGTGAATATAACAGGAAACTTTGACTTGCACCCACTGTATGAAAACATCTCCTCATGACAATCAAAAACAATACAAAACGGCTATCGGGGAATAATATGTAATAGGAAATTGTGGTTACCTGAAACATGTTGGCATTCTAAAACTGCTTTTCTTTGTCTTTTCTATGAATTTTACCTGATCCACTTTCTCCAATGTTATTCCTTTTCCCAGTAATATGAAAATTCATCTGGACATGGATAGATTCATGCAATTTACATTTTATTTCTAGTCTGTAAATAAAGAACTGCATTTTGCAACATAATGTAATTATTTTTATGCTGAAATGATCATAATTGTGCAATCCTTTTTATGCTTTATGCTAATTTTAATTTGAATGATTGTCTATAACTATGTCATGAATTATGATCACTTGTTTTATTTGTATCATCATCACATTTTGGCATTTTCCATCATGATGACTTTCAGGAAACTCATGATCTGTCCATTTATCCATCCATCCATCCAATCAGCAAATTGGGAATTTAGTTGATGTAAAGGAGGAATGTGACTAAGTACAAGAAAACATTAAGAAACTTGGGAGAAGTTCTGAGGGTGGCATGGGCATAATGTATTCTGGGTGGGGGGTTAAAGATACAAGGCCAAGAGAAGCTCGATAGCACCATTGCTGACCGAGCGGGGCTGAGCCCTGAAGGACATATCTGTCAGACTGGGTCTGCAACAGTTGATAAGAAAACCAACATGAGGAAAAAGCTGACCTCATCAATCTACCTGTCAAAGATGCATATATCCATGACACTATTGATAGAAGTGTTTGCGGAGATGAATTTTCATCTTGTATTGTGTAGTTCAACCATCATGCTAATTGGGGTGGATTTAGAACAGATCTAGCAACTCAAAACTGGCCATCCATGAAACGCTATGAGCCTCAGCACCAGCAGAATTGTAATGATCTTTAATCTCATGGCCCAATATATGCCCCTCTCTACCATTATCACCAAATCAAGGGATCAACCCTAGTTCAATGAAGAATGCAGGAGGGCATGCCAGGATTTGTACTTGCCATCCAAAAATAAGGTGTTAACCTGGTGAAGCTAACACAGGACTATTCTCATGCCAAAGCAGATGCTATAGACAGTGCTAAGCAATCTAGTGACCGACTTACAGATCAGCTCAAAGATCTGGAGTCCTGGCTAATCCTCCAAAAATCTCCCATTCTTAATGATGAGGAAGCCCAGCACATCAGTGCAGAAGGCAAGGCTGAGGCATTTGTAACTATCTTCAGCTAGAGGTGTCAAGCAGATGATGCATCTTGACCTCATCCTTTTGTCCCCAGCACAACAGACACCAGTCATCACTTAATTCAGTTCACTCCACAGCATATCAAGAAATGACTGAAGGCATTGGTTACTGAAAAGACAATGTGCCCTGACAACATCCCAGTCACCAAGCTGAAGACATGTGCTCCAGACCTAGCGTCACCCCTGGTCAAGCTGTTCCAGCCAGCAGAGCTACAACACTAACATCTATCTGACAATCTAGAAAATTGCCCAGATATATCCTGTCCGCAAAACCAGGGCAAAATCAACCATTGTATCAGTGACTGGAAGGTGTCATTGACAGTATTATTTAATGGCACTGATACAGGAACAACTTGCTCACTGATGCTCAGTTTGGGTTCCTCTGGAGCCATCTAACTCTTGACCTCATTGTGGTCTTGGTCCAAATATAGACCAAAAGAGCTGAACTAAAGAGCTGAGGTGAGATTGATCAAGGCAGCATTTGATCGACTGTGGCATCAAGTTGCCTGGCAAAGTTGAAGCCAATCAGAATTCGGAGAATGCTGGCAGAATCATACCTGGCACAAAGGAAGGTGGTTGTGATGGTTGGAGGGCAGACATCTGTGATCCTGGACATCACTTCAGGAGTTTCTTTGGGTAGTATCCGAGACACAACCATCTTCAGCTGCTTCATCAATGACCTTCCTTCCATCATAAAGTCAGAAGTGGGGAATTTTGCTTGTAATTACAAAATGTTCAGCTCCATTCACAACTCCTCAGATACTGAAGCAGCCCATGCCCAAAAGCAATAAGACCTAAACAACATTCATGTTTGATAAGTGGTAAGTAATCACATTACACAAGTGTCAAGCAATAACCATTTCCAGAAAGTGCTTGAAGGATTGGGCAGATGGATTGATTAGAGATGACATTTACATTCAACAGTATTACCGTCGCTGAATCTCCCATTATCAACCATGGGTCACTGATGACAAGATGCTGAACTGGACTAGCCATATAATTACTATGGCTACAAGACCAGGAAAGAGGCTGGGAATTCTGTGGAGGATAACTGACCTCCTGATTCCCAAAGCCTGTTCACCATTGACAAGGCACAAGTCAGGAATGCAATGCAATACTGTCCAATTGCCTGGCCTGAAGGTATTTCAATCTCAAATCTTTGGCATTGGGGTGCATGAGTGAGTATGGAGCTAGCATGACAGTATGGGGAATTGAGGTGACAAGGGAGTGTGGCGATATTGGGGATATCCAGCTGACATGAGAGTATGACGGGGCATTTGAATGAGTGAGAGGTGAGAAGTGAAGTCTAGAGGGCCTAACAACTTTTCACAACTGGGCCAAAGTCTCAGAGAACATGATCTGCAGTGTTTAGAAAAAAAACAGTACTTGCTATTTCAGTCTGTCTGTTGATATAAACCTGAGGGTTATCATTATAGCATTCATGTCACATGACTGATTTCACAACCTTTCATTATCACAGTATGGTGCCTATTCGTTTGTAGTTTAATTAATAGTTCCAAGTTGGTCTATAAATTCCAATGCTTGTTATCTTAAGAGATTAAAGGAAGGCAATGTAATGAATGGGGTTCTATTAATGAGAAACTTTGTTTGAAATAATAAATTAATCATTAGACACTTAAGAATGTTTTTTTCTATCTCTGTATGTGTTCTGTGGTCTGCCCGTGGTAGATACTGGATTAGTTGGCATGGTCAGTATAGGACAAATTGTGATGGATGTGACCATTTTTGGCATGAATTGGCACTATGTGGCATGGAGGTGAGCAGACAGGCATTGTTCTAAGGCTACTTTTAAACTTCTTAAAACTGAATAAATAACATTAAAATGGCTGTAACTATGTCTGTTGGTGACTTGGAAGAAAGGGTTTTAGGAAATCCCACATTTTGTTATACCTGAGGAAATGCTAACCACTCTCGTTGGGCTGTGCAGCCCAACTTAAGAGAAGCATAGAAAGGCTATCTGAAAGGCCAGAAGGAGATGTGTCACCTGCTGAGAAAAAGGCTCTGCAACCTTCCTTTCAGCTCCTAATGGATGACTCATTTAACATCATTGGAATCCAGGTGATGTACACATATCCTTTGTCAAAGATGGTGGAAAGGTAGGAGTCATCTGGCCTGGGCTTCTGGCTTGTGACACAAGTAATATTGCCTTGCTAAACTACATAGCTCAGTTCACTGTTTACTATCTAACTAGCAGCCTCACAGAAAAGATGCTCAGGCCCTGGTCCCATCTACACTGCATCTCCTGGAGATTCTATCCCATCGTACACCAGACTGATGCATTGCTACATGCCTATCTCATCATATGATGTCAAAACCACCCGCTTTCTGCATTTTGAGTGTGTGCAAATCAACTAACCCTTCGAGTTCATCCTAAGTTTACTGTGGAGTTATTAATCGATAATTGGATCACATCAAACCTGAGGCACGGGGAAATATGCCACTACTTGTAAAGAGGCAAATAAATCAAAACACCTTTTTGCTTATGAATGAATGGTGAGAAGAAAAATTAGTGCTGTTAAAATTAAGGGGAATCGAGGGAAAATTAGAGTGTGGTACACATGTTTATTGGACAGACAACATGTGCAAAAGGCACTAAATTCTTAAGATGTCTTTAATACATATTGGATCAGACAATTTTCAGGCATTTGTTGCAGAAGTCTAAAAATGGTACTTTTGGCACCACCTTGAGCCTCATACCTTGGACATCTAGGATGTGTTGCTGGCATGCTGACCATTATGCATCATGCAGATCAAGTTTCTAGCTCCTAATCACTTAATACAGAGATGGTAAAGTAAAAATTCTGGATGGATCTAAAGGGCATGGGGGAAAACAGAGGTTAAGAACGGAGAGTAACTTACAGTGGTGAGCCCAAAGTGGACAGCATGGTGGCACAATGGTTAGCACTGCTGCCTCACAGTGCCAGGGACCCAGGTTCAATTCCCAGATTGGGTCACTGTCTGTGTGGAGTTTGCACATTCTCTCCATGTCTGTGTGGGTTTCTTCCAGGGCTCCAATTTCTTCCCACAGTCTGCAAGATATGCTGGTTAGGTGCATTGGCCATGTTAAATTCTTCCTCAGTGTATCCAAACAGGTGCCAGAGTGTGACGACTAGGGGATTTTCACAGTAACTTCATTGCAATGTTAATGTAAGCCTACTTGTGACACTAATAAATAAAATTAAAAACCAAAGTTGAAGGAGTAATTTGCAGAAGGGACGCTGAAGGTGGAAAGAATTTTAATTCCACCAGTAACTAATGGCAACTCATTGAAATTGCCCGATAAGATAATAGTAAAATATTAACACAAAGATTCTCCTCACAAGCAGCAGTAATACAATAACTCACTGACAGTCTTTGTAGAATGTGTAATAAAAGATGTCATGGCCCAATATCGTACCTGAACTATTTGTAATCCTAAAGCCCACTAACACTTACTTTGAAACCATAACCAGAATCCATCAGCACTCCACAAGTTTTCCAGCTGATGACACCTTGGACTCTGGTTTGGATTCTAGTTCCACGCAAAGGTTATAACTCCAGGAATCGCTGTTGGATCTTATCTGTACTTGGACTTCACAAATCAAAACCAAATGACACAGACTCACCTGAGCCAAACCAAATGATGGTGTGGAGCCTAATGGGTATCGGCTGCAAGGTAGGGTGCAACCTCCCATGTAGCCATTTCCTAACGCGTCCAATTTTGGGAACCAGAGGAGACAACATCATTGGCAAGAACCTCAAATTCAAATACAAAAATGAAATTCTACTATGGATTCAGAAACTTTGATTGAAGCTCCTTCCTTTATTCTCATTGGTATAAAAATGGATTATATCTGATTAGCTGACCATCTTTAGCCAGCCTAATGTCCTCAAAATTAATTGTACTATTTTTGAACGGAGCAGTTTGCATTGCTTTTTTGGCTTAAGAAGTTCTTTTTTTTTTCCATTGAACTGCCCTGCTTTCTTAGTGATTGTTGCTGTGAAGATCTTGGGAAGAAACAGTTAGGTATTCAAGAAGAAGCCTTCAAAACCAGAACTGCATGTTTTGTTAAAACTATAAATTCCTTTAATCTCTTTGCATACTTTCCCTGTGCTTATATATGTGTATGGTTTTCTTTGGTGGACAAAGTACAAAATCTCATTCTGAATACACCACCTTCTCTGATCTGTAGTAAATCAGAGGCATGGTATGTTTCAAACATTTATTTCCATAAGTATACATAATAAAATGTATGCATAACTCAACTTCACTAGTAACAAATGCAAACTAGTGTATTAATTTAATAAAGCACTCGGTCATGTACATTGAGATGAAAGACCAATTGAGAATTCTTCACTTAGTAACATAATCCCTTAAGTATGCTGGATGTTTTCTCTCATGAGAAGGATGTCATCTGACATTAGTTTGTGGTCTCATTTAATTCAGGTCCGTCCTCTGACATGTCAACATCTATTTCGGATTCAATGCTTACAAATGGTGCTTTCAGTGCTTTGAAGAATGGCACATTTTATGCGATGATTTGTGACCCGCCTGGGATGATCAATGATTCATTTGTGTTGGTCACAACAAATGGCTGGATGTCACAGGAGTTGTTTGCTCTCCAACATGACTGTCACATTTTCCCAGCACTTTATCTCTTGGTTTTATGAGTGTAGCACTAAATTTGACACTTAGCTCAACATTCACTTCCATTCCATCATTCAGTTCTTGACTATGTTCATGTACATGTAGCTCTGTGGGTTAATTCAGGAAGGTGTAAGTGTATAGGGTGGGCGAAAATGAGTGCAGCTGGAGGTTTTCTGGTATTTCGGTGGGTGATGCTCTGTGATTGTGAAGAAAATGATACAATCCTTGCCTCCATGACTTGTTCTCAGCTGTAGCTGTACATATTGGTTTTTTCAAGGTGCACATGAAGCTCTGGAATTTCCCATTCGCTCCTGGCAGTGGGCTGTGATTTTTCAGTAAGTGAAATCCAGGTAGTTTGTGAATTTACTGACCACATCACCATTGAATGGGGCTCCACTGGCACTTCTCACCGTTTGAGGGATTCAGGACAAAATGAAAATCTGGTCAAGCTCTAGGAAAACTGCTTTCGTTCAGTCTGATAGAACTATTTATGCAACTGGAAATCTGCTGTAATCATCAGTGACAACAGTCAGATGTTCACCTGTGGACAAATCTGCAAAGTCAACACTAATCTCAATCCTAGTCCTCGAGGTAGCTCAGTCCACTTGAGTGGATCACAAAGATATGACATTGTGGTTGCTTGTCACAGAGAACATTGACTTTGTGCTCTACCATGTGGTCATTTCCTGAGAAATATACCTTTTCATAGAATCATAGAATTCTACAATGCAGAAAGAGGCCATTCAGCCCATCTAATCTGCACCAACCACAATCCCACCCAGGACCTATCCCCATATCCTTACATAATTATCCACTAATCCCTCTAACCTATGCATCCTGGGACACTAAGGGGCAATTTAGAATGGCCAATCAACCTAGCCCACACATCTTTGGACTGTGGGAGGAAACTGGACAACTCAGAGGAAACCCATGCAGACACAGGGAGAATGTGCAAACTCCTCACAGACAATGACCTGAGCCGAGATTTGAACACAGTAAAAAGCCTGACAACACCAGGTTTTAGTCCAACCGATTTATTTGATAGTAAACGCATAAGCTTTCGAGGTTTCCCTCTTCGTCAGGTGAATGGAGAGTTCTGGCCTCAGACAGAGCATATAAAGCACAGACAGTTTAGAGATTACTGATTAGAATGCGAATCTTTACACCTAACCTGCTGTTCAAGTCCTAAAGTGGCCGACAATGTGAGTGGAAGGAGCACTGATCACAGGTTAAAGAGATGTGTATTGTCTCCAGACAGCACAGTGAGTGAGGTTTTGCAAACCCAGGCAAGTCACGGGGGTTACAGATAGTGTGACATGAACCCAAGATCCCTGTTGAGACCGTCCTCATGTGTGCGGAACTTGGCTATCAGTCTCTGCTCAGCGACTCTGCGCTGTTGTGTGTCGTGAAGGCCACCTTGGAGAACACTTACCCAAAGGTCAGAGGCTGAATGCCCGTGACCACTGAAGTGTTCGCCAACAGGAAGGGAACAGTCTTGCCTGGAGATTGTCGAGCGATGTTCATTCATCCGTTGTCGTAGCGTCTGCATGGTCTCCCCAATGTACCATGCTTCGGGACATCCTTTCTTGCAACGTATCAGGTAGACAACGTTGGCCGAGTTGCAAGAGTATTTACCGTGTACCTGGTGGATGGTATTCTCACGTGTGATGATGGTATCCATGTCAATGATCCGGCATGTCTTGCAGAGGTTGCTGTGGCAAGGTTGTGTGGTATTGTGGTCACTGTTCTCCTGAAGACTGGGTAGTTTGCTGCGAACAATGGTCTGTTTGAGGTTGTGTGGTTGTCTGAAGGCAAGAAGTGGGGGTGTGGGG
Source organism: Carcharhinus amblyrhynchos (assembly GCF_965287045.1). Lineage (NCBI taxonomy): Eukaryota > Metazoa > Chordata > Chondrichthyes > Carcharhiniformes > Carcharhinidae > Carcharhinus > Carcharhinus amblyrhynchos. The sequence continues at coordinate 39,873,408 of NC_137335.1, read as the reverse complement.
ATAGCCCTGGCGAGATGTTCGTCTTCATCAATGATATGTTGAAGACTCCGGAGAAGATGTCGTACTGTACAGAATCTTCAACCGATGCTATACACTAGATACATCGATGACATTTTCTTCCTTTGGCCTCATGGTGAACAATCACTGAAACAACTATATGATGATATCAACAAATTCCACCCCACCATCAGACTCACCATGGACTATTCCCCAGAATCAGTTGCATTCTTGGACACACGCATCTCCATTAAGGACGGTCACCTCAACACCTCACTGTACCGCAAGCCCATAGACAATCTCACAGTGCTCCACTTCTCCAGTTTCCACCCTAAACATGTTAAAGAAGCCATTCCCTATGGACAAGCCCTCCATATACACAGGATTTGCTCAGATGAGGAGGATCGTGACAGACACCTCCAGACGCTGAAAGATGCCCTCTTAAGAACAGGACATGGCGCTCGACTCATAGATCGACAGTTCCGATGCGCCACAGCGAAAAACCGCACCGATCTCCTCAGAAGACAAACACGGGACACAGTGGACAGAGTACCCTTCGTCGTCCAGTACTTCCCTGGAGCAGAGAAGCTACGACATCTTCTCCGGAGTCTTCAACATATCATTGATGAAGACGAACATCTCGCCAGGGCTATCCCCACACCCCCACTTCTTGCCTTCAGACAACCACACAACCTCAAACAGACCATTGTTCGCAGCAAAATACCCAGTCTTCAGGAGAACAGTGACCACAACACCACACAACCTTGCCTCAGCATGCTCTGCAAGACATGCCGGATTATCGACATGGATACCATCATCACACGTGAGAATACCATCCACCAGGTACACGGTAAATACTCTTGCAACTCGGCCAACGTTGTCTACCTGATACGTTGCAAGAAAGGATGTCCCGAAGCATGGTACATTGGGGAGACCATGCAGACGCTACGACAACGGATGAATGAACATCGCTCGACAATCTCCAGGCAAGACTGTTCCCTTCCTGTTGGCGAACACTTCAGTGGTCACGGGCGTTCAGCCTCTGACCTTTGGGTAAGCGTTCTCCAAGGCGGCCTTCACGACATACGACAGCGCAGAGTCGCTGAGCAGAGACTGATAGCCAAGTTCCGCACACATGAGGACGGTCTCAACAGGGATCTTGGGTTCATGTCACACTATCTGTAACCCCCATGACTTGCCTGGGTTTGCAAAACCTCACTCACTGTGCTGTCTGGAGACAATACACATCTCTTTAACCTGTGATCAGTGCTCCTTCCACTCACATTGTCGGCCACTTTAGGACTTGAACAGCAGGTTAGGTGTAAAGATTCGCATTCTAATCAGTAATCTCTAAACTGTCTGTGCTTTATATGCTCTGTCTGAGGCCAGAACTCTCCATTCACCTGACGAAGAGGGAAACCTCGAAAGCTTGTGCGTTTACTATCAAATAAATCGGTTGGACTAAAACCTGGTGTTGTCAGACTTTTTACTGTGTTTACCCCAGTCCAACGCCAGCACATCCACACCGAGATTTGAACCAAGGTCCCTGGAGCTGTGAAGCAGCAGTGCTAATCACTGTGTTACTGTTCTGCCCTAAGGAGTTGTTGATTTTGAAAATTACATGGTGACCATCATATATACATTGATAACACCTCAATGCATGCAGAATGACAATACGGTTGCTGCTTAACACAAGATCAGAGGTGGTTGTAATGGTGGGCTCATTTTGAACAATGGGAAGACCTTTTAGTATGAGAGCGATTTCATCTGTAGGCACTCTCAATCGCATTTTTCCTGTTTTATGATTTTTGGGGTGGCATGGTAGCACAGTGGTTAGCACTGCTGCCTCACAGCGTCAGGGACCTGAGTTTGATTCCGGTGTCAGTCACTGTGTGACGTTTTCACCTTCTCCACATGTCTGTGTGTGTTTCCTCTGGGTGCTCTGGTTTCCTCCCACTGTCCAAAGATGTGCAGGTTAGGTTGGTCAGACATGATAAATTTCTCCTTAGTGACAGGTGGATTGGCAGGGGTTATGGGGATAGGGACTGGATGGGATTGATGTTGGTGCAGGCTTGATGGGCCGAATGGTCTCCTTCTGTGCTTCTATGATTCAAAAGAAATCTAATGGATCATTGCAATGCCTCATCTTTCTATAATGCAGCTTTGATGTCAACTAGATTTAGTGATGTTGGCACCATGTCTAAGCTTATATAGTTATAATGTTGCTTGGTAATATTTTTCTCACACTGTGTAGGACTGATTGGTGGAAAGAATTGGGGGGGGCGGTGTGATTCTCCCAAAAGTGGGAGAATGTTGGGGAAACTGTTCTAGATCACGACTGTTTTCTCAGTTCACCTTCACACTCAAATCTCTCCACTCTGTGCACTGCAGAGTTCACAATCGGGAATCTCATGAAAAACCCAAGGGATGGAGCCTATTCACACCGGAGTCTGTCACTTCTGGAACCCTGTGCATATAGTCCTGATCTATCAGACTCCCTGTTTGCTGGCCAGATCAGGAACCCTGCAGTGCTGCCCCTCCAGCACCTCCCCTCCCCATGGCCCAACCGTGGCCCCCACAATAATTCCCAGGCCAGCTCTAACACCCCACCCCACCCCCTGTACTGGAGCACCCTGATATCCAGCCCACCCCCCCACCCAGCAGTGGTGATCTCCCCACCCCTCGCACCCTGGCAGACTCCCCTCTCCCCTTCCACTGACCCCCCCCCCCCCCCCCCCCAGGATCAGGCACCCCCCCAGCAGGCAACTCCCCCCCGACAGATCACCAGCCCCCAACCTCCCAGCCCGCCCCAATCGCTGGCCTCCCTCTATCCCAGACCAATCCCCATGCAGGGTGGCAGCAGGATCCCGATCACTACTAGGCCCCACCCACTGTAGGCCCTGCCCCCGTGGCACTGCCCGATGCCCAGTGGATGGTGCCAAGGTGCCCCCTGGGCATGGACACTTTACCCTTTGGGCCATGCCGGGGCACAGGTTGGCACTGCCAGGGTGCCCATGCCCAGGAGGCACCATCCTCCACCACCCGAACCCCTGGGGAACCCAATTGCCCCCCTTTCATTCCGGCAGGGTCTCCTGCTAGTTCCCCAAACATGGGGAGTTACTTTAAACCCCGACGGAACGAAGTACTCGTAGCAGGGTGGGAGATTCTATCGGGACTGCCAAGTTCCCGATAATTGCATGCTAAACATATTTAAACTACATTAAAAAAAGATTCAAATCATTTACTTCTCTTCCTGTCGGTTTCCAACACAGCCTGGATTCCAACTGTTCTCTGGCACTGGGAGATGCGCACGCATTCCCCGGCGCATGCGTAAATCCCAGAAAAAGACCGATGATGTGATTCTCCCGACCGGACCCACCAGAAAAGTTGCGGGTCGCGATGGGAGAATCATCCCCGATGTTGCAAATGATAGCCTGCTGGTTTCAGTTTCCCTGGCTGATGTTCAACATGGAACTTGTACTCTTGTAGTTTGAATATTCAATGGTCTATTCAGGTAAGTGATCTGTTTTGTTACTAGTGATCTATGATCATTTATTACTTCAGACTTGCTTCCGTGCAAATAGAGATGAAAATATGGGATATTCCATGTGGTTGAAGGAGCTTCACTCTTTGTTTGGAAATAATGTTGCTCCAAGGGTGGTAGCAATCTGCTTACCATGCAGCAATTAATGGTTACCTGTCCTGCAATTCTGCATGAGAACTGCACCTAAGCTGACTGGACTCTTATCCAAGACCAGCTGGGTGGTTGTCTCAAGGTTGAAATTGGCATTTGTGCAACTTGCTAACCTCCATTGTTTGATCTGGTGTACTCTGTTTCTATGATATAATCCACTCCCATTTGGTGGTCTCTTTTGTCAGGTCATGCTAGGGGGAATGAAGCAATTACAGTAGATGATATGCTCTGGCAGACTCTGGACTTCCTATGCATTTATGGGATCCATAGCATTTGCAATGGCTTCAAATTTCCATGAATCAGGTCATACTTCACCTGTGATCACATGACCAAAGAATTAGATTCTGCTTTCATTAACCAAACACTTGTCTTTACTCCAGGTGAAGTTATATTCTCTAAGATATTGTAGGCATGCATCCAATCTACTTTGAATGCAACCATAGATGACAATGTCAACATTGATATTCAGAGTGTCTTTTAATCCTTGGAATCGCAAACTGTATCAAGCACTGAAATAACTGGGCAGCTGACCTGACTCCAAAATTGAGTTTCTTGTGTCTAAAAAGTTTGTTGTGAGCAGAGAATACAGTAAGATACCCCAATGCTTCTGCAAGCCTGATTTGATAGTGGCCTGCAATGACTTTGGAACTCTTTGGAAGCAGAGTTTTTGAATATTTTAAAGGCAGAGCTAGACAGATTATTGATTAACAAGAGGGTGAGAGGTTATTGGAGGGACGCAGGAATGTAAAATTTAAGTTACAATCAGATCTACTGTGATCTGATTGAATGACAGAGCAGGCTTGATGGACCGAGTGATCTACTTCTCCCCTAACTTGGATGTTTGTCGTTGCCTAAATCACAAGCAATATTTGTGAATTGTCTTGTTTGCTTCTGTTTAATGCATCAGAAGATAATTGTTTTTTTTGGTGGGGGTATAAAATAAGTCGTGAGTGCATTTGTTCGCTGAGTTATAATAATTTTGCTCAGGTGTAAGTCTCTCAAAATACCTTCCAATTCTTCACTTCCATATTGGAGAAATAAGGCCTTTATCTTTTGTCATCTGCAATTGCCAAACTCGCTCTCACACAGTTGAAGCCTTGCAGCCACTTTTGCCAATGCATGAATACAGATGATGGGTGGAATTTTACCACCTCACTCATCCCAAAACCACAAAATTCTACCCAAGGTCGTCCAACCTTCCCATGCTCTGCCCCTCACCCACTCTGTTTCCCATGATGGGCAGCCGGTAAAATTCCGGCTGATGGCTTCAAGTTCCGGTAGATTGGATAGAGACAATGTTATATTCATCTGTAATGTAGTGATAGTGCATGATCAGAGATCCAAGATCACTTTTTTTCAAAAAAAGCTCTGTAATGATTTGAATTTTTTTTTTATTTGGTTGGATGGTTATTTTTGCTGTGTGCATATGTGTGTTTCAATACCTAAAAGTATTGTCCATTTTTCACCATCCTTATTGCCACCATGAAATACCTGGCAAGGAACAGTAAGATATTCAGTAAGATGTATTCAGAATCAGAACCGCATGTTCTGTAAAACAATGGATTCCTTTTGTCTCTTTTCAGACTCCCTCTGCTGGTACATGCATATATGGTATTCTTAGGTGGACAGAATGCACAATACAATATTCAATTCACCATGGATGCTGCAGTTTCAGACATTCATGAATATAAATAGGGTTAGACACACCCACACGTCATTCTATCACCACTCCTCAAAAGGCCTGACTGAGCAGGCAGTCCAGAATTGAAAAGTGGCATGAAGAAACAAACTGCAGGTTTTCTAGAAACAAAAATTTCCTATCTAACTATTGGACTGTGCTGCATATGACGATGAGAATAGCACCGGCAGAGCTATTGATGGGCAGATACCTTTGGACTGGACTTAGCCTGATGTTCCCAAATTTGGAAAGCAACGCCAAGTTAAAACAAGAAACCCAGAAACGTGGCCATGAGACTTAAAACGGTCCATGTGGGGAACTGTGGCAATGGCTGTCCGTGGATTCTGGGAGCCAATTTTTGAGAAAATAGGATTGATGTCTTATAAGGTCAAAAACAGGAAGAAGATCCTAAAGGAGCATGTAGATCACCTCCATCATCAGGAACCCTTCACAAAGGCAATCATTTCTATGGACACGCTGTCAGCATCATTAATATTGGCCTATGAATGGGAAACTCTCCCTCTAAAAGCTCAAGAACTAGTCATCTGGACGATGAAGATTGTGACTTGGACATGGAGTCAGAGGCAGCGGGCAGACACCCAGTCAGAGGTCACCACCGAACCCCTGTAGTGGATCTTTTCCCTGGTCCTACATTCAACCCTGGAATACCTAGACGACAAAGAAATCAATGTCAGATTTCTATTTGTTGACTACAGCTCAGCCTTCAACACTATTGTTCCCATGAAACTCGTCTCCAAACTCCATGGCCTGGGTCTAGGCACCTCTCTCTGTGAGTGGATCCTGAACTTTCTAACTCTCAGACCACAATCTGATGGAGGAGGGAGTCATTGAATATTTTAAGGCAGAGATAAGTAGATTCTTGTTAGGCAAGGAAATCAAAGATTCTTGGGGTAAGTGGAAATGTGAAACTCAAAACACAATGAGGTCAGCCTTGATCTTACTGAATGGCAGAGCAGGCTAGCAGGATTGAGTGGCCCACTGCTGCTTGTATTTCGTGTGCTTGAATATTAACTCACTAAAGCTTTTTCAACTGCAACTCTTAAAGCTGTGACCTCTACTACCCAGACAAGGGCAGCTGATACATGGGAAAGCTACCATCTGCAATTTCCCCTCCAAGCCACAAACCTTCCTGTCCTGGAACTATATTGTCTTTCCTTCATTGCTGTGGAATCAAAGCCCATAACTCATTTCCCAGTTGCACTGTAGGTAAATCTGCAGCAGTTAAAGAAGACACCTCATTGCCATCAAAGGAGGGATGGGCAATAAAATTTTAACCTTGCCAGCAATGTGCATATCCTATAAAATGATTTGTAAAAATGTGCACTAAATTGAAGGGGTGAATTAATACCTGCCTTCAAAGGGAACCTATTGCTTCTTAATGCCTAATGTAAACTAGTTGAAAATCTGTGAATGTTGTGAATAACATTGGCTACACTTGCTGCTTGTCAGTCAATTAATTACTCAGCCCTGACATTGTAATTTTAGTAGCTAAGTAATTGACAGGACAAAAATCCTCTCGCTGCTTAGATTCTCAACTGTCAGTGCATTTTAGAAGTGAGTAGGACCAGTCCAACATTGTTAAGTTATCACTGGTATGTGATGTCTTCTTGCCTATTGATGTATAATTAGCCAACTCATACATTGCCGATGACACGTACTAAAATTAGCATGTCTCAGAAAACAAAAGTTTTTATTGCAGAAGTAACAAGAAGTGATCAGGAATAGTGGCTGTCTGTAACCTAAATAGAAAATGGTGCAAATACACAGCAACTCAGTGACTAAAAGAAAAAAAAAATTATACGTTAAAGTGTGACCATAGAACCATTGAATTCCAACAGTGCAGAAAGAGGCAATTCAGCCCATCGAGTCTGAACCAACTCTTCAAGAGAGTGTCCCACCTAGGCCCTTCCTTGCACCCTATCCCCAGGTCTCTGGCGCTGAAAGGCAGTGGCACTAACCACTGTGCCACCGTGATGCCCCAATCAAGAGTGCAAGAAGAACATTGAAAACATTAATCTATATTTTTCTGTCAGATATTGACTGATATGCCTCGTATTTTCGACATTTTCGAATTTTACTTTAAGGCTACTTGCACACACTTGTTATTTGAAATTAGTTGATTGTTTGAAATTTCTGTTAGAACGGAAATACATTCCTGGATTTGAATGCAGAGGTCAATTCAGGTAATTGTCAAAGAGCTTCTTTGAACCATGAACTGAATATGGCCAGAATTATTATTGCTGCTTGGATATAGAGGGCAGGAGGTTCCATTCACTTGTGTTGGTTTTTCAGCATGTTTCACAAAAATTGGACAATCTTGCTAAAAATTGCAGAATTTTAAGCCCAAAAACTGGAACTCTACCACCTCGCCCACCACGGAGGTTGAGGGTTCGACAACGGAACTCTACCACCTCGCCCACCACAGATGGCGAGGGTCCGACAACGGAAATTTCTGTTGATCTCTGGCAGGAATTTCCGGTCTCACCTGACTGAGGCTGTAAAATCCTGGCCAAATTGTTTTCTGCACAAGTTGAGATTTCCCAATCTCCTTTGCTTGATTAAAAAGCATTTCACGAGAAGCCTGATCTATGCACAAAACTGGCCATGGCCTGAATTTAAACTAATCACTGTTGCAAGTTTCTGCTAACTGCATTTGTTTGCAGACCTTCAAAGAGACCTTCCTTCAAGGTCATGAATAGACCCATTTCAAAAGCTTTTAATTTTGTTTTGAAAATTACTATCAGTGTAGCTCTCAAATGATTTGGTACAATTTATCATTTTCAGTTATTCAAGCTGAGGTTACTTCAAACAGTGGGGTAGACGCTGATTGAAAATTTTAGTGAAAAACAGATTTTCAGCTGTGGGAATAAAATTGATTTTGATTTGATTTGATTTGATTTATTATTATCACATATATTAACATACAGTGAAAAGTATTGTTTCTTGTGCACTATACAGACGAAGCATACCATTCATAGAAAAGCAAAGGAGACAGTGAAGAATGTAGTGTTACAGTCAAAGGTAAGATGTAGAGAATGATCAACTTAATACAAGGTACGTCCATTCAGAAGTCTGACGGCAGCAGAGAAGAAGCTGTCCTTGAGTTGATTGCGATGTCCTCAAACTTTTGTATCTTTTCCCGACGGAAGAAGGTGAAAAAGAGAATGTCTGAGGTGCTTATGGTCTTAATTATGCTGACTGCTTTTCCAAGGCAGTGGGAAATGTAGACAGTGTCAATGGATGATAGCTGGTTTAAGTGATGGAGCTTCATTCATGACTCTTTGTAGCTTCTTGCGGTCTTGGGCAGAGCAGGAGCCATATCAAGCTGTGATACAACCAGAAAAACTGTTTTCTATGGTGCATCTGTAAAAGTTGGAGAGGGTCATGGTGGATGTACCAAATCCTTAGTCTTCTGAGAAAGTAGAGACTTTGGTGGGCTTTCTTAGTTATAGTGTCGGCATGGAGGAACCAGGACAGATTGCACAGATTACCACTCTTTAATGTGTCAAGACTATTTTTAATGCAAATATTAGAAAAAATATCAAGATTTAGAAAGCTGCCTGATTTTGTGACATGTTTCGTGTGGCAGCATGAAACTGAGTTTGAGGGGAGTTTAGGAATAAATAAAAGCAAAATACTGCATATGCTGGTAATCTGAAATAAAAACAGAAAGTTCTAGATAAACTTGGCAGGTCTGGCAGGATTAGTAGAGAGAAAAACAGAGTTTCAAGTCCAATAAAACTCTTCTTTGGAACTGAAGAATTGTGATGTGTTTTATGATGTTGATAGAAGTATGTTGGCGTGGGGTGGGGGGGGGGTGCGGCGTTGGGAGGCGGGGGGCAGGTAGAGCAAAATACAAGGGGTAGGATTTTCTTTCCCCTCCGTGGTGAATCTTGCGGTGGCTGAGGTGGCCCACCGTTGGCTGTCTGTGGGATTTTCCAGCCCTGCCGCGGTCAGTGAGTTTTCTCATTGTTCACACCTTCCACCGCCTGGCTACCTGCAGCTAAGGTTCGCCATAGGTGGGAAAAACTGGAAAATTTCAGCTCAGGTCTGTGATAGGTTAAAGGGCAGGAGAGATTAAGTGACAAAAATGTCCCAAGAGAAAGGGAATGGTAACGATGATATTAAAAAGCTTTTGAATTTAATACTATCATTACTACTCCCTTTGCCGCGGGTTCCACAGCATCTTTGTCCTTTAATCTGTCCTGCCCTCTAACTCTATCCTGACCTTCTGTTTGCTCCGTCTGCCCCAGATAGCTTTGTGGAGTTCTGGAGGCTTTTCACAAACAAATCACAGCCATGGAGCTGCCTGTAGGTCAGAAGCAGCAGCACAGCAGCTAATGACACTGACAGTCACACTAACAAACCAAACCCCCCCCAAAACCCAGGCCCCAGTGTTTGACGCCACCTGCAATCCCTGCGCCTTCAGTGCCATTTTGTTCGCCATCCTGCATTCATTTTACCTCAGTTGGGGATGAGAAAATCTAACCTCTGGTCACAATATTTTGAGCAAGATTTCTGTTCTCCCCAAGAACAATGGGTGGCCTCATTTGTCCCAGAACCATAAAATCCTGCTTGAGGCCAGTGGACTTTCCCAAGCTCCACCCGTCGCCCGCTCCCATTCCTGTGGTGGGTATTCCGGCCAACGTGCCTTTAAAATGAAACATAATTGTGTAGATTTTGGGCCTGGGTCTGTTTTGGGGCCCAGACTAAAGCTGAAACAACCAGTTTCTCCTAAAATTGAGACTCAGGGGTCGGAGGAAATTTGTTCTCAGAACTTCGTAGCAAACTCTGCAGGAACTGCCAATATTCCTTGGATCTAACTGAGGTATCTTGTACAACTGAGGAAATCAGTGTCGGCTTGCTAACAGCTTTATTTCCAAGAGACTAAAATAGCTCTGGAATCACACAATGCCTGCACGCATGTTTACAATTCAACTTCTTCTTGAAGCTTCTGTTTACTCAAGTGCACCAAGATTTAATCAATCAAGCACAGTTAGCATGGATTAGTTACCAGACTCAGATAATCAAATGCAGAACAATGGTATATTACACTTCGGCTCCATAAATTTACTTCTAAATATTTTCTTTTACATTGGTGGCCATGGGAATCGCTGAAGAGTCCTGTGTAGTGCATGAAGGTTATGCTGCTGATGGACAATACATTTCTTAATGAAATTTAAGTTTATTTATTAGTGTCACAAGCAGGTTTACATTAACACTGCAATGAAATTACTGTGAAAATCCCCTAGTCGCGCCACACAGTGCCTATTCAGGTGCATTGAGGGACAATTTAGCAAGGCTAATGCACCTAACCAGCATGTCTTTCAGACTGTGGGAGGAAATTGGAGCATCCGGAGGAAACCCACACAGATACAAGAAATGCAGACTCCGCTCAGACAGGGACCCAAGCTGGGAATTGAGCCCAGGTCCCTGGCACTGTGAGCTCGCAGTGCTGACCACTGTGCTATCGTGCCACTTTAGCCTCTTAAGTTAGATATTTAAGGGCCTGCTTTTCATCTTGGATGCCCGCCCAAAATGGCTTAAAAGTAAAAGCCCCTGTTTGTTTAGCAGTGGGGTAAAGCCTGTGCTGCGTCCCACTGCTTTGTGTCTGTGCGACTTCTGAAAAACGGGTGACTTGCACAGCTATTCCTACCTCATAGCTGTCTTTGAACTTAATTTCAGATGTGGTTATATACAATATGCTATTCAGATTTATGGTACTTTCGTGGGAGGCTGGTTGTTAGAGTTCCTCAGTGAACTGTTTAAAAGATTCAGAGAACTGAGCGTATCTACAACTCTGAAAACGGCCAGAGTACCTCTTAAACCTGAAGTGCTGACTGTGGCTTGTAAAACTGACAAAGAAAGGACAAAATCCAATAATAAAAGAACTAGAGGGAAAACTGCAATAAATGCTTTGGCCTTAGTATTTTTCTGTCTTGGACAGTATGTGTCAGTCTGAATGATAAAGTCAGGCTGAGTGATGAGAATATCTGTCCATTCCAAATGCAAGGCGCAACATAAGTTGCCTTTTTTTGATGGATCTGACAATGCTCAACCTCATTTACAGAAGTCATTGACTCATCCGCTTTTGTCTCTTTAGAGATATTACACTGAGAGAACAAAGATTTGCGAAAAATGATTGATTGTACTTTTACAAAATAGTAACAGCACATCTCTGTGATATCGAATGCTGTGGTGCAAGTATATTTGCATAGTCTGCGGGAGATGTTTCCATTAACATTCCACCCAACGTTGTTCTAGCACATTGCGTATCAGGTGGTGATTGTTATTGACAGGAGTGTGTCCCACTGTATTAAGTAACCTTGCAGATATATCAAGTGATGCGCATTGGCTGTTCTTTTGGGATCAGGTTTGATGGCTGAGAGGTGAAAGTCGAATCTTTCCAGACAGGGTAGGAGGCTGAGTAGCAGCAATTTGTTAGTCACATATTTCAGGTGTCTGAGAGCCATCCTAGAACTGTCCCCCTTTGCAATGAGCCAGGGGCCTGGAACAGAATGATGAAGAGCTAATAAATGCATCTGGGAAAGTGGGCGACAGGAGAGACGCTCTTTGATTAATGACTTGCGATGTAAACGTGATTGATTTCTGGCAGAGATTTGCTGTGCTTTTCAGCAATAATTTATCTTCATTTTGTGGGTTATTATCGATAAATTGGGCCGGAGCTATAAGGTGTCATCTGCAATGCACATCACAAGACCAGGATATCACAAAAGCGCGCAAACTGATAGTTGGTATTTATTTATTTAATTTGTTTTGTGGTTTGCTTCGCTTCTGTGAGACAGCAAGCTGCAGACACACCTCTTGGAATGGAATGTACAGATGAATTAAACACGATAATCGGACATCCCAACAAGGTACACTTTCATTCTAAATGACCAACTTGCTCCCCACATAGCAACCACATTATTATGTTATTGGTACAGGCTCAATGCAACTAGATTTTGAACCAAAAACCAGCGACCAATGATTGTCAGACAAACGTAATAAAAGTTGACGTTATTTTTTTCCATTAAGGAATTTTCTCTGAGTTTGAAGAGTAAAGGGGCAAGGGGAGGAGAGGTCAAATATTTTTGCACAATGCGATGCAATGGAAAAATCAGAAAAATACAAAAAGGCTCAACTGTAGTGTTGTTGCAATATAATTTCTGGAAGTCTTTGTTATGCCAAGTGAAAGCATGTCCTAATCATAGCTATAACCTAATCAAATTTATCTGGAACTATCTTTTATGTAAAAAGGGACATGTACAAGGCTCTGAAGATGGCTGCCAAAGGTCAGGTGACGTACCTCTTCTGCACAAAGGATTAATTCATGTCTCTGGAATATTCTCCAGTGCAAATGGGTTTCTCATGTGCAACCACTCTTCATAACCACATTGATTACAGACAGTGAGGAAAAGGATGCAAAGATCCATAACGTTTTTATTTCCTTCGACTTGTATGGGTTTTTTGTGCATGTTGCTGCCAGAAAGTTTCACTCCTCTGAACTTGCCAAATTTAGTTGTTTTTAGGAGATAAATTCCACCACTTTTGACTGGCTGCAAATTTTGTGGAGCTGAAGAAACACTGACAGAAAACTTCTTTTGCATTAATAGACAGCAAAGTAGGAAACTAAAAAGATTGTGGGCCAAGTTTTCCCATCCCGGCCACCATGGGAATCGTAGCCGAAAATTGGGTGGATTATTTAAAAGTCCATTGGCCTTGGGTGGGAATTTTTGGTTTTGGGATGCAGGCAGCCAGAAAATCCCAAAGGGATGGCATGGTGGGACAGTGGTTAGCACTGCTGCCTCACAGCTCTAAGGATCCAGGTTCCATTCCGGCCTTGGGTGACTGTGCATGTGGAGTTTGCACATTCTCCCCGTGCCTGTGTGGGTTTCCTCCAGGTGTGCTTGTTTCCTCCCACACTCCAAAGATGTGCAGATTAGGTTGATTGGCCATGATAAGCTACCCCTTAGTATTGGGGGTTTAGCAGGGTAAATACGAGGTTTAAAGACAAGATATTTAGGGCCAGGATGGGATTGTTGTCGGTGCAGGCTGAATGGCCTCCTTCTGCACCATAGGGCTTCTATAATTCTATATCCTACTATGAAAATGGAAGATTGTTCATGGTATTTGTATTGTATTTATTATGGCCCTAAAATTCCACACCTCTCATTCCAGTAGTTTCACTGGAATCATACTGTAGCATTTGGAAGGATTGGTGACCACTAGTTGGTATATAATGAGCTATCGTGGTTTGTCTACAAGCAGATAAATATACAGAATACTTTTATGGTGTTAACATTCTAGATTTAGTTTCTATTTTGGCTGCAAACATCCATCCTCATTCCCCATTGGGTGATTGGGTCGCATTGACTTTCCTGGTGTACGTTCCTTAAAGGGGCCAGCTACTATACATACCCACTGGTGGCATCCAGCATAGACTCCTGTCAGAATTGCTTGGCAGGGGTAGAGGGCAGGCTGAGTGGATGAACAATGGTCAGACAGTCACAATTGCTACTTTGAGTTCCCCCACTGGTGCCTTCTTTTCATAAAGGCCTAAACTCAAGTGTCTACTTGTGGGAACTCCTAACCCTATTACTACTCCGAGTAAAAAAGCCAGATTTGAAGTTTTCCAAAGAAAAGAATTACTTTGTGGGGTTATATCCCACTTGACAGGCTTGGACCCCACTTGATTTGAACATGTGGCCAGATCACACTTGGTGAATCAGATGCCATTATTGCCCATTCTTGGCCATGAAGGACCAGGAAACTTCTTAGCATAGTAAGTTCCAATTCCTGCGCATCATCTGTCCACTGTGGAGAGCGTGAATGCTCTGTTTCTCATAATTCAGTGTGAAAATTTCCAGAGATTGTCAAAACCCCCCATAATCTGGTCAACCCCGCCATCCTTAAATCTGACTGGTTAAGAGATACTCTAATGATTGCCCTTTTCACACAGACCCCAGAAGCCCTGTTTCCCTCATTGTATTGTTGCTAGCTTACATTTTGAATAATGGTGTGGGTAACATTTTTTTACTGAAGAATACAGGGGTCAACCTGTTGATTGGCCAATACTAATAGATGCCCTGCCCCAGCAAATTTGTGCTTGTAAACTGTTTGCCCATTCATTTACTGTTTCTGAAGCCATGTATGCAAGTTGTATGTCACAACTATCTAGGCAGTAACAGTAATTGTATTATGCAAGTCTGCCATTGGATTTGGGATGCTCTGGAGACATGATAAGATGTTATACGCAAACACAGTTTTTTTTTCAAGTACTTGTTTGCACCATTTCTGTCTAGTGGGTCCAAACTGTATACTAAATGAGCTAGCCTGATAAAATATATTAGGATTGATTGCTATTAGTAGTACCTATTCATAAGAGTTGTTAGATCATTTGCTTGTCAACAACAAGTCCAATGTGAAATAATGGTAGCATTTAATTTTCAATAAACTAAAATAACAGCTGTTAAACAAAAATGTTTTTGGCTTTCTAATTCAATTTCTATCGCAGTGCACAGCAACAGCTAAAAATGTTTTCTATTGCCCGCTTTCTTTGATTGACTGAGCTAACTAAAAGACTGTAGACAAATAGACCAAATCTGTTGTTAAGATGGAAAGGATTTGTGACAGACAAGTCACAGCTACATAAACACATTCCACTCTGTTACCATTAATTGGAATGACAGAAATCGGTGCTTTTGTTGAATAAACATCTGACGATTCATTACAGGAAAGACAGTCTTCAAATTTGAGCAATTTAATTTCTTGTTTACTGATGCAGGACAGGGAAGGTTGAAAGGGATAAATATCTCTTCCTTTCCTCTTCTCCCAACTTTTGTTTGTGTGGAAAAGTAATTGTGGATGATGCAAAGGCTTTGGAAGAATCTCGATCGCAATAGTTGGTGCTGAAGTTGTGCAATGGGGTTTACTCCACATCAGGGTGAGAAACTTGCAGTTCAATTTTAATTTCTGGATGCTGTCAATACAAGTGATACTGAACAGCATTGTGTTTGATCTCTGTTTGAATTATTCAGCTGTTCATTATTAATTGTCTGAAACTGTTATTTTAAGATTCAAGACCTTGTTTAACTTTTAGGAGCTTATAACATTCAACCCATTGATGCACGCTTAAAGTCACTGTAGTCCAGACAATAAGATACAGGAGCAGCATTAAGCCATTGGATGCATCAGGTCTGCTCAGCTATTCAATCATGGCTGATAACTTTCTCAACCCCATTCTCCTGCTTTTTTCTGTAACCTTTAATCCCCTTACCAATCAAGAGCTCATCCATCTCTGTCTTAAATACACTCAATGACCTAGCCTCCACAGCCTTCTGTGGCGATGAATTCCACAGATTCAGACAACCAGAGGCTGCTCTCCTCTTCAAGGGCAAGAGCCGACTGATGGTGATTTTAACTTGAGTATCACCACACTTCAGACGAGGGGCAAGGTTGAGAAAGTGAGGTCTTCATGAATAACTTCAGCCAGTACGGGAATTGAACCAATGCTGTTGGCTTTGCTCTGCATCACGGACCAGCTATCCAGCCAACTGACCTAACTGCACATTGGGACAAGATACGAGTTGTGCCTGACTTATTTTGTTAATACTTCAATTTACATGTAATTCACCCAGATGTTGCATCAGGAAAGAGAGTTGTGCTGTACGGATCAGCCTGATATGTGCTCCATTGTGCCTGAAAAGTTTACTAGGACCCGTTAGAGGACAATTTGGATTTCAAAGAACTTTTCAAATTAAAGGTTAGTTTGGCTTTTACTTATTGTGAAGCCTGTTCCCTCCCTCTCTTAAATGTAGTCAGTGTGAATGAGCATCTCTGTGAAAACAGAAGAAATTGCACTTATGTGGGCATAAATACAGTTCGCTTGAGGAAATATCTAAGGGTTATCAAGTGTACTTATTGGTTTAATTTTCAAGGGGAACGATGCCAGATTTTACATAATGCTGGATAAAGGACTTTGCAGTGGATATGTTGAATTTACGGATTGGATCTTAGAGACAATGATCTGCAATATGGAAATCTGTGTCACAGCGCACATGCCAGGCAATTAGAGGAATTGCAAATTCTTACTGCAGTCACCATGAATACTCCTTTTCCTCTCATGCCAGCACTGACAGGAATGTATCAGTATTTGGAGAAACTGCAATTATGCTACAATTTGATGTGGGATTTCAATGCAATCCATTTCCTTAGATTACTTATGCCACTGTGCACCGTCAGGAACTGACATGTGGTGGCATAAATGTTCATGATGTTCTCTTGCATGTCCAAAGAGTGAAGCTGAGCATTTTAATGTCGCAATGTAAATTGGATTTGTCTCAGTTTTGCTGTATAGTCTTTTGCATATTGCCAAATATGATCTTGCTCCATCAGATGCAGGCCTTTGATGTATTGGCTAATCAGATTAAATTCTGACATCCACTTTCCATCAGGGATCTGCTTTTTAATGCCACATGATTCTTTCAGCTGCATCTCAGTTTTGCTTGCTTAACTATTTGAATACTGAAGAACTTCTAATCTACATGCAGTGAGAATCATATTTGATAGAGACTTGCTGTGGATTATTATTAATTAATAACAGCACATAGTTGGCTACCTCTGTCTTGCTGAACAGAAAATTAAGGTGACATTTTATCATTCCTTCTTTGTCTTGTGTTTACGTAACACCTTTAACATTTAACATCTCAAGGCACTTCATTGAAACATAATGAGACAAATATCAATGCTGAGCCAAAGAAGGACGTAATACGAAGGGTGACTAAGTGTTTGATTGAAGCAGGTTTCAAGGAGGGTCTTACAGAGATGGAGGGAATTGGAGAGGGAAAGACTTAGGGAGTAAATTTACAGCAGGGGGTCTGGTTGGCTGAAGGCACAGTTCATAGAAACCCAACAGTGCAGAGGAGGCCATGTGGCCCATCGAACCTGCAACCAGGCCATATCACCTTAACCCCACTTAGTTATCCTGCAAATTCCCCTGACACAAAGGGGTAATTTAGCACGGCCAATCCACCTAACCTGCACATCTTTGGACTGTGGGAGGAAAACGGAGCACCTGAAGGAAATCCACAAAGGCACGGGGAGAATATACAAACTCGACACGGATACTGATCCAAGGCCGGAATTGAACCCGGGTCCCTGGTGCTGTGAGGCAGCAGTGCTAACCACTACGCCACCGTGCTGCCCAAACACCCAGTATTGCCAGTATTGGGGCTCACAAGAGGCCAAATTTGGAGGAATGATGAGCAATTGCAAGATTATAATGCTAGAGGAGGCCACAGAAATATGGAGAAGCAAGACAATGATGTAATTTAAACATGAGCATTTTAAAATTAGACTTTGGTAGGTGAGTCTGAATCTAATTTAGGCTAGCAAACATGGAAAAGCTTAAGTGGGACTTGATGTACGATAGAGTATGGCCAGTGGAGATTTGGATGGACTGAAATTTATGGAGTCTTGCAATGGAAGTTGGCCAGAAAAGGACGGGATACATCAAGCCTGAATGTGACAAAAGCATAAATGAGAGATTCAGAGGCTGAAGCAGAAGTAGAAATAGATGATTGGCCTTCATCAATCGAAGGATTGAGTTTAGGAGTCGGGATATAATGTTACCCCTAGTCAGACCTCTCTTGGAGTACTGTGCTCAGTTCTGGTTGCCTCACTACAGGAAGGGTGTGGAAGCTATTGAAAGAGTGCACAGGAGATTTACAAGGATGTTGCCTGGATTGGGTGGCATGCCTTATGAGGATAGGTTGACGGAGCTTGGTCTTTTCTCCTTAGAGAGACGAAGGATGAGAGGTGACTTGATAGAAGTGTATAAGATGTTGAGAGTTATAGATCAGGTGGATTCTCAGAGGCTTTTTCCAAGAATGGTTGCTATGAGAGGACACAGGTTTAAGGTGCTGGGGAGTAGGTACAGAGGAGATATCAGGGGTAAATTTTTCACTCAGAGGGTTGTGGGTGAGTGGAATCGGCTGCCGTCGGTGGTGGTGGAGGCAAATTCGATAGGGTCTTTCAAGAGACTTCTGGATGAGTACATGGAACTTAATAGAATTGAAGTTTATAGGTAAGCCTAGTCGGTATGGATGTCATCGGCGCAACTTGTGGGCTGAAGGGCCTGTTTGTGCTCTAGTTTTTCTATGTTCTTTGTACCAAGGTGGCAGAAGTATTATGACAGAAGTGAATGCATAGCAAAGTAAACAGTGATTGAAGACCGAGAGACTGATTATATTTGGGACTATGAACACCAGGACTAGATAATAAGCCTTGATTTCTGAAGCATTTTGTGTTGGTCCATGTGATGCAAAATGTTGTGCCACTTGCAAGCTGCTAGGTAGACAGTCAAACTGCAATATTATTGTCAATAACTTCCATTTGCACAATAGAAAGTTTTGAGATGTCATATAGCAATTAATAAAATGAGATAGGATATTTGAATACTTTTTTCCTGAATGAATAAATGTCCTGCATGTAACTAGAAATGAACTGACATCCAAAACAATGAGGTGGCAATGTGTTGAGAAACATGTTAATATTTTAGATTATTTGTATTGTTTAAATCGGTTCCCTTTTGAATGTGACAACTTTGTCTCATTTATTTGCAAGGTAAATATTCTTTAAGTGGGAGTGATTTACTGCAGCAATAATAGCTGCATGAACAGCCTGTCATACTGAATTAAATATGCCTGGCCAATGGATTGCTGGTGTTGCAAAGAGGATCAAGTGCTAGAAATTTAGTTGCCCTTTTTTTTGGGGGCAGGGATCATAATTTCTGACTCGCCCCCACCTGTTCTTATCAAGCTAGGCAACGTGTACAGATGGTGTAACCACCTCTCCTATACAAGTTTTACTCAGAACATAGAACCATAGAATCCTACCGTGCAGAAGGAAGCCATTCATCCCATTGAGTCTGCATTGCCTGGTTTAAATGGAGCCCACAGGAATGGGACAGCACTCTTTTTCCTAAGTACTGATACCAGTGCCCTTTGAGTGGAAACCTTTTCTTCCCAGCTCACGCATTTAATTCACTAATCTGCTTGACTCTAATCCAATTGGCACGTGGCTCAGGTAACAATAAAGAGGTAATTACCTTTGGTGTTCTGCATTTTAATTTGTATCCAACTCTTCAAACGCTTTCAGCAGAACATCATTTGTGGTTCTATTTATGTTATTAGCTCCTACGTGAACTACAACAACTAGATCTTCCCCTCCCATTTCATTTTTTTTCAGCCATGAGGAAATGTTCTTAGTCTTGACACTAGTCAGGCACCACAACCTTAGGAGCTCCTGATCATGGTACAGAGTACAGTGTCTGTTTTCCTGACCATATTGTCACCTATTCCTTTCTGCTTGAATGTCATCCTTCCCCATGGTGCCATGATCAATTTAATCACCTATCCTGCAATCCTTTTCCTCATTCATACAGGTACCAAGCACCTTATACCCACTGATAAAAATCAAGGACTGAGACTCATCTATCAATACCTATTGGATCCGCATACCTGCCTGACTCCCACATGTTTCAGAGTTCTACAAATCATGTTCGCAGCGCACCATCATTGCTCTAACCTTACTTATTTATTTAGTCAATTTATTATTAATTTACACAACTAAATTGCTAGTCTCCTTGCTTGGGTACAAAAGAAGACCATTCACCAGCAATTGAGGCTGAAAAGGGTCATTCCCCCTCTGTGCTGAATTCCCACCTGTACTAAATGCCCGCCTTAGCATTTGTTCCTTATCACACTCAGTCCTTGCCTCATTCTGTGCTCCCACTTTGTGTGGTGGCAAATCTGCCCACTTTTACAGAGAACTGATGACTCACTCTCATGTTACAACTGCAAAGTCACTTTCCTGCTACAGTAATGAATGCCTATTTAGACAGCCGCTTCCAGTTGATGACTGCCACCGCTAGACAGTTTCAGTTATATTAGGTGCCTGAACTTGCTTGCAGCTTTAAAGTTCTAACTTAGAGTCTGACTGTTAATCTAAATTATACCTTGATGAGAACTTATGAAAGAAATCGCACTGGTAACAAATTCCTGACATAACACTAGTTATTTGTCACACTCAAGCCTTACTCTGTGCTCCTACTCTTTGAAGAATGTGTACGAGTGCACTAGAATCTATATGGTCTGAATTTAGAATTCTGACACCAGCTGGTTATATGATGTGAGGAAAACATGGATTCAATGCCTTGTGCTTGCACAGGACACACACGCCCACCTGTGCCCTTCTCCCGCTGCAATATCATGCAAGCCAGGCAGGAAGTGGCTGGTGGGTAGATAAAAGCTGTTCCAAACTATTTATGTGCCTCTACGATGGGCCTGCAGATGAACAGGTCTGTCATTTGATAGACCTATCAGTTAGGATTACATTCATTGGAGTTTAGAAGATTAAACAGCGTAGATTCAAAAAGAATGTTCCTGAAGGTGGGGGAGTCCAGAACTTGGGGCCATAGTTTGATGATAAGGGAGTGAGGTGAGGAGAAATTTCTTCACCCAGAAAGTGCAGAATCTGTGGAATTCACGACCACAGGAAGTAGTTCAGGCCAAAACGTTGAGTGATTTCAAGAAGAAATTAGATATGGCTTTAGGGATTAAAGGGATCAAGGGATATGGAGGGAAGGTGGGATCAGGATACTGAATTTGATGATCAGTCATGATTATAATGAATGGTGGAGCAGGCTTGAAGGACCCAATGGCCTACCATTGTTCTTATTTTCTATGTTTCTATGTTAACACATACCCTGGAACACTCCATGGCACAAATTATTGCAGTATCAATGCTAAACCTACTCCCATCTGACCCCTCTAGTTTGTTACAAGTCACCATTCACCTAAGACAACTTTCTGAATTGCCACTCTTTACGGACTGTGATTCAAATTGATCTTTGTAAATAATGGCGAGGAAAGATAATTACAATGTCTTGTCTTGCTCATTAAGTAAATTCCCTAGAAAGTAAATGTCTTCATTGTGAATCTGACTGGAACAATTCTTTTCTAGTTTTGATCACATTATTACCATCTATCTTGTGTTTATAAGCTCGACTGACAGACTGCAGTGAAGGTTGTGTCAAGGGGATGAATTCTATCTCATTGTATTATTTGGCATCTTGATTCTGGCCAAGTTAGTGCTTCAAAAACACCAACAACTGCTTTCAATCATTCTTTGAAAATGTAGAAACTGCTGATATACAGATGGCTCAGAGAGAGCCTTTTTAGTTCTAGCAAACAAAGTAACAGTACCACAATTATACTTCATATAAATAACATGCAGGTTATACATTCAATCATTAAGTTACTTGAGTCAAGCTATAAACACTGAGGCCAACACTCTGTGGGACCCTTTGATGTTTCAGAAGCACAGGCTGGGCAGGATATTCCTCCACAGGTAAGGGCGCTGCTGACTCTGCTGAAATGTACACAATCAACTCAATGAAACAGTATATAGTGGGATTAAATTAATGATGCTGGTGGTAGGGGATTTAAAAGCCTACAGCAACTTAATGTGGTAACAAATTTCTGGAGGATGATCAATAAATGTAATGTGTTGTTTTCCTGTAACATTTGACAAGCTATCAAGGTGCAGTGATTTTATATTATATCCTCATGCTGTCTCACAGCTTCATTGTGGTCTCCACGTTAGGCCCTGGAGAATGAGAAAGAAGGGCTCAGGTATGTGATGGCAGAAGACGGACATTTCCAGGTTTCCTAAATAGACATTTCCAGATGTGAACTCACAACTGCTCATAGGATGAGATCCGCCAGGGGAGTGGTCACTAGTGGAGAAGGAGGGGACCAAAAACAATGACCAGAGCCACATGCAGTGGTTGCTGAGTGCCACCTCAATGACATCCAGGACAGCTAATCAGTACTGGAAAGACAGAAGCTTTAATTGACACGTTCATTCAGATCTTGGACAGCCTCCCTTCCCTTGATGTGCAAGACTTGATCCTCATCAATAGTTAGAGATCTCATTGATAGTGGGGGGGTGATCTCATTTGGGATGCCTTACATTGGCAGAAGAAGAGGGCCAAGTTACCTGAAGTGCAGCTGTGCAGTAAAACCTTAGGGTTGGGAAGGGGATAAGTTCAATAAGAAGAGTTTCCTACAAGGATCACCATGTGCATTTATCCGGCTCCGGGTCCCATTTAGGCAGACAGCCCGCTGCCTGCTCATTCACATGATTACAGCCTGCAGCCCAGTCTATATGGTCAGCAGGGGGCTCAGGAACATATGTAGCTAGCATGGTGAGCTGATAGCATGCACTTCCTTGAGGGAATCTGCCCCTCTGCAGGGGAAGCTGCATTCAGGTTGCAGCTGGAACATGTTCTGACAAGCTTTACCAGAAGATGGGTGACTGCAAATAGATGCACAAGCCAGAGAGCGCTCCCAGGGTTCTTGCTGTAGTTATGGAGGTCTTCGTAATAGATGGTGGTAATGTCCGCCTGATACTTGCTGATCTTCCAGTTGAAAGAACTGTCCTCGATCGAGTGTTGCAGATTGGCACATTCCAAGGTCCAGGACTACATGCTGAGGGACGCACTGAAGCTTGGAGCAGCCGCCGCAAAGGCACAATGGGGAAAGGCCACACTATAAGGCCTTTTAACGGAGGCAGACCGAGGGCCCCGGAACTGCAGAATACCCTTGACCTGCGTAACTGTGCCAATCTGAGCAACAACGGCACACGGTAATTTTTGAGGCATGTATATAGTTTTGAGTTTGAAATGTTATGACTGTAATTTGTACAGAACTGTAAAAAGTTTTAATTCTGCACTGTTTGCAATTCAAAGACATGTAGATTTGCAATGGGGTTTGCTTGAGATTTTTATGAGTGAAGTATATTTTTGGAAAAAAGTTCGTTCGGGAAAGGCCACACTGTAAGGCCTTTGAATAGAGGCATACCGGGGGCCTGGCAACTGCAGAACACCCTCGACCTGCGCAACTGTGCGCCAATCTGAGAAATAACGGCACACAGTAATTTTTGAGGCATGTATGTAGTTTTCAGGTTTGAAATGTTATGACTGTAATTTGTATAGAACTGTAAAAAGGTTTAATTCTGCGCTGTAGGCAATGCAAAGACATGTAGATTCGCAATGGTTTATTTGAAAGTTTTATGAATAAAGTATATTTTTGGGAAAAAAATGGTGGTAATGAGGAGAGAGGTGATGTTTCCACAGGGAGCCAGGAGGTCCTTAAGGCATAGCTTGTGTTAATAATGGAAGCATGGAAGTTCATTTCCAGAGTCCGATCTGAAGGCTGCAGTGATGGATAAAGTTTAATGATCTCACACTGATTGTCAAGGTCAGTGAATGTGTCTTCAAAGGACGTCTTTTATCCATACAACTCCAAAATATAATGCTGCTCAATGTCCCATCACTCACCCATCAGAAATCAGGATTCAGGCATAGCATTCAGATACCCCTCACACCCAACCTCACACCCATCTCACATTGCTTCTATCTACCTCCAGCTATTTAACTATAGTAGGGGCATCACTAAAATACATTGCAACACACTCACTGACATTCTTCCACCTCACCTGCACTACAACTTTACGCATCATTTCAGGTTCAGAGGAGGGGGGTGTCATCAGACCTGTGTGCCCTGAGCCCCTTTGATGAGGTGGAAGTCTGTTTTTGCACTCTGTGTCTCTGAGAACGTTCAGGATGACAGCCTGTTTGCTTGGTATCTTCACGCACACACATGCTTTTTTTTTCCCCTTTCAGGAAGAATAAGGAAGTGTTGGAAGGACTAGCAGGCTAATTTTCAACCAAGCAGGATGAGAGTGTGTTCCTGCCTTTACAAATCTGGCTTCACCCACACCCTGCTGTCTGGCATCAAGTGAGAACTGTAGGTGTTGTGACCATTGGGCTCCTTGTTTTCCACATATCCCCTACTCTCACCTTTACTCTTATCTTCTGAGATTGCTTTCAGTTACTCATGATTTGTCACCAACTGTCCAGTCGGTGGAGCTTCACACTCAAGGCTGCATTGACGGACCTCTGTTGCCGAAACACCACCACTTATTTTGACAATCACAGCCACCAGCTCAGATACACAGCAGAGGAATGAATGTTCAGGCACAGAGGAGCAATGGAAGTGTGAGGATGTGATTTCTGGTGAACCAGGCTTTGTTTAGTCTCTTACAAACAGCATATCTGGAGTGAAGAGGTCCCAGATATTATCTCCCTTCTTCCTTCCCTTCCTCATTTCCCTCCTGACCCTTCTGATAGCAAGGACTGAACTCTCATGTGATCAAGGTTGTGGAGGATATAACAGACCACCATGAACTTGGAGACTCACTATGGTTGTTGTGTATTTGAGGAATGACACCTTTTTTGGGAGCTTTCCTCTATCTGGAATCTTGCCGAATTTTCCCATCCATTACCATTTGTTTCTTCTTATGGTTGCTGCTTTAAGTGCATTGCCACTTGAAAAGTATTATTATTCTAAATGCATTACTGCTTTAAGACTGTCAACTTTTTTCACTGAGCTGTCACTATGTTTTTTCCTGTACTTTTAAAGTCTTGGTGAGAACCTGACTGTTTCTTTTTTAAACTTTGAAAACTTCACTTCTCCTCTGCTGGAAAGCTCCTCCAGTGATCTCTGCCGTTTTCTTTTTGCTTGGCCATTTGGAGAGAGCATTCTCCATCTTCTTATGATGTGTTGAGTTTTTCTTTCCATCAATTTCACCGGATACCCAGCATTTTTGAGGTCCATGGTGGTGTTTTGAAAATTGTTTTATTTCTCTTCTAAACAAGTTAAATTTTGAAACTTTGCTACCTGTAGTCCATCAGTGCAGTGTCCACTGCCATGGAAATCCCACAGGTTCTGCTCCCAGTGGGAGCCCACCAATCAAGCCTCTCCAGTTTCCTGTACTTTTTAAGACCCCACTACATTTCCTTGGGACACTTCTTCCTTTTTCACTTAAAAGACCGCTTTCTGTGCATTCTGTGCACTTTTTTTATAAAAACTCTGCAGCAACCCTTTTTGCAACTGAAGTTCCACTTTTCTTTAACCTCAAAATCACAGCTCTTGCTTCTGAGAGTTACTTTCTCTTTTTTTAATGTAAATTTCTAAACCTTTGACTCTGACAACCAATGCTGGCTCGTTCTGCATCCATCCCTCAGGATCTAGCAATATTTTAATATCTCACTGGGTCTATTTGCCCAAAGACAGGCATTTGGGTGACTACTTTTCTATTCATACTATGATGAAGATACAGATGTCCGGCCAGAGGCAGTGTCATCATAAACCATTTTATCCTCGTCACCAGTTTTTTGTGTATTTAGAGAATGACACTCAGGAATACTCAATAAACAACCATTATTTTGTTATGGTATGTTCTTTCTTTCCTGCTGCTTCTCTGCTTCCTGCTCTCCATTGCATTATATCAGTTCCTTGCATACAGTACTATAGCAAAGCTCTATGGTGAGCCAAAAAAGACAAATATATAATAATGATGCTTACTGGAGGTTTATCCTGAGCAGTCCAGACATGGGAACTGTTGTTCTCTGATACCAATGCTCCATTCCATGACACTTGTGGTGGCAGCATGGCTCTCATTGTAAATTTACAAGTGGTCAGATGGTGGATGGATAATACTGAAAGGTCTCCAAACTCTTCTGACCTTCCTGTCAAAGTCCAGCGCCCCAGCTTTGTGAAAGGAAAGAGTTTTCCTAAAACCCTCAGTAACGCTCAGCAGAGTACTTTCACAAAGCTTTGCAGCAGCAAAAGAAAGTCAAATGCATATCCTCTGAAAATTCCATAGTGAACCCATTCAAGTGGACTTAAGGGAGGTGTGGACATTGGTGGTGGGGAGGCATCTTCTGCAGCTGAGCGTGTGTTTGGCTGTCCGTGATTGGGGGAGGTTGTTAACTGAACCTTTGAGGTTTGAAAAGGTGATCACACAGGGTTAGGTGTTGACTGACATCATGATCTGTTCAGCCTGCAAGCTCCCTGTGCACACACGGTACATTTGCTTTAGTGACTCCTAATTGGTGAAATTCTATCACCTAGCTTTAATAGATGGAAGAACATGATTTGGGAGTGTGTGATGTACATATCTTGAGAGTGCAGAAGTAGAACCTTCACCCGTATGAATCATGCAAGTCTTGATGTGGCATCAAGTTTTAAAATTTATTTGTGTCACAGATAAGCTTACATTAACACTGCGATGAACTTACTGTGAAAATCCCCTCATCGCCACACTCCGGTACTTGTTTGGGTGCACTGAGGAGCAACTTATCATTGTCCATCAATCTAACCTGCACATCTTTGGACTGTGGGAAGAATCCAGAGCACCCAGAGGAAACCCATACATATACAGGGAGAATGTGCAGACTCCTTACAGACAGTGACCCGAGGCCAGACTTGAACTTGGGCCCCTGGCATTGTGAAACAGCAGTGTTAACCACTGTGCCATTGTGCCACCAAATATATAAAGGTATTAGTGAGAAAGTTATCCGGGTGAAGACTGAGGTGAAATGGGCATTACCACCTCCTGGGGATTAAAGATAATTATTCAAACTGTGTGAGAGGAATTGTGAGAATTTAATAGAATTAATTTTTGTAAGATATAACTAACTCACCTTCTCTGGATTGATCATTTCTTCCTGCACTGAATAGGAGGAGTAGATTTTTGCCTTTGCTGTCTAGTTGCTAATTTATTTGAGAGAATGGCCTTGCTTTTATAGAATTGACCCGAATTTCATTCCTCTGATTCAGATCTGTTCCTGGCAGATTGCGTGCCAGGAAAGAAGGAAATAAAGACACTAGGATTAACTAATCTCTATCAAGTGACTGAAGTTTTAAACAAATGCTCTATCTTAAGAAAGCCCACAACTCTGTTAACAAAGGCATTAGTTATTTCAGATCTCAATTGAAACATGGGCTGGGATTCTCTGATGTTGTGTACCCCGCTGCTGCTACCAGCGAGAAAGGAGAATTTGGCTCTCAGCCAGATCTGTCTTCACAGCAGCGGCACTGGAGAATCTTGGCCGCAGATGAGTTCAGAGAATCCTAGACGTTGTCTTATCCCTTTAAAATGCCCATAGACATAGCATTACAATCATAGAATCCCACAGCGCTGAAAGAGGCCATTTGGCCCATGGAATCTGCACCAACCACAATACCACCCAGGGCCTATCCCCATAACCCCATGCATTCACCCCAGCTAGTCTCGCTGACATCAAGGGGCAATTTAGCATCACCAATCCACTAACCCACACATCTTTGGACTATGGGAGGAAACCGGAGCACCCGGAGGAAACCCACGCAGACACAGGGAGAACATGCAAATTCCACATAGAAAGTGACCCAAGCCGGGAATTGAATCTGGGTCCCCGGTGCGGTGAGACAGCAGTGCTAACCACCATGCCATCATGTCACCCAAGTGGATTTCGTTTTAATTTGATGTAGAAAATTTTGGGACGATGACAGTTTAATCCAGAATATGTTGGCTGGTTGCCATAGCAATTTCTGTTCCGATCACTTTCCTTCACTAACCATAAACAACTCACTGTGGTGTCCTTAAACTGCTGCAGTGCTAACCTGTTGACTGAATTCTTCAGAAACAGGCCAACATTTGCACTCTGCTGCTGACCTGAATAACAGTGTAAACAAGCCAACTTCCTAGTTTCCAACTGAATATCCTTGAATGCTACCAGGCCATTTGAGTTGTGGAAAGCAGTGATATCCTGCAATACTATGTGATTCCCCATTCCCCAAATGATGAAGCCCCAATCAGAGGTGATTCCTATGCCTGGCAGTCAGCATCATTCATCAAATGAAGCTGTGGGTGCATTCTTTTGTTATTAAGGTTTCAACAAAGGGTTATCTGACAGCGATAATCTCTGTACGACTCAGGCTCCCAAGTTTCTTTAAGCAATAAGCTTTAATACACATTGATAGCAGTATTGTTTTTATACAGCTGTTCTACAGCATTGTATTAAATAGTGAGAAATTAATACAGCTTATTTTCACAGCAATATCCTATTTGGGTGATCAGACTTGTAACATTCGCTTCATATGTCACTATTGTAGCAAATGGGTTTCCGATTGTCCTGGGAGTGCTCTGACCTTTGGAGGATACAGGTTCCATTCCTATGGCATTCTTGCAGCTGTATAAGGTGCAGATGAGACCACCCCTGGAGTACTGTGTACAGTTTTGGTCTCCTTACTCGAGAAAGGATATACTGGCACTGAAGAGGGCGTAGAGGAGATTCATTAGGTTGATTCTGGAGTTGAGAGGTTTGGCTTATGAGGAGAGACTGAGTAGACTCTGACTATACTCATTGGAATTCAGAAGAAGGAGGGGAATTTTATAGAAACATATAAAATTATGAAGTGAATAGATACAATAGAAGCAGGGAGGTTGTTTCCACTGGTGAGTAAAACTAGAAATAGGGGACATGGCCTCAAAATGAAGGGGAGCACATTTAGGACTGAGTTGAGGATGAACTTCTTTACCCAAAAGGCTGTGAATCTGTGAAATTCCCCCTCAATGAAGAAGTTGAGGCTGTCTCATTGAATGTTTTTAAGGCAAGGATAGATACATTTTAAAACAGTAAAGGAATTAAGCATTACAGTGAGTGGGCATGTAAATGAAGCTGAGTCCATGAAAAGATCAGCCATGATCCTATTGAGTGGTGGAGTAGGCTCAAGGGGCCTGATGGCCTATTCCTGCTCCTAGTTCTTACGTTGTATCATTTGTCTACCTTGGGCTGCCCCAAGGCACAACAATAGACAAAGATATATTATTAAGCTGTGATGAATATTACATATTAGACCCAGAATATTAATTATGTTTCTCTCTCCAAAGATGCTGCAAGACTTACAGATTTTTTTTCCAACATCCTCTGTATTTTGCATTTAATTTAATTTACATAGGTGGTTGATTTGCCAAGATGCTTACCTATTGCTAACTTTCTGTCTCCCCTTCCGTTCTATAAGCTTACTTTATTATACATTAAATGCTGAGGTCAGTAACCTTGCAGGTTTTCATAGTTCTGAGTGCCTTTGCAGTATTTCAAAGCTACCTTTCATTGGGAATGTGGTATCTTAGCCTCATGTGAACTCACCTCCCCACCCCATTCCCCAACATCCACTCCTTAACCCGGTGTCCGAATCTCATGGTTCAGTTCGCTTTGTTCACGTAGGATCAAAAACTTCCCCTTTTCTCCACAGTTTCTCTGTGGTCAAAATATTAAAGTTTAAAGTATATTCATTAGTGTCACAAGTAGGCTTACATTAACACTGCAATGAAGTTACTGTGAGAATCCTGTAGTCGCCACACTCAGGTGCCTGTTTGAGTACACTGAGGAAGAATTTATCATGGCCAGTGCACCTAACTAGCACATCTTTTGAACTGCGGGAGGAAACTGGAGCACCCAAAGAAAACCCACGCAGACACTGGAAGAATGTGGAGACTCCACACAGACAGTGACATAAGCCAGGAATCAAACTCATGTTAGAATATTTCAAAGTGATTTGAATTCTCAAATTCTCACATGTTTTGCTTTAAGGGTAGAATAATTGGCACAGTGGTTAGCACTGCTGTCTCACAGCACCAGGGTCCCAGGTTCAATTCCAGCCTTGTGTCTCTAATTGTGTAGAGTTTGCACATTCACTCCATGTCTGCATGGGTTTCCTCTGTGTGCTCCAGTTTCCTCCCGCAATCCAAAGATGTGCTGGTTAAGTTGATTGGCCATGCTCAAAATTGCCCCTTAGTGTCAGGTGGATTAGCAGGGTAAATGTGTGGGGTTACGGGAGGAGGGTCTGAGTGGGATTCTGGTCGATACCGACTCAATATCCTTTTGTATTGTTGGGATTCTATGATTCAACCCCGGTCCTTGGTGCTGTGAGGCAGCAGTGCTAACCATTGTGTCACCATGCTGCCCTTAAACCAAAACATGTGAGAATACTTTGAGAATTCAAATCACTTTGAATTATTCTAACCAGAGTTACTGATAGAAACTGTGGTGGAGTCAGTATTCATTTAATTGTGTGAGGATAAGTTTCGTACAGCTGGATCATACCCAGAGAAATTTCCAGGTGTGGGCTTATTATTGAATAAGAGAATGTTTAAAAGCAGATTAAAGCGGCATGGAGAACTATGATGTAACTGTTGTTTGGAAACTGAAGCGACATACTCAAGTCAACCAAAAAAAGTGACAGATTACATTCTGCCAACTAAAGTTAGCATGATCATTAGTGTCAATATTGTTGAGATCTGAAGAAGTCAACAAATTACCCAATGTTATTTGTTACACAGGATGCTAAACTGCTGTAAAAGAATTAATCTTTCTAAAAAAAAATTCTTGAATGATCAGACAAGAATTATGCTGCGTAACAGTGTGAAAACATTGATATAGTCATCTGGAATTGCTTTCCTCATTATTTTCATGAAGCCTTACATAAATAGGTTTACCACAGTCAGAAAAGCAGAAAGACAAATTTCAAGTAAACACATTAGCATTTCATCAAATCATAGATTCATAGAACCCCTACAGTGCAGAAGGAGGCCATTCAGCCCATCGAACCTGCACTGACAAAAATCCCATCCAGACTTTATCCCTGTAACCCGTGTATTTACCCTGCGAATCCCTCTGACACTAAGGGGGCAATTCAGCATGGCCAGTCACCTAATCTGTACATCTTTAGATCCCTGGCATTGTGAGGCAGCAGTGCCAACCATTGTGCCACTGTGCTGCACCATTTTATTTCACAGTGCAGGGGCATTCACAAAAACAAAGAGGAATCCATAAATGATTAAATAAAACATTTTCCGTGAGGGAGCCCAACAGAGTAATCAACCGAAAAATTCAGCCAAAACAATACTGCAAACAGGCAAATCTGTTAGAATAATTCATAAAACAATACATACAGTACCTGCACATCATTTCCAAATATATTACATACTGTAAAGCAATGTAACTTTCTTGTACATCATTGCTCAAGCATTTTTTGTAGAAGTATTTGAAATTATGGTATGTGTTGCCACCTATGTGTCTGCCTGGTATGTCATGGAATGTGATGTAACACAAGTGGCAAGCGCTGTCCCACCAGAAGGACAATCTACAAATTATTATTATACATTGTTCTGAAACTTTACCTGTATTAATATTACAACATATCTGTTTTAAAATTAGATATGAAATGCATCAGCATTCATTATATCCAGCAGTGAATCCTCCTCACCCCTTGTGTGTCAGAGTGCAGGTCTGGGTATGGGAGATGGTATTGCCATGCGGGATATTAGTGTCGGGAAGCAGCTGCACATCTTGGGTTTTGGTGTTGGTGAGCAGCTGGGCATCCCACAATCTGAGCTAACATCTCCCCCCCTCTCCATCCAATCAATGTTAACAACACCCACTTTCTCTCAAACATCGTCGGCATTGGAACGCTTCCCTGACCTGCTTTTCCCCGATAGTAGTCATGATGTGGAGATGCCGGCGTTGGACTGGGGTAAACACAGTGAGAATTCTGACAACACCAGGATTAAGTCCAACCGATTTATTTGATAGTAAACTCACAAGCTTTCAAGGTTCCCCTCTTCGTCAGGTGAATGGAGAGTCCTGGCCTCAGACAGAGCATATAACAGCACAGACAGTTTACAGATTACTGATTAGAATGCGAATCCTTACACCTAACCTGCTACTCAAGTCCTAAGGTGGCTAACAATGTGAGTGGAAGGAGCACTGATCACAGGTTACAGAGATGTGTATTGTCTCCAGACAGTACAGTAAGTGAGGTTTTGCAAACCCAGTCAAGTCAAGGGGGCTACAGATAGTGCGACATGAACCCAAGATCCCTGTTGAGACCGTCCTCACGTGTGCGGAACTTGGCTATCAGTTTCTGCTCAGCGACTGCGCTGTCGTGTGTCGTGAAGGCCACCTTGGAGAATGCCAGGCAAGACTGTTCCCTTCCTGTTGGCGAACACTTCACTGGTCACGGGCATTCGGCCTCTGACCTTCGGGTAAACATTCTCCAAGGTGGCCTTCACGATACACGACAGTGCAGAGTCGCTGAGCAGAAACTGATAGCCAAGTTCTGCACACATGAGGACGGTCTCAACAGGGATCTTGGGTTCATGTCGCACTATCTGTAGCCCCCATGACTTGACTGGGTTTGTAAAACCTCACTTACTGTACTGCCTGGAGACAATACACATCTCTTTAACCTGTGATCAGTGGTCCTTCCACTCACATTGTTAGCCACTTTAGGACTTGAATAGCAGGTTAGGTGTAAAGATTTGCATTCTAATCAGTAATCTGTAAACTGTCTGTGCTGTTATATGTACTGTCTGAGGCCAGAACTCTCCATTCACCTGATGAAGAGGGCAACCTCGAAAGCTTGTGAGTTTACTATCAAATAAATCGGTTGGACTTAAACCTGGTGTTGTCAGACTTCTTACTGCTTTCCCCCTACACCCATCGCTGATATTTCCAGCTCCAAAATCTTCCACACCACCACAAATAAATGATTCCCCCTCACCTCCCTATTTCAGCTCTTCCACTAGAGTCTGCCCCTAGCACTGCCCCCTGGTATAGGTTGGCACTGCCAAGTTGACATTTGCCAACCTGGCAGTTTCAATCTGTGCCAAGGGGCAGTGCCAGGGGGTATTGCCAAGGCCACTGCTTGGCCGTGTCCCTCTCCCTCAGGGACTAAACTCACCTTAGTGCCCTAGGGGGGGTCCCGGCGACAGATTCACGTTTGGATGAACCTGTTGTAAATGGCGCCAACGTGATGGGGGTGGGGGGAGAGGGCTGAAAATATGTTGAGGGGTCAATATATGGCAAGGAGGGTGGTTAATAATATTTAAATATATTTAAATCTATTAAAATCGGGTGCACAGTCTGATTACATCGCTGGCAAGTATCGGTAAAAATTGGATAATGCAACCTCATTGGCAAGATTCATGACTTTCAGCTTTCGCTGGATCTTGACCTCCCACCGGAGAATATGGGCTCAAGATCACTCCCTTAGCCTTCAAAGTTAATAGGCTATTTGACTGGAGAGGATATCGCAAGCCTAAGTGCCCATTGAGCATATGCCTACAATTCAAACAGAGAATGATAAATTTTGATCAAGACTAGGGAACAATCGCAGACTTCCCCCTCCCTAACTCTCAGACATTAGTGCTAATTGCAGTGCCCTACCATTGCTTCAGCTGAGATTAACCAGCATAATTTGGACTGCGATTGACCCTTCTCATTTATACAATATTGTTATTGATTAAATAAACTTCTTGCGCCATCAAGAGAGCTGCAGTTTATAACTGAAAGGCATTTCTCAGTAGCTTTTCTTTACTGTCATCTCTTATGCTGTCCAAGTGGAGATGTTCAGAGTTGGGCTGGAACTATTCTTCTGCCTTTTGTTTCCCTGCTGCATCAGACAAATGATTAACCTTAACCTCACAAAGGTATCAGTGTGACATCTGCTGGACTCCTGTTCACCATACTTATCCTCTTTCTGAGTAAGATTGTCAATTTAGTGGAAATTAGTGTTGATATGTGGCTAATTTTGTGCTGTGAAAATAGGCTAAAATTCCCTCCGGGTATCTTTGCAGTTATCAAAAAGAGTAGCTGTTATCCTATTAATCTGAGGTGGATTAGAAAACAGTCCCGTGGGGCGTGACCTAGCTCAGTCCTTCAACTATTTTCTGTGGAGAAATCTAATTAAAATGTCTTTAAACAGATTGACATGTTGCTTTTGTTTAAATTGAAGCAGGCAGTATTATTGATAAACCGGACAACAGTCACAGTATTTTCTTTATTTTGGTTTGGTTAAATCATTCATGTGTGGAACCAGAAATTAGGCTGCTTCTTGGGATTGAGTTAGTTAAGACTCTGTTGGCAATGAGTTCAGCTGCCCGTGGGGTGAGGGCAGGTGCATACAGGTGCACTGTGAAAATCACGTTCTCAACTTGCATGTGAGTCTTCCCATGCCTTCCCATCGCTTTGCAATTGTTAAAGGGAGAGTGGGGGAGATAGTGAAATGCACACCTCCAACTAACTTCCTGTTAAGCTCTTTGAAGAGCTTGTGAAAAGGCTGGAGATGGACAAAATCAAATTTAATAACAGGTGGAGTGAATAGCCTGGGATATGTTAATGTACAGGACACAGATGGAAGCCATTACTGTTTGTGGCTGCTCAGAAAAATATGTAAGGAAAACTGATATTCTCATGCAGTGGCCATTGCTTGAGCAGCGTGGATTAAGTGCCTGATGATTACCTGCGCACTTGTTTGGACTGTGAGGCTGCTGACCCTTCACCCTCCTCGGTTCTCCAGATAACAGCAAGCCTCAGTCATGGCTAGCAGTTATCCTTTAAGATCACTCTTCAAAAATAGTCCCCACCTCCTCTCCACACCAATCAGCACTAATCGGGTGCTGATGGTGGCACAGTGGTTAGCGTTGCTCCCTCACAGTGTTAGGGATCCAGGTTTGATTCTCGGCTTGGGTCACTGTGCGGAGTCTACACATTCTCCCTGTGTCTGCAGCGTTTCCTCTGGGTGCTCAGATTTCCTCCCACAGTCTGAAATATGTGCTGATTAGGTGCATTGGTCATGCTAAATTCTCCCTCAGTTTATCCAAACAGGCACTGGAGAGAGGAGACTAAGGGATTTACACAGTAACTTCATGCAGTGTTAATGTAAGTCTATTTGTGACACTAATAAATAAACTTTCTCAAAACTTAACTCCAGGCCAATTTGGAACATTTTCATTGAAAATCATTTTGTGCGACTGATGCTGAGAGGTTAGGGTCATGACCCCAAAATAATCCCACCCCAGGTTGAAATCTGGCCCCACAAGAGAACACTTCAACAATTTATTGGTAAAAATATGAATCAGAGATTCATTTCTGAGGAAGCAACAAGAAATTGAACATAATTCGAGAAAACAATTTTCCAAATTCTCACAAAATTGGAGGTTGGAAATTGCTATAGGTGACAATAAAGATCAGATTAATGCCTCCTGTGAATTCTAACAATGTGGTATGTTTAGTCCATTATTGTTTCTGACAGATGCCTAGGTTTTCTGCTATTGTAATTCTAGCAGAATACACTAACATCTTCTTCAGGTGGTATTCTTTGGCAACGGTAGCACAGTGGTTAGCACTGCTGCCTCATAGTACCAGGGACCCAGGTTCAATTCTGGCTTCGGGTTACTGTCTATGCAGAGCCTGCACATTCTTCCTGTGTCTGCGTGGGTTTCCTCTGGGTAGTCTAGTTTCCTCCCACAGTCCAAGGATGTGTGGATTAGGTAGATTGGTCATGCTAAGTTGCCCCTCAGCATCAGGGAGATTAGCAGAGTAAATATGTGGGGTTATGGGAATAGGGCCTGGGTGAGATTGTGGTTGCTGCAGACTTGGTGGGCTGAATGGTGTCTTTCTGCGCTGTAGGGTTTCTATGATTCTATGATTCTACTTCACACCTAATGTCACTCCCAATGTTTGTTGCATGAGTGACATTTGGTTTAAAGAGCCTTTGACCAGATATAGCTAGATTAATTACAACTACATAAAAATAACAGAAATATATAATATAGTGCACTTTCCATCACTGGTACTGTGACAAAATGGGGCATAAAGGATGCCAATTCACTTCTGATATCCAGCATCATCAAGGAGAGTGAGAAGTGATGTCTAAACTTATGAAAACGAAAAGCACTCCCATTTTGATGGATTCCTGACAGATTACTGAACACTGGAAAATCAGCAAAAATACATCCTCAATAAAGCAGGAAATCTTGGCCAGTCCAGCAATGCTAGCCTTGATATTTTTACAATTAATTTCAAAATGTGTTCCCACTGAGGAATTAAAAACACATCCATGTGAATGACTTGTAAAATGCTTCTCAGGAATTGAAAAGTAAAGCTGTAATCCACCGACGGAATAGTTCAGAACTTCTATTTTTCAATAACAAGACTTCACGAGGATATTGGCTGTACATGCACTCTTATCTGCACATATTTAATTACAGTGCAAATCTTGAGGGAATATTTCAGCAAGCCAGCAGCCAAAAGCCTTTTGAATTCATGAATACCTAATTACATTAATGAGTTTCACACACAAAGCTGTTTTTGCTATGGAACTGAATACTCGGGGGTAACTCAGGGGAGTGACAAATTCAAGAAGTCCAGGTCCTTGGCTGGATAAGATATGATCCGAATATGGTGAGAATTTTACTTTGTGGTGACACAGCTGACAAAATTTAGTTGGTAATAATGGGACTCAAAATTATCACTCCAGCGTTTGCCTACAGGACATAGGCTTAAAAAGTCTTTGCCAAAACAAAGGGGTCTAAGGTTAAGCACCACTAATAACAACTTATATTTACAAGGCATCTTTAATGTAATGAAATGGGAGTATTATCAAGCCAAGTCTGACACCAAGCCACAAAGGACATGTTTGGTCAGATGAGTGAAAGCCTCATCAAACAGATAGGTTTTCGGAAGGACCGTATAGAAGGAAAGAGAGTTAGAGACTCAAAGAAGTGCACAGACAGAATTCCACAGCTTGGAGCATCGGCAACTGAAGGCACGGCTGACAACGATGGAGAAATGAGAATGCCAGAGTTAGAGGAGTTCTAAGTGTTGGAGCAGATTACAGGGATAGGGTGGAGCCAGGCCATTGGGGGGATTTGAAAACAAGGATGAGAAGTTTAAATTCAAGGTTGACCAGGAGCCAATACAAGTCAGCAAGCACAGGAGTGACAGGAGAAAGGCACTAGTTGTGGTTAAGACACAGGCAACAGAGTTGTGGATGTCCTCAAGCTTATAGAAGGGAGAATGTGGGAAACCAGCCAGAACTATTAGAATAGTCAAGTCTAGAAGAACGAAGACATTGATGAGGGTTTCTTCAGCAGAGGAGTTGAGACAGGGACAAAGTTGAACAATATTAAGGAAATGTAAAAACTGATAATTCTACTCTCATCATGGTCTTGTGTAACAAAAGAGTAAGTCAACGAATTCTCAGAGACACCAGTCAAATAACAGTCACAGTTTATCTCAGAGTACCATCGGTTTGGTTTCAGACGTCTGTTTTCATGCTTACCTTCAAAACAGGAGCTTTTGGCTTTGTTATTAAACAGTCCTATATATATATTCAAGTTATATATTTCAAGGTTATAGAAGGCAGCTTCAATAGAATCACCTCAGTCATCAACTGCCTGTTTAAGTTTACAGAGGGAAAGCATTTGTCATGAGCATGTAATCTACATTACACGTAGATTTTTTTTAAAAGAAACAAATCTTCCTTAAATGGACACAAGGAATTTTAAAGATGGCTAACAAAAGTCACCTGACTTTTTTACAACTACAATGTTTGCTAAGCCTTGAGAGGCTCTAAGTCTTTTGCAAAAAGACATACCCAGAAAGTTGAAGGAATTTAAATTCACTGTCCATTTCCACAAGGGGAACAGAAACTTATTGACAATTGCTTTCCTGAGAATTGAATAGTTATTTTCTTTCTCACCAAACCTGGATGAATGACAGTCATTTAAGTCAACTACTGAGACATTCAAAAGATTAATTACCTCGATGGATGAGACTATATCCCAGACTTGGGATACTCCAATACCTAATATGGGAGCATGATTCAACAGTTTGGGATAGCAGCCATTTTGACCTTTGAACTATAGAAAGTCTGGCTGAGAATAACCATTTTATGGAGAATCCCAGGAAGAATCTGGAGTGACATCATCCAGCTCTCCAGCTGAGTCCACCTACAAAAGCAACCTCTGACTATTTGACTACAGAAGTTATCACAACTGCTGAACCAAACTCTTCAACTTTAGTACTTCACACCAAGGGTGGGAATTTCTGGGTGCCCTTATCCCCCTGGACTGATCCCTGTGGTGGGTGGGATGGGAAAATTCCGCCCCAACATTTCAACTGCAAGCTACTGACCTACAAGGATTGAGCTGAATTTAATCTTTTTAAGTAACTTTCATCCACATCTGTATTTAATCCTTACCTGGACTGTTAGTAACTTTATTACTTTTATTTAGCTTACTTACAACAGTAGTTTTGTATTAAATGTTCACTTTTTTTAAAGACTAAAGCTTTGCTGTTGATTATTTTAAAATTGAATTATTTGCAAATTAAAAAGGGGCTATACACATACACAAGCACACACATTCACAAATTCATAGCTCATGGACCACTTTGAGGAAGAGCCCTTTACTTGATTATGACCATTTCCCTTTCCTGATTAGAAATACATATTTTCTTTGGTGGAGGGCTCATCTTGGTGGGAGGTGATCTGTGGGCACTCAGGGGCAAATCCTAGTCAAGGTAGTACACCTCCAGTGGAAGTAAGAAAAAAAAAGTAGTCAATATTATCGATATTGTACATTTTACTCCTCATTTCAGCCATTCATAGTTTTGATCCTTAAATTCACATATTATAAAAAGATAAATAAAATGAGTTGAGATATTTGCAAAGTGTAAAAGATGGCACAATGTTTGTGGTAGTACTGATGATGAACCTGTTGGTGCTCATTGTCATTTCTTCCCAGAAACTGACAGCAACTTCACACATAAGCAGTCACAGATAGAAATCTAAAAGTTACTGCCTGTAATTCTGTGCTTCACCACAGGGTGTGCTGTAGAAACCTCCCATGCTGCCATCAATTAGAAATCACAGAATTGATGAAAATGTTCCCTTTTATGATATTTGTCTCACTATAAAAACCTTTGAAAAAGTCGTGAGGTTTAACAGTATTTTTAATGGTGTGCTAAGTTCTTAATTTCTGTTGCACAACCTCTCTGGCCTTAAAAAGCTAATTTTACATTTGCGGAATATCAAGTCTCTGTGTTATGATTTCAAAAATTACATTTTAAAATTTGCCTTTAAACATTTATTCATGATCTTTCCTCTTCAACCTTAATCCATGCATTTTTCCCAATCATTTATCTGGCTCTCTATAAAACTTGAGAAAAGAAAGAATTAATGCATTTTATTCCCTGGTTTCTGTGATGTGGGTATGCCGGCGTTGGACTGGCGTAAACACAGTAAAAAGTCTGACAACACCAGGTTTTAGTCCAACCTATTTATTTGATAATATACTCACAAGCTTTGGGGCTAACCCCGAAAGCTTGTGAGTATATTATCAAATAAATAGGTTGGACTAAAACCTGGTGTTGTCAGACTTTTTCCTGTCTGTGAACATATGCCAATGTGCTGGTTGATATTATCACTGCTTCTGGGCACCTGGAGATTCCCTAGACTTGGCACCAGATTAAAACTAGGGGAAGGGGAAACACATGTGATAGCAATCGCTAGATCTTTTTGGGAAGCTTTCTTTAGGGTCAGTGGTGAGCACCATCAGTTTGTTGCTGACTGTGAAATCCAGATCTTAGGAATTCATGCCTATGGTGCCAAACTTTTTACGCCAGGAATGAAGATCAGAAATTTAGTTACTTTGGACAGGAAGTCATGTAATATTTTCTGCCCAAGTATCATAGCAGGGCAGAAAGGTGATAAGAGCATTTGTGGAGAGCGAACAATATAGAGATGAGTTGGCAGAGGAGATAAAATATTAGCATTCTGTATTAGGCTTGGATTCAAATCAAGTCCTGATTGATGGGATGAAATATTCCTCATTTTCCAATGCTAAGAAGAGAAAAACTTCCCATTGTATTACCTAATGAATGCAATTCTGGTGAACAAAGCTGTCTTTATTCTTGGACCAAATTGTTTTAAATTGTCTATGGTGTTCTGAAAGATCTGTAATAATAGCTGCTTTGAAGAAATTATAGTGTTGGACAGGTATAGCAGAGTCCTTCTTCTGAGTCAGGGTAAGATAACATTGGGAGAATATTGCTTCATGTTTGACTTGTTCATATTATCGTTCTCACAGTTGATGTTGATAAGGGGCGGTGGGTAGGGGAGATTCTCCAGCCCTGTCAGATGGCCAGTGAGGATCCCGATGCCTCACTGAATGGGCATCAACCAAGAATCCGGATTCCCACTGGGTGTGAGACCTATTGGGATTCAGCCAAACTGCCCCACCAGTGCCGATTGGGTTCTCACCCATAGCAGGCAGCAATCTGATAATTATGCAAACCCTCTGACTATAATACAGTTAGGGGCTTGGGAGTATTTGATGTTATCAAACAAGACAAAAAGATTTTGTACAGTCTAGAACTGGCACCCTGCTCCTTGACAGGATACTAAAAATCCACCTAATATTTTAAAAAGTAAGCCTTATGGCAGTATATCCAGCAATAATTTATTGCTAGGTATGAATGATTAAATAGAATATATATTGCTAGTGACTCTCTAATAAATACTTGTTGCCTGAAATAACATAAATCAAGGGAAGTAGATGATTCGTTAAATTGATAATGCTTAAACTTAAATGGAAGCTTAAGCTGAAACGGAAATTGCTTTTCAGTTTGATAAACACAGTAATTTAATAGATAGCTGGATTTTAAACCAAGCTGGTTTGTATGCAGATACTGCGTTCCGTCCATTAAAATTGATTCCCAAGTGTATCTCCCACAAAGTTTATTTGTTGACACGGGGACTGTCTGAAGATTTACGAACTCCAATGCATTTTTAATTTGTCAGTTTTGCGGAAAATTTTCGCCAGAACCTGACAGTTTTATTCAGCCATGCTTTGGAAAACAACAACAACTTATATTGATGTAGTGCCTTTATTGTAATAAATATCCCAAGATGCTTCAAAGGAGCACAAAATGAAATAAAATATGACACTAAGCCTCGTAAAGAGATGTTTGCCAGAATTCTGTGCCTCGCCCGCGATGGACCCAAAGCAGGCAAGGGGCAGACAACAGAAATGTCTGTTGACCTCGGGTGGGAATTTACAGCCTCACTCAAGCGAGGCTGTAAAATCCTGCTCATTAGGTCATATGACTAGAAACTGGTCAAAAAGGTAGGCTTTAAGGAGTGTCCTAAAGTGGAGAGATGTAGGGAGGAAATTTGAGAGGTTGAAGTCTAAGAAATGACGGCACAGCTACTGATATTGGAGTAATTGAAACTGTGGATTTTCATGTGAGAAGAAGTCTTACAACACCAGGTTAAAGTCCAACTGGTTTATTTGGTAGCAAACGCAATCTGGGGCGTTTGCTACCAAATAAACATGTTGGACTTCAACCTGGTGTTATGAGACTTCTTACTGTGTTTACCCCAGTCCAATGCTAGCATCTCCACATCATGATTTTCATGTGGCCAGAAATCGAAGCATGCAGATATTTTGGAGGGTTGTGAGGTTTGAGGAGATTACAGAGATGGGGAGGAGCAAGGCCATGAAGGGATTTGAAAACAAGGATGAGGATTTTAAAATCAGATTGTTGCTTGATGGGTAGCAATGTAGGTCAGTGAGCAAAAAGGTGATAGGGGAATGGGACTTAGTGCTCATAACAAAATGGGCAGCAAATTTTGGATAGCCTCAAATTTACGTAGGAAAGAATCCAGGAATGTGTTGGATAGTCGAGTCTAAAAGTAACAAGGACATGAGTAAGAGTTTCAGCAGCAGGTGTGCTGAAACAGAGCAAAGTCAGACAACAGAACCAAGGTGGAAATAGAGAATCTTACTGATGGCACAAATGTCAGGTCAGAACTCATCTCAAGGTCAAATATAACGTCGGGGCTGTAAAGAGACTGGCCTAAGACTGCTGGTGGGCAGATGATTGAGTTAGTACAA
The DNA here is from genome assembly GCF_965287045.1 of Carcharhinus amblyrhynchos. NCBI lineage: Eukaryota > Metazoa > Chordata > Chondrichthyes > Carcharhiniformes > Carcharhinidae > Carcharhinus > Carcharhinus amblyrhynchos. The sequence goes on along the minus strand of NC_137335.1, from coordinate 39,831,316 downwards.
AGAACAAAGAACAACCCAGCATGGGAAACAGGCCCTTTGGCCCAACGAGCCCGCGCCGCCGCATCACCCTACACCTATTCTACCCTGCGTGTCTACGAATGGAACCCCTAACTTAGCCAGATTCAGAGGAGAATAGTGTCAATTTGGTAAAACCAATCAGCCTAAGAGCACATCTTTGGGGTGTGGGAGGAAACCGGAGCGCCCGGAGGAAACCCACGCAACCACAGGGAGAATGCACAAACTCCCACAGACACAGGCCCAAATCCATGTATCTGCACAGCTAGCAGTGCTAGTCACTGAGCTGTTGCGGCGCCCATCTACCGGTCCAGGATCAAGCACACACACCGACACAAAGTACTAGGCCACTCCTGGAACCTCCAAGAGCAGCCCACGCACGACCCACCGTGTGCATGCCCCTCGTTTGACAACGAGGTGGACCTCCACCTGCAGAATAAAAGACAAAAATGTTAATCTTACAAGTCTGCTTTTCCGGTGTCTCCCGAGGTTCTGACCTTATTTAATAACCCCTACCATAACCCTCCATCCTCGTTTCACTCGTAGCTAGAGAACGGAGTCAGGAATGGGAACTGAAAATTATGGCTTTGGTTTTCCCAACAATTAATTGAATTAAATTTCTGCTCATCCAGTATGCAATGCCAGATAAGCAATCTACATGTTTAGATATTGTTGGAGTTGGTGCTGAGATAGAGCTGGAAGTCATCAGGATACATGTGAGAATTAACAACTTTCAAACGATACCTCTAAGGGACAGGATGTAGATGAGATATAGGAGGCGGGGTGGGAGGGTTGGGGGGAAACCAAGGATAGATCCTTGGGGGACTCCAGAGATAACAATGCAGGAGCAGAAAGATAAGTCATTTCACCCTCCTTCCACACTGCCTCATTGTCTTTGATCAGCTACCACCCCCAGCCTTCAGTCTCAAATTGCACCCTGGTCGAACTTCAGACCTTTGTTACAGTGGTTGCACGAGTCCCATAATTGTATTACAGTCAGCGGGTTTGCATAATTATCAGATTGCTGCCTGTTATGGGGCAATGGTGGGAACCTAATCAGAGCTGGTGGGGCACGTTAGGTGAATCTCAGTAGATCTCACACCCAGTGGTATTCTGGACTCTTGGCTAATGCCCCATTCAATGGGGCATCGGGATCCTCACTGGCCACCTGACAGGGCTGGAGAATCTCCACTGCCCACTGCCCCTTATCAACATCAACTGTGAAAATGATAATATGAATATGTTTTTAATGAGTGATTAATTATAGAGTTCTGTCCTTAAACAGTAATGATCATTAAATTGACCAGCACAGTGTGAGTATTCACATGCATTGGAGTACTTTATCCAATTGATAAATGGCTTGCCTACTGCATTCATCATTGTCAGGATCTGATTCTAATGTGTCATTTGGATACTGTGCTTTCATTTTCAAATTGATTTGAAATATAGGCTGCGATCTTACTGGCACGTTGCAGCCAGCACAAATCAGTTTTGCATCTTTCTGGCCTATTTTGCTGGCTGGACACAAAGCCTATTAACTAAGATAAATTAAAAGGACTTCCCCCGCATATTCTTCTTGCCTCACAGAATCATCCCCCTTGCTGGTGAGATGTCATGCCAGCAAGAATCACTACTGTTCTGCCGTAGCAGGGACCCAGATGTGATGGCCACGCTGGGGTAATCGGAGGCCATTGAAGCCCAGGTGGTCAGGGGGATGGCTGGGCAGTATCCAAGGGGTAGTTCTAGCCTGGCAGTGCCCATCTGGCACCCTGACAGTGCTTGGTTGGGCACCATAATTGTTCCAGGGCAGTGCCAAGGCATGTGGCCTGAGCAGAGTGGGGCCTAAGTAGTGGTGGGGCTTGAGTGGGGTGAGACTATGGCACGGGGGGTTTATGCATAATGATAGGAGTGTTGATTGGCAAAGGGGAATCCTGCAAAGGGGATGGTCAGCACGGGGAGCTCTGCAAGGGGAGTGGTCAACAGGGGGAGGTCTGCAAACAATGAGTTATCATGAATGGTACTTTTGTAAGTTGACAAGTAGTGAATAGTGGTGTTCTGCAAGGATCAGTGCTGGAACCTCAGCTATTTATAATCTATATTGATAACTTAGATGAAGAGATAGAGAGTATATGTACTACGTTTGTGAAAGGTAACAGGCTAGGTGGCAAGTTAAGTTGTAGGGAGGACACAAAGAGGCTGTAAGAAGATATAGACAGGTAAATTGAGCAGGCAGCAAGATGGCAGTTCGAACAAAAAACAAGACTATTATCATCGGTGAGAAACTTGTAATTGTTGGTTTACTACATATAGTCTACTCCTACAAGAAACACTGAAAATGAGTATTTCTTTTATGAGATGTGGATATCCTTGGGAAGGCCAGCATTTGTTGCCCATCTCTAATTGTCCTTGAACTGAGTGGCTTGCCAGGCCATTGCAGAGGGGCAGTTAAGAGTCAACCACATTGTTGTAGATCTGTAGTTCCATGTAAGCCAGATCAGATTAGGATGGTAGATTTCCTTCCTTAAAGGACAGTAGTAAACCAGATTGTTTTCATGAGAATTGTTGATAGTTTCATGGTCACTATTTCTGAAACAAACTTTTCTAGATTTATTAACTAGATTCAAATTCTACCAGTTGCATGCTGGGATTTGAACCCCTATCCTCAGAGCATTAGTCTAGGTCTCTAGGATTATTAGTCCTGTAACATTACCACTGAACCATCATCTCCCCTCAATGCTTGTGCAGCAATTAGGAAGACAAATGCTACGTTGATCTTTATTGCAACAGGATTACAATTAAAGAATGAAGAAGCTTTGCTACAGTTGTACAGGATTTTGGTGCGACTGGAGTGCTGTGTGCACTTTTGATCTCCGTATTTAAGGTTCACTAAACTGGTCACTGGAATGAAGGGGTTGTCCTCTGTTGCAAACCTAAGCAAATTCAGCATATATTCTCTGGCGTTTAGAAGAATGAAAAGTCATTGAAACCTACAAAATTCCGAAGAGGGTGGATGCTGAGAGATTGTTTCTGCTGGGCGGGGAGACTAAAATATGGTGACACAGTCTCAGGATAAGGGGTCAGTCCATTAGACTTGAGATGAGCAGACTTTACTTCATTCAAGTGATTGTGAATGTTTGGAATTCTCTGCTGCAGAGCATTGTGAATGCTTCACCATTGGAAACATTTAAGGCTCAAGTGGACAGTTTTTTGGTCTCAGGGAATATGGAGGACATGAGGGAAAATAGAGCTGAAGGCCAAAATCAGGCGTGAGGGTATTGAATAGCAGACCAAGCTGGATGGACCATATGGTCTATTCCTGCTCCTATATCTTGTGTCTTTATGTTCTTGTGGTCTGGGATAACAGGCTAGATGAATATGTGAATGGATCCAGGGAGAACGCAAACCTAGCCTATTTACTGAGAATTTCTGCTATTTGTTGGCATTAGTCATCTTTTCACTGCTGTCTGTTTCCTTTAAACTTAAACTTCACTAAATCTCCCTTTAAGCAAGTCTATCTCTAGACTTACCTTGATTTGCAGCTTAATACAGAATACACTTCTAGATGTTTTCTTGGTTGGTGCACATTGAAGTTAATTGGAAACATAGTACATTGCAGACTGGAGGGAAACAAGTTCAGAAAGCTGCGTTCTTTTGATTAATGATGCTGTGCACTACATTCCCACTGGTGTACTAAAGGTACAGGATATTGGTATCGGGAGTGGCTTCCAATTCCCTTGTTTCATCAAAAATTTAAATTTCTTCAATTTAAGTGGGTTAAACCTTCCTTTAAGAGTGAAAAGCAATAAGCCAAAAGTATCTTCCAAAAGTAATTGGAAATACCCTGTCAGTAAAGGCCAAAACAAGTATTTGAGTGGAGTTGGACTACAAATTTGATGGGTGCTGTATATGGATTATGTAAATCTAAATTTTAGTGAAAAAGTGGGGAGGCAATTTTCCCTTGATTGATGACAGTAGCATTCTCTGCGGAATAAGGTACATTTTACATACTAGAAATAAGTTTCTATGGTCTGAAATCTACACCTGTAGCCTGCAAGGCATTCAGTGTGCATGTCACTATAAAACATTAACTAATTCAATCATCTTTACAAAAGTAGTTTTAATGTGGATCCTTTTATTTGAATCATTATCAATCACAATGGAGAGAAATCTTTTTTGTATATCAGAGCTTTGAATTGTCATCCTGTGTCCAGGTATAGTAACATTTTATAAGTTTGTCAGTGTTCTCCTGGGTAGGGAAGGCATGTTTGATAGTTAAGGTAAACCCCCCAGCACAGTTCTAGTTGGCCATCTGTTCCCTTGATATTGTCCAATATCTTTTCCTCTCTCTCTTTTCAAAATGAACAGACCTCGCTGTGTTTTGCTAGTGTTTTCTGTTTTAAAGCAAATCTTTCTTGTTTTACAAACTTTTGAAGGGGACTTTCACAGTAACTTCATTGCAGTGTTAATGTAAGCCTTACTTGTGATTAATAAATAAATAAACTTTAAACTAAACTTTAAACTTTAATGTCTCCCATTGGTCGTGTTTCTTCCTTTGGTGCGCTTCTCACTGTCTTAGATATTTGCATAAACTTTGTTTTCCCAACGTACTTACTTTGTTTAATGCTTCTTTCCATTTTCTGGTTTGAAAATTAGTCTGTGTCTGTCTATCTATTCAGTTGTCCTTTTAAACCTCACGTTTTATCCCCTGGTTTTGCTCTGGTTTTATTGAAATGTTCATCTTTCATTATTGCCTTTATGAAATATTGCTGGAGCCTAAAATGTTAATGTCCATATTCTCTCTATTGATGCCAGCTGACTGCAATACTTCAAAGGGCAAGCAAGACCTGACAGAGCAAAATTTAGTTATTTATGAATTGGTCACCTTTTGGAGCTGGAGAGATTTCACTTTAGCATTTATTCCTAATGAGTAGCAACAATTTTTAACTTTAAAATCAAAATAAGATACTTATCAAGATCGCTTTAATATCTACACTTTAGCAATCAAGGTCACATTAAGTAAGTCAGTCATCTTCACTGGCATTTCTTATGAATATTTACTTATTCCTTGAGACAATGTGTATTCTGTCTGTAGCTAAATAAAATAGTAATTCATTAGAAAAGATACAATATTCTTCTATATTAATAAATTGCATGAAGCTTTATTTGTAAAGTGGTATGATTTTATAAAATATCAGCTAGTTAGGTCAAAGAAAGATATTTTTGAGGTTGTTTCATAAATTTCAAAAGGCTACAACTGAAAAATAATTTATGTTGTGATCAACAGAGCCTTGGGGAAGACATACGATTGCTTTGACTTTTAACCTTCTGAAACTGAAATACTTTTGCAGAATATTTTGCTGTTGAGTCATTCTGCAGCTATCAATATTAATGAGAACATGAATAAATAAATGGAAGCAAACAGCAGATGAATTGATGGAAACAAAATAACAGCATTAATCTTTATTGGTTATTCACTGAATTGTGTGATGGTGAGTTTGGTTCAGAATGTTAATAGTCATCACTAATTCAGGTCTGTTGTAGATATGTTCTTGGGTTCAGTGGTGTTACTCTTGTAGGTTATCTAAAAATCTCACTGTATAGCAATTGACCATATTAGCCTGGATGTTCTCACAGGATAACACAGGCAAAAGTGTAACCATTATATTCCCTTGTGGCCTAAATAAAGTATGAGTACCTTTTATACGTGTGCTTTTTCTTTATCTCTGAAGGTGGAAGGATTGGAAAGACAAGAAAAAATAATGAATGGATAAGCTTACAGATCAGTTATCATAATTGCATTCATTTAGTTCAATTAGAAAGTCCTGCTTTCACAGAGCAATGCTTGAGAAAGAACAAGCTTGCTTCCTCAAATCAATGGATCATCAAAGTTGATTTAAATAAGACAACTTTCAACAAACCTCCATCATTTCTAACTGCTCAGTCACAGCAAAACCCCTTATAGCCTCCTCTTTAAAAACCTGGCGGGCTCCTTCGGATGTCTCTGTATTTTATCATTTGTTCACAACTGCAAGGAACATCAAAGACTCTCCAATACATTGTGAGGTGCTTAGTGATTACCAAAACAAGCTAATAAATTGCTTATTTTCTTTAGGGCAAATTATTCTATTTGCATATAATCACGTACTTTTTCCATTCCTTTAGGAACAGGCTAGTCAGAGGTAATAGAAAGGATAGAACTTAGAACAATCAACATCAATAGGGAAAAGATGCTCAGCAAACTATTGGGATTGACAAGTTCCCCCGGGCCTGATGGCCTACATCCTAGGGTACTAAAGGAAGTAGTGGTGGAGATAGTAGATTCATTGGTTATAATATTCGAAAATTCCCTGGACACAGGAAAAGTTCCAATGGATTGGAAAAATGCTGATATAACACCCTCATTCAAAAAAGGAGGGAGGCAAAACGTGGGAAATTTCAGACCAGTTAGTTTAACATCTGTTGTTGGGAAAGTGTTAGAATCAATTATCGAGGAAGCAATATCGGGACATTTGGAAAGTCAAAACATTTTCCATCAGAGTCAGCATGGTTTTATGAAGGGCAAATCATGTTTGACTAATTTGCTAGAGTTCTTTAAAAATATAACAAGCAAAGTGGATAATGGGGATCCTGTAAATGTAGAATGAGCATGAAAGATCTTATGTTAGGAAGGATTAAGTTTCAAAGAAGCGTTAAGAGCAATGGCCTCAAACACAAGAGCTGAAAGTATACTTAAGTACAGATGTAGGGCACAATTCATCTGTTTGCACTCTAAATGCTCCCATTAGTGCACAAACTGCATCATTTCCCGCTGGCACTAGCAACACCTCTTTGGTGGGATTTACTCATCTCCAGCAGATAAAAATATGCATAATAAGAGGCCTGTCAGCCACCCTGACTTCAGGGTGACATTTTTAAAGGGCCTCTAATCTCTGCTTTCAGAGAAAGGCCTCCCTCCCACTGACCATGGAAATGGTGACGTCACTTTACAAGAGGAGCACCACCAATCCTTCAGGAAAGAGACACATCCTTCCCTCACCACTAAAATAATAGGTCAATCCCCCACTTCCCACCAACCATGCAGACATGAGGGTGGACCCCCACCCCCAAGACCTTATCAAGAAAATCCACCCCATATATTTTAACCTGAGGAGGACTTCCGTACCTTGTTCTCATCTTAATATGAGACTCAGGAGTAGGAGTTCCAGACAAACACTGTAGAGGAGTATTTTCCAGCTGGATCCTATTCATCAGTTATTGATCTGAAGTGATTGGTATGGGTTAGCATCAAAGATCACTCTCTTCCTGTCATATAAGATCAGACATTACATGACCTCTTAAGCCGAGTGTCATTACTTTCCTCCCCCTTTCAATGTACCTTCCGCTCTTGCAATGCAAAACGATCTGACAAAACTCAGTACCTAGAGCTGGTTGGCAATCTTTCCTCTTCAAAAGGAAAATGACAACTGTGATTTGAAAAGTAGCTGGTGCACTACTTATGCCATCTTATAGATCTCAGTGATCTATATTAAGAAAAAAGTTAGTTAATAGAAAAAGGTATGATAAACTTTAAGTGATCTAGTTTACTTGAAGAAAAATAAGCATCGTAGCCTCAAAAATCTGCGTGGTGTGATTAGCCCGCCTCAGAGCTTTATCTCTCTCCTACCTAAGTTTGTGGTGATGAGGAGATGCTGGCGTTGGACTGGGGTAAACACACTAAGAAGTCTCACAACACCAGGTTAAAGTCCAAAAGGTTTATTTGGTAGCAAACACCACAGCCAGACAGGTTAGCAAACTTGTTATTAGGTAGCAAACGCCACACTGAAGAGTGGTGTTTGCTACCAAATAAACCTGTTGGACTTTAACCTGGTGTTGTGAGACTTCTTACTAAGTTTGTGGTGTCAGCAGGAGGGAGACTCCTTCACCTTGAGTACTATTGGCAGGTATTTGTATCACTGGGAATGGAGTGGGTGTGATTGTCTTTGCAATAAAGCTAAAAAATCTGGCATTGGTGATCCAGCTGAGGGGAGTGGTGGGGTGTGGGGAGGGGAGGTTGGTTGGAATGCTGCTTCCTGCCTCCTAAACAATCTTTAGATGCCCCAGCAGTCCCCACAAAGAGGCTGTCTTAAAACTTTATTTAAAATTTCAGAAGCCAATTTTCAGTGATCCAAGTCACAGTCTAGATCAGGACTCCCAGGTTGTTCCCATGCCTGTTCGCAAGCACACTGATGCCAACTGTATTCCAAGTTTTAATGAAGACCCATAGCACGTGAACTTCAGAACTCGTGATCATCATCTTGTTATACCCTTTATAAGGCCTGTGAGGCTTACATCAGTGGGGGAAAATTATTAGAGAAGATTAATAGGGACAGGATGTACTCACATCTGGAAGAAAATAGGCTTATTAGCAATAGGCAACATGGTTTTGTGAAGGGGAGGTTGGGTCTCACAAACTTGATTGCATTATTTGAGGAAGTTACAAGAAAAATAAACCAGAACAGGGAAGTGGACGTTATATACACGGACTTTAGTAAATCCTTAGATAATGTTCCTCATGATAGGGTGATACAGAAGGTGAAGCCATATGGGACCCTGGTAAGATGGATACAAAACTGGCTTGAACATAGAAAGCACAGAGTAGCGGTGGAAGGATTTTTTTTAACTGGAGGTCATTGACAAGCCATATTCCACAAGGATCAGTGCTGGGGCCTCTGTTATTTGTGATATATATAAATGATTTGGAAGAAAATGTAGGTGGTCCGATTAGTAAATTTGCAGATCATACAAAAATTGGGGGAGTAGCAGATAGTGAGGAGGATTGTCAGAGGATATAAATCAGCTGGAGACCTGGGCCGAAAGATGGTAAATGGAATTTAACCCAGACAAATGTGAGATGATGTGATTTGGAAAGTCTACTGCAGAAGGAAAGTATACAGTAAATGATAGCATTAGAAATATTGACATTCAGAGGGGTCTAGGTGTGCAGATCCACAGTTCTCTGAAGGTGAAAACTCAAGTGGACAAGAAGCCTTATGGCATGTTGGCCTTCATCAGTTGGGGCATTGAGTGTAGGAATTGGAAAATCATGTTGCAGCTGCATAAGACTTTGGTTAGGCCACATTTGTAGTATTGTGTACAATTCTGGTTGCCACATTGCTGGAAAGATGTTAACGCATTGCAAAGGATGTGGAAGAAAGTTATCAGGTTGTTGCCTGGTTTGGAGGATATGGACTATGAAGAAAGGTTGAATAAATTTGGATTGTTTTCATTGGAGCATTGGAGAATGAAGCGGGACCTGGTAGAAGTTTACAAAATTATGGCAGGCTTGGATAGAGTGGACAATCAGAGTCTTTTTCCCAGGGTTGAAGGGTCAATTACCAGGGACATACATTGAAAGTGAGAGGGGGGTAAGTTTAAAAGAGATGTAAGGGGCTAGTTTTTCACGCAGAGAGTGGTGAATGCTTGGAATGCACTGCCAGAGGAGATGGTGAAACCAGATCCTATAACAATGTTTAAGAGGATCTGGACAGATATGTGAAAAGACAGGGAATAGAGGGTTATGGACCATGTAGAGGCAAGAAAATATTAGATTAATGAGGCATCTGTGTTGGAACAGACTTGGTGGACTGAAGGGCCTGTTCCTGTGCTGTACTGTTCGTTGTTCTTATACCAATGTGCTTATAAGGGGCATGTGGAGGTTGTGAGTTGGCTTTGGTACTTTGTCAAAATTCTAGTCGTTTTCCCCTGCACCTTCTGAAGTTCTGACAGGAGTATGCCAGGAAGTCTGTGCATTTTTAGTGATGATGTATATATTTATATTTAAAGCTAAAAGGTGCCATGTGTGAAAATGCAGGCTCAGAGCTATCAGCTTCAGTATATTGAAAGGATAAGGCATCAAGAGAGCCATTGTATGAAATTATCTTATTGTATGTTGGGTAAGAGTAGAACCAAGAGGGAGCAGCATCTAGGTGAAGGGTGTGAGAGTGAAGGAGAATGATCAACTCTGTGAAATGTTGGGGAAAGATTGAGGTGGAATACTGCACTGCAGTCATAATTATAGAGAAGATGCCTGGTGATTTTGACGAGGAAGGATGTGGTCCTAAGATGAGGTAGCAATCACATTGGAGAGTGGAGAATGTGAATGGCCGGGTTGAATGTTTGGATGGCAGTGATGTACCGCAGAGTAGTAGGGCACAAAGGAAATACTGAATTTTGTTGGGAAGGATTGAAGGAGGAGAACTACAGGCAGCAGAGCAGAACTTGCAGATGAAAAAGCTCAAAAGCACACATCCCATTCTAAACATGACTGGGCCTTTGCCCTTGGAATAGATCCTGCTGTAATGATATTTAAAATAGCGACTGTTTTATTAGTTTAAATACATATGAGTTCTCTTAATGACTCGTTGACTGAATGCCTGGCTGCTGTGTGACTGAATTGTACAGAGGTATTTGAATTTTGGTAACCCTATTTTCCTCTCCACAGATGCTGCCTGACCTGCTGAATATTTCCAGGGTCTCATGTATTTATTTTATACGATATTAGGTATCTGAATTGATGCTTGACTTCCTGTGTATCTGATCCTAAGCAATGCAAAGCTGGGGATGATCCAACTGTATAAACATCCTAGGCCGAACAATGATTCATCCTCTCAATATATTTTTAGAAACATGGGAAATGGAAGCAGGAGGAGGCCATTTGGCGTTTTGAGCCTGCTTCACCGTTCATTTCGATTATAACTGATCATCCAACTCAGAAATCTATTCCTGCTTTCTCCCATATCCTTTGATCTCTTTGACTCTGGAACTACATGTAACTTCTTCTTGTCAGTTCTTACCAGCTTGCCACACTTGTTGGATCTATTTGCTATCCTCCTGGCCCTGTTGCTGGCAAGATTGACTTTACGCCCTTTCTGGGCACAAAGCGGTCAGCAAGAGTTAAAAGGACTTACCTTGGTCCTGCACTGCATCTTTTGGCCTTCCAGAATCTTCCCCCTTGCTGGCATGATAACACACCAGAGAGAATCACTGTTGGTCTCCACCAGCAGAGACCTGGCCATTCCAGGAGGATCAGAGATCATTAAAGGTCTCAGGTAGTTGGAGATATAGCCAGGTAATGCTCATTGGGCAGTACCAGCTTGAGAGTGCCCACCTGGCACCCTGGTAGTGTCTGATTGTGCACCATAATTATGCCAAGGGCAGTGCCAAGTGGTGGAGCTATGACAAGGGCAGGATATGCACAATGTAGGTGTGGGGAGGGGAATTATGCAGAGGAGAGCTCTGCAAGGGGTGGTGCTCTATTAGATGGGGACTATGCAATGTGGGATGGGGGCTATACAAGAGGGGGATGTGCAAAGAGGGAGGACTATACAGGGGGGCGATATGCAATGGGGGAGGGTTATACAAGGGGTGGGGGGATATGCAGGGTGGTGTGCTATTCAAAGGGGCCTGGTTGGCAGGGGATGGCATGCAGGGGAGGTGGCATAGGGAACTCATCAGGAGGGTCCTGATGCCTCAGTGTTGGCAACCAATGTTGGTGTGGATGGAAAACGTTCTGCCGATGATGGGGAAGGGGGAGTGGTGGCTGGGAGGTCACAGTGTTCTGAACAGTGATGTCCAAGCACCCTGCAGCTGGCTTCCCCAGCGTACCCAGTCTCGCCCCCATCCCTCGCCATCGCAACTCTCCCAGCTATCAGAAAAGCTGACAAGAGGGCCGGGGGATTGTTGTGCCGAAGTTACACAAAAACCTGGTGTGGAACACTCCTATTTTCAGATTTTATGACAGAATATTTTTAGGGTAAGATCATGCCTTTGGCCCTAACTGCTTTCTGTGGTAACAAATCCCACAGGCTTCTTATTTTTCTCATAATTACAGATGTAAGCATAAGGTGATGATAGAATGAGGCTTGTATTCATCACAAACAGTCATATGGGTAGGCTACCAGTGATCACTGAACTAGAAAGAATTAGACACCACCTACAGGAGAGACTGGGAGACAACCATCCAAGATGAAATACGTTGTCAAAGGGTGAAAGATTGTAAAGTGTTTGAACAATCTCTTTTTGCAAACTTATAGGCAATGCTTTCCATAAAAATCTCTGCTGTGTGGAGGGGAGATTCTTTTCTGCTCAGTGAATCAATTGCTAATTGAGATTGAGTTCAGAAATCATAGCTGAAACAATGGTTCATGTAAGACTCACAACGTGCCCTTTTTATTGGCGTGTTGTTTGATGAAAATGCTGGAAAAAAGCCTTCAATCTCCCTATCTGCAAGTTGGAGTAACTGTCTTCCTACAATTTTGATGGATCCTCCCACGAGGGCCAATTATCTGTATCGATGGCCTCTGCCCTTTTGGCTGGTTTGTTTTTGTTCACCCATACAAACATTTCCACTTGATGCTTGGTGTTAAATGAGTATGGACTTGACACTATCAGCTTCGGCTGGAGGGTATTTATTGATGTAAATATTCAAGCAATATGTCATTTCTGTAACAGTGTAATATGTTCTGTACTATACATAGAAAGAAAAACTTTAATAATTCACTGTGAGCTTGAATTTAATTAATCACCATTAGTCCCTCCACCTGAATCTTGCGCAGAAGTAAAAGTTGACGGTAAGCACGAGAGTAAAGTCGCCAACAGAAGCTTAGGTTTTGCGCACAGTCAGCTCTTCATTTCACAGCCAGGTAACAGTTATCTAAAGCACAGAGAAAAGGAACAATTTCAGAGTTGTCACAGAATAGGTTGGTAGTTGCTAATGTCGAATTACTAAGATTAGATATTTAATTAATCACTTACCTGACCTAAAGAATAGTTGTGATAATTTAGCCACCATGGAGATCAAAATCCACATTGTAAACCTGAAGCTTTCGAGATTAATCACAGCACTCAGCAAAGTTTGAAACTCACTCAGACTATCATTTGCAAGCTATTGTCAAGGCCGTAAATATTCAACTCCTGTAACTGTGGATTCAGAACAAAAGTTAAATTGCTTATTTGCACAAACTTCCTAAAAATAGGAAACTCCATTGGATTTAGAAAAGCAATTAATTTACTCAAGTCCTTGGAGAACTGAGATTTAATTGCATAACGATCTATAATCATCTAGCCAATAAGAATTAGCTTGTGTCCTGTTCATGCGCCAATTAATTAGTTTCTATGCTGCCAATATTTCTGTTGAAATGAAATGTTTCCTGGTATTCAGTAAGCTCTGATCTTAAAAAAAAGGATTGAAGTACTTTTTGCAGCAGGATATCAAGTTAGTTTTAATATAATCTAGTGTCAATCATGATGTGTATAGGAGAACTATCAGATTTAGGAGATGTTCTGCGTGGTATCGCTTCTTCTATTCCCTGCTCAGTTGCCCCATCTGGGTTGGCTGTTTCTTGCCAATAGCTCTGGAAGTTCTCATCAATCAGTAAACTTAAATTGAACATGGAAGAAACAAGTGGAAAGGGGCAGAGAGATAATGGAGAAGACCTGTGAGGCCAATCCCCTGCCATCGGACAATTGAGTTGTGAGGAACCTTGGGCTTTTCATGCTTGAAATTAGATACCTAAGAAGGACAGTTGGGATCAATTTTTCAAACCTGGAGAGCCAGGCAAAGAAATTGCATCTGACAAAGAGCCACTGGCACGCAGCTCAAAGCTGTTGTGTTGTTGTGTTCAGTAATGCCAACATCAATGCTGCAAATACACCTGCAATTGATCACCTTCTATCAAGACAGCAGAATTTTAAAGGTCTTATCTCGTAATACATTTTCCCAGGTTCTGGTGGGCCTCAGGCTTGTTTAATGCCTTGTTCCCTGCGGTTTACAACAGTCATTTCCTGGATGTTCCCCATAAGTCATGTCACCAGTGCTCAGTGCAGAGGATGATTCTACTTGCTGCCTTCCAGTCCAGTGGAAGAAGTGATGTTTACTCAAATCTATCATTTTGTTCAAATACTTGCATTGCACAGACATGGTCTGGATTCAGCAGTCATGCAGCACTGAAGAATGTTTTCCTGTTATCAGCCCCCCTCTTCCATTGCCCATTCAACACCAAAAGACATTCCTTTTCCCATATTTATTTTTATTATTATGTATCCCTGAGTCAGCAGCTTCCTGCTGTCAAACCTCTCTCTGCCATCAGCTCCCCACTCTGTACCAGTCCATCCACATCGTTTTACATCCTGACACCACTCCTTAACATCAAACACACAGCGGGTATGGCTGCCAAGTTAACAACAGCAAGCAGCAGGTTAATGATTTAGAAAGAAGTGTCTGTATTAGTGCCAATTTGAAGACGGTATGAAGCACCATATTACATCAGTTCAAGAGCTGTAAGTGGTTCAAAACCTTTGTTAATATTTGATGTTACTGAGATAGTGATCAATGTCTTCTTTTTCAGTTCTCTGTCAAAGGCAGGTCCAATCCATGTGTCATCACTTCCAACATGAGTAGGGAAAGCAGACAGGTCCTAAATCCACATCAGAAAAGGGATTGAATTTCATGCTCTTTGTGCAACAATCTGATCCACACTGTCTGTTCAACCAACTGAGCAAACCAACTTCCCAAGCACTCTGATACTTGTTTACATATAATCTTTATTCTTTCATGGGGTATGGGTGTCGTTGACAAGGCCAGCGTTCATTGCACATCGCCAATTGCCTTCTAACAGAACATTTCAGGAGCAAGTTCAGAGTCAACCACATTTTTGTGGATCTGGAGTCACATGTAGGCCAGACCAGGCAAGATTGGCAGATTTCCTCCCCTAAAGAACATTAGTGAACTGGATGGATTATTTTTTAATTGAATTTAAATTCTATTAACTGCCGTGGTGGGATTTGAACAGATGCCCCCAGAGCTTTAGTTGATCCTCTGGAGTACTACATTACCATTATGCCATTATCTCTGTGATCATAACACAATTATCAGGAAGATATTTGATATCTTCTCCTCCAGGCAGAACAGGCAAACATTTCTCTTTCCATGTTCAAAGTCTCAGGATATTCAGGTGCTAATAAATCAATACAATTTGAGAGAGCCAAGTAGGTCTAAAACTAATGTAAACTTGGCAATTGAACTGAGAAATTAGATTGAGAGATAGGTTGGTAGACATGCAGTAGCAGACTTTAAGGGGGTATTTCATAACAGTTAGAAAAGATACATTGCAGTGAGAAAAAAAAGACTCTAAGGAAAGGATACATAATTTATGGCTAACTAAGGAAGTTAAAGATTGAAAAAAAATTGTCCAAATCTGCAAAAATTAGTGGCTGGTCAGAAGATTGCACACAATATTAAAAAAGCAAAGAATGACAAAAAAAATGAGGGAGAAATGAGAGTGTCAGAGACAGTTAGTTCGAAACATAAAAAGAGATAGTAAATGTTTCTTCAGGTACTTAAAAAGGAAAAGAGTGACTAAAGTGAGTATTGGTCCCCCAGAGAGTGAGTCTGGGTAATTCAGAATAGGAAATAGGAAATAGCAGATGTATTGAAGAGGTATTCAGGATCTGTCTTCAATGTGGAATATACAAATAACATCCCAGAAACAATTGTATACCAATAGGTGAAAGGGAGGGAAGAACTTAAAACAATTACAATAACCAAGGGAAGAGTATTGAAAAATTATTAGAACTAAAACCTGACAAGTCCCTCAGTCCCGATGGACTTTATCCAAGAATCTTTAAAATTAAGAATCTTTAAAAAAGTGGCTGCTGAGTTAGTAGATGCATTGCTTTTAAAAATCACCAGATTCGGGAAAAATCTCATCAGATAGGAAAATAGCAATGTAACTCTGCTATTCAAAAAAGGAGGCAGAAAGCAGGAAACCACAGGACTGATAGCCAAACACATGTCTTAGGAAAAATTCTAAAGGTACGATATTGAGAGGCTATGACAGGACATTTAGTGTTAAAATGGTTTTGTGAAAGTAAAATAGTGTTTGACAAATCTATTAACACTCTTTGAGAAAGTAACAAGCAATGCGGATAAAGGGGAACCTGTAGATAGTGGTGTACTTGAATTTGCAGAAGGCATTTGACAAGGTGCCACATCAAAGGTTACTACATAAAATAAGAACTCATGGTGTAGGGGGTAACATATTAGCATGAATAGAGGATTGGATAGCTTCAGGAAACGGAGAATAGGGATAAGTGATAAATTTCAGGTCGGCAAGATATAACCAGTGGAGTGCCACAAGAATCAGTGTGGGACCTCAACTATTTACAACCTATATCAAGAAGATACTAAATTTGTTGATGGCACAAAGATAAATAGGAAGTCGTGAAAAGGGCATTAGGAGACTGCAGAGGCATAGATAGTATAAATGAATGAGAAAATAATTGACTGAGGGAATATAATGCAGGAAAATGCGAAGTTGTCCACTTTGGCAGGAACAATAGCTAAGCAGCAAATTTTTTAAAAGCTGATAGATTGCAGAATGGAAGGTTTAGAGGGATCAGGCCATCCTTGTATATGAATCACAAAGTTGGTATACGGGTACAGCAAGTAATCAGGAAGGCAAACAGAATGTTGTCATTTACCACAAGGGGAATGGAATATAGAAGTAGAAATGTTTTGCTAAATTTGTACAGAGCATTAGCAAAACCACATAAGAACATAAGAACATAAGAAATAGGAGCAGGAGTAGGCCATCCAGCCCTTCGAGCCTGCCCCGCCATTCAATAAGATCATGGCTGATCTGTCGCTGCTCAGTTCCACTTTCCCGCCCTCTCCCCATAACCCTTAATCCCCTCTCTTATCAAAAACCCATCAACCCGCGTCTTAAAAATATTTAGCGAGGCAGCCTCCACCACTTCAACGGGCAGAGAATTCCAGAGATTCACCACCCTTTGAGTGAAGAAGTTCCTCCTCAACTCCGTTCTAAACCGCCCCCCCTTTATCTTGAGGCTGTGCCCCCTAGTCCTATTGTCTTTTTTGAGCGGGAAGAGTCTTTCCACCTCTATCCTATCCATCCCATTCATCATCTTATACGTCTCAATGAGATCTCCCCTCATTCTTCTAAACTCTAACGAGTACAAGCCCAGTTTATTCAGCCTCTCCTTATAGCTCAACCCCCTCAACTCCGGTATCAGCCTAGTAAACCTCCTCTGCACTCCCTCCAAGGCCAAAATATCTTTGCGCAGGTGCGGCGCCCAAAAATGCACACAGTACTCCAGTTGCGGCCTCACCAATGCCCTATACAGCTGCAGCAAGACCTCCCTACTTTTATATTCAATCCCCTTCGCTATGAAGGCCAGCATCCCATTCGCCTTCCTGACCACCTGCTGCACCTGCAAGCTGGGTTTTTGCGACTCATGCACAAGGACCCCGAGGTCCCTCTGCACCGTCGCCTGCTGCAGTTTTTCGCCCCGTAAGTAATAGTCCTTCCTACCATTCTTCCTACCAAAGTGGACCACCTCACACTTGCCAACATTAAATTCCATTTGCCATTTCCTGGCCCATTCGCCCAGCCTATCTAGATCCTTCTGCAGACTCTCCACACCCTCCGCACAATTTGCCGTTCCCCCAATCTTGGTGTCATCAGCAAATTTCGACACTCTACACTCGGTTCCCTCCTCCAGATCATCTATATAAATGGTAAATAGCTGAGGCCCCAGCACCGACCCCTGGGGCACTCCACTAGTCACCATCCGCCAATCCGAATAGCACCCGTTGACCCCCACTCTCTGCCTCCTATTTGACAACCAATCCTCTATCCACGCTAACACCCTACCCCCAACTCCATGTCCCTCGACCTTCTGCAATAACCTCTTGTGAGGCACTTTGTCAAACGCCTTCTGAAAATCTAGAAAGACCACATCCACCGGCTCTCCTCTATCCACCGCCCTAGACACATCCTCATAGAACTCCAGTAAATTTGTCAGACACGACTTCCCTTTAATGAAACCGTGCTGCATCTGCTCTATCAAGCAATTCCCTTCAAGATGCCTCGCAATTTCCTCCTTAATGACAGATTCTAACATTTTACCTACCACAGACGTTAAACTAATCGGCCTATAATTCCCCGCCTTTTGCCTGGCACCCTTCTTAAACAACGGCGTAACATTAGCCGTTTTCCAATCTTCCGGCACTTCCCCGGAATCCAGCGATGTTTGGAAAATAACCACCAAGGCATCCACTATCACCTGAAATACTGAAATACATCTGAAATACTCTGTAAAATTTTGGTGTGTTTATTTAAGAAAGCATAAAATTGTGTTAGAAATTATGTAGAGAAAGGTCACTTGACTGATTCTTGGGACGAAAGGGTTATCTTACAAGTAAAGGTTGGGCAGGTTGGGCCTGTTTTCTTTGGAGTTTGGAAGAGGTGATCTTAATAAAACATATAAGATTCTGAGGGACTTACTAGAGTGAATGCTAAGAAGATGTTTCCTCTAGTGGGAGACACTTAACTAGGGAATACATATTAAGTAAGGCATCTCTCATCTAAGAAGGTAATGAGGAGAATTTTATTTTCTCAGATGGTTGTTAGTCTGGAATTCCCCAGAGATTAGTGGAGCAGAGTCACTGAATATGTCTAAGGCTGAGTTAAATAGATTCTTGGCTGACAAGAGAGTCAAAGGGCATTGAGTTAGACATGGAGGTCGAACTTATCAGATCAGCCACAACCTTATCAAATGGTAGAGCAAGCTCAAGGGGCTGAATGGCCTTTCCTGTTTTTAATTTGTATGTTCATACAAGGGATAGATTCAGTATAGATCCAGCAATTCAAAACTGGGCATTCATGAATGACTGTGTCCCATCAGCAGCAGCTTAATCCTTTTCAACCACAATCTGTACCCTCATGGTCTGGCATATCCCCCCCATTCTGACATTCCGATCAGACCAGGAGAAAAAACCCTGGTTCAGTGACAAATGTAGGTGAGCAACCATTGCCAATTTATTCCAGCACAACTACAACACTGGCATCTACAAATGTGCAAAATTGCCTAATTATGTCTCCTTCACAAAGAACAGGGCAAATCCAACCAGCTAATCACTGCTCCTTAAATCAATAGTAAAGTGATGGAAGGTGTTGGCAGCCATGCTGTCAAGCAACACTTCGGCATCAGTAATCCGTTCACCAGTGCACAGTTTGGGTTCCACAATGGCCACCCAATACCATTACAGCTTTATTCCAAACAAGGACAAAAGAGCAGAATTCCAAAGTGAGTTGAGAGTAGTTGCCCTTTGAACATCAGGCAGCATTTAACCGAGTGGCATCAAGGAATCTGAACAAAATTGAAGTCAATGGGAATTGGGTAGGAAAACTCTGCGCTGGTTGGAATCAGCCCTAGGATAAAGGAAGATGGTTGTCTTTGTTGGAAACCAATTATTTCAAACCCAGCACTTCACTGCAGGAATTCCTCGGGTAATGTCCTAAGCCCAGCCATCTTCAGCTGCTTCATCAATGATCTTTCCTCCACATCATAAGGTTAAAAATGTGGATATTTGCTGGTGATGTTCAGTACCACTCACAACCCCTCAGATATTGAAGCTGTCCATGCCTGCACACACCCAATAACTAGCAACATTCGGGCTTGGGCGGACAAGTGACAAGTAACATTCATGCCACACAAGTGTCAGGCAATGACCATCTCCAACAAGAGAAAATCTAACCATCATCCTGCGATATTCAGTGGCATTACCATTGCTGAATCCCCACTGTCAACATCCTGGAGGTTGGCATTGACCATAAACTGAATCAGACCAGCCATATAATTACCATGGTTACAAAAGCAGGTCAGAGGCTGAGAATTCTGCAATGAGTAACTCATCTTCTGACTTCCTGTTGTGATACCTGGCCAAATCCCAGGTCACAGGGGATGATTTGGTTGGGGATCAATTTAAACATTTTGTTTAAAGTAGTGAGTAGGAGATTCAAGATGCTTACTGAGAGAATGAAGCCACAAGATTCCATGGGTGGGATTTTACCATCTCGCTCATCCTGAAACTGTAAAATCCCACCTGAAGTTAATAGACCTTTCTATGGTCTGTCCCTTGCTCGCTTTGATTCCTGTAGCAGGCAGTGGAGTGGAATTCCAGCCATGTAATTTGAACAAGCAAAAATAAACTTTACTCTACAAGTTCAGAAAGATAAACATTTTACAATATCTATCTTATGTCTATCTTATTCAGGGTAAGTACAAAGTGAATTGATAGGCAAACCTGCTCAAATACAACATGCCATAAATAAATGACAGATGTGACCAAAATCAACTCCATGGATTTCTCAACAACTCACCAGGTTCACCTGTGAACCAACAAATTTCATGAAACTTCATCATTTTCACAAGGGTTTCCAGTTTTCACTTTTAAAGATTTCGCCTCAGAGTTCTCCCCAATAAGTCACTCCAACTCACATAGCTTCAACAATGACCCACCTCGAAGAGTGTAAAGCTTGCTTTCAAAAGTCTTTTCCCCTGTCCATGCAAGCTTCACCAACAAAGCATAATCTCAGATCTCCGGCTATGCCAAGCAGAACACCACTGCTCCGACTGGGTATCTCTGCCCCAACGGCCTGTGGAATAGAGTCACCCAATCTGTGGCTGCTTTCTCAGATCTTTAGGGCTTCTTGCATGACCACCACACTCAAAGTCTGCTCCCTGTAGCTCTTTCTTAAATTTTGAACCTCTATCTCTGTTCATTTTTAATCCTAAATTATTATGACCTTTGTCTGCCCCTTGTCTTTAATTCCTTACCTAGATTTTCTCCTTATCCTATTCCTGGTTTGGGATCACTCCCTGTTTTGCTCCCTGGAATGCTTCCCCACAATGGTGCCCCATTCCAGCTCATCTGACTTGCCTTGTCACGCTCTTCTTTTCTTTTGCATAGTTCCTGTCTGGCGCATGTGTGAAAGGCCAGAAGTTCATTGGAATTCCTGACCTTCAAAGGTAGATATAAGTTTCTTAATGCTTCCAAAGACCTGTCGCCTGGCCACACAACGTGGAGATGCCAGCGTTGGACTGGGGTAAACACAGTCAGAAGTTTCACAACACCAGGTTAAAGTCCAATGGATTTATTTGATAGTAATCCCACAAGCTTTTGGGGTTTGCCCCTTCGTCACTCTCCACTCACTGACGAAGGGGCAAACCCCGAAAGCTTGTGGGTTTATTATCAAATAAACTGATTGGACTTTAACCTAGTGTTGTGAGACTTCTTATTACACAAGGCACAAGTCAGGAGTTTGATGGATTTTGCACTTATGTGGTTGAGTGCAGCTCCAATAATACTCAAGAAACTCAACACCATCCAGGACAAAGTTTGATCTTATCTGCATTCACCACCTTAAACATTCATTTCCTCCACCACCGCCCACAATTTCAACAGTGTATACCATGCACAAAATTCTGTACAACAACTCACTTAGGCTCCTTCAACAACATCTTCAAAACCAACCTTCTCTTCCACCTGAAAAGACAAGGGCAGCAGACAAATGGGAGCGGTCAGTCACCTGAGAATTTACCAAATTTGGCCAATTAATGGCCAAAGGATAGGCTTACCATTTCATGAAGAAGGGCAGACTCTTGAAGTTGGACTGCCAGTAAGACAACCTGAAGCTTGAAAGAAGCAGCAGGTAAGTGGGGGAGAGGCTATCCCGGGACAGAAGCATTTCTCTCCAACTTTTTGAAATCTTAAATTAGAAATGGATCAAGCAGCCACGGCACCCTTGTGGAGGGGTACCTCTGGCACTACCAGTGACAGGTAAGCAACTTAATTCGTGGCATTCATCTGTGTGAATGAAAACTGACTATGGGATGTTAATGAAAATAATTAATCAAGGTACTGGCCTAAAATTTGATTCACATCATCTTACTGACGTGAATTGGTCTCGTAACACAAACCTTGTTCTTGATCACGCCGACTCATAACGTAGTCAATATTGCAATATAGCTGCAGTCATGACAGACCAATATTACAAAGGCACAGACCAAGACCCTGACATTCCAGATAGATCCTGGACACCTATTTTATTGCCTATACTAATATGGTGAAAGGCACATAATGAATGCCTTTATCCTGACCCTGACACATTTTTGGCTTATGTGTACGTTTAATGCTTTGGAAATGGGCACGGATCATCATGTGTGTGATCTATGTTTCTTCCATTCCTTTGGTGAAGCAGCTGACCTCCACAGAGTAGTCCTAGTGGAAGGGAAAAAAATCTTACATCTTCAAAGCAAAGAAATTTGAAGAGTTGACATGAACAGATCTCTTTCTTAAATAATGGAATGGTGTACAGTAATACAATTTGCAAGGTATTTTTGAATCCAAACCACTGAAGTCAACACTGACTTTTTGGTACTTATTTAGTTAAATCTCTTGTTTCATATGTATTCCTTGCTACTGAAGCCAAGACCTTTCAGCTTATTTGGAGATTACAGCACCTCTGTCATTAACCATGGTAAATTAATCAACTGATCATTCTCGTGCCAAGGTATTATTTTCCACGTTGAATGCCAATAAGAGCACTACTGAGTGTTATTAACATTTAATTATAACCAAACTGAAATTAAACAGTTGAATGAACTTAATAGAATAATGAGCTACCAGCATAGGTGAAAAAGACAAAAATATTAATAACAATTAGTTACATAGTGCAAACTTCTATACTCTGATTCAGAAGATGGATATTAGAGATTATTTGGCTTTATGATTTCCTTGTCTTGCGCTGTTAATTCGGATAGTGCACAAATTGATGCAGGAACCCTGATAAACTGTGAACCTGTACTCATTGATTGAAATGTAGGCAGCATGCCAACTTCATGCTGCCTTTCATTAGAGTGATTTTTGTATGCAGTCAGCACTAACTGCACTATTAATTGGCCGCACACATCAGCAGGGGGCCCCAAATTGTACCTCCCCGGCGTTACTTCCAGCGTGTCTGCATTTTTAAAAGGGAAGCTGCTTGCAGCTGGAACAGGTGCTGGTTATTTACATAGGAGGTCAATTTCAAACGGGAGAAGTTGATGGATGGCACAATATGAGAGAGCATGGGTTCCGTGGTTTTCGGATGCTGCATAGGAGACCTGGTGGAGATAGAAAATAGGAGAGAAATCTACAGGGCATTTGGGAATGGAGGAGACATGGAAAAGAAACCTTTCAGACATCTCTTGTTGAGAAACTATAAAATCTCGATTAAGGTCAATGGACCTATTCATTGTCCTTCCCTCATGATTCCCGTGGCGGGCGGGACAGTAAAATTGCGGCTGTGGTCAAAGGCAGTGGGAGCAGATAGCCGTGGAGGCTAATGTCAGAAATAAAGTTATATGGAACTGATGCAGTGTTGCCAGAGGATCTATGATTTCGTATAAGTGGTCAACGTCAATGACAAACTAGACTACTAGCTTCACACACTCTTCAATTTCTCACACCTCCATCGCTCACCACCGATCTTAATCAGTCAAGTTCATGCCTACCGTTCACATTTTCCATCTCCCTTCCTGTCAGAAAGCCTGCAGTCAGTGTCAAGGAGCAAGGAGGAGTCTGGAACCAAATTAGGGCTTTGCGGAGAGTTTGCAACCCAACCTTTGCAACGTGGAAGTGATGGCCAACTCCATTGGGATAATTATGAATACAATCATGATGCAGCATCTGGTTATCAATATCTCAGCTTCCATTGCAGCATAAGCACTGGCCACTCAACATCTTAGTGCTACGGTAGAAGCTTAGACTGAAGTCATGCGGGTCAGTTTGCAGCCATGCAAGCTCCGTATGGTACCTGGTGGATACCAGGAATCAAAGGGGATTGCAGAGTATTGTAGCAGTCCAGCAATTAGTCCTCCCATCAGATGACTAAGATGGCTGAGTTGGTGCTCTGGAACAATGGCAGTGGCTTCATGGAGAATGAACATGCTCTCCTCTCTCAGGATGACAGCATTTCTGCCTCCCTCATAGCCAATCTACCAGTGCCCTTGCTGTTGTCTGATAGCCAGCAGCCAAATGTAGGCAGCAATGACCAAGATGGTGCTGTCTGAGGACATGCTTTCTAGGTCCAGAGCTGTTATTCTCCAATGTCATCCATAGTATCCTCCATTGAGTCTTCCACAAACCTTACTGTAACTACCCAGGGATAGCACTGTGAAGGAGCACTGGTACAGGCAATAAGAGAATGCATAGGGCAATTGGGTGCTATTTGCATGCAATATGGTGTGATGTTATTGGAATTTCGATTCTGTGGTAGCTTTATTTGCACATTGTGGCCAGGGCAATGATGTGATAGCCAGTGACAAAACAAAGTGAAGGTGTAGGATTGTTGGTATATACGGAATTGGGTTTGCAGTTACTGGTATCACATTCGGATGAGTTCTTCACAGACAACCTGTGCAGTGGCTGTCCAGGCTCTGCCATCTTTACTCCTGTACCTCTTGTACCAGCTTGTTCTTCTCTGTCTGATCTCTGCTCAATCTCACAGTCATGTGCTATTTGGGAAAAGTTACTTTTTTTTAACTTCATCGAATCCCTACAGTGCAGAAGGAGGCCATTCAGCCCATCAAGTCTGTACAATCTCACACAGGCCCTATTCCCATAACCTCTGCTAATCACCTGATAGTACAATCAACTTACCATGGCCAATCGACCTAACCCGCACATCTGGGAAGAAACATGAGAAGAAACCGGAGCACCCAGGGGAAACCCATGCAGACAAGGGGAGAATGTGCAAACTCCACACAGATAGTGACCCGAGGCCAGAATTGAACCCAGGTCCCTGGTGCTGTGAGGCAGCAGTGCTAACCACTATGCCACCGAGTTGCCTGAGTCAACCATATTATTGTGGCTCTGGAGTCACGTGTAGGCCAGATCAGGTAAGGATGGCAGATTTCCTTTCCTTAAGGGTATTAGTGAACCAGATGGGATTTTCCAACCATCGACAATGATTTCATCGTTATCGGTAGATTCTTAACTCCAGATATTTTTAATTGAATTCAAGTTCCACCAACTGCCGTGGCAGAATTTGAACCTGGGTCTCCAGAACATTAGCTGAGTTTCTGGATTAATAGTCTAGAGGCAATAACTCTTGCCTCCTTCTCATTCATGGGGTGTGGGCACTGCAGCTGGGCCAACAGCTATTGCCAATCCCTAATTGCCCTGAAACTGAGTGGCTTGCTAAACCATTTCAGATTACATTTAAGAGTCAACTACTTTGCTGTGGATCTGGAATCACATGTAGGCCAGACCAGATAAAGATGGAAGATTTCATCCCCCAAAGAGCATTAGTAAATCAGATGGAATTTTACAACAATCAAAGAACAAGGAATAGTACAGCACAGAGACAGGCCCTTCAGCCCTCCAAGCCTGCGCTGACCATGGTGCCTACCTAAACTTCCATTCCCATCCTATTCATGTAATCGTCTAGATGCCCCTTAAATGCCGCGATTGTACCTGTTCCAGACATTCACCACCCTCTTTAAAAAAACTTGCCTTGCACATCTCCTCTAAACTTTTCCCCACGCATTGTAAACCTATATCCCCTAGTACTTGATTCTTCTACCCTAGAAAACAGCATCTGACTATCCACTCTACATTCCACTCATAATCTTGTAAACCTCTATCAGGTCACCCGTCAACCTCCACCTTCCAGTGAGAACAAACCGAGTTTATCCAACCTCTTCTCAGAGCTAATATCCTCCAGGCAACATTTTGGTAAGCCTCATCTGTACCCTCTCCAAAGCATCCACGTCCTTCTGGTAGTGTGACGACTAGAATTATATATCATATTCCAAGTGAGGTCTAATGAATGTTCTGTACAGCTACAGCATGACCTGCCAATTTTTATACTCAGTGCCCTGACTGATGAAGGCAAGCATGCCATATGCTTTCTTGACTACCTTATCCACCTGTTTTGCCACTTTCAGTGATTGGTTGACATGTACGTCCAGATCTCCCTGCCTGTCAATACTCCTAAGAGTTCTACCATTTACTGTATAATTCCTACATGCATTGGACCTGCCAAAATGCATTACCTCACATTTGTCCAGATTAAACTCCATCTGCCATTTCTCCACCCAAATCTCCAACTGGAGACTTTACCTTGCTGTATCCTCTGACAATCCTCTTCACTATCTGTAACTCCACCAATTTTTGTGTTGTCTGCAAACTTACTAATGAGACCAGCTACATTTCCTCCAAATCATTTTATGTACGATGAACAATAAAGGTCCCAGAGCTGATCGCTGTGGAACACCACTAGTCATAGCCTTCCATTCAGAAAAGCACCCCTCTACTGCTACCCTATGTCTTCGATGGCCAAGCCAGTTCTGTATCCATCTTTCCAGCTCTTTGAACCCGGTGTGACTTCACCTCTCAGACCAGTCTACCATGAGGTACCTGGTCAAAGGCTTTACTGAAGTTCATGCATACAACATCCAGTGCCTTCCCCACATCTATCATCTTTGTCAACAATGGTTTCATGATCATTAGACTTTTAATTCCTGAACTTTATTGAATTCACATCAGATGGTGAAATTTGAACCTGGATCTGCAGAACATTACCCTGAGTCTCTTGATTACCGGTCCAGTGAAAATACTGCTACGCCACCCCCTGCAATATCTCTGGGAGCAACTAATTAGTGCATTGAAGTTAAAAAAAAATCCTTCAATATTTACCACACCATTCCCTGTCGGTTTTTCCAACTTGAAACAATTGTGGAAAACATTTCTCGAATAATCACAGCAGCTCAATGGCCAGCAGAAATCAATCACCAGCTGACCTGTAAGGATTGATAATCCTTTTAAAAAGAGCTGGTGAGTCCTGCATCTATCTAATGTGCATTCAGCTCTGTGAGGTTAAGAGAGGATGTCAGCTATACAGCTGAGCTCCAAAATGGCAGCACCAAAGTCAAATCAGAATTGCCGGCTGATTGATGTCAGGATTAACCCACTTGCATTCTTACAGTGGACGTTAGTTACACTGAAATACCTTCACCAGTATGGGGCTGGGTCTTCACAATAGAGGTGGAAAACCAAAGCTAGTTTTGTTTTAGTGTCAGAAGCCCACCTGTGGCAGGAATTGATACAAGTTCCATTTTTCATGTGGGTGTGCCTTAACTGGCGTAAGGACAGGTTTGCTATCAAATTAATGCCAACTGGCAACTTCTCAAAGCTGAAGAGCCAATCACAGGCCTTCCATTTGCAGAGCAATGCCTGGCTGCAGCGCAGAGTGATTAACTGGGTAGGTACATCAGCAAAAAGGTTCCCCTCTCAGCCTCTTTCTAAAATCTGTAATTGATAAAACAGAGAAAAAAAATCCTGGCCATCACTGTGGGAGCCCCTCAACAGTGTGGCATTTGGCTGCACCCCTACCCAGCCAAGAAGAAGAGGGCATGTAGGCCGACCAAGCATGTTGGCCTCAGTCTGCCCACCTTCAAGCAGTTGACCTGCCCCTGTCATGTTCAGAAACTGGAGGACAAGTGGAAAATCTAAGCCTAAGCTCATCTTTAACAAGGCTGTTAATGAACCCAGTTGTCTTGTGGGGACAAGCAGCCTCCCTGGAACCTGAACAAGTCTCCTCAAAAATGTCCAGTGCCAGGAACGTCAGTCTGCAACTGGTATGCCAACTCACGCTGGTAATTTCAATGGCCTACCTCCATCTTGCTCCTGAGGAGGGGTCCTGAAAATTCAGCCCATGATGTCTGGCACGATTGACGATAGAACTGTGCGTGTGGTACGGATACCATTTTGGCCTTCAAATGCTGTCTGTAGCATCCAAATTGAGCCTAATTACAAGTCTACTTCTGTTTTGTCTCGCCATTGAATTTAGCCTTTGACTTTTGTTAAATAGGAAAATTCAGTTTTAGATTAAGACTGTACATATACTCAAATTTGTGCTAAACTATTGTTTAAAAAAAAGGAATCCTTTTGACATAATTGGGACATAATTGACCAGAAGTATGGAGATTGATACCTTCTGTTGGTTCCTACTGGCATTGCCTATGATACATATTTCCATGGAAGGAAATCTACAATCAAAATCTAGGTCTGGGCTCCCCAGACTTGAATTGTTATGCCTTGGATTCATTCATCGCAGGAGATATTGCAATGTCAGCCCTTCTGCAACTGACTGATGCTTTGTTGGCCACAGTTAGCCACTTCATCACTAGAACAAACATCACCAGAATAAGGGTATATCAGAAAGTCTGTTTTTCACTACAAACATGATTGAGGCTTTTTAGCCAGAGTATTGAAGGGAGGCTAACCAGCAATTCGGTGAACTGAATCCAATTTTCTGCTCGAGCTTATGTGAATAATTAGAGAAGGTTGATAGTGGTACAGCCCAATGGTTATACATGAACATACATACAAACATACATATGTACAAACATATATACATAGGTCCAAACTGTTTTCAATATATATGTGGCTTGCACTTGGACAGAGGGACCACAATGTTGATTCTAATGGTACACATTTAATTCTTGTCAAATTGAGAACTCAATTGAAAAATAGCTGAGGATAAATTCTGGATAGAATCACAGAAGCCTGACAGTGCAGAAGGAGGCCATTCAGCCCATCCAGCCAGCACTGATAACAGTCCCAACCAGGCCCTATCCCTGTAACCTCACAAATTTACCCTGCTAATCCCAGACTGGATAGCTGAGAGGCAAATGTGGGAAAATGTACTCTGTATACTCTGGGAGGCCAAGCAAGGAAGGGAAGGAAGTATAGGCTCAGTAGACAGACATTGAAAGACGCAGATGAACAAAGAGATGGATAATTTAAATACCTAATTCCCTAGAAATGAAAGTGCAGGGAAAAAAAGAAAAGGGAGAAAAAGACCTTGGCATTTTGGGTTTGGTGAATTTAGGCATAAAACAATGGAATAAAGGGGTCTTAACAGTGTGCAAAAAAATAGTTAGGCTATGGAGTACTCTGCATTATTTTGGTGCTTATTTGTTAGAATGCAAAGCATGGGATTTTCTGGCCACGCTCGCCCCAAAAGGGAAAATCCCGCCCGAGGCCAACGACCCTTTGCATGGTTTGTTTCACTGCCAGCTACGATTCCTGTGGCAAATGGGACAGAAAGATTCCCCCCCTAAAAGTTAAATTGATGATAACAATATTGGGATAGGAGACAAGGAAGAGACACGAGATACTGGGCTTACTTTCTATGGAGCAGGGAATGTGACATGGAAATTCAATCGAGGTTTTTGTAACTATGAACAATTTTGATTTGATAAATAGAGAAAGATTCATGTTTTCTGCTTGGGAAGTCAGTTATTATGAGATATAGGTTAACATTTCCACCTAACTTTGACATGCAAGGATGGTCATGCAAGTCATCCTACACTGAGAGCAGCAATAGTTTTATATCCAGTGACAGTGCCATTCTTCGTGCTGGGAAGCAGACATTTGGAAGCCTTCCCACCAACACTAGCAATGGCTGTTTTAATGTGTTAACTTTTCAGAACTTCAGTTTGTTAGCAAATTCACAGGAGTGTAAAACAATACCAGTATTTATGATGAAAATGAAAATCCGTCAGCATGAAATTGCCCATATTTCAGTTTCTGGATTGCATGCTGTGCGCCAATTTGTTCCTCCTAACCATCTCAGAATACAAATTACACGGATAGCAAATTTACAGTGACCTCCAGCAACTTCTTTAAATCAAGTGCTTCACGAAACAGAAATAGAAAAGAATACTCAGAACTCAAAAGCACAGGCTTTAATTAGAGGGAATGAGCTGATGGGGGAGGGGTGGTGGTGTTGGAGTGAGGGGTTGGGGGAGGGCAGGGGGGAGTGGTGGGGGTAGGAGACAGTGTTGGTGCCAGAGGTTCTATTCTGACCTGTTGATTTTTTTCAGTCTGAAGCTTAATCGGCATTTCCTTGGACTGGATTCATGTAAATTATAAATGAGTGCATCCTCAGATATCACTGCCTGTAATTGAAGATCAGCAGAGTATGGTATTTCAGACTTCAGTCTGCCAGGTTCTTTGTTAGAGGTCCATGTTACATTATAACTTCAAATAAATTTAAAGTCGGCCTCAAGTACACCTGATGAAAATGTACACCTCCATTTTCTATGCAATGATGCCAGCTTTAATAATATTTGAGTGTATCTCTTTTGTCTTTATCGTGGTTGGCCATAGGCACAGTCCCAAATAGCCATTAGTGTAATCAGGCATAATACAGCTGGGGGTGAAAAACCTATTGGATCTTTGTAATGACTTCAATCAGGCCATTGAAGTTGGCCTATTGGAGTATGAACTCCCTGATTAAGGATCCAATTGAGGGCCTAATCAGAGAGTCTTTGCCTTGTATTTAATCGGGTGTGTCAGTTCCCCTGACACCCCCGGAGATAGATTGCTAACTGGGCAGAATTTTACCGGCACGTCTGCCCAAGTTTCGCATGATCCTGCCGGAGGCCAACGGAGAATGCTGTTTTCCAAGCCGAGCCCACCCCTGGCATTGGGGCTGGCATGCCGGTAAAATTCCAGCCTCTGTGTACTGCTGTTAGAGTTATAAATAAAGTGATTTTGGTGAAGGGACTTCTGTCTCTGATGGCTTATTGCAATCTTAGAAACATTGGATTCTGTCCTTTGCTGTTATCTTCCATCAGAGCTTGTTCGGTGTGGAATCTCAATCTGACATAAACGTGACCCATGACTTCCAAAGAAATTTCAGCTTATGAAAGAGAGTGAATTTCCCTTAATACTGTTCAGGTTCCACAGAATCTTTACAGTGCAGCGCAGGACCATTCGGTCCATTGGATCTGCGCTGGTTTTCTGAAAGAGCACTCAACATTGTCCCGCTCCCCTGCCTTATCCCCATAACCTTGCACATTCTTTCTTTTCAGATAGGAATCCAATTCCCTTTTAAGTACCTCGATCTAACCTGCCTCCACCACTTGGTCAGGGAGTTCATTCCAGCCTCCAATGAAATCTTTTCTTTATATTAGTAAATATATTTATATGACTAGAGTTATATAAATAGCTAAATTGTGGAGAAAGAGGAAATAGGTCCCAAGGTGCATTTACATAGCACCTTGGGACATCTCAACACATTTTGCAGCCAATAACATGTGGCCACTGCTGTATCAGAAATGCTACAGCTGCTCTGGGTATAGCAAGCTCTCACAAAATGTGATAATGGCCAGTTTGTAATAATGTTGGTCAAAAAATAAATATTGACCAGTATTTGTTTAACATAATGCTATGTCCTCTTTTTAGTCCTCCAGAGATGGCATAGCCTTCAATTTATCATTTCATCCAAAAGACAGTCCCTCTGATGCTCCCTCAGTGCGATATTGGAGCATTAGCCAAAATGTTGTGCTCAAATCTCAAGGCTACGATGTGAAATTCTCACAATTTCCGGACTCAGAGGCTAGAATCTTACTATTGAGCTACGGCTGAAATCGTGCAATGAAATTTAATTCTGCCATTAATGCCAATATATTGGCATTAATGAGGGGGATTGAATATAAAAGTAGGGAGGTCTTGCTGCAGCTGTATAGGGCATTGGTGAGGCCGCAGCTGGAGTACTGTGTGCAGTTTTGGGCGCTGCACCTGTGCAAGGATATTTTGGCCCTGGAGGGAGTGCAGAGGAGGTTTACTAGGCTGATACCGGAGTTGAGGGGATTGAGCTATGAGGAGAGGCTGAATAAACTAGGCTTGTACTCGTTAGAGTTTAGAAGAATGAGGGGAGATCTCATTGAGACGTATAAGATGATGAATGGGATGGATAGGATAGAGGTGGAGAGACTCTTCCCGCTCAAAAAAGACAGTAGGACTAGGGGGCACAGCCTCAAGATAAAGGGGAGGTGGTTTAGAACGGAGTTGAGGAGGAACTTCTTCACTCAAAGGGTGGTGAATCTCTGGAATTCTCTGCCCGTTGAAATGGTGGAGGCTGCCTCGCTAAATATTTTTAAGAAGCGGGTTGATGGGTTCTTGATAAGAGAGGGGATTAAGGGTTATGGGGAGAGGGCGGGAAAGTGGAACTGAGCCACAACAGATCAGCCATGATCTTATTGAATGGCGGGGCAGGCTCGAAGGGCTAGATGGCCTACTCCTGCTCCTATTTCTTATGTTCTTATGTTCTTATTGTTCTGATCTAAAATATAGGTTTGACTCATGACCCAGTATTTAACTATGTTAATTTTCTATCCTTATGGTTTTTTTTACGTGACGTCCCACATTCTGGGCAGAATTTAATACCCTGGTGGCCAGTTTGGAGGTGGGGCATTTCATTGGGCAGAAGGATGCCGGATGGGGATCCCATCACCTTCTTGCCTCTGCTCAATTATATCCAGGGTGGGAAGGCTTTTTGTCTCCATAGTCTTTAACTCTCCACAAGCCTTATTTCTTTGAATAAGGTGTCCATCCTCACCAGCACTCTGTTTGGTGATGAATCCATGAACAGTCCTTTATTTCTGCTTGGTGTAGCAACATGTATTGTTACTCTTCTTCCCCAAATCTCTCATTGTCCAGCTGACTCAGGGGAGGGGATGGGGACGGTGGTTGTATAATGAAATTGTGCCTGCTGGTTTTAGACTCCCAAACTAAGGGAAACATCTTGCCTGCATTTACCCTGTCTATCCCTTTAAATATGTTTTAGGTTTGAATAATATCACCTCTGATTCTTCAACAATCTGGAGAATACAGGCCCAATTTGCCCAATCTCTCTTCGTAAGACACTCCCACCATCCCCAGAACAAGTCTGGCAAAGCTTGCACTCCCTTCAAGGCAATAATATTCTTTCTGAGGTAAAGAGACCAAAACTGCACTTAATACTCCAGGTGTGGTCTAAGCTTCTATATAATTGAAGCAAGAATTCACTACTCCTATATTCAAATCCTCTTGTGATAAAGGCCAACACTCCATTCGCCTTCTGAATAGCTTGCTGCTCCTGCATGTTAGTCTTCAGTGACTTATGGACAAGGGCACCCAGGTCCCTACATATGCACTTTTGAATTTCTTACTATTTAGGAAATACTCTGCACTTCCGTTCCTTCTATCAAATTGGATTACTTCACATTTATCCACATTATATTCTTTATACCATGTTCTTGCCTACTCACAAAGTCTGTCCAAATCTTCCTGTAGACGCTTTACATCTTCTTCACAACATGCATTCCCACCTAGCTTCATATCATCTGCAAACTTAGAAATATTACATTTGGTCCCCAAGTAGAATCCCTCATAGAATCCCTACAGTGCAGAAGCAGGCCATTCAACACATCAAATCTGCACCGACAACAATCCCTCCCAGTCCCTATTTCCATAATTCAGTGTAGTTACCCTGCCATTCTCCTTGAAACTGAGGGGCAATATAGCCATGGCCAATCAACCCAACTTGCACATTTTTGGACTGTGAGAGGAAACCAGAGCACCCGGAGGAAACCCATGCAGACATGGGAAGAACGTGCAGACTCCGCACAGACAGTGACCCAAGGTGGGAATTGAACCCAGTTCACTGGTGCTATGAAGCAGTGTACCACCGTGCTGCACATCCAAATCATTCATAAATATTGTGAACAGTTGGAGCCTTTGGACTAATGCTTGTGGTATCCCACTAACCACAGCTCACCAACATAAGAATGATCCATTTGTCCCAACTCTCTGTCCCCTGCTAGTTGGTCAATCCTTAGCCCATGTCATTGTATTGTCTTCTATCCCACGTATTTTCTTTTGCTAATCAACCTCCTGTGGGGGTTCTTATCAAAAGCCTTCTGTAAATTCAAATATATTCTGTCCGTTGACTCTCCTTTATCAGGTTTGTTAGTAACATCCGCAGAAAATTCCAAACTATTTGTCAAACATGATTTTCCATTAAATCCATGTTGACTGTGCCCAATCATTTCAAGTCGTGACAGCAGGGGTTTCATAGTGTAGGGGTTATGGGGGATGTGCACCAACAGCATGAGGGTGGCACTCAGCTGGCCTCCCCAACCCCCATGGTAGATCCCTTGATCAGGCAAATGAATGCTTTTAAATGAGGGACTACCTCCACAAGACCATAAGTGCCCAGCATAATTTTACTCATTGTGCTTGTCGCGTGGTGACAGACCTGCCCACAGCTGGCTTAATACTGGCAGCAGTTGAATGAGGCCCATAAGCATTCATTAATAGGCCACTTAGGAGCCTCAATTGTCAGCTGGGCGAGTGGTCTGACTACAGGCATTCGCACTTGGGATTTAATTTTGGTGAAGGCAGATAGGCAGGGCTTGCATGTCACTCTCCCACCTGAATAAATACTTCTGCACCATTGCTGGTACAAGAAACAGACCAGAGTACTCCCTCCTGAAAGCTTTATCATTCATATTAAACAGACAGCAAGGCAATTGCATTTAACAGCCCAACCAACAGGAGAGAAATTAAATCTGTCATTAAGCAGGTAGGAGCATGACCTAAATAGGAACTTGCTTGTAGGGGGATTTAAAGAGGAAATAATTAAGTATCAAAAGAATAGAAGAGAGATCTGACAAACAGTGCTTGAATGTGGCAAACAAATCAGCAACAAACAAGATGGAGACTTGCTGGAAATGGGTGGGCAATGTAATTGAACTGTCCAATGGCTTTTGAATGTTTTTGTCTCACACATTGATAACTGTCCTAGAAGAGATGATAACACACCATGAAAAGAATTGCTTAATATCTGTAATCATCAGATAGATTTTTTTAATTCCTGTCTTCCGTGCAAAAGGGAGTTTGGAGTGTGAGCAGTGACTCTGAGTAGGATATAGGTACTGTCGACCGGATCAGTTTAGGTCAGCGGTTACTTCCTAATTTCATTAAATGCAACTTACCAAGTATTGGTATGCCCAAATCTTTAAACTAAATGATTTTAAAATTAGAATGACTAATTTATTAAATAAAGAATACATATAACTCAAAAGTCAATCCTTTATCCCTTAAGAGGAAGAATTCCAGGCGTAATGTATCCGTCAGTAAATATATTTTCCCTGAATTATATAACTCATGCACGCCTTTTTGTGTGCTGGTGAGATATATTTTAAATTGAAACATGTCTAAAGGATTACGGAACAAACAATGATTGAAAATATTTCCAGTCAGGCTGCTGATTCCTGGTGTAAAAAAAAATTCAACCAGTTAGAATGGCAAACTTGAGATAAAACTCTGTGCTGTGCTGTTAGGTAAAACCCAATAGTATTAGATAATGGACTATCTTCTTTGGATTTTTTAATTTCACATCCTTTCTTTCTGCTTGAATCGAATCTCATTTCTATTATTTGGTGTTCCAGCCTGAGTAAATTGTCACTTAGCTGTGGATATTACCTCTTGCATTGAGGCCAGACGAACACACTGGGGAAACAGTTTTTATTTTAAATCTGAAAAAGGTTCACTGGAAGGTTTGTGCGAAAGGCTTTTGTGTGAATGCATCATTTGTTGTACATCTTCTATTTATTTTCTCATCAGAAACAGGTTGAATGTCTTTTTCCATCTGACTTCTGCAGGCGGCAGCGAGTGTGAGTGCCAAATTAAATACTGCAGCTGAAACAATTGGCATCAAAATGTTTCAGGTCTCTGCAAGCGAAGGAGGAGGTCTCAATTAATTATTTTATCTTTGTTCTGTTCCTGTTGAAAATAAATTATTGAGAAAATCAGTTGAAGACACAAAGCCAATAATGCAAGACAAGAGTGGAAATAAAAGTCTGTACTTAGAACAGTGTTTTTTCCATATACCACATCATATCACGTTGCTTATCCCAAATTTCTACCAGTCAAGACAAATCTGCAGAAAAGTTAGGACTGCTTCCTCAAATTTTGATGGATTGTCAATCCTTTATAATCTATTGGAGCTGTTATGTTTTTGTTGTGACATGGTAAAATTTATTTATCAGTCACAAGTCAGGCTTATATTAGCATTGTAATGAAGTTACTGTGAAATTTCTCTCGTCATCACAGCCTGGCACCTGTTCAGATCAATACACCTAACTGGCACGTCTTTCAGACTATGGAAGGAAACTGGAGCACCCTGAAGAAGCCCAGCAGACATGAGGGAAACATACAAATGCCACACAGACAGTGACCCAAACTGGGAATTGAGCCCAGGTCCCTGGCACTGTGAGACAGCAGTGCTAACCACTGCACCGCCATGCCTCTCATGATGTCATACACCAGTAAGGAGGGAATACTTTAAATTGCTGTCAGTTATCATCTACCTTGTCAGGATATGATGATTTAGTCCCATGCCTTGAATATAGTCATTGAACAGCAGTGGTAGGAGCCAAATGACCTATACTTAGTTCTCAATGAACATTATTTGTACGTAGTCTCATCTTCAAATAAAGAACCCACAGTATTATTTCACCAATCCTTGTACCTTCCTCCTAGGATTGCATCGCACTCCGGCCAGCAGGCAGTGGGTCCCAAGGCAAGATTGCTCAAATCTGGGAGACTTTAATTAGTAAAAGCTTTCTGCAAAGTCTAAGCAAGAATAGAAGTTCAACAACAAACTATAGGTGATTTCACTTTACGTAGAACAGTACAGAGAAGAGCATTGATTACATTTCTACCTCTCTTCCGTTCTGAAGAAGTCATATTGAACTCAAAATATTAACTCTGTTCCTGTCTCCACAGATGCTGCTAGATAGGTTGCTATCTCACTTGATATGGCAAGAGAGTAGCTGGAGATTTTATCGGACTCACTAATTTACATCTTTCAGTTGGAATGAAAATCCATTGATTTAGAAGGATTTCTTGTCAATTTTCATTTTAAATATCTGGAGTTCTTCATTCAAGCAATGCTCTTTTCAGCCGTTTTCTGGACTTAACAGACAATTGCAGATGTTATCAGTAATGGCAGCTGTGACAGGAATAGCATATTGCCTGTTTTTATTGAGTAGGCCGTAATGTATGTTGCAGACTTTTGAGGATTGGGATTAGATGATTGTTTTCTTTCGCGCATACCTTACTCTGGCATAGGAAAAACCCAGTTTGGATGACCAGTGATAGAAAGAGAATGAATTACTACTTTTTGAAAGACAGCATCATTGAAGTTACATTGGGATAAATTGAAAAGTTGTTGAATGTTTTAGCTTAATTTTACTTTATTCATGAAACATCGAACTACAGAGGCAGGGGGTTTCTACTCTGGCCAGCTGGGTATCAAAGTGAGTTTAAATTCCACTACAATTGGGCATGAAGTTTCCTCTCCACTGGCTACCCACCCAGTTGTCCAATGCCAACAGAAATGAGCAGCCAAGCTCTGCATAAAGTGGGAGACTAATCCAATGGTAGGAAATTACTGGCATTTATTCAACATGATGCCTAACTTATTAGCCCTATAAACTTGTCTGCCTCATGGGCAGTTGACACATTAAGGGGTGCATTTAGCTCAGTTGTTTAGACTGCTGGTTTGTGACACAGAAGAACACCAACAGTGTGGGTTCAATTCCCATACCAGCTGAGGCTATTCATGAAGACCCCACCTTTTCAATCTTGCCTCTTAGCAGAGGCGTGGTGGTCTTCAGGTTAAATCACCACCAGTCAGCTCTCAAAAAGGAGAGCAGCCTATTGGGATTATGGTGATTTTATGGGTGGCACAGTGGCGGGGTGATTAGCACTGCTGCCTCACAGCACCAGGAACTTGGGTTTGATTCCAGCCTCGGCTGGCTGTGTGAAATTTGCATGTTCTCCATGTGTCTACGTGGGTTTCCTCCAGGTGCTCCAGTTTCCTCCCACAGTCCAAAGATGTGAGTGTTAGGTTAATTGGCCATGGTAAATTGTCCCTTAGTGTCAGGGAGATGAGTAGGATATATACATGGGGTTACGGGATAGGGCCTGGGTGGGATTGTGGTCAGTGCAGACTTGATGGGCTGAATGGTCTCCTTCTGCACTGTAGGGATTTTATGAATCTATGATTCTATGAGTTCCCAACTCAGCCCCAGGCACACCTCACATGCTCCCACTCCCACCCCACCCATTTTCCTTGGGCACTCCCACCTCTAACCCCAGCTCTGTGGAACTGTGAAGAAGCCAGCCCAAAATGCACAAGGCAAGTTAATCAGTGTTTGTAGACAAAAAGAGGTGAGTTAATATTTTAGCGACTGCATTAAGCTTTTGCCATCGTTTTCTCTCTGCAGATGCTGATTAACCTATTAAAAGCTGAAAAATTTATTCTCCTGGATAATATTAAAATCTTTAATAAAAGACAAATGCATTGCTCCCCTTCTGAACATCTGTAAATATTTCCCCATTGTACAGTATCCTTAAAGTTGATAACCACTCGAATTCTAATTGTAGAGAAAAGGACATTCATCATCATAGCTAGAATCACCAGCCGATGTCTAGAAACCAGGCTGAGAAGATTACACTATTTTTCTTAACACGCTATGCCCTCAGGTGGTTCCTTGGTTATCATAATCTACGGCACCTTAGCTGTAAAAATTTTTAAACACATCATCATTTTCAGACAGATTCCATTAAGCTTGGAATGAGCAGAGAATTGAATCTGTGTGAACCTGACTCCATCAGATAGGCCTGGATGAATCCAAATCTTTGTTGGTTCCAATTTCAGACCTGATTTTCTACTCTTAAAGTTTCTGCTGAGAGTAATTGGCTGCCTTGTGGATGGCAGATGAAATGATTAGAGTTTAACTCATTCAGTTCTGGACATTGAACCATTACCTCACAGCTCCAGGGAGTGGGGTTCAATTCCGGCTTGGGTTACTGTCTTTATCAGTTTGCACATTCTCCCTGTGTCTGCGTGAGTTTCCTCTGGGTGTTCTGCTTTCCTCCCACACTCAAAAGATGCGCAGGTTCGATGGATTGGCCATGCTAAATTGCCCCTTAGTGTCCCAAACTGTGTAGGTTATGTGGATTAGCCATGGTAAATAAATGGAGATACAGGGATAGAGTGGGAGAGGGGGCCCGAGTAAGATATTCTGTCAGTGAGAGTTGGTGCAGACTTGATGGGCCAAATAGCCTCTTCTGTGCTGTAGGGATTCTATAATTCAATGACTCTATTTCATTTCAGTTTCCTAAAATGTAATAACCATTCAGAATGAAAAAAGGTTCAGTGTCATCTCAGATCCCACAGTCTTTTCCAGGCCAGTGACTGGCCTAATGGACAAAAAATGATTTTGGACAATTTTCTGTTATATTTCTGAGAAATTGAAGCAAACATTTTAGTGGGTGGATTGCATGAATACTTAAGCTAACAATATTACTGTAGTCTATGCTCTTGCTTACAACATTGTCATGACATTCTGTTTGTCAAGTTAATGACAATCTTTCATTTGCTCAGTGGAAATAGGATTAGTAACAGAGTTAAAGTAGATGGAATGAGCTCTGCAGCCTGTTCCCACTCTGCTCCATTGCAATTTATGCTGGGATTCTGAGCAGGTACCTGGCTGCCTACCTAAATCAGGCAGAACCTTATTACTGAAGGCAAATTGGATTCCTGTGATATATATAGATGCACGGGTATCACACTCTGGTCAATTGTATCATCTCTAAAAGGTCAGTAAAACAACAAACTCGTGGGGTGATCCAATTTTCCCAATTTCAGTCCCCAGTAGAAAGGAACTACCTCCCTGCTGGCCATATCTGGCTTCTGGCCAACATACTGGACCTGAGATACCCCACTATGCACTTGATTGGCTCGGCTTCCCACCTCCATAGGATCCAGCCTGATCACGTGACCTTCAGGGACCAGCCCCTTAAAGAGACCACACTATCACAGTAAATATCAACGTTATGCATGGGCTGTAAAGAAAGATCTATTTTGTTAGAACTTTGGCACAGATTTGGAGGTGAAGCAGTTTAGAAAACTACCGCAATCAAAAGAAAATCTGGCAAAACTCAGAAACGCAACAGCAGTAAAATCACAAATAAAGTGCTTTTTCTCCGGGAGTCGTTTACTCCGCTCTGGGATGGCAAATTCATAAAGGCCTGTCGTTCTTGCCTGTGCGATGTAAACAAAATCACATGGATAACGTCAAATCCATATGAAATGGTCTCGTAATGGCTTTAATTGACCCTTCAGTTGTTGGTGGACAGGGCTCTAACTCCAAGGCATGTCTGCTGACCTCAATATTGCAGATGTGCACGCTGACATCAGGACACACAACTAACGTCATCTTGTGCGATTTTAGATGCATTTGGGAACATGCCTAACCTTGGAATCTGAAATCCAGGCCCACATCAATTCTTGCTGGTGTATCTCTCTCCCATTTCTATATCTATTTCTCTCCCATTGCTCAATCCTTCCACTTTAATGTCCCTCTTTGGGTCAGACAGGAATTATCAACTGAGGGTTGGACATCTACCAATCTGATTGGTCGGCAGCTCTTACAGCCCCTGCAGCAACAGGAGAGAATAGTGGGACTGCAATGAGACCCAAGAAGTGTCATAGATACTGGATAAGATAACGCTCTCTGGGGAAGGGAGCGAGAGGGGGGATGTTAAGCGGTTATGGCAGTTAGTTTTGGAGCCAGGAGAAAAGGCACAAAAAGAGGGTACATCTTAATAGGTGTGCACCCAATGCACAAGGGGCACCCCTGAAGAAGGCACCCCTCCTTCCTTCCTTCCTGCCTTTTTGGTTAAAAAAAAGCCTTCCCACCACCCATTACCTTCCACTGCCCAGTATAGTATAGCAGTAGAGGTAGATTGAGGGACTTAATTGCCACCTAATTGGCCTCAATGGGCTTAAAGATTACATCCCATTGGGTACCTTACACACTGCCCCATATTATGGAGACTCAGCCAAGTCAGTGGACGACTCATGCCACCCTTTCCCCACTGATGAACGTACGTCAGTAAGGCTGTGAAAATTATCCTTCCCCACTCCCACAGTTTAAATTGAGGCTTGATGGTTTTCAAAATTTAGCTTATTTTTAATTTATAAAAATCAGATGGAGATGGTCTGCTTCTCTAGCACTCTCCCTTTCCTGCATTAAAATGCTGCCTGATGTTGATAGGAAATTGATAGTGCAAAACCAAGAATGACCACAATAGTACAATCTGCCACTCGGTTCTGTCTCTTTCTAGCTACATCTCACACATACGTACAAGCAACCTCTCTGTTATTTTCTATCATACAACGTTCAATATCGATTTTATCCAAATGAAGTTTTTGAAATTTGACCTTCAACTAAACTTTAAATGTTTACAAGTGACAAAATACAGTTTTTTTTCGGAGAGTGGAGAAAGAGGATTTTATCCATTGATATCATTGCTACATCCTGGATACTGTGCACAGTGCAAGCGGCATCTTCTCTTCTTCGAAGATTCTTGGACACTGAGGCCATAAATGAACCTCCAATGATGCCCAATTTTTTGTTTATTCATGCATAGGACATTGCCATTGCTGACTGGCCAGCATTTATTGCTCATTCCTAGTTGTCAGAGAGCAGTTGAAAGTCAACCACATTGTTGTACTTCTGGAGTCACATGTCAGCCAGACCAGATAAAGATGACAGATTTCCTTCCCTAAAGGACATCAGTGATGGTTTTTTTCGACAATCAACAATGGTTTCATGCAGTTTCAGTAGATTCTTATTTCCAGAATTTTGTTTATTGAATTGAAATTCCACCATCTGCCATGACAGGATTCGAACCCGGGTCCCCAGAACATTAGCTGAGTTTCTGGATTAATAGTCTAATGACAACACAACCATCTTGGAGTAGCCAATTAATAAGCTGTCCCCAGGAGTCCCAATAAGGAGCAGCAGGTGACCTCTGCAGGCGGAGGCCAATTGTACTGCCTAAATCTTTGGACAATTAGCAGTCCCATCAGGAGGGGTAAATGTTACTGATGAAGGTGGCTCACTGCAAGAGTGCTTTAAGATGGTGAGCCCTCTGGAGACTTCTGAAATTATTTCAAGTAAATGAAACTCCCAGGCCTTCAATGTGGAGGGGCTCCACTGGTGGGGAGTTCTTGCTACAGTTCTCCAGCCTGGCATTTGGCGAGGGGAGGGAGTTGCCTACAGGCTGTGCTTTGATATCACCCAAAACCCCTAAGTGGGAACTTAATTGGTAACCATTGCTACCTGCCACCATTGGATGAGCAATTGTCGAACAGATCCATTTCTGGCAAGTTTCCATGATACAAGAATTCTTCATTTTGCCCTTGGTTACAACCCCAATCTGATCACCCAGGGAGTTGAACCATTTTGACTCGCCTATGTTCAGGTGACAGAATTGATCTTCTGCTAGCAGAATTATCAAGTTAGATTATCATCCTCACTTTGCTGATGCAGCTTGCACGTTCCTTGTGGAACCCTTCCCCATTTTTATTCAATTAAAATCAGTATCATAAAAATTCAGAACCAAATTGCAGTCTAGGTTTATGGGAGGAACTGATGTCTTCAACAAAGAGTTTTAATGAAATTATTAAAATTACAATGATCAATTCAGTGACTACATTCAATCATGATGAGAATGTAAGTTTTTGATTTTTAGAAAAAAGCCATTAAACCATGAGAAATTTCAGTAACTAAGATGAAATAATGGACAGATCTTGTTCAAAAAAGCAATTTTATAAGTCAATTAATTTATAAACAATTTCTGATGGTAAAATTTTGTTAGGTTGCGGTTTTGCATTATTACGTATTGACCTGCTTAGATCATTACATTGCGAAATATTGACTTACAAGTTTTGCATTATAGAAATATGCGACAGGAAAAATATACCAAATGCAAATTCAGAGAGAATGTGCAAACTCCACACAGACAGTGACCCAAGCCAGGAATCAAACCCAGGTCTCTGGCACTGAGTAGCAGTGCTAACCACCAAAATGCTAAATCAAAAGAAGGAGGAACCAGGAGGTGGAAGACAGGTGCCATCCTAAACTGTTTTAACCAGATGTACTGTGAGCAAGTTGTTCATCAGTCTGCAATTTCAGTTAAACAACTGCCCCACACCAACATGGACTCACCAATACCCCCAAATAATATCCACCTGAGATACCTCATCATAATATCACCTTGACCACCATCCGACAATAAAGGCCATCAACTTAATCCTTCCCACAACATCTCTATGCACGAGTACAGTACATCCAATTATACAAACAGCTTAGCCTTGTGCATTCCCTTAGCGCCTGCCTCCCGGGTGCCTTTGTCTGCCGAATGTCTCTATGCAATGCTACTCTTGGCTGGTAGAAGGCTGCTGATTTTCCACTGAGGGAGATGACAGGTGGTTTTGTAGGATGCCCTTGAACAACTCTGGACAATGAGGGCCCAGCTTCACACCATTGGCTGCTGGGGGACTATTGGGCATGGATGGAGGAATCTACACTGCCTGACTGGCAGGCAACAACAAAGGCATTGGTAGGATGGCAGTGGTGGGAGCATGAACGCCATCGTCCTGTGAGAGAACAGCAAGTTTGTGGATCTTGAAATGACTGCCATTTCTCTGTATGTGTAGACAGTGAAAACTGGGCATGAGACTGGCATAATTGGAAGGGTATAATGGAGTATGTGGATGTTACATGTGTCTCCTGAGGGCTGGAGACTACTGTTGGCTGGGGGATATTGTGTGGTATATTCAGCAGTATGAAAAGCTGGTGATTTACTAGGAATGAGAGGTGATGTGAAGATGCATTCATTAACCTTGGTCACTTGGTGAGATCACCTTTTGACACTGTTGCCAGATCCTTGAGGTCAGATGTCAGTATTGATATTATCTCCTATGCAATCTGCTTCCACTCCTTTCTGCCAGGGCCTCCTGTTTCCTTCCCCACCCCCAGTGGTAACATTGCCTCTCTCCTTTAATGCACTGAGAGTGTTGCATCACTGAGCCTTGGAGCCCGCTCCTAGGGCTCCATTTATTTCCCTTCAATCTTCAACAATGCTTTTCTTCAACCTTCACTTCTCTAGTGCAGTTTGCCTTTAAGAGGGACAGACTGCCTTTAAGAGCTGGAGGCTGGCTGGAGCACTTGCTGACATTGCACACTCTTAGGCATGGAACCAGTCAGCAGCAGAGATTGCACTCCACAATCACAAAGATGAGGAAGTGGCACAAAGTTCGTGTGTTGTCTCCCTTCACTGTGCCTGGCAAAGTAGGTTGCAAACCATGACTCCCAACTTCGTCCATCTTTTAATACTAACTTTTACCATTTTTGACCTGAACAGACACATGAAAAACATTGACACTGCATCGTCGAATATCTTCCACAATATTCAAGCAAAGGCTGGGGTGGAATAATGCATGGAAAGACTCTTCCCGCTCAAAAAAGACAGTAGGACTAGGGGGCACAGCCTCAAGATAAAAGGGGGGCGGTTTAGAACGGAGTTGAGGAGGAACTTCTTCACTCAAAGGGTGGT
This sequence comes from Carcharhinus amblyrhynchos, assembly GCF_965287045.1. Taxonomy (NCBI): domain Eukaryota; kingdom Metazoa; phylum Chordata; class Chondrichthyes; order Carcharhiniformes; family Carcharhinidae; genus Carcharhinus; species Carcharhinus amblyrhynchos. Next base: position 39,787,095 of record NC_137335.1, on the reverse strand, counting down.
GAATCTCTGGAATTCTCTGCCCGTTGAGGTGGTGGAGGCTGCCTCGCTAAATATTTTTAAGATGCGGGTTGATGGGTTTTTGATAGGAGAGGGGATTAAGGGTTATGGGGAGAGGGCGGGAAAGTGGAACTGAGCCACAACAGATCAGCCATGATCTTATTGAATGGCGGGGCAGGCTCGAAGGACCAGATGGCCTACTCCTGCTCCTATTTCTTATGTTCTTATTATGATCTTATGTCTTGAAGAAAAGAGTTACACTTCCTTAGATACACTTACCACAAGTAAGGAATCATAGAATCCCTTCAGTGCAGAAGGAGGCCATTCAATCAATCAAGTTTGCATCAACAACAATCCCACCCAGACCCTATTCCCATACCACCACATATTTACCCTGCTCGTCCACTTGACACTAAGGAGCACTTTAGTGTGGTCAATCAACGTAACCAACATGTCTTCTGGACTGTAGGAGGAAACCGAAGCACTCTGAGAAAACCCATGCAGACATGGGGAGAATGTGCAAACTCCACACAGACAGTGACCCAAGTTGGGAATTGAACCTGAGTCCCTGGCGCAGTGAGACAGCAGTAACCACTGTGCCACGGTGTCACCCATGTGAGGTTAAAAGTAAGGTTAGGATGTTAGGTTAAAAGTAAGCACATCCTATCATTCATTTCCAGCAGAAGCAAAGTGTAGCTTAATGGCAACGTCAATAGCCTCCGAGCATTTGGGACTTGTTTTCAAGTATGCTGTAGCTTGCTGTGATATGTAGCTGGCATTCCACTGTAACGACAATGCATTACTCTTGAATTGTGTCAGCTCTGAGAAAGAGTCGCAGGAGTGTAAAGTGAGGAGGAATTCTTTACATCCATTTTATCAACCATCTTTCACGTTTATGGTCCTTGAAAGAAATAGAAAATGGAAATAAATGACTGTATTACACGGTCTAAATGAGATAGCTGCTGGTAAGCTATTGGTTTATTTATTATTTTTATCAAAGCAAAAAAATCCCAGGCCCTTGGGAAAATAGGTTTCTGAAAGACTGACCACTCTTATGAAATTAATTGTGCGGGAAGAAGGAAAATAGAACTTTTTTGTTTTCAAATTTTTATATGTGCTGTTCAGTCAGTAGAAAAACTAGAAATTGGGTCTTTGTTTCAGTTTATACCTCTGGTCAATCATGGGAGATTACAGGATAGGTCCCCAACTGGACCTAGAGTTTCTCTTTGTAGGGCATCAGGAAGATGGTGCATTTTTTACTACATTCTAAACAGACACCCATCTCAACCACAAGAGCATTGATATTCTGACCAGATGTTGTGATCAATCAACAAGAAGAAAGCAGTTAAACTTAAGCTGAAATTTGATGCTTACCTCTCACACACAGGTACAGATGCAAAGGTCAAAAATTGCATCTGAGGAAATGGTTAGTAAATCTATTCTTATATTTTGAACCGTGAGTCACAGGAATATGGCAACAATAAGGAATTGTTGACAGGAAAACCTTTAGTTTCTTATCACCTCAGTTAGATTGTGGTTAGAAGACGAAGCAAAATCACACACGAACATCATTGTATTGGAGAGAAAATGTTGAAAGTACTCAGCAAGTCAGGTAACATCTACCACCATCAGAACAGGGGGTGGTTAGAAATATAATAGGATTTGAGCATGGGGTGGCTGGCTGTTGTGTAAAGGAGTGAGATTGTATCGGAGGAATTTTCTCATCCATCATGGGAACTGTAGCAGGCGAGGGGTGGACTATGCAAAGGTCTATTGACCTTGGGTGGGATTTTCCGATTTTGAGGCAAGTGCGGTTGGAAAATCCTGCCCTATGGCTGGAACTCTACCACCTTGCCCGCGCGTGAGGGTCTGACAATGGAAATCTCCATTGACCTGCGCAGGAATTTGCGGTCTCATTGGAGTGAGGCCAAAAAACCCTGGCCTATGTTCTGTGTGTGTAAGGGATTGAGAGAGACAGAGAGAGAAAGAGCTTATGCCTGTGTGAGAGTGAGAATGTGTGCCTGCCTTACTCCCAGCCTCAGGGTTTCTCACTCTCTCGGACCACCACATACCAACACACACTCACACTCACTCACATTGGGTGAGGGTTAGTGAATGAGCACCTTGAGATTAAGCAGGGACCAAACACATAGGGCTGGAGCTTCTGCCCACACTTACTCCAAGGCTGGAAAATCCCACCCGAGATTAACAGACGTTACCATGATTCGCCTCTCACCTGCTATGATTCCTGTGGCAGGCAGGATGGGGAAATTCTGCTCAAACACTCTGACCTTCTCACATTTTTATTAAATACTTTCTTTTAGTTTAACAACTTATTGCTACTAAATTGCTTTTGTTTTGCTCAGCAATTTATTTTCTTAATACCTCAATTTTTTTTGAAATTCGGTTTAAAGTTGTGCTGAACCTTTTTTTTTGTGAAATTTGCTCATCATCAACTTGATGGAGAAAGAAAGTGGAAATGTGACTCTCCCAAGTGCAAAGATTAGAAAGGCCTACTGTGTAGAGTTTTCAAGGGTAATGGAGACAAACTCAGCAGTGTTTGCACGTGGTTGCCATAATATTGGTCAATGTGCAATGCCTCAATAAACAGTCATGTATGAATAAGAGTGACATTCATCCCTGGTTCTCCAAGCTGTCCTTAGCCTGGGAGGGGTGAGGTATGGATGCCATGGCATGGAAACCAAGTGCAGCATTTAGTACTGGCTTGTGGTTCAGAGATGGAGGCTAATCTACAAAGAATACGCCCACTAAATGGATCACTGAATTCAATAAGATCCACTGAGGCTAAGATGGTGCAGCTTCCAGGAAGCTCTGTCTTCCCACTGGCTGTTGCTCAGATGAGGAAGGACCAGCACACGTTTGCCCAGGGCCAGAAAGAGTAATGGTCAGAGCAGCAAGAGGAATGGGCCCTCAGGAAGGTCATTATGCTGGTGACTAGGGGACAGTGTGACAGTGAACACTGGCTCAAACTCGGGAATATTACAGATGGTAGAGCTACCTGTAAATGAGTGTAAATCAATGCTGGAGACACCTTAGGGTGTTGCAGAATGTGGTTGCTCAGAACTGCCAACCTCGCCATAGAATTGGTGGCCACAAGGGCTTGAAAGCAAACCTATGCCAGTGGCATCAAAGGTCATCTCCACCCAAAACTTCTTCGCCAATGCCTCCTCCTAGGGCTCCTGTGTGACATCACCCAGTCAGCAACATACAAGTGCATTCAGGAAGTGACAGATGCCCTGTTCAGGACCAATTTGTCCACATCTGTCCAGATCCTGAAAGCCAGTTTGCCAGAGCATTGGGTTTTGCAACCCAACAATTGGGTTTCCAGCAAGTGCTAAGGACTATTGACTCCACACACGTGGCCTTGAGTGTTCCCTGGTAACAGCCAGTCACATTCATCGATAAGAAAGGTTTCCACTCTTTGAATACACAGCTGATATGTGATCATATCACGTGAATCCTGCAGGTTTCTGCTCAGTGTCCAGGTAGCTCTGATAATGCCTACATTCTGACCCACTCCCAGGTGCCACAAGTTTCTTAAGGACCTCGATTGGAGAGTTGGCTTCTTGGGGACAAGGAATGCCTCCAGAGTGGATCAAGCTGATGACACCAGTTCACCATTTGCAAAGTGCCACCGATGAGAGCTGCAATGCTGCACATGCCTCCATCTCGGCCATGGCTGAGCCGATGACAGGCATCCTAAAGACGAGGTTCAGATGTTTGGTCAGATGTGGGCTTCCAATGTTCTTCACAAAGAGGGTTCTGGGTCATTGTTTTCTGCTGCGCTCTGCAAAGCCATATGCTATAAAGAGGGCTGCCTTCGCTGAGGGAGACATGGAGGACCAAGATGTCTTCTCTGATGATGAGGATGGTGAAGGGATGATGCTGATGAGGCTACGGTGTTGCGGAAGTGCGTGCAGTGGCCATCGCATAAGAATAATGTGGCACACAGGCCCATGGCAATCTGATAGCTGACAGACCCCAGGCAGAGTAAATGTATTTGCTGAACTATTTCCCTTCTTATTTGGTTTTCTATCCTCAGCTGGCTGGCAGGCCACAGTTCTTTTTTGGTAACACACATTATCCTTTGCTTTCAGTATCTTGTTTCAGGGTAGCTGAATTAAATTGCTCACTTAATGTCTGCCATGATGATGATTTGAGCCTTTGTGTGTGCCAAATTGTGCTGATGTATAGATCCCTGATGGTAAATGCACACATTAGAATCTGCACAGCACGCCTTTCTCCCACAACCTCAGGCATCTGGAAGTGGAAATAAGATTCTTTCTATGCCCTCATAAAGTCTGTGTGTGACAACTTGGAAACAACATGGAATTTTACCTCGGCAGGGATGTTACTCATGTTTCCCTCATGGCTCCCATTGGGGTCTGGACCTTGCAGATGGCTCTTTCAGGCAGAACCAAATGTATGAATACACAGAGTGGAGCAGCATGGGGACACCACCTGGTCCCTCACTCCTCTGTGCAGAGACTCAGCTTCCTTGCTGTTAAAGACATCAACTGTCACTTCCTCCAGCAGTTTGAGTCCTGTTGGTGTGCCTGTGATGTCCTCACCAGATTGTGACCCTGAGCCTGGTCCCAGCAAAGTCTCTGAGCTGGCAGAGAGGGCAGATGAACAACATGGCAGTTCAACCTCTGAGAATGCTGAAGCTTTATGCTCAGAGGTAGGGTTAGGGTGGAAAATCCAAGCTAATATCTCATTATATGGGTACATCTAACAACTGCAGATGTAGACATCCTCACTGGCATCCTATCTCTTCCATAGTGGACGCATCTCTCTATCTATTCTGTAGCCTCCTCCTTGACCAAGGCTGTCAGACTGCCACTGGTTTTGGCCCTCTTCCCCCTGTTGTGTGTGTTTTTGTCCTGCAGACAAATGGAAGGATTGACTGTCATTCCAATGGGTGCATGAGCCATGTAGCAGCATGCATGCCCATGTCAGTTCCTGAGCCTCCCCACTAAGAGATTAACAGCAGGACATTCTGTAATGGATAAAACATTGAGAACAAGATGTGGCTGCCACACATTCAGTATACATATCCCATCTGCTGCTGAATCCTGCAACCCAAACTCCTGCCTGACATCCGCATTGCCTGATGCCCTTGTGAGTGTCACTTTGAGTATGGTACATACCATGGTGAAGCTCAGCAGGTTGTTCATCCTTATACGACACTGCTGGGCTGTTTTCCTGTGGACCTCAATGAGTCCTAACCTCCACTGTGACCACAGTCAGACAGGAGGGGGTCCTGCTGCCATCTCAGGGAAATAGAACCCCATGCACTTCTCAGACAGTCTGGAGGAGAACCTGCAGAGAGGCTTCAATGAACTCTGGGGTATTCTGGGTTGGGATATGTATAATGAATATTGATGCAGAATCTTAACAGCAACCAAAGGTTCATATTATTACATGAAGGGTCTTTAAAAGCTTACTTTATTGACCTGACTGCCATCCTGCCTGCAGGTGTGCCTCTGTCCTTGTTCCTGACAGGCTTTACTGAATGACTGGAGAATTAAAACCTCATCATAAGGGCGTGAACTCCAGCCCACAGGCCCAACTGATCGGCAGCAACTTGCTGAACCACCTCCACCCATCCTCTCAGGGCCCATTCTCTTCAATATTGGTTCCATTCCATTTACCCTCCACTAAACTAATTGAACACAAAGACCAACATTGCATGGTGCCCAGCCACTGCAATCTGCATACGATGGTATCGAAGTGGGATTCTGATTTTATTGGCCCACACAAAAAGCCACAAACCAATTATCACCTGGAGTGAGCCCATTGAGTATTTGTTGAGTCATCTCTTCCCAACTAATTCCACTCTCTAGATGGCTTCAGCAGGGGAGATGGAAACCTGTTTTGCTTCAAATGAAAATTCTTGATATTTTTATAATCCTGAGAGAATCCTGATAGAGACTGCCAATAGTGTTGTCTGCTGTTCTTGTATGAAGGCCAACATTGGTTGAGGAAGTGGGAAAGGCTTTGTAATCCTGAAAGAGCTCCACTCCTCTTGCCCAGCTGTGATTGTCATGGGGCTGTGGTTTCCTCCTCTTTCCACTCACATATCCCATTCCCTTCTTGTAATTGTCTTCAACTGTAACCAGCTCTTCTGACCAAGTGGCAAGTATAGCCACTTGAAATCATTGGAGTCCTTCACTATTAATTACTGGCCTGAACAAGGGAACTCAGTGCGACTTTTCCAACTGGAGAAGTTAACAGGAACAATTAGGGCCAGAAGAAGCTTAAAGAGGTTACTTTTTTAAAAAATGCATTTACTTTTCTTGTTGGGCCAGGAATGTTCTCCCTGGGTAAAAAGAAGAGAGTTTAGTTTAGGCCTCCTTGCCCCACGTTCTGCTCTCATTTCCATCATAAGTTCCTTCAAGGTCTTTTAAAACTGTAGACTGCAAGATCTCATGCCATTTGGCTACATGCTTTGAAATTTAACAATGAGATTTATTTCTAAATGTCCTAATCTAAGTGTTACATAGCTGAATAACACAATATGAAAGAAAATCTGTTCTTTGTTTAAATTCATGGGACATGGATGTTGCTGGTTGGCCAACATTTATTGCCCATCCCTAGTTGCCCTTGGAGAGGGCAGTTGAGAGTCAACCACATTGCTGCAGCTTTGGTGTCACATGTAGGCCAAACCAGGTAAGGACAGCAGATTTCCTTCCCTCAAGGACTTAGTGAACCTGATGGGATTTTCCTGACTATCATCAATGATTTGATGGTCATCAGTGGACTCTTAATTCCAGACATTTTTTATTGAATTCAAATTCCACCATCTGCAGTGGCGGGATTTAAACTTGGGTCCCCAGAACATTAACTGCGTTTCTGGATTAATAGTGTCGTGATAACACCACTAAACCATTGCCTTCCCCATACCAGGGCGATCAGCAGATATCAGAGGTGGGCTGGCTACAGTTACATATGGCTCGCATCATGGGGTGGATTTTCTCATTCCACCTGCTGCAGGAATTGGAGCGAGTGAGGGGCGGACCATGGAAAGATCCTTTGATCTTGGGTAGAATCTTCCGGTTTTAGGGCTAATCCACTGCAAAGGGGCGATTCTCCCATCCCGGTGCTCTAATTTATTAGTGCAGCAGGTCAGGAGATTTGAGTGGGGCAGATTAGTGTCATCCGCACTGGGCATCCAGCCTCGAGCGCCTCTCCCAGTGCCAGATTTCTGGCACTGCCAGTTCCGCACCAGAAATAGGCATGAAGCTGCATTACACATTCAGCTTCATGAAGCGGGTCTGGAACTGAAATCTCCAGGGCCCGCTAGCCTCTCCCACCCCATGATGAGTATTTCACTCCAGAGAGGTTTAGAGTTGCACCCTAACCTCAGAGGATCGGGCAGTTGTTGGGGGGCATGCGTCCTGGGTATTGCTCCTTGGGCAATACCAGGGTGGCAAAGTGCCAGTACGGCAAAGTGCCAGTACCCAGGGGGCATATTGGCACTGTCCACTGGGCATGGGGCAGTGCCAAGGGGCAGGGCCTAGGAGTGCCGGGCCTGATGGAGCAGGGACCTAGGGGGTGGGGGATCCTGCTGCCATTCTGCAGTCGGGATTGGTGGTGGAAGGAGGGAGGGATCAGAGCAGGCTGGGGGGGGGGCGGGATAAGCTGGGGGAAGTGGTGGTCAGGCTGCTGGGAGATCGGCACTGCAGCAGTGGGGGGTGGGTCTGTGTGTGACTGACTATCAGGGGGATCAGTGGGGTGGGAGGGAATCAGAGCTGGGCCTTGGAATGGATGGGGAGGGCAGTGATTGGGCTGTTGGGGGGGGGGGTGGGGTGTGGCAGGGGGAGGGGCGGGTGGGGGGGTGCAGAGAGCCAACTTTGCGGGGGTCATGGTGCTGGCCAGCGACCAAGCAGTCAGCAATCGGATGGCTAGCAGTGTGGGGTCATTGAGCATGTGCTGATCTTAGCACTGACAGATCAGCACACGTGCAGTGGCCCATTCAACGCGCTGATTTCAGCCTCTCCAGTGGGGATAGCCCCCACCCCCTGAAATGTAATGATATTCACTCTGGTAGCCTCTGCAGTGCATGGAGTGTGGGAGATTCTTCCCTGAACTCCCACTGAAAAAAAAATACAACATGAATTATTCCAGTTTTCACCCGCATTCGACACTTAGAATTTTTTTGGGAGAATTCTGGCCCAAATCTCCAATGTTGTCATCCTGCAGCGACAAGGGTGTTTTCCCATCAGCTGAAGAGCAGTGTGGTACTTGATGCACAATAGTGCCAGTTACTGCAGTCAATCTGCAACATAGGCTTAGCATTGTCGGTGGTAATCAAAAACCGCACGCTGGTGCATCCTTTTAAATCTATGGACTGCGACAAGTAAGCCATTCTGCATTCCACATTTTATTACAAAATTGATAACAGCACCTGATATTCCACACTGAATCATCCAGGTTCCATTTAATTTACAAATTACACATCAGGACATAACAGGAAAGAAAACATCCACTCTGACACTGCAAGATTCATCAGGGTCAGGCATCTGATACTCAGCTGAGTGTAAATCTTGCAATCTGCATAAATCATGCAAAATCAATACCTTTTCAAGGAGTAAAATGCTTTAAGTTGAATTTTCTGTTTTTAATAGTATTGCATTTAAATTAGGTTAGAACTGTTATATAACTGACATAAGAATACTTGATACAGATCATTTTCATTTGGGCTATGATATTGAAATTTCTTCTAATGTTGAAGCAATTTGCATTTTTATTAAATATTTATGACACTTTTTGTAAATGACATACCTATAATATGATTTGTGCACACTGATTCTTTTGCTGTGTTTTAGTCCCTCTACCTCCCAGAATAATTATGGGCCATATAATAGTTCATTTGTCTTTACAGTATGAGGTAGCACAGTGGTTAGCACTACTGGCTCACAGTGCCAGAAACCTGGGTTCAATTCCGAGCATGCGTTATTGTCTGTGCAGAGTTTGCATGTTCTCCTGTGTCTGCGTGGATTTCTTCTGGGTGCTCCAGTTTCCTTCCAGAGTTTGAAAGATGTGTTGATTAAGTGCATCAGCCACGCCAATTTTTCCCCTCCATGTACCTGAGTACATTGCCGGAGTGTGGCGACTAAGGGATTTTCTCAGTAACTGCATTGTAGTGTTAATGTAAGCTTATTTGTGATACTAATAAAATAAACTTAAACTTATTGTACATATTGTGTTTGCTCATGGTTTCAAAACTGTGTTGCTTTATCTTCTTAAGACATCCATCACTTCTACCATTTTCATGTATTCACACAGAGGACTGTCATTAAGATCCATTACATTCCCCATGAGGATCATAAATAATTATCTATATATTAATAAGTATGTTCAGGCAATATATTGTTCATTCATGGGACATGAGCATCACTGGCTGGCCAGCATTTATTCCCCATCCCTAGTTGCCCTTGAAACTGGATAGCTTCCTAGGCAATTTCAGAGAGCATTTGAGAGTCAACCACCTTGCTGTGGCTCTGGAGTCACATCCAGGCCAGACCAGGTAAGGACAGCAGGTTTTCTTCCCTAAAATACATGTGTGAACCAGACGGGTTTTTCCAACAATTGGGAATGGTTTCATGGTCAGCAGCACATTCTTAATTCCAAATATTTTTCATTGAATTCAAATTCTACCATCTTGCCATAGTGGAATTTGAACCTGGGTCCCCAAAACATTAGCTGAATTTCTGGATTAATAGTCTAGTAATAATACTATTAGACCATTGCCTCCCCATTATAATAAAATGAAAGTTAGGGCTGGTAGTTTGGTTATCAGCAACTTACTGGGAGGAAGGTTAAGGGAAGGGAAGGTTGGTCTTGTGGACACAGTTTGCTTGAAGGAGGTGATGGGAGAGATTGGAGCAGAGCTTGAGAAAAATGCAGGTTCTGGATCTAGAACAGAGAGGAATTTGAAACTCTTGGGGATGGTAGAGATAGCTGAACTGTGGTCTCAGTCTTAGTGACAAAGAAGTCTATGAGCCTCTCATACCTACTGTTGAATGTAAAGGTAGAGGAGACAGGGGGAAGAGAAGCTGGCATTATCTTTGCATTCCAGAGTGATCTTACAAGAGGTTTGGCGGAGGACAGTATCTAATAATGCTTTATCTGATCCAGCCAGATCTGACAATAAATGCCTGAACTTGCCTCCCTAACCATTCAAGCATGTATCCCTCTGACTTCAGAGAGTGGAAATGAGGGTTGTGTATCAATGAGAATAACAGAGTGAGAGAGGGTGATGCTTTTACTGGAGACAAAGGCATCAAGAGATGGAGATGAGGGTGTGATTAAGCTGATGGGTAGCTGAAAAAAATGTTGTGGAGAATGGAAACTCAAATGGTAAATCCTTAGGAATTTGAAAGTGCAATTGTAAGTGACTTCAGGGAGAGATTTTCCAGGGAAAGACATGGAAAGAAGTGGCAGTGGAAACAGTGAGCAAACACAGCAAGATCCCACAAAAATATCAGGCCTGATATGGTGCTGGAGTGTGGCGACTTCTTGCAAGCTGTGCCCAGCATATCCTCTAATTCTAACTTTTACGCTTGTTCTAAACCCTAATTGTGATTGTAACACTATATCCTGCATCCTATCCTTCTCCCCTATGTATCTATGAACAGTATGTTTTGTCTGTATAGAGCGTAAGAAACAATACTTTTCACTATATACGAATACATGTGACAATAATAAATCAAATCAAAGAGATTGAAATAAATGTCTGCCACTAGCAGTAAGGCCTACATGTTTCCAGGGCATCAGGAAAACTCCCAAGTTCTTTGAAAAGTGCGTCTTGTTTGTCCATCTGAGAAGGCTGACAAGATCATAGTTTAATGACTTACCTAACAGGCAATTTCTCCAACAATACAGCATTTCTACAATGCTGCACCATAATACAGCCCGAATCATGTACTCAAGTCCTGGAATGGAGCTGGAACCGCAACGTTCTGTCTAGTGCTACACTGGTTTAAGATTGACAACTTTATGAATAACTCTCACCACTGACATAGCATTACAATTGTATGAATGTGAAAGACACCAATAAATACAATGATAGTAACTGCTCTTTATAATGTTCAAAGCAAAGGCCAGTACAGATTAAAATGTTAATTGGGGTTGAATTAGATGTAGGCATGAAGTCATTTTATAAGAATAAAAGACTTGCATCCATACAGAGCCTCTCCTGGCTTTTGAATGTCCTGAAGTGCTTTATAGCCAATGAAGGTGATGGCCTTGTGGTATTATTGCTAGACTATTAATCCAGAAACTCAGCTAATGATCTGGGGACCTGGATTTGAATCCTGCCATCGCAAATGATTGAATTTGAATCAATTTTTTTTAAAAAATTGGACTTAAGAATCTACTGATGACCATAAAACCATTGCTGATTGTCAGAAAAAAATCCCATTTAGTTCACTAATGTCTTTTAGGGAAGGGAATTTGCCATTCTCACGTGGTCTGGCCCACATGTGGCTCCGGAGACACAGCAATATGGTTGACTGTTAACTGCCTCTGGGCAACTAGGGATGAGCAATAAATGCTGGCTAGCCAGCGATGCCCTGATCCTGTGAAAAATTTTTAAAAAGTATGGTTGAGATAAAGGCACAGAAATAATGCAGGCAATTTCTGCACGCATCCCTCACAAACAGCAAGTGACATGATAAATAATCTGTTTTAGTGCTGTTGCTTGAGAGATTAAATACTGGGCAGGACTCTGGGAATACCCTTCTGCTGCTCTTCAAGATAAGGCCATGGGATCGTTTACACCAGCTGCAGGGAGTAGACCAGGTCTTAGTTTGATGGATACAGAAAGATGGAACCTCCTACGCGAGATTGTACTATGCATTATATTCTATCCTTACTGCTACCTCGTAGCACATTGACTGATGGAGACAGGTGGATTCTGAGTAAACAGCATTGTGATTTTCATGCTGCATATTTTGTGGGAGAGCTTTCCTTTGATGCATGATGGGCAACAAGCACAATAAGAGATTTGCAGTATTAGAATATCACCAATCGGTTTTGAAACAAATCAACATTTGGATAACCTCACTGCTTTCATCAAACTAACAGATGGGAGAAAATAGAAACATGTATTGACTGTTTGCATTGAAGTCAAATTTTAGCTGGATAAATTACACAAGAAGAAAAAAAAAATCAATAAATACATTTTCTTATAGAAAATATTTTCTGTGACCAAAGACACTGAGTTAAAAGTAGGTAAATACATATCAGAACTGGATATTTCTGTTATTTGCGAATTCCCCAAAACCCTTCCTGCACACCTGCATTTTTGCATTAAATATTCATTTTCCTGTTGCTGTTTTAACATGTTGCTTAGCACATCAGGTAAGCACAATATACGTGGTCATATCCATCCCAATCGGTGGAAACAGCACAGCTTTTGACTGGCAGACAGCCAGCTAGAGCTTAATTGGAATGAACAGGAAATAACATGAAATTCTAGGCAATGATATTGATTATTTTGCTATCTTTCATTAATGGAGAGAAGACAAGAACTGGTGCTGAAACTAACAAGACTAGTTTGTTTATCATTGCTTTTTCATTAGTTTTAAAATAGCATAATTGTCATTAACTGCAAGGTGAAATCAGCTGGAAATATTGGGGGCAATTCTCCGACCTCGTCGTGCCATTTGTAGATCACATCGGTCCCAGAGAATAGTAAGAATCCATTTCATGCCTGGTGCCAAACTATTTGCCATTCTCTCAGCCTCTTACTAATGGCATGATTAGCTTATTTAAAGTAGCATTAAATATACAGTCTCCAGCCCTCCAAGCACTGGGATTTGAATGGCAGGAATCACTATTGGTCTGCACTAGAAAATTGCCTTCTGACGTGGTGAGGTCCCAAAAATGGTGCAGAAGCAGCAACAAGTAGGGGCGTTTATGTTATATGAAACAAAACATTTTTACAGGCTTGTGGATTTGCTAACAAGGCACACTAGTTGATAGGAAGATAAGAATTGCTAAATGAAAGAAGGTGAAGTTTTATCTATCTCATCTCTCACAATCCTGGATTCACATGTTTCAATGATAATGGAGTTGTTGATGAATCAAGGAAACCAATTAGTCTACAACAGATCCAGCCTTGACAGGGTCATTGAGCTAAAACTATAACTCATGGAATCAGGCTCCTTGAAAGAGCAATTCGCTAACAGTTAAACTCACCAATCTCCTCCCGTAGCCCTCCACATTCTTCCTTTTCAAATAATAATCCAATTTCTTCTCAAGTGCCTTATTGACTCAGTCTCCATCAGACCTTTTGGCTGTGCAATCCAGACCTTAACCACTCACTGCATTAAAAAGATTTCCCTCATGTCACTGCTGCTTCTTTTTCCAATTGGCTTACATCTATGCCTTTTGTTCCTTGGTCCCAGCACCACGAGAACAGATTCTCTTTAGACTCTATATAGGCCTCTTTGAATATTTCTATTAAATCTCCTCTCAACTTTCTCATCTTAAAGGGGACCAGTCTGAACTTTTTGAATCTACTGGTATAACTGATGTTCCTGAGCCCAGAATCCATTCTCTGCACTCTGTCTCTCTCACATCCTTCCTGAAGTGTGGTGCCCAGAACTGAATCCGGTTCTCCAGTTGAGGCTGAACCAGTGCTTTCTGCAAGTATAACATAATTTCCTTACTTTTGTACAATATTCACTTATTGATAAACCTACAGCACCACATGCTTTATCAACCCGTCCTGCCACCTTCATATATGCACAGGTCCCTCATCTCCTACACCTCTTTAGAATTGTTTTACATAGGTTCACTACGTTCTTCCTGTCAAAATGAATCACTCCACACCTTGCTGCATTACATTTCTTCTGCCAATTGTCTGTCCATTCCACAAAAGTCTGTCTGTCATTTTGAAATTTTACACTGTCTTCCATATAGTTCATAATCCTTTCAAGTTTTATATCATCTGCCAATTTTGAAATTGTGCCCTGTACACCAAGGTCTAGGTCATTAATACATATCAGAAAGGGCAGTAGTCCTTACACCAAACCCTGGGGAACTCTAGTACAAACCTTCCTCAAGTCTGATAAACAACCTTTAACCACCACTCTCTGTTTCCTGTTACTCAGCTCATTTTCCCCTTACTTCTACTGTCCCCTTATTTAACTTTGCTCATTGGTCTGTTGTGTAGCACATTATCAAATGCCTTTGTATGCCCATGCACACCACATCAACATCATTACCCTCATTAATCCTGTCTAATGACCTTATTAAAAACCTCAAGCAAGTTAGTGAATCACCATTTGCCCCTGAACACCTTCTTGCTGGCTTTCATTATATAATCCACAATTGCCCAAGTGACTATTAATTTTTCCCAAATTATTGTTTCTGGAAGAATCACTGTCGCTGAAGTTAAACTGGATGGTTTGGAAATACTCAGCTCATCTTTACATTTTTTTGAACCTGCAAGGGTGTAACATTTGCAATCCTTGAAGAACATCATTGAGTCCAAGGAATATTGACAAATTATAGCCAGTGCCTCTGCAATTTCCACTCTTGCTTATTGGTGAACTTGGCTGCATCTAATTCAGTTCCAGTGTCTTATCAACTTCAAGTACAGATAGCCAATGCAATACCTCCTCCTTAAAAATTTTAAAGCCTTCAAGTGTCTGAACTACCTTTTCTTTTGCTATGACCTGCCTATCAACCTTTGGTTCCAAATCTGGGTTAGATCCATTCTTATGCACTGAAGTTGACTTTCCCCAGTTAATTATTCTTGCGCTTAATTGTTCTTTCCCAAAGCAAATCTTACGATAGATATTACTATCCCCAAGGTTTTCCCCCACTGATATTTGATTCATTTGTCCCACCTCCTTCCCAAGAATCAGGTCCAGCTATGCCATCATTTTTGTTAGATTGGAAAAATGCTGCTGTAAGATCAAGTGTAGTAAGATCAACCATGCTGTGCTTGGTTGAAGTCATTGGGTTACATTTCAGCTTCGTTTGAAGCAATTTTTAAAAGTAGCATCTAGGCCTTTTGGCTAAGATGCAAATGAGATCAAGCCTCGAAGGGGGAGCTATGCCTATTCCATTCAGCTTGAATCATGTAGATCAAGCCCAAGACAGGAGGTGAGAGTACTGTCTTGTCAGCTTGGATCTGGAGCATCTCAACTTGTTGAGACTCTGAATTGGACTTGATTGGATTGAATTGGAATTAAAAAAATTCTTCTGAACACACGAGAACTCATGGCCATCTTTGCCCTTTACACAATTACAATCCCAGTCTGTATTTGATAATTAAAGCCACCCATTATATAATTCTTGTACCTTTCTGTAATGTCCTTTCAAATTTGTTTCTCTATCTCTTCGCCAATACTTGGTTGCCTATAGATGATACAGAACAATGTCATTGCACCTTTTGTTCCTCTTGGCTCTAGCCAAATAGATTTTGTCCACAACCTATTGGGACATCCTGTCCCCAACATGACAACATACTCCTTAATCAATAGCACCACCATCGCCCTTTCATTTATTTCCTATCTTTCCTGAACACGTTGTATCCAGGAATGTTTAATCATTGTCTTGCCCTTCTTTGAGCCAGACTGCATTAACACCACAACACTGTGTGCATGATTTTCCTGGCCCGCTGCTCTGCCTGAGTTATGCAGCAGGCAGGAAAATGTCAGCAGGTGGCCAAAAACGGGAATCAGGACTGGCATCTGGCTGGTCTCAATCTTTCTGACCCATTTTCTTCAACATAATCAGCGTTGCAATGAGGAATGGCACGAGGCTGATGACACTATGCAAATACTTATTTGCATCTACTTAGCAAGTTCAGGATGCAATCGTCCAAGCTTGCTAATGTTTCTGACCCCACCAGTGGAGGTCCGAACCAGCGGGTATCATGTATGATCCCCAACAACGGGAACCAGGCATGATAACCTTGCTGGTGGGACCAGAGGCCATTGAGGCCACCCAAAAGACCAGGATAGGGGATACACCTTGGGCACTGCCAACCTGAC
Source organism: Carcharhinus amblyrhynchos (assembly GCF_965287045.1). NCBI lineage: Eukaryota > Metazoa > Chordata > Chondrichthyes > Carcharhiniformes > Carcharhinidae > Carcharhinus > Carcharhinus amblyrhynchos. The sequence goes on along the minus strand of NC_137335.1, from coordinate 39,771,058 downwards.
ACCCTGGCACTCCCCATTGAGTATCCTGGCACTCCCCATTGGGCACCCTGTTACTGCCAGCCTGGCATACTGGCAGTGCCAAGGGGGCATTGCTTGAATGAGCAGGCCCTGATGGGGTTGGAACCAGATCGGGTGTTTGGGGGGAGGTAGGAGGGGAGAGAATGGAGGAACTCTGCGGTGGGAGTTGGAGTCTGGTGGTGGAACCAGCACATGGAGGCTGGGTCTGGCCATCAGTTGGACAACCATCAGAAAGGAGTCAGGGCCAACGATTGTGGAAGGGGATGGGGTCATGGCCAGCCATCAGGGGGATTGGCATCTCGGCCGGCAATGTCTGGAGGGGTCAGGGCTGGCGATTGGAAAGCTGATGGTGTTCAGAGTGGGAGGCGCATGCCAGTTGATCTCCCAATATATTGAGAGAATCAAAGCATGTGCGCTGGTCCCCTCAGCAGTCTGATGCTGGCCTCTCAGGCGGGATGAGGCCCCACCTCCTCTTACAGGCGTAACTCCCCCGATAGCCCCTGTGCTGCACAGAATGCCATAAATTCATTTTACTAACTCGTCCAGAAAATGGGTGGGAAAACTCCCGTTTCCTGCCTTTTGGGCACTTAGTGTTTTTTTGGGAAAATCACACCCCATATTTCCACATAGCTAAGACCAGAAGAATAGGAGTAGAATTAGACCACTTGGCCCATTGAGTGTGCTCTGCCATTCAATCATGGCTGATATTTTCCTCATCCCAATTCTTCTGCCTTTTCCCTATAACCCCTAATGCCCTTATTAATCAAGAACCTATTTACCTCTGTCTTAAAGACATTTAATGACCTGGCCTCCACAGCCTTCTGCGGCAAAGAGTTCCACAGATTCATCACTCCCTGGCTGAAGGAATTCCTCCTCATCTCTGTTCTAAAGGATCCTGACTTTAGCCTGAGGCCTCTGGTTCTAGTTATTCCTACTAGTGGAAACATCGTCTCCATATCTACTCTATCCAGGCCTTGCAGTATCCTGTAAGTTTCAATAAGATTCCCCCTCATCCTTCTAAACTCCAACAAGTACACATCCAGAGTCCTCAGTCATTTCTCATACGATAAGTTCTTCATTCCAAAGATCATTCTTGTGAACCTCTTCTGGACTCTTTCCAAGGCCAGCACATCCTTCCTTAGATATGGGTCCCAAAATTGCTCACAATACTCTAAGTGGGGCCTGACCTGAGCCTTATACAGCCTCAGAAGTACGACCCTGCTCTCGTATTCTAGCCCTCTCAGCATGAATGCTAACACTGCATTTGCCTTCCTAACTGCTGACTGAACCTGCACGTTAACCTTAAGAGAATCTTGAACAAGGACTCCCAAATCCTATCTGTAACTCACCATTGTTATTTACAATACTCATATATACTGCAATTCTAATTTAGCCATTATTATTTTCCTTTTTCGCTGAAACCACCTAATACTTTTCTGTTTGCTGCTCTGGTTCTATCTGTCTCTCCCAGTATTCTGTGCTTCATGGGATCTCTATAATATTACCTCCTGGTTTCCACACCCTTGCCAAGTTATTTCTACCTTCTCCAAAACGTTTCTCTCCATGGATGCTGCCTTACCTGCTGACCTCAAATTAGGAATTTACAGATAATTATCCAATTGTCCAATTCACATTACAATCCAGTTTATTTTTCCGTCCTGCCGATTGCATTAATAAATTAACAAGCTTGCCTTCAGGCAATGATACATTTCTGTTGGTTACAATTAATGTTGTGTGACACACAGAAGAAATACGCTCAGAGAAAATGAATTACCAGAGATATTAAGGTCATGCAGGAAACATGTTATGAAATTTTGACAGTGAGGTTAGACAACAAAACGTTTTGATTTTGGTAAATATGGAAGAATTACTTACGGTGATTCTGTTTCGAAGGCCACAAAAGACATGGGATAGATAAAGGATAACCCTGAAGGAATTTTGAAGATTGAGTAGAGAGATTTGCAAGAGCAGCAAAATTCTGACCAGACATCTAGTAAAGCCATTGAGAAAGTTAGAAAGAACACAAGAAGGAGCTGTCTCCAAAGCAGAGTATCCTAACCAAAGTAAGGTTACTTCTTAATAGCGAAAAAGATCATTTGGAAAGGCTAGGTATTGCTGAGAGATTGTGTGTCAAAGTGGAGGCACTGTATAAGCATCACTCCACACTTCAGTGGTCAAGATTAAAGGTGTTGCAAATAGAATTCCAGTTAGAATGGAAAGGATTGTCAGTGAAATGAGCTGAGGATTGGTCAAGGAATGAAGAGGTGATGAAACCTTGGGAGAATTATAGTCTTTTATAATAGCTCATTAGCTATTAAACTAGCCCTGTTTTTCTTGATATGCTCTGCTGTGGAGACAGTTGTATCAGTATTCCTTATAACGTACAAATGTTGCCTCAAAGCTCCTGTTGCTCTTGTAAATCTCTCTTTGCTTCAGGATTTCTTTAGGACCTTCCACTGTCTGTCCAATGTTCTTTCAATTGGACTCACTTGGGTATGGTTGAAAAAGAAATGCATGGTACTCATGGGAAAGGGACTGAAGTAGAGATATTAAAGAAAGTGTAAAGAGGTGGAAAATTTAGCAAGCCATAACTGGGAAACTGAAGAGGAAATTGAAATAAAGAATAATAATATCATTTACAAAATGAAAAAGAAAGTTGCATTTATGGATTGCCTTTCACAGTCTCAGGATAGTCCAAAGCATTTTGTAACCAATAAGTTATTATCTTATAGCCACTGCAGATAGATTGGTCAAATCAAATAAGTAACAATCTTGCAGAAGAGAAATTTCTGGAGTGTGTAGGGGATAGTTTTCTGGATTGAGGAACCAATTAGACAATAGGCCATTCTAGATAGGCATTGTGTAACGAGAATGTAATAATTAGCAATCTAGTTGCTTGAGGCCACTTAGGGATGAGCGGCCATAATATGATAGAATTCTTCATCAAGATGGAGAGTGACATAGTTGATTCTGAAACTAGTGTCCTGAATCTAAATAAAGGAAACTATGATGGTATGAAGTGCGAGTTTGCTATGAAGGATTGGTGAACACTGTTTAAAAGGATGACATTGAACTGAACTATCGTTGTGAACTGCAACAATTGTTCATCCCTGTCTAATGTAAAAATAAAACGGGAAAGGTGGCCAAACTATGGCATACAAGGGAAATTAGAGATACCATTAGATCCAAAGAAGGGGCAAAAAATTGGCCAGAACAAAACAGCAGACTTGAAGATTAGGAGCAATTTAGAATTCAGCAAAGGAGGACAGAGGTATTGATTAGGAATGAGGAAAATGGATGATGAGAGCAAACTTGCCAGACATAAAAACTGATTGTGAAAGCTTCTATAGATATGTGAAGAGAAAAAGATTAGTGAAGACAAACGTAGGTCCCTTAAATTCAGAAACAGGGGAATTTATAGTGGGGAACAAAGAAATGGTTGACCCACTGAACACATGCTTTGGTTCTGTTTTCACAAAGGAAGACACAAGTAATATACCAGAAATGTTAAGGAGCACAGGGTTTAGTGAGAGGGAGCAACTAAAGGAAATCAATGCTAGCTGGAAAATTATGTTGGAGAAATTGATGGGATTGAAAGCCGATAAATCCCCATGATTGTCTACATCCCAGAGTACATAAGGAAGCAGCACCAGAAATAGGCTTTAATGGTAATCTTTCAAGATTCTATAGACTCTGGAACAGTTCCTGTGGAATGGAGGGTGGCTGATGTAATCCCACTATTTTAAGAGGGAGGTAGATAGAAAACAGGGAACTATAGACCAGCCAGCCTGACCTCGGTAGTGGGAAATATGCTAGAGCCCAATATAAAATAATTAATTGCAGAGTACTTGGAAACAGTGGCAGGATTGGACAGAGTCAGCATGGATTTACAAAAGGGAAATCATGCTTGACAATTTGACTGGAATTCTTTGAGTATGCAACTATGAGAGTTGTTGATTGTGTTCAATTGATGTGTTCAATTCTCCAATCACAGAACATAGAACACTACAGCACAAACAGGCCCTTCGGCCCACTAGTTGCGCTGATCACTTGTATACCTACTAAGCCATAGACCTATCTGTAACTCCCAATGCCATTAGATCCCATATACTCATCCAGAAGTCTTTTAAAAGACCCCAGCGAGTTCACCTCCACCACCACCGACAGCAGCCGATTCCATTCACTCACCACCCTCTGAGTGAAAAACTTACCCCTAACATCTCCTCTATACTTGCTTCCCTGCACCTTAAATCTGTGTCCTCTCGTAGCGACCATTTCAGCCCTGGGAAATAGCCTCCGAGAATCAACCCCATCTATTCCTCTCAACATCTTATAAACCTCTATCAGGTCGCCTCTCAACCTTCGTCTCTCCAGGGAGAAGAGTCCCAGCTCCCTCAACCTATCTTCACAAGGCATGCCTCCCAATCCAGGCAACATCCTTGTAAATCTCCTCTGTACCCTTTCAATAGCTTCCACGTCCTTCAGGAAGAATAGATGGGGTGGATTCTCGGAGGCTATTTCCCAGGGCTGAAATGGTCGTTACGAGAGGACACAGGTTTAAGGTGCTGGGAAGCAAGTACAGAGGAGATGTTAGGGGTAAGTTTTTCACTCAGAGGGTGGTGAGTGAATGGAATTGGCTGCCGTCGGTGGTGGTGGCGGCGAACTCGCTGGGGTCTTTTAAAAGACTTCTGGATGAGTATATGGGATCTAATGGCATTGGGAGTTACAGATAGTTCTATGGCTTGGTAGGTATAGATGTGATTGGCGCAACTTGTGGGCTGAAGGGCCTGTTTGTGCTGTAGTGTTCTATGTTCTATGTTGATGGGGGGAGCCAGTGCATGCAAATTAAATGGTCTTTCAGAAGGCTTTTGACAAGGAACCATAAAAGAGATTATAAAATTAAAGGACATGGGACTGGAGGTAGTGAATTGAGATGGATACAAAACTGGTTGCTGGCAAAATGGGGTTGGTAACATCGCAAGAGATAAAACAACAGGGTGCAAACCCAATTTTTCACCTCTCTCCCAATCTTACAGGCTTGCCATACTGATCAACTGGCAGGACGAGCAGTAAGATCACCGCCGAGGTCTTTATTCCATCCATGAATCTTTCTGCCACCCTACTTCATTATCTTTGCCATTTTGCTTTCTCTCTGCGTGCTACATTTGGGACATGTCTTCCCCCATCCCTGCTGGAGCTCATTTCTCCAATCACAGATTGCCTCCCTCCTATGTGACATTCCTCCAATCACAGATTCATTCATTCCATAGCTCATTGCTCCTCTAATTGTTGATTCCCTCACTCCCAAATTCACTTCTGCTCCAATCGCAACTGCATTTTCCCACTCTTTCTCTCTCCAGCAGCTCAGGCCTTTGATGTTGGGCCTTGAATCTCTGCCCGACCCTCCAACTGATCTTACTGTTGTAATCAGTTTCTTTAATACCATGTGCGATGGTACAATCCAGCTTGCTGAGTGACCACACAGCTTGGAGGAAGTATTAATGGTCCTAATACTGACCCTGGGAACCACCACTGTGTACTTCTCTTCAGTCTGATGTACGATCATTCACATTCATTTTCTGCTTTTCATCCCTTAGGAACATAGGACTACCCTGTATACAGTGTGCACATGATACACAATCTTTGAAATAGCAAGTGCATTGTGTGGTAACTTGTCAACTGCCATTTGTTATGCACAACATTATCGACAACTCCACATCAACAGTCTCCCTTACTTCATCAAGGAAGTCAATCCGGCTAGTCAAACTTGAAATACATCTGCAATATTTGGACACCATGGGCTGGATTTTCAATTGCTGGCGGCACGGGCTCATTGGGCCGAAGGGCCTGTTTCCCGTGCTGTGTTGTTCTTTGATCTTTGAGTGGGTAGGGAACCTGCCGCCTCCAGACAGTTTGCAAATTTCAAAGGGTCTCCAGGAGGGAGGGAATGAGAAAGCCTCTTCCTGCCAATTAGGGTCAATTAAGCTCCTTACAGAGCTTGATAAATAGCCTGTCCAGGACAGAATGGAATTTTCAATGTTTTTTGGGACAAAGGCAAACATTCTGGAACACTTTTGTGCACCGCTATTGGAGTCATTGTAGGGCAAAAGAAAATTTAGTCCCATCTGATTTTTTCTGTGTGAAATTTGAAGGGTCACCTATGCTGGCTTGAACACTCGACTTGGTGTCCCTTTCCATTTTGCACAGTATTTATCCTTCTGGTCCTTTCACACGGTTCCTGCTCTCTTCAGCAAGGCTCTGCTAACCCCCAATATGGCTGCAGCTTGCTTTTGTCACTAGCATCAGGCAGGAAGCTCCCACTCTTGGAGACCTGGAGGCCTCCTGTTCAATCCGCCCATTGACAGTTCAAGAGAGCATTGTGAGAGGGACGCAGTTCAGACATAGGGTCAGGAGCTGGAATTCATCCAGATATCAGGTTCCCACCCTTTGAAAATCTGGCCCCATGGTTCTCCATTCTCCTCTCACCTCCTACTTCATCAGGAGCTTTCTTCCAACCTCCACATCCCAGTCCTCTGGAATGACCTCCTTATATCTGCCCAGCTTGTCTCCCTCTGTCATTTTAAAAGCTACCATTAATCCTAAACCTGTCCAAAGGGGACAATTGTCATCCCCGTTTCCAGACATGATGTGTAATTAACCCTTACTGGTGACTATTTTTATTCAATTCCACTCTCCCTTTGTCTCTGATTAATTTCTTGAATTCCTCTGGTTGGTTTGACATGTTTTGCAATCCCACTTTATCCCTGTATTCAGAGGTTTATAGCCTCTTTGTTTCTTTCTGATTGCTTTCTCCATGTAGGTTCAACTTTTATCTTCTCCTTGACTTGTTTCTGGGATAAGCTGTAATGTAAAACAGTAATCCTTAAAGCATTCTCATTTTCCACCTAATAATAACACCTGAATAATTCTTCCCATTTTACACCTTTCGTGTGATATTTCAATCCTTTAATCCAATGTTTTTATCATTCCTCCTTTCCTTATTTAAACTTTAAACATAGCAATGTTATGATTAGCAGTTCCTAATTATTCCCTTTATTCAATTTAGCTTATTAATCTTTTCTCATTAGTTAGCAACAAATCCATTATAATATTTCCACCTGAAGGTTTCCCTGACAAGCTGTTAAAGAAAAGGGTTTGAAGTTCTTCAATAAAGTCCCTCATGCGTGCAGACTGTCCCTGCTATCCTGTCATCAGTCCCAGTGTCAATCTGCAAAGTTAGAATTCTCCGTGGTGAGAACTAAGGCCTCACTATTGATTTTTAAATGATCTCTCAGAGTGGTAGATCTATCTTTTTTATTTTCTATTGACTGCTAAGATATTCTGAACAAACAGTTCCCCTTTTTTATCTCACAGAATCATCAAAAGAGACCGCTAATTTCCAGTTCCTTCCTGTCAGCGTCATATTGGTCTGCCTGATAAACTCTACCACTCAGGCCTTTTCATTGATTGATTGGCCTTTCTAAATTGACCCTAGTGTCAGGGGGATTAGCAGCGTAAATATGTGAGGTTACAGGAATAGGACTCTGATGGGATTGTGGTCGGTGCAGACTCAATGGGCCGAATGGCCTCCTTCTGCAGTATAGACATTGTATGATTCGAGAGGTAGACCTTGCCCAGCAGATTGCTCCCCGTACGCCTGCTTCCGTTAACCAGGTTTGACCTCATAAAGTCATAGAGTCATCGAGGTTTACAGCATGGAAACAGGCCCTTTGGCTCAACTTGTCCATGCCACCCTTTTTTTTAAAACCCCTAAACTAATCCCAATTGCCCACATTTGGCCCATATCCCTCTATATCCATCATACCCATGCAACTATCTAAATGCTTTTTAAAAGATAAAATTGTACCCACCTCTACTATCACCTCTGGCAGATTGTTCCAGACACCCACCACCTTCTGTGTGAAAAAATTGCCCCTCTGGACACTCTGTATCTTTCCCCTCTCACCTTAAACCTATGCCCTCTAGTTTTAGACTTCCCTACCTTTGGGAAAAGATATTAACTATTTATCTTCTCAATGCCCTTCATTATTTTATAGACCTCTATAAGATCACCCCTCAGCCTCCTACGTTCCAGAGAAAAAGTCCCAGTCTATTCAGCCTCTATTATAACTCAATCCATCAAGTCCCAGTAGCACCCTAGTAAATCTTTTCTGCACCTTTTCTAGTTTAATAATATCCTTTCTATAATAGGGTGACCAGAATTGCACACTGTATCCCAAGTGTGGCCTTACCAATATCTTGTACAACTTCAAGAAGACATCCCAACTCCTGTATTCATGGGTGTTGAGCTGAGACAGTAAGAAGTCTCACAGCACCAGGTTAAAGTCCAACAAGTTTATTTGATAGTAAACCCACAAGCTTTCAGAAACGCTGTTCCTTTGTCAGGTGTGTGGAAGGTTCTGATCAGAGAAGGACATAAAGAGGCACACACAGTTTACAGAATACTGATTAGAATGCAAGCCTTTACAGCTAACCTGCTATTCAAGTCTTAAAGATGCAGACAATGTGAGCACATGTGAACAGCAGGCTGGGCAGGAAGAAGAAAGCTGGCCATCTGATTGGCTGACAGCTCTTGGAGGTTGGACTTTCTCCACAAATTTATTTCCCTATGTTCTTTCCTGGAGTGTGGACATGGCTGGCAAGGTCCATCACAAATTACCCTTGAACTAAATAATCAGTTAGGCCATTTAAAAAGGCAATCAACCACATTGCTGGGGGTCTGGAGTCACATGTCAGCCAGACCAGTTAAGGAGGGCAGATTTCCTTCCCTAAGGACATTAGTGATCCAGATGGGTTTTTAACAACCCAACAATCGATGACAGTTTTATGGTCACCAGTACTGAGGTTGCAAATTAATTTAATTCAAATTCCACCAGCTCCCACGATGGGATTTGGACCCACATCCAAAGAGAATTATCCTGGGATAACTAGCCCAGTGAAATTACCGCTAGGCTATTTTGCCTGGGGAGATGGGAGTGGATGTGCTATTTCAAGATAACTTATGTATCAACGAATGGAAGGGATGGTGGCACAACGGTTAGCATTGCTGCCTCATAGCGCCAGGGATTCAGGATCAATTCCGGCCTCGGGTCACTGTCTGTGTGAAGTTTGCATGTTCTCTGCATGTCTGTGGGGGTTTCCTCTGGGTGCTCCAGTTTCCTCTAGCAGCCCAAAATCTATGCGTTAGGTGGATTGCCTTACTAAATTGACCCTCAGTGTCAGAGAGACTACGTGGGGTTATGGGGATAGGGCCTTGTGGGTTTGGTGTTGTTGCAGGCTCAATGTGCCGTACAGCCTCCTTCTGCACTGTAGGGATTGTATGATTCTATGAATATTAAGTTGCTGCAGAGCCACAGGACTGTTAGATTATAATGCTCTCTGGAGTAAAGTCCAACCAAAGTCTCTGGAGCATTAGTCTTACCCTTTGGATTATTAGCCCAGTAACATTACTGCTATGCCAATATTCTCAGGTCTAACTCTTGCATGTGATGGAAGGATACATTTCACATACATGGACATGTACATTTACGGACACACGTGCCACACACAAATTCCTAATATTTGTAAAGAGCCAATCAAATTTTGATCCTTCCCATCCAACATTTTAGAAAATTAGTTAGCTTCAAAGTATCAATCTTACAAAATCATTCAAATCTTTCAATATCAACCACAATCTCTCAGTTCCTGTTCCTGTCAATAAAACCTTGTTCTGTCAAAATCTTACTTTTTAATTGTGCAAGTTTAGGCATTCTTTCATCCGTGGAAAAATTGGTGCCACATAGCAATAAAAGCACCAATGCATTTGCTATTTTCCTCTTTTTATTGTAAATCAGGTGGTCACAAGAGTATTTCTCAAAGCAACTATATGAGGATAAATGTGTCATGAATTTGACCCTCGTGGTTCAAGAGGACAGAGAAAGTGCAGCTGGAGAAATTGTACACGAATATCAGCCGTCAAACTATCACCTTGTGTGTGCTTCAACAACCTTGGCTCAATAAACGATGACTAATTGAGTTTGAACTTCTATTCAGAAGGCACATGTTTCCATGTTTCGATGTCTCTTGGGATTGACTTCCAGCAGGGAGTATGTGAAATTTTTCTGCTTCTGTTATGTTTGGTTACTCTACCGATGGGTTGGTTGAACTGCGTATTTTTATATACTGTTAATTTTCTGTCTGGGTCTGTTTTTGATGGGAAGATATACATTATTTTTGACAAGTAAACGTTACAAGGGTTGCTTGCATCTTTCAGAAGGAGATATTACAATGCATAGTAGCTGACCAATAACTAGAGTCTATTCTGTACAGGTGATGCATAGGACTGCATGCAGCTCATTTCTTCAGCATGCACCATCTGAAATAATTTAATATAAAGCAATAGTACTAAAATTCATAATGTATTTGTTATTCTTTACAGGCTCCATTTAGGCGGATGTCAGGAACTGATGGGACTTTGTCATCTCCAAGCCTTCAAGATGGGAAATGTGGATTTAGTTCACCGACTCAGAAACCTGAGGCTGTGGTTCATGCTATCAAGGTACTGGTCACACTCAAACAATGTTACAACATTGCAGAGTTAGATCAGTCATTAATACACCCACCCAGACAAAAATTAGTTTGTTGTTACAGATTTTCTCAGGAATATTCCCAATTGAACCTTAGAATATTCCCAACGGCAGCTAAGAAACCTCAATCACTTACTGGACAAATAACATGGTGGTGGGACTACAAAGTTCTGATTGAGGCCAAAGCTTATTTCCTGCTGATGTGAAAACAGTTCACAATTTTCCATACCGTGTCTCATGGTGGGTCAGGGTACCTTCCCTGCCATGGTGGGAACTGTGCATGTATTTGCATCTCATGAATACTCATTAAAACCCAAGCTGGCTGGAATCACACCCCCATTTCAAATCTAATGAACACGCCATGCACTAATTAAACCATCATTCATCACAACCAGAGAATGGAGGACAAGTTACTAAAACCCATTCCTTGTGATCACCCAAAGTATTTGGCCATGTTCACCAGAATTTGAAAACTGCAGAAAGAACTGATTGTCCACACGGGTCAGAAGTGTGATCAAGAGGAACATCCAAAGACTTTTACCCTAAGGTCTGATCTACAAACCAACATTTGGGACAGAAATGTTTCTGATGTATAACTGATGGTTGCACAGAAACCTATATTAGCAATGCCCATTTAAAGAAACACCTAAAGTGTCAGCATGGAAACCTAGAGTATTTCAAGTGTTCTTCTGACACTTGTGCGAGGACCTTCAGGAAGCACAGAGATTTTAAGATCCACTGTTAGGAGCACATTAAACTGTTTGATTTTGTGTACCAGAAGGAAAAATGTCAAATGAAGTTTAAGATGGTAAATGAACACAAAATATATGAATCACGATGGCTACCCCTGCAGTTTTAAAGAATGTCAGCTCATTGCCTTGCTGTAGACAAGGCTACTGAAGCATCTGAAAACTCATCCAAGTGAGATTCAGTGACTGGAGTCTTTGGGCCCAATTTTACCAAATATTTGCACCCGTTTTCAGGCGTAAAATTGCAGTAAATGTGAGCGTTGGGCCTGTAACGCGATCTGCACCCAAAACCAAGCAGATCGCGCCTTTACCGGCACTCAATTTGGGTGCGGACCCGGTCCGTGCCCCAATTGGGCGGCCCGACGATTTAACTGCATTAACGTGCATTTAAATCGACTTAATGAACCGCGCACCCAACTCTACTGCCAAATCCCAATTTACCATTTTCGGATCCGTTCCGGATCCGCGCTGTTATCAACCATTAGAATAAAAATCCGAAGCAGATTCTTATTCTGCAGGGGAACCTCCGAAGCCCATCCTCCTCGAACGTCCTTCGCGGACCCCGTGCTAACCACCCCGGCAGACGCGTCCCCCTGCGATCCGAACCCCATGGGAGGCAGACCTCCCCTGGCACACCCCCCACCACGATTGGATCCCCTCCAGGAGGAAGGCCCCCCTCAGCAGAGCACATCCCCCTGTGGTCCACCCTCCCCCCGCGGGAGGCAGCCCCCCACTCCCTCCACGATCAAACCCCCTCGGGAGGCAGGCGCTCCCAGCAGACCTCCCCCCCCCGACCACGGTCAGACCCCGCCCCCCCCTCCCCCCCGGGAGGCAGGCCCCCCCCCTTGGCAGAGCATACCCCCAATCTACCTGCTCTCCATCCACCATCCTTCTGACCTGCACTCGTTGATGTGGAGATGCGGGCGTTGGACTGGGGTAACACAGTAAGAAGACTCACAACACCAGGTTAAAGTCCTGTTGGAGTTTAACCTGGTGTTATGAGATTTCTTACTGCACTTGTTGGACAGCCTTCCTGATCTTCTGCTGGCGTCTGCTGGAGGAGGAGGGCGGCCTCAGATGGATCTCTGGTTGGGGGGGGAGGTCGTGGAGGATTGAGGGGGAGGATGGACTTGGGAGAACATCCCCCCCCTCTCTGTTTTATCTTTCGCGCCCGGGCGCGCTGTTTCAGATTTTTTTCAAACTGCACATGCGCAGTTCAGAGCTCTGATCGTTCTGGCAGTGCTAAACCCGGCCCACAGCACAGACCGGACTGGAGCCAACAAAAAGCGTATGGGCGCGCTGGAACGAGGATTCTGGGCTCGGATCCGGCCTTTAGCCTCCAATTGGTAAAAATCGGGCCCTTTAATTGTATCTGTGATTTCTAGCTCGATGAACCTTGTATATGAAGAAAATACATTGGAGCATCTCAATCTTGGCTGAAGCAGAATTATTTGAAAATTGAGATTTCTTTCAGATTTTATCTCAGTGAACTATCCAGATAATCTGACTTTTAGACTTTTGTTGCCAACTTGGATGAGATCATGTTTCCACAGATTCTAAACTTCCATTTAAAAATACATACAGGTGTGCACCAGGCAAATTGCTGTCCACTTGTGACTTTGAGGCTTGTACACATGGTGCTCGCCTACATTTCATTGCGCTGCTCCTTCATCCTGCCAAAGCTGCTTAGGCAAGACCAGTGGGAAGGCAAGGTGGGATGGAGGGTGGTTTGTAGCACATTGTTGACTGGGGGATATGGGTGAGACAGAGGCCCGGGGAGAAGTGGACAGTCACATATGGGTGAAGGGGTAGGAATGGGTGAGGCAACATAAATCTAAAGCAGTCCTGGGGCTGTGTATACAGTGTAGTCACTGTCAGAAAGTAAAAAGCAGGCCTGGAGCTGTGTACACAGTGTAGTCACTGTCAGAAAGTAAAAAACAGGCCTGGGGCTGTGTACACAGTGTAGTCACTGTCAGGAAGTAAAGGCATTTCTGGGGCTCAGTACACAGTGTAGTTGGATGCAGAAAGCAAACACAGTTCTGGGGCTGTGTACATGGTGTAGTCATTGTCAGAAAGTAAAGGCAGTCCTGGGGATATGTAACTCTTCAACTCGGCCAATGTTGTCTACCTGATACGCTGCAGGAAAGGATGTCCCATGGCATGGTACACTGGGGAGACCATGCAGATGCTATGACAACGGATGAATGAACACCGTTCGACAATCACTAAGCAGGAGTGTTCTCTTCCTGTTGGCGAACACTTCAGCAGTCACGGGCATTCAGCCTCTGATCCTCGAGTAAGCGTTCTCCAAGGCAGCCTTCAGGACACATGACAACGCAGAGTCGCTGAGCAGAAACTGATAGTCAAGTTCCGCATACATGAGGACGGCCTCAACCGGGATCTTGGGTTCATGTCAACTACCTGTAACCCCCATGACTTGCCCCGGCTTGCAAAATCTCACTAACTGTCCTGTCTGGAGACAATACATGTCTCTTTAACGTGTGTTTAACGCTCTCTCCACTCACATTGTCTGTACCTTTAAGATTTGATTACCTATGAAGACTAGCATTCCAACCATTATTTTGTAAACTGAGTTTATGTCTTTATGTGCTCCATTTGTGAACACGACTCTCATTCACCTGATGAAGGAGCAGCGCTCTGAAAGCTCGTGGCTTGTGCTACCAAATAAACTTGTTGGACTTTAACCTGGTGTTGTTGAGCCTTCTTGCTGTGCTTACTCCAAAGGAAACAGCCTGACAGTGCCATGACTGAGATTCATAGTGCCAAGCTATATTCATCCAGATCCAGCCCACTCCGTGAAAGCAAAATCACAGTCTTGTTAGGTGATTGTAACAGAGCGATATTCAATCAATTATCCCCAGGGACGAGGAAGAGTGCACAGTGAAGGCAGCAGCAACACTCCATTTTTCATGGTTCCCATGGACCTCGGAAGGAGAGGAGGGGTCCGTCACTGTCTGACAAGGCAAGAGGGCTCTATGAAGTCCCTGATGCTGAGTAGGGGGGACCAATTCCACTGAGGCATTTGACATGACCTAGGGTGCCCCAAAGATTCTTCCCATACTTGCAGAAGAACCAGACGCTGTTGATACCTTCACTTGTCAAGGGATATGGTGGTTCACGTCTGCCACACCCCTTGGGATTTCTGATGCTACACAGCCTGGGAGGCCATCCATTGCTGGTGCCTCTAAAAGTGATCTCCACAGTCAACATTTTTCCAAGTGACTCGTTCCAGCGCTCCACTGGGGATATCTGTGGAATGTCACAATTCTCCTTTCATAACCACATTAGAGGGGTTACTGATGCCCTTTTCAATAAGACACACAATTACAGTCACTTCTCCCTGGATAAAGCCAGCCAGTCCGGGATTTTCAGCGATCTCCAGCTTCCCAGAGGTGTGAGGTGCCATTGATTGCACACAAGTAGCTTTAAGAGCTCTCTGGCAGAAGCTGCTATGATTCATTAATAAAAATGGCTTTCACCCTTTCAATGTTCAGATGATCTGTTATCATCAAAAGCAGATTATGCAGGTTTGTATGAAATAACCTGGGAGCTTACATAACTCCTACATCTTGAGTCACTCACAGGTGCCACAGATCTACGATGGCTCTCAGTGTATTCAGGATTCACTCCTTAGTGACAAAGGCTACTCCCCCTAACAGCCATGGAATGCTTCAGAGGAAAGGTACAACGCCACGCATTTTGCAACATGCTGTTTGACTGAGCAGTCCAGTGGGATGCTGAAGATACATTTTCAATATCTAGACTGGTCAGGTGAGTCTCCCCAGAGGGTGTTGTGTATCATTGAGGCTTGCTGCGCTTTTTAACCTGGTGCTCTAAAGGAGATTTGACTTGCTAAATGGAGAGTTAGAGGAGCTATACGTTTCCTCCCAGTAAGATGGCATTGAGAGGGATAAGTCAATGAGGGTGAAGATGTTGAAGCCCCAGAAGAGGCCACAGCATGAGCTAGATGTGGCAGATGTAGCTGTGAAATACTTATCAACACAAGTTCCAGGGTAATATGACAGCTTGCTCATATAAGCCTCTTTTACCTGGGTCCTCCATGCTGGCTTGACGTTAACACCTTCTTTTCTATCCACAAGGTCATCAGAATGCATTGTCACAATCTTGTATAATGATGGCCACGTCCTTGCATGGCTCGGCAGCCTGTGGTCCATATGCCACAATATAAGAACTCTACCAGCATGCACTGTGAAGACATATGCCATGATGCAGGCTTTTCAAGCATTGTGCAACATTTATCTGCCTTTGAGAGGCAGGAGCAGCACTGCAAGCCTCAGTGCACTGATGCTAATATGTCTGGAACATTGTGGGGAGCCTCAAAGAGGACAATAATTTCTCACTGCTTCTCACATGAACATCTAAGCTCTGATCTGAATGCGGACTGTGGCATCTCTTTGCAGGCCATCCCTCATGCAAGAATAATGTTCAGGACTCATTTTGAGACTGAGTCTCAGCATGACATTGTTCTTTATGATGCTGTGATCTATTACTCTCAGTGTCATGTCTGTGCGTCAGGTCACCTTTGTGTGTACAGAGTGCAGCAGCACCATCATCTGATCATTGACAAATCTCATGACCAGTCTTCATATGGAGCTTCACAAGTTTCTCTCCAGCACTGGAATCTAGGTGTGAGGTAATCCTGTCAATGTCGTCACTGCATTTAGGCATTACTTAATAACTTTATTGATAACAAAGAGGACATATCAGATGTAGTGGAGCTTCACTCTGATCCCATTTGAGGCTTTCACATTTTCATGCTTGCAGTTTCAGACAAACACAAAGAAACCTGGCACACTGATGCCATTGTCACAATCAGATAACCATGCCGATTACCAATCAGCAATCCAGCAAGGGATTATGTTATACCACGCTAGCCAGACCTTCAGGTCCATTTAATAGGCCAGCATCAGGAGTCTAGTATATTTCTGATCTGGTATATTCTTTATCATCTAGCAGGCATTTCAGGAGTCACAAAGTGCCAGTTAGGTCTGTAGCCCTGCATCATGCAGGTGGAGAATGAGAACGACTGCAGCGGTGCTGTCTAGCTGTACAGACCATCACGCTACAAGCTGCTATGAGTATGTAAAATCCCCAACAACTATTTGAAATGTAACTTGCTCCCAAAGCTGGCAGATATTACATGGAAGCCATCGACCAAATCAAACTACAAAATCTATACACACGAGACCACATGATATGATTGTCCAATGCAAATCGAAGATATGCATCACCCAGCCATCATAGAACAAGAGGCTTTGCTCATGTCTCTGCTATGGATAGAAAGGTGACTCACTGCGCTGAGATTGTCACACTTGGAACATTGAATCAGATAGCAGGGCCATTCACTCAAATTTCAGATAAACCAAATATATTTACAAAAGCATATACAATAAGTGAACACCTGTGTCACCTCAATGTTGCTTAATTCTTCATACCCTATTGCTACACCTAGATGTTTCCCTGGCATCAGCAGCAGAGGTGGAGGTAGCCTGCTGACCGCTATGCCCTTTTGTGTGTGTGATGACCTTGGAGGGCTGAAGCCTGGAGGATCCTGATTCCTCTGGGTGTCCTATTGTGGGTTGGGTGCACTCTCCTCAGCCTGAGCAACTGGCGTTACTCGGGTCACAGATACAGGGGATTTGGATAGCCCAGGAGCATCATGGATGGATTGTCCCAGGTGTCCAGTTCACACACATCCACCCTGTGGATACCCAAGGGCCCCTCCCTTACTCTTCGAAGAGAAGGGGTTCTTTGGAGGGAGAACAAAGTGTCACTCTTCCCTTGCACATTAACAGCTGATGTATCCCATTTGCAGCTAAAGTGATGGGGTGAGGGTCTGCCTGCATAGCTGACACACACTAGTGGACAAAGATTCCATTGTGGTCACTACCCTTCCCATGGTGACCTCAGTGCGCTGGCATGTTCTGGATATCAGACAGAGTGTGAACGTACTCCTCCATCCTCCATCCTCCAATTTGCCGGCAGCTTCTGACAAACCTGACTGCTGTGCCTGCCAAATCCAGAGGCTCATCATTGAACCTGCACTGAGTCTGGCCTCCAGGGGCCCTGTTTGTGTCAGTGACTTTTACTGTCATGGCCTCCACCTGATGTGGACCCAAATCTGTGCCATGGTCACCAAATGGTCACCCCATGCATGTTTTGTAACCTGGTCCCACCAAAGTGTGAGTGACTGTGCTGGTGATGCCTCGACATCAGGTGAGTCCTCAGGATCCTGCTCCAAGGTGGCCTGGAGGCTGGGGCTGATGGATTGGTTGGTGCTTGTCTCCTCCTTCTGTTGCTAGAGGCATTAATGGAGAGAAGAGATAATTAGCGATTGGCTGATGGTCACCTACATTAAAAAGCACCCACAGTTTGGTGGATGGGCAAAAACTAGTGAATGGGGCCTCCCTGGCCTGCTGTGAGATGCCAATCTTACTTTCAGCATAGGAACACCCCCTGTCCCTGCCGGCCAGCTCTGCTGTCTACTTCTCGAGTGAATGGCCTGAGCTCCAGCGTCCCCATCTCTGGTCTGCAATCTCTCCCTGTCATTGTGGGTGATCATTCCTATGTAATGAGACGGACTCATACCAAAGCAGATGAAGATCATGCCTGTGTGTGCTGAGTGGGCATTTGTAAGGGCTGGACACATGATTTTGTGCAGGAAGTGATGAGAGATGATGATATAAAAGTGTGTGTAAGAGATTCAATGATGGTCTCCTTCCTTCTTAGGCAGTCCCTCAGAGTTGAGGATGACTGGTTTCCACACTGAAAATGAGTTTTCAGGTGACTGAGGAGGCCAATGCGTGACCTACAGTCTCTGTCATAGATTGGGTATATTGTCTCTGGAGGAGCAGGTACCCGAGTTTTCAATCCTTTTGTTTCAACACTTGGTTTCAGCTTGCTCTCTTCATCAGAGCTGGGTACTTGTGATGACGAAGAGTCATGCAGACATGAAACATTGGCTCTATTCTCTCGTCACAGATGCTGTCAGACCTGCTGAGATTTTCCAGCATTTTTGTTTCAAGTTCCAGCATCCACAATATTTTGCTTCTATCGGGAGCATCTACATTTGCTTCCTGATCTGTATGGGCTTAACAAATCATAGGCAGCGTGACAAGGAGGAAATGTAATTATCCTCAATGTCCAAAGCTGGAAGAGAAGGGAGAAATCAACTTGATTCCCAGTGTCTGATTATAATCAAAGAATTCTGATAGAAATGCATTCCTATGGATGTTAATAAAGTCAAGATCAGGCTCAATAAGGAAACATTCCCATTATTGAGTCTCCTCAGTTGCCAACTAGTTAATGATCCTATAGCACTGTATTTTGCTATAGAGTAAGGAATTATCTGAGTGACTGCCTATAATTCCTCCCAGTCATCACCAATATATCAAGATTAATTAGTCATTCATCTTATTTACTAATTATGGGCTATCCTGTGTGTAAAATGGTTGCTGTAGTTATCTATGTTGCTCATACTGCATTACAATACAATTCATTTTATGTATGGCATTGAGGGATGTTTCAGAGGTATATAATTAGGTGGCTTATAAATTCAATTCTTTGTTTTTGACAGGACTATTTGGCTAATTTTGCTAAATCTTCCCTGGGCCGCTGATGGGTCAGCTTTTCAAAAGGTGTACTTCATTACAGTACAGAATATCAGAGCAATATTCTGTCGATGATAACTCTGAATGAGTATTTAAATATTAACACATTTGAATTTTTGTCTATGACAAGGTATCTCATCTTATCCATCATGACCACACATTATACCAATATTTTCCATTCAATGTGGGATGAAAGGTGTCTTGGCATTAAGACAATTTCTCCTTATAGTTTGAAAATTGCAGGGAAACATCACGATTCATATCATTCATTTGGAAAACAAATTAAGATGCTCAGTTGTTGACGCCAAACTCCCCTCCCACTACTTCTTTTCAAGCTCTTTTACTAATTACACCTTTTGTCCTTTGGATCATATAAACAGTAAGACAGCCAGTGTGGAGGGGTGCATGAAAAAAGGAGGAGGACCTCTTCATAAGCCTATCCCTGGGTCTGGCCAAGCGGCCCAAATACCGGCAGTGCGCGGTCAAGGGAGTCGCCAACTTGACTCTCTGCCCCTCTACTGCAACTACATTTATAGCTGAGTGGCCTTGGAGAAGGAGTGCACAGTGTCCACCAGCATGCTTCAGGCCATCCACGATCAAAGAGTCGTATAATTTACAGTGCACAAGGAGGCATTTGGCCGATAGGTCTTGTCCCATCCCCGTAACTCCAGATATATACCGTCCTAATCCCCTTGACATTAAGGGACAATTTATCATGGCCACGCAACCAAATTTGGACTGTGGGAAGAAATCAGAGAACTCAGAGGAAACCCACACAGACACAGGGAGAATGTGCAAACTCCATACGAACAGTGACCCGTGGCCGGAATTGAATCTGGGTCCTTGGCGCTGTGAGGCAGCAGTGCTAACCACACTGTGGGAGTGACATTTTGGTTTAATTAGTTAAGTTCCCTTTGTCTTCGTTCCAGTACTCCAGCAGGCGCTATCATCCCTGTCATTTCTGTTTAATTTATTGGTATTTTGTTTTATTAAGAAGAGTTTCAACAGTAAGAACTGCACCTCGATATGCCCAACTGTCAGTTTACTTGAAAGCAATGTATAGGCGAAATAGAACTAAGGCGCATTCATGTTCAATGTTCACCTCTATCTCAGCATTGTGTTTTCCAGCATTATTTGATTATTAATTTACAGTGCCGATCTGTACTAATCATCACATCTTAACAGGATTCAGATCTCCCACAAACATTGGATTTTCCCACTTTGGAAATTGAATTTCCAATAACTTGTCAAATCATTTTACTCTTGTTGTCGTCAGTCAGTAGATGCAGTATCTGGATAGGAATAAGGAAGGTGATATCAAGCTGTTTTGGTGCAATCAACCAGTATTGATACCATTTAAATATACAGCCAGTATATTTAAATTTATAGTAGCCAGTATATTTTCACTATTTCATACCTGGCTGTTGGGTAAAAGGTACTTACAGCATGTAACATAAAATAAATTATCAATCAAATTTTCATCTTGACTTTCCAATACTGAATTTCAAAATTAAACTATACTTGTCATCTGTCTCTATCTTGGTGAATCTTATTTTCAAATATATTGAATGTCATCTGTGATATATGTGATGTTGCTGTTTGATGGCAGCTCAAATTTATTTGAGCGGTATGCTGCTACTAATAACATTTTTAAATATTTTTAAACTTAGGTTGTGGAAGTGCACGAGAAAGTGGACAAAGAAGAAAGCTATGAGAATGACCTGAGTGAAACAGAGAAAGCAATAGTCAGAGAAATGTGTAATGTGAGTAAGTTGTGTCACAGCATTCAGCTCCTGCTGTGTCTCCCACCCAACTCTCATTTAGTGGATCCTTAAAACGAACGTAGCAAGGACGGATAAGAATTTAACAAAACACTTGTTATACTTTTATTAAAGAACCTTTTGTAAAAAAAAGCCCAATTTAAAAAATAAAGGTACTTGTTTGTTGTTTCATTGCAGGCACAGCAGGCATATTAGTACTCTTCAGTGTGGTTGTTAATACTCTCCTTACTGATTTAAAAATACAAACCTAATCTTAACTTCAAAATGTCACCTTGTTTAGTTATTAGTTCCTAGAACCTGATTATATGGGTGAGTTGGGTTTATGCACCAATCATGTGGATTTAGAGGGTGAGTTCTCCAACCGTTCAAGCCAGATTCTTCAGTCCCACTGGCAGCCTACACCCTGCTGGCATGGGTTGATATCAGTGGGAAATCCCATTGACTGCAGTGGGATCAGAGAATCCCTTCGCCAACAAACAGCACACCACCTCCTGCTGCTGAGAAATACACAGCTGGGAGGCTGAGAATTCCTGAATAGAATGTAACTCAACTCCTTTGTGAAAGAAAGCATTTTTAGTAGTCAAGTCATTCCTAAGCATTGGGAAAACATTAGGTACCTCAAATCCTGGCGCCAAAAGGCAGTGTTAGTGAAATTGAGATAGCTTCAATAAGTTGACCAGGATGTGAATGGATAGTGAAGTCTTCAGATCACTTGGTTAAATCTGAATAGGAAGGGATTGAGTGAGCACACCAGTGCCATCAGTAGTGTTTTACTAAGACAGTATTGTGCTGATATGTAGTGAACTATTCCTCCCCCCACCACTACCTTCTCTCTCCCCCCCACTACCCACCCACCACACCCGACTCCACCCAGCAAGGGATTTGTTTCAATTGATGGAATGAAAAGTGCTGTTCTGATTGCATAGGCAAGTTATTCATTCAATACTCCACAATACTCCATTGGTATCATAAATTACTGTGCAACATCTATTAGAGAACTTAAACAGGCAGCAAGGATTCCAGAAAGCTTGAATCATTTGTAAGTCTGAGAATTAGCAACATGTTTCCTGGATGCCTTCCCATAATGCATTCCAGTTTTTCCCCCACATCAATCACCTGCAGAGTAGCAGTGGTCCCCCCTAACCCCCCCGCTCCTCCACCAGAGAACCCTCTGGCTTCCACCCCCCCACCCCCCCTCCTCCAACCCCTCCGGAGAGCGATCTGGCCTTCTCCTCCCTCCTCTCCTCCCCATCAGAGAACGATCAGGCCTCCTTCCTTCCTCTCCCCCCACCAGAGAACAATCTGGCCTCCCTCCTCCTCCCACTCCCCGCCAGAAAATTATCTGGCTTTCCTCTGCCCCCCACCAGAGAATGGTCAGGCCTCCCCCTCACCACTGATCTGAGCCAGAGAGCTGCCAGAAGCTCTGAACTTATCTCTTCAGAAGTTGGAGTGCCCGAAACAGACCTTTGCCGAGCGTGTCTGTTCGCGCCAAGTCTGGACGGGCGAATGCGATGGTAAAGGGGGAAATGCTGATAAAGTTGGGTGGGCAGCCCATTAATTCAATTTAAATGTATCCAAATGGCGGGTGTAGATCATGCTAATGGCCTCACTTTATCGAGTTTTCATGCCCGTTTGCAGTGATAAAATCAGGCCCTACATGTATAATTCACTCTGTTTATATACAATGGCTTGCACCTTTAATGCTGCAGAGGCAGTGTTAGACTGTGCATACATTAAACAAAATTTGACTCAAATTATGAGTTAACCGTTTTGTTATGTGTGACAATTGCAGCTGTACAAATGTTGCGCTGTGGGGCATTGTGGTTTATTAATTATGCAATTAACAAAAGTGACAACTAATTTTGTACTAAAAAGTATTCAAATATTTTGAGGGAATTAATGCTTTCCCCAAGGAGAGCTTAGTGAGAGAGGAGCATTCTTTAGGCAGGAAGGGTCCTGCCACCCAATTAAGTCTGTGGCTAAAAAAGGTCCCTGCCACCTTCCTTCCACCCAATTAAGTCTGTGGCAGGAAGGCGCATGGACGGCCTTCCAACTCCATCATCAATTCAGGTTGATAAGTGTGCAACTAATGCTACTTAACGATCTCATCTCACCACCGTTGGATTTACCCAGCGGCGTGAGGGAGATTAGGTTCAACTGTAAGCTCATGGGAAATGGTTCCCCTTGTTCAAAAGTACTCAGTGCCTGATTGAGGGTCACAGCATCCAGAAAGGCGGGGTGTCATTGAGAATAATCCCACTGCTCTTTCCCCTGACCTCCTCCCAACGACCTCCACACCCTGTGCCTGGATCCATCCACAACCCTCAGCCTCAGCAGAGTGCAGTACTGGCAACAGCCACAGCCTTTCCAGTGACGTTGCCATTCAATTTCTTTTCGGTGTATCTTCATACAAATGCAATAGTATAGTGGGAAAGCTTTGGAAGGGTTCACAGGCTAACTAGTTGCTAGTTTAACCGTGTAATCAACACGCTTTCTAGCCTGGAGGCAGGGGTAGTACCACTGTCTCCCTAGTTCTCTTTTACAGATCAATGAGGAGCTTTGGGCTTGTGATTTGCCAACAGTTCCTGGCAAGCGAGACCTCTGCCCACAAAAGCCCTGAACTCGGCCCAGCTCTCCTAAGTGCCTGTGAGGCATTTAATCCTATGGGTCTTCCCCAAAGGAGGCAATGTAGGGCCCTTACTGATTCTGCAGCTAGAGGATGAGACTACCCCCACACCCCACCCACCACACCCTCCAATTATATGTAATACAGGCTCAGCCAGTTAAACCCATTGTCATATCCAGTCCCTGGGCAGAATTTAAATGCCCCACTGCAGAAGGGGTGGGGCCAGAAAATGTGACAGGCCGTTCAAAAGTCAGTTGATTTTGGTGGGAACAGAAGGTCCTGCTGGCCGGAGGGACTGGAAAGTTCAGCACCTTGTGTAATACACTAAAACATTTAGGAATTATCTGAAGGGAATTTTGCTATGTCTTCCTACACTTGGAAAGCATTTGTTTCCAGATAACGTTCTTGTCTCCAAAATATATCTTGCTGCTGGCGAGAAGATGAACTAGAAATCCCATTCGAAAGTTACATTTTACTGAATTATTCTGCTGGTGATGCAGTTATTTAAGATAATCACTCTGATGTAATCTAGCACCCTGCAAATATTAAAAATCATTTCCAGAGCTTCCCAAATAATTCACTTTGCATGAGAAATGTAAATATAAACAACTAAATTCTGTTGAGTGACAAGTTTACGCTGCTAAACAGAGCTCTGTCGCTAAAACCCATCAAGTTCTGTTTGGAAGACCTTCTAGAAATGACAAAGTTCACATTTTTATTAATGTTAAAATAGCGTTTTATTAAGTCTATGACTGCACTAATATTGTTTACACCTACAACTGTACATAACTGTATATAAAAAAATACACTTTTGAAGCAATTGTTTTTCCCAGTGCTTGCGCAAATGCCTTGAAGATATCAAAAATCAGACCTACACAATGTCTACGCAGACTTCAAAATTACGTGAACCATTTTCACAGAGTTAATATCACTTCTTCCACTTGTGCTGAATTCTTCAAAGCGATGAATAATATTTCCCTGAAATAGGCAAACTGTAATCCCTGAAAGATTCCTGTTATTAAGATAATATGGTCTGCTGCAGGAAGCTAAGGTATTCGTTTTATACTAGTTGTCCGATTTGTAGAAAGTAAATTTAATGATCATTTATAGGAACCTAATGATGCACTGTTACTCTGTTCACTGCCTTTAACTGCAGCTCATCCAATTTGTACCTTTTAGATGTTTTTCCAAAGACATATTTTTTCCTTAATCAGGGGCGGCACGGTGGCGCAGTGGTTAGCACTGCTGCCTCACAGCTCCAGGGACCCAGGTTCAATTCCAGCCTTGGGTGACTGCCCATGCGGCGTTTGCACGTTCTCCCTGTGTTTGTGTGGACTTCCTCTGGGTCCTTCAGTTTCTTCCCACAGTCCAAAGATGTGCAGGTTAGGTGGATTGGCAATGCTAAATTGCCCCTTAGTGTCCCAGCATATGTAGGTAAGGGAAATTAGCCATGGGAAATATGTACGATTACAGGGATAGGGTCATAGAGTGGGGGAGAGGGCCTAGGTAACTTACTCTATCACAGAGTCGGTGCAGACCCGATGGGCCAAGTGGCCTCTTTTGCACTGTAGTGATTCTATGATTCTGTGATATCATGGGCAATAACTTCCTGGCTCCTCAGCATTGGATTTTGGGGGTTCCCACATAACGGTTCACCCAGCAATTGTCCAGAAGGGCTCACTTCTCCTGGACATTGCACTGGGCTGGGAAGCTTCCAATAAGGTGCTTTAAATCACTAACTTTGGATAGTTCTGCCAATTATACCCTCATAGCTACTCTGAAAGAGCTAGAAGGAAATAATAGGGGTGTGCAGTGAGTAGTGCAGCGGCCGGGAGATATCATCATGGGGCCTGTAGCGGAAAACTGATCACGAGGATTTCAGGCAATGTTTTTGAATATAATCAGTCCCCGCACTGAAAATTGGTGCAAGGCTGATTTCCATGTTGAAATTCCAATTTCAATATGACTCGTGTCTCCCCCTCCTCCTGTCAGGAGAGATTCCCAGCAGAATGATCACCCTTCTGGTGAAAACAGAGGCCACTGAGGCTCTCCAGGGAGGTTGGGAGCGTGGGGGGTACTTTTACGCAGTGCCAGCCTGGCACACCGGCACTGCCCACAGGGCTACCTGACACTGTCCACCAGGCATCAAGCAGTGCCAAGTGGGTGGGGCCAGAGGGGGCCCTACTGGGAGTGGGGGGGCAACCCACTGCACACTCTGCAATGGGATCAGTGGACTTGGGAGAGAGGAGGTGATCGGAGTTGCACATGGTGGGGGGGGACGGAGATCAGGGCTGCACATTGGTGGGGGAGATCAGGGATGGCCATGGGGGGGAAGGTCGAGGCTGATTATAGGGGTGCTGGTGATTGCAGCTGGCTTGGAGGCAGGGGGGTTTCAGGTAGGCTGGTGATCAGATGGGGGACTCAGGCAGGATGGTGATTGGAGGGCGGGGGGGTTGTTTTGGGAAAACGGTGATCAGAAAGTGGCAATGGGGGGGGGTGTACTAATACGCATGTGAAGCACAGAGTGCCAGAGATTCGTGAAACTAAGTACGGTCAAAAAACAGGCAGAAAAACCTCCAGTTTCCCCACTTGTAGGGCACTTAGATTGTACTTGGGAGAATCCTGGTCTAGATTTCTAACTTCAGAGTAACTATATTAAACACTTAGATTGAACCCCACACAGAATACACTCACATCTCCGAAGCCCCAGGGGATTTTCCATCCATAATCAAGCAACCCCACCCCCTCTAAATTGGACACCCCATGTATCCACCCCAACAACCCAACCCAGCCTGAAACCAGACCCTACCTCCTGTCAAATCCCCGACACTGCAAAAGAGGAAATGAAATCACAACCCCTTTGAAAAATCCACAGCTGTCATTCAGGCTTAGAATCATTGTAAACATTGTGGTCAGGAGCAGTGGGGTATTTGAGATGCATTCAAGCATGAAGAGAAAGGTAAATAAGCATAGCTGACTGAAGACTGAGTAGACAACCATTGAGCTGTCAATTAAAGCCAATTTCAAAGCACTGCATTATGAAATTGAAATAGATAAAGGATTTTAATGGAATAGAGATTTCAAAGATTTTGGCTTTCTAGTAAGGCACAGAGACTTCAACTAAAAGCTGTGTAAATACATTGGTGTTGAGTGAATAACTTTAGAGAAGGGACTTCCCAGTAACATTGACATCTCCTCTCTGTCAGAGGACTTCACAGGGATCTGCTCACACCTGCAGCTTTTGACAGAAATGGAAATCCCTACTGCAGAATGAAATGATGGCCCAGCCACCTGACGAAGGGACAGGCTGTCCCGAAAGCTTGCGGCTTTTGCTACAAATAAACCTGTTTGGACTTTAAACTGGTATTGTGGGATTTCTTTCTGAAATCATCATGCCAGGGGTGATCTTCAGGTCTGCCAGAGCTAGAATGGCTAGCACCCAGCATGAAATCCCAGCCCAGGGGAGGATCGTGAGGTCAATCCATTGCCCCCACCCCAAGACTACTATGTTTATTCTTTAAGTTTTGTTTAAAAATCACAAGCACCTCTTGGCTTTAGCAGGATCTCTTTGTTCTACCCCAGCAGGGTGTATCTTCCAATGTCTTTTTAAACAAAATCCCCTTCACTCAATCTTCTGAGCAAGGTAACTTCTGGGAGTTCCTTGATTTTTAACTCTCTATAATCCTTGTTTCCTTGGGCAGAGGTCCTGTCCTCACTGACATTCCACTTGTTAATTACCTCTGAACAAGTACTTCTTTTTGCCTGACATAGCAACATCTGCTTTCACTATTCTCCTGGAATTCTTTTTCTCTCTGAGTGCCTCTGAGAGTCTGTGAGTCTGTATGCAGCAAGGCCAGCTGCTCCCTCCTTTTCCAGGTATTAAAACTAATACCTTACTTTGAACCAGTTTCAGTTTGAGTTTTTGTCTCCATAATAAAAAGGTCACATGGGTGTGTCTCCAGGTAGTCTCAGTATGAGCTTGTCTCCAGACAGATTTAGTTGGAGGTAGATCACATCCGCCTCTGCAAACTATTCGATTTTATCCTGAACCCAAGGAGACCGTTTAAGTTAGTCAAGTCTTGAGGAATGGTTAAGGGTTTCTGCTGCATTGAGCAACACCACAGAAAGGGGTAAAGGCAGTCTTTGTGATGACGCAGATATGTGATTGGAAAACTATCTTCGAATCAAGCAAGCTTTGAACAGTTTTGCTAATTTTTAAACAGTAACCAGGAGCACAAATGGTGCCAAGGAATGGAGTTCATGGCAGGGAGCTAAGACAATGGCTACATGCATCTTCTCAATATTTAGTTGGAGGAAATTCTGCTCATGGAATGTGAAAGCTCTGACAAGCAGTGAGTCATACTAGCCAATGAATGAGTCCAGAAAGGTGGCAGTGAGATAGGATGGAGTGTTGTCAATATATATGTGGAACCTGATGTTGTGATTTTGGATGCTATTGTTTCAGGGATAGCATCCTTGGGTTATGCCTGAGTTAATGGAGTAAGCTTCTGGAATGAAATTTTCAAAGTGATTCTCTGGCTACAGATAGACAAAACTTGAGGACCCAATAATGTTCAGTCCAAGTTAATTTAAAAAAAGTGAGGAAAAACCCATAATCAGAATTTTATAAAGCTCTCTGTGTTTGGAAATTGTGCCTTTAGATTGGCAACATTGTAAAAGCCAGTCATTTTCTTTTTAATTGGTGGCAAGCAGCCACCAGAAAGCCACAGAGCTGTCAGATTAATGTTGTTTGTGAGAAAGTTACTGGGATGTATGTTACTGAGCAGAACTAACTCTGTATCGAAACAAGGATGATCTGCTCCAAGGATCAACATGAATCTGTAAAGTTTAGGTCTGGTCTAACTAAGGCAGTTGAATTTTTTTGAGGCAGTTACATGGTGAACAAGAAGGATTCCATGGATGTTATCCACATGTATGTGCAGATGAGGTTCCGTACAAGGCATTGTTAGGTAAAGTAAATGGACATAGAATTGGAGGTCATCTTCTGAAATAGGTTGTTAACTGGTTGCAATGTGGGAGACAAGGTTAGAGAATGTATCTTGATTGGCAGATGTATAAAGTGCGGTTCCCCAGAGATCTGTTCAAGGCTTCGATTGCACCTTAAACATCCGTGAATTGGATGAAGGAAGAGAGAAACATATATGCACATTTGCAGAAGACATTAATTAAGGCAGCACAATACTTAGAATTCTAGAATCATAAAATCCCTACAGTGCAGAAGGAGGGCATTGGGCCCATCGAGCCTCCGCTGACAACAATCCCACCCCAGGCCCTATCCCCATAAACTCTGCTAGTCCCCCTGACACTAAGGGATAATTTGGCATGGCCTATCAAACCAACCTGCACATCTTTGGAGTGTGGGAGGAAACCGGAACACCTGGAGGAGACCCGTGCAGGCACGAGGAGAATGTGCAAACTCCACACAGACAGTG
Source organism: Carcharhinus amblyrhynchos (assembly GCF_965287045.1). Lineage (NCBI taxonomy): Eukaryota > Metazoa > Chordata > Chondrichthyes > Carcharhiniformes > Carcharhinidae > Carcharhinus > Carcharhinus amblyrhynchos. The sequence goes on along the minus strand of NC_137335.1, from coordinate 39,742,193 downwards.
ACCCAATGCTGGAATTGAACCCAGATCCCTGCTGCTATGAGGCAGTAATGCTAACCACTGTGCCACCATTCCTGATTGATTGCTTTGCAAAATCGCATAACAAGGCAAAGCCTAAATGCTACAAATAATTTCATGGTTATTCAAGACTTTCAGTGGGATTTCTAGCCACCCACCCCCTCCACCCTCCCACCCTCCTCATCTAAAAAGCGAGTTAACAAATACAAAAGGTAATTGGAATACAAAGGGGAAAATGCCATACCTCGGTTGTACGGGAGCTGGATCAGCATCTGGAGTACTTTGATGCACTTTGGAAACTGCACCTCAGAAAGGATATATTACTGTTGGAGATGGTGCAGTCGAGATTCACTAGAACATCACCAGAGCTAAATTATGAGTACAGATTGCTTAAATATAGGTTGTATTCCCTTAAATTTAGAAGGCTGAAGATTGATCTAATTGAAATGCTTAAAATTATAAATATATTCAATAAGCCAAATACCAAGAATTTATTTTTGTCTGATAGTGGAATCTAGAATGGAAGGAAAAACCTTCAAATTTGCCATGATCTAATTGAATGCCGTAGGAGACTCCAGGGTTTGAACAGCCTACTTCCCGGTGTTCCCTTGTGGGTGTGAGCGAACAGAAAAGTCTACCAGGAATTTGTTAAAAGTTGGCAGTCCCTACTTAAAGATGTTGGCAGTGAAGAGTGACATTACATTTAAGGTTCAGTGGGTTTGTTCTTCTGAGATTTCGTCAGGGTAGAAGTAGTTTATTCTTCACTTAATTCTGCTGCGCCTGACCCGGGATGCTTTTAAAGTATTTTATCCGGTACTTGATTCAAGACTATGGTGGGAATTCTTAGGCCATTCACACCCTGCCGCCACTGCCAGTGAGGATTTGGCACTCCCCATTCACTGCAGTGGGACTGGAGAATCCCAGCTGCCAGCAAGGTTGGAAAATCCAGTCCTATATTAAAAAGGTTGGAGATTTAGGGAAAAAAAAATCACATCAGTTCAGAGCTCAGACATTCCTAATTGGAATAATTAAAGCTAATCATCAGACTTCCCATAAACCACAGGCTGTTAAATAACCCCAAAATCAAGACTTTTGACTTTCATATCCATGACTCCATTCTGCTATTAGCTATTTTGTCCTTATTGTTTTAACCTGCATTTTTTAGAATGTTTTAAACATTTTAAAACAGTGCAAGAATTGTTTGAACAAATTCCATTAAATGACAATTTATACCAACTTGGAATTTAAGATAAATGTTATTCCATTTCTGCTTTTTACTTTTTTCAGTTTTACACATTCCAGCTTTAGAACAATTACATTTTAAGACATGCAAAGTACTGTCTGGACTTTGTTCCTCTGTGCCATGGGAATTATATGGTTGTTTTAAACATTTCATTTTAAGAATGTGGTATATTAAACAAGACATTATGATGAATTGATTTTTGTAAGATTTGCCTATGCAGGCTAATGAAAGGAATCCTTCAACTCCTGAATGCATGATTAAATGCATCTCTGACATGCTAGTGTAAAATAACACAGAGATTATTGTATGCTATGTTCTGAACTCACTAAAGCTGTACAATCTGGAAGCATTATAAATTTACTTCATTTTTAGCAGATTATTTTTATTTATGATGGAATGCCTTCTTCTTTGTTATCAGTCAGTATGAATCAAAATGTGTTCATCTTCTGTGCACTTTGACCAGGTTGGTATAAATAGATGCTTCAAGCCCTGGAAGCATTTGTAAGCTGCTGTTTTAGTCATGCAATACGTTTGAATGTATTAACATTTTAAAATAAGTCCAATCTGAGTGTTTATGCCTTTAACTGTCTTATTTTGAGTAATGCAGTGGCTTAACATGTTCACTACTAAATTAGTGTGTTATCCTGTAGCTTCTGAATTACCATACAATGAGTATTCATAAGAATCTTGTGAATTTCCATATTTTGTTCAATTAGAGTATGGGTATGAAAGGGTTTGAAAAGTGCTGAAAAAACATTGCATTAATAATTATTTAAATACAAGGTTACTAATTCTGAAACACTGGTCCAGTTCCTGTTTTGTTCCCCTATTGCCACTTTATGGATGTGACTATATTTCCAGTCTGCCGAATGGTTGCTATGTTGGTGGCCACTGGTTCCAGATCTCTAATGCACTGCTGAATGATACTGCTTCATACAGATCACAAAGTCTGAATCAGCTTTTGCGGAAGCGTTGTGTTCAACATGATTGTTAAGGATTCTACTGCAGCAACACTAGCTGATACTATAAGATAACAAGAAGATAACATAATATTAAAGGAATGTAAACAGCATGGGTACTTCTTTCCACAACAATGAGCGCATGCATCCATGATGATAAGACATGTGCATCATCCTTTTAAGTCAACCATCCTGCAAAATGGTCAGAATCCCTCAAGCAAGGTGAGTGCTCAGAGTGCTTAGAAAGTAATATGACGCTCCCTTGTTTTCAAAGGTTCTTCTTTGCATCAGTCAGTTTCCCTTGCATCGATTATATACAAAGAGCATGAGGCAAAAGGGTGAGAGAAGCCTCAATTATTTATCCAGGAGATGTCTTAGGAATAGTGCTTTGACCTACCTGTTTCTCTTGTAAGGTCATTGACCCTCTTCCTGAACTGTGTGGCTGCTCTTGGGATAGTGGGGGTTGCAGTAACTACGTCTCCAACCTCCATTCTTGGGCAAACTGCCAACCTATCATGGGGCTTCCTGCCTCACTATCCAATAGTCTCTCCCTTTTAACATTATTTCAGTCAGTAAAGCGTACAGGGACGAATATATGCAATTCCTGTCTTGATGTTCATTCCCCTACCTCCTGAGACTGAGTCATTGCTATTACTGCTGTCCAAAAATACAGGCAGCTCCCTACTTTGAATAAATACAGCATTTTAAATGCAACAGCGGCAACACACTAATTCCCTCGCTCCTTTCAATGAGAAGATGACATTGCTCCTACCCAACCCTGAAGTGAAAAGATCAATGGGAAGTTGATGAAGTTCCTTATGGAGATGAAAAACCCCTACAGCTAACTTGGGGATGAATCTAGACCATTGCTTTCTGCAAAGTGTTCCTTGCAAGGATTAGACAATGACAATGTCTTCAGGTCTGAGTCGTGTAAAGATTTTGATACACACTTCAAGTGGTGAATATGTTAAGTATATTTTAAATTGCTGTGCAAGATGGCTGAATGTAAGACTGTGGTGGTGCTTGCGCTTTTACATGTAATTGATAAAACAAAATGCATTTACTCTGAATTTCAGTAAATAGTAGGGTGCAATGGAATTAAGAAACTTGAGGTCAAAATATTTTAAGTGAAATAATCGATTTTGTAGACTGTAGTGAAATCTGCTGCAAAACTTTCAAAAATGAAATGTTCTTAGATAGTGTTCCCTCAAATTTCTGCATGCTGTGTGTGGATGGCTTATTGCATTGCCCCTTTAAGATTGGTCCATAGCTCACTTGCACACATCTTAAAGAGATTGTTCATGGCACATGCCCATGTATTAACACAGCTCAAATGGGACATTGTTCATATCAGCACTCCCAAATAAAATTTGAGACATAATAACTAAAGTTGACCATAATGTTTGAGAGCTTTGCTGTGATATAATACTTTATCCTTCTTTAATTTTAACATAATATGTCGGCAACTTTTTTCAGTCCTCCAGCTATAGGCTCATATATATCCACATATGACTGGTGAAGAGTACATTTAAGGGATTAATAGTTGTATTATCAGGGTATTTTTAGCAGTGAAGACATCTCTAGCCACTTCACATCTGCACCAATAAACTTTCAATCATGACTCTTCTCCTCTAGTAGCCCAATAACATCTGTTGATGCAACTTTTTTTGAAGGTTATTCCACACACATGTACAGTTTTTCCTCTGAGAACACGTTAGTTAAATCTATCTTTCTGCTAAAAACACCTCACAGTTCCTTTGTGGTTTGCTGGAAGTTTCTCGAACCAAACTTTCTTAGCTAGGAGAATCCACAGTCCTACTTGTTGCCAGACTATGATGTCTTGCAGGTCAAAAAGAGGCTGTGTGCATGCACATGGAGTTCAGGCATCCAACTGAACTGGTTTATTCCAGTTTTGTTTATATACATACATACACAAATAACCAGAAGAGAAAGCTGTTATGATTTTATTAGTGCTTCTTAATAAAGCTGCCAAATTCTATGGAATAAAGGTGTTTTTTTTTTAGTTTTCCACTCAATTTAGACTGGATTGAAGCTGATCAAACACATTTCATGGAGGATCTTAGCAGAGAAAGAACACTCTTATCTCATCAACCTGAGATGACCTTAAACCATACCATCATTGATGAAACAAAGAAAAGGCTTATTTTGTTTAATATAGTGCCTTTTGAAATAGCTGAAATTAATTCATAGCCAATTAAGCACTCTTGAAGTGTAGCTACCATTGTCATATAGGAAACATGACAGCCATTAACTCAAAACCAGGCTCCACAAACAACAATCTAATAACAAAATGATCTCTTTTGGGGTTCAAGGAGTGGGAAGAGTCCTGTGAGTAAAAACAAAGTACTGCTGGATGCTGGAATCGGAAACAAAAACAGAAAATGCTGGAAAACCTCAGCAGGTCTGACAGCACCTGTGGAGAGAGAATGGGGCTAATGTTTTGAGTCCGGATGACCCTTTGTCAGAGTCCCACGGGTAGTCTGGCGGGGGACGGGAGGGTAGTTGGAGAGGTTGGTGCGTTATTATGTTGGGAGTTGGTGGATGTAATATAGTTATGCTGGAATTAGAAATAGTTTCAATTCTTCTAGCCTTTTCAGGATAATTATAACTGTCTGACTGTTGGATTCATCTGAAAACAGTGATTTAATCATAGATTCATAAAATCCCTACAGTGCAGAAGGAGGTCATGGACAACAATCCCGCAGGGACCTATCCCCATAACCCCACATATTTACCCTGTTAATCCCCTGACACTAAGGGGCAATTTAGTATGGCCATTCAACCTGACCCGTACATTTTTGGAGTGTGGGAGGAAACTGGAATACTTGGAGGAAACCCACGCAGACATAAGGAGAATGTGCAGACTCCGGACAGTCACCCACAGCCAGAATTGAACCCAGGTCTCTAACACTATGAGGCAGCAGTGTTTAAAGTTTTTAAAGATAACTTATTAGTCACAAGAAAATTTACATTTACTATGAAAATCCCCTTGTCACTGTACTCCAGCGTCTGTTCGGGTACACTGAGGAAGAATTTAGTAAGACCAATGTACCTAACCAGCACATCTTTTGGACTGTGGGAGGAAACTGGAGCATCCAGAGGAAACCCACGCAGACACAGAGTGTGCAAACTCCGCACAGACAGTGACCCGAGCCAGGAATCGAACCCGGGTCCCTGAAGCTGTGAGGCAGCAGTGCTAACCACTATGCCACCATGTGCCACTTAAGATGTACTTTTGGATGATCCAGGGCAATTGAGCAAGGGAAGTTTGAACAGTGCAATCCTTACCTGGGGACTTCTGGGAGGGGCTTTCCCAATGCACTTTTAGAGTACCACCCAGCTATGACGCTCCGGAGTTCCGAAGTTACAGGCCTGGACCTGATACATCAGCCTAAAAAAGCAGAAAAGGCATTAGTTTAACATTCCATCTGAAAGATGGTTCTGGCAGCGAAGTACTAGGTCTGGAATGTACTGATGTGTCTGCTTATACTGTGTACTCAAATCTCGGGAGTGGGACTTGAACTTTTGACTCAAATGTGAGATTGCTACAACTGAGCCATGATTAATTCAGGGCAGGGTGGTAAACCATTGTACTGCCCAAAACCATGGTAATTAATTTCCCCAAGAGTGCTTCTACTAGTCAACCATAAGTTTGGCAGAAGAGTGACAGAAATAGCAGAACAAACTGTTTCAATGACACTTGCACCATTTTTCCTGGATCATTCTGCAAAGGTACAATGAATGAATAGATAGGAAAAGACCTGAAATTCACTTTCTACCTTTTTAAGTCTACATCATAGCTTTAAATTGAAAACAGAATCTTAAAAATAAACTATGACAACTTCATGGGTTCCAGTATCTGTGAAATATGTTTCAGTTTAGACTCTAATGGATGAATAACATTCTATCGTTCTGTTTAGTGTGGCAGAGTTTGGCAATCTCATTCAGAGAGGTACAATGATAGCTGGAATACGAAATGTAAAAGTAATAAGTGTATAATGGATAAATGTGAATGCTGGAATTTTAAACAAAATCAAAAGGCATACTTTTCCCACCTGCCTGCCATGGGGATCATAGACAGCGTGGGAGGATCTTGCAAGCTTCTGTTGACCATGGGCAGGAATTTCTGGCCTTGGGAGTAGCGTAGCTGGAAAATCCCATCCAAAGTGCTGCAAAATCTCAACAGGTCTCACAGCATCTGTGGAGAGAGAGAATGGAGTTAATATTTTGAGTCTGGATGACTCTTTTTCAGCTGAAGACAACAGAAATTAGGACGAGATTTATACCATCAGTGGAAGGGCGGGGGGAAGAATTGACAAAGATGTCATAAACAAAAAGACAAAGGGAATTTAAATGGTGGTGATTATGACTAAGAAGGGTGCTAATAGTGGCACATTAAGAGATCCGAATGTGTAAATGGCAGAACAAAGGAAACAGAATGCCAAAGAATAGTCTGAAACTGCTAACAGATGGCCTTAATGGGTTGGGGGGGATGGGGGGAAGGGGAGACTGTGGTAAGGGAAAAAATGAGTTGCTCTTCTGAATTTGTTGGGATATTTGGTTAATTTGAACAAAGCATCAGTATTTGGAAGGGCCAAAGATTCACATCAGCGCTACACTTCATTCAAACTGTTATCAAAATACTCCTTTTTCATATTGGAATTCATTGGGTACATTGGCAGGAAAAGTGGTGCATTGCTCCAAACTATCAGTCGATAGGTTTGTCACCTGGGGCATCCCTGAACTATATTGTAACTGGGTGTGTCACTAGTTCTCTGGCAAGTTGTTGAGGGAACGAGCAATTGTGTCAACTTTCTAACACTTTGTCTATTCATGGCTAATCCCATTGGAATATTGCTGGTGACTGTGCAGAAGTGCACAACCAGATCACCCAACCTTTGTGATTTAAATTGATTCATATTGTGGACAGCTCCATACAAATAAAATAGAATTGGTTCTCCTTCTAAGATTGGACAATTTACTGAGGCAATTTACAATGATTGAATGATATTGAGGGGAGATTTTGTCCTCATAAAATATTTTGACAGTTTTGCATTTGGACTATCTAAGCAATACGCTGGCTTTGAATGCTGAATGAAGTTCCTTTCTGTCTTAAGTATTGTTCTGATGCTAGTTGTGAACCCAATGTATAAAGATCATGTAAATTTCTATGTATTTCTGATCATTTCTTTCTTACCTCATCTTACACCATTGTAAAGGCCTTAAGAATTCAACAGTCTTTGCACACCTATTAATTCTGAAACTGTAACAATATCCAAGTTGTTGTTCCTGCAGTGTTTGACTGCAGTTCAAATTTGAAAGAAAACTTTTGAAAAATAACATGCTATGTAAATTTTGTGGAAATTTTTGATATTGTGTTATTTTTTTACACTCAAGTATGTATCCATAAATGTAGCATTAATAAAACATGGAACTGTTATTGTCTTTATCCCTTGTCTTTCCTATTCCGATATCTTCTTCTTTGGTGATGTAGGTATGTGCGGTTTCAGACTTGCTACCTCTTTTTTTAGTGCAAAAATCCGTATAATATCACTGCAGTTATTGACCAGCCAGTAGTCTCTTTGTTATATTTTGCACAGTAGATGGTGAGAAGTGCGAAACTATCCTGTATTATCCTACTTAATTTTGGACCAATATTCGGACCACACAGCAACATGCCCTCCTGATAACTCTTGTTTTACAGAGCATTGCCTAATGTGGAATTGAGTCAAGCAGCCCAGAAGTATTTGATTTATCTTGAGTTATTGTGACATTAAGAGTGGTACAGTTAGTTTTTGCGCTTCTAAGCTAGGAGGGGAATAAATCAGCCTGGAGTCCTTCTCCTGACTGTTAGTCAGAGTCCAGCTTGACATGTACATTTGTAGGTGTCAGGATTAGGTGATATGTCACAACCAAGTAACATGCCGACATTCACTGTCCAGGGTTACAAGATGTCCGAAGGTGACGAGTGCTTGTGGAGTCAAGATGAATCCAGCAGGTATTTAAATTGTAAGGTTCTGCTCTTTCGCTGGAAGCTCAAGTGTGTCACAAGTCTGAGTGCATTTACTTCCAAAATTAATGACCTAATCTGAATCACTGTCCCCTCTGTATGATCTAAGGTTTTGGAGTTCAAAGCTTAACTCTTTTAAAGCAAATCATACCCTGCATGGGTAAAAGCAAAGATTGCATTTTAGTCCAAATTCTTTTAGATAATGAGACAAGAATGAAATCTGGTTGTGTTTACTCCTGATAATAGTGATGCAGCAGGTAATCAAATGAGAATAACATTTGGTTGATAGTATTTCATTTTCTCTTGCAGGTATGGACTGTAGGGCAGCAGCAAAACTGTTTGTATTTTATTATAAATTTAAAGGATTAGTCAAAGTATTTACATCAATTATACACCTACAGAAATCTTGCTGGATTTACGCTGGTGGGATCTTATGGTCCTGTCAATAGTGCACCTCCACCATGGGTCTTCCAGCAGTAAGGAGCACATTCAACGGGAAACCCCACTGACGATAGCAGGCCATTCGAGCATCTTGAAGAAACCACAGCTGTCAAACAGGCTTAGAGTCTTTGTAAACATTGTGATGAGGAGCAATTGGGGTGCTTGAGATGATATCAAGTGTGAAGGGAAAGGTCAATAAGCACAGCCAACTGGTGGTTGAAATCCATGGCACTGTCAATCAAAGCCTATTTCAAAACAATGCACTATGAAATTGTAAGAGATCAAAGGTTTTCAAGGTCAAAGCAGGATTAGGCTATTGAGTTGGATGATCAGCCATGATCATAATGAATGGTGGAGCAGGTTCAAAGAGCCAAATGGACGCCTCCTGCTCCTATCTTCCATGTTTCTATGTGTTCAATGGAATACAGAGGGTTTCAAAGGTTTCAGCTTTCTAGGAAGATTCAGAGACTTCAAATAAAAGCTGTGTGAATAGATTAGGGCGGTGTTGTCTGCTAGCAGGAGCACTTAACCTGAAAACAGACACATCACAGCCAATGTTTCTTGTCTCCTAAGGACACAGAACTGCTGTCACTTTGAGATTGACTGGTTTTTAATTAGGCAGCCATATTGCAACTAAACATAATTAGTGCACAGAATAGAAATGTTCCACTTGACATGTAAAAGATGCTTGGTCCAATTGTACCCCCAGCCTTCGCTTTGGGTGTAAAGGATGAATATTTCTGATGCTCCCTGACTTTATCTCATAGAAAATGGAATTCAGTATTTTGCAAAAGGACAAAATGGATTATAATAAATAATTTGCAATGATAGGCATGTTCTCACATTTCCTCTCTTTCTCTCTCTCTCTCCCTCTCTCACAAGCTCTCTCTATATAGAATAAAGCAAAATTTGGATTTATTAATTAGAAAGGAGTTTAAACAGTGGATACAAGTGAATGTGACATTTTTATATTATTGCTTATTTAAGTAATCTGATGCATGCTTCTGATGTGGTTAAATTTTTATGATTGGTGATTTCATAGGAAGTCCATAACCAATGATCCAATATCTGCAGTTATTGTTTATTGTGGGAAATCAGCATCAGTTCTGCCTCACCTCCTTCTGTCAAACCATCTCAGATTTCTGATATTTAAAAGCTATTAATACAAATACTCTTCAAATTGGGAACACTCCTGGTTATGATATGATCTCATGTCTCTCCAACTTAGTTTGTTAAATGCTAAACCACATTACATCTGCCTTAATGAAGGCTCCAGTGAAAAAATCATGAGATATTGATTTGGTTCACTTTTGCCCTGAACAGAACTATTTCCTTTTCAAGCTCGAAAGAACAGAAGCTGGAGTCCATTGACCTTCGATGTTGGAACACAAGCAGCTAACCTTTCATTCTGACAGATTTCTAATTAAAGAACCTCATGATTGACACTTGTACTGAGATAAAATTCCCCTTGCTTTAATTAATATCACTATTGGTGGCTGCATTACAAGTCTTTACCGGCAAGCAGCAATGGAAATTCAGACAAGTGCATTTTATTTATCATTTATTAGCCTCGTACTTATTGTTGTGCAGATTATCAAAATAAACGGCTCTTGATAAAGGAAAGGGCTCCGATTTAAACCCATTTACTATTTGTGACTGTAGCTGGAGAAACGCAGGCTGAGCTGAATTGAAAGTGATTGCTTTCCACTGAATTGTTACTCATGCATGTTTGTCAGTCTGCGTGTCAGTTGAATGGCAGTGGATCAAAACCAATATCCTTAAGGTTTCTCCTGTGGTCACCCCAGTGAGTAACAATCGCCAAAATTCTCCTTTGTTTTAGGATGTAAAATGTTGCTGCAGTTAGTCTTCCATGTGTAATTCAATTGAGACTTCCAACTTGTAATCTATAATAACTTTCGTAAAATAAATGTAGATTATAATAATTGACAAAGATCATAGAATCGTCGAATCCCTACAGAGCAGAGGGAGGCCGTTCGGCCCATCGAGATGGCACTGACTCTCCGGCAGAGCATCTTATCTGGGCCTACATAGCTACCCATCCTATCCCCATAACCCCACGCATCCACTCTGCTAATCTACTTAACCTACACATCTTTGGACACTAATGTGCAATTTATCACAACCAATCCACCTAACCTGCACTTTTTAGACTATGGGAGGAAACCAGAGTACCCAGAGGAAACCCATGCAGACACAGGAAGAACGTGCAAACGCCACACAGACAGTGACCCAAGATTGGAATCACTCTTTCGACTTTAACATCAGGCCCACAAGATCCCTGAGCTTCCTGAAATTAACCTGTGAATGTGAGGAAAGTACACAGCCGCAATTGAGGGAAAAACTACTCTGTACTAACAAAGGGGCTTCCTTATCTCAGTAGGAAAGGGCTTGTTCACAGCATTTTTGCTGAGGAAGTAATTTCAACACTTTGGGGGTTTGCTCTATCACCTCAGTATCGCTGCCACCTACGTCACCTTCAATTGGAGCTCAGGTAAGAACCAGGCTAATAGTAGCAGTAACAGCAGCCTGTCTGAGGGTCACAGTAATGTAGCTGCACAGCAATGAGGGGATACCAGCAAAGAAGTGCAACTCAGGAGGCTTAAGCCACGAAGCAGAGTTTAGAGGCAGATGCTCAGTTTACTTATCATGTCAGAGTACGTATGTATCAGGTAGCTGCAGACATTGACTATCTCCTAAAAGGAGAGCTGCACTCGTAGGTGCCCAAGCGCTGCCTGGAGTCACCATCAGCATTTCAATCTTTGAATTTTTCCAGGAATCTGACACAGTCACATCCAGGATTTCCCAGTGGGCTGCTCACAAATTACAGCACTGATGGATTGTTTGCCAGGGTTGGCATGTATGCCCACTTTGTCTGCAGTGCTGCCAGTAGGACTGAGAAGATGCTTGGCTTTGAGTTCTGGCTGACCTCCCACAGGCGGCACCATCTGCACTGCATGGCAATCTGGGCCTCCAGAACCTTCCGCACTATTTATCAAATTTAAGGGCCTCCTCTCCATCAATGTGCAACTGCAAACTCAGCCACACAAAGGTGAGGTGCAGATGTGCACAAGGCCTCTACGCAGCTGCTTTGATGCTTTCATTCTGCAATGCTCCAAGCTTCCTGATCTCTATGGATATGGGCGCAGCTTTAAGGAGTGGCTTGAGGTAAAAAACGATACCCATTGCAAATTAGATTCTTGACACCAGTCAGAAACTGACAAGTGAAATTTAAAAATACAACACTGAATACGACCAGATGTGTGATCCATCAACCCATTTAAGATGGCAAACATGTATATAATCAACATCTTCACTGTGGTGTTGAAGGCATGCATGAGCTCATTTGATTAGAGCTTATGGTTGTCCAGGTCACTTTATTTGTAGAAGGAGACATTATCAATGTCCTGTGGCAACCTTATGTTTGAGGTGGACTTCTCCAATATCCCTCTAGTCATGATCAGGATGCTTGGAAGGTCAGTCAGTGCATCACACATTCTGTTCTGCTGCATAATGATCATTCTCTTCTGTTCAGCTGAGCAGAACTACTAACGTGCACTCTACACTACTGTCCCTGTCTCCACTACCTGCTTTTGTTCACTTACGAAGTAAATAAAACATATGAAATAGGGACAGGAGTAGGCCACTCAGCCCCTTCTCCACCATTCCTTAAGACCGTGGCTGATCTCATTTTAACTTCAACTCCACATTCCTGCCTACTCCCCGATAACTTTTCACCCCCTTGCTTATCAAGAATCCATCTACTTCTGCCTTCAATATATTCAGACTCTGCCTCAACCATCTTTTGAGGAAGAGAATTCCAAAGACCCACAACCCTCTGAGATAAAAGAAACTGTCTTCATCTCTATCTTAAATGGATGATCCATCATTTTTTAACAGTGACCCTGGTTCTAGGTTCTCCCACAAGAGAAAGCATCCTGTATACACCCACTTTGTCAGTTCCCCACAGGATTTTTATGTTTCAATCAAAGTGTGAGCCTCCATGTGAAACACAACTTTCTGTCTTAGTGCTCGTATAAGTGTGCGAGTGTCTGAGTTGGTATGTAGTCTGACTGAGCTCTCAGAAGAACTCATCTCCTCTGATTCATTATTTATATTGTTCACTGATGTATGCCACATACGTAAAAGCCCTGTGGTAGATGAAACCCATGAATTATTCTGAGCAAGGAAAGAATGTTGCAATTTGCAAATTATCACAACATAGATAATCATCTTTTACTCGATGTGATTAAGAATGTCCCACTGCCAGACAAGGTAAGGACAGCAGATTCTCTTCCCTTGGTGAACCTGATGAGTTTTTCCAACAATTGACAATGATTTCATGGTCATCAATAGATTCTTAATTCCATTTTTTTATTATCGAATTCGAATTCCACCATCTGCCTTGGTGGGATTTGAACCCTGATCCCCAGAACATTAGCTGAGTTTCTGGATTAATAGTCCAGCGATAACATCACGAGGCCATCGTCTCCCCCTAATTATGTCACCAGGTAGCTGGGAGGGCCTCATCTCGCCACCGCTGATAGTCAGATACTTTGAGATTCTGCTGATCACCAGATCCTTCTTCTCTGATGATAATTGTGACATTGATGGAGGATCAGCTTCAACTCTTTCCCTCTCCTTGCTGCTCTGTTTTCACTTCTCCTGCATGGGGGAAACAGCAGTCCTGGGAATGGATACAATGAGATCTATTCATCTGATGGATAGAATGAAAGTGATTGTGAAGGAACTTCATAGCATTCCATAAAAATGAGGAAATGTGTCAGTGGTGGACAGATCGGGATCTCTGGAAGTGCATTGGTGGAGAGGACTGGCTGTACCTGCAAGGTAAGTGTGCTTGAGGAGTGATTCGCTGGAGTAGTCTTGACAAGGCAGAGTGAGGGGAAGGTATGATACATAGAGTAGGATGGAGATGAATGTGCCATTGTACTCATTTTTCTGTTGGCCAACTTATCCCAGAGCATGGTATCATACTCCTGATGTTCACCTCTTCAAAAAATTTCAGCTTATCCCTTCTTCATTTAGCAGCAGGTGTCATCCTCACATTGATAGTGAAGAGAATCCCTCCCCTACTCCTTACAACCATTCAGAGTAACTCCACGAGGGGTCCATGAAGAGGGATGCAATCTTTACCCATCTGAAATATTTTCTGAGATGCACTTTTCTTTGTTTCCTAACTCCAAACTCCTTCAGTTTGCATATTGGATTGTCCTTTTAAATACTGAAATTGACTTTGTAATATTTGCCTTCATAGTATGCCCACTGTCACCATTGGACAGGAACCCCAGAAGTGAAAGAAGATGATGCAAATGAGTTAGAAAGTTGTTGACAGATGTAAAAACATAGAATCATTGAATCCTTACAACACAGAAGATGACCATTCAGCCCATCTGTCTGCACGGACTCTCTGAAAGCATATCTTACCCAGGCCCTCTTCCCCGCTCTATCCCCTTAATCCCACACATTTACCATGGCTAATCCATGTAACGCACATATCTTAGGATACTATGGAGTAATTTTTTTTAACCACTGCCAATCCACCTAACCTGCACATCTTTGGACTGTAGGAGGAAACCAAAGAACTTGGAGAAACCCATATAGACATGGAGAAAAAGTACAAACTCCACACAGACAATCAGTAAAGGCCAGAATTGAACCCGGATCCCTGAGGCTGTGAGACAGCAGTGCTAACCACTGTGTCACCGTGCCGCCTGTGCTGAGCTTATTTCAATGTTTCTCATGCGTTATTGGACAACACACCTCACATTTAAAATTGAGACTGCAGATTCTAATTCAAGAAATATAAAGCATTAAGCATGAATTAATTTCAAATCATGTACAGTAAGTGGAATAAAGATTGAGAAAGACAGCTGGGACTAATAGAGTGAGACAGAAAAGATGGATAGGAAAAGTTAAAAAGAAATTTTTATATTTTTTCAATCTCCAATATTAATTAACTATGAAAGGAATGTGACTCCAAACTTGTATAATTAAGTTTTCAAACCCAGAGAAGTTGTTTGATAGTAACCATCACAGATTTAAAAACTCACCTACTCTTGAATGTACCATCCCTATCTTATTCCTGACTTACTTTGAAGGCACTCTCAATCAGTCTATTAATCCCATCTGTCTTAATTGGGGAACAACAATATTGATTTAAATGTCAACCATATGAGTGAGGGCTGTTACTGTACACTCGTTGGAAGGGGAGGGTATCTTTAACAGTGCCTCTGGATTTTCACATTTAAAAGTGCATGTGTGTGTAGCAGAAATTGTTGGCTTATCTTATTTGCAATAACAATGAGTGCTATTAGCCTTACTAATGAAAATTCCACATTTATAAGTTGAATTTATTGTTTAAAGCTGCATATTTTATCAATGAGTTCTTGGAAAATGACAAAACTGATTCAGATGTGAAAACATAGGAATGGTTTGATGTGACAAGTTGATGTCCAAAAAGACTATCTTTCGCGGCATTAGTCCACTTTTCACCATTCTTCTTCCAGCTCTGCTAACTTTCACTTTGAAAGTAAATACTTCCAATGAGGTCACAAAACTTAATTTATCATTCCAGCTAAAAGCCTTTATCACAGAAGGTCATGAAGATATAATCCTTTCCACACCTCTTAAAAAAAGGTTGATGACTATCAAGATGTACACTATCAAGGGAAAGGGGGAAAATAGGAGAGCAATGGTAATGGGGGACTCAATAGTTAGAGGCACAGACAGGCAGTTCTGCGGGCATGAACGAGACTCCAGGATGGTAGTCTGCCTTCCTGATGCCAACGTCCTGGATGTCTCTGAGCGGGTAGAAAACATCCTAAAAATGAAGGGTAATCAGACAGATGTCATTGTCCACATTGGTACAAATGACGTAGGCAGAAAGTCAGGAAAGGTCCTGAAAGAGCAATTTAGGGAGTTAGGTAGAGGGCTAAAAAGTAGGACCTCTGGGGTGGCAATCTCTGGATTGCTCCCCGTGCCACATGCTAGTGAGGCTAAGAACAGGGAGATTGTGCAGCTGAACAAAAAACTGGTGCAGGAGGGAGGGTTTCAGATCTGTTGGTAACTGGGAAGTCTTCCAGGGAGGATGGGACCTGTACAAGAAGGATGGGTTACACCTGAACTGGAGGGGCACCAATATCCTAGCTGGGAGGTTTGCTAGTGTGGTTTGGATGGGTTTAAACTAATGTGGCAGGGGGGTGGGGATCAGAACAATAGGTCAGCAAGCATAGAAACTGGGGACGAGCATGGGGCTAAGACAAGGCTATCTAAGAGGAAGAGCAATCTGGGGGAGGATGAACTCAGTGGGCCTGGAGGTCTGGAGTGCATCTGGTTTAATGCGAGGAATGTAAGAGGCAAAACAGATGAACTTAGAGCCTTAATACATGCACAGAACTTGGGTGTGGTTGCAATGACAGAGACTTGGTTAAAAGAAGGATAGGACTGGCAGCTGAATATTCTGGTGTATAAGTGTTTTAGGCGAGACAGAGGAGGGGCTAAAAGAGGTGGGAGAGTAGCAATACTGGTTAGGGAGCATATTACAGTGGTACAGAGAGTGGACAATTTGGAAGGATCATGTAACGAGACACTGTGGTTAGAGCTCAGAAACAGGAAGGGTGCAGTCACTATGCTGGGGGTATACCATGGGAAGTTGGGAATGGATATGTAAGGAGATTCTGGACAGTAGAAAAAATAAGGTTGTTGTAGTGGGAAACTTTAATTTCCCTCATATAGACTGGAAATCCATTAGGGCTGGGAGTCCAGATGGGGAGGAATTTGTAAAATATGTCCAAGAAGGTTCTTTGGAACAATATGTTAATAAACCAAATAAAGAGGGAGCTATACTCGACCTAGTACTGGGGAATGAGCATGGTGATGTCATCAAAGTTTCTGTGGGGAACATGTGGTGAACAGTGACCACAATTCTGTAAACTTTCAAATAGTCATGGAAAAGGATGAGTGTTGTCCTCTGAGTAAGGTGCTGAATTTGGGGAAGGCTAACTACAGTCGGATTAGGCAGGATTTGGTGGCTGTTGATTGGGAGAGGCTGTTTGAGGGTAAATCCACATCTGGCATGTGGGAGTCTTTTAAGGAGCAGTTGATAGGAATGCAGGACAGGCACGTGCCTGTAAAAAGGAAGGACAAGAAAGGTAGGATTTGAGAGCCGTGGATAACCAGGGAAATTGTGGGTCTAATCAAAAAGAAAAAAGAGGCATACATAAGGTCCAGGCAGCTAAAAACAGATGAAACAATCGAAAAATACAGAGTAGAAAAGAACTGAAACAGGTAGTTAGAAGGGCAAAAAGGGGTCATGAAATGTCCACGGCAGACAGGATTAAAGAGAATCCCAAGGCATTTTATACATACGTTAGGAACAACAGGATTGTTAGAAAAAGAGTTGGACCTCTTAAGATCAGAGGAAATTATGCTTAGAACCCAAGAAAGTAGGTGAGATCCTAAATGAATACTTTGTATCAGTATTCACAAAGGAGAGGGGCACGTTGATTGGTAGTGTCTCAGGGGGATGTGTAGACCCGTCAGAACAAATCACAATTACAAGGGAGGAAGTGTTAAGCGTTTTAGGAAACATTAAGATAGACAAAACCCCAGGGCCAGATGGCATCTGTCCTCGATTACTGAGAGAGACAAGAGATGAAATTGCTGGGCCTCTAACAGAAATCTTTGTTCCTTCATTGAACACAGGTGAGGTCCTAGAGGATTGGAGGATAGCAAATGTGGTCCTGTTATC
Organism: Carcharhinus amblyrhynchos; assembly: GCF_965287045.1. NCBI lineage: Eukaryota > Metazoa > Chordata > Chondrichthyes > Carcharhiniformes > Carcharhinidae > Carcharhinus > Carcharhinus amblyrhynchos. The sequence goes on along the minus strand of NC_137335.1, from coordinate 39,724,716 downwards.
TAAGAAGGGTAGCAAGGATAACCCAGGCAATTATAGGCCAGTTAGCTTGACGTCCATGGTAGGGAAATTGTTGGAGATGATTCTTAGAGATAGGATCTATACATATTTAGAACTGAATAGTCTCATTTGCATTAGACAACTTGGTTTTGTACGAGGAAGGTCATGCCTCATAAATTTGGTTGAGTTTTTTGAGGAGGCGACAAAAATGATTGACAAGGGAAGGGCTGTGGATGTTGTCGACATGGATTTTAGTAAAGCACTTGACAAGGTACCTCATGGCAGGCTGGTGCAAAAGGTTAAATCTCACAGGATCAGAGGTGAACTAACTAGATGGCTACAGAACTGGCTTGGCCAAAGAAGACAGAGGGTAGAGTGGAGCGGTCTTTTTCTGATTGGAGTTCTGTAACTAGTGGTGTTCCACAGGACACTGTACTGGGACCTCTGCTGTTTGTGATATATATAATGATTAGGAAGAAGTTGTAGCTGGTCTGATTAGTAAGTTTGTGGACGACACAAAGATTGCTGGAGTTGCGGATAGTGATGAACATTGTCAGAGAATACAGCAGGATATGGATAGGCTGGAAAATTATGTAGAGAAATGGCAGATAGAATTTAGCCCAGATAAATGCAAAGTGATGCATTTTGGTAGACCTAATGCAGGGGGACCTATACAATAAATGGCAGAACCATCAGGAGTATCGACACACAGAGGGATCTGGGTGTGCAAGTCCACAGATCCTTAAAGGTGGCAGCACAGGTGGAAAAGGAGGTGAAGAAGGCATATTGCATGGTTGTCTCTATTGGACGGGGCATAGAGTATAAAAGTTGGCATGTAATGTTGCAGTTACATAGAATGTTGGTTAGGCCACATTTGGAATACTGCGTCTAGTTCTGGTCGCCACACTACCAGAAAGACGTGGAGGTATTGGAGAGGGTGCAGAAAAGATTTACCAAGATGTTGCCTGGTATGAGGGTATTAGCTATGAGGTGAGATTGAGTAAACTAGCGTTGTTCTCCCTGGAAAGATGGACGTTGAGGGTGACCCGATAGAGGTTTATAAAACTATGAAGGGCATAGATGGGGTGAACAGTTGGAAGCTTTTTCCCAGGTCAGAAATGACAAACAAAAGGAGTCACAAGTTCAAGGTAAGGGGCAAGGTTCAATACGGGCATGTAGGGTACATATTTTACACGGAGGGCGGTGGAGGCCTGGAATGCACTACCAAGCAAGGTGGTTGAGGCAGACATGCTAGGATCATTTAAGACTTATCTAGATAGCCACATGAACAGACTGGGAATCGAGGGATACAAACAGATGGTCTAGTTAGGAACACATGATCGGTGCAGGCTTGGAGGGCCAAAGGGCAAGTTCTTGTGCTGTTTTGTTCTTTGTTCTTTGATCTTTTCTATCTTGATGGAGAAATGAATTGAAAAAAATTGGCAGCATTCCCTTTTCTTTCCATATTTCTGTGGCTTCTATGTGGGTAATTACCAAGATCCATTAAAACTAGATGTGTGCTGCTGCCTTCTAATGATGCACTTTGTTAGAATTTAGCATTAGATGTGGATGAAACCCACTGTCTTACATCTCCCACATATAGTCCTATTTTCTTTGTTTTACAAAATCAAATGTTAGAGTGTATTTTGGAGTCTTTGATCCAAGGGGAAGCATTTCACTTAGCACATAAAATGAGCAAAGACATTAAAGACATTTTTTTTCTGCCATATTTAAGCTTACACAGGATGACACATCTTGTGTTCTTTCCAGAAGGTTAGATGGATTAAAAGCATTTTCCAATTTGAAAAAAGAAAACCTGCAATCTTGCTGGGGAATGAGTTAACATCCGTTTTGCTGATAGGTCTCAGCCATCTCTCTGTGGTAGCACTCTAGTCTCAGAATTAGATGTTTTTTTACACTGGAAATATATCACTGAAGCAAGCCAATTAGTTTACGCTGGCATTTATGCTGTACACAATTCTCTCCCAACCCATCTGCCTTTTAGCAATCTTCTTATTCCCTTTACTCTCACACACTTATCTGGTTTCCTTTTCAAAGTATCTCAGCTACTTACCTGAACCACATCCTGTGGTTGTAAGTTCCACATTGTAACCTCTCTCTGAGTAAAGAGATGATTCCATATTCAATTTATTAATAATTATCTTTGTAGCTATGGGCATTAGCTTTGGACTTTATCACAAGTGGAAACATTCTTTCCATTTATACCCTGTCCATACCATTTTGTAATTTAAAAGACTTCTGTCAGGTCACCTCTCATTCTTCTGTTTCCTAAAAGAAAAATGTTCCAACAGCTGCAATCTCTCTGGTATCATCTGGAGAAATCCTTTTTGTTTTGCACTTTTTCCAGTGTTTCTTTATCTATTTTATAGCATGGGGACCAGCTCTGCACACAGTGCGAGGTGCAGCCTGATCAGGTTCCTGAACAATTTGAGTATAACGTTATAACTTTTAATGAAAGACTCTTCAAAATAAAATCCAGTGTTTTCCTATCATTTTACTTACTTTGTGATGCTTCTGTAATGATTTGTTCAGTACACTCCGAGATTCTTTGAAGCCATACAGTTTTAAAAATATTCTCAAATGTAGTTGGTAGTTCTATTTTTCCTACAAAAGTGTTTCACGCTTGTCAATGATAAAGTTCTTCATAAATTAACTCCCCTGTCAGCACATTTCCTAACATCTTCTAGTATATTGTTGGATATTTGTCCTTACTGTAAACTATGCTATCCAGTTTGGAATCAACTGCAAATTTTGGTAGTGAGTTTGACCCAAATCCATATTATTAACTTAATTTGTGCATGACAATGGTCTCAATGCTGATTCTTGTCGAACACCACTTTCTAACTTCCTTCAGTTTGAATAACTATCCTTTTTACCCTGGCTCTTGGCTTCTCATTTTTAGTCAATTTACTGGCCAATCATCTTTTTGTCCTCTGACTATAAATACCATAACCTGTGCCAGGCATAATGCTATTGAAGGCCGTTTGAAAAATCTAGTTTATGAGAGTACTGCATTATCTTTGTTTGCTTTTACCATTACCTTCTCAAAAATTTCTATAAGGTTAATTAAATATGGCCTGGCTTTTAGAAATCCATGCTGACCACTTTTCATTATATTTCCTGTTCCCGACTGCTCTTCTCTCACATCTTTATCACTGACAATGATTGATAGGTCGATGGTTATCAGGTTTTATCTTATCCATCTTGTCCCCCCCACCTTTTGTCTTCTGTTATTCACTTCCACTGGCTTGTTCCAACATAACTCACCACACCCCCAAGTGGCAACCATTCCTTGTTCAGTTTTGCTTCCATTAAGTACTGACCTCTGCTTAAGCTTAAGCATTAGTGTCACAAGTAGACTCTCATTAACACCACAGTGAAGTTACTGTTAAAATCCCCAAGTCACCACACTCCAGTGCCTGTTCGGGTACACTGAGGGAGAATTTATCATGACCAATGCACCTAACCAGCATGTCTTTCTGACTGTGGGAAGAAAGCGGAACACCCAGAGGAAACCCATGCAGGCACGTGGAGAACATGCAGACTCCTCACAGAGGATTCCAAGCCGGGAATTGAACCTGCGTCCCTGGCGCTTTGAGACAGCAGTGCTAACCACAGTGCCACCGTGCCTCTATTTTCCTATTAACACGCTCTGCTCTCCTACCTTTGCCACTACTAATAGCCTTCAGCCCCTAATGATAAAAGAGGGGTTTAGTGTGATTTGGACAGGCTAAGTGTGTGGGAGTATGCATGGCAAATGCAGTGTAATGTGAATAGATGTGAAGTTATCTACTTTGGTAGCAATAATAGGAAGACAGATTATTACTTGGTTGGGTGTAAATTGAAAGAGGTGGATACTCAACAAGACCTTGGTGTCCTTGTGCATCAGTCACTGAAAATAAGCATGCAGGTACCGCAAGCAGTATCGAAGGCAAATAGTTTGTTGGCTTTCATGGCAAGAGGATTTGAGTATAGGGATAGGAATGTTTTGCTGCAATTGTATCAGGCATTGGTGAGGCCACACGTGGAGCATTGTGTGCAGTTTTGGTGTCCTTATCTGAGGAAGGATGTCCTTGCTTTGGAGGGAGTACAGCGAAGGTTTACCAGGCTGATTCCTGGGACGGCAGGTCTGTCACATGAGGAGAGAGTCAGTTAGGATTATATTCACTGAGGTTTAGAAGACTGAGAGGGGATCTCACAGAAACTTATAAAGTTCTAGCCGTTAGACATGGCACATTCAGAAAGAATGTTCCCGATGATGAGGAAGTCCAAAATTAGGGGTCATAATTTGAGGATAACAGGTAAGCCTTTTAGAACCGAGGAGCGGAGAAATTTCTTCATCCAGAGCATGCTGAATGTGTGGAATTCACTATCATAGAAAGTAGTTGATGCTAAAATGTTGTCTGATTTCAAGAAAAAATTAGATATAGTTCTTGGGGCTGAAGGGATCAAGGGAAATGATGGGAAGGGGGCATCAGGATATTGAATTCAATGATTAGCCATGATCAAGATGAATGGCGGAGCAGGCTCGGAAAGCCGAATGGCCGACTCCTGCTTCTAGTTTCTATGTTTAGCAATCAAGCTTAGCCAACACACCAGTGAAAAACCCAGTTCTTTAAAGTATGCCAGGAAATGCTTTACATCCGACAGAGAAGCAAATTCAGCACTTCATCTGAAAATATAGCACTCTCTCAGTATTGCAGGAGTGACAGCTTGGGTTTGTATGCTCAAATCTCTGCTCTCGGACTTGAAACCATAACCTCAGCTTCTACTAAAAAGATAATGAAAAGACACCACACTAGGGGATGTGTTCAAAAAGAGTATCAGTACAATTGGGTAGGTAGAATTTAAAAGGGCAGACTAGTTTATGGAGTGGGCAGAGGTGGCAGTTGAAGTTCAATACGGTGAGGTGATGCATTTTGGTAGGAAGAACATGAAGAGACAATATAAAATAAGGGGTACAACTCTTCAAGGAATAAAGGAGCAGAGGAATCCGGGTGTATATGTGCATAGATACTGAAGATGGCAGGACAAGTAGCGAGAGCAGTTAATGAAGTGAACAGTGAAGGCTTTATTAATAGGGGGATAGAGTACAAGAGCAAGGAGGTCATGCTAACTTATACTAGAAACTAGTTAGACCTCAACCTCAGTTCTGAGTGCCACATTACAGGAAGGATGTGAACACATTGGAGAGAGTGCAGAGGAGGTTTACAAAATTGGTTCCAGGGATGAGAAATTCCAATTACATGGATTGGTTGGAGAGATTGGCACTGTTTTCCTTGGACAGAAAAAGTTAAGAGATGATCTGATAGAGATGTTCAAAATCATAAGGAGGCAGGACAGAGTCCCACTTGTAAAAGGATCAAGAATAAGAGGGCAGAAGTTTGCAGTAGTTTGCAAAAGAAGCAAATGTAATATGAGAAAAAAGCCTTTTTAAACAGTGAGTAGTTCAGAACTGGACTGCACTGACTGCAAATGTGATGGAGGCAGTATCTTTCAAGGTATTCAGTTCAGCATCAGACAATTATTTGAAAATGTGCAAGGGTATCGGGAAAAAGCAGGGGATTGACACAAAGTCATAATGTTCATGTGGACAGCCAGTACAGACACTATGTAATTCTGTGACTTTGAAGGGAGAAAAATGATTGAAAACAAGAAAAGCTCAGAGGATAAGACCTCAGAGACAGATGAGATGCATCCACATATATTCAAGGAAACTCGGAGAAGATAACAAATATGCAATATATTAAAGCTCTACAGAAGAGATGATAGTGCTAGAGGTCGAATGGACAGCTAATGTGATTCCAGTATAGAGCAATGGAGATAAGGACAAATAAAAACAAAATAGTGCGGATGCTGGATATCTGAAATAAAAATAGAAAAGGCTGGATAAACTCAGCAGGTCTGGCAGTGCCTGTGGAGAGAAAAACAAGAGTTAATGTTTTGAATTTACATGACCCTTCTACAGAACTGGAAAGGGAAAACAATGTGATGAATTATATACTTGGAGAGGGGGAGGGGCAGAATAGAAAGTCAGGTTTGAGCTAAGAAGAGATTTACAAAGCTGTCACGGACAAAGACAAATGGAAATACTTCATTAGCCTAATACAATCATGTGTGGAAGAGGGGGAGGACTCTCCCTCCTTTTCTAAATAACTCCTTAGTTGGTCATAACTTTTTTTTAATTTACAAAGGAAGGATTTGCCAATTTGGTGTATTTGCTTAATATCATCACACACACACGCACACACACACACACTATACACACACGCATGCACACACACACTATACACACATACTACACAACACATGCGCACACACAGACACACACTACACACACAGTATACACACACACATGAACACACACACTATATACTCACATACACACACACACACACACATGCATAGTCTCTGTAGCTTCTCCATCTCTATTCTGATAAAATGGAATGGAGCTATAGAGTGATGCAAACTGTGTCAGACTTTTCAGGTTTCAGTCTGTCCTTGGAGGAATCATTGACATCAAGTGGGAAATGTTGCAGGAGGGTAATACACATCGGAGGCTTCGAGAAGCTGGACCAATTTGCAGTCACAAACATATCAGGTGACCTCTGGCAGCCATCTAAAGTCAGTATCATTTGTTTCAATGGTTGAAGCTTCCATTTAAAAGAGTTCAATTTGTGAGTCCAGAAGATAAAATTGAAATTTAGTATTTGAATCAGTGCCACTCCATAACTGGCAGAAAAGCATTTTCGATCATCTGGTCTTGTGAAACGTGAGTTATTTTATGTACAAGCATAAGGAGTAGACAGGAAGCCAATGAAAGGTCAAATGTGTTGCTTAAGGAGGAAATAGGGCAGAACCAGAAAAATCAAGCTTGATTTAATAAGAAGCTCTACAGATAAAAGTGGATGTGTCAACCCATGTTACACAGGTAGGACAGAGCCTCTCCCTTCTGAAAACAGAATTTTCCACTTGCTCCCATGTCAGGTTTAATGGTAGACAGGGAGGGACAATGTGATGGGAGCTGGAAAATCAGTTTCTGTCATCATAAAATGATGGTAAGTTCCCACCCACTATGGTGGGTCACCATTGATGTCTGCGACTGGCGTGAAACCAATTTAAAATTGTTACCCCCCAATCCTACCCCTCATCCAATTGTTCACGCTGCCAGTGGGAAATGATATCAGTTCAGAACATGTCTGGACCAATGTAGCACTTACCTGAAGAAGGCCTGGGGGCAGCTGAAGGAGATCTGAAGAGCAAGTGGAAAAGATGGCAACCTCAGCCACTGATATCTGGAACATATTGGCTGGAATTTTACCCGCTCGCCTGCCATGGGAATTGGAGTGGGTGAGGAACAGAGCATGGAAAGGTCCATTGAGTTTGGGTGGGATTTTATGGTTTTGGGATGAGCGAGGCCATAAAATCCTGCCTGAGACACAGCAGTGGATGGGTGGAGCATCAACCATGTATATCCTCTCTGCTCAGCAACATTCAGGAGGAGGTTGTTCATGGCATGGCAGCTTTGCCCAAGAGGCAAACCACCAATCTGCAAGTGGATGGCTGTTGTGCGGTGAGGATCTGAGCCGGGAGGGGTTCAGACAGTGAGGAGAGGATTGAAGAGCTGGGATGGGCATGCAGGCCAATAGGGGAGAAGGGGAGAATGGTAAGGGAAAGAGAGAGATGTTGCATGTTCATGGAATGAGTGCAGAAGTATAGAGTGGGAGGGAGGGAAGGGCCATGCAGGAGTGCAGATGGATGGTGAGAGACATTGTGCAGGTGAAAATAGGCAAGGAAGGGGTGATTTTCAGTTGTGGATGGACATTGGGGGATGTTGAGATGTGGAGGGGCACAAGGGTGATGAGGGGAAAGGAGTTCAGAGGGAGGCAGAGTGGAGTTAGTGGAGGCGATGTTGCATGGGAGTTGGATTATCGGTAGGTCAGCTCAGTTGGACAACTGAATCCGAGTAGAACATAGAACATAGAAAAACTACAGCATAATACAGGCCCTTCAGCCGACAAAGTTGTGCCGAACATGTCCCTACCTTAGAGATTACTAAGGTTACCTATAACCCTCTACCTTACCATGTACTTATCTAAAAGTCTCTGAAAAGACCCTATCAAATCCGCCTCTACCACCTTTGCTGGGAGCCCATTCCACGCACCCACCACTCTCTGAGTGAAAAACTTACCCTGATATCTCCTCTGTACCTACTCCCCAGCACCTTAAACCTGTGTCCTCTCGTAGCAACCATTTCAGCCTTGGTAAAAAGCCTCTGAGAATCCACTCGATCAATACCTCTCATCATCTTATACACCTCTATAAGGTCACCCCTCATCCTTCGTCTCTCCAAGGAGAAAAAGCCGAGCTCACTCAACCTGTCCTCATAAGGTGTGCTCCCCAATCCAGGCAACATTCTTGTAAATCTCCTCTGCACCCTTCCTATGGCTTCCACATCCTTTCTGTAATAAGGCAACCAGAACTGAGCACAGTATTCCAAGTGGGGTCTGACAAGGGTCCTATATAGTTGCAACATTATCCCTCAACTCCTAAACTCAGTTCCTCAATTGATGAAGGCCAGTACACCATATGCCTTTTAACCACAGCTTCAACCTGCGCAGCTACTTTGAGCATTCTATGAACTCGGATCCCAAGATCCTTCTGATCTTCCACGCTGCCAAGAGTCCTACCAATAATATTATATTATGCCAAGCAATCTTTCCGTGTCTACAGGATCTGTCCAACTTCAACCCCTTCCAGCTGGGCTGTCCACTCCTTGAAATCAATGAGGTCTTTGAAGTGTAATTGGTTTCAGTCCAGGCTTCTCCCTCTCTCTCCTACTTTGGCTTAACATACCTTGTACAAAGAGAGATGAATGGGTAGAGAGGAACGGAGCTTCAAGTATCTTTCTCATGACATCAGAAGAGAAAATGCTGGAAAATCTCAGCTGACTTGAAACATCAGTTTTTTTCCTCTCCTTACAGATGCTGCCAGACCTACTGAGATTTTCCAACATTTTCTCTTTTGGTTTCAGATTTCAGTATCCGCAGGGAGTTACTCGATGGGTCAAATGGCCTTCTTTTGCACTGAAGGGTTTTACGAAAAGCAAATATTTGTCTACAGTGAGATGAAATACAAGACAGAAGAATAGTAATGAATTCTGAAGTGGAGAGGGTGAGCAGCTCCTACTATGTAGTTTTAACAGAATAAACTCTCATTTCCCTTCTCACATTCTCTAGCTTTTGTTGAACGACTTGTGATGTGTGTGCTGGCATAGATCACGGTGTCTACACTCTGTAAATTGCTTTATTGGGACTACTTTTGACAGTGTTTCATTCAACCTCTTCAGGATTCATCTTTTTGGGAGTTTTAAAGCTGTCTAAAAGCAGCCAATAAGTATTGTGTGCAACACTGAGATCTCATTCTGTAAGAATCCATGGATACAATTCAAACAGTAATGTTTCACTGTGAGCTGCAGCAAGCCCCATTATTTCTGTTAGTGTAAAATATCCTTTGTCATGTAGCTATATCAAACACTAACTGCAGTGCATCAGGTCTAGGAAGCAAAATCAAAGCAGGTATAAAGTTGTAAATAATAGTCATAGAATCTCTATGGTACAGAAGAGGCCATTCAGCCCATTGAGCCTGCACTGACAACAACCCTCCATCCTATCCCTTTAATCCTACACATTTATCCTGCTAATCCACCCAAAACTAAGGCCAGTTTAGCATGGCCAATCAACCTAACCCACACATCTTTGGACTGTGGGAGGAAGCTACAGCGCCCGGAGAAAACCCACGCAGACACGGGGAGAACATGCAAACCCCACACAGACAGTGTCCCAAGCTGGGAATCGAACCCAGGTCCCTGGCACTGTGAGGCAGCAATGTTGACCACTCTGCCGCTATGCACCCAACAAGATAAACATAAACAGTCCTAAACAGTTTAAACACATCCCAATCACAAAATTCAGACATCATTTGACAGTTTCCATAAATTAACCATTGGTGGCTGTTCACAATGCACCCCAGAAAACTTGCCTACTGGTTTGGTGTGCCTATGAGCAGCAGAAGTTCTCCAGCTGGGCTCCCCAAACATGTTGTCAGTGTTGTTACAGAATCACATGAGTGTACAAATTGTGAGGGAAGAGATAGAGAAGACAGGATAAGCTTGTTTCCCTTGGTGGAGAATTCTAGAACACAGGAATATAGATTCAAGATAAGTAGCAGAAGGTGCAGGGAGGTCATAAGGAAGAATTTTTTTACACAGACGGTAATGGTTGTCTGGAATTCACTGCTCAAGTTGGTGGTGGAGGCAGAGACCCTAACGTATTTTTAAATGCACCTTAAGTGCTACAAGCTACAAAGCTATGGGCTGCTTGTAGGAAGGTGCGATAGAAAGGGTGCCTGGGTGTCCTTAGGCTGGCATGGACAAGATGGGCTGAATGGCCTCCTTCTGTGCTGTAACTTTTCAATGACCTTATGGAGTAGGGGGAAGATGAGCTGAATATGCTCATGCAGGTGCACGGTCACTGGAGTATCTTAAAACTTAACATCCTACAATAATTTATAAGCGGTCACTTTCGCAAAACTTGTAAAGACAGTTAGCAGGTAAGTGCATGACTCACTGAGCTTCTTTTTATGCTTTCATGGGATGTGGCATCACTGTGGATGGCACGTAATTAGCACTGCTGCTTCACAGTGCCAGGGACCCAGGTTCAATTCCGTTCTCGGTTAACTGTGTGGAGTTTGCACATACTCTCTGTGCCTGTGTGGGTTTCCTCCAGGTGCTCTGGTTTCCTCCCACACTCCAAAGATGTGTGCGTTAGTTTGATCGGCTATGCTAAATTGATCTCAGTGTCAGCAGGATGAGTGGGGTAGATATGTACAGTTACGGGGATAAAGCCTGGTTGGGATTATGGTCGAAGCAGGCTCGATGAGCTAAATGGCCTTCTTCTGCACTGTGGGGATTCTATGATTTCGAATTGCCTTTTAACTGAGTAACTAGATAGGCCATTGCAGAGGGTAGTCACACACGTTGCTATGGGTCTGGAGTCACATGTAGGCCTGACTGGATAAGGATGGCACATTTCCTTCCCTAAAGGACATTCGTGACCCAGATAGGTTTTTATGACGATCAATGATCGTTTCATTACTTTGTATTCCAGATTTACCTTGTCCCAAGCAAACAACATTGCAGGAAAGATGATGTCTTTATTGCAGACTCTGTCTTGACCTGCTTGGCCATCTTCTGTCACAGCAATGCTAATTCCACTTGGTGATGAGGGTAAATTTCACAGTCAGAGCAGAACATCTCCTTAGCATCACCTCCCTGAGCATAACTTCTCAGAAAAGGAAGGTTTCCGTCCTCTTAAGTCGAAGATTCTAGCTCCTTGAAGATCAATACAGATGAGAAAAACCACAATGCAGCAACTTGGAAATGACAGGCAGTGCAAATACCACTTTAAGGAACTTTACTATCATGGCTGTCCAGCTGCTCCCATCTCACAATGCAAATAGAGTTGGGAGTGCCCTATAGAAATGAGAGGTAGCAAAAACTGATGATGTGCCAAATGTATTGAAAGCACACACTATGCCATGGCAAATGTGGAATTAATATCAATGGGACCAGAGTGGAGTTTCAAAGCTCGCAATGCTATTCCAGGTGTGTGAATGTAAGAGTTAAGTTGACATTAGTATTTACATGAACTTAGTTGTAGATGCATGGCTGCAAGGTATTGTTCCCAACCTCATATCATGTAGGAGCGGTGGAGAAAATAGAGTAGAGATTTCCATTCCATGGGTAAAATTTCACGGCTTCTCCTGCTGGCAGGATCTTCCAGCTGAAATTGAATCTAGATGTTAAAGAGCAATGTTTGATCCATTTTTGCCACCTATTTAACTTGAAAAGAGTTAAATTTTCATTGTGCATGGTTGGAAAATGAAATTTTATTTTGGAAAAATTACAAATTACTTCACTTTTAATATAATTTACAAATACATTTCCGTCCTGGTGGAATATGTTCATTAGTCCATATTTTGTATTCAGCTTCTCTAAGTTTCTGAATTATTAGCTGAAACAATATCTTAAGGCGATCTGACTTCAGGAACCGCTTTGGTAGCAAAGATTAGTATTACAGAAGATGAATTGTGTGACTGTTATAGAACATATATATTAAAACTATGAATCCTTTATTATAATATCATGATCTAGACTGTGCTGTCAGCGGAGATGTCAGGTAGAGGCCAGCTGCTTCCCCACAAGGAAGGTCACGTCACTGAACACCCATCAGAAAAATCACACTGGAATACATTGCCTGCTTGTACTTTATCCCTGGGACTGGCATGCCAAACACCAACTGCACAGGGGTTATATAAAAGCAATAAGAATGGGAATAAAATGAATCAATAAATAAATGAAGTTACAGCAATCCAATGTTATTATTCACAGGGCACAAACAAGTTAAGATTTATTACAGTCATGAGCTGTTATGTGTTGTGTAAACAACCTCTCCATTTTATTCTTCTCTACACAAAGGAATGCTCAACATTGCTTACAGCTGCAGCATGCAGAGATGATTTGCAGGAAAGTAAAGACCTATATTGTCAGAATTTGTCTAGGCATGAGTGGAGAGAATGCCTAGAACTGCTTCTTACGTTTCAGTGCACTGTTCTTGTATTCACGGAAGGCGACACAATGCGGCTCCATCAACAAAAAGTGTTTATTAAACTATAATAACCATTTATATTCCAAGGATCTGACTGAAACATCGCACAGGCCTGATCTCTTCTCCCTGCCTCCAACTGGACTCCTCCCAGGATGTACACCCTCACTCCCCATTGACCTGGTTTCCTGCACTTCTATTCCATAGAGTCCAGCCGATCTTGTGGCCCACAAAAGGATCACCCCTTAAATGTGCCACGTTGTCACAGTACTTATTGATTTTAGGGATCTCATTGAAACTTACAGAATACTGAAAGGCCTGGATAGAGAGGACATGGGGAAGATATTTCTATTATTAGGAGAAACTAGTATCCAAGGGCACAGTCTCAGATTAATGGGATGACCCTTTAGAACGGAGATGAGGAGGAATTTCTTCAGCCAGAGGGTGGTGAATCTATTGCCACAGAAGGCTGTGGAGGCCAGATCATTGAGTGTATTAAGCCAGAGATGGAGAGGTTTTTGGTAAGAAAATCAAAGGTTATAGGGAAATGGTGGGAGAATGGGGTTCACAATCTCATCAGCCATGATTGAATGGCAGAGCAGACTAATGGGTTAAATGGCCTAATTCTGCTCCTGTATCCGATGGTCTTATGGTCTTGTATGCATCACTTTTGTAAACTGAGAAACTGTTGGACATACTCAGCTGGTTAATTCAGAATGCAAGAACTTATTCAAAGTCAAATTAGTGTACACCAATGTGTATCAAGCCCAATCCTTTCCACAGGTTCTCCGAACTTGCCCTCGGCTGGCATCCTCCGGTCCTGCTGCTATGAACGGACATTAGGCTGAGTGTCAAATTCTCTATTCTCGCTGGTAGCAGGAATGTGGTGTGTGAGACAGGACAATTCCAGCCATGCTGTTATGGCAGTTCATTTTTAACCACTTTCACTTTTAGTGCCAGTAAACTCCTGGTAGCCATTCAATTGTGAAAACCAAATGTGGGTTACTCCATTGTTTTAACTACAAGAAAACTTGTCAGAGTTCAAACTTTCCAAATTAATTCTTACAGCAGAACACGTGCCTGAAGACCTACTGGGGATATTAATTCTCATTTACTCTATTCAGCCTGGAACAACAGTGACATCTCCATTGCTCCAACCGAGCAGACCCATTGGGTGCGATCTTACCAGCTGCTGATGTCCTGCTGCCGCTGCAAGCGAGGATGGAGAATTTGGTGCTCAGCCAAATCTCCGCTCACTGCAGTGGGACCAGAGAATCCCACTGGAATAAACAGCCGGAAGATTCCGCCCAATTGTATTTCAAAGATGTCTAATTCTCTGTATCGATCTATCCCTAATTTTTCAGTCCAGTCCTTATCTTATATATCCAGCTCTGCTTAATGCTTTTTGAAGTTCAATTGGATTGCCTGCATTCTTCATTCGAATCTACTCCTATTCAGGTGCATGGACATGCATTAATAAAACCAGAAACATCCAATGATCTCCATAGCTATCACTGTTAACGAAAAGTTACATCTGGGCAAGCAATAGCCAGTGAAAAGAATAAGTACCATTCTGTAAATCCCTTGATACAATCACTGCTTCTTCAACCAAAAGGACACTATAGGTAATAAACCACTTTAAAGGGACAGCAACTAAAAATACTTTTTCTGTTATTAGTACAGGAGTCAACCCTAAGTGAGCGTTTATATATGAAACAATTAAAAGGTGAACTATTATTTAAAAATGGATATTAGAAGAAAGCAAAAGTCAAATAGGGTCATCAGCAATCAGTAAAATTAAAAATGGAACACCAGAGATGATAATAATGGCATAAAATTGGATAAATAAGAGAATCATAGAAGCTCTACAGTACAGTAGGAGACCACTTGGCCCACCAAGTCTACATTGACCACAATCCCATCCAGGCCCTGTCCCCATAACCCTGCTAGTCCCCCTGACACTAAGGGGCAATTTAGCATTGCCAATCAACCTCACCCACACATCTTTGAACTGTGGGAGGCAACTGGATCACCCAGAGGAATCCCACGCAGATACGGGGAGAATGTGCAAACTCCACACAGAGAGTTACCCCCAAGGCTGGATTTGAACCGGGCACTGTGAGGCAGCAGTGCTAATCACTGTGACACCGTGCAGCCCATGACTAAAGGAGCTGCCTTTGACAGAAACAAAATTAAGACAGAGGTATTTTTGCTGTGGAATGCAGACCAACAAGGAAGTCAGATACACTAGAAACACAAAGATGTAATAATTATTCTGCATCAGTAAATATAAAGAAACCTTATGCGAAGGAAATGACTAGATAACCTAATTTCATATTCAAGAGCATATGCTTAAAGTAGGTGGGATTTTCTGGCTACACATGCCCAAAGACTGAAAATTCCAATCGAAAGTCAATAAACTTTTACATGGTCCAGTGGATTTTCTGCTCTGTCAGCTACGATTCCTATGGCCTTATCCGCATAATTGTTGAATCCCTTACTGATTAAAAATCTAGTTATCTCAGCCTTGGACATTCTTAATGACCCAACCTCTACAGCTGTAATAGAGAATTCCACAGATTCACTCCCCTCTGAGTCCCCTAACTCTGAGATATGCCCTCTGGTCCAGGGCTCTCCCACAACGGCAAACAACCTCTCAGTTATAAGGGTTGTAATCTTCCAAAATTCCAGTCTGGACTGTGGAAAATCCCAGTGGATTGGAAAACCACAGATGTAATACAGAAAGCAGGAAACATAGGCCAGTTAGTCTAACATCTGTCATTGGGAATCTGTTATTAAGGGATGGTATCATGACATTAGAAAGTCACCATACAATCAGTAGTCAACACAGTTTTGTGTGAGGGAAATTGAGAAATTTATTAGAGTTCTTTGAATATGTAACACAAAGAGTGGAGAAAGGGGAACTAGTAGATAGAATGGATTTTACAATGCCATTAAATAATGTGTTACATAAAAGTTTAATACATAAGAGCACGTGGAGTTATGATATAATAGCATTAGTAAAATACCTGGTAAAATAAGAATAAACAGAGAGACAGGATAAATGAGACTTTTTAAGGGGTTGGCAAATTGTACCTAGTGGAGTGCCACAGGGATCAATGCTGTGGCTTGAACAACTTACCATCTTTATAAATGGCCAAATACTCAGTCCCTCATGGGGACTCCAAAAATTCTTCCTCACTGGCCCATGGAGCAGACCTGTGGCTTCATGGCCTCATCAGGGGAAAACTGTGCTCATAAACCTCTGCTTCTGACATCTACTAAACATAAGTGCTGTGCTTATCACTCAGTGTTCACAACTCTCTATCCTCTCTTATACTTACTGGAATGTATATGTTTAGGCTAAGCTTACTGATGGCACACCCTCTGACATGCCCACCTCCAACCCCACCTCCCCCCCCCCCCCCTCCCACCACAGTCTAAGGCCTGAGAACTCTCTCGGAGTTGGGGTGACAGCTCCCGGGGCCTGAGGGAGAAGAACAAGGCATGAGGGTAAAGTCGCGCAGAACAACCTTGTTCTTACTGACCTTCCTGCAAAACTCTCCTGTGCTGCCAGTCAATGCTTCTAAGGTTAAACATAACCATACCTTGGAACTATCCAATGCCATTAATGCCCAGGATGCCATTCCCAAAGCCCAGCCCTCTTCCTTCTATTCCCACTGCCCACACCAGCTCTCATTGCCAGTTGCAGTTGCACTAACACCATGGCCATGTGCACCTGGGAGAAAGGACTCATTGTCAGCCATACTTTCCATGGATGATATTCATGTTATGAACATTTCCTCTACAAGTCAAATTTCTCACCGATCTGGGAACCCACCATGTCTTGTCTTGAAGAGTTCTTGGGCATTGTGGGCCTTCTTTTCCTGAACAAACATGTGGAAAGAATGATGCAGTTGTTCATCAAAGCGTGATATTTGGAGATTCCTCATTTGCCAGCAACATAATTCACAGTGACTTGGGTTATGGGCATGTGCTTCTACAGCACTGCTGAGTATCATGCTCCCTCTGTCCACCCGAGACCAGACATGCTGCATGCAGTGAGGCCAGGCTACACAGCCCTTGTAGGGACCTCTTACTCACACTCACTCAATTGCCATTGTGCAGAAGATCATTGAAGCTCTTACGGCATTGAATCCTGGTCCTTTAATATTGCCCAATGGAGCTAACCATCTCCATTCCCTTCACCCAAGCTGCTTTGGCGATAGAGATGGTCGGGTGGCATAGTGGTCAGCACAGCTGCCATACAGAACCAGAGACCTGGATTCAGTTCCAGCCTTGGGTGACTGTCTGTGTGGAGTTTGAACATTCTGCGTGGATTTCCTCTAGGTGCCCCAATTTCCTCCCTCATCCCAAAATGTGTGGGTTAGGTTGATTGGCTATGCTAAATTGCCCTATAATGTCAAGGGTCTAGCAGAGTAAAAATACATGGGGTTACAGGGATAGGGCCTGGGTGGGATTGTTGTCGGTGCAGGCTCTATGAGCTGAATGGTCTCCTTCTGCAATGAAAGGATTCAATAATTAAGATTTGGCCTTTTAACTTATAGAACCCCACCCAGGTTCTATCTCCGTAACCCATGTATTTACCCTGCTAATCCCTGCCACTAACAGGTAACCTAACCCACACATCTTTGGAGTATGGGAGGAAACTGAGGCACCTGGAGGAAACCCACGCAGACATGTGGAAAATGTGCAGACTTTGCACAGACAGTGACCCAAGGCTGGAATTGAACCCAGGTGCCTGGTGCTGTGAGGTAGCAGTGCTACCCACTGTGCCACCATGGGTTTCTATCTCAAGCAGGAGGAGCTCAAGGTCATGTTGCCTGAATCTAGGCATTGCTTCTACCTAGTAGCTGGGTCAGTCCATCCTCGGGTAGGTGTAGAGGAGGTACAAGGATCAGAATTATGGTCATAGGATGTGATGCTACAGAGACAAAGAGATTGCTCTCTGTATGCCAGTGAGGTAAAGGTTTGCCTAGCATGGGTTTAATGGCTTGGACATTGCAATGACGGGTAATACAGTGGCAATATGTTCCCAGTACCATCACAGCTCGAGCCCAAGGTCTTCTTGGGGCTAGTTTTGCAGTTTTTCTAGTGTGAAAATGGGAATGGTCAGTGCATTGTCTTGTCTGAAGGGAAATGCAGTGAGATGGTTGTTGTGGATGTGAAAGAGTTTGACTTGCTGGTGACAGGAGCAGCAGCTGAGCTGTGGGATCTGTAGCACTGTGTGAGCTGCTGGATGATGTTTTGTTAAAAGTCTGTGATCTCCAGGGCTAATCAGTCAGAGACTGGTATAGCAGGGTGCTCAGAGAAAGGGCAGATTGGAAACAATGCCCTTAGCAATAATCAACACAGCAATAGCTTTTGGTTACACTAAAGGAACACAATTAATAGGCCAGCTCGCACATGCCAACAAAATGTTTCAGCTACCAGTTACATCAACAGTACTGACAGTGCAATGGTTAGAGTTCTTCTCTCAGTGAAGGGTGCTGTAAGTACACTCGCCTTCTATCCAACCTCCTCCCAGACTTCACCCAAGCCTATACCAAATTGGGTACAGCAAAGAATTAAGAAGGCAAATGGGAAAATAGGTTTTATTGCAAAAGGATTGGGGCAGCACAGTGGCACAGTGGTTAGCACTGCTGCATCGCAACGCCAAGGACGCGGGTTTGATTCCCAGCTTGGGTCATTGTCTGTGTGGACTTTGCATTCTCCAGATGTTCCGGTTTCCTCCCACAGTCTAAAGATGTGCGGGATAGGCTGATTAACCATGCTAAATTGCCTCTTAATATTAGGGGAACTAGGTAGGGTTATGGGGATAGGGCCTGGGTGGGATTGTAGTTGGTGCAGACTCGATGGGCCGAATGGCCTCCTTCTGCACTGTAGGATTCTGTGATTCTATGATTGGCGCACAGGAGTAAAGATGCCTTATTACAATTATATAGGGCCTTAGCTGTTTTCCTTACTTAAGGAATGTGGATTAAGGATGTGAATGTTAAGTTTTCCTACTTAAGGAATTCCTTTCTGAGGAATGTGGAGGAACAGAGATATCTTGGGGTTCATATCCACAGATCTCTGGATGTTGCCACTTAAGTGGATAGAGCCGTGAAGAAGGCTTATAGTGTGTTAGCATTTATTAACGGGCGTTTAAGAGCCGTGGGGTTATGCTGCAACTATACTGGACGTTGGTGAGACCACATTTGGAATATTGTGTGCAGCTCTGGTCACCTCACTATAGGAAGGATGTGGAAGCATTGGAGGGAGTGCAGAGAAGATGTACCAGGATGCTGCCTGGTTTGGAGGGTAGGTCTTCTGAGGAAAGATTGAGAGAGCTGGGACTTTTCTCTTTAGAGTGGAGGAGGATGAGAGGCGACTTAATAGAGATTTATAAGATGATGAGGGGGATAGATAGAGGGACGTGCAGAGATTATTTCCTCCGGTGGATGAAGCCGTTACTCGGGGGCATAACTATAAGGTTCATGGTGGGAGATAAAGGAGGGATGTCCGAGGTAGATTCTTCACTCAGAGAGTGGTTGGAGTGTGCCTGCTCTCATAGTGGAGTCGGACACTTTAGGAACTTTAAAGCGGTTATTGGATAGGCACATGGAGCACACCAGAATTATAGGGAGTGGGATACCTTGATCTTAGGTTTAGACATAGCTCAGCACAACATTGAGGGCCGAAGGGCCTGTACTGTGCTGTACTGTTCTAGGTTCTATGTTCTATGTTCTAAGGAAATATATACTTGTCATAGGGGCAGTGCAAGTAAAATTCATCAAACTAATTCCTGGGATGGAGAGATTGTTTTATGACTAACAATTAAATGGACTGGGCCTTTATTCTCTGGAACTTAGAAGAATGAGAAAGATCTCATTCAAACACACAAAATTCTTACAGGGCTTAAAAGGGTAGATGCAGGAAGGATATTTCCCCTGGCGGGAAGGGGATACAGAGCCAAGGGACACAGTCTCAGAGTAGGGGAAGGTCATTTAGGACTGAGATGAGGACAACTTTTTTCACTCAGAGGGCAGTGAATCTTTGGATGTCACTGCACTAGAGGGCTGTGGATGCTCAGTTGCTGAATATGCTCAAGATAGGTCAGGAACTGGCAAATGGAATTTAATGTTGGCAAGTGCGAGGTGGTCCACTTTGGTAGGAATAATGGTAGGAAGGACTATTACTTACGTGGCAAAAAACTGCAGCAGGCGACGGTGCAGAGGGACCTCGGGGTCCTTGTGCATGAGTCGCAAAAACCCAGCCTGCAGGTGCAGCAGGTGGTCAGGAGGGCGAATGGGATGCTGGCCTTTATAGCGAGGGGGATTGAACATAAAAGTAGGGAGGTCTTGCTGCAGCTGTATAGGGCATTGGTGAGGCCGCAGCTGGAGTACTGTGTGCAGTTTTGGTCGCCGCACTTACGCAGGGATATTTTGGCCTTGGAGGGAGTGCAGAGGAGGTTTACTAGGCTGATACCGGAGTTGAGGAGGTTGAGCTATAAGGAGAGGCTGAATAAACTAGGCTTGTACTCGTTAGAGTTTAGAAGAATGAGGGGAGATCTCATTGAGACGTATAAGATGTTGAATGGGATGGATAGGATAGAGGTGGAGAGGCTCTTCCCGCTCAGAAAGGACAGTAGGACTAGAGGGCACAGCCTCAAGATAAAGGGGGGGCGGTTTAGAACGGAGTTGAGGAGGAACTTCTTCACTCAAAGGGCGGTGAATCTCTGGAATTCTCTGCCCGTTGATGTGGTGGAGGCTGCCTCGCTCAATATTTTTAAGACGCGGGTTGATAGGTTTTTGATAGGCAAGGGGATTAAGGGTTATGGGGAGAGGGTGGGAAAGTGGAACTGAGCCACGACAGATCAGCCATGATCTTATTGAATGGCGGGGCAGGCTTGAAGGGCTAGATGGCCTACTCCTGCTCCTATTTCTTATGTTCTTTTGTTCTTAAATATCAAAGGATACGGGGAGGATGTAGGAAAATGGTATTGCAATAAAAGGTTATCCATGGTCTCACTGAAAGGCAGTGCAGGCTCAAAGAACAAAGAACAAAAAATAATGCAGCACAGGAAACAGGCCCTTCGGCCCTCCAAGCCTACGCCACTCATGCTTCCAACTAGACTATTCGTTTGTATCCCTCCATTCCCAGTCTGTTCATGTGGCTATCCAGATAAGTCTTAAATGATGTCCGCCTCTACCACCTTGCTTGGCAGTGCATTCCAGGCCCCCACCACCCTCTGTGTAAAATACATCCCTCTGACATCTGTGTTAAACCTTGCTCCCCTCACCTTGAACCTGTGACCCCTTGTGTTTGTCACCTCCGACCTGAGAAAAAGTTTCCCACTGTTCACCCTATCTATGGCCTTCATAATTTTGTACACCTCTATTAGGTCGCCCCTCATCCTCTGCCTTTCCAGGGAAAACAACCCCAGTTTACCCAATCTCTCCTCATAGCCTCCATACTAGGCAACATCCTGGTAAACCTTTTCTGTTCTCTCTCCAAAGCCTCCATGTCCTTCTGGTAGTGTGGTGACCAAAACTGGACGCAGTATTCCAAATGTGGCCTAACCAACGTCCTAATCAGCTGCAACATCATACGTCAACTTTTATACTCTCTGCCCTGTCCTACAAAAGCAAGCATGCCATATGCCTTCTTCACCACCTTCTCCACCTGCGTTGCCACCTTCAATCTGTGGACCTGCACACCCAGGTCCCTCTGTGTATCTATACTCCTGATGGTTCTGCCATTTATTGTATAGCTCCCCCCTACATTAGCTCTACTCAAAGGGCTGAATGGCCTTCTCCTGTTTTTATGTATATGTGTGCATGAAGTTTCACACAAGTTCCAACTTGGCACCAAAGCCAAGCACAGTTTTGAAGGATAACTGTGTATTGGTTTCAACCTGATTTTACCAACCTAGTCTCTGGCTACATATTCCACAGCCATGAAGGTATTGTTTGCTATCACAGATCTGATTCTGTTTAATTTTTAAAAAGTGCAGTTTGATGCTCCTCCTGGGTCAAATCATATCCACAAATCACAACCACAAGTATTTCTTCATACAGTTCTGGGCAATTACCCCAAATCCATGAATTACTGCTCCCCGTCACTTCTCAAAGGAGGTTGGTGAGATTATCAGCACGGTTTCCTCCGCAGCATATTTTTGTGGACCGTAACTTCCAGTTTTCACTGTGAACATTTCAGTGTTCACCACAATTAAGGTCAAATCCAGTCCAATGCTTGAAATGCGAGACATACAGCCACAGCACTCAGTGCCTATGTTAGAATGTAACCAGTGACAAATTTGTATTGGATGTAATGTGACCAATGGGAACAAGATGTAAGGGTCAGCTGACCCAGTAAAACATGAAATCAATCATAGAATGATGTAACAGTCAGCTGACCAACTGATTCACTTTAAATAAGGAACTATGTAGAATTGTCAGCAGCTTGAAATGGCCCAAGGCAAGGGCCCCAAATTTGGAGTAATGATGTTTCTTTGATTTATAAGTTGGAGTAAGTTTAGTTGTTGTTTCATTAGCTGCATTTTGAAGAATTCCTTTTGAAGGAACAACCCATACATATCCCAGGCAGCCTCCTTTATAGGACAAATGAGACTATCCCTTTGTATTTCCATTGAATTCAATGACAAAGTTGCTGCTGGTAACACATAAAGTGCACTTGTCATTTCAAACAGTTCAATAAGCTTTTAGCATTGTGTTAAGGTACAATTAAGTGCTATTAACTATTCATCTGAGGACTGAGTGCCTGTGGACAGCAGGACCGCTGTAATGAAAAATGTTTTAGCACAAGAAATCCATTTGGTATAAATCTTGTCCATTGAAAGTCCTGTTTTCCTAATCCTTCTGTCCGTTTTTAATATTCCAGGAGCAGCTGTTTGAAGCTGCCTGCATTTTTCATCTTAAAATTGATGAGTGTGATTGTGCAAATAGCTGAAGTAGACTTCAAGCAAATTCAGTTAGCTGTTTGCTAAATGATTACTGAGATTCTGCTTAAATGAATCCAATGTGTTAGAAATAAGCACACTTGATCAGAATGCAGAATTATACTAAATAGATTCGCATTCGCCCCCAGATGACCATAGGCTGCGCTTCTCTTTGAGGTGGAGATGCTGGCGTTGGACTGGGGTGGACACAGTAAGAAGTCTCACAAGACCAGGTCACAGTCCAACAGGTTTATCCGGAATCATGAGCTTTCGGAGAACTGCTCCTTCATCGGGTGAGTGGAGGGGTAGGTTTCACAAACACAGCATGTATAGACAAAGACACAATTGCAATATAAAAGTTGGAATGTGAGTCTTTACAGGTAATCAACTCTTTACAGGTACAGACAGTGTGAGTGGAGAGAGGGATAATTATAGGTTGAAGAGGTGTGAATTGTCTCAAGCAGGATAGTTAGTAGGGTTTTCAAGGCCAGGCCAAATAAGTGGGGGTTACATGTAGTGTGACAGGAACACAAGATCCAGTTGAGGCTGTTCTCATGCATGCAGAACTTGGCTGCCTATAAAGACTTGATTACCTGTAAAGACTCGCATTCCAACCATTATCTAGCAATTTTGTCTTTGTCTATGCATGCTGTGTTTGTGAACCTACCTTTCCATTCACCTGATGAAGGAAAAGCATTCCGAAACTTTGTGATTCCGAATAAACCTGTTGAACTTTAACCAGGTGTGGTGAGACTTCTTACTGTCCCCTTTGAGGGTGATGGCTGACTGGTGGTGATTTAACACTTCAGGTGAGGGGCAAGGTGACAAAGGTGGGGCCTTCATGAATAATCTGATGAGCTGTACTATATTATTTATAATTCACTTGTCAACAAGAAGGAGCATTCCACTTTCAGAAAGTAACATGGTTTTCTCACTACTTTAGCGTTACAGAGTTACGCTGTCAGGATGCTTTAGTTGGCTTTTAACAAGAAATTGAAGTGAAGCTCTGACCTTTGTAGCTTGAGCACATAATGTTTGAAATGTACCAGTTTCATAACTACATGATCTAAATGCATAACAGCTGGACCCAGTATTAAGTGGAGCAAACTCAGAAATTAGTATGCCCTAGTTTTGGGTGCAGGGATTATGACTTGCTGGTGTCCATTTCAGATTGAGGTGGGCCGGGTGTACATTTACTGTGCTGATCTCCTCTACATGGTTGTAGTGCGTGTGGCTGAGCGAATCCTACACTGCTTCCTTCGTCTGCACTTTGCTGGCTGACTGTGGGCAGGGGGCTGAAGAGTATTGTGCAGATACCGTGTGATTCAACCAGCCTGTTCTTTTTAAAAGACAGGTGGCCCTCTGATAGGAAGCTGCCCTAGTTAAATTTAGACAACTCTGTACTAGCATCCAAAAATTATGCAGTGCAAACATCTGATCTGGTGGCTTAGAAAACTTTCCGTGTCTGGGTTCACACAAGACAGACAAAGCATCTGCTGCTGTCTGTTTCCCTCAGAGCAGGTCGCTAGCCTGTAGCTTACAGGGCAGCACTCCACAGCAACATGGCTGACTAGGAGACTCTCTCGCTTATACACCTTATGTGGGAAGGATTTGCAGATTGACTGTTTTGACTGTGTTACAAACACAGCTTTCATGGCCATCAAATCCTGGATTGATACTCAAGACTGCTACTTCCAACTCAGTGATAGAAAACTCTGCATCGCAAAACCTCCCTCTGAATAATTTCAGTGCAATTTAAATTATACAATGCCCAGATCATCCTCTTCTAGCCATTTGACATGACGAACAAGCTGCAGATGATATTGTAATGAACCTCTTGCTTTACACCCCACAATCTCTTTTATCTTCTGACGTCATGTGTTCAGACACTCAAGAAATGCCAAGGCAGCCCACGGAGGGAGAAACAGTTGCAGCCATCAGATCAGATACTTGTACTGCAGGGTTTTGGACACTAGTATAGAGTTGTCATCAGTGTGTGGTGAGTGATCTGGGAATAATGGGATTGCAGCCAGGTCTGGGTAAAAGATAGCTCAGTTACATAGGAATAAAAGACTTAGGGGCAGGAATATGCTGTTTTGTTCTTTAAACCTGCTCCACCATTTGATAAGGTCATAACTGATCTGGTGGTGGCCTCAATTCCATTTTCCCATCTGTCACCCAACCACTGACTTTCTTGTCTACCAAAAATCTATGTAATTCACACTTAAATGCATTTAGTGACCCAGCCTCCACTACCTCCTGGAAAAGAAAACTCCATATGCTAACAAACATCTGACATCTCCTCATCACTGTTTTAAAACCATGCTCTTCGGCTCCCTACCCCTTAAACAGGGTCCCCCTCTTTCTTGTCTCCCCTACAAGAGGATACACCTTTACAGTATTGACCCCGTCAAATCCACTCAAGTTCTTATGTGTTTCAAAAAGATCATCTCTCATTCCTCGGAACCTCTTCGGATAAAGGCCAAATCCATTCAACCTTTCATCAGGCATGAGTCAAGTGAATCTTCTCAAAACTCTTTCAAAGGCAATTATATCCTTTTTTTTCAAACAAGGAGACCAAAACTCCAAATGCAGTCTCACCAAATCTCTGCACAGCTGCAGTAAACATTCTCTATTTTTAGACTGTATTTTCCTTGCAATAAATATCAACATTCCATTTGCCTAATCATTTGCTGTCCCTGCAATGCTAACTTTTTATGATTCGCATACCAGGCTTTTCTTTTTTCCCTGCCAAAGTAGACGAGTTCACATTTTCCCACATTATATTCCACCTGCCAATTTTTTTGCCCACTGACTTAACCCATCTATATCCATTTGCAGAGTCTCTGCCCCCTCTTGACAACTTATTTTCCTACCTATCTTGGTGTCATTGTCATATTTAGCTACCATGCAATTTGGTCCCTTCATCAAATTCATGAACGTAAGTTGTAAATATTTGACACCCCAGCACTGATCTCTGGCACTTCATGCATTACATCTTGCTAGCGCAAAAAAGACCCATTTAAGACTGCTTGCTGTCAGCTAACAAATCCTTTTCCATGCTATTGCTTACTGCCTATACCATCATGCCAGCTTACTGAAGGGTAAGGTTGCAGATGGGCTCCACTGCAGAGGATCCAGATGAGGATCTTGAAGGGGCAGCACATCGGAAAATGCTGATGGGTGTGCTCACTGAGATGCTGAGCGCACTGGATGGCTACCTCAGCAATTCCCTGTAATCCAATTTCCTGTGCTGACCTTTCCCACTCCACAACCTCTGCTCACTGTTGCTGTCACACCACAAACTCAGAGTCATTGTCACTGGTGGCCCTGATAACTGTTGCAGCCTTTGAGTGGATAAGGCACCTATTCCTTTGCCATTCCTGTAAGGGTTTGGCAATGCTTCCTGTCAAATCCAGGAGCTCCCCTCAACAGCTCCAGAAGCAGTCCAAAGTATTTTCAGACTGTTTGCAAGAGCAGAAATTTCCCCAAAATGCCCTTAATTACGATGAGTGCACTTTAAGGAATGCTACTGCAGAGCTACTCTGGCAGCTTTGCACTTGTCAGTGCCGAGTGATACACAAATTTGTGTGGAGCTGTGGGAAGTTAATCTAATAGCCTAGCGTTACATTAACTGGTTGGACTTTTTGATGTCAGAGTAATATGCATTCACAGCCTTTCTCCAGCATACTGGGGATACCCCTAGGTGCATTCCTTCCCTGCAGGATAGCTGAATGGACAACATGAGCCTTGAGATGCCTTGCACTTCAACAAAATGGCAGTATGCCAGGGGCACAATGGTAATTGATTTCATGCCTTCAGTGTTCAAAATTGTACGTCAAAGCACAGCGTAAACTCTACAACAAAATTAGAATACAGACATGTCAAATAAGTTCTACTTCTGTCTTGTATTTTGCTCAATGATGGAACTGCATGCTCCTTGATGTAAAACCCAATAATCATTTCTGTCTTGCATTAAGGAGTCCAATGGATTAATATCTATAGCAGACAAATCATGTTAGTAAGGATATAGTTGCTATACGCAATGAGGATGATACCTTAGATTAGCAAATTGAATCTAACAAACATAACCCTCAGTAGATTGTTGAGCAACTTAAAAGTAAAATAAAGAGGAAAAGTAATTTTTACAAATCTTAAAGGAAGGTAGGAGAAGGGGCTTAATGGAATGAATGTAAGAAAATGCTGTAACAAGTTGAAAAGGTGATCAGAATGGCACGGAAAGACCTAGAAGCGAAGATAAAATATTACAGTAAAACATGAATTCAGTGTTTACATAGTGGAAAAACTACAAAGTATATAGAAAGAAGGTTTATGAAGGGAGATAACCAGACCCCAAGATGGGATGGATTGTAGGGTCGAAGGCTGTGTGTGGTACAGTGGCACAGTGGTTAGCCCTGCTGCCTCACAGTGCCAGGGACCCAGGTTTGTTCCCGGTTTGGGTCACTATCTGTGCAGAGTCTGCACGTTCTAAGAACATAAGAACATGAGAACATAAGAAATAGGAGCAGGAGTAGGCCATCTAGCCCTTCAAGCCTGCCCTGCCATTCAATAAGATCATGGCTGATCTGTCGTGGCTCAGTTCCACATTCCCGCCCTCTCCCCATAACCCTTAATCCCCTCGCTTATCAAAAACCCATCAACCCGCGTCTTAAAAGTACTTAGCGAGGTAGCCTCCACCACCTCAACGGGCAGAGAATTCCAGAGATTCACCACCCTTTGAGTGAAGAAGTTCCTCCTCAGCTCCGTTCTAAACCGCCCCCCCTTTATCTTGAGGCTGTGCCCCTTAGTCCTACTGTCCTTTCTGAGCGGGAACAGTCTCTCCACCTCTATCCTATCCATCCCATTCATCATCTTATACGTCTCAATGAGATCTCCCCTCATTCTTCTAAACTCTAACGAGTACAAGCCTAGTTTATTCAGCCTCTCCTCATAGCTCAACCCCCTCAACTCTGGTATCAGCCTAGTAAACCTCCTCTGCACTCCCTCCAAGGCCAAAATATCCTTGCGTAAGTGCGGCGACCAAAACTGCGCACAGTACTCCAGTTGCGGCCTCACCAGTGCCCTATACAGCTGCAGCAAGACCTCCCTACTTTTATATTCAATCCCCTTCGCTATGAAGGCCAGCATCCCATTTGCCTTCCTGACCACCTGCTGCACCTGCAAGCTGGGTTTTTGCGACTCATGCACAAGGACCCCGAGGTCCCTCTGCACCGTCGCCTGCTGCAGTTTTTCGCCACGTAAGTAATAATCCTTCCTACCATTCTTCCTACCAAAGTGGACCACCTCGCACTTGCCAACATTAAATTCCATTTGCCAGTTCCTGGCCCATTCGCCCAGCCTATCTAGACACGTTTTCCCTGTGTCTGTGTGAATTTCCTCCCACAGTGCAAAAGATGTGCTGGTTAGATGCATTTGCCATGATAAATTTTCCCTCAGTGTACCTGAACAGGCAGTGGAGTGTGACGACTAGAGGGCTTTCACAGTAACTTCACTGCAGTGTTAATGCAAGCCTACTTGTGACATTAATAAATAAACTTAAACTAGTCAGCATATGGGCACTGATTCATTAATCATGGGAGGCATACATGAAGCATTGACACTGAAGTTTCCTGGGGTCACTGCATTTTTAGGTCACAATGATGCAGAATTTACACCAGAAAATGTGCACATTCCCTCTATTGGTGAGCACGTAACCTTCAAATGCAGCAGTTGGCAACGAACATCAAGGCAGTTCAGGGCTGATGAAGTGTTCCCTAAATTTGGCATTTTCTGTTGATTTTGTATTGTGAAGTTCCTTATTAATTCCTGGGATGATACATTTTACGATTAGTATTCTTCCAGAGGACCCACTAGCAGCTGGCGTTGCAGAGTAGCTCCCAGATAAACCTGGAGTAATGGTGATAATGCCTTGCTCAAGTCATCAAGTAATTTGTTAGCCCATCAGCGACAGGAGTTCTAGTATTCATTAATGTAAAATTCATAAAGTGTTCATTAATGACTGCACTTAGTCCTCTGTAATGATTAAGAATATACTGCACATGGGGTTTATAGCTAATAGAATGCTCACAATTACATTGGCTCTACTCGCATCAATGTTCACCACTGATTAGGCAGCTTTACCAATCACATATAACATATAATTAAAATATTCTATCATAAATTATCCCAATTAAGTAAAGATGCATTCATCGAAATCAAAACAAAACTCATGACACTCAGAAACCACAAGGCTTAAAAGTACCCCATTTCAAAACTTACCATATGAACAAAATAAAGTTTCATTGACTAAGGTTTCAAACGTTGAAAAGTTACAAATACAAGGATAAAAGAAAAAGTGAAAAGACCAATCCTGGAGTCAGGATGCCCTGCTTATAATGCACTCATGTAACAGGAAAGAATCTGTAAAATCAAATTATTTGCAAATTGCTCCAAGTTATTTGAAACCTCTCTTTTTTCTCCTAAGTCCTTGGACCTGTTGTCACCTCCCCAAATTAATGTTTAAATTTGCCCAGTGGTTTCTGCTCATGCTACAACACTGAAACCATATTTACCAAAGCCATAAGTAACCTCATTTTTTATTCTATGAGACTTGTACATGTCAGGGAAGCTAGTAGTGAATTCGGAAACTGTTCAGTTCAACAGTAGACTTTGTCATGGCTCTTTAACTTGACCATCTGTAAGGTTGAGAAGAATGACATTGTGTAATCTGTTTCACAGAGACATGGCTCACTCCTGCTTCGCCAGACTGCGCCCTACAGCCAGAGGTTTTCTCGATCCACTGAATGGGCCATACAGCAGTCTTATTCAAAGCTAAGGGAGGTGCATTCTGACTTCTAATCCAACATCTCTTGATGCCTAGATGTAGCAACACTAGCAAGTTTCTGCTGCCCAGGCCTAGAATACCTGATACTAAAATTCCACCTCTTCTATGGGAGTTCACCTCTGTTATCCTGACAGCAGTTTACATTCCACCCCATGTGGACATGAAGACACGCTGGACAAAATATATACCCCCACAAATAGCCTTGAGATGAAACATTTCAAGGCCTTGTTCATCGTGGCTGTGGACTTCAATCAAGCCAAGCTTAAGAGCATCCTACCAAGATACCACAACATGTCTCCTGTTCCACCAGAGGCCCAAACATCCTAGGCCACTGCTATACAAATACCCAACATGCCTACTGCTCTATTGCTCTCCCACACTTTGGCAGATCAGACCACAAGGCTGTGCTCCTGCTCCCGGTTTACAAGCAAAAAATGAAATGGGAGAATCTGTTAAAGAAAGCCATGCAATGTTGGTCTGAGGAATCGGATGATTTCCTTTGAGACTGCTTCAAGTCAATGGACTGGTCAATGTTTTACATCTCAGTAACCAACCTGAACGAATAAACCACTATAGTAACTGATTTCATTAGTAAGTGTAAGGAGACTGTGTGCCAAAGAACCAAATCTGTATGTTCCCCAACTGGAAACCATGGGTGAGCATGGATATCCACTGTTTGCTGAAGTCTAGGTCTGAGGCATTCAACTCAGGTGACACTGACCTATACAGGAAATCCAGACATGACCTACAGAGATCCATCAAGGGACAGTACCGGACCAAGCTAGAGTCCCAGTCTAGCCACACAAACTCCCACCAAATATGGCAAGGTCTGTAAGACATACCAGGCTACAAGATGAAGGCATGTAGAATCACCAGCACTAACACATCCCTCGCTGATGTGCTCAATAAATTCGATGCCAGTTTTGAGCAAGAAGTTAACAAAAGCATGCTCTCCACCCCAGAAGCCTCGGTTAAACCTGTTTCCGAAATCACCATCACAAACATCACATCAGCCTTTTCGAAAGTCAACCTGTGGAAAGCAACTAGACCTGATGTACCCGGAGGAGCACTCAGATCCTGCGTGGATCGGCTGACAAGAGTAGTCACAGACATCTTTAACCTCCCTTTACACCAATCTGAGGTTCCTATCTGCTTCAAAATGACCATCATCCCGATACCAAAGAAAAGCCAGGCAGCATGCCTTAATGACTATTGCCTGGTGGCTCTGACATCCATCATTATGAAGTGTGTTGTAGGTAACATAATACCTCCGAGACTGTTAGTGAGTCAAAATACAGTGATTTTTATTTCAACACCCTGACTTTTATTCCAGAGCTTTGGGAGAAACTGGTTCCAAACAAGGACTGCCAGACTTCTCATGGAACACAAATACAAGCGGGTATTTATACATCATGAGTCTTATTAACAAATATGACATCAACTTCCAATTCCGGTCAAAATCTTTGATCTTCCTTCTTCAATTACAACACCTGCGACTGCTTCAGCATCTCTGTCTTTGAAGTTACTTGTGTGATTAACATAAACAGGTAAGACGTGCAATGTCTGCAAAATAACATTCACACCTGACCATCTGTCTTTATATTCACATCTGACCATCTATGTTCACATCTGACCATTTGTCTTTATGAGAGTTAAAGAATGAAAGACATGAACAAGTAATTTACATTAATGCCAGGAGTGATATAAGGCTGGGAAGATCAGCCATGATGAAGGGTTATGTTTGTGATATATTCGAGGTACAAAGTTCATTAACCCTTTCTCTCCTTCAAAATGTATTAATCCTTTCCCTACTTCAAAGTGCTTTGAAAGGTTAGTCATGGCATGAATTAATTTCAGCCTTCCAGATTGCCTAGATCCACTACAATTCGCCTATCGCTGCAACAGATCCACAGCAGACACTATCTTCCTGGCCCTACACTCAGCCCTGGAACACCAAGGTAACAAAGACACCCTTACCAGACTCCTATTTATTGACTACAGCTCAGCCTTCAACACCATTATTCCTACAAAACTCATCTCCAAATTCCATGGCCTTGACCTCAGCTCCTCCATCTTTGATTGAATCCTAAACTTCCTAATCCACAGACCATAATCAGCAAGAACAGGCAACAACACCTCCTCCACGATCATCCTCAACATTGGTGCCCCACAAGGCTATGTCCTCAGCCCCTTACTACACTCCTGATGCACATATGACTGTATAGCCAAATTTCCAGTCCAACTCGATTTTCAAGTTTGCTGATGACACCACCGTAGTGGGTCAGAGATGGGGTACAGGGAAGAGATAGAGAAATTAGTGAACTGGTACAATGACAATAATCTTTCCCTCAATGTCAACAAAATGAAAGAGGTTGTCATAGATTTCAGCAAGCATAGTGGAGGATATACCCCCTTGCCTACATCAACGGACAAAGTGGAAATGGTTGAGAGCTTCAGGTTTCTATGTGTCCAGATCACCACCAACCTATCCTGGTCTCTCCAAACTGACACTACAGTTAAGAAAGCCCACCAAAACCTTTACTTTCTCAGGAGGCTAAGAAAACTTGGCATTTCTGCTACGACGCTCACCAATGTTTTCAGATGCACCACAGAAAGCATCCTTTCTGGTTTTATCACAGTTTGGTATGGCTCCTGCTTTGCCCAAGACCGCAAGAAACTATAAAAGATTGTGAACAAAGCCCAGTCCATCACAGAAACAAGTCTCCCATCCATTGGCTCTGTCTACACTTCCCACTGCCTCGGAAAAGCAGCCAGCATAATCAAGGACCCCACACACCCCAGACATACTCTCTTCCACCTCCTTCTATCAGGAAAGAGATACAAAAGTCTGAGGTCATGACCATCCCAAAAACAACTTATTCCCGGCTGCCAACAGATTTTTGAATGGACCTATCTTGTAGTAAGTTGATCTTTCTTTATACCCTAGCTATGACTGTAACACTGCATTCTGCATCCTCTCCTTTCCTCTATGAATGGTATGCTTTGTCTGTATATGACACAAGAAACAATACTTTTCACTGTATACTAATACATGTGACAATAATAAATCAAATCAAGTTATTTATATTCAATAGCATTATTCTCACTGAATCCCCCACTATCAACATCCTGGGGGTGACCATGGACCTGAAAGTGAACTAGACCAGCCATATAAATACTGTGGCTTCAAGAGCAGGTCAGACGCTCAGAATCCTGCGAAGATTAATTCACCTCCTGACTTCCCATGGCCTGTCCACCATTTACAAGTCAGGATTGCAGTGGAATACTCTCCACTTGCCTGGATGAATGCAGCTCCAACAAGACTGAAGAAACTTGACACCATCCAAGACAAAGCGGCCAGTGTGATTTCCTTCCACTAACATTCACTGCCCTCACCACCAACGAACAGTGGCAATGCTGTGTGCTATCTGTGAGATGCACTGCAGGATCTACCAAGGCTTCTTAGGCAGCACCTTCCTAAACATAACCACTACCATCTGGAAGAACAAGAGCTGCAGATACTTGGGAACATCTGGAACTTCCCCTCCAAACTCCTCACCATCCTGACTTGGAAATATATCATTGTTCCTTCACTGCTACTGAACCAATATCCTGGAACTGCCTCCCTAACAGCACAGTGGGTGTACCTACATCACATGGACTGCATTTATTCAAGAAGGCAGCTCACCACCAGCTCCTGAAGGGCAATTAGAAATGAACAATAAACATGTCCCTAGTCGGTGATGCCCACATCCCAGAAAATGAATTTTTAAAAAAGGATAATGCGCTGAATTTGTCAAAGGAAGGATGTTCATGAAAGGGACGCCAGTAAGCATTAGAATGGCTGAAGTATACATTGATTTCTGAAGATTTAGCAGCCAGTAGAATGGAAGGAAGATCTGAGAAAGCTACGCTCGAACCCTCCCCCAGCTCTCTAACTCTGACCATGTGGATTTGAGGCATTGCCATGATCTTTCAAAACAGGCATTGATGCTCCATCACGAGTGAGTCAGAGGGTTTCCATTTAGAAGCAGCAGTGAAAAACCACGTATGTAGAAGTGATCCCGAGGGAAAGGGGATTTGACCCAACTTGTTGGTACAGGAGAGTGGAGTAAAAACAAACATGCAAAGTTGTTCATTTTGGAAGAGCAGGTCTGCTTTTAATTGGAAGTCTTGTCAGTAAGTTTTTGCTGGCCAGTCTGATTGATCAGATGCCAATAGAGGAGGGAGGCATTGGAGGAAGCCAAGTACATACCCATTAGGAAGTTGGCAGCACTCACAGTCTGGATGGGCTTCCCTATCACTGCAGTTCCACAACAACAATAGCTTGGAGGAGGAGATGAGAAGCAATGAACCCTTATATCTTAATATCCCCTTATCATTCATCCATCAGTGTACATAGCCTCTGGCAGCTCCATCAGATGTTGCCTCACCTCTTGCAGCAGCTGCAGCGATTGCTGTGTCACAGCCACCTTCATGAGCCAAGGATTTTGCCTGAGTCTGATCTTCCACAGTTTGAGAATTGTCTGTGGTCTTGGCTGCTACAGTTCTATCATCTGTCCGGGCATGTCCATGAGGTGCTCACCAGGCTGTGACCCTGAATCTACTCATGAACACATAACCACTGATATGACAGTGTCTGCACCAGTGGGGACTGTATGGAATTGGATGACCCAGCTCTTCAGAAGTAGTTGGCTGCATTCCAACCACGCACCCCCAAAGAATCTCCACATCTTTGTGGCTCACTTGGCCCTGTGTAAGAAAATATTAACATGTAAGAGTTCCATTTCCTCCTGCAAGCCATGCTTGTTATGTATCTGCAAAAGTCCGATGGTGATCCACATGGGTACGCTGCTTTCTGTGTTTCACATCCATCTTAGTGCACTGCACTCGGCAATTCACCCTCTGAGCTTGACAACCCCTCTAAACATCAGCAATAACTCAATTGTCCTGATGGTCTGTTGAATCCAAGGCCTCTTTCTCTGGGCTGAGCTCTCTCCTTAATATTTTATGAGACCTCTCCTGCAAACACAGAAATGAAGACTATTAGTTTTACCATGAAGACAAACAATGACTATGCTGGTC
This sequence comes from Carcharhinus amblyrhynchos, assembly GCF_965287045.1. Lineage (NCBI taxonomy): Eukaryota > Metazoa > Chordata > Chondrichthyes > Carcharhiniformes > Carcharhinidae > Carcharhinus > Carcharhinus amblyrhynchos. The sequence continues at coordinate 39,690,140 of NC_137335.1, read as the reverse complement.
AGGATCCAACTGCTCATGATGGGGGCACACAGGTATCACCATTAACCTAACATTGGTCATAAAGAAATTGCTACAATCCATTATGGAGGAGCATAGCAGGGTATTTAGAAAATCATAATAGATCAGGTGTTCAACATGCTTTTGTGAAAGGGAAATTGTGTTTAACTCATTTATTAGAGCTACCTGAGGAGCAACAAGAAAAGTAGATAAAGGAGAACCTATAAATGTGGTATACTTGGTTAACTAGCAGGAAACACAGAGTAGGGATAAATGAGTTTCTTTTCAGTTAGAAAAAGCTATAATGGAGTGCCACAGGGATCAGTACATCAATGACTTGGGTGAAGAAGCTAAATATATGGTAGCTGCATTTGCTACTGATATCAAGATAGGTAGGAAAGTAAGTTGTGAGGAGGAAATAAAGAGTTTACGAGCGAATATAAATAGGTTAAGCGAGCGGACAAAACTTTGGCACTTGAATAATTTGGGAAAATATGAACTTGTCCCTTTTGGCAAGAAGAACAAAAAAGCAGTGTACTATTTAAATAGAGGGACTGAAGTATTCGGTGGTATAGAAGCACCTGATACATGACGCATGAATCACAAAAAACATTAGTATACAGGTTCAGTAAGTGATTAGGAAGGCAAATGACATGTTGGTGTTTTTGTTTGTGGCAAAAGGAATGGAATGTAAAAATAGGGAAGTTTCTCTGCAGTTATACAGACCCTTGGTGAGATCATATCTGGAGGAGATGGTGACATAGTGGTACTTTCACTAAACTAGTCATCCAGAGGCTCAGGTTAATATTCTGGGGACATGGGTTCAAGTCCCACCACGTCAGCTAATGGAATTTGCATTCAATTCATAAAATATGAAATATAAAGCCAGTTCAGTAATAGTGACAGCAAAACCATTATCAATTGTTATAAAAACTTTTTGTGGCTGGAGAGAACTCAGTCCAGAGAAAGAGGCCTTGGATTCAACAGTCCATCAGGACAATTGAGTTATTGCTGGTGTTTAGAGGGGTTGTCAAGCTCAGAGGGTGAATTGCTGAGTGCAGTGCACTAAGATGGATGTGAAACACAGAAAGCAGCGTACCCATGTGGATCACCATTGGGCCCTTGCAGATTCATAACAAGTATGGCTTGCAGGAGGAAATGGGAAGCATTGAACATGTTAATATTTTCTTACACAGGGATTTTAGGAAAGGAAATTTGCCATCCTTACCTGGTCTGACCTAAATGGACTCCACATCCACAGCAATATAGTTGACCCTTACTTGCTGTCTGAAATCGTTGAGCAATCTACTCAGTTCAAGGCTAATTAGGGATGGGCAACAAATTTTGGCCTTTCTAGCAATGCGCACATTTCATGAAAGAATAAAAATGTTTTGTTTCCTTATTTGAGAGAAGGTTCACATTACTTATTCCTGAGACAAAGGGCTTGTCTTATGAAGAATGATTGAACAGGTTGGGCCTATACCCAAGGGAGTTTAGAAGAATTAGAGATTATCTTACTGAAACTCATAACGCGGGATATTACGGCCTTGCTCGTCCCAAAACCATAAAATCCTGCCTGAGGTCAACAGGCCTTTCCATGGTCTGCCCGTCACCTGCTCTGATTCCCATGGCAGGCAGGATAGTAAAACTCCAGACGTAAGGTCCTGAGGGATCTTGATAGGGTAAATTCCTGAAGGAGGTTTTGTCTCGAAAAGTGTTACTAGAACTAGGGGACATAGTTTAAGAAAAAAAAGTCTTTCATTTTAAGATGAGGTGAGGAGCATGTCTTTCTCTCAGAGGGTCATTGGCCTATGGAATTCTTTTCTCTAGGAAGCAGACAAAGCTGGATCATTGAATTTATTCAAGGCTAATTTAGATAGATTTTTGACAGAAAAGGGAGTAAAAAGTTATGGGGACAGTTAGGAAGGTGGAGTGGAGGTCACAATCAGATCTGCCATGATCTTATTGAATGGTTGGGCATGCTCAAAGGGCATCATGTCGCAACATATTCCAAACTTTCAATCAATAATTTTAAAATTGGACACAGGCTATTAAAATAGCTGTTGCAAATCATGCAACCTTTGACATTTAGGCTACATGCACACCTAAGTCTCATGTGAATGTGAAGTAAATATTGACAGTCACAGCCAACCATCCAATATCATGCTAGAATTTGCACCTTCCCTTGTTGTAGGATGGACACACACAAAAGGACAATAGGATTTCCTGTCTGCCTCTCTGTTTCATTTTGGACTAAAGAGACCATCAAGACCTAATGTGTGACAAACAGAAGTGGATGGAGCCTACCAATATTCCATTGTATTATGATGGTTTCCTCCATCCAAACTAGACTAGGTGGATCTCAAAGGTGTTAAACAACAACACAGGATGCTTGAATCAACATACACACCAAATGCTGGAAAATCTCAGCAGGTCTGACACATCTGTGGAGAGCGAATGGAGCCAATGTTTCGAGTTTAGATGACCCTTCGTCAGAGCCATATTGCTGTTTGCTGTAATTCAGCAAAACGCTGTTTTCAGATGTTTCATCAGAGCCATCAAACTAGTTACAAGTAATTTAAGAGCCAAGGCAACTAGCAGTATTCTTTATAAGTGGGGATACCAACAGAGAGAAGGATTCCGCAACCTAGTTCACCTGAGAAGAAGCGTTCTGCAAATCTGACTGTAGGAAACCTCAAAGCCTGTTAAGAATTCTTGGTTTAACAAGACCTTCACTTCAACTTTAAGGCATCAAAGTCATCCTAGAAACTATAAGCCTGCCACATGGGAATCAATCTTTATGCATGTAAGATGTTGCATTTAAATTCAGGATAAGCACGTGAGAACAAATAACCTTTTTGTTTTAATACTCACAGAAGCTTGCTGTAGGAATTATTTAATTGGAGCACACATTCTGAGGGTAAGATAAGACACACTTCTTACATACAATACATACTGATCACGGGCAATAAAATGAGCACACCCATTCTACAAAAATCACAACTCCCTTTCCCTTATCTACCAAAGACCATATCCATGCTGCAATGCAATGGTAGTCTGGAATTATAGTTAGTGCTACCGAAGCTTCTGCAGTGCTCTCATAGCAGCTTGGCACCATTCTTCCGAATTTGAAATGTTAAATAGCAAGCTTCAAACGTTCACAATCCTGTTGAACCACTGCCACATTGATGATGAGGACTTTCCCAATCATTGATCAATGACATCTGTCACCCATTTAGAAACTTTACAGGTCAGGCATTTCTATAAAATTGGTGGATTCCTGAAAAGGTGATGGTGTCAGAAAGGATGCAGTTTGAAATGGAAATGTTATCCAACCTGCACTATCATGATTTTCTCAGAATAGTGATGTTCAATGCAAAATCATCCAACCATCGAATCCCTACTTTGCAAAAGGTGGCCATTTGGCTCACCGAGTCTGCACCAATCCTTTGACAGAATATTTTACCCAGGCCCTCTCCCTGCCCTATTCCATAACCCTACACATTTACCCATGGCTAATCAACCTAATCGACACAGTTTTGGTCAATAATGAGCAATTTAGCATGGCCAATCCACCTGTCCTGTACATCTCTGGACTGTGGGAGGAAACTGGAGCACCCAGAGAAAATCACACACAGGGAGTACATGCAAACTCCACACAGACAGCGACCCAAGGCAAGAATCGAACCCGGATCTCTGGCGCAGTGCGATAACAGTACAAAAATCACAGAAAATATATCATCTGATCAGAACCTTCCATACACCTGACGAAGGAACACTGTTTCCGAAAGGTTGTGAGTTTACTATCAAATAAACTGGTTGGACATAAACCTGGTGTTGTGAGACTTCTTACTGTGTCTTTATGGTTGTCGGGTGGGCTGATTTCCCAGGTGGCCTTTATGCTCCAGCTGCAAACTCGGTCCAGGGTGAGATGAAATGTCTGGGCTCAAATAAAATTGAGAAGGTGCCTGCGGACTGTGGTTTGTGCGTGACTTGGCTGCTGGACACTATGTGCAGCATTTCTCCATTGCAAAATAGTTTTTGCTGATCTGTTGTGCCCTGAGGTCTCTCCGCAGTGACTGCCCCCGGAAGGAACGCTCAGTTATCTACCCACCCTCTTTGGCAGCATTGTATCTTTCCCAGCACATGTTTCATACTGGCCATTCATTAACTGGCCAGCCAGTGTGAAATTGCCTCTGGGATTGATTGTGACTGGAAGTGCGGTTTTCAGGCTAAAGAAATGACTGTGTGCTATTCACAGCCATGATGTAGAATATGACATACACCAAAATGTGTTGATTGCCATAATCTGCATTGAAGTCTAGCATGGAATGTGCATTGTGCCAGTATATTTGGGGATAAATTTTAGCATGGAATCATTTTCACTGTAGCCTTAGGTACCAGAAACCAAGAGCAAGGCAATGTGGGGACTGCCATCATGATCTTTATAACTTTCACAAGATTAAAAAAAAATTAACTTGGTTTACTAGCTTAATTCTTTTCTGCTCCCATTTCCTTCAGTAATCGATTTCAATTCTCTTGTTTCTTGAAGGTGTTAACTTCTTACAGGAGCAAAGTTCAATTAGTGGCAGTTGCCTCTGATACCAGCCCCAAGTGGCTGGTGTTCACGCATTAGTCCTGACAGTAATGTGTTAGCAGGTTGTCCAAGCATGAAGGTGAATTCTGCCCTCACCCAATACCCACACTTATACGGTTCCATCGCAGGCCACTGAATAACAATCAAGAGGAACTCGGGAAAAACTCATCAGATAAATTGCTTAGGCGGGGGGAGCACCAGATTTTTAACCTATGAAGTGTTTCTTTGCTGGGCAGCAGTAAAGTGACCGTGATGAAAAACAGCAAAAGAGTAAATGACGGAAGCACAAACTAACGCGGATGAAATCCATCTGAGCAAATAAACGTAATGTGCACAGTAAAGTGTTATTCTAAAACCCAGCCTCAGGTGACTTTCTGTGTGAGGTTTGCACACTCTGTCCGTGTCTGTATGGGTTTCCTCAAGGTGCTCTGGTTTCCTTCCACACTTCAAAGATGTCTGAGTTAGGTTGATCGGCAATGCTAAATTGCCCCTTAATATCAGAGGAATTAGTAGAGTAAATACATGGGATTACAGGGATAGGACCTGGGTGGGATTGTTGTGGGTGCAGACTCGATGGGCTGAATGGCCTTTTTCTGCACAGTAGGGACTCTATGATCTACGTTCCCAACAGTAAAATCCAGCAGAAAAACAGTGGCTGCAGAAATGGCCAGGACCTAATTCCACACATGCCTGAACATTTCCTGCCTTTGCCCATCTCAGTTCAACCCAAAAGGGTCCATCTTAACTCATAGTATAATTAGATGGAATTGGGTCCTGGCCCATTTCTGCAACCATTGCTTTACTACTGGATTTTACTGTTAGGATCATAGACCACAGAGTCCCACCTTTATTGTCATCACACAACAGGGCAAAAAACCCAAGCAGAGTCCTGAGCAACAGGGAGGAAAGCTGAGTAGCTTACCCAAGCCAAGAGCCTACTTTCTTTAACTTAGGGACAAATCAACATCTGGCATGTGGGAGGCTTTTGATAGAAATTCAGAACTGGAATAATCTTGTAAGGATGAAGGATAAGTACGGCAAGTTTTGGGAACCTTGGATAATGAGAGATATTGTGAGCCGAGTCAGAGAGATAAAAGGACGCATTTGTCAAGGCTCAGAAGCTGGGAACACACCAAGCAAGTGGCGGAATACAAGGAAAGTAGAAAGAAGCTTAAGCAAGGAGTAAGGAGGGCTAAAAGGGTAACAAAAAGTCATTAGCCAAAGGGTTAAAGAAAATCCAAAGGCTTTCATTAATATATAAAGAGCAAGAGGGTAGCCAGGGTGGAGATTGGCCCACTCAAGTACAAGGGAGGGAATCTATGCGTGGAGCCAGAGGAAATGGGTGAACTATTAAATGAGTACTTTGCATCAGTATTCACCAAAGAGAAGGACTTGGTAGATGATGAGTCTGGAGAAATGTGTGTAGATAGGTTGAGTCATGTTGAGATCAAAAAGGCCTTGGGATATTGGGTCTTGAGATACATTAAGCTAGATAAGTACCCAGGGCCTAATGGGATGTACCCCAGAATACTGGGAGAGGCAAGGGAGGAAATTGTTGGAGCCTGGAGAGAAATCTTTGTATCCTCATTGGCTATAAGGGAGGTCCCAGAGGATTGGAGAATAGCCAGCGTTGTTCCTTTGTTTAAGAAGGGTAGCAAGAATAATCCAGGTAATTACAAGCTGGTGAGCTTTATATCAGTGGTAGGAAAATTATTGAAGGGGATTCTTTAAAACAGGATTTACTCCCACTTGGAAATAAGTGGACATATTAACGAGATGCAACATGGTTTTTTGAAGACGTGATCATGTCTCACTAACTTGATTGCATTTTTCGAGGGTAGGGCAGTGGATGTTATCTAAATGGACTTCAGTAAGGCCTTTGACAAGGTCCCTCATGGCAAACTGCTACAGAAAGTGAAGTCACACAGGATCAGAAATGAGCTAGCAAGATGAATACAGAACTTGCTTGTTCATAGAAGACAGAGGGTAGCAACGGAAAGGTGTGTTTCTGAATGGAGAGCTGTGACAAGTGGCGTTCCTCAGGGATCAGTGTTGTGACCTTTGCTGTTTATAACATATATAAATGATTTGGAGGAAAATGGAACTGGTTTGATTAGTAAGTTTGCAGATGATACAAAGGTTGGTGGATTTGTGGATGGTGATGAGGACCGTCAGAGGATGCAGCAGCATATAGATTGGTTGGAGACTTGGGCGGAGAGATGGCAAATGGAGTTTAATCTGGACAAATGTGAGGTAATGCATTTTGGAAGGCTAATAAAAGTAGGACAAATACAGTAAATGGCAGAACCCTTAAGAGTATTGATAGGCAGAGGGATCTGGGCGTACAGGTATACAGGTCACTGGAAGTGGCAATGCAGGTGGAGAAGATAGTCAAGAAGGCATACGGCACGCTTGCCTTCACTGCCGGGGCAATGGATTTAAAAATTGGCAAGTCATGTTGCAGCTTTTTAGAACCTTAGTTAGGCTGCACTTGCAATATAGTGTTCAATTCTGGTTGCCACACTACCGGAAAGTATGGAGGCTTTAGAGAGGGCACAGGAAAGATTTACCAGAATGTTGCCTGGTATGGAGGGCATTAGCTATGAGGAAAGGTTGGAGAAATGTGGTTTGTTTTCACTGGAACAATGGAGATTGAGGGATGATCTGATAGAAGTCTACAAGATTATGAGTGGCATGGACACAGTGGATGGATAGCCAGAAACTTTTTCCCAGGGTGGAAGAATGAATTATTAGGGGGAATACGTTTAAGCTGCGAGAGCAAGGTTTAAAGTAAATGTACGAGGCAAGTTGTTTACACAGAGGGTGGTGGATGCCTGGAACTCACTGCTGGGGTAGGTAATGGAAGCAGATATGATAGTGACTTTTAAGGGGTGCCTGAACAAATACATGAATAGGGTGGGAATGGAGGGATATGGCCCCTGGAAGGGTAAGGGGTTTTAGTTAGTTGGGCAGCATGGTTGGTGCAAGGGCCTGTTCCTGTGCCGTAATTTTCTTTGTTTATTATTTCTCTTCTGGGTCCTCCTGAAGAATAAATTTCCCAGAAGGGTGGTTCGAACCTGATCTTCAAGGGATTTCCTCACTGCCCTAGTGGCCATACGTTTGCAATCCTCCCAGGGTCAAATCTAACGGGGATGGTAGAATGTCCGATAGTAGTAGTATTGGATTATCGTCTCAATTCAATAGGTATCCTTCATAGACCAGTATGTAGGTGATTTTACTTGTTTCTTAACATTAAGAGTTACGATTGGCAGAATCCCATACTAAATCCAACATTCTTCTTGGAATTAAAATTAACAGTGACCTTTCATAGATTCATAAAATCCCTACAGTGCAAAAGGAGGCACTCAGCCCATTGAATCTGCATCGGCAACAATCCTACCCAGGCCCTAGAATCCCACATATTTATTCTGTGAATCCCTCTAACCTATGCATCCCGGGACATTAAGGGGCAATTTAGCTTGGCCAATTAACCTAACCTGTGTATCTTTAGACTGGGGGAGGAAATCAGAGCACCCAGAAGAAACCCATGCACACATGGGGAGAACATACAAATTCCACAGAGACAGTAACCCAAGCTGGGAATTGAACTCAGGTCCCTGGAGTTGTGCGGAAGCAGTGTTAATCACTGTGCTGACCTTTGACTGAGATCTTGCTGCTTGGTTCACTGGGACTTTTCTCATTGATGGGTATCTTTGTCCTCTTTCTGCAGTCCCTCCAAGAGGGCCTTTTCCAGGGATTTATGCAGTAGTCTTTGAAAAGGACAGTCTCTTCTGCATGTCATTAGTTAGTAGGATGCAATGTCAGATGTTGGTTGGTTAGTATATTTCCAAGTTGTCTTCCATTGATTTAGCCTGTCCCACTGTGATTACCTGTCTACCTTTGATGAGTTTGCTGTGATTAACCAATCCATTTCAATTAAAATTGTCCTGTTCAGTTCAGTAATGTCACTGTCATTAACACATATTGATGTAATTAGCAGGTATTGGCTCCCCAGGGGCCTTTGTCACCTCCTGTTATGGAGTTGTGGATATTAAAGGAGAGCTGCAGCCTCAGGCAATCATATGAAGAAGCTATCTCTCCATTCTGATGGTCTGACAGCTGTGACTACACTTTAGTTTTTAATTTGAGGACGTTTTCAGTGATTGTCTCTATCTTGAGATGGCCTTGCAGTCCCCTACATGGATCCGCAGCACCAAGCTCTCTCGGCAGAGTTACCAGCCATCCACAATGTCAAGCCCTCTAATGGGACCTCTTGCCTTCAGAATCTGACTCCCCATCCTGAATTGGTTGGTGAATGCAGACGCAGCTTTTTAATTTGCCACCTCTTGTGAAATTGCAACACCAAGTGGAATGGACACTACCATCAGGACTGGGCTCTACATTCAGAAAAAAGAAGCAAGACTGACACCCATAACAAGTAGTGAAATCTGTATAAAGTTATAAGTCAGTAGAAGTTCAGAGTTTATGGTTAGTATATTTGTATAGTGTACAGTGAATGTACAAAATTGTAGAGTTTACATTCAGTTTATTTGCATAGTGTTCAGTGAATGCACAGAATTGTAGAGTTTACATCAATCCTGGCAATCTAGACTGTGAAGAATCGTGTAATCTAGTGAGCTGCACCTGAGGATCCTCTTCGATTTTGCTTCAGAAGCTCTCAGGCGCCAACTGACTTCAGAACGTAAGAAATAGGAACAGGAGTAGGCCATTCAATCCTTCAAGTCCGCTCTGCCATTCAATCAGCCCGGGAAACAGGCCCTTCGGCCCAACGAGCCCGCGCCGCCATCTCAACACCACCAGTCCCCCTCTCCACCTTGTCTAATGTTTTATGGCCATCCAGATTGAGGGAAACTGATTTAGGGACAATTTATTACTGCCAATCAGCCTAACAGCACATCTTTGGGGTGTGGGAGGAAACCGGAGCACCCGGAGAAAACCCATGCAAGCACGGGGAGAATGAACAAACTCCCACAGACACCGGCCCAAAACCATGTGTCTGCACAGCAATCAGTGACAGTCACTGAGCTGTCGTCTTGCCCAATATCTGGTCCAGTCTAGGCACACACTAACAATATGAAGCACTAGTCAGTAATTCAGTGAGGTAACAGCTAACCTTCTACTTCAATACCATTTTCCTGCACAATCCCCGTAACTGTTGTTTTTCATATGTTGAAATCTATCGATCTCAGTCTTTCACATACTCAGTAAATGAATCTCTACCCCTCTGAGGCAGAGAATTCACAAGATTTACCTCCCTCTGAGTGAAGAAATTACTAAAGGCCTGCCTCTTATTCTAAGAATTATGTTTACAATTTTCCAGCTAGTTCAAAAGTGAGGGGGCCATCCATGTTTTTGCATTAAAACACGACAGGGATGGGTATGGCTTCATTGGAGCATGACTTTGATCTTTGAATTGGGATGTTGCTTGACTGATGTGGAGCCAGAAATCGGCGAGGTGAAATGTTGGGAAAGGCAGCTGCACTGAGGGAAGGGTGCAGGCGCAGGCCAGGATTTTCCAGTCCTGCCATGGCGGGACTCGCCGCGGAGGATGCAGCAGCCCAATGAAAGATCCATTGACTTCTGGCAGGACTCGACAATCCCAGCATGGTGGACAGAGCCAGAAAGTGCCACCCATAATTTGAACTTTCTGCCTATCCTGTCTACTAAGGAAGAGCTTAGTTAAAACCGTTGCTTAAATCTCTGCTACTGATATCGCGACACAGTTAAGCCTTGTGATTTATGAGTCAGCCAAGCTTCGAAAAGAATGATCTTCTGCTGTCATGTGGTTAATGGTATGATTATGATACATTTAGTGGAAATGTCAGGGACAATAGTGAAATGTGATAAATATCTCCATAACCGAATCAAACCGGATCACTCATGAACTCCAATATCTTGAATGTTTAAATTACGGTCATCCTCAGAGGCCGAGGTGCTTGTTATATCTCACTGTCACTCTGACATTTTTTATTTCTATCATGACTTAAATTATGCTCTTAAATAATTTGTTTTTACATTATCTCATATCTTACTCCACAATTCCCAGATTATTGTGCTTTACCTTAACAAAAGGGCCATCATTTATTATTATCCCATTAAAGAGTTGAGCATGCTATTTAATTCTTCAGCTCCATAAACCACAACACATTAAAAACTAATGTCATATTCAGGTGTGTTTCATATATTACGGAGAGTTTAAAAGAAAGATCTAACCAAATAAACAGATAGTTTACACAGACTATGCATGTATGTTAGATCTTAAAATAAATCTGTGTATATTAATCTGCTATTGTCAGATGAAGAAAGGTGCGCTCCTCATACAATTATGTACATAAATATATTTGGGTTTTGCAGCGCCCTTGTTAATAACAGTTAGAAACAGAGTTGAGAATATTGGGCGAATATACACCATGCAATCCATGCAGCCTAATTTCACCTGCTCCTGTTCCAACTGCATTCCTGTTGGGCGGAATTTGTGTTCAGAAGACCCACTTGACCCAGGAATGCTGAGTACCCAGTCAGAATCCCATCTTTTAGTCATTCATCTGGAGACTTGGGGCAGAAGTTTCTATTCTGGACACAAGGTTCTGTGGTGGACGTGGAAAATGGTATTATTCCCCCTGGCCACTATGCTGGTTGCCTGCACTATATCATACACTTCCCAGATCATTAAATGTGTGTCCACATGAAGCCAGTTGGCTCATTGGCAAGTGACATGCCTACCTCCAACAGAACATCACCATTTCCCCACCATGTATAAGCTCACCACAGCACCTCCTCCTTGATATCTGGACTGCTCCAGGTGAGGGATGGCCCCAAAACTCAAGTAGGCATCTGTGTCCAAATTTAGTGATGCCTCCCTGAGTCAGCTGCTGGACATTGCTGAGGATAACCAAAATATCCCCTGCTCCCGTAATGGCCGCAGGTCCACCAATCTCAAGATCCTGGCTTGGAGGGCAGTGGCAAAGATGATCAGTGCCAAATCTGCACACAAGAGGTCTGCCACCCACTGCAGGAAGAGCTTGAACAATCTCAGCTGTGCCATCAAGGTACATCCATCATTTCATTATTCTTTACTCTTGGACTCACCAGCCTATCATAGATTAACATTGATCTCACAAACTGCCAGCTCAAAGGATATTGCCACTCACTCTCACACTCACCACTGCATCTCCACCAGATTCATATCATCTTGAATTTGCATTCTCAGCTTGTCCTTGGTTCCACTCACCACCCACACATGCCAGATATCCTTAAGATCTGCCTAGTATGTGTTTTGCTCACAATCACTCCACCAGCTTTATTCAGAATAAGCTTCCATACAACAACAGGGAGAGGTCCTGGGGAAGAGTGCCCAACATTAGCATCCTCATGCCTTTTGAGGAGCATGCAAACACGCTGGCTGGCAAGGATGCAGAGTATGCCTGTGGCATTGGGGAAGTGGGTGGCATACACCCAAGTGAAGTTCATCCCTTAGGCTGTTTTGTCCTCTTCTCAAGTTCTCTGCCATGCACTCATTTTCTCCACTCTATTTCATTGGTACCTCTGAAAAGCACCCGAGGACACCACACAAACTAACCTCCCATCCATTGACTCTGTCTACACTTCCTGCCCCCTTGGCAAAGCGTAATTAAGGATCCCATGCACCCCAGACATTCTCTCTTCCACCTTCTTCATTGGGAAAAAGATACAAAATTCTGAGGTGACATATCAAGTGAATCAAGGACAGCTTCTTCCCTGCTGCTGTCAGACTTTTGAATTAAACTGATCTTTCTCTACATCCTAGCTATGACTGTAACATTACATTTTGTACTGTCTCATTTCCTTCTCTATGAATGGTAGGTTTTGTCTGCATAGCGCGCAAGAAACAATATTTTTCACTGTATGCTAATATATTTGAAATTATAATCAAATTAATAATCAATAATTTATAATCAAATTAAATCATTAACCCCAGCTCCACGGACTGTTGAGGGTGTACCCACAGTAGGGCACCCAAAGCAGGCTGGGGCTTCCAGCTGCAGCCCTCCAGGGACACCCATTGAAATCATCACAGGCAACAGGGCATAGCAATAAGCAAGCTGCCTCAACCCCCACTGTGGATGTCGTGGAAGCACCCAGACATAGAAGTAAGGTTAGGATTCTAAGAAATAATAGAAGCATTATAGTGGCACAACTACATGCTTGTAATGATCACCAAGGCACATATAACACATTTTACATCTACTTTTGTGTACACCTCCTCTTCATGATGAGCTGTTTCACTGTCAATCAGGTGCCATACCATAGTCTCTCCTCTCACTTATCGCAGATGTCACTATTATGTAGCCCTTGTCTATGTTTTTTTTAAGTTTATGCATTAATGTAGCCTTATGTTAACACTACACTGAAGTTACTGTGAAAATCCCCTAGCTGCCACACTCCAGTGCCTAGGGGATTTATTTGTTTCCATATCATCAAGCGTGGGGACAATTCTCCAATCCCACTGTGCTAACTTTTTACTGCAGCACGCCTGGAGAATCGCACGGGATGAACATTTGCGCCCTGCTAATGTCTCCCAGCACCAGATTTTTGTTGCGGACTGCCGTTGCGGTCCGTGTTACAGGGCAGGGGCAGACTGTAAATCAGAACCAGATGTGAGCCCAGTGACAGCAGATTCCATACAGTCCATGTCTGAACCTCTGCACCCCGGCCTGGAGCAGCAGCTGCTCCGTCTGGTTAGGCCTCAGGCAGCACATGGTGCACTCCTCCCCCACCCCGGAACACCAGCACTCACTCGAGTCCCTGACCTCACCCTGCAGCAAGACAATGCCACTGCAAAGTGCCCTGGAGGGGGAGAGTGAGAGGGAGCCCTCGAGACTGCTTCCCACAGTGTGTTTCAGCGCCATCCGAGAGGAGGGGAGATGTAGGCATCTCGAGGCTACTTCCCACAGTGCTGCCCAGGAAAGGGGGAGGGTAGCAGGAGCCCTCGAGGCTGCTTCCCACAGTGTGCGACAGCGCTGCCTGGGAATGGGGGGTGGTGTGGGTGGGGGAAGGGCTGTGGTGAGCCAGACTCCCTGATGGAACCTCACCCAGAGAGCTGTGAGGAAATAGAAACCCCCCAACCAACCCCCCACCACCTCCCTACAGATATCACCGGTCCAACACCTGAAGGCAGCAGGAGGAAGGCCACCAGGCATCTCCAGGGCCTGCCTGCAACATCCCCCGCGCTCTGCCAGTAGCACTTACCACCTCATGCCAATTCAAGGCTGCCACGCCAGGCTGCGACTTTTAAATACCTATTCTGATTCACGTCAAAATTACATCACACCAAAGAGATGGGAGATGCAGACATGGGCGGAGATTGCTGTATGGATTCTGATAATGGCATCTAAAGGTGTGTAAACTCATACTAATCAGGGCCACCGATTTTCACCGGGTTCCTGGCAGCACCATTTTCTCCGGCTGGGAGATGCACATCGGTCGTAAAAGCTGGCGGGGAACCTGCAAAATGCTGACACGTACATCTCCCCGGATTGCTGGTCGCGATGAGAGAATCATGGCCTATGTTTCTATGTTTCCTCTAGGAAGGTGACCAAACTGAGCCAATTAATGGTATTACAGCTATGAAGTGGCAGCAATTGAGGTTTACCCCAATGGGCAGAGCTCCTTCCCTGGTGTGCCATTTAATTCTCTCTCACTCTCTCCCTCACACAACAGTATGTCAAAACATGCGATATGAATTGTGCTTGAGCAACAATTGGAATTTATCATTTGCCCTGTCCTTACCTCATTAGTTCTTGCTTCCAGGCATACCCATGCACATAACACTCTCTGCAGTCCAGCAATGCCTGTGCTGATTAGTAGAATGGCCCTTCAGAGAACCCAGCACATTGCTCCAAAGTTTAGTGACACTGCACTGGAATCAGTCTTCCAGGCAGTAGAGAAAAGGAAAAATATACTTTTCTAATTGATGGGAGCCCCCCAACTCATGGATTCCCTGCACTCTTTCCCCAAGGCTCCATTGCCAAACACTCAGCCCCACCCCCTCACAGTCAATCTTTTGCTTAAAGCCCCATTCCTTACCTCTGTCTTGTGTAACATTGTTATTATTGTACCATTATCACTTTAAGAGAAAACATGCTATTTTGAATAAGTGAACAGGATGTAAACAATATGGCCAACAGACAATTCAGTTTAGTTAGCAGCATGTGGTGTGAAAAAATTACGGTTGTACTTTGTTAACAATAGCTGTTGAATCTTTATAGTGAATCTGTCTGCTGAGCAATCCTGTAATACTACATCTTCAAATAAACCTAATCTATATTTAGTTTGCCATTCCTGTGTGAGATTGACAATCTTCCATTAAGCAAGCATAGAAATACAACTGTCATCAAATACAGGACCTTAAGAGACTTTCAGCCACTCTCTTGACCATTGAAATTTGGACATTCCGGTTGCTGCTAAAGATTGGGGGCTACATTTGAAAGAAAGAAGAAGTTGGTTTTCCTGTGGAAATATTGTACTGCTCTTGCAAATCTTCAGGTTCATGTGTATCTTAGTATCAGTCTTGGGTATTTGGGCATCTGTCCACTGAGATAACCAGCAGCCATACATTCAGAACACTGTAGTGGGAACCTGGGCCTGTCCCTTACAGTTCTTTCCTATGGACATGGGCTACTCCAGTTGCACATCTATTGTTGCCTTGTTGGGGATGCTGAGGGGATCCCAGCAAAAAGTATTTGGAGAGATCTCTGTCTCTTTCCAGTGGGGCAGCATGGTGGCACAGTGGTTAGCGCTGATTCCTCACAACTCCAGGGACTTGAGTTCAATTCCAACCTTGCGAGACTGTCTTTGGGGGTTTACACATTCTCTCCATATCTACGTGGGTTTCCCCTGGGTACTCTGGTTTCCTGCCACACTCCAAAGATACGTAGGTTAGATAGATTAGCCATGGTAGATGTGTGGGGTTACCAGCATAGAGTGGGGAGAGGGCATGAGTAAGTTATGCTATCAGAGAGTCAGTGCAGACTCAATGTGCTGAATGACTTCTTCTACACTGTAGGGATTCTATTCTCTGATTCTTACCACATTGCGAGAAATGTCCATATACATAGAAAAGTGCATTCAATCTTAGGCTTCCAGTGAGGGTCAAGTAAAAACTTCAATAAATTCATTAAAACACATAAAAATAATTGAACAGACACATGTAATCAGGCCAGTGAAAAATATCTCAACTGAAAATATTTTGTTTTAATTAATTTTTCGACAAGCATTTTGATTGATTTCATTGGTTCAGCAACAAATCATGAGAGTAAACAACTCACAAATGATTTTGACACAAATGTTCATTGATGGAAACTCAACAGAAAAACTAATGTTAGAAATGCTGAGAACAAGGGCCACAGGGACTAACACTTTTGGACAGGAAATGCATGTCAAATGCAAGATTTTTGTCATAATATTTGGATGTCATTCTTACTTTTGTGAATGATAAAACAGTGAGTTTCAAACACATTACATTCAAACCCAAGAGCGCGTAATGAATTTGATTTGATTTGATTTATTGTCACATGTATCAGTAAACAATGAAAAGTATTGCTTCTCTTGTGCAGACAGAAGCGTTGTTAATACTCTGAATTTTAGAAATAATATTCAAATGGTGAGTTTTCAGAAGGAATAGACCACAGTACATCTGGGAGAAGCATTTTTCCACTATGCACCAACAAACATGATAATTCTGCATGGCACTGAATTAACTAATCAGACTGAAACAATATGGAGGCTCAATATATTAAATCATATGGTTTCTCAACTAAACATTGAAAGTTTATTTATTAGTGTCACAAGTAGGCTTACATTAACAATGCAATAAAGTTACTGTGAAAATCCCCTAGTTGCCACATTCCAGCACCTGTTCAGGTACACTGAGGGAGAATTTAGCATGGCCAATTCACCTAACTTGCACTTTATTGAACTGTGGGAGGAAAGCAGAGCACCCAGAGGAAACCCATGGGGAAAATGTGCAAACTCCACACAGACAGTGATACAAGCCGAGAATTGAACTCGGATCTCTGGTGCTATTCCATTGTGCTACCGTGCTGCCCATAAACAGCTGGAACATTGTAGCTGAAATTTACCTCCTGCCAGGAGTTAAAGGGCTTATTTTTGTGTGTATGATTGTCTGAACAGGGAACAGTTTAGAAAGATCATGCTGCAGTTATTCACAATTAAACCTCCTGAAAAAGAGATCAGAGAGGATCTCTTTCACTCTGAAGCGAAAAAGACCATTGATGATGTGATCAGCAGGGAGCGAGCAGCATATTAACTTTCTCAACTGTTCAAAAAGTCACTCTGAAAGTAAAATGAGATGATTTAACAGAACCGAGAAATACTCCCCAGGGTCTCTCTCCATCTTGCTGAAAACAATATTGGTTGGTGATTCCAGCGCTCGGAAGAATACATTTGAGGGGCCACCTGATTCTGGAGTACTGTGGCGGTTCTGTGTGAAAAATGAACTTATTTTGGTCTATTGTGAGTTCAGATCAGACAATCGCCAGTCAGCAACTGTTAAGATCTCATGGTGCGATAAAGACTTTATATATCAGGTAGTTACATAGGATTACATATGATATATAGCACAGAAACAAGGCCGTCAACTAAACTAGCTCATGTTGGTGTTTATGCTCCATTTCAGCCTCCCCTCATCTTTCTTCATCTAAACCTATCATCATAATCTTTTATTCCCCTCTCCCTCATATGCTTGCTGAGCTTCCCTTAAACGTATCTGTGCTATTTGCTTCAGCTACTCCCTGTGGTAGTGGTCTTGTGGCGCAATGGGTAGCATCCCTACCTCTGAGCCAGAGGCTCTGGGTTTAAGTCCCACCCTAGGACAAAACGGTGTTCATAACAGAGTCAAACAGGTTGACAGTGGCAACCGGCAAATCCTTTCAAATTGCCAGTGGCTGGCATTAAAAGTGGAAGAGACTCCTGGTCAGCTACACTTGATGTGGAATGGAGTCCATCAAGCTATGATCCCCTGGCAACAGACCAGTGACCTGTTCCAGGAATTACCAGCTATGGAAACAGATAAAGGTCAGTCTTTGTACACCATTAGATGTAAAAAGAGAATTGGAATTGGACTCCGTGTGGTAGTGAGTTCCATATCCTCACCAAAGTTCGGGTGAAGAGGTTTCTGGTGAATTCCCGATAAGATTTGTTGGCCATTATTACGTATTGTAAAGCAATGCAACTCTGTTTGATTAGCCGTATAACATGCTATGACATCATCAGAGACATTCACAGGTTTTTAATATTTTCCATCTTAGATTTCAATCAGGCAAAATCTTGTTAATAAAGATTCATTGGTTTGGTGAAGTAACTCCATGGTGTGGCACCTTGAGAAAGCCTTTCTTCATGTTGTATAATGGACAGTAAGTGAGATGTTGCCCCATGACTTGCCTGAGCTTGCAACATCTCACTTACTGTCCCGACTGGAGACAGTATACATCTCTTTAACCTATGCTTAATGCTATCTCCACTCACATTGTCTGCACCTTTAAGACTTGAATAGCAGGTTAGCTGTAAAGACTTGCATTCTAATCAGTATTCTGTAAACTGTGTGTGTCTTTATATGCCCTTCTCTGATCAGAACTTCCCACACACCTGACGAAGGAACACCGTTTCCGAAAGCTTGTGGGTTTACTATCAAATAAGCTGGTTGGACTTTAACCTGGTGTTGTGAGACTTCCTATGTGCCTCCAGAATGCCAGCGAGAGTCCCAGTCATGGCCAGCAGTGTCTTCCACATGCCCCCGACACCCATGGCCATGAAATTCTGTGCCTCCTGCTTGCTGGAAATACACTCGAATGTGGCCCGTAGTGTCCCCAGGATGGCCTGCTCCTTGTCACCCATGAGGACAGACCCCTGAGCCAGACTTTCCACTGTGGTCACCACCCTTGCAGTGTTGGTCTGCTTTACATGCTGTGTCAGCACCACCTTCTGCAACATCACTCTGTTGGACTCCCCCACACAGCCTTGCAGTTGCAGCATGGTTGCTGACAATCCTTCCACAACTCCCCAGGTTTCCTGATGCATATCCACCAGCCTTGGGGGGAACACACCCTGAGGCCCGGCAGCTGGGCTTGGGGACAGCTGAATCCTGGCCTCCGGCAGACCTGTGTGTGCCCGAGCCCTCAGATCTGTCCTCCCCCATCAGACTGCCTCAGTGTCTGTGATGTGCTCACCAGATCGTGACCCAGAAGTCTCAAAACTAAAGGTACCACCATCATGATAGCCTCTGCGTTGGCGGGTTGTGTGGTACATGCCGGTAATGCTTCAGTTGTGCTACCCCTCGGAGGATTCCTCAGTGCGTCCCTCTGAGGTGCCATCCAGAGGGTGGGAGGCAGTTTGCTCCAGAGTAGCAGGGGTGTTGCCAACACCTGAAGGGCTGTGTTCCACTGGGACCAGAGCTGCAATAAAGAACACACATTAGGGGGAGGGAGGCAAAACATTATATGCAGCATCTCACTTACTTCGAGGAGGACCTAGTTTGAGGGTGTGTTCTGCTCACTTGCGTGCTGAATGCCGAACTGGCTGTCCGTGACCGATCGGGAAGGCCCATCACCCCCTGCCAGCCCCATGACATGCTCTCCATACTGGTCAGCTGCCGCAGGTCAGGCACACCATCACCAGCCTGTGTCACCTTACGTAAATTGTGGATGTTCTTTTCCTGTGGGAACATAAGGTGGGTAGGAAGCATAACATATTGCAGTCCATGGTGCACAGTGCATGCCTGTGTCTCGGGTGTTGTGCTGACAGTTTTGGGGAAAGTGGTCACCACTGAAGGGTATTTGTTGAGGGGTGAGGGGAAGGGGTTAGATTCCGTACCTGGGGGAAGGGTCACTTGTTGCAAGTGTCTAAGTAGGGTTGGATATCTGTGCCAAGCATGTGCAGGACTCCAAGTGGGATGCTTACTCACTCTTGCTGCTCATAGAAGGTCGTACATTTTTTTCTGACACTGCTGGCACAGCATGAATGATGCTCAATTCTTGCTGTAGGCTTCAAATGCTTCATTTTTTTATCACATTCATTCATGATATGTGGGCATCGCTGACTTGGCTTGTTGCCCATCCCTAATTGTCCTTGAACTGAGTGGCTTGCCAGGCCATTTCAGGGGTCATTTTAAGTTCAACAACATTTCTGTGGATCTGGAGTCACATGTAGGCAAGATGAGATAAGGGCAGCAGTTCTTCCCTAAAGGATATTAGTGAACCAGTTGGGTTTTTCCGACAATCAACAATGGTTCCACCACCATCATTAGACTTTGAAATCCAGATTTTTTATTGAAATCAAATATCACCATCTGCTGTGGTGGGATACAAACCTGGGTCGCCAGAGGGTTACCCTGGGTCTCTGACTTACTAGTCCCGTGACAATACCATCATACCACTGAACGAGTGTTCGTCAACTGAGGCATTACAAATGAAACTGAACATTAGGTAATTATCAATGAATGTCCCTGCCACTGACTTTATGATTGAGGTTTGGTCAGTGATGAAGCAGCTCAAGGTGGTTGGGCCTAGGACACTACCCTGAGGACCTCCTGCTTGGGGCCTCCAACAACCTTAACCGTCTTCTTTTGTGCTAGGTAGGAGTCCAGCCAATGGACAATTTTCTTCCTGAACATTGATTAAGATGCTCTCATGCCACAGTCAGTCAATGCGGGTATGACGGATAATCACTTTCCCCTCATTTCAGCCTCACCTGAGCTTGTGTTTTGAGTGCCTGGTTAGGTGATATGGAGTTCTTGACTGCACTATATTGAGGCTCTCTGGAATCCTCATTACTTGCTGTATTCTTCTAAGTTTGCCATCCGGTAAGCACCATGGTTTGACATGGCTAAAGAGGTGGTGCTGGCTACAGAAGAACCCCCATTCTGGTAGCGTGGCTAACGTTTCTGGGTTGACCAATCCTCAACCTTCAGTCTTCAATTTCACCCAGGGGGAAGCAGAGCTCTTTACAGAACATAGAACAGTGCAGCACAGTACGGGTCCTTTGGCCCTCAATGTTGTGCCGAGCTATGTCCAAACCTAAGATCAAACTATCCCATTCCTTATCGTTCTGGTGTGCTTCATGTGCCTATCCAATAACCACTTGAAAGTTCCTAAAGTGTCCGGCTCCACTACCACAGCAGGCAGTGCATTCCACATCCCAACCACTTTCTAAGTAAAGAATCTACCTCAGGCATCCCTCCTATATCTCCCACCATGAATCTTAAAGTTATGCCCCCTAGTAACAGCTACATCCACCCGAGGAAAGAGTCTCTGCACATCCACTCTATCTATCTCCCCCTCAACATCTTCTAAACTTCTATTAAGTCGCCTCTCATCCTCCTCCGCTCTAAAGGGAAAAGCCCCAGCTCCCTCAACCTTTCCTCATATGATCTACACTCCAAACCAGGCAGCACCCTGGTAAATCTTCTCTGCACCCTCTCCAATGCTTCCACATCCTTCTTATAGTGAGGTGACCAGAACTGCACACAATATTCCAAATGTGGTCTCACCAAGGTCCAGTATAGTTGCAGCATAACCTCACAGCTCATAAACTCAGTGTTCACTAAGGAGAGGGACCATGTCTTTGAGGATGAGTGTGTGATACAGGCTGATAGGATGGAGGAGGTACTTTTCTTTAAGATGACAGGCTAGTGACCTATTCCAGGTTAAAAACTCACTCTACCTCAGACTGAGAATACTCACTCTGAGAACAGATGAAAGTCTGGCTTGTGCATCACTAGGTGTGGGAAGAGAAATAACAGCAAATATTAGTTAAGGATTTAGTTTCCAGTGACTCCAACATAATAAATATTTTGGTTAATAGAATGAAATGACATTGTAAAATCACCTATAATCTCAATGTTGCATAGTTTGCCAAGAGCTATTTATGTGCCCAATTAATTCCTTGTCATTTTAACAACAATAAATTTGATAGGAAACAAAATAATGTAAATAAGTTATTTAGTGGGTTAATGTATTATTTATCCTTGCCTGAATTAGAGGAAATATCAGTGCCCTAACGAATCCTCAAAAGGAATCGCTTTGCTGAAGAGTTCACAGTGCCCCCTGGTGTCTATTAAACACAACTACAAATTGCTCATTCTTTTGCAAAATATGAAATGGGGTAATTGTAAAAATAACCCTCTAAAATCAAATAATAAATTCATTTCAGTATTATCCAACAATTTTAAGTATTAGAGTATTTCTGACCTTGTCTTTAATAATACATTATTTTTGTCTATACGTGTGAACGAAAATGATTATCTTCTACGAATCTGAAGATAGTTGGTGAGGCCGACTTTGAATCCACAGACATGGCGGTACATTTGTTGTCACGTGGGATGTCTGTTCGGATATTATTAGTTCAGGTCAAGGTGCATCATTTTCACCACTGTGGTGATGTCCCTTTAAGGGCAAAACAGTAAAAAACAGTCACCAGGTCTGGATGACCAACTGGGACTCAGAGTGGTAATTACCCCAAAGGGTGGAGCCCTCATTAAAAAAGAGACATGAGCTGGCTGCAACAATGTGTCTGCTGAACAATTCTAATTAATAAACCTTCCTCATTAATGAAGTCTGTGAAAGTGCATCATTACACCCACTCTCACGTTCCCTCTTCATTTTGTCATCGTTCAATTTCAAAATGTTTAGATGTTCCTACATGTTCTGCTGCCACCTTTTATTTATTCATACATGGGATGTGGGCATAAAGGCTAGGCCAGCATTTATTGTCCATCTCTTCAGTAGGTGATGGTGTACTGCCTTCTCGAACGCCTGCACTTCATGTGGTGAAGACACTGGTTTGGTCCAGGGGCATGGGCTCCCAGTGGTTGATGTTAATATTTTATTTCTTCATGTTGGCTTTCAGTGCATCATGAAGCACTTCTGCCTCCTCTGGCATGCCTGCCCTAACTGAGCTTGGAGAAGAAGACTGTGAAATAAAGGGCTTATTTTAGTCATAGTGACTGGGCTTGCGCAGAAGGAGCTATGTCACAGTCATGCTACTCACTGAGAGGACATGCATATGAAGCATCTCCAAGAGCGGCCATTTAACCTTTGTCAACAGAGAGATGCAAATGTATGATTTTGAACAAAAGACCATTGCCTCCAACAAGATAAATTCTAAAATAAGAAGCCAAGAAATCTGATATAAACCCACAGTAAGAGAAAGAGTAGCTTTGGGAGCCTGATATCTGACATTTGTACTTTATGACCAGCCCAAAGACGTTGATAGCAGATGATCATTGCCTTGGTGCCTGCTTTTGAGAAGAAACTGATATTGATGCATCTGACCTCCCCCCGCACCCTTCTTCCCCCTTCCCCCACCCCCCCTTCCCCCACCACCACCCCCACACTTTATATGTAAGACCTTCCACAGGCAGCACTGATCAAGTAAAAGTTTATTTATTAGTCACAAGTAGGCTTACATTAACACTGTAATGAATTTACTATGAAATTCCCCTAGTCGCCATACTCAGACGCCTGTTTGGGTACACTGAGGGAGAATTTAGCCAATGCACTTAACCAGCACATCTTTTGGATTGTGTGAGAAAACTGGAGCACCCGGAGGAAACCCACACAGACACGGGGAGAATGTGCAAACTCCACACAGACAGTGACCCAAGCCGGGAATCAAACCTGGGTCCCTGGCACTGTGAGACAGCAGTGCCAACCACTGTGCCACCGTGTTGGTATGACTTCAGAGCATCATGACCATACAGTAGACCATGGGTGGTATTTTCCAGCTGCGCTCGCCCCAAAATTGGACAATCCCGCCAGAGTTCAATGGACCTTTGCATCATCCACCCGCTACGATTCCCATGGTAGGCAGTTGGGAAAATTCCGATGCATGTGTTTGATTTCAGTTTTGATGTCGTCATCTGCAAAATTTGCTTCCTCGGGCGGGCAGAGGCTGCAGCAGCAGGCTTCAGATGATGCTGGGTTTCTTCTTCGATGTAGTCTCCTGTGAAAGATAACATCAAAAAGTGCTGGAAATGATCCCCATTTTCCAGGCAGTTTTCATGAATCCTAATCAATGCACTGGGCTGTGTTGATGGTTTCAAATGTTTTTTGTTCATAAATTAGACTTGTTTGAATTTAGCTATGCACAGCTTCATTGCTGGAACCCACGTTGCATTTTTAAAGTTTGACAGAGTTTGTTAGAAATATAACCATCAGCCAAAGACCCAGACACTGAATCAGCAAATAATATCAACGTTTATTGATTATAAGCAAATTATGAAAAAAACAGTCATCAATCGATCAGAATGTATCAATCAACTCAGTGGCAGATTCAGGGTTGCTGGGACACTGTATGAGCTTCATTTCCAGGACCTCTGTCATTTGGGGAGCTGAATGCACACTTTGTGAACAGGTTAACAAGCACAATGTTTGTAAAATGACACACCATCTAAGATATTGGGTGGGATTTTATGGCCTCGCTCGTCCCAAAACCATAAAATCCTCCCCGAGGTCATTGGATCTTTCCATGCTCCACCCTCACACACTCCAATTCCCAGGATGGGCGGGCAGGCAGGGCGATAAAATTTCGGCCAGTGTTTCTATTTGATGCTTTTTAACATGAAGCCCTGCCGATGTATTCGATTCGAGTTAACTCATTGTGCTCTTCCACCAGCAGAAACTCTTTGAAACAAAATAGATACAAAAGCTCGCATTCAGCTCGTCAGTTGCTTAGGGAATATCTCAATTTAATATTTGGCTTGATTTAGTCGCGGTATCACTTACAAGAGGCAGATGGGTATTAACAACAAGATCAGGTTCTCAGGAAGATCTCTGCTTTCTGTTAAATACACAAACCTGAGACAGCATGCAAAATTTAAAACAGGGACACTCAGGTTATCAGTCAGGTTTATACCAACTGAGAATGAAACTAAAATCCATCCTATAATGTTTCAACTTTTTAACTAGTTGGGGCAGGGGGGACGGTGGGGGCTGGGTGGGGAGGAATTACTCATCACGTATAGCAATGTGCTACATTCCTCTGTGTATAATTTTGAGAAAAATTTCCACGAATTTAATCATCATCCGACTACACACGGGGATTAGTGCAATTCTTGCTGAGCAGCAATAATGTTATGTTTTGTGTATTATTTTGGGGAATTTTTAAAATAGAACATGCAGGTGATTGATCTTTATGTGACGAAACTATGCCTTTAATAAATGTATTTTAATTACATTTCTCTAAAGTTTTTTCAAGCAGGCCTGACCATTTTGTTTTCTTGCCATCATGTTGGAGCCGATGCTCTTTAATTGTTACTGAAGCAATATGATGGGCAACTTGTGCATTCTTAATTTGATGTAATGCAGTGTCCTGGAGTTGGGTGGAGCCTGAATGACAGGTCAGGTGGTGCCTTGGGACAGTTTTTTTTAGGCAAGATCCAAAGATTTTAGTTTCAGTTTGGCAGAAGCTGTTTGGATTGCAGACTGAAAGCAGTGTTCTCTGTCTTTCTCTGGAGTGAAAATTCTGCTGTCTGTGAGGTGGACCCTCACAGACAGCAGAAGATAGAGACAAGCAATGTCTCTGTGTGTTTCAAGGTGTGCTGGAAGTTTCAGGAATGAGTAGGCTTCAGTGTTTTCAATCTAACGCCCAAAGGAGTAATCCACAGCAGGTGTTGGAGAGCTGCAAGGTTCAAAATTGTGTGAGCAAGCTTGCTTTCTATGCCAAGCCTAGAACAGGATGCATGTTTGTGGGGGTTGTTTAGCTTGGAACAGTATACTTAACTGTTAAGATTTATAAAATATTGTGGCTGTTCTTTCTTTGTAATTTGTAAATGTTATGCTAATTTTCTTCTTATGTGTTAACCCTGTTCTTAAATAAACTTTGTTTGGTAAAAGCTTCCTAGTGGGTCACTTGAATCATACTTGGAGTGGAGCACCTTGTATTCACACGTGCCAAATTCAAAGTGCAAAACTTACGGTCTAAGGTGACTTCATAAAACACCTTGGAGTGTCAGGTCTGGATTATAGTGATTATTAAAATGCCAAGAGCAGCAGTTAAATAACTGTCAATTTTTTGAGAGAATGAATAGCAAACGTATTTCAACTATCAGCCTAAAGTGTGGTACTGCTGTATCGCAGTATGACTGCCTTTAACATTAAGGTGTGATTTTAGTTAATCAATTGCTAATTCCTTTCATCACCTTATTATGGCGTCACCCAGCTCCTCCATTCACTTTAACTTCTGCTGCACAGGCCATGAAAATCAGCAGGGACCTGAAAGGATTAAACAACTAAATAATAAGTCACTTTATCCTTACCAGTTTAACTTCATTCTTTGAAACAAAAAAGTGGGGCAGAACTTTCCCCAAAAATTTTTAAGGAAATGGTCTTACCATTGCTAGTCGATGGGTGGGGTGAGCCAGTAAGATTGCATGAGAGCTGGGAAAACAGGCTTGCGCCCAATTTCTTGGCTCTTGAGATCTTAGTGGCACCGATATTGAGGAGAGGTTCTCTTTGGCAATAAAAAACAGCTGGTCCCCACAAACAGGGACCAGTTGTGATGGCCTCACTAGTAGAACGGGGGGCCATTGAAGTCCCCTAGGGAGGTCAAGGACAAGGGGGTTTGACCCTAGGGCAGTGCCAGCCTGGCACTGCCAGCCTAGCACCCTGGCAGAGCCAGCCGATGGGCAGTGCCAGACTGGGGGTGTGGCCAGACCGATTGGGTAGGGAGGGCTCCCCGCTGCCACTCTGCAGGAGATTGATCCAGCCACAGATGTCTACACTAGCACAATGATGCCCTCTGCTGCTACAGCAGGCATGTTGGCAATTTAAGCCCTGCCCCTTTCACTTACAGACAAGGAATGGATTATGCTGATTTTACATGACTATAGTAGCAGCTTTGAACTCACCCAAGAAACAGGCGGGAAACACTGCCGTTTTCACACCCATCCATTTTGGTAAGTTTCCCCCTAAGTATCATAACTTTGTGAAAATGAGAATACTCCACACCAATCTTCTGGGCAATCTCGACACTGCAATCATCCAGAACTCTGTCAAGTTCTTTGACAGCTGGGATCTTTGTGCCAACAGGCAAAGTGGAGAGTAAGTGCGCCAAGGAAGGCGGTTTCAGAGCACTCTGGTGGCATTGCAGATTGTTCTGATCTACTCGTACACCAGGAGACCCCCTCCCAACTCCCCCCAAAAGTGAGAAATTTTGAAATATTCATGTTAAAGAAATAACTGTAAATTTCAAAATTATAAAACTAATTACTAACTACAATGAGCAATGGAAACAAAATGGACCTGAGGAGTTGGGTTGTGCAGATGCAAGAGTGGACAGGCAGTCTGTGCAGGAATCAGTGAGCAGACAGACATCAGACTAAAACTAATCTTCTAATGGAAGTGGCACCATTTGTATTTAAAATGCATCAATATCCTCAGTGGAAGTCAATGTAATATGATTTTCTTTTACAATAAGGAAAATCAAAATAAGAAGAGTGAATTAAACGACAATGAATTTCACCCAAATCATCTCCAGGGTACAACTTTTAGAGTATGAAAGAATTGCATCCGTAACACAAGTCTTATCTTCAAAGGCGGTGACCGTCAGCGCTATTTTATGACCTCGCTTGGATGAGTCTCATAAAAACCCACCCAAAGCCAACAGAGAATTCCATTCTGCAAGCCTCAACTGCCCCAATTCTGGGGTGGGCAAGGCGATAATTACTGTTTCAAAAGTTTAAGAGACCAAGATTTACACTGGTTGAGAAATGAACTGCTTTCAATACTTTACACAACTTTTAAAGGAGCTAAAAGTGTTTGTGAGGCAATGGATTTTTTGCTAGTGCCTTGAGTGCATCAAGCTGTTGATCAGTCTAAACTCAATTTCTGTGCATAGCTTTCTTTTTGGTGACCTTGTCATTTGGGGCCCCTCATGATTTGTTTGACAGTAAATCTGCTGCTGAATCAACAACAGACTAAATAATCAACTCACTCAGTGAACTCAAACTTCTCAGCTAGCTAATAGAGGAAGAATATAGACCAAGTATACTTATCAGTAAAACTCTATCAACTCCACACTTTAAAATAGGGTGCTCAATACAAAAGAAGCAGAAACACAACTTCAGTCGCTCGTGTCTACAGGTACTGTCTCTGCCTCCAAGAAGCATCCTGGAATCTTAACTGTCAGGGAAGCTGCCACTCTACTAGTTCCAATACAAACTGCTTAATGCTTAACACCCCCTGAAATTTGTTTAAAACAATCTTTGCATTGATGGAAGAAGCTCAATTACACCCAAAGATCTGAAATGGTTCTTCCATACTTGATGAAGATAAATTTGGATCCCATAAACTCCTATTTTAATACTCAAAAGATGCTGTAAGCTACACTAATCAAATTGTTGGAAATGGGTAATTGGTCTATAATTTGTCAATAATGTGATAAAGATAACTCTATTGATTCTATCCAATTGTACACATTGATTGAAACTCTACCATCTTGCCCACTATGGAGTTGGAGCGGACAAGGGCCTGACAATGGAAATCCCCATTTACCTCGGACGGGAATTTCTGGTATCGTCCGATTGAGGCTGTAAAATCCCACTCATTATCTTATACTTAGAACAATTTCTTCCTTTATCTTGACATATTTACAGGAGTTATTTTCATTAAGACAGGTTTTACAATTAAGGACAGTATATATTCCTCATAGGGTCGGAGTCCCCGGCTTATACCATTTCTCTTACAGCTATTGCAACATTTCAATTTTCCCATAAGAAATGTTAATAGAGAAATACAGAAATAAGATAAACTGGCTTCTAATTAGCCTGCTAATTATTAATTACTTATCCTTCAATTACCAGAGTAATTGAGTTACTTCCTTCTGATGAAATCATCAGTTTGCCAGTTGGTGGATGTTTTGTAATACTATTTGGGTTAGTTTATAGCTTAGGTTAACAACATTAAACAGCTTCTTTTCTGTTCACATGTTAGTATAAAGTAGTCAAGTTAAGCAAGCACACCAAATCCTACTAAAATAAAATCTAAAACCTAGGCCAGCTTACAATGTACACTTGGAACTTGCTGATGGAGAACTTTGGCCATCTGAAAGTTTTATCTTCAATGCCTCAATGAATATGTCAACAGTTCTCTGGAGATACATTTCCAACACAGTATCTGCAGCATCATCAACATTATGGAGACTAATGACTGAGGTGGGTGGTCTTATTTTTTGCTTGCAATCCTCTGAGATTAAATAGTTTACCCTCCACTGGATATCTAGACGGCACACTACCAGGTAGCTTATCTCCAGTTAGGTGGAGCATGGCAGCAAGGAAAATCAAAAAAAGAGTGGGAGTGATGACACAATCTTATTTGACTCCAGTCTTGACCTCAAAAGGGGCTATAATAGATCCGTTATTAAGAAGCACTGCTCCTATATCATCCTAAGGCATGCTAGGATGGTAGCAGATTTTAGGGGACTTCTAAATAGCAGCAAAATCTCTCAGAGTGCTCACAATTTTCAGACTGAAATGTCTTTTGCAAGTCAAAGAACACTAAATGGTGAAGTTGATGATGTTTCTGACATTTGTCTTGTAGGTGTTGAGCTATAAAGATCATGTTGGCCGTGCCTCTTGATGACTGAAACCCACATTGAGGTTTGGGGAGAAGCTCCTCAGCAAGTGTAGCTGGCCGATTCAGAAAAGTTCTTGGATTGATCTTTCCTGCAATAGAAAGCCAGAAAAACACCCCTGTAATTTCCATGATCATATCTGACCTGTTTCTTGAAGACTGTGGTATCCTAGAGGTCATTTGGGACTTCCTCTTTATTCCAGATTGGTTAAGGGTATGGAGTTGTAATGTTAGTTCTTCTCTTCCATGCTGAAAGATTTCAGCGGGGATTCCATCATCTCTGGCTACTTTGTTGTTCTTCATTTGTATGAGGGCTTTCATCACCTCCATGGTGAGAAGTCTCACAACACCAGGTTAAAGTCCAACAGGTTTATTTGGTAGCACAAGCTTTCGGAGCATTGCTCCTTCATCAGGTGAGTCACTCTGACCAGTGTTCCGAAAGCTTGTGCTACTAAATAAATTTGTTGGACTTTAACCTGGTGTTGTGAGACTTCTTACAGTGCCTACTCCAGTCCAACATCGGCATCTCCACATCATGATCACCGACATAGACATGGCAGAGTTTCAAGGTCATCTCTAGTTGGGTGTTGAGGGATAGAGTTAGAAACATTCTCATTAACAATTGATTCTCAATTGAAAGGGTCTTCAAAATATTTCCTTTAATGGGTATTAACAGCTTCCTTCTCCTTGATTGTATCTCTTGGGTGGTCTTTGTGGCAGTGAAGAAGCCATGGGTATCATTCATATCAATGAGATGTTGAATTTCCTTTGCATTGTCTGCCCATTACTTGTTCTTCATGTCATAGGTGCATCTTTGTATCTTGGCTTTTGCTTGTTGGTAAGTCAGTCTCTTTTACTTTGAAATTGGGTCATTCCCCCAGGTGCAGAAAGTCTTGGGTTTGCGATCAAACATTCATTGATATCCTGATCACTTTCACCAAGGAAATTCTGATGTTTCTTGACAGAAAATCCCAGTGTGATGATATTATGCTGAAGGGCATCCCAAGCACTGTAGCCATTCTGCTTCTGTTCTTTGTTGAAGTTTTTTTTGGCACTGTTGGAATTGGGCTCTTTTTATTGGAGCCTTTGACACTTCAATGCTGCTCTTTCGTGGACATCCCTTCCATTGCAGCCATCATTTGGGAGCCAGTTTGATGGACGTAATTGAATGACAAAGTTAGTGATTGGTCCAGCAGTCATCAGTCCCTGTCATTGTTCTGGTAGTATGGACATCTTTGTGATTCCAGGCACAGACAATAATGTAATCATTCTGGTGCCAGTGCCTAGAACATGGGTGTTACTATAATGTTTTGTGCTTGCTCTTCTGGCAGACCAGGGTATTTGTGATGATAAGCCCATTTCTGGTGTGTTTGGTAAGTAGAGGAATGCTGTTGGAGTTGATATTTCCAATGACTTCCCTGCCAAAAGCTCAATTTCACAGATTTGAATCTCTTCCAACTGGGCATTGAAGTCTCTGAGAAGAAATAACCTAATCTCCTTCTGAATCTCACAGTGAACGTAACACATGTTCTTTGTGTGTTGCCCAGATCTAGCCTCCCTTTGAATTAATCCATACATTAGAAGATTATCACTGGATTGGTTGCATACAGAATTCTATTTACTAATAACTTATTCCCTAAAGCATATACTCTCCAACCAATCAAAGAGTAGCTACCCTATGTACGGACCTACTGTTACATTTTACTTGACTGTCAATTATAGTGACATTTAAATGAGACTAAATTGCTGAACCAAGTCAAATTCAGTATTGCATTCACTTACAGTTCCATTCACAATGTTCAGACCCTAAAGAGGGTAAGAAGAAAAATAAACTTTGCGAATGTCTTATTAATGACCATTAGAACTTGGCAAATTTTTTTTTAAGTTGCAAGTAAAAGGGAATGAAATAAGAGCAAAAAAACATTGCTTGTTCCCATTCAGAATTGGAATATAAAACATACCAATGTATAGAATTTATGTTTACTTGTATGTGAGTCATTGCAGTGAATAGATTTGCAACATGTTCTGGAGCAGTGCGCTTACCTGTTGTTGGGCAAGGTCACTTATCCATCTGCTCCTTTACAATTTGCTAACCTACAATTGATACAACACCTGCTTCTTGCTACTAATAGGCTCCAACTGTGAAAAATGGCAGTATAGTGCCTTCAGTGACACACTCTTCACAAGCTCATACCAGGTGTGACTGGAGGGAAGCAATTTCTGTTCCAAATGTATTTTTCTCTGATGAAAGCTGCATGTGTAATTTTCCATCCAACGTCAATAGTTATTAAGAAGCTTCTGTTGCTATCGCCGCTTCTATTATTTGCCTTTCAGCACTTTACCCAGAGAGAGAATTCTCAGAAGGATGAAAATTATGATGTCTGGAATAAATTTATGAAGTCGTGCAGCAATTCTTTCCAGTGCACTTACACTTCTGATTTTGTTGCACTTCAGTTCATGAGGAAAATGCACCTCTTGCAACCTTAGCATGGAACCTTTTGTGCACTTCCTGCTAATCTACCCTTGTCTCTGAGGTGGAGTTCAACAGTTTGGTGAACTGTTTCTGTGTATACTGTCTCTGTTGCACTATTTTGTGGTACTAAATAGATCATCTCATTTGGAAAAGTCATTGTAGACAATCAACACTAAACCCGACTTGTGAATTCTTATTTTGAACCATTGCTAATGAATGTTCCTTTCAACAATCCATAGCTGCTTCAACAAACATTTTAGGTGGAATTTTCCCATCCCGCTTGCCACATGAATCATGGAAAGATTCGGTGACCTTGGGCGGGATTTTCCAACATTGGGATACGCACGACTGGAAAATCCTGCCCTTTGTGTTTAAAAAAAATATGAGATACTTCAGAGCCACTATAAACTGCCAACGTTTCAAATCGGTGTGAACCTGTTTGCAACATTTTTTTCTTTAGTGGGATATGAACAGCGTTGGCTAGGCCAGCGTTTAATGCCACCTCCAACTGCCCTTGGGAAGGTGGTGGTGAGTCGTCTTCTTTAACTCCTGTGGTCCACTGAGTGTATGTCCATCTATAGTGCTATTAGGGAGAGAGTTGCAGACTTTTGACCCAATATCAATGAGGAGTGGTGATATGGTGTGACTTGGAGAGGGACTTGTAGGTTGTGATGTTTGCATGCATCTGCTTCCCTTGCCGTTCCGTTTGGTAGAGGTCACGGGTTTGGAAGGTGCTATTGAAGAAGATTTGGTGAATTACTGCAGTGCATCTTGCATATGGTGCACAGTGGATTTCGTAGTGGAGGGCTGTTGATCAACTGGTATGCTTTGTCTTGGATGTTTCAAGCATTGTAGGACCTGCACTCAGTGAGGGAACTGGGGAGTATTCCATCACACACCTGACTTCTACAAAAATACTGAAGTCTGAGCTAAGAAACAGAACAGGCTGGAAAATACTCACTAGATCAAGCAGGAAATGTGATGAGTACCAGATTTGTTTTATGTCTCTTGTGCCATCTGAATGGTGTTCACTTCCACCCATGAACGATACAACTACATGGTTTGACATTGGCTGGCCATCCAGCATGAAGCATGGCGGGACACTGGTGCAGTGCTTTTGGTGGGGGTGAGCACCAGGTTGAATGGAAATCTGGGAGGGGGAGGTATCAAATGAGTCGAGCCAGTTCCCTGAAGGCTGCTGGGAGTTGGGGAGGAGCCTAATGGAACTGTCAACAAAGAGGGTGGAAAATCTGGCAGAACAGATTTGAGGAGAAACTAAATAGAGTCTTAAACAATGACAAAGGGGTTTGATCGGGTAAACAGAAAGAAGATACTTCTATTTATGTGATAGGCCAATGCTATCATAGGCCATAAATATGCAGATAAATCTAGTAAAATATGAAGGCAACGTTTCTTTACCCAGTGAATGGTTACAATTTGGAACTCACTTTGGACTAGTTGAGGTGAATAGATGTTTTAAGGGGAAAATAAGTAAGTAAATGAGAAAGAATGGAATGGAAGGATATTCAGGCAGCTTGGAATGCAGTAAGGTAGGAGGAGACTCGTGGGGAGGCATACACCAGTTGGCCTGTTTCTACAATGTGAGATGTTGTAATTCTATAATATCCCATCACACTCTTGTCTTTTTAAATGGTAAGAAAAATGTAAATGTTGACGTTCAGTAAAATTTGAAAGTTCTGGTACAAGAAGCACAGCAAGTTTGCACATGGGTACAGCGGATGTTACATCTCTGGGCTTCTGTGTGTGCTGTCATAGTAATTGGGAATCAGGAGAAAGCTCTCCAGCGCCTGGAGACAGACCACAAAGAAAAATGATTCTGGTTGTTGGAGACTAATCATTTCAGCTCCAGGATGTCGCTGGATGAGTTCCTCAGGGTAATATCCAAGGTCCAATTATCTTCAGATGCTTCACCAAGGATGTCCCTTTCAATATACCTGATTTTTAACCCACACAAAAGCCTGTCATCCACACAGAGATAACGCCAGGTCCCAGCTTAGAAATAAGTTCTTAATGATTATACAGAGGTCAGCTCCATTGCAAGTTCCTCAGACAATAGATGCAGCAAGAATTGAACAACAATAATATGTGGCAAATACCATTTGTGTCATACAGGTTTTAAACAATGACCACCTCCAATTGCAGAAGAAATTTACCCCATATTGTCATATTATCTGTTGTCGGATATCCCTGATAATGGCTTTGATTTGATTTCATTTGATTTCATTTCATTTATTATTGTCACATGTATTAACATGCAGTGAAAATAT
Organism: Carcharhinus amblyrhynchos; assembly: GCF_965287045.1. Taxonomy (NCBI): domain Eukaryota; kingdom Metazoa; phylum Chordata; class Chondrichthyes; order Carcharhiniformes; family Carcharhinidae; genus Carcharhinus; species Carcharhinus amblyrhynchos. The sequence continues at coordinate 39,656,141 of NC_137335.1, read as the reverse complement.
TGTTTCTTGCGCACTATACAGACAAAATGTACCCGTTCATAGAAAAGGAAACGTGAGACTGCAGAATGTAGTGTTACAGTCATAGTTAGGGTGTAGATAAAGATCAACCTAATGCAAAGTAAGTCCATTCAAAAGTCTGACAGCAGCAGGAAAGAAGCAGTTCCTGAGTCGGTTGGACTCAGACTTTTGTATCTTTTTCCTGAAGGAAGAAGGTGAATATCCGGGGTGTGTGGGTTCCTTAATTATGCTCTCTGCTTTGCCGAGGCAGCCAGAAGTGTAGACAGAGTCAATGGATGGGAGGCTGGTTTGCATGATGGATTGGACTACATTCACAACCTTTTGTAGTTCCTTGAAGTCTTGGACAGAGCAGGAGTCATACTAAGCTGTGATACAACCAGAAGGAATGCTTTCTATGATGCATCTGTAAAAGCTGGTGAGATAACTGACATGCTAAATTTCCTTAGTCTTCTGAGAAAGTAGAGATGTTGGTGGCTTTCTTAACTATAGTGTCAGCATGGGAGGACCTGGACAGGTTGTTGATGATCTGGACACCTAAACACTTGAAGTTCTCGACCCGTTCTACTTTGTCTCCATTGATGTAGACAGGGGCATGTTCTCCTTTGTGCTTCCTGAAGTCGATGACAATCTCTTTGTTTTAGTTGATATTGAGGGAGAAATTATTGTTGTCGCACTAGTTCACCAGATTCTCTGTCTCATCCCTGTACTCTCTCTCATCATTGTTTGAGATCTGACCAGCTACAATGGTGTCGTCAGCAAACTTGAAAATTGAATTGGAGGGGAATTTGGCCAACAGTAGAGAGCTGAGAACACAGCCTTGCGGGGCATCAGTGTTGAGGATGATCCTCGAGGGAGGAGGTGTTGTTGCCCTCACTCATTGTGGTCTGTGAGTTCGAAAGTTCAGGATCCAGTTGCAGAGGGAAGTGCCGAGGTCTGGGGCACGGAGTTTGGAGATGAGTTTCATGGGAATAGTAGTGTTGAAGACTGAGCTGTAGTCAATAAGTAAGAGTCTGACATAGGTGTCCTTGTCATCTAGGTATTCCAGGGTTGAGTGCAGGGCCAGGGAAATGGCGTCTACTGTGGATCTGTTACGGCGGTAGACGAACTGTAGCGGATCCAGGTAATCCGGGAGATGATGTCCGTGAGGTGATCAGCATTGTATCTAATAGATAATTGTACTTAACAGCGATTGACTTCCATAGGTGCGCCATTTCTTCTGGATAATTGAATTCAATTAAATATTGAAAATTCTGCTTAAGTATAATTTCGAGGTAGACTGACCTTTATTTAAATGAATAAAAACGCTATTATATTTTTAACAGCTTGCAAATGATATTTTGCCATCATTCTTCATTGCATGAATACACATTATAGGACAAAAACGCACTTTGTTTAAAAATAAATCAATATACTTTGGGAATTGATTGAAATATAAAATTATTAGTCTGAAACTGCAGATCTCTTTCGTGGAAAACTCAGGTTTTAAATTACAATACAGGTATCACTGTCTCTAGTGATGGGAAATGCTGGGGTGAATTTTCTCATTTCGCTCACCACAGGAATCGTGGTGGGCGAGGGGCGGACCATGGAAAGGTCTGTTGACATTGAGTGGGATTTTCCAGTTTCAGGATGAGAATGGCCTTAACTGTCTCTGAAAAAGTAATAATTAGGCTTACTATTACCAATTGCATGGAAATATTACCACAGAAATTAGTTGTACAATTTCATTTATTAAACTAAAATTAACCATACACTGAATGTTAGCCACTAAAGTAATCTTGACCAAAGTTTGTAGCATTTATCTGGCTGGCCAGTGTCACTAATGGTATAGCATGGAATAGTACAATAACCTGTACAGGATATAATTCATATGAGGTCTCCAGATAAACATAGTGAAGTCAGTGAGACAGAGTAACTCTTGTGGTCAATGTCAAGATAAGCCCAGAGACCTGGAATCAGTGCTATCAGAAGTCAATAATCTCAGTAAATGCCATATCCACATATATTGTTGAATGCACCACATCCCCACCAGTCTGCACTAACAATCTTTACTAAACAAATTCATCCCTCACATTTACAGCTTCACCTCATCTTCACACATTTAGTGTTGCTTCATAACAAGAAGTTTAAAGTTTTTAGAGTTTATTTGTTAGTGTCACAAGTAGGCTTACATTAACACCACAATGGAGTTACTATGAAAATCTCCTACTTGCCACACTCCGGCACCTGTTCAGATACACTGAGGGAGAATTTAGCATGGCCAATCCACCTAACCAGCACGTCTTTTGGACTGTGGGAGGAAACCAAGCATCCAGAGGAAACCCATGCAGACATGGGGAGCACGTGCAGAAAACGCACAGTGTCCCAAGCCGGGGGATTCAAACCCGGGTCCCTGGCGTTGTGAGGCAGCAGTGCTAATCATTGTGCCACCATGCCACCCAGGCATGCAACTGACAGCTTGCAAAGGGTTTGCTGTAGTGGGTAAGGACTTTCTACAGAGAACACGAATGCAGAATTAAATGCTTGGCAGGTCTGATAGAAGGGTTGTTGCCAATGTCAAACAGCAACGAGGAGACCAAGACCAACTTGGCGTGGGGTTTTATATAAAGCTTGGAGCTCACTTTTGAGCATTGAAATGATGGCCAACTCCATTATCTTATGTGTGGACCCAACCATGCTGCCACATCTATTGGCTGATGACTCAGTTCCATTGCCACAGGAGCCACCCAAGACTGGGTGCTGCAGTGGAAGCTGACACTGAAGTCATGCATGCTCAGTTTGCTGCCTCACAAGCTCAGACTTTAACTATGAAAGCTGGAGATTCCAGTTTTCAAACAGGTTTTTAGGGTCTCCAATATATTGCTGGGATTGTTGCAGCACCACCCCAGGGGACTGGCAGTGGAAGTGACAGTGTGCAGTTTGAATCTGATGTCCGTTCCCAAGGTAATAGCAATTTACTCCATCATTGTCACTATGCCTGCTGCCACCTTTCAGCCAGCCAGCCCAAACTGCTGCCCTTCAGACCCAGATGAAGCAGTCCAAAACTGGGCCTTCTCAGAGCAGACCTGCACCAGGTCATCCTGCAAAACCATTTGCAGTCTTCTCAGCTAAGGGTCAGCAAACGTGCACCAGCCATCCTTCTGCATGAGTACACTAGCATAGACAAAGGCAGGCACTAAGGGAATGCATGGACTCGCTGGCCTTCAGATGCAACTTTCAAGGTTTGACTTTTGCATTTGTTTTAGAACTTCTATTTTGTGGTGGCTTGATGGCTTTTGCGTTTGCATTGGCAAAGTAAACATTGTGCTGGTCAGCAATAGAGGGAAGATTACGAATGAATGCTAACTCGAGGTTGCAGTTATTGATACTGCAATCAGACATGTACATCACAGTTCAGACATAGAGCCGCTGTTTTGATTGTCTCCTCCCTTCCTCCTCCTCCTCTTCAACAGACCACTGCAAATCTTGATATTTACTCTGCTAAGCGCTGCATTACTCTTCTAGATATGTTCACACAGTGATAACATTGTCTTAACACTCTTACTTTGTGTGGTAACATGATAACCAGTGACCACCCTCTGATTTGTCTTGATAATTCATATGCAGCTAGTACAGCAGACTGACAGAGAATGAAAGGCTGCCATTGACCTACACAATAAGTTGTATATAATCGCTTACCAGCCGGGCTTTGAGGGAGAGGAATCCTAATTCATTCTGCTATATCTCACAATTGAGAGGAGCACCTGGAAAGACACATTCAATGTTACCCTGCACCATGTAGAAGTCATCAATCCTCTTGCAGCTATGCATTCACTCTGCCTGTTTCTGTTTAACAAGAGAGAATAAAATGTAAAAAGCTATATTGGAATGCAGAAATTGAGAGGATGGCAACTGAGAGATATTGCAAAGATCTCCTTCCCCAAGCTGGAAGAATGTATAAAGCCAGGGTCACCATGACAGGGGAGGCAATGGTATAATGGTTTTGTCACTGGACCAGTGGGGATCCGGGTCCAAATCCCACCACTACGGATGGTAAAATTCAAATTCAATTTTGACCAGCATGGTGGCACAATGGTGAGCACTGCTGCCTCACAGCACCAGAGACCTGGGTTCAATTCCAGCCTTGGGCGATTGTGTGGATTTTGCGCCTGTCTGTGTGGGTTTCCTTCGGGTGCTCCGGTTTCCTCCCACAGTCCAAAGATGTGCAGATTAGGTAGATTGGCCAAGCTAAATTGACCTTTAGTATCCAAGGTGTGTTGGTTAGCGGGATTAGCAGGGTAAATACGTGGGGTTACAAGGATAGAAGTAAATATGGAAATAGAAGTAAGGGCTGGGATAAAATACCCTGTCAGAGAGTCATTGTAGACTCGATTGGCTAAATGGTTTCCTTCTGCACATTAGGGATGATTTTATGATCACAGCTACTGACAATGCTGTCCTGCTGCTGTTCTAATGCTGCACTAAAGATGCACCAGGTGACAGATCTCAGCATCGAAGCGAATTCACTGGACCACAAACACCAAACACAATCTTCCCTACTAAGGTTCGGATAGGAGAATTGCTCCAAGAGACACTGGATCTTTTAAAATTTATTTGTTCATGGGAAGTGGGCATTGCTGGTTAGGACAGCACTTACTACCATTCATGGTTGCCTCTGAGAAGATGATGGTGAGCTGTCATTTTAGATCAATCTATATGGTGTAGATATAGCCACGGTGCTGTTAGGATGGCAGTTCCAGTATTCTGACCCAGCAACAGAGAAGGAACAGTGAGATAACTCCAAGTCAGGGTGTGTGTCCTGGGGGGGAACTTACAGGTAGTCATGTTCCCATGTATCAGTCGCCCTTGTCCTTCTAGCTGACAGAGATTGCGAGTTTCGAAGGTGCTGTCAAAAGGGATTTTGCAAGTTGCTGCTGTACATCTTGTAGATGGTGCACATAGCTGTTATTGTGCATTGGTGGTGAAAAGAGTGACGCTTAAGTTGATAGATAGGGTGCCTATCAAATGGGTTGCTTTGTCCTGGATGGTGTCAAGCTCCTTGGTTTTATTTGGGCCGGCAGTCGCCAAGGCAAGTGGAGAGTATTCGATCTAATTCCTGACTTGTGCCTTATAGGTGATGGACAGGCTTTCGGGAATCAAGAGATGAGGAACTCCACGGAATTGCAAACCTCTGGCCAGCTCTTATAGTCACAGTATTTGTATGGGTGGTGCAGTTAAGTTTCTGGTCAATAGTAACTCTAATAGTGGGGGAATCAGTGATGGTAATGCCATTGAATGTCAATGGGAGATGCTTAGATTTTGACTTGTTGAAGATGGTCACTTGTGTGATGTGACTATTACTTGCCACTTATCTCCCCAAGCCTGAATGTTGTCCATGTCTCACTGCATATTGACACACACTTGTCTGAGTAGTCGCAAAGTGTGCTGAGCATTGTGCAATCACCCACTAACATCCCTATTTATGATGTTAACATGGAGGTAAGGTCATTGATGAAGCCCAGACCACTACCCTGATGAACTCCTGCAGTGACGTCCTAGAGCTTAGATGAATTGACCTCCAACAACTGCAGCCATCTTCCTTGTTATGTGAAAATGCTGCCGTTGCACTGGGGTAGGTGCAGTAAGACGTCTCACAATACCAGGTTAAAGTCCAACAGCTTTATTTGGCAGCACAAGCTTTCAGAGCATTGCTCCTTCATCAGGCAAATCTCACTTGATGAAGGGGCAGTGCTCCAAAAGCTTGTGCTGCCAAATAAACCTGTTGGACTTTAGCCTGGTGTTGTGAGACTTCTTACCATATCTTCCTTTGTGTCAGACATGATTCCAACCAGGAAAGAGTTTTCATCCTGATTACCATTGACTTCAGTTAATCTTGATGCCATACTCAGTCAAATGCTGTCTTGAAGTCAAAGGCTCTTGAGTTCAGCTCTTCTCTCCATGCTTTGACTAAATCTGTAATGAAGTCAGGAGCAGAATGACTCTGGCAGAACTCAAACGGAGCATTTGTGAGCAGGTTATTGCTGAGTGTGTGCCTCTTGATAGTACTATCAATGACCCTTTCCATCACTTTACTGATGATCGAGAGTTGTTGATGGAGCGATAATTGGTTAGGTTGGATTTGTCTTGCATTATTTTGGTGGACAGGACAAACCAGGGCGCTTTTCCACAATGTTGGGTAAATGGCATTTGATATAGTCTCCTGTTACAAGCCCTTCCACCTTCTCCCCTTCCCTCTTCCATTAGCTGGCTGTGCTCTGGATCACCTTTGATTTGATTTGATTTGATTTGATTTATTATTATTACAAGTATTAATATATAGTGAGAAGTATTGTTTCTTGCGTGCTATACAGACAAAGTATACCATTCATATGAAACGAGTGAGTGCAGAATGTACTGTTACAGTCATAGCTAGGGTGTAGAGAAAGATCAACTGAATGCAAGGTAGGAACATTCAAAAGTCTGATGACAGCAGGGAAGAAGCTGTTCTGGAATTGGTTGGTAGGTGACCTCAAATTTTTGTATCTTTTTCCCAACGGAAGAAGATGGAAGGGAGAATGACCGGGCCATGTAGGGTCCTCAATTATGCTGGCTGAGGCAGCAGGAAGTGTAGAACGAGTTAATGACTGGGGAATTAGTTTGCATGATGGATTGGGCTACATTCACGACTTTTTGTAGTTTCTTGCAGTCATAGGCAGAGCAGGAGCTATACCAAGCTGAGATACAACCAGAAAGAATGCTTTCTATGGTGCATGTGTAAAAGTTGGTGAGAATTGCGGCTGACATGCCAAATTTCCTTGTCTTCTGAGAACGTGGAGGCATTAGTGGGCTTTCTTAACTATAGTGTCAGCATGGGGAGACCAGGGCAGGTTGTTGGTGATCTGAACGCCAAAAGCTTGAAGCTCCTAACCATCTGTACTTCATCCCTGGTGATGTAGACAGGGGCATGTTCTCCACTACGCTTCCTGAAGTCAATGACAATTTCCTTCATTTTGTTGACTTTGAGGGAGAGATTATTGTCACCACACCAGTTCACCAGATTCTCTATCTCATTCCTGTATTCTGACTCATCATTGTTTGAGATCCAACCTACTATGCTGGTGTCGTTGGAGGGGAATTTAGTCACACAGTCATCGTGTATAAGGAGTATAGGAGGGGCTGAGAACATATCTTGTGGAACACCGGGGTTGAGGTGCAGGAGGTGTTGTTGCCTATCCTTACTGATTACAGTCTGTGAGTTAGGAAGGTCAGGATCCAGTCACAGAGGGAGGAGCCGAGGCCCAGGCCATGGAGTTTGGAAATGAGTTTCGTAGGAATAATGGTGTTGAAGGCTGGTCTGTAGTCAATAAATATGAGCCTGAATTAGGTGTCTTTGTTACCTAGATATTCCAGGATAGTGTGCAGGGCCTGGAAGATGACGTCTGCTGTGGACTTGTTGTGGCAGTAAGCGAACTGTAGTGGATCCAGGCAGTTTGGGAGGCTGGAATTGATTCATGCATTCTCATTTCATTTGCTCATTCTCCCTGTCATGTTGCAGACCAAGTGAGGTGGTAACTATTGCACCCATATCAGGGAACAAGTGATTTGAGCGGTGCTTGTGAAGACAGGCCAAAATTCTTTAGTAGTTATCACATTCTTCCGTAAACACATTCCAGTGGCCCTAAACAGCGCTGGAAACCACCGAACACTTCTATAATTAAAAAAAGAATCAGTAGAAATGAATCAGTAAAACACATTGGTGGCGGTGGGGAGGATTCCCTCCTGCTGCTGAACACATATTCTGCTGAGTGCATTTAAGAAAAGACTGATACCCTCACCACAGTAGTATTCAGCATCAGAATTGTTCCCATGTGGTACTAATCCAATTTTGGAGACAAACTAATGTGTGTGGTGCCAAATAAAAGGGCACTGCAGAGCTGAACTTTGCAGCCCCAGTGTTTGATTTTCAAACTGTTTCAGAGCGATAGAAAGGTTCTGATGAAATGCCAATGACCTAAAGTGTTAACCCTGTTTCCCTCTCCAAAGATGCTGCCAGACCTGCAGAGTGTTTCCATGATCTTTTGTTTTTAATCTGTGAACAGTAAATGCAGGTTATAATAATGAACATTTTGATTCTGAAATTCCTCAAGGATTCCACTCACCTGCTGCAGTCACTTGAGGAAAAGACAATTGGACACCACCACAGGCTGATGTGTGCAAAGTCACAATGAATCTCTGCCATTTCCTCTTCCCCTTTTAAGGCGATGAAGCTCTTATAAAACAAATGATGGACCAGGAATAAAGTCAAAGATGGGGAATACTTTCACAGGGTGTTCCCATTCCTTAAAGCTCCAGTACGTTTTTCTAGTGAAAATGCAGTGTCTTGCTCATGGGCCAGGAAAACTAGCCTGAGTCTCTTGTTTAAGAGATTGAGGGTGCTGTGGGATATCTGGAGGTTGGTGATGAGTGAGGGGTTGAGTAGGCCCCACACAAACACCATAATTTCTAATCAACATGGGAAGATGACACCAAAGATACAGCTGATGGTGCCCAGCCACAATAAACAGATACCTCCTATTAACCCCCAGAGGGTTAGTACTAGTGCTAAAAGGCAACAAGGGTGCAATCCTTGTGCATCTGACAGGACAGTTCTCATTGATTATTGAAGTCTTGTGTCTAAGAAATGAATAAGCCAAATATCCAAATATCCTGACCTTGTTTCCTAAAGTTTTACAGTGAGCTGTCATACTAATGACAATGGTAAGAAAGATGTGTACAACCTACTGCCTCATTTGGCAGTGTGATATGAAATGATAAATCACTGAATGAATTTTTAATATTTTAATTTAAATACATTTCCACTTCCATTGCCATAACTGTGTTCAGTTTATTTATAGTGGCAATTCCCCTGCCAAGATTCCCTGAATGAAAAATAATGACATTACAATGCTTGCAGTTCAGTATTGTTGGCCATTCAGAGATGACATGAGGGATGGCTTGAAGTTGAAGCTGCCTTATGTTGGAGTACTCCAACCAATTCCCCAGTCTGGCAGGGATGATGCTATCCCAATTGTGAGGCCTTACTTGGATTGGACAGGCCAGTTGTGGAAGCCAAATGGAAGTCCCAATTCAGCTGTTTGCTTTTTGCCTCAGGTCAGCAGATGTCTGTATGTAGGCCCTTAGGATAGGGTGTAAGGTAAGGGGGACAAGGCTGAGGTAGGCCCAGACCAGGCCAGCAGCAATCCACTGCATCTGCATCAAGCCAGGAGGAGCACCACTTCTCATTCTTACTCTAGAAAACACTCTTGAAAATTTTATGACCTTTTCCAGATAACAACGTCAGCGTCCATGGATTCAATGTGTGTGTCGCAAGCTCTGCTCATTGTGACCCTTAAGTTCCTAATTACTCCGATTTCTGTGGAGAGTGGCCTACTGGTTGTTCTTGACAGGCTATTTGGAGTTCTGGGTCCCTATGAAGATAATAGCAGGTCACTCATTGAGGCTAATGGGTCAGTAATGCCGCTGTACTTGTTTTTTTAGGCCCTTACCGTCCCAATTAATGCTGATTATGCCAAGTGAAAATTGCCACTCCTAAAATCCATTTTCAGGGCACTCATGTTTCAAATGCTGACACACTAACATTGATGGAAGGTTCTCCATTCTGCTTCTACCTGATTTCATGCAGATCTAGCGCTAGGATATTGGCCAGGGAGCAATTCTATCAGCTCCCTGTCAATTCCAAGAATGTTCACTGGAAGTTGCCTTTTAATTCCTGGCAAATATTCGCACAATAATGGTAGAACAGAATAATATTTTATATTTTTTGGTCTTCCATTGTGGTAATAATGCTGGTTGCAAATGACACTGGTGTGTTCTGGGCATATAGAGTTGCCATGATAAATAAAAATGATTTAAAACTTTGATCATCTTTCCAGGATTGCTGGGTAAATATTTGCACTTACACAGTCATTGAAGTTTAATTTTGTTAACAAGTTTGCTCACCTCTTTGAGTTCAGCAGTGGAGAAGTTGGCCAAGGAAATCTGGCCCTTTTACTTCACTCTGTCTTTCAACCAAAGGATGAAATCTTATCCCCCTGAGGGGTGCAGGCAATGGTTGGGATATCCGCTCCCACCCTCCCCTCCACCAAATAGTATGGTGTCCACTGGCAGAAGAGGTTTGCCATTGGCTGCGAGCAGGATTTTCTGATGCTGCCCATGCCTACGTAATTTTGCCTGGTTCGCTTTCCCCATTGCTGGGGAACTGGCCATTAGGGGCCATTTTTGACCAGTGGAAAGGCCTGGAAAATCCTGCCCTATGTAAATATAACTCCAGTAGCTGTCATCACATTACACTAAACGGGACGTGACTGCCATAGGAACTCAGTTCTAAAGTTGATGTCATTTGAAATAGGGGGTGGGGGCAGGGTGGAGGGTGAAGCCCATCACCATGTTACCTTCAAAGTTATGTCCCAAATCTTTGCTGTTCCAATCCACCTATTTCAGAAAGTAATTCAACATCTTAATTTCTCTACTTTATGCAAGATTCACTGAACCCAGTGCAACAGCTTTGAAGAATGAATCTGCTGCAAGCTATCAACATTCTCTTCACAGTCACACCGTACCTTTCCCTGCTCTTAGTTCCACCAGCTTCAGAATCCCAAGTACATTGTAAAGCCACAGAGCCCCACAGACAATTGTGGGAATTTTGAATATATTAATGGTACCAGGTTCACACTCTATCAAACACGTCCACTCAAATTCCCTCCTTCCCCAAAGGTATTTTAAATTCAAACACAGTAGAGCGTGCTGATGCTGTGTGCTAAATAGGAACAGAAAAAGGAAACGGATGTCTTTCAGTCAACCTGCCATTAATCCTATTACTGATCGTTTCAATGCTGCATTTTTTTACCAGACGCAGGATGGTGGGGAATACACTTGTCATCAACTAAATTAGAGAAACTAATATCCCGTTTTTGCATAGCTCAGCTAATGTTCTATCTTCTAAATTAGAGAAGGCAATGAATGCTCACATAAAAATGCAATCATGCTGTACAAATACTGTAAGTGAGACTCACAATGCTAGACCCAAACCTCAATTGGCTGCAAGGAGCAGATTGCTAATAACATTGTGATGGACCAACATTAGGAAAAACATTAATGTTTCTTGACTTAGTCCAGACCATCATGCACACATCCCCAAATTAGGATGTGGCATCTCACTGTGATGCAGTTTATTCTTTCTTTCACTTCATTGGCCATTGCTATTTCCACTTCCAAACTCTTCCTACATTTCCTTGACTGTCCTCCCCATTAGCATTGCATTGTATCTAAATTATACCAATTTGCATTTCTTTTGAACCACCTTACAGTTTTGTAGAATAAGGATCCCCACACTAATTCCTGGATTATTTCACCCAATATGGTGCCGCAACCTACCAACACTTCCTGTTTTTTATTCATTCATGGTATGCGAGCATGGCTAGCAAGGCTTGTGTTCATTGTCCAACCCTAATTCCTCTTCTTGAACAACTATGTGAAGTACGTACATTCACAGATTTTAACCCGATGACTATACAGTTCCAAGTCTGGAACTTGCAGGTGCTGGTGTTTTCATGCATCAGCTGCCCTTGGCCTTCTAGATGGTGGAGGCCGTAGGTTTGAAGGTATGTCGAAAGAACCTTAGGAGATTTGCCGCAGTGCATCTTGTATATGATGCACATTGGTGCCACTGTGCGTCAGTTGTCGAGGGAATTCATATTCAAGGTGATGGATGGAATGCCAATCAAGTGGGCTGCTGTGTCCTGGATGGTGTCAAGATTCTTAAGTGTTGTTAGAGCTGCACTCATCCAGGCAAGTGGAGAATATTCACACACCTGACTCTGGGAAGTCAGGAAATAAGTTACTTGCCTCAGAATTCCCTCTGACCTAGTCTTGTAATATTTATATGGATGGTCCAGTTCAGTTTCTGGTTAATGGTAATCCTCAGGATATCAAAATACTTTGGATTCAGCATTGATAATGCCATTAAACATCAAAGAAAGATGGTTGGATCCTCTCTTGTCGGAGATGGTCATTGCTTAGCGCTTGTGTGGCACAGATATTACTTGCCATTTATCAACCCAGGCTGAATGTATCCAGGTCTTGCTGCACATGGGCACAAACTGCTTTGGCATCTGAGGAGTCATGAATAGTGCTGAATAATGTGTAATCATCAGTGAACATTCCATTTCTGAACTTGTGACCATATGACTGAGGAAAAGTCATTCATGGAGCAGTGAAAATGGTTGGGCCTCAGACACTACACTGAATAAATCTTGCAAGGGTGTCCTAGGACTGAATTCATTGGCCTTCAATAATCACAAACATCTTCCTTTGTTCTAGCCAAGACTCCGACCAGTGGAGAAATTTCCCACTTATTTTCATTGACTTGAGTTTGGCAAGGGATCCTTGATGCAGTAGTCGGTCAAATGCTGCCTCAATGTCAAAGGCAGTCACTCTCACTTCACTTCTTGAGTTTGGTACATTTGTCCATGTTTGTACCAAGACTGCATGGAGGTCAGGAGCTGAGTGTCCCTGGCAGACAGGTTATTGCTAAGTAACTGTCATTGTTGTTGACCCCTTCCAGCTGATGATCGATAGTGGGTGGGGATTGGCTGGGTTGAATTCTTCCTGCTTTTTGAGAATAGGGTATACCTTTGCAATTATCCACACAGCTGTGTAGATGGCAGTGTAGCTGTCTGATAACAGTGTGGCTCAGGGCATGGCAAGTTCCGGAACATAAGTCTTCAGTACTATTGCCAGAATGTTGTCAGGGCCTTTGAGAAACTCAGTGCCTTCAGCTGTTTCTGGATATTATATGGAGTGAATTGACTAGGCTGGAGACTGGCATTGGTGATAATAGGGATGTCAGGAGGAGGCTGAGTTGAATCTATGCATTTGGCTGGGCTTCTCCATCACTGAGAATGGAGACATTTGCAGAGACTCATCCTCCAGTGAGTTGCTAATTGTCCACCACCATTCACAGCTGGATATGGGTAGGACTGTAGAGCTTAGATCTGATCTGTTGGTTGTGGGATCGTTAAACTCCATCTATTAAGTTTAAAAAAAAATTAATGACACAAGTAGGTTTACATTAACACTGCAATGAAATTGCTGTGAAAATCCCCTGGTCGCCACACTCCATTACCTATTTGTGTATACTAAGAGAGAATTTAGCATGGCCAATACACCTAACCAGCATGTCTTTCGGACTGTGGGAGGAAACCGGAATACCCAGAAGAAACCCACACAGACATGGGGAGAATGTGCAGATTCCCAAGCTGGGAATTGAACCTGGGTCCCTGGTGCTGTGAGGCAGCATTGCTAATCATTGTGCCACCATACCACCCTCCTTTTGCTGTCTGGCACGCAGTAGTCCTATGTTGTAGATTCACCATGTTGACACCTTATAGTTAGCTGTGCCTGGTGCTGCTCTCGATATGCCCTACTGCACTCTTCAATGACTCTAGTAGCTGTTCCTAAACTAACTACATCCTAAATTAGTACCTGATGTTTTCTCTTTCTCAATCAATTTATTCATCACTAGAAAGGTTTGATCATGAATCAACACTACCTAAATCCTTGTCTGTCATGCACAGCTTCAGGATGCTTTGAGTCTTTAGGCTGATTTGATCCACTGCTTGACTATATTTCAAGCTGTAATTCATGCCTGGGTGGCTCCAACAAACAACGTCCATCATTTTGATTGATACCTTCTTTTACTTGTGGGCACTGAATGATATTACTGTTTGCCTCTACTGAGATTGCTATTTTGATTTAATTGGTTATTCAGTCTGGTTTAAAGTAGATTTTGATAGGCCAAATTAATCAGGGTAAAAGTAAAATATAACAGGAGCTATTTGTTTGTGGTACTTTGGAGTTAGGTCGGCCTGAACAGCTTTAAAGTAGAACCCACTGCCTTAAGTTCTCAGCAACAACTGCCTGGAGGAAAAGGTTATCTACATCATAGAGACTTCTTTCATGTCAGTGAGGGCTTATTTCAAGAAAGGTTAAATGGTGAGAAATTCAATTGAGTGCCACCAAAGCTCAGCTTGTTTCAAGGAAGCAGGTTGCACCACAAGTCATCACCTGTATATCCCTCCTAGGTTTTTCCAGTGATATGGATCCATGTAGTGGCAGCCCCTAAGTGTACTGGAATATATTCAATTTGTGCCAAGCTGACATACTACAGCTGTATTGGCTGGTTTGACAACATCATTGTGGGTAGCATGGTGGCACAGTGGTTAGCACTGCTACCTCACAATGCCAGGGATCTGGTTTAAGGGAACCTTCTCGGGGTATCCCCTGGGGGGGTCTTGTATTCAGCTCATCTCAGCTAAAAGAAAGACTTTGTGAAAGACAGTATGTAATTAAAGATGTACTTCTGACTATTGGGAGAGAGAGATAGTCAGAGGATTCCAACTTGTCTCTGACATTACATCACACGAGCACAACAGAGATACATTTCTGAAGATTCGATCCTCTACCTGTCATCCGAGCTGGAAGGTCCAATTGCATTAATACGTCTTAGTTATTTTGGTCAATAGCATTCTAACTTTCAGCAGAATTAAGAATTCATTGTTCAACCAAACCCAGAGATCCCTCCTCTGTTGCCTAGAAACTTTACCTACGCAAATCTGGTAGGTTCAAGGATGGCTTCTAATACCTGCAGTGCTGGGAATGAGAAAGGAGTCATCTTCTCTGGCCTGTTTTCTGTTCCCCTTATGAGTGGAGGGTGAAAATGTCTATTATTGCAGCTGGAGGCTGAGTCCTTCTATTCATTTCAATAACCTTGGTGACTTGTAGCTGCCTAGTCTAACAGGTTTATGCTCTATGCTTCATTGTTCCAAAAGAATACAGTCTATCTAACTAAAATTATTTCCCATTGTGCTAAGGAGTAAATTGCCTGTTGGCCGAAGCTCACAAGAAAATACAAAACTACAGTTTAAATTCATAATACTTGTTCAAGAATGATTATATATGTGCATGTACAGACAATACTTTGGTATAATATGGATGTGAGGCACACTGTGATACCTTAGATGTATAAAAGATATAGAATAGGGACACTGTGGTCCCTATTCTAAACTAATCTACTTTGCTTTAGTAGTCTCAAAAAGCAGGCGTTTCAGTACCCCCTGCTACACCTGGGTTTGATTCCTGACTTGGGTCACTGTCTGTGCAGAGTCTGCACGTTCCCCCTCGTATCACCGTGGGTTTCCTCCGGGTGCTCTGGTTTCTTCCCACAGTCCAAAGATGTGCAGATTAGGTTGATTGGTCATATTAAAGTTACCCCTCAGTAACCCCACGATAAATAGTTAGGGAGGAATTAGTGGGATTATGAGGTTAGAGTTGGGGTGAGATGCTCCCTCGGAGAGCCAGTGCAGATGTGATGGGCTGAATGGCCTGTAGGGATTCTATGATTCACTCTATTCTATAATCTCTGAAGTTCAGAAATGTATAAATCAGTCCTCCATCACAGGTTTCATAAGCAAAGGTCTGAAATAAATTTTGGAACAGTACAACAAGCCTGGGGCAAAACTTGTTATTGAAATAATTTATTCTCCCAAAGAGCTACAGATAAATGGAATAGCCTTCAAATTGGCATTGTTAATACCATGTTGGTGAACACTACAAAGACAGTGTGTAATGCTCATCATTGAGATTATAAGAATAAATCTAGTTACAAATACTGGTGGACTGTGTAGAATATATGTAATTCTGAGCACTGGAATAACAGAAATCTAATTTTAAGGAAGGTAAAATGTAAGGTTGGACAATAAAAATATTCAGAATCCTTGAGGGAGAAACATACAAAAATCAGCAGTAATTGACTTGAAGATGGAGTCAGTAGATCTTCTTTCCTATTAAATCTGACAACTAGGATAGGATTGTCCTACAAATTCGTACATATTCCACACTGAAAAATCGGCACAATAGATACCAATTTAGCAGTGGGATGGCCTGCACCCAATCTGTGCAGGTGTTGATCCTATTGCTAAATTTGTGCAGCCCATTTCCTCAGCCTTCTTGGTCCAGTGGCATTAGCTCCCTTGAAAATGTTAATTAAGAGTAGCGCAATATGTGTCAAGGAGAAAATTGCCATTGATCAGTGGGGCAGGAATTAGTGCCAATGTTCAGAATTCTGCAGCGACCCAACTAATGATAAATTTACATTTTTGTTCTGGAATAATAGCCTTTTCTGTGGTGTCAGGAGAAACAAGAAGAATGACTGTTTTCCCTTAATTATCTTGGACTTTTATTACAATGTTATTGGAAAAAATGTTGTATCGTTAACCTACAGCTGTTCACTTGCAAGAGATCCTGCACTGCCACCTAATGGATTTTACATTTTACACAGAATGGCAGACTGTGCTTGGAGCAGAAATAGAGAGAAATTTATTTTCCCCGTGGAACTGTTATAAAATTAAAAATGTGTGATCAAAGGTAGAGGCCCAAGACCTCAGGCTTTATTTCCATAAAATCAGCAATCTGCTAGCATCAATCAGATATTACAATATCTCTGCCAGTCCAGGGGCAGAGTTTTATGTGAGTGGAATGGGCACATGCCGGACCTGGAAGTATATAAAATCTTGCGAGAAGACATCAGGAATATTTCATTGTGCCTGCGCGATTTCGAGATTGGCGGCTGTGCTGATAGTCAAAGGGTCAATCAAGATCATTGAAACTCCAGTCAATAACCGTTTTATGTTGACCCTTTGTTATTTTGTTCATTGCACGAAAAAAATGGGTGGACACCCTTCACATTTTGTGCATGTCCTCAACCAAGGGCAGGATAACAGTACAGTAACAACACTGGCATCTACCCGACAATGTAGAAAATTGCTCAGTTATGTCCCGTACACAAAAAGCAGAACAAATCCAACTGGCCAATTAATGCCCAATCAGTCTACTCTCAATCATCAGTAAAGTGATGGAAGGGGTCATCAACCTGCTATCAAGCAGCACCTGCTCAGCAATAACCTCCTCAGTGAAGCCTACTTTGAATTTTGCCAGCTCCTGATCTCATTACAGCCTTGCTTCAAGCATGAATGAAAGAGCTGAATTCCAGAGGTGAGGTGAAAGTGACAGACATAGAATCATAGAACCATAGAACATTACAGCACAGAAACAGGCCTTTTGGCCCTTCTTGGCTGTGCCAAACCATTTTTCTGCCTAGTCCTACTGACCTGCACCTGGACCACAATCCTCCACACCCCTCTCATCCATGTACCTGTCCAAGTTTTTCTTAAATTGTAAAAGTGAGCCTGCATTTACCACTTCATCTGTCAGCTCATTCCACACTCCCACTACTCTCTGTGTTAAGAACCCCGCCCCCCTGCCTAATATTCCCTTTAAACTTTTCCCCCTTCACCCTTAACCCATGTCCTCTAGTTTTTTCTTCCCTAGCCTCAGTGGAAAAAGCCTGCTTGCATTCACTCTATCTATACCCATCATAATTTTAAATACCTCTATCAAATCTCCCCTCATTCTTCTACGCTCCAGGGAATAAAGTCCTAACCTATTCAACCTTTCTCTGTAATTCAGTATCCCAAGTCCTGGCAACATCCTTGTAAACCTTCTCTGCATTCTTTCAACCTTATTAATATCCTTCCTGTAATTAGGTGACCAAAACTGCACACAGTACTCTAAATTCAGCCTCATCAATGTCTTCTACAACCTCACCATAACATTCCAACTCCTATACTCAGTACTTTGATTTATAAAGGCCAATGTTCCAAAAGCACTCTTTATGATCCTATCTACCTGTGACATCACTTTTAGGGAGTTATGTATCAGTATTCCCAGATCCCTCTGTTCTACTACACTCTTCAGTTTCCTACTATTTATCTTGTATGTTCTACTTAGTTTGTCCTTCTAAAGTGCAATACCTCACATTTGTCTGCATTAAACTCCATCTGCCATTTTTCAGCCCATTTTTCTAACTGGTCCAAGTCCCTATGCAAGCTTTGAAAACCTTCCTCACTGTCCACTACTCCAATTTTTGTATCATCAGCTAATTTGCTGATCCAATTTACCACATTATCATCCAGATCATTGATATAGATGACAAACAACAATGGACCCAGCACTGATCCCTGCAGCACACCACTAGTCACAGGCCTCCACTCATAGACGCAATCTTGCACTACCACTCTCTGGCTTCTTCCACTGAGCCAATGTCTAATCCAATTTACTACCTCTCCATGTGTACCTAGCGACTGAACCTTCCTAACTAACCTCCTGTGCAGGACCTTGTCAAAGGCCTTACTGAAGTCCATGTAGACAACATCCACTGCCTTCCCTTCATCCACTTTCCTGGTAACCTCTTCGAAAATCTCTAATAGATAGGTTAAACATGACCTACCATGCACAAAGCCATGTTGGCTCTCCTTAATAAGTCCCTGTCCATCCAAGCATTTGTAGATCCTATCTCTTAGTACTCCTTCCAATAATTTACCTACTCTGCACCCGAACTAATGGAGATAATCTACTGTACTGGTGGGACCACTTTTGAAGGGACAGGAGGGAGAGGAGGCATCGTGGTTCAAACATGGATGTAGAGGACCACTGCCTTGCAAACGATGGAACACTGCCCTCCAATCCTTAGGTAAACCTCCCAGGGAAGTCCTGAAGTGCTGAAAGTCACACATCAAATGCTAAACCTTGACATCAAGGCCGCATTCAACTGAGTATGACACCAAGGAGCCCTTGCAATACTAGAATCAATGGGTATCAGGGGACAAACTCTCCGCTCGTTGGACTCATATGTGGTAGATAGGAAGATGGTTATAGTTGTGGAGGATCAGTCATCACAGCTCCAGAACATCACTGCAGGAGTCCTTCAGGGTAGTGTCTCATTCTCCATCAGCACTGCAGTGTTAGACAGAGGTCATGAAGTCTCAGTTTGTTTCCAGACAGACTCAGACTATTATGGCTGCGAGTACCGCTGTTGAAAAGGCCTTTCTGAATCTTGCATGAGTCCATATAACAATCTGTGTTGTAGTGAATTATTCAGGGGCTGAGGGGTTGCCCCGGGGAGTGACAGTGACTCCGTGGTATATGAACCTGCTCCTCTTTCTCAGGATGACAGCATTCATTTGCTCACCATTGCTAGCAGTGCCCGTTGTTCTAGCCTCTCTGTCAGTCAGCCCAGACTGCTGCCACACATGCTGAGATACTGTGGTCTGCAGGTGGTCCCTCTATATCCAGACTGTCTGAGGTTTTCCTGCAAAACCAACTGAGATCTCTTCCATTGACACCAAGCAGCTTTCCACCAACCAAACCACAGTAGTACTGGAGTAGTACTGCATAAAAACACTTGACAAGGTACACAGAAGACAGATACTGAGAGAATGTGTGCATCGCGCCAGTTAGGTTTGGTCCCTGCACTGACTGAGGTAAGTCTTAGGGCCTACCTATTTGACTAGCCTCGTTTTGACATGATGGCATGATTTAGCTATGATTACCAATGCATGAGCAAAGGATGCTATGTGAAGAGAGAAAGAGAAAATAAAAGACGCAAGTTTGTATGGATTGCTGGATAAAGAGGGTATGGAATGCTTGTTTTGGAGCTGATTTTTATTTCAAGATTGTGGCCATTGAGATGCTGTGATATCCAGACTAGAGGAATGCTAAGATGTAGAACCATTGTTCAATGGGGATCTGGCATTGATTTCTTTGGAACTGGAGTCAGTTGAGGTACAGACTTTCCCAGAATGTGGATGTGCTGGCCATCTTCTCCCCTGCTGTTCCTCCTTTCCTTCCTCCTCTTGACAAGCCCATTTAGGATATTTCAGCTCTCTATGTAATCTAATTTGTATGATATAATTTTTATTTTATTTCACTAAAAATACCTCCTGGTTTGCTGTCTGTGAGAATATTTCAACTGAGTTTATTTATTTGTGTCACAAGTAGGCTTACATTAACCCTGCAATGAAGTTACTGTGAAAATCCCTTAGTCACCACACTCCAGCGCCTGTTTAGGTCCACTGAGGGAGAATTTAGCATAGCCAATGCACCTAACCAGCATGTCTTTCAGACTGTGGGAAGGAAACCGGAGCACTCAGAGAAAACCCCTTCCACAGACACAGGGAGAATTGCAAACTGCATAGACAGTGACCCAAGCTGGGAATACGAACCTGGGTCCCTGACACTGTGAGGCAGCGATGCTAACTACTGTACCGCCCAGTTGCTTAGCCTGCTTAATGACCTCACTGCGGAGGGTTTTATCATCTTGCAACTGAGTGTAATATCTTAACCATTGTATTTCACGCACAGAACAACATTTTAAGTATATTTTACTATAGGAACAATGTGCTCCCTATACTTACAGACCATCTGCTTGGAGCGGCATCATTCTGGCAATAAAAATTTTAATACTAGTGTGACAACCTTTGAACTGGAAGCAGTAACAGAAGGAAAATTTGTAATTCATAGAACCCTACAATACAGAAGGAGGCCAT
This sequence comes from Carcharhinus amblyrhynchos, assembly GCF_965287045.1. NCBI lineage: Eukaryota > Metazoa > Chordata > Chondrichthyes > Carcharhiniformes > Carcharhinidae > Carcharhinus > Carcharhinus amblyrhynchos. Next base: position 39,635,643 of record NC_137335.1, on the reverse strand, counting down.
TTGGCCCATCAAATCTGTGCTAACCACAATCCCACGCATGCCCTATTTCCATAACCCCACACATTTACCCTGCTAATCCCCCTGACATTAAGGTAAATTTAGCACAGCCAATCAACCTAACCCCACACATTTTTGGATTGTGGGAGGAAACCTGCACAGACCCTGGGAGAAAGTGCAAACTTCACACAGACAGTGACCAGAGGCCAGAACTGAACCCAGGTCCCTAGTGCTGTGAGACAGCAGTGCTAACTACTCTGTCACCATGCCATCCAGTACTTTACTGTAAAATGTTTTGGAATACTAACCTTTTAAGGCTTAAAAATGACATTTAAGAGTTTGTATCAATTACTAAGGGATCAATAATGATTTTTGGATCATGAGAAATACTAGTGCATGTGAACTAGCATCTGTTGATCTAGAAGCAGTACCAACAGGAGAGAGGTTAAAATACAGAAGTTGTGTGGTTACCACAAGAACAGAGAAAGGAAAGAGCTGGGAGTCGAGGTTCCAGAAAGAATTATGCTATAGTGTGGAAGATTGCATGGGTAGAACACTGGATGCTATTACTTGAAAACAATCAGCTAAATCCTTGAAGGAAAGAGATTGGAATCCTGCCATACGAAGATCAGAGCTTGGAAGACCTTTGCTGCTGGTAATACACGTGGAGTAGATCACCTACAAACTCAGTGAGACAAACTGTGTTGTATCTGCTATTCCATGTGCAATTTTTGGTTCATAAAGACTATTAATTCATGTTAAATTTACACTGTTTCTGGTTTGTGTTAAAGTAAAAGTTACAAAAAGTGAAGACTTGGCTGGTAATTTGGGGTTTTAGGTAAATTTGGTTTGTTTGGTCTTTGTGTCCTCACAGGAACCCTAACATACGACTTTCAGGTTGGGGATTGTGATTGTTGGGGTGGATATGAGAGAAAGAGAGAGAGAGAGAGACAGAGACAGAGAATGAGGAGGGGAGAGGAAATTGCTTGTTAAAGACATCTTACTCTGTGGGAAGCCATTTTTCCCAAGTGTACCAACATAATTCTACACACCCACAGGGTTGTGAATCAAAGCCACACTTTGTATGGCTGCTGAAGATTGCCCATATTTTATCTTGTGCAGCACATAATTGTACTTTTTATCTGTTGCTGGTTTCAATTCAATTCAGCCATGTGTGCTATACCATTCAACACACGCAGAAAGATCCAGAAAAGGACACAATGGCAAGAATTTTATACATGATGAGCACGCAGGGCAGGTGGGATCAGAAGTGGCCACATTTCCTGCATGGGCATAAGAGCAATCAGTGATCATGATACTACCCCAGCTGACTGCTTAAGCTTTGGCCAGTCTAAAAGTGTCCAGATGGGGTCAATGTGGTGGGTGGAGCATGGTGGGCGTGGATCCGCTCGCTGGTGGCCTGATGCAAAGTTTAAAGTCAGCTACAAGGGAGAGGCGGAGGGAGATGTGCATCATGATGACAGCAATACCCAGAAGACACTCCAGGCGAGAGGGCACTTCAAGCAAGCAACAAGCTCACTGAGGTTCAGTTGAGCGTTTAAGCACTTTAGTGCAGGTGGTGACAGCCAGGACGCACATCATCATGCCATAAGATGGAAGGAGGAGCCCACCCCACTTAGCCAAGAAGGCCTGGAGATGGCAGCTGAGCTCAGTGGGCATGACCTGGTCTGGCATTCGCGCTAGCCACTTTATGCCCAATTTTACGACACCTTCCTGTTGCAAAACAGGAATAAAGTGGCCGTAAAACTTCACCCAGAACCATCCACCAGAGGCTGACGACCCTTCATTGACACCAGAGCAGGCACGGATGGCAGATTCACCTGTGTCATACCCTGTCTCTTCACCAAGCACCAGCGCAAGTACTGGCATGTCGATGGGCAATACGGCGTTTGATCAGTTGGCAGAGCACAGTGGAGAGGGCACACTTCACACTCACATGAGCAGATGGCGGAGGCAGGTTGCCGGCAGTGGAGGATTGCTGGAGACCAGGACCACGCTGAGTCCGAGGCAGATGATGGTCCTCTTCAACGGTGAAGTTGTCAATCAGGCAGCAAATGCTGGATGTCCAGCAGGATGTATGGGGGGATATGGAGGAGACACCCCGAGGACGGTCTCTGTCATGGAGGAGTCCATGTGGACAAAGTGCGCTGCGTTGATCCTGAGCTTGAAACGCTGAGCTTCATCCATGAGAGTGACCACCCTCATGGTGAGGCACTTCCGAAACAGAATGAGGGGAGGGGAGTCCTGGGGCTGAGCTCGGATTGCAAACCCTCACACAGGCAGTGAGCTCACGAGGTTCACTGCTAGTGTGTGAGAAGGATGCAGCACCCAGTCTCTCAGATCAGTGACCATCAATCAATGGTGAGCAAAGAGGTCCAGGCACACCTCGCCATGGGGGACGAGCTGCCTGTCATATCTGTGGACTCCTCTCATGACACCGCAGTTGAGGACAGCAGTTCCTCCACTCTCTGCTAGTCACCATGCCATCATTAGAGACTGCAATGACTAAGGAGTTCTTGGCCAGATTGCTGAATGCACCCCCCAAGGTGGAACCTTCCCAGACCCTGACTTCCTGAGGACCACCATCAAGGTCATCTGTGCCAATGGGATACTACAGTCTGCAATTAGCCTCGGTGAGGCTAGGGAGCCACGGAGAGGGCACCAAGTTAGAGCACCCACAAACATAAGTTTCTGATGCAGTCAGCACAGCAATGGGTTTGCATTGGCAGCTTATGTTTATTTGTAAATATCACATGTGTTTGAATCAATTCTTATTGGAAATTCTCTGTTATTTTCACTTAAATGTCTTGAAGGAAAATGAGATCTTTACTCACAAACCCTGATAGGTCTTTGCCTCATCAGTGCCTGGTGAAAGGTTTGGCAAGGAAATGTTTGGTAAGGAGGTGATGTCCTTGCTCCTAGAAGACAGCCAATCTGAAGGAAGCTAAATCAAGGCCTGTCTGGTTTACCCACCAATCTGAAAGTTCTTCATTTCTGCCTCTTTGTCCTCACCATTTGCGTACTTGGGTTCTCCAGCTGACTTACCATTGGTTTCCTCCTCTGAGGCAGGTACACCCATCTCAGTGTCTTCCTAGCCCAGTGGTTCCTCGCTAGAGAGAGGAAGACTCTACAAAGCACAGCAGACAATGATGATTAGTGACCTCGATCTGGCAGATATACAGGACACCCTGGAATGGTCCTGGCATCGGAACTTCAATTTTTATCAGACCTATTGTCCTGTCCCCTACTGGCCTTGTGGAGACAGGGCAGCAATTTTATCTCTCCTCTGCCTCTGTCCTTAGTGCCTAAGTGGAGTCATCAGCCACCTTTCCAAGCAACCATTCGTCAAGGAGTCATGAACATCTGTGAGTGTCTGTGGGGATCATGGTGGCTGCCAGGATACATTGCACAGACTTGTACAATCTGGGTCATGATGACATTAGCTATCTGAACAATCAAAGATCATAGAATCATAGAATGCTTGCAATGCAGAAGGAGGCCATTCGGCCCATCAAGCCTGCACCGACAAAGATCCCACCCAGGCCCTATCCTTATACCCAATATTTTACCCTGCTAATCTCCCTGACACTAATGGACAATTTAACAAGGCCAATCCACCATCCAGCACATCTTTGGAGTGTGAGAAGAAACTGGAGCACCCGGAGGAAACCCACGTAGACACAGGGGGAACATGTAAACTTCCATTAAATGAAACCCCTTTGTATTGATAGTATTGCCTGCCTGGCACCTTGATGGTCAGATGGGTGAAATCAATGGTACCCTGCGGGTAAACTCTACAATTGCTGAAAAAATCTCTTGCTTTCTCAGCCTAGCTGGAATAGTCCATCCTGAAATGGACAAAGCGCTAGTCACCAGTTTGACATAACTGTGAACAGCTGTCTGGGAGACTTTGCAAAGATCATCCACTAATCCTTGGAAAGATCCAGAGGCATAAAGGTTAAGGGCTACAGTAACATGAGAGCCATAGGTATTGAGTGTCCACCCACACAATTGAAGACTATCTCCAGCCCAATCATCTGGAAAGCCAGAGTGTCCTGCAGCACTGGACCTCTGTCATGTCAAGGTAGTTGGATCATTGCCTGTACACCCTGGCAGTTGGATGGTGGCATCTTCAGCAGGGATGTCCTCCTCACCCTCCCTTTTGGCCTGTGTCTTTGCCTGTCCTCTGAGGTGATGCCTGTGACCACCTGGCCTCCTCTCCCTTTGGCTCCAGTTATCCACCTCAGAGGAACTGCTCCCAGCTGAATAGACAAATGGGGCTAACCCTGAACTGAGGGTGCCAAAGAGTTGGAAATCTCAGATAGATATCACAAGACTGAAATATCCTGACAGGTGCAGACAAATGCAAAACTTCCAAAAAAAAAGCAGTGAAAACATTCACAGTACTCCAATCAAAACCCACACCAAACTTCCACTGCCTTTTCCCACTGCCTTTAATCCTACCCTTTGAAGACAATTCGGCAAAAGCAGTTTGGCCGCCTGCCCATGTTTCCCGCGCACCAACCTAAAAATCTCATGGACAATGCAAAATTTAGGTCAGTTGGAGTTTTTAATCCTCTTAACGAGCTTTCTAATTGTAAACGGGTGAGTACCCAATTCATTCTCGGGACTGCTAACTGCAATATAGCATGAGTGTGTGATGGTGTTGGGATGTACGCCTGATATCTTCTCACACGGTCTCATGGCACTGCTAAGTCAGGCGCGCACCCACCCACCAGGGCAGTGTAAAATTCTGCACATAATTTAGCAATAAAAGGCGGGCACAGAATCTGACCTCAACTATTCACCTACCTTTCTGCTTCTTTTGGCTACCGAATGTGCTGCTATGCATTCTTTGTATAGTTTCAGATTTCCTGCATACAGCTTTTCTTTTATTTGTAGTCCATATGTATACATTTATCTACCTATTGAAAATACTAATTGCAGGATTTTACTAGGTATACTTTGTATCCATTCAGGCAAACACATCCTCCCAAGAGCTATTAAACCTTATCTTGCTGCAAACAGACCTGCCCATTATGTAGATTTTCAAGCTAAAAAGTTAGTACAACGAGCCTTATCTACATTCTTCTCCAACCCATAACTTCTCATCTAATTATAATAAATGTGTTATGTCATCCTCCACTACTGTTGTATCACTCACCAGCTTTCAGACATTGAATATACTTCATTCTCCTTCAGACACATCCTATCGAGCTGGTATCATTGGACACTTATTAAAAGCTTTATCGATTTCAAGTAAGGAATTATAGAATACATTTTGCTGGTACCAGGGTTACAGAAAAATCACCAGACAGAAATAACAAGTGTTGTTATGCCAGAGGCCAGAACACTACGTTGTTATGGTAACTTGTGTTCCACTATAATGGAGGTTATGAATAGCCAATAAATGCCTCTTGTTTAGAAATAAGGTGAACACAAAGATAAAAAGGAGAGATTTAATGATGAATAAATAAATACTCAAGTACCTATTCAAAGCAATTCATTATCTTAATGAAGAAAGATGTTAGTAAAACTACATCTATAGGGTTATGAACATAATGTAATGCCCCAAGTAACATCAGAAGCTTATTGGTCTGGAAACTGGAAGTAGCAGTACACAGTTTGCTATCCCAATAAGATGAATAAGGCACTCACGCATAACCAAAAATCTCCCACCCATCATACTGGATGAAGGCTATTAAAATATGTTCCTTTAGAGATGTCCCTGCAGCTCCTGGTTGCCTCCAATACTGAAACGCTGGAGCAGTATTCTCCCGGCATCAACTTCCAAACACTTCAACCTAATTTGCTTGTTCATCCCTGGAGAAACTGACTCCAGGTTTTTATCCCGTGAGCCACTTGATAACATAAATCATCCACACGAGCCCTTCAATCCACTCCTGAACCCTTCGATCCCTCCCTACATCTGTTAATCCAGTCCTCCTGCACCCACCACCCCCCCCAACTCCTTGATTTATTCCCTGGGGAAGAAGTTGAAAGGATTGTGTGTGGATGGTGGTGATCCTGATGGATTCAAAGCCTGGGAGGTACGTCATGTGGTAACAGTGCTCTGAGCTCTGATTGGTGGAGGATGCCTTCCAAAAGTGGTCTTCAATGAGATGGCAGTGAATATCTGTCCCAGCTTTGGACTGACCACCTGGAAACCTTTGGTGTTCACTGTGATCACCCTCATTTTCCTCGACCTCCTCCTCTTCTTGTGGCTGTCTGTTACTCCTGGAAAAGTTGGTAATGGTTATTGCCACATTGTGTAAGTCAGCGTGAATCTGAGGACCTTCTTACAAAAGTGTCCAGAGGTGCAATTTTTTTACACAGAGGGAGGTGAGCATCTGGGACAAGCTGCCAGAGGTAGTAGTAGAAGCGGGTACAATTTTATCTTTTAAAAAGCATTTAAATAGTTACATGGGTACAATGGGTATAGAGGGATATGGGCCAAATGCAGGCAATTGGGATTAGCTTTGGGGTTTAAAAAAAAAGGGCAGCATGGACAAGTTGGGCCTAAGGGCTTTTTCCATGCTGTAAACCTCTATGACTCTACGAAGCACTGCAGGCATTTTCTGGCCTCCTGAACGGTGGCACAGTGGTTAGCACTGCTCCCGCACAGTGTGAGGGATCTGGGTTCAATTCCCAGCTTGGGTCACTGTCTGTTTGCAGTCTGTACGTTCTCCCTGTGTCTGCGTGGGTCTCCTCTGGGTGCTCCGATTTCCTCGTGCAGTCCGAAAGACATGCTCAGATAAACAGCAGGTAAGCAGACGGATCCCTCATAGTGAGATTGTCTGACTGTTCCATGAGTAGCATTGTGTGTCGAGGGGACCAGCACTGCATGGTTTAGCGCAGTCGGGATGGTGCAGCATGGTGGCACAGTGGTTAGCAATGCTGCCTCACAATGCCAGGGACCCACATTCATTTGCGGCTTTGGGTCACTGTCTGTGTGGAGTTTGCACATTCTCTCCGTGTCTGCGTGGGTTTCCCCAGGTGGTCCAGTTTCCTCCCACATTCCAAATCAAATTGGTTGATTGGCCAATTGACCTTAGTGTCAGGGGGATTAGTAGGGTAAATGCGTGGGGTTACAGGAATAGGGCCTGGGTGAGATGAGATTGGTACAGACTCGATGGGCTGAATGGCCCTACGGAGGGATTCTATGGGAAAGGCAAGTGAACAGTGTGTGGGCTGATCGATAGGGAGCAATGGTGAATTGAACAAAAATACTTAGAAAGACAGTCATAAATATCAGGCCAGAGCAGGTAGTGATTATAACGATGGCTTTGGGAGTTGTTGAACAATAAACTGAATAAAAATCAAAGACGCCATTACTCCATAGTATGTTCCTGCCACAACTCATCTTTGTGCACAAAGCTTCAGCAATGTACGTGGAAGTGGCCACTCATCCCAAGAAGGAAGGTCAAAGGGGATATTGTCAGAATGTGCAAAATTTCCCCAGGGTGAATCTTGAAGCATCTGATCTAACATCCAAATTCAAAATGCTCAAGCAGCATACAGAGCTATGGTTTCTTGATTCAGGTGTACCTGAACCAGACAAACAAGCAATAAACATTCACCCAGCAATTGGGAATGAAGGTCTACACAGACCTGAATATGTCAGGATTAACAGCTGAAGAAGAAACACTACAATGCAGAAGTAGGCCATTCAGCCCATCAGGTCTGCAACGACTCTCGATGGAGCATCCCACCCAGGCCGTATCCCCATAACCCCACTAATCCCCCCTAACCTACACATCTTGAGACACTAAAGGGCAATTTTAGCATGGCCAATCAGCTTAACTCTGCACATTTTTGGAGTGTGGGACGAAACCAGAGCATCTAGAAAAAACCAATGAAGATTTGTGAGAATATGCAAACTCCACATAAACTGTCACCCAAGGTTGGAATCAAACCCAGGTCCCTGGCGCTTTAAGGCAGCAGTGCTAACCACTGTACCACTGTGCCACCCCATTTTTTTAGGTTTTCAAAAACATCTGGTCAAGTGACATTTGCATAAGATTTGCTATGTGCAGCTGTTCACTGCTAGGTTTCTTATACTTTGGATGTTTCCCTTCAATTTTCCACTTTCCTCAGTCAGTCATAAAGTTTCATCTTGGGATAGGATTCCAAGAACATTAGCCACGTGAACACCTAATGAGCTGCTTTCACGTTTATCCCAAGATAGTGATTTTTGGTGGGCTATTTTTACCATGAAAACTATTCCTAAATCTCCTTGCTTTATCTCATTCTCATCCGATGGGCTCTCACATTTCCACTTCCAGCATGTGATAACTTTCAGGACTCACCAAATTTCTCCACTGCAGAGACAAGCTTTGGCATCTCATTGTTTTTACAACCAAGATATCTAATTACAAGGTTTCCACCTTAAGCTTTGCTAATGATGTGTATGTGCTTAATATACCGTTCAGGTTCTGTTCAAGTTCTTATTTGAATTACTTAGTTTTATGTCAACATTGGGCATTGCGTTTTGATTTACAATTGCAATGCAGAAGAGATAAAGAATTTCCAAAAGATATGGACTACATTGGAAGATTGATAAGTGCCCCACCCTGAAAAGGTTGGACAAGTCTGCTTTCGATGGATTATACCATTCTCTTTGTCATCACAGACACGATGCAGAGAACGACTGTCAGTAAATCACAGACTTTCTATTACTCTACAATGGCTGTCCTCAGGATGTGGCATCTGTATTCAACTGAGCAGAGCTTGGAGACTGCTGCATCCTCCACAATGGCCCTCCACAGCTGTCCTTGTCTGCTCATGCTCACTTGTGAACGGTGAATCACCAGGCAAAATACAACTATCCATTGACAGCCACTGAACTGTGAATCTTTGAGCTGGTGTATAGTAAGTAGCAATCCAGGAATGAAGCATTTTCAGAAGGAATCAGCTTCTCTCAGCCTTTACCATCCAGGAGGTTCACCAACTATTGCAGCAGATCCTGAAGGAAAGAGAAGATGAAGATTAATTCTGCTGCCAAGGTAAGTACCATTATCAGTTACCATTACGAAGATGATGATATTTCACTAACTGCTGAAATTAAGTCAGCATGACTGAGTATTGCAATGCATATGTGCTATATATAATGGGGCTTAGCTCCTTTAAGGAAATTGGTTATGTGATTCTGAGTGTCTGGAGGTCTGAGATGGCAGTAGGAGCTGGAGAGGGAGGCCTGCAAATAACTACCTGTGTTTCATGTCTGTCTATGGAGTCAGTTCTTGGTGTACACTCCAGGAGCCAAATACAGAACAATATGATTCGATTCTATTTAATTCCCCCAACAGGTAGCTAGGAGGCGCCTATGCCCCCTGGCCAGACAATGCCGTAATGCCACTAATCTCCTGTCCCCCCTCCTCTGCAGTTGTCAGTAATCTCACTAATGTTCCGTTCCCTCTTCTCCTGCAGCAGAGTTAAAAAATAGAACGATAAGAGACTGTAATGACCCGTGTTCAGCTAATGAATGAATTGCATTTGGTGAATCATTAGCAGGAAGAGGCATGGGATAGCACAAGGATGAGGAGTGGTTGCATTGAATGGATAGATGGGGATGTGAGGAAGTGCAGTGAAAGGGAAGGATAAGTAGGCCTGCAATGTAAATGCAATAGCGTGGGCATGAGAGACAGAGTGAGGGGGGAGGGATGTCCACAACAAGACATTTCCCAACCTGGAAAGATCATTAAAGTTCTTCTTGCACCAAATCCAGATGTATGTCCATAACATTTTTACATCCACAGGTGATTCAGTCTGCCTTGTTGGCCAACACGGGGCATACACGCGATGGGTCGTGCGAGGGCTGTTCTTGGATATTGCTTCAAGAGTTGCCTAGTGCTTCATATTGTTAGTGTACGCTTAAACTGGACCAACTGACGGGCAACACGGCAGCTCAGTGACTATCACTGTTTGCTGTCCAGATACAGGGACCCGGGTCAGATCTCCGACTCGGGTCGGTGTCTGTGGGAGTTCGCACATTCTCCCTGTGCTTGCGTGGGTTTTCTCCGGGTGCTCCCGTTTCCTCCCACACCCCAAAAACGTGCTTTTAGGCTGATTGGTGTTAACAAATTGTCCCTAAATTAGACCTCCCTTAATCTGGCACACTTAAAATTCTCTAAATTTGCACCCCTTTATTGTGGACTCCAAGAGGCGTAGACAAAAGTCTTAGGTAAAAGAAGGATTGGCATGAGGCACTCACTGAGTGTTAAAATGTGCGGCGCAGCTTGTGGGGCCGAATGGCCTGTTTCCTGTGCTGTGTTGTCCTTTGTTCTTTGTTCATTTCTGCTGCTGACCTCCGGGGCTACCACCAGTCAAACCTTCTTTATGATGGCAGCAGGCATCCTCCTCATTGCTTGGGAAGATTGTCTCTCTCAAGCTCCTCACAGCCCCTAGCAACAGATCAAGGAAGACATTATTAAGGCAGAGCAGAGGCTTTATGGATCCTGACTCCATCTTCTGCGATGACTGCCTTTGTGCAAAACTGATTGAAGCTTCCAAAGTTCATCTTTGTATCAGTGTTTTAATGAGTCGAGTTGAGATCATGTCATGAGAGTCTGCTGGATGCCTGCTGCCTACGTTTGCTGTCAAACCTGGAAGTCATTTTCTAATGAGGTGGCTGTGTGTAAATGTCACAAACAGAAATTCTTTCCAGATTTCCCACTGGCTCCCGTGCTCCAAGTTAATATCAGTGACAGTGGACATTTTAACTCCTGGCCTGCTTGCAGCTGGTGAGCAGGAATACAAGATAAAACCTCAGCTGCAGTTCCAGAAATAAAAACTGGGGTAAATTTAATATTGGATTTTCTTCAAATGTCAGTGGTTAACAGGAAGCCGATGTAAACTTGCACAGCCTAAATGCTGCTTGGTGAGAATAGGTGATAGCAGGATTAGTACAAGGTTTGTTGAGTAATTATGAGCCATACTGCCTTAAGTCTCCTCCCTTGCTTATTAATTATTCCACACACTGTACATCCTGCTCTTGATCCTCACTTGATGTGAATCCAATACTACCATCTTGTGGACAGGCAGAGTTGTACATTTTCAAATCTTAAGGATTTGTGCTCATTGTCGTAAAATAAGTTACTCTACCAACTTGTGAGGTAGTATCTGTTAGGTTCTTCACTTTGATGTAAGTGTATCAGTCATACAACAAGGATAGGTGAACAAATAATGTAGGTTCTTTATTTGAAAGTAAGGTTACACATAGATAGTGTTATCTGGGAGACTATACAGAGTACATCTGACTCCAACTCCTGCTTATAGACTGAAGTCAGGACCTAGTACATCACATCCTGTCAAGGTGGTAAGTGATTAACAGCAGTTCATAAACACAACCTTAAAGGGACATGAACCTCATATCACAACATTACCCTTTTTTTTGACCAAAAGTTTACCTTTAAAGAATCAACAAATTTACATGATGACAAAATGTCTGAATAAACTATTGTATAAGGCCGTACATTTATAAATCTCTGAAACATATCAGAGGTTTTTCTTATCCATCCAAGCTTAGTTATGGTAATCTTTGCTGGAGACTGCTGTGGGTTTTCAAGATGCTGGTTCAGACTGCTCTGTTTCCATTGTATCATATGTTGTATTCATAGGACTATGTGATATGATATTGTTCTGATTTGGCATCTATTTCATTGCACTTGATGTTTGTTCTTGATACGATACTGGTTCTGGGTATCTGCTGACTATTTCTGCTGGATTCCATGTATCATCAGTTGGGTGTTGGACTCAAACTTTCTGTCTGATGTCCAGGTTGGACAATTTGTTCCCCACATGCTGTTCACTGGCATCTTTCATCTTCCCTATTCCTTGATTAGTGCATTATGTACTCCTGGGAGTATCAGCGAGTAATGACTGGGGAGGTTGTCCACACTTGCCTGTCAAATAGTAATTCTGCAATTGAGGGAACAGTTGCACTAGGCAGTGTTGCTCTAAGATGTAACATGGCCATACTTAGATCGTGTTTCATTTGACAACACTTTATGATTAAGTATTTGACAGTTCAAAACATATGTTATGCTATTCCATCGGATCTGGAGGTAATGGTGTAGTTGACAGCCCACCTCTCACACGTTGTCCAGTGGACTGGGGTCTAATGTCCCAAAAAGACTGTGTCTGCGATGATTGCACTAGACATTCTGTCTCATTGACAAATAATGGGAAATTTGGAAACATAATCCATTACAATCAAGAAATTATCTTCATGGTTGCTTCAGAGATTATGGTTGCCTGTCTTTATGAAGTGGAAGGATGTTTACACCTGCATCATAGAGACATAGAGGTTTACAACATGGAAACAGGCCCTTCAGCCCAACTTGTCCATGCAACACTTTTTTTTAAAACCCCTAAGCTAATCCCAGTTGCCTGCATTTGGCCCATATCTCTCTATACCCATCTGATCAATGTAACTATCTAAATGCTTTTTAAAAGACAGAATTGTACCCTCCTTTACTATACCTCTGGCAACTTGTTCCAGACACTCACCATCCTCTGTGTGAAAAAATTGCCTTTCTGGGCATTTTTGTATCTTTCCCCTCTCACCTTAAACCTATGCCCTCTAGTTTTAGACTCCCCTACCTTTGGGAAAAGATATTGGCTATCTAGCTGATCTGTGCCCCTCATTATTTTATAGACTTCTATAAGGTCACCCCTTAGCCTCCTAGGCGCCAGAGAAAAAAATTCCAGCCTATCCAGCCTTTCCTTATAACTCAATCCATCAAGCCCTGGTAGCATCCTAGTAAATCTTTTCTGCACTCTTTCTAGTTTAATAATATCCTTTCTATAATAAGGTGACCAGAATTGCACACAGTATTCCAAGTGTGGCCTTACCAATGTCTTGTACAACTTCAACAAGACATTCCAACTCCTGTATTCAATGTTCTGATCAATGAAACCAAGCATGCTGACTTTCAAGGAGCTATGAACATGTACCCCTAGATCTCTTTGTTTTGTAACTCTCCCCAGCACCCTACTCTGCCCTGGTTCAATCTACCAAAATGCATCGCCTCACATTTGTCTAAATTAAATTTTATCTGCCATTTGTCAGCCGACTGGCCCAATTGATCAAGATCCCATTGCAATTGGAGATAACTTTCTTCACTGTCCACTATGCCACCAATCTTGGTGTCATCTGCAAAGTTACTAACCATGCCTCCTATATTCTCATCCAAATCATCAATATAAATGATAAATAACAGTGGACCCAGCATTGATCCCTGAGGCACACCGCGGGTCACAGGCCTCCAGTTTGAAAAACAACCCTCTACAATCACCCTCTGGCTTCTGTCAAGAAGCCAATTTTTGTATCCATCTAGGTACCTTACCAATATTGAGTTTTCCTTATAGGTGATGCTGATCCTGCATCTGTGGACGTATAATCTGGACAGCAGTAAAGGCTTCTCTTGATAGCGCTGTGCCAATACATTCCTTTCTGTTAACTGTGTTGGATGTTGGTTCACTTTCTGTGTTGAAGTGCTTGTCATTTTTATTAGCAGATCATACAGCTTGGTTAGATATTTTGTGAATTCTGCCTTGACACTCGATACTGGTGCATGTGGAAACATCCTTCCACTTCATACACTCAAATGAACATACCCACAGAGGTTGCATTTGATGATTCAATCAACCACTGCCAAAGATACCATATACAGTGATTCAGAGTTTATACTTCAATGTTGTTACAAAATCTTACCCTGGCCACTCTGTTTGCTTCATATTGTGGATGCCATGGATTCTATGCTCACAGGCCTACCAGCATGCAGGGATTTAATCCTGGTTACCATCCACTGTGTGCACAAATCAATGGGAAAGGCAACTGTTTGATATATATTGTGGTTCTTGGTTGTGGCTTCCCATGACTGATGTTATCTAGAAGGGCAAGGGCAGCTGACACATGGGAACACGACCACCTGCAAGTTCCCCTCCAAGCTACACCGTCCTACCATGGAAATATATCACCGTTGGTGGGTTCACTGTTGCTGGGTTAAAATCCTGGAATTTCCTCCCTAACAGCACTGTGGGTGTGTACCTATACCATGTGGACTACAGTAGTTCAAGAAGGCAGCTCACTACCACTCTCTCAAGAGCAATAAATGCTGGCCTGGACAACAATGCCCAAATCTCATGAATGAATATATTTTATAAATTGTGTTGAATCTCTGATTTCAGTCTTTTCTTAATGCACTGGTGCTTCCAGCATCTACTATGCAACATTCTTGGCATTAAAAGCTGGGCAATTTCTTGATGCATGTGTGAGGCCATACAGCATGCAATCCTTACTTCGCTTGTGTGTATTAGCTATTGTCTCAGTGGTGGATAAATTCCCACAGCGTGTAGACTCTATCTACCCATTAGTATCATTTATGTATCACTTTGTAATAGAGCTTCCAGGGTGTCATCTTTGGGGTTGATCCAAGAGGTCTTTATGGAACATTTTTCTCGAGATAGATGATGTCACATCTTCATTCTTCTATCAGGTACTTCTAATGCAGTAAGGTTGCAATCTTGACCCTGATCACTGTATCTATTTCTCAATAGGTCAAAAGCCTCTGTCAGTTGCTTCTGAAAAGACATGAATTCCAGACGGTGTGTTTTGGAAGGTGAACTTCAATCGTAATTGATCTTTGACTGTTGATCATGTTGTACCTGGATTTTTATGATGACCATCAAATGTGTCCAGTCTGTGGAGGCCTTCACTTTCTAAAGCAATTGCAATTTAGTGACTTGTCTATCTGGACTCAGACATAACTGGGTCCAGGAAACACAGCTCAATGCATTGTCAGAACAATGTAATCTCAGATAGGTGGTCTGCTGCCTTCCAAATGTGAATTCAAAACTTTATTTTGTGGCTTCTTGCAGGGTTAATAGAACCTTATCTGAAACAGGACAGCTATTGTCTTTACAGCTTTGCAATGTGTAGAGTCATAGAGGTTTACAGCATGGAAACAGGCCCTTTCACCAATCTTGTCCATGCTGCCCTTTTTTTTAAACCCCTAAGCTAGTCCCAGTTGTCCACATTTGGCCCATATCCCTCTGTACCCATCTTACCTAACTGTCTAAATGCCTTTTTTTAAAAAAAAACAATTATACAAAATTGTAGGCAAAATTGTAATTTAGCTCCAAGTGATCACTGCCTGAACTGATTTTAGATTTTTGCTCGACTGCAATGGTTGACGACTTCTTAATTTTTTCTGGTTGACTGAAGGTCCACTGACAAAACAGTGAGTTTAAGCATGAAAATGAACTGCAGCCTTCTTAAAACAGTGAGAAGAGTTTCCTCTAGCCCTTAGGGAGATGTTACTGGATGGGTTTCCTTTCTTCCCAGCTCAGCCTGCAGTGTTTTAGCTCCTCCCTCCTGAAGAGACAGTAAGCAGTGGTAATGAAGCTTCTGTCTCTCTCCCTTGTCAGTGAGTTCTGCTTAGAGTTAGAATTTCAGAGGCAGCTGTTTAATTTTTGTTCCTGCTTATACTTCACAGCAGGTAGTCTCCTGCTGATTGCGCCAACCCAAATTTGAAAAATTTTACCCGGACCCAACCTGGATCAAGTCCGGTCCCAGAACAAATATAGTGGGCAGAATTTTCCTGTCCCGCCCACCATGGTAATCCCAGCAGGCAGGACACAGACCATTCAAAGGCCTATTGATCTGGTGGGATTTTCTGGTTTTGGGGTCAGTGTGGTCAGAAAATTCCACCCAACGTGTTTCTACAGCTGCAGAATCACTGTGATCCGGTGAGATCTGATAGCTTGATAACATGCAACAAATAGTTTGAGAGATGGGTGAAACTCTAGGGAGAATACGGTTATCAAGGAACCATGCCTGTCATGTCAGAGCTGGATGCCTTTCTGGCGCAGATGTTTTAATACTCTAATGAATGTTTGGACTCTCAGCCAAGAATACATAATGAGGCTTGGTTCAGAGCCCAGAAATCCATTAGTCTGTTGAAACACCTGTTGCTTGACTGATAGCTCCAGCTCTTTGATCTCTGTTAATTTTACACTGTTAACTATCACAAGATTTCATGATTTAATGTGCTTGTAATTTCAGCTAATAAAACTTTAAAGAATCTGGATGACTGACACATTTATTGTCAAAAAGTTTTCTTTAAAGATAAAAGGTTATCAATAAATGACTTTTTAAAGAAAACCTTTTTATATATCCGACTGTCACTCTGATGTTCATTACTTCTATACAGTGTGTGGTGTGTAAATAGGAGCGCATAGCTTGACATGGGGATGAGCAAGCCAAAGGTTGTGGGGGTGGGGGGGTGGGTGTGGTGGCGTGGTGGAGGAGAATTTTAAAATTTATCTTTTAGAAAGACCCCTCATGCACACTATGGTTCACAACACCTCTGAGGTGTAAGGCGATGTCTATGCCTCAATGGAGCTGACCAGGTTGGGAGTGCAATTTAGGATTTAAGCTGCACTCCAGTCCACTCTCTCAAAAGACATGGGTCGGAATTTTCCGACCATTCACACCAGTGGGACTTTCCCATCCTGCTGCAATGAATGGAGATTTGATTTGTCTCCAACTTCTCCATCCTTGTTGCAGCGGGAGCATGGCAGCAATGGGCAGTAAGATCGTGCCCATGTGGTCAGAAATCCTGGAATAAGCTTGTGGTCGTGATGTTTGAAGTGCTCCTGTGTCATCCCAATGAAGGCTGGAAAGTCAGATCCAGCAGAGCACTCATCAATGCAAAAGTCTGGGAGAAGTGGGCAAAGTACCTCTAGCCTCCACTAGGTTCTTGTTCTTCCCTGGTCTGTGGGGAAGTTCAAATGTGCCCTGTAAAGGAAGAAAAACAACTATCTTCTGCTCCTGAAGTTTCCTCTCAGTGCTCCCCAGATGTGGATAGGAGCTTCTCAATGTATTCATCAGTAACACCAGCACCCCAAGTAGCCATGACAGTAAAGGAGAGGGCTGCATCAGTTCAGGAGTCTCCCAATACACCGGGGCTCTCCAGACATCAGGCAGCTGAAGGTCAATTGCCAAGATCATCTCAAGCCATGGAATAGCAAGGCCAGCAGTCTGCCTCCACCACTGCTGCAAGAGGAGCAGCACGCAGTAGCATACAGGACAAATTTTAAAAGAGCAATTAGCCGTTATTGTGAATAGAATATCAACTTGCGATGCTTTGCATTTCGTGCTGCATTAAATAAAGCATTAAAATATTGGCATGTCTCCTCCATACATTCTTTGGGGCATCAGTGTTGCCCTTATTTGCATATTGTTGTGTATTTGGCTCCTGGAGTGTACGCCAAGAACTGACACCATAAACAGACATGAAACACAGGCAGTTATTTGCAGGCCTCACTCTCCAACTCCTACTGCTATCTCAGGGCGTCCCCGGCAGACTTCCAGACACCTAGAATCGCAATTTCCTTAAAGGGGCTAAACCCCAATATATATAACACATATGCATTGCCATACTCAGTCATGCTGACTTAATTTCAGCAGTTAGTGAAATATCATCATCTTCAAAATGGTAACTGATAATGGTACTTACCTTGACAGCAGAATTAATCTTCATCTTCTCTTTCCTTCAGGATCTGCTGCAGCAGTTGGTGAACCTTCTGGTTGGTAAAGGCTGAGAGAAGCTGATTCCTTCTGAAAATGCTTCATTCCTGGATTGCTACTTACTGTACACCAGCTCAAAGATTCACACTTCAGTGGCTGCCAATGGATAGTTGTATTTTGCCTGGTGATTCACCGTTCACAAGTGAGCATGAGCAGACAAGGACAGTTGTGGAGGGCCACTGTGGAGGATGCAGCAGTCTCCAAGCTCTGCTCAGTTGGCTACAGATGCCACATCCTGAGGACAGCCATTGTAGAGTAATAGAAAGTCTGTGATCTACTGACAGTCCTTCTCTACATCGTGTCTGTGATGACAGAGGGAATCGAAAACAGACTTGTCCAACCTTTTCAGGGTGAGGCACTTTTCAATCTTCCAATGTAGTCCATATCTTTTGGAAATCCTTTACATCTTTCCTCGTCAAGGAGCTGGATGTGAAGGACCATGTCACATGCGGTCAATGCTCCACTCTTGTCTTTATCTAATGTTACACTTGCATACTGAGTGTTGGAATGGTAAACTTGAGGGGACAGCAGGAAGATAAGACTTATTGGTATGAAACCAACAACCACTAAATGTCACATGGAATATATACTTCCAGAGTCTCCCATATCACATCATACTTCACCTGAAATTTCTAGAATCCCTAGTCTTATATTACCTGGCCAGTTGGCCTCTGCACATCCTGAACGTTAAAGGAAGCATCCCACTCCATGAGATTATCATTATTTAATGCATTCCTTCTGCAACATCAGGTTGTGCAGTGTACAGCAGACCTCCATGATATGTGAGACCCTCCCTGGGTATACAGAAGGACTCTATAGGTTGATTAAAGCACCTTTGGAAAATTTGAAACCCTTCTGTAATGACCTCAAAGAGGCAATGAGGTTGGCCTTTTGAGTATGAGATCCCTGACTAAGCAGGCAATCATTACTTCAATCAAGGAGCTCATATTCCAAGGAGCCAACTGCATGGGTCTATACCTTCAAATGGTCATATGATTGGATTAACTTCCTATGCATGATGTAATCCTGCTAATCTCACTAATAATGATCATGAACCTACTGACTTGTCATGAGTACCCTTCTGATTCACTAATCTACTTTCAGGGGAGGAAATTATCCATCATTGGCTTACCTGTAACTCCAACCCCACAGATTTGGAGATAAACTTTAACTCCCTTATGAAATGGCTTAGCAAGCTATTCACATGTGACTCAGTACCAACTGCTCAAGGATAATTAGGAATGGGCAATAAATGTTAGCCTTTCTAATGACACTCGCATTTCAAAAACAGAAAAAAAAATCTTTGTTCCATATCCTTTCATACCTTTGGATAACAACAGTCTATTAAGTTCAGATTGAAAGTTTCCAATTACATCATTTGTAATTACTAACATCAATTATCATTTACAGAAGAGTTCCATACTTCTTCCACTAAGGCCAATATATCCTTCCAGAGGTATGATGTCCAGAACTCTCCACAATACTCGAAAAGTGATCTCACCAGGACATTGTACAGCAGCAGCTTGACTTCTACCATCTTGTATGTTACTCCTCCATATACAAAGGCTAAAATGCCATTTTGCTAATTTTCTGTTCATATGCCTGGATCTCCAAGTCTCTTTGAATCACTATTGTTTCGAGCTATTCATTATTTAGACAGTAGCTCATTCTATCTTTTTTACATCCAAAGTGGATGACCTACATTGCCCCCACCACCATTACCATCGAAAATGCAAAATTTGGTGCTCAGCCAAATCTCCATTCACAGCAGTGGGACTGGAGAATCCCAGCTGTGGATGAGATTGGAGAATCCTGGTCAATATCTCTTTATAACTTTATACTTCCATCTAAACTGCTTACAATGCCTCCTATCTTTGGTCATCATCACGTTTAGATATGCATCTTTCTATTCCATAATCTAAGCTGCTAATAAATATTGTGAATCGTTGAGGCTCCAACACAGATCCTTGTAGGATATCACAAGTAACCAAGTGAACTAAGCGTAATGGCGTCATTCGCAAGTAATTTCACTGGATGTTCAAGCCAGATAATCGGTTTCTGGTTACACAGTTGGCTGGATGATAGAGAATCTTCTGAAAGCAAGTGGAGGATTTGTGGATAAAAGACATGTGCAGCTTTTGTTTGCCAGCAATAAGTCGATAGAGATGAATGATCGCAAGACATGTACCCTGAAAGATGCTTCAGAGAAGAAAATAGATTCTTCACTGGGGATATTTCTTGGCCAAGGTTTCCTGCCAATTCCTGCCAATTTCCTGCCCATTATCCATACTCTCTGTCTCCTGCCACTCAGCCAATTTCTACACCAGGTTAGTCATTTGCCTTCAATTCCATTTACTTCAATTTTAGTTAACAGCGTTTATGGGGGACTTTGTCAAAGGCCTTTTGGAAGTTCATACAAATAATATCCATAAATACTCCTTGTAATTTGGTTTTTAATTTAAACACTTTGCAAATATTCCAGTTTAATGAGACAAACACGAACAGCAATTCAACTATTTCTTTATTTAATATTTCTGGTACCAATTCAAACATAAACAGATGCCATTCATTAACTCTTTTAGTGAACTTAAGTTGAACATCAACACTCAACTGAACTTTAACTCTTAAATTGCATATGAATTTTAATTGAATGTCAACTTTGATTATTTAACTGAAAATAGATACTAATGAGATTGTGAAAAACCTTGGCCAAGAAATATCCTCGATGTGGAATCTATTTTCTTCTCTGAAGCATCTTACAGGGTACGTCTTGCGATCATCAGACTCTATTGGGTTATCGCTAGCAAACAAAGGTCGCGCATGTCTTTATCCACAATCCTCCACTTTCTTCCAAAAGATTCTCCATCATCCAGCCAACTGTATAACCAGAAACTGATCGAACATCCAACAAAATTATTTTGAACGTCATTATGCTTAGTTAACCTGACATATTCCACACATAACAGTAATAAGCCAAAGCCACAAGGTTAGTTCAACTGTAAATAGCTTCTCTTATCTGACTGTGTAGGATGCTTCAGATCACAGCTCCCAGACCAGAGCAACTTTACAACTTACATCTGGTTTTAATTACAAGCTGACCAAAAATACCAGCATGCTTAACTCTTAGCCAGCAAAGCCATTTTAAAGCCATGCTTGCCATTATTGTTGTTAAATCATTGGTGTAGCTGTTTTTTCTTCGTCCAAACCCTCCTTACTACTTTAAACACTTTTTCAAAAGATTTAATCAACATCATTACAACCTATCCATTGAAACACCATGCTGGTGATCATCTGGAAACATCCACAGTGTTAATCACCCTATCCTTTGTATTAGATTCAAGATTTTACCCAACTGCAGATATTAGGATAATATCCTCATTTTTCTCATTTTTCTTCACTTTTCTTAAGAAAAAAGTGACATGCATGGTTTTCCAATCTAAATGAATGATTCATGAGTGAAGAGAGTGTTAGAAGATTATACCAAAGTGCATCTGGAATGTCCTCACCTACTGCCTTTATAACCCTGGGACAGAAGCTATCTGTTTGATTTACCACTTTTTGCAATCACAGAATCATAGAAGACTTACAGCATAGAAAAATACCATTCGGCCCATCATGTCCATGTCAACCAGTGGCCACAGTTGGGACGACAGGCAGTTCTGACGAAGGAGAGATTATGGAGTCTGGGCTGATAGGTAAATCAGCAGGTGAGGGTACATCTTTGTGGAGGGTGCCTTTGATGGGCTCAGAGAACACCCCCAGTATCCCCCCCCCCGCCCCCCCCCAACCCTCCCCATCTTACCCAACATCAGCGCTCGCAGTTAAAGCTGGTGCACTACACATCTGGTGTGGGCCTCATCCTGCTGTGGTTAATATAACAGTGGAGGCAGAATGAGGCACTTAAAGTGGGCAGTGTTGCAGTGGGAAGGCCAAGCACTGTATTTCACATGCTCCCATCACTCAGGCTTTCAATACGTTGGTGGGGCAGCTATAACAGCCAGCTCCTTGACTGGCCACCAAATCATACCTCAGATTTGCATCTATAATTCATTTAATTTGTTCCTTATGGGTTTGATTAAAGAAAAATATTTATTTGGGTCACACACCTGGGCCTGGCCCTTCTGCTCCAATCCCTTATTTTGTGAAAATGGGATAGACATGGTCAAGGGCCCTGTCAGGAGATATCCAGGATCCACAAGGGTTTCCATCGAAACAACTTTCATTTAAAGACAGTGAGTTGAATCTGAGGAGAAGCTATTCAACATGAGAACAAGTTCAGCCATGTAGGTAAAAGTAGTAGCAGATGTTCACTCCATTTCCAGTCACCTATCATTTTAATTCCCTGCCACACTGCCAAGCTGACCTCCCTGTGTCTGGTGTCCGACACTGCTCCGATAAATCTCAGTGGAAGATAGAGGAGCAACCTCTTAATGTAAGCATTTTACTGCCACTGAATTCAACAATTTGAAATGGTTGGTGATGATGCTGCTCATCCCATTTATACCTCCTTTCAGCTCAATATTCATTTCTTTACTTTTCCCATTACCAACACTTCTTGCCCTCTACCATCATTGTTTGAATCAAGTTTTATTTTTTAACCTTTTGTTGTTTAATCTCTCCTACCTTTCATCTGATTGCAGACATTCTGTTTTGTTTTTACGCCACCCTTCCCCCTTCCCCACCCAATTTGACTCAGACCTACATGTCAGACTTTTTGATGTTTTGTCTCTTTTACTCTACAGGTGTGTCGGTCCACCTTGTTGTCAAATGAGAGGCATGCACACGATGGATCGTGCGTCGGCTGCTCTTGGATATTTCGAGAGTGGCCTAGTACTTTGTGTCGCTGTATATGCTTAAAACTGGACCAGCAGATGGGCACCACAACAGCTCAGTGACTATCACTGCTAGCTGTGCAGATACATGGATTTGGGCCTGTGTCTGTGGGAGTTTGTGCAATCTCCCTGTGGTTGCGTGGGTTTCCTCCGGGTGCTCCGGTTTCCTCCCACACCCCAAAGATGTGCTCTTCGGCTGATTGGTGTACCAAATTGTCCCTAAATTATTCTCCCCTGAATCTGGTTTCCAAGGGGGTTCCCATAAGTATAGACACGGGTCAAGGGAGGTGTAGGAAAAATGCTTTGTTAAGATGGTGGCGTGGGCTCGTTGGGCCGAAGGGCTTGTCTCCCGTGCTGTGTTGTTCTTTGTTCTTTCCAGCTTTTTGCTGAAGGGCTGTTAACCTGAAACATTGGGTTGAAAGTATCAGGTGTTTGGGGATGGGCTGGGAGGCAAGACGGCTAATAAACTGACAACAGAAGGTGTCAAGAGATGAAGCTGATGTCTTCCTGCTGCAGTAGCATTTTGTCAGAGTTGATAACCTCAGTGTGGCTGCCCGCTGAGTGGGCAATGTGCCAGGTTCCCACATAAGGCATTTTGATGGCATTGGGAGGGACAACTGTCATGCAGAAACACCAACAGCTAAACCCACGCGGCCTCTCCAGTGCTTTTGGAGCAGGGGGAACCCCTTTGGTCTATGGCCTATGGAAGGGCCCCAGGAAACAATGGTCTCCGCCCCCCCCCCCCACCATTACCTCCATGATGACATCCCACCCCCATAATTATAATTGCTGGAACTTGCCTGACTGGCCCTTGGGCCATACCTAAATAAACCTATCCTATGTTTGTGAGGACCTCGACATTAAGTCTTGTTCTCCTTCTGCAGCCTCAGCATTGGCCGTCACTATTGGCGACGCTGCTGAGATTCTGAGCTGCTGGTGCTCTGATTGGCTCGGCAAACCTGGGAGGTGAGCTTTTATATCCAATTGGATTTTAGCCCCAGAAATGACCTCCAAATTGGCCAGTAAGATGCCACCCTGAGTCCTGACTCTTGTCCACATGGAGTTTGGTGCTGCTTTCAATCATGGCGACAGGATTTTTTACCTTCTCAGAAAATCTTCCCCATTAACTCTTGTTTCTCTTCCCACAGATGCTGCCTGCGTATTTCCAGAAGTTTCTGATTTTCACATCAGCAGTTTTTTATATTGTGTGAAAGGAGTGCAGTATTTCACTTGTTTGGATCTTGAGACCCTCACAGATGGCATTGAAGACAGGACCAGCTGTCTCCTGGCAAGATTCACTCGTGCCACCAGAAACGGTTGACACTGGTACTGGCAGCCAACTCTCTCATTTACAGGGCTACAAAGCAATGTGACAATTTCTACAGCCCAGCATGATAGGAAAGGAACACATACGAGGCAGAGTTTTATGTTGCCCCACCAATGGGTTTGTACATGGGGACAGACTGTAAAATTCCTCCTGTGGCCTTCCCACTGAGCTCCAACCCACCACAACCTCTCTGCATTTTTATGATGGGATGGATGAGCCATTTTTCTAATTGAGGCCATCAAGTGGCCAATTATTGACCACTTAAGGGCCATTTCTGGCTAGTGGGAGGAGATGAGGGACAGCCCAGAAAGTGACTCTGCTTAGGCCTTGATGAGAAGGAGGTTGGCACTGCCATCAATGGCCTCCCTTCAACATTCCATTAAACACTTGTTGGAGGGTTAAATGTCTGCAGGGAAGCCGTTATCTGCAGGGATGTATTCACCATGGATTGTTTGGATGGGAAGAGAAACTCCACCTGCTTAAAAATTCTGGCCGCAGTGTTTAGTGTCTTGCTCACTCACACCGAACACCAACACGCTTTCCACCTTCTGAAAACTAAACTCCTGTAGTTAATCTTTTAGAATACTCTGAGATTAGGGGAATTTCCATCTTTTATCTTGCCTTGTGGCTGCAACTGCCCTAATGCCCAATTATCTGCCACCTTTCCAAGACCACTCATGGTCCCATTTATCTCCCTTTACCTTTCTTTGGCCATTTGCAACACACATCTTAAATACTAGCCAGAACCTGACCCAAAGTCACATATCACTTTGTTGTTCTTTTGAAGTTTAAAGTTTATTTATTGGTGCCACAAGTAGACTTAAATTAACACTGCAATTAGGATACTGTAAAAATTCCTGGTAAATTGCTGGTATCATTGGCTTCCAATGCCAGCCAAAAGCAAATCACCAAGGCAGGCATTTCCACCTTGAAACTCATCACCTCTTTCAAGGCTTCAGCCACATAACTCCTGGGATTGTGTTCAGCCTTCACCACAGGAGATGCAGGAGGTGACAGCATCTTGTTGTAGGCAGGTGACTGACTGAACACCTGCACTCTCCCCTGAAACGCCCATGAAACAGTCCACATGATTCGTAGGAATTGTTTGCCTATTTCTCTACCCTCTTAACCCTGAGTTTTTCTCAGGGTGGAAGAGTCAATTACTAGGGAGCATAAGTTTAAGGGCAGGATTTAAAGGAGTTGTATGAGGCAGATTTTTTTTACACAGAGAGTAGTGGCTGCCTGGAACTCGTTGCCAGGGTAGGTAGGGGAACAGATACGGCAGTGACTTTTAAGGGGCGTCTTGACATGTACATGAATTAGGTTGGGAATAGAGGGATATGGTCCCTGGAAGGGTAGAGGGTTCTAGTTAAGTCGGGCAGTATGGTCAGTGCAGGCTTGGAGGGCCGAAGGGCCTGTTCCTGTGCTGTAATTTTCTTTGTTCTTTGTTCAAGATGCTTACCTATGCTTAGATTTTCTCTCCCTTGTTGCAGGCTCACCATAAAACATAGGACAATAAAATATAGGAGCAGAATTAGGCCATAGGCCCATGAAGTCTGCATGCCATTTAATCATGGCTGATAAGTTTCTCAACCACATTCTCCCATCTTTTCCCTGTAACCTTTGTTCCCTTTACCAATCACAAACCTATCTATCTTTGTCTTAAAGACACTCAATGACTTGGCCTCCACAGCCTTCTGTGGCAATGAATTCCATTGACTCATCACCCTCTGGCTGAAGAAATTCCTCCTCATCTTGGTTCTAAGGGGGCATCCCCTTACTCTGTGACTGTGCCCTCAGATCGTAGTCTCTCCTACTAATGGAAACATCTTCTCCAAGTCCCCTCTATCCAGGCCTTTCAGTAATCGGTAAGTTTTAATGAGATCCCCCTCATCCTTCTAAACTCCATTGAATAGAGATCAAGAGTCCTCAAATGTTCCTCATATGTCAAACTTCTCATTCCCAGGATCATTCTCATGAACATCCTCTGGAGCCTATCCAAGGCCTGCACATTCTTCCTTAGATACCAGAAAAATGGCTGACACAGGGAGGAGGATGTTGAGGATGATGAGGGCTAAACCACTGCTGATCATCCTGCCAACCCTCAGAAAAGTTACAAACCCTTCACATTTTCCATGATTTCCCTCATTTAGACGAACTCAGCAGAGACCAGGAATCAAAAATTGGAATTTTTAATATATATGGCTCAGTATAACACCACATAATACAACACACAGCTGTCAGGGGAATCTATTTGTCTGATAAGAGGCTTTTTCAGTGTTATACAACACTTTTTATTCAGATTTTATTCAGAAATTATGAAATTCTATCACTGCATCACTTTTTTAAATGTTTGAAAGTTATTTCTGCAGGAAAAATGCCTGTTAAAGCTATCTATCAATGTTTCATATTACAAACATTGTATCAGTGAGAGCTGATTAAAGGCACTGCTATGTCAATTTAAAAAAAATGCATGGATATTGTTGTATAACAAAAGGACTATTAAAACCATTAAGGTCATTTCTGCTATACATTTTCTTTTAAGTGATGTAAAATGACTTTTACAGATGCTCAACCTATTACTGCAACTGTTCAATATGTAAAAAGAAACACCTGCAACTGCAGGTAATGTTCAGTAAAGAATGAAGAGAACACTTTAATGCTGAAGCCTCCTGGGATTCTACACTGAATAATGAAACTGCTGCAGTTTACAATATATTTTTACTGGCCTCATTGCTTATAAAAAGAGCTCACATCACATATTTTATTTGACACTCTGCTACAGATAACAAATGTGTTGATGCAGTTGCTGCCCAGCACATTGGGGACATTTTATTACAAGAATGCCAATGTCAAATATCACAAAGGCCACATCATATTTTTAATGGATTTATTACGTTAGGATGCAGACTTTAAAATCAAGCTCAGTATCTTCCATTTCTGAGATGGTTTACTGGAGATCAAGCTAATACAATATATGACAACAAATACAAAAGATGCTTAGTAAATTTCTAGACATTTGCAAAGAATCAGTGCAACCCAGTGGTAACCCTCTCACTACTGAGTCAGACGGTTTGGAAGTTTGCAGAATCACAGGGTTGTTACAGTTCAGAAGGAGACCATTCAGTGTCTCTGCGCTGGCTCTCCAAAGAAACAATTCACCGAGTACCTTCTCTCTGAAACTCTGCATTTCTTGCTCTTCAGATAATAATCCAATTCCCTCTTAAATGCTTCACCTGAACCTACCTCCACCACACTCCCAGCCAGTGCATTCCAGATCCTAAGCATTCTCTGTGTAAAAATGTCTTACCGCATGTCATCATTGCTTTTTTTGCCAAATAACTAAAATCCATGCTCTCTTCCCAATTCTTCCACCAATAGGAACAGTTTCTCCCTGTCAAGATCCCTCAGGATTTTGGATATCTCTATCAAATCTCCTCTCAATCTTCTATTATCCAAGGAAAACAATCCAAAATTCTCGACATAACTGAAGTTCTATATCCCTGGAATCATTCTCAAGAATTTTTTCGGCATTGTTCCCAACGCATTTACACCTCTCCTCAAATGTGCTGCCTAAAAAAAATTCAAGATGGCACTGGAGTCTGGTGACTTCTTGCAAGCTGTCTCCAGCATATCTTCTAATACCATCTTTAACTCTTGCTCTATGCTCTGAAAACTGCACTCTGATTCTTTTAAACTCTCCAATAATGCTTTTTCTCTGATTTTTCTCCTCACTCTATTGATAATTGCAAAATTATATTCTGCACTCTATCTTTTATTTCTCATCTGTGTACTCTATGAACAGTATGTTTTGCCTGTACAGCTTGCAAGAAACAATATTTTTCACTGTATCCCAATACATGTGACAATAGTAACTCAATTCAATTCAATTCAAGTCAGAACGGCACAAAAACTCAGCTGTGGCCAAACCGGGGTTGTATGCAAATTTAACCTAACTCCTTTGCTGTTGTACACATCGGATGCTGGATACTTTATTAATAGCTCGCTCAATCTATCCTACCACCTTTAATGGGTTTTGCGCTTTTACACCCAGACCCCTCTACTCCTGGAATAAAAGCAAGATACTGCAAATGCTGCAAATCTGAAATAAAACAGAAAATGCTGAAAGGACTTAACTGGTCTGGCAGCAGCTGTGGAGAGAGAAAAAGGATTAATGTTTTGAGTCCAATATTACCCTTCTTCAGAACCTTATCCTGTACCCTCTTTAGAATTTTTTGAAATATTTTGTTTTGTATTGTCTCTTCCTGTTCCTCCCGCCAAAATGAATCATTTCATAATTCTCTGCATTGAATTTTATCTGCCATTTGTCTGTCCATTCCTCCAATCTATATAATCCTTCTTACGAACTATGAAGTACATTGCTTCTAGTGCAATCTTTTTATTAGAACTGAATGTAACATGACTGCTCCCAGTCTCTCTGCCTCACAGCAAAGGTCACATGACTGCATCAAGCCCAGGAGGACCTTTAGTATAAGACTGCATTTCAATCCAACATTCCCCTTTTTGTTACAAACAAAAGACAAATTTATGTGCACAATCATGTATAAATGCGAGTTCCCCAAGTTACCCACTATACAACAACAACTGTTCTCATGCATTAACAAACAGTTCATTTTTCTCATCAGTCCCTGCAGAGGCATTACAGATACTGCAGATTGTGTTGCCGACTGTCCAGCAATGTTGTACAGGATACATGACACAAATACGTTTCTGAAAGATACAGTATTGTGACATATGTTGTGTCCAGATGATATCTATATAAATGAAGTAAAATTCTTTGCAGATGTTTTGGAGGCAATAGTAGTAATTTGAGTAAAATGCTTTGAAGTGACTTATGGTTGGATTCCACTGTTACTTTGTCCCTTCAAAGCAGGTATTGATAAAAATGTTCACAAGTAAAAACAATAGCTAGGCAGTTTTTCTCAATCCAAGCATAGTGTCATTCCCTTTGCATTAGTGCCCTGGATACAAATGTGACCGGTTACTCTTATTATATTAGCATTGCTTCAAGACCTAACTCGCTAGTGACACATTACAAGGTGATTTCATCATTTGATAGCATTGTACATACATAGACTTTCTGCTGTCAGTACATTGTCTATGTAATTGACTTCAGCTACTCAACTTGCATTTTTTTTCTTGTTGAGCTTCAGGTTCATTTGGTAGACTCTCACTAGGTTCTGATTGTGATCTGCAGTAGCTTGTTTCATTGTGCTTCCACACTCATTCACCATGCCTTCCAATCTGGAAAGATCACTGACTATCTTTTGCTGAATACATTGATATTCTTCTGAAGCCATGAAAATGCCAAATGGCATGTTTAGTGTGAAATTGAGTTTGTAAAGATGTAAAGAATGTTTATAAAGAAGTAGAAAATATAAAATACTGAAGGGAAAACAACAGGGCAGGGTCTCTTTAAAAGCCAATTGTGTTAGTGCCTGCAAAAACTGTTTTGTTCAATGCTGAAATGTTTAAAATGCAGCTGTACAGAGTACATAAGTGACAACATTTGTTTCAGACCAAAAGCATCAGCGTTACTTTGGTAACTGGTTCTGCAGATTTTAGCATTTGTGTTAACCTATGTGTTTAAGAAAGAGAGTCAGCTCACAACCTAT
The DNA here is from genome assembly GCF_965287045.1 of Carcharhinus amblyrhynchos. Classification (NCBI taxonomy): domain Eukaryota; kingdom Metazoa; phylum Chordata; class Chondrichthyes; order Carcharhiniformes; family Carcharhinidae; genus Carcharhinus; species Carcharhinus amblyrhynchos. Next base: position 39,606,234 of record NC_137335.1, on the reverse strand, counting down.
CAATTTTTTTAAAAAATCTCCATTATTAAGAAATTATTGTTATTGTCAATCTCAAGCCAATCCGAGTACAGGAATGTTAATAGTCATAAGGACTATAAGAGACAAACACAACTGTTTTGAGGGGAGTTGAACCAGAAATTCCACTAGGGGTTGAACCAGGAGTCCAACCAGAAGCAGGGCCAGACCACCTGAAACAGTTAAAGGCAATTAGGTTAGTTGGAGCAGTTAATTTTTAACTCTGCAAGTTTCAGATAGGTCTTAAAAAATAATTCACCCTCTAACCAGTGAAAGGTAAAAATCTCAGCAGTGCTTACAGATAGTGGACAACTATAGAAGAACTCCAGAAAGCTTACGAATTCCATCAAGTCTGGTAGTATCATTTCTTTGAGAGTTACTGGAATTCCATTATTTCTGCTTCGAGTAATGACCGTTCCTTGTACTATCTAAACAGCATTTCAGTCGAACTGTATCTTAGTTAATGTATTGCTTGTTTATTTAAAGTTCTGGTTATTTAAATAAAAATACCTTGTTAATTCTTCACTTAAAGCGAGTGTCAGGTCTTGATGTTAATGCATTTCTAAACGTTAATCAAGAACAGGTAACACCTTCCTAAAATAACTAAGCAGATTATTACACAAGGTAAAGGGGGTTGTAGGTAAAGGAAATTGGCCTTAATTGACCCTTTAGTTATCTTAACAAATGACCCATCACTTGCAGATAGGTAGCCATTCAGACATCGGGTTCCTGCTGGTAGGAAATTAGATTGGGAGTCAGATGGTTTTAGCAAATTGGTTTACCAGTTGATGGTGGGGATTTAAATATTTCTGCCCTAGTATCAGGGCAAAAATCCAGCCATCTCCATCCCACCCCAATATCAGGTCTAAAATTTAGCCCGATATTTCTGAAATTCTTCAACAATTGTAAACGATTTGACAGATTCTAATCTTGTGGAAAGTTTTCTTTAAAAGCAAATATTTTCATTAAATCATAATCTGCCATTGTTTTTCATAGGATTCTCCTTTCCAGACCCCAAAAAACTCAGGGAAACCAGAGCTCAGTGCACGCAGATTTCACTGCACTTATCAAACTCTAGGCTGCACCATAGCACTGCTGCCTCACAGTGCCAGAAACCTGGGTTCGATTCCAACCTTAGGTGACTGTATGAAATTCATATGTTATCCTGTGTCTGTGTGGGTTTTGTCCAGGCACTCCAGTTTTCCCCCACAATCCAAAGGTGTATAGCTTAGGTGGATTGGCCATACTAAATTGCTCCTTAGCCTCCCAAGATGTATTGGTTAGGGTGAATTAGGAGGGTAAATATGTGGCATTATGGGGATAGGGTCTGGTTGGGATTCTCCATCAAAAAATCAGTGTAGACCCGATGGGCCAAATGGCCTTCATCTGCACTGTAGGGTTTCTATGATTCCTTGGATAAAACTCCAGCAACACAATCCTCTATTCACTGCTATTTACCTGGAACGTGATTCCAGTCACCCTGTGCCCAAACTTGGATTTCAATTTCAGTGATCCATTCTTAACATTATAAAATAGAGGAAGGTCAGTTTTAAAACAAAACAAATGTACAGGTGTTTTAGGTTCAAAGCAGGGATATGGTATTTGGTTTACTTCCAAGAAATTTTCAGACATCCTGTTCAAAACCAAAACTGCCCAGTCCAAAGCTCAATGGATGATACCCTGAATGAAAAGTGACAATCACTTATTTAGAACACAGAACATAGAAAAACTACAGCACAAACAGGCCCTTCAGCCTACAAGTTGCGCCAATGATACCCATACCTACTAGGCTTACCTATAACCCTCAATTCTATTAAGTTCCATGTACTCATCCAGAAGTCTCTTGAAAGACCCTATCGAATTTGCCTCCACCACCACCCGACAGCAGCCGATTCCACCCACCCACTACCCTCTGAGTAAAAACTTACTCCTGATATCTCCTCTGTACCTACTCCCCAGCACCTTAAACAAAGAACAAAGAACAGTACAGCACAGGAAACAGGCCCTTCGGCCCTCCAAGCCTGTGCCGCTCATTGGTCCAATTAGACCATTTGTTTGTATCCCTCCATTCCCAGTCTGCTCATGTGACTATCCAGGTAAGTCTTAAATGATCCCAGCATGTCTGCCTCCACCACCCTACTTGGCAGTGCATTCCAGGCCCCCACCACCCTCTGTGTAAAAAATGTCCCTCTGACATCTGAGTTATACCTTGCCCCTCTCACCTTCAGCCTATGACCCCTCGTGATCGTCACCTTGACCTGGGAAAAAGCTTCCCACTGTTCACCCTATCTATACCCTGCATAATTTTGTACACCTCTATTACATCTCCCCTCCTTCTCCAACCTTTCCGGGGGAACGACCCCAGTTTGCCCAATCTCTCCTCATAGCTTATTTCTAACTAAATGGCGACCTACTTTGACACTGAAAAATAGACATACTTTCTTTCTGTTTCACTCATGTTTCTCTAGTAATGTTTGCTCTGCTTCATAAACCTCTTTGACAAGATTTGAAGACTCAGCTTTAAATTGACTTTGAAGCTTTTACGAATAATTAACCGGAATAGCTGGACTCAGCACCTACGGCTTAAGCATAAGCTGTCTGTGTGGAGTTTGCACATTGTCTCCGTGTCTGCGTGGGGTTTCATCCCACAGCCCAAAGATATGCATATTAGGTGGATTGGTGATGCCAAGTTGCCCCTTAGTATCAGAGGACTTGCTAGGGTAAATGCATGGCGTTATGGGGATAAGCCCTGAATGGGATTGCATTCGGTGCAGACTTGATGGGCCAAATAACCTCCTTCTGCACTGGAGGATTCTATGAATCTATAACTCATCACCTTGACCAGTCTTCCTCTCCGTCCACATCCAAAGGGACTGTCACTCGCCACATATTTTCCAAAGCTCCATGCAACTGAAGGTGGCAGATGTGGCCATTGACCCCGGAGAATTTCCCTCCTAGTCATCCTACTAAATGGCACATCCAAATATGACGGTAGGCCTAGGGGATCGGCAGCAAAGTTCTGAAGTCCCCACATGAAGGGAGAAAGCCTTGTAGTATAATCCTCTTCTACCCATTCAGACCCAGCAGCTTAATGTCCCAGACGTAGCTGTTATGCCACCAATGGGAGCTTTAATGCTGTCTTCACCTTTGGTCCCTTTTGACATCCCTGTCCACTCTTCTGGTGCTGTGGCTGCCTTATTGCCTCTCTCAGTTGCTGACACCCACAGTTTGCAAATTGGATATTTTCATGACTAATGCTGTCCCAATATCAAGTTTTGAATGTTAAATGTCAAGAGGATGCACCTTTGTTTCCTCTTTTACTCTGGTGTAATGAAAATTCCACTTGCTGGTTGTTAGTCACTTCCCCCTGCCCAAAATGATGTGGATTCAGCTCCTTTGCTTTTCTAAAAAGCTTGGAAATAGGACAAATCCGAAGAAGATTCTTCGGATATGGACTTACATATCTCCAAGTTGATGATGGAGAGAGTGTTTTGGTCGAAGTTTGTCTATTTGCTCACTTGTCAAGTAATAGAACATAGCTAAGAGAGTGTGACAACACTTACAATTGATGAGGAGAAGCAAGAAGTCTGAGGAAGCTTCAGGTTAAATGTTGATCAATATATTTACCATTAATATAAGGCCAATTAATCGTGACTGTTCAAGCCATGGCCTGAATTTTCTTTAAAAGAAACAGCATCAATGATCTATTCTGCACAAGACAATAGCTTTGAAGGTGAGATATATTTGTAGGTCAAATAAGCATTTTAAAGTTCTGAAACTAAATGATTGAATTCTGATAAGGGTTCACTGCACATCATTGGATGATTCCATATTGACTGGGGGTCTGAGTGAGCGCTCGTGCAGGCAATCAACTAATTAGCTTTTGTTCCATTTAGTTTTGTTTTTGTCATCAAGTTATTTTTAGAACTCAGTTGATGCAAAGTTCGATGAAGAATGGTCTTTCTACACACAATTCTGCTACCACTGCTGTGAAAATGATGAACTTGCAGCTTAAAACAAAAGACTGCAATTTTCCTTGAGTCTAATTGATTACGTCCACTTACATCTTCAAATAGTATTGCTCCTTACAATGGGGGAAATATCAGACTTAAACAAATAAGACTTAGGGTTTTTATGTTTGTTATCCATGTAAATACATCTTTTCCAGGAAATTTCTTTGTAGTATTAAGTATGATGACTTCTTACGATCTGTCCCCAGCATACTCTCTAATTCTATCTTTCACTCTCGGTTCTATGCTTTTAAAATTCTACTCTGTCTCTTATAAACTCTCAAACATTGCTCTATTTCAATCATTTACCAATTTGCGACACCCTAACTATGACTGTAACACTACATTCTGCACCATCTTATTTCCTTCTCTGTGAATGGTATCCGTCGTCTGCAAGAAACAATACTTTTCACTGTATGTTAATACATGTAACAATAATAAATCAAAATAAACCAAATCATACAACACCTGTTCCTCTCATTGAATGAAATGGCCTAAGAGCAAAGAACAAAGAACAAATTCAGCCCGGGAAACAGGCCCTTCGGCCCAACGAGCCTGCGCCGCCATCTCAACACCACCAGTCCCTCTCTCCACCCACGACCCCTGTCTAACGTTTTATGGGCACCCAGGTTGACAGAATCTCATTTAGGGACAATTTATTCCTGCCAATCAGCCTAACAGCACATCTTTGGGGTGTGGGAGGAAACCGGAGCACCCGGAGAAAACCCACGCAAGCACGGGGAGAATGCGCAAACTCCCACAGACACCGGCCCAAATCCATGTGTCCGCACAGCAATCAGCGATAGTCACTGAGCTGTTGTCTTGCCCAGTATCTTGTCCAGTTTAGGCACACACTAACGACATGAAGCACTAGGCCAATCTCGAACAACCAAGAGCAGCCCCAATACGACTCATCGCGTGTATGCCCCTCGTTGGACACGAGGCGGACCAACTTAAAACCTGTGAATGAAAAGAGAAAAAACATTATCATACCAGATCCATTTACATTACCTCAATGCTAATGACCCTTATTTAAAACAATCTCCTATATCCACCCATCTCCAACCCAGTCATGTGCCTGTCTAAGTTACTCTTAAATGACTCTAGTGTGTTTGCCTCCACCACCTTACTTGGCAGAGCATTCCATCCCCCACTACCCTCTGTGTGAAAAACCTCCCTCTCATATCTGTGTTGTACCTCTCCCCCCTCACCTTAAGTCCATGGCCCCTTGTCCTACGTGTCTCTATCATAGGAAATAGCTTACCTCTGTTTACTCTATCTATACCCTTCATAATCTTATATACCTCGATTAGATCCCCTCTCAGTCGGCGTCTTTCAAGGGAAAAGAGCCCCAATTTCTTCAATCTTTCCTCATACCCCAGTCCTTCCATACCAGGCAACATCCTGGTAAACCTCCTCTGCACTCTCTCCAGAATCTCCATGTCCTTCCGGTTGTAAGGCGACCAGAACTGGACGCAGTACTCCAAATGCGGCCTAACCAACGTTCTGTACAACTGCAACATTAGACTCCAGCTCTTATATTCTATACCCCTTCCTATAAAGGCTAACATACCATAGGCTTTCTTCACCACACTCTCCATTTGCACTGCCACCTTCAAAGACTTGTGCACTTGCACCCCCAGGTCTCGCTGCGATTCTATACTCCTTACGGGCTTACCCTTTACCATATAACTCCCCCCTACATTATTCCGGCCAAAATGCATCACCTCACATTTATCCGGATTAAACTCCATTTGCCATGTATCTGCCCAATCAACCAGCCTATCAATATCCCGCTGTATTGCCAGACACTGCTCCTCACTGCCTGCCAGTCCAGCCATCTTGGTGTCATCAGCAAATTTGCTGATCACACCACCTACTCCCTCTTCCAAATCATTTATATACACTACAAAGAGAAGAGGTCCCAGTACCGAGCCCTGCGGCACACCACTAGTGACAGACCTCTAGCTAGAAAAAGACCCCTCCACTACTACTCTCTGACCCCTCTTTGCAAGCCAGTTCTCTACCCATCTAGATACCTGACCACATATCCCATGAGCTTTAATCTTCTGTACCAACCTACCATGAGGGACTTTGTCAAACGCCTTACTGAAATCCATATAGACGACATCAACGGCTTGTCCTTTGTCAACCGTTTTTGTCACCTCCTCAAAGAATTCTACCAGATTTGTAAGGGAAGACTTCCCCTTGACAAAGCCATGCTGCATATCCTTAATCAGATCGCAACGCTCTAAGTGCGCATACATCCTATCCCTAAGAATCCTCTCCATCAACTTACCTACCACTGACGTTAAGCTCACCAGCCTATAGTTACCCGGGCTATCCCTCCTACCCTTTTTAAACAACGGTACCACGTTTGCTATCCTCCAGTCCTCTGGGACCTCACCTGTGACCAAAGAAGAGACAAAGATTCGCGTCAGAGGCCTAGCAATCTCATCCCTCGCCTCTCTAAGCAGCCTAGGATAAATGCAATTAATGCCTACAAGACATTAAAAAAAAGCAGACACATACCATCGAAGAAGACAATATTGGAAACAATTATTTGGGTTAATTTACTATTAGAAGCTTCAATTTATTAAAAACTATCAATTTTTCCTTTCAGTCACAAAGCTTCTCTTCATAGATTGGCCTGCAGTGTGGAAGATGAGATTATCTAAAGTGTTGGATGATTAATGCCGCACTGTGATTGACTGGCACAAAGTACAATTTAGAAGCACAATATAGGCAATGCCAAGATGTTTCTCTTTCTGAGGTAAAACAGCTCACTTTTGCACCATGGTCCATGGACACTCAATGGCAACTGAGAAAGGCAGGTTGAAGAGACAAGCACCTCTGGAATTCAGCTATATGACCCTTTGATAGTAGGTGATCAATCCAATATAAATGTTATTCACTTCTATGATAATCACAAGCATTCTGATTAAAAGCAATTATCGGTTGTTTTGTGACCATCCATCAATATTGGTTTCTCTTAGAAATTGTTAACAGTCATTTACTCATTTTATTAGATGTAATCAGATTACATCAGTTTACTCCAATTTGCGTCTGATTTATGTGAGCAATAAAAAAAATTATTCTCAGTGTGACTTATTCAAACATGGACTATCTGTTTGGTCTGTTGGCATTGTTAATATGCTTAAAATATACAGTATGAGTGGACATGACTATATAGCCATTGATATCATTGCGCTAACATTGTAAAGATGCTGGAATTCAGCTTTTCGATCTTATTGTCTGGATTTATCTACAGGAAGTACTCAGCAATTAGTCCCTACTTAGTCGCTCATTGAAGAGTAGCGTTTGTAGAGGTCTGGATACAGGTTCAATGTTTACATCTTCAGTCTTTGGATATTGAATGGCACAGAGAACACTGGGTGGAATTCTCCCTAAAACATTGTGAGTGTCATGACGGTGAGAATAATGGAGTGATCCGTGTCAGTCTCTCGGGTGCGCTCTGCACCACAATCTGCCCATGCTCAGTCACTTTGTTCGAGAGTTTCATGGCAGTACTGGGGGTTGGGGGTGCAGGGCCTGTACACGTCAGTGAGCCCACCTTCAGTGCACCCAGGAGCCCCTTCGCATTGGTGCCCTGATATTACAGTGTACTGGGAGGCCACTACCCTACCCTATCCCCACTGACATCAAGACTACTTCCCCCTCACCGGCAGCATGATCCTCCACCCACTCCATGACGCAGGTCGCCAGCATCAGGGCGTCGGGGCACTTTTGATAATTAAAAAACTCTTTTAGTTGAGAATTTAAGCTAACAATAACTTAAACTGCATAAATTTACATTGCTGAGGGTTTGGGGTGCAAATATAGCAGAATACTAACCATTTTTTTTATTGACAGAATATGTTTGGAACTTGCTTTAAAGTAGTAATACCTTTATACGTAATAGGATACCTGCAATTGATTGAATAACATTTTCCTATATATTTGTTTATTATTAAATATTGGACGATGGCAACGTATTAATATTCACATATTAGCTCAGTTTGAAACAATGATGCCACCTATGGTAAAAATGGTGAGCTGGATTTATGGAGCCCATAAATCTCCATAAGATTATCAAGATCTTATTGTGTTGGTGTTGGAGATGCTGGTGTTGGACTGCGGTAAACACAGTAAGAAGTCTGGTGTTGAGAGACTTCTTACTGGATTTACAGATGCAGTGGGGTCTTACCCCCCAGCGAGTGTCCCATGTCTGTCCCTTCAGAAAAGGCCCTCCACATTAATTGCCACTCAGACGTTAAACTGAACAGCGATAGACCTTCACTGTGACTTAGGACCCTGGAGTGGAAGTCCCCAATCAGAACAGGGAGCTCTGTTGAACAGCAGCACCATGAGAGAGGCAGTGGCTGCTGCTGGTACTACACCAAATGTCTGAGGTACTGAGGCCAAATGTCATCACTGGATCCCAGGTCCTTCCCACTATAGACTTAATCAGGGAAGAGGCGGAAGAGGGACAGTGTCCCCTGATTAAATGTTCCCCGCCACCAAATTTCACCACAGGCCAGGGCATTGAATTCTGCCTGGTCAATTCTATTGGAAATATTCAATTCTTCCAACTTATATTGAAATGATAAGCATCATTTTTTTAATTAAGTTTCGTGTTGATAATATATTCTTGTGAATTTATTTTAGGAAAAAGGGAGATGTTCCTGTTAAATGAGATCTTCAAACCTTATTAAATGCTGCCATTAATTTGACAGAAGAATGTTTAATTGAAGAATATTTTACAACGGCAGCATCCATAGCTTAGGCACATTATACATTGGAACAGCATGAATAACATATTCACTGATAGTCTTTATTCTGAAATGATCCTAGCAAAGACCATTAGACACATCTGCAAAATAATGCTTATTTTTAAAGAACCACTATATTCCTTCATATATTAGTATAGCACACAATTGAAAAATACACCGGTTATTGGGGTTTGGAGAGTACTAATTCTGTTCTGCCTATTTGTTCAAAAGCAGAAGCAGCTTTAGAATTTCGTCATGGGAAACATACATCAAATCCATGACTATAGGAAGTGAGAGCGTATAGAATGAGGAGGAAGCAGGTACAGACAATAGTGAACAAAGGACATTGGTAATTGGGCATGTAGCTTTCTTGTAGGAAAAAAATGTAAAGCTTATCTAGGGACAGGGAAGCGAGGACAATGGTTAATGCATTTGCATGCAAGTAAATCATAGCCAGAGATTGTTGCAAGGTAGAGGAAACAATAGATGTTCAGGAGGCTTGAGATATTACCTGAGAGACCTCTAAATTCAAAGGTTCCGAAAAAGCAATAGCACTATTTGAAATCTGTAAGATATTCTGATACAATCTGCAGGAAGTTTCAATGAAATACACTTTGTATGAAATGAAATTGTCCTTGTATTCATAACTGCAATAAACTCACAAAAACACACAACTGCAAAATGAAAAGGCTACAGTTTAAAATGAAGTTTTTTTTAACAATTACCATGTTTAGGGAAATAATTGTTTCAATATTGACTAAGGTGTGCAAAGGGTGGAATTTATATTGCTGCAGAATAAATAAATAAATCCAGATATCAAGGCATCCAAGCTATGACTGTAACACTACATTCTGCACCCTCTCCTTTCCTTCTCCCTTATGTACTCTATAAATGGTATGTTTTGCCTGTGTAGCATAAGAAACAATACTTTTCACTGTAAATCAGTACATGTGACAATAATAAATCAAATCTCAATAATGAAGGCTGAGTAGTTGAGGGTGCACCAATATCTTTAGCGTCATCATCTTTTTCTATTATCTTCAGGCTGTTCTTGCAGATGGACCTCTGTCCCTATGATCTGGAAACTGTACCCATTTTCACATGCTGTCCCTTAAAGTGACGTAACAATAGAGCTCACTGTAATCCCACTGCATTTAATTTACAACACATGCCACATATTTAGAGACCGAAGTAACTGTTAGTTTTACTAACAAATAATATAAAGCCCAATGATCAGTGAGTAGTAAATACAATATATATAATGTGGTGTCATCAGGGGCTTTGTGCTGGAAGAGCATTACTTTTCTCACAATATTCCCCACAGTTTCCCCAACAAAGATGGTCACAGGACGTCATTCTGGAAATCACATGGCAGACTGATGGAAAACCACAGGGACAATTCTCCAGAAGTGCTGAATTGCTGGGAAAACTGGTCTAGATCACAACTGTTTTCTCAGTGCAACTTCAGACCATATCTCCCCATTCTGTGCAAAGCAGAGGTCACAGCCATGAGTACAATAAAAAGCTCAGGGGCTGGGGCTTATTCACGCCAAAGAGCCTGAAATCAGTGGGATGAGCAGGAACCTGCACATGTGCACATCGCTAAGAAATCACAGAAAAGACCTTCCAGCATCTGGATCTCTGTCCTCAAACACCCATTGATATCGCTGGCCTCATTGCCAGCCCCCTCAACCTCTCCACGCAGACATCGCTGGCCCCCACACTGCCCCACACACTTTGCTGGACTCATTGCCTGCCCCCACAACTCCCCCGACACAGACATCGCTGGCCCCCACAATCCCCCTACAGACATCACTGGCCCCCTCCCCCATACAGATATTGCTGGCCTCTTTGCTGGCCCCCACAACCCCCCATACAAACGTTGCTGGCTCCCCCTCCCCCATACTGACATCGCTGGCCTCTTGTCTCCCCCCAACATATAGGCAACCCTACCCGCTCACCCCATGCCCCCATGGATCTGAATAATGCAGGTACCCAATCCCTCCATCCCTTGAATGTACAGTCCTCATTGCTGCCCTGCAGAGAACTAGTGTTGTGCTGACATGCACCATCCCAACTTGTGATCATTCCCTCTCTTGAATGGGAGCCTTGAGTGTTACACCTCCTCTCCCCCGATACAGCAACCTATTGAATGGCAGCCAATCAGCACCCCGAGAGATGCATGACATTTAATTGAATGCAGCATTCAAAATTTCTCACAAGTATTTGTTACCCTGACTGGCCACACTCACTGCACCTGCACTCTCCTAATACGCCGGAGCTGTATATAAGCTGCAGGAATGGACACACAGCCAGTCAAGCCACAAAGATGTCTGCATGCAAAGCTGCACCGAGATTCTCAGAGACCGACCAGGAGCACCTGCTAGATGCTGTGGAGTAGAGGCGTGAGCAGATCTTCCCTGGCCAGGGTCCTCACCCAAGGGGTGCATCTGCCATGGCATTGTGGGAGGAGGTGGCAGGAGTGGTGAATGCCAGGAGCCTGACACCGCACTCTGGCAGGCAGTGTCAGAAAAAAATGTACGACCTTCTACGAGCAGCAAGGGTGAGTGAGCATCCACTTGGAACCCTGCACATGCTTTGCACGGATATCCAACCCTGCTTCAACACCTGAAGGGCATGCAACATGACCTTTCCCCCAGGAACAGAATCTAACCCCTTCCCCTTACCCTTCAACAAGCACCTTTCAGTGGTGACTGCTTTCCCACAATGCCCGAGACACAGGCACGCATTGTGCACTATGCACTGCAATATGTTAATGATTGCTATTGCCTTATGTTCCCACAGGAAAAGGACATCCACAATTCACAGACTGGTGATGGTGTGCCTGACCTACGGGAGCTGACCAGCATGGAGGAGCGTGCCACGGAGCTGGCAGGGGGTAATGGGTCATCCTGAATGTCACCGACAGTGAGGTCATCATCCAACATGCAAGTGAGCAGAAGCGCAACCTCAAACCTCGAAGTAAGTGTGATGCTACATGGGATGTTTTGCCTCCCTCCCTGTAATGTGTGTTCTTTATTGCAGCTCTGGACCCAGAGGGACCCGGCCCTTCAGGTGTTGGCACCGCCCCTGCTGCTCTGGAGCAAACTGCACACGACCCCCTGGATGACACTTTGGAGGGAGGCACTGAGGAATCCTCCGAGGGCAGCACCACTGAAGCATTACTGGCATGTACCACACAACCCACCAACACAGAGACTATCACCGTGGTGGGTACTTTAGTGTTTAGGCTTCTGGGTCACGAATTGGCCCAGCCGCTGATGCACATTGGGTGGAGGTGGGCACAGCTGGGGGCTCGGGCACACACAGGTCTGCCGGAGGCCAGGATTCAGCTGTCCCCAAGCCCAGCTGCTGGGCTTCTGGATTTGTTCCTCCCAAGGCTGATGGAGATGCATCAGGAAACCTGGGGAGTTGTGGAAGAGCTGTCAGCAACCATGCCGCGACTGCAAGGCTGTTTAGGGGAGTCAAAAAAAGTGCTGTTACAGGAGGTGACACAGCATGCAAACCAGGCCAACACTGCAAGGGTGGCGACCGCAGTGGAAAGTCTGGCTCATGGATCTGTCCTCATGGGTGACAGGGTCCAGCCATCCTAGAGACACAACAGGCCATGGGCGGGTATGTTTCCAGCATCCAGGAGGCACAGCTCTTGATGGCCATGGGTGTTGGGGGCATGTGGGAGACACTGTTGCCATGGCAGGGACTCTCACTGGCTTTCTGGAGACACAGCAGGCCGTGTCTGTGAGCCTTGACAACTAAGTCCAGGCTCAGAGGGCTCTTATTGAAGGGCTCCAGATCTTGGCTTGCTCACAGAGTGCTGTAGCGGAGGGGCTCCAGAGCTTGGCCCAGTCTCAGAGGGTGAGGGCTGAGGGATCACTAATCAAGGGGCAGACGCATTTAGGCCTCCAGGATTGGCAGAGTCAAGTGATGCCAGAGCTTCTGGAACTCAGTCCAGCTACTCTGACATCCCATGGAGTACTCCCAGGGCTTCTGGGAACCCCAAAGGAGGAGGAAGGGTTTGAGCCCATGCCAGAGCCTTCCACCTAGAGGATCCTGGATGATCCGAGACCTTCCAGTTCCCCACTTCCTCACACGGAGTATCTCAGGGTCAGTGAGATGAATAAGGTGGCACTGTTTCAGTGCCGTCAGCTAGGGCCCTCCAGGTCCCGGCCAGCCAGGGGATGCCACCAAGGGCATCACAGGCAACAGGGCGTGCATCACAGCTGGACACCCCCATCTCTGATGTGCGTCCTGGGGTAACACCGAAAAGAAGCAGTAGACAGCAGAAGTAAGAAAGTTATAGTTCACTAAGAGGGCATGGGTGAAGGTCACCAGTAGTCAGGGTTTATTAATCAATAATGTTAAGAACACAATAAACTGTTGATTGCACCTCACAGCTGTTGAAGTGGAAATTTTCCTGCTTCTTGACTGCGGTAATAAGACTCAACAGAAGCAATTCCGACAAAATAACTTGTCTTTATTTGTGAAAGATTGCATGCAGTATTGGCAGTAACTTGAGTTTGGAGAGCAGTCGTTAACTTGTTAATTCCTTCTCAAGTCCGCACTTAGCTAAAGAATCAGTTCAGTATATATACAAAATCATTATCAGTTTGTGTGACCAGAGCTTATTCAGGAATCCGATCAGTTGGTGGCATCATAAGCAATGTCATAAATCGTGGCACAGCCTGCTGACCCCCTAGAACTCTTTGTCTCATCACTCATACCTTTACCTTGTCCTTTGATAGAACAGAAGAAGGTTGGTGACTCCTTCATCCCTGACCATATCCTGTCTTACTCATACAGCCCTAGGTTATGCGGAGTCAGTCTTATCAGGTCTTGACCTTCTCTGGTCTTATTCATATCTTAGGTTATGCGGAGTCAGTTTTCTTTATTTTGTGCCAAATAGTTGACCAATTTTCCCATCATGCCATTACTTCATTTGTACAACTTCACATAGCTGTGACTAACGTGTCTGTGATTCTCCACAACCACACATCCCCCCCACCCCCCTAGAGCTCAGTAGTCCCCTTCCCATGCATAGAGGTTCTGTTTGCTGTGCCTTGCAGACTCAGAGTGCCTGCCCTACCTTCCCCAACATCCACCAGACCCTTGGTGCAAAAAGCACGTGTCCCCAACCCTTACAGCTATATGGGCCAGGGTGGCAGCGTGCATTCGGGGTACAGGTGGGAGTCAGACTTGAATTGCACCAGGACCAGGATCCCATTACGCACAACAGCAAGTTGTCATCATCCTCCAGCCTTCGATCAAGACTCACACCCATTATCAACCCAGGGTCGGATGTTTCTTGGGGATAGGGTGGTGGGATGACAGGAGCAGGGGAAGGGTGATGTGGCGGTTGGAGGGCCCAGCTCGGTTTGGTTGGGGAATAGCGACTGCACTTGCTCCTGGGTGTGGTGGGTATGTGGTGGTGGCAGCCTCCTCACTGCACAGCACCAGCTGGGTGAAGCGGGCTGCATTCAAGGCGTCCCTCGCTGCCCTTCCTTCCCAGACAACTGCCATCGCCATCCGCCCTCTTTCCTCCAGCTCTTCATATGGTGGGGTGCCCACTTCGCCCCCTCACCACTCCTCCTCCTCCAGCTGGTCTCTCTGCTGCTGGGCAATGTTCTGCAAAGCGCAGTAAATGATGATGAAGCGTGAAGCATGCACAGGGCCATACTGGAGGGCCCCCCCAGGGCAGTCCCAGCAGTGGAACTGCATCTTAAACAGGTCGATGCACCGCTCAATGGGTTGACTGGGTAGCTGCATGGGCCACATGGTAGTGGGTCTCCGCCTCGGTCTTGGACTTCTGCATAGGCGTCATCAGCCATGACCTTAGCGGGTAACCCTTGTCACCCAGTGGACATCCCAGGAGCCTGGACTGGTCTTCAAAGAGCCCAGGGGTGTCTGACTGCCGGATCACAAAGCTGTCATGTTCACTCCCTGGGTGGCGTGCATCGACCTGCATGATCTTCATTTGAAAAGTTGGACGTTCAGGGAGTGGAACCTTTTCTGTTCACAGATTGCTGCGGCCCTGCATGTGGGGCCCACAAGGCGATGTTTGTCCCATCCACTGCTCCCTGGACATTTGGAATTCCAGGAATGGAAGCGAATCCGAGAGCCCGGGCCTCCTGCTGTCCACATTGAAATTTATGCAGTGCCCTGCCCGGGCATAGAGGACATCTGTGACCTGCCACACACATCTGTGCACAGAAGCCTGGGAGATCCCAGCTAGGTTGTCACTGGATGCCTAGAATGAGCCGGAAGCATAGAAATTGGGGGCGACCATAACCTTCACGTTAACACGGAGCAGGTGGCTGCCCCTCCCCTCAGGTACCAGGTGTGAGAGCACTTCACAAATGTGTTGCACTGTGGTCTTGGAGAGGAGAAGCCAGCAACGGCACATCTCCTCTGAGAGGGCCTCGAAGGAATTGCGGGGCCTATACCTCCTTGCTGTCTGCCTACTGTGCTCCTACTTGGAAAGCAGCCCACCCATCCCTGGCCCTCAGCAGCAGCCCCCTGCCCTCCTTCCTGAGGGACTGGTGGTGGCTGCTTTTGCAGTGGTCCTCCCATGCCCGCCACCTCCTGAGCCACTGCCTCCTCCGCCCCTGCTGCCACCATCATGGCCAGCTCCAGATCGAGCAAACCGAGATCCATCTGCATAGTGGGGTTTGGAAAGAGCATAGAATGATGGATTATTATCATTGGCTGCATAGACCCAGCACCACCCCAATCCCTCACCTGGGCCAGAACCCTCAATTGTGGGAGCTGGCAACCCCACACAATCCATGGTGCCATGCATGGCCCGATTAGGGTTGTGTGAGATTCCCATCATGACAAACGCTGGTACAGATTATGCAGGTTGATGTGCAGATGTGGACAATGCACACCCTTCAGCCATTGCAATGTGTGCAACTGCAGCATCTGTTACAGGTATGTGTTGCTGATCCGTGTCACAGGGCAGGGACAGACTGTAAATCAGCACAGATGTGTGCCCAGTGACAGCAGGTTCCACGCAGTCCATGTCTGAACCTCTGCACCCCGGCCTGGAGCAGCAGCTGCTCTGGTTAGGCCTCAGGCAGCACATGGTGCACTCCTCCCCCACCCCAGAACACCAGCACTCAGTCAAGTCCCTGACCTCACCCTGCAGCAAGACAATGCCACTGCAAAGTGCCCTGGAGGGAAAGGCTGAACTGGACTTCTGGATAGGGCCTCCCACACTGAGTTATATGGAGTATGGAGCTATATGGGGTATGGAAAGTAATGCCAATCAGCACATGCTGGTTTTCTGCACAGTCCCAGCAGCGCCACTTTTTCTTGTTGGGAGATGCGCATATCTTCCAACCAGAAACACTTGCAGGGAACCTGTGAAATAGCTGACACACACATCTCCTGACCCGACTCAGCAGAAAGTTTGTGGTTCACGATCGGAGAATCACCTCCACATTTCCAGAATCAGTATAACGAGGATCAGCTCCATAGCCTTGCTAGACTACATAAGCAGAGCACTGAGTCCTCCTAAAGGGGATACCAACTTTGGTGGATGTGAGGAAGATGCTGTGGAGAGTGAAGAATTTTCTTTGTGACTTCATGTGTGTTTGTTGCTGACCTTGGACTGTATGAAAACCTGCTGATGTGGATTGAATTTTAGCCTGTATGAAAGCCTGCTCTAGTAATCTGGTCTTCATCCATGTTTTGACCTTGCTTCTTCATTGCTCTCCTGAAGGAATGTTACTGGAAATACTGTGTTGGGTTTGTCCCTGGAAAACAGATTAGCCATCCAGATTTAAATAGGGATATACTGTGTATAAAGTTAGGCTCCAAGAGCTAGGTGTTTATTTCCTTTATTTTCGGTTTTGCTGAGTATCTGAAGACCTTTAAATAAATGTTCATTTTGGACAGCCCTGTGAACTATTGAACTCCATCCTGCCTGCCGATTCCTCAGCTCCTTGCGGTGTCACAATAAATACACGTGCAATGGGGAATACCAGATTCTGCCAATTGCCTTTCAGAAGAATAGCTCCTGGTGGGAATCAGACGTTTCAAAATAGTTCATCCATAATTCCCATCAAAAAGCAATGGCAAATATAACAAGGGTGCAGATGTTTCTGTAATAATGCCCACAACACTATCATTTCTTGCTGTTACTATGTGGTAAGCCTTCTGATTTCTAAATATGGAAATTGAAAGTTACTATAAGTGATGCACTGCTCCTATGGAAGTTGCAATGTTGTTGTTCTTGCTAATGGATTGGGCTCTGAAATCACTAAGGTCATGACCTCAGGGTACCTAGTTCCACACTAAAGATGCCTGGAAAATGTTGGTGCATTCGAGAGTAAGTGAACTTTTAACAGGATAATACGTGACCATTACTGCTGAACAACTTCCCCGGACCTGAAAATGTAATTAAAATAGTTTATGCTGCCAGACCTGATGAGATTTTCCAGCATTTTCTCTTTTGGTTTCAGATTTCAGCATCTGCAGTCATTTGCTTTTATTAAGAAGTTTATTTATTAGTCACATGTAGGCTTTCATTCACACTGCAATGAAGTTACTGTGAAAATCCCCGAGTCACCATATTCTGACACCTGTTTGGGTACACGGAGGAAGAATTTAGTATGGCCAATGCAACTATTCCGCATGTCTTTCGGACTGTGGGAGGAAACCGGAGGACCCAGAGAAAACCCACAGAGATACAGGGAGAACATACAGACTCCACACAGACAGTGACCCAAGCCAGGAATCGAACCTGGGTCCCTAGCGCTGTGAGGCAGCAGTGCTAACCACTGTACCACTGTACTGTCTTATACAAGTGTGATGTCTCATTCTTGGTGAAAAATATTCAGGCTGAGAGCAAAATTGTGTCGGTAATCTGAATCCAATAAGTGATACGGGGCCAAATTTTATCATCAGCACTCAGCAGGAATGGATAATGCCACGTGGACATTGTGGTCAGTACTCGCTGTCCCATTCCCCTATTTTCCATCCACAATTCTGAAGCAAAACAAAGATAAAAGTAGCTGGTCATCTCACCTGAAACAGACGTGAGTTTACTTAATGAAATGACTAGAATGGCTGTTCAATTTAATGTTCCTACTTGTAAAATATGTGTCTAACAAGTCCTACTGAAGCTGTACTCAACAATAATTAACATTTGTATAGCAACTGTGAAATAGCAAAACATTCTCAGGTACTTCACAGGAGCATATTTGACAGAGGACAGGCGACAAAAACTTTATCAAGGGTGTAGTTTTAAAATCGGGATCTATCAGAGAGCGAAAAGTAGATAGGTGAAATGTTTAGGGCAGGAATTCAAGGACCTCAAGTCTGGAGTTGAAAGCACCATTGGCAATTATAGAATAATGAAAATCAAGGGTGAGCAGGAGGTCAGGATTGGAGGAGCGAAAGCAAGTTGTGGGGTTGAAGGAGATTACATAAGTAACAAAGGTGAAAGTCTTGGAGGAACTTGGAAAAAGGGTGAGAAATGTGAAATCGAGGCTTTTCCACACCAAGAGCTGATGTAGGTCAGTGAGGATGGTGGTGCTGAGTGAATGGTGTGAGCTCACGTTTATGAAGATGAGAGGCCAATCAGGAGAGCTAAATAGTATTTCCTAAAATATAAATATTCCAAGTCACTCTTTGAATGATTTCTGTGCAGCCAAAAGGAGCCTGGGCCCATCACCTGACCCCTGCCTAACACCCTGACCCCTGTCCAACATCCTGACTCCAGCCCAAATCTCTGACCCCTGCCAACTTCATGACTCAAGCCCAGTCCCCTGACCCCCAGTCCCCTGAACCCCAATCCCCTGACTCCAGTTTCATGGCCCTCATCCCTGACCCCCACCTAATTCCCTGACCCCAGCCCAGCCCCCTGACCCCTACCCAGTCCCCTTCCCCCTGACCTCAGCCCAGCCCCCTGACCCCAGTTCCCTGCCTCCCACCCCCTCAGCCCCACTCAGACCCCTGCCCCCAGACCCCAGTCCAGCTCCCTGACCCCAATCCCTCCTCCTCTCCCCCACTGGGCACCTCCTGTTTCACCACTGGCTTCACTTAGCACCCACCCCCATCCAGGCCACCAGCTCTACTCCACTGTCGCCCACAATCCATCTGCCACCCATTCGTCAGTGGCTTCCCAATCTCCGTACTGTTCCCTACCAATCTCCCGCTCCCTCCCACCAGCTTCCTGCTCTCTCCCACACTGCCCTCCCACTCTCTCACACTGCCCTCCCGCTCTCTCCCACACTGCCCTCCCACTCTCTCTCACACTGCCCTCCCACTCTCTCTCACACTGCCCTCCCGCTCTCTCTCACACTGCCCTCCCGCTCTCTCTCACACTGTGCTCCACTGTCTCTCACACTGCCCTCCCGCTCTCTCTCACACTGTCCTCCACTGTCTCTCACACTGCCCTCCCGCTCTCTCTCACACTGTCCTCCACTGTCTCTCACACTGCCCTCCACTCTCTCACACTGTCCTCCCGCTCTCTCCCACACTGCCCTCCCACTCTCTCTCACACTGCCCTCCCGCTCTCTCTCACACTGCCCTCCCGCTGTCTCTCACACTGCCCTCCCGCTCTCTCTCACACTGCCCTCCCACTCTCTCTCTCACTGCCCTCCCACTCTCTCTCTCACTGCCCTCCCACTCTCTCTCACACTGCCCTCCCACTCTCCCACACTGCCCTCCACTCTCTCTCACACTGCCCTCCCACTCTCCCACACTGCCCTCCACTCTCTCCCACACTGCCCTCCCACTCTCTCTCACACTTCCCTCCCACTCTCTCTCTCACTGCCCTCCCACTCTCTCTCACACTGCCCTCCCGCTCTCTCTCGCACTGCCCTCCCACTCTCCCACACTGCCCTCCACTCTCTCCCACACTGCCCTCCCACTCTCCCACACTGCCCTCCCACTCTCTCCCACACTGCCCTCCCGCTCTCTCCCACACTGCCCTCCCGCTCTCTCTCACACTGCCCTCCCGCTCTCTCCCACACTGCCCTCCACTCTCTCTCACACTGCCCTCCCACTCTCCCACACTGCCCTCCCGCTCTCTCTCACACGGCCCTCCCACTCTCTCACACTGCCCTCCCACTCTCCCACACTGCCCTCCCGCTCTCTCTCACACTGCCCTCCCGCTCTCTCCCACACTGCCCTCTCGCTCTCTCCCACACTGCCCTCCCACTCTCTCCCACACTGCCCTCCCGCTCTCTCTCACACTGCCCTCCCACTCTCTCCCACACTGCCCTCCACTCTCTCTCACACTGCCCTCCCACTCTCTCACACTGCCCTCCCGCTCTCTCTCACACTGCCCTCCCACTCTCTCTCACACTGCCCTCCACTGTCTCCCACACTGCCCTCCCACTCTCTCCCACACTGCCCTCCCACTCTCTCCCACACTGCCCTCCCACTCTCTCCCACACTGCCCTCCCGCTCTCTCCCACACTGCCCTCCACTGTCTCTCACACTGCCCTCCCACTCTCTCTCACACTGCCCTCCCACTCTCCCACACTGCCCTCCCACACTGCCCTCCCACTCTCTCTCACACTGCCCTCCCGCTCTCTCTCACACTGCCCTCCCACTCTCCCACACTGCCCTCCCACTCTCTCCCACACTGCCCTCCCACTCTCTCCCACACTGCCCTCCCACTCTCTCTCACTGCCCTCCCGCTCTCTCTCACACTGCCCTCCACTGTCTCTCACACTGCCCTCCCGCTCTCTCCCACACTGCCCTCCCGCTCTCTCCCACACTGCCCTCCCACTCTCTCTCACACTGCCCTCCCACTCTCCCACACTGCCCTCCCACTCTCTCCCACACTGCCCTCCCACTCTCTCCCACACTGCCCTCCCACTCTCTCTCACTGCCCTCCCGCTCTCTCTCACACTGCCCTCCACTGTCTCTCACACTGCCCTCCCGCTCTCTCCCACACTGCCCTCCCGCTCTCTCCCACACTGCCCTCCCACTCTCTCTCACACTGCCCTCCCACTCTCTCTCACACTGCCCTCCCGCTCTCTCCCACACTGCCCTCCCGCTCTCTCCCACACTGCCCTCCACTCTCTCCCACACTGCCCTCCCACTCTCTCCCACACTGCCCTCCCACTCTCTCTCACACTGCCCTCCCACTCTCTCTCACACTGCCCTCCCGCTCTCTCTCACACTGCCCTCCACTCTCTCACACTGCCCTCCCACTCTCTCTCACACTGCCCTCCCACTCTCCCACACTGCCCTCCACTCTCTCCCACACTGCCCTCCCACTCTCTCTCACACTGCCCTCCCACTCTCTCTCTCACTGCCCTCCCACTCTCTCTCACACTGCCCTCCCGCTCTCTCTCACACTGCCCTCCCACTCTCCCACACTGCCCTCCACTCTCTCCCACACTGCCCTCCCACTCTCCCACACTGCCCTCCCACTCTCTCCCACACTGCCCTCCCGCTCTCTCCCACACTGCCCTCCCGCTCTCTCTCACACTGCCCTCCCGCTCTCTCCCACACTGCCCTCCACTCTCTCTCACACTGCCCTCCCACTCTCCCACACTGCCCTCCCGCTCTCTCTCACACTGCCCTCCCACTCTCTCACACTGCCCTCCCGCTCTCTCCCACACTGCCCTCCCGCTCTCTCCCACACTGCCCTCCCACTCTCTCCCACACTGCCCTCCCGCTCTCTCTCACACTGCCCTCCCACTCTCTCCCACACTGCCCTCCACTCTCTCTCACACTGCCCTCCCGCTCTCTCTCACACTGCCCTCCCACTCTCTCTCACACTGCCCTCCCACTCTCTCCCACACTGCCCTCCCACTCTCTCCCACACTGCCCTCCCGCTCTCTCCCACACTGCCCTCCCGCTCTCTCCCACACTGCCCTCCACTGTCTCTCACACTGCCCTCCCACTCTCTCTCACACTGCCCTCCCACTCTCCCACACTGCCCTCCCACTCTCTCCCACACTGCCCTCCCACTCTCTCTCACACTGCCCTCCCACTCTCCCACACTGCCCTCCCACTCTCTCCCACACTGCCCTCCCACTCTCTCTTACACTGCCCTCCCACTCTCTCCCACACTGCCCTCCCACTCTCTCTCACTGCCCTCCCGCTCTCTCTCACACTGCCCTCCACTGTCTCTCACACTGCCCTCCCGCTCTCTCCCACACTGCCCTCCCACTCTCTCTCACACTGCCCTCCCGCTCTCTCCCACACTGCCCTCCCGCTCTCTCCCACACTGCCCTCCACTCTCTCCCACACTGCCCTCCCACTCTCTCCCACACTGCCCTCCCACTCTCTCTCACACTGCCCTCCCACTCTCTCTCACACTGCCCTCCCACTCTCTCTCACACTGCCCTCCCACTCTCTCTCACACTGCCCTCCCACTCTCTCTCACACTGCCCTCCCGCTCTCTCTCACACTGCCCTCCCGCTCTCTCCCACACTGCCCTCCCACTCTCTCCCACACTGCCCTCCCACTCTCTCCCACACTGCCCTCCCACTCTCTCTCACACTGCCCTCCCACTGTCTCTCACACTGCCCTCCTGCTCTCTCCCACACTGCCCTCCCGCTCTCTCCCACACTGTCCTCCCGCTCTCTCCCACACTGTCCTCCCGCTCTCTCCCACACTGCCCTCCCGCTCTCTCCCACGCTTCCCTCCTGCTCTCTCCCACACTGTCCTCCCGCTCTCTCCCACACTGCCCTCCCACTCTCTCTCACACTGCCCTCCCACTCTCTCACACTGCCCTCCCGCTCTCTCTCACACTGCCCTCCCACTCTCTCTCACACTGCCCTCCCACTCTCTCCCACACTGCCCTCCCACTCTCTCTCACACTGCCCTCCCACTCTCCCACACTGCCCTCCCACTCTCTCTCACACTGCCCTCCCACTCTCTCTCACACTGCCCTCCCGCTCTCTCCCACACTGCCCTCCCACTCTCTCTCACACTGCCCTCCCGCTCTCTCTCACACTGCCCTCCCGCTCTCTCCCACACTGCCCTCCCACTCTCTCCCACACTGCCCTCCCACTCTCTCACACTGCCCTCCCACTCTCTCTCACACTGCCCTCCCGCTCTCTCCCACACTGCCCTCCCACTCTCTCCCACACTGCCCTCCCACTCTCTCTCACACTGCCCTCCCACTCTCTCCCACACTGCCCTCCCACTCTCTCACACTGCCCTCCCGCTCTCTCTCACACTGCCCTCCCTCTCTCTCCCACACTGCCCTCCCACTCTCTCTCACACTGCCCTCCCACTCTCTCCCACACTGCCCTCCCACTCTCTCCCACACTGCCCTCCCACTCTCTCTCACACTGCCCTCCCACTCTCTCTCACACTGCCCTCCCACTCTCTCTCACACTGCCCTCCCACTCTCTCTCACACTGCCCTCCCACTCTCTCTCACACTGCCCTCCACTGTCTCTCACACTGCCCTCCCGCTCTCTCTCACACTGCCCTCCCACTCTCCCACACTGCCCTCCCACTCTCTCCCACACTGTCCTCCCGCTCTCTCTCACACTGCCCTCCCACTCTCTCACACGCTTCCCTCCTGCTCTCTCTCACACTGCCCTCCCACTCTCCCACACTGCCCTCCCACACTGTCCTCCCGCTCTCTCCCACACTGCCCTCCCACTCTGTCCCACACTGCCCTCCCACTCTCTCACACTGCCCTCCCGCTCTCTCTCACACTGCCCTCACTCTCTCTCACACTGCCCTCCCACTCTCTCCCACACTGTCCTCCCGCTCTCTCTCACACTGCCCTCCCACTCTCTCTCACACTGCCCTCCCTCTCTCTCCCACACTGCCCTCCCACTCTCTCCCACACTGCCCTCCCACTCTCTCCCACACTGCCCTCCCACTCTCTCACACACTGCCCTCCCGCTCTCTCTCACACTGCCGTCCCACTCTCTCCCACACTGCCCTCCCACTCTCTCCCACACTGCCCTCCCGCTCTCTCTCTCACTGCCCTCCCGCTCTCTCCCACACTGCCCTCCCGCTCTCTCTCACACTGCCCTCCCACTCTCTCTCACACTGCCCTCCCACTCTCTCCCACACTGCCCTCCCACTCTCTCCCACACTGCCCTCCCACTCTCTCTCTCACTGCCCTCCCACTCTCTCTCACACTGCCCTCCCACTCTCTCCCACACTGCCCTCCCACTCTCTCTCTCACTGCCCTCCCACTCTCTCTCACACTGCCCTCCCGCTCTCTCCCACACTGCCCTCCCACTCTCTCTCTCACTGCCCTCCCACTCTCTCTCACACTGCCCTCCCGCTCTCTCTCACACTGCCCTCCCGCTCTCTCTCACACTGCCCTCCCACTCTCTCCCACACTGCCCTCCCGCTCTCTCTCACACTGCCCTCCACTCTCTCTCACACTGTCCTCCCGCTCTCTCTCACACTGCCCTCCCACTCTCTCTCACACTGCCCTCCCGCTCTCTCTCACACTGCCCTCCCGCTCTCTCTCTCACTGCCCTCCCACTCTCTCCCACACTGCCCTCCCACTCTCTCTCACACTGCCCTCCCACTCTCTCTCACACTGCCCTCCCGCTCTCTCTCTCACTGCCCTCCCGCTCTCTCTCACACTGCCCTCCCGCTCTCTCTCACACTGCCCTCCCGCTCTCTCTCACACTGCCCTCCCACTCTCTCTGTCACTGCCCTCCCACTCTCTCTCACACTGTCCTCCCGCTCTCTCTCACACTGCCCTCCCGCTCTCTCTCACACTGCCCTCCCACTCTCTCTCACACTGCCCTCCCACTCTCTCTCACACTGCCCTCCACTGTCTCTCACACTGCCCTCCCGCTCTCTCTCACACTGCCCTCCCACTCTCCCACACTGCCCTCCCACTCTCTCCCACACTGTCCTCCCGCTCTCTCTCACACTGCCCTCCCACTCTCTCACACGCTTCCCTCCTGCTCTCTCTCACACTGCCCTCCCACTCTCCCACACTGCCCTCCCACACTGTCCTCCCGCTCTCTCCCACACTGCCCTCCCACTCTGTCCCACACTGCCCTCCCACTCTCTCACACTGCCCTCCCGCTCTCTCTCACACTGCCCTCACTCTCTCTCACACTGCCCTCCCACTCTCTCCCACACTGTCCTCCCGCTCTCTCTCACACTGCCCTCCCACTCTCTCTCACACTGCCCTCCCTCTCTCTCCCACACTGCCCTCCCACTCTCTCCCACACTGCCCTCCCACTCTCTCCCACACTGCCCTCCCACTCTCTCACACACTGCCCTCCCGCTCTCTCTCACACTGCCCTCCCACTCTCTCCCACACTGCCCTCCCGCTCTCTCTCTCACTGCCCTCCCGCTCTCTCTCACACTGCCCTCCCGCTCTCTCTCACACTGCCCTCCCACTCTCTCTCACACTGCCCTCCCACTCTCTCCCACACTGCCCTCCCACTCTCTCCCACACTGCCCTCCCACTCTCTCCCACACTGCCCTCCCACTCTCTCTCTCACTGCCCTCCCACTCTCTCTCACACTGCCCTCCCACTCTCTCCCACACTGCCCTCCCACTCTCTCCCACACTGCCCTCCCACTCTCTCTCTCACTGCCCTCCCACTCTCTCTCACACTGCCCTCCCGCTCTCTCCCACACTGCCCTCCCACTCTCTCTCTCACTGCCCTCCCACTCTCTCTCACACTGCCCTCCCGCTCTCTCTCACACTGCCCTCCCGCTCTCTCTCTCACTGCCCTCCCACTCTCTCCCACACTGCCCTCCCACTCTCTCTCACACTGCCCTCCCACTCTCTCTCACACTGCCCTCCCGCTCTCTCTCTCACTGCCCTCCCGCTCTCTCTCACACTGCCCTCCCGCTCTCTCTCACACTGCCCTCCCGCTCTCTCACACGCTTCCCTCCTGCTCTCTCCCCCTGTTCTTCCCTGCTTTTGTGCTCAATAAAATTCCTATTGGCCAATCAGGCCACCCACCAAAATGAGAGTCAAGCTAGCAGCAAAAAGCTACTCCATTGAGAACCACTCCATTTCGGGTGGTGGTCGGGGGATGGTGGGGTGGGGTGGAATTGCCTTCAGTGGCCCCTCCGGACACCAGTGTGAACGATTTCAGTGCATGTGGGAGTGGTCCTGCTCAGCAGCTTAACAGTTGGCGAGTGGGCGACATTTCGATTTGCGTTGGAAAGATTTTTTTGTGTTTGCCAAAAGTAGATGGATTGTGCGGTAAAGGAGAGGGGGCAGAAAGTGATGACAAGAAGCAGTGATGCCGTGTAAAAAAGTGAAGTGTTGATGGAAATCTCTGATGTGGTTCCTGCAAAGAGGGGTAATCTGCAAACTGGACATTTGAACTGTTGGGATTCTGGGATACTTCATAAAAATCTGGAACATCTGCTCACCATATTTAGTCCACCCACTGCGAGTTATCGCTGTGGAGTGGTCTTTTTTTTGCGAAGTAAGAATAAAGAAATGTGCAGCACAGGAACAGGCCCCCTGGTCCCCCAAGCCATGCTGAACATGTGGGATGGCTTTTTTTTTCAGTCGGTCAGTTTGTGACTGACTATCATAAAATCATCCCAAAAAACGGGCTAACGAATCGCTATCACTCGTTTTGCTACAGTACAACGTCAAGAATTATCCCGTTGAACTAAAACACCAGGAAAACTGGGCACCAATTCAATTGATTCCACAACAGGCGCATCCTTTATATATTTGGGAATTAAAGGTAATTCACATTTTATGATTATTTCTCAACAACTGTCCACCTTTAGTCTTTTTGCCACTGTGTTTCAGTCGTAGATGTGATACATTGGGTGATAGTGTTGCTGATGCGATGCACAACTTTCTGGAAGATCTATGAATTTTTTATCATTAACTGAATAGGTATAAGACATGAGAGTCAATATGCGCTCGAAGAGCAGAATTCTGAGCAATGTTCTGTAAGCAGTGTGGCCATGGAGATCCATTTAGTGCATAATAATCCGGGAGACTAATGCAATATTACACACCATCGGTAAAAAGAAATATTTAAGCAAGGGTTTCTAGGAAAGAAAGAACTCAGAAGTGTAATCGGCTAATAGCTATTGAAAAAAGAAAGGTCGCTTCCATGATAAACATGTACATGCAAGGGCAAACAATGATAAATTTACATAGACAGGTACAAGCAAATTGCTTTTGAGAAGCAGCATATTTCACTGTTTAAGTAGTTTCCACAGACCCCAAAGAGATGAGGCTGGGATATTATACAATAAGACTGCCAGCGCCCCTGCAGCTAATTGTTGGTGGAGGTACAACAATTATCATTAAGGCATGTGTCGTGGAATGAGAGAACCTACTGTTGTCAAAAGCATTGTCATAATTCAAAATAATTTCATTGCTGTTTGCCGGAGATCACTTTAATCTGATCTATTGTGGGCTGTATTTGTCAGTCATGTGACTGAGTACAAAGTAATTGGCTGTCTTACAAGTTGCCCATTGCACTCATGACACTCAGCATGTGTAACCTCCCTATCATTTACTGTGGGTCAGCAGTCACTTCCACCGCAGTAATTGCATCTGAGAAGATCAGTCGAGACAAGTGCTCTTCTCTCACTTTGCCAATAGGGACCAGGACATTCATCAAGCTGGGCAGATTGAAGTCTTCTCTTCATTAGGACTCCTTTCTGAGCCCAGAGCACAGATAATTAGTGCTGCACGCTTGTTTACTCAAGCCTAGTGCTCCCTTGTGTCCCACTACCATGCAAAATAATCTTCCTAACTTTCAGTCGGGCTGAACAGGCTGTTAACTCTCTTGTTTTAAATGAGGCTGGTAACAGAACCAATAGGAAAACCACCTCTGAGGATTTTTTTTAAAATTATAATAACGTATGTGTTCATCCAATAATTTTATTTGGGCTTTTCATCAAGAGGACTCAAAGTGATAAAACCAGGGACTAACTGTTAAACATTGTGTTCTTGCTTATTAGTCCATCAGCTACTTACTCCCTCACAATCTCTGTTCAATAATGTTCAGTACCCTTGTAATATTCTGCTTCTCTCAACAACAAGTGATTCATGGGAACAATCAAGCTCTAATTTGTCAAATATCACCTTTAATTTGAATGATTGCATGTTCCTGCAAAGTAAACCTCCAGAGAGCCAACATATGTTGTTTGCCATTTTAATTGCAATTAAAACTATTTTTCACGTAGAACAGCAATTTTACCTAATGTTTGAACATGGTTTGTTTAATATCTCTGGTGATCATGTCAGAAGCCTGGTCTCATGTCCCATTTACTCCATTCCATCTTTCCCACAGCTATGGGTTTTTCCGACTGCAGGTGTTGAAAAGAAACAGAAACATTCACTTGACGGTATGCAGGGGAAAGATATGCCAGCTTGCCACTCTTTGAATTAGCATTTGCTTTGTGAAGCGGCAACCAATTATACAACTGACTCATAAAAGGTGACTCCAGCTCTCAAGGCTTTAAATGATTTTGTGAAAATGTAGTGTTTTAATACCAGTGTTTTTACATACTGGCACATAGTCAAAAGGTTCCCTTCTATTGTTGAGAATGGTCCATTTAAAAGAAGAAATTATTCCTCATCTTTTGTATGTCACCACAACTCGTCGAGGTTTGTGGAACCTTTTGTGAAAATGACATTCCTTAACTAATGAGAAAAGAGCCCAGTTGACAGTCTGTGTATTTGAATGAAACCCCAAAGCAACAAAATGTACTGTATGCAGCAAATCTCCAAGTGTCAGGGAGCTGGGTTCTTAATATTCCTTATCAACATACTCCAACAGAAGACAAAGGCTGATTCATAAGCATACGATTTGCCACATTTCAGCAGCCTTGCATTCAAAGTGTGTATTTCAGGTTTATTTCACGAATTGATAGCTTGGACCCTGCCATTGGAAGCCATCCATCAGGCTCTTGGTTTTCAGTACTTGTTCTACACTATTCCCATCTGTGCCTCGCATTACTGAAAATAACATCATTTTTTCTATTCTCCACAGAGAACAAAATGCAAAAGAGAAATAACTTATGAATTCAGTACCTTAACCCATGTCAGATGAATGTCAGGCTGATTGCTTTTCTCATTTGCCTGAAAGGGAGAAAGCGCTGAGCACATTCTGCATATATTTACTGCAGGTGCTCTTCAGTAGCCAATCCCACACTCAATTGCATCGCGGGTCGTGTGTCCAGCTGCTAAAGTTGACTTTTGAAATTACAATGCGTGAATTGTTGTAGCTCTGAACTGAAGATGAATTCATCGTTATTAATTGCCCTATATTTTACATCTGATGGCACAGATGCCAATAACCCACTTTGGCCTCTAAATACTAAATTATTATTATTAAACCATGATTGACATCTATGGTTATTAATTATAATCCTGTGCACATATGCAGTGTGATTTCGGAGAATAATCAGCTTTGTCTGCCAAATTGGCAACACTGAGGAGCTAATTTGCTCTGACACACTATCAAAGATTCTTCTTAGAAACACACTAAGTCACTAATACTGCATGTATTATTCCAGTCATCAGATGCTTTGAAAGTTGACTTTATACTGCAATGATTAGGAATAAGTGGTAATCATCTATCTAGTCAAGACTGTACAAAGTGACTCAAGAGTTCAAAGTAATACTAAATCTTGGTTTCTTAAGTTTATCGTGGGTGGCATAGCAACAGTGTCTTCTTCAAGCTCTACAACACCAATAGCTATAAAACAAATCACGTTGACTCCAAAGACCTGAAATTTCATGATTTGGCAACTGAAATACATGCTTGATTATTTTCATTACAATAAGTATTCTATTTGTTGTTTTTAAGTGTTTAGTGTAGCAGCTAGAAACAACTAAGCTTCTTTGCTCATTTCACAACTGGCTCAGCAAGTTTATCAAGCAAGAGGAGTTCCACAAGAAAGACTCAAGAATATTCCCTAAATCCAGTTTGTTTCCTGGCTCCATAACTTGCTAAAGAAATAATCATGCTTTATGCAGCTAAAATCAATGCCCATCTGGCTAAGGTTACATTTATAGCGAGTTATTCCTTCCATTTTACAAACTAAACTATAGGTTAAATTCACTGATTTATCTGGAGCTGCCCTTGAAGTGAGTTTCACAATTAGTGTATCGTAAAGCCATAAAGCTCTATTTTCAAAGTACAGTGACTTTGCATGCAATTCCCTTCTGAGGGCTGAAATTCCTTTATATTTTGAGTACGTTATTTAGATTTATATATCCCCCCTTATTTAATGTGCCAAGATGCAAATAAAAGCAGCATTATCATTACCAAAGTTTACCATTATCAATCGCATTCACTCTAGATTCAGTTGTTTCCCATAACCACTAAGCGCACGACCATCGTTCTAAAATCACGTGCTTGCCCATTACTTTAAGATGTTGAATGTTAACATATGCCTTTTTTTAAAAAAGAGTTTCTGTATATCACAAAATAAGAACTGAACCCAACTCTGTGACAAATTATAAAAAATTTCTTCTTTCTTTGGCGTATGACAATGGTAAAATGAAGCTAATGGATTATGGAAGACCTGGCTCTTGTACTTGAATAAACAATGCAGTGGAGGAACTATGAAATAATATACATTTATTTTCTACTGGGATCCATGGATTTTGGCTGTTCGTGGCACAGGGCCTCAGTAACTCAACCTCCTGCAGTGCACTCCTATTCCACTGAACATGGCAATTTGAATGTGGATGTAATAGGCTCTAATGGTCGCTCCCTCAAAGCAACTATGGGATCTACAGATGGGGTCCCAGCATGCAAATATTTATAGTTTTACCATCAGCTGACTGCGGTAAGAAGAGGAGTAGGACATGAGGAGAGCTCGGAAGATAAGCTTTTAGTTTTTCTTTTTGGAGACGGGTGCAGGAATGCTCATCCACAAGAAAGGTTTAGGTACTGCTTGCTCCGCAAGCTCATACACCAATTTTCATACCGGCAAATCTTTGTAAGGCTAGCAGGCAGGAAGTGTGCCTGCCTCAGTGTAAGGAGGCCAACAACTAGCAAGATGAACAAGTGGATCAGAAACTGACAGCTTCATTTCTCTACTGGGCTGAATGTTAAAATCCACCATAAGTAATCAACAGTTGAAGGATTGGGTTCCACGGATGCTGCCTGACATGTGAGTATTTCCAGCATTTTCTAATTTTATTTAAGCACCAGGACTTGCCTTCCTATCTGACACAGCACTCCTCCTACCTAGTGTTCATTGCAGCAGTGATCCTCACACATGTTCATTAATTACTCAAAATTTGCTGATCTTTGTGCTTCATATCTAAGTTTCTACTTTTGATTTTAGAGAGTCTGTTCTCAGTGGAGGATGTTAGAACTTCTGGTCTGTGTTGAACAGGCACTCACCTTCTGTACACATGGAAGGGGAGGGAGTTATATTATGTTGTATGAATGATAGTGCTGAAGTCTATTGCCCCAACACTGGTAGCCTCAGCAGGGGAGAATATCAGTAAGTCAGCCTAAGCATTCATTAGGAGTACAAATATTCTCAGAACGTTTTCACTGCTACTACAAGAATCAATCGCAATTAGTTTCAATTCATTAGATAAAAGATTTCAGTGACTTGGGGGAAGGGATTCCGAGACTTCACAAATGCTCAATGTTCCACATTTATACAGATCAATAGGCATGATGCGGAAATGCCCTCTGTAGTGTGAATTCTGCAATGGTGCAGATACAACTTGTCCCCGGTCATATCAGCAGCCATTCGAAACAGATACAGAGTTCTGTACAAATGACAAGAGATAATGGGGGAGTTTTCCCAGCGCCTTGGAGATGGATTTAGAAAGGGGGGTGGGATTGAGATAGGGAGGCAGGGAGCAAAATGGCAGAAAAATACTCTCGACATGTTCCTGCCCTCAACAAACTGATGGAGTGGTAATGGCATGTCCTTACCCAATTCTTCTTCTCAAATCCCTTATCCCTTTCATTCTACAATGTCTCCTGATTTACAAACTGCAGATAGTTTAAGGATAAACCTCTTGCTTTTTCCCACTTCCCCGGCTGCAGTTCTAGTTTTGTTCCTTTCTCCATTCCTATATCCAAGGACTGCCACCTGACCAGGCAGCGGTTCAGGAGCAGGACATGCAAGAGGAAGAGGAGACTGTTGTTAATGAAGCACTGTCATTCAATCGCACACTTGTAAATGCCAGTTCAGATACTGGCACGTGTGTACTTTAAAGGGAAGAGTAAAGTCAGCATCTGCACTCATCATGAACGGCCCAGAGCCAGCACAGGGAACAAGGGTAGTGCACATGCCAGATTACCAGAGTGCAAAGTTGCACAACCTTTTTCTGCAGAGCACTTGGATGAGGGCTTCAGAAAAATCTGACTGGCATACACAATCAAATGCTTGGTACATTGGCTGGTCTGCCAAAAAAAACTGCTGCCCTTACTAAAGAGCATGAAATGGTCTGACACCAACTTGGCACTAGGCTTAGTGCAGAGTTTGAAACCTATCCATTGCAGTGTGGAGCTGTTGGCAGCAGAGGAATGTTGATTAAGATAATTACGGCAGCAATTAGTGAGTGTATTTGGATGGCTGTAGAACTATTTCAGTGCGCGCGGGACCCCCTCTGCGCCTGCAGCTTGACTCGCAGGAGGTGAAAGCAGAATGGGAGGTCAGAAATATAAGGACAAAATCGGCAATCCTCAGGGCATTTACCTATCACCTACAGAAGGATCCACTGGATAAAATTGCGAGGTGTGGGGAATTGTCTGCCAATCTCACTCGCAGTATGGCTTCCCTCTCTTGTGCAGTGCCTGTCTTCTCCATTCACCACAGCAGCACACAGCAACCACAGTGGCTCTATCCTTCACTTTGCAGGCCCTGATTGGCCCTCCTGCATCCATGCTGTCTGCTATTCCTAACTGAATGGTGCTGTCCCAATCTGCCTCTTCCAGGAATACTGCAGCCCCGTGGGAGCGGAGATGGTGGAGTAGCAGTATTGTCACTGAACTCATAACTCTGAGACTCAGTATAACATTCTGAGGACTTGGGTTCAAATCCTACTGCAGCAGATGGTGGAATGTGAATAACTCATGAAACCATTGCCAGTTGTTGCAAAAACACCTCTGGTTCACTAAATGCTCATTGGGAAGGGAAATCTGCTGTCCTTATCCCATTTGGCCAACACGTGACTCCAGATCCACAGCAGAAACGCCCTCTGAAATGATCTAGCAAGCCAGTCAGTTGTATCAAACCAGTAGAAAACCTACAAGGAAAGACACTGGATGACCACGTGGCATCAACCTAGGCACCAAAAATATCTGGTGCAAAGACTTTCTTCTTAACACCTGGGCATTTGTGCCAAAATTGGAAGAACTGCCTCACAGACTAGTCAAACAACAGTCAGATATGGCCACATTCATGGAATTACACCTCATAGACATTGTTCCAAACACCACCATCGCTGTCCCTGGGTATGTCATGTCCCACTGACAGGAAAGAACCAGTAGGGATACGGTTGCAAGGGGTTTGCACTGTGAATTCTCAATATTGATTCTGCACCCTATGAAATCTCACAGCACAGATCAAACGTGGGCAAGGAAACCTCCTGTTGATTGCCACAAAACACCATACCACAGCTAATGAATCAGTACTCCTTCATTTTGAACATCACTTGGAGGAAGCACTGAGGGTGGCAAGGTTCAGATTGTACTCTTGTTGGGGGACATCAATGTCCATGACCAAGAGTGGCTTGGTGGCACCACCACTGACCAAGCTAGATTGTTCCTTAAGGACATAGGTGCTAGACTGGGTCTGTGGCAGATGAGGAGGAAAAAATATGCTTCAGGAAACATATCGCCATTCCCTCATTGTCACTGGATCAAAATCTTGAAACTCTCTCTAATGGCACTGTGGCTGTCCCTACAGTGCATGAACTGCATAGTTTTAAGAAGGTAACTCACCATCACCTTCTCAAGGGCAATTAGGGATGGGTAATAAATGCTGGCCTAGTTAGTGGTGCCCACATCCCATAAATTAATATTAAGAACTCATATCCTTGGGTTCTTGACCGATAAATCAATCTGTTTTCACGACTTGAACAGGAAAATTCAACCCAACGACACTAAAACCAAACAGCTTACAACTATGCCAGCAAAGTTGCAATATCTTCAGAACTAATGCAGATAGCAGGATATTTGGCCAGGGCATGCCTTCTGTTAGGACACACCTGTGAAAAGGCCTCAGAAAGTAATGTTCACTTCCTATTGTACTATCCTGGACAATCAAAAATAAAATTGTTTGCTATCTAAATGACCTTGTCAAGCTGTTGGTGAACACTGGCTGATTTATTAGTAATGGCCTCCAGCTCCCTCACCTCCTCCATGAGGTTTTCTGTATATTGACAGAATTATTAATTAATAAATAAACTCACAGATTCCTCACAGCCTGAGTTCAGAATTTCAACCAGACAATCCAGAGTAGAAGATTAGAGGGAGGAAGAATCAATGAGTTACTTTCCCCGGGCAGCTCTAGCTGTGGAGAGTTTGTTTTCTGTTATTCTTCTCAATCTGTGCATGGTGCATGCTATGTGAAAATTGAGGAGGAATGAAATTATTAGATGGAAACAAAGGATTTTGAAAAACTTGTTGGGTGGGATGGGGAGGTGGGGGTGGGAGCAGTTTCTAGTTAATGTGTAACCAATGACCTGGGCATAGATTGTACTTGAAATTCCACTGGTGGGTGACACGGTGGCACAGTGGTTAGCACTGCTGCCTCACAGCACCAGGGACCCAGGTTCGATTCCTGGTTTGGGTCACTGTCTGTGCAGATTTTGCATGTTCGATCAGTGTCTGTGTGGTTTTCCTCCAGGTGCTCTGGTTTCCTCCCACAGTCTGAAAGACGTGCTGGTTATTGGCCATTCTAAATTCTACCTCAGTGAACTGGAACAAGCTCTGGAGTGTGGTGACTAGGGGATTTTCACAGTAACTTCATTGTGGTGTTAATGTAAGCCTACTCATGACACAAATAAATAAACTTTAAATTTAAAATTGGTTTTCCAAAATGAAGTCATGGTTCAGAATTCTGCACAAACCCATTTTCATAATCAGTGACATATCTGGCACTGCTGGGCATCGGAAGAGATTTTTGTAAGAGTTACATTTCGAGATATTGATATATTTCAGAGTTCAGTTTTACTAACATGGGTGTCATGGTGACATAGTGCTTAGCACTGCTGCCCCACAGCGCCAGCAACCCAGATTCAATTCCCGGCTTGGGCCACTATCTGTGTGGAGTCTGCACGTTCTCCCCATGTCTGCATGGGTTTCCTCCAGGTGCTCTGGTTTCCTCCCATGTTCTGAAAGATGTGCTGGTTACGTGCATTGGCCATGCTAAATTCCTCTCAACGTACCCGAACAGGCACCAGAGTGTGGCGACTAGGAGATTTGCACAGTAACTTAATTGCAGTGTTAACGTAAGCCTACTTGTGACACTAATAAATAAATAAACTTTAAAACTTTAAACTAACACAGCTGAGAACGGAATTGTCACAAAAAGATCAGTATTTTAAGAAGATTTCCTCATCCATCATTGGTGAGTAACCTGATTTTAAATAACTAAACATAACTTTAAAAACTTAAAAAAATACATAAGAACAAGAACATAAGAAATAGGAGCAGGAGTAGGCCATCTAGCCCTTCGAGCCTGCCCCGCCATTCAATAAGATCGTGGCTGATCTGCTGTGGCTCAGTTCCACTTTCCCGCCCTGTCCCCATAACCCTTAATCCCCTCTCTTATCAAGAACCCATCAACCCGCTTCTTAAAAATATTTAGCGAGGCAGCCTCCACCACTTCAACGGGCAGAGAATTCCAGAGATTCACCACCCTTTGAGTGAAGAAGTTCCTCCTCAACTCCGTTCTAAACCGCCTCCCCTTTATCTTGAGGCTGTGCCCCCTAGTCCTACTGTCTTTTTTGAGCGGGAAGAGTCTCTCCACCTCTATCCTATCCATCCCATTCATCATCTTATACGTCTCAATGAGATCTCCCCTCATTCTTCTAAACTCTAGCGAGTACAAGCCTAGTTTATTCAGCCTCTCCTCATAGCTCAATCCCCTCAACTCCGGTATCAGCCTAGTAAACCTCCTCTGCACTCTCTCCAGGGCCAAAATATCCTTGCGCAGGTGCGGCGCCCAAAACTGCACACAGTACTCCAGCTGCGGCCTCACCAATGCCCTATACAGCTGCAGCAAGACCTCCCTACTTTTATATTCAATCCCCCTCACTATGAAGGCCAGCATCCCATTCGCCTTCCTGACCACCTGCTGCACCTGCAAGCTGGGTTTTTGCGACTCATGCACAAGGACCCCGAGGTCCCTCTGCACCGTCGCCTGCTGCAGTTTTTCGCCACGTAAGTAATAGTCCTTCCTACCATTCTTCCTACCAAAGTGGACCACCTCACACTTGCCAACATTAAATTCCATTTGCCATTTCCTGGCCCATTCGCCCAGCCTATCTAGATCCTTCTGCAGACTCTCCACACCCTCCGCACAATTTGCCTTTCCCCCAATCTTGGTGTCATCAGCAAATTTCGACACCCTGCACTCGGTTCCCTCCTCCAGATCATCTATATAAATGGTAAATAGCTGAGGCCCCAGCACCGACCCCTGGGGCACCCCACTAGTCACCAACCGCCAATCCGAATAGCACCCATTGACCCCCACTCTCTGCCTCCTATTTGACAACCAATCCTCTATCCACGCTAACACCCTACCCCCAACTCCATGTCCCCTGACCTTCTGCAATAACCTGTTTCCTTGTTCTCATTTTTTAAAGTAAATTAAATAGGTTTTAATATTTATAACCCTTTACAAGCTCCCTTACTCTTAAGTAATCAAGCTTAATTTGAAGATCCTCTCCAAATGGTCGCAAATGGGTGCAATCAGCAGAAATTTGATATGCTTGCTTCAGCTGCCTCTTCTGCCTTGTTTGTGTTGGCATCAAAGATTAACATCCACATTCTGCCATTTCTTCAGTCCAGGAACATGGCCAGTTTTAGGGGTGGGACTGGCTTACAGTGCAGTGCTTTTTTAACATATAAGATTGGGGAAACTCTTGGATCTCCTTCGGTGAATAAATTGACCTATCCCTTTGGAAAGAATATAAACTCATTGTGATAGTGGAAGAAAAATATATGTATTCTTGTACTACGATGGCAAAAGGGGCAGAAAACTGATTTATGGAAAGCACTTGTATTTCAAATTGCAATGCAATTATAATAATCATAGAATCCCTACAATGCAGAAGGAGGTCAATCATCCCATTGAATCTGCACCGACCATAATCCCACCCAGACTCCTTCCCCATAATCCCACATATTTACTCTGCTAGTCCCCTGACAGTAAGGGGCACTTTTCCATGGCCAATCAACCTAACCCGCAGTAGTGTATGAGGAAACCGGAGCACCCGGAGGAATCCATGCAAACACAGGGAGAATGTGCAAACTCCATACAGACAACGACACAAGGCTAGAATTGAAACTGGGTCCTTGGCGCTGTGAGGCAACAGTGTTTATCACTGTGTCACTGTGCCATCTAAAGCAACGCACAGGTAGATTTTTAACCATCTTTGCTATCAACTTTCTACACCGTGTACATGGACATGGTTTCTGTAATATCCAAACCCATTTACATATTTGTTCTCACATTCTGATGCTGGCATATTATGAAATAAATACTATAAAAGCAATTACAAAACTATTAATACCTATTTATGTTTCTGTGCTTTAAAAATATAGAGGAGATAAAATCAAATCATTGTGCGTACAGATTTTATCTTCATTATGAAGTGAATCATTTGAAATTATTTAAGAGTTAACAAACTGATTGTTCAAGCTAAGAGCTTCCACATTAAACATTAAAGTTGGAATGCATTGATTTCTTCATTCATTTCACTATCTGTGGCAGTACTCTTAATTTTCTGTTCTGCGTTCTGCAATACATTTTTATATGGCAATAAAAAGCAATAAAATTTTATAGGACTTTGAGATTATTGTATGAAACAGCCTTGACATTTATATGGCTGATTTTCAGAAAAGCATATACAATATTGATTAACACACAATGACTTACACCGTAAAATTATGTATGCATATCTGGCAGCAACGTTTTATGGACAAATTACGTTTAAAGCTAATTTTAATTAAGTGACTACTCAGAGTATCAGCAGTGAATTCCAGAGCATGCAATGTCTTATCATTTGTTACTTGGATTATGGACATTCTACTTATAATTGAATTAATGTATCATTGAATGATAAAATCTAAGGCACTGAAAATTGGATTCTGAGGAAATAGTTAACAGATAAATATGCATGGAAATACAGTCACACACCAATGAGAATGACACACTGTACGTCAGAGATTGCACTGTAAGGGTTTATCAAATCTGTTGAGAAAGATTGTGATATGGCTTCAATTCCAGGAGGGTTCTATACGCTCTCCTTAGTACAGATATTCTGCTCTCTGGCTTGATAATCAGTCCCGATGTACAACGGAGCAAATAAGTGGCAAAGTGGGTAGGTAAGCTGATGGAAAAGTTAGAATTCTCAGGGAAATTCTGTTCTACTTGTTCATTGTTGTTGTTTTAATATTCCGCAAAAATCAACACTCATCTAGTGTTTGAATATCATCTCCTTAATTGGCACCCTTCGGCAAAAAAAATCTATGTCTTGCCAGTGGACTTAAAGATAGCAATCAAGTTGCAGAATCAGCTCCATGTTACCTTGGAAAAACAAAGCACCTCAAAAACATGAACAACAGGTTAAGCAAGCTATTTCATGCTGCTTCTAGACAGTGGCTATGCAGATGATATTTTCCACTTGCAAGATACTGCCATCAGTCTGCCTAACACACAATTGAGCAATGTTATGTATGAATTTCAGGGTTAATGCAATTCCAGACTTTGCATCCCAGAGATTAGCTGATTGAATCAAACAGCACGTTCCTTCATTTTTTTGTAGATGTCAGAATACAGACTGTACTCAATCAGCCCACACTTGCGAAACCCAAAATAAAATGTCAACCCTTAGATGTGATTCTACGAATGGGCAGCATTTGCTGAACAATTCTGAATGTGATAATAGTTATGCTAACAAACGATTTAAGATAATCAGTTGGGTTCATGACATGGTTCGTTTATACTTGCCAGAAGCAACAAATATTTATAAGTAGAGATCTGTTCTCTGCAAACAAAAGGAATATGTTCAATCCTTGTATCTTTTTTAAATTACCTGAGAGCTATAGTTCCACATTGCTTTTCCTAAGGCTAAATCTTAACCAGAGTCAACTAGCTAACCAATCAGCGCCCTATTCCCCTACAGTATAAATGGTTGCAATTGTATGAAATTTGGCACTCTTACATTTGTCCTGAAGAGTGCAAGATGAAAAGCGTCAGCAACCTATTTCTCCTTTCAGCAATATTCAATAGGCTACACTCTACAACATTGGAGGATATTAGAAAAAGAGTCAGTTCTGTATAACATCGGCTGGATCAGCAGCAAAAAAGGACTTAGTATTCAAGCACTCCTCCATGTTTATCACAGTAACACAAGTGTTCTTGGAGCTCACCTCAATAGTTTCTATCAGTCCAAAAAATTCATGCGAAGTACAAAAGATAACTGACCCCCATTGTTAACCCTCTTTCTATCCCACAGATGCACATGACCTGCTGAATATTTCCAGCATTTTTGATTATTGTTTCAGCTTTTCAGAAAAGTTTCTCCTGCTCACACAAGTCTCAGACATATAATGCTTTTATTCTAGAAATGTCTTCCCTCTATGTACAAATTTAATGGAGAGTTAACCACAAACGTTGTACAAAGGTTTTCTGAAGCTGCATTGGATTCTGGAAAATATGTGGCTGGTTTGGTGGCACAGTGGCACTGCTGCCTCACAATGCCAGGGACCTGGGTTTGATTCCCTGCTTGGGTCACTGTCTGTGTGGAGTTTGCACGTTCTCCCCATGTCTGCATGGGTTTCATTCAGGTTTCCTCCCATAGACTGAAAGACGTGCTGGTTAGGTACATTGACTCCAACTGGCACCAGACTGTAGTGACTAAGGAATTTCACAATAACCTCATTGCAGAGTTAATGTAAGCTTTACTAATGACTAATAAATAAACTTTAACTTTATCAACAAACTGAATCTTGACACCCCAGTGTCATTCCACTGCATTGTGTTGCATTCTCAGAGTTATTGGGTTCACATATTTGTGGTTCACTGCAGTCTTTGTAGTGAGACTTCAGTCTCAGTGTTGTGTTGTGTTATGTTAACCTTCTAGAGTATTTGCTTATTGAACATGACAGAGGAGAAGCATGTGTAGGAACTGATCTACTTTAGAGGTCATAGCCAGGGAAACACAAATTAGGATAGGTGGTGAAGTTGTGGGGGTTGAGTGGGAGTGGAGACTGGGAGGAGAGGCAGTCGGGATGGCTGGGTTGCAGTGTGTGCCTGGGGAAGTAAAATATGCCACTCATTAATTGCCTAGTGAGGGACTGAATGAGGCCATAAAAGAACTTAAGCATAATGATAAGGATCCTGAAGTTAATAACCTGTCATGATTGGAAGCGAGTGCAACTTGGCAAGCAGAAAGACACTTGACAAGGATGAAGTGCTGCTCTGAGTTAGCAAGCTGCTTTTAGATTTCCGGGAGTTTGATTTCCATCTCGCCATCATCCCGTTTTTAAGAATGAACGGGAGTTTCTGCCAGGGAGACATTTCAGTGTGATTTTCAAGTCAGCTTCAAGTTAGCCAGCTGGCACTTTGCCAGATGCAGACAGAAGATTAGGTAATAGGATGTGTTTGGGATGCAGATAAATGTTTTCATGTCAGTGTGTGTTGTTGCTGCTATTTTGAAACTCAAAATTAAATCAATACTGGAGTCTCAATACTTCCAACAGTGTTGAGTGCAGGGCTCACCTGCTCTAACTTAAATTCCTGTGAATGTTTTGCATAAATCTTGAAGGTGTTTCCCAACCTGCTGCACAACTTGAGTAGCGCAGTTGGCCGGGGGGTATCAGTGGTCGCCATTTCGCAGGATTCCCGCTGGGCGTAATAACTTCCATGAGTCTCCCAGTGTAAGATTTTTGGCATCATCAGCCACACGCCAGAAATCGGCACGAAACCGATTATCATATGGAACTGGACGGAATTCCCCAGGCCCGCTAGCGTCTCCCTACCCCACTGGGAGTGGTCGCCTCCAGTGAGATTTACAACTGCTCCCCATTAACAGGGACCCTGCTGGAGGGAAGAGAGGCCATTGACATCCTCCTGGGAGGTTGGGGATAAGGAGGGTGCCTCTTGGGCAGTACCAGTCTGGCATTGCCCAAAGAACAAACTGGCACCGTCCAAGGGGCATGTTGGCACTGCCCACTGGCACCAGTGATTGTGTGGGAGTGGGGGAGGGAACCCACTGCCACTCTGCAATTAGAATTACTGGGAGAGGGAGGGAGTGAGGGCGAACAGGACTGGCCATCTGGTTTGGTGGGGTGGGGGTCAGTTCTGTTGGGGTGGACCTATGCTGATCATCGGTGGGGTGCAGGGTTGGCCAGGGGTGGGGGGACATAGGGACTGGCCTGGAGAGGCCAGCGCTCAGGGGTGGCGGGGTAGTCAGGTGGCCAATGTTTGGGGGTTGTGAGGCTGGACAGTGATCTGGCAGTGGGGAGTAGAGGGGCAGTCACTGTGCATGAACCAATCTCAGCATTGACAGATCAGTGCATGCACAGTGGCCTGCTCAGCGCTATGCTGCCGGGCTCTAGGATGGGAACAGGACCCTCCCACCTGCCACATAACAGAGCGAATCCTGCTAGGATATTCTGTGATGCGTAGTGTGTCGGAGACTCATTCTGGAAATCATGCTAAACAAACCAAAGGGAGTTACTCCCGTTTTCCCTCATGTTGGGAACATAATTTTGGGAGAATCCTGTCCCTCATTTTTCAATTATTTATGGGTACAGAATGATTTGTTTGTTTGGACTGGAAGCTTCATTTAAGTGCTCTTTTTCTGCATTCTGATGCCTCTGATTCCTCCCAGACTACAATGGGAGATACCAGTAACACCAGTTAGCCTGTAAACTGGTGACTGATGCTGTGATGGTTAAAACAAACAACGTCATCATATTGCCCACAGGCACTGGAAGAGGAGGAGGAGAGGCTGATGGGGAGTTAAATGATAGAAGTGTTGATCGGAAATGAAAATTTCACAGGAGTAATTGGCCTCTCAATGACCGAGATCTTATAAATACATGGTCAGGTCATGGTGTGAAGAGGATCTGCGCTGAAATTAATTACACAAAGATATAGAGATGCTGGGGTAAGCACAGTAACTAGTCTCACAGCACCAGGTTAAAGTCCAACAGGTTTATTTGGTGGCACGAGCTTTCGGAGTATTGTCCCTGAATTACCTGATGAAGGGGCAATGCTCCAAAAGCTCATGCCACCAAATAAACCTGTTGGACTTTAACCTGGTGTTGTGAGACTACTTACTGTAATTACACAAAGGACAGGGGACGAATAAAAACCAAAGCTGGGGTTTATAAACGCCCATTGGAGCAAGAACAAGAGCGGGCATGCTTTGAAATTAAAAAGCTCCTGGATGGCATGTCGGTGTCCCAATGTGGCTGGGACATACTGGGGTTTTCAAAGAAAAGGTAAAGCTTGGTGATGGGAGTCAGGAATCGGCTTGTCTTCAGCTCACTAACAGGCCAGAAAGCAATTCTCAGTTCACACATTGTCAGAGACAAATAGTCTGCTGCACGTTTGTGCACAGTTCTTGGATTTGATGCGAGAAACAATTTGGAAATGTTTGAAGAAAGATTTTAACCACTGGGGGTTGATGTGCGAAATCAGGTGCAACACTACTAGCTGCTCACTTGGCAATTCTCCTTGCGATGGGGCTGCTAGTCCTCCAATGTCCAGCCTCCCCTCTCCTGCAAAGCATCATGACTAATCTGCGTATGATAATCATGCTGTGTTCTATATTGATGTGCCCCACCTTCTGACAGAATGCTTTGGGTGCCATGCTTGCTGTCGGTCCAGTTATGACATTAATATTTGAAGACAGCATTGCATGAGCAATGAAGATGCAGGGTCAGGAGCCAAGAAATTGTTTAGTTGGCAGGTTCCACACTCTGGGTTGAAAGTCAAGCCCTATATTTTGACATAGCCAAAGGTTGTTCAGTAGATTCTGTTAGGACCTGACTCCAGATTCAATGCGTTTATAATTAGCTCCTCAACATCTTTTCCCAAGCTTTCTGCGCACAGAATCACCCGATTTTGTGAAGTTTCTTTCATGCGGAGGAGGGTGGGGAGAATTCAACTTCTGTCTTGACTTCTACACACAAATGTGTTTGCAATATTTATTCCAAAAATGTGATCTTCAAGGGATATGGAAATTCTTGATTTTGAATGTTATGCTGTCGACTCCTGGAAGGAAAAGGCAATTTGTTACAAAGCTGTCACAGTAATACAGTATCGTCAACTTATGAAATTATTCCCATCTGAAGAATACCACCGATAAGGTACCTTAAAAGGACATCATTGAAATGTAAACAGACACCTTGGTGAGAAAATATTTGCATATGTCAGCTGCAATTCCAAAGCAGTCAAACCCAAATGTGCCTTACCAAATGCCATTTGTCTCAATGTTTGCATCACTCATAGTCACTGCTATTTCATGTTTTGCTTAGCTTGCTAGTATGAATGACTAATTACTTCACCTGGTTTAGTATTGAACCACCAGTCAATATAGAACACTGCTCGTCATTCTAAACTTTGGAAGCAAGACAATCAGATGGGGTGCGACTCTTTTTGGTATCGCTGCAGTTGAAGTGCAAGAAAATAGCAAGAATATATGATATGCATTATACTTGCATTTTACAAAGTGTGCCCAACTTTTTCATATATGGTGATTCAATGTTCTGAATTAATTTTCCCAGACATTAACTGGATTAAATAATCAAAATCAAATTTATTGTTTGGCACTGAATTCTGTATTCTCATGAATATATTTCAAATTAAATTCTATGGGCGGGATTTTATGGCCTCACTCGTCCCAAAACTGTAAAATCCTGTACGAGATCAACAGACCTTTCCATTATCCGTCCCTCTGATTTCTGTGGCTTCTACGTACCTTCCAGAGATGGCATTGTGGAAATGAAAAGAAGAGAGAAGGTAGCCATTTTAATGGATCTAACTTGTTCAAACACATGATATAACCAGTTTACCTCTCTCTATTTCCAGCTCCGTAAACATCACTCATTTCTTGGTATCCTTAAAATACAAAGCTTTACCTCCATAAGGATTATGAACTAAGACCATAAGGCTTAGGAGCAGAAGTTGGTCATTTGAATCTGCTCCGCTATTCAACAAGGTAATGACTGATCAGATGTAAAGATATTTGGTCGGAATTTTCAGGTTGTTCTTGCCAGCAGTTGTCTCCGATCCCGGTAGTGGTGCACTGCCCGTTGTGGGTTTCCCAGTGGCATGGGGTGTCTTCAATGGGAATTCCCATTGACAGCGACAGGACCAAAGGATCATG
This sequence comes from Carcharhinus amblyrhynchos, assembly GCF_965287045.1. Classification (NCBI taxonomy): domain Eukaryota; kingdom Metazoa; phylum Chordata; class Chondrichthyes; order Carcharhiniformes; family Carcharhinidae; genus Carcharhinus; species Carcharhinus amblyrhynchos. The sequence goes on along the minus strand of NC_137335.1, from coordinate 39,561,948 downwards.
CTATCAGCATGCCATCTCCCACCACTAAGAAAAATGTTGAGGAGAGGTCAGAGGAGCTCACCCATAAACTTGACAATGACAAACATCAGTTGTTGATGCAAACCAAACCATAGCAATTCTTAGGATGAACTTAGGTCCCTTTTTAGCTTTTAGCCCCTTAAATTTCTCCCATACTTTTTTCTCTTTTGATATTAATTTTCTTAATTTCTTCATTCTCTTTGTAAGCCATAGGCTATCCTCTATTTCTGGTGTGCAACTTATGTCTTCCGTTGTGAAGACAAACAAAAAATATTTGTTTAAAGCCTCTACCATTTCCTCATTTCTCTTAATTCCTCCTGTCCAATATTTACCTTAGTAGTCTCTTCCTCTTTATTTACTTATTAATGCTCTTACAATCGGCTTGGATATTCCTGGCTAATTTACCTACATATTCTATTTATCCCCTTTTTATCAATATTGGGTGACCATTTTCTCTTTTTGAAAATGCTGTCAATCCTCATACTTAATACTGTTCTTTACAACATTTTAAGCCTCTTCTTTTAATGTCATACTCTTTTTAACTTCCTGAGTGAGCCACAGATGGGTCCATCTTGTTGAGTTTTTGTTTTTCAATGGAATGTATTTTTGTTGAACATTTTGAATTGCTCCTTTAAATATTTCCCACTGCTCCTTTACCTCCATATCTTTTAGTCTATTTACCTAATCAACATTAACTAGTTTTCCTCTTATCTGTATAATTGGCATTGTTGAAGTTTAAAATTTCTGTTTGTGATTGGAGTCTAACACTTGTAAACTTAACATGGAATTCGATGGAATATGATCATTATTGCCAAGTGGATTGATTATTGTGGCTAAATCAATGGTATCTTTGGTTCCAGGGATCTTCACAAAACCATTCTATGAACTCATTTTCTAGACAAATCTTGCCATTTGATTGTCCTAGTCTCCATTACTATATTGTCTATGTTACAAATTCCAATAATTTCTCGTCTAATGGTATAAGTACTGTTAGGGACAGTATAAACTATTTCTATCAGTATTTTGATTCCTGCTATTCGTAGCCCTGAGTACAGTCTAAGTATATTTCCAAGCAATGGGGTTGGGACACAGGACAAGGGAAGGTAGGATAAACAAAATGGCAGCTCCCTAAGTTAAGGAAGGGAGAATAAAATGAAACAGAGGAAAGGTGCATATCACAGATGATAATAGGAGTGAGAACCAGTTTGAATGTAGAAAGTTCAAAGGGGAAACAAAAAAATGAAATAACACCAACATTGCCAAAGTGTGAGAAGGAACTGGCAACCAACATGAAAGGAAATTGTGAAGTCTGCTATAGGCATATAAAGAGTGAAAAGGTGGTAAAAGGAGACAGCTGATTAGGAACCTAAAAGGGGATTTATGTATTGAGGCAAGGGGCATGGCTGAGGGAATCCCATGACAATTTTAATCTTTATTGTCTTTAACAAGGAATAAGCTGCTGCCAAAGTAACAAAAAAAAGAGATAGTTGAGACATTGGATGAGCTAACAACTGATAAAGAGGAAATATTAGAAGGGCTGGCTATACTTAAAGTTGACAAATCACTAAGACCAGATCAGACCCATCTGAGAACACAGAAGGAAGTAAGAGTGGAAATTGTAGAGACAATGGCGACTACCTTTGAATCCTATTGAGATACAGGGGTGATTCCAGAGGACTTAAGAATTGCAAATATTAAACCATTGTTCAAAAAAGCATGCAAGGATATGTTGGAAGGACCTGTGGATATATGTGTATAAATTGTTGGAGGTACCAGTTTAGGTTAATAAAGTGTACAAGATCCTGGACTTTATGAATATAGCATGAAGTTCAAAAGCAAGAAAGTTATGGTGAACTTTTATGAAATACCGATTCAGGCTCAACTGGAGTATTGTGTTCATTTCTGGGCACCATGTTTTAGGAAAGATGTGAAGGCAATGCAGAGAGTGCAAAACAATTGAAGTGAATGTATTTGGGTTGAGAGACTTAAGTTACATGGATAAATTGGAGAAGCTGCAGCTGTTCTCTTTGGAGAAGGTTGCTAGGGAATTTGGTAAAGGCGTTCAAAATTATGAGGGAACTGGGCAGAGTAAATAGGGGGACAGGAGGTTGCTGAATTAAGGTGATTGGCAAAAGAAGTAGAGGCAACATGAGGAGAACCTTCATATGAAGTGAGTGGTTAGGGTCTAGAATGCATCGCTTGAGAACATGACAGAGATAAATTCAATCATGGTTTTTCAAAAGGGAATTGGATAATTATCTGAAAGGAAATAAATTGCAGAGGGACAGGGAAGTGGCAGGGGTATGGGATGAGTTGAATAAGTCTTACCGTGAGCTGGCATGGATGTGCCTGGCTAAGCAAAATCCTAAACATTCCATGATTCTATTGTGCTATTTCGAGAGATCATCAGTCACTTTCAGGTAAATTGTAGAATGATTTCTGCAGGCACTTACAGTCTGGGAATGTGCTTGAGTTTTCTACTGCTGTCTATAATTGGTCAAGTCAATAGGTGGGGAAGGCTTTCGCCCTGACTATAAAGGTTTTGTTGGGATTGCTTGCTTCTGGTCATGGGTTCTATCATTACCATATCCCTGCGCCTGTTGTACAATGGTGGCAGTCAGTGTGTGAGCAGCCCAGGGCTGCACTAGGTCCCATTTCAGGGCATACCCTTAGACTGCTGGATCTCTAAACACTGAAATGGAATCAGAGCTGAGAGAAAAGAGGATGAAGATTTCCTTAAGAAGCTGCATTTGGAGCCACTGTCATCATTGCGCTTTAATGAGTCACGAACTTCACAAAACAGTCACTCCATCTGAGATTTAACAGAGAAGTCGGTGAGAATAGAAAATACAGGCAACATGAAAGAAGCTACTGCATATCCGTCAAATCATCAATGAAAACCTCTAACATGCTTTCTCCAATTGACTTGGATGATGGGCCAAAGGGATCCGTTGCATGCTGGAGTGTAAGTTGAGCTTAATCAGCATGCCAAATCATAGATTTCTGAAGTGTCTTTGGAATAGTGGCACGTTTCATGGACACAACCAGAACCTCTCTCCAGCTTTGTGAGCTTGAGAAGTCAAGTATCAGGGTTGGTACAGTGGTTATCTAGATACATGCACCTCAGCTACAAAGCTGCAATAGCTGTTTATTGGTAAACTTTAACTATTTACAGATCCCAGATATTGCTGTCATGCATGGTACTGTTACTTCCACGCGGACTGGTTCCAGATGTTCTTTCTGAGTCTGTTACCATGTGCCTCAATACATCATACTGTGTGTGGGTGGTTCTATTCACCAGTCTCACGTTAACTCTTGCTTTGCTGAGTGCCTTTACATTACAACGGCATGGAAGTACCACAACACGCAGTACTAACCCAACAGCTGCAGGATAGAAGACTACACTTTAAGCATGAACTATGCCTCAGTGAGTTGCATTCATGCCTCTGCGTTCAAGTCTTGCTCCAAGGTTTGAGCACAAAAATCAAGCTTGACACCACAGTGTTGATTGAGACAGTGCTGCACTGCCAGAGGTACCATCTTTTGGATGAGCTGTTAAACTGAGACCCCATCAAGATGGATTTAACAAAATCATGTCACTATTTCAAAACAGAGAAAGGGAGTCACACTAAGTGTCCTTACCAATATTTATTCCTCAATGAACATTGCAAACTAGATTACTGATCATTATGACATACTGTTTGGGGGAATTTACTGAACACAGTTGGCTGCTGTATTTCCTACATTACAACATTGAGTACACTTCCAAAAAGGTGCTGAGGTGTCTAGTGAAAAGCACAATATAAATGCATATCTTTCTTTCAGTCAGGGAGTCTTCTTTGCAGAATGCCTTCAGCTTATGGGCTGTACCATCTCAGAAAGAGTGACAACTGACTTGACTGGATGGCTAACAGGTGAGGGCGTGGGTGAAATGGCAGGAGAATGATTGCTGTCATCCTGAGGGTGGACAACAAGTTTGAGCTCCAGAGATCCGCTGCTGATTCTGCAGGTCTGGCCTCGAGACTGAAAATAATTTGTTGGAGAATAGGTCACTGGACTCCTCTGAGAGCATTTCATCATGTCAGCTTTTCCTGCAGGTTGCCCCATCGACGCCCTCACCTGAGTCCTCTGCAGCAGAAGTCACGCACCTTTGCACTATGGCACACTGGTACGTGCACTGCCTTTGTGCCCAGTGCTGGCTGTCGGCCGCTCATGACGAGTATCTTGCCAGATGCTGATCCTGACTCTGTGCTGCCCTCTAAAGTACACCCAGTGCCAGTACCTAAACTGGTGGCTATGAGGGTGCGATCGAGTGATGGTGCTTCATTAGCATCAGTCTCTTCTTCCTCTTGTACTTCATCTTCCTGCGCCACTGCCTGGTCAGGCAATAGTCTTTGGGTATCTCAAAGACGAGACTACTGTGGTGGTAAGGGGGAAAAGTCAGAGGTGCATCCTTAAACTATCTGAGGCTTGTAAATCAGGAGGTATTGTGGGATGAGAGGGAAAAGGGAGTGTAATGATGTATTCTTGGAAATTTCATTAGTAGAACAAAAAGGGATTTATTTACAAATCAGCTATAGGAGTTGCATGATGCTGGCAAATTCCAAAGTACCTCTGCACTAGAAGAACTCTTCCCCCTGGGGGTGATTCTCTGCTGCGAGTCCCAGTTGATCACCTGGACGATGTGACTCTTAACTGCTGTGTTGCCCTCAAAGGGACAATCACAGCAGGGAGAATTAGATCAGAACATGTCAAGAGCTTGAATGGTTTCATCTGGCCACAGCCTAAGCTGTGGCTGCCCCAACATGATGATAACCATCCTCTCCATCAGGAGTAGACCAAGTTGCTGTGCGTGGGCCTACAGCTGAGGTTTAGCTGTCAACATGTAAGAGTCACCTTCTCACGCAAAAGAGAAGGAAGCGTGCCAAAGTGTGGTGCAATGTGTTTGGATGATGTGCCTGTCATGTTTGAATAGCTGGCAGTGAGGCTTGAAGAACTGTCAAGTGTGTGAGAATTGAAGTGAAGCGATGAATGTGAAGTATGAATCTTGTTTATTGTATGCAGGTGAGTGGAGGGGGTTGTGATGAATGGAGTGATGTGCTAGGGTGGTGGTTCATTTGATAGGATGTGGCACTTGTAGATACCAATCACTGACTTTAACCACTCATGTGAAGTAATTAAATTCCTTTTGCATCTGCATCCACATCATCGGGGCTGCACCTTGACAGTTATCTGGTCCCAACACCTTCGCAGTGTCTACTTGGAGGTCCTTTCTGGCTTTAAGTAATGCAGGCTAGTTTGAAACAGTGCTAACTTTGCGTGAACTTGGACCTAGCGGGGTGCATCCACTAACCAACACTTTTGGTTTGGGCTGCATGTTACAAGTGTTTAAGTTAACAGGGAGCATGAAGATTTCCTGCTACCTGCAGTGGAAGGAACAGGGCCCTGTTAATCAGGCATCACAATCATATTTAACTAATATTTCCACCAATGCCTTCAGCAAAACTGATAATAATATCAAAAACTGGTTAAGTTAAAATCTCCCTCACTTTCTCCGGCTGATAAAAGAGGAATTTTAAGATTGTGCTGCTGCATCTGAATGTCCTTTGTTAGTTCTTTCATTTTCTGTTCTCTGCCAATTTGCATTATAGTCACTGATGCATATGACATAATCTTCTGGGGTTATATCAGTTACAGCAGACAGACTTTGGAAATCTGAAAGATTACTTTGCAAACATAATTATGCACATCTGGTGCTCTGTCAAGGAGAACCTACAATTGCAGCACAAATGATGGAAATCTGTCAGAATATTGCGCACGCTTTAAAAAAAATGACAAATATACCAGACTCCTATCCAGCTAATAGCTCCCTTCACACAAAATTTTATTAATTTATCAGGCGTTTATCCAGGACTACTCATTAAAGTAACTGTACACTCCATGAAAATTCTTAAACACACAGTTTCACAAGAACTATCATGTTGAAGCATTTGTACATTGACTGGAAATCTCAGAAATTGTGAAGTCTGAAGGATTCATACTTGTGCGAGACTCGTCACCAAGAGTGTTTTTATCACCAGAAATTAATGCACCCATCAAATTGCTTTACAGGACAGCCCAGTGAAGCAAAGGATTGGTTTACTAACATGCTGTGTCATTGAGAGGTAGGGCCTGGTTTCACACCCATGCTCCCTCCAGCACAGAGCTCTGAACTCGGCTGAACTGTCAGTGGGCGATAGTGAATGGAGCTGAAACTGCTCCACAGGGAATGAAGGAAAATCAGACAGCAGTTCAGCCCAGACTGCCTTCCCTGGCTTCTCAGTGTCTCAGCTCACTGTAACAAAAGGGACCAGTTCAACAGTACATTCATTTGGCCAAGGAATCGGATGCAGTAAAATGTCACTAAAGAAGAAAGCAATTTACTTCTTTTTCTCCTGATTTAGTATCGCCTAGAGTTCAAATTATATATTTTGATAATGGTGTTATTTGCAGTTTAGCATTACAAATTGAAAGCCCATGTCCCTTGAGAGTCTGTGCAGAGATCTCAGGGGGTCTACAAGGTCATCCCACTTTATAACCAGTATCCCATTTCTGAGTCTGTTGATCCTGTTTGTGTAATAATAAACATTTCTTTCAGTGAGAAATCCATTTTCCTGACTTTGCTATATGAGGATGAGTCTCCCTGGAGTATGGGAAGGAGTCTCCAGCCATTCATGCCAGCTGGATTCTCCTCTCTAGTTGCAAAATTCTCCATCCTCTCTGGCAGGAGCAGTAGGGTGTGAATGACCACAATGTAGGAAATTTGTGAAAGATCCACTATACAGGATAGCTCTTTCTCTCACTCATGAAACCTTAACAAATGCAATCTTCAGAAAGCAAAGTCAGAAACCATGTGATGGATGGACCAGGGCATGCCGATACAATCTTGTTTTGAGGTTTAGGCATTGAACTTCCACAGGGATTTTTCTGATCATCCATGATAATTTTGGTGGATAGTTGGGGCAAATCACCATAGGAATTTAACCAGGTACAGTATGCCCTTTTTTTTCACCTTTCCATTAGAAATCCTTATGTTCCCATTTTATATGGAAGTGCTAAGTATAATGGGCCAAGTTCCCCAACCTCACCCGCAGATAGGATTCTCCAGTCCCATTGCAGTGCGCACAAGTTTGGCTGAGTATCAAAATCTCAATTCTCGCTGGCAGTGATGGTGGGGTGTGAATGGCAGAGAATTCCACCCAATACTGTTACGTCGTAATTACACTCTCCCACAACTGATGTAGCTTTCATAAACACAGTGATTACCTTTCCTTGATATAGGTTATAAAATATGAGACTCACTTTGAGGCAGCACCCTTTGTGACACCAGGATCTGTCTCAGCAGTTCACAGCCAATGCAGTACTTCTGGAGTGTGGTTACTGTTGTAATAATGTAGGAAACACAACAGCCAATGTGTGCACAGTAAGATCCCACAGCAGTAAGACAATAGTCAGATCGTCTACCTTAATGAGATTGGTTGAAGGATACTATCAATCAGGACAGTGGGGAGGACATTCCATTCTTTTATGTCCATCTGAGAAAAAAAAGGCCTCAGTTTAACATCTTATCTGAAAGACGGTTCTTTCAACTGTGCAGCACTCCCTCAGTACTGCACTGCAGTGTCAAACTAATTTTTTTGTTCATTCTAAACAAAGTGTTGTTATAAGGCAAAACAAAAAGGACAACAATGATTTAATAAATTAAAGCTCCGTTAGCTGATTGCAGTCTAATTGGTATTTCAGTAGTAGAGTTTGACGTCAGTAGCCCTAGGCTAGGGATGGGGAAAATCAACCTGGTTATGGCTTTGAAAACTAAACCAGTGATCCTCATTAAAAGTGCACACCTCAGGGTGAAAAATGAGAACAGGATTAGCGGTGAAAGTTTCTGTGCTTGAATAACTCTCTTTGAGAAGGTTCAGACAGACAGCACAGTCACTCAGGTGAAATATGGGAGATCGGCCTCTGTCAATTATGCATCCTCAAAATTGGAAGCAAAAATTGAAATTCTAATACATTTGAATAGGTTAATTATTTTAATATCATTGTCTAGTTAGATCAGATTGCAAGAGCGATATGAGAGAAACACTTTTTCACACAGAGGGCCTAAACTCTGGAACACACTACCTGAGAGTGTGGTGGAGGCAGGTTCAGTTGAAGCATTCAAAAGGGAATTAGATGATTCTCTGAAAAGGAAGAATGTGCCGTATTACAGGGAGAAAGTAGATGAATGGCACTAAATGAATTTCTCACATGGGAGAGCCAGTCCAGGCAAATTGGGCTGAATGGTTTCCTTCTGCATTGCAACACTTCTGTGATTGAATCAGTTTTCATCATAATTGATGTAAAATCCCCTACTAGTTGCATCACCACTGATGAATAATAAATTCCCTGAATTGTGAAGTGTTGACAATTTAAAATGCTTGAGGCAACAAAAGTTGTTTGCATTCTTCAAAAGTCCATTTTATAAACATGAACAAGCAAATCGAAAGAGCTTGTTAAATAGTTCAAAATCCAATGTCCTTCCTAATATAATTGTTAAGACTAAAGACTCAGCTGTCACCATTCAAGTTGTATAGAATACAGTCAACATTAGTGAACTGAGATAGAAATTTCTGCAAATATTTGTGCTATCAGAGAAATGCTTTTAAGTTTCAAATCTTTAAAAAGTGAAATCATTGGTGATCCCATACACGTTTCCAAACACAAACTGATCTGTGCGTCTACATTCTCGGATTAAACAGGCCAGTGGTAAAATTGGAATTCTGATTTTATCCTTGGAATCTTGGTTTAGTTTTACTTGATTGTTTTCTGAGGCATGCTGTCACCAATGGCATGGCACCATTACATTTACATCAAGAGATTTTCTCCATTAACATTGAGCTCTCGATAGAAATACCACTATTCATTTCTGCAGCAGTTCATCTGGTCGTTATAACTTCAGCATAAGGTTAAGAAATTAAGAGGTGGCACAGTAGTTAGCACTGCTGCCTTACAGTGTCAGGGACCCGGGTTTAATTCCAACCTTGGGTAGCTGTCTGTGTGGAGTTTGCACATTCTCCCCATGTCTGCGTGAGTTTTCTCTGAGTGTTCTGTTTTCCTCCCACACTCCAAAGATATGCAGGTTGGGTGGATTGGTCATGCTAAATTTTCTCCTTAATGTCAGGGGGATTAGTCAGGTAAATATGTGGGGTTACAGGGATAGGGCTTGGGTGGGACTGTTGTAGGTCCAGGCTCAATAGGCCAAATGGCCTCCTTAGTGCTGTAGAGATTCTATAATTCTATAATTCAGGAGGAGCAAGTGAAGACCAGTTATGTCATCCCCAGGGATTTTCATGGATCTTTCCCAAACATGTGCTAAGGATCCAGTGAAGTGCCAGTGGATTTCAACAGTTATTACTGACAGAATCTCTACAGTGCAAAAGGAGGCACCCAACCCATCGAGCCTGCACCAACAACAATCCCACCCAGGCCCTATCTCTGTAACCCCATGTATTTACCCTGCTAGTTCCTCTGACACCAAGGGGCAATTTAGCATGGCCAATCAACCTAACCCGCACATCTTTGGAGTGTGGGAGGAAGCCGGAGCATCTGAAGGAAACCCACGCAGGCACGGGGAGAATGTACAAACTCCACACAGACAGTTATATTTGGTGGGGTATAAAATAACTGAATTCACATTCATAAATAAAGCCAATAAGATGGCTGCCTCAGTGACCGTGTGATTTCAATGGTGTATGTTAACAGAACTGTGTTCGTTGCCTTAACCACTTACCCCATTTGAAGAATTCATGTAGTGTGAGCTTTGACCTTCAGTGTCCATTTTCTAGTATGTCGACTCTTCTGTCAATTTGCATCTTTCAATTCATTTGATAAGCACGCAAATTTCCTACTGAGGTTAGAGCATAGGAACTGGAAGGTAGACTATATTTACTTTATATGTTGTGGTACTGACATTAAATATGACTTGAAAATTATGGAAAGGTAAAAATTTAAATCAGCCTTTTTATCAATTTTACACTTTCATATTTCTAATCTTATGAAAGAATAAATGATTAACTTCCATATCAGACTGGTCACAGAGATTTAGATACACTTAACAATTTACAGTGAGATGAACTATCAGTACTATTTGACCAGGAATAGGGATTTATGAAACTGAAATGGGGTGCTTTGGTGATGTTTCTCATGTTTTACAGGTTGACAGGTAATTGAAAACACACGTAAACACATAAAATAAATCAAAGTCTAAAAATACACTAAGCTGTCAGATTTTAAACAATACAACCTTTAGCAAAACTCTATGGTTAATTCAACTGCTGACACAATGAAGGCAAATGGACTCTCCTAAGGTGCTCCTGTCTGCTCAATTACATAATTCGTCTTTTGAAGCGGCTTTTTCAATAAACTCAAATCAGAGTTTAATAACTTACTATCAGCAGGAACCCTTTTATTTTTATCTTTCGTTTTAATGACAGCAGCGGGCACTTAATTCGGCTGACAGTGTTGATATGAATGGGTACTTGAAATTGTCCACAAAATGCTTTCAGCTGTGCCTGACATCAAAAACAAACCGGGATCAGATTCTTCGAGAAAAGAAAAACAAGCTGAAGACCTGAAATTAATACTGAATAAATTGGAGCCTTTTATTGAAAAGCATAATTTTTAGCAACTTTATCTCCCTCCCCCCCACCCTGATCTCAGGTATAACTTGCATAGAAAAAAGATTCACCTTTTAATGTAGAAACTGTGGCAAATTGTGCAAACTTGGTGAAATAATTATATTAAAACAACCAACCTCACTACAAATGCAATAATAGAAATAATAAGCTCATTCGAATATAAAAGTGCAGCAAAATGTTCTGCATTTTCGTGATATATAAGCTACATCTTAGCATTCAAGGGAACAATTTCAAAATTTGCAGATGATACTAAACTTGGAAGCATTGTGAACTGTGAGGAAGGTAGTGTAGGACTTCAAAAAAACAGGTAAGTTGTCAATGCAACGGGAGGACAAGAAACAGATGGATATGCAGGTGATGTAACGCAGCTCAGAAGAGCAGGAGATGTGACGTGCAAGTTTGGCAGGATGCAAAATATCGATTCACCAACAATGGGTTAAGATGGAGAGATAAAGTCAGTGGTGTTTTCACAATGTATCAAATAACATACCAGCCGGTGGTAGCTTCCTCTGTACAATATATTAGCCTTCCATGAAGACGTTCATCAATAAAAGCCTACCCTCAAGATAAAGTTAACAGCGCACAAGAATTGTGATGGCACCTGATTCATGATCATTTGAAGCTAGCATATAACAGTCAGCTTTGTGCACACTTGTGACCAAGGTAAGTGGTTTGTCCATGTTGAACCATGTGGCACAAGGTAGCGAGGGTCGAAAGGTTAGATTTTGGGTGTGGGGACGTGTGGCAGAAGGAAGGGAGAGCGGACAGAGGGTGGTGTTCAGGTGCAGAAGGTAGAGTGGAAGGAAAGACCTAGTATTCTGGGTTTGTGGCCCTGTAAGGGGGTGGAGGCATTTCATGGCAGGGATTGAAAAATGAGCAATGGGCCTACAGGTCAGTGCTGGGGGTTGGGGTCCTGAATCTTGAATTAAGGGTGCTGGGTGGCAGAGGGAGCAGTCACAGTCAAGGAGGGTAGATATTGGGAATGAGGGCAAGCCCAGAGCCAAGGACGGATATATGATATTCTCATGGGGTGGGCAAAGAGAGTGGATGAAAGCATTGAGGATGGTAATGGGAGGATTCAGGATCAAAGTGGGCACTGGGAAATGTAATAGAGTCCAGGGTAAGAGGGGAAGGTTCAAGGATAACAGACAGTAGAGGATAGGTTATGTTGGGTGGATCAAGGGTGATGGTGCCAAGCATGACAGTGACAAGAGGAGGATAGAAGTTCAGAAAAAGGTCTTAATAGTCACATGTTTAAAGTTTAATATTTAAAAGTTTTTTAAAGTTTAAAGTTATGTGCCATGTTTTTAGAGTTTAGTCTCAAACACAACTTTTCTGAATTTATTGGTCGCAACAAAATGATGCACTGAAACTCTTAGTGAGTAGGCAAGAGGTAAACATGAAGATAAATGGTTGAAAGATCAGTTGATTGTCCTTCAAGATTCAGCAACATGAAGAATTGAAACTTGTCTTAAACAGCAGAATGGGAACACACCAAAAGAAACTCAAGGAGAATCTACGGAATTACAAGAAAGCTCAAAATAAAGCAAGTGACCTTCAGATACAACAAGAATCCCCAGGCCAAAGTTTATTCCTCTGAAGAATGGGATGGATAGGATAGAGCTGGAGAGACTCTTCCCGCTCAAAAAAGACAGTAGGACTAGGGGGCACAGCCTCAAGATAAAGGGGAGGCGGTTTAGAACGGAGTTGAGGAGGAACTTCTTCACTCAAAGGGTGGTGAATCTCTGGAATTCTCTGCCCGTTGAAGTGGTGGAGGCTGCCTCGCTAAATATTTTTAAGAAGCGGGTTGATGGGTTCTTGATAAGAGAGGGGATTAAGGGTTATGGGGAGAGGGCGGGAAAGTGGAACTGAGCCACAACAGATCAGCCATGATCTTATTGAATGGCGGGGCAGGCTCGAAGGGCTAGATGGCCTACTCCTGCTCCTATTTCTTATGTTCTTATGTTCTTATGAAAATTTATGTAGAGAAGCAGGATGAATTTAAGGGGTGAATTTTCTGAACCTGCCAGCTATGGAATTGTTACGGGTGGACGGACAATTTAGTGGACCATTGAAAGGTCCAGACCTCGGGTGGGAGCTTCTGGTCCCTGGGCAGGTGGGAGAGAAAAATACAAAAGCCTGAGGTCACGTACCAACCCACACCCCAAAGATGTGCTCTTAGGCTAATCGGTTTCCACCAAATTGACACTATTTCTTCCCTGAATCTGACTGAGTAGGGTCCCATTCGTAGACATGCAGGGTAGAATAGGTGTAGGGTGATGCGGCGGCGCGGGCTCGTTGGGCCGAAGGGCCTGTTTCCCGTGCTGGGTTGTTCTTTGTTCTTTTGTTCTTTGTAGTTCCTTTTCTGCTGCCATCAGACTTATGAATGGACCTGCCTTATATTAAGTTGATCTTTCTCTACACCCTAGCTATGACTGTAACACCGCATTCTGCACCCTCTCCTTTCCTTCTCAGTGAAAAGTATGCTCTGTCTGTATAGTGCGCAATAAACAATACTTTTCACTGTATATAATACATGTGACAATAAATCAAATCAAAGGTAACTAACATAACATTTGTTCTCACATCCCTCTTTTAATGGAAATACTGTATTTTGCATCCTCTCCTTTCCTTCTCCCCTCTATACTCTATGAATGGTATGTTTTGTCTGTATGGCGTGCAAAACTTTTCACCGTATACCAATACATGTGACAATAATAAATCAAATCAAATCAAAATACATGCTTCCACTTAAAATTTCACATACTTAAAATGGAGTATTTCAAGTTTCCTCTTACTACACATATCTACAATAGTAACACACTGTAGCTACAGAAGACTAATGTACTGAAGGCACTGAGTGTCCTATCTGGCTAACAATTAGTATATTACCTCTGAAATTAAAATGTTGAGTAATAGCAGACAAATATTTCATGTCAGATATTCCTCTACTCATTGAACTATAATTGCTCGGTCCCTGGTTAAAAAAAGTATCGGAAAGCGATTCAGACAAGTGCACTCAGCATGTGTAGGCTCATGTCCTGCAGTGTAATGCCGTGTCCTCTTTCTTTGTATCCTACAAACTGGGTTGAGAAAAGTAATTTCATCGGCAGCTCCCCACTGAATGCAGCATTCAGTATCCTAAACATGTCATTCAATATCCCACAGTGAAGACATCTGACAAGAAAAGAAAGATTATTTTTATGAATTGCTGTAATATCATAATACCAACTCTGAGAATGCTGCCTGTCTTGCTTTCTGGAAGTCTGGGTTCATATCAACACACCAAAATGGACATGTCTGGACCGGGTCAGATACTAAAAATGCAAAAATGCAAACCTCAACCCACATCATTCATGGGGCATGGGCATTGCTCATTGGCCAGCATTTATTGCCCAACTCTTGTTGCCTGAGGGCTGTCGAGAGTTACCACATTGTTGTGACTCTGGAGTCACACGTAGGCCAGACCAGATAAGGACAAGATTTCCTTCCCTAAAGGACATTCATGAACCAGATGAGTTTTCCTGACAATGGCTTTCTGGTCATTAGTAGATTATTAATTCCAGATTTTTTTTTCATTGAATTCAAATTCCATCATCTGCCATGGCAGGATTCGAACCCGAGTTCTCAGAACATTAGCTGAGTTTCTGGATTAATAGTCCAATGATAATACCACCAGATCACTCACTCACTCCCTGATTTATGGAGCCAGGACAGAGAAGAGCAGCTAGCCAACCTGCTGCAACGGAATGAATTAAATTTAAATATGTTAGTAAGAGCAGCAGTCCTGATTGAGTCTCACTTAGCCCCCACCATCAATATCATGGGGATTAATATTGACAACAAATGGAACTGGGCTAACCACATGGTACCAAGAGCAGGCTAACAGCTGGATGCCCTGCAATGAGAGCTTACCTCCTAATCCCACAAATCCTCTCTGCCAAATACAAATATTAAGTTAAAAGTGCAATGAAATAATCACTCCTTATTTGAATGGTTGCAGCTGCAACAAAACACAAGAAACTCAGCAAGATGAACAATTTTTTTGATTAGCTTCTCAACCAAATATCCAGACCTTCCTTCAGCAGCACACTGTGTTTGCAATATGTATGATCATCTGCAGAAATTTATTAGCACTTCCTTTCCCTACAGTCTCCATCACTAAGATGCTCAGGAGCAACTAAGTCATGGGGACACTATTACCTCAAAGCTTCCCACCAAGTCACGCCTCAGTATTTGTATCCTCTCCTCCATTCTAACTTGGATATTTCCAGTAATTTTTCAAAATACTTTCTGGGTCAAAGTCTTGCAATTCCCTAGTTAAGACCATCAGCACAAGAATCGCAGCCAGAAGGCCCAACATTTTATCCAGTATCAGATCACAGCAGAACAGGGAGTTTGAGCTGCCATTGATAAGCATGTCACCTGGATGAATATGCACTGTGAAGAAGCCTCACTTCCACTGGGAAAAAGATACGAAAATCTAAGGTCACGTAGAACAGCTTCTTCCCTGCTGACTTTTGAATGGACCTACCTTGCACTAAGTTGATCTTTCTCTACACCCTAGCTATGACAGTAACACTACATTCTGCATTCTCACCTTTCCTTCTGTATGAACAGTGTGCTTTGTCTGTATAGCAAGCAGGAAACAATACTTTTCACTGTATACATGTGACAATAATAAGTCAAATCAATAAATCAAATTTCCTTCTAAGTCTCCACCAAGTGGATAGTAATTAACTGACCATTGGACGTATCCAATCTGTATGGTTCTGTCCATAAATGGATAAAACTTCAAAACCATTGAGGACTATAAAGCACAAATTCTCCCTCTTCCTTCTCATTTGACAAAATCAGACTTTTTTCTGTTTGAAAAGAATATACTTGTCAAACTAGTGAATATTTACTTGCTGTGATCATAAAAGAATCAGCAGGACAGATTTTCTCTTAATAAAGAGGTTCACTTTATTTTACTTAAATCAATCTAAGCAAACTAATAAAATCTGCAGTGCTTTTCAAACAGACACACACACACCCAACTAAGAGTACACAGCCTGTAGTATGCTGACTCAGCTGGTTTTAAGCTGAATTCAATAGACTCAATGCTTCTGACTTAAAGGTATATGTGACTGAGTCGGTTGTTCTTTGGGAGATGGCAGTGCTGGGTTGGACTCCTTTAAGAAATCTCAATCTGCATCTCACGATGATCTCTGTCAGCCAGCAAGACAGCAAGCTTTAACAAAATCCAACTGCCAGGGGTACTCAAAAAGCCTGTATATTCCAAGGTGAGTTGAATAGCTCATGCCTGGAAGCTAACTCAGGCATGATCCCATTGTTCAAATAATTCAGCTTAGTGGCCCGTTGACAGTGGCGGGACTGGCCGTTCACCCCGCTGACCAATGGCAGGTCACCTCCACCTCCACAAAACACTGTAGGGCGGAGGGATGGAAAAGCCTGCCCACTGCACCCACTGTCTTGGGGCTTACATCTCCAAAGTGAAATGGATGGTGCTTAGACAGGATGAATGGTGGCAGGGCTGTTCCCATGACAATAAAGATAAATACAGGAGGGGGAGTATAACGGGAGAAGGGAGACAGGGGGAGGAAGGGGTGCAAATTTTGATGTGTCGCCTGATGGTGGGATCCTTCAATGGAAATCCACCCACGCCCCGTGTTTCACGTGCCTGTCACTGACCCTTTGAATTGCATGGGCCCCGACTCCTGACATGAATGCAAAAGTGTCGCTCACTTTTGTTTCCACTGTCAGGAATGGCGTGCCATGTTTAAATTCCTCCCAGGATCTCCTTGATACGTGGCCGAATGTGCAGAGCCATGCTATCTGCCTTGGTTACTTTCATGAGGCCATTCTCAAGATCACATTGAGACAGCTGTCTGAAGAAAACAAACTTCAAATGAGAAACATTCCCTAACCGAATCAAGTTTCACCTTCTGTTATTGAATGGTACAGTGGATTAGGTTTGGGTTCGATCTTGACCCGCTGAGAGCTTTGGCTATGCCAAATTCAGAATCTAAATTAAATCATTATCTATTTCCCTAAAATATTATGTGATATGCTTTTGGTCAGAGTCTAATAATGGAGAAAGCTGTGTGGAAACCGCCTGAAAGGATCAGGTGTTTTTGTGAGAAGTATGGGTTAAGAATTGTAAACAGAAGTGAAGGATACAGGATTAGGGCTCAATTTGTTAAATTGCTCATAATTTCCATGGGCATTCAATAAAAGAATAACTGATCCAGTTTTTGTAAATACCTGGGCATGCTGGCACTCTCTAAGATCACCATATTGATTTTATCACCAGCATGTTGCAATGTGTCATTAGTCAGATATTCAATTAATAGCAGGGGACAAGCAAATCTCCCACTTCCACCTGAGTCCCAAGTGCAGGCTGAATTTCTAAGATATGTCAGTCTAACTATGAAAAAAAAGACAGAACAGCATTCTCTGTGTTAAGCATGACTGAGCATGGAATGATAATTTGCA
This sequence comes from Carcharhinus amblyrhynchos, assembly GCF_965287045.1. NCBI lineage: Eukaryota > Metazoa > Chordata > Chondrichthyes > Carcharhiniformes > Carcharhinidae > Carcharhinus > Carcharhinus amblyrhynchos. The sequence goes on along the minus strand of NC_137335.1, from coordinate 39,544,714 downwards.
TGACCTACTCTATAAACTGCGCATTTGCTTAAAAAAAACAACAAAAATTATTCTGACATCAAAGTTAAACAGCTTGCAAAGCATGACAAAACATTTCAATTGCCGAGAAGGAAAAAAACAAAACTGTTAGTCTGTTGACTGTTTCTTTGAGCTATGTCGTGGTTCTTCAGCCTCATCACATTTCACACCATATGCAATGTTTCAGATGCCCTTATACCCACATGGAAAGACAGCAGAATATGACAGGCGGATACAGAGGAATGAAGTTCCTGCCCTAAAGCACAGTCACTTTCACTTAACATCATGGAGCTCAAGATAAAGAAAGAATTGCCAGTACCAGTGAAGGTGTAGCATCTGGCTGCTCTTTCAGCAAAAATGAATCCCAAAAGCTAATGGTATTTCTTCAGTGAATGGACTTCTGAGCTGGATATTGCAACAAGTGACGAATGACCAGCGTCTGCCATTCATTTCACTTACTCGTGCCCACACATTTTATGGACTTTCGGATTGGAACTTACGATGATCGGAAATTTATTTCAGGGCAGCGCTCTCCACAGACCTCTGCAACCAGTGTGAAGAAGCTAAGGAACTGCACGTCTCTTTAACCAATCAATCTGGAGACTCTTTAATGAGCTGCAGAGAGCCTGTACCAGGAAGTGAAAGTTAGAATGGTCCATCTAATTGTTCAGATACAATACGTGAAATAAAGAGGAAAAGGAAGATGGGATGAGGTGAGAGATAAAGGACACGGAAATGATTTTTAAAAATTCATTTGTGGGACATGGGCGTCGCTGACAGAACAGCACTTATTGCCCATGCATAGTTGCCCTTGAGAAAGTGGTGGTGAGCCACCTTCTTGAATGGCTGCAGTCCATGTGCTGTGTGTTGACCCACTTTGCCATTAGGGAGGGAATTCCAGGATTTTGACCCAGTCACTGTGAAGGAAAGGCGATATATTTCCAAGTCAAGAATGTGAGTGGCTTGGAGGGGAACTTGCAAGTGGTGATGTTCCCATGTATCTGCTGCCCTTGTCCTTCTAGATGGAAGTGGTCATGGGTTTGGAAGGTGATGTCTAAGGATCTTTGGTGAATGGGTGATGAAAAATGATTTACATTCACGTTTCTTAAATCTCCAACAACAATTAAAATTTAGAGGAATAAGACGACGCATACAAACATAGGTTTTCAGTGCCAGAGAGCATTTGGCAGTAATTAAGATTTACAGTGCTGTTACAAATGTTGGACAATTTCAGATAATAAAACACCTCAATTTTTTGCCAGGTACAGGGAATGATCATTTTGTTACTATTTGAAGTGCCTTCTATATTTATTTACCGGTCCCATTACCACCTATTTTCACTATCATCCTTTTTGTCATTAATCTCTCCTGCCTACCATTATTATCATAGACCTTCACTTTTATTCTATTTCCCATACTCTTCATTCCAGGGTGGCATGGTGGCACAGTAGTTAGCACTGCTGCCTCACAGTGCCAGGACCTGGATTCAATCCCTGGCTTGGGTCACTGTCTGTGTGGAGTCTGCACATTCTCCCCACGTCCTTGTGGATTTCCTCCTGGTGCTCCAGTTTCCTCCCACAAACCAAAAGACATGCTGGTTAGGAGCATTGGCCATGCAAAATTCTCCCTCAGTGTACCCAAAAAGGTACAGGAGTGCGGTGACTAGGGGATTTTCATTGCAGTGTTAATGTAAGCCTACCTGTGACACCAATAAATAAACTTTAATTGCCCTGTACTTACTTAGAACATTTGACATATTTTCATTATGATGAAAGATTAACAACCTGAAACATTAACTCTGTTTCTCTCTCCATAGATTCTGCTTGGTCTGCTGTGTGTTTTCAGATATCTGGTATTTGCAATATTTTGGCTGGCCTAGTGTGTGGTGAAGAGAAGAATTCAACCCATTGAATTTCCTTTCACAGAAGGAAAAATTGCTGCTGATGGTATGTGTTTTCATTCTTAAAAAACTAATCATTCAGTCACAGTTCACTGCCTTTTCTCCATTGTCCTTTATTTTATTTTCAGATATATTCTTATTATGACTCTGCTTCTATTTGTCTTTCTAATAGGGCATCCTACATCCCCATAATAAAATAAATCTCCTAGGAGGCGATTTTCCAGCCTCGTCACACTTGGCACAGATCGCGCTGATCCCGAAAAATTGCAAAATCGGATTTCGAGGCCCTGCCAAATGATTTACAATCATTCCGGTCCCTTTCTATTGACACAAACTGGATCTTGTCCAGAAAGGGTGTGAGGCCTAGTAGCATTTTTAAAGTATTATTTATAGCCATTCGATGCCGGATTCTCCCAGTTTCCGAGATCTTCCAACTCTTCGACCCACGGGGCAAGAACAGTACCTCTGACAGTGCAACACACTCTCAGTAGTACCAACATGCTAATTCTGAATCATTAAATGCCACCGCATGTGTCTCATGCTTAAGAGTGCCTCCTTCAATCTCTCTGTAAGTATGTGCAGTGCAATTGGAATGTCTATCATTACATTACACATTCTCTGATGTTCAGGACAACCTTCTCCCCTGCCCCACCTTCCCAACCCCCCCACTCTGACATGCTGCATCTGCTTTCAGTTGATCTGCCAGTGTTCTGCATCCTCTGATACAGAATCTTTCCTGCTGCCCCTGTCTCCACCTTCCTCATGTGTGAAGAATGATTCATTGTGTGAAAACCCAACTGCATCTCTCACTTGTCCCACCTTAGTGTGAGTAACTGAGCAGGTGGTCGGTCTATGTAAGTCCCGTGATAATGCACCATCAGAGAACATAAACTATTCTGAGGAGACATTATCATCCTGGGTGATCTCAGCCTTCTGATTGATGTGTGAATCCCCTTCGGGAGGCAAAAGACATGAATGAATGCTTGAGAATGCTTGAAGTCATCATTGCACATGATCATATTACATAGAGTGTTGTTATTAAGTGAACAAGGCTGTGTTGTATTTCATTCATCTGCCTGATATTCAATCCTGGCACCAGCTAACTGGCAGGCCCTTGTCTCCCCACCTTTGACGGTGAGTCTCCGCTGATCTCCAGAGTCTCTTCTATTCAAGAAGCTAGGGCGGCACAGTGATTAGCACTGATGCCTCACACCACCAGGGACCCGGGTTCGATTCCCAGCTAGGGTCACTGCTTGTGTGAGTTTGCACATTCCCTGGTGTCGCCATGGATTTCCTCCGGTTTCCTCCCACAGTCTGGAAAATGTGCGGGTTAGGTGCATTGGCCATGCTAAATCCTACCAAAGTGTACCTGAACAAGTGCTGGAGTATGGCAACTAGAGGGTTTTCACAGTAACTTCATTGCAGTATTAATATAAGCCTACTTCTGACACTAATAAATAAACTTTAAGCCTGGAAACCCACCTCTGGTTCACTGCCTCACCCTTCTGGTCTATAATCTCTTTTTCCCCAAGGAGAGAAAAAAGAGGCCAGTGAATGAAAGTAATATTGTGAATTCACCACCATTGGTGGAGAGAATTTGTTTGGGATGACGGGGTTGGAGGAATGGGGATGGGTGTAGCATCCCTCCATCCCTCCCGAATGACACCTGACCTCCCCACGGTCACCTTGGAGCTTTTCCCGCTCATCTTCTATCCTGTTCAGGTCAATGTTGAATGTCTCAACCTTCCTGAGCAGTAAATATCCCCTCCTCACCCATCCTGCCAGCCCCCTGAATCGGAATCATGTGGCGCATCTTCACCAACAACCCTCAATGCCCCTTCATTCCACGTCGTAGCACCCACGCCCTCCCACTCTCTGACTTTCCCTGACCCCTTTAACTGTTCCCATCTCATCTATCACCAGTGCCCTCAGTATGCCCTCAGGATTCCTCCATTGACTCCACTGACCTGTCCCTCTGAACCCCTTCCCCCTCTTCCACATCATGCCCCTCAACATCTCAAACATTTCCTCCATGCCCATTCTCACCGGCACACCACATTGCCACCCCATCCCTTGCTCCCCCATTGCCCTTGCTTCTGCCCTCTCCCCACCTCACGTTCGAGTCTGGCCCTTCCCACATTCCTGCTCCATTCCATAACTCTGAGACATCTCTTACTTTCCCCGACTTCCAACAACCTTCCCTGCCCCTCACACCAATCGCAGCTCTTCAATCCTCTCCTCCCCATCTCCACCCCCTCCCAGCACAGGCCCTCACCACACAACAGTTATCCAACTGCAGCTTGATTGTTTACCTCCTGGGAGAAGCGATTGTGCCATGAACAACCTCCTCCTGGATGTTGCTGAGCAGAGAAGATCCACATGGCTGATGCTCCATCCATCCACCTTTGCATGTAGAGCCCCAGGTACCAGTCGCTGAGGCCTCCATCTTCTCTTCAGATCTCCCTGAGCTGTCTCAGGCCTTCTTCCGGGAGGTGCCATCGTGCACACGCTCAGAGTGGTAAGTGGATGGGGGGTGGGGAGAAAGGGGGAGGACCAGATGGGAAAGGGTGACCAGTTGGGTGTGGGGGAGGCAGTGTGGGATGTCCTGGAGTGAAGGGCAGCAGAGGGGAAGGAAATCAGAGCCAGAGTTGGAGAGTTAGAAGGTCGGACCAGAGCCCAAGGGGAGCAGGGGAGGTCAGGCTGCAACAAGGGTGGGGTGGACTGTGGGGGGGAGTAGGGGGTGGGGGAAGTAAGGGGTGGGGGAAGCACAGAGGGTGGGGAGAGACATGAAACCAGAGTGAGGTGGTCGGGATTGGAGTGGGGTTGGGAGGCTGGTCTGGGTGTTGAGACTATTTCTCTGGAGTTGAAAGGAATTCTTTTTTTTCTAATTCTTTCAGAGTAACTATCAGGATAAAATTGGCAGAACCATCTTAAGTTAGCCATTTAGATCACTTCTGTTGGTGGTGCCCAGCGCAGTGCAGAGGACGTTAGCACCTCTGGACAACTGCTGGGTAAGCCCTTAGATGAGAACTTTCTGGAGGGATTCCCCAGCGCATTATTAGGGCACCTCCCAAATGTGACTCTGAAGAACCAGAAAGTTATGGACCATTGCTTTCAGTCTCTTTGTCTGTATCACTAATATAGGTTGTAAATAGCTGAAATCAGAGCACTCCATGAGTCACTGCCTGCCCACGTGGAAAAGACCTGTTTATCCCTACGCTTTGCTTCCTGTCCATGAGCCTATTCTGTTAATATATTACCCCCAAAACATGGGCCTTTAACTTAAGGGTTAACCTTTTACATAACACCTTATTGAATGCCTTTTGGAAATCCAAATATACTGCAGCCAGGATTCTCTGATGTTGTACGTCCTGCCACTGCTGCCAGTGAGAAATTGGCACTCAACCGAATCTCCATGCTCTGCAGCGGGACCGGAGAATCTCAGCTGTGGGCGAGGCTGGAGAATTCCAAACTACAAGGAGTAATATATACAAAGCAACATAAATGGAGGGAACAAACCTAATTCTAAACACTACAATATTCCTCATCAACTGTTCACAAGTACTGCATGAAATTAAAATTTTGATCATTTTGTTTGAAGTTGTTGTTCTTGTTGATGACCTTCATTGGCAATCATGCCCTACCAATCTTATATTGGAATATCTTTTCTAACTAGAAAGTGTGCATGAGCATTAAGTGTAACCTGCCGAAGTGCTTATAATGAAAAATCACTATCAAATGATTATTGCCTGTGGCTGAAATCACAGTGGGAAGGGCAAACGGGGTGTGTGTTATTTCCTGGAGATCTAGTGGAAGAGATTGTTTCCTTCATCTTCTCCTATTTTGATAGTTGAGTAGGGAAGTGGTTGGTCCTGAGATTCACTGGGTAGCACTTTCAGAAGGAGCTGTGAACAGGAAATCTGGAAGTATCTGTTTCCTGAATCTCCCACCATTTTTCGGATGTATCTGCAGGTTTGGCATCAGACAGCAAAGCAAGATTGGCTGAACTGCATGTAAGGCAAGAGAGCCAACACCACAATGACACAGTGAAGGAGAAGGTAGAGAGAGATAACTGTTAGGGGTTTTAGTGGTGGCTCAGAGAAGTGAGAGAGTTTACACAAGGTGGTGGCGATGATGATCGGGCGTTGAGATTATTGTTGAGTGTGGAAGAGGTAGTTGTGGTTTTGTGGTTGAGAGTCAGAACTTACAGATAGGTTTGTCTGGTTGGGATCAAACATGTCTTCTCCTCCTGGCCCACAAGCAGTGCTGTAAATGCATTTACTTTATGGATCCATTCTTTCTCTCTTCCTTGTAACTAATAGGTTTCCTGAGGCCCAGGAAACCTGGCTGACATTAATTAAAGACCAAATGGTTATTGAAACAGAGGCATGCAACATCTTAAAGAGGTATTACTGACTGACCTGCCTCCTGAAAGAGGATTGATTACTAACATTAGAATTGGGCAAGTTGTAGGCAGATTGGAATTGAGTTCAAAATGTTTAATACTTTCAATTCCCACCCTGTGTTTGGAGGGTGGTTAGAGGAAATTGGGTGGACAGGGAGGTGGTCAGGTGGATTGGTCGAGTAGTTGAGCGAGGGATGAAGGCGGATAGTCATGGGGAGGGGGGCTCATTTGTGTTACCCAGCTGTTCGATCAGGTTTGTTATTTCATATCAGAATAGTAGCTGTTTCTGATCCCTGTGTTTAAAGAGAGAGGATTACAGTTGGGCCCCTGACTTTTTGAATGACCAAGAGGAAGGGAGATGATCTGCCCATTTTCCTACAATCCACAGATAAATCATTGAAGTAAGTTTTTGCCAATCCCACCATCACAGAACTTAAAACTCACAAAACCCAACAACAGCCTAGACATTCCAGTCAGTGACAATGCTGGCCACACTGCTACTGCGCACAAAGTTTTTTCCAACCCGACTATACTGCCCACTACATAGGATCATAGAATCCTACAGTGCAGAAGGGGGCCATTCGGCCCATGAATCTGCACTGACCACAATCCTACCCAGGCCCCATCCCCATAACCCCATGGATTTACCCTAGTTGGCCCCTTGACACTAAGGGGCCAATCAACCTAACCCATACATCTTTGGACTGTGGGTGGAAACTAGAGCACTCGGAGGAAACCCACGCAGACATGGGGAGAACATGCAAACTCCACATAGACAGTGACCCAAGGGCGGAATTGAACCTGGATCCCTGGCGCTGTGAGGCAGCAGTGCTAACCACTGTGCCACCGTGCTGCCCCATTATTCTGGGATCTTCTGATCCTGGTTGCAGTAAAAATTGGCAGGGTCGACAGTGCTGGGGATATAGGATAGTCAGGGAAGGAGAGGGCATGCTCCATTTTTTATGACAGGAGCTGCCATATTCAGGTAAGTATTTAAAGGTCCAGTTCTTTTAGTAAACTCATGGGGGTGAGTGAATCGCTGAGTGGGTAAATGAGTGAACAAGTGAATAGTGGGTGAGGTGGACGGTCAAGTTGGTGGGTAGGTTGGTGGGGTGGGTAGGCGGGTGAGGTGATCGGCTAGGAGGTGGGTCAGGGTAGCTGAATGAATGAGGAATAGGTGGTGGGTGAAGTTGAGATGTGGGTGAGGTTAGTAGCTGGGTAAGTGGATAGCTGGGTGGGTAGACGAGGTGGGTTACGGGCAGCCGGTTGGTCAGAGGAGATTGGGTGGATAGGGAGGTAGTCGGTGGGGTTGGTGGGGTGATTGTGCAGGTATCAGGTGATGGAGGGATGTAGTCGTGTGGTCATGGGGGGGAGGGGGGCTCAGCTGTTAGATCAGCTATTAACTGTGTAACATTTCCAGGGTAAGTATGCAGATAAATCACTTGTATTTTCCCCCAAGTCTGTGTCCTAAGCTCACAGCTGGAGACATTCAAGGAGAGAGGTCGGGCAGCAAGAAATCAACCCAGCAATTCCCATGTATGACTGTGTGTCAGCGCCTCTGCAGGTCCTGACCCATATCTCCCAATGTGTGTCCCATCTCCAAAGGTGTGCAGGTTAGGTAGATTGGCCATACTAAATTGCCCTTAGTGTCCGTGGATGTGTGGGTTAGGGAGATTAGTAGGGTGCAGGGAGAGGGCCTAGGTTGTACTTGATGGGCCGACTGGCTTTCTTTTGCACAGTAGGGAGTCTATGATTCTATGATCCAGAGACCAGAAGATTTTGGCCACTTTGTGTATAAACCAATAAATGCAAAAGAATAAACTCACATGTTTCAGAAAATACGTGGGGAGGATATTCTCATTGTTGCTAATTTCCTGAAATAGAGTCAATATGAGGTTGCAATAGTAAATCTGATTTAATAGTCCAGCTGAATTCTAGCTAAATCATTGTAAGGTGAATTATAATGCCACAAGCCCATATAACTAAAGTCTAAATGAGTTCCTTTAGCAATCTCCTTGTCTCTGTCTTACTGGCACCATTAATTGAAATTTCAATTTAATGAGCGAGCCAATTTGAATTCAATTTGGAAAATATTGTAAATGGGAGCACTTTGAGCCTTAATGAGCTGCATATCTTCCTTTACTAAAGATCATCAATTCAACTCTTTACACTCAACCTTAAGTCTATTGCCATCTCCTGTTTGTTAGTCCAACAACATTTTTCCAGGATTGTTTCAATTTTAATGAAGGCCAGTAAGTTGTAACAGAAACAGAAAATGCTGGAAAATCTCAGCAGGTCTGACAGCAACTGTGGAATGAGAGCACAGCTAATGTTTCGAGTCTGGATGACTCTTCATCAGAGGTGAAGACAATATGAAATAAGGTGAGATTTATACTGTTAGGGTGAGGAGGGAAATTGACAAAGATTTCATTGCTTTCTGTCTTGTTTCCCCCATTCTCCAAGCATTCTCCAAGGCGGCCTTCACGACACACGACAGCGCAGAGTCGCTGAGCAGAGACTGATAGCCAAGTTCCGCACACATGAGGACGGTCTCAACAGGGATCTTGGGTTCATGTCACACTATCTGTAACCCCCGTGACTTGCCTGGGTTTGCAAAACCTCACTTACTGTACTGCCTGGAGACAATACACATCTCTTTAAACTGTGATGAGTGCTCCTTCCACTCACATTATCAGCCACTTCAGGTCTTGAACAGCAGGTTAGGTGTAAGGATTCGCATTCTAATCAGTAATCTCTAAACTGTCTGTGCTTTATATGCTCTGTCTGAGGCCAGAACTCTCCATTCACCTGACGAAGAGGGAAACCTCGAAAGCTTGTGAGTCTATTATCAAATAAATCGATTGGACTAAAACCTGGTGTTGTCAGACTTTTTACTTTGTTTCCCCCCCCCCCATCCCTAATCTCACCTCTCCCCACACCCCCACCCCCAATCTCACCTCTCCCCCTTCTCACTGGAGCTACCTGTTACATGTCTCAGGTTGTTCTTTGACACTCCACTTACTTTTGTTCTGACATTTACACATTCTGATCTCTCATTGGCCGCTATCAGCACCCTTCTTAGCCATGGTCACCACCATTTACATTTCCTTTGTCTTTTTTTCAAGACATCTATGTCATTCTGCAACCCCCCACCCCACCCCCCTGCCCCCAATCTTATCCTGCCTTCAGTTCTGACAAAGGGTCATCCAGACTCAAAACAGTCACACCATTCTCTCTCCGCAGATACTGTCAGGCCTCCTGAGATTTCCCTGTATTTTCAATTTTTGTTTAGATTCCAGCAACCACAGCAATTTGCTTTTATCTATAGGTAAGTTGTATATGTAATGGAAATTAGTTGTGGATGCAATGTGTGCAATGAATGGCGAGCTTTATTTAGGTTCTAGCTTTGACTTTGCAGAGATACAAATAGTGCTAGCTTTGTAGCCAGAGTTAAAAGCAGCATTTATAATAATCCAGCAATAATAACAAAACAACTAAAAACAAGACTTCATGAGATTTATAAAATGCTCACAGGAGCAGAAAATGCAGGGACTATTTTCCATTAATTTACACAACCCGGGACACATGTACCATTCATTGTATTTCCCGCCAAACCAGTTTTGAGCGAGTGAGGAAGATTTTGGTTTCAAAGTTATCCTGATGACAAAACAGAGTGGTGCTCTCACCAAAGCACACAAAATAATGATGGTGTTTTAAATATTTCTTAAAAAGAAAAATGAAAAGCTGACATAAGTTGTATTATCCAGGAAGGTAAGAGAAGGAGAGAGAATAGGGTAAAATGCATAATAAGTGCTTAGTGTTTATTATTGTTATTTCAAATTGATTTCCATAATTGTTTCACACTAGTATTCCTATCATAGAACTACTGATGACATTTGATGACTGATCCTAGGGATGTTTATCATCACAATATAATGAGCTAAAAATGCCAAAAAGCTTGGAGACCCAATTTTAACCCTGCCCTCCAGATGGAAATGAAACAAATGGTTGGTTAAAGTAGCAGTAAAGTATGCAACACTATGGGTGGCAGGTGGCACAGTAGTTAGCACTGCTGCCTCACAGTGCCAGGGACCCATATTTGATTCTCAGTTTGGGTCACTGTCTGTGTGCAACCTGCACGTTTTTCCTGTGTTTGCGTGGGTTTCCTCCCATAGTCCAAAAGATGTGCTGGTTAGGTGCATTGACCATGCTAAATTCTCCCTCAGTATACATGACCAGAGTGTGGTGACTAAGGGATTTTCACAGTAACTTTCTTGCAGTGTTAATGTAAGCCTACTTGCGACATTAATAAAGAAACTTTAAAGAGTCTCAGAAAATCAAATAATTTCTTCGATGTCCTCTGGATCCTATCAGGAAATGTTAGACCTCCTCCACCAAGTGTCCATCCTCCACCAAACGAGATGCCTCTCCTAACTCAAGCCCTTACCTGAATGTTGGGGCCATTGAGTCCACAACAGCAACCACTATGTCATATAAAATTCCACTCCTACCCATGTGATTCTTGCTTCAGGATGAAATCCAGTTTGCCTAGGGCCTGACAGCAGAGACACAATTTCAAGATATGAGTTTAGAATTCTCCCTCACCACATTGGATAGTAATTATGCTGGCTCAAGATAGTCAGCTAAGGTTATTTATTAAAACTTATATTGAAAGGACTGCTTCCAGAATATTTGATTGAAGAAGGGATTGAGTGTTATAGAAATGAGCAGCAATAAAAACAGCAAAATGGTATTTAGAACACTGCAATTCCAAGTTGCTGGAATCATAGAATCCCTACAATGCAGAAGGAGGCCATTTGGCCCATCAAGCCTGCACAGACTCTCCAGTGGAATCTCTCACCCAGGCCCTATCCCTGTAACTCCACTTATTCACTCTGCTAAACCCTTGAACATCTTGGACACTAAGGGACAATTTAGCATTGCCAATCTACCTAACCCGCACATCTTTGGACTGTGGGTGGAAACTGGAACACCCGGAGAAAACCCACGCAGACACGGGAAGAATGTGCAAACTCCACATGGACAGTGCCCGAAGCTGAATTAAACCAGCCACCATGCCACCCAATTGTTCTGAACTCTTACAGTAAACCTGGATAGTTTGATTGTGAAAGATTAGATGAAGGCTAAGACTGTTTTACTGGGCAGAAGATGCAAGGTAGATATGCTTGAAGCCAGTGACAGAAGTCTCTGAGTTCAAAATGGGTAGATTCTGAGTCTACTTAACTCCCAGACAGATGTTGAACTTACCAAGTTGTAAACAACAGTAAATTGTCCATTTACTTCTGAGATGAAATAGAGTTGGGGTCAGGGATAGCCAATCAGCATTCCTACCTGGATACAAAATTAATCTCATCCAGATTGCCATGGGGAAGCAGACACAGGATACAATTCTTGAAGTCAGGTTACAGGCTTCCCTACAAATTAGTGAACATCACAGTCATGCAGTCACACAGTAGTTCTGGGTGGCCAGCAAAGAGAAAAGGCTGCTTGGCTTTGTGAGCTGCCACAGCTGGGTTTGGGAGGGAGATGGCTTCTAGTCAAAAAGTGTAGCCATTTATGGAATCTGGAAGACTCATTCTGGCACGGCCCTGAGGGAAGAAGAGTTGTTGGAACGGTCTTTACTGCCTGTGGCAAAATTGAAAAAACTTTGAAAATTGAGTACAGCAGCTGGAGACAGTGTGCAGGATTCTCCAGCTGTGCTTACCAAAAACCATGATTCCCATCCGACTTCCATGAGCTTTACATGGTCCACCCCCTGCCCACTCAAATTCCAGTGACAGGCGGGATGGGAGAATTCCTGCCAGAAACTCAAAGTTGAAAACTTTGGTAACTCAGTAAAACAAGTGTACAGGAACCTGTTGGGAACTGGGAGCGACTATGGGTTGTTTGCTGAAAGGTCTTTAATTCTGTGGAAGGTGCAATAGGTGATAATTATAAAGAGGAACAGCTCTTTCGGTAGTTTAAACTATAAGTTTCTTACAAAAAAGAAAAAAAAGTGTTTGGTCAATAATACTTCTAGTCATTTGTTAGGTTTAATGTTTTAAAACATGAAATCTTGTCATTCATCCTTTCAGCTAGCAACTAGAAGTTCAAATCTCTTTTTAAATGTTATCAATATCTATGGAGATAATAACAAAAGTTATCAATCTCTATGGAGATTATAACAATGCAACTTGGAAATTTGTCCTTGTTGACATACTGGGCAGGATTTTATGGCTTTGCTTGTCGCTGAAACTGCAATCTCCCACCTTTCCATGATTGGCCCCTTGTCCAGTCCCATTCCCTTGGCAGGCGGGATGGTAAAATTCCAGCCACTGTCTGTGAGCTCCAAGCACTCTTCCCATCCCACAGACAGTTCACTCAAGTGAAAAGAACAAGACTGGTTTGGCAGTCTCATTGGCAGTGCCATCCATTAGGCGCTTGGGGCAGACCATATGGTGAACGATCCTCTTTAGTTGGAGGAGAATTCTTATATTTCCCTACTCCCAGGGCCTTGAAACACTTTTAAAAAATTCTTTTTCCTTTAACTCACAGCCACAGGGGCGATTGCAGAAGCTGGAGAGGGCATGTCCGTCCCTCGCCTGGTTTGTCACCAGGACATTGAGAATTTTTTTTAGCCAGCGTAATATTTATTTATTTACATATTTAAGCAGTGAGAGGCCTTTTCTACATCTTGCCAAGACATGCAACAGAAGTGGCTGAAGGATTTAAAGCTGGAAACAAGACCAGTGCAGACATCCCACTGTTAAATTGGTATATGACATGCAGCACTGAGACACAGAGCCAATACGTACTCACTCTTATCCTGTTGATTTGAATCCATAACAGAGCAACATGGGTTTAGACGTTCCAAATGTGAAAATATCTTCAATTTCAGCACAAATAATGTCTCTTTTTCACAGAAACTAGACATCCTTCGGTGTCTTGCCGAGGTGGCCATTCATCGAGTGTGAGCTAGACAGCGTAAGAAGAAATATCAAGTGACAATATCCTGGTAAATCTGTGCCTTTGCTACTTTGACTAGAATCACACAGAGAAGATACTAAAATATATAAATGCATGGAGTTATGGGATAGGACCTGGGGTGGGATTGTGGTCAGCGCAGAATGGATGGGCCGAATTGCCTCTTTCTGCACCGGATGGGATTCTGTAATATAATAAAATAAACTGTAGCAGACTTTAATCGTTTCAGCTTATGTTTCCCATCCAAAACACATAAAAACATCGGTAAGGAAGGCAGGACTTAAAAAAACTAAATTAGTAAGAGAAAAAACATATTAGATATTTCAAGTTGATTGATTCACCTATGATCTGTCCTGGAGATGAATCAAGTTATTTCTCAGAAGTGGCTTAATAAACTGTTCAGTCTGAAGAGGCAAAATTACCTGTTACAGCTTATAAAAATCCAGATTATAATTCTAAAAACATGCTTCCTCGCCTTCATTTCAAATGTTGAAACTTTTGCGGAGAAATCACTTTGTTTTTGCGGTGGCCAGTGAGTGATTTGTGAGGGATCTCTGTCCAGCAGAGGGCAGTAACACACCATTATTGTCCTTTGGAGCCTGAGTTGAACAATAATAGAATAGATTTAGCAATCACAGGGCTTTACCTTGCTGGATCCTACATTTCTGTCATACCGTTTCACTAGGCAAAAGTAAACAATGTATCCTCCTTTTAAAATTTAAAATAGGAGAGGGATGTAGAAATGTGAAAAATAAAATCCTTTTTGAGGCAGAAATAAAATTCACCGTCAACTGTGTAATCGCATTGGGTAGAAAGCGCAGTTCACTGATTGTAACAAATTCGGGCAACTCCTACCACACGATAGCTATGATCAAACATTTCACGTTTTCCAGCGGCACTGCCGGTACTTCAAACCTTTTCATAGTTCATTGATAACAGCAAAGACATTGGAAGAATCTTCCCAGACCGGTGCAAATGAAGGAATGTAATGATGTTCGTAAGCTTAAACATTGTGGTGCATCATTTCATGCTATTCTAAATTCTGTTCTTTAGCATCTTAGGGTGCATTTATAGAGACGGTCTTTTTGTAACTCACAATGTAGCTCCTTGAAACAGTTAGGCCAATGAAAAGAATTTAATGAACCCAATACCGCCAGAAAGTATTTAGACTGCAATATTATACCTTTTTAGATATTAATATACAGAAGTATGCTTAAAACGTACAGTGTACTACCTTAAACTCCTTCGTTTACTGCAGCATTATTGTAAATCTTTAAGCAATTACAGCTTATATCCCGGTACCCACCCAAGAAACTTGTTTTATTATGCTGTCAGTTTTACAATGACATGCATTTTCAGGATTTAGATTACGGATAACCTTCTTATTCTTTAACCAATGTTACAATTCCCCTACTGTGCACAGTGTGCAGGACTTCACAATAATACTGGCTAACCGACTGGCAGAACAAATCGGTCAACTCCCCATGTCCGGGGTAAAGAGGCAGGTTTGATTCTGAAGCTCCAGCCCGCCTGGTTCTTGGCGAGCGTGCCAGCTAATAATGTGTAGTGAGAATGGGGAAAGGTAAATACTGGCTGAAGAGTGTGGGTAGCGCAGTGTTTCACAGATTGTCTCGCAAAGAGATCGGCTATTCAGCTCCATTATGCAGAATTGTGCTGTCTGTAATCTACGTCAATTTAGGATGAGATTTTTAAAAAATTGAATATAGATACCATAAATTTTAAATGGTTGACGTTAGTTCAATATTCTGTAGGAATCAAGACAAACTCACCTTACGCACCACTCAGCCTCATTAAAATTGGCATATTTATCAGGCGCCTTTGGAACATTTTGGGCGCAAAATTCATTTGGATTTTCACAGTAACTTCATTGCAGTGTTAATGTAAGCCTACTCGCGGCATTAATAAATAAACTAAACGAATACATATATAAGGTGTGGCACAACACAAAGGTTTAACTAGATTTCCCAAGGATAGGCTGCATTGCTATCCACTAACTGCAAGCTGTATTCTCCAAGGATATGGGTGTAGGCAGTGATATCCACTGTGTGAATTGGAACACCTTGATGTGGGTGCTACTTTGTTGTCACACAGTTCAACCAGCTGATATGATATCAAGATCCCAAATGCAGATCCAGGCACTGTCTGAATTGTCTGCTTTTTAAATAAAGTGTGCAGCAACAGGATGGATCCTGTGGTAGGAGTATTTAAAGTATCATCACTCTAATTGTAGATAAATTTGTAGAAATTCTTCAATTGCAAAGTACCTGGAAATATTCTGCAGTGTTTTTGCAGATGTTTTAGTGAGTGGCTGCATTTGCTAGAGATGTTTTCGCCTTCTCACAGGCAGGGCAGTGACCTGACCACACAAAGACTGCAGTAGGGATGAGGGCAGCAGTGGCTGGATCTCTGGGTCTGTAGTGCAATAGAGAGGCTGTGGCAAGGAGGAGCTTTGTGACATTCCCTTTGACAAGTTGAAGGCAGACCCCCTCCATGTCTCTTGATTGTGAGAGCAGGTGTCTGGCAGTCCAGCCAGTGCAACCTTCATCTCACTGTCCCTACCTACTCAGCACTCTTCTGTATGTTTCCCTTTGAAATACTCATTTGAGTCCTCTATGGCACTATTTATCTGCCACCTCATCTGCCAAAGAGCCCTAAAATGAGCCATTCTTTCCCTCTGGTCTGATTGCAGCCCATTCATGCCCAGTGACTAACCACAAGCTGATCCCAACTCCATATCTTCCTCCAGCTTGGGTGACTGTCTGTGCAGACTTTGCATGTTCTCCCCGTGTCTGCATGGGTTTCCTTCGGGTGCTCTGGTTTCCTGCCACAGCCTGAAAGATGTATGGTTAGATGCATTGGCCATGCTAAATTCTCCCTCATTGTACCCAAACAGGTACCAGAGTACGGCGACGAGGAGATTTTCACAGTAACTTCATTGCAGTGTTAATGTAAGTCTACTTGTGACACTAATAAATAAATAAGGTAAGTGGAATGCCGATGTTTGAGCTGGAGTTCAGATTATGCAAAGGGGCATCTTCATCAGTGCTGTGCAGTTTTTCTGATACTCTGGAACTAAGAATCTACTGATGATCATGAAACCATTATCGATTGTCGGAAAAACCCATTTAGTTCACTAGTATCCTTTAGGGGAGGAAATCTGCCAGCCTTACCTGATCTGGCATACATGTGACTCCAGAGCCACAGCAAGGTGGTTGATTCTCAACTATCCTCGGGTAACTAGGGATTGGCAATAAATGCTGGCCAGCCAATGATGCCCACGTCCTATGAATGAATAAAAGAACTCCCTCTGCGGAAAGTAATTGTTCTCAGGTATCTATGAACAGAAACTCAGAAGATGTTTCATTTGAGAGAATGGAGTGAGATGAAAGGCAAGAGATCCCTGGTCACACATCGACAACTTGCTCATTGTGGTAGGTAGCAGGATGAGAGTGAGTGGGAGTTGAGATGGGGCATAAAGTCGGAATTTACCATTATCCTTAATGTTCTCAGTGTTGCTGGATGCTATAGGTTCCATCACAGCTGGAATGATGATGCAAAGAGCTGTTATATATTTGGGTAGATGTTGTGTTGCCACTTTAAGTGTCTAGTCATGTCTTTAGTTTGTGATATCATTGACTATTCCATTGGCTTTTAATCAGTCTAGACCAAACCTTATACAGAGAACAACTTCTCAACAAACCTGTCTTGCTGACTGCAACCAACCTATTTGCTGCGACTCCACATGTTTTTATCCTCAAGTCAGCATATACAATAGGATAAAAAGAAAACTGATGATGAGGAGCAGTTTAAAAATTTTGTCCCAGCAAAGAGAGAAAAATCGGAGCTGTGCTTATTCGTTGAAGGGTCGATTTTCTTTTGATGTTCCTGTTGATTGGAGAAGAGTCAGCCTCTGGTTAGCAGTTGCACCGGTAAGGTAGTGGGGCAGAAAGAGAGGTACCTGTCAAAAACTAAGATCAGGGCAATCTGAAGAGTTCAACTGCAGAGCTCGCCATGTGCATAGTTTAGGTAAAGCATGGAGTTTGATTGAAAAATATATCTTCCTTGCATTGCATTGAATTCTAGCACTAGCTAGACATTGGCTCAGATTGAAAAATAAACTAGACTGTAAAACGTTAGTGCGCATATCCTGAGAATCCAGTGAAATTGCCAGGAAAGTTTGGTGTCATTTGCCCATTTGAGGAAGAATCTGGGAACTGAAAATTTTATGTCGAATTATTTTATTATTATTTACTTGGGTTCCAGAGGATATTGTAGTCCCTGCTTTTCTTAGTACCATTGGCCGTAAAACGTTCAATTTATTTCAAAGTCTGGTTTAGCCCGAGAAACCCAATAGCAAAACATACCAAGAACTAACCAAGATACTGGAGGAACATTATTCACCAAAACCCTTAATTATAGCAGAGAAGTTTAGGTTCCATAAATAAAATCAGCCAGAAGGAGAGAACATCGCTCAACCTACGGCAATCCTGAAGCACCTTGTGGAATATTGTAAATTTGATGACTCTGGATTCCGGGGAAGTGCCGGAAGATTGGAAAACGGCTAATGTTACGCCGTTGTTTAAGAAGGGTGCCAGGCAAAAGGCGGGGAATTATAGGCCGGTTAGTTTAACGTCTGTGGTAGGTAAAATGTTAGAATCCATCATTAAGCAGGAAATTGCGAGGCATCTTGAAGGGAATTGCTTGATAGGGCGGACGCAACACGGTTTCATTAAAGGGAAGTCGTGTCTGACAAATTTACTGGAGTTCTATGAGGATGTGTCTAGGGCAGTGGATAGAGGAGAGCAGGTGGATGTGGTCTTTCTGGATTTTCAGAAGGCGTTTGACAAGGTACCTCACAAGAGGTTATTGCAGAAGGTCAGGGGACATGGAGTTGGGGGTAGGGTGTTAGCGTGGATAGAGAATTGGTTGTCAAATAGGAGGCAGAGAGTGGGGGTCAATGGGTGCTATTCGGATTGGCGGATGGTGACTAGTGGGGTGCCCCAGGGGTCGGTGCTGGGGCCTCAGCTATTTACCATTTATATAGATGATCTGGAGGAGGGAACCGAGTGCAGGGTGTCGAAATTTGCTGATGACACCAAGATTGGGGGAACGGCAAATTGTGCGGAGGGTGTGGAGAGTCTGCAGAAGGATCTAGATAGGCTGGGCGAATGGGCCAGGAAATGGCAAATGGAATTTAATGTTGGCAAGTGTGAGGTGGTCCACTTTGGTAGGAAGAATGGTAGGAAGGACTATTACTTACGTGGCGAAAAACTGCAGCAGGCGACGGTGCAGAGGGACCTCGGGGTCCTTGTGCATGAGTCGCAAAAACCCAGCTTGCAGGTGCAGCAGGTGGTCAGGAAGGCGAATGGGATGCTGGCCTTCATAGCGAGGGGGATTGAATATAAAAGTAGGGAGGTCTTGCTGCAGCTGTATAGGGCATTGGTGAGGCCGCAGCTGGAGTACTGTGTGCAGTTTTGGGCGCCGCACCTGCGCAAGGATATTTTGGCCCTGGAGGGAGTGCAGAGGAGGTTTACTAGGCTGATACCGGAGTTGAGGGGATTGAGCTATGAGGAGAGGCTGAATAAACTAGGCTTGTACTCGTTAGAGTTTAGAAGAATGAGGGGAGATCTCATTGAGACGTATAAGATGATGGATGGGATGGATAGGATAGAGGTGGAGAGACTCTTCCCGCTCAAAAAAGACAGTAGGACTAGGGGGCACAGCCTCAAGATAAAGGGGAGGCGGTTTAGAACGGAGTTGAGGAGGAACTTCTTCACTCAAAGGGTGGTGAATCTCTGGAATTCTCTGCCCGTTGAAGTGGTGGAGGCTGCCTCGCTAAATATTTTTAAGAAGCGGGTTGATGGGTTTTTGATAAGAGAAGGGATTAAGGGTTATGGGGAGAGGGCGGGAAAGTGGAACTGAGCCACGACAGATCAGCCATGATCTTATTGAATGGCGGGGCAGGCTCGAAGGGCTAGATGGCCTACTCCTGCTCCTATTTCTTATGTTCTTATGATCCAATCAGAGACTACTTGTTTTGTGGGCTGAGGAATGAGGCTGTTACAGCAGAAAATTCTAATTGTCTTAAAAAGTCTTAAAAACAGAATAGCCATTTCAATGGAGCGTGCTGCTAAGGAAGGGTTCTCAGCTCGGAGCAGGCACAAGGATCCATAACATGGGCACTGCCCTGAGGAAGTCTACTCAGTAATAAGCGTGTCATCATTGTGCAAAAATGGTTGATTACTGTTGCGGCGACAGCCATTGCAAAATTTGTGGCAACATTGGTCACATAGCATGAGCTTGCTGGAGGAAATCAGCTTCTCCAGGAAAGAGTGTTCAAGAAAAGAATCAGAATACACTTGAAAGGAAAAATAAAATGAATTCCACTGAAAGAATTGACAATGTGAGAGAGAAAAATAATCTGCACAATGAAGACACAGCACATGAATCTGATGAGGAATTGGAGTTAAATGTACTTTCATTTCAAGGAGAATTCGGGGTAGTTCCAAAATCAAATAGGCAGGCTGCAAGAATGGAAATCAGCACTAATTTCCAAGACCACACATAGGGAAAGATTGAATCACCAATCATTAAAGCCAGCACGTGTGATCTTGAGGACATACACTAAAGAAATACTTCCTCTAAAAGTCAACAGTCCAAGTAGATATAAGTGGGCAAACCCACTTAAATCAAGAGTTGCCATTCCACGTTGTCCGAGGAGATTTTCCAGCTCTTTTTGGCTGCTTCTGGCTAGAGAAGATAAAGTTGAATTGGAATGCTGTGAGCAGGTTAGTTGATACTCAAACAGTCTACAGAGTAATTTGGAAAAATACAGTAGTCTATTTGAGGACATAAATGGCTCTATGAATGAAGTTCAGGTCACTTAAGATCAAGCAAAACAGTCAGTCGAAGAGTCTCAAGGCTAGAACCACACTCTGTCCAAAGATAGAATCTGAATAAATGGGACTTTTTGTGGATACAGCAGTCTTAGAAGCTATCACTACCAGAGACTGAGCAACCCCCGTTGTGCCTGTAATGAAGCAGGATGGGACTCTACATATTTGTGGAGATAATCAATCCAGTTTTGTGTACCCACTACCATTCATTGAGGATTTGTTTAACAGTCTAGCAGGAGGACAAAAGATCAGGAAAAGTCACAAGTCAGGAGTGTGATGGAATACTCCCCACTTGCCTGGATACAGCTCCAACAACACTCAAGAAGCTTGATGTCATCCAAGACAAAGCAGCTCGCTTGATTGGCATCACATCCACAAATATCCATTCCCTCAACCATCGACGCTCAGCAGTGTGTGCTAGCTACAAGATGCACTGCAGCAATTCATCAAAGAAACTTAGACAGCTCCTTTCAAATTCATGACCACCCATCTAGAAGGACAAGAGCAGCAGATGCATGGGAACACCATCACCTACAAGTTCCCCTCCAAACCACTCACCGTCCTGACTAGGAAATATATCACCGTTCCTTCGCAGTTGTTGGGTCAAAATCCTGGAATTCTCCTCCCTGATGGCATTGTGGGATATCCCATAACACAGGCACTGCAGTGATTCAAGGAGGCCTTTCCTCAAGGGCAACTAGGGATGGTCAATAAAAGCTGGCCAGCCAGCAACACTCATGTCCCCCAAAAGATTTAAAAAAATTGACTGTCACAGGCCTACCTGCAAATGAACATCGCTGCTGAATCTCAACATCTGCTCACCATTGTAACACATAAAGATCTATTCCACCATAAGAGATTATCTTTTTGGGTAACTTCTGTACTCAGTGCTTTATTTCAATGGTCCATGGACCAGATTTTGAGTGGTCTACACGGAGTACAATTTTACTTTGATGACATATTAATCACTGGTACAAATGAACAGAAACACCTAAGTAACCTAAAAGCCCCATTGAAAAGCTTTCAGACACATGGTCTTCATGCTGGGAAACACAAGTGTGATGTATTTCAAATGTCAATACAATATTTAGGCCATGTGACCGATAGCAAGGGTTTACACAAGCCACTGGAAAAGATGGAAGCCATCATAAATAATGAATATAACACAGTTAAAGGCCACCGGCCTTGGACTCAGAGTGGGCGAGGGATGGACAATGGAAATGTCCATCTACCTCGGGCGGGGATTTCCGATCTCGCTTGAGCAAGGCTGTAAAATCCCATCCAAGATCTTTCCTAGGGTTAATTAACTACTATGGAAAATTTGTTTCAAATTTAGCAACCCTGCTCAAACCATTGTATAACTTGTTGTGCACCAAACAAGCATGAAAGTAGACATCAGAGTGTGAAAAAAAAACATATAAGTCAGTTAAGGAAGCACTGAAGATGTCATAAATGTTGGTACCTTCCAACCAGAGGTTCCCACTACAACTTACCTGTGATATGTCACGGTATGGAGTTGGAGTGGTTGTGTCACACATACTTCCATTAAGGGAAGAAACCCCAATAGCTTTTGTGTCACGTACTTTAACAAGTGTTGAATCAAATTATGCTCAGCTGGGGAAGAAGGCACTGAATATTATCTTTGGAGTGAGGAAATTTACCGTTATAGTCATCACTTCAACTTGCTTGATGGACCACCTTCCTTTGACAGCTATTCCCTTGCTTGCTGTGAGCAGACTGCAACAATGGTCCTTAATATTATCAGCACATTCCTACAAGATCCAGTTTAGTCAAAGAGCCATGCCAATATAAATGCATTGTCAAGTTTGCCTTTGCCTGCTGGTCGAGTACCATCTAGTAGTGTTTTCAATATTTTCTATTTATCACAGATAGGTAATGTCCCAGTGACTGCAGCTCAGGTCAACGACAGACCAGAAATGGTCCTGTGATGGGGAAGGTACTGGAAATGGTGTTAAAAGGGAGGATAACAGGAACATCTGCTAAATTAAAGCCATATGTTTTCAGAGAACACAAGTTGACAATACAGGGCAGATTGCTGTAGTGGGGTATGAGGACATGGAAGTTTAATCACTGTTAGTTGCCTTTTCTTAGTAGTTGGTGAGTAGCCATGCCTTTAACCAATCAGAGTTTGGGCCAGGCCCCATGGACTGATAGAACTGTGGCCAGGATTTAGTGTTAGTGATGGGGGTCACCGCCACCATTTGGAAAACTGGTGGGAGTCTCACATCCCTTCTGTGGGGATTCCAACACTAGTAAAGTGTTCTCAGACAGTTAACTGGCCAGCATGGGACTTCCACACAACCAAACCTTCTGTGGGGCAGAAATCACAATGCTAAGAAAAGCCGAACAATCTGGGCCAGCAGCTCCCCATCACCAGGAGCACCACTGGGGGCAATGGCTGCCTGCCAGTAACACTTCAAGGCCAACCCCAAGGACCATCACTGGATCCGTGGTTACAGATCATTGAAACGGGAAGGAGGTTGCAGGGGATAGGGGTCATTGGCTTTTAGTGCCCACCCCTTTTTGATACTGGGTCCCTCAATCAGAAATGGCCACCTTCTCCTTCACCACACCCCAACAGCCAACCCCCAACTCCTTAACAACCCAATGAGGCTGCAGACAACTTGACAGGGCAGCACCGGAGATTGACATGAGTGCTCTTAAATCCTTGAGCCACCATTAAATTCCAGTGGGCTTGGGGATAATCACTATCATTAATCAGCTTAAGTATCATTCATTAACCCGTGGCAGGAATCCTGCTTTGGGCCATTCCCACCCCAACTTTACTGAGGAAAGATTTTCCAATACTGGGGGTGGGGGGGTGGGTGCTGAGTGGGAGCAAGGTGGTCAGTATCCATCCTACCCTAAGGGTCTTACCCATTCCTTCAGCCGACTCCTGGAAATGAGAACACACTTGGAAGTTCCAGTGAGGAAGCTGGCACCATCAAAGCAGAGATAATGGGGACAGATTGTGTCACCAGGAGCAGGAAAACATGTCCCTGCAAGAAGCAGATGTCTGAAGCTTCAACACATTAAACCCAAGGCTAAACAACAGAAACCCTATGAAATTCTTCTTTGGATTTGAGCGAATATGTGCCAACTCCGTTTTAATGTGAAATGATTTAACAGTGACAGAGACCATTCAAAATATTGCCTATACTCTTGTACCTCCCCTTGGGTTATAAATTGGTTTAATACACAAATCCCATAGTAACTTATTTTCTCTTAAAGGCTTCTTAACACGAATTACACTCAAACATGTATAGATGTTCATGTTTGTCTACCAGCCTGTCAATGGTGCTTGTAATAAAACTGCTGTTAACATAATGAAAAATGAGTTAACGGGGGCTTAGTCCAGACTATAGGGATGATTATGAGGAGCAACTCAACTGTTCCAGTCCATAAAGCATTACGAGCTTCCTCCTGTAAATTAGTAAAACCCACTGGAGTGTATACTATGTACCTCTGGGCTGGTGGTTCATTCTAGTTGTGATAATGTTTCATGTCAAGTTAAAGCTTGTTACACCTGGAGTTATAAAATATTAGGTACAATGAAAACAACTTGCATTTATGCAGCAACTTCAAAACAGAGAACAAATGTTCTGAGGAGTTTCACAGTGGTTCAATAGACAATGGAGCCAATGAGGCAATATTTGGAGCATTGTTCAAAGAGGTTACTTTTAAATGAGCTTCTTAAAGGAAGAATGAGAGGTGAATGATTTAAAGATGTATTCCAGATTTGAGGTAGCTGAAGGCAATGTTATCGATTGTGGGCAAATGGAGACTAATGCACAGAGCTCAGAGTCAGAGGAACCAAGGGCTCAGGGTGTGCTGCATAAGGCTGGAAGAAATGAGTTGGTTAAGCATGAAGGAGTTTAAACAGGAAAAGGAGCATTGATATTTTGACATTGAAAGACCAGGAGCTAATGTAGGCCAGGGAATGCAGGGGTGGGTTCTAGTGCAGGATGAGATTCAGAGATGAGCATTTTGGATGTGTTGAGGTCTTTTTGCCCTCAAGGATGGGAGGCAGTGAATGGAAGCGGTGATATCACAGAAAGAAGCAGGTCTTCCCTGTGAGACACTGTATGAGCCAGAGGCTCAGCTCTGGGTCAGATAGTATTCCTTGATGAGTGTTAGGAAAAGGCAAAAGGGCTGAAGCGGGATATCTGAAATGAATTCAAAGTTGTTGGTATTAAAACGTGCACTAATAGTTTTAGAATAGCCAAATGTAGTTATGAGAGTTCTTTCTAGGCATGATGGGATACTTGACCAAAGTGGCTGGGGATACTGGCTTAGTAGTTACAATTACCGCTTAACAGCCTGTGTAATCGGCCTATTCATCAGTACACAGAAGGAGCAGATAAGGGGGAACTGAATATTATACCCAAGGCTGATGGATGAGATAAGGGGAACATCTGATGATGGAATAGTATGGTTACTTAAGGAATTAATGAGGAACGTTATAATGAAAAGTAGGAAAATAAGAACAATAAATATGTGCTGTAAACCCTGTTGCTTTGAGAGGCTCCTTGGCTGGCTGAAGTTCTTTCTCTTCCCGTGCAAATATTTCAAATAAAATCTTTGCTTATTCAAAGCTTATAGATTCAAAGGTAGTCAATTTAACAGATTAAAGCAAACTAATAAATTTTTATTCAGAGCACTTAGAGCAATTTCACTTGACTCAGAGCTAACCTGGGGTGGAATTCTGTGTCCTGCGCCATGGTGAGTCTGCTGGTGAGAGGGACCTCATCAGGCAGGAAGGTGGCAGGTAGGGAACCTAAACCTTCTGGCCTCCACCAAGGTTAGGTCCAATGATGGCCCTGTCACTCGCCATCAATTGAAGCCTGCAAGCGAACAGTTAATGCCTACTTAAAGGCCACATTCTGCCACCACTGGGGTAGCTTACAGGCTCCAAGGTGTTCATATCCAGGCCAGAAATGCTAAAGTGTTTTGTGGAGTTAACCTAGACTCTAAGTTTTACATTTGATTTTGAGTGTAAGATGTTTCACTCCAGGTATGATTCAAGTGATCCACTAAGAAGCTTTAATCAAACAAAGTTTATTTAAGAACACAATTAAAATATAACAAAAAGAATTAGCATAACTCCATCCTTAATACCCTACCATGCCATTCCTCACCAGCATTACTATCTCTGCTGTTCCAAGTTAAACACCATCCCACAGACATACACCCTTCTTCAGATTTAGCATATAAAGCAAGCATGCTGACGTGATGCTGGTCCTTCAGCTTTGTAACATCTATGGGCAGAAATCCAGGCCAGATGTTTGCAGAGGAGGATATCTACAGAACAGCCAAACTTCAGAGAGGTAAACTTAATCTTGGACAGCTTCCAAAAACAGTTTCACAGAGAACAGAAATTCCAACTCCAAACAGAGGGAAAAAACACTGTTGCTTCTCTCCACTTCAAGCTATCACTGAAAATGAAACTAAACACTGGACTTTTCTGTGAGGCATAGCTGTCCCTGGCCACATGACATGCCCTGTCAATCACTCCCAATCAAGCTCCATTCTGAAAATCCAAAGGATCATTAAAACCACAGAACACTGCATTAGTTCAGATTAAAATCACCATGATAGCAATGATACTGCCTCAGTAACAATACAGGATACTGGTTACCAACAAAACAGTGCCAACAAATTGTCAAGGACTGCAGAAACATCCTGCAGAGAAACATGATTAAAATACATTTCTCAAAAGGCACAGTATCATCACAAAAGAGATCCCTCATTCAAAGACATTTAATTTCTGATCAAAGGGTATGACATTGAGAAGAGGATGCATGCTGAAAGCTACCTCTTACCCTTGCCGCTGATGCCCCCACCTTCCACTCCATCCTTGTGACCCCCCCGCCCAGCAATTCCTCATCTCCCATCACTCACCTGTGGCCTGGGATCCAGCAACGATCCTTGGCCTTGAGTGGATTTCAGACAGGCAGCAGTCACCACCTCTGGTGGGCAGAATCTAGCAGCCTAAAATCAGCCAGTTGTCTCTCATCACCAGTACAAGGAGGCAATTTGTCTGTTTCATTTAAGTAAGGTTCGGGACTCAGAATGGCTGGCCTGACTGCTAGTGAGACCCGACTGTTAAAATGAGCCTGGTCTCCAATTGCATCTTCCCAGTTGTTAGCCACCGCCCCCCCCCTCCCCCCCCCCCCCCCCCGAGTAGCCCACCAGCTTGCTGTCTCAGAGTTCAAATTCCCCTTACAATCACCAAAACTAAAAACAATTTTCAAAGTGCTAATAAATGAGACAGGATTAATGCCCTTTTCTTAAACATGCACTCCGTGCTCTGGTAATAAACCGTCGTATTTACTGCCAGAATTCTGGAGCATTTGCACAAAAGTATGGCATTGAACTCCTTTGAACTGCAAGGTGAGACTGCACTTAGAAAATTGTTTTTTATTGATCACTAATTCACACAGTGGGAATGTTCTTTTTTAATCTTACTCATTTTTTCATTATTCTGCCTTGTTTTTAGATTTTCCCTGCATAAGGCTACAGTCCCTGAATGGTTTCTGTACCCATTAGCACAATTTCTGATTCTCTCTAGATCCCTTTGTATTGTTTCAATACGCAAGGCGGCTAGTAGAATTATCTGTCCAAAGACTAATCCCCAAGGAACTGCAGTGCATCACTTTCCCTGGCTCAAATAAGGCTCACTTACAGTAACATTATCTTAGTCTAACTGACATATCCAACAAATCAGAATTGTCAAAAATAGACAAAGAAGTCAATGTGTTATTTCACAGGTGATTGAATGAAAAAGCATATTCCTTCACTCACCTTAAATGTAAAAAGCAAGTAAGACCATTAGACTATCAGACATAGGAGCAGAATTAGGTCACTCGGCCCATCGCGTCTGCTCCACCATTCAATCATGGCTGATACTTTTCTCATTCCCATTCTCCTGTCTTTCCCCCATAAACCTTGACCACCCCCCCTTATTAATCAAGAAATGATCTATCTCTGTTTTAAAGACCCTCAATAACCTGGCCTCCACAGCCTTCTGCGGCAAAGAGTTCCACTGATTCACCAGTCTCTGGCTGAAGAAATTCCTCTTCATCTCTGTCCCATTACCTTGAGGTTGTGCCCTCTGGTTCTAGTTCATCAACAAATGCTAAAAAGAAATGGATGCCGTAACTTCCCCCAAGCAATACGATGGATGCAAAAACAACCAATGGGTTTAGTCTTTGCACTCCTCTCTCACCCTGCTGTCCTCAATTCCCATGACTGGTCTCTGCAACTAAAATCAAGGAGGAAACTTCTCCACTCTTTCCCCATACACAATTTCAAATTGCATGTTGCAAGGACATCCACCCCAAGGGCCCTTTTTAAATAAATATGTCACGCTGCGATTATGTCATCGGGCCATTTTAATCTGAGACCTGAGTGGGGTAGCAATGGTGAATGACATCACCAGCATGGCTGACTGGCTGGGAAGGAAACCAGGGCTGAAAGGTTATGTTTTTACATTTTGTTTTCATTTAGTTATGGGCCAGGGGGATCTGGAAGAATCTTCAGGGTCAGGAAAGATGACCTGTTAAGTATTTACTTGTTCATGGGATATGAACATTGCTGGCCATCCCTAATTGCCATTGAGAATGTGACAGTGGACCATCTTTTTGAACTGCTGCAGTCCATGTGGTGTAGGCACATCCATAGTGCTGTTGGGAAGGAAGTTCCAAGTTTTTGACCCAGCAACCGCGAAGGAACAGCAATATATTTCCAGTTCAGGATGCTGAGTGGCTTACAGGGGAACTTGTAGATGACACAGATATAGAAAGGAGCCTTTGTGAGTTGCTGCAGTGCATCATGTGGGTGACACACACTGCTGCCACTGTGTATTGGTGGAGGATGATCTAAATATGTAAGATGGTGTATGGGGTGCCAATCAAGCTTTGTCCTGGATGGTGACAAGTTTCTTGTGTGTTGTTGGAGCTGCACTCACCCAGGCCTGTGGACAGTATTCCATCACATTCCTGACTTGCACCTTGTGAGATGGTGGACAGGCTTTGGGGAGTCAGGAGGTGACTTGTTCACCACAGAATCCCTAGCGTCTGACCTCCTCTTGTAGTCATAGTATCTATATGGCTAGTCCAGTTCAGTTTCTAGTTAATGGCAAAGCACAGGATTCTGTGATGGTAATGCCATTGAATATCAAAGAGAGATGGTTAAATTCTCTTGTTGAAGATGGTCATTGCCTGGCACTTGTGTGATGTGAATGTTACTTGTCAATTATTGATCCAAGCCTGAATGTTGTTCAGATTTTGCTGCATGGGGATATGCACTGCGTCAGTGGCTGAGGAGCTGTGAGTGATACTAAACATTAAGCAATTATCAGTAAATATCACCACTTCTGACATTATGATGGAGGGAAGGTCAGTAATGAAGCAGCTGAACACGGTTGGGCCTAGGACACTGTCCTGAGGAACTCCTGCTGCAATTAACTGGGACTATAAGGATTGATTCCCAACAATAAACTTTAACAGATTATGAGGCGAGGTACTTCTCTTTTGAGTAATTGCATGTTAATTCTCAGAGGGGATATCAATCTCCCTCTTCATAATACTTGATATCATGCAGACTGAATCAAATTGGCTAAAGACTGGCATTTCTGATGCTGGGAGCCTCAGGATGAAGCCAAGAAGGATTATCCAATTGATACTTCTGGCTGAGGGACACTGCAAATACTCCAGCCTGATGTGCTGGGCTCCCCATCACCAAGGAAGGGGGAATGTGTGGAGCCTTCTCCTCCAGTTAATTCTTTAATTGTTCCCCACCATTGATGTGGCAGGATTGCAGTGCTTAGATTTGACCTGCTGGTTGTGGAACTGCTTAGCTCTGCCAATTCTATGCTGCCTCCACTGTTCAGCATACATATAGTCCTGTGTTTTAGGTTCACCAGATTGTCAGCTAATTTTTAGGTATGCCTGTTCCTGGCCTGCCCTCCTGCACTCTCCATCGAACCAGGGTTGATCCCCTGGCTTGATGACGGTAATGGTAGACTGGGGGAGATGCCGGGCCATGTAATTACAAATTGTGGTGAAATACAGTCCTAACCCAAACTGCCCTCCTTCCTTCCTCTCCTATAAGGGCTGTTTGATGGACTAACCTGTTGGCAGGGTCAATTCCCATGTGCCCTCATTGGCCGCCTCTGATGGCTGAACTCTTGTTGCCAGCACTGGTCAGCCTGGTGAGACTGGACAAGGGTCAGATAGAATTCCTACAGTGTAAAGTAGGGCCATTCAGCCTACTGAGCCTGCACTGACTCTCCGACAGCTCATCCTACCAAGGCCCTTTCCCCATGACCTCACATATTTACCCCATTAATCCCCCGAACCTATCGGCCTTTGGACATTAAGCATAGCCAATTCACCTAACCTGCACATCTTTGGACAGAAGGGGCTGTCCCCTCGAAAGCTTGTGAGAATATTATCAAATAAATAGGTTGGACTAAAACCTGGTGTTGTCAGACTTTTTACAGAAGGAGGACGCCAGAGCACCCAGAGGGAACCCACACATCCACGGGAGAACATGTAAATCCTTACAGATAATCACCCAAATCCGGAATTGAATCTGAGTCCCTAGTGCTGTGAGGCATTTACATATCATTAAAGACACCCCTCACTGTATATTGACCTCCAGGCATATTTTCATACATCAGCTACCTGATGTCATATTGGCATGGTTTACAAGTTCATCCAGACTGGTAAAAATTATACAGGGGCTCATGGCTGAAATCACCTACCAAGAATGTTCTGGAACAGAAACCAAAAGCTCACCAGAGTGATCTCCCAGCCCTCTCCCTGATTGGTTCCCTGAGTCATGTAACCCTTACTCTGCAGATTGATCCTTAAAGGGACAATCACCTCAAAGGGAGTCAGAGCTATAGACAGCATGCAGAAAAGTATAGTTAAGGCCACAATCATATCAGCCATGATCTTATTGAAAGGGTGAGCAGGCTTGATGGGCTGAATATCCTGAACCTGCTCCTATTTCTCATGATCTTATGATCTTAATTTCACATATATAAAAATTGGCCTTCAGAATTGAACTTATGTCCTTTGTAGTGTATTAGCCATCTCCCAACATAACAACAACTCCACTGGCAAAGCATGTGCTGTAATAATTTGTTGAACAAATGTACCATCGCACACCCTTTATTTTGTTCAGAATCCCTGGCCAGATACTGTCAAGAATTGGTGCCCTTAGGTATTTTTTAATAACTTTTCATTTATTAATTTTCACCTTCTCTTAATCATTCAGTGAATTTCTTGAGTGCCTCAGTGAACACTTTCCCACTGAATTGAAGCAAGACATTGATTGTGAATTCCCATTGAAAATGTTGGATATTAATTGCAGTTCTAGTAGAGAAGGGCTTCCTCCATGTCCCAATCTTTTGCAATTAATCTGCCAGTGCCAACCTTTTGAGGTTCAATTTGTCTACTTCTTTTGCCTGATGTGAGCACAGCTTAGAAACATGAATATCAAGTGACATCTTTCAATGTCAATGAATGTGTGTTATTGATCATTTGACTGGTACAGGAATATAATGAGGATATCTATGGCTCAGTCACAGGATTACTCATTGTATTATTATACATATTCTAATTGTGCGGCAAGATTTTCTTGATACAGTGGCATTTAAAATGCAAGGAATTTTTGTCATTTAAGATTAACCAGACACTATCAATTTTCATTTGGTATCAGAATGAACACATTAGAACACTGTGATAAATTAGATTATCATGAGTTCCATTACCTTACATTTATTTCTCCTAAGATCCCAAGAAGCAGCACGGTGGCACAGTGATTTGCTCTGTGCCGCACAGCGCCCGGGACCTGGGTTCACTTCCAGCCTTGGGGGACTGTGTGAAATTTGTACGTTCTTCCTGTGTCTGCGTGGGTTTCCTCTGGATGCCCCACTTTCCTCCCACACTCTGAAGGTGTGTGAGTTAGGTTGATTAGCCATGCTAAATTGCCCCTTAGTGACAGGGAGATTAGCAGGGTAAGTACATGGGGTTACAGGGATCGGCTCTGGGTAGAATTGTTGTTACTGCAGGCTCGGTGGGCCAAATGGCCTCCTTCTATACCGTAGGGATTCTATGATTCTGTGAGATCCTGGGGCTAAACTGCAAACTAATCCACTACTTGCCCAGCTGTTGGATATGTCACATCAAATCCGAACAGGATTGTTTATTACTGGGAAGCGGAAATCAAGGAAAAGCCAATAAGTTTTAGTAAGATGTTCCCTTTGCGTTTGAAACTGTAATGTGTATTGTAAGTGTGAAGAAAACATATGGGGAGAATCTGCAGACTGTCTGCTCAGCAGAAACACAACTTGTCAGCAATTTAGTTGTCACAGCTCAGTTTCACGTTTTGTTCCTGCCAACTTCAGATTTTAACAGCAGGGCAGATGAGGCCCCGGCTCAGGTGGATGCTTCATAAATGAATGCCTGTCAGGGTCTCATGATTTCAATGAGAACCTGATTCCATTTTAACCCAGGTCTGAGAGGGAAACTCACGTGGAATTGTCACAGATGAAATCAGATCAAAAGCTCCTGAGAAGGATAAAAGATCCTTAAAGTCTTTCTCAAGTGAAACCTGGAGGAGCTGGAGTTGAACTCCAGGGAGTTGGACCGGGGAGAAGGATTGGAGCTCCAATCCTTCTCGCCCTCAAGACTCTCCCTGGCACCTACCTGCAATGATGTGGAGATGCCGGTGGTGGACTGGGGTAAACACAGTAACTCTCACTCACCTGACGAATGGGCAAACCCTGAAAGCTAATGGGTTTACTATCAAATAAACTTGTTGGACTTTAATCTGGTGTTGTGAGACTTCTTACTGTACCTACCTGCTAGCCAGTGTGAGGCTAATTGCCATTGAGCCTTCATCAGCTAACAGTCCCACTAGAACAGGAGAGAGGTGAACCAGAGGTAGTTGAATGAGGCCCAGTGGGTAACATTACTGAAGGCATCCCCCTACCACTGGTTGGAAGGAAATTCCTTTATCTAAACGGCTTCCAGCTGGAGTTAAAAACCATCCTGTGTTCTGTCTTGCTCTTTTAATGATCCCGCAGAATGTTGAATAAGAGACAGGCTATAATAACGAACTCTAAATATTATACGCTTTATTGAAAAAGAGTAAACAATGCAAGAAAAATATAAGCAATGGGTTTCACATTCTTCTGCCCATTGAGCACTCTGGTAATGATGGCTGGTCTGGAGCTTGAATGTTTCTGGCACTGCTCACAATCCTGGTCCTAAATGAAGTCCAACTTACTCGGGTTGAAGTAAGTGTGGCACAAGCAATCATACATGAGTCTTGGTATAAACACAGGCTTGGTTACCATATAGAAAGATAGCAGTAGAAGATCAGCTTGTTATTACTGTGATATTATTCATGTGATGCCAAATGCGTTCAAAGCACAGCTGTATCCTTTAGGTTCCCACAGCATGGATATTGCTGAGTTGACTGGTGAATTTGTTAACTTTTTACTTTTTATCCACCTTGTAATTTCAATTGAGACTTCACTTCAAACTTTTACAAAGGTAAAACTGGAATGAAAGAACATATTTTTTATTTGCCCTAAACAAAACACATCAATATCCTTATTGGGCAAAAATAGTGCAATTTATTTTATATTCTGCTTCCTGACCTTTCAACGTGGTCAAGTTCTCGTGATACAAATCAAGGCATAGCTGCCCCACCACACTGAGTCTGTGCAGGCTGAGGTTTGCATTTAGCTTGTCAGAGATGGTAACATTGCTGTTGGTCTCGAACAATGTTCATCGAGGATTCCCTACCAATCGCTAATCATACTTAAATATGGGCAACGCTATTGTTCCACCCAGCAGTCAATAACATTACTTCGACTAGTGTGGGGAGGAGAAGAATTTAAAGCTTTAGAAAAGACGGAGAGCAATTTAACTTCTTATCTAAAACAAATCAATGAGAGATGGTATCAAGTATAAAATAATAATAATTTGTATTCATGACTAACAGTTCTGCTTGATTTCAGTGACTTTCCATATTCTAGGCGGATAGGGGAGAATGTTAATATACTTTTGGTGATAAATGAGCAAAAATATCTGATTTTTATAATTTTTCTATACATGGAATTATCTGCAGCTCAACATAATAATTTAGCAACATAGGTAATTTAGTAAATAAAATAAAGATATGTTTATTTAACCAATTGGCTGCTTTTTTTCTGGTAATTGAAAGGCAAAAACACAAGGAAAAGAAAATGACAGGATTATCCAAAAGCTTCATCAGGATATGATGATACTTCAGATTCTCTTGCCAACGAGGTGTCCTGGGTCAAGAACAGTAGTACATGGTGTAAAAAAAAATCAATGGCCTTAAAAATGTGTCAGTGTTAAAGCTGGCACACAATTCAGTGGAAGAACCACAATGGCAGAGACTTAATGTAGGTGACAAGGATAGGGATTTGGAACCGAGAAGAATGAAAAATGTACTTATACAGCTTCTTTCACAACCTTAGGATGTCCCTTGATAGCCAATACATTTTGAAGTTGGTGATTATTGTGTAAGAAACATGGTAGACAATTTGTTAGGTTTCTACAAACAATGACCAATTAATCTGTTTTTGTTAGCAATCTTGGTTGAGGGATACATTTCATTTAGGACACTCAAAGAATTTCTAGCTCTTCTTCAGAATAGTGCCATGGCATCTTTTACATCCAATTGAGTGGGATGATGTAGCTTTGGTTTAAACTTTCACCCAAACGTCAGCACCTTCAACCATGCAGTACTGCCTTGGTGTGGCACTAAATGTCAGCCTAGATTTTGTGCTCAAGTCCCTGGAGTCTGAACTTGGATCATCAGAACTTGGGTCAGATGGCCATATGTGTATGGTGAAGGGGATGAGAAAGTGATGGAAATGGCACATTTAAATGTGATAAAAATTTGTGGAAGATGCCAAGGATATGATTAAGAGTTTTTGTTTTGCGGGAGAGGAGGTTGATGGGGCGAGAAGGAGAAGTTAATTGGAGGTGCACAGAAAAGCTGAGTTCATATGGAGGTTAAAGCTCCGAAGGTTAAGGTGTCACAGTGCAAAAGCTGAAAGGGAGCAGTAGTGAAGTAATTTTGACATAGCCACACTGCTGCCATTGAAGTCCAGGATGGATACACAATGTAGCTGGAGGGGGGTGCTTCATGTAAAGAAAGGGACAGATCACCGTCAGTGGAGAGAAGATTGCGAACTTTGATCCCTAAAGAGCATTACAGATGGGCTGAAGTCTGAGAGAGGAGAATTAAACAGCTCACAAAACCTTTCATAAAGAACCAGAGTTGTGTGTTGTGTTCGATAATGGAACCTGCCAAAATTCGGTCAGATGAAGTATACAATTAAAGAAGGATGGGAAGTTGATTCATCAGAAATGCAACAATGCTTGTGGTATTAGATCAGAAAATTAGGGAGAAAGGAACCCTGCCAATGTTAGATGTGAGGGTATTTGAAAGCCCAGAAGGGTAACTTGGGATGTTGGTTCTTAATTGTTCACTTTGCAATTTGGTATAATGTGAGGAAAGATAAGGAAACCAGTGAGGAAAGTCTGAATCCTGTTGTAATCGATCAATTAAAAAACTTTAGTAAATTATAAAAGCGAATATCGAGAAAGGTCAAATACAAAACAAAGGTATGCTTAACCACAATAATGGCTACATATACACACACAATATCTTTGTATTAACTCTGTTCCCACCTTATTCTCCTAAACTCTGTAAATGTCCCTTGTCCCAAAGCAACATCGCATATGGTTTAACTCTGTGAACAAAATCCAGCAAATAATTACTGCGCACAAATTATTTCTTTCATTTTGGAAAGCTTTTCTTCTTGCTCAGCATAGACTTTCTGAGGTTTTTCAAACAGCAGCTTCTAACATATAACCCTGATTATGGGAGATCGTCTGTTTCCAGTTGGGCATTGCTGTGATCTCAGCTGCTCATCAGTTACATCTCTTGATGTATAGAGCTAACCCTGCTAGTGATACATCATTTTTCCCTTTTGCAGCAATTTTAGCATGTAAGTGTGACATATATTCTTATGGCTCCACTTTTAACTCATAAATTCTATTTCTTTAACACCTACAATTCTATACTCTATTGTTCTCCACTTTACTTAACTAAATATCTATTTAATTTGCTGCTCAGCTAATTCGCCTTTCAAAAACCCACAGGTAGCAGCACTTATCAATTTCCTTTCACTCAATTCTTTAAACTGTATTTTATCCAAGCTTCTTTAATTTTTATTTTATCCAATTCTTAATTCTTTATTTTATTCAAGCTTCTTGAATTACATGCAATTTTGCTGTTCAATATTTTCTTTCCAACTTTAGTTTGTCTTCTGTTTATGAACACCATTATAATTTAATATGTGTAAAGCTGTGAGTTGCTCAAAATCAGTTTAATTGAGCAGAAAATCTTATACCTGCCTAGAATTTGCAACAATTCTCAGGTTAGGGATTTACCTTTCAATATTTGCTTGATTTCCTTCCTGTGTTAAAGGCATTACATAGATGCAAGCTATTGTTAAACTTTGCTGGCTATCTACAATCCACACTATCAGCTGTTGTACTGAAGTTATTGTGAGTGTTGCGACAAGGGGAGTTTGGGGATGGGGAGTGAATAACCCCAGCATGTTGGTAATTTAATTGCTGTGGGATTGGACAGAGCAGCTGAAGGTTTACTGCTGCATTTCTCCTTAATATCAAATGCTTTGTAGGATAACAAAGGTTGCCATTGTTACAGTCAGGAAGCACAAATCATACGCATTTATAATTGCCATTTTGCTGTGTCTCCTTTCAAGGCTTAACCGAAAGCTAAGTGCAGAGCTTTGCCAAGAGTCGTGGAATATCTGAATATTCTGCAAGTAATAAATCTTCTATTACTTCAGTGCAGTGAAACAAGTTCTGCATATTTGCCACTTGACCCCTGCTTTTCCCTTGCGATATCACTTCTGGAGACAGTACAGGTCCACTCCAGCACACAACTTCCCACTCAGGTAATATTTTACACGTGTCTCATCCACTGCTTTACCGAGGTACAATGATTACAGTCTGTTAGGACAGTTTAGGCTTAATTGCTTTAAATGGACTAATTTGGACAATATGAGGCAGAATATTCCCTCAGCTGTTTTGAAATTATAATTTCCCACCACAAACAGACATCGCGCTGCACAGTTCTAATTCATTTTGATGTATATATGCCGCTTGAAAAACTATACACGTGTTTCTTTAACCCTTTCAACGTCGTTTGCAGTTTTTAAAATGTTTATACTGAACTCCATCGAATAGCAGATGGAAATAAAATTCCTCTTTTTGTGCCTCTGCATTCCTGTACTAATTATGAATCACTGAAGGTAGAGATTTTGCACGGGGGACTGACGTCCAGTGGGAATTCTATTAAGACTGACCAAACTAATTTCCTTTAGCACCTTTAAGAGCTGTCAAAGAGGAAAATACTTTCATCCCATTCCAAATCCCAGAGGTGAAAGGACTACATTTTAACACATCCCCCACCCCCCTCACCCGCCCCTACCAACACCACTCCACCTTGACATTATGCAGCCCATGTCTGTAAATTTATAATACTCAGTAAAATAAAGTAAACCACAGAAAAGTTAAGCATCACCTATCATTTCTTAACAGGGAAGCTAAATTCCGGAGATCAAGTAATTCCTTCCATGCCATCACTGTGAATCTTCTCTATAATTACCATGAATATTTCTCATCTGTTAGTTAAACCTTTGGTCCTGCAGTCCTTGTTCAGTTATTAAGTCCACCTCAGTTGTCATAATGTCTTGTTCCCGCTAAGGATTATGGGTAAGTGATATAAATGAGGATTTTTAGTTGTCATACAAAACTCCCATGACTATAGTTTAATTACCTGATCCTTTATTATGGGCCCGGAATTTTCTAGATCCCCTTTACAGAGAAATTACAATGAATTTTATGCTGGTTTCAATGCCAACTTTGTTGACAGGACCTTATGCCTAAATTACTTAGTGAGCTTATTTGTTTATATCAGGATGTAAAAACTGACATAAGACAATTGAAAATGGATCACAGGAAAGTAAATCTCATTGTATGACAGGCAGGAAAATGTTGTTCGGGAGTTTTTTAAAAAAAACATAATTACTAAATTTCAGAAATGAAGCTGAAAATTTGGACATTTTTCCAAAGCCGGAACTTCTGAGTAAGGACAGCACCATGTGACTTTGGGCTGTGTCGTGCGTGAATGTATGGATGCTGATCGATGCTAGCATGTCGCTGACATCAGGAAACTTGCCTAAGATGCACTTTGACATAGGAATGGGGCTGTGTTTAATGAGCAACAGATTGCTTTGGTGTTTGCGTAGAAGTGACAGGAGAGATCAAGAAAAAATGTGAGGTGCAATGATTCACCATCAATCAGTGACTCGTGGATATCCTCACTAAAAATTGTCCTTGTGCCACCCTTGCTTTGTTGTTATACTGAAAAGTGCATAAAAATTCTGGATATTCATAGCCTATATTGGAGGACTGGTAAATTTTACACCCACATACTATGAGGCAAGAAGTCTCAGTTCAAGTGTTAAGGTTAGCCTGGTATTATTATTATTAGCCTGATATTATTACCAGTTCATGTATTCAAATGTAGGTTTAATAGGGTGGTAATTGTTTGACCAGTTGGGTCAATTATTAGGGTGGGGAGCAACCGATCCAATTAATTCCAGTCACGTTACATATTCCGATTAGTTATAAGATAGGCTAAATCAACACTATAAATCATACTAAATTTAGCTTTTAACAACACTGACAGATTAAAACCAATACAAATCTAGACAATTTTGACAGATAGACTAATAAAGAAAATAAGTGTACATGGCATACAGGGGTATATGGAGCTAGCATGATGACAAATATTCTTGTCCGATGCAATGTATAATTCAGAGCCTCTATTTATGGCATTATAGTGAATGTAGATATTGGAAATAAATGTAAGTGCAATATTTAGTAACACAGGAATAGAATTAAGTTACTCTCCCCGTGTGCTTGATCCACCATTCATTTAAATCATGGTCGATCATTACCTCAGCCTAGTTATTAGTTTATGATCCATATTCCAAACAAAAGTCTATTGACTGTAATCCTGAAAATTTCATTTGGTCCACCTTCCCATTGGCTTTTCAGGGAGAAATTTCCTGATTTCCATTATCCCTTTTGTGCAGATATACTTCCTATTGCTCTCCTAGATGACCTAAGTTCTAATTTTAGGATTATTTACGTGCAGGAAATAATTTCTCTGTTACAACTAGTGCAAGCCAAGCTGCTGTCCACACAAATATATCAAGGATAGCCGGAGCAGAGGCCAAAAGAACACCATCTGTGACTGAATTGTCCAGAAATAGTTGCAGTTAAAACAGGAGTTGCACTGAAGATGTCCACTTAATGTCTGAAATTAGATTTTTTAAATAGATTATAGCCAAGAGGGAAACAATGAAAAAAAACAGAAATGGGAAAAATAAAGCCCAGCCCACATGAAATCAATAAGATAACATAAGGTTCAATTTATACTTTCAAATTAATATACAAATCAATATCATTGCATGGATTTTAATTTGAAAGATGTCAAAGATGGATCTTCTTTCTTTCTGCTAGGTTCTTCCAGATCTACAAAATCCAACACAAAACCTCTGGAAGAGCTGGGATGATCTTCCAAAGGTTGGCAGAAAAATGCATGGGTGTTGGTCTGGAAATTGTGTAGAAGGCATACAAAAGTCTCCAAGAGGCTCTGAATCGTAATCTCCACAAACAGAGTTCAGAAGGGCTGAGATTTTAATATCAATAGGATGAGGGGTTTGAGTCGAGAGTCAAACTGTTCTGCCAGTTGTGCTGAAAGCGATTACATAATATTATGCTATGTACCTGTAAAGTGCGAACTCAGTGTTACCAGCCTGCACACATTAATTAATCAACATACTTTTTGTTTCCACAACCTTGACATTTTCACCCAGAGATAATCCCACCTTATATATAAAGAAAGCTTGGAGAATTGTGGTGGGCTCTGGAATATTTTCCATCAACTATTACCAGAAATATCAGATTTCTAAAGGTGGTCCAACTAGTTAGATTTTTTTAAAGAACTACTCTGGATGCCTTCTACAAACTTTCCTACAAGACCAATGCTGCCACTTTAGCATCCAACTGTAGAACCTACTGGAGGAGAGCACTATCTCGCTGCTTTGTCTCCTGGCTGGTTGTTTCAACCTTAATCGCTAGTATAATATGATCCAGAGTAATACAGAAAAATCTGGCTGGTTGGACTTCCTTTGGGCCTCTGATGCTTCTGGTAATAAAATGATGGAAAATATTCCGGAGCCCACCACAATTCTCCAAGCTTTCCTTATAGGTTTGGGGGGATCATCTCTGGGTGAAAATGTCAGAGTTGTGGAAACAAAAAGTGCATTGATTAATTAATGGCATTAAATGACAAATGTCTATTTGATTCCCAGGGTGTAGCATAACGAGGAAATCCAGTGGGGAAGATCACATGACCAATAGGAGACCTGATTTACATTTAATCAGCAGGATTGCTGAGACTTGAATTTGATAGGAATGGGAATTTAAAAAGGACTTCTTTCAGAGCCCAGCTTTCAATCAGCAATTCTAAGATTTGTAAAGAGTAATCAGGGAAGGTCATGTTAAGTTGAAGGCCACATGATGTAAGCACAGGAGCAGTTGTATGTTTGCGAGCTCTGACGTTATTCATCTTTTAATCTTTTTTTTAATCCTGATGGACAACCTATAACAATTTGATTCATGTGCATGTAACCTGTTACGTTCCTGAAAGAACCTGGCCAAATTTTGGCCACGAGGATTTGAGTTAAGTCAAGGAAATTGTTGTTTGATTGAAGCAGTCAGAGGCAGCAAGGGTGGGGCCAAGTTCACAGTGACAGGTTCACTGGGCCTATGTTTCAGTGATGCTATAGGCATTGAAATGATGGCTATCGTTGTGAGTGCTATGATACTGTGCCTTGAAGAAAGGTATCCCTATCATGTTTCTTGTAAGGTGTATGTGTAAAATTTAGCTCTGTTTTACACAGTGCCAATTGTCTGCAAACCAGGTAGCTCACGTACTGAGAATGCAGGCTAATGATTAATTTTGCTCAGGATGTGTTTCTTCTCATCTGAGCAAATGTAGTTTTGTTTATTTGGTTTTTCCCCTGGCATTTCTGAGTAGAATTTTGATTAGGTTGATTGACAGAATCATGTCCTTAAGGGGAAGAGCTAAGCTTACAAGGAAAAGCAGGCAGTTACTGCAGCTTCTGAAAGACACAAGAGGTGTCTCGCTCTCTCTCTCTCTCTCTCTGGAGGCTGCTGTTTGGGATCTGCTTAGAGAAATAGATCTTTCTCTCCTTGTCTCCTGCTCTCGAGATGTTCTGGAGGCTTGAAGATTGGCAGCCCAAGTGAAAGCAGGTAAGCCCATATGGTACTAACTGATTTTGAAAAGGAGTTTAAGTCTATAAGAGGAGCATTGCTTGAATTGGAACTAATGGAGATAGATTAGCAGTTAAGTATTGTATCTTGTCATGTTTAAGTATTTCAATTGAAATAGTGTAAACTCATTCATTCATTATAGTTATACTGTATTGTTAAGTAAAGTTTATTTTGATAAAAGCCTCTTAGTGTATCAATAGAATCACAGCTGGAGTGAAACATCTTATCCTCACACTAACATCGAAATAGAAATACTGTTGGGGTCTATTCAGGCTTCACAACATACTTTGAGTTTCTGATCCATACCTTAACAGACACCTGCGCCTCCAGTCTTTACCTCAACATCCAACCCAGTCACACCCCAATATTCTACCCCACACCTTCCTACTCAGGTACATCCCTACACTCTACTTCACCCTCCTACCCAGGCATATCCCTATAACACTCTATCGCACCCTCCTGATCAAGTTTTAAATCTCTGTCTCACCTAGCTGAACGCCGGTACTAAGGACAGCACACACTTCTTCACCAGCCAGCACTTGAAACATTCAGGTCTAATTTTACACACAGCAGGGTTAGAGAATTGGTAACCAGAATATCTATTGAGTTTAATGGCAGCTGGATACGATACCTCCTGGTAAGCTTGTGCATGGTCAGATGGAAAGGAAACAAACCAGCACTATGACTTAAATGAATGGGTAAGGTGAGGGAGTTGCCACAAGTGTCAGTTATATATCTTAGCTCTGCTCCTCAGCATTTTACTAAGTCAAGGCCTATGTTAGTATGATAGCACATTCATTTCATTTTCCATCATTATAAGGTCATAAAATCATAAGGAATAGGAGTTATAAGTTTATTTATTAGTGTCGCAAGCAGACAAATAACATCTGCAATGAAGTTACTGTGAAAATCCCCTAGTCGCCACACTCTGGCTCCTGTTCGGGTACACTGAAGGAGGATTTAGCACGGCCAATGCACATCTTTCTAACGAGCATGTCTTTCAGGCTGTTAGAGGAAACCAAAGGAAACTTACACAGACAAGGTGAGAATGCACAGATTCCACTCAGACAGTCACCCAAGCCGGGAATTGAACCCTGGTCCCTGGCACTGTGAGGTAGCAATGCTAACCACTGTGCCTCCATACCACACAATGGATGTCATGTATTTGAAAATATGCAGAAGCAGTTTTGCCAAGCACACTCCCATAAGCTGTTACCCTTTTATAGAAACATTAGCAATGACGATTAAGTACATAAGGTCCTTTTGAAAGCTCCTAGTCCTATTAAAATATTTCTATGTACTGTAAAGCTCGCTATTTGAGAGGAGGATTTTGTTGCAGTGAACTAAGACAATCTTCCCCCTCTAAGGCTTATGAAGCCACTAAGCTTCCGAGGAGCAGCCCATTTTGCATCGAAATATTTTGACTATATTATCTAATATAATTAGGGGGTGCTATAAACAAAAGCAGTAAGCATAAAAAGCTGCACATAAATAAAACTAAAATTACTCCAACTGTGAAATGTTACCAATCTAATAATATTTACAGAAATTTTAATTAGCAGTTTCTTTTAGGTGTTT
The DNA here is from genome assembly GCF_965287045.1 of Carcharhinus amblyrhynchos. Classification (NCBI taxonomy): domain Eukaryota; kingdom Metazoa; phylum Chordata; class Chondrichthyes; order Carcharhiniformes; family Carcharhinidae; genus Carcharhinus; species Carcharhinus amblyrhynchos. The sequence continues at coordinate 39,502,366 of NC_137335.1, read as the reverse complement.
TGATGCTTCTTACCGAAGGCTAATAAACAGCTACACTTCATTTTTGCACTTACAGAGAGAATCATGTTTAAAAATACTGCTGAATATAGGGCACTAAAGTTTAAAGGCTAAGCTACAACTCTCCAAAATTTGTTGAAGATTTTAATCGATGGTTGACAGTTTATAATGTATACTTTATAAATTTACATGTATGCACATGAGGCCTTTTGGCATCCCTGCCTTTGAGTTCTGAAGCTCTGGTTGAACTCCCACTTTGAGAATTAATGACCATGGAAGGTGCATTCATAATGTGGCCAAGCAGGTTCAGGGAGACGATGGCTTAGTGGTATTATCGCTAGACTATTAATCCAGAAATTCAGCTCATTCTCCAGGGGTCCAGGTTCAAATGGGCGGCACGGTAGCACAGTGGTTAGCACTGCTGCTTCACAGCTCCAGGGACCTGGGTTCGATTTCCAGCTTGGGTCAGTGTCTGTGTGGAGCTTGCACATTCCCCTCGTGTCTGCGTGGCTTTCCTCCGGGTGCTCCAGTTTCCTCCCACAGTCCAAAGATGTGCGGGTTTGGTTGATTGGGCATGCTAAGATTACCCCTTAGTGTCCTGAGATGCAAAGGTTAGAGGGATTAGTGGGTAAAATATGTAGGGATATGGGGGTAGGGCCTGGGTGGGATTGTGGTCAGTGTGGGCTCGATGGGCTGAATGGCCTCTTTCTGTGCTGTAAGATTTCTATGATTTCTATGCAATACCAGCATGGCGATCAAAAATATCTGGAATTAAGAATCTACTGATGACTGTGGAACAATTGTCAACCGTCGGGAAAAAACCCATTTGGTTCACTAACGCTCTTCAGGGAAACCTGCCATTCTTACCTGGTCTGGCTTACATGTGACTCCAGAGCCACAGCAATGTGATTGACTCTTGACCGTTCTCCAAGGGCAACTAGTGATGGGAAAGAAATGCTGGCCAGCCAGCAACACCCACGTCCCATGAATGAATAAGTAAAATTATCAGCCTGCAAATCTTTTTACTATGCCTATGGGTTAGACTGCGAGAGTTTTCTGGTCAGCCATGCTTGATACAGAGTGATGCCCCTCAAGGTATAGCCTCTGGTGACTAAATGTGGGAAAGCCTCTCAGTCTATGCATGTGTAAGTACACAGCACAGGGAAAATTGGACTGGGCATTTTTAGAAAATCTATTTGTTTCTCTATTCTCTGAGTCTTTGCAAGGGCACTGCGTCTGACAGCAACCTGTCAGTGTAAATTTCTTGTTTGGCTTGAACTATTAGCAATACCATTGTTGTCCTGGCATAGCTTTCACTACACTAGGAATATATATTTTGGACTGACACATTTATGGTTTGTCAAAACCAAAATACTGCAGATACTGGGGAAATAGGAAACAAAAACAGAACATGCTGGAAATATTTAGCAGACCAGGCAACGCCTGTTGGGAAACATGGTTACTGGAGGCAGATAACTTTAATCCTCAAAAAAGGATGGGTTGGGGTCAGATGAACATTTTTTAATAAGTTCAATCTCAAACCTGCTACCAACCTCCCAATTCTCACTTGAATGGTGGTGGGACATGTTTTGATAAAGTTTCACATGCTCAGTGAGTGACTTGGTGGTGGTCAGTATTTTCTTTAACTATTTATTTATGCTATTTAGAAAAGCCTCATGGAATGTATATTGTTCTCTGGCCACAGAAGCCTGGATTTTTATTCTTGAGGTTGGTAGGGGGAGCCCAGAAAATCCCCGGACTGGCCCATCTACCTTGGGAGGAAGTACCCACCTAATCAAGATCTTCACTGCTGGGGGCATGCTGGATGCTGGAGTCAGGCTAGCCAATCTAAGGGGTTGAACTGGGGAGGGGTTGGGGCTGGTGCAGCCATTGAATCTACTGGGTAACAAGGTGGAATGGTTAAGATGCCTACTTCAGTGGCATGGGATTTTGTCCCAATGCGAAAATACTCAAATGCCCCCAGCCCTCACACCCAACTTCAAACACTCCCATGACTCATCCATGCAACCTTGTGTCTTCATCTCACCTACTCCAAGCCCCCTGTGCTCATACCCCCTGTGCCAAGCTCTGTCTTTACAGTCACTCACTATGTTCCTTCATGCTCCCTATGCTGAACCCTGGCTCTTCTATGCCTATGAACATACTGTGCACCAATAAACATTACAGTCTATAGTGGTATGTGCAACAAAAATCTTTGAAAAATGTAATCCTATGATCACTTTCCCCTATACTTGAAAGAAAAGTCTGGACACCTTTGTAGAAGTGTTAATTGTCCAGGTCCTTTATTGTTTCAAAACCACAATTTGTAAGCACTTTAGTTATGTAAAAAAAGCAACAGATCCTGAGCTGTCAATCAAAGTGTGTTAGTTCAGGGGAGTAGGTGTTCTCGTACTGTAACAGCTACCTGTGCTCTTAGCCAATGAGGCTTGGCTGAGTGGTGAGATGTCTATTAGGATCAGGCTCTGATCCCTGCAGTCAATCTCACTATGTTGGACTTGCACCTGATTTAGTGAAAATCCAGGCCAGACTGTTCTGTGTCTTGGTCTCTTGGGACTTCTTGGTCATCTGACTCTGATGACATGTTTAATTCATCATTAACATCAATTTTTAATTAACATAAGCCTTAACCTTTTACTCTAAAGAATGGATTCAGGCAGCTAACTAACTCTCAGTTTGGTTGATCAATTAAGCATTATAACAACACCGGGACCCCATTTAATCCATTCAGTGAATCCAAGGATATCTTCAGGAAAAGACTAAGTGCGCTTTGCATCACTGCTTGTGGGCCCAAATGAGCAGGAGTGCTTCCTGTCAGTACAGCAAGCTATTTTTTCCCTTCTACTGGAGCCCCACCTCACCCAAAGAATACCACTCCACCCCACAAACCCAGGGTTAGGGATTAGGACCAACTGCAGCATCCTGTCCCCCACCACTGTCCTCTTCCAGGTCCATTAGAGGGAAGGCACTTGAGGCCATTGACTGTTCCCCAGAATTGGCAAGAGTTAGAGATGAAATTAGGTCTAAGCAAGTGTAGAGGTAGGAAAATGTGGAATGGTGGAATAGGATTTGAAACGAAAGGGAAGATTTATGATATAGTGGAAGGCGGAAGTGATTCCATGACAAATGGGATGATGGTGCAAGGCAAAGGAAATGGCAATGGGAAAAGTAAAGGATCAAAAAGTAGCTGTAAAGGAGATGTAAACGGCAATAGCAGAAACATTCCCATTGGTTGCTAACTAACAGAAAAGTGGGAGCAGAGACTAACACCTAAATTGCTGAACTCAGTGTTGACTCTAGAAGGCTATAAGTTGCTTCATCAAAAGTTGAAGTGTTGGTTCTCAAGCTGTCATTGAACTTTATTACAAGCGTGTAGAAGAATGAGGACAGAAAGGATAGAGTGGGAATGGAATAGGAATTATATTGGCAAACAGCAAGTTCAGGGTCAATCTTGCAGACTGAGCAGATGCATTCGGCAAAGCAATCACCCACCAAGGTTGGGGGGGGAGGGGGGGGGGGGGGGGGGCGTTCTCCCAAAAGTGCTGAATTGGTGAGAAAACTGTTTTAGGTCCCGACTGTTTTCTCAGTGCAGATTCAGAACTGAATCTCCCCACTCAGTGCACTGCAGTGTTTCCTGTCATGAATCTGATCAAAAACCCAGGGGTGGGTGGGGCCTATTCACACCAGAGTTTCACAGTTCTGGAACTCTGCGCGTGTGCAGTGACCTCAATCTATCCTTCTCAGTAAAGTTGGAAATTCTACTGTGTGTGAGTTGCTAGCCAGAAGCTGGTGGAGGCAGGCAGTGTTTCTGTCTCATTCTCTCTCTCTCTTTCCTGAAAGTTCCAGGACTGGGAAGCCTCAGAGTTTTAATCCTATAATTTCAAAGCACCAATTCACAGCAGATATTAAAAAGCTGCAACACCAGCATCTCGTGAACATACTAGTTTTTTTGTGCCAAGTCTAGGAAGGGGTGTATGTTTATGAGGTGTTGCTTGATTTGATTTCATTTGATTTATTATCACATGTACAATCATACAGTGAAAGGTATTATTTCTTACGTGCTATACAGACAAAACATTCCATTCATAGAGAAGGAAATGAGAGAGTGCAGAATGTAGTGTTACAGTCATAGCTCGTGTGCAAAGAAAGATCAACTTGATGCAAGGTACGTCCATTCAAAAGTCTGACAGCAGCAGAGAGGAAGCTGTTATTGAGTCGGCTGGTATGTGACCTCAGACTTCTGTATTTTTTTCCCGACGAAAGAAAGTGGAAGAGAGAATGTCCGGGGTGCATAGGGTTCTTATTTATTCTGACTGCTTTGCTGAGGCAGCGGGAAGTGTCAACAGAATCAATAGATGGGTGGCTGGTTGCGTGATAGATTGAGCTACATTCACAACCTTTTGTAGTTCCTTGCGGTCTTTGGGCAGAGCAGGAGCCATACCAAGCTGTGATACAACCAGAAAGAATGCCTTCTGTGGTGCATCAGTAAAAGTTGATGAAAGTCGTAGCTGACATGCCAAATTTTCTTAGTCTTCTGAGAAAGTAGATGCATTGGTGGGCTTTCTTAACTATAGTGTTGGCATGGAGAGACCAAGACAGATCGTTGATGATTAGACACCTAAAAACTTGAAGTTCTTGACCCTTTCTACTTTGTCCCTATTGATGTAGACAGGGGCATGTTCTCCTTTACGTTTCCTGAATTCGATGACTATCCACTTCGTTTTGTTAACATTGAGGGAGAGATTATTGTTGCAGCTCCAGTTCACCAGATTCCCTATCTCATTCTATCTCAATTAATAAGAGTCTGACATAGATGTCCTTATTATCTAGATGTTTCAGGGTTGAGTGCAGGGCCAGGGAGATGGAGTCTGCTGTGGACCTGTTGCGGCGGTTGGCAAACGGTAGTAAATCCAGGTAGTCCAGGAGGCTGAAATTGATTCATGTCATGACTAACCTTTCAAAGCACCTCATAATGATGAATGTCAGAGCCAATGGCCGGTAGTCATTAAGGCACGCTGCCTGGCTTTTCTTAGGTACCGGGATGATCGTCGTCTTCTTGAAGCAGATAGGGACCTCAGATTGTTGTAAAGAGAGGTTGAAAATGTCTGTGAATCCCCTGCCAGCTGATCCATGCAAGATCTGAGTGCACTTCCTGCTACACCATCTGGGCCAGTGGCTTTCCATGGGTTGACCTTCGAGGAAACTGCTCTGACATCTGTAATAGTGACTCCAGATATAGGTTCATCCAGGACTTCCAGGTTGGAGAGCATGATCTCGCTGACCTCTTGCTCAAAACAGGCATAGAATGCATTGAGTTCATCAGGGAGGGGTGTGTTGGAGCCAGCGATTTTACATGCCTTCATCTCGTAGTCTGTTATGTCTTGCAAACCTTGCCATAGTCAGCGGGGGTTGGTGTGGCTAGCCTGGGACTCTAACTTGGTTCAGTACTGTCTTTTGGCATCTTTGATGGATCTCCATAGATCGCATCTGGCTTTCTTGTATAGGTCAGTGTCGCCTGAGTTGAATACCTCAGACCTGGACTTCAGCAAGCAGTGCATATCCCTGTTCATCCATGGTTTCTGGTTGGGGAACACATGGATTTTCTTCTTTGGCACAGTCTTCTACACACTTACTAATGAAGTCAGTTACCATTGTGGCATGCTCGTTCAGGCTGGTCGTAGAGTTTTAAATACTGACCAGTCCACTGACTCCAAGCAGCCCCAAAGGAGATTATCTGTTTCCTCAGACCAACATTGCTTTGATGGGTTCTCCTGCTTCAGTTTTTGCTTGTAAGCCAGGAGCTGGAGCACAACTTTGTGGTCTGATTTGCCAGAGTATGAGTGGGCAATAGAGCAGTAGGTATGTTCGATATTTGTGTAGCAGTGGTCTAGGATGTTTGAGCTCTGGCGGAATACGAGATGTATTGGTGGTAACTTGGTAGTTCGCTGTTGAGCTTGGCATGGTTGAAGTCTCCAACCACGATGAACGAGGCCTTGGGATGTTTCATCTCAAAGTTACTCGTAATGGCGTATATTTCGTCCAGTGTGATCTTCATGTCATTGACTTGGAATATCATCGCTGGCTATCAAAGTTTATATTATATCATGGTTGATTCTTGTAAGTGGTAAAAGTTATACTAAGTTTTCTTATTATGTGTTCTTAAGTAAACTTTGTTTGATAAAAGTTTCCTAGTAGGTCACCTCAATCATATCTGGAATGAAACACCTTGTGCTCACCTGTCCCAAATTAAAGTGCGGAACCTAGGGTCTAGGCGAGCTTCATAAAACACCTTGGAGTTTCTGGCCTGAGTCATAACATTAAGTTAAATTCAATATTAATCAATATCTATTCTAAGCCCACTGATTTCTAGATCTACATTTCTTCCAATTCTGCTCCCAATAAGGACATAATTTCATTCCTCCGTTTCTCTATCTCTGTTGCAAATGTTTTGATGATGCCATTTAGTACTGTACCACCTCTCTACCTCCCCTCCTGCTCTGCCTCCCTTTTGTGATTAACTCATTTAAAGGGCAGAAAGTAGTAACAGCCACCAGTTTATTAGCTTCTAAACTCATTTGCCTGGGTGTCCTCTCAGCCACCGACAACTGTTTCTTTATCACAGATTAGGAAGTGTCCTGGCCCTCAAATCTTACCCCTGTCCTGTGCCACATAAAAAAATCACAGTCGAACTTTATCATGCTCCATATTCCTGCACCCACCATTCCTCAGACACACAGCGGCTTTTGCCTGTTCCTCAATCTACTGGTGCCATCTTCTTTCCCGTCTCTTCCAACGCCTATTGCAGAGGTGCTGGGACTACTGCTTGAAGCTCTGCTATTTTTCCTTAGTGACGGTACCACAGCATGACCAAATTCATGCTGTGATACCACCAAAAGATGTCTCCTGAACGAAATTCTTCTCTGGATCCCATATGTGATAATCCCCAACAGGTCCATGGGGAATCACTGATTGAGTTCCCTGTGGGACGCATTGAGTATGAGTTGCCCTGGTAACAGGCAGCGGCCTGCTCATCTGAGCCTTTCATAAGACAGGCCCAGGGCTAGGTCTGCTGAACTGTAGTCTCAGGCAGGGACTAGCGTGTGTATCCCATGGTAGTGGTTTTACTCTACATTCTGTAAATAAACTTTGCCCCTTCCCAGTTGGGCTTCTTGAGTCCATACATTGGTGACGAGAAACAAATATTTTGGACAGCCTTGCCATGCAACAAATCCAGTGAGACAATGATGGGGAGATATTACAAATGCTGCTGTTTGGGAAACTGGAAGCTTATGATGTGGGTTTGGAGGATTGGCCCCAGTAGGCCAAAAGAATGAGATGTTTCTTCCGGGAAAATGGGATAGAGGGATAACTGGCAAATTGTCATCCTCCTGATCGCTGACTTCCCCGACTTCCAGCATCATAAAAAGTTTAACCTTCCTGACAGCCCCAGAATCAAAATCTTTTGATGAATTGGTTGATATGATATTGGACCATTACGACCCTAAACCATCTATTACAAATTCAACATGGCAACTAAACTCCTGATGAACCAGTCACTGAATTTTTGATGAGACTGCGGAAATTGACAAAGATAGATTGCACCATGTCGAAGAGAAGATGAAGGCTATAATAGGGTCTCCAACTCCAAGGAACACAATGGCGTTGAAATCTGTCCTAGGTCTCATAAATTACCAAAGATAATCTATACTGAACTTGGTAACCCTGTTGAACTTGGCACCCTTCCATATACTGTTAAAAAAAGTCAGAAATGGTCATGGCAAATGTCACAAGAGAAAACCTTTGCAAACTTCAACCAAAAATTACTGTCACAAACATATTATCCTATTATGATGCCCAGGACCACACATTATAATCTGTAATGTCTCCCCTTAAGGGATAGGAGTGGTATTATCGTACCATTGGGACAATTGGACAAAACTTCCAATCAGGTATGCATAACAAATCCTGGTGGATGCATAGTGGAAAAGAAGGTTTGTGGTGAAAATGCTCCATCAGTACATCTACAGTCAGCATTTCACCAAAGTAAGCAATCAGAAATCTCTCTTGAGCCTTTTCAAGGAATACAAGGTGATTCCTCTTTTTGCATCAGCCTGGATCCAATGTTGGGCACTGCTATTAGGTGCCTATGAATATACCCTAGAACAGCAACCAAGGGAATATGTAGCTGTCTGCCACTACCCCACTAGCCTACCTTCCTCTCCGAAGATGGATGAAGTCATGACTCTGAACTTCATGAACACTCCACCAGTATCTGCCAAGCAAACCCAGACATGGAACCAAAAGGGCACTAGGTTGGTGAAATTATGTCATCCTAAGTGGTGGACCACAAGACCATTCAATGGAGGATTTGAAACCTTATCTCTTTAAATATCAGGATTTGAGTATGAAAGATAGCATCTTGTGGGGAGCCCAAGTGGTTTTTCCACAAGCAGGCTAGCAAACAATACTTCAAGAATCGCACAATGGCCACCCAAGAATTTTTAAGGTGAAAGTGCTCACAGGAGCTATGTACGGTGGCATTGACAATGATTTTGAAAACCTGCTCAAACTTGCTAGGAAGACCAGTAGGCCCCACCAACAGCCTTGTTGCACTCTTAGAAATTGCCATGGAGACTCTAGATGTGAGCACATGTAGACTGCGCAGGGCCATTTATGTATCTAATGAAGTCTGCCCTCTCCATGCCAGTGAAAACCCACAGGGCTCTGAACCAATCAGATGCCCCAGTGCAGCTCACTTTTCTTGGCTTGAAGAATTCCAGCCTACACCAAGACCCAGAGATAATCGCAATGAAACAGGCCCAACAATGTTAGGCCTGAGCAATCTTCAGCATCTGCATGACAAGAGAAGAAAATGGGAAAATATTGGACAAAAATAATGCAGTCAATAAAAGCATGCATTATTAGAGGGAGTCACACAGAGATTTCAGAACAAATTGCATCCCTGACATGTAACTGTCTGCAGACTTTGTTTGCCGTGCTTGTAAAATATGTAAAGAAATTCAACTTTAGAATTAAAACATCTTAAATTTGTTCTCAAAAAGAGGTGTGACTCTGAAGGGAAGCTGATAGCTATCTTGGTACTGTATTAAATAGATGTGGGTATTGTGTTAATTCAGGAAGCATATGGTGAGATTGTACTTGTCGTTGTGGATTGCCCATGGTGTTATACCACTTGAGTGATATTAATAGTACTGAATGTAGAAACAGCTTGTGAAGTCACCCTTATGGAGAACTTCCTTTTGCAAGCAGTAGAATGGGGGAAAAGGAAAAGAGCCTTTCTTTGCACATCTACAGATGCAATATTTAACACCTTAGAGTCAGCCAGTTTGAATTCTCTGTGTCTGATTATGAATAACTGTGAATCTCCTTAAGGTAGTGAAACAATGGTCAGAAAATTCAGATAAGCAGCATCCATATCTTCTGGTGCTGTTTTGGGTCCAAAATGGCATTTGCACCCGTGTGAAAGCTATTCCTGGCCATGCACATGCCATTCGAATTAGGTTGTTGGCCCTGGAGGAGTGCATCAGAAATTTGCACAGGAGATGAATTGTGATGTTTGTCAGTGTGTGATGCTGATTTGATGTCAATGGTGCCATTTTCAACCTCAGTACTTCAGCTTGTATCATCCCTCAACCTCAGACAGCTGAGTGCACATTCAGCACTAAGAAGGACCAACTGCAGGGAAGCAAGTACAGAGGTGATGTTAGGGGTAAGTTTTTCACTCAGAGGGTGGTGAGTGAATGGAATCGGCTGCCGTCAGTGGTGGTGGAGGCGAACTCGCTGGGGTCTTTTAAAAGACCTTTGGATGAGTATATGGGATTTAATGGGATTGGGGGTTATAGATAGGTCTATGGATTGGTAGGTATTGATGTGATCGGCGCAACTTGTGGGCCGAAGGGCCTGTTTGTGCTGTAGTGTTCTATGTTCTGTGTTAAAAGAATTATCAGACACTGTTAGGTTAGTTGCTGATTGATTTCTAAAGATTGTTGCTGAGTTAATAGAAGTATTTGGAGGTTTGTACTATCATTTAAAATTGGCGGGGCTGCGTAGAGCGATGCAATGCCTGGAAAAGGATTTGGTTCTATCTCAAAGGTTCCTGTCACATCACTTGCTCTTAGTCTGGATTCCATCTTTCTTAGGCTGCAACATCTATGGCAGAATGAACAGAGGCAGCACAGACCAGGATGTGCTGCTTTAAGAGAGAGGAGGAGGAAGGGGAAGGAGTTCTCAGCAGGAAGCCTTATCCAGCAGGGTCTTCAAGGAGCAATTCTCTAACCACACTTTGTGCAACAACTCCATTTCACATAATATGTGCCAATTGTTTTTTAACAGAATTCCAGACAGAGTGTGGGCAGTGTGGCCTCTGCTATAAAGGTGACTGCTCTCATGGACATTTTTGTACAAAATTATTTGAAAGCTGGAGCGGGGGGATATAGTTTAAAATTTATTTATTAGTGTCACGAGTAGGCTTACATTAACATGCCAATGAAGTTACTGTGAAAATCGCCTAGTCACCACACTCTGGCGCCTGTTCAGATACACTGAGGGAGAATTTAGTGTGGCCAATGCACCTAACCAGCACGTCTTTTGGACTGTGGATGGAAACAGGAGAGCCTGGAGGAAACCCATGCAGACATGAGGAGAACGTGCAGACTCTGCACTGACAATGACTCAAGCAGGAATCAAACCAAGGTCCCTGGAGCTAGGAGGCAGCAGTGCTAGCCACCGTGCCACCCCACAGGCACAGTCTGCCTGTCCTCAAACTGATTGAGCAGTTGGTGATCGCCCTCATTGAGCATAAGAACATAAGAACATAAGAAATAGGAGCAGGAGTAGGCCATCTAGCCCTTCGAGCCTGCCCCGCCATTCAATAAGATCATGGCTGATCTGTCGTGGCTCAGTTCCACATTCCCGCCCTCTCCCCATAACCCTTAATCCCCTCTCTTATCAAAAACCCATCAACCCGCGTCTTAAAAATATTTAGCGAGGCAGCCTCCACCACTTCAACGGGCAGAGAATTCCAGAGATTCACCACCCTTTGAGTGAAGAAGTTCCTCCTCAACTCTGTTCTAAACCGCCCCCCCTTTATCTTGAGGCTGTACCCCCTAGTCCTACTGTCCTTTCTGAGCGGGAAGAGTCTCTCCACCTCTATCCTATCCATCCCATTCATCATCTTATACGTCTCAATGAGATCTCCCCTCATTCTTCTAAACTCTAACGAGTACAAGCCTAGTTTATTCAGCCTCTCCTCATAGCTCAACCCCCTCAACTCCGGCATCAGCCTAGTAAACCTCCTCTGCACTCCCTCCAAGGCCAAAATATCCTTGCGTAAGTGCGGCGCCCAAAACTGCACACAGTACTCCAGCTGCGGCCTCACCAATGCCCTATACAGCTGCAGCAAGACCTCCCTACTTTTATATTCAATCCCCCTCGCTATGAAGGCCAGCATCCCATTCGCCTTCCTGACCACCTGCTGCACCTGCAGGCTGGGTTTTTGCGACTCTTGCACAAGGACCCCGAGGTCCCTCTGCACCGTCGCCTGCTGCAGGTTTTCACCACGTAAGTAATAGTCCTTCCTACCATTATTCCTACCAAAGTGGACCACCTCGCACTTGCCAACATTAATTCGAGTGGTCGCCATTAAAGCCATGGCCTGTGTTCGGGTTGAAACCATTAAAGTTGATGGCATATTCATGCTTAATCCTTCCTCAATGCTAAATGTGTGACTGTGAGCTGAAGCTATGAATGTGTGGTGTAAGTCATGAATGATGGAAAACATCGATGGGTGAATGAAGGTGTGTGTGAGGCTGGTGGTTTGGTTCGGTAGTGAGGATATGGTACTTGAGAATTCACTGAGGCTGACCACTGCAATGAGGTCAGTAAACATTCAGGTTCTTGAGGCTACAATGATACATTAAGAGTGTTGGCCATCTGCTCACACTGCCTTCCCAAAATTTGTCAGGAGGGGTCTTCAGGTCTCTTTCCCGCTGTCTATCTCCTCCACCAAGGCCTCTAGTGCTGTGTCGGAGAATCTTGGAGCACGTTCTCTGCCCTGTTATGCCAGAGTCCTTCTTCTTCATGTCCACACATTTGCCCAGCTATTTCCAGCACCTAATGGCAGCAGAATGCCTCTCACCTTGAAGAAGTGCTGATTGGCTTTAAGTAGTACTAACCCACATGAACTTAAGCCTCCTGCTGTGACAAGTGTTATAGCATACCTTTAAGGGGGTGAACATCTGTCTACATATATCAGTAGAACGGAGCTGATGTATGCATGGCATTCCAATTCTAGTTTCACTTTTGCTTTAAGCAATCGAGCAGACACAGCTTCTAATGTTTCTAAGCTCTACAACTATGTTCTCAAGTGCCTAATCTTAATAAATGAATGTACAATGCACTAACCCAATCCCTTGTGAGTGATTGGTGCCTTGAGTCTTATACAACAAATGAACTCAAGGATTTATATCATTATAAGGAAATGACAACATGCTCCTACTCAACAGCATGTTTAGTACTCAGCTACATTCTACTATTATTTAAATGAGCAGTCAGTGCCAAGTTTGTATTTTATTTGCAGCAAAAGAAATGGACATGGCAAGTTATGTTGCAGCTTCATAGAATCTTAGTTAGGCCGCACTTGGCATACAGTGTTCAATTTTGGTCGCCACACTGCCAGAAAGATGTGGAGGCTTTGGAGAGGGTACAGAAAAGATTTACCAGGATATTGCCTGGTATGGAGGGCATTAGCTATGAGGAGAGGTTGGAAAAACTTGGTTTGTTCTCACTGGAATGACAGAGATTGAGGAGCAACCTGATAGAAATCTACAAGATCATGAGGGACGTGGATAGAGTGGCTAGTCAGAAGCTTTTTCCCAGGGTGGAAGAGTCAATTACTAAGGGGCATAGGTTTAAGATGTGAGGGACAAGGTTTAAAGGAGATGTATGAGGCAAGTTTTTTACACAAAGGGTGGTGGGTGCCTGGAACTCGCTGCCAGGGGAGGTAGTGGAAACAGATGTGATAGTGAGTTTTAAGAGGCATCTGGACAAATACATGAATAGGATGGGAAAAAAGGGATATGGTCCCTGGAAGGGTAGGGGGTTTTAGTTCAGTCGGGCAGCGTGGTTGATGCAGACTTGGAGGGCCAAAAGGCCTGCTCCTGTGCTGTAATTTTCTTTGTTCTTTGCTCTTTGGGTTAACCATACATCGTGATCTGTGCACACAGATTCAGAGCTATCACATTTTGTCCTCACTGACTCTTAAAATAATGCCCTCTTGTGGAACTTCGAGCAACAACAATGCATCTCATTTAAAAATCTCGGGTAGAATTCTCCCAAAAGAATTCTAAGTGTTGAATTCATGTAAAAACTGAAGTAAATCATTCTGCTTTTTTCAGCGGGGTTTTCAAAATGAATCACCCATGCTCTGTGCATCCAGCATGGAGCTGACGGCACTGGAATTCCGGCAACAGAGACATACTGAGGCCATGGTGCCCAGCAGCAATCCCACTATACAGCCTCAGCTTATGTCTCCCAGCCCACTGCACTGCTAGAGCAGTATAGCAGGCTGGGAGAATTGCCCCCTTCATCTTTGTATTCAAATCCCAACATGAACTTATATCTTCCTATCTCATCTTCTTCCCCTTTAACACTTTGAGAATTCTACATTCCCCCAGTTCTGGTCTCTTCTTAGCTAAGACTTAGTAAGGTTTATGGGACCATTGAGATAAAATGGAGTTAAGATGCAAATCAAACAATATTTCATTAAATGATGGAACAGGTTCAAGGTACTAATGGCTGACTTATCTTCCTATATTTGTCAGAGGCAACAGGGTGTGAACAGCTGAGAATTCTGGCCCTTGCATTTCTTACACGCCTCCAATGGCAATGCTGCCATCAACTGCCAAGATGTGGAATTCCCTTCCGAAACCTCTCCATCTCTCTACCTCACTCTCTGGATGGGCTGAAATTCTTCAGCCATTCATGGCCTGCTGTGTTGCCAGTGAGGATGGGAAAGTTAGCACTCAATCAAATCTCCATTCGCTCAGCGTAACCTGATAAACCCCCTGGCGTGAGCAATCGGAGAATTCCAGCCATGGCTTTAAAACTCATATTTCAGCCAAACATTTAGTCTCCTTGTCTAATACATAATTAAATAACAAATGTTGTCTCATAGCTCACTTGTGGAGTATCTAAGGATGTATTACTTTGTTGAAAGCACAATATGAGTACTAGTTGTTGTGATTGTACTTTAATCAATTGCATTAAAACCATGCTAAGAGAACAATTTAAATCCTTATTACTGTTTAATTGTCACATAATTAGTTTGTCCCCAGTTTCTTCTTTTCTCTCCTGAGGCTGCTGAATCATACTGTGATATGGTACAATATCTCTTCACCAGTTGTCACCCAAGTCACTGTGTGAACCTACATACTATTGACAAGTTACATCATTATGTGGGCAGTATAACTCTCCCATCTCCTCATGTCCATGTGAACTTTTCAACAATAGTCACAATTTGTTAGCCAGGAGCAGAAAGCCTGACTAATCTTTCCTCCGTATTTGGAGCTCTGAGACCCTTTGGCACACTCAAGGAATAAAAGTTGGGGGCTTCCTGTTTTGTACTGTTCTGCAGTACAGCTGTTGATTAAACTAGTGAATAACCGGCGAATTAATTGAATTTTTCAGCAATTCCAAATAGTTCAAGGAGTTTATCCAGTTGGGCTAAAAAGTGCCAGTTTTGATCACAGAACTGCACTGAATTAATTCATCTCAAATGAGTGTGGCATCGTAACCACGGTGATTGGCCTTAACAGCCCAAACAAGACATGGAAAATGTGGACTGTGAGTTTGTGTGAAAGTGGAGTGAGAAGAGGATCAGGTTCAATTGTGATGTTTCTTATGGTCAAATAACTTACCTGTCAAGGCTTGACGCATGAGTAATAGATTGTGATACCAGAACTTTACCACAACAAGGAGTAAATATGTGGCTTCAGAGATGATGGGAAATAAAATTGAGAGAAAATAAAATAATAGGTTGTTCTTACAAGGAAAAGGAGGCTATTTGCAGGTTCCTATTCTGTTCATAGGCATGTTCTTTATCAATTCCCCCAATGACGCAGAGTGTAAAACATAGAGCCAGAAGATATTCTTTCATCAGGCATTGCCTTGCATTCTGTTGTAATCGGCTGGGATATAGGTAACAACATTGATAAACATGCATCACCTAGTACCTAAATCAAATAGCTGTGTGCTTGCTGCTTTGTACAAGTTTCCAATGACTCTGTTGTGCTCACTGACAAACACTCCTTGGTAATTGTCAGGGATCCTTATTCAAAGTGTGGACCCCAATGGAAATTAATTGCTTGTGTGCAGTCTGAACCACATCATAAATGTCATGTAGAAGTTGCAGGGAGTGAGGCAGCATTGACAGCTCTATCCTCACTGTATCATTTAACTACCGGTAAAACATTCTGCGACAGAAGTGCTCTTCATTAATAATTTACTCTGCAGTATACAATGAGCCTTGCCAATGATGCCAGGGGAACAGCCACCTTCCTGTTTTAATGACACGAGCAGTGAAGGGGGAGGGGGACTTGCTCACATCAGCATTCACGGCACATCTGGGCATGTCAGTGTATGAAGATATCAAGGCTTGAGTCGACAGGACAAAGGGGAGAAGAAAGAGGTGTCACCCTGAAAACCTTGCTTTTAATGCTTTGCAGAATAATGCATTGGCGATGACAGTTCATTCCCTTAGTTTCCAGATTAAAGCTGAAATGATCGACATGGAAGCCGAACAGCTGGTTTTTTTTTACCTGTTAACAAGCAGAGGGCAGTGGCTGAATGAAGACAGTGTACAAACTCGAGAAAGCCAAGCAAACAAAACATTGCCTAAAGATCTGCTTCGAAAGACAAACTTTTCAATCCTTTTCTTCGCCTCCCTTTAGCTCATTTTCCTCAAATGGTCAAACTGACACTGAGAAGTTATACTAGCAGTTCTGATATTATTAAGAATATGCCAGAATCCAGTACAACCATGCAAATACTCAATGCCTTGTATTATTTTTATCAGTTTGGATTAAGTAGAATTGGTCATGTAGAAGCCTGCAAGTTGCTGCAGCTGGTAATTATATACTCCCGGATTTCAGACAAAATACAGTGGATGGCATGGTGGCACAACGGCTAGCACTGCCGCCTCACAGCATCAGGGAGTCAGGTTTGATTCCTGGCTTGGGTCACTGTCTGTGTGGAGACTGCAAGTTCTCCCCATGTCAGCGTGGGTTTCCTCCGGATGCTCCAGTTTCCTCCCACAGTCCGAAAGAAGTGCTGGTTAGGTGCATTGACCACGCTAAATTCTCCCTCAGTGTACCCAAACAGGTGCCGGAGCGCAGCGACTTGGGATTTTCACAGTAACTTCATTGCAGTGTTAATGTAAACTGATTTGTGACAACCAATAAAAAAAAGTGTGTTCTTGTGGCTGGGATGGCAGTAGTTGGGGGACAGGTTTGGAAGGAGGAAAGGGGATGGCAGGAAAGGCAGGATAGAAATGGGCAAGAAGGAAGTTTGCCAATTTGATAAAATGCTGTACTCCCAATCAGCAATTTTAAGTTCATCTCCCTGGCTCAATTGTGTGTTAAACTCAGTCACTCTCAAAATGAGATAAATTCTGGCCTGATTCTTTAATGTGGCGGCACTGACAACATCAGGCAGGGAGATGTTCAGTTTTTCCCCAGTTTCCCTGCTTGGGAGCACCATGGGGAGCTATCATGGTGTAAAATATGAAGGCAGAATACAGCTCCCCAGTGTTACATTATTACAGTAATATTGAGATGAATCTACTCCAGCATGGTCCAGCAGCAGAACGGTGAGGTTAGTTCCCCCACCTTTATTCTGGCAGGATGCAGAAGAAGAATCCAGTTGCAACAAATTATAAGATTGAGTAAAATACAAATATTCTATAAGGCTAATGCAAATAAGTTGTGCTGAAACCTGGGGTTGGATTTAGTGCAGCCTGCTGGAGTGGGTTAGATGGAGGGTGGACCTGCATAATCGCTGTGCATCCCATTCCATCCAGTGAGAAAACTGGCTCCCATGACATCGGTGGTGGGAACGCAAACCAGCTTGCTGGCTTATTAGACTCATTACTGAGTCACATAAAGGCTCTGATCCCTCTGGAATTTGGTGGTGGTGGTTCAGGGATTCTTCCAAACCTGCAAGGACTTCCCACGCTTCCAGGTGGAGTTGACAGCATCCTCTATCCTTGAAAGACACTGTGGGTGGAATTTTCCTGTCCCTCCCACCATGGGAATCGTAGTGGACGAGGGGTGGGTGGGGACGGATCATGCAAACGTTCATTGACCTCGGGCAGGAGCGTGGTGGCAAAATCTGGCCCCATGTGCTGGACAAGGAGAACCCAGCATTGGAAAGGGGAAATCCACTGAGAGACACCTTCCTGCTCTTGAATCCTACCCCCTCCCCCAACAAAAGCTGCCCCACTCACTGCTCTCCAGTGATGCCACGATGATCCCCATGAAGCCCCCTCACTTTATTGCTGGCAGCAGCCATCGCTTCTGGTGGTACTGCTGGCAATGGAACGCTGTCAGCCTTTGATTGGCTAGCAGCTCCCAGTTGGCGTGATTTCTACTGTTGAGGCCCTAAGTGACGGGGGAACGTCCAATGCCAGCCCTGACATTGGTCAAACCTCCTCCTCCAAAGAAACGTAGGTTTCCCATTGGTTCTGCACCCAATGGGTGGGACTCACATTGAAGGCAATGAATCCAGCCCGTGTAAAATAGGAGTTAAAACTAACTTCACTTTGAAGGCTATATTAAGATTATAAAACGGATACCTGGAGTATCAAAAATAATACAGGAGGTTTGCCAGGATTCTGGTCTGTTTCTGGAAAAATCAATAATAGGTGAGATTAAGGAGTATCTCACAGCCATTTCATATTGACACAGCAGCTGCAAACATAGACTGGTCTCGTCCTTTAAGGCAGGTGAAGTTACATTGACAATGAAAATGATTATTATTTAAAATGAACCAGCACTAGCAGTGGAAACAAAGGATATTCCATTCTGGTGACAGTGAAAAGGGTCAGTATCCGACACTGCCCCATTGCCAGTGTAAATTGGAACTAATTAAAAGACTGCCGTCAATTGCTTCAACTTGGAAGAGCTGAGGATCATTTTTGTTGAGAGCTACAATATGCACAAGGGATGCAATCTCCTTTTTCAACGGCATAAGCTATATTCACATTCACAAATGGAGCATGGAAAAGCGCCCCGAACAATTTTGCAGAGGTGATGATGCTGATTTAATCTCTCTCGCAAATGACGTAAATAAGCAGTTAAATGTTTATACAAATTAAAATTGAATAGCAACATTCTTCAGCCTTGCAGTTTGCCCTTCTAAGAAACAAAAAAAACAATCGTACTTGCCTTAAATGCTAGCTAACTACAAACTCAGGATGATTCGCCAAATCACTAGATTTTAGAACTGACTTCCTAACAATGATCCTGCTAACTGCCGTTGCCTTGCAGCAAAGTTACATGAGGTCGAATAACTTTTCAATAAGCTTCCACATGGCGCATTAAATGTTTGAAAATGCTTTGCGTCAGTCACATACAGAGCATAGCAATTTCTTTTACAACATAATATCACATTTGGATCAGACATAAACACAGTACATTATGTGCAGGAACCTTGCATTAAGCTTGTTACTGTTCACCGCATGCTTGTGTGGTTTGTTGGCAGATGAGACAGCAAATATTTAAAAAGCCATTAGTCATATGTGAAGAGATCTGAAATTGTTGCAGAATGTATGCAGGTCACTCTTTAATTTCTCCTTCTTCTATGAGTCTTTTGTAAGACTTTGCTATGGATTAAGCAATGTCTTGTTGACCAGTCCCTCTTGATTGGATTCCTTCCATCATGTCACATTGGACAAAATAGTCTCTCATAGCGATGACCATAAATAGTAATCAGCCACAATTCAATTTTGCCAGGCTAAAACTGCAATGGGACGAAATATTTGATTTGATTTGGTTTATTATTGTCATATGTATTAGTACATGCTGAAAAATATTGTTTCTTGCATGCAAACAGAAAAAGCATCCCGTTCACAGAGAAGGAAAGGAAAGAGTGTATAATGTAGCATTGTTAGAGAGTTTAAAAGAGTTAGAATGAAGTTTTAGAAGCATAGAATGAGAGTTAAAGATAGAATTAGAAGGGATGCTGGGCACAGTTTGTAAGAAGTTGCTTTGGTCTGGTGTCATCTTCAGAAAAAACGTATAAATATGAAATGTGAATGTGCTTCCATGGTTACAAGGGTCAACGTTATTGAGCATGTGAGTTGTACTTCTGTGTGTCTTAATGTGGATGGTGCAATTCATTTTGTGTATGACCTCCTCAGGCAAATTTTCCACACCAGTTCCAAAATCAAGCCATTGGAATTTTACTGTGAACTTAACAGTGTTTTCCTTTAAGGCCAGGAGACAGTAGAATAATTCATAGTAGCTCAGGACAAATTAAATAACTGGCTTGATTTACAGGGGACTTGCAAGACCGACATGAACTTTATACATTTATTCTGAAGTTTCAGAAATGCAATCTTCTGGATATGGAGTCCGGATTCTTTAAAGCCTTCAACCTGTGAACTTAGATTTTGATCATTATTAAGCTGATTGGTCTCTGAATGTTTGTGAATTGGAAATTCCAGCTACCTACAATAATAAAAAGTGACATAGGATCCATAACATTAAAGGTTTTCTGTAAATAAGCAGGTTCATGGCTACATTTATTTCAATAATAATGGAAAACCTGAAGAGATGGCTTGACCGGGAATGGTATGTAGGACTACAGCAAGATATTGTTATTTGCATGCGTAATCAGTGCATTAACATGTTGGCTATCAGAGTGTGCTGTCATGAAGTGGTGCAACATAGATTTATATTCACCATCCATCACCTGGGGTACATGCAGGTTTCTGCTATCAGGGAAATGATGAACTGAGGGGAGAAGGCACCAAATATAAAGAGAGAGAACCACAAGAAAGTTTATAGATCCGTGTGTATCTGACTAACATTATCAGGGTGAATCTTGTTCACCCACTTAGCTGAAAAATTGCAGTTGAAATGGGGGAGTTAGAGTGGTCGCCAAAGAAAACAGAAAACACTGTGTAAATCTGTTTATGAGATTTTATATGATCAAAAGAACAACTGTTAATACTGGAAATCTGAAATCAAAATAATGAGCTGGGCTTTCCACGTTTAGGCAGCTTACGGGTATCAGGACATCTCAGGAGGGAATGCCTGCAAAGATGTGATTTTCATTGTTATGGGGCAGCTGACCAGAGGAAAAGGTTCAGAGGTAGCCACGGGCTGTCGGGTGTGGAGATCTACTGCTGAAAAGGCCCACCTCAGTGTTGCGCGACTTTGTCCAGTTACAATAGAAACAGAAAGAACCTCCAGCCCTCATCCCTCTCATTCTCTCAACCTCCCACACCCTCCCCATTTCATCATCATGATACCTCATCCCTCCACCAGCTCCCTATGGGCTCTCTCCCATCCATGCCAAGGTGTGCCCCACTAATCCACATGGGCCCATGCCAAATAATAGCACTTCCATGCCTATTCATCCAGTATCCACTGAATAAAAGTAATGAGTGTTATAGTGACAGTAAAATGTAAGAAAAGCTTTAGAAACAGTCATTCATCAATAACTTCCCACTTTCTTCAAAAAATCTCCTTTTAATGATGGCCCAATAAAAGTGTCGATCAGCCTGACTGTTTAAAGTATCAATAGCAGAAACTGCAAGCACTTCAAACCACTTTATCTACAGAGTAATGGATGTCTAGACTCCTAGCCCAGATTAGAAGCTTAGTTTAGAGCTCAGAAATCCATCAGACTGTTCAAACACCTGGGCCCCAGGGAAAACATTGTTTGATTAACAACTATGACTCTCTAATCTATGCTGTCAATTTAACAATGCTTATTTACACAAGATAAAGTAGTTTCCAGTGTTTGCGACTACAGCTGCTAATACCTTAAAGGGACTCAATGATTGACGCTTTAATTAGGAGTATAAAGGAGATTTTTAAGAAGTGGAAAGTTATCAGCAAATGATTTTTTAAAGTTTTGTTTACACATCCTACTGCGATACCAGGTAGTAGACTAGACAGGATTGAGGTACATAAGGAGGAGGTGTTGGCAATTCTTGAGAGTGTGAAAATAGATAAGTCCCCTGGGCCGGATGGGATTTACCCCAGGATTCTCTGGGAGGCTAGGGAGGAGATTGCAGAGCCTTTGGCTTTGATCTTCATGTCGTCATTGGCTTCAGGTATAGTGCCGGAAGACTGGAGGATAGCAAATGTTGTCCCCTTGTTCAAGAAGGGGAGTAGAGACCATCCTGGGAATTATAGACCAGTGAGCCTTACTTCTGTTGTGGGCAAAGTTTTGGAAAGAATTATAAGGGATAGGATTTATAATCATCTAGAGGGAAATAAATTGATTAGGGATAGTCAACACGGTTTTGTGAAGGGTAGGTCGTGCCTCACAAACCTTATCGAGTTTTTTGAAAAGGTGACCAAAGAGGTGGATAAGGGTAAGGCAGTTGACGTGGTGTATATGGATTTTAGCAAAGCGTTTGATAAGGTTCCCCATGGTAGGCTACTGCAGAAAATGCAGATGCATGGGATTGAGGGTGATTTAGCAGTTTGGATCAGGAATTGGCTAGCTGATAGAAGACAGAGGGTGGTAGCTGATGGGAAATATTCAACCTGGAGTTCAGTTACAAGTGGTGTACCTCAAGGATCTGTTTTGGGGCCACTGCTGTTTGTCATTTTTATAAATGACCTAGATGAGGGTGTAGAAGGATGGATTAGTAAATTTGCTAACGACACCAAAGTCGGAGGAGTTGTAGACAGTGAGGATGGATGTTACAGTTTGCAGAGGGACATAGATAAGCTGCAGAGCTGGGCCGAGAGGTGGCAGATGGAGTTTAATACGGAAATGTGTGAGGTGATTCACTTTGGTAAGAGTAACAGGAGTACGGAATATAGGGCTAATGGAAAGACTCTTAGTAGTGTTGATGAGCAGAGAGATCTCAGGGTACATGTGCATAGCTCCCTGAAAGTTGGCACCCAGGTTGATAAGGGTGTTAAGAAGGCGTACGGTGTGTTAGCTTTTATTGGTAGAGGGATTGAATTTCGGAGCTGTGAGGTCATGTTACAACTGTACAAAACTCTGGTGCGGCCGCACTTGGAGTATTGTGTACAGTTCTGGTCGCCGCATTATAAGAAAGATGCGGAGGCATTGGAAAGGGTGCAGAGGAGGTTTACCAGGATGTTGCCTGGTATGGTGGGAAGGTCTTATGAGGAAAGGCTGAGGCACTTGAGGTTATTTTCATTGGAGAGAAGAAGGTTACCAGGTGACCTGATTGAGGCATACAAGATGATCAAAGGATTGGATAGGGTGGACAGTGAGAGCCTTTTACCTCGGATGGTGGCGGCTAACACAAGGGGACATAGCTTTAAATTAAGGGGTGGTAATTATAGGACGGATGTCAGAGGTAGGTTCTTAGAGGGTAGTAAGGTCGTGGAATGCCCTGCCTGCAGCAGCTGTGGACTCGCCAACTTTAAGGGCGTTCAAATGGTCTGTGAATAGGCATATGGATAACATTGGAATAGTTTAGGTTAGAGGGTCATTAGATTGGTTCCACTGGTCGGCGCAACATCGAGGGCCGAAGGGCCTGTACTGCGCTGTAATGTTCTATGTACTGTCACAATAACATTTGTTGCTTCTATACATTGTGTGGTGGGTAAATGGGCAGAGAGTTCATAGTTTGGCATAGGGGATATTGGGGTCCAGGAGAGTAAATGAGAGGCTTACCTTGTTATGGGAGGAATAAGGGGTCAGAAGGAGTGGGTTAGAGGGCATGTCTTGGCATGGACACATGAGGGGCCATAAAAAGTGTTTGGGGGGCATATTTTGGCGTGGGACATAAGAGACCATAAGCATTATTTGGGGAACATACCTGGGGTCCCATGGGGGTTGGATTCAGAAGCATATCTTGGCATGAGGAGATTGAGGGGCCAGTGAAGTTATTTGGCGGGGCAATGATCCAGCGTGGATGGTAGGAGGCCCCACAGAAGGTGGGCAGAGGAGGTATTTCTTGGCAAGGGGGGCATGAGGAAGACCTTTTGAACTTGTCTTTTTATAAGGTTCCCTTACGCAGGCAATGTTCACGACACCTCTGTTGTGCAATGAATAGTGATTCTTTGAAAAGCTAGCCCAACTCCATGAACATTTCTGATGACTAGGACATGCCTACCCTTACAATGGAGATGGGCAGGTTTAGAATGCAGAATCCAGGATGTAGGGTGCAAAAGCTAACCAGCAGTTCCAAATGCACTTGCAAAAATTAAAAATCCAAGAATGGGGAGGTAAATCCTCACAATGGGATTCACCTGCTATTTTAAAGGGTGCTCAAGTTATTCTGAAATCCAGCCTAACATTAGTAACATACAGAAGAGAAGGCAAAGTAGTATCTTCAATGGAAATGAAAATTGTTTCAGGTTTGACCTTTCATTAGAAATACTCCACCAAAAAATTTAATCTAACCTTCTTTCATAGAAGCTGCATATTTCCAGCATTCTTGTTTTTTATTAAAATGTGAAGAAAGTGTTTTCTTTTCACATCGCTTTATCTACTTTCACAGAATGGATTGCTTGCTGGAATATGATTCTTTCAGCACAGGTCACCCTCTGACAACTTGCTTAGTGATCACCATTCATCTGTGTACCTTAACCATGATTGCCAGCATGCTATTCAACAATGGCATATTCATGCCGAACTGAATCCTTTTCCCACCCATTGTCCAGCAGGAGTCACCTGATATCAGTAAGGTCTGGGAGCCCGAGTAGATTTTCCCTTCTTCACTCAAGGGACATGGAGGCCATGTGCAGGTCGCTAATAGAATTAGTTAGCTCAACACGGGGAGCAAGTCAACAACTTCCTTGTTCTCATAAACAAGCTCACACAGCTATATTGTCCCTTTCTCATTTCTAAAAGTATTGGCTTGTCATGTCAGCAGGTACCAGGCTCCTTTAGATTAATGAGAAAGTACACATTTATCTGATGAAATTGGACCTTAAGAATGGGTCAATGCAGTTTAAGATTCACCTTTGGCTGTTCTAACATTGTTTGGCCTAAGCCAATATTTTCATTCCTGTAATGTGACAAGACTGGATAGGGGGCTGCCAGCTTACTTTGCAGCTGAATTTATTTTCATCTCTTAGAACACTGACAAAAATGTCATAGTCTGCTGCTGTAGCTGCCCTGAGCTGTGCCCATCTACAGCTGCAGGGATTAATTTGGACTGCAGGCCAAAAACACCATAAGGAAAGCGGGCTGTAACCTCCACCACCCCTGCTCCATCCCCACGGCTCATTTTCCTGCTAAATGATGCAATGTGACCCCCCCCCTCAGGGATTCTGAGCCTGATCTTGTGTCTTTCTCTTCACCTCTTCTCCCCTTGACCAATGCAAGTTGAACTCCTGAATTTTTCATGAAATAGATAATATCCTCTTATGCAAGATAATGACATCCTTTAGCATATATATAAAAAAAACTTTGAATAGTCGCACTCCGATGCTTGGCAAAAAGAAACGACTTCAGAATTGCAATAATCCTGTCTTTTTTTTGCGTGGCAAAATAAAAATGTGAAGCTTCATTAAGCACCCGACGCACTTACAGAAGCATTTATTCAGACGTAGCCTACCTGATGAGCTGAAAGCCGGAGCTAAGATCAAGAGGAAGGAATTAATGCTGAGGTCTGCTTTGAAATTCAACACTAAAAAGATCTGACATGCTACTATCTGCCGGACTGTGTGAAGAAAGCCGCCTGTGTGGAGAAAGGTTGCCTGGCTCAGTGCCAAGGCATGAAATCTGTCAAGCCCATTTGTGGCACTGGGGTGGGCAGTTTGGAAAATGTCCTGAATGTTAGGAAAAGACAAATAACCTCAGGTGGTGTTTGAACATTGATTGATATTGCTGCCAAAAACAAGAAAATAAATATGCAGGTGATGGATAAACACCTTTTGAGTGAAGGTAGAATCCCCGTGGGCTTAATCGGTGCCAGCCGCAGAAGAGCTGTTGGTGGCCGGAGGTTAGCCATTTCATGCCCGCTCAGTAAAGCAGGCTTAATCGCTTCCAATATTTTCTGTTAAAAAGGATGCTTAATGAGCCAGTTTCACAAGCCCAGAGAAACTGATTATTATCTGTGAATACCTACAGAGTTGGGTATTTTCCAAGAAGATATTTTATGCTGCAAAGTGGGAATGCCACCAGTAGATGCCACTGTTGGTCTTTTTCAGATTACCTAGCCGACTGGACTTAGCGTTTTCAATTCGATCTACACTGCTTTTCAATTCATCACTCATTTTTGTTCTAAGCAGCATTTTCAGGTTTGGAAAAAGTATTCTGTCGTATATTTCTAGTACAATGGCGCTTCTAGGCTTGTCTAATAATCTGGATGAAGGAGGAAGCCAGAGGTGTTAACTTAAACCAAAGGTTGAAACCATATAGGGAAATGCAAGACTGAATTCCCACCAAGTGGCAAACTCCGTGTGAACTGTGTTATTAGACTACAGTTTTCATTTCCCAACCATTCGTTTAAAATAAACATAAAATACTTAATTCTTAAAGTTTGCGTTGATTTTTTTCACTATTTTAAGGAAGGTAGAGGTACTGAATTATTGAGTGGTTCATTAAAACAACCGATTCATGACAGTTTATCTGAAAGATGTGACAATAATTGTATCATTGTAAAATATCTCCAATAACAGTTATTAATGTATTGTTATCTGCAGTAACAATATATTAAAATGCAAAGTTTGGGAACATGGTCCAGGTGATATTTTAAAGATGACCTTTACATGCAGGACACATTTAAATTTTTTTTTCATGCTTTGATTAATAGATCACTTCTCACTTTATGGTTTTCAGTGTCTTTTTGGATAACTTTGACATTTGTTTTGCTCTCCATCTGAGCATTAAGCTGTCACCCTAAGGAGGGAAAGCAAAATACTTGCCTGAGTCCTTTATGTGATCGCTTACCCCACCCATGAACATAACATTGTTCTCTGCAGTGTAAGCTGCAGGTCTTTCAGCACTTGAAAGCATTTTTACCTGGACTATTTAAGAAAATGTTCTTTACTCCCCTTTTCTTTCATGAGCATTTTCCCTCCCCAGTCACCCATGCAGCTGAAGGGGATTGAAAGCAACTTACTGGGGTACATTTTCACAGCCTCGTCACACAGCTTGTATTTCTTTAAAATTATCATTATTCTTGCTGGAACATCGATGGTGGGTAGCAGCAAGCCGTACAATCTTGATGCAAATCACAGCTTAGACTGATCATGTCCTCGTTTGACATCCACACACATACACAGGAATCTAATAGCCAGTGATCAGGTACAAGAACCTGATCAATTTCCTCTTGCCTCACTCAGGGGCATTGAGACTAATTGTACAATCACTCCAGCAAGGATCAGTGAATTCAGCATGGAAAAGGGATCAAGCTGAGCCTTACTTCAGTTCTGTGGCATAGCTCCTCATTGGATAATCTTCTCAAAGAAAATGTCGCTATAGCTACCGCTCGACTTGTAACGTTGGGCATAAAGCTGATACTGATCCCGCAGCAGTTTTAGGAACCTCTTTTTCTCATCTCCGTTGATTTCAATGGATATAAAATTGGGCATTTTCTGTAGTCGGTCACTGATCAGTGAATGCAGTTTTCCATCCAGGCAACAAGTTGAAAACCTATCACATGGGCTAGAATTTTACCGCCCCATCCATTGCAGGAATCGGAATGGGTCAGGAGCAGGCATTGGGAAGGTCCATTGACCTCGGATGGGATTTTAATGTTTCAGGATGAGTGAGGCCATAAAACCCTGCACACACACATACATGTATATATATATATATATGCCCACAACACACAAACTCGTTTACCTCAACTTGTCGGGAACATTTTCTGAATGAAACTATTCTGTGATAGCTGAGTCCACCAATTTTAGATTTAAAACTCACCTGCAGTTATGTACAGATAAAAACATTTAAAAAGGATTCTTATATTCCGTATCTAAAATTCTGATCGACAATATACCAACAACCATGGCCCTTTACTTGGGTTGTATGCTTAAATTGACAGACTAATATTTTCTGCTCATCCTCATGTACAGACTGTAATCCTGTATATGTTTTTTGTGAACATAATTAGCTTTCATAGACATCCCTTAGTTTTCTGTTTTTTATTATTGCAGTCGCAGGAAGATGCAATTTGTAAGCATGAGCATTTCTAACTATTGGTCTTAGTTGTTTGTATTTATATGGCATACTCCCCTGTATCTCCCTTCCGCTTGTGAAGTTTTTCTGTCCATCTCTACGGAATCTGAAGAATGTTAAATTCATGTGTCCTAATTTTCAATCAAAACATTTGAATAATGCCAGAAGTGATCAATCATCTGAAACAATTTTCTTCATATTTCATGTTTCTTAATTTCCAACAGGAGAAGGGTGAAGTGAAAAGTGTAAATATGCCCATTAAACTCATTTCATCATTTAAGTTTCCTGTATATAATTTCCCTGCGAGGTATTCCAAATTATTCCCAAGTAACCTCGCAGCAGTGGCTTGTCAAAAGAGATGATTCGATATGGTGTATGTTATAGAATTGAGTTGTTAGATTTTACAACAGTGACTAACAGGAGAATGAAAATGAAAATTGTATATATAATTGAATGTCACAGATATAAGAGAAAAAGCAGGTCTGTATTGTTAAAGTTAGCAAACAATACAGAGTGAGTATAATGTTAATATAGCCTTTCGGAGACTTCCAGAAACACTTTGCTGTTGTTCCAATGCCTTCCGGGCTGGTAAAGAGGACTTAAAACAGTTAGGATAATGACATTTGAGCACCTAATCACAAACAATCGTTACAGTAGAAATGTGTTTGCTATATATAATCAATAACAAATATTGCACCCTTAACATAAACCCTCAAAGTATTTCAGAGATGTTTAAACTTAATGAGCCAAATGACTCAGAATAATAGAGTTCAGACTGCAGTTAACACACTGGAGAGGATTATAGAGATTGGAGGCTGGGGGTAGTAGTGTTTTCAAGGGATTTAAACATGAGGATAAGAAAGCGAAGTTTGAGCTCTGGAGCACTAAAAGCCTTTGTAAATCAGTGAGGATGTGATGATAGATGTGTGGGATTAGATGCAGGCAGCAAAGTTTTGACTTAAGTTTTTGGGGGGTGGCAAATAGGAGACTGGCTGAGAGAGCATTGGAATAGTCACGTCTGGAGTTGACAACAGGATGACTGAGGGTTTGAGCAGCAGAGGGCTGAGGGGGCCTTGCAATGTTATGGAGTTGGAGTGGACAGTCCTTGTAATGAAAAGGATGTGGATTAATTCAGTGATGTGCATATAAAATGGGCACTCAAGAAGTACTTAATTTTTACCCTGTTTATTAGAAAATATTGTCATAATTTGCTGCAATGTCTAACCACCAAAATAAATATCTACCAATTTACTGTCTATTGCTGCTGCTTTCCCTGACTATAGTAACGTCAATCCATAATACGCAGCTTATTATTTTCTCATATAGGATAATTGAAACTAAGAGTAAGATGGAGGCCATCCACAATTTCATCATTACCCATAAGAGTGCAAAAGTACTCTGAGGGAGAAGGGTTAATGTTCTACTTACACATATAAGTAAAAAGATAGATTTCTATAATGATTTTAAATTATGCTTTTGGGAGGACATATGCAAAACAGCACTTGTTGTGCTCCTGAGGAAAAAGCATGACAGTTATCAATGGCCCTTTAAAAGGCTGTAATTCAGCAGAGAGGCTGAGATGATGTCATAAATCATATGGTTGAATCCCTCAGTTGAATCACCGAATCCACATCTTGCCAGGTATGTGTTATTTACAAACTAAAACATGTTATTTGCATTCGATGCAAGCGATTTAACACTGCAAAAAATAGGGCTGAGATCTAGGTGTGTATTGCATGCACAAATATTTACAGAATTAGGGAACTGAGAGTCCTATGGAAGTAAGGATAACTGTGGAAATATACATTTAAATTGTATGCATCCAATATATTGTACATGCACAGTTAATGTTCTTTGCAATAGTATATCAAAACAGGAATTCTAGGGAGACTGGAGGGAAGGTCAGAAACATCCTGAAACATAATGCAGTTGATGACATTTTTAATCCCCCCTCCCCCATCTGTGATCAGGTTGTATAGAATTGTTCGAAGAGTTCTCAGAAGTATATTTTCTTGATGCATTTCTCTCCAAACATGCATGTGTGCCAGCTATCACCATTTCGCTGCGGATAGTCAATGATTTTAAAATCGCTGTCCATTTGTCTGATTTTGTGAACAGAACTTGCTCTCAGATTCTGTCCAAGTGCCTGCCTAGAAATTACAGCTCCAGGAAATCGAGCTCAATTACACAGTGTGGAGGGCATTTCCTTATCTTGTGCTAGTTTTGATCTGTCAGAGCTGCAACATCTGCTCTGAGTGAAAGGAGAATGAGGACAGAAGAGTGGCAACATTGGAGAAGTGGGGAGGGGAGAATTGGTATAACTGAGTGGCAACACAAACTGGGAAAGTAACTGCTCTATCAGAGATTGCCCCTGAGATTGTTAAATGGTGGAAATGGGAAAAGGAGTGACTCTATGAAAGGGAGATCGAAGAAGGAAAAGATTGCCTCCAATACAAAACGGCAACCCTGTACAACAATAATCATATTTGGCAATAGCGTACAAATATATATCTGCAATAATCTCCAATTCCACCATTGGAAATTAGAAGCAATCCCAAATATTTTTAAAAGTAAAGTTTCTTTATTAATGTCACAATTAGGCTTACATTAACATCGCAATGAAGTTACTGTGAAAATCCCCTAATTGCCACACTCTGGTGCCTGTTTGGGTACACTAAGGGAGAATTTAGCATGGCCAATGTACCTAACCAGCACATCTTTTGGACTGTGGATGGAAACCAAATCACCCGGAGGAAACCAACGCAGATATGGGGAGAACATGCTAACTCCGCACAGACAGTGACCCAAGTTGAGAATTGAACCTAGGTCCCCAGTGCTGTGAGGAAGCAGTGATCTTTTGTCATGATCCTTACCTATTCAAATGTTGAAATACTGGACATACTTGCAGCTTGGGGTTTTGCCAAACCCATGTTTTCTGCTTTTAATGCTTGCTATATGCTAGAAGCCTATACCCAGTGTCATTTTGGAGTTGTCACCTTTTGCTAGTTTTGTAGGTTGCCATGGAGAACTTCTCAAAACAATAATCTTCGATCAAATGATTTTTAATATTTATGATGATTTATATTTTTTGGAGCTGATTGAAATCTGAAAAAAAATCAAAATAATTATCATGGAAATTCTTGGATGGCTGGGATAACTGGCAATGCTAACATTTTAAAGGAATGGATGAACCAGTTTTAATTCTATTGTGCAATCCTCATCCATATTACAGCTGCAGCTTCACATTGCGAAAGTTCTGTTGATTTTATTAAGGTTGTCTGAGTTAAGAACTGAGTTAAGTCATTGAATCAAGTTATGGAATATGAATTTGTGAGGCTGGTGTAAATGCCCTCTAACCTCAGCCGTCTCATTTTCCATTTGTGAAAATAAATTGACCCATGCTTGCAACCAAATCAGTACAAGGCCTTTGTCAATTTGCAGCAATTTTGAATGCAGACATTTCTCAACCTTAACATTCATTGTCCAATCTCACGCCCTGACAAAGTTGCAGATGTTCTAATTGTGGTCTTGGAATTACAGGATGTGCTTATTAAACTGTGGAAAAGATGCAGGCCTTGGAATTTGCCCACACAACACCTTTCTGTGCACTAAACAGTCTCCTAAGACTCCAGTATGATTTGGCAAGGAGTAAACATCATTACAAGCTGCAAGTACACCACATAGAGAGATCTTAGGATAGATAACTAAATGTTTGATCATAAAACTATGTTTCAAGGAGTTTCTTAAAGGAGAGAGGAGCAGAGAGGTACAGGGAAAGTATTCCAAAGCTTTGGGTGGCCAAGGCAGCTGCAGGCCCTGCTACCAGTATGAAAGCAATTCAAACTGGAACTGTGCAAGAAGCCAGCCAGAATTGAAGATGTACAGAGATCTCAGTGGATTGTGGAGCTGGGGCAGATTCCAGGAATCAGATCACAAAGGGCAAGAATGAACAAGGGGAGATGGATAAACGGGGCATGATTCAAGTCAGGGTTGGCTTACAGAGGTTTGGATGTTTTAAGGTTTCTGGAGTTTGGAGGATAAGACCTTTCTTTATCTAATCTCACAACGGATCATATCCCTTCCTAACTGATTGCCAGTGTACCTTCCCGATTGATCATTTACCCTGCCAACCGATCGTGTGCCCCCTGACTGATGATCTACACCACTAACTGATCATTTAACCTACTGACTGATCATTTATCTGTCTGATAAATCAGCTACTCTACGTACTTGATCGCCTTCCCTGTAAAATAATTACTTACCCACCTCAGTCACTCCCTTCATGACTGTCCCTGTATTGTCACTCTTCCCAGTTACCCTCTCTTTAACCATTTAACTGAGGTTGCTGTTGGTTTCACTGTGACCCTACGTTCCATTGTCTTTTGCCAGTGAGCTGCCTGTTTGATGTTTGCATCGTAGCAGCTTTCTGCTAATGAAGTTCGAAGCCTAATACAGGGTGAGCCTCGATGGGCCTATCTATCCATGTAGACGTGAAGATTGAAGCTTGCATTTTCTATAAACCCAGAAATAAGCACGTCGAATTTTGAGGCTGTGATTGATAACAAGTCTGAGTCGCTGGAAGTAATTATTAACAGGAGTTGCAGTTTATTTTTACTGACACACAATGGTCTGATATTAGCTTGATGATCTTCAGAGCTGCAGCTCTACTAACCTTCATCAGCAGGGTAGTAGAGCTGAGAAATCCCCCCACAGCGTAGGTGACAATGCAGTTCTGTTAATCCATCAGTTTGGCCTGATGGCCATCCAAACTCACGCATGGATGAGCTCACATCCACTCCTATCTGGAGGCTGCAGTGCTATGTTTCCCCGTTCAGTGGGATGCAGGTGGAACCTGACGGAACTTACAACACATATGGCAGACAGGCTGGAATGTCAGCCTCCTCCGGATTTTGAGGCAATGGCCACAGGATGTCAGCAGGTATGCATCTTTATACGCTCCAAGGCTGCTCAAATTCATTTCACTTGGGATCCTTTACAACCGTCACAAAGTCACCCTGCTCTGGGCTGCATTCCAACTCCAGCCTCCAGAGAAGAGAGATAGTGGAGTTCCGAAGACTACTGTCTTAGCCCAGAACACAATCAGACATTTGGGGAAGAGCTGAAGGTCATTTTAAAAAGAGCAGTACAAGTTTAAAGCGGCGTGACCCTGAAGTCTTTCACCTTTTTAAGAACACACATCAAAATATCAAAGTTTTTGAATTAAACCGAGAGAAACATGATGCAAATGTGTAGACATTTTCTTTTGCAATACACAATGATTTTTCTTTTGGGTTTGATTGATTGTATGTGTCTTGGCTTCAAACAACAAAACATGCCTCTGGTTTGTGCGATAAATGTTGATTTGCTTAAATGTTTGTGTGGAGAATGATTTCTGACTCAGCAACAGCTACAGCTACTGTTCTCTCTGCTTCTCATGTGCTTTGGTTTTTACACATGTGGTATGAGCAGGGACAATCAACTGAACTGTAAATAAAATAAAAATCACATTCAGTTATTTCTTTCCTCCAATTTTCACCTGATTGTGCTGAATTTTGCTAAGATTCACTTTTCAGTTGTCTATAACCTTCTTATATCTACCCACCTTATCCCAGTCATCATTATTCAACTGTGAACCCAGACAGTCAGAATCAAAAGGCCTCTTGACCATTAAAGGCACGACAACCAAGCCAGAGCTGCCCTCAGATCACAGATACGCATCCACAAGCAGGAGTGATTGGGAATTTTGGCTTTTGTTTTCACTCTCTAGATCAAAGGTGCGGAGACCAATTTTAAGAGCCCTGCTGTTGCATTGGATTGAGATCAGCTAATTCAGTACAGACACTGGGAACCAAACCTACTTTTGTATCCCACTTTCAATTGCATTGGTTGAACAATGTATCGAGGAAACTACATTTCATCATTTTAATGCGAGGGTAAATTTCAGTGGAGGGTCTCCAATTACCCGCTGTGAATTTGTGAAATACCATAGATACACAGGAGAAGACTGTGCATATTTTTTATCCATTGGACATGGGCGTCGCTGGTTGGCCAGCATTTTGTGCCCATCCCTAGTTAGAGTTGAGAGTGAACAATATTGCTGTGGCTCTGGAGTCGCATGTAGGCCAGACCAGGTAAGGAGAGCAGATTTCCTTCCCTAAAGGAAATTAGTGAAACAGATGTGTTTTTCCAATAATTGACAATGGTTCCATGGTCATCAGCAGATTTTTAATTAATTCCAGTTGTTTTTTATGAATCCAAATCCCACCATCTGCTGTGGCGGGATTTGAACCTGGGTCTCCAGAACATTAGCTGAGTTTCTCTGATTAATGGTTTGGCAATAATACCACTAGGCCATTGCCTCCCCCAATATTATTTGATTATATTAGAGATCTTCTGCTGGAGTTACAGGAGAAGTGTAGCAGTAATTAATTTCTTTCTCTCTCTCTTTGAGAAGATTAAAGGAAAATATAGTCAAGCCTTGCAGCTTGAAATGGATAACTGAGCTTCCTACATATAAACATGGAGGTCTGCATTTTCACAATAATGGAGATGTCCCATCTACAAAATGTGGCACTACAATTTTTGCAGGGGGCTGAAGCAGGCCAGGTCAGGGTTTGCTCATTTATGTTTCATAGAGACAGCTATCCATATAAATCAGCAGCTGCCTCTACACACATCTAATTTTGGTGACCCAGGTGTGTGAAATATGATATGCACAGGTTGTACCTGGTAAAAGCTTGTCTGAATTGTGTGGAGTCCTTTGGAGAGATGGGGTGCTTGCTTGGCAAGCTAGATCACTTCTTTGGATATGGTGCTGGGACACCTTTGAGGTTAGATCAGCTACCTCTTGGGAGAGGTAAAATGCACCTTGGAATAACTGAAATTAGGCATGGATATGCATAAAAATTGTGTAAACCCATAAACTGTCAAGCTCATTGGAACTGTCAAAGTTTTGAAATGAACTTTCAGAAGCAACTGTCAAAGATAAGAAAATGACCTGTCAAAGGCAACTGTCAAAATGCCAAAATGAATCATCAAAGCTGACTGTCAAGCTATTTAAACTCTTGCTCCTTAATCATCTGAAAAGAAATGCCTGGAGTATTTAAAACAATCATTGCTTGCTATTTCACTCAGTTTATATAAGACTAAACGCACCCATCACTATAATAGTGTTGTATGGTGCTTTCACGACCTTACATTGTCACAGTGGGGCACTTTCAATTTCACTGCTTGATTGACAGCTCCAAGTGCTTATATAATCTTTGAAGTGGGATTGCAATTGTTTGTTTTTATGAGAGATAAAGCACCTGAATGAAATGTTTTTTTAGAAAGGTTGTAGTCGAGGAAATGTAAGTGTAGTGAAAGGGATTTTATGAATGAGAGTTTTTTTAAAGCTTGTGTTAGATATTTAGAACTTCATTTTATTTAATCTCGGCATGGGCCTTGAGGTCTGCCCATGTTAGATACAGGGTGAGTTAACATGGTAGGTTTAAGGCTAAAGGGTGATAGTGGTGGTGAATGGGTTGGCATGAGTTGGTAGTAAGTTGACATAGGGGCTATAAAGGACCATAGGGTTGAGTAGCAGGGAATAGGCTAGCTCAGAATGTTTTAGGGGCTTTGGGGGGTGAGTGCTGGGGCATAGGTTAACATAGAATGTATGAGAGGGTGGGGATGGCTAGAGAGCATTAGGAGGCATGCATTGTCATGAATGGGGCATGGGGCATGTGTGGGATGTGGGGGCAAGTGTGGGATGTGAGGGCATGTGAGGGTGAGGGCTGGAAGGCTGTTTTCTTTTTTTTTATTGATTTTATATCTTAGACAGTATTGGAGCACAGAGGCTGGTATTCTGCCCACTCAAACAGGCATGATGTGGAGATGCCAGCGTTGGACTGGGGTAAACACAGTAAGAAGTCTGACAACCCCAGGTTCTCTCCATTAACCTGACAAAGAGGCAAACCCCAAAAGTTTGCGAGTTTACTATCAAATAAATCAGTTGGACTTAAACCTGGTGTTGTCAGACTTCTTACTTAAACAGGCGCCAGAGTGTGGTGACTAGGGGATTGTCACAGTAGCTTCATTGCAGTGTTAATGTAAGCCTGACTTGTTACTAATAAATTAACTTTTCACTTTAACTTTTCCCCTCAACACCTGCCAACTTCTGCACTCATTTCAGGGGCAACTTCCAGAGAACATCACAACCCTGGTACAAGGCTCCGACTTTTTGGAACACTTTCTCCCAGGTCAGGTTTGCAGAGCTCTGCTGTAACAACTCAAGAACAAATCCAAGTCAGAGTTTAACAGGTTCCTGTTTATTTAAGAGGTCAAGTTTGTTTACGCTTTTGTGGTTAATTTTGATATTGGTGGCACAATATTAAGAAGCTAATGTCAAGCACCTCTATGCTACATCCCTTGGTTCCTTAATGGGAGGAAACATGCGTGTAAATGTGGAGGCGAGAGGAGTGAATGCACAAACAAGTTCTTTTTTGAAATTGATCTTTGCTACACAAAGTTAACAGAAGCAGATGGTGAGAGGCTCACAATTTATTTATGAGGTAGGTACTTTAGCTCTTACCTATACATGAAGTAACTTTAATTACAGAGCCCTGCGGGGCACTGCAGAAATACATTCACCTTGGTAAGTGGATGCCTGTTAGCAACATGGTAATCCAGAGAGTTTTGCTTTGTGCCTTTGCGATTTGTCAGTGATAGAATGGAAATTGTTTGCAGCAAGGCGAGTACTTGCCCGTAAATTGGGCTGTGGTCTTGTCAGGGGGGAGGTTGCTGAATAATTTGCGAACTGTTCTTTTCAAAATTGGAGTTTCTCCCATTCTGTATTTCAGAGAGTCAACACAAACTCAGTGACAACGTCCAGCTTATTTGTTTAGACACTGGGAACTTTTTTGAATTTGACTCCATAAAATAGTTTAGATTTTTAGTTCTTCTGCAAATGTTGAAAGTTTGACTGAAATGTGTTTTCACTTTCAAATAGAAGGTCATTTCTACAACATGACCTTTGGCTGGAGGAGGAGTATGAGGAAAATCACAGCTAATCTCATTGTACAATGAACAAGAACAAAGAGAAGTACAGCTCAGGGGCAGGCCCTTTGGCCCTCCAAGTCCGTACCGATCATGATGCCCAAACTAAACTAAAACAAAATCTTCTGCCCTTACTCGGTCTGTATCCCTCTATTCCCTCCCTATTCATGTACTGATCCAAATGCTTCTTAAATGTTGCTAATGTGCCCGCTTCCACCATCTCCTCTAGCAGCGCTTTCCAGACACCCACCATTCTCTGCATGAAAAACATTCCCACCACACATCTCCCTTAAACATTTCCCCTCTCATCTTGAACCTGTGCTCCCTTGTAATTGAAATGTCCCGATCTCAGCAATTTTCAATTTCACTTTATAGCATAGAGGTAGCACTATGTCACTTATGCAAGTCATTATCTGGCATATTTCAATTAGCAGATCAGTTACTGCCGCTAAGAATCCAGCATAGAAATGATGGGCTGAATGGCCTCTTACAGTGCTGTATGATTTATGAGATCACCCTGGGGAAGATTCGTTCTCTTTCTTACTTCCACAGTAATCAGAATTCCCAGTTTTAATGCGATAGTGCTCAGTGTTTAAGAATATTCAGTCACATTTAGCCCAGGATTTTGCAATGACAAAGCAACTCCATTGTTG
Organism: Carcharhinus amblyrhynchos; assembly: GCF_965287045.1. Classification (NCBI taxonomy): domain Eukaryota; kingdom Metazoa; phylum Chordata; class Chondrichthyes; order Carcharhiniformes; family Carcharhinidae; genus Carcharhinus; species Carcharhinus amblyrhynchos. The sequence continues at coordinate 39,465,293 of NC_137335.1, read as the reverse complement.
TGAAAAGGGCAGAAGAGGCCCGAATCCAGAAATCCAGGTCCCAAACATGGCTTCTACAATTTCTCTGGTGTCAGGAATGGTCCCAGGTCAAAATTCATGCATGTCCATTTCCTGAGTCAGTGCCCATAGAAACTAGAAGCTGTCTTGACTTATGTGTGATTTTGATGTGACAGCTGTCTGAAAATTGACATGTGTAGATTAAACCTGACAGATCGGAACTTAGTGGATTCATTTGGATAGCCTTGGAACCATTTTGGAGAAATAAGTTACCCCTTTGGATGGGGCCCTGGGACATTTTGTGGGGCTGAGGGGGAAGGGAGGGTTTCCCCCTCCAAGGGAAGGCAGGTGCTGTTTGGGAGAACTGGCCTTTGGGTTCCTAAAAGTAGGTATGAATGTGGGTGTAAACTTGTTTGAACTGTAAAGGTCATTGTAACTGTCAAAAAACAACTGTCGGGAGTGTCAAGATGAACCGTCAAATGGAACTGTCAAGTTGTCAAGGTATTTAAAATCTTATCCTTTAATTCTTTAAAAAAAAAAGTCCAGAGTGTTAAAAAAATGATTATTATTTCACTCCCTCTGTTGAAAAGCCACAGAGTTATCCTTACTAGATTAGTGCTGCAGGACTGATTTTAAATGTCCATTATCACAGCAGAATACCTGCTATTTTATAGTTTGATTGAAAGTTCCACGTGGTTATAGACTCTTTGAAATGGGTCTTCAAACTTCAATGCTTGTTTTTATAAAGATTTATGCAATTGAATGAAATATTTGTTGTTATTTGGGATAAATTAGTGTAAGGGATAATATAGTTGAATGAACATAAATGGAGTAAATGTTTCTTTCCTGTTTCTTTAAAATAAATTCCGTGATAGATACTTGGAACTTTATTTTACCTCAGCCTGGGTCCCGAGGTGTGCCCATGATGGATACTGGATGAGTTGGTATGGTAGTTATAACATCAAATTGTGAATGGGAGGGCATGAGTGGGACTGTTGATATTGGGGTTATAAAGGGCCATGGAAGGATGGGCAAAGGGGCATGAAGGGTATGAGGGGCCTTGCTGATTGGTGGGATGAGATGGCATGAGTTGGCATGAATGGGGAATGGCAAGTGTTTGGAGAGTAAGAGAATGTAAGGGGTAAATACTGGATATGTTTTTTCTGTTTTTTTTCAAATTAATGTATTTATTGTGACATTACATCAAGGTATGCCTTTCACCCAGTCTGCCTCTGCACCCAGGATCCTCTGCGCTCGTTCCAGAGTTGCCCAGCCCAACACCAAGAGAACCCACTTGTCCTGGAAAGAAAATCTGATCTTCTAAGCCATTTTTTCCAGTGTCAGGTTTGAGGTGTCAGGAAACGTGCCAACTCTGCGCTCTGACCCATGATCAAAAATCCAGGCTGTATGGTTGAACGCAATGTTTATTGCTAGTACTGAAGTACAATTTCCAGTAATTACAGTGACGCTGCAACTTCCATGTAGTATTAGGCATAACTTAATTGAATAAGGCCTGTTGATTAAACCAACAATGAGAATAATTACTGGGACTAATCTCATTCGATTAAGTAAGGCTGATAGTGTTCATTTTTTGGGTGAGGTATGTTAGTCAATGAGTTACTAAATACTTAATTTGTAACATAAACAGGAATACGTTCTATTCTAGTGCAACTTGCTTTGCCAGTGAAAGCATAAGCGCCTTAAGCAGTTCACAAAGGAAGCTAAATACTCACAGCCCTGCAATCACTGGCAGTCTATTTCAAACCACTTCAGGTGGAAAATGGAATTGTCCAGATCGATCACAACAGGCAGTCATACAAATACACCATCAGTCATATTGGAAGTTGCGTTCAATATCTCCCACTGGTTTGCATTGATAGCTGATCACATTTATTCCCTTTTTTAAAATATACACCATTTTTCTATCGAAGATGCAACTGTAGGGCCTCATTAATATATGGTAGCATGCCATGCTGATGCATTTTTATTTAATTAAAAATATAATCCTTCTGATTACATTCTGTATGTTTGAAAAGGGCACTAACAATAATGATTTGAATGTGCACACTATGCAACATTTTTGTGCTAATTAATTGGCACCAACCGAGGCACCTTCAACTTGCATAAATTTTGAAAATGAGGACCCAGAGGATAAAACAGTGCCACATGTGCCAAGATGCTGCAGAAAGTAAAAGTGCTGCTCACAAGGGAAGGGGCAATCGTGCTGCATGAGCTTTACATCATTTTTAATACGATTTTTGAAAAGGTAACTAGCTAGCTTTGTTGCGAAATAATGGACTGGAAGTAGAGATTTCAAAAATCAATGGTTAATTTAACAAGCCTTCAAATAAATGAATGCAAATGAAATATATTTTCATTTCTGGATTTTTAAAAAAAAGCACAAATAAAATTATTTAGCCTCTGACCTATCCTAATTATTAAACACAACATATCTGTAGTTTTTTTTATATCAGATTCAATGGTTCAAAGCTTCAGAGGCAGTGATTGCATCAGCTATTCCCAACCAAGATTGGCGTCCAGTAAAGAACTCGTTGGAGTTCTGACTGGCGGTAACCTCTATTCTGCAAGGGGTATGGTGTTGGGTTTTGCATATCCACTGAGTTCACTTGCTCCAGCCTCTAGCAAGTATTCCCCAGAATAAGGCAAGTGCTTTGAAGACTCAACTCTTTGTGGTACATATTCCAGATCCTCTCTCACAGATTAGATGGCTGACTACCTGAATGCTTGCTGGTGTGCCTCAAAGTGATTCCTATCATAGACAAACATAAAGAATAGAAGCAGGAGTAGTCCATTTGGCCCTTCAAACCTGCTCTGGCATTCATTTTGATCATGACTGACCATCAAATACAATATCCTGATTCCCCCTTCCCCCCATATCCCTTTAGCCCCAAGAGCTATATCTAATTTCTTCTTGAAATCTGGCAACATTTTGGCCTCAACTACTTTCTGTTGTGGTGAATTCAACACATTCACCACTCTCTGAGGGAAGAAATTTCTCCTCACCTCAGTTCTAAAAGGTTTATCCCTTATCCTCAAACTATAACCCTTTGTTCTGGACTCCCATTGGGAACATTCTTTCTGAATCTACCTGGTTAGAAATTTATAAGTTTCTATGGGATCCCCTGTCACGGCCTCTGAGCTCCAGTGAATATAATAACCAATTTAGTCTCTGCTTTATATGACAAACCTGCCATCCCAGGTATCAGCCTGATAAACCTTGGCTGTACTCCCTCTATCCGGAGATATCTTCCAGTCACTTCTCTACAATTGGTTACTGCAGCTATATTTGGGCCCAATTTTAACTCATTTAAAATCCACCTGCTTGCAAAAGGTTAAAATCAGGCCCAATTGGTCACTGTGGACTTTCAAAGTCAATACTTTCTCCTTCTTTGAAGTCTTCAAAGTTCTTGATTGCTGCCTCATCAAAAATCACAAAGGCTTTTTCCCCTCTGAAGGCACCTGTGTGAATAAATCATCAAGTGTATATAAATTCTGAATTAATACAATAATGATAAAATTACATTTTCTTTTGTATGAAATTAAGTTACAGGCAGTGGAGATTTGCAGAATTGAATGAGTGATATTAACATGAGCTCACTGGATCATACAGCAGGCAGTTATTTAAGTGTCTTCTCTCTTGGGAATCTGGCTATGGGGAGGCAAGGCAATTATACCCCTTCTTCGTTATTTGTCACCTTTCCCAAACAACCCTTTCAATTCATCAAAAGTGTTTTTTTACTCTCTCAGGATGGAATTCTCTGTTTTTGAGATTAAGGGTGGGGTTTTCCACTCTTCCCCCTGTTATCCCCATGGCATGTTTTGTGACAGTGGAGGCAGCTCTCCATTGGCTGGTGGCGGGATCTTCCAGTCATGCCACTGTCAATGGGTTTTACCATTGTTCAAAACCTCCATCACTGGGGAACTTGTGGCGGGTGGTCGCTGCTGACACCTCCAGAAGGTCCCACTGGCAGGAATGGCTTAAATGTGGTGCCAGGCTGGCCCAGTATCTCCTTTTCCACAGGCCAGAATGGCAGGATCCTGCACCAGATTCATTAATTATCAAAGCATCCCTACAGTGCAGATAGATGTCATTCGGTCCATCGAGTCTGCACTGACCACAATCTCACTCAGGCCCTATTCCCATAACCTCATACATTTACCCTTCTAACCTCCTGACTTTAGGATCAATTTAGCATGGCCAATCAACCTAACCTGCACATCCTGTGGGAGGAAACCGGAACACCCGTAGGAAACCCATGCAGACACGAGGAGAACACGCAAACTCCACACAGACAGTGACCCGAGACAGGAATTGAACCTAGGTCCCTGGCGTTGTAAGACAGCAGTGCTAACCACTGTGCCAGCATGCTGCTCAGATTTAAATTCTACCATACGCTATGTGGTATTTCATCCCGGAACTCCAGGGATTAACCAGGGTCTCTGGATTACTAATCCAGACGCAGTGCCACTGCCTCCCCTACACGCAGGCAAGTTCCAGTCTGAATCTCCTGGTGGGACAGCAACTGGTTCTACCGCCTGTCATCAGCTGGCAGGTTTAAAGACTCCAGAGCTGTATTTAAACACCAGTCCAATACCCTCATATCACTCTCTCCAGCCCGCCTATCTTCTCCAGATCATGCAGAATGCTGGCAAACCAGAGGGAAAAGGCCAGCCCCATTTCGAACTTTACTCACCTCATCCGGAATCTTCATTCATCCACTTCCTTGCACAGCCTTCTTTCCACTCTGCCCCTCCCATCTTTGTCAGGCCCCCAGCCCACCCAACCCAACCCAACCCAACCCCCAGCCTCACCTTGCAATCTACCCAATCAGGCTTCAGACCTTTGTTGCAATGGTTGCATGAGTTCTCCACCCCAGTGCTGTCCAGATAGACTTAGTGTGTGTGTGTGTGGCACCAGGGAGGATGGAGACCCCTGTATTCTCCTACTCCAGGCACAGTACTGATCCAACTCAGTGACAGGGGAAGGTCCACGGGTTCAGCAGCACAGTGCTGTCCATGAAAACCAGCTCAGCAGGGAGATTAGGCAGGAAGCAGTCTGCCTCGGGAGAGCGTGAACCATAGAATCCTACAGTGCAGAAAGAGGTCCTTCAGCCCATCAATTCTGCACCGAACACAATCCCACCCAGGTCCTACCCCCATATCCCTACATATTATACCCACTAATTCCTCTAACCTACGCATCCCTGGACACTAAGGGACAATTTCTTAGCATGGCCAATCAACCTAACCTGCACATCTTTGGACTGCGGGACGAAACCGGAGTACCCAGAGGAAACCCATGCAGACACAAGAAGAATGTGCAAACCACACAGATAGTGACCCGAGCCTGGAATCGAACCCAGGACCCTGGAGCTGTGAAGCAGCAGTGCTAACCACTGTGCTACTGTGCCTTGTGGGACAGCACATTGGGAGCAGAGCAGCACTATGACAGAAAGGCTTTGTTGTACTCACTTTGAAAACTCTTGCAAATGAGGACCACCTTGTGCACATCACTCTTTAGCAGTAGGCTTTTAGACTGATGTAATTTTGTGCTGGTGTGGCACAAGATTGAAAGGCCTGATAAAATGCCAGCAGGTAGCTTTCGAATGAGCAATTATGAGATGCAAATAGTGCTCCTGTCACCAGCCAATGGGATGACTGACCCTCTATTATCCTGCCATTGGGAGAATTACAACATGATTTTACACCAGTGGGTTTCTGGCCTTTTGGCTCCTGCTAGATTTTCCACCCCCACCCACCACCAAACCCGCCATGGGTGGGGTGGGAGAATTCCACTCTTTAAGGGGAAATCTCTGGCCTCTCCGTGGCATGAGGCAGCACACTCTTCACTGGTGGTGGGATCCTCTGGCCCCACCACTATCAATATGAACAGCCAGAGAATTCTGCCTCTGCCTCCATGGACACATGCAACATTTTCTTGACATTTTCTATCACATGCATAAGTTGCACTGTTCTGTAAAGGGAGTGCTTGTTATAAGTCAAAAATCAACTGCCACATGTCACTTGGTTTCAATCTCGTCAGCTTGTCCTTCTCTCCTTCCAGTCATCAGCTTGAGGTATAAACGTTCCAGCAGATATTGAGCCTTTCTGATTGATAAGGGAATTTTCTGATCGATAAGGGAATTAAGGGTTATGGGGAGCAGGCGGTTAAGTGGAACTGATCCACTTCAGATCAGCCATGATCTTATTGAATGGCAGGGCAGGCTCGAAGGGCTAGATGGCCTACTCCTGCTCCTATTTCTTATGTTCTTATGTTCCTATTTCGATCAAATGTAAAACTAAACCTGTCTATTCAGATAATCGGACAAATCCATTGACAACATTCAAAGAAAAGCAGTCGGTCTTTCTGAAGTCTTGGCTAACATTCTGCCTTCAATTAATTCCACTCATCGCTCATTTTATTTTCTGCATGTTTTATTCCCAGGATATGGACAAAGCTAGCAATGCTGTATTTATTGCCGAACCCAACTGCCCTGGGAAGGTAGAAATGTGCCTTTTCCTTAAACAGTCGGAGTCCTGACACTGAGCTCGCTATTTCTTATGTTCTTGTATCAGTACAAGTCAACATCAGGTCATGCTTTGGGACACCCTTAAAATGCTCCCTCGTTCTGTCTGAGGAATGTTTGTTGTGTTTGAATGTCCCATAGGCTTACAAAATCTGTTTTCATCCATTTAACCTCTGAGAGGAACTGTCCATTTCTCAGCACTGCCTTGAGAATATTTTGATTTCCCCCTTTCCGGCTCCTTCTAATGGTTTTGCCATTTGTTAAGCACGATCGATTTGTGATAATTTGGTGAAACCTGTTGACAGCTTTCAAAACTGCAAAAGGGAATGAAGAATACAGACTGTACATTTATTGTACAATCTGACATTGTGCTGAGTACCAAGTCATTGCTTCGGTCTGCCAAGGTAACAACTTGTCTTCATGATGTGAGTAAACATTTCCTGATCGATAGTAAGAGTGTTTGACAACACATTTCCCAGGGAGGTAAAGTCTGCTGCACCATTTATTTCAACATAACCACTGCTAATGGGCTGTTTTCTTGGTGCTGGTTGATATATCACCTCTTGTGGTAAGCCTATAATTCTTCACTACTGCTGCAAGACTGTTCATGATCCATTGCAGCTTCCCTTGGATGTGTTCTTCAAGCACATAGACACCAGCAAGCAGGATACTCTTAATGAGCTCTTCAAATCATGGAACTCATACTTAAACTTATTATTAAACTAACTGTGATTATCCCTCTCCACTCGCACTGTCTGTACCTGTAAAGACTTGATTACCTGAAAAGAGTCACATTATGACCATTATCTTGCAATTGTGTATTTGTCTGCGTATGCTGTGTTTGTGAAACCGACATCTCCACTTGTCTGATGAAGGAGCAGCACTCTCAAAGTTCATGATTCCAAGTAAACCTGTTGGACTTTAACCTGGTATTGTGAGACTTCTTACTGTGTCCACCCTAGTCCAACACTGGCATCTCCACATCAAACTATTATTAGGGCACTTTCTAACCAACAAATTTCTTTGGAAGTGTTGGCCGCTATTAGCAGACAGACAAATTTGTAGTTAGTTTGTGTACTGGCTCACAAATAGCAAGCCAAAAAAATCCTCCTATAATTAATGGTGCTGCCATTGCCACCAACATCTTATTGGCCACCATTGACTAGAAGCCAAACTAAACCAGTCATATCAATACCATTGCTGATTACAGGCTGGGTACTCAAGAATGAGATTCACCTCCTCATGCCTCAAGCCTTCTCCGCTGTCGAGAAGATACAATATCAAAATGTGATGACACACTCATCATTTATCTGGATGGATGCAACCACAACTGCACTCAAGCAGCTCAAACCCTCTCAGGGCAGAGCAGTCCAAGCTTGATTAGAATTCTTGAAGGTGACCACTTCCAGAAGATGCATCACTCGTTTCAATGTTTTAATGTGGCTGCTTGCCTCCCATTTCATTTTTCTTCCTACTTTAATACCAGCCAGCTTGAAGACCCTAAGTTTTGGGAAACTCAACAGTTGAAGGTTGGCAGGTACTAATGCATACAATAGATTTTTTCCAGTGATGCTAGAGGAGCTGGATTACCTCCCACCATCACATACCTCACCACACCACACCCATACCCCGGCCTCCCAAACTAATCTGCTTCCTTTCCTTTTCTTAGCATTTGATCCTGCAGTTAACAATCCATTTGCAATGAAATGGACCAGCCTACCTAACTTCATCTGGAGAGTTTATTGAGTATATAATAGCCACTATCTGTATTTAATTTCTGAGGTTATCAATGAATAAATGGTGCAGAAGGTGAAGTCGCACGGGATCAGAGGTGAGCTGGTAAGATGGATACAGAACTGGCTTGGTCATAGAAGACAGAAGATAGCAGTGGAAGAGTGCGTTTTTGAATGGAGGACTGTGACAAGTGGCATTCCTCAGGGATCAGTGCTGGGATTTTTGCTGTTTGTAATATATATATAAATGATTTGGAGGAAAACATAACTGGTTTGATTAGTAAGTCTGTGGACAACACAAAGATTGGCGGAATTGTGGATAGTGATAAGGACTGTCAAAGGATGCAGCTGGATATAAATTGGTTGGAGACTTGGGTGGATACTTGGCAAATGGAATCTAATCTGGATGAATGTGAGGTAATGCATTTTGGAAGCTCTAATACAGTTGGGAAATATACAGTAAATGGCAGAACACATAAAGGTATTGTGAGGCAGAGGAATCTGGGTGTACAGGTACACAGGTCACTGAAATTGGCAACACAGCTGGAGAAGGTAGTCAAAAAGGCATACAGCATACTTGCCTTCATTGGCCAGGGCATTGAATTTAAAAATTGGCAAGTCATGTTGCAACTTTATAGAACCCTAGTTAGGCCGCAATTGGAATACAGTGTTCAATTCCGCTCGTCACACTACCAGAAACATGTGGAGAGGGAACAGAAAAGATTTACCAGGATGTTGCCTGGTATGGAAGGCATTGCTATGAGGAGAGATTGGAGAAACTTGGTTTGTTCTCTCTAGAACGACGGAGGTTGAGAAGCAACCTGTTTGAAGTCTACAAGATTATGAGGGGTATGGACAGAGTGGGTAGTCAGAAGCTTTTTCCCAGGGTGGAAGAGTCAATTACAAGGGGGCATAGGTTTAAAGTGCAAGGGACAATGTTTAAAGGAGATGTATGAGGCAAGTTTTTTTGCACAGAGGCTGCTGGGTGCCTGGAACTCGCTGCCGGGGGAGGTACTGGAAGCAGATATGATAGTGACTTTTAAGGGGCACCTTGACAAATACATGAATAGGATGGAAATAGAGGGATATGGCCCCCCCCCCCCAAGCATAGGGGGTATTAGTTCATAGTTGGTGCAGGCTTGGAGGGCCAAAGAGCCTGTTCCTGTGCTGTAATTTTCTTTGTTCTTCGTTCTAAAATGTATGGAGAAGCAGGATCAATCAGGCAATCTGTCTTTAATGCTCATGCATCTATGCAAGAAGTTGCTGTTCAACATGTTATGTTTCAGGTCAGAAACTCCAAAGTGTTTTATGAAGCCTGCCTGAATCATAAATTTTGCTTCTTGAATTTGGCTAGGATAAACATGAGATGTTCCACTTCAGGGGTGATTCAACTGACCCACTAGGGACCTTTTATCAAACAAAGTTTACTTAAGAATATAGTCAACATGTACAGTAAGAAAATTAGCAAGAACTTTTATCAGTTGCAAACAAGAAACAAAACAACCACGCTGATGTATAACCCTTAATGAATATTTCTAATGTGTTCCAATTAAAACCTAACCCATAGACAGCAAAAACGCTTTTCACAGATTTAACACAGCACAGGTTAATTCTCACATGATACTAGAATTGAGGCAGTTAGTTGAATTCTATAAATCCAATGCTCTTGAGATTCAGAACAGTCTGAAGGCAAGATAGTTTTCCAAAGCACCAGAGAGACTCTTGGTCCAGCCCCTCAATAACAGATTGTCTACTCCAGGAAAGCTTTTAGTTAAACAGCAGAATTTTTCAAAACCAGTGAGTGAGAGAGGAGACACTGCTTTCTGTCTGATGTCTACTCCCTTCTAAACTAAAACTCAAACCTGCAGCTCAGAACTGAAAATGAAGAAAAGAAACCTTTTTAACACCTGATCTGCCAACCTATTTTTCTTCCTCTCTCCTAACAATGTCCTAAAAAAACCCAAATTGAAAATGAACAACCCCATGAAAGTAACAATAAAAGGTTATCTGGTAACCAAGCTGGCAACAATGACATACTGAAGCCATGAGCTAAGAAATCATTGAAGCTGCGAGCTGCAGAAATCATGTTTTTAAAAAAGCCTTTCTTAAAGGGACACTGACATCACAACTATAACCCATAATAACAGACAATACCAATAGCTCCGCTGTCATTCAGGTCAGTAAACAATGTGACACAAAAGAGCAAGTTTTGAACTATCCAGTCTAAGGTTGGCACTGCTTATTACTTAACCTGAATGATTTTAAATCCATGCAAAAGAAAACTTAGTGGCTTCAAATACAGGTGGCAGATCTACAGTGCCAGTTTTATGCCAAACTTTGGAACGCAACAAGTACCAAGAAAAGTGCCACAGTTGCTGGAGGAACAGGTGTCTGCCACAGCTCATTCTCGTTCCAGTTTGGCTTAGTTTTGCTAACCCAATGCATGAAGTAGTAGAGATCACAAAAGGGCCTGTATTCCATTTGCGTTTCTTTCTGTCAGAGGGTAATGATGCAAAGATGAGTGGATTTTAAGAACTAGGCAAATGGAGGTGATTGGCAAAAGCATAACCCGCATAAATGCTAAATATCTCTGGAGCTGTCACTGATTTAATTTCTTGGATCCTGGCATTTGTACAAAGGTAATAGCCATCCTCATGAAAAGAGGCATTTTTTTCATGATTAATGGATTCCTAATGTACAGTCAGTTCATCTTTAGTACCAAGTGAATGCATTAACAGTACTTGCAATTGCCCATCTTTATCACTGAATCCACTGCTGTAGAATCCCTGTACGGTTCGGTGCTGCCTTGTTGCACTGACAAGCTTTTACATTATCTCATCACTGAGGCCAAGACTAATCAAAAGAATATTACACACTGACAGGTGCATTCATTCTGTCAATTAAATCAGATGGTTAAGTCAAAATTTGCCCCAAATCTCTCTTGTTTGTGATATCCATATTGGCACTCCTTGGCTGGAATTCAGTGGCAATTGGCAGCAGGCCCAACTCATATAGAGTTGTTTTCCTGTATTTTGCCAGCAAATTTCCAGGAGCATGTGGTATTAAGCACAGATGTTGCAGGGGGATCTCTGCAGCAAAATCTCAAAGATCGCTATCAATTCACTAATGGTCTCTTTTTAAAAACAATATACGGCCTGCTCAGGCTTGGGAAAAAAACAGATAGATATTTGAACAAGAATTCAAGTTTTAAATTCAGTTTGATGCTGTGAGTAAAAATTATCATTTGAATAAAGCATTTGAATTTGCAGCAGGGAATGGGTGCAGGGTGGGGTGGGGAGGGGGGGTGTTGGGGAGGGAAGAAGGGGACAGCGTTTACCAGACCCTTTGAAGCAGGTTTGGAGGCACGGCATAAGATAGGGGATGAGGTAAGAGATGAGGGAGTGGATGAGGTGGGGATGAGGTAGGGGATGAGGCAAGGAAATGAGGCAGGGAATGAGTTAGGTGATGAGGTGGGGAATGAGTTGGGGGATGAGGTAGCGTGGGGAGGTAGGGGATGAGGAAGAGGATGAGGTAGGGGATGAGTTAGGGGATGAGGTAGGAGATGTTGAAGGATGAAGTAGGGGATGAGGTAGGGAATGAGGTAGAGGCTGTTGGGGATGAGGTAGGGGATGAGTTGGGGGTGAGGTAGGGTATTGAGGATGAGGTAGGAGATGAGGCAGGAATGAGGTAGGGGATGAGATAGGTAATGTTAGGAGATGAGATGGGGGATTAGATAGGGCATGAATTGAGGGATGAGGTAGGGGATGAGATAGGGGATGAGTTAGGGGATGTTGGGGGATAAGGTGGGGATGAGGCAGGGGAATGAGGTAGGGGCTGAGGTAGGGGATGAGGTAAGGGACGAGGTAGAGGATGAGTTGGGGAAGAGGTAAGAGATGAGGTAGAGGATGAGTTGGGGATGAGGCAGGGGATGAAGTAGGTGATGATGTAGGGGATGAGGTGGGGTTAAGGTAAGGGGTGAGTTGGGGAAGAAGTAGGGGATGAGGTAGGGGTTGAAGCAGGGGATGAAGTAGGGGATGAGGTAGGGAATGTGGAGATGAGGTAGGGAATGAGTTGAGGGATAAGATAGGGAATTAGGTAGGGGATGAGGCAGGGGATGATAAAGGAATTAAGTAGGGGATGAGATGGGGATGAGGTAGGGGATGAGGTGGGGATGAGGTAAGAGACAAGGTTGGGGATGAGGCAGGGAATGTTTGGGGATGAGATCGGAATAAGATAGGGAATGAGTTGAGGGATGAGGTAGGGGATGAGGTACGGGATGAGTTAAGGGATGAAGCAGGGCATGAGGTGGGGGATGAGTAGGGGATGAGGTAGGGGATGAGTGGGAATGAAGTAGGGGATGGGGTAGCGGTTAGGTAAGGGATAAGGCAGGAGATGAGATAAGGGATGAGATAAGGGATGAATTGGGGATGAGGTGGGAATGAGGTAGGGGATGAGGCAGGGAATGTTGGGGGATGAGATCAGGGATAAGATAGGGAATGAGATAGGGAATGAGTTGAGGGATGAGGTAGAGGATGAGGGAGGGGATGGGGATGAGGTAGGGGATATCGAGGGATGAGGTAAGGAATGAGGTAGAGGATGAGGTAGTGATTAGGTAAGGGATGAAGTAAGGGATGAATTGGGTTTGAGGTAGGGGATGATGTGGGGGATGAGTTATGGATGAGGTAGGGAATGAGGTAGAGGATGCTGCAGATGAGGCATGAGGGTAAGGTGGATGGTGAGGCATGGGATGTAGGGGGATGAGATAGGGGATAAGATAGGGAATGAGTTAGGGAATGAGGTAGGGGACGAGGTAGGAAATGAGATACGGGATTTGAAGGATGAGGCAGGGGATGAGGTAAGGGATTTTAGGGATGAGATAAGGGATGAACCAGGGGATGGTAGGGAATGAGGTAGGGAATAAGGTAGAGGATGAAATAGGGAATGGGGTAGGGGATGAGTTGGGGGATGAAGTAGGGTGGGGAGGTAGAGAATGAGGTGGGGGATGAGTTGAGGGATGACGTAGGGTGGGGAAGGAGAGTTTCTAGAACTGCAATGGATAGGAATATTGCCGGGTTCCTGCGTCCTCGCATTTCCCAGAGATGGTTTCTGCGCCTCCCCGCCCACCAGCAGTGACAATAAACCAATCGAGGTTATTAATGAAGCAATTAGCAGCCATTTTCTGTGGGAAATGGTGTTTTATTGGCAATGCACAGGGCTCTTGCAAGGGCTTCTTCAGCTTGTCAACTTACAGAAGCGAACGTACAGTGCGGGGGGCGGTGGGGGTGGTGTGGGGGGGGGCGGGGTCAAGCCACCATGAAAAAAATAATACGGCCTGCACGCTAATGGTGCAAATCAGCAAGTCTGAGTGGCTCAATGTGCAGAGGCTTGCTGTTGTATGATTACCTCCTGAAAGCTGACCTGGAGACTGATAACAACAGATTAAAGTCCAACAGGTTTATTGGTAGCAAAATCCACTAGCTTTCAGAGCCCTGCCCCTTCGTCAGGTGAGTGGGAGTTCTATTCACAAACAGGACATATAAAGACACAAACTCAATTTACAAAGTAATGATTGGAGTGCGAGTCTTTACAGGTAATCAAGTCTTAAAGGTACAGACAGTGTGAGTGGACAGAGCGTTAAGCACAGGTTGAAGACATGGGTATTGTATCCAGACAGGACAGTTAGTGAGATTTTGCAAGTCCAGGCAAGTGGTTATTGGGGTTACAGATAGTGTGACATGAACCCAAGATCCCCATTTAAGACCGTCCTCATGTGTGCAGATCTTGGCTATCAGTCTCTGCTCATCGACTCTGCGTTATCATGTGTCATGAAGGCTGCCTTGGAGAATACTTACCTGACGATCAGAGGCCGAATGCCCATGACCGCTGAACTGTTCCCCAAGAGGAAGAGAATACTCTTGCCTGGTGATTGTCGAGCAGTGTTCATTCATCTGTTGTCGTAGTGTCTGCATGGTTTCCCCAATGTACCATGCCTCGGGACATCCTTTCCTGCAGCATATCAGGTAGACAATGTTGGCCGAGTTGCAAGACTATGTACATGTGTACCTGGTGGATGGTGTTCTCATGTGAGATGATGGCATCTGTGTTGATGATCTGGCACGTCTTCATCAATGACATGTTGAAGGCTTTGGAGAAGATGTCGTAGCTTCTCTGCTCCAGGGAAGTACTGGACGACGAAGGGTACTCTGTCCACCGTATCCCGTGTTTGTCTTCTGAGGAGGTTGGTGCGGTTTCTCGCTGTGGCACGTTGAAGAACAGGATATGGCGCTTGAATCATTGATCGACAGTTCCGATGCGCCACAGTGATAAATCGCACCAAACTCCTCAGAAGACAAACACACAGGACATGGTGGACAGAGTACCCTTTGCCATCCAATACTTCCCCGGATTGGAGAAGCTACGACATCTTCTCCGGAGCCTTCAACGTGTCACTGATGAAGACGAGCATCTCGCCAAGGCTATCCCCACACCCCCACTTCTTGCCTTCAAACAACCACAGAACCTTAAACAGACCATTGTCTGCAGCAAACTACCCAGCCTTCAGGAGAACAGTGACCATGACACCATACAACCCTGCTACAGCAACCTCTGCAAGACGTGCTGGATCATCGGCATGGATGCCATCATCATCTTACGTGAGAACACCATCCACCAGGTACACGGTACATAATCTTGCAACTCGGCCAATGTTGTCTACCTGATACGCTGCAGGAAAGGATGCCTCGAGGCATGGTGCATTGGGGAGACCATGCAGACGCTACGACAATGGATGAGTGAATACCGCTTGACAATCACCAGGCAAAAGTGTTCTCTTCCTGTTGGGGAACACTCCAGCGGTCATGGGCATTTGGCCTCTGATCTTTGGGTTAGCGTTCTCCGAGGCGGCCTTCACGACACGTGACAGTGCAGAGGCACTGAGCCAAGTTCCGTACACATGAGGACGGCCTCAACCAGGATCTTGTGTTCATGTTACACTATCTGTAACCCCATAATGACTTGCCTGGGCTTGCAAAATCTCACTAACTGTCCTGTCTGGTGACAATACACATCTCTTTAACCTGTGCTTGGCCCTCTCTTCACTCGCACTGTCTGTACCTTTAAGACTTGATTACCTGTAAAGATTCGTACTCCAATCATTATTTTGTAAATTGAGTTTGTGTCTTTATATACTCTGTTTGTGAACACAACTCCCACTCACCTGACAAAGGGGCAGCGATCCGAAAGCTAGTGGATTTTGCTACCAAATAAACCTGTTGGACTTTAACTTGGTGTTGTGAGACTTTTTACTGTGTTTACGCCAGTCCAACGCCAGCATCTCCACATCTGGAGACTGATGTCATGGATAGTGCTGGTAACCAAGAAGTGGCTGCCATTCCTTAGCTCCATTTCATTCACCCACCCCACCCCTCTCTAAGCACGCTCCCCCTCATCCCATTGACCTCCAGAGCTTCCGCTTTCTCTGCAGACACGGTGAAAGTTATTGGCTGTCTTTTGCAGTCATGCAGGGTGAACTGCCAACCCACCCCCTGAACCCACCCACCATCCCTCATGGGGAGGCACTCATTTAATTGGACATCATCCTGATTTGGAATTACATCGCCCTTCCGTCACAGTCGCTGGGTCAAATTCCTGGAATTCCCTCCCTAACGGCATTGTGGGTCAACTCACAGAACATGGGACTGCAACGATTCAAAAAGGTGGCTCACCAGCACCTTCTCAAGGGCAACTAGGAATGGACAATAAATACTGGCCTGCCAGTGATGTCCATATCCCATGACTGAATAAAAAAAACTCCAGGAAGATTGCACTGGCAATCATGAAAGTGTGGCAATTGGGTTCCTGAGTTAAAAATGACCCACCATCCAGAAAAATTTCAGAGCTGGGCAAATCAGCCCTATATCTTGAAAGAAACTAACAATTCTGTCAAAAAAGATCAGCAGATAGAATATAGAACTATTATCTTGAAAAAGGAAGAACAATATGTTAACCATCTGTTTAATTCTCATAATGTGGATGCTGATGTCTCTATGTTATGATGGCCTTGAATTACTCTGAATGTTAAGTTTTGTCTGCTTGTAATGATTATTCATGAATGTGTTATTTTTATGACGTCTGTATGGAATATGCACGTTCTCCCCGTGTGGGTTTCCTCCGGATGCTCTGGTTTCCTCCGGATGCTCTGGTTTCCTCCCACACTCCAAAGATGTGCAGGCTAGGTTGATTGGCCATGTTAAATTGACCCTGATATTGGGAGATTAGCAGGGTAAACATGTGGGGTTGCAGGAATAGGGCCTGGGTGGGATTGTGGTCGGTGCGGACTTGATGGGCTGAATGGCCTCTTTCTGCACCATAGAGATTCTACGATTCTAAGTTTGTAAAATTATTTGTGTTCCTCAACGTGCATACAATACAAAACCACCTCTTGCATCCAGAGATTTATTAAGAGCTTAACTGAATGAACAGCTATGCTACCTTTACTTTGCCCCAGCAACTTACCTCTGCAAAACACCAAGAAAGCACTACTTATAATAGTACCATGGAAGCTTCTGTTTGTATAACCTCTCCAAGTGATCCTTTGAAGCAAGATAATGGCCAGTTTTATCCTTATGAATCTCAAAATCATTTCATGTCATGTTAGTCCCTTTTAAATGAGAAAATGGAAACATCTGTCCCATCATATTCCATCCCTCAGTTTGTCCATTTCTCAGGATGATTATTAACTTAGGTGCGTTTAATTCATTAAGTGCTAATGAGTTGGAAAATTACAAGCAAAGTGCTACCTTTCAAAAGAAAGTTTACATTTCTCAAAGTCTTGTCATTAGGTTAGAACTGATGGAATTACTATAGCTGGCTTGTGGTGGCGCAGTGGTTAGCACTGCTGCTTCGCAGCGCCAGGGACCCAAGTTTGAGTCCCGGCTTGGGTCACTGTCTGTGCAGAGTCTGCACATTCTCCCCATGTCTGCGTGGGTTTCCTCCAGGTGCTCCAGTTTCTTCCCACAGTCTGAAAGACGTGCTGGTTAGGCGCATTAGCCATGCTAAATTCTCCCTCAATGTGCCCATACAGGCATTGGAGTGTGGTGACTAGGGGATTTTCACAGTAAATTCATTGCAGTATTAATGTAAGCCTACTTGTGACACTAATAAAAAAAAATTGGTAAATGCAAGAGATTTTCTTTTCCCCCTACAGGCAAGGAAGGTTTAAGTACTGCATTTCCCTCAGGGATGGAGTTGGGGTGGAGGCAGAGATTGGTATGGTTTCTGGGTCCTGAACCCACGCCTGAGGAAAACAGTTATTCACCTGTGATTTTCCCTGGGGGCAGCCAACTAATGGCCCACAGCAGATTCACCACCACATGAAGAATGCCAGGCTGACTCTCAAAGCAGGCAGGCCAATCAGAGGCCTTCCAGTTTGAAGGAGCAACAGGCTGTAATAGAAGGTAAGCAAGAGAGAGGGCACCCAAATATGGAAGCACCATCTCTCCAACTTATTTTGAACCTTTAATTAAAAAATAGGTTCAGAATGTGTGGGGGCGGGAGAATGGGGCCTCGGCAGACAGAGAGAGTTTCTAGTGCAGTCCCTATTCTTGCCCACCACTGGGTGTCCTCCTCCAGACACCTAAACTGGTGGAACATTGGAGGTGGACTGGAAAATTCAGGTTGGAATTATAAGGAGAGGTGGAATGGTGTGGATAAGAGGATGAGTGGAATGGGATGTGTGAGGAGAACGAGAATGCAACATTGAGCAGTGAGTTAGGATGGGCTACTGGAGAGTAGAGCTCGATTCTGACGCATCAGAAGAATGGGATATGTGAGGAGAGATAGAGGCGACATGGTGGTACAGTGGTTAGCACTGCTGCCTCACAGTGCCAGGGACCTGGCTCAATTCCCGGCGTGGGTCACTGTCTGTGTGGAGTTTGCACGTTTTCCCTGTGTCTGTGTGCGTTTCCTTCAGGTGCTCCGGTTTTCTCCCACAGTCTAAAGATGTGCGGGTTAGGTGGATTAGCCATGCTAAATTGCCCCTTAGTGTCAGAGGGTCTAGCTAGGGTAAATGCATGGGGCTACGGGAATAGGGCTTGGATGGAATTGTTGTCAGTGCAGACTTGATGGGCCGAATGGCCTCCTTCTGCACTGTCAGATTCTATGATTCTATGACTATTGCTAGAAAAGGGAGAATCAAATGTGAGAGGGAAAGCTTTGATGAAAACAGAGAGAGGAGTGGGCAAATGAGAGCATGAGAATGTGAATAAGGCAATATCTTCTCTAAAGTGCACTCATGTGCAGCTGGACAGTAATCTGAAATGCATTACATGTTGAAATTATCAGGAAGCTAGCCACCCATTCCAAAGAAAAGGTAACATGAAGTAAAATGTGATAAAAGCAAACCTGCCCAGTGAAAAAATAGATTAGTTCCAGTTTTCATTAGTATTATACTGAAAGAGCATTCTTGATTAATCAAAATTATTGATCAGAATTTTTTTTTTGAATATGTATTTATTCAGAATAAGTTCAGCAGAAACTGAGCACCTAAACATGTGTAGATTATTTACCTGATCAGATCGTGACTATTTAAGATATAACGTTCAGTGTATTGTAGGCACTTGAAGAGTCCACCTGAAGCAAATTGGAACCTCATATAGTTATATCAATTAGACTCCTAATATATTATTAAAACTGACCTCTGATGTCCCAGAATGCTTTAAAACCAATGAAGTACTTTTAAAGTACTGTCGGTGTTGTGATTGTGTTCGAAATATCATTTCCCACGACATTGTCTGTAAACAGAAATATGTTAATAACCAAAGAATCTGTTTTTAGTCAAGTTGGTTGGGTGATAAATATTAACAAGGACACTGAGGAGAAATTCCCTGCTCTTCTTAGAATAACACTATGGAATATCAGAGACAGCAAACAATACCAGTTGTTATGGATAGGAGGGTGTTTAATTTAAACAGCCTTGACTCCTCTTTTCACCATCCATCTGTAACAGAAAGCTGTTTTGGTCTTGATTTCCCCCTTTATAAGCAGTGGCATACTTGAATTTTGTTGTGATCCGAGCTTTATTAATAACTTCACAAAAAACTCAAGATAGGATTAACTCAGAGGGTTAGTTTATTTGCACACACTCTCACCTCAGGAGGTGGTGCCATTATTTAGTCCCTGGTGCATTCATATAATAAAAGAGAGATAGAGAAAGAAAAAGTTACAGCGTAAAGACCACAGAGCAAAGAATTATTGTTTCACCTGAGTCAAGAGTCCAGATTCAAGTCAATGGTATATTCTTTCATAGGGATCGGCAGGCTAAAGACTGGTGTTGGATAATTCCAGGAGGGATGACTTCCACAATGGAATAGGCACATAGAAATTAATTGATTTTGTAGGTGCTAGTACAGAAGGTCCAGTAGAAATAGTATGAAGGGGGAGGCGGAAGGGGGTTGTGGTCAGGCATCCATCTGAACCAAACCTATGTTCTGAGCTGCAGCTTGCTAGGTGGAAGGTGGCAGACTGATTAACAATAAAGCAAACTGTCTGTTACACACTCCTCCAACTAATTGGTCAGGTGTCACATGACTTCCACCTATCCACTTTGGCTTTGACAAAGAATGTATATTCCTTTGTCCAAATTTTTAATGTTTCAACCATCCATAATTTGCAGGGCCCTTTGTCCTGGCAGGCTGGTAGTCTCCCTTGGCCAGGTCAGGCTTAGGAAATGTAAATGGCATTTGTATAATTCCCTTCGGAGTTAATCTCTGCAGCCGCAGGAGTCATTCGCATCTCTTCTGAGATAACATTGCACACATTTCTTCAATGTTGCTAGATTAGAAGCTATTATTCAGAGTTACAGGTAAGAATAGATACAGCATTTTAAACTCTTGTTCAGTTTTTTTTACCTTAGGAAGCACCCATATTGATATGTATATTTTATAAAATAAAGTGTTAGGTTTTAAGCTCTGTTGCACAGCTTTAATTTTTGTCAGCTCACCTGATGAAGGGGCAGTATGCACTCCGAAAGCGAATCGCTTGTGCTACGAAATAAACCTGTTGGACTTTAACCTGGTGTTGTGAGACTTCTTACTCTGCTTACCCCAGTCCAATGCCAGCATCTCCACATCACAGATTTAGTGTCAGGATTTCCCATCGCAGACTTAGTTGAAGCTGCAATTTGTAATAATTTGTATCTTGTACCTTATATTCATGATGTGGGTATGCCGGCGTTGGACTGGTGTAAACACAGTAAAAAGTCTGACAACACCAGGTTTTAGTCCAACCGATTTATTTGATAATAGACTCACAAGCTTTCGGGTTAGTCCCTTCGTCAGGTGAATGGAGAGTTCTGGCCTCAGACAGAGCGTATAAAGCACAGACAGTTTAGAGATTACTGATTAGAATGCGAATCCTTACACCTAACCTGCTGTTCAAGACCTGAAGTGGCTGACAATGTGAGTGGAAGGAGCACTGATCACAGGTTACAGAGATGTGTATTGTCTCCAGACAGTACAGTAAGTGAGGTTTTGCAAACTCAGGCAAGTCACGGGGGTTACAGATAGTGCGACATGAACCCAAGATCCCTGTTGAGACCGTCCTCATGTGTGCGGAACTTGGCTATCAGTCTCTGCTCAGCGACTCTGCGCTGTCGTGTGTCGTGAAGGCCGCCTTGGAGAATGCTTACCCGAAGGTCAGAGGCTGAATGCCCGTGACCACTGAAGTGTTCGCCAACAGGAAGGGAACAGTCTTGCCTGGTGATCACCAGGCAAGACTGTTCCCTTCCTGTTGGCGAACACTTCAGTGGTCACGGGCATTCAGCCTCTGACCTTCGGGTAAGCATTCTCCAAGGCGGCCTTCACGACACACGACAGCGCAGAGTCGCTGAGCAGAGACTGATAGCCAAGTTCCGCACACATGAGGACGGTCTCAACAGGGATCTTGGGTTCATGTCGCACTATCTGTAACCCCCGTGACTTGCCTGGGTTTGCAAAACCTCACTTACTGTACTGTCTGGAGACAATACACATCTCTGTAACCTGTGATCAGTGCTCCTTCCACTCACATTGTCAGCCACTTCAGGTCTTGAACAGCAGGTTAGGTGTAAGGATTCGCATTCTAATCAGTAATCTCTAAACTGTCTGTGCTTTATACGCTCTGTCTGAGGCCAGAACTCTCCATTCACCTGACGAAGGGACTAACCCGAAAGCTTGTGAGCCTATTACCTTATATTCATGCCAGATCTTGCATCAGTATGGGATGTAGTGACATAAGAACATAAGAACATAAGAAATAGGAGCAGGAGTAGGCCATCTAGCCCTTCGAGCCTGCCCCGCCATTCAATAAGATCATGGCTGATCTGTTGTGGCTCAGTTCCACTTTCCCGCCCTCTCCCCATAACCCTTAATCCCCTCTCTTATCAAGAACCCATCAACCCGCTTCTTAAAAATATTTAGCGAGGCAGCCTCCACCACTTCAATGGGCAGAGAATTCCAGAGATTCACCACCCTTTGAGTGAAGAAGTTCCTCCTCAACTCCGTTCTAAACCGCCTCCCCTTTATCTTGAGGCTGTGCCCCCTAGTCCTACTGTCTTTTTTGAGCGGGAAGAGTCTCTCCACCTCTATCCTATCCATCCCATTCATCATCTTATACGTCTCAATGAGATCTCCCCTCATTCTTCTAAACTCTAACGAGTACAAGCCTAGTTTATTCAGCCTCTCCTCATAGCTCAATCCCCTCAACTCCGGTATCAGCCTAGTAAACCTCCTCTGCACTCCCTCCAGGGCCAAAATATCCTTGCACAGGTGCAGCGCCCAAAACTGCACACAGTACTCCAGCTGCGGCCTCACCAATGCCCTATACAGCTGCAGCAAGACCTCCCTACTTTTATATTCAATCCCCCTCGCTATGAAAGCCAGCATCCCATTCGCCTTCCTGACCACCTGCTGCACCTGCAAGCTGGGTTTTTGCGACTCATGCACAAGGACCCCGAGGTCCCTCTGCACCGTCGCCTGCTGCAGTTTTTCGCCACGTTAGTAATAGTCCTTCCTACCATTCTTCCTACCAAAGTGGACCACCTCACACTTGCCAACATTAAATTCCATTTGCCATTTCCTGGCCCATTCGCCCAGCCTATCTAGATCCTTCTGCAGACTCTCCACACCCTCCGCACAATTTGCCTTTCCCCCAATCACATATTTTAACATTTTACTTTCAGTGGGACTTTTACACAGTTAATAATCACTCTCATGAATGTTATGTTTAAGAATAAAGTGGAACAAAATAGAATACAGATTTATTCCTAGAGTTGACAATTCAATATTTAACTGGGTTATCTAATTCAATGCTTTTATTAAAGTGCTTTTGTGAGCAGCATTTGGAACATTAGCCTTTTCTCCTCCACACTGTCAAAAATATCTTTTCATCCAAATAGGTTTTATATTAAAATGTTGTAATTAAATATAGCTGACAAAACATAGGATACAACAAATAAAAATGTTGACTTCAAATGGTCCCAGAAAGATTAGGCAGACATGTTTGCATACCCTGAGATCCCTGAGTAACAACACTGAGTTTTTAACTCAAATTTAAATGACTCCCATCTGGCAGGAAAAGGGGCAAGAGGTCTCTCCTTTCCTAATGTGTTTCCTCCCATTACCATCTCAACTGAGTAGTTTTCAGATTTGTGTCAGATACCTAACACACTTGGGCAAGGGTTCCATGGATCATTAAGATGACAAAACCATTTTAACTCCAAATCATGGAAATCCTGTGCAGTGCCTGGCCTACCAATAAAAAAAATGATGGGATTGATGGGGTGACCTGCACAGTGGCTAGCACTGCTGCCTCACAGTGCCAGGGGCCTAGCTTCAATTGTACCCTTGGGTAACTGGCTGTGTGGAGTTTGCATTCTCCCCATGCTTCCACAGTCCAAAGATATGCAGGGTCAGTGGATTGGCCAGGCTAAATTGCCCCTTACTGTCGAAAGACGTTTAGGTTAGATGGATTAGCCATGGCATGTGCGCAGGGTTACTGGGATAGAGTGAGAATCATAGAAACCCTACAGTGCAGAAGGATGCCATTCGAGTCTGCACCGACAACAATCCCACCCAGGTCCTATCCTCCTAATCCCACATATTTACCCTACTAACACCTCTAAAGTATACATCCCAGGACACTAAGGGGCAACTTAGCATGGCCAATGCACATAACTCACACATCTTTGAACTGTGGGAGGAAACCAGAGCACCCGGAGGAAACCCACGCAGGACACGGGGAGAGTGTGCAAATTCCACACAGACAGTGATCCAAGTCAGGAATCGAACCCGGGTCCCTGGAGCTGTGAGGCAGCAGTGCTGGCCACTGTGCCAGAGAGGACTTGAATAAGATGCTCTGTCAGAAAATCAATGCAGACCCAATGGGCCGAATAGCCTCTTCTGCAATATAGCAATCTTACGATTTCTAGTGTTTAAAGGTCTATAGCACTGGAGGTGGGTAGATCATAGTATCTTTTGCCTGATTCTCTGGAAGGGATTCCATCATCTGCACTATTTCTTTCACCCTTTCATGTTGCCAGGTTACAGTCAGTGCATTTTGTCTGCTCATTTTAGATCGGCTTATTGCTGGTTTCATTTGGGTATGTGGGGAGGGTGGTGGGAAAGTCAGAGGAGGGGGTGGAGAGAACTCAGAGTAGTTCTTAGAAGATAGAAGGCAGTTTGTGAATTGGCTGGTATAAAGGTCATTTGCTCACTCCCTGCCCACAATATGAGTCTGGAATGAGGAGGAAAGGTGAAGAGATAGAAAAAAGTATTTGAGATGAAGGAAATAGAATCAGTTCATTTTGCTGGAAATTTAACATTTTTAGAAAATTAGGTACATTGCAGTCCTGTCATCGACCCCATAGTGAAGGCAAGAAAGCAGAAGTAGGAGGGCCTGAACAACTGGCAGCAAATAACATGAGGGATCAGCTAATTACTTAGCACTTCTAGTGACCACGTCTTCTGGGTGATTGACCCTGAAGAGATACATCTCTATTTTAAAGAGGCTTCGGCAGATGCTTGGCAGAAATTGCACGTGTCATGTGGGTGAGCTGCAATAACCCCGAGGCAAATGGGAGGGCAGCCTGTCTGTCACATGAAAATGAAGCTCAGGATTTGAAAATAGATCAAGACCTCAACATGATGAGTTTAATCAGGGTTTTTGTCCAACTCGCTACTTGCCGAGCCGGAATATAATTTAATTTGCATTATGCACCTTATTGTGTTGATTCCTGCTCCCACTGTGAGAGCATTTACTTTTCCTTGAGTGGTCCAGTCCATCTTTTTCAACTGGCCCATTAAATCCGTATAATCTGAAAGAAATATAGATCTTGTAATCTCTTAGAATAATGTTGGATATTACTCAATTTTGCAAATTAGTTACTTTGCCTTTGCTTCTATGAGTTGTAATAGCAGTAGTGCGTTTCTTTTTTTTATTCATTCGTGGGACATGGGCATTGCTAGCTGGCCAGCATTTATTGCCCATCCCTAGTTGCCCTCAGAGGGCAGTTAAGTGTCACATTGCTATGAGTCAGAATCACATGTAGGTCAGACTGGGTTAGGATGGCAGATTTCCTTCTCTAAAGGACATTAGTGAACCAGAGGGGTTTTTACGACAATTGAAAATGGTTTAATGGTCATCAGTAGATTCTTAATTCCAGATATCTTTTATTGAATTCAAATGCCACCGTATGCCATGGTAGGGTTCGAATCCAGCTCCCAGAACATTAGCTGAGTTTCAGGATTAATAATCTAGTGATAATACCACTAGGCCACCACCTCTCCTTCATGGGTCATATTGTGATATTTAAGGCTGGATCTATGCTGTGGCACTAATTGTACAAAACCTTCCACTTTCACTATCTTGTAGTGAGCGATCTTCACATTTAAGTAGATACATATGGAAATCATTCAAACTAGGTCCTAGACCAAGGTTCTTGATGTGGATCGAAGCTTCAGTCAAAGTGTTATCCCTACCAATGAAAACTGTCTGTTTCCCTGACAAGAATGAAGGAGGAATACATGCGATTTTACCCTCCTGGTGTATGCTACAGACTAACAAATATTGGATGAGCAAATTTACCCAACAAATTACATAACAACGAAAAAACTATACAGTATTCACAACAGGGGACCTCAATTATCTTCATATTGATTAGGGTAGTAACAGTAGTAATGGAAAAAAGGGGTGGAAACCTGAAAAATATGCAAGAGAACTTCCTTATTCAGTCCATTTCAAATCCAATAAAGAAGGAGTTAATGCTGGATTCATTACTACGAAATGAAGTGGAGCAAATGAGGCACATTTAGTGAGGGAATATTTGGGAAAGAGTGATCTTAATATCATCAGATATAGAATAGTTATGGAAAAGGACAAAAAGCAATGAAACATAAAATTGTTTAACTGGAACAGGGCTTCCTTCCTAACAGCATTGTGGATGTACCTACATCACAATGGTTGCTGGGGCGCAGCCTCAAGATAAAGGGGGGGCGGTTTAGAACGGAGTTGAGGAAGAACTTCTTCACTTAAAGGGTGGTGAATCTCTGGAATTCTCTGCCCGTTGAAGTGGTGGAGGCTACCTCACTAAATATTTTTAAGACGCGGGTTGATGGGTTTTTGATAAGAGAGGGGATTAAGGGTTATGGGGAGAGGGCGGGAATGTGGAACTGAGCCACAACAGATCAGCCATGATCTTATTGAATGGCGGGGCAGGCTCGAAGGGCTGGATGGCCTACTCCTGCACCTATTTCTTATGTTCTTATGAGACATTAGGGATGGGAAATAAATGCTGGCCTAACTAGCAATGCCCACATCCTGTTAACAGATACATTCTAAAAATAGTGAATATTTTCTTGGGGGAGGGTGGAGGAGGTGAGGGGGGCATATCTTTATATTTGCTGCACTTGGAGTGTGACTTTATTTCAGGATCAGTGACCATGGGGATTCTTCTGAGTTTGCCTGTGGGCAGAGTGGATCTGCTCCTCACTAATGAACTAGTGCAGTGAATGTGATAGTTTCAATAATGGCCTTAGAGACACTAAACGAGGACAGGAAGACAGAATGGTAGGAAGGCAAGGGCGGCACAGTGGCACAGTGGTTAGCTGCCTCACAGTGCCAGGGACCCAGGTTCAATTCCCAGCTTGGGTCACTATCTGTGCAGTTTGCATATCCTCCCTGTTGTGTGTGGTTTCTTTTCCAGATACTCTGGTTTCCTCTCACACTCTGAAAAACAAGCTGGTTAGGTGCGTTGGCCATGCTAAATTCTCCCTCAGTGTACCCGAGCAGGCACCAGATTGTGGTGACTAGGGGATTTTCACAGTAACTTCATCGCAGTGTTAATGCAAGCCTACTTGTGAGTAAAAATTAAACTTTAGAATAGATACAGGGCAGATCCCTGGAACTTTCCCTGACTGTGTGGTGACCCAATCCTTGGCCCAGCAGGTTCCTTCAGAGAGGCTGAATGGATGTATAGAAGGGGACACTGCTGCCAGGCTATCTAGAATTTTCTTCAGAAATTTAGATGAAGGGAATTATGAAGCAGTTCTTCCTTTCTCAGTGTTCATCAAGCTGATCCAGCATTAAGAAAAGTTAACACAAACTTCCCAGAATGATGCTGAAGCAGAGGGAGTTCCAGAGTGCCACTACTTAAAACGAAGAGATACTGACAAGGTATTGCAGACTTCCTCAACAATCTGCAGTTGAAGAGTGGACTGTGGTTCCCGCAGATAATGATGCCACTGAGATACCATCAGGAAATCTTTAGGCTAGCCCATGAAATTCCAATCTGGGCATGTTGGTATGTGAAAAACCCAAGTTCACTTCAGCCAGCATGTTTAATGGCCACAGAAATAGCACAGCTTTGTCAAGGGCAGGTCGTGCCTTACGAGCCTAGTTGAGTTCTTTGAAAATGTGACTGAACACATTGACCAAGGAAGAGCAGTGGATGTGGTTTACATGGACTTCAGCCAGGCATTTGATAAGGTCCCCCACGCAAGACTTCTTGAGAAGGTGAGAAGGCATGGGATCCAAGGGGCTTTGGCCTTGTGGATCCAGAATTGGCTTGCCTGCAGAAGGCAGAGAGTGGTTGTGGATGGGTCTTTTTCTGCATGGAGGTCGGTCACCAGGGGAATGCCCCAGGGATCTGTTCTAGGACCCTTGCTGTTTGTCATTTTCGTAAATGACCTGGATGAGGAAGTGGAGGGATGGGTTAGTAAGTTCGCCAACGATACGAAGGTTGGTGGTGTTGTGGATAGTCTGGAAGGATGTCAGAATTTGCAGCGTGACATAGATAGGATGCAAGACTGGGCGGAGAAGTAGCAGATGGACTTCAACGTGGATAAATGTGTAGTAGTCCATTTTGGCAGGACCAATGGGATGAAGGAGTACAATATCAAGGGTAGGAGTCTTAGCAGTGTTGAGGAGCAGAAGGATCTTGGGGTCTGGGTCCACAGGACTCTTATATCAGCCTCGCAGCTGGAGAATGTGGTCAAAAAGGCGCATGGTGTACTGGCCTTCATTAATCGAGAGATTGAGTTTAGGAGTCGGGAGGTAATGCTGCAACTTTATAAGACCCTTGTCAGACCCCACTTGGAGTACTGTGCGCAGTTCTGGTCGCCTCACTACAGGAAGGATGTGGAAGCTATTGAGAGGGTGCAGAGGAGATTTACAAGGATGTTGCCTGGATTGGGAGGCATGCCTTATGAAGATAGGTTGAGGGAGCTAGGTCTCTTCTCCCTGGAGAGACAAAGGTTGAGAGGCGACCTGATAGAGATTTATAAAATGTTCCGAATTATAGATAGGGTGGATTCTCGGAGGCTATTTCCCAGGGCTGAAATGGTCGCTACAAGAGGACACAGGTCTAAGGTGCTGGAGAGCAAGTACAGAGGAGATGTTAGGGGTAAATTTTTCACTCAGAAGGTGGTGACTGAGTGGAATCGGCTGCCGTCCATCGTGGTAGAGGCGAACTCACTGGGGTCTTTTAAAAGACTTCTGGATGAGTACATGGGATTTAATGGGATTGGGAGTTACAGATAGTTCTATGGTCTGGTAGGTATGGATATGATCGGCGCAACTTGTGGGCCGAAGGGCCTGTTTGTGCTGTAGTGTTCTATGTGCTATGTAACTCCACAAGGATGTGGTGAAGGTCTGTAAAACTCGGCATATGTGCCATGTTGTGGCGGAACCCTAAACCTACAATTAAATCCTCCCATACCAGTTTTTGGGGAACCATTCAGCTGAGTGTTGGTGAATTGTGTGTGACCCTCTGCCAAAACTGTTACCAATATGTCCTCATCATCATAGGTATGGATACCCAATTTCTAGAGGCCATTCACTTAAGAACCATCTCAAGTATAGTAATGGGTAAGGCGATCACTCAATTCTTTACTCCATTCAAGCTGCCTAGTGTGATCCAGTAGTAGTCAGGGTACAAATTTTATGTCCAATATTTTTCAAAAGTTCAAGAATAATCTTGTTAGCAAGCTTATTGATCAGAATAATATGCTACCAATGGTAAAATACAGCGTTGTGGGCAGGCTGTTTTTCAAAGGTGCGGGAAAAAAGTGTGGGAAGGTAAGAAGAGCACCTCATTCACTGCGGGCCTGCATTTATCATGGAAACTCCCCTAAAATATCAACATCCACTTCTTTCTGCACTCTGTCCTCTAACACCGTGCCCCCCCCCCCAACCCCTGCTTCCCTCTCCCTCCCAACCCCAAGATCCTAAGACTTACCTCAACTGAGATAGCCATGATTTTCTTGGTCTTCCTTCCTGCAGTCCTGAGTGTGCCATCTACTGAACTCTGGTGCTACTGGACTGCTGGACCTGCTGACCAATCAGGTTTGTTGATAGCCTTGAAGGTGGGACTTCTTCCACTGAAGAGTTCAAGTACCACACTTAACCAATGTAACCTGCTGCATACTATAACTGCAGGATGGCCTTGGTATCAGCTTCTGGCCAACGTTCCTCCTGGGGAAACTTATGCATGCCTGGCAGTGCCAAACTGTGCTCAGGGGCAGTGCCACTGTGGGTCATAGTGGGAGCCTCATGGGGGAAGAACTCATTTATTTTTGGTGCTGTGGGGGAGCAGATGTGGACACAGTGGCGATGACTGGGTGGAGAGAGTAAGGAGTCCTGATGCTAGTGATGACTGTTGCAGGGATAGGGGTGAGGAGCGGGTAGAGAGAGAGAGAAAGAGAGAGGGATTGTAATACTAGCATTGATCGCAAGGACAGTTTTGGGGGGGTGGTGAGGGGAAGTGGTGTGGAGGGGAGATGGTGACTTTGATTAGGGGTGGGGGGTCGGGGTGGTGTTGAGGGGGGGAGCAAGGAGTGATAATTCCAGCTTTGATCATGGGGAATGGGAAGAGAGATGGCGATGCAGGCTTTGATCGCGGGGAAGTGGGGAGAGATGTTGGCTTTGATTGGGAGTCGGGAGGGAGGTGGGGAGGAGCCAGCTTTGATTGTGCGTGTGGGGGTGGGGAACGCCTGAAACCTCCATGGTGGGAAGTGAGGGAGATTATTAATTCCTCCAATCAGGGCGTTCTTTAAAAAGGGAGCCCCAACCTCTGTGCAGCTGGCTTTACCACCATGTTTAGGTCCACCCCTCAATATGACACCATGAAACAGGTCCCCTCAACCCCCGTTTTTTTTGATAAAATCCATAAGATCTGAATGCCAGTCCTCGGCCAGACTCTGACACTTGCCATTTTTTGGTACGATTCGGCCTACAAGTTAAACCCCAGCTGGAATATTGTGGTCAACCCTGGGGATCAGACTTCAGGAAGGATGCCATGTCTCATAGTGAATTTAGAAATACATACTATATTGGTTCCAGAGATAAGGGAGTTCAGAGATAAGGGAGTTCAGTAATGTGGAGAGACAAGAGGAATTGGGATTATGCTTCTTTAAGCTGTGACAGTTAAGGGGAAATTTGAAAGAGCTATTCAAACTCGTGAAGGTTTTTACAGTACAGTAAAGAAGGAGAAACTATTTCCTGCAGTACTCTTGGCTTGTTAGACTAACCAGAATACTTATTGAGTGTGCAGAGGCACTGTGCTGGCTACATCTTCTTTGAGAGAGAATAAATCATGTGATGTTGCATCATTTCCTGTGATGATGTACACAGGATCTGATTAGCACATTATATAATTAGAGTTAAACCCTTATATAGTATTTACTATAGCAGAAGGACCAATTGGTTACCAGAGGTCACCGATTTAAGGAAAGAACTGACATGAGAAAATATTTTTATTTAGAGTACACTACCTAAAAGAAGAGTGGAAGCAGATTAAATAATAACCTCCAAAGGAGCATTGATAAGGAAGTGAAAAATTGGTACAGGACTAGGGAAACAAGAAAGGGAGTGGGACTAAAGGATTGAAACCATGATCAGGGAGGGGATGCAGATAGTCCATTCCACTTGGACTGTGTTGATGCCTGTGATCATGGTTTCCTTGTGCTAGGGTGGAACAGTGAGGGTGAACCGAGGCTTTACCTAATGCAATTTTTCAAAGCCATCTTGGCCTTTTGGCTAAGATGAAGTTCAGATCAAGCCTGGGAAGGGGTGCAATGTCTCATCCCGTTAGTTTGGATCTTATTTTTATTAAGCTCAAGATGGGATCTATATCCTGTCTTGTGAAACCAGCTTGCATCTGGTTTGAACTTCATGTGGGGGCTCCCATTGGACTTAATTGGCTTTTTTGATTAGGAAAAAGGCACATATACAAAAAAAGAGAAAAAAAGGAAGTGGGACTGATACCAAAGGACTCACACAGGCACAAGGGGCCTACTGGCCTCTCTCTGTGCTGTATAATTCTATGAAAAAAGCCTAACCTGCTTTGCTGGCAATAGGTTGTATTTGTTTCCTGAGGGCTGACTTTATGCAGTTGTGGGAACTGGGCAATTCAGTGCTGCAACATTTCAAATCTCAGGTAATTCCAGATGTCTCAGTTTGTACTCACATTTTGTTTTATGACTTTAATTGAAGCCAAAATTTACCCAACGATCAATTGCCTGTTGTTTCGTCCATTAATCCCACTGCTTCCCACAGTACAGGGGAAGAAAAGTGTGAGCATGATTATTCCAATCTCACTACATGGCTTGGATGAGGAGGGTGAATTTACGAGGCAACATCTCTCAGTCCTTTCGGTGATATCCTGGGATATGACTCCATCAATTCTAATGAAACGCTTGGCAATGTCAAAGAAAACCTATCTGTGGCACCTTGGCTTCACAAAGGGGCAGCACAGTGGCACAGTGGTTAACACTGTTGTCTCACAGTGTCAGAGACCCGGGTTCAGTTCCCAGTTTGGGTCACAGTCTGTGTGGAGTTTGCATGTTCTCCCCGTGTCTGTGTGGGTTTCCTCCAGGTGCTCCACAGTCTGAAAGCTACGCTGGTTAACACGTTGGCCATGCTAAATTCTCCCTCAGTGTACCCAAACAGGTGCCGGAGTGTGGCGACAAGGGGATTTTCACTGTAACTTCATTGCATTGCAGTGTTAATGTAAGCCTACTGGTGACATGAATAAATAAGCTTAAAAAAAAAGACTTATCTGTGCTATTTAATACAGGTTCATCTTCAGACTATATCCATGACTGCAGCCATGTGCATTTACTGTAAGCTGTGAACAATTGTATTAACATTTTATGCTGTAATTTCTTTGTAGACCAGCATATGAGACAAGAAGCAAATCAGACAGCCTGCCATAATTAGATTAATAAAGCAAGTCACAGATGCCATGCTTACTGGGGGAATACTTCCATAACTTTCCCACTGAAAGGGAACCAGCAACTGGAGAATTCACTGGATTATTTTCCTAGTGGCAAAGCTTTTAAAAGTGCAGGGCATCATCAGTGGAACCCATGTAGTCATTGCTATTCTACATATCAGTCCCAATAACAAAAGATTTCACTTTATAAATGTGCAATCGTTATTGACCAAATAATTACCAGCCTGCCAGCAATGTTCGTGCTCCTGGAAGCATCTAAAAATTCCTTCATTTTACTGCTTATCAAGGAAATAATAATATTTCCTTGAATGAATGATTGGATTTTGGGAGAACATTCTTTGCTGTCCTGGTTCTTAATACCATCAGGAACACCCACACAGAAATAAAGCATGAATACAATGAAGCCCATGGTATACCAGGATTACTGTACTATACGCAAGTAAATGTACAAATAGAATTTCCAGTATTTAGAGATCTCAAGAGGAGAAGGGAGAGAAGCGGTGGGATGGTGGCACAGTGGTTAGCACTGCTGCCGCACAGTGGTTAGCACTGCTGCCTCACAGTGCCAGGGACCCGGATTCGATTCCTGGCTTGGGTCACTGTCTGTGTGTAGTTTGCACATTCTCTCCGTGTCTGTGTGGGTTTCCCCCGGGTGCTCCAGTTTCCTCCCACACTCCAAAGATGTTCAGGTTAGGTGGACTGACCATGATAAATTGCCCCTTAGTGTCAGGGGAACTAGCTAGGGTAAATGCATGGGGTTATGGAAGTAGGGCCTGGGTGAGAATGTGGTCAGTACAGATTCAATAGGCCAAATGGCCTCCTTCTGCATTGTATAATTTTTATGAGACCACACAAGGAACTGATGAGCAGAGTGGATCAAAGTTTCCCCAACTATATTCAGCATTGAATACTTTGGGCTACTATCCAGTTGTGGTTACGCTTTGAAAGGGAACATACAGTAGGCCCAAGAATATGGCACAGCCCCATCACTCAGCCTGCAATGTCCTCTTTCTGCCCTGCACCAACACTTGCAGCTTTGCCATTGCCACAAATAGCAGCCAAAAATAAATAAGAAATAAAAAGACGTTTATTTATTCTCTGCTCTCTACATTGTGGTGATTGCTGTAATCTCTATTCCCCTTGGAAAACTGTCATTCTCGTCAATGTTGCACTGCAGGGAAAACCTCTTCAGGATAAAGTTAATACGCACTTGGCCTGAATTGCTACAGGATGAGTAGATCCACAATTGCGCCAAAGCGAGATTAGTTGTGCCTGCCGACAATTTGCAGAGCTGTTTGAAACAATGTATTTGCATATCGATTGGAGGATTTATTGGTGCAAATCCCATGTAAAATGGGAGTCGTCTGCTGGGATCTTTGGAAATTAGAGTGCAGCTTTTATTATGCTAATTCTGGCTGAAAACTGCAACCGCAGATTCGGAGAGCAGTGACTGATAAAGTTCTTGGCTCACTGAGTTCAGTCAGGTAGCTTGACTGAATGCCTCATGAGAGTTTTTGCATCGTTTTTCAAAAATGTCTGTCACTGATTTCTCTGGCAGACGCAGCCAAGGAAGGGACAATCGGCTGGCACAGAGGTATACAAGAACTGCTCATCATTTCAATGATGCAACCCGGCAAACTTTCCTCACTGCAATACAGCGGACAGATTGCTGAGTATCAATGGGAGGAAACATCAGAAAACATCTAACATGTCTTGTAATTGGAGATGACAGTGGCAACGATTGCCAAAGCCACCTAATACCCAGTACTATTGATCACAAGATGTTCAGGGCAAACAAGGTAACATAACACCCTCTCTCCCATATCATTACAACCCTGTCACCAACACATTTTATACCAGTTAATATTAACAGTTGCCCCAATAACCCTTCACCTTTGTTAAGCCAAACACTACTCAGTAATAGGAACGATCATTTCTACCAACAGCAATCGCTTCCACAAACGTTAAAAATTTTCCTCCATTTTACATGGGTGATGTCACCATATTTCTGATTTCAGCAAACCAATGCCAATTAGCTTATGTTCCTCAGTCGCTAACTCACACAGTCATGTTGAACGGTAAACTCACACACAATGCTCATAAGGGGCAGACCTCTGAAAGCGGTTTGCCCTGAGGAGCATGCCAAGGAGAAGATGAGGAGACACACTGCTATTGTCTGGACGATGATGGAATCCAGGGCCTAGTGTAAGATCAACGACAGCCCATCCCTATGTAGCAACTGTAACCCTTTTTATCATTTTAATTCCAAGGGGATGATGCTCTCGTTTTCTCAGATTCTTCTTACCTGGAGATCCGTCACAGCACTCTGAGGAGGAAGAGGGTGAAACAGAGGAAGAGGAGCCAGAATAGGAGCAGAAAGAGGTCAAGGAAGATAAAATAAATGGTTAAAAAAATCAGGCAAAATGAAAGGAGGTGGCCACTTCACTGTTATCCATTTTGTGTTACTGCCAAAGACTCTGCCTCTACCCCAGGGCTATATTTCTGTCAATTGCAGCAACATCAGGTAAACATTCTCTTTACTACAGATATCGTCGGAGCATGTGGCAGCCTCAGAGCAATCTGCAGCAGCCCATCACCTCTGAAGTGTTCTGGGATTAATCACTGCTTCCTCCTCCATGGAAGCACTGACTACTGCTCTGGAGGGTGGTGGGGGAGGAGGGGCGCGGGGTGGTGACAGGAGAGAGACAATAGATGCTGCTCTCTCTCAGGCTTTCAGGATCTGAGGGCTGCCATTAGATCTTGATGTGGATGGAACCTTCAGTCCCAGCTGTTTCTAAATGGTCACACACTGTCACTTCTGGATCATACAATCTCCTGTAAATGAATATTCAAGGTTTTGGATGTTGCCATTCACTGCATTCATGAGAGAACTCCATTCTGTGCTGGTTTCCTGAGAGATTTGTGGCTCCTTTCTGCTGTCCTCTGTTTGTCAGTATGTCTTTCCCACATCACTGCTGTGGTATCAGAGGTCTAATACTTCCAATTCTTTGACCTGCAACCTGCTCAAAGTGGTTTTCATTCCTGCAATAGGCTCACCTAAGGATAGCCCTTGGAGTAATCTGACACGTGCCCACACTGTTGGTGTGTGGCAAGGGGTTTGAAGTTTTCCCAACTGTTTGGCTTCCTCCTTTATCATTTCTGTTTACCACATGCTCTGTATTTCACCAAATGCCGCTTCTTCAAACTCATTAACCAAGAGCCCCAAGCTGTTTGTCTCTGTATTGAAGCAGAGGGCAGGTGAAATGTTGAACTCAATGTGCTGTGAAGTCCTTGGGCACAAGCCATAACTTTGGTAGCCTTTTTTATCTTGTAATTAACCTATGATGAGAAACTAAAATGTATTCCTAGTCTATGGCTTCTTAAACAAGAGTAATCAGACTATGTTAGTGCAGCATGTAGATGAGCAACCTTAGATCTTGCTGCCAGGAATCCTGAATGGACGATAAATTGAAAGGTTCACAGCAATTAGCGGCTGCTTGCTGGGTGGCAGCACAACAAGGTGCCTTTGTTAATGCACTCCACATCTCCTGCACCTATCTCTTCAAAGGTGATAAGCTGTTTCAATATTACCTGCTCACCTCCTATCCTGGTTCCCTCCTAATCATGTGAACACAATCTGTTTGTGCTAATTTTGTGATGGAGTTGTGTATCCTGGTCCTATTTCACTGTCCTTTCTCTGCATTCTGCTAAGATGTGTTATTTTAATATCTTTATCCAATTCCCTTATAAGAGATATTACAATCCATGCCTCAATAACTATAAAATATTTCCTATTTTAATAAATTTTTGAGCAATAGAATTTCTCCTGACTTCCTTTTTTAATAAATGCCCTCTCTTTGTAACTTGTGAACCAGTGGAAATTTATATCTCATTATTTGCCAGCACAAGTCCTGCTATAATTTTGAAAGCAGATTTAGATGTTCCATTGACCTTCTTTGGACTATTAGACAAATAATTTTTTCAAGTCTTTATCATAACCATAACTGAATTCTATTGAATTTTCCCAATCATTTTCCAATGGCTCGGATATTCTTCATAGAATAAGGTGTCCAGAGCTATAAGTAATAGTCTAAAAAGTTCTTCTACAAATTCAAACTGTAACAGTAAATTCAAATAGCCAACTATATGCAAAGCTAGACATGGAGTAACTATTTTGAGCCAAATCGGAGCATTGAGTGGCTGTCATTCTTGACAGTTTCAGAATTTATATGGCCTTGGTTATTTTTCACTTTTCTGTTTTTAACAGTCATTCACCAGAATGCAGGGATGAGGAACTTCAGTTATGAAGATAGATCAGAGAGTTAAGACTGTTTTCCTTGGAGAAAAGACTCAGAGGAGATTTGATAGAGGCATTCAAAATCATGGGGTCTGGACAGAGTAGATACGGAGAAAATGTTCCAACTCGTAAATGTATCAAGAACGAGAGAGCAGAGATTTAAAATAATTGCAAGAATAAGCAGAAGTGACATGAGGAAAAGCTTTTTCATGCGCTGAGTTGTTAAGGTCTGAAATGCACTGAGTGTGGTAGAGGTAGCATTCAAAAGGGAATTAGACAGTTATCTGAAAAAGCCGAATATGCAGGGTTTTCAGGGAGAAGATGGGAGAATGGCACTAGGTGAATTGATCAGTTGGAGAGCTAGTCCAGAAATGATGGGCTGAATGACCTCCTTCCACTTTGTAACAGTTGTGGGATTCTGTGATTTTGGAGATCTTTTTGCTGTAGTGATAACAAGTTTGCCATATGCAAGTTATGGAAATAAAGCAAACTGTTAAAAGTTTGAGCTTTGTGGTCATTAAAAACACATGCATGGCAATTGCAACATTGTAAGTCAAACATTAATCTAAAAGGAAATCTGACAAATGCTAAAGGAAGCAGGGGGAATCATAGGTATATGAACAAAGACCGCTTGTTAAAAATAATCAGCTACCAGCTTGCACAGGATCAAACTCATTACAGCACTAACTGTCAGACTCTAGTAAAATGGTCTCCAAGCTTCTCAATGTGGTAGTTAATGAGTGAACGTGTGAGTAAATAGGTGAATATGTAGGTTTGTAAGTGAGTAGGTGGGTGCAGTAAATGGTTAAGGTGGCAGCTGGGTAGAGAGTTGTTGGTGAGGTGTGTAGGGTTTGTGAGTCAGTGGGGAATAACCAGTATCAGGTGTTGCCAGTGGGTAGTTAGGGAATTAAGAGGGGAGTCAGGGGGGGCCATACTGTGAGTGAAATGAGTTGGGGGGTTGGGGGGGGGGGTCAGTTGTATAATTATCCAGGAGTTAGGTTGACATCTTTGCTGTCTAACATTTCCTACTATCCAGATAATTGATAGTCTGGAACTGTCCAAAATATCTGAGGCTACTCAGAATTGAAGACATTTTCAGAGGGTTCGGGGAACAGGGGGATTCCCCCAACAGGAGGCTAAACATCCCAGGCAATTCCCACAGAGTCAGTGCATTGGGAACTCCATATGATCCTGAACCACATCTTGAGTCATGTTTCTGGTCTCCAATGAGGCCAGAGGACCCAGGCCATTGTTTAAATGTATGATTAAGGAAACCTTTTGACTAATTCCCAAGTTGGTTTCTTAACAATGTAAAGTTCCAAGTTAGCCAAATATTTAGTAGATTTCTGAAAACATTTATAAAACATTGTGATAAATTTAAGGAAACTCTGTAGTCCATAGTCCTGACAGCCATTCATTTGTTTGGAAATTATAGAAATCAGTAGTATTGCATTGGAATTAATATTCAAATCAAATGGATGAACAGTTATTAATGAAAGGAAGAATTAATCAGGGTGCAGTGTCTGGGGCTATATTACAAACATTTCCAATCATGGTTCTGTCCTTAAATGTAGCTTTAAAATATAGCCATTTACCCTTTGCCACCAATAGTTTAATTGCTGCTTCAGAAAGCAATTTGTTTTGGGTGTAAGACAATAGGTTTGTAAGGGCAGAGGGTTAACTGTTGTAGGTGCCATAAATCCAGCAATTCCAATTTTCCAGTTTAGCAATGACTGTAATTAGCCTTTGATTCAGTCAGATTGGATTATCTCTCAGTTGCATTTACGTAACTGGGAAGTAAAATAAACTGAAGGGAGCTCTAACTCTGACTTGGCTCAGTGCTGCTTAAGAAAAAAAAAGCTAAAATTGCTGTGCCAACTTCCAATTAATAAATGTCAATAGCTTGCTTTGAAAGCACAAAACCATTGACCACCTTCGAAGTGACCACAAGAGAAAATAATACTATGAATCTGATTTGTTTTAATTTATTATTCTCACATGGATTAGTATACATTGAAACATATTATTTCTTGCGCGCTATACAGACAAAGCGTACCGTTCATAGAGAAGGAAAAGAAAGGATGCAGAATGTAGTGTTATAGTCATGGCTAATGTATAGGGAAAGATCAACTTAATATAAGGTAGGTTCATTCAAAAGTCTGATGGCAGCAGGGAAGAAGCTGTTCTTGAGTCAGTTGGCACATGACCTCAGACTTTTATATCTTTTTCCCGATGAAAGAAAGTGGGAAAGAGTATGTCCAGGATGCAGGAATCCTTGATTATGCTGGCTGCTTTTCCAAGGCAGCAGGAAGTGTAAACAGTGTCAATGAATGGGAGTCTGGTTTGTGTGATGGACTGAGCTTCTTTCACATCCCTTTGTAGTTTTTTGCAGTCTTGGACAGAACAGGAACCATACCAAGCTGTGATACAACCAGAAAGCATGTTTTCTATGGTGCATCAATAAACATTGGTGAGAGTCAAAGCAGACATGCCGAATTTCCTCAGCCTCCTGAGAAAGTAGAGGCATTGGTAGGTGTTTTTAACTATAGCACTGGCGTGGCGGAACCAGAACAGATTATTGGTGATTTGGACACCTATGAACTTGATACTCTTGACTATTTCCATTTCATCTCCATTGATGTAGACGTGTCCTCCTCTGCGCTTCCTCTACTCACAGGAGAGAAAACGACCGGTCTCCATATCTTATACATGCTAATTATACACTTGCTTAAATATTTATCCAATTCTTCTTTAATGTTTTCCACATCATTTGTCCGGTTGCTTCCCCAGGCAGCCCATTCTATTTCTGCGATTCTCCCATCCTGCTGCACCAATTTTTTAGTGCAGTGGGCCAGGAGAAACTCGCAACAAGTGGAGTGTGGGATTCGTGCATGCATTCCCACCCCAATAGCAATACCCAACGCCTGATTTCTGGTGGTGTTTGCTCCACACCGGAAATATGGTGGAGAGGCACAGAAGTAATTTAAATAGTTATTTAAGTATATTTTAAATGTGATTAGCAGGCACTGGTGGGGGTGGGGGGGTGTGGGGGGTTGGTGTTCCCTGTGCATTACCATTCTGGCAATGCCAGCCTGTACTCACTGACACTGCCCAAGGGGCAAAGTACCAATACTCAGGAGTCACCTTGACAACTATTCATCGGGCAAGGGGGTGGGGCATTTGGGGATATGGCCTAAGGATAGAGTGTCATAGGGGCAAGGTCTAGGTGGTGATCAGTGGAGGTGGAGCTCCTGCTGCCACTCTGTATAGGGATCAGTGGGGGAAGAAGGGAGGACAGTGATCGGGGTTTGGGACTCCGGGGGTGGGGGTGGGGGGTTTGGGGGTAACTGTCAGTGGAGGGGTGCTGGAGGTCATGGTGGGTCAGGAAGAGTTGGGCGTTTGGGGCTGAGCCTGGGAATGGTCAGGGGACCAGCGATTGAGTCATGGGGGGCCTCAAAGCCAGCATTGCAGGGGTCATGGAGCTGGCCAGCAATTGGGAGGCTGGCAGTGCTGGGTCACTGTGCATGCACCAATCTCAGCACTGACAGACTGTCGCATGTGCAACGGCCCACTCAGCACGCTGATTTCAGCCTTTCCAGTGGGATAGGTTCCACCCCCTGAAATTTAATGATATTCACACTGGTGGCTTCTGCAGTGCACAGAGTGTGGGAGATTCTTCTCTGAACTCCCTCCGAAAAAAAACAACGTGAATTACTGCAGTTTTCATGCAAATTTGACACTTGGAATTTTTGGGGGAGAATTCCAGCCTATCTGTTTAACATTGTCTGTTTTCTGCATATAGTATCTTGGAGGAAGAAAAATGTAAAGACAATCTAACAAGTTTACAGAGAGAGTAATTGACGGGTTGCCGAGAAAGACAGCAGGGCCTGATTCTACATTAGAAGATTCAAGAGATAGTTGGGTAAAAATCTGGCTACATGATGGTCTATGATATTTTCTAGTCTCTGGGGTTAATTAGCCAAATAGCAATGGTCTTTTTGGTCCTATATGTTCCAATGGTTGTATTTAAACATTGGACCATGACCCCTGATTGTAAAGTTGTGCCAATCACAATCAATTTCAATTTAGCAAAGCTTCTTAATCAACCTGAACTCAGATCATACTTGAAAATGCTTTGTTTTCCTCAGTGTGGAAGCAGCTGAGGTACTGCACCAGTAGATCATTTCTTTGGTAAACTTCCTCCTTTTGATGTGATGGATGTGAAATAAACATCCAAACATTTATGAAGAGGATATCTGTGATCTGATGTCTTGCGCAGTATCTTTGATGTTGCATTTCATTTATTAAATGAAGATGGATCTCGCTAAAGAGGGAGCTGGGAAATAATCAGATAGTCCGGGGCATAAGAAAGGGCTGAGTGCTTAACAGCTGTAATAACCTGCAGCGTGCACTAATCACATACATTCTGCCAGGGATCAGGTGTGGAACTCCAGCAATAACAAGAGCAGAATAATTATACCGCCATATCTTTATAACCTAAATCCCAGAGTAACTTCTATATATGGCACGTTGTTGTGTGTGTCAAAGATTTCCTGAAATGTTAAATCGCTGAACTGGGAAAATTCTCAGCTTTAGTGCTGGCCAGTTAGAAAGAAATAAAGTCTGGAAACCTCCGGTGACAGTTCTAATGTCTTAGTTAATTATGAATTATATGTAAATGTTCAGGCACACAGAAAGGTTACTGGGGTGCTAAAGGACATAATTAATAATTCTCAAAAAAAGTCCAAAATAATTATGGAAATTGTATGTTCATATTATGAACAAAAAATAGATCACACAACCAATTACTCAGGAAAGTATTTAGCAGCCTGTCCCCTTACAAACTTCTATCCTTTTTTAGGATACAAATTATTAAATGTTTATCTTATTTAATGATTTTCTTTCAGTGAAGGCAACGGCAAAATAAATAGGCTGTGGGGCTGACGAAGAACGAGGTCCTCTCTTCGCAGAATTTACAGGCATGTAGAGCAGTAAACTTGAAATGCTTACTCATTCTTTACTAGTATTATAAAACTTCTAATATTTGGGAAAATTTAATTTTCTTTTTATTAATTCGTAGGACGTGGGCATCGCTGGTGAGGCCAGTGTTTATTTTCCATCACTAATTGCCCTTGAGAAGTTGATGGTGAGCTGCTTTCTTGAACCATTGTAGTCCATGTGGTGTAGGTACTGTCAGGGAGTAAGTTCCAGGATTTTGACCCCGTGAGGCA
Organism: Carcharhinus amblyrhynchos; assembly: GCF_965287045.1. Classification (NCBI taxonomy): domain Eukaryota; kingdom Metazoa; phylum Chordata; class Chondrichthyes; order Carcharhiniformes; family Carcharhinidae; genus Carcharhinus; species Carcharhinus amblyrhynchos. The sequence goes on along the minus strand of NC_137335.1, from coordinate 39,423,723 downwards.
GAGAGTGGGGGTCAACGGGTGCTATTCGGATTGGCGGATGGTGACTAGTGGAGTGCCCCAGGGGTCGGTGCTGGGGCCTCAGCTTTTTACCATTTATATAGATGATCTGGAGGAGGGAACCGAGTGTAGGGTGTCGAAATTTGCTGATGACACCAAGATTGGGGGAACGGCAAATTGTGCGGAGGGTGTGGAGAGTCTGCAGAAGGATCTAGATAGGCTGGGCGAATGGGCCAGGAAATGGCAAATGGAATTTAATGTTGGCAAGTGTGAGGTGGTCCACTTTGGTAGGAAGAATGGTAGGGAGGACTATTACTTACGGGGCGAAAAACTGCAGCAGGCGACGGTGCAGAGGGACCTCGGGGTCCTTGTGCATGAGTCGCAAAAACCCAGCTTGCAGGTGCAGCAGGTGGTCAGGAAGGCAAATGGGATGCTGGCTTTCATAGCGAGGGGGATTGAATATAAAAGTAGGGAGGTCTTGCTGCAGCTGTATAGGGCATTGGTGAGGCCGCATCTGGAGTACTGTGTGCAGTTTTGGGCGCCGCACCTGCGCAAAGATATTTTGGCCTTGGAGGGAGTGCAGAGGAGGTTTACTAGGCTGATACCGGAGTTGAGGGGGTTGAGCTATGAGGAGAGGCTGAATAAACTAGGCTTGTACTCGTTAGAGTTTAGAAGAATGAGGGGAGATCTCATTGAGACGTATAAGATGATGAATGGGATGGATAGGATAGAGGTGGAGAGACTCTTCCCGCTCAAAAAAGACAGTAGGACTAGGGGGCACAGCCTCAAGATAAAAGGGGGGCGGTTTAGAACGGAGTTGAGGAGGAACTTCTTCACTCAAAGGGTGGTGAATCTCTGGAATTCTCTGCCCGTTGAAATGGTGGAGGCTGCCTCGCTAAATATTTTTAAGACGCGGGTTGATGGGTTTTTGATAAGAGAGGGGATTAAGGGTTATGGGGAGAGGGCGGGAAAGTGGAACTGAGCCAAGACAGATCAGCCATGATCTTATTGAATGGCGGGGCAGGCTCGAAGGGCTAGATGGCCTATTCCTGCTCCTATTTCTTATGTTCTTATGTTCTTATGACAGTGAAAGAATATTGACATATTTCCAAGTCAGGATAGTGACTGACTTTGAGGGGATCCTGCAGGTGGTGGTGATCTTATGTATCTGCTGCCCTTGTCCCTGTTAATAATAGTGGCAGTGGGTTTGGAAGCTGCTGCCTAAGAAGACTTAGTGAGTTCCTGCAATGCAACTTGTAGATGATACACAATGCCGCCACTGTGCGTTGATGGTGGATGGGGTGCCAATCTAGTGGGCTGCTTTGTCCTGAATCGTGTCAATCTTCCGGAGTATTGTTGGAGTTGCACTTATCCAAACAAGTGGAGAGTGGTCCAATACACTTCTGACTTGTGCCCCGTTTATGGTAGTCAAACTTCGGGAATCAGGAGGTGAGTTACTCGCCTTTGACCTGCTCTTGTAACCACAGTATTGACATGTCTAGTCCAGTTCAGTTTCTGGACATGTGTAACCCTCAGGATGTTAATAGTTGGGGATTTAGCAACGGTAATATAATTGAATGTCACAAACAGAGCTGTGGCGAGGACCTTTTGGAAAATTTAGGTTCAGATAACCAGGTGTACAATCGGTTCAGGTATTTGCTCAACTGGCAAAAAATTTCCAGCTGTCACTTTGAAATGCAGCAGTGTTTAGAACACTATTTTCTAAGAGCTTGCATAAGTATGATAGCTGTGTATAAACTCCAGGGATGTTTTGGTGTTATTAGACCCAGTACTGACTTTTTTGTGACAGATTGGGGACACATAACTGATGAAAGCCACTTTGTAACTTCTTTTTCTTTCAAAATGCTATTAAATTTTTGCTTCTGCTATTTTACAGGTTTTTGTCTCCCTGCAGCTATCTTTTTGTCATTTCTCAAAGATGTTATGCTGAACCCTATCCTTATCACAAGATATCCCAGACATAGAGTTAATAAAACACATTGAAGTGAATTGCAGCTGTGGGACTTCAATCTGCAACTACAGATCTAAGGCGCACGTCTGACTCAGTCAAATGCCACCATCTAAAAGGAGCAATCCCTTCTGATTCTGTTTCTTTAAAGGGTTAAATGCAACTTTATTCAGTGCATTGCTGCTTCAGAAATCTGGTCATTTGTAGTTCCACCTGCTTGATAAACAAATCAGAAGACAAACGGTGAGAACTTTGATCATCTTAAAAGATTGGCATTAAACTCTGTAAATACTGAGCAATAATAGAACATTTGAGGTAAAAGTAAAGGCCCGAATGTTACCATTGTTCACACTGGTGGGATTTTCCCATCCCGCTGCAGGGAACAGAGATTTGGCTGGGCACACATTTTCCAACCTCACTGCAGCAGGAGCGTGGCATGAACTGCAGGTAAGGTTGTGCCCTTTGACTTTAGGAGAAATGTGTTTAAGTGCTTCTTGGGCCATTGAATGCTTTGCCACAAAACAGTTGCAGCGGACATTATTGAATCACTTACAGGCATGATTATTTGTAGCAGAAAATGAAACAAGGCTAGCGGGACAGAACGGCAGTAGAATTAATTTAGGGGTGGAATTATTCCACCAGATGTGATGAATCTGGCGGGAGCCAAAAAATGATACAAAGCCAGTATGAAATGGTGTTGCAATTCTCCCAATGGTGTAAGTTGAAGAAGGGTTACTCTTCCTGCCAGCAGGTGGCACAAATTCCATTTGCATCTCATGAATTTTCATCAGAATAGCTACCTGCTGGCCTTTCAATCTTGTGTCACGCCAACAGGTAATTACACCAGTGTCACACCCAATCACTAATGAGTGGTCCTCAGTTTGCCAGAGACTTTGGGTTGAATGTAACAACATTCTACCATATTGCTGCTCTGCACTTTGAGAGTGGAGGCAGCAGTCCAATGAAGAAAAGGGGGGAATAGATCACTCCCTCTCACTCCCAGGCCTCACTTCACCTTTCGTGGAAGGAAAGGTGTGCAGGGATGGTGGAAAAGGATGAACAGTGCCTTCAGGAGAACAGTGACCACGACACCACACAATTCTGCCACAGCAACCTCCGCAAGGATCATTGACACAGATGCCTTCATCTCACATGAGAACACCACCCACCAAGTACACAGTGCATACTGTTGCAACTCAGGCAACACTGTCTCACCTGATACACTGCAGGAAAGGATATCCTGAGGTTTGGCACATTGTGGAGACCATGAAGACGCTATGACAATGGATGAACGAGCACCGCTCGACAATCACCAAGCAAGGCCATCTTCCTGTTGGGGAACACTTCAACGGTCACGGGCATTCAGCCTCTGATCTTCGGGTAAGCGTTCTCCAAGGCAGCCTTCACGACACACGACAGCGCAGAGTCGCTGAGCAGAGACTGATAGCCAAGTTCCGCACACATGAGGGCGGCCTCAACCGGGATCTTGGGTTCATGTCAACTACCTGTAACCCCCATGACTTGCATGGATTTACAAAATCTAATTAACTGTCCTATCTGGAGACAATACACATCTCTTTAACCTGTGCTTAAGAACATAAGAAATAGGAGCAGGAGTAAGCCAACTAGCCCTTCGAGCCTGCCCCGCCATTCAATAAGATCATGGCTGATCTGTCTTGGCTCAGTTCCACATTCCCGCCCTCTCCCCATAACCCTTAATTCCCTCTCTCATCAAAAACCCATCAACCCGCGTCTTAAAAATATTTAGCGAGGCAGCCTCCACCACTTCAACGGGCAGAGAATTCCAGAGATTCACCACCCTTTGAGTGAAGAAGTTCCTCCTCAACTCCGTTCTAAACTGCCTCCCCTTTATCTTGAGGCTATGCCCCTTGGTGAGCTGTAAAGACCCGCATTCCAATCATTATTCTGTAAATTGAGTTTGTGTCTTTATACACCCTGTTTGTGAATAGATCTCCCACTCACCTGACAAAGGAACAGCACTCCAAAAGCTAGTGGAGTTTGTTACAAAATAAAGCTGTTGGACTTTAACCTGGTGTTGTGAGACTTCTTACTGAAAGAGAATAGAGCCAACATTCTGAGTCTGGATGACCCTTCATCAGAGTGAGGGCAAAGAAAATCAGAAAAGATTCATACTACGAGGGCTAAGAACTGTAAATGCGATAAAGGGAATGTAAATGAAGATAAAGCTGGCTGAGAGAGCTGCTAAAAGTGCCCATTAAGAGATCAGAATGTGTGAATGGCAAAACAGAGATACAGATGGTTAAGACAGTTTGCCTGAAGGGGACAGGAGGTGGCAAGAAGCAGAGTGGAAATGGAAAAGTGGAAAAATGGAAGAGAGAAAGAAGGATAATAAAAATGGATGAACGAGATGAAAAGAAGAAACAGAATGAAATAAAATAAATGGAAATGGGGTGAAGGTGGAGGGGAGAATGCTCTGAAATTGTTGAACTCAATGTTCAGTCCGGAATGCTGTGAAGTGCCCAATTGGAAAATGAGGTGCTGTTCTTCCAGTTTGCACCGGGGTTCACTAGAACATTACAAAAGGCCAAGGATGGACATGTGGACAGGACAGCAGGGTGATGTATTGAAGTGGCAAGCAACAGCAAGGTCACGGTTCAGCCTGCGGAAGGACTGAAGGTATTCAGCAAAGTGTTCACCCTGTCGATGTTTGGTCTGTCTGATGTAGAGTAGACCACATTGGGTGTAGCGAATGCAATAGACCAGATTGAACGAGATGTATATGAAGAGCTGCTTCACCTGAAAGGAGTGTTTAGGACCTGGGATGGTGATCATCAGGAGATAAACAGGCAGGTGTTGCACCTTCTATGTTTGCATGGAAAGGTGCCATGGGCAGGGGGTGAAGTGTTGGGTGTGATGGAGGAGAGGACCAGAGTGTCCCAGAAAGAACGGTCCCTGCGGAATGCTGACTGGGGGTGCGGGGGTGGGGGGGGGGGGGTGGTGGGGTTGGTGCTGAGGGGAAGATGTGTTCAGTGGTGGCATCATGGCTGCAGTTGGTGGAAGTGGTGGAGGCAGGTTGGGTGAAAAGTGAGACAAGGGAGACACTATTCTGGTCTGGGAAGGTGAGAGGAGGGACATCTAAAACTGCTGGTCCCTGAATGAAGGAAGGTGTGGAGGGGCGATTCTCCCAGAATGCTGCACTGCTGTAGCAATACAACGGGCCAGGAGACGTTAGTGGAGGTCACTTATCAGGCTCTCCACTGGGTGCCACAGTCTCTGGGGCCAGGAGTTCTAGCGTCACCATGTTGCATTTTATTAGTGGGCATGGGCTTAAAGTCTCCGGGCCTGCTAGTATCGCCCCTCAGAGCCAGGAGTGCTTCACTCCAGCGGAGTTTACAACAGTTCCCCACTAATAGGGAACTGACGGCCCAACCCCACTGGAGGAAACAGAGGCCATGGAGTCCCCCCCAGGAGATTAGGGGTAAGGGGGGATGTCCCCTGGGCATTGCCAGTCCGGCCTCTTGGCACTGTTCAGGTGGTACCCTGGCACTGCCCCCCAGCATCAGGCAGTGCCAAAGGTTTGGAGCCAGGGAGGTGGGGGTATTGGGGTGAGACCTGTTGGGATGGGGCCTATGGGGGGATAATCAGTGGAGGTAGGGAGTCCCACCCTGCATTGGGATCAATGGGAGGGAAGGGGGTGATTGGGGCTGGCCATCCAGATGGGTGGGGTGGGGGGGCGCGAGGGTAGGTTGGGTCTGCCAGGGTGGGGATCAGAATTTTCAAGTGGGAAGGAATGCCGAGGTGCAGGGGGGACAGGGATTGGGGAGTTCAGGGTGGACCAGACATTGGTACTGGCCCAGAAATGTCCAGGAGGGCAGCGTTTGGGGGAGTGGGTTTAGCAAGTGCAGCAATGTGGGGTTGCTGAGCTGGCCAGCGATCAAGCTGGCCACTGATGGGAAGGCCAGCGGTGTGGGGTCACTGCGCAAGCGCTGACCATGGTGTTGACAGATGAGTGTAGGCACAATGGCCCAGTCAGCTCTATGCTGTGGGCCTCTCCAGCAGGAATAGGCCCCACCGCCGGATTTTCAGCGTGAATCTCCCTGAGGCGCTCTGCAGTGCACAATATGTGGGAGATTCATTTTGAAAATCCTGCAAAAAGAAATCAAGGAGAGTTACTCCAGTTTTTCCACAAATTCAGCACTGAGGGTTTTATTTTACCATTTTCATTCTAAGTGCTGGGCGAACTTCAGATCTGACTTTTAGACCCATTCTCAGACACCCCCGTACGCACTCTGCCTGAAAAAATATCAGCGATTCTGAATCATGCTGCAAAAGCTTGTGGGTGGGGCTTAATGTGCCCGAAATCCTGGAGCTCCAATCAGCGCCTCCAACTGTGCATGCGCAGAGAAAAAAGAGAAAAATGCTGCCCTGCCACATCGCTCCTGGGCTGGATAATGGCTCCCCGTAGGCCCCCACAGACACTGCCAGCCCCAAACATTAATGACCCCCTTCCTCCCCCAACCAATCACACACAGAGTGGCAGTGGACCCCCTTCCTCATAACTCAGCAGAGGCAGGATGGCAGCAGACCCCACTTTGTCCTCCGCCCACCCCCCCAACTGATCTGAGTGGAGCCATATGACACATGACCCACTTCCTTACCCCATTTCCCCCTCCCCTCCCCCACACTTTCTCTCTCTCTCTCTCTCTCTCTCTCTCCCCCCCCCACAATGATCTGAGTCAGAGAGCTGCCAGAAGCTCTGAATTTATCCCCTCAGAAGCTGGAGTGCCCGAATCGGACTTTTACAGACCATATCTGTTTCTGACAAACGTAAGGTTCATAATGCAGTGAAAGAAACAAGGTGGATATCGAAAGTTTGGAGGAGATCACAAAATTGAATAAAAGTAACAAGCAGAAAATATGAGAATTAATTAAAAGCTGAAATAAAGGGAAGCTAAAAGTATTTTAATTAGCACATAAATAATACAGGAGCGATCAAAGGAAGGGCGGGAGTGACCAAAAAGGAGATTTTCTTATTGAAACTGAGGGCAAGGCTGAGGTATTAAATGAATTTGTTACATTTGACTTTGTTAAAGAGGGTGTTGTCAAGATACTAGCAACATTAGATTAAAAAAACTAAAGATATTGGCAATCCTCAAAGTAGAAAAGTGACACAGTTCAGATAGGATGTACCTAGGTTACTGAGGAAGGAAAAGGTAGCGATTGTAGAGTTTGGGGCCACAATGATACTATCCTCCTTGGATAAGGGACTGATGCCAGAGGATTAGAGGATTACAAATGTTTGCACAACCGCAAGATTGGACTATTTAATAAACAGTGATAAACCCCAGCAGTAAAGGCCAGTCATGCTCATGCTGGTGTTGGGAAAAGTCTTAGATAATATGGGTGGAATTTTACCAAAATTCGTCAATGTCAGGCTCTGACAGAAAATCGGTGTGTTGCTGGAGGGTTTGGTTGGCATTAGCAGCATCCATTTGGTGGGATTTTCCCACCTCATGGATGCTAATGTTTGCATCATGGACACCTGCTGTACCAAGATGAGGCTGCTATTTTTATATGGCAACTCAATCTCCACACCCCTCGTTTAGAAATATAAATGATGGCCCTCACACTGATGATGGGAGCACCACCAACCCCTCACCAAAGAGGGACATCCTTCTCCTTTCAAGAAATAATGGGTAACTCCCTACACACCACGCAGACATGAGAGGGACCCAACCCTAACCCACCTTCCCCACTCAGCCCCCTTCCCCCTCAGACCACCACCCCCCCCATAGGCTCCTTCAGGATACACACCTTGGCAGTGCCATCAGCACACTGCCCCTGGCATCCTGGCACTGACACCCTGGCCTGGTGCCTTGGGCACCATGGGAGGTCAAGGAGGTAGGTCCAGTGGCCATTTGCCCCTCTGCTGCTGCCAGGTTGCAGAGGACAGGTCCCTCAAGGGTCCTGGGGTATGGGTAGGCTCGGGCTGGGGGCAAGTGGTTGACATCGCCACTCTCCATCAGGGTGGAGGTGTGGTGGCTGGACTGCCCCTTCTAGCCCTGGCAGACCTGAAGATCATCCCTGTCATGGTGATTTCGGCCAGCCCTGTGATCAACATCTGCATTGCTACCTATCAGCTGTGAAAATCCTGAAGTGGTCAGATCACATTAACCTCCATGCCCTGTGGTTATTCAGGTCTGCCAACTGTCCAGTCACACTTTAGGAAATGTTGTCAAAATCTTGCAAGGAGTTTAAAATAAATTCACTGGGACGGCATCAGGGAAGAGACTGGAAAAGTTGGAGTTTGTTTGCCTTCAAGCAGAGACGGTGAAGGGGGTTTGAGAACAGTGTTCAAATTGTGAATGGTTTTGGTAAAATAAGTAAAGAGGAGCAGTTCCGAGTGACAGAAGCTTTAGTAACCTGAGGACACTGGTTTCAGTTGATTGGCAACAGAACTCGAATTGATGTGAGGAAATATCCGTTACACAAAGATTGCTGTGGCCTACAAAGAATAATGTTCAATTGCAACATTCAAAAGAGAATTGGGTAAATAGCTCAAGAGAAAAGCATCCAGAGCTATGGGAAAGAGCTGGGTAAGCGGTGGCTCAGCAGTATTGTCTCTAAGCTAGTGATCCAGAAACTCAGGTTAATGCAGTGTGGACCTGGGTTCACATCCCACCAATACAGATGGTAGAATTTGAATTCAACAAAAAATTTGGAAATGAAAGTCTAATGATGATCATTAAACCCCGTCAATTGTCATAAAAACCCATCTTGTTCACTAAAGGTCTTTGTAGAAGGAGATTGGCCATCCTTGTCTGGCCTACGTGTGACCCCAGAGTCGGAATCTTACCAATGTTCATGTCAGAGGGATTTTCCCATCCTATTACAGTGAAAAGAGATTTAGCAAATTCTCTGAACTCACTGCAGCGGAAGCCTGGCATGAACGGGTGGTAAGTTTGCACCCAGATATCTTAAATGGCCTAGCAAGTCAGTCTATTGTCAAACGACTAAAGACTACAGCACAGGATTAATTGTAGGAAGCAACAGACAGAGCTGAGCAATTCCATAGCCAACGGATCAGATCTAAGTTCTGCAGTCCTTCCATGTCCAGCTTTAGATAGTGGTGAGGATGCTTCACAAGTATCCTCAATGGGGGATCTCAGAACTGAGTGATCCACCTTGACACCCTCTGTTGAAGTAGCTTGGGGAACTTCCAGCTGGTGGTGTTTCTATGTGTCTGCTCCCATTGCCCTTCTAGATGGTCATGATTCTGGGTTTTTTCATAGATGCCAGTCTTCAGCCAATTTGATTGACTTGACATGATATCAAGAAGCAGCTGAAGGCAGTGGATACTGCAAAGGCTGTGGGGTCTGACAATATTCGGCAACAGTACTGAAGACTTGTGCTCCAGAACATGACATGCCCCTCGCCAAATTGTTCCAGTGCAGCTATGTCACTGGCCTCTACCCGGCAATGAGAATGATTACCCAAGAACGTAATCATAGAATCCCTACGGTGCAGAAGGAAGCCATTCAGCCCATTAGGTCTGCATTGACTCTCTAACAGAGTATTTTACCCAAGCTTCCCCATCCTCCCTGCCCTATCTCCATAATCCCATGCATTTACCTTGCTAATCCCCCAAATTTATACATCTTGAGATACTGAGAGGCCATTTAACATGGCCAATTCAAGTAACCAGCACATCTTTGGATGTGGCGAGACAAATCCATTCCAACCAATTATCCATGAGTCTATGCTCGATCATCAGTGAAGTGATGGAAGGGATCACAAACAGTGCAATCAAGCAGCACTTGTTTAGCAATTACCCGCTCACTGATACTCAATTTGAGTTTCACCATTGTCATTCAGCCCTTGACTTCATTACATCCTTGGTTCAAACATGGATGAAATAGCTGGAGTCCAGACTGAGATGAGAGCGACATCAAGGCAGCACATGACCAAGTATGGCATCAAGGAGTCAATGGGAATCGGGGGAAAACCCTCCACTAGCTGGAAACATACCCAGCACGAAGGAGCATGGTTGTGGTGATTGGAGGTCAGTTATCTAGTTCCAGGACGTCACTGCAGGAGTTCCACAGGGTAGTGTCCTAGGCCCAACCATCTTTAGCTGCTTCATCAATGACCTTCCTTCTATCATAACATCAGAGGTGGTGATGTTTGCTGATGATTGCATAATGTTCAGCACCATTTGGATTCCTCAGATACTGAAGCAGCTCATTTCACAATGCAGCAAGGCCTGGACAATATCCAGGTTTGGATTGACAAGCAACAAGTAATGCTCATGCCACACACGTTCCAGGCAATGACCATCTCCAACAAAAGAGAATCTAACTATCTCCCCTTGACACTCAATGGCATTATCATCACTAAATCCCCGACTATCAACATCCTGAGGGTTACCATTGATCACAAACTGAACTGGACTAGCCATGTACACACTGTCGCTACAAAAGCAGGTCAATGGCTAGAAATCTGATGGCAAGTAACTCACCTCTTGAGCCCCCAAGGCCTGTTACTATTTACAAGGCACAAATCAGCAGCATGATGGAATACTCTCCACTTGCCTGGATGAGTACAGCTCTAACAACACTCAAGAAACTTGACACCATCCAGAACAAAGCAGCCCGCTTGAATCCACAAACGCTCACTTCCTCCACTGCCAACGAACAATGGCATCTGTGTGTATCATCTATAAGTTTCACTGCAGGAACTCACCAAGGACCCTTCAACAGCATCTTCCTAACCCACAATCACCACCATCCGGAAGGATATGGGCAGCAGACACATGAAAACACCACCAATTTCAAGTTCCCCTCCAAGCTACCCACCATCTTGATTTCAAAATATATTGCCATTTCCTCACTGTTGCTGGGTGAAAATCCTGGAAGTCCCTCCCTACGGCACTGAGAGTTTACCTACATCTTAGGGACTGCATCAGTTCAAGAAGGCAGCTCACCGCTACCTTTTCATGTGCAATTAGGGATGGACAATAAATGCTAACACGGCCAGCTAAGCCCACATCCATTAATGAATTTTAAAAAAAGACTGGGATTAATTAGGCAGCTCTGCTAAAGAGCTGGCACATGATTGATGGGTTGAATGGTCTGCTTTGTTTTTGATAATTTTATAGGCTTTTTGTTTTTGGGTTGCAAATTTCTGACCCCACACCTCATCAATATCAGACACCCAACCTATTCATTGTAGGGATGGTCAATTGAGGAGAATGAGCAAGTTCCTGAACCTGGAAGGCCTCCTCCCCAAATATGCCACCAACATCCGCTGGCTGTGCTTCAACCTCAGTAGAGGGGCTGCAAACTAACTATGTGTTTAAGGAACCGTAACCTCACTCCATGCCCAAATAAAAATGACCTGAGTGCAGGAACATTCAGACAACCTGGCACACCGCTCTCCGATTCTAACTTGTGGCTTTCCCACCTTCAGTCCTGCCCCCAGTAGGGAACAAAAATTCTGGCCTTGGACTTACTTTGGGGCAAATCCGGGGTGGTAACCAAAGCAACACGAGTTCATATCCTCAAATCCACTGCAAACAATCTGCACTAAAATTACCATTGTAAAAATTACCAGACCTTTTACCGTGCTCTGGAAATCCAAATGGCCTTATCTTCATGGGATTCAAAGATGGGTGGCTTTTCTCATTTACTTTCTCACCTATTTCCACAAACTCTGCCCCCAAGTTCATCAGTGACACTTTTCCTCATGTAACTGCAATCATGCCATGAGATGGGATGTGGAACTGTACTGTCCATTGAAATGAAATACACTAGCTGTAAGCTGTTGTAATTATGAATTGCCAGAGTGGTTTATGGTGAAGAAAGTGCTAATGTATTTGCCAAAATGAGTTCCTGGGCATCCAATAGTGGAAGAAGGGTATAGGAGATTAGCAAATGAATGAGGAATGAATGAAGGGAGCAGCTTTACTTGCTATGGCCACCTTTGTAAGTTTATTTCACCTCTTCTTCCGCTATGCAGTAGTTCTTGGAAGGAGTGGGAGAGATCCAACTCCCTTCAATCAGCTTGTACCTACATATTTGTGAAGGTTTTGTCTTCAGTGTCCAACAATCTGGCTTTTCTGGTTCTGGCTTCTCCCAAAACAACATTCAGAGAAGTGTGCAAGAAGGCGGAGGGCCTTCCAGCTATAAGTAACCCCAAGAATGCTGCTAATTCAATTATTCTTGCAAAAAAAGTGTTGCCCTTTAATTGTTTATATTTTGTTTTAAATAAGCTGTTGTGTCAATGCAAAAGAAATCAAAATTATATGATTCATAACTTTTTTTTGCTATTTTTGAAATTGACTTTTAAAAATAGGTTGGTTTATTGGTTTCTAGTGGAATCAGAGGGTCTGCCTAGATAATGGCTTCCCAACACAAGAACCCCTCAATATGGAAAAAGTTTCCAAAGCGAATGACTGGGATGTTATCAGTCCTGACACCAAGCTAGTTCCAGACAATAGATAAAAATCACTTTTGACATCACTATTTGACATTGAAAAAGAAAGCCACGTGACTCACATGATCACTTTGAAATCTTAATATGCCTTTCAGAACAGAGAAGCCCTCAGTGTGCCGTTTTAACATCAACTAGAAAGATCTGCTGGTGCATCAAACAGCCAGCCACCATCTCTCAGCTCATCAACACCTCCTTGATTTTAAAAGTCTCTGATTATTGCCTGCCAAGCGGATTAAGCACTGAAATGCCATCATGCTACATTGTCACTCATTTCAAGGATTCCCATGTTGTTGTCTCCAACCAGAAACTCATCTAGACTCAACCCTGCCACAAGGGAAACACCCTCTAGACCTCTGTGTGTGTATGTGCATATGTATGTGTGTGTGAGCATGTGTGACAGTGTGTGTGGATGTGTGTGTGACTATGTGTGCATGTGTGTGTTTATGTGTTGTCTGTGTATATGGCTGTGAGTCTGTGCGTCTGTGTCTGTGTATGTGTGTGTACATGTGTGCTTGTGTGTGTGTATCTGTATGTATCTTTGTCTTGTGTATGTGTGTCAGTGTGTGCATGCATGTGTGTGTGTGTCAGAGTGTGCGTGCATGTATGTATGTATCTGTGTGTCAGTGTGTATGTGTGTGAGCATGTATGTGTCTGCATATATGAGTGTATGTGCCTGTCTACACATGTGTGTGTGTCTATGTATGCATTCATATGTGTCCTTGTGTTGTGAATCTGTGTGTGCATGTTAGTGTCTGTCTGTATGTGCATGTGTGTCCGTATGCGCATGTGAGTGTGTGTCTTTTTGTGTCTGTGTGTGTTTGCATGTGTCTCTGTGTATGTGTGTGTATATGTATGTCTGTGTGTGTTAGTGTCTGTGTATGTGTGTATGTATGGGTGTGTGCATATGTGTGTGTATATGTGTGTGCATGTGCACGCACATGTGATTGTGATCATTTCCCTGCCGCCCCCGTGTTTGAACGAGAACAAACCAGTCTTCTAAATGAATCATAGTATGAATTTGTTTTGAGTGATTATTAAATTGGACTGCATGAACTGAGAGTTTGGGGAAACACACAAAAGTCTACTTTAGAAATAACTCAGGAACACCTCTGCTTATGGACAGACAGTGAGCAGATAAAGAAGTTCAGTGTCTCTCTTTCTCCCTCTCTCCTCTGTACCAGCAACACTAAAATTGTATTCACCCATCAGTAGAATTACTATTCCGAACCTGCATTGAATGGCAAATGACAGCTCTGGGAGGAAATTGCACTAAGTCAGCAGTAGCTTCATCTTGGCTGGTGATTGTCCTGTTCAGTTACTAACCCACCCAACAACAGAGAAATTAAAGCCTTGGTGTCAGAATCTATGATGGTCTAGTGACAATACTTATCTGAGTTCATTGCAGCCTCCACTTACATGCTGGCTGTTTTATGCATTTACTTTTCAAATTCAGTTTACTTAGATTGAATTTTGAACTGTTTAAATGGAAAGTCAGAATTGGTCTGAATGCCCTCTCCAGCAGCTGATAGTTCTGATGCTTAAATTTTATCCATCATCTTCCACCACTTTCTCCCTGTAATGACCCTCTTGCTCCCACCTTCAAGCATGAGAGGTGAGCAGCCTGGGCAACTTTTCACTCCCAAGTACGTACCATAGATTGTTTTATTATGAGATTCTATTGATAAACATTTGTCTACTGGATTTGAAATTGTTACATTTAGATTATATTGTAAATGTAGTCTCATTATCTGGTTCCCAATGAAAGTAAACCCTGTCCTCACAAAGGTTTGTGCTGAATGAAGGGACATTTAATGACACATGACATTAATTTCATATTACCACAAAAGAAATGCTTCTGCTGCAAGTGCACAACACAGGTCTTCACAAAGAATGCTGCTGTCACAATAGACATTCTTATCATGTTTGTGAGCAAAAATAGTCATGGGTCATTCCCAGTTATTTTTGGATGAAGAGTCAATTATTTGACATTTTATATCTTTATCTAATGCTCAATTGGGTAGACATACCATTGAATATTGAAACTTAACTGTTATCACAGAGCTGAAGAATCCTTATAATCCTTAAGGAGGCCATTTGGCCCATCCAGTCAGCACTGTCGCTGAAAGATCATTCTACTAGCCCCACCCCCCCACCTGATACCTGTAACTGTGTAATCACTTTCTTTTCTGACAGCAATCCAATTACCTTTTGAATACTGTGATCAAACCTACCTCTATCACTCTTTTGGGAAGTTTGTTCCAAGCTCCATACACCCTTTGGGTGAAAAATTATTTCCTCACTTTGCTTCTGCTTCTTTGTCAATTATTTTGAAGCTGTGCCTTCCATGGACAGGATGGTAGTACAGTGGTTGTTACTGCTGTCTCATAGCACCAGGGACCCAGGTTTGAGTCCCAGCTTTAGGTCACTGTCTGTGCGGAATCTGTACATTCTCACTGTGTCTGCATGGGTTTTTTTCTGGGTGCTCCGTTTTCCTCCCACAGTCCAAAAGACATGCTGGCAAGGTGCATTGGCCATGCTGAATTCTCTCTCAGTGTATCTGAACAGGTGCTGGAATGTGATGACTAGGGGATTTTGACAATAACTTCATTACAGTATTAATGTAAGTTTACATGTGACACTAATAAATAAACTTTAAACTCTAGTTCTTGATGCTTGTTTGAGTGGGAACAGTTTCTCGCTATTTAATATGCTCATACCCCTCTGGATCTCGAATACCTCCATCAAGTCAGCCTTCTTTTCTATAAGGAAAAATAGTCCCTATCTCTCCAATCTATCCTTAAAGCTACTGTCCTTTATCACTGGAATCATTATATTGGAATTACTATTGTTGCACCATCTTTCACTACCTCCAGTCTTTTATCGCATGTAGAACTTAGAAATCTCCTTTTTAGACATAGGTTATAAACCAGCATAACTACCACTACCAACATCACTGCTATCACCATCATCTTCAGCAGTCATCATCACCAGGATCACTGCCACTGACACCATCATCCTCAGCATCACCAACATCATCACCATGCCATCAGTAACTGTACAAGAACCGGCATGACCATCACGATCATCACTTCCGCCAGTATCAACCAAAGTAAAAATGAGGGTCTGAGGGAAGGAATTATAAAATCACAAAAGTTAGTTGTAAAGATGGATCTTGAGAAATGCTTAAATGTGGAATGGCAGATGAATTGAGCAAAAGAGTTTCAAAGAGCAAGTCCAAGCAGTTGAAAGCTCAGTGATAAGACCAAGGAAAGAGGAGGATTAAAGAGATGGTTGAATGAAACATGAAAGACATGGTATAGAGGAGGAGAGATTGTGGACACAGGGAGGGAAAGGCCCTGGAGGGATTTGAAGATAAGGATTATAAATGTAAGGAGCCAAACTTTCAACATTGGCTGTGGAGAGTTAAACAGGTGGGAAGAATCGATTTAAAATATCAGATGGCATAAAATGGACAGCAAATCCAAGACTGTCTGTTTTAAATGCTTCTGTTAAGGTAAATGTTAGCCCAATATGTTGAGGAATTGAGCAATGTAAATTAATGAAATGCGGTGGTTACAAATACAGAAAGCTTATTTTTGATAAAATAGAATATTACATTCATAATGTAGTGTATGCATTTTGCTTTAAAATTAACATTTATAATAGCAAACCAATGACTCAACTATACATTGTTGAGTGCAAAGTGTTTATATTCTAAATCATATTGATGCTCTAATGTCTACATAAATATGAAGGGCAGAATTTTCCCGCCACACTTGCCTCAAAGCCGGAAATTCCTGCCCAAGGTCAACTGATTTTGGATGGTTCCCATGGCAGACAGGACATATATATTCCACCCAAAGAGTATATTTATAAATGGTGCTTCAAAAAATGAATAGCTGGACAGCAACAAACAAAGCATACAAAACATTCCAATGTTTCTTTTATTCATTTACGGGATGTGGGCACCTTTGGCTGGGCCACATTTATTGCCAATCCCTAATTGCCCTTGAGAAGGTGGTGGTGAGTTGCCTTCTTAAATATCTGCAGTCCATGTGGTGTGGGTATACCCACAGTACTGTTAGGGAGGGAATTCCTGAACTTTGACCCAGTGACAGTGAAGGAATGGTAATATAATTTCAAGTCATGATGGTAAGTGGCATAGAGGGGAACTTCCAGGCGGTGATGTTCCCGTGTGCTTGCTGTCCTTGTCCTGCTAGATGGTAGGGCTTGTGGATTTGGAAGATGGTATCTAAGGCACCTTTGTGAATTCTTCCAGTGCATCTTGTACATGGTACACACATCTACCACTGTGCATCATGGTGGAGGGAGTGAATGTTTGTGAATGAGGTACCAGTCAGCAGGGCTGTTTTGTCCTGAATGGTGTCAAGCATCTTTAATGTTACTGTTCAAATCGCACTTATCCAGGGAAGTCGTGTTTTTTTATAATAACATTCCTGACTTGTACCTTGTAGATGGTGACCGGGCTTTGGGGAGTCAGGAGGTGAGCTCTCACCAGCCTCTGACCTGTTCTTGAAGCCACAGTTTGATATAAGAACAGAAGAACATAAGAACATAAGAAATAGGAGCAGGAGTAGGCCATCTAGCCCTTCGAGCCTGCCCCGCCATTCAATAAGATCATGGCTGATCTGTCGTGGCTCAGTTCCACATTCCCGCCCTCTCCCCATAACCCTTAATCCCCTCTCTTATCAAAAACCCATCAACCCGCTTCTTAAAAATATTTAGCGAGGCAGCCTCCACCACTTCAATGGGCAGAGAATTCCAGAGATTCACCACCCTCTGAGTGAAGAAGTTCTTCCTCAACTCCGTTCTAAACCGCCCCCCCTTTATCTTGAGGCTGTGCCCCCTAGTCCTACTGTCCTTTCTGAGCGGGAAGAGTCTCTCCACCTCTATCCTATCCATCCCATTCATCATCTTATACGTCTCAATGAGATCTCCCCTCATTCTTCTAAACTCTAACGAGTACAAGCCTAGTTTATTCAGCCTCTCCTCATAGCTCAACCCCCTCAACTCCGGCATCAGCCTAGTAAACCTCCTCTGCACTCCCTCCAAGGCCAAAATATCCTTGCGTAAGTACGGCGCCCAAAACTGCACACAGTACTCCAGCTGCGGCCTCACCAATGCCCTATATAGCCGCAGCAAGACCTCCCTACTTTTATATTCAATCCCCCTCGCTATGAAGGCCAGCATCTCATTCGCCTTCCTGACCACCTGCAAGCTGGGTTTTTGCAACTCATGCACAAGGACCCCGAGGTCCCTCTGCACCATCGCCTGCTGCAGTTTTTCGCCCCGTAAGTAATAGTCCTTCCTACCATTATTCCTACCAAAGTGGACAACCTCGCACTTGCCAACATTAAATTCCATTTGCCATTTCCTGGCCCATTTGCCCAGCCTATCTAGATCCTTCTGCAGACTCTCCACACCCTCCGCACAATTTGCCGTTCCCCCAATCTTGATGTCATCAGCAAATTTCGACACCCTACACTCGGTTCCCTCCTCCAGATCATCTATATAAATGGTAAATAGCTGAGGCCCCAGCACCGACCCCTGGGGCACTCCACTAGTCACCAACCGCCAATCCGAATAGCACCCATTGACCCCCACTCTCTGCCTCCTATTTGACAACCAATCCTCTATCCACGCTAACACCCTACCCCCAACTCCATGCCCCCTTACCTTCTGCAATAACCTCTTGTGAGGTACCTTGTCAAACGCCTTCTGAAAATCAAGAAAGACCACATCCACCGGCTCTCCTCTATCCACCGCCCTAGACACATCCTCATAGAACTCCAGTAAATTTGTCAGACACGACTTCCCCTTAACGAAACCGTGCTGCGTCTGCTCTATCGAGCAATTCCCCTCAAGGTGCCTCGCTATTTCCTCCTTGGTCCAGTTCAATTTCTGGTCAATGGTACTGCCCCCCGCCCCCACCCCCCCGCCAAGAATGTTGAAAATGGGGGATTCAGCAATGGTAATGCCATTAATTATCATGGGGCAATGGTTAGATTCTCTCTTACTTGTGGTAGTCATTGCCTGGCACTTCTGTGGTGCAAATGTTGTCAGCCCAAGCCTGGATTTTGTCCAGGTCTTGCTGCATTTGGACATGGACTGCTTCAGTCTCTGAGAAGTCACAAATCGTGCTGAACATGGTGCAATAATCAGCGAACATCCCTACTTCTGACTTTATGATGAAAGGATGATCATTGATGAAGTAGCTGGAGATGGTTGTGCCAAGGACACTAGCCTGTCAAACTCCTGCAGTGATGTCCTAGGGCTGAGATGATTAGCCATTGCAGAGCTGTAGTCAGAGGAGAAGAATAACATTTGTGAAGTGAAGGTATAATTCACACAACTAATCAGATAATTCCATAAACTCCAAAAGCTCTGAGGAAAGTATCCTCTCTGAGCTAGCTGTGAGATTGCTCGCTACATGTGTGTACACGTTATTTTACAACACTGCACCCAAATTAATGAGAATTCACATGTAAATTCGATATAAAATGTGAAAGAAATATCAACATGCAAAAGTTATACAGGATAAAGAATTGATTGATAGAAACTTATACCAAACAACAGAGAAAGTTTATGGGCCTTGAAATTGCACTGTGGGATACAAGCATGGAAATCCTTAGCACATTGATATGAATTTCCTTTCTCTTCTGTTATCAGGGCCACCAACCCATTTATCTTAAATAGATTAATACCTCTATTTATCTTAGATGTGTTAATGCCTCCATTAAAATAGTAGAAGAAGGAATTTCCTACGCACACATTAACAGTTCACGCACAATAAACCACAGTGTAATTTCAAGGCCATAGTAATTAAAAAAAAACAATCTGGACTGTAAATTGATTAAAAGTTAAGTGACACCACACTTGCTGTACAACTATAACGTTAACACATCATTAATATCAATAAGAGCGGAGGAATAGCAAAGATGCTGTTTAAAGTGATACAAAGCCAAGTCAAACAGCCAGTCTGACTCCCCTTCCAGCAAAAGCTACATTCTGGGGATGCTGGTTACATTTTAATTTTAAAATGACCCATTTTCTCACATTAAAAGTAACTGACTGCCTGGGAGCTTTTAGTTTTCATTTTGAAAGGATGCTGACTAGATGTTATATTTCTGCATCTTCCCAATCTTCTTACCCAAAATACATCTATTTCGGGATCTAGATTATTCTTCTGATTGAAATGCTAGGTTCACAGCTTTTTGAATCATTCTATTGAGTCTGACATGTGGATAAATTTCAGGAAATGGGACAGCAATACCAAAGAGCAAGGCTTTTTGTCAATTACTTTAGCAGTTGGATTTATCCTATGCCCCCATAGTCACTTCCTGACGTATTTCATCTAGTTTCAGATATTAACAGCAATATAATAAACATGTATATTTGTTGTAAATATGCTGCTGTCAGACTTTTGAATGGACTTACCTTGCATTAAGTTGATCTTTCTCGATATCCTAGCTATGACTGTAACACTACATTCTGCACTCTCTCATTTCCTTCTCTACGAATGGTATGCTTTGAATGTGTAACTCGCAAGAAACAATACTTTTCACGATATGTTAATACATATGACAATAATAAATCAAATTATATCAAAGAACCACGGGGCTGGATTTTACACTGAGGATAGGTTCCCCACATCCAACGGAAGTGTCAGGGTGGGCCTGCCTCTGCTTAGCTAACTTGTCACCCTTTCATTTTTTGGACAAAGCCATTTACTCAGTATGAGGCAGGAGTTCTGTCCATCAGCAGAACTGTGGAGAAATCAGAACTAATCAGTACCTGCATCCTGGCAACAACTGCAGGAATGGTGGCTCACTGCTGGTGTTGCAGGACTGATGCTTACTGTGAGAGTTGCAAGAGTAGTGTGCACTGCTTGACGCAAATTGGCAAATTCTTCTCAGCCCTGCTTTGTTGGCAGTAATGGCTTTGAGTCCAAAAAGGGCATGAAGCCTATTAGCATAGATTTGACTCCATTTACATACCATTAGTGGGACAGCTGCTTCTGCCCTCCTGGATGCGGATAACGAAGGAGGTGAAGGAAAGTGTTAAATTAAAAGCGGAGGAATTTAGAGTAGCTAAGAGCAGTGGGCGAGAAGAGGATTGGGAAAGGTTTAAATGTCAACAAAGATTGACAAAGAAGTTGATAAAGGAGGGTAGGAGAAGCTATGAGGCTGGGCTAGCACTTAATATAAAAAAGGATAGCAAGAGTTTTTATAAATATATAAAAAGGAAGAGGCTGGCTAGGGTGAACGTTGGTCCTTTAGAGGATGAGAAAGGGGAGCTAGTGGTAGGGGATGGGGATATGGCTAAGGTCTTGAATAACTTTTTTGTTTCTATCTTCACGGAGGAGGACGTGAATAATTTGCCGGGTGTTAGTGATGGAAAGGTGGTAGGAATGGAGGGTCTTAATGACATTACTGTTACTAGAGAGGTGGTGCTCGACAGACTGGAGGGGCTGATTGTGGACAAGTCCCCAGGACCGGATGGAATGCATCCGAGGGTTCTGAAAGAAATGGCGGAGGTGATAGTGGATGCCTTGGTGGTTATTTTCCAGACGTCGCTGGATTCCGGGGAAGTGCCGGAAGATTGGAAAACGGCTAATGTTACGCCGTTGTTTAAGAAGGGTGCCAGGCAAAAGGCGGGGAATTATAGGCCGGTTAGTTTAACGTCTGTGGTAGGTAAAATGTTAGAATCCGTCATTAAGGAGGAAATTGCGAGGCATCTTGAAGGGAATTGCTTGATAGGGCAGACGCAACACGGTTTCATTAAAGGGAAGTCGTGTCTGACAAATTTACTGGAGTTCTATGAGGATGTGTCTAGGGCAGTGGATAGAGGAGAGCCGGTGGATGTGGTCTTTCTGGATTTTCAGAAGGCGTTTGACAAGGTACCTCACAAGAGGTTATTGCAGAAGGTCAGGGGACATGGAGTTGGGGGTAGGGTGTTAGCGTGGATAGAGGATTGGTTGTCAAATAGGAGGCAGAGAGTGGGCGTCAATGGGTGCTATTCGGATTGGCGGTTGGTGACTAGTGGGGTGCCCCAGGGGTCGGTGCTGAGGCCTCAGCTATTTACCATTTATATAGATGATCTGGAGGAGGGAACCGAGTGCAGGGTGTCGAAATTTGCTGATGACACCAAGATTGGGGGAAAGGCAAATTGTGCGGAGGGTGTGGAGAGTCTGCAGAAGGATCTAGATAGGCTGGGCGAATGGGCCAGGAAATGGCAAATGGAATTTAATGTTGGCAAGTGTGAGGTGGTCCACTTTGGTAGGAAGAATGGTAGGAAGGACTATTACTTACGTGGCGAAAAACTGCAGCAGGCGACGGTGCAGAGGGACCTCGGGGTCCTTGTGCATGAGTCGCAAAAACCCAGCTTGCAGGTGCAGCAGGTGGTCAGGAAGGCGAATGGGATGCTGGCCTTCATAGCGAGGGGGATTGAATATAAAAGTAGGGAGGTCTTGCTGCAGCTGTATAGGGCATTGGTGAGGCCGCAGCTGGAGTACTGTGTGCAGTTTTGGGCGCCGCACCTGCGCAAGGATATTTTGGCCCTGGAGGGAGTGCAGAGGAGGTTTACTAGGCTGATACCGGAGTTGAGGGGATTGAGCTATGAGGAGAGGCTGAATAAACTAGGCTTGTACTCGTTAGAGTTTAGAAGAATGAGGGGAGATCTCATTGAGACGTATAAGATGATGAATGGGATGGATAGGATAGAGGTGGAGAGACTCTTCCCGCTCAAAAAAGACAGTAGGACTAGGGGGCACAGCCTCATGATAAAGGGGAGGCGGTTTAGAACGGAGTTGAGGAGGAACTTCTTCACTCAAAGGGTGGTGAATCTCTGGAATTCTCTGCCCGTTGAAGTGGTGGAGGCTGCCTCGCTAAATATTTTTAAGAAGCGGGTTGATGGGTTCTTGATAAGAGAGGGGATTAAGGGTTATGCGGAGAGGGCGGGAAAGTGGAACTGAGCCACGACAGATCAGCCATGATCTTATTGAATGGCGGGGCAGGCTCGAAGGGCTAGATGGCCTACTCCTGCTCCTATTTCTTATGTTCTTATGTTCTTATGCTTCTCACCTTGCTGGTGAAAATCACTACTACTCCGCAGTAGCAAGGACCTGGCACCATGGCCATGCTGGGGAGGTCGGAAGCACCCATCCAAACTCCAAATACAACCCTTTTCCCCCTTCCCCCCTTCCTCCCCCACCCACCCCCACACATGTGCTCCACATCCACCCTCCAGGCCAGAAGTCTGTCCGAGCAGCCATTTTTAAATGTCAAGTTCAAGCAGCCGGGAACTCTCCTGTCTCTGGTCACTCACTCACTCACTCACAAGCAAAAAATCTGGACTTATCTATGAATAATTAACAAACGGTGTGAAAGGCGGATTGGAAAGGAGTTTTAGGATAAATCTAAAGTACCTTCCACAAATTTATTCTCTGCTGCATTGCCATGAAATAACAGCTTGACTTTTCCTCAAGGCAAATTTCAGTTGACTGAAAGGCAGCACACTGTACAATATCAGCTGGATTGCTGAAGTCTCACATGTGGAGCAGCCATTCTGTCACACTCAGGCAAGGAAATATTGCAAATCACCTTTACAGCGTACAACACTTACAAGAACTTTCGCAATAAGAGCAGGAACACGCAATGCAGCCTCTTAGCCTACTCTGTCATTCAATAAGATCATGGCTGATCTGTACCTTCTGTCTGCCTTAAATCATTTCCTTATGTTCCTGTGTTCATGGTTGTAGCCCATTCAATATTTGCATTATCGTGTAGGATTCGCATTCTGCTCCTGGCACACTCAGGATTATGACAGGGAAGGTAGAAAGGCGACATCTGTGATATTGGTTGTATAAATATGCTTCAATTCAACAAGGCAAATGTAAGTGTCACTGTGGACCTTGTGTGGTTTCCATTTTACACTTGTTACTGGCAGTGCAGTGTGTGGAAAAAGTCATTAGCATAGGTTAAATGGTTTACTTAACACAAATTAAAGTGATAATTCATTGAAGCAACGAGGTCGGGCTGAGATCATTCTGAAATTTTGATTGGTGAAAAAGCACCATTTGGTGTCGATTTTCAGTTAGCAATTGATAGGTTATTTAAAATATAGTAAGATAAATATGAAATTAAATTTCAAATAATGAAACTGGAGGAAGACTAGGAAAGGAGAGAACGGTGCAAAAGAAAAAGAGATAAAAACATTCCTTTATCTCTACAGCCTCCCAGCCTGGCAACTCTGAGAATTACCTGCACTCCCTTCAAATCTGAGCACCCTCAATTTTAATCACTCCAACCTTGGTGCTGTGCAGCTGCCATCTGTAGTACTTATTGGCAAGGTTTTTACCACTTCACTCGTCCTGAAACCTTAAAATCCCTCCCGAGGTCAATAGACCTTTGCATGGTCCATCCCTCGCCCACTCCGATTCCCATGATGGGCGGGTGTAGAATTCCAGCCTACACCTGTGTTCCCTAATCCTTGTACCATAAGCCAAAGGGAACAGCTTTCTATTGTTTATCCTATCAAACCTATCATAATTGTGTACACCTTTATCAAATTCCCCCATAAACTCCTTGCTCCAAGGAAATGCCTTTCCAACCTAAGCCTTGTCACTAAAATCCCCTACCTGGAACTGATAAATCTCCTTTGCAGTCTCTCAAGAACCCTCACATCCTACCTGAAGTGTGCTGGCCACAGCTGGGTGACGCAGTATTCTAGCTGTGCCCTAAACAGAACTCTATACAGATTGGAAGAATGTAGTTTGATTTTTTTTTAAGTATAAATGTATTTATTAGTGTCACGAGTAGGCTTATATCAACAATGCAATGAAATTAATATAAAATTTCTTAGTTGCTACAGTCTGACACCTGCTGAGGGAGAATTTACCAGGGCCATTACACCTAACCAGCCCATCATTCGTACCGTGGGAGAAACTGGAGCACCCGGAGGAAGACCACGCAGTCACGGGGAGAACGTGCGGATTCTGCACATACAGTGACCCAGGCCAGGAATTGAACCTGGGTCCCTGGGGCTGTGAGGCAGTAGGACTACTCACTGTGTCTCTATGCTGCCAAATTGAGATAGTATTAAAATATAGAGCTTAACTAACCAAATATACTCAGTAGATCCATTTTAGCTCTTGAGTAAAACTTCAACCTCCAGGGTAAATACAAGATTCTTCAGATAAGTAACTCAGAAGAATTTTATTCAATGTGAAATGTGGATTGTTGCTGAGAACTGGTTTGAGTGTGTCAGATACCCCAAGACTCCTGTACGGCCTACCTCTTCCTACCCGAATGGAATAATAAGTTAAGTCGTCCAGTGTCAATTTCTTTTGATCACACTCTTGCTAGACATAATGGAAAGTTTTTGGCTTCTATATAGGCACAAGTTTTAGTTATGTTATTAATATTTTATAAAGAGTGGGTTTATGACATTATCACACAGTGCACAGTGGAAGAGTGTGAATTTGATGTCCTGGTGGTGCTGTGTGAACCTTGCCTTCCGTCCTGGAATGGGTGCTATGGTACGAGATGTTTGCAGCACAGCTAACATGAATTGTCAGCTTGAGAGGGCATTGGAAGACATCCAGA
The DNA here is from genome assembly GCF_965287045.1 of Carcharhinus amblyrhynchos. Taxonomy (NCBI): domain Eukaryota; kingdom Metazoa; phylum Chordata; class Chondrichthyes; order Carcharhiniformes; family Carcharhinidae; genus Carcharhinus; species Carcharhinus amblyrhynchos. The sequence continues at coordinate 39,398,655 of NC_137335.1, read as the reverse complement.
TGTCACACAGCCCTACAGGCTGCTGTGATGCCGGACTTACTGGGTTGATGGGTTTTTGATTAGAGAGGGGATTAAGGGTTATGGGGAGAGGGCGGGAATGTGGAACTGAGCCACGACAGATCAGCCATGATCTTATTGAATGGCGGGGCAGGCTCGAAGGGCTATATGGCCTACTCCTGCTCCTATTTCTTATGTTCTTATGTTCTTATGTACTCATTTGTAGGTCCATTGAAAACAATTGGTGCATCGCTCTGTACAGAGTGATGCAAGAGGGGGTCTTCCACCATAATTATTTAATGGGCCAGGCATCCACCTTGCAGGTAAGATCATTTTGAATACCTCCTGCTATTGCAAAGCTTCTGAAAGTACTGTGCAGTGTTTTCAGAGGTGCTGTGTTGAGTTCTTAGCTTTGGCATGGGGTGTTGGTGCATCTTCACAGGGAGGGCAAGGGATTTGGTGACCCACTCACACAAAGGCTGTAGCATACCGTGGTGCCGCAGTTGCAGTGTCCCCGAGTCTGTTGGGTGTTCAGCGATGGAGCAGAGCCTGCAGAGCGCTCTGTGTGATACCCTCTGCTACATTGGAACCAAAATCCTTCATTCTCTTTGACATGAAAAGGAGGTTGTCTGACAGGCTTGCCAATGCACCCAGCATCTCAGTTTGCAGGGCCATTAATGCCCACCCATTTGCTGCCCCATTGAGGCTCTCTCTGAGTCCTCTGCAGCAGAATTCATCCGCCACCTCACCCTCTGATGAGTTGGCACGTACACCGTCCATTGCGGCAGGGCCTGCTGCCATTGACTCATGCCCAATGATTCATCATGTGCTGATCCCAACTCTACATTAGCCTGTGAGATAAATGTAGAGCCAGTATCTGAGATGGTGGCTGTGAACAGATGGTTAAATTACTGTGATCTTTCATCAGTGTTGTGCTGTTGCTCTCTCTCCTCCTAGGACTGCTGTGGTTGAGCAGGTGACAGAACGTGGGTGTCTGAAAGCAATTGGTCAGAAGGAGAAATATAGAAAACATATAAGATAGGAGCAGGAGAAGGCCATTGGCCCTTCAAGCCTGTCCTGCCATTCATCACGACCATGGCTGATCGTACAACTCAATAGCCTAATCCTGCTTTTTCCCCATAACCTTTGATCCCATTCACTCCAAGTGCTATATCTAGCCTCCTCTTGAATACATTCAATGTTTTGGCATCTTCCTGTGGTAATGAACTCCACAGGCTCCCCACTCTTTAGGTGAAGAAATGTCTCCTCACCTCTGTTCTAAATGATCTACCCTGAATCCTCAGACTGTAACCTCTGGTTCTGGACTCCCCCACCATTGGGAACATCCGCCCTGCATCTACCCTATCAAGTTCTGTTAGAATTTTATAAGTCTTTATGAGATCTCTTCCCATTTTTCTGAGCTCCAGCAGAACAATCCTAACCAAGTCAATCTCTCCTCATACATCAATGCAGCCATTCCTGGATTCAGCCTGGTAACCTTCGCTGCACTCCCTCAAAAGCAAGAATATCCTTCCCCAGAAGGTTGGGTTGCGCGCTGGGAGTTGTGTGGAAAGCAAATGATGCATGGCAACCGTCTGCACCTTACTCATCATATCAGTTAGCAGGATGAGGGTAAGCCAGGAACTGAGCTAAGCATAAGGCAGGAACAGACCATCATCCTCAATATTCTCAATGATGCTACATACCACAGACTGTATTGCAGCTGCTTCCAAGATATGCAGAGAACCATCTTGTCTGCCAGACTCAAGAGATGGAGTTGTCCTTGCCCCCGCTGACTCTGTTCTGCTCCCCTCTATTTCTACCATCTTGTCCTGGGAGGGAGAGGGCAGAATTCCAATGATTGCATTGAAATGTATATGGGTGATGTGCCTGTCATAGCTGAATAGCCGGAGGTATATGGAGGGATTGACAGGTGGATGTGAAGTTTGTGACGGTGATGTGGAGTATCTCTGGTAAGCAGGTGCCTCTGATGGGTGAGTTATGGGGGTGTGGTGCATTTTGAGAATTTGATGGTGTGATTAAATGATGATATTATCTGAAGATGGCCTTCCTCAATCCGTTAGATTTCTTTTAACACTGCTGCCTCATCCTTGGATGCTGGAAATGAGAATTAATCTCCCAATCCCTTCTGTGGATCCTTAAAGACCCCCTGGTCACCATGGAACCATGGTATCTCTCTTTCTGTCCACCTCCAGCACCACATCCATGTGGAGTCCTCCCTTTGGCCCAGTATTCCACTTTCCTTGTTAGGAATTGCAGGAATTAATATTTAAGAGGTGCCACCTGACTTTCAGTGCTGTTTCCCTTTAAGAGGGAAAGGCTGCCTTTAATAACAAGGGGGGAAGGGAGGGGGTGACATATGTTATCAGCTTAATGCTCTTCAGACCTCTGCTAAGCATCAAAGCAGCAGGCAGCATGGGAGCGGCTCAGCCCAATACTACCATTACGGAAATGAAATGGTGCCACCAAATTTACGTGCTGCACACATCCAACAGAATTAGCACTGGTAGCATGTGAATCATAACCCACTCCGTCTACTTAATGCAGAGTTTAATTTTGAGCTTAAAACCTTCATCACTGAGTGCCAAACTAAGAGAAGAAAAATACGAGTGTCTAAAGAAAAACTAGGTGGGAGAACTGTTTCAGACAGTGGGAGGAAACCAAGTACCTGAAGGAAACCCACACAGACATGGGGAGAATGTGTAGACTCCACACAGACAGTGACCCAAACCAGGAATTGAACTCAGGTCCCTGAAGCTATGAGGCAGCAGTGTTAACTGCTGTGCCTCCATGAGCCAGAGCGTATAACCCATATTCACCAACTTTCCACTATTAAAATTTTGACTAAAACTCAACTCAAGGAAGGGAAAGTGGACAATTGTGTTGTCTCTTTTCCAGAGACTGTGATAATGGATTTCCTGAACTAGCTGAAAATTTGGTTCATAACACTCTCTCTCAATCCAGCAGGATCTATACTAGCTGATAACCTTTCAAAGTCCCTGGAACGATAATCAGCAAAGATAATTGATCCTCTCTGGAGTTTCTCCAGTGAGGGAACTCAGGGTGATTTCAGGCCATTTATCTTCAACAAGTTAAGGATTACGAGCTGTGATTGACAATGCACTGGTTTTGCTTTACACTGGCAGAGCAGATGCACCTGGTCAGGTATAGACTTACACCTCATCATGGAAATGGCACCAGACCTGGGATATGGAACAGGTTCGCAGTTCAAGCTGCGAACAACACATGTATTGGTGGAACACACGAACTATGAAAGCATTCAAGATGTAGTTGCTTTTTTATTTAAAATTACATTGTAAATGTTTATTTTCATTCATTAATTTTGTAATTTGATTACTTTGACATTAGAGGCTGTTTCAGTTTGCTCAGAAACAGATTATAGCCCAGGAAGACAGACATTTTCTTGGATGTATCAAAAATCTAAGGATACAATGTTCATTCACTAAACATTTACCTCATGTGCTATATACTTCAATAGGTTCAATTGCTGTGAAATGCAATTATTCATGACAGTGTCTAGGAACCTGCAGCTTTTTAAATATTTATTGAAGGGATATGGTATTGCTGGTAAGGCCATCATTTAGTGGGCATCCCTAATTACTCTTTAGAAGGTAGTGGTGAGCCACCTTCTTAAATACAGCTGAGTATCTTGCTAGGATATTTCTGAAGACAGTTCAGAGTAAATCACATTTCTGTGGATCTGGAGGGCAGACTGGGTCAGAACAGGCAGATTTGCTCCCCTAAAGGACGTTACTAAACTGGGCAATCCAGTCGTTTCATGTTCATTCTACTGATGAAAGGTTTTGATTTCATTTTTTAAATTTCACTTAATGAATGGAATTTAAATTGCACAGCTGCCTGGGTGGGATTCCTCTGGATTACTCAGTCCAGTAACATAATCACTGTGCTACTGCACCCCTTCAAATTCTGAAATAAGGGCACATTGCATCATTCAGTTGTCATAGATGCACCGGACTAAAAAAAAAGGCTGGGATGGCACATTTTGCAGAGTAAACTCGCCTCACAAGAATTTTGAAACCCACACTTGAAAATTGGAAACTTTGAAATTAACTTATGTTGTTTTGGACAGAACCACTGAAAATTGTTTTGCAGCTCCAGTGTGTACAGGGCTTTGACAAACACAACTTAGCTGACAGCAAGAATTTTTGCACATGAACTCACCAAAATCCCACTGCCACAGAAACAGACACCAGTCTAAATAAACACTTCCATGCAGGTATTCTACAAACTTGATTAACCACTGCTATTTTGTTTTAGTTGGCAATGAATCAAGATGTCACCTTAATTTACGTAATGAAAGAAACACATGAGACTGGGCGGCACAGTGATTCGCATTGCTGCCTCACAGCTCCAGGGACCTGGGTTCGATTCCCGGCTTGGGTCACAGTCCGTATGGAGTTTGCACATTCTCCCAGTGCATGGGTGGGTTTGCTCCCACAGTCCAAAGGTGTGCGGATTAGGTTGATTGGCCATGATAGATTGCCCAGAGTGCCTCAGGGTGTGTAGGTTAGAGAGATTAGCGGGATAAATCTGTAGGGTTGTGGGGATAGGGCCTGAAGTGGAATTGTTGTCGGTGCAGACTCGATAGGCTGAATGGCCTCCTTCTGCACTGTAGGATTTCTATGAAATATCCCAAGTGTCAAATTTGTATAAAAACTGGAGAAACTTCTGCTGTTTCGAATTTTCCACACTCTGCACACTGCAGAGTGCACTAACGTGAATCATGATAAAAATCAGGGAGAGGGGCCTATTCCTGCTGAAGAGATAGGCAGCATAGTGCTAAGCAAGCCACCGCGCATGTGCTGATGTCAGCATGAAGATCAGTGTATGCGCAATAGCCCCGCACTGCCGGCCTCCCAATTGCTGGCTAGCCCTGCAACCCCACAAAGCTGCCCATCTGATCCCCTCATGTCCCGGTCAGTAGCCCACCCCGACAACCTCACTCCCCGGCCCGTCTCGATCTCCCCCTCTTCCCCACCAGCAGCCCCAACTCCCCCCCGACACCGCAAGTCTGACCCCTCCCCTGTGGCCCAGAACTCTCCCCCATCCCAAAGTCCAGCCCAGATATCCCCCTTCCCTCCTTCTATCTGCAATCCTGACTAGAGTGGCAGTGGAATCTCCCCCCCCGCCCACAACTCCCACTGATCGCCTCCACTATAGGACCTGCCACCATTAGGCCCATCCCCTTTGGTGCCACCTCTTTAGCACTGCCCGATGCTCAGTGCCAAGGTGTCCCATGGGCATTTCCACTTTGCCCCTTGGGCAGGGCTGGAGACAGGCTGCCATTGCTCAAGGAGCACCCCACTTACACCCTGACCTCCTGGGGAAAGAGGCTAGTAGCATAGAATCCCTGCAGTACAAAAGGAGGCCATTCGGTCCATCAAATCTGTACTGACCACAATCCCACCCAGGCCTTATTCCCATAACCCCATATTAGGGTCAATTTAGCATGGCCAATCCACCTAACTTTCACATCTTTGGGAGGAAACCAAAGCGCCCAGAAGAAACCCACACAGACATAGGGAGAATGTGCAAACTCCACACGGTGACCGGGGCTAGAATTGAACCTGGACCCTGGGGCAGCAGTACTAATCACTATGCCACCGTGCCAAGACTTCAGTTCCGGGCCCGCTCGTGATACTTAAATGAAAATTTCAATATGGAGAAATTGGCACGGAGCTGACAATGCCAGAAATCTGGCAGCCGGATACATGCGGAGTCCATGGCGCCTAGCAGGAGCACGTTAAATGGCCTCCACTGATGTCTCCCAGTCCACCGTGCTACTGGGAGAATCGCCCCCAATATGGTTGATCTAGACCAGTTTTACATTGGCTTCTGATGGGCATGTAGTGGTTTGCACCATTTTATGAATACTGGCATCTATTAGAATGGAACTATTTGCATTACAATGTCTCCTTAATGCAGTAGAACCTCTCTGTGCAGAGGCACCCTCCATCATAGTCACCAAATATTAATCTGTGTGGAAGCAAAGCTTGGTAACATAAGACTAGTGGAAAATGGATGCTGGAGAGTGCTTGTAACTCATGAATTTTACAAAACAGTAAACTCCACTTGACAAAATCAACTACAATTTGTATTTACGTAGTGTTGTTAATGTAGTAAGATGTCTCACCTGTAAAATAACATTTTAGTGCATTCTATCTTTCATATATTCAGTCATTTGAATACATTAGACATAAGGATTAGGCAGTTTAACCATATATAGTAATTCAGAACTTGAGTATATCACTGAACATAAACCAACTATAGTTTTAATGAATCTGACCAATCTGGTGAGATTAGTCACTTTGACATCCCAGTGCTATAGGAACTGTGAACAGTAAAGAGCAGATTGCTCATTTGTAAACCATTTTATCTTACTATGTGCAATTCTTTACATCTAACTGTAATAAATTCCTTCTGCCATTGCTGTGCTCACTTACATATCTAATTAATTTTGCAGATCCCTGGCTGCTCCCTCAGATATAAGTGGTCCCGCCTTGTTTAGGTTCATCTGTGATTTGACCCTGTCCGTTGAGCTTCTGAAACCAAGTTGTTAATGTAAATTAAGAAACAGTAGAGGTTGCAGTACAAATCCCAAGACACCCCTTTCAGCACCATCTCCCCACCCTCCATCACGATTAACTAAGTATTGCTTCAAAACCTTCAGTTAATTCTACATCCATTGCAACACTATAGGTTGAATCCCATCATTTTAGACTTAAGTAGTAACATTACATGCACAATAGGATTTGTTAAGGATGGCACAATGTTGCTTGCAACAGAATACACACAAGGGGTTTTGGAAGCCTTGATACGCCACATTGTTAGATTTGTCTCAATACACGAGGAATACTGATTCCTATGAAGCTTGTTGGGCAAATCGTCTCTTTCTAAATTCTTGTTGCCTGTTCACTATTATTCTGCCACCATTCAGGAGGTAGTTTCCCAATTTTGGACAAGGCAAAGGTAGAGGTAGATTGACACTGAGCCAAAGTGGCAATAATCTCCCTTCCAGAAGAATTGAGCTCACAGTTCCAGCACTCTGAGCTTAGGGTTATTTGTGTTATCTGTCAATCAGTCATGAGTTGACCCATTTGCAATGGAGATGAAAATCTTCAGGTTTGTTGTGATCTTGCCATGGAGTTACATTTGCAAAGTAATCATCTTCTTCTCTACACTGAGCATATATATTTTTACAAAAGGTATGTGATTTTTACTGTTCTTATTTATACTGATATTACATCCTGTTTCGGGAGAGTATCGTCTCTGCACAGCTCTCCAATTTTATATGTAAATGGAGGAGCACTCAGGTGCACTTAGATAATGGAAGTGAACAGGACCTCTTGCCCTTGTTTTCATAACTTAAACAAATTTCTTTGTCTAAATGGCAAAATTAAAGTCTCACATCTTTCTTGAGTCTACAATACCAACAGTTCATGAAACTCATTTTCTTTATTCACATCAGAGTGCAGCCAGTGGCACAGTGGTCACTGTTGTCAGGGTTCTGGGTTTGATTGCTGGCTTCGGTCACTGTCTGTGTGGAGTCTGCACATCCTCCCTGCGTCTGCGTGGATTTCCCCCAAGTGCTCCAGTTTCCTCTCATTGTCTGAAAGAAGCGGTGGTTAGATGCATTGGCTATACTAAATTCTCCCTCAATGTACCTGAACAGGTGTCAGAGTGCGGTGACTAGGGGATTTTCACAGTAACCTCATTGCAGTGTTAATGTTAAACTCCTTGTGACACTAATAAATAAACTTTGAACTTTCAACAATGAAAGAAGGTATGCACAACTGCAATTGATTGTACTACAGTGGTGCAAAAGTTTCTGTGTACATTTCCCCGTAGAATGTCAACAGAAAGTAAAATTGGTTGCTGGAAAAAAACTGCCAATCCCAACCTTCAACTACCAGTGGGCAAATTAGGTTAAAATGAGCCCTGTGTTTCACGGTGTAATACATATCTCTGGAGAGATTGAATGAATGAGTCTCTAATAGTCTCTCATACTGGTTCCTATCTGTCCCCCTATGGATGCTTTTGAAGATGCTTAAAAAGTAGAGATTCATTTTCAATCAGATCTTTGATGTCAAAACAAAAGCTGCAAATACCACACAAGGGAGGAGATATTACTGTTTTGCTAAAGGTGCAATATATTCCTTTCACTTCAAGCCACAGAAATTTGAATTCCCTATCCAAAAGTTGCAAATTGCAAAAGCTCCACAGAAGCTACTAAAAGTTGGAAATCGCAACGGTTGTTACTCATTTAAAAATCAGCCCTATGTTCCTTCAAAATCTCAGATTGAGGGATCTAAGAGCCCCATATATACAGAGAATAGAAACTCAAATTCAAACTCAAATGCCTTTTATTAACCAGACAAAATAATAAAGTCCTTGGATGTGCTTCATGGAATGATAGAGTGCAGAATGAGGCCATTCGGCTCAATGTGTCCATCCTAGCTCCATGAAGAGTTCCGATTAGACCCCTCTCTGGCTTTTTCCTCATAGCCCTCAAAATTTCTACTTTTCAAGAATATATCATAGCATTCCGCAAATCTCTTCCAAGGCTTTGACATATTCCCTAAAGTATAGTGTCCATAAATGGGCACAAAACTCTAACTCTAGCCTAATAGGATGGCATGGTGACACTGTGGTTATCACTGCTGCCTCACAGCGTCAGGGACCTGAGTTCAATTCCCAGCTTGGGTCACTGTCTGTACGATCTCTCTGTGTCTGTGTGGATTTCCTCCAGTTTCCTCCCACAGTCTGAAAGACGTGCAGGTTGTGTGCATTAGTCATACTAAATTCTCCCTCAGTGTACCCGAACAGGCGCTAGAGTGTGGCAACTAGGGGATTTTCACAGTAACTTCATTAGCCTACTTGTGACACTAATAAATAATAAATGATGAGTGATTTATAAGAGTTTCCCATCATTTCCTTGCTTTTGTATTCTATTGCAGGGATTTTCCAGCCCTGCCCAGTGGCAGGAACTTCTGGTTCCCCAACAGCATGGTCGGCATGCAATACAAATGGCTATTGATGATCCCACTGACATCAAGGTTGGCTGTCGCTGGAAATCCCATCTCTAGTTACAAAACAAGTTGTACCTTTTTAAATTGTGCTCTTTAAATGAAGTTGCCTTTCCTCATTTTCCCCTCCAAAATACCTTGTTTCCCAACCCAAACCATGAGGTATTTATCCTCCCTGTCTTGAGGTTGACAACTTCTCCATAGCTCTACCCCAAGATCATCCTGTCCATTGGCCCTTCTCCAATCACAACCCCTCTTCCAATCGCAACCCCCCCCTTACTACGGTCAACACCCCTAATCCAAATGACTTCCTGTTCCCAGCTTGGACTTGACTGCTGCAGCATTGTCAATAACTGTTTCCCCTTTACTGGAGAGTCAGCTACCAATTAGGTTAGACTCACAGGCAGAGAGCCCATCAGTAAAATCAAAGACTCACTGTGGAGCTTTAGCTGCATGGTACATAGGGGAATCCTAAATGATAAATGCCCCACTCCCATCCCCCAACTTTCTGACTGACCAACCCCCTGAGGAGCATGTCAGTAAAAATTCTGCCCACATTATCGGTTTAAACTGCTTGACCTGCCCACGTAATTTTCTTACCGTTTGTAAGACTGTTTAATGTCTACGGCAGCCAATGAATTAACAGTAACAAAAAAAAAATCATATTGCTTCAATGCCACCATCCTGACTCTGAATGGTTATTAAAAGTGTTGATTTGGGGTTGCAAGGGCCACTCACCCAGTGGCAGATGATCAAAGACCTCTTTCCCATGACAATCAGGATTTCCAGACAGCATTTGGCCTTTACACACTGACCAATGCATCAAGGTGGCCATATGGCAGGTTGGGGGTGCCCCCACCAGCAACCTCGCCTCCCCCACTCATACTCACCGCGGCCATGGCAGCCAGAGCTGCAGCCACAGGCCATCCTATGGAAGGATTGCCCATCCACAATCACAGGCTCTGGCCATTTTAAGCTGTTAAACCCTTAGCTCTTCTTCAGTGGTCGCCACCATGCTGAGGACTCTCGTTCTGTTTATTACAAATGGGCAGCTCCCATCCTGTCAGCGCAGGAGAGCATCTCTCCAGCCTTGGGAGCCTGCCCACCATCTCCAAATGGGCAGTGTGGCTGCTTCCTGGCCATTAATTGGCTGACACCGGCAGGTATATGGGATCGGGTCCCGGTTTGGATTCCTGTCCACAGATTGGAAATCTCATTCTAATTGTCTATTTTGGAACTGCCTGTAGATTGAACCAACGATGGTTAGAATTTACACATTCTGTACAGTCAATTAAATGCAGTCAAATCGGCCTGAAATAAATATTTATGTACTAGTAAAGCTGTAGTTATGCTCAAACTTTGATGTTAACGTGGCTGGATATTTCGTAGCAAATAGAGACCAGACAGGAACCAAAAAAAAAACTATTGATTTCTAACAGCTCAGTGACATTGACTGGAAAATTGGCCACAGAATCATACCACTAAATGTTGTACATCAGCAACCAGTGAAGAGTCAAATTTTAAACTTAAAACAGAAAGTTTAAAAAAACAGCCACTGACTTTTCTACCTCAAAGTTTCAAAGTGATCATCCATGTCAACATTAAACATTTTCCTGTCAGTCAAAAGCCAGGGAAGACACTTCCTGTACGCTTTCCAATGTGTGTACACAAGGCTTCACTCTCCCCTGAGAGTAGACACTGTATCCTTGACTCCCCATTCCCAGCTCTCTTAACAATGCTTCCACCATTGAACTGCCTGTTGGATGTAACTGGGGCATTGAAACATTAAAATTCCTCTCTACAACCAGTCACATTTTCAAGAGTTGATAGCAAAGGTCTGTTTACATCTGATCACAAAAGCTGAGACCCTTATTACTATAATGGCTTAATTTGTATACATTCAGAAATAACCAGGAAAAATAAGCACTTTAACCATTATGTTTTCAAAATGTGTCAGTGAAAATACTGTGATTGAATAGCTTCTTTTGAGAGTGTATGAAATTCTCCCCCACTTATGACTAGATTATCCACGGACATTTTCTACCAGCCCCTGTTTGCCTATGGCCGCAGGCCTGACTACAGACAGTGATTTGCTTTTTCATTGAAATCCTGTGAAATGAGGAGAGTACAAAATATAGTTATTCCATCAATAAGGCATAAGTTGAAATGTATAGTCAATAGTTCAAGATTATTACATCCATTTTGCACTGTTGTGTTAGATTGCTATCCCCATGTCTACATTTTAAATAATTGCTTTCACATTACTGGCAAACCAGAGGTTAATTAAACTTTATTGTTGATATCTGTCTATGGATCACTTGGAACCAAATCAATACTTCATAATATAAATAATTGTTACGTTAAAGCAATGATCAAGCAAAGCAATAATACAAGGTGATTTGCAGACCTTAAGCTCTACATCAAGAAGACAAAACCAAACTTTGTTCTTGCTCTTTCATACTTTCTGTCCTAATTTTCTGAATTGTAGACCTCTGCCTAAAATCAATACAACCTCGAATGTATAACTGGGTGCAGGAATACAAGGTTACAATAAAGGAAATGACATACTAGAAATAAAAAGAAGGGAAAAATTGGCAAATTCTGGAAATCTGAAATGTAAAGAAAAAGGTTTGAATTGCACAGCGGTTCATTGAACAACTGAAACAGTCGGGCAAATGGCTAGCTTGTGTGAATCTTCATCAGAAGGGATTCAAATCACTAGAAATAAAATGTTAAGTGTTAGCTATATATCGTATTGTTGTAATAGCTGATATAATTTGTCTTACACTGCCTAACTATGTGGTGCTATCACAATATGAAGACAACAGCTCAGTAAATAGTACCTATAAAATGTATTCAGAATAAGACTAATTAAACTGTTACAGAAAATAACTGCCCCTTGCAGCCCTGCCTTACAAGAGAAGATGTTGCGGCGAAAAGCTTAACCTCTCATCTGTTCAGTCAATGTACTGTTCTTGAGGTCAAAGTGGTTCAAAGTCCCTGCACAAGGTACCTTGTTTCCAGTAACCTCCCAAGCTGCTACTGTCCACCCAGTTAGAACAGATCACAGTTTTCTGACACTCTCCAAAAATCCCCTGCTATGTGCTGTCATACACCTTATGGTCCTGTTTAACAGGTTCATTAATATCAGTGGGAAAAAACTCACCAAACCACAGCCCAATGTATCATTATTTTATCCATGAATTAATCAGATTGGCTAAACTTTGAATACGGTAAAGATTTTAATTTAGAAAAATCTAATAATTTACAAGTGCAATATTCGGCTTTTATATATTTGTTGTGGTTGGAATCTATTTTTAGAAAATTAGATTATTATTTCAGATGAAAAAGAATCTTCCAAGAATATATTATATTTGCCCTTCAACTTGGAGTTAAAATTTTGTGAAATTATTTTAAATTTCTTTTTCTGAGGCAGGTTGTGAAACTGGTGGCATCTTCAGGTTTCTTTGTCCATTGTTCTCTTTGACTATTCTTGAATCACTTGAGATTTCCAGGTTGTTTCTGTTGTGTTGTGAAATAGTTGTAGAGTGAGCAAGGCTTTGCTGAAGTCTCAAGGTTTGAAGTGATTTTGGTAATCATTGTACAGTGGTACATTTAACCACAACATTGCTGAACGTGTTTGGGACTGCAATTGACATTTTCACACATGTCCATTTTTATTTTTACCATATTGAAATATTGCCGGGAAGGAGAATGGCAATAACATTAATGGGATAAAAAGCAGTCACAAACTGAAACCCATACAGAATGTGTCAATGTTTCACAGTTGTTTTACACACAAACTTTATTTAATACGCTTGTTTTGCACAATAGTGATACTATTTGTGATGTTTGTCATATTTACATCATTCATGATCTATATTGTTTGTTTTTTCACCTCACAATAGATATTATTGATATGTAAAAAGGCACAATACTTACAAAATATTATTGAAGTAGAATCATAGAATCCTACAGTGCAGAAGGAGGCCATTAAGTCCATCGAGTCTGCATCAACCAATCACCCAGCCCCTATCCCTGTAACCCTACGTATTTACCTAGCTAGTCCCCTTGATATTAATTGGCAATTTAGCATGGCCAATCCACCTAACCCACACATCTTTGGACTGTGGGAGGAAACCTGAGCATCCAGAGAAAACCCACACTGATATAGGAAAACGTGCAAATGCCACACAGACAGTGACCCAAGCCAGAAATCGAACCCAGGTCCCTGGCGCTGTGGTGCTAATCAATGTATCACCTTGCCACCCAAGTATAAATGATTAATATTGTACTTTTCTTAAACATGTTTTACAAAGGCAGTAGAGCATAATTAATATTACAATGGTCATATTACAGATTATCCTGATATATTTTACTGTTTGAGATTTAGACTTAATATAAGTGAACATTATTTAATCTTTGTGGATTTTTAAGAGGAAGATTTCTATCCAAAGAAGGGCCATTATTTTGAACTTATCAGCCAGGTGGGTTAACAGAGGTGAGAACACTTCGAGGCTATTAAAAATATAGTTGGATGCTATGATGAGACCATTAGAATAAAGGAGAAATTAACTTTATTGGGCTTAAAGGTCTTCTGACTTTCCTTGCAATCTTAAAGAAGATAAATATTTGTAGGTGTTACCACACATCATTTAAACACAGCCAGACCCATTAAAGATGCCAGCTGCCAACTTTCCACATCAGCACATCTCAGATCTAGACGAGTGCAGGCCAATCAGTCAACGATACCCAGTGTTATTTTTCAAGTCGGATTTGCTTTGATCGAGATGACACCTCATTTATTGACTTCCCAATTGAGTCCCGGGAGGAATGAGAGTCAAATACAATTTTGTCACCACTGTTGCATTCCCCGAGAGCCTGAAAACTATATAGTGCAGACATGTATTCAATTGCTGAGATGTTGCAGGGCTACCTTATCGGGAAAAGATTCTAGTCTATTAATGTATACACGCCAAAAATATCATCAGTGATATATGGGCCAGTTAACCTGGCACCTCCCATGGCTCAATTATCCTTGCCAATTCTGATCTGAGCAGGAGGCTTATAGATGGGAAACTAATTGATGAGCCTCTTTGCTCTTTCTACTTATGCCATTCTCTTTGCCAGATTACAGAGACTACAGTCTGTAGCCGTGGCACCTGACTTCAGTTCCAAATCTGTAATACCAAACACAAGAGAGACTTAATGGGCTGCGTATTACCACAAAGGATGGTGATAGATTGTGCATTTGGCTTACTAAAGATGAAATTCAGCTGTTTAGACTTCACAGGGCAGATGGCTTACCGTCCAAAAGAAAATCATTGAACACATTGCTGCCTGTTGCATTCTGTGCAGCATAGCATGCTAATTCTGTCAGACCCGTCAGAAGGGGGAAAGGGAGATGCATAGTAAAGATGGACAACAGATATGATGCACTTAATTTCAAAATATTATAATGGCAAAAAGCGATCACGCGTGCAGTCTGAGAATCACTAAATCTCCAATGGGGCAAGGAGAACGATTGTGCACATGGCATCCTGGTTACAGAGAAAAGATGAGTCTTTTGTTAAGTTGAAAGGCAATACAATCAACAAAAAAAATTCAAAGGATAATCACCACCTAGAAATTGCTTTCCTTCCCTGGTTGTGGGAGATTGAATATCAGCTGATCAAGCCCCAATATTGCTAGCGTTAGCATCAGGCATATATTGTTAATGTTATCAGCATGAGTATGTTGTGTGTGTAACACTTTCACAGCAAACTGGCCAGTGGTGCTACATATCCAGCAGAATTTTACATTCCCTTCCTAGGACATTTGTAAGCAGGGATGGGTGTAAAATTCTTTGGATGCCCTTCTCACTGAGTTCTCGCCCATACTGGCCTCGTCTTATCTCTCAGTGCAGCAGCCGAGACCCAGCTCGGCTTCCCATCCTGGGACCATTTGCTGCCCAAGTCTCAATTTTCAGGCTGATGCAAGGGATTCAGGAGCTGGAGGAAGCCCGAAAATTGCAGGAAGTGGAATGGACATGTCCGATAGCTGCCTTCTTTTAATGTTGGTCACCCCTCTCTTGATCCTTGTGGGTGCTACATTCCAGTCCCCTTCCCCCTTCCACTGGCTTCTGCACCAACGCCCCGTGCTCACTGCCCAGGCCTATCCTCCCCGCCCTCAGGACGCCCCAAACCTGCTCAAGACCTCTCAGAGCATTGGTCAGAATTTTACCAGTACGCCCCGCCCAGAATCAGTGCGGGCAAGGCTTGCAGAGCGGCATTCTCCATTGGTCTCAGGCAGGATCTTATGAACCTTGGGGGTGAGACAAGGTGGTAAAATTCTGGCAATTGACTCTGATATGCCTGCTTGTAGTTCCATTTCAGTTACGAAAGCAAAACACCACAGATGCTACAAATCTGAAATAAAACAGAAAATGCTGAAAAAAAACTTAGCAGGTCTGGCAGTATCTGTGGAGAGAGCAGCAAGTTAATATTCTGAAGGAGAGTCACATGGATTCAAAACGTTGGATGGGATTTTCCAGCCATTCCAACACTGGGATCTTCTAGTCCCATCATAAGTGATCTCCTGCAGCTGGTTCTCCAGTGGCAGCAGGGACAAGCCAGACAAGACCTCAGCAAGAGCAGAAAATTCCACTAGTGGCCAAAGGTGAGCTACCTCCACCACCAGAAAACAAGCCATGCGGGAGGGCTGGAAAATCATGGGGCAGAATTTTCCCTTCCAGCCCACCACAGAAATCTTAGTGTTGGGGAGAGGCGGGGAATGGGGGGTGGAGGGGTGTGGGGGGAAGCCATGTGAAGATTTGTTGACCTCGGGTGGAAATTTCTGGCTTTGGGGCAAGGGCAGCAGGAAAGCCTTCGCGATTCAACCAGACCCGCTGAGTCCATCCCATTGTAACTTCTAGCACTGCTGGAACTGGAGAGCTACATGCCAACTAGAGTGGTCAGCAATTCTCTAAGGCAGGGTGTCTTCTTTAATGAGGAGCAGAAACCACCTAGGCCCTATCCCCATGACTCCACATATTTACCCCGCTAATCCCTCTAACTTATGCATCCCAGGACACTAAGGATCAATTTAACAGAGCAGGCTGAAACGGTGGTGGCTGGAATGCATGTTTTCAGTGTGTATCTCTGTAACTAAAAGTTTATAAAAGATTGTATAGATTGGCTTCAATTCATAGAAACATAGAAAATAGAAGCAGGAGTCGGCCACTTGGCCTTTCAAGACTGCTCCACTATTTGTTTTGATCATAGCTGATCATCAAATTTAATCCTGCATTTCCCCCCTTTTCCCTTAATCCCTTTAGCCCCAAGAGCTACATTGAATTTCTTCTTGAAATCACACAATGTTTTGATCTCAACTACTTTATGTGATAGTTAATTCCCCAGATTCACCACTCTCTGCATGAAGAAATTTCTCCTCACCTTTACCCTTATTCTCAAGCTATGACCCTTAGTTCTGGACTCCCCATCATAGGGTAGATTCAGAAAGGATGTACCCAATCTAACCCTGTTAGAACTTTGCAAGTTTCTATGAGACCTCTCCTCACTCTTCTAAACTCCAATGAATACAATCCTAACCCACTTAGTCGTTCCTTATATAACAGACCTGCCATCCCAGGAATCAGCTTGGTAAACCTTTGCTGCACTCCCTCCATAGCAAGGACATCCTTCCTCATAAGGACACCAAAATTGTACACAATACTCCAAGTGTATAATTGTCAATGTCCTGTACAATGCAGTAAAGTTTTATCCTTTATCACCTGGCTTTTGGGAGTATAATAGTATGGAACTAGGGAGACCTGTCATACCTCTGTCACTAGTTGATGGAAAAAGATTTGAAGGCAAGGCAACCCTGATTAAAGCATCAATCATTTTCTTTGATGCACCTTAATACAGCTAACTGGCTGATACAACTAACGCTAATGCACCATTTTTGAAAAAGAATCAGAAGTGCAGAAATTAAAGCTGTACTTACCCTGGCTGTGTCATACGCATATTTGAAGTTAATTCCAGAGGTAACTTGTTCAGCCTTTGCTGGGTAACTGTGTCTTGATTTGTGGTTGTGATAATTGCCTAATGATGAATCTGAAACCTTTGGTCCCGGTTCACATGTCTGGCAGTTTTTCTCTGCTCCAGTTCATGCAGCTCCACTGTGTCAAGTACCAGGAATTGTTGAAAGCAATCATTCCCGCAGTGAGCATTCCTTCAGAAGGAATGCAATGAAACCAATTCTCCTCAGAATCTTGAGGGTGCAGATCAGTGCCTGGCTGATATGAATGAGGGGGTGCATCATAAAAATGATGATTATACCTTGGTAGAGAAGCCCCCTTAATGAACAATTATGCCAAAAACAAGAAGCAAAGCGATGCCAATGTACAGTTTAAGTGCATTATTGCACAATGTCCTCAACATTTTTAGAATAAATTTGAACCAGGAACAAAATCGGTGGGAACTGAGCAGAACACCATAGGCATTGGTATTAGGCCCAGACTCTAGGCTTGTATATTAAATACTATCGCCAAAATCTTGCTATCATTCACACTGCCGGATCCTACAGTCCCACTGACAGGGCATCCCTACCATTGGTTTCTGAGCAATGAGGGGTGCATTTAATGGGAAGCCCCATTGACAACAGTGGGACAGTAAGTTTCCACCATCAGTGAGTGCGCACTGCCTCCTGCCACCACAAAACAAGCCACAAAGTGGGAGAAAGGTCCCACCCAGTATCTTATTGTATATCAACAAAAGTTAGTGTGAAGGTACAACAAGTAATTAAGAAAGCAAATGGAATGCTATCCTTCATTATGAGAGGAATTTAACATAAAAGAAAGAATGTTATGTTTCAGTTATACAGGGCATTGCTGAGACCATGTTTCAAATACTGTGCAGTTTTGGTCTCCTTATTTAAGGAAGGAAACAAATGTGCTACAGATGATTCAGAGGAGGTTTACTACATAGATACCTGGAATGAACAGGTTGTCTGATGAGGAAAGATTGGACACACTGGGCTTGGTTCCACTGGAGTTTAGAAAAGTGAGAAGGGATTTGGTTGAAGTATATTAAATTCTGAATGATCTCGACAGGGGGCACTGTTTTAAAATTAGGAGTTGCCATTTCAGGACAGAGATGAGGAGAATTTTTCTCTGAGGGTTGTGTGATTGTGTGACTTTGGAACTCTGCCTCAGAAGGCAGTGGAGGTGGGATCATTAAATATTTTTAAGGTGGAAGTAGATAGATTCTTGTTTAGCAAGGGAATCAAAGATTATCAGGGGTGGATGGAAATGTGGAATTTGAAACACAAACAGATTAGCCACGACCTTATTGAATGTGAAGCAGGCTCATGGGGCTGAGTGGCCTCCTTATGCTCTTATTTCACATCTTTATGTATTGAAGCTGAAGCTTACATGGGAGATTCACCAAAATGATCAACATGGAATATATAAAATTTGTTTATTAGTGTCACAAGTAGGCTTACATTAACGCTGCAATGAATTTACCGTGAAAATCCCCTAGCCACCACACTCTGAGGGAGAATTTAGCATGGTCAATGCACCTAACCAGCATGTCTTTCAGACTGTGGGAGGAAACCAGAGCACCGAGAGGAAGCCCATGCAGACACGGGGAGAATGTGCTCACAGTAACCCAAGCTGGGAATCGAAACCAGGTCCTTGGCGCTGTGAGGCAGCAGTGCTAACCACTGTGCCACTGTGCTGTCCACAATTGATTAACAATTCTATTTCTATATAAAATATGACATACAAAAAATGTACATTAAGTACTAAATCACCTGTGTCATACAAACTAATCTAAAACAATAAAAACAGTCACCTAGTTGCTATGAAATATTGGTTTTATTTTAAGCTGAGGAAGTTTCACATTTCTGGTGAAGTCTTCTTCCCAATTTCCTCCCCTGCCCCCTCACTTCACTTGTTCCTAGTCATAGATGCCGTAGCTGTAATTTATCTTGGACCACAGTGTGAGAGGGAAATGAAACAAGGACAGCAAACAAAAGAACAAGTTCTTTGCCAAAGGAGATGGAGGAAAGGATGAAGGGCTGTCAACAGGAAGCCTTATTCATCTAGGGCCTTCCAGGAACAGTTCTCTAATTTCCACTATGCAGTGTGTGCATCCATGGTGCTTTGTAGTAAAGGAGCCTTTAGATCCCTGCCACTTCCTGCAACCAGACTTTCCATTTTAGAGCTGAATGGCGATGGCACTGGCAGTGGTTGTGAAATTGAAGATAACCCTGAATTCCTTTGTGTCAGAATCCTTCCTGGCGGGAGGGAGCCATTAATCTAACATCTAGAAATTAGTTCACCTCCCACTGCTGCAACAGAGCTGTGACTGATACTTATTATGCCAGGAGCAAAGGACTCATTGAATTCGAACAGAAACAGCAGACAGAACATGCATGTGGCTTTGCTGGGATAGTGGAGTTCCCCATCATGCAGGGTGCCATTGTCTGTACACACATAGATTTGCGGGCATTGCACCTCAATGCTGACACAGAGAATGTGCAGTTCCTGTGTCACTATACTCAGTACATAATGCCCACTTATTCTGGAAGAAGTCCAAATGATTTTATTTTGCTCCATCCACTGTTCCCACAAGCTTAGTACCCCTCGTCTTATCAGAGGATGCTGCAGAAATTGAGTGATGGGGTTTCTTCATCATCAGTATCCTGTTTCTTTTGGCCTCTGTGCTCTTGTATCACTGCCTGGCCAGATGACTGTTCTTGGGTATTTGATAGGAGACGGGTGCCAGGGGAGGGGCAAAGGGAGACCGGGCAAAGTAAAAGTTGCATGCTGACAAAATCTGTAGTTTGCACATCAGAACAGATTGTGTGTTGAGGGGGAAAGTTGGGTGTGAGGAAGATAAATCAGGGAGGAATATGCTACCATCTTCCATGGTCTCAGCTCTGCCAGTGGCCACAAGTATAGTGATGGCTGCTCTAGATAGTGTGAGCACCGTCTCCTCCATGCAGCATCCCTGTCTCCCACTTATTAGCTGCTCCTGCCTCTTGTTGTGGACCCCCTTATCCTACAGGAAAGGAAACGGTGTGTCAGTAAGAACGGTGTTCAGTGTGTTTCAGTGATATGCATGTCATTGTTAAGTAAGTGTGTAACTTGTGAATTGTGAGTGTGAGTCTTGCTATACTGCTCAGTGTGTGAGAGTGCAGTGAGTCCTGAGTCTGAGGAGTGAGTTGTGTTTGACAGGGAAAGTTGGTAAATGATTGAAGGTGGTATGGTGCGTTGAGCAGCATGTGAGCATCCTGGCTCAGTTGGAAGGGTATGACATTCAAAGATGAATTCACGGACTTTGAACACTCACCTAAAGCCATTAAGCTTCTTGGAGCATTGCAATCAAGTCCTGAAGGGGCAAAGCTGTTTACATTCAGCTCCACGTGTCTCTGTTCCCATCCCTTCGAAGGATTTTCTGGAGGACTTTTTGACACTTATGAGTAAAGGAACAGGTCCAAGTGCTGTGCCAAGGCTTCAGGTGTTGCAACAGAAAATCTGGAAACCTACCTCCTGCCATCTGCGTTACTTTCGCTCTTCCTGACGTTCTTCAGCCACCATTTCCATTTCAATCATAAAATCCTACAGTGCAGAAGGAGGCCATTTGGCCCATCGGGTCTGCACCAACCACAATCCCACTCAAGTCCTATCCCCATAACCCATGCATTTATCCTAGCTATTCCCCCAAACATTAAGGGGCAATTTAACAGGGCCAATCCACCTAACCTGCACATCTTTGCACTGTGGGAGGAAAAAGGAGTACCCAAAGGAAACCCATGCAGACACAGGAAGAATGTACAAACTCCTAGAGACAGTGACCTAAGCTGGGAATCGAACTTGGGTCCTGGCGCTTGAAGCAGCAGTGCTAACCGCTGTGTTACTGTGTCACCCTGTTAAACCTCAACATCATCTGCCTGTTCATGGTGGGCATAAAAAGGTCCCATAGTGCTAATTCAAGAAGAGGAAAAGAGTTCTGGTGACTTGGCCAACATTTTTCAAATAATTTTATGGCAGTGCAATTTTTTTCAGCCTTACTAATTGCAAAGTGGGTGCTGCATTTTCTTACACCACAACATTGACTGCACTTGCAAGTTAATTCATTGGATCTGACTTCTGGAAAAGTAAAATTTAAATGTTATTTCTCATGCTGACTCACCTTTTTAAATGCCTTGTATGCCTTGTGTACACCTAATTAATTATTTGTTTTACCAGAATCTGCCTCATTTTTTGCCTTATCCTTGCCAAGTGTTATCCTCCAAAGGATCTAAATCATACCATTTGCAGCCATTTTGAAATGTTGCTAGCTGGGAAGGTGGCATTTGAACGTTATCCAAGAGATGTTTGTGAAGAAAATAGAAGTGAAGGTTAAGGCCTTCCTTCAAAGCTGCCACCTTTTAATTAAGAAAAAATATTCAGGCCAATCTCATGTGCCTACATTATGCCAAACATGTGTTCTGTGATTTCGCCTGTACTGTTTAAATCATGTTATTTTAGGTTCAATATTTATTTGCACATTCATGAGAAACAAAAAAAAGTTAAAACATCTAAAAATGCATATTTTTATACACGACTTGGAACAAAATGCATATGTTTTATCAAATGTGTTTATCAAATGTGTTTTAAAGTTTAGGTTGCCTCTCTACACTGTGTTGTACGTTCATAATGTGGAGAAAGCTGCCTTGGATTAACTTACTTAGAGTTAGTTCCCCTGGTCCCAGGCAGGGCAATGAGCAGTCAATTCCACCATCTGCTCAGTCCATCACAATTTCCCCCCACCCCCACTCCTCCTGCCCAATTGTCCCCTCTTTTAAATGTACTTTTCTGGGTCTTCTTTCATTGGCCCAGTCTTCTTCCATTTGCTGATGCCCATTCCACTACCACTCTGGCGGGTCCTATATCCGGGAGGCGATACACTCAGTCATCTCCCCTTCATGATGTCTCGCAGGTACCTTTGACCAGTCCTCTGTAGTACTTCTTCATTGGTGGAGTTCTCTCCATGTGATGAAGGTCTTACATAAACAGTGCTGTTTTCTTCCATGGCGTAGATTGAGGTTGGTACTACTATGGGCCTGGAGAGTCACAGCTGTGTTGATGGTGTTTGCTGCCCAGACCATGTGGAACTGTTGGAAGACTGATGTTGCTTTGCTGATTGTTCTATAGGCATCAAATTATTACATCACTATCCCTGGATTTGTTGCTTCCAAGATAGGACAAGTGGTCAATGTCCTCAATGTTCTATTGCCTGATGGTGGTGCCATTCTTGTCCCTGGATTTGTTGCTTCCAAGATAGGACAAGTGGTCAATGTCCTCAATGTTCTATTGCCTGATGGTGGTGCCATTCTTGTTGCCATCCGGTTGCCATTGTCTACACATCAGCTTCAAAAGGACCCAATCTCCCTCTAATTATAACACATGCTACACAGGGATGTTCATCGCTTGGATGTTCACCAGAGTTTCCTGTCTCCTTTGCCTGACAGAATGTATTATGATGAGGGCTTTACAGTCATGATAATGGTAAAAATGCCAGCATTCACCATCATTATTCAGCTGAATTTGGTAGCAAGTTTCTGAAATCCATAGGTAAACAGAAATTGCCCTCAGTGATTCTATATTACTCCATGGAGTGTGAAGTTTAAGGACCAAATTTTCCTCTCCCATTTCTGAGCAAAGCCATGTCAAAATTGTCAAATGCCCAGTGTATGCAGGGCCTCAATTGTAAAATTATCAGACCATTCCTGATGAACACCATTTTCCACAGGGCTGAAAACATGGAAGGTCATGACCCCCACATAAAGTGACACAAGGTGTGCCATTTAAATGCCCGCTGAAAATTCAATTTTCCCTGACATTGATTTTTCAAGCTAAGTGAATTCTGAAGGGTAAGTGAACCACACCAGGTAACTCAATTCATGAACCTTGAGGTGAGTGGTATTGTGATGTTGGAAACTTTTTGACAGTTAAGATGAAAGGGTCTTACCAACTTCAAACATTACAATGCAATGGTATATGATGATTTAAATATGTTTCCAATGCAAGGATTGATCATTGGGCTTTCTTATTAAAAGATGAATATCTATTAACTTGACAAGGATTGTGTAAGTCACATTAGAGCACTTTATCCAGTGTATAAAGTGGTCTCATGCACTCAAATGTTTGTGGAATCTGATTTGAACAGGTCATCAGAACAATGTGGCTTGAGTTATAGATTGATTTAAAGTCCAGAGACCTGTTGAGACTTTGAAAACAAAACCGAACAATTCCAGATATCCTTTATTGAGAACCCATTGAACTTTGGAAGAAGCAGCAGATGGCTACAAATTTGGTCAGGCAACTTCAAAGATTCTACAGTATTGGACACTGTACTCTGTGCAATATAATCCTATTAATGATGCATGGCAAAGTCCCAAACCCCATTATTGGATTTAGCTCAGCAGGAGTTGTTGGCTTTGAAACCATGAAGAAGACTGTGTGCTTCGTTTGATTGACAGTTTCATGAGCATACAAAATGATTAAATGTTTTGAAGAGGTTTTTGAATTCTGTTGTTTGCTTTGACAGATTAATGAGGACTGAAGGTGAGACAGTGTTTCTTTGAGGACAGTTTTGCTGGTGATGTGATTGATTGACAATTCAATGAGCTGGCAAGAAAGGCAAATTTTTTCAAGGGGAGTTTGAATAACTGATTGTCCTTTAAAATTTGCTGAGCATTTCAAATATGCTCCAGCATTACTATAAAGCAATGAGCTCGCTAAATAGTAGATACTAGATGAGCGGCACGATGACATAGTTGTTAGCAATGCTGCCTTGGTACAGTGACCCAGATTTGATTCTGGCCTTCGGTGACCATGTGGAGTTTATATGTTTTAAGAACATAAGAAATAGGAGGAGTAGGCCATCTAGCCCTTCGAGCCTGCCCCACCATTCAATAAGATCATGGCTGATCTGTCGTGGCTCAGTTCCACTTTCCCGCCCTCTCCCCATAACCCTTAATCCCCTCGCTTATCAAAAACCCATCAACCCGCGCCTTAAAAATATTTAGCGAGGCAGTCTCCACCACTTCAACGGGCAGAGAATTCCAGAGATTCACCACCCTTTGAGTGAAGAAATTCTTCCTCAACTCCGTTCTAAACCACCCCCCCTTTATCTTGAGGCTGTGCCCCCTAGTCCTACTGTCCTTTCTGAGCGGGAAGAGTCTCTCCACCTCTATCCTATCCATCCCATTCATCATCTTATATGTCTCAATGAGATCGCCCCTCATTCTTCTAAACTCCAACGAGTACAAGCCTAGTTTATTCAGCCTCTCCTCATAGCTCAACCCCCTCAACTCCGGCATCAGCCTAGTAAACCTCCTCTGCACTCCCTCCAAGGCCAAAATATCCTTGCGTAAGTGCGGCGACCAAAACTGCACACAGTACTCCAGCTGTGGCCTCACCAGTGCCCTGTACAGCTGCAGCAAGACCTCCCTACTTTTATATTCAATCCCCCTCGCTATGAAGGCCAGCATCTCATTAGCCTTCCTGACCACCTGCTGCAACTGCAAGCTGGGTTTTTGCGACTCATGCACAAGGACCCCGAGGTCCCTCTGCACCGTCGCCTGCTGCGGTTTTTCGCCACTAAGTAATAGTCCTTCCTACCATTATTCCTACCAAAGTGGACCACCTCGCACTTGCCAACATTAAATTCCATTTGCCAGTTCCTGGCCCATTCGCCCAGCCTATCTAGATCCTTCTGCAGACTCTCCACACCCTCCGCGCAATTTGCTGTTCCACCAATCTTGGTGTCATCAGCAAATTTCGACACCATACACTCGGTTCCCTCCTCCAGATCATCTATATAAATGGTAAATAGCTGAGGCCCCAGCACCGACCCCTGGGGCACTCCACGAGTCACCAACCACCAATCCGAATAGCACCCATTGACCCCCACTCTCTGCCTCCTATTTGACAGCCAATCCTCTATCCACGCTAACACCCTACCCCCAACTCCATGCCCCCTGACCTTCTGCAATAACCTCGTGAGGTACCTTGTCAAACGCGTTCTGAAAATCAAGACAGACCATATCCACCGGCTCTCCTCTATCCACCGCCCTAGACACATCCTCATAGAACTCCAATAAATTTGTCAGACACGACTTCCCCTTAACGAAACTGTGCTGCGTCTGCTCTATCAAGCAATTCCCCTCAAGATGCCTCGCTATTTCCTCCTTGATGACGGATTCTAACATTTTACCTCCAACAGACGTTAAACTAACCGGCCTATAATTCCCTGCCTTTTGCCTGCCACCCTTCTTAAACAACAGCGTAACATTAGCCATTTTCCAATCTTCCGGCACTTCCCCGGAATCCAGTGACGTTTGGAAAATAACCACCAAGGCATCCACTATCACCTCCGCCATTTCTTTCAGAACCCTTGGATGCATTCCATCTGGTCCTGGGGACTTGTCCACAATCAGTCTCTCCAGTCTGTCGAGCACTGCCTCTCTAGTAACAATAATGTCATTGAGACCCTCCTGTCCTACCATCTTTCCATCGCTAACACCCGGCAAATTATTCACGTCCTCCTCCGTGAAGACCGAAACAAAAAAGTTATTCAAGGCCTCAGCCATTTCCCCATCCCCTACCACTAAGTCCCCCTTCTCATCCTCTAAAGGACCAACGTTCACCCTAGCCAGCCTCTTCCTTTTTATATATTTATAAAAACTCTTGCTATCCTTTTTTATATTAAGCGCTAGCCCAGCTTCATAGTTTCTCCTACCCTTCTTTATCAACTTCTTTGTCAATCTTTGTTGACTTTTAAACCTCTCCCAATCCTCTTCTCGCCCACTACTCTTAGCTACTCTAAACACCTCCGCTTTTACTTTAACACTTTCCTTCACCTCCTTCGTTATCCACGGCTTATTACCTCTCCTCCTACGGTCCTTTTTAACCATCGGAATAAATTTCTGCTGAGCACCAAGAAAGATTTCCTTAAAGATCCTCCACTGCTCCTCAGCAGACCTACCTTCCAACGCGCTCCCCCAGTCAACATTCGCCAATTCTTCTCTCATCCTTCCGTTCTCCCCTCTGTTCAAACAAAGGACACGTGTCCGGGAACCCACTTTCTCCTCCTCCATCTGCACCAGAAACTCCACCATACAATGATCACTCTCTCCAAGAGGATCCTTCACCACACCGTCCCTAATTCTACCCGCCTCGTTTTCTCCTTGTCTGTGTGGGTTTCTCCACGTGGTCTGGTTTTTTGCCACAGTCCAAAGATTGGTTATGCTAACGTTGCCCCTTAGTGTCCTAAGATGTATAGGTAATGTTGGTTAACTATGGTAAATTCACAGGGTTATGGGGATAGGGTGGGCAGGGGCATAGGTAAGATGCTCTTTTAGAGAATTGGTGCAGATTCAATGGGCTGAGTGGCCTCTTTTGTAGTGTAGGGGTTCTATGGGTAGGGAGGGTTCATGGTGGAGCATGGTTGGGGAGCACGGATGGCATGAATGATGCATGGAGTATGGAGGGTTTATCAGGGAACGGATGGCTATAGAGGATGAATATGAGTTTGGTGGGGGTGGGTGGGGTGGGAGGTGTGGTGAATGCTGAGGGCATAACAACAATGTAGACAATTGGGATGATATGCCAGTGAAAGAAGTTAGGCATCCATCCGGCCAGCTTGGCATTTACCTGTCTCCATTCCCACCTCATTAGGTGGTGGCCATGACTCCAGCTCAGTGTTGACCCTACAGCAGTAGATGTTTTGCCACGGACCATGAAATCTGCTTCAACATTATCAGAATTTATTATGTACAGGTTAAAACTACAAGTCAGATTTATTTACTGCTTGAACAATATAGAGAAGCAGAATCACAGAAGAATATTGAGAATATAGTAATTCACCTACACCATACACAAACCTTAGAACAAGAAAACAATTTGAGCTGTTTCAGCATCTTCTGTCTGTGTTATCCATTTTACCCTCCCGAGTGGTAGATTTTCCCCTCCCTTCTCAATAACCTTGTTAGAATACCCACGATAATTATGGTGCCATCTCATCTCACCCTTCCTGTGACATTTAACATTCACCTCCAGTGCCTCTCATCTTTTGTTCCCTTCCTTGGTACTGCACTCACATTCCTAACCAATACTTCTTGTTCAATAGTTTCTCTTCTCTTATAGCTCATTGTACTTCAAGGGATCAATAAGTTGAGCTCAGAGGAGCATAGGAACAGGAGTGAGACATAGGGCCACTCCATTCTCTTCTGCCAATCGATGAGATTGTGGTTCATCTGTCATCTAAGTCCATATTCCAGCCTTTATCCCATATTCCTTAATACTCAATATCAATGTATCAATCTCACATTTAAAATTAACAACTGAACTAGCCTCCACTGCCATTTCAGGAAGACAATTCCACACATTTACCAATCTTTGTATGTTTCTAACTTCACTGCTGAAAGGCCTGGCTTTTAGACTTTGACCTAGGCTCCTCAATCAGTAGAAATAGTTCTTCTGCATCTACCCTTTTCATTTCCTTTAACATTTTGAAACCTTTGGTCAAATCACCGCTAAATCTTTTGAATTGTGGGGAATACAACCCTGGTCTGCGAAATTTCTCCTTGTGGTCTAAGCCCTGAAGTTTGAGCATCATTCTGATAAACCTACACTGCATTCTCCTTCAAGGCCATTACATCCTTTCTGATACATGGTGCTCAGAAATACTCACAGTATTCCAGATGTGGTCTAACTGGGGTTTGTTCAGTTGTAGAATAATATTGATCCCCTTGTATACTATCGTTTAAACTACTGGGGCTTGGTCCTGGTTCAGTGTTTTCTGTGTCTTCATGCCCTCAATGTCTGAGGGTTACTCATCCAGGCTCAATGAAGCAATGTGCTTTGGCTGGTGTGAAATAGAATCCATGCGGTTGGTACCATGAAACACCAAACACTTTAACAATGTGAGCTAACCAGCCAAATAAGTCAATGCTCATTCATGTTAAATTTTGTTAAGGAAATACATGGCTCATTTTAACTCTAGCTATTTTAAATGTGTGATGAGTATAACATTCAGAGGATACATAGGAACATAGAAATTGGGGTATGCCATTCGTTCCCCTAACCTTAACTCACCATGCTATTTAATCATGACTAATTTATACCTTAACTCCTCAACTCAATTTTCTCACCCATGCTTTCCACATCTCTTCATATGGTCATCTAACAAAAATTTATTGACCTCAGTTTTAAAATTTTCAGATGATCCAACACCATTTGGGGGGGAAATCTTACCAAAGAATGGCAGAGTATTGCTTTTGAAAAGGAAACCAATGTTTTTTTCTCTACACAGAAACATGTCAGTTTTCTCTCTAAATATTACCGAGCTCTGCCTAAACAAAATCGGGGGGCGTGGGGGGGTGTTTCACGCCATCATGCAGAGGGTGCAGGGGGCCCCAACATGCTGGCAAAACCCGGCAGAACTGAGGTCAGGATGTCATCTTTAAAGGCACCCCCTCCCCGCCCTCCCACCAGCCCACCATGGAGGTCAGAGGGGCTCGCCTCCTCACCTCCAATCAGAGTTGACACTTCTTTCTCCCCCTTCCCCCCGATCATCAGCCTCTTGTCCCGGATCATCAACCCCGATTCCACTTTCCCCCGCAATTATCAACCCCTTCCCCATCTTCTCTCCGCCCCCAACCCCACCGATCATCATTCCCTTCTCCTGGATCATTAGCGCCTTTCCACCTCCCCACCACCTCCATTCATCAGCCCCTTCCCCACATTCATCCCCTCAATAAAACGGCTGCTTCCCCCTCAATAACCAGCCCCTTTCCCACTTTCCCCTGGATCATCGGCCATTTCTTCCCCTTCCTTCCCCCCAATTATTGGCTCCTTTGTCCCCTTCACTCCGATCATTGACCTCTCCGCCCCCCCCCCACAATGGACATCACCAGCATCCCCGGCTCGTCTGTTCACTCCCTGCCCTCAACCAAATCTGAATGAAACCATCCCCCCCCCCCCTCACCGTCCCATGAGGCTCTCACTGGAGCCCACCCCTTGGCACAGGTTGGCACTGCCAGATTGACGTGTGCATGATGTCAAGCTAGCAGTGCCTACCCATGCCATGGGGCAGTGCCAGGATCATTGCCAGGTCACGTCCTTCTCCCCCCAAGATTATAATCACCTTTATGTGACTTTGGAGGCCCCCATGATGGGTTCATGTTGGGTGAAGTTGTAAATTACACTGGCATGATGTCAGGCCGGTGCCTGCTGAATATCCAGTGAGGGGGGGGAAGTCCCAGAATGAGTACATGCCAATGACATGCTAATGTATTAAAATGAGACTCTTTGGGTCCCACTGCATGTTTCACACTCCACCACCGGCAAGAGGTTGGAAGGTTGGAACTCAAACTGGTCGGCGCAAATCACGCTTTGAATCTCTCCAGATTTTGAGCATGCATTGCCATTCCTGCAGACTGAGAGCATGGGCTCAAAGTCATCTCCACAGTCTCTTTTGGGGTCATGTTTCCAGATTTTGATCATCTTTTGTTTGAAATGTGCTTCTGGATTTAATTTCTACATGACTGCAGGCAGCATGGTGGCATAGTGGTTAGCATTGCTGCACCAGGACCTAGGTTCAATTCTGGCCCTGGGTGAGTGTGTGGAGATTGCACAGTCTTCCTGTGTCTGTGTGGGTTTCCTCCAAGTGCTCCGGTTTCCTCTCACACTCCAAAAAATGTGCAGGTTAGGTTAACTGGCCATGACAAATTGCCCCTTAGCATCTGGGTAAATACATGGGGTTACGGAGCATGGATGGGATTATTGTTGGTGCAGGCTCGATGGGCGAAATGGCCTCTTTCTGCACTGTAGGGATTTTAAGACTGCTGGTATTTTCTGTGCACTTTAATTCTGGATTTCCCCCATTCAGTGAAACACTTATTTTTCACATATTCTATTAATGTTTTAAATATATTGATTAGATCACCCCTCAGCTTCCTACAGTTCACAGGATACAAGCCAAGTTTATGTAACCTGTCGTCTTGAGACTTTAAACTATTACTAATTTGGAAACATAGCACTGTGGCCCCTCTGAAGCTAATATATCAGTGAGGTTTGCTGCCCAGAACAAATGGAATAATGCAGTTGCAGCTCAAGCAAGGTTCTGTACGACTGAAAAATAAACTCCTCTCTTTTGTACTTCAGTCCCTTTGAAATAAAGGCTAATATTCCACTCACATTGCTGGTCACTTTTGTGTCTGCTCACTAACTTTTAATGCAGTGCATACAAGGCTACATTACATGTAGCAGAACAATTTCTTCCCTAGTAAGTTGTCCATTACAGTTCTTACCATTGTCAGTCCTTTGAATTTGCCCATCTCAATCATACATAACTTCTGTGTTTCTCAGCAAGCTCACTAGCACACATCACACAGGACTAAAAAGCTTCTTTCAACTAATTGTTATTGTTATTTATTATTGTCACAGGTAGACTTACATTAACACTGCAATGAAGTTACTGTGAAAATCCATTAATCACCACACTCCGGCACCCGTTCGGTTACACGGAGAAAGAATTTAGCATGGCCAATATATCTAACCAACACGTTTTTCAGACTGTGGGAGGAAACTGGAGCACACAGAGAAAACTCACGCAGACACAAGGAGAATGTGCACACTCCCCATAGACAGTAACCCAAGCCAATAATCAAACCCAGGTCTCTGGCCCTGTGAAGTAACAGTGCTAACCATTATGCCAGCCTGCTGCCCTTAATTTGTACATTAAAGGGTGTGACAGAGAAGTTGCTGAGAATTGTCCACCCCAAATGATTTAAATTTTTCTGGCTTGCAGTGGGATATTTGGTGCCATAGTAAGTGATGCCTGATGTAATTATTGACAATATAATCCCTGTGAATAGCATATATGATTGAAGCTTCCCATTAGAAAATTGCTGTGATAGGCAAAATAGCCCTTTTATCTGACTACTTAAGTTAAGCAATTTTAATTACCAATGTGATTAATTTGACTGTAAGTTGTCTGTAAAATACCATAAAATAATGTCATGAAGTAGTCTCCAACAGTAAAGTTGGTAACATAATGTTAAAACTGGATTACATGGGATTACGCAGGAGATACAACACAGAAAGTGGCCATTCAGACAAATCAATCGATGCTAGTGTTTTTGCTCTCCTCAAGCCTTCCCCCATCTTTCCCCATCAAAATATACCATTACAACCCTTTTATTCCTTCCTGCCTGAAATATTGTGCAGTTCCCCTTCAATACATCTATACAATTTGCTTCAAACACTGTGGTAGCAAGTTCCATATTCTCCCATTCTTGAGTATAAGTTTCTTCTGAATTCCCTTGTGTTTCCTTGTGACTATTTTATATTGATGGCCTCTAGTTATGCTCTTGTCCACAAGCAGAAACATTCTCTCTCCACCCTAAGTAACAAATCCATTCATAATTTTAATGATCAAAATTAGATCATCCCTCAACCTTCCTTTTTCAAGTGAAAAGAGACTCAGCCTGGATCAAAATCATTTTCTGATTTGTGTACCCATACATTTTTGACATGACCTTTATAAATCTTTCGTGGTCTCTCCAGTATCTCTATACACTTTTTATGCCAGGACTTGATGACTTATTTGCACATTCATAACTCAGGCAAAATGGCTGATGATCAACTTGTAAATCCTGCCACCGTACACCAACGGCAGGCAGTAAGGGTGAGGGAGATTCTTGGTCAGCCATGTGATGGAAAGAAATTGGACCATCACTATGCGTAGCTCCAAGCTACAACATGCATGTAAAAGTATATCTTGCCACAGCAACTCAGACTCCTTAAGGTCCAGTTGGTCAGAGTGGATCAAATTAGTGCCAAAAGCCCAGGATTCGGTCCTCAATGGGGCAGGAATGGATTCAGGGCCTGCCTCCACATCCTACCTGTGGTGAATATTTCAGACCAGCCCCTGAGCAGAGGCCTCAAGAAGTAGAAATAAAGCCTAGTGTTCTATTTGCTTTTTTTAACTGGCCTTGCTAACCTGTGCTGCAATTTTTAGCAATTGATATATTTGTGCTTTGAGATCTCTTTGTTCCTCAAGGGACTTACATCCTCCAGGTAATAAGTGACCTCATTATTCTTGACTGAAATATACACCTCACATTTATATACTCTGAACTTTATTTGCCAATTAGTCTCCCAATAATGTCTTCCTATAATTTGTTGCTGTCTTCCTCCATATTGGCAATACCCCACGATTTGGTGTCATCTACAAACTTAGAAATGATGGTCTGTATTTTATGGCCTCCTGCTAAGCGTCAGTAAAATATGATGGGTGGGTAGCCCACCGGCCCCCTGTCTGCTCCCAACCCAATCCCTGTAATGTGAGAGTGGGTAAGTCTCCCACCAGCCCAGGCTTATTGAGGCTCTTCGGTGGCCAGTTAAGGTCCTCAATCTATCTGCACTGGTAAAGTATGCTGGGTAGTGGAAGGCAGATGGGAAAGGAGCAGTATTCCCTTTTGGGGGTGGGGGAGTGCCCTGTGTGAATTGGAGGCACTCTGCCTAAAATCATATCAGCACTCCCCCTGCCCCCATTCCCCCCCCCCCCACCTCCCCCAACCTTTGTGCTGCTTTGACGTCCACAAAACTAGCCTGGCTACTCCTGTCACCCCCTTCCTAGAGACTACAATCCCTCCCCACCCAAAAAGCCCAAGGTTTATTTGGGTCTGGTTACCATCAATCATCTTTGTGGAGATGGTGGGCAGGATTTTTCTCCCTCTCCACAGCATGTTTCACCGCAATGGGAGGCAGCACACCACTTGCTGGTCGACAGGATTTCACATTGTACATACCCATCGCTGCATGAAATCCCCAATATGGCTGTGCCATCAGCGGGACTGTAAGATCCCATGGACATGGACAGCAGCCAGATTTCGGTGGATTACAGTGCCTACTACTAAGTTCTCATGCTGACTGGACAGCAACTCTCAAGGGGGGGCTTCCTTTCACTAAGAAGAAGTCCCACTCTAAAAGCTACCCTCAGCATAATATCACTGCAGGGGCAAAGTTTTTTAATCGCTTTTCTATTGAGATGGGACATGAGCAATACTCTCCCCATTGTTAAATTCAGCCACGTGCTTTTGATATCACTGTCCAAATTGTTAATGTAAATTGTGAGCAGCACTGATCCTCATAGAACATTGCTTCGCATCTTCCGTCACTCTCAATAACTACCCTTTACTCTCACTCTACTTTTCATCTTGGAGCCTGCTAGCAATCCATGCTTCCATTTGTCCCTCGGCTCCGTAGTCTCTGACTTTCTTCATTAGTCTATTACAGGGCATTTTATCAAAGGCTTTTGGAAAATCCAGCTAAATTACATCTACTGTATTACCATTGTCAACTCTCTGTTGCTGAGCACTACTGCATCAGCATCATTGCAAATAACAGCTGCAGGTCAGAAGGAATGAACTTTGGATTTAGCTAGGTGAAAAGAGTTTTATTAATGTGTATTTGATCCAGAAGATGGCATTCAATAGATTTAGATATTAGAGACTCTGGCATATACCATTTCTGTAACACTTTCTCCTCCCTGGTCTACCATTAAAGTGAAAGGAACATGACAGATTATTACATGGAAATACAACCAAAAAAAATGTGGTCAATATTAACTCCATGCACAATGAATGCAAGAGGGTCATGGAGCGGGGATGTTTAAAAATGCAAAGTCACGAAATGTGACCCCAACATGCTGCAATCATTTAGCGCTGGTTTGTATGTCATGTCTGTGTCTCTTTGGAAAGGTGGGCCAGGTTATATTTGGATCAGTCTCCCACAAGAGAGCTGGAAGTCTGGAGTTGAATTTAACAGCTGTTGGCTAGGTTTCCCAGGGATCAGGAGACCTGGTAGCTGAAGAGTGGGGCTACCAGCTAGCTGTAGAAAGTGAGTACTTTTTAGAGCATGCCTTGTGAGCCAGGAAGAGTAAAAACACCCCCTCGACACCTTAAACAAACCC
This sequence comes from Carcharhinus amblyrhynchos, assembly GCF_965287045.1. NCBI lineage: Eukaryota > Metazoa > Chordata > Chondrichthyes > Carcharhiniformes > Carcharhinidae > Carcharhinus > Carcharhinus amblyrhynchos. The sequence continues at coordinate 39,364,547 of NC_137335.1, read as the reverse complement.
TCTGCCAATTGCACCCTCCACTCACTACTGCTATTGGCTGACCTCCTCCTCTCCCCCCTTCCCTCTCCCCCACCAACCCTCAATCACAAGCTACCTGCCTTCCCCACGATGAGCCAAAGGTTTCCCCATTCCTCCTCAATCCCACACAACTAATCACCAAACCTTCCCTCCCTCCTGATCACTCAGGTCTGTTCCTAATGGTACCCAACTCTGATCTCATAACACAGGTTTTCCCACCCAGCACCTAATCTGTCTGTCAGTCTGGTCAGCTGCTGAACGGACAATTAAATAAAGCATTATTATGATGCCCTGCCATTAATACCCGCAGCAGCACTTAGGTGGGATTTCTGTAACCACGTTCCTTGGTTTTTCTCTGCTTCTCAATAAATATTGAGGCCTCATGAAACAATGACACACATTGGTGCTAGAATGATTTTAATAACTTTAAAAAATAAAAAAAATTCTGCAGATTTGTTTTGTGCAAAGAAATCATTCCTGTATGTGTACAGGTGAACCCTTGCTTCTCTGCAAATACAGAACCACCCTTTTTAAATGATACAGGAGTACTAAAGCAGAAGTGTTTCAATTGGATCCAATTTGGAATCTGTCAGGGTTCATTCTTAAAAGGTAAAAGATTATTTAAAACTTAGTTACTTGTCACAAAACTATATAAGATTTGATGAATTCAGTGCAAAGAATAAAGCTATGTTTTATTTGAAGTACTTCTGTGTAGTAATCCAAAGAATAGTGAGTTATATAGCTATCAAAAAACCTGACCGAGAAATTCTCACCTTGTCTAGTTTTACTGAAAAACTCAGTGATGCCACACATAAAGCACAGGTGGATTTTTTGTTTAAATTCATAAAGATAGGTACTCCCACCGCCCAATTTATTTTTTTCTAAATTCTGTAACCAATCTAATAGTTTTGTTTTGCATTAGAATATGAGAGTATTGCCCTCAGAGCAAACGTTCCCTTTAAATGGGTTGCCTTCCATAATGAGCCTAAATGAGTGGAAAAATTAACGTCGCTAAAGCTTAAATGTACAGCCGTTCCCTTTTCTCTTGTAATATTCTGTGTGTGATCTCAATATTAGAGCAGTGCATTGAATTTGTACTCAATGCTATTACTAATAGCAAAAGAGATGCTATTCTGCTACACACAGCAGTATTAAATCCAAATGAAAAAAAAAATGAATGCTCTGAAACAAGCCTAAAAATTAGCACCACAGGCTCTGATTGCTACTCACTGGCACAAGGACACAACTGACTTGGGATGGGCATCAAGCAAAACAGAATAAAAGGCAAAGCAATCGTAGTGCTGAATCCCGGAAGGGCGCTGGGAAGTGGTCACAGGTGATTGTCATGTGTGATAATTATTATTGCTGTACACCTGCTCCTCCGCACTAATTAACTTTGGATATGCAAATCCTATTGCATCATGCCCCTGCTCTCCTCCCCTACAGATAAGAAGATGTTCATCTGCTGGATTTAATTAAGATAATGAACGGCAGGCCCACTGTGGCTTGGCAGGGAAGGGGGAAGCTGTGACTGACCTTTTCTCCCAAAACATTGACATTTCCCTCTCTTCTGAGCGCTCTGAGTCACCTCGGTGACTCGGATGCTGATAGGAATGGATTGATGAGGTGTCATTAGAGGAAAACACCATGACACCCGTGTTTGCTTGGAGACTACCGCAGGTGTTCTGACAAGGACACAAGCCTTTGCTGCTATTTGCCAAACAATTCTCTTGATTCAGTAAAGTTTGATAATTACAGAAAGGTCTTGTAAGAGAGAAGCGTTTCAATAATGTCTTCTGCTGAAGAGACAAGGGCACAGCATCTCCTTCTCAGCTCAGAGACCCTGGATGAGTTTTACAAAAAGATGTGCTTCTTAGAAATGGGCAAATGAGGAACACGTAGAATTCATTTATGGCTATCGCTGAATGGTAAGAAGAGAGGCAGTAATAAGAACAGCTTTTAACAAAAGCATTAGGGAGTTTGAATCATAATTTGAATCATTACAAAGCAATTCTGTCTGCACTTGGAAGCATGTTAGTGATAGTTTGAGGAATGTAATATGTCTCTTGAAACCAAAATTAGGTTACAATATGCAATACACTAGGAAAAAAAACCTTAGTAGAGTAATGCATATTCAGAAGTTGTCCCAAATACCAGGTATTTATTATAATCTTATAATCTTTTTTATGATCTTTTCAACCAGCTGGATTAAGCACAATTTGACGTTATGTGCACCTGTGTTTCATTACATTAAAAGTTTCAGTGACTCAGTATGTCAAGTAGCTTTATGAAATGTCGAATTTCCTGAATATTACAGATTTTATGTTAGCAATAAACACCAAACTGCACAATTTAAAAGAACTAAAACATATTGGATTCCACATTGCTTAAATTTAAAACTAATAAAATTCATCTGAAGTGTTCATAAGATTCAACATTTCAAAGAAAAAGAATCAGCATATCAGCTTTAATTGTGATTTTTTGTATATTATTATCATCTCTTACCATATACTGAAGGACAGCATTAATTGATCAAGTCAAAAGTCATTCACTGTAACTCTGCCTTAACTGTAGATCTCAGCAAACATTCTCCCCGTGTCTGCGTGGATTTCCTTGGGTGTTCCTGTTTCCTCCCACAGTCTGAAAGATATGCTGGTTAGGTTCATTGGCCATGCTAAATTCTCCCTCAGGGTACTTGAACAGGCACCAGAGCGTGGCAATTAGGGGATTTTCGCAGTAATTTTGTTGCTGTGTTAATGTAAGCCTACGCTAATAAATAAGCTTGAAGGAAAACTTAAACATCCATGTCCTGAACATACTCTAAAGTTACTTAATAAGCTTCAACCCTTAATGTTGCAAACACCTCACAATAAAATTGTATTCCTGCTTATTTTGTTTTCTGTCTCATTTTGTCAGGATTGAGTGAAAGGAAAATATATTATCTTAAGATGGGCAATTTGGAATCTATGTTACTTTGCAACATATTCCTGAAACTCATGGTGTAACAATTTGATCAATTTGAACATTGGAAAATTCATCCATCCTTAAGTTTCCGGAGTCATTTGTTATATTTGAGCCTCAGAGAGTATATTTAGAGAAGATTTACTTAGAATATTACATTAAAGTTCCTTCATTAATCACAAGTAGGCTTACATTAATGCTGCAATGAAGTTACTGTGAAAATCCCTAGTTGGCACGCTCCAGCATCTTTTCGGGTAAACGGAGCAAGAATTTAGCATGGCCAATACACCTAACCTGCACATCTTTGGACTGCAGCGGGGAAACCAGAGCACCCGGAGGAAACCGACGCAAACATGGGGAGAACATGCAGACTCCGCACAGACAGCCACACGAGGCTGGAATCGAACCTGGGTCCCTGGCGCTGTTAGGCAGCAGTGCTAACCTTTGTGCCACTGTGCCACCCCATGAGTGAGTGAATGTACAACATATTAGACTGAATGAACTATCTACATTCCATACGTTCTCAATACTATACTTAACTTTCTCCAAGAGGGGTTCAACCATTTAAATTTAATGGAACCATTTCTTGAGAATCTCACAGTAAATCTAGTAGGAGCGTGGAAATTGACAAAAATCTACTGAGGCTTTATGACTTCCAGAAGCTTCCAATTTGTCTTCCTGATGTGGAACCTCCACCTTCCACTTTACAAGACAAATTTAAAGAAAGGGAAAACTATAAGAAGAAGGAATCTCTACACCTGATCCTCACTAACCTGGGCCAGTCAGGAGAAGTCTATCTGTGAAGGCCGGTACCCTGAATGTAGGTTGAGGTATACCAAATGCAAAGTCCCACCAGTGCCGTTCAGGACAGGGAAGTGCCCAGGATCACTGTGAGACGGCTGCATTCTTTCAACCACAAAGACTGAGGAATGTTCCAGAGAAGGCGGAGGACATGATGGGAGTTTAAGCAGGAACCTGGCCAACCCTGCCCTCCCCATGCTGTGTATAATTCTCGATTTTCAGGTGGGCACTGGAGATGGGTTTACAGTAACATTTACCTATTCCTAACAAATGTGATGTCCTCCGAATGGCTCTATAAACCATCTTGGGCATTGGGGTAGGCATGATCCTGACACAACTACCATTACCACGACCCAAAGGATTTTGGCACTATTCTGAGTTAAAGGGGGCAATTCTCCCATCCCGCTGCACTGCTTTTTTAGTGCAGCAGGCCAGGAGACTCTAGCGGCAGCAGACTCGTGCAATTCGCGCTGTGTCTGGGCTTCCGCACATCTCCCAGAGCCAGATTTCTGGTGCCATCAGCTCCATGCCAGAAATTGGCAGGAAGCTAAATAAATTATTCAAATGCACATTTACATCTGTTTTTAATATAATTAGCAGGTCCTGGGACTGAAGTCTCTGGGACTGCTAGCATCTCCCACCCACAACGTGTATTTCAGTCCAGCGGGGTTTACAGTAGCTCCCCACTTGCAGGGAGCTGGTGGTCTGACCCCGCTGGAGCGAAGGGGCGGGGGCAATCGAGGCTCCCCAGAGGGATGGATGGCGGGAAGAGTGCCCCCTGAGCATTGCTAGTTTGGCAGTGCCAGCCTGGGGTCCCTGGCATTGCCAAAGTGCCAATGCCCAGGGGGCCAAGCGATGCTTGCCAGCCGGGGATCCCTGCAATCAGGAACCAGCGGGCAGGAGCCACTGTGCACGTGCCGATTTCGGTGCTGACAGATCAGTGCATACACAGTAGCCCACTCAGCGCTATGCTGCCAGCCTCTTCACTGGGGATTAGCCCCACACACAGATTTTCAACGGGATTCATGCTAAGTGTGGGAGATTCATTTTAAAACTCCCACTGAAAACAACCAGTATGATTTACTCCAGTTTTTATGCAAATTCAACATACAGAATTTTTTTGGGGGAGAATCGTCCTCAAAGTCTTGTTGTAAGGAGTAGTTCTAACTCAGGAAAATACACCGCCGGTGCTAAAAATCTATAATAAAAACAGGAAATGCTGGAAACACTCAGCTTATTGTCAGCATCTGTAGAGAGGAAAACCTAATTAATGTTTTAAATCAAATACCTATCGTCAGAAATGCTGTATATATTATGGTTAATTTGAAAATAATTGTTTTTAGCCATTCTGACAAAAAAAGTGCCAGCTAAAATTCGCTTTCAAATATATTTATTTGGAGACTCCCAATTCCTTCAAGAAATGCCACCACCACTGCTGAGTATTTCAAATCATAGTAAAACCCGACTGGGTCATGGGAAGGATGGGGCAGTTCATTTGGTTCATCAGAAATCAGAACTGAACCATTAATATTTGTCCGTTTTTTCAAATATATGACTGCTTCAAGTAACTTGTGATAATGTCATGCTGAAAATTTACATATCAGTCACCATAATTAGTACTAAAATAGCTATTTTTGGCTGATCATTTTTAATTATTTCATGCCTGCTCAGTAGCTGAGTTGCTCAGTGCAAACCTGAACGATATCAGGAAGCTCTTGGTTAGATACCCTGTGCATAGTAAGTTAAGTTGATTTCAGTTAGGATGACTATAGGGGATGGTGGCACAGAAGTGACGCTGTTGTCTCACAGCATCAAGGAACCAGATACAATTCCCAGTTTGGGTCACTGTGTAGATTCTGCACAATCTTCCCATGTCTGCATGGATTTCCTCTGCGTGCTCTCATTTTCTCCCACACTCCAAAAGATGTGCTGGTTAGGTGCATTGGCTATGCTAAATTCTCCCTCCGTGTATCACAGCAGGTGTGGCGACTGGGGGATTTTCACAGTAACTTCATTACAATGTCAATGTAAGCCTACTTGTGACACTAATAAATAAACTTAAATCTTGAGTGCTCTTTGATTAGGAAAGGGAGAACAAATTTACTATGGTTCTTATTCCTGATCATTATACAATAATTCATATTCAAAAAAGTGTATGGAAGTGTCATGAGGGGTTAAGTTTAAGTTTAGCTGGGAACAGAACTGGTGGGGTTCCCTCTTACTGAGGTTGAATTTTCTCACTATTATCCCCTGGATCTTCAGACATGAACTCAGGAAAACCTGATTACACTGAGAACATCAAAACAATGGAACTTGTCAATAATGAAAACTGACTTTAAAAAGAAATCTCTTCAAGGAACTGGGAGTTTCCAAATCAAATATATTTGAAATTAAATTAAAACTGGCATTTCTTTCGAATTACTACAAACAATTATTTTCAAATTAACCATAATGCAGTGACAAAAAAATCTGCAGCGAGTTATGCTGTCCAGATGTTGGTGAAACGTTGTATGTTTCTGTTGTTCCCTTACAAAAAAAAACCTGACATTTTGGCACCACCGTATCATTGTCACATCATCACCTGTATACTTTCCCAGCTCACATTATATGATCAAACGAGCTCCATGACAGTTTTAATATACTATGTCAAATGGGTACAGATTTCTGTGTTGACAGATTGCATAGTGAATTAACAAAGCAACTGTATAGATACAAAAGACTCAAATTAAATGGTGGGAAGTAATGCAATCTGTTTGTTCTTTGGGAAAATAAAGACTTTGTATCTATATTTATAGTCATTGAGATTCATAGCTGAAGTTCTTTGATCCACAGCAACATGTCTCTTATTGAGAATTTTGTTTATTGCAATATTATTTATTGAAATCATATTAAAAGATGCAGCATTCTTTCTCAGAGTGAGGTACATGCCATTTTAAAAGTTGTGAACTCAACTCCAGACTCACTATAGAACCAGTATTATTAGCTAGGCTTTAGAAATCCATCTTTAATTCACATTTTCAAAAAGAAAAGGATGGCACATTCTCCATGCTTTGTTGTGAACAGCTCAGAGTAACAATTTATACCACTCAGCTGAAAAGGGAACTAGTTAAAGCGAGGTTGCTGTGTTGGTCCAGAGTTATTTCAAACAATCCAGAACAAGATATTTGGATACAGAGTGTAACTATCTGAAGCACTGGGCTCTGGAAAGATAAATGTGGCTCTTCAACCCTGGAGAAATTGAGTAGATTAAGGCAGCATGGTGACACAGTGGTTAGCACTGCTGCCTCACGGTGCCAGGTATCCGGATTTGATTCCAGCCTTGTCTCAAATGTATGCGTGGAGTCTGCACATTCTCCCCGTGTCCACGTCGGTTTCCTCCAGTTGCTCTGGTTTATTCCCACACTCCCAAAGATGTGCTGGTTAGGTGCATTACCATGTTAAGTTCTCCCTCAGTGTACCCGAAGAGGCATCAGAGTGTAGCGACAAGGGAATTTTCACAGTAACTTCACTGCAATGTTAATGTGAGCCTACTTGTGACACTAAAATAAAGAAACTTTAAGCTAAAACCAAAAAAGGTTTCTATGGCGAGAAAGAGAAATGGAAGGCAAAGAGCCACTGCAATGATCGATTTACATCAATGTTACAATAGGCTTCTTTTACTTGCACCAATATGCGAGGGATTTTTCTTCCAGCAAAAAAATCAACACCATAGTGCTTACGACATTATACAAGTGTACAATCTCTACAATGCAGAAAGAGGCCATCCGACTCATCAAGACTGCACCAATTGCAATTACGGTAACCCCTCATATTTACCCCACTAATCCCCCTGACATTGGCCATGCTAAATTAACGCTAATCAACCTAACCCACACATCTCTCAACTGTGGGAGGAAACCAGAGCAAATTCACACAGACATGGGGAAAATTTGTGAACTCCACATAGACAGTAACTCAAGACTGGAATTGAACCCATGTCCCTGATGCTGTGAGGCAGCAGTGCTAACCACTGTGCCACCCCATTCACAAGAGTAAATAGAATATAAATTGATTGAGAGTTTTGGTATATGAGAAATAAAGTATTTACTTTGCTAAAATAACAGCAATCATTTATGTAGTTTCTTAGATTCCTAACACATTGTAGAGCTGCTGAACTAATGTATCAAAAGCTTGTCAAAGGCTGCTTCAGTCCATATTCACAAAATTATGCAAGTTTTTGACATAGTAAGTAAAAACTGAAAACTAAATTTTATAACAGCCCGTAGGTTTAGAGCACCCACAAGAAAGGAAAAGAAAACAGTGTTGCAATTAACCTGTGTTCATGTTGATTGTTAGAAGGTACATCAACAGCTTTCAGGTTGGTACTGATTTGATACACAGTGATATTGAACCTTTAACATTGTGTTAATAACATTATTTCCTGTTAGATCAACTTTAGTAATGTCATACTTCATCCATAGAATTAAAGAATATTACAGCACTGAACATGCCCTTCAGACTATGCCAATGGTTCGGCCATCAAGGTTAATCAAATTATTCTACAGTTTCTCTGTACCATTTATTAGCCCTCTAAGAATTTATGGACTTTGCTTGTACAACTATTTGTATTAGTGAATTCTACATTCTAACAACTCTCTGCAAAGATATTTTCCCAGTTTGTCCTTTTTTTTCACAATTTCCTTAAATTTGTGCCCTTTCATTTCCGTATTGCCAATCAGTTAATCAATCACTAGTTATCTTTTCATACAGCTCTTCATCACCTTGAATACATCCATTGCATCATCTCTTAACTTGCTCAGATCCTATGAAGAACACCTGGCACTCCAACAAAAACAGAAAATGCTAGCGAAACACAGCAGGTCTGATAGCATCTGTGGAGAGAGAATAGAGCCAAACTTTCAAGTCTGGATGACCCTTCTTCAGCTCTGACAAAGGGTCATCCAGACTTGAAAGACTGGCACTATTCTCTCTCCACAGATGCTGTCAGACCTGCCAAGTTGCTCAAGAATTTTCTCTTTTTGTTTCAGATTTCAGCATCTGCAGTAATTTGCCTTTCTTCATTATGGCAACTTATCACCTTTGACAAGATTTGCTTTTCTCTTAAAGCAAACGTTCAATCAAGTGTAATCTTGCAAAAAAAAAATTTGATTGGTATTTCAAATACATTTGAAGAGATTTGATTTACCTTTTCCTCTATTGAAGCCATTCCAGCCCTAGGGAATGGTGCAGGGAAGATTCCCATCTAGTGTTAGGCGACTGGGTGGTGAGGAAAGATTGTAAAGTTCAGAGAAGTCAGAAGAAACATATAAGTGGAAAGGAATTTATTGAAGTTTGAGATATTAAGTGGTGTAGAAAATTTAAACCATGACAATGGGAAAAATGAGGCAAAGGTTCACACTGGTAAAAGACAAATTTAGGATTGATATCACAATTTTTCTCCCACAAAAAAATGTTCAACATGTTCATTTAGGGTCATGATAGCAAAGGTCTGTGGAATTAATTAAGGAACAGTTTTATATTATGCTGAGCAGTCAGTGGCTTTTCTCTGGTTGGAATTATCCATTTATTTGCCAGTCAGTATTGAATAGGACAGCACATTTATTTCAATATTATTGTCCATGTACATTCTGGGGTAGCAAAGGTTTAAGATATCTTGTGTAATCTCAGGGTGAATGTTATGTTTTGTATCTCCTGATTTTGTTCAAGTTGCTGATAATTTTAGAACTATCTGCACACCCTCCACACTGTCATTATGTGAGTAGTGTAATGACAATCTGTGTACGTATACAATGCTAACATTTCTTTGCTCCTTTTTTTTGCCCTTCATCGGAGCTTAGTGCCTTTACTTAGGGATCACTGCAGTTTATGATTAATTTTTGCTTCCTTCTATTTCAGTGGGTTTTCCTGCTCATTATCATACTGAGTTTATTAGTGAATGCTGTTCATGCTTTTACCCTGTCATATGTTCCATAGATACAGTAAATATCACTTATCTTGTAATTAATATGCATATCCTCTGCAGTAATTAAACCATGGACCCCCAACCAGCTGAGCTTTCCTACTGATTCCAGCTTATCCCAATAATGGACTTATAGTAATCCAAAACTACCTTTTGAATAATGTTCATAAAACAAGAAGAATGACTTTTAACATCTCTGTGATGACTGTAATAATATTTGTGGGACTTGCTAATAACCAAGAAAATTATGAATTGAATTATGTGAATGTTAATTAAACTTTGAATCCATTTGGAGCTACTTCTTAGAAAGCAGACAGCTCTATGATGTCTGAAAGGACTGTCACTTGCTCTTTGTAGTTTCTACCCTTTTTTTGGAAACTAATTCAGCAAGAATGACTGTCTAGAAAATAGCCCTTTAGTATTCCTGATCCTATAGGAAGCACATTATTCTTAAAACGCAAGCCACATTAATTTGTGCATCTCAAACATGAATTTAGATGGTCTGATATTACTTTTCAGTTTTGAAGTGGTATCCAGGTAAATTTACCCTCAGAAACTGCCTGGTCTAAAAGCCACCTGAATATCAATATATTGACAGTGGGGCAAGTATGCACTGCAACACTTGCTGTATGCAGCTCAGCAATGTGAGCTTTCCTGTGTCTATTTCCAGTCAAACTTTACAGGTAAGTTAAATTATTTGTCACCACAGCTACAGTTGGTAACATGGTCACTTCACCAACCATGCCAGAATACACACCTCCATTAAAAATCTGGGAGAAGATCATCTGGCCTCTGTCACATGACATTGTCCTTTAAACAAATCAGAAACATTGATTTTTCCATGGCACAAAGAAGCAGCAGTGTTCCCCTCGCAATTCAATAAAATTCTTATTATGTTTTGTTTCTAAGGATACAGGTAATCTCTCCAGCTGTAGGTTAGTTCACTTCATGAGGAGACAAAGGCAGGAATAAAGTGAAACGGCACAATCCTCTGCTACTGCCACTAGTCTATGCTGTTGTACAAAAGATCATCTCAAGTCTTCAAACATTCCCTGGAAAACATTTCATTCCATTTTGTATCAAAATGCGACACAGCATGTTATCGAATGAAAAGATAGTGGGGTGCAAAACTCCTGAGCTCTTTGCACAGTGAGCTCCATTACTTTGCTATTTGAGGGGAAAAACACTTTCCCGGGTCACAGTAATCAAAAGAAAACCAACCCTGTACCCTTTCTGTGCACATTTTAGTGAACAACTTAAGCTGGCAGTGAAAAGAGGCCAAAGAACAGATCACTTGGTTGGCATTTCAATTTAAGGAATGGTGTATCTTTTGTAGGGAGACCTGTAAGCGAATAAACCCAATCATTGGGCTGAATTTTTTTTCACTCCTTGTCTCATAGATGTCTATATTGAAGACAGCTATTACATTTTTACTGTGTTTCTAATGGTGGTCAAGCAAGCATTTTTTAGCTTAAACACTTCTCTTCACTTGACTGAAATAAGGTTGTCAGTGGCAAGCCGTCCTTATGGAGAAAGGTCACCATCCCTTTTGTTTATTATTATCTTTGTTCTAACATCATAAAGAATCTAAAACAAAATTTCTATATCGCTGTGCTCACTCAACTGTTTGACTGAGATTTGACATTTTTCTCCTCAGGTTCGAGAAGATTTCCATTATACTCTTTGTGTGGAATTTCCCTAACTCACACTGTCCTTACTGATGTTGTGCATGTTTATGCCTAGGCTATGTCCAACAACTGAGAAGTAATTTGGCTGGTCCACAGCTCAATTACAAGCAGTGTCCTCAAATTCACTGACCATCTTATACCTAAGAAACATAAAAAGGCTGGTAAAAGCAAATGACTGCGGATGCTGAAATCTGAAACCAAAAGAGAAAACGCTGGAAAATCTCAGCAAGTCTGGCAGCATCAGTAAGGAGAGAAAAGAGCTGACATTGAGTCTAGATGACCCTTTGCCAAAGCTCAGAGAGGATTGATTGGCCTTGTATTCAGCAAGTAGTGTCAAAAAAGTAGTGACACAGATTTAAGGTGCAGGGAGGGAAGTTCAGAAGTGATGTTAGGGGTAAGTTTTTCACTCAGAGGGTGGTGAGTGAATGGAATCGGCTGCCGTCAGTGGTGGTGGAGGCGAACTCACTGGGGTCTTTTAAAAGACTTCTGGATGAGTATGTGGGGTTTAATGAGATTGAGGGTTATAGATAGGTCTGTAGGTTGGTAGGTGTTGATGTGATCAGCGCAACTCGTGGGCCGAAGGGCCTGTTTGTGCTGTAGTGTTCTATGTTCTATGTTAAAAATCTCATGATGTTCAGATTGTCAATAAATGGGCGAAAACACTTACCTTGATTGTGGGCAAAATTAAAACGGAGAAGGCCTACACGTGATGGATGCTCTTTTTCTAAATCATCCAATGCTTCTGCATCCTGTAAGTTAACTCAAGGTGATTTAATTTGGATGTCAAAACTGTTTTTGAAGTTGTTCTCAGTACTATGAAAATTGAGTTTATTGCAAAGACTGATAAACCGATTTGATAATTTCCAGTTGCCATAAAAGTTAATAAATGATGCATACACTGTAAGCCCCTTGTTTAAAGCTGTTCAATCTCTTTCCTATAGAACATTGTTGTGCAAGACTCTCTCAAATAAATCACTCATACAAAATGCCTTTTTATAACACAACCCAATTTAAAGCATGATTTCAGTATGCATCCCAAAAGCATTCTGAAAGGAGTTTACTTTTAGTTTTTAAAAAAACTGGATAACAGTAACCCTTCAAACCATGAATCTGAATTAGTTATCTTAACATAGGACATTCGTGCATGTTTCACAATTGATAAGAGTTAGAGAGAATAACATAACTGAATAAATCAGAAGGCTTATAAATTCAGAATCATATGAATGTTACACCACAGAGAGAGACTATTCAGCCCATCGTGTCTGCATTAGCCCTCAAAATGAGCAATTCAGTTAATGTCATTCTCTCACCTTCTTCCCATAAATTGCACATTCTTCCTTTTTAGATAATTGTCTAATTCCATTTTGAATGCTTCTACCACAGTCCCAGAAAACGTATTCCAAACCTAAGCAACGGCTGCATGAGGAAGCTTCTCCCCATTTCACTTTTGCTTCTTTTCTCATTTACTTTAAATCTGTGCCCTCCCATTACTGACATTTTCATGAGTGGGAACAGTTTCTCCCTATCTATTTTGTGCAGACCCCTCACGATTTTGAGTTGCTCCACTGAATCTCCTCTCAGCCTTCTGTTCTCCAAGAAAAATAGCTCTTAACTTCTCCAATCTATTTTCGTAACTGAACTTCCTCATCCTTGGAATCATTCTTATGAATCTTTTCTGCACTCTTTCCAATGTCTTCACATCAAAGAACAAAGAAAATTACAGCATAGGAACAGGCCCTTCGGCCCTCCAAGCCTGCTGCCCAACTTAACTAAAACTACCTACCCTTCTGGGGACCACATCCCTCTATTCCCATCCTATTCATGTATTTGTCAAGATGCCCCTTAAAAGTTACTACCTTATCTGCTTCCATTACCTCCTCCGGCAACGAGTTCCAGGCACCCACCACTCTAAAAAAAAATGTCTCGTACATTTCCTTTAAGCTTGCCCCTCGCACCTTAAACCTGTGCCCCCTAGTAATTGACTCTTCCACCTTGAGAAAAAGGATTGAAGAGTCAATTACTGAAGTACAATACTCAGAACTCGATGCAATAGGTTGACCTAGTGACCTACACAAGTTCAACGTGACATCCGTGTTCTTGTATGTCTGCCTCTACTAATAAAGCCTAGGATGCTGTATGCATTATTGACTGTGCTCTCCACGTTCTTCCTACCAAAATTAATCACTTTACATTTCTCCGTGTTGAATTTCATCTAGAATCTCAGAATCATAGAATTTCTACAATGCAGGAGGCAGCCATTTGGCCCATCGAACCTGCACCAATAACCCTCACACTCAGGCCCTATCCCTATAACCACATGTATTTACCCTGCTAATGCCTCTGACACTAAAGAGAAATCTAGCACGGCCATTCAATCTAACCAGCACATCTTTGGACTGAGAGAGGAAACCGGAGCACACAGAGGAAACTCATGCAGACACAAAAGAATGTGCAAACTCCAAAACGTCACCTGAGGCTGGAATTGAACCTGGGTCCCTGGTTGCTGTGAGGCAGCAGTGCTAACCACTGCGGAGGCAGCAGTGCTAACCACTGTGTCTATCCATTCCACCAACTTACCTATGTCCTTTCAAAGTCCTATATCATCCTCCTCACAGTTCACAATGCTTCTAGGTTTTTAATCATCCGAAAACTTTGAAATTGGATCTGACTCTTGGAGATCTCTGCTATAAACATTCCTCCAGCCTGAAAAGCATACATTAACCATTACTCTGTTTCTTCTCATTCTGACAATTCCATATGTATGATACTATAGTCACTTTTATCCTATAAGCCACACCTTTGCACACAAGTCTGTTGTGTGGCATTTTCTCAAATGCCTTTTGGAAATCTATGTACACCAAATCAACTGCAATGCCCTCTCTATTACCAAAAGAGCAGCAAGTTAGCTAAACACAATTTTCCTATAAGAAATCCATGTTGTCTTTCTTTGATTTATCCACAATTGCCAATGTGATTGTTAATTTTTTCCTGAAAGTTTCCCTGCCACTGATGTCAAACTGACTGATCTTTAGTTGCTGGTTTTAACACTATCTTTTTCGAACAAGTTTGTAAACTTCGCAATTCTCCTGTCCTTTGGCACCACTCCTGGGCCTCAGTGCCTCTGTGATTTCCTCTGCCACTTCCTTAGTATACTTGGATGCACCAACCCTCGTACATATACACTTTAAGTATAGACAGCCGATGCAATACCTCCTCCTTTTCAATTTTAAACCTTTCTAGTGTGTGAATGGCCTCCTCTTTCACCTTGACCTTCTTCCTTCGTAAAGAGAAATGCAAAGTATCCACTTAATACCTCAGCCATACCCTCTGCCTCCATGTATAAATCCCTTTTTGTACCTGATCAGCCCTATTCCACCATTAACCACCAGTTTACTATTTATATAAATATAGAAGAATTTGGGGTCCCCTTTGACAGGAGCTGCCAATTCTCAATTGTATTTTCTACCTGAAATCTATCATGAGCATATTTTTTCTTCTTTATCTTAATTTTTGTCTTTTTTTTCACTCAAACAGATGTAGCTTTTTATGCTCTACCTTTCCCTATTAAGGGAAAATACCTTAACTCTACTTCAATTCTCCCATAAATACTTCAATATTATTTGCAGCTATCTTCAGTTTACATATAATCAACACTAACTTTCAATTTACATACATTTATGTTTTAAATGATTTTAAGAGTGTCTTTCTTTACAATTTGATATTTTTTGTTGTTTCCTAAGGGTAATTTTCAGCGTTGCTCGAGTTTCCCTTCATAAACGCCTAAGGAGATGTGTATGGGTGAGAACCATGTACAGGGAAGATAGAGGTTAAATTATCATGTGTTACCTCACCCTTGCCTTCAGTGCCATTGTTAAAGCTGAGTGTTCCAGCATTTTGAGGTCCTTAGGATAGGCCGCTGAGGTAATAACAACAGAACTGTGTGTCACATGGTAAATGGGAAGAGGTGCGGAGCTAAAGGTTGCTGCTGTCAGATTGGGGTTACAAAACAACAGGAGATAAAAATAGCAATAATGCCCTCTACATACAGGTGTGAGGGGCAAAGTTCAGAGGAACAACTGTCTGTACCAATTGGTACAGCAAAACCTTGTTAAACTACTGCACTAGTAACTGTGGGCTCAGAAGCTAACATGTAATTTTATATAGGATAGCACTTTGGAGTTGACCCACAAACACAGCAGAAGTAGAACGTGGAAACACTGATGTGTTAGCAAAGGGACAGCTACAAAATAATTGCTGGCTATGCTAGTATTGTTAGCAATATCAGTCAATTTCACAAAGGTGATTTCAAGCAATATTCAAGAACTTCTGTGAATAAGAGGAGTCCCCATAGCACTGTTGGTTGATTCTTTATATTTGGTTAAGGGAAGTTAAATTCCTAATAACAATTTAAATTTAAAATGCTAAAGTTGCTTCTAATATCAATGCCTGTCCAATTAACTTTCAGAATGTGACTCCTCCCAACTCCTTACCTCTGATCTTAATAATAATTTATAGCAGAAATTCACAGCATGAAACTGAGAAGGGCTGGAAGTGCATAATTCCTGAATCCTGACAAGTCTCGTGCTTTTAAGTCTCGGGAATTGTCTTCCCAAGTCCATCTTCCCATTTCACTTTCCAAGATCTTCAGATCAGTATTTTCAACAGTACATCTAGCCATCTTTGCTAATCTTCTCTTCTTACCTGTGTATGAAACATCTTGCGACACTCTATTATATTAAAGACACCCAGGAATGCAGGTGTTTCACTGTTGCCTCGGCAGACAGTGTTTTGTTTCCAAGCAGAGCTCATTTCAGATGTGTTTCTAATAACGATCAAACCAAACTCTTGACAATATTCTCGTTAACACGAATAAGTAACAGTACAGTTCACACCGTCTCACACTGCTCTGCAACAACCATTTTGCCCATCTCAGCTAATTG
This sequence comes from Carcharhinus amblyrhynchos, assembly GCF_965287045.1. Lineage (NCBI taxonomy): Eukaryota > Metazoa > Chordata > Chondrichthyes > Carcharhiniformes > Carcharhinidae > Carcharhinus > Carcharhinus amblyrhynchos. The sequence goes on along the minus strand of NC_137335.1, from coordinate 39,348,180 downwards.
CCTGCAGCGGAATTCTATCCCATTAACATTATCACGAGCTGTGTGCTACTTCGACAGAATTTGCAACAAATCCAACGGAAAGCGAGTTTCATTCCGCCTTCACTTGGTGCACCGTGGATGGAATTGACTCTGCCGGCACTTACTGAGATCATTCTATTTATTTAGGGTTTAATAATTCAGATCAGTCCCAATGTCCGAACGATTGCCTGGGTTTGGGATGCAGTTTGTATGGACAGCAAACATTGTTTCCAGAGCATCATCTGTCTCCTTTTACACACATATATCCTAATAATTCCAAATGCAACACCGCCCCCCCCCCTTTTTGTTTAACAGAGCAGTTCTCTCCCTGAAAACGCAGCTGACACTGAGGTGAACAGCTTTTTTTTGTATTAAACGCAGTAAAAACGCGTGTTTCAAAACCGATTCAGTTAATTGAAATGGTCATAAATGGTCAGGTTTTTTTGTACTCTTCCCTGAAGAGACGCACTACACTCTGACCCAAGGATGATTGTAGATGCATTCAATAGTATTTAGACATTCATGTTTTTAAAAAGAAACCTAGGAACACATCAATGCTCTGAGCGGTCCTTTTATCTCATCTTTTATTTTGCATTTTGTTTTTGCTGGCTGCCAAGAGACATGTGGCCGCGTAGCAGAATAATGAAGTTGTCTTTAATTTAGTTATACTTTATTAATGTCAAAGATGCTCACCCATTAATCAATTAAAAACACGGCTGTGCAAGGAAAAAAAGCTTCTCTGCGCTTCCTTTAGTAATAAGATCACATGCATTTTAAAAAGGAGTGCGATTATCGCAATGTGTTTCTGAATTGAAGTTAAAAAATGTAAAACTGATTTTCATTCCAAAACTAATTAATATGCTAAATTATTCAAATTAGATTGTAATTAAGCATCTACTCTGTAGAAAACCTTTTCATGATAATTTATGATAAAATTGGTAGTAGCGATGCTTGAGATTAATTTTTTTGCGGCGCCTGGTTGATGCCATGAATGCAAAAAAGCACCTGAACAAATATTTTTAAACACCTAATTTCATTTCGCATTCTAATTATGTCGTTATTATTTTTTTTGGTAACAAACACCTTCACCGCAATTGCGGATCTGCCGGGTGAACTCACTCACAGGGAGGACGAGAAACCAGGCTGCCAGTGACTTTCCCCTGCCCTCCCTGCTTTGTCACTTTCTTGTTACAAGCTGCCATTCCTGTCTCACGTATCTCCTTCTCGAACTGTTCGCTGCTAACTTCCCTCCCTCCCCCGCCTAGTTCATTCTTTCCGCGGACAACCGGGTGGACACGTGAGATTCACCCATTCCCCCTCGGCTGAATAAAAAGTTTCCATATCGCCCACACTCATTCACTGCAGCCCCCACTCAACCCGAGATCGAAATCATGATTTTCCTTTTTCATTATTTGCCACTAGAACATCTCGCAAATAAACAGGAATTCTTTTCAAAGAGAATAGGACGAATGCTATTTGAAACCAAAATATTTAAGCTGATTTGATCTATTATTGTCACATGTATTAATATACAGTGAAAAGTATTGTTTCTTGCGCACTATACAGACAAAGCATGCATTTCATAGAGAAGGAAAGAAGGTGCAGAATGCAGTATTGCTTTCATAGCTAGGGTATAGAGAAAGATCAATCTAGGGTAGGTCCATTCAAAAATTTGATGGCAGCTGTTCTTGAATGGGTAGGTGACCTCAGACTTTTGTATCTTTTTTTCAGATGGAAGAGAGAATGTTTGGGGTCTGTGAGGTCCTTGATTATGCTGGTTGCTTTTATATTTAGTACATATCATGCCTTTTTATACCTGTGCATCATTCCTTCTGTCTTTACATTGGAGCAACACTCATTGCTGTAGTGTACCTATACATTTAGATTCTACATTTTCTCACTAATTTCACGTGCTTTGTGCCTTTATGTTGATGCTCCATTATTTTATTCTAATTCTTCCGTTTTACACTAATATTCCACTCCATTGTCAATGCTCTATAGCTTTATTTTAATGCTTCTGTGCCTTCACAATAATGTTTTCAATTCACTATTTAATGATCTGTGTGGTTCTAATACCACATTAAAGAAAAAATGTGCATATATACGATCCCAGAACATCTCCAAGGGACTTGAGGGCCAATGAAGCATTCTTTTTAAGTGGAGACATAGTTGCAATGTGTCTGTAGCCAATTTGGGTACAGAAAGGTGAAGGATAGTTAATAGTCTGCTTTATTTGATTTGATTTATTATAGTCACATGTATTAGTATGCAGTGAAAATAATTGTTTCTTGCGCACTATGCAGACAAAGTATACCATTCATAGAGAAGGAAAGGAGAGAGTGCAGAATGTAAGTGTTACAGTCATGGCTAGGGTGTAGAGAAAGATCAACTTAATGCAAGGTAGGTCCATTCAAAAGTCTGATGGCAGCAAGGGAAGAAGCTGTTTTTGAGTCGGTTGGTACGTGTCCTCAAACCTTTGTATTTTTTTCCTGACAGAAGAAAATGGAAGAGAATATGTCTGGCGTGTGTGGGGTTCTTAATTATGCTGGCTGCTTTTCCAAGACAGTGGGAAGTGCAGACAGCGTCAATGGATGGGAGGCTGGTTTGTGCGATGATCTAGGCTTCGTTCACGACCTTTTGTAGTTTCATGCGGTCTTGAGCAGGAGCCATATCAAGCTGTCTTACAATCAGAAAAAATGCTTTCTATCATGCATCTGTAAAAGCTGGTGAGAGTTGTAGCTGATATGTAAAATTTCCTTAGTCTTCTGAGAAAGTAGAAGCATTGGTAGGATTTCTTAACTATAGGGTCAGCAAGGAGGGGCCAGGACCAGTTGTTGGTGATCTGGACACTTAAAATGTTGAAGCTCTCGACCATTTCTACTTCACCCCATTGATACAGAGAGAGGCATGCTCTCCACTATGCTTCCTGAAGTTGATGACTATCTCCTTCGTTTTGTTGACATTAAGTGAGAAATTATTGTCATCGTACCAGCTCACCAGATTTTCTATCTCTTTCCTGTTTGTGAAACACGTATTGGCCAAGGAAATGCTGTGATCTTCTCTGAATAATGCCATGGAATCTTTCACATCCAACTGAACGGGCAGATTGCCACGTTCATGTCTCATCTGAAAGACGGCACTTCAGACCATACTGCACTCCCTCACCATGGACTGCAGCTTGATCTGCCTACAGGTTGAATTTTAAATTGGATGGTAGTGTAAAATGATGAGAGCAAGTCCACAAACTATAAAATGGCCTATAAAATTCACTATCATCTATGATGAATTTCAGTTCCCTGAGACCATGTAATGGAGCTTGAACCCATGATCTTTGGACTCTGTGATAAGAGTGCTACAATTGAGTAAAGGCTGAGGTAGAATTACAAACTTTACTGTCTGGTGTTCCAATGTACCCCACTGTGATGTCCTCCAATGCCGAATGGTTTGATTGTGTGTATTAGCAATAACAATGCTGCAAAGTGCAGTCCACACTTTGAGCCATGAACAATTGATTCTTTTCTTGAACACCACAGCCTTGACTCAATTAATATTCAAAACCTGAATCAAATGCAATCCTACTGTGCTTATGTGTCACTGTACTGGACTTATGTTAATGCTCCAGAAGGCAAGAGTTAAATATACCGTTAGAAGGTTAAAAGAGACTTCTCCTTTCTTGTTGTGGGGCTGGCACATAATAAGATTATATAAAAAAAAACTCAGTTTGTTTAAAAGCAATTTTCTGCTTTTCTTTTGTTTCTTGCAGGCACTGACTTCAGATGGGGTACATGGTTCTTTGGTCACGAATCATATATTGTTACTTTGTTCAAGTGATAGTTGACCTATGAGCAAGGACAGAAAGGGTTCCTCACTTTTCCATTCTGAATCAGCACACCGACACAATGAATCAAATCCATTGCACCAATACAAACAGACCAAGCAGTTTGCCAAAGTCTGAGTTGACAGATGAAAAACTAAAAAGATCCATATAAACAACATAGAGAACATTTTACTTGAATTTATTTTAAGTCGAGTCCCCACCACCAAAATCACTCTGCTTTGACTCTTGTGAATTAATTGGCTGTCCTGGTGGGACGAGTAATTGTGCTACACACCACCAGTCATTCAGAGAACTCCTGGAAAGCTCCAGTAAGCTTCTTGTGTTAGCAGCCATCAAGGATTTCACAGGTCAGGCATTCGATCGATACAGCTAAAAGCAGCAGGGACTATAATGTCGACAGTCGACTTCAGAAAATGCTGTAAGTGCCAGCTTGCTCCCTCTCGCACAGCCACTGAAGACAGCTTAATTAACCCTTAGAAATACAATTTATCCAGAGGCTCAATGGGGCTGTAATAGTCGGTCTTATTGGTGGACTGATGGCTTGGAGATCTGTCAGGTCTGAATTCCCCACTTCCCCCTTTAACAGGTTACAGTTGAGATGCAAAAACTTGTTTTCAGTATGTGCGTTCATTGCCTCCTAGAGAGAGTGCTACTGGAAGCCACAGGGGAAAGTATTTTGTAAGGTTTCACATGCAATGTCTGCAGAAGTCAGGCCCAGCAGGTGCACTGCTCACTCCTGTTCTGATCTGTGTGTGTGAGTGAAGGCCAATTCCTACTGTTCCAATATTCCTTCCCTCTCTCCTTCTTGAGACACTCGTTTGTCAGTTGCCTCTGTTTGCAGTCTTTTAATACCCTGTAGCCAATCAAGGCAGAGACAATGTTGGGGCTTTGTACATAGAAAAAAGAAGATAATTTCCCTTAAATTGTGAACATTTTAATATTGTGAGATAGCAAGTGATTTTTATTGTGCAGATAGTACCTTCAGCAAGAGAGTTTTGACGGTTTTCAATGAATAGTTTAGAGAGGTGGAGAAATGGCCCAAGTGGAGTCCCTAGCTGAATCACCAGTTTAACTCTCAGGAAGAGCAAGTCATCAATGTGGTAGAGGAATTTGAAGCCAGCACTAGCAAAGGATGCCCAGAGGCTTGTCAAACACCTGTGTGCCACTTTAAATTTTTGCTGGCATTTTAAAGAGGCTGCACAGCATTTTGTTGACCATGCTTTAACTAATACCCTGTGGTGATTGCATTTGACATTAAACAGGCCATTGATGCATAACTTAAAGGGATATTTACTGCTTAAAGAGATACATACCACTTACAGAGATATTGTTTCATGGTCATTGTTGCCATAGCTGTGGAAAGGATATTGGAGATGGTTTCTAGGGCACAACATTTAAAAAACAGTTATCCAGGAAATGTTCTGAGAACTTCAGCAAAAAATACGAAATGCTATGCTACTCCAGGTTATTGGATAACTTGGAGGAGACAGCAGGAGAAAGCGAGTGTCTCTTTGGGCCCTATTTTATCATTTTGATTCTAAATGCTGGGTGGACTTGAAATTGGGATTGTTTCAAATCCGACTTTTAGACCTGTTCTGAGGCACCCCCAAATGCACCCTGCCTGCAAAAATATTGGTAAGTCTCAATCGTGCTGCAGAAGCCTGTGGGCGGGGCTTAATGTGCCCGAAACCCTGCAACTTCGATCGGCACCTCCAACAGCACATGTGCAGAAAGAAAATTGAGAGAATGGTGCTCCCCTGCCACATCCCTCCCAGGCCAGATGTGTCCCCCTGACCCCCACAGACATTTCCCCACCCCTCACAACATTACTGACCATGTCTCCTCCACACCCCCACTACTCAGACCAATCGCAACCCCATCATCTCTTCACCCCCCCCTCCCCGATCTCAGGCAGAGTGGCAGCAGACCCCCCCTTCCTCCCCACTGATCACAAGCAGAGTGGCACTGGACACCCCTTCCCCCCCACTCCTCCCCCACTGATCTCAGGCAGAGTGGCAGCAGATCCTCCTTCCCTCCCCCCCAGCCCCCCCCATGATCTGAGGCAGACTGGCAGTGAACCTCCTTTCTCCCCTCCACTGATCTCAGACAGAGTGGCAACAGACCCCCCCCTTCCCTTCCCCAATGATCTCAGGCAGAGTGGCAGCAGATCCCCCTTTCCCCCCACTAATCTTAGACAGAGTGGCAGCAGACCCACTTTCACCCTCACTGATCTCAGGCAGAGTGGCAGCAAACTCCCCCCTTTCTCTCCCTCTTCCCCCACCAATCTCAAGCAGAGTGACAGTGGACCCACCTTTCCCCCTCTGACTAATCTCAAGCAGAGAGCTGTTGGACGTTCAGCACCTACCTCCTCACTAACTGCAGTGCCCGAATCGGACTTCTATGGAGCATATCTGTTTTGTGCCAATTCTGGATAGGCGAACACAGTGGTAAAGGGGAGAGTGTCAATAAAGTTGGACGTGCAGTCCATTAAGTCAATTTAAATGCATGCAAATACCATTTTCGGGCCTTGGTAAAGGGGGAATCAGCGCAGAGGCAGGTATGGATCATACTATTTGCCTCACTCCCGACTTTACCAAGTTTTCCTGCCCATAAACAGGTGCAACGCAATGGTAAAATCGGGCCCTGTTTCATGGACACATTGCTTGTGGTCCCCTTGACCTAGATGAGATATGGCAGGAGGGCATAAGGCCAGGAAGAGCAGCACCACTTGATGCAGGGGAGAGGGGCAGGCAATTGAAGAGGGCAAGGTGATTTTCTTCTCTCCATATATACAGGGTGTCATTGCTCCTCTGGACCCGCTCCACTAGAAACTCCAGTGTTATATCCAAGAATCTGTGCACCTCCTCTCTTAATCCCTGATCCATCCTGCAACATGCTGCTGTGTGCCAATCAGAGCACTGCACACCTTCAGTGTAAGTGGGTACAAGGAGCCCACAAATATGCACCATGAAAATGACGTCTAATCAGCGCTGGAGTGCTAAACTGAATGGGTCCTGGATCAGTACCTCCAGACAAGTTCAAATTCCGGTAATCAGTAAGAAGGACCAAAATAATGTGCAATGTCCAGCCTATCAAACAGGCTAGGCTTTTTAGCACTACACTCAAATAGCACTTACTGGGCAAAATAACATTCATTTCTGTTCAGTCAGAAAAGCAGAGAGTGATTTATACTGTATGCATTTATTCATGTAATAAGATGTTATTTTGTCAGAAACTAAATGTCACAGAAACAATAAAGAATGGCCAAAAGGAAAACCAGAGAATGTGTTTCTTTTTCGCTGTTAAGATTTACATCCTTAATGAATTTCAATAAATGTCTAACCATTGTCACAAATTGTTCTCAAAGTATTATTTGGCAGAGTTACAAAACTTCAACACTTGGGAATCAAGAACTTGCTGTCTTTCATACATTACAATACAACATTCATGTGTCACTCTGCCAAGCGCTGAACTGTACAGAGCTCAACAACCTGCAAACACTTTATTGATATTATTTCCCTATTCAAATGATAGATGTTCAGTTCAAGTTCCTTTTATTTTGGAATTGCTCCCTACCTCCTGAGAATGCAATGCCATAAAGTTTAATCCTTTTCCTGCATGAAACAAGTCTCTTGGATGGATTTTCATCTTCACTGCCCAGTGTGTAATCTGGCAGAGCAGATTGGAAGCCCACCATTGAACCTGCCTAATTTTCATTCTGTTTTCAATGGAATGATAATGGAGCAGGTTCCACAATGTTTGGGAGATTTACTGCACCAAAGCACAATCTAATTGATGAAAATGAAATTCTTGCCCTTTTTATTCTGCATCCCTTTCCTCTTCCCAGATGCCCATTCCATGGTGTCTAACCTCCAAATCCCTCTCGATCCTGAACTGAGCTGCAAATCCTACATCCAGTCCTTCATCAAGATGAGCAAATTTCATCTGTTACATATCAGGCCGGATTCTCCGATCTTGCCCACGGATGGAATTCTTTGGCCCCGCTGCAGTGAAGAAAGCTGAGCGCCAAATTCTCCATTCTCACTGGCAGCAGCAGCAGGGAATGAACAGCCAGAGAATTGCGGCCAACATCGCTCCATACCTATAGACACTTCTTTAAGATTTACCGCTTCCATAATGCTATCAGTTGCCTCCTTGAAAGTTTATACCCCATCCTCACCCCCACCCCGCCACTGTACTTCCTGCCAAGATCAATGACCATTACACTGAATCCAGAGGCATCTCACCATGATAAACATGCTGTATAAATGCAAGTTATTGTTGAGGAAAAAAGCACTACTCTCTATTAAATATTTTACAATTATTGATATCTATCCCCACAGCATACTGTTTCCTCCTTGAGCTCGGAAAACTGGTTCGATTATATAGTCCAGCAATGCGGTATCAGCATTAACTTGTACAGGATTAAAGGGGAGTACATTTCCAGTAATTTCTCCTTCCAATTTGATGTTGTATAATTTCTACAGATCCTTGGTAAATAACTATGCCAGTTTCTCCATCATTAAAAAAGTATCAAATATACTGCCACTATGTGAGGGCCTTCAAATCAAATGGGAATTTATATCACATTATCGAAAATCGCAGTTTTTTTATGTATTGGGGTGAAGGAAAGTTAAAGTCATACAGAATGGCCTCAGAGTTCAGGTGAATAGATATTATTGAATCCCTTAGTTATGAAGTTCTGTAGTAGCCACTTATTACCTATGGATTAACAGACTAACATATATGTCAAAGATGCAAAGTTCATTCTTGCTAGAATTTAAGTTCGTAGTACATGTGACGAACTTGGCATCATGCCCCAGAGGGGGCACATGGAGGATTTTCCACACAATCTAATTAACTGTATAATTTCAACTACCATTGGTGCTATTTATTAGTCACAAGTAGGCTTACTTTTACACTGCAATGAAGTTACTGTGAAAATCCCCTAGCCGCCACACTCCGGCGCCTGTTCGGGTACATTGAGGGAGAATTTAGCATGGCCAATGTACCTAATCAGCATGTCTTTCAGAGTGGGGGAGGAAACCAGAGCACCTGGAGGAAACCCACGCAGGCATGGGGAGAATGTGCAAAGTGCACATAGTCACCCAAAGCTGGATTTGAACTTGGGTCCCGGTTGTTGTGAGGCAGCAGTGCTAACCATTGTGCCACTATGCCGCCCATGTTGTTGATTAATATGCAAGAATTGCCAACTATAAAACCTATAGTTCTACATTTCTCTTCAGTAGAACTATATAATAATGGCTTTACAAAGAATTTAAAATTAGTTTCTCATGGATCAAAACTCTTTTGACATTAAGGTACCTAAATATCTGAAATTGCATATTGTGTTAACATGCTTTGAAGTGTTATGGATGTTTAATGTTTCTTATAGTGTTCTGAATATGGGATTGAGAAAATAAAGACAGTCTTGACGGTTAAACTTGTTCCTTTTTAGTTCTGCAACATTAATGAATTAAAGAATGATGAAATGGTGATGAATTCCAAATGGATTAATGATAATTTCTATATACTTTTTTTATGGTAAGACAGTCTTTGTTTTCAATTACATGCCAGTAGAAACATAATTATTGGATTGAGTGTTGAGTGAAGAATGGCAAAAACTGCTAGTTGGTTGAAAGATAAACATTGGCATTATTTTTCTGTACGAGTAAAGTATTTAATTTGTATAAAGGATCCAGTGACTGTCTGTGTGGAGTTTGCATGTTCTCCCCATGTCTGCATGGGTTTCCTCCAGCGCTCCAGTTTCCTCCCACAGTCCAAAAGGTGTGCAGGTTAGGCTCATTGGCCATGCTAAATTCTCCCTCAATGTACCCGAACAGGCACAGGAGTGTGGTGACTGGGGGATGTTCACAGTAACTTAATGTAACCTGCTTGTGACACTAATAAATACACTTAAACTTTAACAGATTGACAAACAGCTAAGTTCGAGCAACTAATGCCTTTTATGTTTAACTTTTCTATCTAACTGGCAACGGAAATTTCTTGCAAAATTGCTAAATGGAGTAAAACTGGAGCCATTGTCACCTGGCTTATGTTGGATGGTAGCATCATCAAAATACTGTTTGGTCATTACTATCTCGTTCCATCTTGGTAGGACCCCACTTGTTTCAGACAGGAGGCCACTTTTAATATGCAAAGTCCCTAAAAGCACAGGATCACTGAACTTTCCCATATATCATGCAGCATGATCACTTTTTATTAGCATTGTCTTGTGAATATATGGTAAAATTGTCCATAAAATATGGAGAGTAAACAGCCAGGTGTTTAGATATTCAAGAGCAGAACCTGAGAAGAGTAGGGAGGTTAAAGAGCTTGGGTCAGAGTTGGAAACAATGAAATTCAGCTCCTTAACATGCAGTTTTTCAGCAATACATGCGTGCAAAATGTAAAGGTAATCAGCATGTAATGCTGATTTGACCACAGCACTGAGCGTTTGGAGCTCAACACTCCACATAATGCTCTCTTCTGTTCTGATGGAGCAGAACACACATTCAGTTACAGACATGACCCCTCCACCACCAAGCTGGCACCCAAACCACCCTTGCCCCCTACCTTAGTTTGCAGTGACTTGTGCCTGATGCCTCACCACTTGTAGACCCACCTCAAAACTAAGCTTAAAAGCAGTGGTTCTCAAACTGGAGTCCATAGAAATTTGACAGGGATCCAAGAAATAGTGTTAACTGTAGCTGGGAAGCAGGAGCTGAGTGCAACCACTCTAGGTCCAGCACAGGATGAATTGAATGTTCCTCCCAAGAGGGGAGTGTGCAAAGGGAGACAGATTCTGCAGTGAAAAGGAGCCATACTTATCTCATTGATGTCATTAGGTGTTTGCCTAAAAAAAACACTATTTACATGCAGCACTTGCATATTCTGAACATTTCACGGTATTTTAATTTAGAGGGGGGGATTATTTCATTATTAATCCACTTGAAAACAAGGTACTTCCATCAGAAAACTTTGAGAATCACTGCTTTAAGGCAGGCACAGTGCAAACAAAGATACAAATTAGAGCAAGAGTTGGCCATTTGGCCCCTCAAACCTGCTCTGCCATTCGATAATGGCTGATCCAATCATGACCTCAACTCCACATTTCTGGCATCTTTTGATAACCTTTGACTCTATTGTTCATCAGGAATTAATCTATCTATGTCTTAAAAATATTCAGTGACCTGCCTCCACCACTCATGGGGAAGAAAATTCCAAAGACTATGATGCTGTTAAGGGAAAAAATATCTTTTCAGATGCAGCTTAAATGGGAGATTCACTGAAGGTAATCTCACCAAAACAATACCAATATGGGCCAAATGAGGGCAATTGGGATTAGTTTAGGGGTTTTTTAAAAAAGGGCGGCATGGACAAGTTGGGCTGAAGGGCCTATTTCCATGCTGTAAACCTCTAATATTAAGTGCCGAATGAGTGTGAAAACGGGAGAGTTTCAGAATTGTTTTCTTTTGGTGAGGTCACAATTGACATTTTACACCATTTAGTGCAAAAAACAATGCATGATCTGATTGCCAACAGCAGTGGGGCAGCCTGGGGCCTAAACTCACACGCAAGCTGGCTGCTCACACTCGAGGGCGCTACTGCGCATGCACAGATCTCTCCGTTCTATGCAAAACACAAAAAGATTTGTCAGACTCCTCATCCTTGGATATCACACCCACCCCCTTCCTCCCTCCCTCCCTGATTACTGGCTTCCCAGCCAATTGTCTCTCCTAACCCCATGGATATTGCCTGATATCTACTCCCATTCCAGCTGATCGCCATGCCATTACCCACCCCAGTCGATTGACCCCTCCCCACTCCCTGGCCTGGTCAATCGTCCGTCCAACCCTCCAACATCGGTCCGGTCAATCACCACTCTGTCCGATTGTTAATTGCAGATTCTGCAGCACCTTCTCCAGCTAGTTCCCCCATTGGAGAGTGTGTAGCTCCCCCCTCACCTGCCTTGCCTTGGGCCTCACCCCTCCCCTCAGGCCCCACCCCTATCATGGTCCCACTCTTGGCACGGCCTGCTGCCTGATAGGCAGTGCCAGGGTACCTGGTGGGCTGGCACTGCCCCTCCCACCCCCAACCTGAGGGCCTCAATTGCCTCCAGTCCCACAGGTGAGGCCATCAAATTAAGTCCCCATTGATGGGGACTATATGTGATCCTCGTCAGTGAGAACCTTCACCAGCGAGGCCATTAAGGCAAGTGAACCCAGGTGATTTCATCCTGAGTTACTAATTATATTAAAATCCTAATTTAAATATTAAAATCAATCTCATACCCTGCTCATGCTGGAAATCCGGGACCAGTAAAATCACAACAAGTGAGAAACAGGGTGCAAACCCAATTTTTTGCCTTTTGCACAATCTCAGTGACTCGACCTGTTCATCGGCCAGCGTGGCGAGCTGGCAAGATCACCCCGACTATTTGTAAACTGTATCCCCTACTTCTCTCTCACAAGAGGAAACATCCTCTCAGCATCTGCTCTATCAGGTCCCCTCAGGATCTTATATATTTCAATAAGATCCCTCTCATTCTTCTAAACTTCAATGGATACAGTCCCAGCCTGTCTAACCTTTCCTTATAAGAGAATCCCCAATCCTAGGTATCAGTCAAGTGCACCTTCTCTGAAATGCTTCTAACACGTTTACATTCTTTCTTAAATAAGGAAACCCAAACTCTACTCCAGATGTGCTCTCACCGTCACCCTATACAACTGTAGCAAAGACTCCCTGCTTTTCTATTCCATTTTCCTTGCAATAAACAACAACATTCTGTTTGCCTTCCTAATTACTTGCTATACCTGGATTCAAACCTTTTGTGATTCATATACCAGAAACACCCAGTTCAAATAATATTCTGCTTTTCTAATCCTGCTGAAGTGGACAGGTTCACATTTTCCCATTTTGTCTTCCATCTGCCAAATTTCTGCTCATTCTAACAATATCCCTTTGCAGACGTCTGGGGCGGAATTCTCCCAAGGTTTTGGTGGTGGGTGCAGAGAGTCTGTCGAGAGCGAAAAAGTCAGGAACCTGCCTGCATAAAATCATGGTGCAATTCTGTCAATGGTGGCTTAATGGCGAGTCGGTCATCCGTTGGTAGAAGGTGCGAACGCCATTTGCATTCATTTCATTTCATGAATTCTCATTAAAACAGCTGCTCACAAGTGGCCCATAAGTCCTTCCTACCTTGCGTCATGCCAGTGGGAAATCACTTAAGCATCAAACCATTTGCTAACATGTGGTTATGCACAAGGCAGCCAAGAGACTTCACAGTGAGGGAAACAAAGCCTTTCTGCCATACTGTTGTGCTGCTCCTGATGCGCTGTTCACTATTCTGCAAAGGCAAACCCATTTCTGCCCTCCATCTCCTTGCCATCTCCTTATCTTCATGGAGAGCACCATGTTGCTGGACACATGGACCCCCTATACAACCAGGTCAGTTCAGTAGTGCCCCTGGAGTTGGGGAGTACAACGATCAGGCTAACTATAATTTGTATAGGCTGACTTTAATTCATGTAGGCTGACTTTAATTCATGCAGGTTGACTTTAATTCGTGTAGGCTGACTTTAATTTATGTAGGCTGACTTTAATTCCTTTCATCTGACTTTAATTCATGGAGGCTGACTTTAATTCATGGAGGCTGATTTTAATTCATGCAGGTTGACTTTAATTCCTTTAATCTGACTTTAATTCATGGAGGCTGACTTTAATTCATGTAGGCTGATTTTAATTCATGGAGGTTGCCTTTAGTTCATGTAGGCTGACTTTAATTCATATAGGCTGATTTTAATTCATGGAGGCTGACTTTAATTCATGCAGGTTGACTTTAATTCATGTAGGCTGACTTTAATTTATGTAGGCTGACTTTAATTCCTTTCATCTGACTTTAATTCCTTTCATCTGACTTTAATTCATGGAGGCTGATTTTAATTCATGCAGGCTGACTTTAATTCCTTTAATTTTACTTTAATTCATGTAGGCTGATTTTAATTCATGGAGGCTGACTTTAATTCATGGAGGTTGATTTTTATTCATGCAGGTTGACTTTAATTCATGTAGACTGATTATAATTCATGGAGGCTGAATTTAATTCATGGAGGCTGACTTTAATTCATGCAGGTTGACTTTAATTCATGTAGACTGATTTTAATTCATGTAGGCTGATTTTAATTCATGTTGGCTGACTTTAATTCATGTAAGTTGACTTTAATTCCTTTAATCTGACTTTCAAAATTTTGCGTTCCTGGCATGGGGGTGCTGCCAGCCAGCAGCACACTGCGCACCGTTTACAGGTTACAATCTTTCAAATTAGCACCAGGTCTGCATGTTGCCTGCATTGGAAACAATGTGCATGGTGTGATCCCATATTGCAATCCCTGTACCTGTTCTCAGACCCTGCACAATTTTATGGCCAGACTGTTAACATGGCAAATCGAGGCTGCCCCCACGGAGCACAGAACTGCTGTAATGTAAATAATTTATCGGTATGTGTCAGCATAGTATCAGGCGATGTTTTATTTAAAAAATTCCACATAGGAACAGAAGAGTTTGAATAAGCCATTCAGCCCCTCCAGCCTGCTCCGCCACTCAAACAAATCATGGCTGATCAATGATCTCCGTGCCATATTTCCATACTATCCCCAAATCTACTGACTTCTGCCTTGCACAAGCTCAATGACTGACCCTTCGCAGCCCTCCAGGATCCAAAGATTCACCATCCACCGAGTGAAGAAATTCCTCCTCATCTCGGCCTTCCATCAGATTATTAATTTCTTCCTGTGTCATGTCCTCATTCTACGATAGGTTAAGAAAAACCCTTCAAATATCCCTTAGCATTTTTATGATATTAACTAGCAAATGTGTCAAAGTTGCAGAAAAATGGCCTGTCAATGTAATTATCATAAAAGTTCAAACTCATTGCAATTTCAGCACTCCCCCTACTATGCAAATTCAGCAAAAGCTGAGATATTAGATTTCCTGCAACAACTTTAAATCAGCCACTAACTTATGGAAAAAAATTCAATTAAGGCTGAAGTGCTGCTCTAACCGCAAATATGGATGATTGGGGTGGCACGGTGGCACAGTGATTAGCACTGCTGCCTCACAGCGCCAGGGATCCAGGTTCGATTCCTGCCTCAGGTGTGGAGGCTGCATGTTCTCCCCGTGTCTGTGTGGGTTTCCTTCGGGTGCTCCTGTTTCCTCCCACATTCCAAAGATGTGTGGGTTAGGTTGATTGGCTATGCTAAATTGTCCCTTATTGTCATAGAGATTAGCAGGGTAATTATGTGGGGTTACAGGGATAGGGCCTGGGTGGATTGTTGTCGGTGCAGGCTTGATGGGCCAAATGGCCTCTTCCTGCAATGTAGGCATTCTATGCTTATCAATAATTCATTGGCTTTCTTCATTGAAACATAAGAATCATAGAATCCTACAGTGCAGTGCAGAAGGATTGAGTCTGCACCGACCACAATCCCCACATAACACCATACATTTACCCTAGCTAGTCTCCCTGACACCAAGGGACAATTTAGCATGACAATCTGCCTAACCCGCACATCTTTGGAGTGTGGGTGGAAACCAGAGCAACCGGAAGAAACCCAAGCAGACATGGGGAGAACATGCAAACTCCACAAAGACAATGACCTAAGACGGGAACTGAACCTGGGCCCCTGGTGCTGTGAGGCAGCAGTGCTAACCGCTGTGCCACCGTGCCACCCCAAGGGATGATAATTTGAGATTGTTTACCCTCATTTTTTTTGAACTTGCTGCAAGATCTTGTACATCTCCCCTGCTAGAAGGTGCCAGATCCACAGAAGTTGATTGCCACAGCATCTTTCACAGCCACTGACAATGTGACCTTTGCCTTGCTCTGATGTTGTAATTGTGCCTGAGGCAGGTGGCAGATTTCAATGAGGATGCTATCACTGAATTGCAGACATCTCACACATTATTCCTCACTGGGTTCAAGGAGTAAAATTGCTCTCTTAACACCCTGGATGGAAATGACCTCCTGCTGAGAGTTCTTCCATCCCCCCTCCTCCTCTCTCTTCAAGGGGAACAGGAGCTACATGTATGCACTATCTGCAACTTGTGAATGAGAAGGAAGTAGGCTGTGAGAGCAAAGTTTTTTCCATTCAAGATGGTGCCAGACCGTGGTACCTTCTTGCGAGCTGTCCCAGCATACTATCTAATTCTAAGTTTTACTCTCTAGCAGTGCCCTGCTGCCATCAGACTTTTGAATGGATCTACCTTATATTAAGTTGATCTTTCTCTACGCCCTAGCTATGGCTGTAATGCTGCATTCTGCACTCTTCTCCCCTACGTACTCTATGAATGGTGAGCTTTGTCTGTATAAAGAAACAACACTTTTCACTGTATCCCAATACACTTGATGATAATAAATCAAATCTTTGGTAGTTTCAGACCTGTCACTAGCCATGGCCTCAGCAATGACCATATGGCCATTTGGATATTCAAATAATGACTGGCATTGTTTGTCTTCCATGGAGCTTAGGAAATGCAGCAGTGTCTGCCCATCATCAACTCGCTCTTGCTCTGTGGCACCTTATCCTGCAAAAGATCGGCAAGAGTGCAATCTGTTTGTGCGATATGGTTATCACGGTTGAACAGCTGGCAGTGTAGACAAGCTGTGAGATATAGGTGTGGGACTTTGCAGTAAAGTTAGGTGTGAAGGTGAGGTGAAGTATCAGTAGTGGATAGGTATGAGGCCTGATTGATACAAGTTGGAAGATGAGGATATGGTAAAGTGAGGAGTGTCAGTTGGTACGATTTGGCATTTCAGGAGGCATTCACTGATCCTGACATCTGGTATGAGGTCAATGAATGTATTGTGGCTCTGCATCAGGGTTCTCGGAGCTCAATTCTAGGCATTGATCCCCATGAGTATCTGTGCAAAAAGTCCTTGGCCCGTGTGTGGAAACAGGACATTTTCCTTCACTTCCACTTTCGCCACCAAGATCTCCAATGCAACGTCTGAAACTTTTGGAGCCCACAGCCTCAGTGTTATACCCTTTCTTGATGTTTCCTAGATTCACTTGCAATATGACTGCTGTCACCTGCTGCAGCCAAGGTACATCTCTCTTAAGCAGTGGAGGTTAGCCATAGATGCTTTAGCCACACATACTACTGACTCAATGTTAATGCAGCCAGCAATCAACTGCACAATGGACATTGGCCAGACACTGAACTCATTAAAATAAGCAGACAAAACAATGTTGGTGTGTCACCTGCACTACACTCAACCAGTCATGGTTATCATACATTATAATCCCCAACGCCTGTTGTCAGTGGTTATTGAATTTAACTTCCAAGTAGTCCAGGTGGTTGTACATGAGCAGATCCTCCGTGAAATTGCTCACTGGTAAAAAAGAAAGTGCTTGTCATACTCACAAGGAGTCCCAATATGATTCACAACCAATGTATTTTGCCTAATTTCTTAATAGGGTTTGACATTTTGATTAAGAGACAATCAGGCCCCTTAAGAATGGGGTTCACAGTGGCAAAGTGGTTAGCATTGCTGCCTCACAGCACCAGGGACACGGGTACAATTCGCAGCTTGGGTCACTGTCAGTGTGGCATTTGCACATTCTCCCCGTGTCTGTGTGGGTTTCCTCCGGGTGCTCCGGTTTCTTCCCACAGTTTAAAGATATGCGGGTTAGGTGGATTGGCCATGCTAAATTGTCCATTAGTGTCAGGGGGATTAGCAGGGTAGGTGAGTGGATTCACTTACCAGTAGGGCCTGGGTGGGATTGTTGTTGGTATAGGCTCGATGGCCCAACTGGCCTCCTTCTGCACTGTAGTGATTTGATGATTCACTGACTCCAGCTGACACATAGAGCATGGGATCTGAAGCATGTATTGAAAGTTTAGACTCTAATCTCGTCTACATTACTATCAAAACCCAGGTGATGTAATACTCTAGGTCAATTATAAATCAATAAGTTACTCACAAATTTCCAGTAGTAGGTCAGCAGGACCCAGGGTAGAATACCTGACTTTGGGCCCGATTTTACCATTGCGTCGCACCCGTTTTTGGGTGTGAAAACTTGGTAAAGTCAGGCATGAGGTGATTAGCGAGATCCGCGCCTGCGTCCATGCAGATGCCCCACTTTACCAAGGCCTGAAAATGGCCATGATCCGAACTGCGCCCAAAATGGGCACAACAGCGATTTAAATGCATCTGCATGCATTTAAATTGAATTAATGGGCTGCCCACCCAACTTTACCAGCTCTTCCCCCTTTACCATTGCATTCGCCCGTCCAGATTTGGCACGAAACAGACATGCTTGGCAAAGGTCTGTCCGGGGCTCTCCAGCTTCTGAAAAGATTAGTTCAGAGCTTTCAATAGCTCTCTTCAATAGCAATCAGATCAAGGGTGGGGGGGTGGGGGGGGGATGAGGGAGGTGGGTCAGATCATTCTCTGTTGGGGGGGTGGAGGGAGGAGGAGGGAGGCCCAATCATTCTGTAATGGGGGGGGGGGGGGGGGGGGGAGGGCCGATCATCCTCTGATAGGGTGGGTGGGTAGGGGAGGGAGGAGAGAGGCACATCAGATGCATTTCTGGTTGGGGGTGAGGGAGGCCCAATCGCTCTCTGGTGGAGGAGGAGACAGGCCAGATGGATCTCTGGTGGGGGCAGAGGGAGGAGGGAGTGAGGGGGCAAGGGGGGACCACTGCCACTCTTTGGGCAATCAGTGGGGGGGAGGGTGGACCGCTGCCACTCTGCAGGTGATTGATGGGGGGGAAGGGGGAACAGGGTGTTGCGATCATTCTGTGTAGCAGGGGTGGGGGACAAGGGGGACGGTTATGTTGTGGGGGTGGACCGATGTCTTTGGGTCTATCGCTCCCGCTTTTTGCTCCCGGTCTGCTTTATTCTCTTTTTGCGGCCCAGGAGCGCTGTGACAGGGGCTTGTTTTTCAATTTCTTTTTCACTGCGCACGCGCAGTTCAAAGCTCCGATCGGAGCAGCAGCGATAAGCCCCATTCACAGCATGATTCAGACTAGCGACTACTTTTTTCAAGCTGAGTGCATACGGGGGCGCCTGAAAGCAGTTTTCCAAGTTGGATCTGAACTGTGCCCAGACTCAGCACTTAGAATGAAAATTGTTTCTCCTTTTGTAAAACTCTTATCGAGAACAAAGAATATGACGAATGCAGAC
Organism: Carcharhinus amblyrhynchos; assembly: GCF_965287045.1. Classification (NCBI taxonomy): domain Eukaryota; kingdom Metazoa; phylum Chordata; class Chondrichthyes; order Carcharhiniformes; family Carcharhinidae; genus Carcharhinus; species Carcharhinus amblyrhynchos. The sequence continues at coordinate 39,329,135 of NC_137335.1, read as the reverse complement.
AACTTTATTATCAGTGCATATCAGGTCAGTATTAAGTATTGCCCACCCATTATCCTTAGCATGAGGGCTCAGCCATTTTGTAGTTGGGCCTCACTTGTATCTGATTGCCAAACTGGCAGCGCTGGCCCTTTCCTGTGCTTACAGGCACAAACCCGAGTGATCAGGGAAATCTATACCTCCTCCCGTGTGCCAAACTAGGGTTGAGCCTTACAATGGGAAGAAGTGATCTAGAGGAGTGCCACAAATGATGCAGTGAGATTTCGGAAGGACCAGGAGGAGGAGAATTTATATTTCTCCTGCCCCAACAAACTCGCTCTGTGTGCTTTCAGGAGCAAGCAGCAGCATTCCTTTTAAGTTAGGTGGTTCTAATCTTAGTAGTAATGGATGGAATGTGTGTGACCCACCACAACCTGTTGCCAGCTATAAATTTTATGACACAAAGCCTTATTTGTAATCTTCAATGAGATGTCACCTTGAAACCGGCAGACGATCCGATGGGAGAATCACTAAGATTAGAACCACCTAACCTAAAAGGAATGCTGCTGCTTGCTCCTGAAAGCACACGAAGCGAGCTTGTTGGGCCAGGAGAAATATAAATGTTGGTCTGAGGTATCAGATGACCTCCCATGGGACTGCTTAGAGTCAGTAGACTGGTCAGTATTTAAAAATTCTGTGACCAGCCTGAACAAGTATTCTACTACAGTAACTGACCTCATTAGTAAGTATGTGGAAGACTGTGTGCCAAAGAAGCAAATCCGTACGTTTCCCAACCGGATACCATAGATGAACAGGGATATGCACTGCTTGCTGAAGTCCAGGCCTGAGGCATTCAAGTCAGGCAATCCTGACCTGTACAAGAAAGCCAGATATGATCTCAGGAAATCCATCAAAGGTGCCAAAAGACAGGACCGAACCAAGCTCGAATCCCAGGCTAGCCACTGTGGCAAGGTCTGCAAGACATAACAGGCTACAAGATGAAGGCATGTAACATCGCCGGCTCCAACGCACCCCTCCCTGATGAGTTCAATGCATTCTATGCCCATTTTGAGCAAGAGGTCAGCAAGAGCACATTCTCCACCCCAGAAGTCTCGGACAAACCTGCATCTGAGGTCATCATTGCAGACATCAGAGCAGCCTTCTCGAAGGTTAACCCATGGAAAGTGACTGGCCCAGATGGGGTATTCGCAGACACCTTTAACCTCTCTTTACAAACATCTGAGGTCCTTATCTGCATCAAGAAGACGAGCATCGTCCCAATACCAAAGAAAAGCCAGACAGCGAACCCTACTGACTATCTTCTGGTGGCTTATCATTGTGAAGTGCTCTGAAAGGTTAGCCATAGCACAAATCAATTCCAGTCTCCCAGATTGCCTGGATCTACCACAGTTCGCCTACTGTTGCAATAGGTCCACAGCAGACGCCATCTCCCTGGCCCTGCACTCAACCCTGGAACACCAAGATAACAAAGACACTTAAGTCAGACTCCTATTTATCGACTACAGCTCAGCCTTCATCACTAAATCCATCTCCAAACTCCATGGCCTGGAGCTCGGCTCCTCCCTCTGCGACTGGATCCTGAACTTCCGAACCCACAGCTGCAATCAATAAGGATAGGCAACCACACTTCCTCCATGATCACCCTCAACACCAGTGCCCCACAAGTCTGCGTCCTCAGCCCCTTACTATATTCCTTACACACCAATGACTATATGGCCAAACTCCCCTCCAACTCGATTTTCAAGTTTGCTGATGACACCATGATAGTGGGTCGTATCTCAAACAATGACGAGATGGAATACAGGAAAGAGATAGAGAGCCTGGTGAACTGGTGCAACAACAGTAATATCTTCCTCAATGTCAACAAAATGAAGGAGATAGTCATCAACTTCAGGAAGCGTAGTGGAGGACATGTCCCGTCTACACTAATGGAGAGGAAGTAGAAATGGTCAAGAGCGTCAAGATTTTAGTTGTCCAGATCACCAACCTGTCCAGGTCCCTCCATGCTGACACTATAGTTAAGAAAGCCCATCAACACCTCTATTTTCTCAGAAGACTAAGAAAATTTGGCATGTCCACTACGACTCTCACCAACTTTTACAGATGCACCATAGAAAGCATTCTTTCTGGTTGTATCACAGCTTCGTATCACTCCTACTCTGACCAAGGTCACAAGAAACTACAATAGGTCGTGAATGCAAACCAGCCTCCCATACATTGACTCTGTCTACACTTCAAACTGCCTTGGAAAAACAGCCAGCATAATTAAGGACCCCATGCCCTCTGGGTATACTCTCTTCCACCTTCTTCCTTCAGGAAAAAGATACAAAAGTCTGAGGTCCTGTGCCAACCGATTCAAAAACAGCTTCATTCCTGATGCCATCAGACTTTTGAATAGACCCATTTCACACTAAGTTGATCTTTGCACCCTAGCTGTGATGGTAACACTACATTCTGCACTCTCTCCTTTCCATCTTTATGAATGGTATGTTTTGTTTGTATAGCACACAAGAAACAATACTCTTCACTGTATATCATAGAAGCCCTACAGTGCAGAAAGAGGCCATTTGGTCCATCGAGTCTGCACTGACCACAATCCCACCTAGAACCTATCCCCTTACATATTTATCCATTAATCCCTCTAACCTGCCCATCTCAGGACACTAAGAGGTAATTTTAGCATGGCCAATTAACATAACCCACACATCTTTGGGCTGTGGGAGGAAACTAGAGCACTCGGAGGAAACCCATGCAGACACGAGGAGAATGTGCAAACTCCACACAGACAGTGACCCAAACCAGGAATCGAGCCCAGCTCCCTAGAGTTGTGAAGCAGCAGTGCTAACCACTGTGCTACTGTGCCTTGTATACTAATACATGCAACAATAATAAATCAAATCAAACCACCCATTGACTCTGTCTACACTTCCTGCTGCCTTGGAAAAGCAGCCAGCACAATCAAGGACCCCACATACCCCAGATATAATCTCTTCAACCTTCTTCTGTCAAGAAAAAGATACAAATTCTGAGGACACGTACCAACAGACTCAAAAACTGCTTCTTCTCTGCTGTCTTCCGAGTTTTGAATGGACCTACCTCGTATTAAATTGATCTTTCTCTACACCCTAGCCATGACTGTAACACTACATTCTGCAGTCTCTCCTTTCCTTGAATGTGTTGCTTTGTCTGCATAGGGTGCAAAAAACAATACCTTTTCACTGTATGTAAATACAGATGACAATAATAAATCAAATCAAATCAAATCAAGACAATAATGTCCAGTACCAGATAGAATGCCAGTGAACAGTATGGGAGCAGGCAGTTCAGCCCCATGGTTTTGATGCATGTTCCCACTGGCAGAGACAATGAAAATCACTCACTAGTTATTAAGCTCCCACAGGGTACCTATATATATTTTATAAACCATATAAATAATCACCTAGCTCCAAGTGTGGGTGACAAAGGAAATCCCCACAAAGCTGGCTAATAATAAAGTATCTAACTTGCTTTGATACAACTCCTCGAGGCACTTTCAATTAATAATAAATAGTATTGTTCTACAGCAGTCAGGCACTAGAGACTAATCTAAACCACCTTGTAAAAATGTTTAGAAAACTGACCCATAACCATCATTTATAGAGGAGACTGTTCTGTTAAGACTGTCTGGCAAAAATAAATATTGTGATAAACTTCAGACCAGGAGTTGGCACAATCAGGAAAACCCCAGGTTCTGTATTTTGTTAAGCTGTGATCTGAGCTGAGCTGTAATGATTGCCACAAGAGGACACAGGTTTAGGGTGCTGGGGAGTAGGTACAGAGGAGATGTCAGCGGTAGGCTTTTCACTCAGAGGGTGCTGGATGTGTGGAATCGGTAGCCGGCAGTGGTGGTGGAGATGGATTCAGCAGGGTCTTTTAAGAGACTTTTGGATAAGTACATGAAACTTAGTAAGATAAAGGGTTATAGGTAAGCCTAGTAAGTAGGGACATGTTCGGCGCAACTTGTGTGCCGAAGGGTTTGTGCTGTAGTTTTTGTATGTTCTATAAATTTGGCTATGGCTCCTATTCTGGATCATTATCTCACTAGAAGAGCAATGATATAGATTTTTTTCATTAATTCATGGGATATGGACATCGCTGGCTGGCCAGCATTTATTACCCATCCCTAGTTGCCCTTGAGAAGGTGGTGGTGAGCAGCCTGCTTGAACAATTGAGTGGTTTGCTAGGCCATTTCAGAGGACAGCTGAAAGTCAATCATATCAGTCACATGTACGCCAGACCAGGTAAGGATGGCAGATTTCCTTCCCTAAAGGATCAGATGGGTCTTTCCAACAATCGACAATGGTTTCATGGCCTTCATTAGATTTTTATTTCCCGATTTTTTTATTGAATTCAAATTCCACCATTTGCCACAGCGGGATTCAAACCTGGGTCCCAAGAACATTAGCTGAGTTTCTGGATTAATAGTCTAGCAATAATACCACTAGGCCATCGCATCCCCTTATTGGGTAAGGACAGGAACCACAGTCAGTGTGGCCACAGATCATGCTCCAACATGAGGCAGCATCTGCAGGAGAGACAGGCCGAAAGTAGAATTAAACAAATCCAAACGATTTAGTTTCAAATACAAGCTTTGAATTGATAGCAATACAGTTGATGGCAGACTAAATCATCAGTCCGATTTGCCTGGAAGTGTGTCTTTGTCCAGGGATGTTAGGGTGGCATGGTGGCACAGTGGTTAGCACTGCTGCCTCACAGAACCAGGGACCCCGGTTCAATTCTGGCCTTGGGTAACTGTCTGTGCAGAGTCTGCACATTCTCCACGCATCTGTGTGGGTTTCCTCCAGGTGCTCCAGTTTCCTCCCACAGTCCAAAGATGTGTGGGTTAGGTTGATTGGCCACGCTAAATTGGCCCTTAGTGTCAGGCAGACTAGCTAGGGTAAATACATGGGGTTATGGGGATAGGGTCTGGGTTAGATTGTGGTCTGTGCAGACTCGTTGGGCCGATTGCCTTCCCTCTGCACTGTAGGGATTGTATGAATTTTACTCTCCCTCTACACCAGCAAGATCTTCCGTTCCTGCCGAAATGGAGTTTTGCTCCCTGAATTTTATGGTCTCTCCCCCACCGTGATGGAGCTAGAAAATTCCACCCACAGGTAGACTTAGGAAGATCATCACAGAGAACAAAGTTAAGCCTCTACCTATCCCTTGCAAGTCAGTCTGACCAAAGGATTGAACCCACAATGTGAAGCGGAAACCGGAATGAAGGAAGAAGCTCACTTTAGAGAAGAAGATTGAACATTGTTAGGGAAGAGGAACTAATGAATCAAATATTTGAAACTGCGACAAATTTATATTGGAATTGAAACAAATGATAACTTACATCAAGCAGATGGACATTTTTTTTGTTTGGCGCATGGCCATCTTTTTACGCTGAACCAAACAATCTTGTTTGAATGTGATAAGGAAAACAGCTCAACTGCATTACAATGAGGTGCAAATTGTATAACATGCACTGAAGGCAAGTGAAAGTAAACCCTACACTGCATAAAACCTAGATGTCTTTTCAATACGTATAAAATTATCCTGCTGCATTTTTAGTCATATTCCTGAGAAAGCTATGGTGATGATTGTATTGGTCACAAAATAAAAGGAAATGCTATGAAACTGCTCTGTAACTAAATTTGCAATGACTTGCAATATGAGACAGAGATCATGCAGAAAGGTTTAATCCCTCATCATCAAGATGTAAAATAATAGCTTCTGCCATCACTTGTAATCTTATTCATTTATACATTGAAGAATAATAAGTTGGTAGTAGGGTAATGACAATAGACCATGCAAAATCCTGAAATCCTTACATAATTTTAATTTGCCATGTCTTGTCATTCTGCAACATTGTGCCTAGCTGCATTCAATATTTTACATTGGCCTTTTTAATCCTTAAAGGGACATGGAAAGATGTTTGGCACATTTTGAATGTGACACCTGATAGATTATTTCTAATAATGCTATTTTATGGCTGGAATGGTGGCACAGTGGTGGGACAGGTAGTATTGAGGAAGCAGGGGGATTGCAGAAGGACTTGGACTGGCTAGGAGAGTGGGCAAAGAAATGGCAGATGGAATACAATGTGGAAAAGTGTGAGGTTATGCACTTTGGAAGAAGGAATGGACGTATAGACTATTTTCTAAATGGGAAAATGCTTAGGAAATCAGAAACACAAAGGGACTTGGGAGTCTTTGTTCAAGATTCTCTTAAGGTTAACATGCAGGTTCAGTCAGCAGTTAGGAAGGCAAATGTAATGTTAGCATTCATGTTGAGAGGGCGAGAATACAAGAGCAAGGATTTACTTTTGAGGATGTATAAGGCTCTGGTCAGACCCCATTTGGAGTATAGTGAGCAGTTTTGAGCCCCATATCTAAGGAAGGATGTGCTGGCCTTGGAAAGAGTCCAGAGGAGGTACAAAAGAATGATCCCTGGAATGAAGAGCTTCTCATATGAGGAACGGTTGAGGACTCTGGGTCTGTATTTGTCGGAGTTTAGAGGGATGAGAAAGGATCTTATTGAAACTTACAGGATGCTGCGAGATCTGGATAGAGTGGACGTGGAGAGGATGTTTCCACGAGCAGGAAAAATTAGAACCAGAGGGCACAACCTCAGGCTAAAGGGATGGTCCTTTAAAACAGAGAAGAGAAGGAATTTCTTCAGCCAGAGAATGGTGAATCAGTGAAACTCTTTGTCGCAGTAGGCTGTGGAGACCAGATCATTGAGTGTCTTTAAGACAGAGATAGATAGGCTCTTGATTAATAAGGAGATCAGGAATTATGGAGAAAAGGCAGGAGAATGGAGATGAGAAAAATATCAGCCAGGATTGAATGGCAGAGCAGACTCGATGGCTCCTATGTCTTATGGTCTCATGGTCTTACAGTTAGCACTGCTGCCTCACAGCACCAGGGATTTGGGTTTCATTCCAGCTTCGATTACTATCTGTGCGAAGTCTTCATGTTCTCTTTGTGTCTACATAGGTTTCCTCCGTGTGCTCCAGTTTCCTCCCACAGTCTGAATGATGTGTTGGTTAGGTGCATTGGCCGCGCTAAATTCTCCCTCAGTGTAGCCGAACAGATGCCAGAGTGTGGTGAGCAGGGGATTTTCGCAGTAACTTTATAGTAGTGTTAATGTAAGCCTTACATGTGACACTAACAAATAAACTGCAACCAACTTTACTTCGTAGTTTTTAGGTACAAGCTTCTCGAATGAAGTTCACAGTGTTCCAACCCTTCAGCATAGAGTACAAAAGTCTATTACCACACAATAAAAGCTAAGTCTGTTTGAAGCACTCACCCTAAATCTTCAACTCCTCACCGTCCTGAATAAGGTGATAATACCAGTGTGAATACTAAAGATATTTTGGTACGTGGTGCATTACACCCAAACCCAGGAATGAAATTTAGACACACGAGAATGAAATAATTCTCATTCTTTTCCCATGTGAAGGACTGACTGAAATATATTTGGATAGACACAATCTTATTCTCCATGACATGAGTTCAAAGCATAACACTTGTCCCTCACTGGTTAGACAATACTTTCTAAAATAAATGGTCAGTATATAATAGCATATCCAAAGCATAATTATCTGATATGTGGAGAAGTTGTAACTAAAGTACACATGAGATATTAAATGCAGAATTTACCAAAACGGCCCAGAATTATAAATAAGTTATGGAGTCATGAAAGATTTATATTCTTACTAAACCCCAGAGAGAAAGAGAGAGAAATCTGATCTTCACACACCAGTGTCAGAGATTGTTTGTTTACCCTTGTCAATATGCATTACGTTCAAAACCCCTGTACCAGCATTTCCCCTCAGTGTAAAATATTCCTGAAGAAGATTGGTTAAAGTTGAAACATGTGCTATAAATAAAGAATTTCATGCAAAGTCCTCATTAGAAGTTATGTTTTTTTTCTTTTCACAAAGCACCAACCTCCACAATAAAGTTTGTGCTTTGCATTTCCTGTTGATTGTTACATGTGCCACTATTAAAAATTTTGAGTCAACACTCGTTATTGTGTACGGCTAAGCGACAGCAATCTCTTTTCTAAGCAGGTAGTACATCCCTTATTACCAGAGGTTTACTTCTTCTGTTTTCTCACACCAGACTGGAATAAATAATTATAATTAACAGAAAATGAGTGGTCCCTTGATTTAACAAACTTTAATAAAGTGCCTAGGTATTGTGCTACAATTGGACTTTCTTATGATGTAAGAATAGTGATCAGAGTGACTGTACTGAGCCTTGTCTCTCTATGCATGTTAGCCGCATTTGTGCCCAAATTACTTTTCATATTTTTCAAATGGCAACAGTTTCTCCCAGGCAAATCATACTTGCATTGCTAAAATATCTAGATTACAGTATTCCAATATTCACTCATTTAGTTAACTAACTAGATGTGCAGACTAAGGGCAATTTTCCAGTCGGCATTGGGACCCTGACTTTGGGCCCATATGAGAGTCCTAAGCCCATCCAGGCCTTCAATGTACCCTCTTACACAGAAGGTAGCTTCTCCTAATCAGCCAACTCTGTACTCATTAGCCTATTAAAAATGGTGGGTGGACTACTGACACTGCATCGGCTGTTAGTAGAAAACTGGCATTGGAATAAAAGTGAGGCCTTAATTATTCTCATTGGCTGCCTGCCTCTGTGGAATGACCCATAGCCCCAGTCCCCAGTCTATCCCTGGGAAAGTCCCCAGTTGTAGGAATGCATAAGGAACTACCATAACATTTCCTAGCACTTGTGTGGCGCAAATGTTACTTGCCACTTGTCAGCCCAAGCCTTGATATTGTCTAGGTCTTAATGCATTTGTACATGGACTACTTCTGTATCTGAGGAGTCACGAATAGCGTCAAGCTTTGTGCAATCATCAGCTTTTGTCCTTTTGACGGAAAGAAGATCATTGATGAACTTGCAGAAGATGGTTATGCCTAGAAACTAGCCTGAGGAACTCCTGCAGTGATGCCTGGAACCGAGACGATTGACATCCAACAACCACAACCATTTTCCAACCAGTGAAGAGTTTTCCCCCTTGATTTCCATTGAGTCTAGTTTTGCTAGGGTGCTTTGATGCCATACTCGGTCAAATGCAACCTTGATGTCAATCACTCACACCTCACCGCTGGCATTCAGCTCTTTTGTTTATGTATGAACTAAAACCATAATGAGGTCAGGGGATGAGTGACCCGGGCAGAACACGTACTGGACGTCTGTGAGCAGGTTATTGCTGATTAAGTGCCACTTGACAGCATTGTTGATGATCCCTTCCATCACTTTACTGATGATTGAGAGCAAACTGATGAGGCAGTAATTGGTTGGATTGGATTTGTCCTGTTTCTTGTGCACAGGACATAACTGGGCAATTTTTCATATTGATGGGTAGATGCTAGTGTTGTAGCTGTACTGGAACAGTTTAGATAGGAGCGCAACAAGTTCTGGAGCATTGGTCTTTGCAGCATCCAGTGCCTTCAGCCATTTCCTGATATCACATGGAGTGAATCAAATTAGCTGAAGACTGAGATCTGTGATGCTGAGGACCAATGGATGAGGCCAAGATGTATCGTCTACTCAGCACTTTTGGCTGAAGATTGCTGCAAATGTCTAAGTTGATGCCAGCTAGTCCTTTGGTTTTCATTCCTTTTCATGGCATTTTTAATGGGTTGAACCAACTGGGTGGCTTGCTGAGCAATTTCAGAGGACACTTAAGGGTCAACTTGTGTGTTTTACACATCAAAAGTGATGGGAAGTACTTTGCACAATCATATACCAAAATGTGGGAGATCAGCCATGATCATATTGAATGGCAAGACAGGCTTGAAGGGCCTGGTGGCCTACTCCTACTTCTATTCCTTGTGTGTTTTTCACATCAAAGGAGATGGGAGATACTTTGCACAGTCATATAGTAATGATATATTTGTGGATCTGGAATGTCATGTATTCAGACCAAGTAAGGGCAGCAAATTTCCTTCCCTAAGCGACATTAGTGAAGCAGATAATTTTTACATCAATTGACAATGGTGTCATGGCCAACATTAGACTTTTAATTCCTGATCTTTAAAATAATTAATTTCCACCATGTGCCATAATGAGATTAAAACCCAATGTCCCCAGATCATAAACCTGGGTGTCTGGATTATTAGTCCAGTGACAATGCGAATATCCCACCATCATCTTACTTCAGGTTAAACAAGAGCTTCTTGGATCAATTTTTAATTATTATCCCATCCCATTTTAGCTAAATCTTGGGGTTGGCAGGGTCAGGAATTCAGCCAAAGGGCTGTTCCACTGGATTCTTATCGATTGACAAAATATTGTCACATGATGTTCGACAATCTCATGGATTTTAGAAGCAGAAACCATGTAATTTGCTTAATGTATAGAATTCTACAGTGCGGAAGGAGGCCATTCAGCCTATCAATTCTGCACCAACCACAATCCCACCCAGGGCCTATCCCCATACATTTATCCTAGCTAGTCCTCCTGACACTAAGAGGCAATTTAGCAAGGCCAATCCACCTAACCCACACATCCTTAGACTCTGGGAGGAAACCCACACAGACACGGAGAATATGTAAACTTCACACAGACAGTGACCCAAGCTGGGAATCGAACCTGGGTCCCTTGCACTGTGAGGCAGCAATGCTAACCACCGGGCCACCGTGCCACCCTAACCACTGTGCTATAGTGCTGCCCCAATGTACAGACAATGTAACCCTTTTTGTAGTTGAGAAAAATGAATTAAAACCTGTAACCACACTCCAACAGTTGGTCATCATATTTATCTACGAACACTTAGCTAATCTTTTAATTTTGTGTGTTTTTAATGCTGTACTGAAGTGCCCCCAATCATTTTGTGGTCATTATGTTTAATGACAATTTACATGCATATGTGCCATCTCTGTTTGATGCAACTGCTTTCAGTGATACTCTGGAAATGGAACTGTGTTGAGTCCTTCAATGGAAACTGTGTATCCACTTTATGCTGAATCTTAATGAAAGAAATAAAGCTCCACTCACAGTCGTTGAAAACAATCATTACTCACCCTCTGAGCTCCCTGCTTCTTACTGAGTCGAGATGAGCTCCCTGAGCCAAGCAAAAGTTTACTTAGCTGATTGGCCTCAGTAATAATCAAATTGAAACCAAAAGACTTCATGATGCTGGGGTTTTGTCCATGCCAGAAAGCTAATATTGATGACTCTGCTGGCGATACAAAATGGAAGTTCATTAATTTACGATGACTCGTCAATCTGTTCTTTGTTTCTTTGCCTTGAAGCTGCAAGAGCAGGGAACAGGATTGCCAAATTATTGCAAAAAAATCAAAAATATTCTTCCACTATCAGTAAAAAAGCAAATTTGAAAAAAAAACTGGTTATTTCATGACTTTTCTTATCCCAGATCATGTTGAGGGAAGGAAATAAAATATTTTGCTACAAATAATTCTAAATAGATATTAAAAATTCAAGCCAAATATAAATCCTTGAGAAATAGGGAAACATGACCCACTTTTCACCAACATTAAGTTTAATGAGAGTACAGTATCAATTATACATGGGCCTTAAGAGGGATTTCTAAGTGTTTGAGCTGTCTGTGCACTAGATGGCATGTTGGTACTGTGAGACCACTTTAAGCGAGCTTTCCATTGGACAAGAAAACTTTGTTCTGTATATATTTAATCATGAAAGAAACATAATGGGGAATCAGCAACTGGACTTAGCTGCAAACATTCTTTAGATCTGTTACTTCAAACCAGAAGCTTATTTCAAAGAAGATTTTTCAGTGTGATTTAAAGTGTTATAGGATGGTATCTCCATCTGTGCAGTTCTCAAAACTGCAGAGTGACAATCATGACTGAACATTTTAATCATCATGTTGGATAATTTTATATGAATTCTTAAGCATCTACATAAATTAAGCAGGAGCATGTAAGTTATTGAAACATATGAAAATTAAACGTGGCTGCTATACTTTTTAAAAGGTATATGTTTTCTACTAATTTAACACATTATATGAGATTCACAGAAATCCTTCTTTGCAACGCAAGTGAAAACCAGACTGAAATTCAGCCAGTGGCAGGACCAAGGGAGAGGTGACAGCAAATTAAATGTCTGCCGTGGGAATTGCCATGCAATTAAGGACAGCGAGTCATTGACCAGCAGCCTCAGCATTCCTGCTGCTAGCAATGGCCATTCCCAGACTGCAGGGAGAGGGTGCCCCAAGGGCTGAGCACCCTTGAATAGAGGTAAGTGGAATTGTGTTATCGCCAAAAACAGGCAGGCAGGTGCCACAAATCCCGGGATGTGTCGCTAAGTGTCATTGCTGCAAGGTAGTTATTGCTGCTGGGGGTGTACCCCGAAAGGATGGCCTCCTCGCCAGAGCCCATTTGGAGACCAGCAATTTCACTGGGTTGTCTATGTACATGTTATGCTGTATTTCATGATATGGGTGAAATGTCCCTGGAGGCAGAAAGTGGCCCTTGAGTGGTCATTCAAGTGGCTCAATTGACTACCCAGCATGTGACCAACTCATCAACTTCCCCACTCAAAATGGCTAGGTGGCTGGAAGGCGTTAGGCACCATGCCCAAAACCTTGCCATACCATTTTGTCAGCTTTCCATCTGTCAGCCCATCCTCAAAGAGCCCAGAAAATGTCAGTGTAGTATCACTTTATTTCAAATCTTTACCCATCCCTGTTGTCACAGATGCTTAATGCTGAAATGTGTCTTTTGCCCATGCAGTGAGTTTTGGCAACCAGAAGCATACAGGAATGATAACTATTCATGACAAACTATAGAATGGCTGATTTTCTCTGTAATCAACAACTTGCTAAAAGAGAAAGCACATTCTCTGAAATTATGTATATATCTAAATGACTCTATCAGCCGATTGAAACTTACCACAGAACAGTAATTCTGGCATTTTGCATTAAATGATGAAAATAAACAAAGAACAAAGAAAAGTACAGCACAATTGAGCCTCTTAAATGACCACTTAAGGGCCACTTTCTGCCTCCAGGGACATTTTATCCATATCTGAAATACAGGTCTCCAAGCCTGCACCAATCATGATGCCTAAACTAAAACCATATGCACTAACGGAGTCTATACCATTCCATTCCCATCCTATTCATGTATTCGTCTAGTTGCCCCTTAAATGCCATGATCATACCTGCTCTCACCACCTCTCCAGGCAACACGTTCCGGACACTGACCACCCTCTGTCAAAAACTTGCCTCACACATCTCCTCTAAACTTTTCCCATGCGCCTTAAACCTATGTCTCCTAGTACTTGACTTTTCTACCCTAGGAAAGAGCACCTGACTGCACTCTGTCCATGCCACTCATAATCTTCTAAACCTCTATCAACCTCTGTTGTTCCAGTGAGAGCAAACCAAGATTATCCAACCTCTCCTTATAACTAACATTCCTCAGACCAGGCATCATCCTGGTAAACCTCTTCTGTACCATCTCCAAAGCATCCACATCCTTCTGGTAGTGTGGTGACCAAGTTTGTACACAATATTTTAAATGAAGCCTAACTACGGTTCTCTACAGCTGCAGCATGACCTGTGAACTTTTATACTCAATGCCCAACTGATGCTGTACGCCTTCTTCACCACCTTATCCATCTGCATTGCCACTTTCAGTGATTGATGAACATGTATGCCCAGATCTCTCCGCCTGTCAATTCTCCTAAAGGAACCACCATTTACCGTACAACTCCTACATGCATTGGACCTTCCAAAATGCATTATCTCACACTCGTCCAGATTAAACTCCATCTGCCATTGCTCCTCTCAAGTCTCCAATCGGTCTCTATCTTGCTGTATCCTCTGACAATCCTCTTCACTATCTGCATCTCCACCAATTTTTGTGTCATCTGCAAACTTACTAATCAGATCAGCTACATTTTCCTTCAAATCACTTATATGTACTACAAACAACAAAGGTCCCAGAACTGATCCCTGTGGAACACTGTTATTCACAGCCTTTCATTCAGTAAAGCACACCTTTACTGCTATCCTCTGTCTTCTATGGCCAAGCCAATTCCGTATCTATCTTTCCAGCTCTCCTATGACCCCATGTGACTTCACCTTACACACCAGTCAACAATGAAGTACCTTGTCAAAGGCTTTACTGCAGTCCACATATACAACATCCACTGCCTTTCTTTCATCTATCAACTTCATCACTTCCTTGAAAAACCCAACCAAATTAGTGAGGCACGACTTCCCCTTCATAAAATCATGCTGCCGAATAATCAATAATAATGTTTCCAAATGTGAGTGAATTCTGTCCCTAAGAATTTTTTCTAATGATTTCCCTACCAGTGGTGTAAGGCTCACCAGCCTATAATTTCCTGGATTAGCCCTATTGCCCTTCTTAAACAATGGAACAAAACTGGCTATCCTCCAATCTTCTGGAACTTCACCTGTAGCCAATGAGGATACAAAGATTTCTGTCAAGGTCTCGGCAGTTTCCACCCTTGCCTCCCTCAGTATTCTGGGGTCGATCCCATCAGGCCCTGGAGACTTATCTACTTTAATGTTTTTAAGATGCCCAATACTTCCTCCTTTTTGATATCGACAGGACCTAAAATATCTATACAGTGTACCCTAGGCTCATCATCCATCAAGTCTCTCTCTTTGGTGAATACTGAGACAAAGTATTCATTTAGTATCTTGCCCATTTCCTCTGAATCCTCAATATCCTGGGTTTGATACTCATGCAAGTTATCTCAGTCACCGTCACCAGGTAGCGTGGTGGCACAGTGGCTAGCACTGCTGTCTCACAGTGCCAGGGATCCAGATTCAATTCCAGTCTTGGGTGACTGTCTGTGTAGCATCCTGCTAACGTTCTCCTCACGTCTGCTTGGGTTTCCACTGGATGCTCCGATTTCCTCACATAGTCCAAAGATGTGTGTGTTAGGTTGGATTGGCCAAGTTAAATTTCTCCTTAGCGTTAGGGGGATTAACAGGGTAAATATATGTTTATGGGGATAGGACTTGGGTGGGATTGTTGTTGGTGCAGGCTTGATGGGCCAAATGGCCTCTTTCTGCACTGTAAAGGTTTGAATTTAAACATTGAGCTTTACTACTGGAAAATCCATAACAATTTCATACCTTCTTCAATGGATCTAGGATAAACTGTATAAAGTTTAGGTCTTCATTTGAATAGAGGGAGAAACAGATGACAAATGTAAAGAAGATTGAAAAATTTAGATTTATAAAATACTTTTATGATAACAGCTTTTTAAAGTGTAGAGCTATTGTAATGTAGGCTTTTGTGGGGTGGTGCTATGACTGGAAAGACTATTGAAGAGGCAACAACTTCTGATGTCTGATGCCAGGACTCCCTCCTCCAGTTAGCACTTGATCTCAGCAAGGACACACACTCCTGAGGCTTCCTCATTTTTCAAATGATCAGCATAATGTGAGTCTGATATATTACTATTTGCTCTCACATTGAAGTATATGGTTGATAAGATTAGTAACATTGATATTCATGCTGGCCCATGATGGAGAGCACTTTTGTCCAAAAGAATATTCACTACAAACCATCATCCTCCTTGTGGAATCTGGTGGCAATGAAAGTCTCATGCGCATATCTGCCTCATCTTCCCTGTGCTCTGGCCTCTTCCCCTGCAGCATGGGCTTACTTGAATTCATCACCCTCATCCTCTTTGAGGTCCATCTCATCAAAGGAGATGTGCAGCTCCTTTATCTCACATTCTGGAAAGTCCTCCCTCTTTGTAATACAGCGAGCCACAGTGATCCATAAGACCCTCTGGGGATTGAACTGGAGGAAGACGATGGCCTAATAGTATTATTGCTAGACTATTAACCCAGACTATTAACCCAGCTAATGTTGTAGAGTCCTGGGTTCAAATCCCACCACGGCAGATGGTGGACTTTGAATTCAATAACAAAATATCTGGAGTTAAGAATCTAATGATGACCATTGTCCATCTGGATCATTAATGTCTTTTAGGGAAGGAAATCTACTGTCCTAACCCAGTCTGGCCTTAATGTGACTCCAGAGCCACAGCAATGTGGTTGACTCTCAACTGCCCTCTGAACAAGGGCAACTAGGGATGGGCAATAAATGCTGGCCGGCCTCTGATGCCCATGTCTCGCTAAATCTGCTGTATCCGTCTAGGCATTGGAATTGCATCTTTAGGATCCCTATGATGTGCTCCGCAAATGCTCAGCTAGCATGATGAGTTATTGCCAAAAGCAAAATTTTAAAAATAAATTAAAACACAACTAATATTTCACTTAAAACACCAAATGAAGTGATAAGTGAAAAAGGTGATTAAAATCATGTGCCTACTCATTGTCATAATGTCTGTACTTTACAATTTGAATTAAGTACAGCAGCTTCAATGTTCATTTTACCTTGTCTCTGCAGGAATCTGAAGCAATCAGCATTATTAGCCACATACATTGCAGGTACCACTGTCACCAAGGTACCAGCCCTGTATCCTGTATAGTACCTCAAAGATATCTGGGATTTGTGATCTATTCGAGATGTCTGAAACCTGGGTATCTGGCATAAACCTGCAGTGTTTGGTTTCTTATTGGCACAGACCAGTTCTGCATTGAGTGAATGGTAGCCTTTCTCATTGGTGTATTTCAATGCCCGCTGTCTTGGAGCCTTTATAGCCACACGACTGCAATCGATGGCACCCTGCACCTACGGAAGTCTGGTAATCCCAGCAGCACCCATTGCTGTGGAATTCTTTGCTTGATCCCTGTCAACACTGACATAATCGTGGACCTTGGCAAAAAGGGCATCTGTAACCTCATGAATACATTTGTGCATGGATGCTTGAGAGCTTCCTTACCTTAAGAGATCTTACCACTGGTGAATGGAGTGCACTGGACTTACGAAGTACAGTGGCAAAAAGCATGCTCAGTTTCAAACATCCAAGAGTGCCTGACAGGAGAGTGGTAAACTGATTGGATGCTGTGTAACTGACATTAGGCACTTTAAATAGCTGAAACTTAAATAAGTAAACTAGATAACAGTTAGGAAACAAAGTTAGCAGGATAAAAGAGTAAAGAAAAAGTGAATCTAAGAGCAGAACCAGGTGTTTAAAAGGCGGTAAGAAAGAAAGGTATGCAAGTTTACATCCCCAAGGAAATCTAAACAGCTGTTTGGGTGAGTACAGTTGGGTAGGTACTTTTTACTACTATTAGTTATAATTGTTAAGATATCATTCTGTGATTCATTGTTTGTAAGAAATATATTCTACAACAAGGAGCAAAGAAGAAGGAAGGGCCCTAGCTGATATTGTTTGATATTGAAACGGTTCATTTCCGGGGAAGTGCCGGAAGATTGGAAAATGGCTAATGTTAGGCCGCTGTTTAAAAAAGGTAGCAGGCAAAAGGCAGGGAATTATAGGCCGGTTAGTTTAACGTCTGTTGTTGGAAAAATGCTTGAATCCATCATCAAAGAAGAAATAGCGAGGCACCTAGAAAGGAATGGTTTGATAGAGCAGACGCGGCACGGATTCATTAAGGGGAAGTCGTGTTTGACAAATTTATTGGAATTCTATGAGGATGTGACTAGTGCGGTAGATAGAGGGGAACCGGTGGATGTGGTGTTTCTCGATTTTCAAAAGGCGTTTGATAAGGTGCCGCACAAAAAGTTGCTTCAGAAGGTTAGGGGGCATGGAGTTGGGGGTAAGATGTTAGCGTGGATAGAGGATTGATTGTCTAATAGGAGGCAGAGAGTTGGTATCAATGGGTGCTATTCTGATTGGCGGTTGGTGACTAATGGAGTGCCGCAGGGATCGGTGCTGGGGCCTCAGCTATTTACCATTTATATAGATGATCTGGAGGAGGGGGCTGAGTGCAGGGTGACGAAATTTGCTGATGACACAAAGATGAGTAGCAAAGCAAATTGTGTGGAGGGTGTGGAAAGGCTGCAGAGGGATCTAGATAGGCTGAGCGAGTGGGCGAGGACCTGGCAGATGGAGTACAATGTTAGCAAGTGTGAGGTTATCCACTTTGGCAGGAATAGTAGTAGGAGGGATTACTATTTAAAGGGCGAAAAGCTGCAGCATGCTACGGTGCAGAGGGACCTGGGGGTCCTTGTGCATGAGTCGCAAAAACCCAGTCTGCAGGTGCAGCAGGTGATCAAGAAGGCAAATGGGATGCTGGCCTTTATAGCGAGGGGGATAGAATATAAAAGCAGGGAGGTCTTGCTGCAACTGTACAGGGCATTGGTGAGGCCCCAGCTGGAGTATTATGTGCAGTTTTGGTCGCCGCACTTGCGCAAGGATATTTTGGCCTTGGAGGGAGTGCAGAGGAGGTTCACTAGGCTGATACCGGAGATGAGGGGGTTAGACTATGAAGAGAGACTAAATAGACTGGGCCTGTACTCGTTGGAGTTTAGAAGGATGAGGGGGGATCTTATAGAGACGTATAAGATAATGAAAGGGATGGATAGGGTAGAGGTAGAGAGATTCTTCCTGCTCAGAAAGGACAGCAGGACTAGAGGACACAGCCTCAAGATAAGGGGGGTGCAGTTTAGAACGGAGTTGAGGAGGAACTTCTTCACTCAAAGGGTGGTGAATCTCTGGAATTCTCTGCCCGTTGAAGTGGTGGAGGCTACCTCACTAAATATATTTAAGTCACGGGTAGATAGGTTTTTGACAGACAAGGGAATTAAGGGTTATTGGGAGAAAGCGGGAAAGTGGAACTGATCCACTTCAGATCAGCCATGATCTTATTGAATGGCGGGGCAGGCTCGAAGGGCTAGATGGCCTACTCCTGCTCCTATTTCTTATGTTCTTATGTTCATTTACAAAAAGGGGTAAGACATGGCAGGAGAGCTCCAAGGCATGGTTTGCTCTTCTTGTTCCATGTGGGACACCAGGAACATTTCCAGTTCTCAGGACCACCATGTGTGCGGGAAGTGTTTCCAGCTGCAGCTCCTAGAAGCCCAAATTTCAGAACTGGAATGGAGCATCCATGAGGTGGAGAGTATTGCAGCTAGCACAGATAGCAAGGTGATCACATCATAGTCTCAGACTCTCTAAACAGGAAAGGAAGAGGACCAGGCAGGCAGTGCAAGAACCTCGCCATTCTTTTTTACAGTCTTTTAACCACCTGGTTCTGCTCTTAGGTTCACTTCTTATTTATTTTCTTTATCCTATTGTGGCTATTTCCCTACAAAAGAGATTTATCATTTTGGAAATTGTTGAGGTAAATGGCCGCAGCAGCCAAATTCATAGTATCACGGTTGGCTCTGCTACAGAGGGGCAGAGAAAAAGGCATAGAAAAGCAATAGTTATAGGAGATTCAATTGTGAGGGGAATAGATAGACATTTCTGTGGCCACAAAGGAGACTCCAGGATGATATGTTACCTCCCTTGTGCTAGAGTCAAGGATGTCTCAGGGTATTGGCGTTATATTCTGAATGGGGAGGGTGAACAGCCAGTTGTCATGGTATACATTAGAACAAAAGACATGGGTTAAAAAAGGGATAAGGTCCTAAAAACTGAATATAGGGATCAAGGAAGCAAGTTGAAAAGTAGAACATCAAAGGTAGTATTTTAGGTAAATTACCATGCCATGTGCTAGTCAGAGTTTGTTCCTGTGTCAGAAACTATTTGCCCCTGAAATGGTGACCAGTGCAAGGTGCTTATCAAGGTGCCCCCCTCAACAATGTGACTGACTACTATCAGACTGCTTCGGCCAGGTGTTGGATGTGTTGCTTTCAGCCCAGGCACTGGGAACCATAGTCGATGCACTCTAATACCACACTCTTCGGGATAAACATGAAAGTAAATGTTTAGTCAGGAATTGAGATTATTTGAGGGGAGCCTGAGGCATCTCTTCTGTGAATCATCCAGTGCCATGAGTCGAAGACACTTCTGAATCTTGTCCGGCCACCCGATTGCTGTGGATTTGCTATCACTCTGGAACATTTCCACACTGTGAATAAGGGGTTCAAACAGAGAGATTGATTAATACTATTTTATGGGATTAAGAACATAAGAACATAAGAAATAGGAGCAGGAGTAGGCCATCTGGCCCTTCGAGCCTGCCCCGCCATTCAATAAGATCATGGCTGATCTGTCGTGGCTCAGTTCCACTTTCCGGCCCTCTCCCCATAACCCTTAATCCCCTCTCTTATCAAAAACCCATCAACCCGCTTCTTGAAAATATTTAGCCAGGCAGCCTCCACCACTTCAACGGGTAGAGAATTCCAGAGATTCACCACCCTTTGAGTGAAGAAGTTCCTCCTCAACTCCGTTCTAAAACGCCCCCCCTTTATCTTGAGGCTGTGCCCCCTAGTCCTAGTGTCTTTTTTGAGCGGGAAGAGTCTCTCCACCTCTATCCTATCCATCCCATTCATCATCTTATACGTCTCAATGAGATCTCCCCTCATTCTTCTAAACTCCAACGAGTACAAGCCTAGTTTATTCAGCCTCTCCTCATAGCTCAACCCCCTCAACTCCGGTATCAGCCTAGTAAACCTCCTCTGCACTCCCTCCAAGGCCAAAATATCTTTGCGCAGGTGCGGCGCCCAAAACTGCACACATTTTAATCTTGCATGAAAGCACATCTTTGCTTGACTTTCCTGATTCCCTGCCCTGTCACTGGAAAACTCCTAATATGTCTCAGCTGTGCCTCTCTCTTCATTTTGGAATGCACAATTCACTTGGATGCCTCTTTAATAAACTTCATACACATGTCCCTTTCTTCTAATCTGCCCACTGAGCCCTCACCAACAGAATTTGTCCTCATTTTAATTTTCTACTGTACCATCGCTGTAGGTTGGGAGATGGTGGTGTGGAACTCTCACTGCTAGACTAACTTAGACCCTCTCTGTGTATGGGAGCCCCTCCCGCTGTTTTGGAGGAGTTTCATGTTCGGGGTTCCCTCCCTCACAAACCTTTCAATACCTTCTCTTGCATTTTTGATCTTGTCATTCTTCTGGTGCTAGTCCCTGAACATTTGGAAATAGAGGTACCTATGGCCCGCATGTCTTCTTCCATTACATCTTGAGGCCATTTACGCTACTCAAAATTGTGCTTAAGTGCAATATTTCCCAGTATTCATCCCCAATGTAGGCCGAGCCCTGCAACTCCTTTCCCGCCTGAGGCCACTTGCTCCTCTTCCTTAGTATAGGCCCAGCCCTTCAGTCCATTCTAATGCCTGAAGTAACTCCCATCTTACTGTTCATCGACTATCCAGCGACTTGCCTGTGACAACTCTTTGAAAGTGGTGCAATTCTGCCTGCAGAACCTGGAGCTGATTACCATGAGCATTGCGCAATGCATGGTAAAGGAACTGACCTCAAAGTCATGAGAAATGTGCAAGTCGCCAGGTCATGTCGCTTATGTATCATTGGGAAACACATTATTTTAATTGCATGTCAACATGGCCTAGTGATCCACATGGGGGCTAATTTCAGCATGTGTATAATCAAATGCAAATGTATTCAAAAGATGTTCCCAATGTGTGGTGGCGAGAAAGAAGGCCACTATCGATGGGTGGAGCAGACAATCACAAACTGGTTTTATGATGACATAAAAATGATTTTGATCTTCTCGCAATACTTTCCACTCCCACTCGCCATGACTCCCACTGCAAAATCCTGGCCAGCCTCTGACAGTATCCCTGTACTTCAGTGCTACACTGGAGTAGAGCCTTGACTTTTTTGTGAAAGTCCTGGAGTAGGACTTGTACCTGGAACCGTGTGCCGCAGAAGCAAGGGTGCTCCAACAAAGCCACAGCTGACACATTACAAAAGTAGCCCAGAAGAGTAGAACACAGAAGAATCCAGAATAGTTGGGTGTGTAGGGGATAATTTCATAATTTGCAGATGAGTAAACTTGGAAGCATTGTGAGCTGTGATGAGGTTAATGATAAGACCTTCATCCTGCCCTATACCCATAACCCCACATATTTACTCCACTAATCCCTCTAACCTATATATCCCAGGACACTAAGGGGCAATTTAGCATGGCCAAAACACATTACCCGCACATTTTTGGAGTGAGGCAGGAAACCAGAGCCCTGGAAGGAAACCCACACAGACACAGGGGGAATGTGCCTGATGGATTTATGCAGCGAAGCGTGAACTGAAACATTGTGTTAAGAAGAATGAGGAGAGGCAATAAGAAATAAAGAGTACTATTCTAAAGGGGGATGCAGGAGTAGAGGGACTTACAGGTTTTAGTACGCAATCACTGAAGGAGGCAGGGCAAGTTAATAAGGCCTACGGAATCCTGGGATTGAGAAAGAGAGTACAAAAGCAAGGAAATTATTATGAATCAGCCAATCAGAGGTTGGCAACTCTCCATTACCAGCAGTGCCACCAGGAGCAGCGGCTGCTGCTGCTAATACACTTGGGCCTTTTGCCACGCGGAAAGTAAGAAAAATTGGGCCCATGGTAACACACAGTTAGGCTGCCGCACAGCTCCAGCACCTGGGTTTGATTTCCTGCTTGGATGACTGTGTGGAGTTTGCACGTTCCCCCTGTGTCTGTGTGGGTTTCCTTCCAGGGCTCTGGTTTCCTGCCTCACTCCAAAAATGTGTGGGTAATGTGTTTTGGCCATGCTAAATTGCCCCTTAGTGTCCTGGGATATATAGGTTAGACGGATTAGCGGAGTAAATATGTGGGGTTATGGGTATAGGGCAGGATGAAGGTCCTAGGGAGGAGATTGCCAGTGAGGGGGGAAAAGCAAGTTGAAGAAAACGGCTGGGCTTTCAGTGCATATTCCTTTTCTCAATGCCAGATCTCTCGAGAACCACCTCTGACAAGGTTTTGGGATTGCTTGTCCCACTACCCACAAGGTGCCCAATGCTAGTTGAATACCAGCAGCAATAGGATGAGGCTCTTAACTGGGCATTAATTGCTGAAATTAAGGCTTCACTTAGCACCTGGGTGGCAAGGCCATCAGCAAACCTATTCCCCTACCTGCCTCCTCCCCCGAACCTATTCAAGTGGAAGTGGTGTAGTTCCAACTCCGTGCCCTTTCACCCGATCAAACTTCACCCCATGAATGCTTGTTGGAACTTGCCCTCTTGGTGAGGGAAGGAAATATTAAATTCCACCCCATGCGATGTCTCGACAAAGTAGGTAGGGGAAAACATCCCACAGGCAGAAGTGTAGAGAACAATTGATTTAAGATGGATGGCAAGAGAACAGCATTTTACTGTAAAAGATCCCTAATTTGTCAGTGAAATTTTTCCTGGAAGGAAGTACCTTTTTTCACATTTATGCCAAAATAGAGGTCTAGTCTAGCTTCTTAAACTAATTTGGGATTCTGGTTCAGCAACCTAAAAATTGTATCAGTAAAAATGAATGTAAAGCTATCAGGTTGTCATAAAAACCCAACTGTTTCATTAATGTACCTTAGAGAAGGGAAATCTGTTGTCCCTATCCAATATGACCTATTAATGTTACGCACAGGATAATTTCTTCCTCTATTAAAGTGTCAGAATTAGGAGAAGTTATTTCAATTTCTAGAAATAGTTTATGCGAGTACCCAGTTTCATTGAAATAGTGTTGCTGAATCAGTTGCACACTGTGGCTGTAATACGTAAGCATGTTTCATCAGTGGGGTCCAGTTGATGGTCTGGTATATTGAATGGAAACTTAGCCCCAGCCTGTTGCTCCCAGGTCAGGGATGGGAGAATTCCCTGCTCTATAAACCCAGCCTTCAGCTGCCCACAGTTCTGATTTTTGTTTGGGGAGATGCTGGGACAGTCAGGGTTAGAAGGCAAGCTCTCCACCTCTTCCAGTATGAAGACTGTGTGCTGCAGAGGCCAGCTGGGCGGAAGACCCGACTGGTTCCGGCACTTTGTTGAATGAAATTAAGAGAAGATTTAAACAAAAATAGTCCTCACCCCATAGACTCTATTTACTTTCCATGATGATCATGCCCCATTATTGGGGTATGATTGGCCCCGATCATGCCAATCTATGCAACTCCATACTTCTCACCCACTTCATACCCTCTTTGTCAACCTATGTTCCTGTACCAACCCTCCATTGCCCATCATACCCCCTATGCTCCCCATATCCCCACAGTCCTTTTGCGCCCCTAAGCTAACTCATACAACAGATGACCCCCACCAGCACACTTTGTTCTTACCCACTCCATGCCAACTCACCTAGTATCCTATCAAGTTCTTTGACAGCTTGACAGTTCTTTGACAGTTCCAGTGAGTTTATGGCCAGGATTTTCCACTACCTTCTATGTTGGGCAGGTTTGGTTATGGGAGTGGAAAATATTGTGAGAACTGCAAAGTTGTGTTTTATGTTGGTGTAAACGTGTGACACAATTGTCCCCTACCCCCATCAATGAAGGAGCGTGTTTGGGAACATCATTTAAATATATCTCATTATCAGGCCCCTGCAGTTGAATTGGACCTCCCTCAGAATATCCATCCATACAGCATGATGATAGAACGGTGTGAATGAGGACTGGTCTCCCAAGATGTGCACCTGGCAAACAGATGTTAGGGCAATTCAGGTGAGTGAAGAACTCAGGGAGAGAGGATCATTTCCAGGCAGTGTCCCCGGGCACTGCCCTTGACACTGCCAAGGCAATGCCTGGGTAGCACCTAGGCAGTCCTGGGGGCCATACCGGAGGGCAGTGCCAGGGAGGTTTCAGAGGGGTGCAGGGGGAGGATCCAAGGTGAACTGCTTTGCTCTGTCCCTGCCACAGCAGCCTTTAAAAGTGGTGGTCTGATCCTTGGCTACCTAGTTGGCCTAACAGTCATTGTGGGCTGGCAGGTCTGACTTCTCATCCAGCTCACTACCATCAAACCAACAAACAGAACTGTGAGCAACCATTTTCAAAGATTGGGTTTGGAGAGCGGGAGTTTTCCCATCTCTGCCCATCTGAGCCAAGAACGCCTCCCCATCATGATGCAAACTTCGGCCTTGATCAACAAGTTGCTGCTGCAGAATTGCAGAGTTAAATCCTTTGCAGCTTATGCACATTCTCCACTGTCAATAGCAAAATAAGACTTGTCGATGCATCTTTAGCACCTCTCCAGCTCTAGTCCATGCAGTACGAGCTGGAAGGCAAGTATAAAGAAGTTATTTAATCTTTAATTGGTGCTCAACAAACCATGAAGAAGCCCCAAAAAACACCAATGCTGCCTCAGTACATTAACATCAATTGGAGCAGATTCAACCTGGGATGAATTTTGCTTCATTAATGCTAATCTGCCAAATTATTACACATTAATTCAAATGCAAAGAGGAATTTTAACTCCATCACGGTTCCATTTGCTAAATTGAGCATTGCTGACAAGTAAGGTATGGTATCAATGTATTTGCAAATAACTACTGAATACTTGCATCAATGTATATTGTGGAAGGGTAAAAGTTAACTAAAAGAACATTCACAAAATAGAAACATTGGCCAAGGCTGATCTTGAGCATGATGAACGCTTACACTGAGGACTGGCCTCCACCAACTGTACTTAGATCCAAAAACCTTGGAACCTGCAGCAGCCCCTAAAGGAAGGAAGCTTTAACCCTGCTCTACTAATCGACCAATCTAGGTTTGCAAAATTAAAGAAAAATATACTTTCAACTCAGGTCAATATACAGGTACCAATACACATATTTTTCTTTAAAAAAAATCAAAGATTTTTTGTTATTATTTTGAGTTCTTTGTATCTTCTTTACACTGCACCTTGGGAGTTTATGTTGTGTCTTAACACCACCAAGTTATTATTTTGATGCATGTAGTAAAATGACTTGACAACTGGGTGGCATGTTGGCACAGTGGTTAGCACTGTTGCCTTGCAGCACCAGGGACCCAGGTTCAGTTTCGGTCATGAGTGACTGTCTGTGTGGAATTTGCACATTCTCCCCATGTGTCTGTGGGTTTTCCTCCAGGTGCTCTGGTTTACTCCCACACTCCAAAGGTGCACAGGTTAAGTTGATCGGTCATGCTAAATTGCCTCTTGGTGTCTGAGAGATTAGCAAAGTAAATACTTCGGGATAGGGCCTGGCTGGGATTGTTGTCAGTGTGGTCTCAATGAGCCAAATGGCCTCCTTCTGCACTGTCGGATTCTATGAACTGTGAGCAAAGTGAATTCTTCATGTCATCTATTAGAATCATTTATGTCTTGACAGTACATGATGTCAATAAATTAAAAAGAGAAAAATTTGTATTCACCAGTATCACACAAGTTAACAATTTTAAGAACAATTTTTTTTTATTAACTGGCATCTTTCATGCACGTTGTCATCAACTTGGTGCTTTGCCAAAACTATAGCCCATGAGAGCTTTGTCCCTAGCTGTATAATTCTGCCCAAACAATAACCAATGGAAAAAATTCTTCACAGTTCAATTCAATCTATTTTTTCTTCAGACGTGCCACCTGTTTAGTGTGTTGATCCCAGGGCCTAATCTGTACTGGGAAGGTTTCCCACCAGCATGAGTAATTCTGGTCTGACGTGGGTAAATTACTTCAGAACCACTTTATTTACACTATATACAAGACAGGGTCCAAGGTAGATAAATCTCTTTTGGGCACAGACTATCCATCTCTTCTGCAGAATCTCTAGCACATGACCATCAGTGTCATTGATGCAACACATCTGGATACGTATCACTAACACATTACATAACTATTAACCCATTATAATACACCTCCCCTCAAGTTTAATGTCAACCTCTTTAATAACAATGTTAACATCTTCATGTTACATTTACATGATCAGAATCTCCCCCTAAAATCAGCCGTCCTCAGGTTAAGCTTTTGCTGTGTCTTCACAGCTCTCCTTAATCTTGTTGGCATCAGAGTGATGGTCTTGAACTGGTTTGTTGGATGGGTCAGCATCCTGCGAGTTGATTATCTATTCTTTGGACCTTCATCCTAAAGTGCACAGTATTTCTTGGAGGCACTAACAACTCAGGGTTCTCCTGTTGGTTCTGAAAGTCCCAAATGGTGTTTGGAAGACATAGGATTAGAACCATAGAAACGATATAGCACATAAGGAGGCCATTCTGCCCATCTTGTTCACGGTAACCCGAGGACACCCAGGTGCCCTTTCTAATGTCACCATGTTCATCCCCTTCATTGAAATACTCTAATTTAAGAATTCTGATCCCTAATCCAGACCTCTGGCCCAGTATTAAGGGGGCTAGAGTCTTGACTCGATGACTGGAGTTGTGCAAGCTCTTCTGCTTTTCACATAGGCCAATCTCCATGTTCATCATCCTTTAACGATCAGCCATTATAACACAGAATTGCATGTTCTGTTCCAGCAAAAGGGACTGATCCCTTTGGCCATTGGCTATTGGGCAGTTCCACCAGTTGTAATTTATTAACTAAATGTGTAGCTCTGTAATTCAGCTCATTAACATTTTGATGGTTTCCGCAGCTCTTTAGCTTTACCAATAGCCAGTGGATAAATTTTTTGAAGTATTCATACACAAATTGTGACCATCTGTCCGAAGTAATTCAGTCTGGAAATCTATGCCTGACGAATATGTGCTATAACACCCCTATCACAATCTCAGCTATTGAAGTATGAAGTCTGGGAGCTTCAAACCACGTGTAATAATAATCAATGATAACAAGGCATGTATTTCCGTGGAACTCAAAGAGTCTTTTCCAGAGTGTCTCTGGGAAGAAAGACTGGATAAAGGTTCTGTGATGACTGGCTACTGATTATGCAAGTGTGGCACAACAAGACAAATCTTGAAAAGCCTGACCACAACAAGGCCAGATGCATGGGTTAGATTGATTGGCCATGCTAAATTGCTCATTAGTGTTAGGGGGACTAGCTAAGGTAAATATGTGGGGTTACAGGGATAGGACCTGGGTGGAATTATGGTTGGTGCAGACTCGATGGACTGAACGGTCTCCTTCTTCACTGATGGACTATATGATTCCATGATTCTATGTACATGATCTCTACACTTCATTATTCCCAAGTGACCACCATGGATTCTATGCAGAATCTCCTTCCTTGTGGTCATGGGTACCACTAGATGATGGTTAAAGGTTCGAAGATCCACCACTATTGTTAGATGCTTTCTTTGTTTATGGTATTTTCTTGGGAGCTGGCCAGTTGAGCTGTAGTTTGACCAACCTTCTTGGCAAAAGATGCTGACCCGACTACACTCCACATCTTCCTTTTGTGCTTTGCTGGCTTTGTTTGGTGATTGGTAAGGAATTCACTATGATTGATATGAATGCTTTCATCTCGAAAATAAGTGTGAAGTCTTGAGTAATATCATGATCAACCATAGCTCTGGAAAAGGCACCCGCTGTGGCTTGTGATTTCCCTAGCACCTCCACAGCTATATAGTGGTCACACCTTAACCTAAGTCTGCAGCATTGATATAGAAAGGCACTTTGACCATCTCTGTAGAATTCAAGAGAGTGAGCAACGGTTTCTGGTCAGTCTCAATTTGGAATTGTAATTCCATCAAGCAACTGGAGGATCTTTCTGATGCCCAGGTGCCTGTCTCCTTCTCTATAGTTGTACAGAGCTGCTTCATTTCTGTCAATGCCCAAGAGGCAAATTATACAGCTTTCTGTGGCCATTTTTCTGGATCTGAATGAGTGCAGTTCCAAGGCCTGTTAAGGATTCAGTGGCAGCCACCACAATGGGCAGTGTGGGATCGTAACACATTTCTGAAAAGATGAGCCTTTCCTTTTTTCACTGAAATGCATTGATTTGCTCAATGCCCTGTAAACACTTTGGCCCCTTTATACGAGGTTACTCAAGGGTTCAGAAATTGTTGCTTATTTTGGAATAAATTTGCCAACCTGATTGACCATTCCGAGGAACTTCTGGTCAACAGTAACATTCTTTGGTGGTGGAAAGTGTTTGAGGAGCCACCTGATGCCCTTCCTCCAATGTGTCCCAAGAATTTGATAGAAGTTTTGACAAATTCACATTCCTGGTTTAAGATGAGATCTGCTACATGTAGCACTTTGAAAACTTCATGAATGCTGTGATCACAGTGATCATGTGGCTCCACAGCTTATTGATTCCACAACCCATGGATCAGATCTAAGCTCTGCAGTCCTGTGTCACCGTGCCGCCCCAGAAGGTTTTACTCTGGGTGCTCTGGTTTCCTCCCACAGTCTGAAAGACGTGCTGGTTAGGTGCATTGACCATGCTAAGTTCTCCCTCAGTGTACCCAAACAAGCACTGGAGTGTGGTGACTAGGAGATTTTCACAGTAACTTCATTTCAGTGTTAATGTAAGCCTATTTGTGACACTAATAAATTAACTTTAAAAATTCAGGAAACTCTGATTGAATCATACTCGCTTGACAATGAGGTTCTATTTCAGACTAAAATATGCATCAAATGCTTTTAGAACTGTTTCAAAGCCTACAGAAGTCTCTTATTTCTTTTATCTTGAGAGGACATTGTTGGTGACAGGCTCTACAGCATAGAGGAATTAATTAACCTGGTGCTTCTGCCCTTTGGCATCTGACCTCAATGCTGCTTAATACCTAAGGAAAGTTGTTTCGCCATAATTCCTAATATTATCTTCTCTGTAGACCTTGGAGGTTTTCAAACAACCATGGAAGTGGTAGTGACTGCAGGACTGGTGCCAACACCACTACTTAACCTCGGTGTGCCTACCTTGTAGGCAAATATTCAGATCTTTCTGCGAATAGTTGTTCTTCCACTGGGTGCTGTGGGTTTCTGTCGATGACACCAAATCGACCGATGTCGCCACAGTTGCTCCATGTGTGTTGGTCTCATGGTCTAACCTATACAGGGGAGGTTTCTTCTTACCATGAGTAATTCTGGTTTGATAGAATCATACAATACGGAAGGAGTCCATTTGGCCCATTGAGTCTGTACTGTCCAGAATCCTACTCCGGCTCTATCCTCATAACCCCGTACATTTACCCCAGCTAGCCCCCCTGACACTAAGGGACAATTTAGAACAAAGGACAAAGAAAATTACAGTGCAGTAACAAGCCCTTTGATCCTCCAAGCCTGCACCGACCATGCTACGTAACTTAACTAAAAGTTCCTACCCTTCCGGGGACCATATCCCTCTATTCCCATCCTATTCATGTATTTATCATGACGCCCCTTAAAAGTCACTATTGTATCTGCTTCCACTACCTCCTCCAGCAACGAGTTCCAGGCACCCACCACCCTCTGCGTAAAAAATCTGCCTCGTACATCTCTTTTAAACCTTGCCCCTCGCACCTTAAACCTGTGCCCCCTAATAATTGACTTTTCCACCCTGGGAAAAAGCTTCTGACTATCCACTCTGTCCATGCCTCTCATAATCTTATAGACTTCTATCAGGTCACCCCTCAACCTCCATTGTTCCAGTGAGAACAAATCAAGTTTCTCTAACTTCTCCTCATAGCTGATGCTCTCCATATCAGGCAACATCCTGGTAAATCTTTTCTGTACTCTCTTTAAAGCTCCCACATCCTTCTAGTGGTGTGGCGACAAAACTTGAACATTATATTCCAAGTGTAGCCTAAGTAAGGTTCTATAAAGCTGCAACATGACTTGCCAATTTTTAAACTCAATGCCCCGGCCAATGAATACAAGCATGCTGTATGCCTTCTTGACTACCTTTTGCACCTGCATTGCCACTTTCAGTGACCTGTGTACCTATATAAGCCAAGTCCCTTTGCCTATCAATACTCTTAAGGGTTCTGCCATTTACTGTATATTTCCTATTTGTACTAGACCTTCCAAAATGCATTAACTCACATTTGTCTGGATTAAACTCCATCTGCCACTTCTCCGCCCAAGTCTCCAACTGAACTATATCCTGCTACATCTTCTGATGGTCCTCATCACTATCTGCAATTCCATCAACCTTTGTGTCATCCGCAAACTTACCAATTAATCCAGTTACATTTTCCTCCAGATCATTTATATATATTACAAACAGCAAAGGTCCCTGAGGAATGCCACTTGTAGTTTACTATCAAATAAATCGGTTGGACTAAAACCTGGTGTTGTCAGACTTTTTACTGTGTTTACCCCAGTCCAACGCCATCATATTCACATTAATGCCACTTGTCACAGCCCTCCATTCAGAAACGCATAGCCAATCTACCTAACCCGCACACCTTTAGACTGTGGGAGGAAACCAGAGCACACAGAGGAAACCCATGCAGACACGGAGGGAATGTGCAAACTCCGCACAGACAGTGACCCAAGCTAGGAATTGAACCCGGGTCCCTGGCACTGTGAGGCAGCAGTGCTAACCACTGTGCAACTGTACCGTCCTCACAGGTAACACAAGTAGATTACTTCAAAACTATGCTATTTAGACTGTGTGCCAAATAAGCTACAAGGTCTCCCACCTCTGTTGGATGGAGACTCTTCCACCTGTTCTACAGAGTCTTAGCCCATGATTGCTGATTTCACTGTTGTGTCACACCACTATTTCATTATGCTACAATAATTTTGTGAGTATTATTGGTTGTTATAACAAATGAATGATGACTATAAATTTTAAATGAAAACAGTGGACTGAACATTTGCTTTGGAAGTGGCAAAAATGGGTTGAACTGTTCCTGTGCATCGATGTTTACAATCCTGGAAGAGGAAACAAGAGCAATTTTGACTGTATTCACAATAAAAATTGAACTGATGTCAAGAACACATCCCCGCAAAATCAGGCTGAATCATATGTCATTATAAGGTTTGGTTTCTGGTTACTAAATTTCTGCATTTTGACTGAAAGGTATATATTTTACCCCTGCTTATACACAAAACAGATTTATGAAAAATATCTTTTCATAAAGAACAGGGGAAATTTAACGGTGAAAATTCAATTTCATAGTATTCAGAGCAATTTCTATAGACCAGTAAAATGCAGTGGTCTATTGTGGCAGTATTAACTGTTCTTTTTCTCTGCTTAACCTTTCAGGAAATGGTTTTGGTTTTTCAAAAACCATTTCCGAAAATATAACATAACTGAAGGTTTATTTTAATTTACTAAATAAAATTTTTCATGTAGCATACTTTAATCATAATTGCATTTTGTACTTAGATTAAAGTAATTTAAAACAGCAGATGTTTTTCTGAAGGTTTTGACACTTAAAAGATTAATTTCATTATAAGGAATACAATGCAGTGAATAACTCTCTAACTTCAATGAAAAAGAAGCTTGATGAGACTTTTTAATATGATCCCAGATAGTAACCTACATTTATTGAATCCAAGTGCATCACATGACTGATCATTTTATTTCTGTGACAATGTTGGTAAGGAGCAGCAAGTTGATAAAAGTCACATTGACCTCAAGTTTGAACATTTGATTCCAGGAAAAATGGGAATAAGCAATCTTGAAGCAAGGTTATATAACTTTATTAAAATTCATTTACAGCACATGGGCGTCACTGGCTGGGCCAGCACTTATTGCTCATCCCTAGTTGCCCTTGAGTAGGTGGTGGTGAGATTACCCTCTGGAAATGTTGCGGTCCCAGAGGTGTAGGCAGACCTACATTGCTGTTAGGGAGGGAATTCCATGATCTTGACCCAGTGACAGTGAAGGAATGGCAATATATTTTCTAGGTAGGATGGTGAATGACATTATGAGAGGAACTTCCAAGTGGTGGTATTCCCAGGTACCAGTTGTCCTTATCATTCCAGATGGTAGCAGTCATGGGTTTGGGAAGGAGCTGCCTCAGGAAAGTTTCTGCTGTGCAACATTAGATGGTACACAGGGTTGCCATTATTCTTTAGTGGTGGAGGAATTGAACGTTTGTGGAAGGTGTACAAATCAAGCAACTGCTTTGCCCTGGATGGTACTTAATGGACTGAGCTTCTTGAAGGTTGTTGGAGCTGTACTCATCCAGACAAGTGGAAAGTGGTCCATTACACTCCCAACTAGTGCCTTGTAGATTGTGGACAGGTTTTGGGGAGTCAGGAACTGAGATACTCACTGCAGATTCTTAGTCTCTGACCTGTTCCTGTAGCCACAGTATTTATATGGCTAGTTCAGTTCAGTTTCTGGTTGGTGTTAAACCCCAGGATGTTGGTAGTGAGGGATTCAATGATGTTAATGCTATTGAATATCAAGGGATGCTGGTTGGATTTTCTTCTGTTGGAAATGGTCATTACCTGGCTTGTATGACACAAATGTTAGTGCAACTTGTCAGTCCAATAATAAAGCAATGTATATGGAGTTGGTTATAATTAATGATGCCTGATTTAAATGTAATTGTTGCTGCACTGGTTTGGCAGGGCTTGGGGAAACTGACAATCAAATGGAGATGGGTGCTTGTTATAGCATTCCTTGAGGGCAGAAGTAGCAGAAGTGCTCTCCCCAGTTGCTCAAAGAAACCTTCTGTCTCCCTTTATGGGTGACAGTCTTTGTCTCTCTCCCTGAAGTGCATTATAATCCTAGCCCCAAATGTAAACTACCTTGGATTGGGAGACTTTCTAGCAATCATCCTCACCTGAGTTCAACGCAGCAACTTCACATTGACACTTACTTTGGGTCTGAGAAAGTGAACCATGTCTCCCCCAAGGAAAGTGATTACTTTTCCCAGGTAGCCTGTTAAATAATTTGTTGGCAACTCGGATATTGTAAGGGTCTGGGGTTCTCTCTTCAAAAAATGTCTTCCCACTTTCAGAAAATACAAGAGGTGCTTTTTTATACTGCATGCAGAAGACGACAGGAGACATTATATTTTACCAACTTATTTATAAGTTTATTACAAAACTATTTAAGACTAAATACACTTTAAAGTAGCTAATTACATTGCAATGTTAATGGCTGGGCAATAGGAGACAGAGGGTAGTTGTTGAGGGGACCTTTTCGGGCTGGAGGCCAGTGACCAGTGGTGTGCCGCAGGGCTCAGTACTGGGACCTCTCCTCTTTGTAGTATACATAAACGACTTGGAAGAGAGCGTACGTGGTGTGATCAGCAAGTTTGCGGATGACACCAAGATGGCAAGATTGGCAGATACTGAGGTGGAATGTCAGGTGATACAGCAGGATATAGATAGGTTGGTACATTGGGCAGATAGATGGCAGATGGAATTTAATCCTGACAAATGCGAGGTGATGCATTTTGGAAGGAATAATGCAGAGAGGAGCTACTTGATAAAAGGTAGACCGATTAGGAGTATAGAAATACAGAGGGACCTAGGAGTGCAGGTTCACAAGTCTATGGAGGTTGTGACACAAGTAGAGAAGGTTGTGAGGAAAGCTTATGGAATGCTAGCCTTTATAGGAAGGGGTATAGAGTATAGGAGCTGCCGTCTAATACTTCAGTTGTACAGAACGTTGGTTAGACCGCATTTGGAGTACTGCGTCCAGTTCTGGTCACCTTACTACCGGAAGGACGTGAAGACTCTGGAGAGGGTGCAGAGGAGGTTTACCAGGATGTTGCCTGGCATGGAAGGACTGAGTTATGAGGAAAGGTTGGAGAAACTGGGACTTTTCTCCTTGGAAAGACGGAGATTAAGGGGAGACATGATAGCGGTATATAAGATACTGAAGGGAATAGATAGAGTCAATAGCGATAGGCTACTCCCTAGATTGGGTACAATTACAAGAGGTCATGATCTAAGGGTGAGGGGGGAGAAGTATAATTTGGATATGAGAGGAAGGTTCTTCACGCAGAGGGTCGTGGGGTATGGAACGCGCTACCGAGTAGGGTGGTGGAGGCAGGCACGTTGGACTTGTTTAAGGTTTACTTAGATAGATACATGAGCGAAACAAGGATGGAGGGTTATAGTAGGGGGTATTAAATAGGGTCAGAGCCTCGGGAGACACCGGAAATGCAGACTTACATGTTAACGTTTTTGTCTTTTTATTCCATAGGTGGCGGTCCACCTTGTTGTCAAACGAGGGGCATGCACACGGTGGGTCATGCGTGGGCTGCTCTTGGAGGTTCCAGGAGTGGCCTAGTACTTCGTGTCGGTGTATGTGCTTGATCCTGGACTGGTAGACAGGCGCCGCAACAGCTCAGTGACTAGCACTGCTAGCTGTGCAGATACATGGATTTGGGCCTGTGTCTGTGGGAGTTTGTGCATTTTCCCTGTGGTTGCATGGGTTTCCTCCGGGCACTCCGGTTTCCTCCCACACCCCAAAGATGTGTTCTTAGGCTGATTGGTTTTACCAAATTGACACTATTCTCCCCTGAATCTGGCTAAGTTAGGGGTTCCACTCGCATACATGCAGGGCAGGGTAGGTGGAGAAGGATGCGGCGGTGCGGGCTCGTTGGGCCGAAGGGCCTGTTTCCCGTGCTGGGTTGTTCTTTGTTCTTTGTGTTGTTATATAAAGTCTTAGTCCTAATAGTTTGAATCCAATAAAACTTCAAAAATACAATGTCACAGCTAATATCAATTTAAGAATATCCATCACTATACAAAGTTAAGCTTCACGTGAATCCCAAGTGAATCAGGTGTTGGGCTATTTGGGCAGAAAAGCTGTTTGCTTGGCCATATCCAATTCCTTGACAATTGGAGAAACATTGAATGGGTTCTCCCAATACCCTTCTACAGTGTCTCTGATGTTCTGAAAGGAAACTAAAACAGTTATACTTTCTAAACCAGATTGCATAATTTGTTAGCAGTAATGGGTGTTATCTCTTTGATTAACCCTTCTCCTTTGGTTATTATTCTCTGTTATTTATTTGTTAAAATGCTTTTATTATTCACACTTTTGAGCCAGTATGTGGTCATCATGTTCTAAAATATGCCCTTAATATCTTTCCTATTTACCTCCAATTGTTTCGATTTCTATAGAAGTGATCTTAAACCTTCTATAGAAGAACAGATTTTTTGAAGTCTGATTTTCAAATTTGCTGAGGTAAGACTCCTAAATAGATAAGGAGCCAAATAACTTCATAAAAGCTTTTAAGGTTCCTTTGAAAATGACTTTGAAGCTTTTTCTTATCTTTACTTAGTGTGTGAAGAGCACTTGAAAGACCCTGGTGTTTTTTTGTGCCTTTTGGTACTTTCCAATCAAAAATCCAATTTGGCCCAATCAGAGTCCCTACAAGAGAGACAAAACAGATCTAAGCTGACAAGACAGGACATCTTGGACTCAATCAAACAAGATCCAAGCTGACAGGATGAGGCGTTACACTCCCCCTCAGGCTTGATCTCAGCCACAAGGCTGAGGTGGCTTTAAAAAATTGCTACAGGTGGAGCCTCAATGTAACCCATTGGCTTTGTCCCGGTGCAGGATCAAAAACTACATTTGATCTTAGCCAAAAGGCCGAGAAAAGAAAGGCCCTGGTGTTACTTTATGTGTTGCACAAGTGAGACTTTTTTAACAGCTATTGGAACCACTTGGGATTCAAATTGGTAGTGCCATCTGGATCTCTTTAATTAGCCGTAAATGATCATTTTTTTCCATGGAAACTTAACTTCTCAACTGAATGTGCATTAAGAAGGAGCCTTTTGGTCCATTGAGTCTGAACCAACTCTTCAACAGAGCATCTTTCCAGGCACCACCCCCCTCCACCCTCCACCCCCCACCCCAGAAATGTCACTAATCTCCCTAATCTACTTATCTTGGGACACTAAAGGATGATTTAGCGTAGCCAATCCACCTAACCTGCACATCCTTGGATTGTGGGAGGAAATCGGAGCACCTGGAGGAAACCCACGCAGACGCAGGGCGAATGTACAAACTCCATACAAATAGTCACCCAAGACTAGAATCAAATCCAGGTCCCTGGCACTGTGAGATAGTAATGCCACTGTGTCGTCCACTGTGCCAACATGACGCTAGTTGGAAAGCACCAATGAAACATACCAATCTTATGTTCCCTATGGAGAATTCTGCTGGACCTAAAAGCATAGGTTGGGAAATAAGACATACAATGTAATGCTGACTCTGGGATGCATGGCCTGTCTGAATAGAGTTCCATTAAAGAAGGGGAGTGTAAATATATTCCAACCTATGTGTCAGAATCAGTAGATATCTTGATACTTGATGACAAATCATTTGGTTGTATGGAAACGAGATAGAGTATTGAATTTTTTTCCTACTTGTGTACAAGATTCAAACAAGTTGACAGGGAGAAAAGTATTATTGATTTCATGAAAATACAGTCCTTTGAATTCTGACTCAGCTAGGAACATTAACAAGTAATCCCACTGTTTACTATTTAGAAGCTGCGTTGTTGGGGAAGCTTTGCTATTAATAGCAATGTTTTTACTAGAACCAATTTGCTGGCAGCAATTTTGAAGATTGAAGAGCATTTACTCGTCAGTTCCAGGTCCTATATTCAAAACTAATCAGAGTTGACTCCGCATTCAGGATTATATAACACTAAAGATAGTAGTTTAAAAAAAACTTACAAAGAACCTGGACAATTTTTTTTTACAAATAATTTAATTCATATAGACAAGGATGGACTTTTGACTTGTATAAGAATGCAATGTAGTCAAAGGAATGCCACCTTTCTAAGGACACTGCCAGCCATAGACAATTAAAGTATACCATATTGAATATCTTCTTAATAATTGGAAGCATTTATCTGGAATCAAATCATAGAATCTCTATAATGCAGAAGGAGGCCATTCGACCCATCAGGTCTGCACTGACCACACTTCTACCCAGGCCCTATCCCCCATAACCCCAAACATTTACCCTAGCTAGTCCCCCGACAGTAAGGAGCAATTTAGTATGGCCAATCTGCACATTTTTGGACTGTGGGAGAAAACCGGAGCACCCGGAGGAAACCCATGCAGGCACGGAGAGAACATGCAAACTCCAGACAGACAGTGACCCAATCCGGGAATCGAGCACGGGTCCCTGGTGCTATGAGGCAGCAGTGCTAACCACTGTGCCACCGTGCCGCCCCATCCTTCCAACGCACAGCAACAACACACCAGGAGAGTACGGGAAGTATCAGATATTGCTCTTTGGGTAGTTTAAGAATTGTAAAGGCATCTTTGACATTTTGACATCTTCACTAATTACTGATGGATGATTGACTACAGATTAACAAACTCAAATATTGGGATTTATCAGAATGATTGTAATCCTAATTTGAGTACATCAGTGAAAAGATTGCACTTTAGCTGAGAATCTTTGTAAAATCTATGACAAATAATCGTTTTATTCTACCTTAAAATCTTCCATCGTTCTATGAAACAGCACAATCAACAACAGGATAAAAAATAAAAACAGAAGCATCCACAATCTATCTGCACAAGGAAGTTCAAAGCTGTTTACTTTTTGCGATTCAGTACGCTAATGTTAGTTTGAGTTTCTCCTTTGTCCGACTGGCCCCC
Source organism: Carcharhinus amblyrhynchos (assembly GCF_965287045.1). NCBI lineage: Eukaryota > Metazoa > Chordata > Chondrichthyes > Carcharhiniformes > Carcharhinidae > Carcharhinus > Carcharhinus amblyrhynchos. Next base: position 39,290,867 of record NC_137335.1, on the reverse strand, counting down.
AGTGAACTAAGACACTAAATGAATATGTCTTTACTGGTTAATTTACAATGCACCATGTGTTTCAAAGTTAACTAACTGTCCTGCTGCTGGCCAACTTACATTCATAAAAACCTAGCTTTCAGCTGAATCATCGGTATTCTACGTGGAATAACAAACAACGGAATATATATATACAGCACTGAGTAAACTGTAGGTATTTGCTGAACAATGTTGGTGACACCAGGAAGGTAGAGATCACTGCCCATTCTCTGCCCATGCACACACGTTATGTCCTGTTGTAAAGAAAAGTACTTTAATAAGTGAACAGAAATTATCAAACGAAAACGCTCGCTTAAGAAAATAAAAGAAGACGTGTCTATAAGAGATTGAAGAAATTCTCATGGCTGAATGGAGCAGTGGTGAAATGGCTCATGTATGAAGCATTGTTTTTAATACCTGCAACATAATTTAACATGAGGAAGATGTTATTGTAGACATCCATTACACCAACACTGGTTTCCTCCAGGTGCTCCGGTTTCCTCCCACTGTCCAAAAATGTGCAGATTAGATTGATTGGCCATTTTAAAATGATTGTAGTTTCAGGGGGATGAGCAGGATAAATGCATGGGGTTACGAGAATAGGGGCTGGGTGGGATTAAGGTCGGTACAGACTCGAGAGGTCGGATAGGCTTGGGTTGTTTCCGTTGGAGCAGGGCAGACTGAGGGGTGACCTGATTGAGGTGTACAAGATTATGAGGGCATGGGCAGAGTGGATAGGGAGCAACTGTTCCCCTTAGATGAAGGATCAGTCACAAGGGGACATAGATTCAATATGCGAGCAGGAGGTTTAGGGGGAATGTGAGGGTGGTGGCGATCTGGAATGTGCTGCCTAGGAGAGGCAGGTTGCCTCACATCCTTTGAAAAGTATTTGAATGAGAACTTGGCATGTCATAGATTCAAGACTATGGACCAAGTGCTGGTGAATGGGATTAGATGGGAGGTCAGGTATTTCTCACGTGTCGGTGCAGACTTGGGCTTCTTCTGCATTATATGATTCTATGATTCTGTGAAACATGGAGACTAAGAGCATGGCTTAGGTTCTAAATATATGTTTTGCATTGTCATTATCAAAAATAAGATGCTGTCAGAGTCATCGTGAAAAAGGAGATAGTTGACACACTAGATGGCTACAAATTGATGAAGTGTGCAGGAGGAGTGGGAAGGCGGGAGGGGGTGTGGCGGGGCGTGTTGGGAGCATACCACAAAGAACGTCAATACTTAAAGTTGCTAAGTCACAAGAACCGGATCAGATGCATCTGACAACACTGCAGAAATGATGGGTGGAAAATATCAAGGAGAACGGGCCATAATCTTTCAAACCACATTAGATACAGGATGATACCAGAGGACTGAAGAATTGTAAATGTTTGGCCAGCAACTCTTGGGGGGCAGCATTTTTGCCCCTGGAGTATTGTGAACTGGTTGAATATTAGAAGTGGCAGGAGGTCTTTAAGTGGGTATTAAAAGCCCACCTGAGGGCTTCATAAGAACATAAGGACATAAGAAATAGAAGCAGGAGTAGGCCATCTAGCCCTTCAAGCCTGCCCCGCCATTCAATAAGATCATGGCTGATCTGAAGTTGCTCAGTTCCACTTTCCCGCTTTCTCCCCATAACCCTTAACTCCCTTGCCTACCAAAAACCTATCTACCCGCGTCTTAAATATATTTAGCGAGGTAGCCTCCACCACTTCAACGGGCAGAGAATTCCAGAGATTCACCACCCTTTGAGTGAAGAAGTTCCTCCTCAACTCTGTTCTAAACTGCACCCCCCTTATCTTGAGGCTGTGCCATCTAGTCATGCTGTCCTTTCTGAGCGGGAAGAACCTCTCCACCTCTACCCTATCCATCCCTTTATATGTCTCAATAAGATCCCCCTTCATCCTTCTAAACTCTAACGAGTACAAGCCCAGACTATTCAGCCTCTCTTCATAGCTCAACCCCCTTAACTCCAGAAACAGTTGACATCAGGATGGAAAGGACATTGACAAAACAGGTGAGTAAAGTAGGGTGTAGCCCGCCAGCTCCACTGCTAGTTTTCCTGCCATATGTTTTGACACTTAGTCAAAAAAAGAACGCGGGTCCCACAACATCATGCTGATAGAGCCTGCCCCGCTTGCAACCTTGACAGATCAGAACGCCCAACGTCCAAATGATAATGATCGAATAAAAGAACCTCCCACCACCATCAGCACAGACCCCCTCACTCCGGGCACATTGCCAGGACATTTTCTGAGCACAGTGCAGGCATGACCTTCTCATCCCTGGGGGCTGTACCTACCTGCTAGCCCCTGTGGGTTCTGTTCGCCAGGTCCCTGTTCGTTAGGATCTGTTGTAAATCTCACTGATGCAACTTCACTATGACAGGAGTGAGTGGGTGGTATCCCTATATGGAGGGTAACACAGCAGGGAAGCCTATTAAGTAGATGTTAATTTATGCTAATGAGGTTCCTGACCTTTCATGGCTGGAACATCACTCTGTCATTGACAACAATTCTAATGGGAAATCCCTCCAGTGTAAAAGCTGTTTTGGGACTCCTGTTGGATACTCTGCCTCCTGCTGTATTCCCAGAACTCCCCACCACTTTGTCTAATTCTGGGCACCATGTTTAAGGAAGCTTGCAAAACATTGGGAAGGATGCAGAGAAGATTTATGAGAATGGTTCCGGAGATGAGAGACTTCAGTCACAAGGATAGATCCAAGGTATTGGGACTGTTCTCTTGAGAGAAGCAAAGGTTGGTAGAAGGTAATGAAAGAAGTGTACAAATCATGAGGGTTCTAGACAAGAGACAACCAAGAGCAAATGTTACTATTGGTGGCAGTTTTGAAAATCAGAGGATACCTGTTTAAGGTGAGTCGCAAAAGAACCAGAAGTGATGCGTGGAAAAGTGTTTCACATAATGCGTTGTTAGGATCTGGAATGCATTGCTGAGAATGAGGTGAAGGCAGACATATACAATCAGAGAATTCTTACAGTGCAGAAGGAGGCCATTCAGCCCATCAAGCCTACATTGACAATAATCCCACCCAGCCCCTATCTCTGTAATCCCTTATATTTAACCTGCTAATCCCCCTGACACTAAAGGACAATTTAGCATGGCCGATCCACCCAACTCGCACATCTTTGGACTGTGAGAAGAAGCCGGAGAACCCAGAGAAAACCCACGCAGACACAAAGAGAATGTGCAAACTCCACACAGACAGTGACCCAAGCCAGAAATTGAACCAGGGTCCCTGGCACTGTGAGGCAGCAGTGCGAACCACCGTGCCGCCCTTAAGGGAGTTTGATAATTATCTGGAGAAATGCAGGACTATGGTAAAAAGGGAGGCTGTGGGATTAGCTGACCAGGCCTTATAGAAAGTTAGCCTGGAGAGGATAGACTGCGGCGCCTCTTTCTGTGATTCCATGATTCCAAAAGATGTAATAACGTGTTCTACTGTTAGGTGATTATTTTATTTTTCTCTAATAGAAGTAACCATTTCCGTTTCCAAAGACAGAATAAATAACTAACATCCCGTCAGAAGTTGATTTTGTAGTTGACCTGATGACATCTGAGCAGCATAATCTTTAGAATTGATTTTAACTGCTGTTGGGATTTCGACAGGGGATTCTTTATTGGAAGTCTAGCTGATTTTAGTTAATGGGACTTACACAAATGCAGCCACTAGCACCAGGAAAGTCTGCTGGCAGCAAGCTCTGTCCTGGAGTGGATGTAGTACAAGGACCTTGTAGCTGAGGAGGAAGTTTGAAGCATTCAGAGATCTCTACTTCCTTATGGACCCTGAAGGAGCACTTGTGCTCTTCCTGCCCCCAATTGTAGAATCCCTACAGTGTGGGAGGAGGCCAATTGACCCATCAACTCTGCACTGACTCTGTCTCCCCATAACTCCACACATTTTATCATGGCTAATCTCCCTAACCTGCATATCTTTGGACAATGGGAGGAAATTGAAGCACCCTGAGGAAACCCACACGGACATGGGGAGAACATGCAAGTTCCACACAGATAGTCACCCAAGGTCAGAATCGAACCTGTGTCCCTGGCGCTGTGAGGAAGCAGCGCTAACCCACTGTACCACCGTGTTGCTCTTAATAATAATATTATTAATAATAAGAACAATAAGCCTTTTAACATACCTAAGAGGCCTTGCTGATCCCCTGACAGCTTTACCTGATGAAATGTGCACAAAGGGATCAGGAATGGGTTAAAATGCTATCAGAATCCCATGTACATTACAAAACTCTTATTTACGTTTAATGATGATACTTCCTCCCTTCCTCATTGCCTGCTAAAGCGGGCAGCATTGAAATGGTGAATCAGCAGGAACAGAGTGAGGAATGGAGCTGCTACATTTTAACTACCCCCCTGCTCCTTCCCTGCCAAGGGTGGGGGGAGAGTAATCAATTAGAAAGTTGCGCACAGATGTCTAACAGACTGTGAAAATACTGAAAGGTTTGTTTAAAATAATGAATAGCACAAATTATATTAGAGTTATGTTGTTGAGTGCTAATTGTCAGACTCAGTGGAAACATTCACCTGTGTCTTTGCAACCTGTAGCTTTGACTATTCCAATGCTTTCTGGGCTAGTCTCCCACCTCCCTCCCTAACTCTGCTCCCCATATCCCAACTCACACCAGGTCCCATTTACCCATCACCCCTCTGTTGAATCAGTTCTAGGCCTTGCATTGCCTCAAATTTAAAACTTTTAAACTTGTTTTCAAATGAGTCCATGCCTTTGCTTCTTCCTATATCTATACTCCCCTCCTCCGGTCCCAGGCTCCTCTGAGAATTCAGTACTCATTCAGTCCTGCCTCATGTGTATCCCTAAGCCTATCTGCTTCCATGTTTCTTGCATTTACGATGTTCCTCAAAAACCTACTTCTCTGACCAAGCTTTGGATCACATGTCCTAATATTGTCTTCAATGATTTTGTTTGTATTCCCATGAAGTTCCTTGAGACATTTTACTCTATTAAAGGTGCTGTATAAATGCAAGTTTCTTTTGTTGTTGTGAGATTGTAATCTTCAGTTTAGATATTTGAAGCAGTTAAGAAACAGATGTACTTTATATGCTAATTCATGACAATGATTCAAAACATTGAGATAACAAGAGAATGGAGGCTTGGAGATTGGGGCAGCAGGGTGGCACTGTGGTTAGCACTATTGCCTTACAGCACCAGGGACCCAGGTTCAATTCCTGGCTTGGGTCACCATTTGTGTGCGGAGTCTGCACGTTTCCCTCGTGTCTGCATGGGTTCCCTCTGGGTGTTTCGGTTTCCTCCCACAAATCCGATTGATGTGCTGGTTAGGTGTGTTAGGCATGCTAAATTCTTCCTCAGAGTGCCCAAATAGGCCCCGGAGTGCAGCGGCTAGGGAATTTTCACAGTAACTTCATTGCAGTGTTAATGTAAGCCTGCTTCTGACACTAACAAATAAACTTTAAATCTTTAAATTGTATACTGTACTGAGATTACCTCACCACATGGATTTACATCAAACAGCCATTAGCGAATTAAGTTAATTTTCACCTCCCAATAGAGATGGCAGCAGAAGGGGAATCGAACAAAATGCTCAGATCTTGCAATATACTACACTCCCTCCCTACTAAAACCACAACTTCTACATTAAAACATCAAATGTTTCCAGAATACAATAGGACTAAACCAAAATCAACAATATATAAAAATGGTTGCAATTCTTTTTACTGTAATCACAACCAAAACATATATCATTAATATTATCAAAGTAATTTACATGTAAATATTTTATTTTCTTTACATCAATGTGTGTTTGACAAAAATGTCACCATTTGCCAAGAAGTAATGAAAAGAGCATTCTTTTTCTTCTCCCTTCATCCACTTTCCAATTAACCCATCTGGCTTCTTTCTCTGTCAGTGATGTCCCTTTCCCCTGACCACATAAATAAAACAGAATCCAGATTGCTCAGGCTGGTTAGGAGGGTGTCCAGGGAAGGAGGCCAGGTTGTCCCGGGAAAGTTAGGAGGATATTCATGTCACACATGCCTTGGTCCCATTATAAAGCTATAATGAGCACTCTGGGCAGTGGGTCTTGGAGAGTTGCGTCTGAAGGACTGGGTCAGTGATCACAGGAGTTTGCTCCTAAGGTTTTGAACGAGGGTACTGGGAGTCTGAGGGAACAGTCACAAACAAAGGAGGGAGTTGGATCAGGTAAGGTGGAAGTTCAAGGGTCACGGGTGAGCTTCAATGGTCTTATGGGGCAGAAAGTCAGGATTCAGTCAGCCTCAAGAATAGGAAGGGTAAATTCCAGGAGGGGCAAGGGGGACATTGACAGTTATAGATATGGTGGGAGAGCAAGAATATCCACATGGATAGTAGGGTCTGGGGTAATGGAGGAGATTGAAGAGTTACAGGGCAGAAAGGAATGACGTGGTAGTGATTGTGCAGGAGGATGGGGGAAACCTGGAGTATAACCAGTGGAGATTAGAAGGTGCTTGATACGCTTCCAAACCTCACACACATCATGCTGAAGCTGTTAAATAATTGAGCAGTTCTCTTAAGCATCAATAAGGGACGTTCCCTTTTTGGAGGAGGTAATGATTCTTTTTTGGGCCAGTTAAAGGGGAACCCTGCTAATTATTAAGCCAGTCCATGGAGGACCAGGCTGACCTGAGCTCTCCTCAGAGGCCCAGCATTATTGTACGTTTAATGTGTCACATTCAAACGAGAACCCATCAAACTCTGGAGGTGCCATTTATTCTATGCGATTTGGCATCTGCTGCTGTCAGAGGCAAGGATGGAGGGAGGTGAATGCCTCCAAGGGGCATGTATGGTGGACAGCAGCAAAGTCTTGACTCCAAACCTCCACCTTCCCTGATAAATGATGATCACTAACAAGGTCTTATCTGGTATGTCTCACAATAATGCCAATAGACTCTCTATAGATTTGATTTGATTTGATTTTGATTTGATTTATTATTGTCACATGTATTAACATGCAGTGAAAAGTATTGTTTCAGAGTCTCTGGGGCAATGGAAGTAAGCTGAATAGTGTGTGTGAGTGGATTCTCGCATGTTGCTCTGATCAATCCAGTCAATGTGTAATGTCTCCATGCACATTCAAATATGAGCTGGGGAAACATTCATGTGTGGCCCTCCAGAATGTCCTTCATCATGAAAGGGTAGGGTGTGGAGACCATGGGCACACGGCTTTGTATTTGCTTAAGATCTCAAAGATGGAGGTAAATCTGGAAATGATTACTCAGTAGCTGGATCACTGCAATTTGTTAAGATCTACTGAGGCCGAGACGGTGCAGTCTCCAGGGAGCCCTACCTTTCTATTAGCTCCTGTTCAAATGAGAATGAACTAGCATAGGTTTGCCCAGGGCCTGGAGGATCAACAGCCAGAGGAACAAGAGGGAGCGGGGCCTTAGGAAGGTCAATATGATGGTGACCAGGAGGCAATGTGACAGCGAGAACTGGCTCAAACACGGGTAGGCCGCAGATGGTGGAACTACCTGTAGGTAAGTGTAAATCAATGCAGGAGGTATTTTAATATGTTGCAGAATGTGGTTGCTCAGAGTTGCTAGCTTCTCCAGGACTTGTAACTGCAAGAACGCCAGTGGCATTAAAGGTCATCAGCGTCCAAACCTTCTTTGTCAGTGACTCTGGAAGTTTGCAATTCAACCCATCAAGTCTGCACCAATGCTCCCTAGAGCACCCTACCTAGGTCTAATCCCCCATCCTAACTCCGTAATTCCACACATTTCTCATTGCTAATCCGCCTAATTGCACACCAAGGGGCAATTTAGCATGGCCAATCCACCTAACCTGCACATTATTTGGATTATCACTTTCATTTTCATGCCCGCCAGCCAATTTATACACCGAAATAGAAAATCCCACCCACTTTGCATACACAGAGCAGTCTTTCAGCTTGCTCAAACTTCTTCAAAACTTTCAGAATTCCAAAAATGTGTCACAATGTTATTCAGTCCTTAATTTTTCAAATGGAGCATAAATAAGAATTCCAAAACACCCTTGTTGCCATCTTTTGGTTATGCATACACACGTGGATTCACAGCAGGCAGCCATTATTGAACAAATTTTATTTACACCTCCCTAACAGGAAGGGCAGTATAACAAAGTGCTCAGATCTTACAGTATATTATAACATACGTTATATAACATTTATTAAGAAGTAACTTTGAGGCATGAAAATGCTTTTAACATGGAAGAAAAGCATTTCTCACAACTTAGGAAATGCCATAGATGGAAACCTGTTGATTTAAACAATTTTAAAACATATGCATATTATCAAATGTTTTAAAAGTCTGACTCCAAATGACTCTTCCTAGGACTGTAATAAATTAATATATGAAGATCAAGGGTAAACTCATCGATCTTAAAGAAAACATTGCTGCCAGGAATATCAGGCTTCCAAGCAATACAAAGTATGGCAATGAGTTTGCCAGATTAATAGCACTATGTGGCTTGATCTTCACTGTGTGCTATTATTAATGAACTAATTTATCACTACACCACAAATAGCAAACAATCTATCCCATATTTCATCCTCTCTTTTTCTCCTGAAGACAATAGCTCACGTTGGGATCGAGCAGCAGCAACCCAGCACCTTGCCCAAGTGGTGTTCCTGAACGTGTGAGCTAAGGCGGAGAATATCAGCAAGCTATTTGACCAGATGGGGCATCACAGCTGAGCCTGAGCCTCGTCGCACCTAGTGCTCATACTCAATCATTGGAAGTAACGGAATAAAGATTAGTGGCAGGAACTCAGGCTGTAAGATTTGTTTGGCTTCTTGAACAATTGAAGAATCTAAACATACCACTTCTCAACATTTAAAACCATCCAATCTTCATTTCAAGTTCCTACATGAGATGCTGAACTCTGAAATGTGAAGTTTCAGAAAGCAAATTGATAAATCCCAACACCTAAAGAAATTGTTGATCATTAAACATTTAATAAAGAGGTATCTTACAGGAGAAAAGGGGATTATTGGGCATGTAGGCTCGATGGATCAATCACGTTCTCCTGAAAAATATTTACATATAACAATGCTTATAAATTATAAGTAGTGCTATTAGCTAAGCTCCTCTGTGTGACATTTCTTACTGTTTTAATATAAGTATTAGGTAGTATGTTATAAATGGGTCAATGCCTCTGCTAAAATAGAACAGAGGAATGTCGTACAAGTTCACAAAGCATTTGTCTGCTCATACCACCAAGAATGATTTAAAAGCTAATATTATTAAAGTATAGTATTTAAAATGTCAAATACTCTCAGGCAGGATGGAGATACCATTCTTATTTGTGACTTTCTTTTATTATTCATTCATGAGACATAGGCGTTGCTGGCATTTATTGCCTATCCCTGGTTGAGAGTCAACCACACTGCTGTGGTTTTGGAGTCACATATAGGCCAGACCAGGGAAGGATGGCAGATTTTCTTCTCTAAAGAGTATTAGTGAACCAGATGGGTTTTTCTGATAATTGACAATTCTTTCATGATCATCAGCAGATTCTTAATTCTGGATATTTTTTATTTAATTCAAATTCCACCATCTTCTGTGGCAGGATTCGAACACAAGTCCCCAGAACATTAGCTGAGTTTCTGGATTAATAGCCTGCACTAATGCCACTAGGCCATCTACTCCCCTAATCAGCTCACTTCTAAGGCATTGCTATTAAAATAAAATTCATTCTCCCCCACTCCCCGCTCCCCTGATAATAGCATGCCTGACAACATGGCAACATTAGTTTCCTGTTACAACAGTGACCAAACTTCAAAAGCGTTTAATTGTCAGCAAAGTGCTTCATGACATCCTGAGTTTGTCAGCCATGATATGTAAATGTAAGTCTTTCTTTCTTCAAAAGTGTGTTGGTGCTAGTATATACACACTGTGTTCCCAAATCAAAAGAACCGAAGCTAGGCCTTTCCAGGTTAATTGACAAAATATCAATATATTCCACTTCATGCTTCACATTCAACATCATCTATTAGGTAACCAAAGCTATCGTATTCACTGCTATATTACACATTGGCTACAATCTTTTTCTTCTTCCTGGTGGGTGGCAATCAAGCAGCCTCTGCCTGAAGCAGGAGCATCAATGTCATTTTAGAAACAATCTCGTTGGGGACTATTGATGCAATCACAGTGGGCAGAACTTTCCATTCCAGTCCCATGGCAAAGACTGAGAATATTTCCCGCCATGGAGGCCATTGGGAGTTTGTGCTGTATCATGTGAGCCCAGACACATTAGTTATGCAGTTTGGGTTTAAGTATTGCATGGTGAGGTGGGATGGGCTGGATAACACGTACCTCACATTCATATCCTGGTGCCATTGTCAGACAGGGGCCCATGAGCACCTAAAGGGAGGAGAAGCAATTTCAAACACTTCTGGGACCTTCATTCAAGGATGTGTAGCCCTTCTGAATCCCCCTCGCCTGTAATCCCTTCAGCCTCATCTTCTGTGACTACAGCGAGGAGCAGCCGCCCCACATCAGGACAGCTAAGCAGGGACCCTCCAGGCCTGGGATCTCCAGAGGACAAAATCGAGGTCACACTCTGGTTACTATTATCTTTATCGCTGCTCTTCACTATCACCTTGTCCTTTGTCTTTAATTTTCCAAACCTCCCCTCACGTTAAGTCTCCCCCTCCCTGTATAATTTAGTTTAAAGACCTCTCTACAGCCATACTTATACATAGAATCAGAGAATCCTACAGTGCAGAAGGAGGCCATTCGGCCCATTGAGTCTGCACTGACCACAATCTCACCCAAACCCCATCCCCATGACCACATGACCTTAGCTAGTCCCCCAGACACTAAGGGGCAAGTTAACATGGCCAATCCACCTAACCCGCACATCTTTGGACTGTGGGAGAAAACTGGACCACCTGGGGAAAACTCACAGAGACACAGGGAGAATGTGCAAACTTCGCAGACAGTGACCCAGGCAGGAATCAAACCTGGGCCCCTGGTGGTGTGAGCCAGCAGTGCTAACCACTATGCCAGTGTGCCTTAGTACGATTCATTAAGGCACAGGTCCCATTATCGTTCAGGTGAAGACTATCCCAATGATGCACTCCCACGTTCCTCAGTACTGTTGCTATTTCCCCATGAACTCACTTCTCCCACACTAAGCATGTTTTCAACTCTCTGACCTTATTTATCCTATGCCAATTTGCTTGTGGTTCAGATCATAATCCAGAAATTATCATCTTTGTGGTTCTGCTTTTTAATTTAGTGCCTGGCTGCTCTTACTTCCTGAGCAGAATCTCTTTCTTAGTGCCACCTATGCCAGGCATTGACCACACTCTCCACTAGTACTGAGATATTGACCTCAGTGGGTGCAGTTTCTAGAATGGGCTCAGGGTCACAGCTGACTCCTTTCGATATGTCTCCTTTATCTCTTTTTCTTAATCACATCTTTCTTTCCCTCTTTTTATTTCACTTTCTGTACCTAATTTGACATGGAGTTCAATCTTCTCATCAACACTTTCTGGTTTAGACTCTGCACTGTTTATTAATGATTTCTCAATATGATTGGTTAAGGAGATACAGAGTGCTTATGTTCATGTCGGCTCCAAATGTCCTACAGTGTGTGTTGCAATTGTCTTGACCTCTCACTTTCATCAACTTGCCATACAACAGCTCATACAACCACAATGTAGGAATTCTCCAGCTTCCCAGCCATATGATTGTCACCAATAGGAGGCAGTGTGCTGTTCACTGGAAGCGGGATTTTCTGGGCAAGATTTTACAGCCTCGCTCGTCCCAAAACCATAAACTCCCACCAGAGGCCAATGGACATTTCCATTGTCCGTTCCCCATCCGCTCTGATTCCGTGGCAGGTGGGGCGGTAAAACTCTAGCCTCTGACTCTGCACTGTTGCTCCCTTTGAGATTTCCCATTGATATCACCCCCTGCCATCGGGAAACCCACGGACAGGAGTGCGCTGTTGGCAAGACCAGAGAAACCCACCAGCACAAATGGCCAGAGAATTCCAGCCAATATTTCTCTTTCTAAACCTGATTTGGTTTTGAATTTGCCTGCAACTTAATTTCAATCATCATTCGATTTATTTCACAATCCTTCCACCTAATAGGTTAAGACCATATGCCATTGTTTGGCTAGTTTACACAAATCACTGATACCTGGTTTCAACATAATTAGCTCATGTTTTCCACAACTTGTGACACAAAATAGCATCAAGATTGAATAGACAAGAGCAAATCTACCTAATGGTAGAACCCATTTAATGCAGTTGACTATTCCCTTTTTTTTAAAAATGCAGATTTAAAAAATGTTCACTATTCTGGAACAGAGTAACTTTTATAATAAGGTGTTTTTCAGGGCACAAATCATAACACTGTGAGGCCAGGGTGGTTCATTGACATTTCGGTTGGTTTTCTATAATTGCTCTGCTAGTAGTTACAGTCTAACCCATGAATAGGGTAATATTTAATGTGGATGACAGGCTGCAGAGCTGGCAACAGCCCCGTGTCACTTCTTTTCGAGAAGGCCTTTCGCATTACCATCAGGAACTTAAGTGGACAGTGGCAGGCCGTCCCCACCATCAATGACCCTGGGAATTCCACTTGAGAGCTGCCAGACGATCAGAAACTGACAGCTGTACATTGCAGGCATTGCCATCAGATAAATGTTGGTAGCTACCAGGGATGTACCCACTAGAAGCCCAGGATCAGCGAGGGGCTCCAAGTGACTGAGAGGAAGATGGAGGTCATGGGGAGCAGGATGGGGAGGGGGGGTCTGCAGCAAAGGGAAAGGGCTGGATCTCAGCAGACCGCAGCCCTCCCTCCCTGTCCCATTCCTGATGCCATATCAAGCAGAGTGCCTATGACTGAAGGATTTTGCCCTTGAACTTGCAAGTGACCCCAGCAGGGTTTGCTTTTTGGACTTCTCACAAGACAAAGCATCCAAACCATCTTTGGGTGAATACCAATGGCAATGGGATGAGGCGCTTAAGTGGACACTAATTGCCCACAGATGGTGGTTGGTGGGACAGGAAGGCTGTACGTGAGGCTTTACAGCCCAGAATTAATCAAGGCTGAGGGAGGAAGGCAATGGGGAATATATCCATCACCCTCCCAATCCAATTAAATGAACTCCCACTTTCAAACATGCCTTCAGGGAGAGCATTAAATATCAACAATGTTCTCTCATGAAATAGGAAACCCTTTAGAAGCAGAAAATAATAAATTATTCTTCTTACTCCCGAAGCCAGAACAGCAAAGTTGTAGATCTTTGATGGAAATAACCTGTTTGCTGGAGAAAAGACTGTTCTCATTTGCAATCTTGGCACAGACTAACTAATGTAGCTAAATCTATACTGGAAGTATTATGAACACTTAAGCCAGACTTGTATTTTCACAGAGGAACATGGCAGATGCTCTTGGGGCACATCAGAATTGAATGTCAACCTGGAAATGTTGAAAAGAATGAGGGTGGAAAGATTGCATCATTTTCTCCTGTACATTAACATTGCTTATCAATTATTGGCTGGAGCACTGCCCTTGTTTGTAAAAGTATAAATGTTAAAGTGAAGATACAGGAAAGGCTCTGGGCTTGGCCATATGTCCCCAGTATAAATATTATAAGTCTTTTTTTTATACCTTTATTAACAGCTAGTATCAATTTTGTGAGGCATTAGCTATTGTTACAATTCTGTTGTACTGCATTACACTGGGTAAAAAAGAAAACACATATCTCCCTCAAAATGTCAAAAATACAATTGACAATGTGAAATAGAAATATACCCTACCTCATTAAAACATGGCCTGCAGAAGCTAAGCAGTTTCTACATTCTAATATGGTGCACATTATAGTTAGTGCCTCAAATAAAGTTGATTCAGTAGCGTGAGAAATGCAAAACCAAAGGTAACAGTTCCATCATTGTGCAGACATCATGAACACAGTCATAAACCTTAGCTTTGTGCAGTGCTTCACTTTGAAAAATACTCTGTGCTCCAGCCAGATTAACCAGAAAATAATTCCAGTCACCTCGATTCCGAAATCGCAGAGCAGATGCCGGCATTCCAACAAAGTCTGTGAGGAGAATAGGGAATCACAGATGCCATGTTGTTTACCGTAAAATTCACTTTAATTCCACTGTGTAAGAAGTTAAAGGGAATTCCGGAATTGAAAAACAAATTAAGGCTTTCATGTCATGTTGTGTGGTATTAGTGCATGAATGCTTAATGTCTTCACATGAAAATCCTTAGCCCTCTACCTTAATGGAAGTGCTGACCTGCTTAAAATAAACAGTTTAATGGCATATGTACACTAATATCTAGCAATGTTATTTCAAAGCCCAAAGTGAGAGGTGAGAAGAGACCATGACAAATGAGAGCTGACACTTCCTCAGTCAGGTTGTGTCTCCATAGCGCTAATAATATTTTGTGTGCACTCTCAAATTAAACTCAAATCGTTTACAAATGGCTCGTACCCACACAATGTTCATTCTGAGGCACGGGAGGATGATAGTGTTCCAGTGCGAGTGTGAGTTATTCCGGTTGATTGGCTGATCTAATTGGGTGGTCAGCATGACATGACTTAAGGAAGAAGCAATTTGTACCCCGAGGTGGGCAGTTTTAGATGCGGGTGTTCAGCAATGCTCACAGCATCTTGTTATCTTGGTAGGAGTTAGGCATCCCGTTGTCACTCATTTATGAAGCTGTCTCAATAATACTTGGCTCAGGGTTCCTGTGTTTACGTCGCCTCAGGCTTTTGGGTACATTTAGGTCTGGAACAAGTGAATTCTATTTAGTGATTGCTCCAAATGGCAAAAATGAGTGTTTATTAGCACTTAGCAGTTGTCTCAATAATGACAAAACAGTTGCTTGTTATTGCTCATTGGATTCATATAATATGATTTGTAATAACATTTTCTGTTTGCCATTCATACTTGATTGTAACATAGCAAAAATAATTTGGCACCTGCTGTATTAAGAAAATCATTAAACGGTTATAGTACAAACATCAATGGCTTTTATATAATTGAGAAACTTCAATATGACTGCTCAAATGCTATTTTAATACTTTTTAAATGTTTTAATTCAAAATTTAATTAAAATAATTTTAGCAATCTACTTGTCACGCTAGCTGCTTACTCAGATTCAACAAATCACACGAGTATATCTCAAAGCAGAGAAAACATTGTTTTTAAATAACACCTTTTACATCCTCAATATCTCCCAAAACCACTGAACAGTCAAGGAAAATAAAATAGTGCGGATGCTGGAAATCTGAAATAAAATTAGAAAATGCCGCATGAACTCAGCAAGCCTGAGAGCATCTCTGGAGAGAGAAATACAATAAGTGTTTCAAGCCCATATTTCCTTTCTACAGAACTGGAAAGGGATGGCAATGTGATGAATTATATACATGGAGAGGGGGATGGGGCAGAATGGAAAGTTGTTGATAGGTAAGGGCTAAAGAGAGGTCGTGGAGATGAGACAAAGAGGCTGTTAATGATGCCATTAAGGGCTGAGGACTGTTAAAGAGATGTGGCTCTAGAAGTGAGTTTTGGGAAACCCTTTGGCTGGAATTCTCCACTGCCAGTGGGAACAGAGAATTTGTCAAACACCAAGGGGGTGTTCTTACCAAAAACATTCTAGGTTCAGAACAGGCATGAAAACAGGAGAGTTTCAGATCCCTTTTTTGGGCGCATTCAAATGTACTACCTTAGGCACTCAGTGCATGAACAAACAGCAGAAGATGGTTTCTCACCTGTGGGGGAAGGGGGTGGGAATTAATTCGCCTGAACACTGGCTGAGAGCAGCAGAAAGTGCCATTGTGCATGTGCAGGTCTCCAGCAGCAGAGATCCATCACTCAGCCTCTGCTCTCAGCTTGCCTCCCAGCCTAAACAAAGCATCCCCCAAGTTACTGTGGGGGCCCATGGCCTTTCGCAACTTCTCCCACCTGCCCAGGCCAATCAACCCCTGGCCTCCCCCTCAATTGCCCACCTCCCCCATGATCAGCTGCCCGATCCCTCCTGCGAGCAGTTGTCTGACACCCCCACACTCCACAGTCAGCCACCAGACCCCTCCGCGATTGTCGGCCCACCACCCTCACTATTGGCCACCTGTCACTCCACCCCACATGTCCAGCCCTGATGCAGAATGGCAGCATGTTTCCCCATACCTAACTCTACCTATCTCAATGTAGAATGTGCAGTGCCCCCCCATACCACCAACTGGCTGACCCCAGTCTGATTCCAGCCCCCAGAAGCTCCTGCCCCTATGGCCTCACCCACCTTTGGCACTGTCCAATGCCTGGTGAGTAATGACAGGGTGTCAGATTGTCACTGGCAGAATGCCAGATTGTCACTGCTTAAAGGACACCCCCTTTGCCCTCAACCTCCCCAGGGACCTCAATGACCTCAAGTTTTACCAATGAGGTCATCACAACTGGTGAGAGGGCCTTTCCTGGTGAGGTCACACAGGCTAGTGAGCCTGGAGGATTCCATCCTGAGCTCATTAAATCTATGTAAAAAATATTATTAAATATGAAATATTATTTAAATAAATTATTCAGCCTTAAGCTAGAAATGGGCGTGAGGCTAATTGCGCCAGATATCCCGTGCCAGTAATATCATAAGAGGCCAGAAATCAGCCATGAACCTGATGTCTCTGCTCTCACACAATCTTACCAGCTCCCCCGGCAGAGTGCAACAGTAAGATCACTCCCCACCTCCCCCCACACACCCCCACCCCCGCAAGACCGAAATGGAAAGTAATGAGGGTGTAGAAGTGTGATATGGGCTATCTCCACAGATGCTGCCAGATGTGACAGTCAATGAATTACTTTTGAAGTTGTTCTATCGGCATACATGACAACTAATTTGTATCTCACAGGATTCCATGAGCTGAATCAAGATGAAAGGCCATGTAATTTGTTTTACTGGTGTTTGCTGGGAGGCACCAGGAGAACGCCCATGTTCTTTTACAAATGCATCTTTTACATCCACCTGAACAGACAGTCTGGACTGTGGTTTCATGTCTCATCTGAAAGACAATATCCCTGTTAATATTGCTGTCCCTCAGCTTTTATTAGGTCCACAAGCTCTGCAGTGGGATTTGAACCCAGCTGATTCTATATCAAAGGTGAGAGAGCCATCACTGAATCAAGCTGACAGAAACATTACCCTTCAATGAAGTCATGGTTTACTGATTGAGAAATATAACAGGAATACACTTAGCAATATCACATAATAACAATAATTCATGAATCCAAAAAGAAAGTATATATATTTGATGGTGACATGACTAAAAGTGGTTTGTCAATAAATCACAACTGGATGGAATCAGCAGTATCTCCACCATAATACATCTAATCTGTTCTGTTACTGGTGGTATGTCCTGCTTGGCCACCATGAAGCAATCTTGTTGAAGTTACAAATACATTATTAACAGTACTGAACTATTTACAGTAGAAGGCGCAGATATGGAGGGGACCCTATATTAGGTCCTTACATGTTGCTGCCTATCTCTAGACTTCTCTTAGCTCTAGGTCATGTGCCTCCTTACACTGTAGTGTAACTGTTGGGTGGTACTGTGCTCAGTCCCATGTTACTCTTTAGGTACCAGATCCTTCTTCTTTACCATCATCTTCTGTTTCTATCATTAGAAATATGTCTATGAATTGACACAATATTTGTATTGGAAGCTATTGCATACATTATTATTCTTCTGCGGAAAAATTATTTTGAAATCTCTGGTCTTGCTTAACCCTTCTTAATGTTTTCCTTCCATTTTCCAGTTCTATGTTCACAAGCTGAAGTCAAACAGCCTGCTTACATTCATAATATTTAGCTAAAGATTTTAAGGAATTGGCTCATACCATTCTTCAATTTTTCCCCAGTGGAAGAGAAGATTCAACTCTGTCAGCATCTCCTCGTAGAACTAAATCTCTAAGCCATCTCTTTACAAACTCTATTCAACTGATTGGTTTCATTTTGAGGTACAATATCAAAACTGCACATGAACTGTACCTTTTCTGAATGTCGTTTAATATGTGGAGGTGCAATCCATCTAAATCAGCATTGTAATTGTCTCAACTTTGTATATCAAATATTGTAGCTGATGTGGTTTAACTGAGGCATGATTATTGCTTATTGACTCTATCTTAAATGTCCTAAAGGGCAAGATTAGAGTCAAACTTGGCACGTTGGAGCATGGTTGTGGTTGTGGAAGGTCAGTCATCTCAGCTCCAGACATCTCTGCAGAAGTCCCTCAGGGTAGTGTCTTAGGCCCAACCATCTTCAGCTGCTTTTTTATTGACCCTCCCTCCATCATAAGGTCAGAAGTGGGGATGTTTGCCGATGTTCAGCACCATTTGCGACTCCCCAGATACTGAAGCAGTCCATGTTCAAATGCAACAAGATCCAGACAATATACAGGGTTGGGCTGACAGGGTGGCGTGTAACATTCACACCACACAAATGCCAGACAATGGCCAATAAAAGACACTCTAACTAACTTGACATTCAATGGTGTTACCATAGTTGAATCCCCCAATGTCAACATCTTGGGCTTACCTTTGACCAGAAACTCAACTGTACTATCACATAAACACGGTGGCTACAAGAGCAAGTTAGAGACTAGCAACACTGCAATGAGTGACTCACCTCCTAACTCTCCAAAGCCTGTCAACCATCTATTATACACAAGTCAGGGGTGTGATGGAATACTCCCCATTTGCCTGGATGGGTGCAGCTCCAACAACACTCAAGATGCTTGACACCATCCAAAGCAAAACAGTCCATTTGATTAGCACCACACCCACAAACATCCACTCCCCCCACCGCTGACGCTCAGTAGCAGCAGGGTGTACCATCTACAAAATGCACTGCAGCAATTCACCAAATATCCTTAGACAGCACCTTCCAAACACACAACCACTTCCATCTAGAAGGACAAGAGCAGCAGCCACATGGGAACACCACCACCTGCAAGTTCCCCTCCAAGCCACTCACCATCCTGGCTTGGAAATATATCACCATTCCAGCAGTTGCTGGGTCAAAATCCTGGAATTCCCTCCCTAACGATATTGTGGGTCAACCCACAGCACACGCACTGCAGCGATTCAAAAAGGTGGCTCAACACCTCCTTCTCAAGGGCAAATAGGGATGGGCAATAAATGCTGACCAGCTAGCAATGCCCATGTCCCATGAATGAATTGAAAAGCAGAAATGTTGTTGCCTCCTCTCAGCGTTTTTCCTCAGTGATGGGAGGCACCATGTCTTTCACTAGTGGCAGGACCTTTTGGTTCTGCTACTGTCAAAGGGAATTCCTATTGAAGATGTGGAGAAGCTGGCATTGGACTGGGGTAAACACGGTAAGAAGTCTCACAACACCAGGTTAAAGTCCAATAGGTTTATTTGGTAGTAAACCCCACAAGTTTTCAGAATGCTGTTCCTTCATCAGGTGAGTGGAGAGTTCTGCTCACATACAGGGCATATAATGGCACACACAGGTTATAGAATACTGATTAGAATGCAAGTCTTAACAGCTAATGTGCTATTCAAGTCTTAAAGGTGCAGACAATTCCTGTTGAATTCCTACTGAAGCCAGCCCATGCCACCAGGAAACCCTCAACCAGAGCACCCCACCAGTGTGAAGAGCCAGTGTATTGAAAACATCGACACATATAAGTACTCAAGTCACAATTCCTTCCCCTTGTATATGAGTTTATATTTATCCATATTGAAATAGTTTATTCCATTCACTAAAATTGATCCAGGTGCCTTTGAATGCTATCAAATTACCAAGATGTCATTGTTTATAAATTATTGTAAAAAGGGGGAGAATCCCAAATCTAATAAAGCGCTTGTGACATCTTTAGAATTCTAATTGCTTCACATATCAGCGTCTTAACAGAAATATTATTGCATTTGTAAAATATTTCTGCACAGTATTAGTTGGTCGAACAACCATTTTGTGTGACAGTAAACACTGTCCCAGAGTTTGAATATAAAAATCAATTGGCCTTGAATCGTAACAAAGAATCTGATTTGCTCCATCTTGTTAAGTCTTTTGAACTGTGGAATTCTTCAGGGATAATCAGAAATATCAAACTCTGCCGAATCTGTGAAAACAAGGTGCCAGCATTTTTCCATTATACCTGACAATAGCCTTTATCATCATGAAGAATAACTCACGTGGCCACACCAAATGAGCTGCAGAAGCCTGATGTGCACGATCCAATGCTGTGGTCATTCATCTGGAACAGGAATACACAGCCATTTGGCAGCAGTAACAGTCATAAACCTAACTGCAGACCACATTATTAACTTAAAAGGGAAATAAAGCATGATAGCTAAATGATCCTTTCAATAACATTACTCACATTTATTTCTATATAATTATTGCCAGTGTTTATTTCTAGGCCTTAATGCTCAAGCCACATTTGATCCTCCTTTACTTAGCTCATTTATTTTTCATACTGAAATTTGTGGGTAAATTAGGTCACTGTGTGTTTGCAGATTGTGATAAAGGGAGGAGGAAGAATTCTCCCATCCTCTTGCCACGGAAATTGTAGCGGGCGGGGAGTGCGGACCACGCAAATGTCCATTGACCTTCCGTTTTGGGACGAGCACAGCCAGAGAATCCCACCCAACGTTTTTGTTATTTAAGTGAGAATGTTACAATGACGTATGCCACACGAGGATAATGGGCTACATTCTTTTCTGAAACAGCCCCAAGAGTTTTTTTATTTATTAGTGTCACAAGTAGGCTTATATTAACACTGCAATGAAGTTACTGCGAAAATCCCCTAGCCGCCACACTCTGGCGCCTGATCGGGTACATTGAGGGAGAGTTTAGCATTATCAATGCACCTAACTAGCACGTCTTTCCAACTGTGGGAGTAAACCGGAGCACCCGGAGGAAACCCACGCACAAACGGGGAGAATGTGCAAACTCCGCACAGACAGTGACCCAAGCCAGGAATCAAACCCGGGTTCCTGGCTCTGTGAGGCTGCAGTGCTAACCATTGTGACACCTTGCCACCCAAAGGGTTGGATGTGCATTTACTCTGTTGTCCCAATTTCGTCATGTTACAGCCCAGAAATTGGACAAGTCAGCTTTCTAACTTTTTTTTGTTCAGCTACGTGGATAAACAGAATCAAAGGACTGCCATAGAATGTTTAACAAAACAATAAACATTTATTATAAAAGCAAAAAGTAAGTTTAATGCATACTGCTTTACCCCAATTATATCTTTATGAAAGTTACAAAATCTATCTTATATTCTAATATCTTCAGTCCATGTAAACCAATAGGCAAAATGTGGTCAGATTCACTGCACTCTGAAACCATGTAACAAACCCAATACAAAAACAGAAAATGCTGGAAAATCCCAGTAGGTCTGACAGCATCTGTGGAAAGAATAGAGCCAATGTTTTGAGTCTAACTGACTCTTCATCAGAGCTAAGAACAAAGAGAATCAGAAAAGATTTATACTATGAGGCTGGGACTGGGGACTGTAATGGGATAAACAGAATGTAAATGAGCATGAGGAAGGCTGAGAGAGATGCTTAAAGTGCCCATTTAATAATCAGAATGTGCGAATGGCAGAGCAGAGGTGCAGATGGCCTGAAAAGGGGTGGACTGGGTAACAAAGAATGAGAGCAGGTATAGAGAAGTGGAAAAATGGAAGTGAGAAAGAAAGATGATAAAAAATGGATGAATGAGATGAAATAAAATGAAATAAAATAAATGGAAATGGGGTGAAGGTAGAGGCAAGAGTTCATGCCCGGAATTGGTAAACTCAATGTTCAGTCCGGAAGGCTGTAAAGTGCCTTGTTGGAAGATGAGGTGCTGTTCCCCCAATTTGCACTAGGGTTCACTAGAACATTGCAAAAGGCCAAGGTTGGACATGTAGACAGGAGAGCAGGGTGATGTGTTGTAGTGGCAAGTGACAGGAAGGCCTGGGTCCTGCTTGTGGACGGACCGAAGGTGCTCAGCGAAGTGGTCACCCAGTCTATGTTTGGTCTCTCTGATGTAGAATAGGCCGCATTGGGAGCAGCGAATGCAAGAGACCAGATTGAAAGAGGTGCATGTGAAGTGCTGCTTCACCTGAAAGGAGTGTTTAGAACCTTGGACAATGAGCAGGGAGGAGGTAAAGGGGCAGGTGTTGCACCTTCTACAATTGCATGGGAAGGTGTCGAGGGCAGGGGGTGAGGTGTTGGACATGATGGAGGAGTGGATTCTCTCCAGGCTTCCCAGAAATTACAGTGGAATGCTGACAAGAGGAGTGAGAGGAAGGTGTGCTGAATGGTGAGGATGATCCTTTGAATGCCATTCTGATCACTTAATGGACACTTCTAACACCTCTCTGTCATCTTCATCCTCATTTACATTCCCTTTGTCTTATTACAGCCCCTCCCCCCCACCCTCATAGAATAAATCTTCTCTGATTTTCTTTGCTCTTAGCTCTGACAAAGGGTCATTTAGACTTTAAACATTGGCTCTCTTCTCTCTCCACAGATGCTGAGATTTTCCAGCATTTCCTGTATTTGTGTCAGATTCCTGCATCTGCAGTATTTTGCTTTTGCCAGCCAATGAAACTTCTGTGGATTTCTCATCAATTCCCCCAGACGCTTGTCACACTGTGAGCCAACTGAAATTCTAACTTTCTCATGAGGGCTTTCAAATCCTGCTCTTGAAGAACATGCCTTGGAATCTTCTTCCAAACGATGCTTCCTGTCAGATGCCTTCACCATCCAGGATATCAACCTCTTTCTTTAGTACTCCTCTGTCCTGGATTGCTACATGCATTCAAGCATCCATATAATGTCTCAGGTACTCAGTAATGCCACCAGAACACCACTGATTATTAGGCTGTATTAAGGTGTTATCAACTTTTAGATCACCTCGGATACCCTGCTCGCAACGTGTCTGATTGGAAATATTTATTGACTTGAAAACCCATTGCACATTCCAGTGAGTTTTCAGGGCAGTACGGTGGCACAGTGGTTAGCACTGCTATCTCAGAGTGCCAAGGTCCCAGGTTCGATCCCTGGCCTGGGTCAGGTGCGATCCCTGGCCTTGTCTGTGTGGAGTCTGCATGCTCTCCCCCTGTCTGCGTGGGTTTCCTCCTACAGTCCAAAAGATGAGCTGGTTAGGTGCATTAGCCATGCTAAATTCTCCCTCTATGTATCCGAACTGCAAAGTGTGGCAATTAGGGGATTTTCACAGTAACTTCATTGCAATGTTAATATAAGCCTACTTGTGTCACATAATAAATAAACTTTAAATATCTGGCTTCTCACAAGCTGACGTCCCCAGGCCTGTTTTTAATTGAGAGTCTCTTTCTGCTCCTTACTTTAATTTCAGTGAACAGGACCTTGTTCAAATTCCTGTTCTTCATTCCTTTGACTTCACAGTCTTCCTGAAATTCTCTCCTGTCCCATTCCCTGGTTTCTGGGATTTTTTGTTTTTCAGATAGAACTGGCTTTCTGTCCCTGTGCATTGTCTTGCCTGCTCAAGCAGTTTCCACAAAGGCTGCTTATTCCTGGGTAACTTTCTTTCAACATGCACAAACTGCTTCTACTTTCCAAATGGGGGCCCCTGGTTGCTAAGTAGCAGCTTAGTTTTTTTTGAAATCCTGTATTTGCCTTAATGTTGTAAAACTTCATCAGAAAGCAGACATCTAATCAGACCTACATACCTGCAGGCATCATTTTTGTTAATATGAAGCTAAAACTGAAGTTTTAACCCTTTTTTAGCACACAAATATAGAAGCACAAAATTAAACTTAATTAAAGCTACACCTTAATTTAACAAATACAAATTACTTAAACTATCTCAATTTCCTAACAATGCACATTGGTTTCTGCCATTGACTTCATTAAAGCTACAGACTAGAAGCTGTGAGGGAACTTGTGTTGGTGCCCGTATTCACATACCTGGTGCACATTTGAGTGCACATTTAGATAATATAATCAAAAAGATGAATAGAATATTGGTATTTACCCAATAGCAGTTGGGTAACAAAGAAGAGAAAGTGATCCTTCAGTTGCACTTGGTCTCATCTTCCATTTTTGGCACCACACGACAACACTCTGGCCTTGGAACAAAACAGTACAAGTTCACCAAATGATACTGGGGCCTGCTCCCACCATTGCTGATGGTACTCACTGCGGTAGTCCAGCAGCCACACTTCCCTCCATCATCCTCCCTCTGGCTACCTCCGCTGGGACACGAGAGCTGCCAGCCATTTGAATGAATGTAGGAGTTCTTGGCAGCTAGGAGTGGAAGTCTCACCTTGAATCAATCAATGGCCTGATGGCCGGGAAACTTGCTGTGAGGTAATGCAGCTAAGCTGAAGCAGGCTTACCTTGGGCTTTCCAATCAGGGGAGATTTGTCTGGGGGTAGGGCTTGAGGGAGGGTGAGAGGTGGTGGAGGAGGTGGAGACCACTACTCAGTGTAAAATTCCATCCAAGGCAATACAATCTAAAATTTTTAAAATGGCAACTACACCAATCAAGAGTAAAATCAGGAAGCACTTAGTTAATAAACTGTTATCAGTTTGCCCATCCGAAAAGCTGTGGATTCTGGGTCAGTGGAAACCCAGTGGACTGAGATGGAAAGATTTTCATTAACTGCTAGCATTACTGGATATAGAGAAAAGCTAGGGCTGAGATACAAGTCAGCCACAGTCTAATGAAATGGCAGAACACACTGGAGGAGTGAATGGCCTGTTCCTCTTTCTACAATTTCAACATGAGACTTCTCAGTCTGATTTCCCCATATTCTCCTTATTGTTCTATCCGACTTGGGGTGGGGAAAATAGAGTCCAATATGTAAAATATATCCCAGCAAGCTGGATCGATATAAATCAATGAACACAAAATGTTTTAGATAGAAGAAAAGGAGAAGGCTAATAAAAGATCACAGCAATTAAAATGGACAGAGAAATGAATAATGAAAGTAATGATTTCTCCACGGGGGATTAGTCAGTTGTAAGAGCTGAGCTTATGTTATTTAATATTGCTGATGAAGTATACTTGACTCAGAAAAGCACAAGTCTACTTTGCACACCTGCACCTGATGCCTTGCTGCAGTCTCTTTATGATGCATCCAGGAGATTGCAAGGTACAACTGTAATTTTCTGGGTCAATTTTACAGACCACTTTGCTCACATTCCAATGTTATTACAATGAGACGCACGGTTTTTAAATGTTTGAAGCCTCAGTTCTGAGATGATGCCTCTGGCGTAGACCTCCTTCATTCAGTTAGCATGAATAAAAA
This sequence comes from Carcharhinus amblyrhynchos, assembly GCF_965287045.1. Lineage (NCBI taxonomy): Eukaryota > Metazoa > Chordata > Chondrichthyes > Carcharhiniformes > Carcharhinidae > Carcharhinus > Carcharhinus amblyrhynchos. The sequence goes on along the minus strand of NC_137335.1, from coordinate 39,265,549 downwards.
ATGAAATGTTTATTAAACAACTTTAGTAAAAATGTGTGATATTAGCGCAATAGAAACCAGCTATTATTTCTGGTTCTCATTTCACATAAACTAGTTTGTTCGCAGACAAGTCAAATGGTGAAGCAAAGATTTTCCCAGGATACAAAAATAGATATTTCAAGAATTTTCCCATCCTGGCCGCTACAGGAATCGTAGTGGGCAGTGCAGGACAATGCAAAGGTCCATTGACCTTGGGAGGGATTTTCCGGTCTTGGGGCGAGTGTAGCCAGTAAATCCCATCCTCTTAAGTGCAGCATTGATTTGTTTTGTGTGTAATGGCAATAGAGTGAAGTATATGCAAGAATTCACATTTCAGTTGTTTAATTCTACAGCAACCATAACTGAAGATCCTGGGTGGGGTTCTCCAATCACCCCATCACCACTGCCTGCAAGGACGGAGAATTTGGCACTCAGCCAAAACTTCATTCACTGCAGCGGACTGGATAATCCCAGCTGGGGATGAGAATTCCGGTCACCATTATTATTTCCTTATAACCAGGGTAGTGGGTGAAGCTATTTTAATACTGTTTGAAAAATGTAGACTATTTTTCAAGGTAACCTGCACATGTTGGTATTTTTCCAGTGGTAAAAACTATATTCAAAATCTTATCAGTTTTTCCTGTATAGTAAAGTGAGACAACACCTGCACTTTAAAGTTAAAGCTTTTTTATTTGTGTCACAAGTAAACTTACATTAACACTGCAGTGAAGCTACTGTGAAAATTCCCTAATCACTGGCACCTGTTCAGATACTGAAGGAGAATTTAATATGGCCAATGCACCTAAATAGCGCATCTTTCGGACTGTGGAAGGAAATAGGAGCACCCAGAGGAAACCCGTGCAGACATGAGGAGAATATGCAGACTCCGCACAGACAGTGACCCAAGCTGGGGATCGAACCGGATCCCTGGTGTTCTGAGGCAGCAGTGCTAACCACTGTGCCAGTGTGCTGCTGTAATTAGGAGAAATGCTGAACCTCATAAGTAGCCCTCATTGCTCTGAGATGACAGTCGATGACACTGTTATTTAAAAGTGGACCATTGTAGCACTTAGATACCTTTGTTCTCATTTTTTATACCTGAAATAGCTTTTAAAGTTCTATTCCTTGAAAGTTAACATTTAAAGCATTGTTCACTGTAACTTCACTTTTTCTTTTGTTCTGAATCATGAGGATTGTTAATACTTTGCCCTCATTATTAATTTTGAAATAATAGAGCTACTCATCTATGGTGCGAAAAGTTATCATTCAAAAACGTGGCCAATTACAGCTTCTTGCCATCCATATCTGGTATCCATTAGGTCTGGACATAGCACATTAACTGGCTCATTATCAGCTTCAAACCATATGGGCCTGGGTTTGGGTGGGTCACTGACAATTTCCTTAGATGCTTGCCTAATTGTTATAATTAAGTTATCTCACTCTCAAAACCAGGTACAGAAAATGGTGCCATAACCTTGGTGCAGGATGCTTTGACAATGACTGAGGAGGAGGGAAATGCTGTCTCTGATTTTTAGACATCTTGCTCTTGATCAAGGAATTGCCCATTGAATAATTTCCTAAAAAAAATGCTGTTCTATAGTTGACTTAAGTTCCTTACCTGCCATTGCACAGCCTACTGTATTAATAATTTCAATACTTTGTGGTAAAGCCTACAGTCATCAATCAGGAGAGATGCAAAACAGGTTGCTGGTTTGATGGACAGAATCTGGTGGAGAGCACTGGGACCTTGGCCATCAGCTGCAGAGATGGCAAGAGACTCATGTCACTTTTTTTGGCAAGACAGGTCACATACTGTGCCACTCAGGCACCGGACAGAGCAGTGGCGGTCCTTCCTCTGGGATCAAGGAGCCAGGGTTTGGGAGTCCCACCCACCAAGAAGAGAAGCCCAAATAAAGGCTGGCAGCTAATCTGCACTCAGCTACATCACTGAGGGAGGGTGCTGCTGCAGCCGGTAAACACGCACCCAAAGCCTAGATAGAGGAGGGAATCAGATCGAGTGAGTAGGAGAGGGGTTGCAGGAAAGTGGGGTTGTTGACTCTCAGCCTTTGAATGATGGATTACTCCAGGGCCCAGCAGACAAACACACCAGGGTATGCTTGTCATGAGCCCTCTGCCTTCTGGTTGCTCAACAACAACTGCAGTGGAAAGATACCCTTAAGTGGGATTTAATTGTCTTTATGATCTTTCATGGAATGTGGGCCTTGCTGGCTAGGCCAGCATTTATTGCTCATCTCTAATTGCCCTTGAGAATTGCCACTTTAAGAGTGTCAGTTGGCAGGAAAGTAGGAAGGCCATTCCTGTTCTTCCCTGTCCCGGACTTAAGTCAGGATAGAGACAGAGAGGTGGTCAGCCTCCCTCACTTAATGATTAAATGGCTCCCACCACCAAAAGGAGGGCATAATGTTCTGCCCGATGCATTGATTTCAAACTATCGCACAAAGGTCCACCATCTCAGTCTTACTTGCACTAAAATAGCTATAATAGTCATAAAACTATTCTAATATATTATTTTAAAATGATATACAAAATGCAGACATTATTTGCAAGTGAAAATGACTTACACCATCAACACTTCTCCAATGCTGTATTGCAAATTCAGCAGTTAGGGAGAATTCTGGGTTCAGCAGTCTGTGGTTAAAAATACTTTACAAAAGTGAACTAATAGCACATTTTGTGAGAATGCAGTTGGCCAGTGCATGTTGATATATTTGTATTTAATTACCTAACTTCATTTTTATCCAGCCTCCAAACCAGATTGCACTCATTTTGTAGTCTAACATGGTCCAAAGATGTGTGGGTTAGATTGGTTGGCCATGCTTAATTGTCCCTTAGTATCAGGGGAATGCAGGGTAATTACATGAGGTTAAGAGGATAAGGCTTGGGTGGGATTGTTATCAGTGCAGGCTTAAGGGGCTGAACAGCCTCCTTCTGCACTGTAGGGATTCTATGAATCTATGATTCTCACCCACATATCTTAGATGATAAAGGATTTGATGTGGAGTTCTACACAGCACCTTCAGGCAGAGCTAGACAATCTCAAAATTAGATAGCTCTCCCATGATTCTACCCTCACTGTTCAAAATACAATCACAGTTCATCTCCAGCAATAGCTTCTCTTCCTACCTCCACAACTAGGGATTGTGCTGCTTAATGTACCAGTCTCATTTTGTCATTAGTTTCTTTATCATAGCAACTAGCTCAATGCAATGGAGTGTCAAAGAGAAACTTCCATTCTCCTAGGTAATTGATATTACATATTTATATATTAAGAGCATGAACTGGAATTCTCATTTGTGGGTATTTGTGGAATAGGAGCAATTATTATTTTGCGGTTGCAAATTGAATGGGTTGTGGTCCATCCAAGGCACCCATGGGTACATTCCTGCTCATGACTACAGGTGAACTGCTGCATGACTCAGAGATCAGATACCTCTTACCATCCCACAGTTGAAGTGATAAACTGCTCAGCCCACTGCAGGTGGCGCACAATCTAAAGACAGTGAGATTAGAGATTTTAAGTGCAGCGAGTTAGACCACAGAGGCGGCACAGTACTTAGCACTGCTGCCTCACAGCATCAGGACCTGGGTTCAATTCCAGCCTCAAATACCGGTGTGGAATTCACACGTTCTCCCCCATATCTGCATTTGTTTTCTTCGGGTGCTTCGGTTTTCTCCCACAGTCCAAAGATGTGTGGGCTAGATTGATTGGCCATGCTGAATTTCCCCTTAGTGTCACGGGATTAGCAGGGTAAATATGTGGGAATAGGACCTGGGTGGGATTGTTGTAGGTGCAGGATCATGGGCCAAATGATTTCTTTCCACATTGTAGAGATTCCATGAAGCATCCCACTACTGATCTCTTCAAAATCCCACATCACAAATCAGGAGACCATGTGCACTCCAAAGGTACAAGGTAGCTAAAGAAGGTGACTCTTACTGAGTCACAATGAATGAGGTGCAAGTAAGGTCTTTGCGAGAATTATTACTTTTTCATGATAGTACATGATAGTCTGGAAAAATATTGCTGTCATTGTATAAAGAGCAAACTTGCCCATAATCGAGGGTTGTGGCTGACTACAGAGGTATCACTGGCTGGAGTCAGGCTGCAATGTACTGGTCACACAGATATCATAAAGGTATGATTTTATTTGTCAATGCCATTTGATAGTAAAGTCAGGAATAATGTAGATACTGAAGGGAGTTTTAGAAAGCAGCTCAGGCAACAGGAGTCCATGATGATGCAGTGCAGAACCAGCCTTACGGGAATAGGTAGGCAGCTACAAAGATTTCTGATTACTAAATTGGGTTCAGTCCACTTGGGCCTCCACATTTAAGGAGGCTATTTGAGACAAACAGCTTGCTGGATTGGCTGTTATTGTGCAGGTAGATAGTGCGATGGTTAGTAGTCCGTTACATGCTGGCGTCAGAATGTGGCAAGAGACGTGCTGGGAGCAATCATAGAATCCCTACAGAGCAGGTGGAGGCCATTCGGCCCATCGAGTCTACGCCAACTCTCCAGCAGAGCATCTTAGCCAGGCCCTATCCCCGTAACCCCATGCATTTACTCCACTTATCCCCCTAACTTGCACTTCTTGGGACACTAAGGGGCAAATCAGCATGGCCAATCTACCTAACCTGCATAACTTTGGACTTATTTAAATGTTCGAGGACTTGTAGAAAGGCAGATGCAAAGTTAATTTTTCACCTAACACGCTGAATTTTAATGGTTATCATATTCTTGAAAAATGTGTTCAGGAACCACATCTGCACCAAGCCAATTCAAGTTCTTCCAATTGGCAATGGAATACCAGGATGCACAAATGTGAAAAATAGTTGGCACAAGAGGTTAAAGGAAGTTAAAATAAAAACAAATAATAAGTGGGGAGGGCACTTAGTCGATGGCATACTAAATTTATCATGGCTGAGGATTGTAATGTCTTCAGTGAGGCACATGAGATTGGCCTCTTGGAGAATGAGCTCACTGGCAATTATGATCTTAATAAGGGAGCACATATTCCAAGAGGATAACTTCATGGGTCTCATCGAAGTCATTACAAGGGTGTTTTAGTCCAATGGGTTAAGGATAAAATTGGACCCCATCTTCAAACTTTTGAACACATTTATTTACAGAGTTACACATTACAAGCATGCACCTCCAAACACAACAATCACAGTTTTAGCCTGTGCCCCTTTTGTAGAAGGACAGGAAAATCCACAGTTAATGTCCAGTACCAGCTTATAATTAAACATAATTAATAGAGTGTGTTATCTGCAAATCACTTGAAGTTTCAGGGATGTCAATTCTGTCAGGATAACTCTCAACTTGGTGAGGATGAAAATCACAAATGTAAAATTAGATATCAAATATACTTCTTGATCTTTCAGTAATAAAATGAAAACTTTCCTCAAGTTAGGGCATTGAATGGATGCCCATTGAATAGGGAAGTGAATGCATTCAATGCTTTTAACATTAAGTAGCCAGAGAAAATTGAACTGAGTATACCCAGTTCACAAATAGAAGCTCACCTTATGCCAGCAGCATTATACCAGCAAGGGGCCAACATATATATTGGAAAGAAAAGTACGACAAAGATTTGAATCTTGAATTGTGGGTGTTGACACTTTGGGGAAGGAAAGGGATGTTATTGTTGGAGATGTATTATAACGTTATAAAAGTGAGGGTAGAATCATTCATAGGCAGCTCTGCAAAGCTTCACAGTGATTGAGGGATGATAGTGCATGTTTTAAAGATTGCAAACAGGAAAATGAGAGCAAGTAGAGCATTAAACATCTCCATTACAATCACAGTGGAAGATACTTATGACTTTGGTCATAATGGAGGGGTTCAAACAGGGAGTTTTGAAAGCAATAAACCTGGAGCTGAGATATGGAGGAGGGTGGAGATGGAAAAGTTAATGGGGATGGAAGGTCTGACAGTACATTTTTTTGAGGGGGATTGGTGATGTAAGAGAGACAGAGTAACAGCACCTGAGCAAAGCGAAAAATAATAATCAAAGTTAAGGCTAAAGGAAAGTTCAAGAGTTGGAACGAAAATGTGGATTCCTTGACAGAGAAACATGGGCGAGATGGGATGAACCCCATAAGGAGCTTCATGACTGAAACCTTTGTACTGAATTCTGAAAGTAATGCCTATTGCAGCGTGTAGCATTTTAAAATGACACTGATTCTGAAATCTATCATCTTTCAAGGACTGCAGCAGAGAGCACAAGCGAACATTTCAGAAAAGAATGTGGATTTTGGCATAGGGTGTTGGAAAATTCAATAGCACTGAGGTGCCTTGGTACCCAGGATAATAGTTCTTCCAATAATAATGAAAGTGAGAAAAAAGCATTAAGAGTCGACAGTCTGCATAATACATCCATTTGTACCTTGTCTGGCATCTCATTTCAATAAAAAACTCTTAAGAGCTTAACAAAGTCCTCCATAACCTTAATTCCCCTCAACTTAACCAATCTGGGATCATCTCAGTGACATTATGAAGCTGTAAAAATGGTGAGTGCACTTATAATTTCAGTTCCTTAGAGATACATCCTTTTTTCTCGGTGATATAACATACAATTAAAGGCACTGTGTGCCCTTCTTATTGTACATCAGCAGGGAGAAGAATTATACTGTTTCTCTGGAGGTTTCCTACCAACCCTTAAACGTCAAGACTTGATAATCCTTTGACCACTATTTTTAGTACACTGGTTAATACTCCTTAATCAAGTAACTGAGTCTGCTATTTTAACAACGCCATTAATTCAGTTAAAATAAATGAGTTAACAACTTTGTACATAGAAATCTGATACAGATGCATTACTCAGTCCATTAAAAATAGTGGACAGAGGCATTTTTCAGCTACCTCCTTTGTCCCTTGTCATGCCATTGTGACCCCCCCTCATGCTACCCCCACCTGACTTGTATAGATTCAGCCTTCTGTCCACAATATCCCCCCATGTTTTTGTCAGGCCACCAACTGACACACACACACACACACACACACACACACACACACACACACACACACACACACACACACACACACACACACACACACACACACACACACAACCCAGCCTCCCTCATCTCCCAGATGATTTTGGTCCTTAGTTGCAGTGGTTGCATGAGTCTCACAGCAGTGTTGTTCAGATAGATACTGGTGTGTGTGGCACTGCGGGGAAGGAGATCCCTATTCCCAAGGCATAATACTGAACCGAGACGGTGACACAGGAGAATCAAGGGTTCAATAGCACAGAGTTGACCATGAAGACCAGCTCGGCAAGGAAATGGAGAGACGGTCAATCCAGCAGAGACACGAACAGCACGTTAGGAGCAGCGCAGCACCAAGGCAGAAAGGCTTTGTTACATTCACCTTGGAATCTCTAGCCAGCTGAGCATCACCTTGTGCACGCCACTCTTCAGTAATCAGGTTTGATGCTAACGCAGTTTTCCACTGGTGTGACACAATATTGGACAATGTTTTGATCCCAGTTGATGTTATAACTGAATGGGAAGATCCCAGAATATAAAGCAGGCTCGAAAGACCATAACTTTTCAATTTCTTGTAGAAAACATGGAGCAACAGAGTCACAGGACTGCTATTCAGTTTTAACAAGATGAAATATTATTAAAAGTTTGATTATAATACAATATTCCTTTACTCCCCTCTTAGCTTCACAGAGGTATATCATTTTTAAAGATGACAATGCAATCTGAAATCAAATGGCCAATGTCACTCATCCAATCTTCCAGTGGTTTCCCCTCAAATTCCCCCCAGATAATTGTCACATGTCTCCAAACTCCACTCTCAAAAAGTCACACTATTAAAATCTTCTTTCAAACAATGCTTTCCATCAGCTGTGTTCATTAAGAATCAACTGCAGATTTTCCAATTAACATTTCAGACAAAGGCTCCACTCCAATTTTAACAAGGAATTCATCACCAGGTTTTCCACATCTCCCTTCTGGCTTCCTTCATCTTGATTTGCAACATGAATCCAAAATTCTGCACAGATGTAAGCACTCAGTGCCCAACTGAATACTATTGCTTTAAATACTGAAATAAGGTCAGCAAATCTTACAATTGCTTCAGATATGTGGTTTGTTTGCAGCCAAGTTCATCAGCTCTTTGTGACTTGTGACTACTCCAGTTCCCAGTTACTTCCGTTCCCTTAACTTCAGACTTCTTGGAAATTTTGTTTCATTTCACTAGTTTGCTCAACTATCTGTTCTTTAAATTTCCTGCTCTCGTTTTCTTAACCATTATTCCATGGTTTGTGTTTTCTTCTAGTCAAGCTGAGAATAACCACAAGCCTTCAATAACCAATTGCTATGAATTCAGCTGTAAACACAATCAAAAAGCCTTCCTACTCTAAAAGTGCCCCTGGTTGCTAGGCAATGATTTTAATTTTCACACTGTAACCCTCTCTAAGCACAATAGAAGCACAGTTTCAACAGACCATATTCCTACACAGATACCTTTGCCAAGCATGAATCTAACTCAAGTTTTATTCTTGTCATACCAATCCACTATTTTAACCCAACATACACCTTATTTCTGATATTCAACAATACAAAATAAATCCCTCAAAACTACTTCTGTTTTCCTGAAAACTGCATAATAGGACACTGTTGGGCAGTTGTTTTAATGAGCATTCATGAGATGCGAATGAATGCAAATGGCATTAATCCCACCTGCCAGGGGGATGCCTGTCACATCATTAACCTGCCTTGGGACAATTGCAACGTAATTTTATGCTGGCAGGTTTCCAACATTTTGGCTCTCGACAGATTCTCTGCACTCCCCATCAAATCCACCAGGAGAAGGCTGGGAGAGTTCTGCCCAGTGGTCCTAAATATTCACAATGGATAAGCCAATGATTTATTTGAATTTCAGGAAACTCTGCTTTTATTGTACAAAATGAGTTTCAAGTTTGATGATGAGCCATAAGAAATAGGAGCAGGAGTAGGCCATCTGGCCCTTCGAGCCTGCCCCGCCATTCAATAAGATCATGGCTGATCTGTCGTGGCTCAGTTCCACATTCCCGCCCTCTCCCCATAACCCTTAATCCCCTCTCTTATCAAAAACCCATCAACCCTCTTCTTAAAAATATTTAGCGAGGTAGCCTCCACCACTTCAACAGGCAGAGAATTCCAGAGATTCACCACCCTTTGAGTGAAGAAGTTCTTCCTCAACTCCGTTCTAAACCGCTCCCCCCTTTATCTTGAGGCTGTGCCCCCTAGTCCTACTGTCCTTTCTGAGCGGGAAGAGTCTCTCCACCTCTATCCTATCCATCCCATTCATCATCTTATATGTCTCAATGAGATCTCCCCTCATTCTTCTAAACTCTAATGAGTACAAGCCTAGTTTATTCAGCCTCTCCTCATAGCTCAACCCCCTCAGCTCCGGCATCAGCCTAGTAAACCTCCTCTGCACTCCCTCCAAGGCCAAAATATCCTTGCGTAAGTACGGCGCCCAAAACTGCACACACTACTCCAGCTGCGGCCTCACCAATGCCCTATACAGCCGCAGCAAGACCTCCTTACTTTTATATTCAATCCCCCTCGCTATGAAGGCCAGCATCCCATTCGCCTTCCTGACCACCTGCTGCACCTGCAAGCTGGGTTTTTGCGACTCATGCACAAGGACCCCGAGGTCCCTCTGCACCGCCGCCTGCTGCAGTTTTTCTCCACGTAAGTAATAATCCTTCCTACCATTATTCCTACCAAAGTGGACAACCTCGCACTTGCCAACATTAAATTCCATTTGCCAGTTCCTGGCCCATTCGCCCAGCCTATCTAGATCCTTCTGCAGACTCTCCACACCCTCCGCACAATTTGCCTTTCCACCAATCTTGGTGTCATCAGCAAATTTCGACACCATACACTCGGTTCCCTCCTCCAGATCATCTATATAAATGGTAAATAGCTGAGGCCCCAGCACCGACCCCTGAGGCACTCCACTAGTCACTAACTGCCAATCCGAATAGCACCCATTGACCCCCACTCTCTGCCTCCTATTTGACAACCAGTCCTCTATCCCCGCTAACACCCTACCCCCAACTCCATGTCCCCTGACCTTCTGCAATAACCTCTTGTGAGGTACCTTGTCAAACGCCTTCTGAAAATCAAGAAAGACCACATCCACTGGCTCTCCTCTATCCACTGCCCTAGACACATCCTCATAGAACTCAAGTAAATTTGTCAGACACGACTTCCCCTTAACGAAACTGTGCTGCGTCTGCTCTATGAAGCAATTCCCCTCAAGATGCCTCGCTATTTCCTCCTTGATGACGGCTTCTAACATTTACCTACAACAGACGTTAAACTAACCGGCCTATAATTCCCTGCCTTTTGCCTGGCACCCTTCTTAAACAACGGCGTAACATTAGCTGCTTTCCAATCTTCCGGCACTTCCCCGGAATCCAGCGACGTCTGGAAAATAACCACCAAGGCATCCACTATCACCTCCGCCATTTCTTCCAGAACCCTCGGATGCATTCCATCCGGTCCTGGGGACTTGTCCACAATCAGCCCCCTCCAGTCTGTCGAGCACCACCTCTCTAGTAACAGTAATGTCATCGAGACCCTCGAGTCCTACCACCGTTCCATCTCTAACACCCGGCAAATTATTCACGTCCTCCTCCGTGAAGACCGAAACAAAAAAGTTATTCAAGACCTCAGCCATTTCCCCATCCCCTACCACTAAGTCCCCCTTCTCATCCTCTAAGGGTCCAACGTTCACCCTAGCCAGCCTCTTCCTTTTTTATATACTTATAAAAACTCTAATATTTTCAGTTTAGAGACAAAATATACAACGGTGTGGTAAGTATAGTGGTTATGTTACTGGATTGGTGATCAGAGTCTTAGAATGGAATTTTACCTTCTCCAAAAAGTCCATTAACCTTGGGCGGGATTTTCCAGCACTGGGGCAAGTGCAGCCAAAATCCCACCCTTTGAGTAATAATCTGAAGGCATTAGTTCAAATCCCACCATGGAATTTGGGGAATTTAAGTTTATTGGCACTGTCTTGGAGGGCAAAGGGCCTGTTGCTTGCTGTAATTTTCTTTGTTCAATTTGGAGTAAGACAAAAGCTAATATTAGTACTGATGGCCACAAACTACCAGATTGTTGTGAAAGTCCATCTGGTTTACTTCTAACTGTAATAGACAGAAATCTGCAATTATTACACAGTCTGGCCTAAAAGCGATTCAAGGTCCATAGCCATATAGGTGACTCTTCCTTCTGAAAAGAAGAGCAAGTTGTATCTTAAGGGCTACAAAGGATTGACAAAAAATGTTGAACTTGCAAATCTCATACACATCCTGTGACTGAAAAAACTAAATAAAAATAAAAAATCAGTTGCCTCTTGATTTCTGTCCAGATTAAACGTCTTGAAAAAAACAAACTTGGCAATGCCTTATGTGAATATCTGTGAGAGAACGGTGAACAGTCTCAATGTTCCTGAAGTCTGTTAAATCATATTGGCAAATGTTTAAAGGGCTTCAATGTTTGAAGATCCTTGGTTTAGGATCAACTCTGAAGATAGTAATTTGGAATATTATTATTACCTTCTAGAAACTAGAAAGACTGCAGAAGAGATTTACTAGGATGCGACTGGGATTTGATGGTTTGAGTTATAAGGAGAGGCTGGATAGACTGGGACTTTTTTCTCTGGAACATAGAAGACTGAGGGGTGATCTTATAGAGGTCTACAAAATAGAGGGGCATAAATCAGCTAGATAGTCAATATCTTTTCCCAAAGAAAGGGAGAGTCTAAAACTAGAGGGCACATGTTTAGGTGAGAGGGGAAAGATACAAAAGCATCCAGAGGGGCAATTTTTCACACAGAGGATGATGAGTGTCTGGAACAAGCTGCCAGAGTTAGTAGCAGAGGCAGGTACAATTTTGTCTTTTAAAAAGCATTTAGACAGTTACATGGTAAGGTGGGTATCGACGGATATGGGCCAAATGCGAGCAATTGGGACTAGCTTATGGGTTTAAAACAAAAAGGGTGGCATGGTCAAGTTAGGCCAAAGGCCTGTTTCCATGCTGTGAACCTCTATGAAGCTATGACTCTATAACTCACACCAAAATGTTTCATGTCAAAATGACAAAATAACACATGGGCCAGATTGTTATGATTGATACATCTGCAGAGATTATCTGTTTAAAGCCCAGCTGATTTTTTAATTTACAAAAGATACAAATTCTGTAAACATCCACAATATTCAGTCCTTACTTCACTTACCACACTATTTTGCCAGTGGAGGAGATTGAAACAAATAGTTTAAGTCTACCAACATTTCCCAACAACAGCTTGCAAAGGGTATGATTTTGACCTGCAAGCATTTTTATGAAAACCCTGTCGGTCAAACTGTTGACGATCTTTGGTGTGATATTATGTCAGATTTAATCTGTCTGATGCCATTTTTGCTATTATTGAATAGGCTGGTCTATTGGCAACAAAGGCTTCACATGGTGATTGTCAGGCACCAATCTTTCTGACTGGTTTTGACATACTGGACATTTGATCTACTGCCAGAGTAAATCCTCCATTTATCGCAGTCTGATATTGTCTGAATGTTCTGTCAAATAATAGTTGCCACACTTAGACGCACAATAGTTAAAACATAACCCAGGAATGTGTCGCAAGACTGTAACAAACCTGAGAGGTTTTGACAATATTTTAATTTCAAGTATTCATCAAAAGAAAAACAGAGATCAGTAGTTTTGCTTTTAATGCTGTCGTTTTTGCTCACACAATGTCTTACTGGAGTCACTGATGAAGGTGAAACCATCAGAAAATAATAGAAAAATAAACATTTTAGAGGGAAAGGCACAATTAGACTATCTATACAGCTGTTTCAGAGAGCAGCACAGGAACAATTGACCGAATAATCTTCTATGCAGCAAAATTCTATGGTTTGATCATTCAAAGACTGAGGCAATCTATATAGATTGTACAATTATATAATTGTCTAAACTGGAATTGTGTGCCACACTAATATGCTGTTTAATATTCCAACGAATGACAGATCTGCAACCTAACTTTATTTAATCCACACATTTTTTAGAAGATTAAGTGTCTCATACTGAGCACCTCTAACTGTACTTGGCCTTCACAGAAACCCACCTCAGAGATTAATTTAAGACCAAAGGAATCAGGAATCTGAGGCCATGAAATTGGGCTTTGTACCAGTGTTACAGAAACCTGGAAAGCATAATGTCACCAGCTGCACTGTCACCCATTTTTGCAGTGGGCTGTGCATTTGCCAACGGAGTGAGAAGAGTTTGGATTCTGACATGAATCAGCCCTTTCAGTTCATTTGACACATGTTGGTGAAACTTCAAGTATGCAGATTCACGGAGGGCCTGTGCTGAACATGCATTCAGCTGCATAAGGAATCCCACTATTTAAAAGGACAGGCATCCAACTTCAGGTGAGGTACTTCAGACTTACTTCTGCTGTGCTGGAGTTTGTGGAAGCACTGTAGCTTGTTTTTGGAAGTCTGTTTTTGAACTAGTGTATCCACTCAGGTTGGACAGAGGATTTGACACCTACAATCTGCAAGAATGATGGAAGTTGTTGTCTCAGTATCACTGGGTTTGCAACACAAAAATTAAGCAGATACTGCATGGAAGGGAATCTCTGCAAAGAGAGGGAGGATGGAAAGGAATGTACACAGCAGCACTAGTCCAGAGGATCCCAAACCATGTCTCATTACTCCCGCTGACAGCTCCCTCCTCCTTCACACTCATCTCTCTCTCTCTCTCTACTCTGATAGCTCCCTCTCCCTCTACTCTGAGCTCACTCCCCCCAAGCACTGCCTCCCCAATCAGATTACTTTCTGTTCCTGATCTAATAGCTCTTCGCCACCTCCCCCCCAGTTCCCCAGTTCTGATAACCCTCTCCCCAGTCTGACTGCTCTTTCTCTTTGCTGCTGACAGCTCTCCGCCACCACACCCTCTCTCACTCTAATTGCTCTCCCTCCCCAGCTCCTGCTTCCTCTCTCAGACTGTTCCTTCCCCTTGCTGTTCTGGCAGTTCTCTCCCCCACGGAACATCAGCAAGGAATGATATGCAAGACGTCTGCATTTCAGTAAGGATATCCTTAATGATGTCTGCCACCTAGTGCAGTGATATCTGTGACCTTAGAGCAGGGCAAGGATATAATTGCTTATGTCGGTTGTAAGATTCCCATAGAATCCGAAAAGATATTTGAATTCCCAGTGACCAACTTAAAGGACTTCCAAGACAAATTTAAAGTTTTAAGACTTTTACTGTAACAAACTAAAAGCAAAATTGACTAAGCATTATTTAGTAGGCAACTAGTACTCTAAACTACAGAAATAGTAACACTTATTATTGTATTGTGACTGATAACCACCCTACTCCCGCTCCTCATCACATATTCTTCCCAGCACAGTCGCTGCAGGATTTTCATCTTTAAAGAACACAATCCAGTCATTCCTGGCTTCTAATGGATTCACATTTCTCTGTTTCACCAAGTTGTAAAATTGAGATACCATCGAAAGGCACTTACTCGGTGTTTGGAGAATTTCCAAAGTGGTAAGACTCACTCGATTGACTTCTCTTCACAGCTTTACCAGGGAAAATCATCCTAACTCTTTAGAATGCTAAGGGATGTGGGGTTTTTTTGACCAGTGACTGCTCTGTTCCTCGCATTCTGCCTGGTAGCTCTCAGAAAGGCAGCACACTCCTTCCTGCTGGCCACACTAGCTGCAGCCTTTTATCTTCTGAGAGACTTTTCTCCTTTTCTTTGCAGAAGCATAAGATAGAAAGTCTATCCACAGTTACCCAACTGTCTTTATTTCAAGTGTGAGTAGTTTGCATGTTGGTCCCACTGAGTTTCACTCTGTATCCCTGAAACCTTGGTAACCAAGCCACCCAGACTTGTTGGCCAGGATTTGGAACAGGTGACATGTTTCTGTGCTCTATCCCATTTTATCTTGAATTAAAGGAAGTCTCAAAATATAATAATCTCATATAACCTCCCATTTGTATGACTGTGAAGATTATTTCTTCTAGCTGGAGATATTTACAGTGGCTCACAGCTTGACATTCACTAATGCATAAGGTAGGTCACTGGAATTCTCTATTCAAGTACAGCTATATTTATGTTCTTTTGTCAGAAAGATGTAGGCAGAATCAGTACATGGCTTTGCTAGCATGGTGCAGGGTGCAATTCACTGCACACACATTGCTCTGCAGTCACTGCTTGTCCATTCGGCCCAATGCCAGAATCAAAGGGGATTTCTCTCTTTCAATGTCTATCTGGTGTATAATTTTAGGTAGCTATTTATGAGTCAGTACCCGGTGCTGGCGGCAGTCGTGATGCATTCATTCTGTAGTTGTGCACCTGCCAGCTGCATCTGAGCTATAACAACAAATGAGACAGGAGGGACTCCGTCAGTGGGATAATTATTGGTGTTTAAGTAAAAATCCATGTCCAAATACACAATCACTGTACTCGTCTCACTGGCTAATTCTCCTGTTGCCTTTACTCTGTTTGGGTGGGGCAAAGAGCGTAAGTGTGTCCAGCTCACTTCTAATTTTTCTGTTACTCACATCAAGAGCAATATGATTAGATCTTATGTTCTTATGACACTACTTGCTTCCTGTTATCTGTAGGGCTGCTGAGACACCACTGTTGCCACCATGTTGTATTCGCTGTGCTTAGAGTCATATAAAATGGGCTGAAAAGTCAACATTAACATTGCACTTGGTGCTTTACAGATCTTACATGTGTTGGTTGGGCATCATAGCAACAGCAGATGGGTGATTACATCACTCCCATTCCTGATGTGTACATATGTTCAAACATGTATTCAAATAGCTTAGCTTATTCCACGCTCATATGATCCCTGGCATTTTACAAATTATATAACATGTTAAGCAAGGTGATGGCCTAGTGGTATTATCATTAGTCCATTAACCCAAAAATTCAGCTAAGGTTCAAATCCCACCACAGCTGATGGTGGAATTTGAATTCAATTTAAAAACAAATCTGGAATTAAGAATCTACTAATGACAATGAGACCACTGTCAATTGTCAGAAAATCCCTATCTGGTTTACTCAACTCCTTTAGGGAAGGACTGATGTCCTTAAGGGATTTGGCCTACATATGACTCCAGAGCCATAGCAATCTGGTTGACTCTCAAATGCCCTCTGAATTAGCCTAGCCAAAGACAATTAGGGATGGGCAATAAACATCAGCCAACCAGCCATGCCCATGTCCCAGGAATGAATAAAAAACAAAGTTTGTGCTGGATAACAGGAAGTGACAATAATTCCAGGGCACAGCTACTGAGTAAACTTCCTTACATTTTATCCCAATCACAGCCTCAGAACAGGAGTCATACTGCAGCAGTGCAGTCTTCCTGATTTTTCCTTCATCCCTCTCCAGACTATAACCCCGGCAAAGCAAAATAACAGCAATGGAGTCAATTAAAAGCTTTTACATTTCTACGTATGTCAGCAGCCGACCTCCTTCCAACGGGAAGCAATTGCGAACTAATCACAACTTTATTTTAAGGCAAGTTCTGTGCATACATATGAAAAGGCTGAGTCAGTTCAAGGTTCAGTGCTTCCACTTTCTCATGAGCTCACTCGAGTGTCACAGGGATATCATGTTTCCCGGCCTGCCAAATAGAAACTACTGCACAGAGGAAGTTCACAGATTCGGAACCAAACTTTAAACAGCAGCTTTTCCCTAATGGCCGCAGCATTTCGACTTTAACCAGGGTCCCAATCATTCCTCGGGCTGTGGTTTACTCGCAGCTTCCAGTGCGATTCAGCTCAGCGGAAACCTCGGTACACGGACACACAGGGAACCAGTGCTCGGTACACGGACACACAGAGAGAACCAGTGCTCGGTACACGGACACACAGGGAACCAGTGCTCGGTACACGGACACACAGGGAACCAGTGCTCGGTACACGGACACACAGAGAGAACCAGTGCTCGGTACACGGACACACAGGGAACCAGTGCTCGGTACACGGACACACAGGGAACCAGTGCTCGGTACACGGACACACAGAGAGAACCAGTGCTCGGTACACGGACACACAGGGAACCAGTGCTCGGTACACGGACACACAGGGAACCAGTGCTCGGTACACGGACACACAGGGAACCAGTGCTCGGTACACGGACACACAGGGAACCAGTGCTCGGTGCAGGGACACACAGGGAACCAGTGCTCGGTACACGGACACACAGAGAGAACCAGTGCTCGGTACACGGACACACAGGGAACCAGTGCTCGGTGCAGGGACACACAGGGAACCAGTGCTCGGTACACGGACACACAGGGAACCAGTGCTCGGTACACGGACACACAGGGAACCAGTGCTCGGTGCAGGGACACACACAGGGAACCAGTGCTCGGTGCAGGGACACACACAGGGAACCAGTGCTCGGTACACGGACACAGGGGGAACCAGTGCTCGGTACACGGACACACAGGGAACCAGTGCTCGGTGCAGGGACACACAGGGAACCAGTGCTCGGTACACGGACACACAGGGAACCAGTGCTCGGTGCAGGGACACACAGGGAACCAGTGCTCGGTGCAGGGACACACAGGGAACCAGTGCTCGGTACGCGGACACACAGGGAACCAGTGCTCGGTACGCGGACACACAGGGAACCAGTGCTCGGTACACGGACACACAGGGAACCAGTGCTCGGTACACGGACACACACAGGGAACCAGTGCTCGGTGCAGGGACACACACAGGGAACCAGTGCTCGGTACACGGACACACACAGGGAACCAGTGCTCGGTACACGGACACACACAGGGAACCAGTGCTCGGTACAGGGGAAGTAACTTGGCTCAGCTCTCAATGACATGCTATCAGTTTCCTGACCTCCCATCTTCAAGCTGTTTGTAATGTACATGTTTCCTTTATTTATCTTCGGTCTTTACGGCGCTTGCTTTTTAATAGTCTCTGATAATGAATAGTAACGTGTCTGCGGCCAATTATTTGCTGATTTATCGGAGAAGAAATTGGAAGTGAAATTAGAAAATGTTGAAAGTGACTAAAGATTAGACAGCGTCTGTGGAGAGAGGAGCAGAACTATCCGCCTGAAACTTAAATGCTTGATTCATCTGGGAGTCTTGAGGATGTCACATGTGTGATACTTATCTGGGAAAGTTCCCATTTACCCTGCCGGGATTGTTCTCCGAGTCCCGACAGCAGTGAGATTAGACAGTCAGACCATGCACACTTGGGCTGTTTGCCCTGTATTTAACATTGTTTTTACTTCGAGCCTGTCCCAGCAGGTGGAAAGCTTGTGGAGTGCAGCTCAGAGCAAATCACCTGGGAGTGAGTTTAAAACTATATCATTGTGTAAACCCCCTGATAATTAAAAACCCCTTAGTTTAACGGATCATAGTGGTGGGATTGCAAATCACTCAGTATTTCAGTTTCAGAATTATCAAGTATGGTTTAGACAAGAAGTTGACATTCTATGTTGACACACTTGGGTTTGTCCTAAGGGCACAATTGGCAAAATGTTGCCAAAATGCATCCATCTGAACACAGTGAAATTACACCCATGTTTCTGCACAGATAGCTAGCCAGCACAAGCCTGAATGTAAAATCACCCAAAAGTCAGTGCAATCAAATTGAAACAGGAAATGCTGTAAGTACTCAGCAGGTCAGGCAGCATCTGTGAAAAGAGGTCATGTTTCAGGATGATAATGCCCTTCGGCTAAACAAAGGCATGGTATTAATTTTCACACCAAACACTGATGACGGTCAGCACCACCTCACCATTACTTCTCTCACCTTCACTGTCACTAAATTTTCAGGCTTCATAGCTTACTGCAACAAAAACAGAAACTGCTGGAAAACCTCAGCAGGTCTAACAGCATCTGTGGAGAGAAAATAGAGCCTGGATGACCCTTTATCAGAGGGGTTTTAAGATGGATTATTCAGCCTTGAAGCTTTAGCTCTATTCTCTCTCCACATATAATGTCAAACTTGCTAAGATTTTCCAGCAATTTCTGTTTTTGTTTCAGATTCCAGCATTCATGCTAATTTGCTTTTATTCTTAGTTTAGTAGATCAGAAGATAATTCTTCCAAACTCCACCTGTCTCCCTGGCAACAGTCTTGAGATTAAGCTAATCTGTTTGCAACTTTGTTGTCACAATTGATCTTGAGATGAGCTACTGACCTCACATTTATGGCATCTCTAAGGCTGCCTTTTTCCACCTCCATTGCTCGTCTTTGCATTGCCTCAACTCATCTGCTGCTGAAACTCTCATCCACGTCTTTGTTACCTTTAGACTTGACAATTCCAGTGCACTCCTGTCTAGTTTCCCACATCCTACCCTCTGTAAACTTTAGCTATCCAAACCTCTGCTGCCTGTATTTTAACCTGCAGTAAGTGCTGTTTCCCCTCTCACCCCCATGCTTGCTGACTTACATTGTGTAGTCAAGCATTGTCTTGATTTTAAAATGCTGATCCTTGTTTTCAAATGTCTCCTGGGTCTTGCTCCTCCCTGTCCCTGAATTCTGCTCCAACTTTACAATTGTCTGAGATATCTACATGTACATTCTCAAAGGATATAGAAAGAAGTTGTTATTGTCATCAAATATTAAACATCCTCATTGACCTGAAACGTTGGGTGGAATCCTGCACTAACTATCTTAATGGATTTGGTGGATGGGCTGCGCAGTGGTTAGTGCTGTTGCCTCACAGCGCCAGGGACCTGGCTTCAATTCTGGCCTCGGATCACTGTCTGTGCAGAGTCTGCACGTTCTCCCCGTGTTTGCGTGGGTTTCCTCTGGGTGCTCCAGTTTCCTTCAAATAATGTGCTGGTTAGGTGCATTGGCCATGATAAATTCTCCCTCAGTGTACTCAAAGAGGAGTGTGGTGACTAGGGGATTTTCACAGTAACTTCATTGTAGTGTTTATGTAAACGTACTTGTGACACTAATGAATCAACTTTAATCAGATAGCATTCAATCTCCTTGTTCCACCCCCCAAACTTCCCTGTCTATGGTAGGGAAGCCCTTGGACAGCCTTCCCATCCACCCTGCCACCAATTGAGGCCTTTAAATGAATGCCCGTTTATCACTCCACCACTGGTATGAAGCCAGCAGTGGGCAATGGATTTGCCATACAAGGGAGCACTAGAAGCAGACCCATAAGAGGTCATTGCGGGCACCTGGCAGGGGCTTAATCAAAGGATTCGGCATTGGGAAGGGGTGTATATTTGAGATCCTGGCCCTGTTGCCACCACCTCTGCCATATAACTGCCACCTCTCACCCCTTGTCTTTCTGGGCCTCGGGTGGGTGCCCTACAGCAGCAGCAATTCACTCCCAATGGTGCTACCACTCTGCAAAGCTCTGGCCTCTGATTGGCCAGTGGGGTCCTTGATGCTGTGGGGTGGCCTGCTGCTTGCCTGTCAGGTATAACAGGATATCATGGACCTTCCTATTGGGGATGTGGCAGCTCAGCAATACATGGAGAAGTATTGTTCTAGTTACACTGCACACATGCTACCTGACTTGCTGAGTGTTTCCAGCATTTTTTGTTTTTATAATTTTTCATTACAAAATCTTGCAAGATGTTGGAAATGTAGTGTTGGTCCAATCAGCCAGTATAATTGATCTATGAGTGGAACAGAGCCAATAGAAGCTTAAGATATTAAGGTGTGCAAGTATGAAAAGGAGGGGTGGGGAAAATCCACTGCAGTGCGTGTTTAGAGATGATAAGGTAAGTCACCCTTACCCTCTGTCCTGTAAACTTTTACGGTAATGAATTTAAATTGCTGTGGACAGAGCCTGCAGACTTTTTGAGATGTTTCTTCCTGCAGAAGAATAGCTAGAAAATGAGTCCTGCCCAATCTTAAAGCCACATTTTGTGCAAAAGCCGAAGTGATGCGTACCTCAAAACCACCAAGAAATGTTCATTTATTCATAAGAGGGAAAGAACGAGAACAAGTGCAAGAATTCAAATAAATAGGAAGCATATCTGTAGTTGGCAGGTGCAGCAAAGAAATTAGAACAAGAATAGCAATGAGAAAGCTTTATTTAGTAAAAAGGGACAATTTCTAACCAGACAGCTGAATAAAGTGTCTTGCAAAATGTGCTTGATTTGGATGATATGCATTTTGATGCTCTTATCTCTGTGACACTCGGACCTTGATTTGATTTGATGTATTGTTGTCACATGTATTAACGTACAGTGAAAAGTATTGTTTCTTGCGTACCATACAGACAAAACATACCATTCATAGAGAAGAAAAAAGAGAGTGGAGAATGTAGCGTTATAGTCACAGCTAGGGTGTGGAGAAAGATCAACTTAACGCAAGATAAGTCCAGTCAAACGTCTGACAGCAGCAGGAAAGAAGCTGTTCTTGAGTTGGTTGGTACGTGACCTCAGACTTCTGCACCTTTTTCCTGAAGGAAGAAGGTGGAAGAGAGAAGGTCCAGATGCATGGGGTCCTAATTATGCTGGCTGCTTTGCCGATGCAGTGGGAAGTGTAGACAGAGTCATTAGATGGGAGGCTGGTTCGCGTGATGGATTGGGCTACATTCATTTTTGTAGTTCCTTACGGTCTTGGGCACAGCAGGAGCCATACCAAGCTGTGATACAACCAGAAAGAATGCTTTCTATGGTACATCTGTAAAAATTGATGAGTCGCAGCTGACATGCCAAATTTCCTCAGTTGTCTGAGAAAGTAGAGGCATTGGTGGGCTTTCTTAACTATAGTGTTGGCGTGGGGGGACCAGGACAGGTTGTTGATGATTTGGACACCAGAAACTTGAAGCTCTCGAACCTTTCTATTTTGCCCCCATTGATGTAGACAGGGGCATGTTCTCCTTTACACTTCCTGAAGTTGCTGACAATCTCCTTTGTTTTGTTGACATTGAGGGACAGATTATTGTCACCACACCAGTTCACCAGATTCTCTATCTCATTCCCGTATTCTGTCTCATCGTTGTTTGAGATCCGACCCACTACAGCGGTGTTGTCAGCAAAATTGAAAATCGAATTGGAGGGGAATTTGGCCCTGCAGTCATAGGTGTATAAGAAGTTTAGTAAGGGGCTGAGAACACAGCCTTGCAGGGCACCGGTGTTGAGGACGGTCGTGGAGTGGGTGTTGTTGCCTATCCTTATTGATTGTGGTCTGTGAGTTAAGAAGTTCAGGATCCAATTGCAGAGGGAGATGCCGAGGCCCAGGCCACAGAGTTTGGAGATGAGTTTTGTGGGAATAATAGTGTTGAAGGCTGAGCTGTAGTCAATAAATAGGATTCTCACGTCCAGGTCCTTGTTATCTAGGTGTTCCAGGGTTGAGTGCAAGACCAGGGAAATGGCGTCCGCAATGGACCTGTTGCGCTGGAAATTAAGTCACTCTCCTGTTATGGAGAGAAGAGACTGACTTGCTGAATCACTTTGAAATGTAGCTTTGGTGGTGAATAGGAAAAGTTAGCGGACAATAAAATTAACAAATGATGTAGTGCTGTGGAATGTGAATGAGGAGAGACATTTCTGAATGTAATTAGGAAATTGCAAGGAGACTAGCAGGGTACATCTTAAGGAGAGCTCGAAATATTATGGAAGGAAGATTTCAAGGAAAAGGAGAATGAGAAAGAGGGTATCAATGTTGGATGTTTTGAAAACTGAAAGAAATTATTGGAAAATGAGAAAACTGGCACACTTGCCTTCATAGGTCAGAGCATTGAATACAGCAGTTGGGATGTTATGTTACAACTGTACCAGACGTTGGTAAGGCCACATTTGGAGTGCTGCATACAATTCTGACTAGTCTGCTACAGGAAGGATGTTGCTAAACTTGAAAGGGTGCAATAAAGGTTTGCAAAGATGTTACCGGAACCGGAAAGTTTGAATTACGACGGAAACTGGATAGACTGGGACTTTTTCCCTAGAGCAAGTGAGGATGAAGGGTAAACTTGTAAAATTTTATAAAATCATGAGGGGCATAGATAAGATGAATGGCCAAGATCTTTTCCCCAGGATAGGGGAATCCAAAACTAGGGCACATGGATTGAAGGTGAGAGGGGAAAGATTTAAAAGGGACCTAAGGGGCAGCTTTTTCACAGAGAGGGTGGTGAGTATATGGAATGAGCTGCCAGAGGATGTGGTAGAGGAGAGTACAGTTACAACATTTGAAATGCATTTGGACAGGTACATGGATAGGAAAGTTTTAGAAGGATATGGACTAAATGCGGGCAAATAGGACTATTTCAGTTTGGGAAACCTGCAAATGAGTTGGGCCTGTTTCTGTGTTGTATATCTCTATGACTTGGAGACTGTGGGGTCCAAGGACTTATTTTTGGGCAGAGCACATGTGATTGGACAGCACAGTGGTTAGCACTGCTGCCTCACAGCGCCAAGGACCTGTGTTCAACTCTGGCCTCGGGTCACTATCTGTGTGGAGCTTGCACATTCTTCCCCTGTTTGCATGGGTTTCCTCTGGGTGCTTCGGTTTCCTCCTACAATCCAAAGATGTGCGAATGAGGTTGACTAGCCATGCTAAATTTACCCTAGTGTCAGGGTAATGGGGCCTGGGTGGGATTTTGGTCAGTGCAGACATGATGGGCCAGATGGCCTCCTTCTGCACTGTAGGGATTTTGTGTTGAAGCCAATTGCACTGTCCATATCCCGACCCAGGCTGTGCATTTCTTCAAGGACCAGAATTGAACACAGGTCCTTGGTGTTGTGAGGCAGCAGTGCTAACCACTGTGCTGCCTAATCACATGTGCTCGGCCCAAAAATAAGTCCTTGGCCCACAGTTATCTCCAAGTCATAGAGACTTACAACACAGAAACAGGCCAGGAATTAAACTGGGGTTTTTTCTGTGAAACATTATTTTCCTAGATATATGTAAAAGCAACAAGCTTATCAGAATGACCATTAGCAATCGTTTGATTCAACTTAACATAAGAATGTGACCTATTGCTAAATTTCAGAATGCCGTACATAGGTTTACAATAAGGATTTATTTGGTCAATGTACACTCTGATCAGAAACTCACCAGTCGAAATCGGTGCTTTAAGATCGGGCTAAAATGGCCGATGAATGGAAAAGTAATAGTGCTTGTCTCTGATCTCAATGATAGCTACCTACAGAGATTTAGTGATATCTGTTTGCTGACTTCCTCTTTGCTGAGAGCAGTTTATATCTGGCTTCAAGTCAAGGGGATCTCCAGGCAGCCAGCAGCAGTGATGTTGGCAAATAAGATCACCAGCCAATCACACTGAAATATTCTCTCACTGCAAAGTAGGAAATTAAAAGCATTGGGTCCCTTTTACTTGAAATGTAAATTTCAGGTCATGAAAGATATGATTATGATTGGATTAAGATAGAAAGTAAACAAAAGTTTAAAAAGTGACTATTTTTTATAAAAATGTGATTCATATATTAGAGAAATTTTCCACAAATATAAAATCAGTGAAAATATTTAGTTGTAATTATGAAGTTAACGCACTTTTACAAAATCCCAGTTACATCGCATTGAACTAGATCTTTTACAATGAGCTCAACCACATAAACGTGAAAGTTTGTCAATTTACTGGTTGTTGAGGGATTACACAGGTTGGAGCCTCCACAGTGCATCCTTTGGCAGAATTAGAATCACTGACAGCACCAGGATTTCCGCATGTTTTAAGCATGTGCAGACTTCCAAAGTTGCTATCGGTTTTGGAGAAGAAAGGACAACAAACATCAACAGTTTTGCTCTCGTTACCATCTCCGAATTTGAATCATTATGTGTCTGCGATCACCACTACTATCAGCCGATCGTGATCAATTGACTTTATGTTGGAAAAGTTAAATGGAAGGAATGCAGACTGGTGTGCATTTTAAGCTTTCATATAGAGAAGTAAAACTCATCTTGCTTTTTGATAGGTATGATGCCACCCAAAGGCAACACCAGACGTAAGCTTCCTAATCCTCTCCCTGAGGGCTTGATCCTGACGGATTCTGAGAAGAAGCAGTGGAAACTTGGGAAAATTATTGGTAAAGGTGGATTTGGGCTGATACATTTGGGTAAGGAAACAATGAACTGTTGCATAATGATTTATTTGTTGACAAAGCCAAGGCTTTTAAAGGTCTTTTATCTAAAGCTCATTATTAGTATATCCATTAACTAATTGTTGATTTGCACCAAAAAGCAAATTGAGGGTGTTAGAACCACGTGTCAGGAGATTTGGAATTCTCAATGGCAGGTCATCATTTTTAAAAAACTCCATCCATCCTAATATTTCAGTGAATCTGTATTTTTGGTTTTATTTATGTAAGTTGCAAGAGTATTTGCATTTTGTTCTCTTATTGAAAGCAATAGAAGTAAGAGGAGTCCAGAGTTAGGGGACACTGTTTTAAAATTAGGGGTTGCCCTCGAGAGGCCGAATGGCCTACATCTCCAATTTTGTACCTTCATATGTTAAGATGAAAGCAAGTGACATTCTGTACAGTGCAAGGCACATTTTTTCTCTCTCATGTTGTCATTACTAGTCTATAGCTGTGTGTGAGGCACATCCTTTATTAATTTGAATATTAGTTTATTACTTCATCTATACAATCCATATGACCAATGCCATCACTTTAGCAATTAGAAACTGCCCACAAGTTTAAATGTAAGTGAATAAATTCAGTTCAGAATAATATACGATGTCATGCATCAGACCAAAAAATGGAGAGGAAAATTTATTCATTCATAATCAATAACTGAAATATTATCCATATATGTTTTTATGACTAGAGTGAAATTCATTGGAGTTAAAGAGCCATGTTATTTAATAGTCACCGAGTGAAATTAAATCATCATAATGTTTTGGACAACTATGCTGTCACTTTCTCACTGAAGAACCCCATTAGTTGTGACCAAAATAGCTCTAAATCGTTGCTGATTCCAAGAGGCAAAGAATTCAATAAAGTCTCAATCAGCTGTAAGAAATACATTATAAATTAATTGTTGCATCTTCCTCCTGTGTGGTCATTCTTCCGCTATGGCTGGTGAATGTAGCTTTTGTCTCTGATAATGTTCGGTATTGCATGGTTATTTTGAGTCAGCTGGGAATGGCCAAAGATTGAGGAATTTCAGGTGCCTGTTACATGAACAGCAAATTCTTGCGCTGGTTTAAGAGACATTCTGCTGAAAGCTGGTCCTGAATACACAATCTTGAATTGGATTAATAACCACAGTTAGTTAGCATTGATTGTGCTTTGAGGAGGCTCTTCAAATGAAACTCTGATGCAGAGGCATAGTGCCTCTTAGGCACCTTTTCAAAAGTTTTTAAATTTTAGAGAATGTTTATTCTACTAAGAAATTGGCTAGTACACGCAAATGAAATGGTCTGTAGTCTTTTTAAAATTCATTTTCCAACTCATTAACATCTGTTATTTAAAATCTGTTTACTCGTGTAGGACAAGACGCATTAAAAAAGCTGTTTTTTTTGTGATAATTTTTAGCTGAATTAATAAAATTGCATCAGGTTACCACTCATACATTTTTTTAATGCAAAGAGAAAAATGAACAATTCCATTCTAAAACTCTGCTTTATTGCACTGGGTTATTGGAGGATTTGCATTTGGAACTGCAAATTATTTTGAACAGGAACTTAAAACCAGAAGTTTATTTCAGAAAACCAGAAGAGGTTTCAGTGCCATTTGGGCCTGGATTGCTGCCTGCACCCATATAGGAAACTCTGTCCCACTGTGTTTAGTTTAGGGTTGCCTCCCTATTGTAGGAGGGACAGGCAGACCTTGAATATGGTTCCATTGACATCTTAATTGAACTAACTGCAATATCATCAAAGTTTTAAAAAGGAAGAAATGTACAGGCAGTCCTCGGACTTAAGATACTATTGTTCCCTGAAAAATGCATCTTAACTTAAAATGTTAAACATTGGAAACTTATTTTTCCGTAAGAGCAATGTTAATAAATTGGGGATTGTTTCTTTTCACCAAAATAATCCAGAATTTTGTACTCAATTAATTATAAAAAAAGTAATATAGCAATAAATTAATATCAAATGTAATTTTTAAGAAAACATTGTGGAACATAACAGTTCACCAATGCTAACCACTACGTCACTGTGTTGGCCCATAACTCAAGTCTTTGAGGGCTGTCTGTTTTTACTTGAGAAATAAGGATAGTAAAGGGTGTAGAGAAAAGGAGAGAAGTAAGATAACCAATGGGCTCTACTAAGATAGAGCAGACTCATTGGATTAAATAACCTACTTTGATTCTGTTCTTGTTATGGTTCATATTCGGACGTAATTGAAATGCGTGACGTGGTTCCAGTTTTATTTTTACAATTACCACTATCAACACTACATTTAATGACTGAGATATACAGTAATAACTAGATTAGTTACAAGTTCTGATCTGATTGTAGATGGATTCCTTTCTCATTGTTTTCAAGCATGCCTTTTAGCATTTGGGATTGAAGAACATGGGCATAATTGTCTCAAAAAAATTCTAAGTGTCACAAAAGTCTGAAAACCAGAGAGTTTCACTCCTTTTTTTTCAGTGAGTTACCCCAAGTCATGTTTTATGGCATGAGGGAGTTTCACGCTGGTGATGGGATGGAGGAGACACCTCGCTGGCTGCAAACTTCTAGGCAGGTGCCCCGATCTCCCATAAACTATGTACGAGTCCACAAAGTGTATAGGATATCTGTCAATTACCCCCTCCCCCACCTACCATTCCCAAAAGCTCCTCCTGATTGCCCCCACCCCCCGATCACCAGTCCAACCACTAACCCCCACCCCCTGATGCAAATTTCCCCCCTTCTCTCCCCCTGTTCTCATCTTCACCGCGACTCCACCTTCCTTTGACGCCCTGCCCTTTTAGATCCTGGGAACTGTTGAGCTAGCAAGGGGCATTACCTGCCCACCCCCAACCATCAGGGGCTCCTCAATGGCCTCCAGCCCCACCAGCACGGCCACCACATCAGGTCCCCATCAGTGGGGACTAGCTGTGACCCTCACCAGCGAGAACCTCCACTGCAACGTCAGAAATCTAAATGATAAAAGCGTCTGGAACTTGCTAAAGAGATTTAAATAATGCGATGAGTACGATCGTGTCACAGAAAATAGCCCAGGAAGATCACGACCAGATGCCAGGGTGATTTGGATTTTTTTCTCCCCTAAAATTTCCCATCCAATTGTAGTACTCAACCAGCGGGGCGGGAAAATCATATCCCATGCTTTTTTTGCCCTGTTAAATGGTGATGAGGTCAGTTGTTACTTTACCACAAGCATCTTGACTGAGATTAACTAACTCAGCACTGACCAGGGACTCGTTTTGGAATTTCCCGACATTGTTTGATTGCATCTTCATAATATATTTTTGAGGGAACTCCCTAGTCTGCTAACATTGCCCACTTTCTGTGGAGCGAGCACACTAGAGTGGAACATTTCTTGCAGCATGTCATTGTAATGCTTCACAAAGCATCATTAAAAAATAGGGTGGCGCGGTGGCACAGTGGTTAGCCCTTCTGCCTCATAGCTCCAGGTACCTGGGTTCGATTCCTAGCTCGGGTCACTGTCTGTGTGGAGTTTGCACATTCTCCCTGTATCTGCGTAGGTTTCCTCCAGGTGCTCTGGTTTCCTCCAAAGATGTGCGGATTAGGTGCATTAGCCATGTTCAATTGACCCTTGCTGTCCTGTGATGCATAGGTTAGAGAGATTAGTGGATGAATATGTGGGCTATGGGGATCGGGCGTAAGTGGGATTGTTATCAGTGCAGGTTCAATGTCGTCCTTCTGCACTGTCGGGTTTTTATGATTTCTATCATTCTACAAAGGTGAATTGGGCAAATTTGACTTCTGGACCAAGCATGAAAAAACTGACAGTGGGTTGTTAGTTCACTGTTAACCTTCAATTGGCAGTTCAGTGATGATATCATATACCAATAATTACTACTTAGTTTGATTCTGACTCTGTTTTACCTTGATGCTTTCTAAATTATTTCTAGCATCTCGTGCGACAGAGAAAGATGTTGGGGATGATGCAATGCATGTCATTAAAGTAGTAAGTACTTTCAGAAATCTTTACCTTACAATTCAGTTGAAATTGTAATCAATAGCAAAGCTTTGATTTATGTAGTGCCTTTTTTGTAATACGATGTCCCGCATGCTTTATAGGAGTATGATATGATAAGGAATCATTTATGGAGGTATAAGGTTAGAGGACCAAAAACCTGGTCAAAGAAGTCGGTTTGAAGTAATGTCTTAAAAGTGGAAAGAGAGGTTGAGGTGTATAGGAGACTATCCCAAGCATTGCAGGGTATCCCAGAGCTTAGGATCGAGGCAGCTAAGGTTCTGTCACTAACAGTGCAGTGGTTAAAATCAGGGGTGCTCAAGAGACCAGAATTAGAAGAGCGCAGATATTTCGGAGAGTTGTGGGGCTGGATGAGATTGCTGATATTAAGTGGGGCAAGGTCATGCAGGACTTCAAAACAAGGATGAGAATCTTAACATGAAGATGGTGTTTGACCAGGAGTTAATGGGGTCAGGGTCAGTGAGTACAGGGGTGATAGGTATTTGGTACAAGACATGGACAGTGGAGTTTTGAATAACCTCAAGTTTACAGAGGGTTGAATTTAGAAGACGGGATGCATTGGAATAGTCAAGTCTAGAGATTGCAAAGGCAACCTTTAGAGGGTTTCAGCAGCAAGTGAGCTGAGATGGGTAAAGTCAGGTGATTCTGATCGATAAGGGAATTAAGGGATATGGAGAGCAGGCGGGTAAGTGGAACTGATCCACTTCAGATCAGCCATGATCTTATTGAATGGCGGGGCAGGCTCGAAGGGCTAGATGGCCTACTCCTGCACCTATTTCTTATGTTGTTATGCTTCTCCTGATGTTCCAGTAAATTATATATTCACAGTTTCTTTTCTCTCTTTTCATTGCTCAAATGCCTGATGAGTTTATTTTCACTTCTCAAAAGTTTTTATATCCCCATACTGGTATATTGGCTGGAATTGTATACAGAACTCCAGATGTGGGGGGACAGATCCCTGTTTCATTTAGGCTCACTTTTATCCCAGTAATTTATGATCTATCCCCATTAATATATACCACAGGGCCTTATTTGTCTCTTTACTGTTGAATTAGGCTGTGCTTATAATTCCATGAACTATCCATCAGTACTTTCAGCTTCTTATGTGCTGCTCCTTGTGTTCAACTCCAATTTGTTTTATAGTCTAGCTGAATATTCCCCGATTCTTGCTTTTCATGTTAAACACCATTTAGTTATTATTAACACAAATATCTATTCTTTTTAATTTCCTTTAGAATTTACTCAGCATTTTTCTTTTATTTGGAATCCCTTTTTAGATAACAGTAAACTTAGCTTGATTTCAAATCATTTGTGAGAGATATAAACTATGTTGGCCCTAACACTAATGTTTGAGGCACCTGGCTTATTACTGTCTTGCAACTTGATTCCACAATTATCACAGATGAAACCCAATTCTACCTCTTTCCAATCTCTCAACTCTTCACTGCTT
Source organism: Carcharhinus amblyrhynchos (assembly GCF_965287045.1). Taxonomy (NCBI): domain Eukaryota; kingdom Metazoa; phylum Chordata; class Chondrichthyes; order Carcharhiniformes; family Carcharhinidae; genus Carcharhinus; species Carcharhinus amblyrhynchos. The sequence goes on along the minus strand of NC_137335.1, from coordinate 39,234,974 downwards.
CAATGTTATCAGACAGCTTGTCTGGAATCCAACTTGGGATGAGCAAAGATTAATTTCTATTTAATAACGGAGAGACCAAAGCCGTCACCTTCAGCCTCTGGTACAAATTCCACACCATATATGATTCCACATCACATTCCACATCATATATTCTACATGGGCGGCACAGTGGTTAGCACTATTTCCTCACAGCGCGGGACCAGGGTTTGATTCTTGGCTTGGGTCGCTGTCTGTGTGAGTCTGCGTGTTCTCTCCGTGTCTGCATTGGTTTCCTCCAAGCATTCCAGTATCCTCCCATAGTCCAAAAGATTTGCTGGTTAGGTGCATTGGCCATAGTGAATACTCCCTCAGTGTACCCGAACAGGTATCAGAGTGTGGTGACTAGGGGATATTCATTGTAACTTCATTGCAGCATTGCCAGCCTACTTATGACACTAAAAAAACTTTAAGTCTGATTTAATCTCCTCCTTTGACTGCTGTCACAGGCTGACCCAGACTGAGGCAATCTGGTCACTCTGTTTGAACATTAATTGACATTCTAATCTCACAATCTCCTGCATCCACAAAGTCCATGTACCTACACACTGTAAAATTACTCACCCCTGTCCTAGCTACTCTTGTGTCTTTGCCACATCCAGATTCAGCTGCTCCAAGATTCTCTTGGCTAGTTTGCTAACTTCCACCCAAAGTTCCCACCAAGCTGCACAGGCATGTGGTCACACTGCAGCCCTAAAGGCACCATGCAAGCTTTGTCCTTCAATAAGTAATGAACAGCCAAGCAAAGGAAATTTAAAGAGACCATGCATGAAAGAACTGGCCCATACAACTAAATTGGAAAGGGAACATTATCTCCACGCTTTTTAAACTTCAGCTTATCCAAAACTCTGCTGTCCAATTTGTCATTTACCTATTTCCTGTCTGACCAATATTGCATCAAGTCCCCTAACACTTAAATTTAAAATTCTTACCTTTGGCTTTAAATCTCTCCATGGCTTTGCACTTCTGGCTCCACAACCCTCCTTGATTTCACCATTTCTGGACTTAAACCTCTTGATTAAACCCCTTCCTTCCCCATACCATTTGTAGCTATGCTTACAGTCTCATTAGCTTCACACTTTGAAATTTACTCCCTGTATTCCAAGACCCATCACAGTCCAATTCTTTGAATGCATGGAATCCTTACAGTGCAGAAGGAGGCCATTTGGCCCATCAAGTCTGTACTGACCTAAGCCTCCACCCCCCCCCCCCCCCCCCCCCATCTTGGTAACCGTTGCATTTTCCATGGCTAACCCCCCTAACCTACACATCTTTGACTACTAAGGGACAATTTAGCACAGCCAATCCACTTAACCTGCACATCTTTGGAATGAGGGAGGAAACCGGAGCACTCGGGGAAATCTCGGCAAGCTCAGGAGAATATGCAGACTCTACACAAATGGTTGCCAAAGGCCGGAATCGAGCCCAGGTCCCTGGCACTATGAGGCAGCAGTGCTAACCACTGTACTACCCTATGACCAAGTTTTTGATCACTGTTTCTAAAATATCATCCTTTGGGTCAACATCTGTTTTGCCATGTGCTCTGTGATGCACCTTGAGAAATTTTTGCCCCCGCACTTCACCATTTTGCAGAGAATTGTGGAATTTAGTGTTATGGTTTGGCATACTAACAAGTGAAGGGCAAATAGTAGAAAAGAAGAGAAAATCTGGAGTTGAGTTGCTCTCCCTTATCCAGTGACAATATTACAGGTGCAGCACAGACAGTGTTTGTAGGCTTGGGTCAAGCTGCCCACTCTCATTAATCACCGTCACCTGACCATGCAATGAATGATCATTCCAAGTGTCATTGTATTCCTCCAATATCTTATCCAAGTAATTATTTTTGTTTGTATGTGAACCTAGACAATAAAAGCTATCAGACTACTGTTGCATCAATCACAGCTAAATCAGATCCTGTCTTGATTGATAAGTGTACTTTTCAACAGGAGTGGTTAGATTGAATTTGGAAGTGTGATGGTTTTAAACTAGGGACACTGAAGCCAGTTGATGGGCCAGGGCAGCTACCTCAATAGGCACATTGGCTTGAACTTTGGGAGCTTCCTAGTTTGTATAGCTCGGAACAACTTGATATAATGCTCACTGGGCCACAAGCAGAACCAGCTCATGGATGGATATGTTTGTTACTACTTCATGTAATAGAGAGAGAGAGCCATATGCTTATTTGATGCTAATTCTGTTACTTTTCTGTATGAATGCTCAATTATAAAAGGTAATTCTTGTTTTCAGGAGCACCAGGATAATGGACCCTTGTTCACGGAGCTGAAATTTTATCAGAGAGCAGCGAAATCTGAGCACAGTAGGTACACAGGATGTAGTGTATGCTAATTGCACATTTTATTTGTGGGACTGTACTTGTATGAATGAGTAGAAATTTAAGTACACTGTGATGCCTTTGTACATAGTAATTATATATTTTTTTTAAATTAGTGCTGCAGTATGTTCAGGGCTAAAGTCTGCATATCATCATCTTCTTTATCCTGTAGCATATGAATGAGGAAAATAATTACTGGAACATAATTACAGTGCTTCATTTTAGATAACAGGATTAAACAGGAAACTGCAAAGGACTAAGCTAATATTTCGTCTGCTTACCTAAAGGAAACACTGATATTGTAATAATTTTTTTTGTTTGTATATTCCTGTATCAGTAAATAAGTGGATGAAGAGCCACCAGTTGAGTTTTTTGGGAATTCCTGCTTACTGGGGATCAGGGTTGGCTGAATACAATGGGAAAAGGTGAGAAAATTCTACTAATGTCAATCCGTCCTAGGTCAGTCCCTTTTCTCTGAAATGATGATGTGGTTTTTACCCTTTTATCTTCTCCCGTACAGCTACAGATTCATGGTTTTAGACAGACTCGGTGTGGATTTGCAAAAGGTGCTGGAAGCAAGTCGAAACCAGCTGAGTAAAACAACTGTTATGAAAATAGGCAGTCACTTGGTAAGCAGTTGGATACAAATGATAATTGTTTGCTGTCTTGTACCAATAGGAAGGAAGAATCACACTGAATTCTAGGTTTTCCTGCTACTATAAATGAACAAAATACCTTACTTCAAGGTGAGCAGCTGAGTAATTGAGACACACGAATCAGATGGGCAAGGATGGCTGCTAATATAACATGGTGGATGGGTTCCATTGTACGCCTTCCCCTACACGGCCCATTCTTTATTCCCCAATCAGCTGCAAAACTAAAACTGTTCTCAAATGATCCGTGGCCTAAGAAGGAAATGCATTACACAGGATTGTACTAAACGTATAAATTGAGTCTGATCCCTCTGTCTTCGCTGAGTTCTCTAATTCAGACTAGGCAGCAGTTCAGGTCTGAGAGTTGCCCTCATCACCCTGGGATCAAGAGGGAAAAATATCAGCCGGGGGCTCCAGTACTCATCATCTTCCAATAGCCTCAGCTGAAAAGTCAAAAGCTTTGAGGCGAGCATGGTAGTCTCATGGCCATGGTACTAGACTATAATCAAGAGCTTATAAATTGACTTTGGGAAAGTTATGAAATTCAACTCAATAAATCTGGATATTAGCAACAGAAAATGACAGTGAAAACTGCCAAATTGCTGCTAAAATTCAACTGATTCATGAAGAGCCTTCAGGGAAGGGAATCTTGCATCCCTGGCTGGTCAGAGCTGTATGTGACTCCAGTTCTGCACTATATGTTTTACTTTTAATGGCATTACTGCTCATGCCTTTAGGGTAAGGGAGGAATGCCTATATCTGCAAATCTTGGACGTTGTAAATTATAAGGAACATGGATGGACATTTTGAACCTGCAGTCACTGAATTGTATTTTAGGGTCATAGCAATAATGTGAAATGCTATTAATTATTTCTCCATGTAAGCTACAATGATGTTGCAAGTGTTTGGAAGCAATAGATCCTGCAAATCTGTTATGTCACAGTGTAATTGTGACAGTATTGCAATTTTTTTGAAATTAAAATCCATAAAACCTCTATGTGAGGGGGAAGTTAAAATAAAAACAGCTCGTTTAGAATTTTGTATGTTTGTTAATTCTGCAAAAAATTGTAATACTAGTGAAGGTTAAAGGCAGGATGTGGTGAATTACTGGGTGACACAGATCAGGAAATATGTTTATACTATTTACCTGTGCTGAGTTACTGTCAGCTAGGGTTGCAGAGTACATGTTATGCTGGTGCATCTTTGACATAGCTTACATCTGCTGAAAACAGTTCTGAAACACCTGCTCGAGATACAGTTATCTAAAGGCTGGGTAAATTCTGGTCTAGGTTTGGGCATCATTAATCCACTCAGTGAACACTCTGTGTATGGGTTTTTGCATGCGAAGAATAGCCTTTGAGAAGCATCAGATGGCCAACAAAATCCATGAAACCACACATCAATATGATTCACTAAGTTTTATTGCACTTTTCCAATGCTTGGAAGTGCGGAAATATTCCCGTTTAAATGTTACACTGCTAAGGACCAGATCAAAATGGCTCTGAGTACATAGGACAGATCCTGCACAAAAAACATGACAAATACGGTTCTTAAAGGCACAATATTATCAGAAGACATTGTAACTATTTTGGTTTTGTCTTGGATGTGACTAGTACAGTACCATCATGCTGAACTGCTAAATGTTAAACCATCTTAAGGTCTGTGATTATATTGACAACGATTTGCAAATGGTCTCCAATTCAGATTTCAATCTGTGATTAGAGAAAGAATGATAAATATAGATGGAATTCTTCCATCCAGGACTAAGTCCCATAGTGGAGGTAGGGATAAGCAGTGTGATCTGCTGTGGAGGGTGACTGGAAACCTTGCCGTACCTTCCATCCCCAGTGTAACTATAAATGCATCCAGATGGGTTTTGCACTGCCCTCTATGGTAGGGAGGACTTGATGGTGTGTGTCCCGCCCCCATATTGAAAAGGATCTTACATCACTGACTCACCATCGAAGAAAGAAGGTGGATCTCCAGAAATACTCTGAGGCTGGAGACAGCCTGATAGATACTCCCCCTCTCTCCCATCCCACTCGCTGCTGTGGGGTTCCAGCATTGTTGGTGTCTCCTATTCTGAACTCCAGAGGCAGCCCTTGGCCTTCTTCAGGTCATTCCCAATTTCTGCATGCCGCATTTGTTCGGATGTGTTCAGATTGGTGCATTTTCCCACTGACATTATAAGGAATTGGGTGTGAGGGGCCTTTTATCTGCATCTCATTAAGGGATGCAAATCAGTTTCACACCAGCGTCCAGTGGGATTCCTGATCCACCATGGTGGGCAGCACTGGAAGATCCCACTATAATTCCATGCAACATGAAACTGATCTCTTGGCCTCCCACCAAATTTGCAGCTGCTTGCCAATCATTGATCCTGCTGACAGGGGCATGGGAGAATGCCAGCCACTATATTTCAGTGTTCTGCTGTTTAAAGTAACGTTACGTTCTCATGCTACTTTTTTTTAAATAAAAGTTTCCTGTATTTTGCAAGCTCTCATTCACATTTTATTTATTTATACAGCTTAATGTTTTGGAGTTTATTCACGAACATGAATACATCCATGGTGACATCAAGTCAGCAAACCTACTTCTGGGCTTCAAAGATTACAAAGAGGTATTGTACACCCATCTCGCTGTTAATACAGTTATGCATGCTTGCTTTATTTAATGAACTAAAGGGGAAAGGTACAAGGTCATACAGAGCAATTGTATAAGGACAAAAGATGTATTGATGTGGCTGATTAGAGTCATAGAGGTTTTCAGCATGGAAACAGGCCCTTTGGCCCAACTTGCCCGTGCCGTCTGTTTTTGTAAAACCCCTAAGCTAATCCCAATTGCCCGCATTTGGCCCATATCCCTTTATACCCATCGTACCCATGTAACTATTTAAATGCTTTTTAAAAGACAAAATTGTACCCGCCTCTACTACTACCTCTGGCAGCTTGTTCCAGACACTCACCACCCTCCGTGTGAAAAAATTGCCCCTCTGGACACTTTTGTATCTCTCCCCTCTCACCTTAAACCTATGCCCTCTAGTTTTAGACTCCCCTACCTTTGGGAAAAGATATTGATTATCTACCTTGTCTATGTCCCTCATTATTTTATAGACCTCTATAAGGTCAACCCCCAGCCTCCTATGCTCGAGAGAAAAAGTCCCAGTTTTTTCAGCCTCTCCTTATAACGCAATCCATCAAGTCCCGGTAGCATCCTAGTAAATGTTTTCTGCATCGTTCTAGTTTAATAATATCCTTTTCATAATAGGGTGACCAGGATTGCACACAGTATTTCAAGTGTGGCCCTACCAATGTCTGAGGAATGATTTAGGAATCTCAACCTTACTTTCCAAATCTGTGGAAGCTGCTAGCCATGGTCATAGAACATTTGAATATGTCAGCTTTGCAATTGTTAGATTCTCATAGTATTTACCTCATAAATAAGTTGCAGATCTTGTTGTCGTGTTATATTGTGTACTATCACATCCTGAACTACTCAAATAACTTTAACTGGGGTATATAGTCTGTTGATAAGAACTGTTGAACCAGAGAGCAAAGGCAAAAGTGTTTGCAAACATTTTTTAAAAATTCATTCATGGGACATGGGTGTCACTGGCTGGCCAGCTTTTATTGCCCATGCCTAGTTGCCCTTGTACTGAATGGCTTACTAGGCCATTTCAGAGGGCAGTTGAGAGTCAACCACATTTCTGTGGCCCTGGAGCCACATGTAGGCCAGACCGGTAAGGACAGCATATTTCCTTCCCTAAAGGACATTTAGTGAACCATTAGGGTTTTTCTGACAATCAACAATGGTTTTGTGGTCATCATAGAAACATAGAACATTACAGCACAGTACAGGCCCTTTGGCCCTCAGTGTTGTGCCAGGTTATGTCCAATCCCAAGATCAAGCTATCCCCTCCCTATAATTCTGAAGTGCTTCATGAGCCTATCTAATAACTGCTTGAAAGTTCCTAAAGTGTCTGACTCCACTATCACAGCAGGCAGTGCGTTCCACACCCCAACCACTCTCTGAGTGAAGAATCTACCTTGGACATCCCTCCTATATCTCCCACCATGAACCTTATAGTTATGCCCCTTAGTAACAGCTACATCCACCGGAGGAAATAGTCTCTGCACGTCCGCTCTATCAATCCCTCTCACCACCTTATAAACCTCTATTAAGTCGCCTCTCATCCTCCCCCGCTCCAAAGAGAGAAGCCCCAGCTCTCTCAACCTTTCCTCATAAGATCTATCCTCCAAACCAGGCAGCATCCTGGTAAATCTCCTCTGCACTCCCTCCAATACTTCCACATCCTTCTTATAATGAGGTGACCAGAAGTGCACACAATATTCCAAATGTGGTCTCACCAACGTCCAGTATAGTTGCACCATAACCCCACGGCTTTTAAACTCAAACCCCCTGTTAATAAATGCTAACACACTATAAGCCTTCTTCATGGCTCTATCCACTTGAGTGGCAATCTTCAGAGTTCTGTGGATATGAACCCCAAGATCTCTCTGTTCCTCCACATTCCTTCGAACCCTGCCGTTGACCCTGTAATCTGCATTCAAGTTTGTCCTACCGAAATGAATTACCTCACACTTATCAGGGTTAAACTCCATCTGCCACTTTTCGGCCCAGCTCTGCATCCTATCAATGTCTCTTTGCAGCCTGCAAGAGCCCTCCACCTCATCCATTACTCCACCAATCTTGGTGCCGTCAGCAAATTTACTAACCCACCCTTCAGCCCCCTCTTCCAAGTCATTGATAAATATCACAAAAAGCAGAGGACCCAGCACTGATACCTGTGATACACCGCTGGTAATGGGCCTCCAGTCTGGAAATTTTCCCCCCACCACCCTCTGTCTTCTATGATACAGCCAGTTACTTATCCAATTGGCCAAATTTCCTTCTATCCCACACCTCCTTTTCTTCTTTTTTTTTTGTGTAAATGCATGGGGTTACGCATGGGAGTGGGTAAGATCTTTCAGATAGTTGGTGCAGCCTCAATGGGCTGAATGGCCTCCTTCTGCACTGTAGGCATTCTATGGCTCTCTCTTCATGAGCCTACCACGGGGAACCTTATCAAATGCCTTACTAAAATCCATGTAAATGACATCAACTGCTCTACCGTCGTCCACACACTTAGTTACTCCCTCAAAGAATTCAATCAAATTTGTGAGGCAGGACTTACCCCTGACAAAACCGTGCTGACTATCCCAGATTAAACTGAATCTTTCCAAATGGTCATAAATCCTATTTCTCAGGACCCTTTCCATTAGCTTACCGAAGTAAGACTAACTGGCCTATAATTACCAGGGTCGTTCCTATTTCCTTTCTTGAAGAGAGGAACAACATTCGCCACTCTCCAGTCCTCTGGCACAATCTCTGTAGACAGTGAGGACCCAAAGATCAAAGCTAAAGGCTCCGCAATCTCATCCCTTGAATCCCAAAGTATCCTCGGATACATCCCATTTGGCCCAGGGGACTTATCCACCCTCAGGTTTTTCAAAATTGCTAATGTGTCTTCCCTCAGAACATCTACCTCCTCCATCCTATCAGCCTGTATCACACACTCCTCCTCAAAGACATGGCCCTTCTCCTTAGTGAACACTGAAGAAAAGTATTCATTCAACGCCTCACCTATCTCTTCTGACTCCATGCACAAGTTCCCACTGCTATCCTTGACAGGCCCTAACCTCACCCTGGTCATTCTTTTATTTCTCACATAAGAGTAAAAAGCCTTGGGATTTTCTTTTATCTGACCCGCCAAGGACTTCTCATGCCCACTCCTAGCTCTCCTAAGCCCTTTCTTTAACTCATTCCTAGCTACCTTGTAATATTCAAGCGACCCAACTGAACCTTGTTGTCCATGAACCAAGTCGCCCATGATAACTACCCTGTGACCTCCACACCTATCCATAATCTGCTTTGCCGTTTCCTCCTCCACATCTTTATTACTATTTGTGGCCCTATGGAAAACTCCAAACAACATGACCGATCCTTTCCTATTTCTAACTTCAGCCCATATTACCTCAGTAGGCAGATTGCCCTCAATGTCTTTCAGCAGCCATTAGACTATCCTTGATTAACAATGCTACTCCTCCACCTCTTTTACCGCCTTCCGTACTCTTACTGAAACATCTATACCCCGGAACTGCCAACAACCATTCTTGTCCCTGTTCTAACCATGTCTCTGTAATGGCCACAATATCATAGTCCCAAGTACCAATCCACACTCCAAGTTCACCTACCTTATTCCTGATGCTCCTTGCATTGAAGTAGATACACTTCAATCCACCATCCTGTCTGGCTGTACACAGCTGTGATCTTGGTACCTTCCTCAGTACCTCGCGATCCTCAACACTGGACTACAGCTTTTGGACTACATCTCATTATCCCAACCCCCTGACAAATTAGTTTAAACCTCCCCCCACCCCCGAAGAGCCAACGTAGATTTCCCTCCCAGGATATTGGTGCCTTCTGGTTCAGGTGCAAACTGTCCTGTTTGTACAGGTCCCACCTTCCCCAGAATGTGCTCCAATTACCCAAGTAAATGAAATCTTCTTTCCTATACCATCCCTGCAGCCACATGTTAATCTGTACTCTCTCCCTGTTCCTCAATTCACTAGCACATAGCACTGGCAACAAACCAAAGATGACAACATGCTTCGTTCTAGCTCTCAGCTTCCAGCCTAGCTCCCTAAATTCCTGTTTTAAATCCCCATCCTTCATTCTACCTACATTTTTGGTACCAATGTGCACCACGACCTGTGACTGATCCTCCTCCCCCTTAAGAATCTTGAAAACACGGTCCGAGACATCACGGACTCTTGCACCGGGAGGCAGCATACCATCTGTGAGTCTCTTTTGCTATTGCAGAACCTCCTATCTGTCCCTCTAACCATCATGTCCCCAATTACTATTGCTCTCATGCTCTCCTCCCTTCCCTTCTGAGGCACAGGGACAGACTTAGTGATGGAAGTCCGGTCACGCTGGCTTACCACTGGTAGGTCATCCCCCTCAACAGAATCCAACACAGAATACTTGTTGCTGAGGGGAACAACCACACGCGATCCCCGCACTGACTGCTTCCTCCCAGTCCCTCTCACTGTCGCCATCTATTTTCATTTTTTGGAGACTCCAAATCCCTGAAGCTCTTATCTACAATCACCTCTGTCTCCCGAATGATCTGAAATTCATCCAGTTCCAGCTCCAGTTCCCTAACGTGGTTTTTGAGGAACTGGAGATGAGTTCACTTCCCAGAGGTGAAATCAGTAGGGACACTAATGGCATCCCTCTCCTCAAACATCCTGCAGGAGGAACATTGCACTGTCTTTACTGCCATTCCCTCTAGATAAAAAGAAAGATAGATCTTGCCTGATTTTCCTCACCCCCTTCGATTAGAGGAATAAGTGAAAAAAGGAAAACACTTAACTGCTCTCTCTCCAAGCCTTTTTTTTTTAAGGTTAGAGGAAGGGGGAGAGGGGAGACTCCAGAAGTCTAGAGTCTCGGGTTTCCTCTCCATTCAAATTCACTGGGGAAAAAAACCTTCCCAGGGGTCACTGGGGCCTACTTCTGGTTACGGTCAGTAGACTCTTAGTTTCAGATATTATACTTGAAGCAACGTAAAAAAGCAAGAATCCTACCAACATGAAATACAGACTATTTTAATTATCAGAAGCCGTTCTATAATTTGTCGATAAAGTGATTGAGCAATGCTGCCAGAAAATTGAAGAGATATTGCAGTCTAACGTATCACGTTTTTCAATCATACTTTAAAAGTATAATTTTTGACTGTCAAAGTGTACATACAAATGTTTAACAATGTCATATTACATACTGGCTTGTAATACTTTTAAATGACCATCACATCATTTAAAATAAATGCTGGTAGGTTAATGGCACCTAAAATAAAATGCTGAGGAAATTTGTGCCGACATGTGAAATACTCTGATCAAAGAAGTAAGTCTCAATGTTATATAACTAGTTTTGGTGAACCTGCATTGAGAAAGAAATTGTGGAGCATTTTTGCTCTTGGTAGCATGCATACTGACAGGAAAAGCAAACCTGGAGGGAAGGGATGGGTGGGATGTAGGGAGAGATGGTGAAGGGGAGGTAGCCTAGATTAAAAGTCAGGGCTATTGACCCCAACAGAACTGAGGAGGATGCTGGGTATGGAGGTAGGCAAAAGGCCTGCCTCGGGGCTTCCCTCCTGTCCATCAACTCTCACAACCCCCTCCCCAACACTTCCAATTTCTCATCCATGCCACTTCATGCTACCCACCAAATCTCATGGCCCCATGCCAAATTATTCTTCTCAACCCCTGAGTGGCCTCATGTGCTTATGCCAAGTTATGTCTCCCACCCATACACCTCATGGCCCTTTATAACCCCTATGCCAACTCATACCAATCCATACACATCCTAACCATTACCCTTTGCCCTTAGTCTACCCTGCTAACTCACCTAGTATCTGACATGGGCAGACATCATGCAGAAATGAGATTAAACAAAGTTCTAAGTGCCCTTTGCAGACTAAACTATATTAAACACTCATTCATAAAAACTAATTTACTACATTTATATTCCTTCAGCCAGATAAAGCTTCATAAGAAACACTTCATTCAAGTGCACAATCCCTAATAACAACATTGTAATTTATTGTTTCACGTCGAGGAGGCTGTAACCACTTGTAGCTGTCAATCAAACTGTGAAATATCAGGCACCTCACTATGATAATGGATGGTTATGAAATCAGTAGTGCAATGCCAGTCAAGTAAAGAGAATCCTCAGCCTTATGTCATCAGAGTGAAATAGCAAGTGTTAATTTTCTTTTGACACTCCAGATTTTTTTTTCATAATTTTAAAGGACAGGAACTTTTAAGTGCCTTGACACCCTTTGACAGGTATTTTTGCCTGTTTCCCTTGATAGTTTTGACAGGCTTATTTGCCAGATCCGTTTGACAGGTTCTCTTGACATTTGATATGGACAGGTCTATTGACAGTTCCAATGAGCTTCACAGTAATGAGTGTATGCACCTTCTCCGCACATTTATGTCAACTAAACTTGACTTCCATCAAGTGGCATCTTACCTCTGTCAAAGAGCATCATACTTCCCCTAAAGGTGTACTGTGACTAGACCCAAAGGGGTGTCTTATCTTTCCAAAGATTCAGTTCTTTGGCAATTGCATTATTTTCACCACGATGGAGAGATTCTCCTTTGTAGTGAAAACCTGAACCTAAGCCTATGGTAATGTAAGATGTATTGGAAATTCCTTTCAACACTTTGGTCAGCATTGTGACCTAAAGTAGTTCAGTGAACTTCCTTTGGGTACCACTCAAAGAACTAGTGTCTACACCAACATCCAATTGCATCATTGCAGAAAACTGATGGCAAGGGATTTTATCTGTTGCTATAGTGAGTGTCCCTTGTCACCTGAAGATAAGGAGACCACAAGCTCTGTCAGCATCAAACAAGGCCTGCATTTGTTAATCCTGGTTATTGTATGAATGACATTGTTGGATGGTTGAAATTTCACACTGCTGCTCAAGCTGTATTTCTGGGTTCTTTCAGTGGTGGAGGTATAATTGAATTTGACTTGATTGTGGTTGATGTTTTAAATTTAAGGAGGATGATTCAATGAATTAAAAAACTTTAAAGTTAACAGTTCAAAAACTATATGACTCTGAACTTCCAGGCCCAAGGCACAATCAAAGTGGATTTCCAAATCAGGGGCTGAAAAATGAAGTGAGACCCTCACCTCCACTACTAATGTCTTAATCCCCAATGAAGTCATTGGGCAGGATTTTTTTCAATAATGTGGCAGTCTCAATGTTGTAACAATGTGCCACTGATACTTTCTCTCTTTCTCTTTTCCATTTCCCACATAATTACAATTAAAATTTGAAGGAGTGCATACAAAACACATGAGATTCAGCCAGGAAGAAGCTTTTCAATAATGGAACGGCTGTCAGCTGATGTTGTAGCATATAGGATGAGCTACAAAAAAATCTCCTGGTGAAACAGGGTGGCTCTGCATCTCAGCCACAGCTTTCCTGTCCAATTGCATTATCATTGTCAATAACACTTGAGTGCAAAGGTGGCTCGTGTGTTTTTCAAATATTTCACATCATGTTGGTTTTACTTTATTCGTGTGTTGAGACTAGCTCAGTCAGCGAGCTGAATGTACTGGCAAGTCTCATGGTTGACATGCACTGATGATTAGGGGAACTGGAGAAATGCTCTTTATTGTTTCTTCCACACTGTTGTGTTTTTTATTGCATGTCTTTGTAAGTGTCCAGTGCAGTACTCACCACTCTGCAGGACATGGCTGAACTTGAAGGCTTAGCTGTCACTCATTTCTCTGCATTTTGAAGGATATTGTCCAAGATCACTTTCAACGAGGACAACTGAAATATTGTAGGTGAACTCAAAACTCTTAACATAGAACATTACAGCGCAGTACAGGCCCTTCGGCCCTCGATGGTTCCACTGGTCAGCGCAACAATCTAATGACCCTCTAACCTAAACTATTCCTATATTATCTATATGCCTATCCAATGACCATTTGAATGCCCTTAAAGTTGGCGAGTCCACTACTGCTGCAGGCAGGGAATTCCACGCCCTTACTACCCTCTGAGTAAAGAATTTACTTCTGACATCTGTCCTATATTTATCACCTCTCAATTTAAAGCTATGCCCCCTTGTGTTAGCCATCACCACCCGAGGAAAAAGGCTCTCGCTGTCTACCCTATCTAATCCTCTGATTATCTTGTATGCCTCAATTAAGTCACCTCTTAACCTTCTTTGCTCTAATGAGAACAACTTCAAGTCCCTCAGCCTTTCCTCATACGACCTTCCCACCATACCAGGCAACATCCTCGTAAATCTCCCCTGCACCCTTTCCAATAATTCCACATATTTCCTATAATGCGGCGACCAGAACTGTACACGATACTCCAAGTGCAGCCGTACCAGAGTTTGGTACAACTGCAACATGATCTCATAGCTCCGAAACTCAATCCCTCTACCAATAAAAGCTAACACACCGTACGCCTTCTTAACAACCCAATCAACCTGGGACTCAGCCAGCTCAGTCTTGGAAATGGGCACACATTTGGACAGTACTGACATCACTATTTTGACTCCTTATTTTCTCAGCTTCCCTGATTGACACATCACCCCTTCCCCATCACACCCAGGATGCCAGTCCCTCTTACTTCACTCATACATTCCCTCATCCTTGCCACTCCTGAGCCTCCAGGCAAACTTCCATTCTCCTTTTCCCATCCCATGGAGTGATTGAGTTATACAAAGCAAACCACTGACCTGATACATACCTACACAAAGTTGTCTGGTGTAATCCCCCTTTAAACGATGGTGAACCAGGTGTAAACACGGTAAGAAATCCTCACAACACCAGGTTAAAGTCCAACAGGTTCATTTGGTAGCAAATGCCACTAGCTTTCGGTGCTCTGCCCCTTCATCAGGTGAGTGAAGTGATTACAAACATGGCATATAAAGACACACACTCAGTTTACAGAATACTGATTAGAATGCGAGTCTTTATAGTTAATCAAGTCTTAAAGGTGCAGACAATGTGAGCGGAGATAGCATTAAGCATAGATTAAAGAGATGTGTATTGTCTCCAGACAGGATGGTAAGTGAGATTTTGCAAGCCCAGGCAATACATGGGGGTTACAGATAGTGTGACATGAACCCAAGATCCCTGTTGAGGCTGTCCTTGTGTGCAGAACTTGGCTATCAGTCTCTCTTCAGTGACTCTGCGCTGTCGTGTGTCGCGAAGGCCGCCTTGGAGAATGCTTACCCAAAGATCAGAGGCCCAATGCCTGTGACCGCTGAAGTGTTCGCCAACAGAGTTCTAACCCTGAGCTTATATCTTTCTCCAATTTATCACATGATTCTTGTCAGCCATTGACATTCTCTGGAGATTTTTATTAAAAACTGTTCCACGGTAAATGAATATTCATGGATGCAAATATATTGCAAGTACAAATCTGCCGCAAACCAATATAATGCTTGACACGCCGCAAACCTGCCATTAACTTTACCTCTGCATCTTGACCCACCATTCAAAATTTGGAAGGCAAAATTTTGCATCCCGCCTAACTAAATCACCCCTCAGAGCACATTTCCTGCTCTTGTGGGCTCTGTAATTCTTCCCCATTATGCTGTCTCGCTCATTCTCCCTCATCCTGCTCCATTAAGTTGAAAGCACACACACTTGAAAGGATTTGGCAGGCAATGGTTTAGCCACACCATATGAAGCACTGATGTGAGTTTCTAAAACAGTTCTCTCTACCAGCATTGTTCTGGAATGCAAAGATAACTTTAGGCTTCTTATCTCTATTGCAAACTGTCTACTTATATCCCCTCCCCTGTCTCTACCACTCTCATTCCAACAATAAGTGCGTGGATCTCATGGACCTTGTCACTGAGATTAAAACCATCCAATTAGCTGCCTCTTCTGTATCTTTCCTTTCTACACGTTTACCCTTCAAAGTTCCTTTGAATTTGCCCCCTGTCCTAACCCTGAGCTTATGACA
Source organism: Carcharhinus amblyrhynchos (assembly GCF_965287045.1). Lineage (NCBI taxonomy): Eukaryota > Metazoa > Chordata > Chondrichthyes > Carcharhiniformes > Carcharhinidae > Carcharhinus > Carcharhinus amblyrhynchos. The sequence goes on along the minus strand of NC_137335.1, from coordinate 39,219,382 downwards.
CCAAGATTGGGGGAACGGCAAATTGTGCGGAGGGTGTGGAGAGTCTGCAGAAGGATCTAGATAGGCTGGGCGAATGGGCCAGGAAATGGCAAATGGAATTTAATGTTGGCAAGTGTGAGGTGGTCCACTTTGGTAGGAAGAATGGTAGGAAGGACTATTACTTACGTGGTGAAAAACTGCAGCAGGCGACGGTGCAGAGGGACCTCGGGGTCCTTGTGCATGAGTCGCAAAAACCCAGCTTGCAGGTGCAGCAGGTGGTCAGGAAGGCGAATGGGATGCTGGCCTTCATAGCGAGGGGGATTGAATATAAAAGTAGGGAGGTCTTGCTGCGGCTGTATAGGGCATTGGTGAGGCCGCAGCTGGAGTACTGTGTGCAGTTTTGGGCGCCGCACCTGCGCAAAGATATTTTGGCCTTGGAGGGAGTGCAGAGGAGGTTTACTAGGCTGATACCGGAGTTGAGGGGGTTGAGCTATGAGGAGAGGCTGAATAAACTAGGCTTGTACTCGTTAGAGTTTAGAAGAATGAGGGGAGATCTCATTGAGACGTATAAGATGATGAATGGGATGGATAGGATAGAGGTGGAGAGACTCTTCCCGCTCAAAAAAAGACAGTAGGACTAGGGGGCATAGCCTCAAGATAAAGGGGGGGTGGTTTAGAACGGAGTTGAGGAGGAACTTCTTCACTCAAAGGGTGGTGAATCTCTGGAATTCTCTGCCCGTTGAAGTGGTGGAGGCTGCCTCGCTAAATATTTTTAAGACGCGGGTTGATGGGTTTTTGATAAGAGAGGGGATTAAGGGTTATGGGGAGAGGGCGGGAAAGTGGAACTGAGCCACGACAGATCAGCCATGATCTTATTGAATGGCGGGGCAGGCTCGAAGGGCTAGATGGCCTACTCCTGCTCCTATTTCTTATGTTCTTATTTCTTTCTCCACTTTATCTCCAACGCTCCCATGCCCTCTCTGAGGTCATCTTGCTCAAAAGATCCACTTCCTGATCCCACAAACCCATCCTGCAGAAATTGAACTTAACAGGCTCAGTTGCAGTCAACATGCTGAGTTTCCCAATTCCAATTCTATTTCCACATCTAGAGTGGTTCACTAAGGCAGACTTTCATCTGCTTCTATAGCTAATTTCTGGACCAGGTCACTAGTCTGGTGCCAGGAGTTTATAGCTTGAAGGGTACCACTCCACATCAAGCATAGCTGACCAGGAGCCATCTTACCACCAGCCATGGGAGTGTTTGGAAAGATTTGCCAGTCAGCACTCAATCTGTTTGGCCATGTTATACCATCAAGTATGTTATGTCAAAGTCAGCATGGATCAATGCTTGGGAATTCCTCTCTGCCACAGCAGAATCCCTTTAAAACTCTAACCTTTATACCCCTTTTCTAAGGTGGACCTGGGATTCATTATTCACGATTCTATTGCTCTAAAGAGGTTCCTTTAGATACATAGGTGCCTAATAGTATGTTCAGTTCTTTGTTCAAACCATGGGGAGAAGCCCATAGTTTCAATGCCCTTTTAACATGCTGAGGATAGTTTTCCATATCTCATTCTATGCTGTTTCCCTAACTGGTTTTACAAACTGTCCCTAAGATCAAACTTACTGTTCAATCAACAACCCAATTGTTCACTGTTGTATACTATCAGTTACTTCAGTATAGTGTTAACCATAGGCCGGCTATCCAGTCTCCCTCTTCAACTGTCTTAACAAACATTTACTACAGAATGATTCATTATATTTACAAAAATATCTCCTATTCTTCTATACACCATGGTTAATTCTGCATTTTATCAAACAGCTTTGATGGACAAGGTTACTTCTGATCTTTTGATTTGATTTATTATTGTTGCATGTATTAGCATATGGTGAAAAGAATTGTTCCTTTGTGCTATACCGACAAAGCATGCTGTTCATAGAGAACGAAACAAGATAGTGCAGAATGTAGTGTTATAGTCATAGTTGGAGTGTAGTGAAAGATCAACTTTAACGTGTGGTAGGTCCTTTCAAAAAATCTGATGGCAGCAGGAAAGAAGCTTCTTGAGTCAGTTAGTATGTGACCTCAAACTTTTGTATCTTTTTCCCGATGGAAAAAGGTGGAAGAGAAAATGTCTGGAGTGGTTGGGGTCCTTAGTTATGCTGCCTGCTTTGCTGAGGCAGCGGGAAGTGTAGACAGAGTCAATGGATGGGAGGTTGGTTTGCATGATGGATCGGGCTACATTCACAACCCTCCTGGTCACAAAGGTAAAAGCAAATCACTGCAGATGCTGGAATCTGGACCAAAACATAAAATTCTGGAAAATCTGAGCAGTTCTGGAAGCATCTGTGGCAAGAGAATAGAGCTAATGCTTTGACTCTAGATGACCCTTCTTCAGAACTCTGAATAATCCAGACTCAACGTTAGCTCTGTTCTCACTTCTCAGTTGCTATCAGATCTGCTGAGATTTTCCAGCATTTTCTGTTTCTGTTTGTGTTCCCATCCTGGCCCTGTCTTAGTTGATATTATTCAGTTTTCTCTATTTGGGCATTGTCCCTCTTTCCTTAAATCTCCTATCATCATCTCTCACCTCAAAAAAAACCCCCATGACCCCACTGTCCTCATCAATCTCCCTTTCATCTCCAAAGTCCTGGAACATATTGTCACCTCCCAAACCCGTACTCACCTTCTCTAAAACACCATATTTGAATCCCTCCAATCAAGTTTCTGCCCCTGTTTGTGTTTAAACTGATCACTAATCTGCAAATTGGTATCACAACACATTGGTCTAGGAAAATGTTATAATGATTGGATACTAGATTTAGACCATGATTCGTCACTTAATGAGTTTCCCTCTCACTTATAACATCAGGGCGACATGGTGGCACAGTGATTCGCATCGCTGCCTCACATTGCCAGGGACCCGGGTTCAATTCCTGGCTTGGATCACTGTCTATGCAGAGTTTACATGTCTTTCTTGCATCTGCGTGGGTTTATTCTGGGTTCCTCCCATAGTCCAAAAGATGTGCTGGTTAGGTGGATTGGCCATGCAAAATTCTCCCTCGGTGTATTCACAGTAACTTCATTGCAAGTGTAACGTTAATGTGTTGTTAACATAAGCCTACTTGTGACAATAATAAATAAACTTTTAAAAAAAATTGGGAAGGATGAACAAAGCAGGAAACAGAGATTTGATTTTAGAGTCTGTAATTCTTATGTAGAAAGTGACAGGATAACAATATTGTTTTCAAAATGACATCCTTTTGATCTTATCCCTTTTAAATATTACAGATTTATCTAGCAGATTATGGTCTCGCCTTCAGATACCATCCGAATGGAACTCACAAGCAGTATAAGGAGGATCCCAAGAAAAGCCACAATGGGACAATTGAATTTACTAGTATAGATGCTCACAAAGGTGTAGGTAAGGATGATATCCATTTGGTTATTGTTACAATTAGTGCTGCAGACTGATAGTTTGGGGCAGAATTTATATTATGTGACTTGTGACCTGACACTTTAATCAACCAGCCCAGCTCCAGTGGTTACACTGGAGCCTGGTTTACCAAAGCTTATAGCTGACCCAGCAGGAAGTGGTGCCATCCATATAATACAGTGCTGTAGTCCTCCAGTAAAGCAGCTTTATAATGTTGTAAATAATGTAATTGTCATATCTGATAGCATAATTTGGAAAGTAGAATTGAATTTGATTTGCTTGCTTCCAAATTCAGTTGCATCATTTTAGCCCTTCTGTCCAGCCTGTCAGCTAGAGATTGATTTTCAAAGTTTTGCTACTGTAAATCATTTTGAAAACCTGGGAGTAAGAAACATATACGTTCAAAAAGGCATGCTTCAGTAGAATAAGGGGTGAACTAAAATAAGTTTAACTGTGAGCAGTGAATGATGTCTCAGCCCAGGGGGAGTGGAATAGTTTTTTGAAATACTATATTGAAAATGCAAGATGCGAACCCAAGAAAAAAAGTACAAGCTACTGAAGCACTCACTAAAATAGATACGCCAATTACAGTGGCAATAGGAAGCTATGCAAGTGCATACAGGGATAAAGGAGAAGCTTTTAGAGGAACACAGTGATTGCAGGGAACTTGGAAGTTCAGATACGGGGCTCTTTTAATAGTTTTGGTGAGGGAAGGTTGCAGTTATTGAAATCACAAGGGGATATGATATGATCTATCTCTTTTGTTGAGAGAGGGCAGGAAGTAATTTTAGAGAGAGCAGTGGGGCCAGGACTCTAAGGCTGTGACAACTAGATCCCTGCTGCCTCTAAGGGAGCCTTTGCACAAGCCTTTATTCTGTACTTGCAGCTGTGTGCTATCACAAATAATCATTTTAAGATCAGCAACAATATGGATGCAGTATTGTGCTTAGGGCTAATGTTGTGTGGCACTTCTTTATAAATTATGGTGTCAGTCCTGAATGTAACCAATGTGTAGGTGAGTGTTGGCACTTTTATGATGCAATTTCCTAATTCAGATACTGTGACCCAGGACATTTCAATGTGGGAACTAAAAGAGAAAATGTTGGAAAATCTAGCAGGCCTGTCAGCATCTGTAAGGAGAGAAAAGAGCTGACATTTTGAGTCCAGATAACCTTTTGTCAAAGCTGAAAGGCATAGAAAGTGGGAGATGTTTATATTCTAGAGTGGTGGAATGAAAGATCAGTCATAGCCAAAAAAAACAAGAGGATGTGCTGGAAGCAGGCACATTAACAACACTGAAGAGGCATCTGGATGGGTACATGAATAGGAGCAAATAGAGGGATATGGTTCAAATAAGGGCAGAAGGCTTTTTTAGTTAGGGAATCATGACCGGCACAGGCTTGGAGGGTTGAAGGGCTTATTCCTGTGCTGTACTTTTCATTGCTCTTTGTTCTGCTTTGCTGCAGAAGATCATTTCTTCACAGCCACAGTTGACTACTCCACGGACATTTTCTCTTTGCTGTTAGTGGCATGTTCTCACCTACAGAAATTCTCCTGTGCAACATCAACAAACATAATTCATCAAAGCCACATCTCAGCTGTTTGCAAACGTTCTGCAACAGTAAATTTCATTGAAAACATTGTGTGCATGTTAATGCTTCCACTTCCCCTGCTGTGTGAAGTGTAAATTCTTAAATGCAATTCAGTGCAACTCCTTGGAGCTATTGTAGTCGTTGTTTAAGAACATAAGAACATAAGAAATAGGAGCAGGAGTAGGCCATCTGGCCCTTCGAGCCTGCCCCGCCATTCAATAAGATCATGGCTGATCTGTCGTGGCTCAGTTCCACTTTCCCGCCCTCTCCCCATAACCCTTAATCCCCTCTCTTATCAAAAACCCATCAACCCGCTTCTTAAAAATATTTAGCGAGGCAGCCTCCACCACTTCAACGGGCAGAGAATTCCAGAGATTCACCACCCTTTGAGTGAAGAAGTTCCTCCTCAACTCCGTTCTGAACCGCCCCCCCTTTATCTTGAGGCTGTGCCCCCTAGTCCTACTGTCTTTTTTGAGCGGGAAGAGTCTTTCCACCTCTATCCTATCCATCCCATTCATCATCTTATACGTCTCAATGAGATCTCCCCTCATTCTTCTAAACTCTAACGAGTACAAGCCTAGTTTATTCAGCCTCTCCTCATAGCTCAACCCCCTCAACTCCGGTATCAGCCTAGTAAACCTCCTCTGCACTCCCTCCAAGGCCAAAATATCCTTTAGGTACCCTGAGATGGATGTTGCCCTAATCTCACCATAGCTAAGTCCTGAAATGGATCTGCTACAGGTTATAGTACTTTTTTGCACTACTGCCTTGTTTCTGCCACATGCAGGCAATGGCCTGAGCTAGCAGGTAGGTCAGAATGTGTTGCTATCCTGCAAGGCAGCCCTGTAACTTAATCTCATTGCTGACATGCCACATGTATCAAGCATCTTCAGGAAAGATAGAACCAAAGTGGGATAACTGACTCTTAACAGCTGCAATTATTTGCTAACTCTAAGAGATAATTCTCTCCAATTCAGCACACCAAGGAACAGCCTTAATGACGTGGCTTTATGCAATATATTTCATGACCCTTAGTACTTCCCAAAGAGCTTTAGATCTAATTAAGTAATTTTGAATTATAGTCACTGCGTGATGTAGAACATTTTCAGGGACTACCATAATGGAATATCCAAACCATAGTGTATTGGTGAGTGTGTGTCTCACATTGGATAAGCTATCAAATAGAGTGCCACAGAGGCCAGTGTTTTGGTCTTTCTTGTTTCTGCGCTACAGAAAATTAGGATGTCAAGACAAATTGTAAGCTTATTAACTTTGGAAGCAACACAAAAATAAGTGCATTGTAATCACAAATTGTGGCTGAAAATTTGCAGAGATATTTAGATAGGTTGAGCTGTAATTTTACCAGCCCTTGAGGGACAGACTTGGAGACAGGGGACCAGTCAAGTATTTAGGCAAGGTGAGGATTGGCATGTCTGCTGACCACTGCCATGCCACCTTGCCAGCAGCAGGGAAGTGATGGACAGCCCTTCTGTCCAGAGGTCGACTGAACCACTTAATTGTCCAATTAAGGGCCACTGCTGGCATTTTACCAGTGGTGGGGAGCTCTTTTGTCACATAGGGTTCGCCAGTTGGTCACTGTGTTGGCCTCCCTGTGGGTGTGGCTGTGGCTGTGGTGGCTCTCCTAACTGAACACTTTGTAGCCCATGAAAGGGCCTCTCAGTGACAATGGCTGCCCCTGTGGCAACATCACCATACTATCACCATCCTTTCTCCCAGAGAGCTGCCTGACTGGCCATGGTGGCCTTTGAATCTTCTTACCTCATTGCAAGGGTAGTATGTGTTGCTGCATCTTTTCCATTAGGTGCAGTCCCAGCAATGGCCATTGTTTCTGGTAGTGCTGCTGAGACTGAAGAGCTGCCTGTCCTCTGGCTAACAATGTTGAGAGGCAGGCTGTCGCTCTTTAAAGAGGCAGGAGACCCAACAATAACTAATTAGTTGCCAGAATGAGGATAAAATTAAGCCAGAGGCCAAGGTGAAATTGCCCTCAGTTGTTGGGCCCATTGACAGGACACCTGCTGCCCTGAGTTAATTTAATCCTGTTGAGTGCAGTTGGGTAAAAAAAAATTACATTCTTGTGTTGAAACCTCAGTGTCATTTTCTTTCTCTTAATGGTGGATGAGACATACACTTCCCCACCCCCTTCCTCTTTACAGGCCTCAAAATACTTTATAGGCAGGTGGGAGGCTAAAATAAAAAAAGCAGGCAGCCTGACTCCAATGCACTGACTTCTGGTTTTACTAGGTTGTTAAGTGGGCGATCAAGCTGGCCTCGAGAGCTGGATCGGTATTGAAAATGTTCTGAGACTGGGCGTGTCAATTTGATGTGAAATTTTATTTGTCATAGATGGAGGTTGGTTTTCCTGGGTCTTGAAGGGAATTACGAAGGATCAGATCCATGAGACATTTATAGCACTGATTGTGGATCAGGAAGAGCAGCAAGAGCTGCCCAGGCCCACCCGGTATCACCCCACTATGATCAGACCACCAGTGATTATCAGCCTCCTCTATGCTGATGGATTTACTTCACTTGCCTCCAATCTGTTTCAATTAAGCTTGCTGGCCATCGGACAGGAAACTTGTTGAAAAGATTTTAAATGGGTCCTCCTCCTGTCAAATTAGCAAGGTCTACAACGAACTATTGTGGACGGGTTTTGCAAATCATCCCATTTGCCCTTCTCTCTTTCCGCCTCAGGGCCTATGACCCCTAGCTTGTAATTAATTTTGTCCTTCCTGTCAGAGTGATGGAATATGATGGGCTGCAGGCAGAGTAGCTGTGCTAATGACTATGTGTACAGGTGTTAAGGCTGTTGTTGTCAAACCTGTCTAGCTGCAAGAGGGAGCAGTGGTAATGATTTCAGTGAAGTAGAGTGGTCATGGGATATATTGCGTATGGAATTATGCACATTAATGTCTTGTCAACTATATGTAAAATTCATTCCAGGACTAAGGCTCAGGGAACGGATGATGGATGTTAATTCTCTTTGAGCATATATAAATAGGAGATAGCTGGGACACTGGGTTAAGTGGAAAGAGAACTGAGAGACTGAACAAGTTGATAAACTTTCTCAATAAAGATCCAGCTTCACCAACCAGCTGGACCTTATTAACAAGGCATAGAAATATTTAGTGGTTTCACAAACATCAGGAAATTTTAGAGGTATGGAAGGAAGGGAAGAAGGAATAATCTATTCTGTCTAGCATTGTATCGCACATTATCAACAGTTCCTGATTGGAACGGGATTGTTTTCACAGCAAGCAGTACCCTACAAAGTACATCGTATTATGACAAAAAGTAGAAGTCTCTGAAAACAAATGTAGTGTGCTGCAAATCTGTAATAAAAACAGAAGATCTTGGAAAAACCCATAAGAAGATCATCTAACTGAGATATTGACCAGAATTTTACAAAGTCTCTTGGGCAATGCTCGTAAAATCCTGCCCCAGGCTGATGGAGAATTCCGTTCTGCGAGCTGCATCGTCCCCGATACCGGGGCAGGAGTGCCGGTAAAATTCCGGCCATTGACCCTATTTCTCTCCTCACAGATGCTGCCAGATTGCGGAGTAGTTCCAGCATTTTCTGTTGGTAAATCTCCATTTTTGTTATAAACTTCTTGACTCATAGCGTGAAAAAGGCACTGTGGGCGATCTTACTGGCTCATCCCACTGTTCGACCAGTGAGTGCGAAAAACTGGCTTTGCGCACAGTTCCTCGCCTCTCTCAATACCATCGACAGTGTGAAGCCGGCATGATCGTGTATGAGGCTGATTTATAAAATTTTAATTTAACTATTATCAGTCAGTTCCAGATGCGATCATTCTGGTTCACTTGCCTTAAAGGCCTTGCTGGTAAAGGCCTTCACCAGTGAGGATCATGTATGATCCCCTACCAATGGGGACTAAAGGTGATGGCGTCGTCAGTGGAAGCAGAGGCCATTGAGGCTCCCTGGGTGGTCGAGGGCAGGAGGGCAGTGCCCCTAAGGCCAAACAGCCTGGCACTGCCCACCAGGCTCTGGGCAGTGCCAAGATGTGGGACCTGGCGGGGGCAGAGACTGAAAGGGGGTCAAAGGGGAGACAGACGGGCGGAGGGGGGGGGAGGCTGTGCACTCTGCAATTGGGCATTGGCCAGTGTGGTGACTGGCTGGGGGCAGAAGAGTATTGGTGCAGCCATTAGGGGGGTAATAACAAAGGTTGAGGGTTCTGGGGGGTGAAATTGGGGGTGGGGAGTGGTCAATGTAGCGTGACAGATCTCTCAGTGTACTATGTACACTTGTACACAGAGATCAAGGCACATGCACAATAGTTTCCTCCCCCTCCCCCAAGCAGTGAGCAGCTGAATAGACTCAGCCCATTCTCCCTACTGGCTTGAATCACACTTTGCCTCATTTTTTGCATGAAATGACATAAGATCATGTCTGAGAGCTTGCCCAAAAAATGGGCTCAACTCTCTCCCGTTTTCACACTCATTTGGCACTTAGAACTGTATTAGTAAGATCATAAGATCTCCCTCAACATGTGGGGATACAGAAACTGTTGATAGCTCAGACAGGTTCAGTTAGAGATAATGAGATACATTCTGTTTTTTTCCCCTAATTTTATCATTTTTTTCTGAAATAAACAATATTAATTTAAATTGTGATATATGCTAGATGGGAATGTTAGTTCTTTTTAACATGCAGTTACTCTGAAATGAACATTTTTGATACTATAATAATTGTCTAATTTCATTTGGTAGTATGAATAGGATTTGCAATACTAAAGAAATAATGACTTTTGCATGACATACGCCTCTGATAAAATAACCTTCAATTAAAATATCTCTAAAATCCAGCTAATCATGTGTTGGCACTCTTTTAGTGTGAAGTGCTGTACAGACACTCCACACCAAAGTTATTTGACTAAAGAGTCATTTGAAAATGTGACACACAAACAGAATATAGCTTTAATAGTGCCCAATACTGCCACTTGACTAGCTCCACCAATTAACATCAATTAGCAATGAACATGAACAAACTACTCTATGCTTACTGTCATTACATATAGGAATCAATATCAGAATATGTGCTGCTCATAGCCCCACTGAATAATGGGCATTGCCCCTTCACCTCATCATTGTGCCACAATGATGGGGTACATAGGGTGGCATAATGCATTTTCAAAATGTTGGTGTTGATGAGTGCCTATGTCCATGTCTATGCCAGTATTGTGTACCAGACTCACTGGGCAGAATCTAATTCAGGTGACAGGGGTCTTGCCACTGACTGGAGAGGTACTGAGACCCCCGTGTCACTTCTGTTGGGGAAGGCCCACCTTATTAAGTGCTTAACGTGCAGACCTTATTGAAGGTTATTAGCAGACCTTCCCTGGGATTTAGGCTCCTCAGGATGTGAATCACACCCCCTTAGGCTGCCAGCTAATCAGAGGCCAGCAGCTACCCTTATAGGCAGTTTCACTGGGAGCAGTGGCAAATGTCCATAATGTGCCTATCAGAGGCCTAGAATTGCTGAGGGACGCCAGCCATTAGTGAGTCAGGTAGGAGTGGGTTGCTGGCTGGGCGAGGAAAAATGGGGGCAGAAGAAAGGGTGGGAGTGTGGCTTTGAGCAAATTATCCTTTCTTGATGACTGGGATCCTTGATCTGACTGAGATACCCTCTTCTCCCCAGAAGCCCATTTCAGCCTTCTTGCTGAGGTGACTTCCTATTCCCAGGAATGAGGGATGAGGAGCTTAAGTGGGCATTAATTACCCACTTAAAAGCCTCAATAAGCATCTGGATGAGAAGGGAATTTACGGGGGACTTTAAGTTCTGCACTCAAAAGACATGGTGATGTTGGGAAAGTATCAGAAAAGGCTCCTAAGAGCAATCCAATCCATGTACAAATGCAACAGAACCTGGAAAATATCCAGGCTTGGGCAAGTAACTTTCAAACCACACAAGTGCTAGGAAATGATCATCTACAAAAGGAGAGAATTTACTCATCACCCCTTGACATTCAGTGGCATTACCCCCACTAATTCCCCATTATCAACATCCTGAGGATTTCCATGGACCAGAAACTTAACTCAGCCAGCCATATAACTACTGCGGCTACAAGAACAGGTCAAAGGTTAGGAATCCTATGTAAGTAACTCATCCCCTCACTCCCCAAGATCTGACCACAATCTATAAGGCACAAGTCAGGATTGTGAAGGAATACTGTCCTCTGCCTGGGTGAGTGCAGTTCTAACAACATTCAAGAATTTTGACACCACCCAGGACAAAGCAGCCAACTTCACTGGCACCCCATCCACAAACATTCACTTTATCTACCATCGATGCACAGTGGCAGCCGTGTATACCATCTAAAAGATACACTGCCAAAACTCATCAGGACTTTTCGGACAGCCCCTTTCAAACACACAACTAGTACCATTTGGAAAGACAAGGACAGCAGATCCATGGGAACACCACCACCTGCAGGTTCCCCTCCAATTCACTCACCATCCTGACTTGGAAACGTTCTTTCATTGTACTTGGTCAAAATCCTGGAACTCCTTCCCTAACAGCACTGTGGGTATATCTACATCACATGGACTGGAGCAGTTCAAGAAAGCAGCTCAGCACCACTTTTTCAAGAGTTATTTGGGATGGGGCAATATATTCTATCCTAGCCAGTGGTATCTATATCCTATGAATTTTTTTTTTACATAAGTCACAGAATTGCCTTTTTGGCTCTTTTTCAAAATGTCTTTGTCATTGTTCTGTTTGTTTCAATTGATTTTTATTACATCTTTTCTAAATATACAACATTTATGATGCTCATAGATAATCAAAGCTGTAGCCCTTTGTCAGGAACGGTCTTTGTTTGTAGCTTGTCCATTAACTTGGATGTCCCTTTAGCTAATCTTCGATTTACAGAGGTAAATAAATGATTAGCTAAAGGCCAAAGGTAGGGGAGTCTAAAGCTACATGGCATAGATTTAAGGTGAGAGGGGAGAGATACAGAAGTGCCCAGAGGTGCAATTTCTTCACACACAGGGTGGTGAGTGTCTGGAACAAGTTGCCAAAGGTAGTAGTTGAGTCGGGTACAATTTTGTCTTTTAAAAAGCATTTAGAGAATTACATGGATAAGATGGGTATAGAGGGATATGGGCCAAATGCTGGCAATTGGGATTAGCTAAGGGATTTAAAAAAAGACGGCATGGGTAAGTTGGACCAAAGGGCCTGTCTCCATGCTGGAAATCTCTATGACTTTATAGGTTGTGACAATATAGGAGGATCAGAAGCAGAATGGAATACAGGTGCATCTCAGACCATCTTCTGATTTTCATAAACAGTCTGAGGAAATTATTAGAATTATGGCCCAAGAACCTACGTGTAGCGATCACTATTCTTCAAAGTGGCCTGTACTTTCATGGGGGTGTGGACCTTCTAAAATGATGGGCAGACCTCAACTCTGGAAGTCCCACCCCAGTAGGCCTGGTCTGATAGACCTTTATTTTGCTGGATGGGGATGATGGGATTTTAACTCTCACATGGACCTTAACCTACTGTATGGCAGTTACAAATCTTTAGCTAAGTCATAAATGTTCATGAAAGGTGGATGGTTCATTCTCCAATGGGATGCCCATTATGGGAAGCTCATTGATTAGCAGAACAGTGTTTTCCTATTCTTTTAAGAAGGTTCACAACACCTAACTAGCCCTTTTGAACAGTGTTGAGAATTGTAAGGCCATCATTACTGCAAAAGTGGATCAAATACCTGCAGTCTACCTAGCAGCATGACACAACCCCATAAGCAGCTACAGACAGAGAGGTGAGAGGCCCAGCTGCAGTGTCTCTGCTAATGCTCTGACTATGGCCATTGAAGGTGTAATTTCCATTACGCAGGGCCTTTCAAGAAATTATTTGGTGTGCAGGAAAATTTATCTGGCGTAAAATTGAATAGTCCCCCACATTGCCCACCCAAACAACCAAAATAGCTGACACCCTCAAGGAGCATGGTGGATGGAGCAACCTGGATCAGACAAAGGTCTTTTTGAGGGATGCTGCATCCATCCCATATAGTTGGGGTTTAGAAGCAGTGGCGGGTAACAGGCAGAACCAGACAGCCAGTACTTTGTGCGACATGCTGCCAATAGCTGTGCAAGGCCACCAAAAGATCCAGCATTAGTCGATTCTGAGGACTAGAAGTTCAACTCTGTGGTACCCAGATATTTGGTGCTGCAGTAGCCATTTTTTGTCCAACTTGGAATCGTAGAATGCCTACAAGTGCAGAAAGACGTCATTCAGCCTATCGAGTCTGCACTAACAACAATCTCACCCAGCCCTAATCCTGTAGTCCCATATATTTACCCTGCTAATCCCCCTGACAATAGAGTCAGTTTAGCATTACCAGTCAACCTAACTGCACATCTTTGAACTATGCAACGAAACTAAAGCACCTGGCGGAAACCCACACAGGCACTGGGAGAATGTGCAAGCTCCACACGGACAGTGACCTGAGGCCGGAATTGAACCTGGGTCCCTGGCACTTTGAAGCAGCAGTGCTAACCACTGTGCTACAGTGCCACCCCTTGCCAAACATCTACAATTTTGATGTGGAATGTCCTGAATGACTTTTTTGTAAAGGGTAAATTAAAAACATGTTTCACCCAGATGGGCATTAGGCAATTAGCATCTGCAAATAAAGAGTCTGAGACCAGCTTCTACTCCAAGACCTCAGTTACAAATCTGACCTCCAGACTTCCCTGATCACATTCCGATCCTCTCCGTTCCTCATTAATACAGCATTGTGCCTCAAGTTTCTTTCCTGAACTACTTATTCAGTTACCTAAACATTGACATATGAACTCATTTGGGCTCCTATGACTGCACCTTCTGCGTGATGTTGAGGTCTGAGATCTTTGGAAATCCTGCTTTGAGCATGGGCAGTTTATGCTCTTGTGGCTGAAGTTTCCAAAAATGGACACAGTCAAATTTCTAAGTCTGAGTCGCCTCTGTCTCATCAGGTTCCCTTGATCATCAGCAGCCTGCAGTCATACTGCTGTCCCCATTAGACTAGAAATAGCACACCACACTATTAACATGGGTAGGCACTGGTATTTGGAACATTAATTGCACACACTGAATTCATTGTTTGGAAGTTAACTGGTTGCATATGATTTGTATGAGGGCCTGAGCATTTTCTTTATTTAACAAAGGCTAAGTTAGAGTGACAGCAGAAAGAAGGCTGGGAATGCACGGTAGTTGTGGTACAGCATATAATGCAAAGTACATTATTCATTTGCCCATTGTGCACATTTGTACGTTGAGCTGATTAAGTAGTTAAATGACCTCTTAATTAGTCAGTAACACAACTCGACGTGGACACAATGGGTCGAATGGCCTCCTTCTGTGCTGTAACTGTGTTTCAATGATCTCCAATAGTTTCTTCTCCAATGTTCTCTTTTGCCTATGCTTGTTTCCTATGTGATATCTCTTTGGTGGATAATAAAATTACAACTCACAGAAGTGATCTTCAAGATTTTGAACATGAAACTCCATCTTCCTCCCACCCATAGTTGAAACGATGGAATATCTGTTTGAGCAGACTGATGATATTTTCCATCAGAATCTTGGTTGAAGAACAAGATTAATCGTATTTCTGTTCACTGGTTGTTGATTTCTAATGGAGTGATTGAGCAAGACCAGAGGGGATTGTTCTTAACTTGAACAACTTTTTTTTTTAACCTGTAATCACTTCCTCCAAATAAAAGGTGTTGCTGTGGGAATCTGTATAGATTCTAGCTGTTCCTGTCCATTTGAAGAAAATGTGGAACCTTCCTTGTTCCATTCCTATTTGGGCTTCTTTCCTCCTCTCTTTTCTCTGGTATATTGTTGAACGTATTGATCCATAATCAGCTGTCATCCTAAACCTGAATGTTAGATCAACTTTGTTTCTAACCACTTGCCCCCAACCCATTTCTGGCTTTTCCCTTTCCTTCCTTAACATTTTTATCTTTGTTTCTGTTCTCCAATTTTTTTTTTACAAGTCCATCAGCTCCAACAGCTACTTGATTCTACCTACACCCACCCCTCTTTCTGTATGAACTCCCTTCTATTCTCCCAGTTTACCCATCTCTATCACATCTCTTCCAAGAGTGCCATCTTCCACTGTAGTGCTTCTGAAATGTCTTCCTTTTGGCACAACTGAAGACTCCCTTTCCACTATTGTCGACAGTGCCCTCATCTATTTCTGCCCCATTTCCTGGATTCAGCCTTCCATCCCACTAGCCTGAGCATTAAGGAAATTAACCTTAGCCATTTTTACTATCTGCATAAGGCAACTTGGTTGCTGTTCTAACGAGGCTGTTTCCTTTGTGGTCACAGGAAAAAAACTGTGTCTTTCTGCTACAAACCAAGCTCCTCCCACTTTTAGTACCACATGCCTCTATGACCCTGTCTACGTAACTTACCTTTCATTACTTTAATCAAAAAACTTGCTAGGGGTCCTTTCTTATTTATAAATGAAACACAATTAGCTCTATTCGAAGTAAACACTACAGGGCTAAATTTAGTAATTATCCTGTTTTCCAGCATCTGCTGCATATCCACCAGATATACCGACTGCTTTGAAGGGGAAAAAAAAACACAACTTTAAACACTCTGTAGAAACATATAAAAATCACAGGGGATATACTTTGGCAAGGGTGGCATGCCAACATTTTACTGCCTCCAAATCCCATCTCTAAGGTGCCAGGAAAATTCAGCCCATAACAGTTATAGATATCCTCTGATTTACCTAAATCATTGTGGTTAGTCCAAGGGCTGGGAAACCTTTCAGCCAGAAGTCCAAAACTGGGTGTACAAACTGTATAGAAAGGCTGTTAAGTGCAAATAATTAAAATAAAGATAAATGTTGGAACTAATAAACATGAAACCTTTACTATTATGATAATTATCCCATTATAATGAAGCATTACAGTAATTAAAACAATAACCCCCAATTGTTCACATTCTCTTGGCTTAATGTGAATAAAACCTCACTTTACAGTGGCTTTAGAGGGCAGTGTCGTTCCTGTTGTGGAAACCTGCAATAAGGTGATGTGGTGCTGGTCACTTAACTGAGTCTACAAATCTGCTTTCCTCTGCTTCTTTTGCCAATTACCTCAAATCCATGTCTTGAGGATACTGATACTTCAGCCAGGAGAACAATCCTGACCCCTCTCATCTCCTCATTTAACTGAAGTTCCTCATCCCTGTGGATATAGGAATTTATAGTGTAAAAAGTTGATATGGATGCAAATTTTTTTTTAAATAGATTACAAACATATAGCTGTTCTAGTGAGTAAGTGCATTTTTCAGTGTGTTACAACACCAGTGCAGACCTGAGGGTCCCAAGTTCACTGGTCAGTGTTGCCAGTTAACTGATCTAAACCCAGAGCAGTTACAGCTGTACTCAGCGTGATTATAGGGAGAGCAAAGAAAAAGTTATCGGCTACACCGATCGGCAGTGTGCATTAGTTCTAGATAGGACAGTGTTTGGCTGCAGTGCCAAACAGCCTGCCGACATTCAGTGTACCTGCCTGGTTATGATGAATGGTCGCTTGGAAAGGATACTGAAGGACTGCCAGCAGCCAATGAACCAGACCTCAGCAAGGATCAGCGTCACCAGGGGAGAAAGTGAGAAAAATGGGAAAATAAAACTATAGAAAAGTTGACTTGACTTTTCAAAAAGAGCTTTAAAACCAAGTGAAAGATTAAGCTGAAGTTTTGAAATTTCAGTATATATACTTGGAAAAACAAAATGCAAATTGAAACTACAGTTTCCTTGTAACGCACACTTACCTTGTCTCATACAATCTGACACAAACAAACAAACAAACAAACACACACACACTGTAGCTTGCCTAGGTCTGGCTAAGATCTATAGGAGTGCCTTCTTAAGCAAGGACAGTATAGTACGGAACACTTCAGATGCAGATGTATTTTGTTGCTGCTTGTTGGGAAGTCCTTGGGGGATCATAAAGACACTAAAATCCCTAAAGAAATTCTCATGCTGAGCTGGTTCTTGCTACAAGTAAAATAACAGCTGGGAACAAGCATGCAATGTTTAAGTTTAATACTTTTAAAGTTTCTTTGTACTAATAAAGGAGGTCCAGTCCTAAGTAACTGTTAGTTTGAAACATCACTGTTCGATACCTGTGTTCAGTTTTGTTTGAAGTCAGTTGTTTTGCAAATGGGAATAAATTACTCATAATATTTATCCCAAAAGCATTTGTTATACCTGTGTTCTTAATTAAACCTTCAAAATGTGAACTCCTCCCCTCGTCATCCCTCCCTGAGATTCAGTAGGTAGCAGAGTTATACAGACAAAGATTCATGCAATCTGGCACTCCTGACCTGACATTCCTGAAGAAGAACCTTTATAGGCTGCCGGAATTCAAGAAGGTGGCTCACCATCACCTTCGTGGGACAATTAAGAAATGCTGACTTTGCTAACAATGCCAACATCCCATGAAGGAATAAACAAGAACCAGCATCACCATTTGAAAAAGTACGGGAAAAAGTACAACAGTGGAAAATTGAGCTCTGAAAAACAATGGAACCAATACAATGCAAGTGAAGAGAAACTCAATCCTTCCCACAAGGACATCATGAAAATGTTTATAAATGGTTTTAGGAGCATAACCGGCAAGGCCTGACTGTCAAATCGTTACACTTACTTTAAATGGTCAAGCTATCTGCAAAAGAATGATTTCTGCAATGTCACGACATTGTGAATCAGGGTGATGGTCTTGCAACCTAAAGAAAATATGAACTAATAGGAGGTCACCTCTCCTTTTGTGATGATGCAAGACACATGGGCGTTAAAGAGATGGCACCACCAATAAACGTGAGTGCAGGTAGTCATTCGAATGGGATGGGAATGTGCATTTCCTGACATTCCTGCCTCATTTGTTCCCTTGCCAACAGGACATTTATTGCAGGGTACCCATAGAAATTGTCCACATGACCTTTTAACCCCTCTGTCCACATGGTAGGGAATCATGGGAGGGCAGAGAGGCATTTGGCAGACAAATGGTTCTTTCAACAATTTTTGGGGATATTTGGCCAGGGATTAGCTGCAGACTTTCTAGTTGCTGCTTCTTGTATCAAGCAAGAAGTTCCTGATTACAGCAATCAGCCAGACTTTACTTCCCTCACCTCCTGGGCATAGGATTAAACCAGGGCACAACTGGACCATTCAAATAACCTCAAACACCAAATTCAAGGCTATGGAGATCTGGTAAACCTGCCCAGCTCAGATTCAATGGGCCCAAGAAAATCAGCTACAAAAAATTTGATAAATTCAAAGCACAAGAAGGTGGGTAGAAAAATATGAGGTGATTGAAATCAAAAGTTGTAAAATTTTTATTATTGTTCAAAATTTATATTTGACAAGTTTGGAAAAAATTCTGCGATTGTGAGGGGCTGACTTTGTGACTATTATGTATTTAGGAAATATTTTAAACAGACTTTTCTGTTTTCTTTAAGCTTTTAATTGGTGCCAATGCCTTGCCTACTTAGACATTATTGTATTTGAACCTTCACGTGACTATTTGCTTCTTACTTGCCCACAGTACATTATCCTAATCACGACCCACACTGCATTATGGTCATGTGCTCCGATTAGGTGCAATAATCCTTTTTTTTAGCTCATTGTGGCTAACTCAGAAGATTAGATCACTCAGCAGGGATAGGAGATTGAACCTCGGATTTTCCTGTTCTGTACACCTCTGCTACCAGCTAGACAAACTCTCTGAATTGTAAAGGAGTTTTTTATTTCAAGTTTTAATTAACAATGTAGGTATAACAAATGACTTGGTGCAGGAAATATTGCGTCAGTTTATTCTTGTGGACTAAACAGATCATTTTTACAAAAGTATAGAACAACTGAGCTTCAAAGTAACAGTTACTTACAACAGCATTCCCTGAACCGTTAAAAATAAACTTTTAAGAATATTAAATGTAAAGTGCTGTGATTTACGCATTGTGGTTTGGTTTAAGTACTGACAACGATTTTACGAGGTTACATTTATTATAGTTGCACCTGCACTCAGAACAGAGAGAAAATTCAAATACAAAGAGTCTAAGTGCAGATTGAGTTTGATAAACAACATGGAGTTTATTATAAAGAAGAAACATATAACTGCTTGGTAAAAGTCAATTAGGAGCTAAATGATTTACTCACTGAACAGGCACAGTTCTATGCCTTTGGATCAGGGAGAAATATTAGGAAGCTGGGCAAAGTCAGGTAGCTTGCTGGCCACCCAGCTGAGAAAAGCAAATACAGCCACAGTAATCCCTACACCAATCAATAGCATGTTTATAGCCTTCCAGCATTACCTTTGCAAAGCAGAGACTATAATTGACCGAGCAGCCTATATTCAATTTTGTTCAGGCTTTACAGAGTCGACACTATGTTGAATCTTTGTTGTAATTCATATGGAAGGCTTGCAGACTATTGGCATTAAATGAACTTGAGGGAATAAAGGAGCGGGAAAGCCATATCTTGCTGACCTTTGTGGCATTTTAATAAATGTATAGTTACATTATGATCTAATTGAAACTTTGACAAGCCATTGTCAGATTTCCTAAAGAGATGTTTTTACCATTGTTGGGCTTTTTCCAGGCAGGCTCCCTGACAGTAAGTTTTTTGAATATACTTTTAACGGTTTCTTCTGCAGTTTTGAAAATGCTTTCATGTTACAGGTCTAAAACTTTACTGAATAATTTTTGGTGGACACCGTGCAATAATTGGTTAGAACAGTGTCATTTCCTAATAGGCCCAAAACAATAGGTTATAATTTTCTTCATGCTGGCTGCAAAAGTCCCAGTTGGAAAGAGGTCAAAGTATCATGCAGCAGACAGGCTTCATAATGCCTGGGCTGGCTCTTTGAAAGAGGTATCCAATTCGACCCATTCCCCTTTTCTAACTAAACCCCGACAAAAAGGAGTTCAACTATTTATCCAATTCCTTATTGAATCTATGTCCAACACCCTTTCAGGTAATGCATTCCAGATTACAACTATTTGCTGCACAAATGTAAGAATATGAGAAATAAGAGCAAGAGTAGGCCATAGAGCCTGTCAAGACTGCATCACCATTCAATAACATTGATGGCTGATGTAACCGCAATTTGAAAATCAAGCTCAGTGATATACAAGATATCTGAGATTTGAAGAGCAAGGGACCCTGAAACAAAGGCATGTGGGAAACCTTATTCAAGGTTCTTAAGGAAATATGTGAACCCCAATAATTTGAAAATATTCAGAACCAGTACCATTAAAGATTGCAAGTTTAAGTTTACAATTGCTGTTAATGCAATAATAAGTGTTTATTAAGCACCTTCAATTCACAAAAATCTTCAGGTTGCATGAAAGAAACATCAGGGAAGAGAATGAGATACTGAGCCAGAGGAGTTATTAGGTGGGGTGAACTAGCAATAAGAACTAGAAGCAGGAATGGGCAATTTAGCACCTTGCCCCAGCCTGCTTCACCATCTCATCTCCACCTTCCTCCTGCTCCCCATAACCCTTCATCCAGTTACTAATTAGAAACCTATCTATCTCCTCCTCAAATTTGTTTAGTGTTCTGGCATCCACTACACTCTGAGTAGAGAATTCCCCAGGTTCATGACCCTTTGAGTGAAGTAAGGCATTCTCATTTGTTTTAAATCTGTCACCAATCAAAGCTTAGTCAATAATGTTATTTTAAAGAGAGCCTTGAAGAAGAATAGGGTGATCGTGATGGAAAGGGTTTTTGAGAGGTCACAACTGTCAGTAGAGGGGAAGAGGTGTGGCGGAGTGGTTGGGCCCAATTGGAGTTGTGCAAGACGTCAGAGTCTGAGGGCCAGATTTTATATTGTCCACCAAAGCAGGTATTTGAGTCAGGAAAATTTATAACACAGCAGATTTATCTTGGTAAAAAATACCCTGAACTATGATTTTTTTTCACAGAGCAATGGGAGAGTGGGCAGCAGAGAGACAATAGTGGGTCTGAGATAGTTGGGTGGTTTAGTTGGCCTACCTCAGTTCTGAGGATTCATCCCAGTTGTTTAGTCCTCACCCTTCACACTCCCTCACTCCCCCAGCTCCCCATTGCCTCCATACTTACAGATGCCAACTCATGCCCCATCCACCCTCCATGGCCCCTCATACTCTCATACCCTCCATGCCACCTCACGCAACTAGTGGCCACCATGGACAAATCTCAGGACCATGTGGAGATGAAAAAAAATGAACTTCCGTCAATGTAATACAACTCTCACTGCTGACAATATCACAGCTGATACTATTCATATCCTTGGATATGTTTATCAAGCAAAATAAATCCCAGTCTGTAAAGTTTCAATTGATGAAGCATCTGCAGTCTTTCTGGGGAGAAAATTTCATTCCACCATCTTCCTGTTTTCACTTCCAGGTTGCTAATCTTTATTATAAAAGTCTATCCTTTTGTTCCCAATTCCCAAACCAGAGAAAATACTTTCCCTGCATCTACCCTATTAAAATCCTTTTTTGGTTTAAAGACCTCAATTAGATCACCTTCTAAACTCAAGGAAATATCAGCCAAGTTTATGCAATGAGTTTTGATAATTTAACCTGTTCTGAAAAGTGCGTAGTTGTTAACGATTTCTTTTATTTCTTGTCAGATTCAGGCCCACACCTACTCGATGACAATAGCAGCATGTTTGGTTACATAGCAATGTGAGTAGGTTATCTAGCCCCTTAAGCCAGTTCCATCATTTAATGAGATCATGCCTGATCTAGAGCCTAACTCCATAAACCCTCCTTTGTCCTATATGCCTCATCACACCAATTCCAAAACTGGGCCACGACCTTAGTTGGTATTGCAGAAGCAGCGAATGGGGTTGTGAGCTCCTCATCCTCCATGACTATGTCCCATACTCTTAAAACTTAGCCAACATCCAGCCCTTGCCCTGCCCGTGTCTCAGTCTCTCTCTCCACGTTGTGATCTCCACTTTATTGCAGTATTATTGAAATGAAATAGGCGAGCTGAATGAAAAGAAATTCATTCTCCCACAGTAATTCTCTCTACTGGACCTCAACGTCAGCTGCCTTCTTGAATCCATGTAAAAATATCTCCTGCAGGGCGAGAGCTGAGGTTGGGCCGAGAGCTGCTATGCCTCCTCATTGGCTGCCACTCGCAGGTTGACTTGTGTGTGTTGGGGGGAATGCAGTTGATTACAGTGGGTGGAGGGAAGATGTGGTGGGAAGAGAGTGCTTGTGTGTCTGTGCATCGATTATCATATGTAGTGAGGGGAAAGCAACTGATTACAGTGTGTGTAGGGAGAGGGAATGATTACTGTGTGACTGAGTAAGAGGGGTGTATGTGATGGCTGGAGGTGTGGGGCATTTGGGGGAGGGAGGACTGAATCCTCGCTAGAAAATTCAAAGTTTATTTGACTTGTCTCACATTAAAATCAATGATCTTTCAATGATCTTTAGGGAACCTTGGCATGATTTTGTTTTTAATCAGGAATGCTGAATGGAAATGTGTCAATAGTATCTGCTGCTTCCTAGCTAAGATCCTTAGAGCTGAAGCAGCTCACTTGAAGTAATGGACTAGTGGATACATACATGCATAACATTTTTACAAAGCAGTTCCAAAAACACCAAGTTTCATATTAAAACTAGCATCACGGAGACACAGGGATCCATTGTCGCCCTTCAGAAACACAATTTTCAAATTACGTCCGCTGCTCTTGCCAGCACCCTCAGCAATTAAATTCCAGCCAAGGAGTGGAATTTTCCCAAAATTTGTCAAGCGTGTCAGCTTCAGACTGAAAATTGGTGAGTAGCTCTCCAGACGCTCTGGATTCTTTGGCACACTGGCAACCCTCCCCCCATAAGCATTGGGCCAACCCCTGACCCCTTCCAGCATCAGGGCGACCCCCTCCCCTCCAAAGGCAACGCTGCACTCATGTCCCTCACTCCACCATACATAAGAGGAACCCCCTCAAAGGGACTCCCCAGAGACCCTACCCCTGGCAGTGCCAGTTTTTTTTTTAAACTTTATTCCAATCCAATCAAGTCAAATTAAAGCCAATTCAGAGTCCCAGTTGGGACATTCCTGATCCAAGCTGACAAGACAGGGCTCTCACTTCCTGTCTTGGGCTTGATCTACATGATTCAAGCTGATTGGAGTAGGTGTAGCTCCACCTCCAAGGCCTGATCTCATTTGCATCTTAGCCAAAAGGCCGAGATGTCGCTTTTAAAAATTGCTTCAAATGAAGCTGAAATGTAACCTAATGACTTCAACCAAGTGCAGCATGTCGCTACTACACTTTGCATTGCCAAGGGGCAGTACCAGGACACTACTCAACACTGTCCCTCACCACATGGGGGCGATGCTTATCTGGACTCCCTCTGCATGGTCACCATGACTGGCTTTTATTTTCGAACACCAATAGTGATTCTCGTCAGTGTGAGGGCATGCCAGTTGGGTAGGTGCCAATTGGGCAAAGCTAGCAATGTCAAGCCTGCTAATGATATTATAATGAATGTTAATGTATGCAAATAAGGCCCATGCCCTTTTCAATGGATGAGCAAGAACCTGAACTGAAATCTTGCTGGAACAAATCTCTATTTTGGCCTTTTGTGAGATTTTGCAGCCATTACAGGATTTGTGCTCATGGCTAGCACAGCTACAGCATGGTCATGGCATCAACAGTAGTTATAGTATAAGGGCATTGGTACTCTAAACACTGGGGACAATGTTGGAGCTCTGGCCACAACAGACATTTACAATTATTTTTCATTGCTAGCAGTATTTTCTCTAGTCCTTGAGCAACTACAAAGTGCATCATGTGACGAGTGCTGTACCTCTGGGGTTGGCAAAACTGGCAGTTACCATCTTGTCTCTCGAAAGCATATGAAGCAGCTTTGAGACACTTGTGCTTTGTATCGCCTTCACTTGCATTTAAGAATGGAGTTGTGATAGGAAGAAGCAGCAGTGAGAATCTCAAAAGACAAAACAAAAATACACAGGGAGGGATACAAAAGTAAAAATCATTTACAGCAACACCTCGAACTTGGTGTTTTGTTGGCTTGCTTCTCTCTTGAGAGTTTGTGGCAATATGTTTTAGCACTGACCTTTCATCCAGAGACCTGGTTTGAATCAAATCCAGGCTGTAAGTTCCCACTGGCCACAAGGCCCTGAAGTTAAATGACTACAGTTGTTGCTGTTGCAACTCTGTAGCAGCTTGAGGCCAGTTTCTGCTGTCACCTCAAACAAACTCAGCACAGTGGGGCTGAGATTCTTCATTTGGCCTGCCAAATATTTCTTAATCCTGTTGTTTTTTTATAACTGTTTCAAGGCAGCAATGCACTGGTGGCCTTTGTTTTAGAAAAGTTATGCATTTCAAACTTTTCTTTAAAGAAAAAGTTTAATTCAGACCCTACTTTTGATTAACTGTTTACAGTAGTCACTGGTACTTCATGCCAAATTATTTCACCTGATTTTGACCTAGCTGAGTGAGATACCCAGAAATATTTATCGCTCAGAGTCGCACTCTCCTGATGCTACCTGACCTGCTGAGTATTTCCGGTGTTTGCTACTTTATTTCAGATTTCCAGCTTTCACAGTAGGTGACCAACAATTAGTGTTTTGAATTGGAATGCTGTTGGCTGACATTACGACACCTAAATCAGTACTTTTGAAACGTAGGCATTGTCCTGCTGTGTTTCCCCAAATTGCAACAAAGTCCCATGTGATTAATGACCCAATGATCAGATTTGTGACATTAGGATAAATATTAGTCAGGACATTGGGATAGAAGTTCATGGTCTTCATGTAGTCCACCTGAACAGGCAGACAGAGCTTTGGTTTAACACATTATCCAAAAGATGGCACCTCTGACAGTGCAGCACTCTCTGAGTACTGTACTGAAGTGCCAGACTAAACTATGTGTTAGTCTTACCTCCTGACAGTGCCACCAGTGAGACAGTGTGGTTGCCATTAGTATTGTCACTAGATTATTAACCAGGGACCAAGGGTAATGATCTGGGGGTTGAATCTCGCCACAGCAGATGGGGAAAATGAAAATCCAATAAAAAGAAATCTGGAATATAAAGTTTAACGATGGCTATGAAACCACTGTTGATTGCCATAAAAACCCATCCAGTGATGTGCTTAGTGAGAGGAATCTGCCTGGTCAGTCCTACATGTGAATCCACACCCACAACAATATGGTTAACTCTAAATGCCTTCTGACTGGTCCACCAAGCCACTCAGTTCAAGGGGCAATTAGGGATGGACAATAAATGCTGCCCCAGCCAACTCTCACCTGACAAAGGAGCAGCGCTCTGAAAGCTAGTAGTGTTTGCTACCAAACAAACCTGTTGGACTTTAACCTGGTGTTGTGAAACTTCTTACTGTGCCCAGCCAACGAAGCCATATCTTATAAATGAATGAAACAAAAACATAACTTTACTATGGGCATTGACTCAAACACAATAACAATGGAGAAATTAGCAAGATAAATGATTGGGACGAGAAGTAAGAGAGAGCACACTAAATTTCATGGTGATTTTCACAACTTTTGAGTCACAGAGTTGAGACTGCTGACTGCAATTATTCTTTTCTAAGCCCATCATTCAAATATGTTGCCAATTTAGTCAATTTTTACTAAAATAGGGAAATACAAAGTGACCACAAAAATAGCTGGTGTGGAAAATGTAAAAAAGACACCAGTTTTGACAGGACCCGTCCTGAGATTAAGTTGGCAGTACGTTGTTAGAAATTCATGGACTATCTGACTTGGGAGGGATCAGTGTTGACACTGGATTCAAACAGCACTGCTATTGGTCACTACAGTGATGACACAACTTCCATATCTGCATGTTGCAGTTATCACTGAAGCTTTTGGATATGCTCCTATTAATCATTTTAGCAAAAAGTGAAAACGACTGATGAATTATCTCCGTTTACAGCTTTGTCAATAATTAGAACCCAATCCAAAAGAGTAGTTAAAGAGGACCAGTGAACAATAAGACAAAGTCTATTTTATTTTTCATTCATTCTGGGCACAGAATGGCTGGCCAGCATTTATTGCCCATCCCTAGTTGCCTTTGAACTGAGTGGTATACTAGGCCATTTCAGAGGGCAGTTAAGAGTCAACTACGTTCTGTGGGTCTGGAATCACATGTAGGCCAGACCTTTCCTTCCCTAAAGGATATCGGTGAAACAGATGGGTTTTTCCAACAATTGGTTTTATGGTCATCAGTAGATTTTTAATTCCAGATATTTTATATTGAATTCAAATTCCACCAACTGCCACAGCAGGATTCGAACCTGGGTCCCCAGAACATTAGCTGAGTTTTAGATTAATAGTCTAGTGCTAATATCACTAGACCGTTGTATATCCTTTAGTGTAGGTATTGACTCAAGCACAATTACAATGGAAAAATTAGCATGATAAATAATTGAGAAGCAAAGCAGGAGGGACAGATGTCAAAAGTCATTGTTGGTGAACTTCTTTCACCTTCCACAGCTATAGAGTCTGTAGAAGTTTAAAAATTTGCTTTTGAAACAGCATCAAACACTTGAAAAGAATGGAGAAGATTCCTACCCAATTGTGTAAGCTTTGAAGTGGTTACATTATATTAGAACACAAGGGGAGAGTTATTCAGGTTGCAGAGGCACAGAAGAATGACAGCTTGCAGGAGGTATTAACCTGACTGAGAGGGTACTTTCACAGAATAGATGCCTTGGGCATGACACAATCAGGTGTTGCTCTCTTGCGAATGGTTAATACTGAGTTATGTCTCATTAGGTCTAGCTGCTGGATTTCTGTACACTTAAGAGATTGGCTGGTACATTATGGGTAGGCAGGTAACGCTGATTCAGTTATTTTACTGTGATTTCACTGGGTGCTTTAATTTCATTACATGCACCAATATTGCGATTGTTCAATGCGTTTAGTTGTGTTGATGTAACATGTCTTCAGAGAAATAAATGGTACTCACCATTAGTTTTGTGTTTTCTCCTCCATTCACTCCAGCCTTATAAATTCCATAGACCAAGTGATAGCTCATTTGCTAAGTAAGGGGACTCCACCACAGTTCAACTCACCATTAACTTGCTCATTGATGCTTAATCTGAGTGGTGTCAGCACCTTTTCTTCCAGATCTCATTGCAGCCTTGGGTACGTGAACAAATGTTGACACAGGTTAAATTCCTGGGATGATGTGAGAGTGGCTTCCCTTGACAGGAAGACAAGATATTGGCCTGGACATGGGGGCAGGAACAGAGGTGGGCATGTACGGAGTTTCCCCCTGGTCGATGTGCTGGTTTCCCCAGTCATCATCTTGGAGGCCAGACTGAGTGATGAGCAGTTATGCCCACCCTGGAAGCAGTAGGTAGTTTGCTAAATCATTTAAAACTGTTGATCAGCAGATGACTGGAGTACTGGAAGTCAACTGGCCTTCAGACTCCCCTGCAGATGCCTGGTGGTGGCCTCCCAAGGACAGACAGAGGAACCGGTGTTCCTGGATCATGTTGAGACCTCTCGCTGATTTGTTAAAAGTGTCGAGAGGATAATTTGTAAGGGAGGTGTCTTCTCTTTGCCACACCTGCAAGAGCAGACTGTAGCTCATTTCAATGCTGGATGGCTTCCTATTATCCCATCAGCTTTGGTTGCCTTATGAGGAAAGGCTGGACAGACTAGGCTAGTATCCAATGGAGTTTGGAAGAGTAAGAGGCAACATGATTTAAATATATAAAACCCTGAGGTGATTTGATATGGTGGATCTAAGTAGAATATTTTTTCTTGTGGCTAACTTGGAAGTGGGGATCATTGTTTAAAAATAAGGAATCATCCATTTATGACCAGGATGATGCAAGGATTCTTTTCTCTGAAGCTTCTGAGTCTTTGGAATTCTCTTCCTTATAAGGTGGTTGAGGCAGAGTCTTTGAATATCTTTAAGGCAGAAGTAGATAATTGTTGATTAGCAAGGAGGTGAAAGATTATTGAAGGTAGGCAGGAATATAAAGTTGGGGTTAAAATTAGATCAGCTCTGATCTTACTCCTGCTCCGAATTCATATGACTCCACCTGCTACCTTGATTAATTAATTTATCCAGTGAAAACTAATGTTAGATTATTGCTCCTACCACAGTGTGGGATTGGGACCCTCATTTAACTACTGATGACATTCTCACCCAACAGCAGAAAATCTGATCCTGAATTTGTAAAATGAGGCAGCAAGAATCCTAGTACAATTGAACTCAGAGATTAGGTGGAAATATCCAGCAACTGGAATCATTCCTGCAAATTTGGAAGATTGTTGTGATTAGTAGACACCAAGCTGTAGCAGTCTAGATCCACCTATCCTTAGTTGCTTCATCAAAGACCTTTCCTCTATCATAAAGTCAGAAGTGGGCATTATCCAGAGTGACAAAGTGGGCTAATCACAGATGACTACAAAGTTTTCAGTTACACTGGTCATTCCTCAGATAATGAAGTAGTCGTTGCCTGCATGTAACAAGATTTGGACAATGGTCGGTTAAGTAGAAAATAACATTCACACAATGCAAGTGCCAGGCAATGACCACAATAGATAAGAGAGAGCATAAATATCTCCCTTTGCTATTCAATGATATTATCTTTGCTGAGTTTATGCATTCAACATCCAGTTCCAAAACTGGAACAACGACATGAATGCAGTGGCCACTGCAGCAAGCAAGAGGTAGAGCACTCTTCAACAAGTGGATCATAGAATCCCATTTGGCTTATTGGTTATTGCACTACCAATAATCCCACCCTACTGGCCACCTTGACACTAAAGGATAATTTAACATGGTCAGTGAACACCTTTGAACTGCGGGAGGAAACCAGAGCATCCAGAGGAAGCCCATGCAGACATGGGGAGAACATGCAAACTCCACACAAGCAGTGACCTCAGGCCAGAATTGAACCTGGGTCTCTGGTCCTGTGAGACAGCAGTGCAAACCATTGTGCCACTGTACCACTGCTAACATCTCATGACTCCCCAAAATCTGCCCATCAGCAACAAGACCTATGTCAGGAATCACCTATGGTGAATAAGCAGCAAGAGTTGTGAGGAAATTCCCAGGAAGACTTGTTTTCCATGTTTACGGGTTGATCTTCCATCATTGCACCTCTGAGAGTTGAACATTTGAAAGCTCTGGGCAGTGTACAGCATCAATTTAATTGTATCACTTGCATTTGATTTTATGAACACATTTTGGTTTTTACTAGAATTTTACTTACATTGTTTTGACTGAACACTTAGAACTATTAGTATGTTTTGTTCCCTTTCATTCTGTTTGTAGGATATACTGAACAGCAGTGGAAATTGCTTGTGCCACTGTGAAATAAAGTGCAGCTCTCTAATACATTTGTTTACTTAGACCAATTTTCTTCACAATTTAAGGGGTTAAAAAGTACAACAGGATAAAGCAGGTTAGACTACTGTCTGCCAGACTGATGAGCACCTTAATGGTCACTTTCAATGCGGAGTAAACATGAATGCTCATGTCAGTGTTTTAATATAGAACACACATTACACAGACAGACTAATTATAGTGTTGCCTATTATTTTCACGTATCATTTGAAGCAAAGCAGAGGTCAAGCTTGTTCTGCTTGATCTATCATGGAGCAAAATACTTTATTGTTGTCAATATTACAAGCAAATTACCAGAGAGCACAATGAATAACTTTATTAATTAAAATCCTGCATTGTCAGCTTTTGATAATTACTGGGAATTATTACTGTATCCGAGTTCTGTTTGAACTTTTTAACATTGTTAGTGTCACTGAAATGGTAGTGTCTAGATTAATGCACAGACTGCTTTGCAGCTATATTTCTAGTCACTGAAGCATGTAGTCAATATCTAATTTCTCTGGAGATACCAGGATATTGCACTTACTTACCAAAATGAGGTGGTTTTTAACGTATTGTCTACTTGCCAGCATACAAGTCAAGACCTATTTTATTGCTGTGATTACTAGACATTGCAGCATTGCTGTAGAAACCTGGTCCAGCAGAAATAGCTAGAATATTTGGCAGCAACCATTTTATGGTTCTTCTGGGTTCGTTATTGGAGCAAAAAGCTATTTTTTGATGAGGTGAGTCAAATGCATGTCCGTATATACCTTACAAAGGTATGTTCTTATCACAGCGACTGAAGTATTTTCCTCAAATGTCAACACATTTGCATCAAGCATGGGCATGCAAATACTGCTGGTTATAATTATTCTACACTGTTGAGAAGCCTGCCAACCTGTCAATCCATTACGACTGGGGCATTTATTCTCATCAATTCTGAAGCCAGGGTTAAAAAAAACCAGTCGGGATTTTACAGCCTCGCTCGTCCTGAAACCGTAAAATCCTGCCCATTGGTCAGTGGACCTTTCCATGGTCCGCCCCTCACCTGCTCCGATTCCCATGGCAGATGGGATGGTAAAATTCCAGCCATTGTGAGCTTCAGTCTTATTTTATCTAGTCATAAACTGGCAGAGTTGCCATGTGTACGGGTGTGTTTCAAGCTAAAACAAACATACAAATTTCCTTAAGACTGCCAATTTATTTCAACATGCTACTCAGAGGATATCCTTATCATTGGATAACCAAATGTTTTCTTCTGCATCTTTGATGAACCGATGTGGAGATGCCGGCGTTGGACTGGGGTAAACACAGTAAGAAGTCTGACAACACCAGGTTTAAGTCCAACCGATTTATTTGATAGTAAACTCACAAGTTTTTGGGGTTTGCCCCTTCTTCAGGTGAATGGAGAGTTCTGCCCTCAGACAGAGCATATAACAGCAGACAGTTTACAGATTACAGTTTACAGATAACCTGTGAACTGTGTGTGCTGTTATATGCTCTGACTGAGGCCAGAACTCTCCATTCACCTGACGAAGGGACAATCATGGGACAAGTTATGATACAACCAGAAAGAATGCTTTCTATGGTGCATCTGTAAAAGTTGGTGAGAGTCATAGCTGACATGCCAAATTTCCTTAGTCTTCTGAAAAAGTAGAGGCATTGGTGGGCTTTCTTAACTATAATGTCATTGGGGACCAAGACAGGTTGTTGGTGATCTGGACACCAAAAAACTTGACGCTGTCGACCCTTTCTACTTTGCCCTCGTTGATGTAGACAGGGGCATGTTTTCCTTTGCGCTTCCTGAAGTCGATGACAATCTCTTTGTTTTGTTGACATTGAGGGAGAAATTATTGTTGCCACATCATTTCACCAGATTCTCAATTTCATTCCTGTATTCTGTCTCATCGTTGTTTGAGATCCGACTCATTACAGTGGTGTCGTCAGCAAACTTGAAAATCAAACTGGAGGAGAATTTGGCCATGCAGTCATAGATATATAAGGAGTATAGCAGGGGGCTGAGAACACAGTCTTGTGGGGCACAGGTGTTGAGGATGATCGGTGGAGGAGGTGTTGTTGCCTATCCTTACTGATTGTGGTCTGTGAGCTAGGAAGTTCAGGATCCAGTCGCAGAAGGAGGAGCCGAGGCCTAGGCCACGGAGTTTAGAAATGAATTTTGTGAGAATAATGGTGTTGAAGGCTGAGCTGTAATCAATAAATAGAAGTTTGACATAGGTGTTCTTGTTATCTTGGTGTTCTAGGTTGAGTGCAGGGCCAGGGAAATGTCGCTTGCTTGTCGACTGTTGCAGCAGTAGGCAAACTGTAGTGGATCCAGGTAGCCTGGGAGGCTGGAATTGATTTGTGCCATGACTAACCTTTCGAAGTACCTCATAATGATCGATGTGAGAGCCACTGGCCGATAGTCATTAAGGCATGTTGCTTGGTTTCTCTTGGGTAGTGGGATGATGGTCATTTTCTTGAAGCAGATAGGGACCTCAGATTGTTGTAAAGAGAGGTTGAAGATGCCTGTGAATCCCCTGCTAGCTGATCCACGTAGGACCTGAGTGCATGTTCGGGTACCTCATCCGGACCAGTTGCTTGCTGTGTGTTGATCTTCAAGAAAGCTGCTCTGACATCTGCAATGGTGACCCCAGATATAGGTTCATTCAGGGCTTCCGGGGTAGAGGGCATGCTCTCGCTGACCTCTTGCTCAAAACGGGTAGGATGCATTGAGCTCATTAGGGAGGGATGCGTTGGAGCCGGCGATTTTACATGCCTTCATCTTGAATCTGGTTATGTCTTGCAGACCTTGCCATAATCATCGGGGGTCGGAGTGGCTAGCCTGGGACTCTAGCTTGGTCCAGTATTGTCTTTTGGCATCTTTGATAGATCTCCTTAGATCATATCTGGCTTTCTTGTATAGGTCAGTGTTGCCTGACCTGAATGCTGCGGACCTGGACTTCAGCAAGCTGTGGATATCCCTGTTCAGCCATGGTTTCCAGTTGGGGAACCCAAGTGAAGGAGGCAGGGTGATAAATACTTTTGTTACCTTGTTCAGTTGCCTTCTAAGTTATTGGCAAGTAGAGTGTGAATGTGGAGTTTATAGCTACAAATGAATGACTTGCTTCTGTGTTGAATAAGTTTAAAAATTCAGTCTAGAATTAAAAGCTGTGGGTGGTGGGGGGGGAGGGGGAATGGAATGCTGGGACAGGAGGTGAGGGAGGGGGTGATGAAGAACAAGGGTGGTGAAGAAAGATGCAATATGGTTACAGACAGATTTGCTTGAATTAAAAGTCAGGCAAATAACATTCCATTCCAGTATATCGGGGAATGGAGGTGAAATTTGAATAATTATGTTAGCAGTTGATTGAATGTTGAAGGGCATTGCAGTTATATACTTGCAGCCATTGAGGTTTAAGACTGACATGTTGCTGCAGTATATCAAGCCTTGCCTTCCAATTTGTTAATCCGTAACTCCAAATTTACAGGAAAACTCTCAACACGATCCGAGGGAGAAAGAAAGTGATCTTTGAAATGATCATCTCTTGATGTTCAAAATCATGAGGGGGCTGAACAGGTTAGAGAAACTGGTCCCCTTGTAAAAGGATCAAGAAAAGGGGGATATGGGAAAAAGGTGATTCACAAAAGATGTCTTGTGAGAAAAAACTTTTTCACAGCACAAATAATGAGTGGCGTTCCTCAGGGGTCAGTGCTGGGACCTTTGCTGTTTGTGAAATATATAAATGATTTGGAGGAAAATGTACTTGGTTTGATTAGTAACCAGACGGTGCAAATATTGGTGCAATTGCGGATAGCGAAGAGGACCATCAGAGGATGTAGCAGGATATTGATTAGTTGGAGACTTGGGCAGAGAGATGGCAGATGGAGTTTAATCCTGACAAATGTGAGGTAATGCATTTTGGAAGGTCTAATACAGTTGGGAAAAACAGTAAGTGGCAGAACCTTTAAGAGTATTGATAGGCAGAGGGATCTGGGTGTACAGGTACACAGGTCACCGAGAGTGGCAACACAGGTGGAGAAGGTAGTCAAGAAGGCATATGGTATGCTTGCCTTCATTGCCAGGGCTTTGAGTTTAAAAATAGGCAAGTCATGTTGCAGCATTGTAGAACCTTAGTTAGGCCGCACTTGGAATACAGGGCCCTATTTTACCATTGCGTGGCGCCCATTTTCAGGTGCAGAATTGTGGTAAAGTTGGATGTGAGCCCATTAACGCAATCCGCGCCCACACAGATGGCCACTTTACCAATGCCTGGGAATGGCCACAATCCGATTCACACCCGAAACGGACGCAATGGTGATTTAAATGCATTTGCATGTATTTAAATTGAATTAATGAACTGTCCGGCCAACTTTATCAGCTTTTCCCCCTTTACCATCACGTTCGCTGATCCAGAATCGCGCCAAAATAAACATGCTGAATAAAAGTCTGAATCAGGCGCTCCAGCTGCTGAAGAGGTGAGTTCATTGCTTCTAACAGCTCTCTGGCCAGGGAAGGGGGCAGGGGGTCACAATTGGTCTGGGTATTTGGGGGGGATGGGTGAATAAGGGGGACAGTGATGTCTGTGGGGGCCATCGCTCCCGCTTTTCGCTCTCGGACCGCTTTCTCTGCTTTTGCGGCCCAGGGGCAATCAGACAAGGGCGTGCTTTTTCAAACTTTTTTCTAACTGCACATGCACAGTTCAGAGCTCCGATTGTTTTGGGCTTGATAAGCCCCGCCCACAGCGTGAATGGGACCCACGATTTTTTTTCAGGCTGTGTCATATAGGGGTGCCTGAGAACAGATTTCCAAGTCAGATCTGAATTGTGCCCAGATTCAGCACTTAAAATGGAAGTGGCCTATAGAATTTAGAATGAATCAGGCCTATAGTCATCAATTCTGGTCGCCACACTACCAGAAGGATGTGGAAGCTTTGGAGAGGGTACAGAAAAAATTATCAGGATGTTGCCGAGTATGGATGGCATTAGCTAAGAGGAGAGGTTGGAGAAATTTGGTTCATTGTCACTGGAACGACGGAGGCTGAGGGGTGAGCTGAAAGAAGTCTACAAGATTATGAAGGGCATGTTCAGAATGGATAGTCAAAAGCTTTTTCCCAGGGTGGAACAGTCACTTACTAGGGGGCATAGGTTTAAGGTGCTAGAGGCAAGGTTTAGAGGAGATGTGTGAGGTAAGTGTTTTATACAGAGGGTGGTGAGTGCCTGGAACACGCTGCTGGGGGAGGTATTGGAAACGGATCCGATAGTGACTTTTAAGGGGCAGCTTGACAAATACATGAATAGAATGGGGATAGAGGGATATGGTCCCTGGAATGGTAGGTGGTGTTAGTTTAGACGGCAGCTTGGTTGGTGTAAACTCAGAGGGTAGAAGGGCCTGTTCCCCTGCTGTAATGTTCTTTGTTTTTTGTTCTTTGAATGGTTTGAATCTGGAGAGCACTGCCTGGAAGTGTGGTAGAGCTGGTTTAACTGAGGCATTCAAGAGGGCATTAGATTGTTTCTATTGAAGTAATGTGCAGGATATGGGGAAAAGGCAATGGAATGGTTCCAAGCCATAATCTCGTTTGGAAAGCTGGTGCAAACATCATGGACTAGGTGGTCTCCTTCTGTATTTAACGATTCTGTGAATTATCAAAATGAACTCCATTTATACAGCTTTAACTTGGATTTGATAATTAACGTGGTAATATTTATATATATGACAAACCTTTCAACTAATGGCAGTAGATGATTCTGCCAGATATAAAAAAGATAGGCTTTTTATTTTTGAGTTGTGCACATCAACAAGCCTAGAGCTCAGAATTGTTGGTATCTGGGGAACTTGGAGAAGCGTGGTATCTAAATCACAGCAAGTTAACACGCAAATACAATGAGAAATTAGGAAAGCCAATTGTATGTTCACGTTTATTGCAAAGCACTTGGAGTATAAAAGGACTCCCACTGTAGTTGTATTTGGGTCCTGATGAAACAAGAGTACTGTGCACACTTTGGTCTCCTTATCTAAGGAAGGATATGCTTGCCTTCGAGGGAGTGAAAGTAAGGTTCACTGGACTGATGCCTCAATGAGGTGATTGTCCTACGAGGAGAGATTGAAGATCTTATCGAATGGCAGAGCAAGCTCGTCGGTCCTACAGCTGCTCCTATTTCTTAAGGGCTGGATTTTCATATTATAGACGGGTAGCAAGAGTTGGTAGCATCTCGAGAGAAATTGCTTTGAGTGGTACGATTTTTGTTCTGGGACAGTGGGTTTGTGCCGAGGTTGGGCCTGCCAATTCTTAGAGATGGCCATGGGGGATACTGCGTGCAGAGGTAGGATGACTAATATGTCCGGTTGTTAAATATTAGGCTCTCTAGCCCTCACTCCTACTAATCCCACACCCACTCCTCAGCGCCATTAATGTCAACTCATACCAAATATGCCCTTCTATCCACCATCATTCCCTCTATGCCAATCCATGCCCCTTCACCAACACCTAATTTCCCTCATCCCTTCCCCACACCCCATCCATGCCAACTTATGTCAACCCATTGCCCCTCCACCCACTCAATTGCCCCATACTCTCCACGCTAACCAATGCCCTTCCAGCCATTCTTAATGTCCTTTTAAATAAACCTCTGTTACTACAGCCCTATAAAATTGTCAATCAACCAAACCTTTGAAGCATCAGTAGTTGAACTTAAGCACTTCTGTAATAAAATTGAGCCACTGACAAAATTGATCTAAGAAAGAGCTGCCAATCAAACAATGTTTTCTCTTGTGTGCATCTGTTTCCATAAAAGTCTAGGCTTACAGCCAAGACCTTCAATGCATGCTTGGCTGAAAGCCCAGAGTTCTATTAGTTCATTGAAACAGGTGGGAACACAAGCACAATTTTAAAGAAAGTTATCAATGACTGCTTTTAACCTTTTCTACATATGTCATTGTTATTCTAGGGCTCATTGGTTCTGTACAGAGTGTATACTGGGTGAATGGGCATGGAAATGCTATGAGTTAGCAAGGAAGATATGAGGGGCCTTTGGGTGGGATGGCTAGAAGGGCAATGGTTGTCATGAAGTGTTTGAAAGGCGATTGAGGGTGGCTGTATGGGCAACGTTTGGCATGGAGGATATGAGGGGTATTGGAGGTGGGTGGAGGAGCATGGGTTGGCATGGTGGTATGAGGAGCTATTAGGAGTGGGCAGGATGCTTAAGTTGGCATGGGTTATGGGTAAGACATTTTGAAATTATCTTTCAGATGATGGCTCACAATTTCTCTGAGAAGCCATGGACCAAAGGACCTTGAGAAGCTGGCTTAACTGCATGAAAATTGCAGGTGTTAGGAGATGGTTATCCTCACTATGGAGCTAGCCAGGCAGTGTGCATGCTTGCTACCTGCATTCTTACCCCATGCTATTGAGGTGGAATTGGAGCAGGAATCCCAGAATTGGGTCCTATTTTTAAGTTTAAAAATCCAGCCCTGAGAGGTCCCTTTTCATAGGCTTGAATCTTACCCAATCCATCCAAAGGCAAAGTGATCCTGACTGAAAAGACAGGTCTTAGTATCCTGTCCAAGCCCCCAGAAGTTTGTAAATGATCCTCAGTGTCTGTATCTGGAAATATTGAAGACTAATATAGCACATGCTCCACATCAGGCCATGTAAATACTTGCACAAAAGAGTAAAGAATGAATTTATGTATTTCCTTTATTTCTTTATACGCGTATGGAAACAATTAAGACAGTAACAGTTCAGATTGATCTTGAAACAATGGACTAAGTTCTTGTTTTGAGGTGGGGACTTCAACATGGACGTAATTCCAGATCCCAGTCCTGCACATTCCCACCTGCCAACTGCAAAATTCCAGTCAGCGCAGCAAGGTGGCTAACAAAGCCACTCAATTGGCTATCCAAGATTTGCAGGCTGGTAGCTGTGTTTTTTTTTGTTCATTCATGGGAAATGGGTGCCACTAGCTGGTCAGCATTTATTGCCCATTCCTAATTGCCCTTGGTGGGCAGCTGAGAGTCAACCACATTGCTGTGGCTCTGGAGTTGCATGTAGGCCACATGAGCTAAGGATGGCAGTTTTCCTTCCCTTAAGGACACTTGTGAACCAGATGGGTTTTTCCAACAATCAACAATGGTTTCATGGTCATCAGTAGATTCTTAACCCCAGATGTATTTATTGAATTCAAATTCCACCACCTGCCGTGGCGAGATTTGAGCCCAGGTCCCCAGAACGTTAGCTGAGATTTTGGATTAATTGTCTAGCAATACCACTAGGCCATCTTGTTTCCTGTGTTGCCCCTTAACTGACTGATTTTGTAAAAATGGCAGAGTGGTAGGATCTTGCTAGAAATCTGACGTGCTGGCTGGTGGCAGGAAACTCCAAAATCATTCATTTCTACATCTGGTGTGTTTCCCAAACTCTGTCCAATGTTCTTACACATTTCTGCTCATTGAAATGATGTTGAAGGCATCAACTTTGCATCTAAGAGATGTAGCAAATAGTTACTGGAAAGAGCCTGTCAGAACAAAATCACAAATTTGTAATGGGATTTTTTCCTTCCACCTGAGAGGAGAGAGAGGCCATTGATTAAACATCTTATCTTAAACCATGGTACCTTTGGCAAAACGCTCCTCAGTATTCCACTGAGATATCAGCTTGATTACATACTCATCTCAGAAGTGGCACTCGATCACGCAACTTTCTGACTCGGCGGCAAAAGTGCTATCACTGCGTCACAACTTAAAAAACTCAGTAGTATTTAATTCATTTATTATGGGATTGGATATGATTGAGAGTGAATGACTCGGGTTATCAGATGATACTATTTTCCAGTATTTCAATAATTTCTGGAGCCAGTTGATAGGCAGTTGCCTCATCATTATGGGGTAATATGACCATATTAACACGTGTGTGACAGTTAAGTGAAAACCACCAGCTCCCTCTGAATTGGGATTTAGTAATGGATTGCCAACCCACATTTCAGACAAAGCTCAATGTGTTTAATTTTGTTGAACATCTATCTAAGTTTTACAAATGTGAATTTGGTATTTGATTGACTGGCTATGGAATAACAGATTTAAATGAAGGAGTTAGGTAAATCATATCCATCCACAAAGTTAGTCGGAGATTTATAGCCTGTGAAATAGTTACAAAATGGAGTTGCAATCCAGTGTCAATTAATTGGAACGTGTGGAGCCAGGT
Organism: Carcharhinus amblyrhynchos; assembly: GCF_965287045.1. Classification (NCBI taxonomy): domain Eukaryota; kingdom Metazoa; phylum Chordata; class Chondrichthyes; order Carcharhiniformes; family Carcharhinidae; genus Carcharhinus; species Carcharhinus amblyrhynchos. The sequence goes on along the minus strand of NC_137335.1, from coordinate 39,180,791 downwards.
TCTGTGTCTGGACATTATTGTATCCATGCCAGGTCTTAAAAAATAAACTTCCCAAGGGATTACGTGTTTAGTGTTAGATTGCAGAAGCCTGTTTTTGTGTACCCTGTTAGATTAGTAGTTGGGGTTAAATTGTGTGATTTAAGGATTGAGCCCCTGCAAGTCTTCAAATTTGTGCTGTGTAAAATGGAATTTTCAATTAGTATTGTGATTCACTTCAGGTGAAGAATACTTGTGTTCAACGATTTAACTAATAAGCATTGGAAAGAGTGCGGCCAAACTGAACAAATCACCTTGTGTGTTAATTTTTCCCCCATTCCTACTCTACACTAGATGGCAGTTTTGCCATTGCCTCAAAACTTTCTGCACTTGTGCAGGAAAGGAAAGGCCATCACTGTTTAGTCTGTGAGCGGGATCTCTGTACGGGTGATTCAGATCCTGTGGACTTCCTGCAACATATGTTAGTAATTTCGAGGCAGACATTTATTTCTTTGTTTTACTGCTGGCTGTTTGAGAAAGTGTTGGTGCTGGATTATGAGCTGTCTGGATCATGTCAGAGGCCGCAGGGATCAAGTTCATGTGACAGGCCAGACTGAGGAAGGATGAGGTTAGGGGAGGTAAGGAAACTGACCCCTGCTTTTATTGCACAAGTCACAGCCTGTCTGTGAACCACAGCCAAAAACCTGGGCGTTCCAACTCTAATACAGCTGAACAAACAGGACAGTTGCCTGCTTGGATTTTACACATTTCATCAACAGGAGTTAAATGAAAGCTTTCTCTATTTTTGCCTTGAGTGACTTTTAATCCTTCATTCTTAATTCCCCTTCCTCAATCACATTCCCTTAGCCCCATCCAGACGAGGTGACCTGGAAATCCTTGGCTACTGCATGCTACAGTGGCTGTGTGGGAAGCTGCCCTGGGAGCAGAACTTGAGGGATCCCGTAGCAGTCCAAGAAGCCAAAATCAAGTACGAGCTTTCTTCTAACTATTTTATGGTTTACTGTAGCTGCTTCAAAAAAAATTTCAAAGCTCACCAATTTTTTTTTACAATACCGCATTTCAGCCTTGTGTGACTAAGTATTCTTTTCATGCGTAATAGTAATAACTTCAAATTGTCAAAACAAATATTCTAGTAATTTCCAATTATTTGGTGTTTTTTGATAAAACTGTCCCTGAATGCCATTAAAGTGCACTTCAATATCCACACTTCAGTTAACATTATTTGGAGCACTTAAACAGTAAATTAATATTGACAGTTTCAAGATTAGTTGTCTTCTTCACGTTGAAATAAAAGTGCTAATTGATGATTAACTTTGTTTAAAATATGAAAAAACTGGGGAATTTATTCTATTTTCCTCATATTTGATATTCAAACCTTGAAATGTTTCAAAATCTTTCTCTTAGAATAAATAAAATGTTTTGGAAGGGATGAAACAATTTAAAATAATGGATAACTCACACAGATACAAATGCTTGAACATTAACCACAAGAACAGGTTCCTAAAAGCAATAGGAGCCAGAGATGGTGGTAATGTCTATGGTGGTGCAGTGATACTGTCACTGGACTCGTAATCCAGAGGCCCAGATTAATGCTCCAGAGACATGGATTCAAAACCTACCATGGTTGAATTTAAATTCAAATTAATAAACCTGGAATTATAAAGTTAGACTCAGTGATGATAGTCATGAAATTATCATCAATTGGTTCACTAATTCCCTTCAAGGAAGGAGATCTATTATCACCCGTCCTGGCCTATACGTGACTCCAGATCCTACTTTCATATTCCATTTGCCTTCAAATCACAAGCTGTACTTGTATACTAACCTTTAGTGATTCATGTAAAAGGATACCCAGATCCCCCTGCATCTCAAGAGTTCTGCAATCTCTCTCTATTTGAATAATAGGCAGCTTTTCTATTTTGTCTTCCAGGTGGACAAGTTCACATTTTCCCACATTATACTCCATCTGCCTGAATTTTTGCCCACTCACTTAACCTTTTCTAGATCCCTTTGATTCTTATGTCCGATTCACAACTTAAAATCTTAAGTTAAAAAAAGCTAAAGTTTATTTGTTAGTCACAAGTAAGACTTGCATTAATATTGCAATGAAGTTACTGTGAAATTCCCCTAGTCACCACACTCCAGTGGCTGTTTGGGTCAATTCACCTAACCAGCATGTCTTTCAGACTGCGGGTGGAAACCGGAGCATTCGGAGAAAACCCATGCAAACGCAGGGAGAACGTGCAAACTCCACACAGGCAGTGACCCAAGCCAGGAACTGAACCCAGGTCTCAGGTGCTGTGAGACAGCAGTGCTAATCACTGTGCCACCATGCCGCCCCTTATCTTATCAATCACTTAACAATGAATTCATTTTATTCATGTGTACATCATCGTTGTTTGTTGAGAGTAGCCTAGTCAGAGAGCAAAATGTACTGACACATCTCATGATTGGCACGCATGATGGTTATGAGGGTATTAGGGGAATTTTTTATTTTGTGGAAGAAACGATGTGTTTTTGCATTCACTTGTATTACTGAACGATCACGTTAGTATTAGTGTTTACACATCATTGTGTTGGACATGGCTGAACGTGTAGGCTCAGCTGTCACTCCGTCTACACGTCATATCAGACTTTATCAGAGTGGGGTAATTGAAACACTGCAGATGAAATCAAAACCCTGTAATGTCTCAAGCCAATATCCTGTGGTAGACACACATGTGGACAATGCTGATACTAACCTTTAGGACCCTTATTTTCCTACCTTGACTGAGCGTCCTCAACACTCTGCACCACTGGGCCCTTCCATGCCCTTGACCCCACCTTCTGAACTCTCATAGATTCCTTTTCAACTCCTCCATATCCCTGCACCCTACTCCATAATCTCCACTACCTCCCACCAGAGTCTGACCCTTGCCACTCCCAAGCCTCCACTGCAAGTGTCCATTCCCCTGTTCGTCTCCTTTATGCCATAGAGTGAAACCAGGAAAACCTCTAATCTTTCACTAACTGTACAAAGATCATGAACCAGGTGCCACGAGGTTCTCGTGCTAACTTTATCTTGAAAGTAGGACATAATGTTAATACGTTTTATGCTAATGAATATTCATGGAATGCAAACATATTACAAGTAAGAAGCCACGACAAGCGGGTGTAGGGCTCAATATGCTGCAAACTCGCCGCTGCATCACGACCTGTTGACGGGAAATTAGAACTTTGCATTCCATCTAATTAAGTCGCCCCACACAGCACATTTCTCGCCCTTGTAAACTCCCATCAAAAGAAATCCAAAGTTTCTGAAATCTAGGGAATAAATTTGTCCTTCAGATCACTAAAAGTGGAAACTAACTCAAACCTCTCTGGACAAAAGATCAGACTTTGGTACTGGGTGCACATATACTAATCAGCATGCATAAACTCCGTTCCCAAAATGTTCAAGTGACAATGTGGTGTAACACGGAGATGTATATGTAATCATTTATTGTTTATTCAATGTGATCAAATCCAGTGATAGCTGTTGAAGTATCCAATGTGTGATGTGCAAAATTTTCCAAAGCCCAACATTAATATATCATTTTAATTCATATAACTAGCATTTTGATAAAATATTTTTAATGTGAAATAGCAAGAAAAATGTAACTTCATTTTTGTTGAGATGAAAGTTCATCTGTATGAGCCTTTTTGAACTAATTTGCTTTTATCTTTAATGAAAGATTAAATGTGCTGAGAAATTCTTATGATGAACACAAATGTGGTTAAAAACTAAAATATTAAATTGGACACATTTTCTCAATGCCGTGACAGTTTGTAGCCAACAATCCTTTGCTGTCAGGAAGTATCCCTGCGACTTACTATAATGTCTATTCTTATTTCAGCCTTATGGAAAACCTGCCGACTTCTGTGCATCAGTGTTTTCCCTCTGGATGTGAGAGCAGTAAGTGTGTTCATTTACAAAAACAGCCGTACATTTCTAGTACTGTAAAAAGGAAGTCTTCAGTAGTTAATCCCAATTTAAGCAAGAATTTGCCTTCAAATGTCCAATAAAATGACTACCTCATCTTTTGCCTATTAAACAAAAAGGTTTTCACTGTCCTCTCTATGTCTATTATCAGATAAATCATATCATCTATTTGTGACGAAAGATGCACAATTACCATTTTAAATGCAATTCTATTGATTTGCTTTTGAAATGTAAACATGCTAATTGGATTTTGGGTAAAAAAAAGGATGACTTAATTAACTTGAATAGCTGCAGAGAACAGCGATGTTATTTCCCCTCCATTTCTTCACTCCAAGTTAGCTGTAGATTTTTATACATTATAACTGCTATCAATCCTTGTGAGATTTGCTTGGCAGAGAGCTCCTCGTATGTAAATACTGGTACTAATCATGAAAGGCTGAAATAAAACTTGCTGCTAGATTAGCAATTATGTTTACTTTCAAATGGATTTGACAAATGAGGGAATTAAACCTTTGTGAGGAAGAGGGTGTGAGTAATAAAGGAAATGGACAGATAACCGATCCTATACTTTCCCTATAGTATCCTTGAAAATATGCAAGAGTGGCCCTGATCAATTAATTCACATAATTATGTATTTTCGAGAAGAGGAAGTGCTTCTGTTTGACAGGAAGATTAGGATCAACAGTTTATAGAGGGAGAAATCATAGGGGACAGCCCGCTTTCAACTGTATAAAAACAAATTACTGCGAATGCTGGAATCTGAAACCAAAAGAGAAAATGCTGGAAAGTCTCAACAGGTCTGGCAGCATCTGTAAGGAGAGAAAAGAATTGACGTTTTGAGTCCAGATGACTCCCCAGCTTTGACAAAATTTCATCTGGATTTGAAACATTAGTTCTTTTCTCTCCTTACAGATGCTGATTTGGTTTGGATTATCAGATGGCAATAATTTTCTATTGAAAATGATTATGAAATTATCTGCATTTTAGTTACTGACATGAATCTATGAAAAAAATGGCATTTTTGCCATAACTGTGCATTATTTGAAATAGCAATGGACCAATTGGTTAACCTATTATTTCATTTCATTGGCAGATTTGCTAATAATATGAAACACTTATTCTCTGCCTCTGTGTGTACCAAGATTTATCATAGAATTGTTACAGCACAGAGAGGGGTCACTTGGCATGTTGTGTCTGCACTGGCTCTCTGTATGCACAATTTAGGTAGCACCTCTCTCCCACCTTCCTATAGCCTTATACATTTGACCTTTAGAGATAACAATCCAATTCCCTCTTGAATGTCTTTGATCAAACCTGCCTCCACCATACTTTCAGGAAATACATTCAGGCAGTTTATAAATCTGGTACATAGAACTAGTTTCAGTAATAGTGATTGCAAAACTCATCGATTATCACAGAAACCCATCTGGCCCACGAATGTCCTTTTGGGAAGGAAATTGGCCGTCCTTCCCACGTCTGACCTACATGTGACTCCAGAGCCACAGCAAAGTGTTTGGCTCTTAACTATCCTCTGAAATGCCCTAGCAAGCCACACCTTTCAAGGGTAATTATGAATGAGCAACAAGTCTTACCACTGATGCCCATATATCCCATGGAAGAATAAATAAAAAGTTCCAGATACTAACTACATGCTACAGGAAAGGTTTTTCCTCATGGGAGTGGATAAATATGAGGTTATCCACTTTGGTAGCAATAATGGGAAGACAGAATGTTATCTGAATGGGTGTAAATAGAGAGAGAGGTGGACACTCAATGAGTCTCATGCATCAGTCACTGAAAATAGGCACGTAAGTGCAACAGGCAGTAGAGAAGGCAAATGGTAGGTTAGCCTTCATGGCGAGAGGATTTGTGTATAGGGATAGGGATGTTTTGCTGCAATTGTATTGGGCATCATTGAGGCCACAACTGAGTATTGTGGGCAGTTTTGGTGTCCTTATCTGAGGAAGGATGTCCTTGCTATAAAGGGAGTACCAGGCTGATTCCTGGGATGGCAGGACTGTCATATGAGGAGTTGGTTAGGATTATATTCACTGGAGTTTAGAAAAATGAGAGGGGATCTCATAGAAACTTATAAAATTTAACAGGGTTAGACGGGATAGATTCAGAAAGAATGTTCCCAATGGTGGGGGAGTCCAGAACTCGGGGTCATTGTTTGAGGATAAGGGATAAACCTTCTAGAACTGAGGTGAGGAGAAATTTCTTCACCCAAATGATGGTGAATGCGTGGAATTCACTGCCACTGAATCAAGTTGAGGCTAAACATTATTTTATCTAGTTGAGGCTAAACATTGTCTGATTTCAAGAAGAAATTAGATTTCGCTCTTGGGGTTAGAGGGATCAAGATATATGGAGCAAGGGGATCAGGACACTGAATTCAATGATCAGCCATGATCAAAATGAATGGTGGAGCAGGCTCAAAGGGCCGAATGGCCTGCTGTTTCTAGTTTCTATGTCACCATTGCTCCTTTTGCCAATTACCTTAAATCTTGGACTTTTGATTCTCAACCTTTCCACCAATGGAAACATATTTCCCTATCTCCTCTGTCTAGACCGCTCCTGATTTTGAATACTCTTATCAAATTTCCTCTCAACCTTCTCTTCTCCAAGGAAAACAGTCCGAACTTCTCCAATCTTTCTTAAGTATAAATACAGTTGCAACATTTCTTCTTTTAGATATTTCTACAAGATTCTCAGCTGGGTTCTTCCTTAAAGATTTCACTTTGAATTGTGGAATAGAAGAAATGTTCACAGCTGCTTTTACAATGTTACTTTGCATAGCAAGAGTTAAAAATAAGGACCTTGACACCTGTATTTTGCCATCTATGGCCTCCAGACACTCAATCACAGCCAATGGAGTACTTTAACATGTAGTTACTGTTGCAAAGCAGGAAATGTGACAGCCAATGTGCTTGTGTATAGCAAAGCCATTTGCAGCAAACTCCCACAAACCAGCAATGAGGTAATGGCCAGATTATCTGTATTTTGTATCACGTAGGTTGAGGAATGAATATTCGTCAGAACAGTGGGGAAGTTGTCTGCTATTTTTCACAATAATGCCATCGGATTTTTTTGCATCCACCTGAGAAAGTGAGAAAGCCTGGATGAATTGTCTCATCCAAAAGATGCCGTGTCTGGCATTTCAGGACCATCTCAGCACTACACTGAATTGTCAACCTAAAGTCCTACACAGCAGCCTCTGCTATGGGACTTGATCCCTCAATCTTTTGACTCAGAGGTGATTGTGCGACCATTGAAACAACCTATCGTCTTGGTAAAAAAACTCCCACCTAGAAATTCTTTCTCAGCATGTAGTTTCTCAGAATTGAAAAACTGACAAATAATGGACTGGCCCTGATTAACCTCAAGAAGTCCATGCTCAGAATCAATAAAGGTTTTAGTAGCGCTCACTAAGTGAGCTATACAGGCCTGTGTGGTTTCATCAGCTGTGGTATTCCAAGATTCAGATCTTCTCAGTCACATTCGTTGTTTGGTGATTTTTGCCAATCAAATTATGATGGATGTTCTATATTCAATATTTTTCAATCAATTCAGGAATTTTAAATTTGTATTCTTGGCATGATGCTGATTATTACTATTTCTGTTACTATTTGTCATAATTTAGGCAAGGTACTATGACTTGGATTTTCGTCTTGGGCTAGTGAAATATGAGTTGGGTCCTTTAGTGGTTTCAGAAACAAACACTCGACTCATGACTGACTTGGCCAGGAATTTTTCTTTTTTCACATGAGCGCAATATGTAATTTGTGAGCTGTGATACAGTGCAATGGGAGTGTTGGTGCTGAGGTGCGCTAGTTAAAAGGCCTGCCTTGGTTCTCGCCCAGCTCACAAACCTCACCCGCAATCCACCCACCTCCATTGCGCTGCATATATCCCATGTCCCTTCATATCCGCATCGCGCATCATTATCTCCTTGTCCCTTGCCACAGTCACTCACCCAGTATCCACTATGCGCGATCTTCACCAACCATACAATATCGATAAGTGCAGTTGAAAAATAATTAAGCCTGTAACAAATCTAACAAAACTTCCATTCAAACTTCTTTCATTGTAAAAGAACTGGCGACCCATAGAAAAACAGTTTAATCTCAGAAGTAACCACTAAGATATCTAAACAAGCAGCCATATTTCAGGAACCACAGCTAAGGCAGAATACAACTTCCAGCCACACCACTTGTGGTAACAGTGCAGAGTTGTCCAGCAGCTCAACTGTGCATTCATAATGATTACTGCAATCAAAAAACCACTTTCAGTCTCAGAGTCACCCCCAAGACTAAAAGAACAGATGGCGTCAGCACACTCATAGTGTCGAGCAACATCAGTCAAGTCATTATGATAATGCAGAGGGGCATTCCCAACTGCCTAGTTTGTTAAATAGTTTGTGTGGAAAGATCTTCTACTTTGAGCAGGTAGGTGACTCCTGTCACTTCATGACAAGTGAAGAGGCACACCCAAAGTGATCCACTATGTTCCGAGGTACTGGATATTTTGCTTTGCGGCGAAATCTCAGGACAAAACCTGAGATAAAGCCATATTCCACTCAAAGACTTGAGTTATCCATACAGGCAGCATGTTTCCCGTGGGGAGTTGTTATTTCACCACTATTAAAGGAACATCTATTGAACCAATTACATGGAGGCCATTGTGGCATTGTGAGAATGAAGGAGATAATGCGGTGTTGTTTCTGGAGGCCTGGATTAGATGCCAAAATGGAGAGAAGACAGGAATGTGAGACCTGCCGCCATTAGCACCATTACATCCATGGGAATGGCAAGAAAATACTTGGCTATAGATAAACTTTGATTATGTTGGACCATTTGAGGGGTGCATGTTTCTTATTCTAGTTGATGCTCATTCAAAATGGCCGCAAGTTACCATCATGAAGTCAGTGTCACTGGAGAAGACTGTTGAGAGATGAAGTGAAATTTTCAGCAGATTCAGTTACCTTGAACAATTTGGGGCCACAGTTCACATCTCAAGAGTTTGAAAACTTCTTTAAGGAGAACAGAATACCGCACTGCAGGTCTGCATCACTACCATCTTGCTCCATTGGGCTAGTAGAGTGTTCTGTGCAAACTCATTAAGGATAATCAGAAAACAAGGTTCACTGCTTACTCAACAAAAGTTTCTCCGGCATTGCTCATGATTAAACATCAACCGTGTTCAGCAATCGACTTATTAAAACCACCAAAGACAAAAGGAGTAGTCTAGGAAAAAAAACAGCACGATTAGGTCATGTGGGGGGAAAACAAAGCCAGGTTTTGTTTTCCCCCTACATGACCTAATTGGGCTTTTCGCCAGAGACGAGAAGTTCTTCATGAAACTATACTACAGGCAAAAACTGGCTCAGACCAGACTGATTTCTTACAGTTCCAGACTCAAGATGACACAATATGAAGGAGGCATGCGGATCATCTTTTGGCGACAAGAACCAATCTATCAGAGGCAGAATGGACAGGAGAGTCAACATTAAAATGTGCCAAGAGACAACCTGAACCTTCCAAAAACCTGGCACAAACAGAACCGATTGAGGTAAGCAGCACCTCAGCTGCCAATTAAATACAGTGTCAACCTCAGATAATAATGTCTGGTTAAAGCAACCACTGTAAGAAGTCTCACAACACCAGGTTAAAGTCCAACAGGTTTATTTGGTAGCAAAAGCAACTACTGTCAACGTTCACACTGAACTAAAGACACCAGAAGTTACAGCAAGTAGAAAGAAGCAAACGCCTGAGGTTGGCCAATAACCAATAACAATGGCCAGAGAACAATGACTTCCAAAGTGTCTAACTTATTGATTGTTGTTGCTAATTGATTGTTCATATATAAATTGTTAATATGTTGGAGAACAGCTAATTTAAAGGGGGAGGAAATTTATAGTATTTTTAGTGATTCCTTACTAGCAGCCTTGCAGCTGAACAGGGACACTTTAAGAGGCTGCTTGTGTGATGTCATTGGAGATAACATCATTGGCCGTTTGCATGGATAACTGGATAGTGTAACAGCTCAGCCTGTAGTAACATCTCCTGAATAAAGCTCTTAGTTTTTGTTGAATCTCCATGAAGTAAATCCTCTGAACCACACAAATTCCATTTTGCTTAAAGGAACCTGATGTGCAGAATGAAAGTGACCTTCTGGAGCAATACAGTGCAAAATGATTCCAGTGCAATCTATTGCAGAGAGAAGCTTAACTGCATAACCTCCTGAAAATGCCACCAAGACAAAGGCAAGGGCCAACATGCCTTCATCTCATTTAGAACCAAGATGAGGAGGACTTTATTCAGTCAGAGTGTGATGAATCTATGGAATTAATTACCACAGAAGGCTGGGGAGACCAAGTCATTGAGTATATTTAAGAAAGAGATAGACTCATGATTCGTAAAAGAGTCAAATTTTATGGGGGAAAGGGTGGAAGAATGAAGTTGAGAAACTTATCTGCTATGAGTGAATAGTGGAACAGGCTCGATGGGCCAAATGGCCTAATTTTGCTCCTCTATCTTATGGTCTTATGGTCTAGAAAAAGGCAAGCATAAGATGGAAACTCTCTTTCTCAAAAAGCAGTGAAAGTAGAGTTTAAGGCAGAGCTAGATAGATTGTTGATATGCAAGGGGATGAGAGGTTATCGGGCATAGGCAGGAACTGAGTTACAGTCAGATCAGCCACAATCTTTTTGAATGGTAAAGCAAGCTGGAGGGACTGAGTGGCCTACTGCTACTCCTGATGTGTGTGTTCACATAGGAACTACAGCTTTTATGTTTCAGACATCCACAATGGCCCTTGTAATCTCTGAAGATAAGTACTGTGCACTTGCATGAACCTGAAGTTGCCAACTTGACTAGTTGATGACTGACTGAATGCTGTCTTAAATGAAACTGCAAACACTTGAAACCATTTCTTCTTTGTAACTTTACATTATAAGATTGACAGAAAAGATCAGACAGCCAGAGCTGACAATCAAACAATGTTTTCCCTGGTGCTCAGGAGTTTTAATAGCCTAATGGATTTCTGGACTCTCAGCCAAGCCTCATTATGCACTCTTGGCATTTCTAGTGCCTGTGATTTCTCCATCATTGCTTTAAAGGGTCTGGACGATTGATACTTCTATTGGCCTGTCGTAACATGTTTAACTTTAAGCAAGTGTAAAGTTGCCAATGAATGATTTGTTTCTCAAGTTTATTTTTATGCACATCCTGTTATTACTATAGTTTTCAATGGTTCTACAGTGTATAGTAGGTGAATGGGCATGGAAATGACATGAGGACAGTGAGGGGTGAGTGGGGTATAGCTTGGCATGGGGGAAACATGGGCCAAGAGAAGTTGGGTGGGGTGAATGAGGTGGCATGAATGGGGCATGGAAATATATGAAGAGTGAGTGGTGAGAGTTTGATGGCCTTCTGAGTATAAATGGGATTACTTCCGACAGCCCAGGGTGGCTTTTTTAAATAGCCTGCCTCTGAACTCTTCCGCAGGTCAGCTGGCCTGACTGCAGCTCCCCACCCCACTTTATTGATAATTGTTAGACCTCAATGTGTGTGGTCAAGGGGGAGTGGGGGTGGGGGGACTAGAAAAACAAAATCCAGTTCCACTGAAGAAGCTAACTCGAAAAAATTCAACAACACTGCCACACATTGTTGTGTAATGTGCTGCAATACAATTAGAACATTTGAAGGTCTATATATTAACTAAACTCTGTGCAACAGCAGTAACACACTCTGGATCAAATGGAGTGCTGAGAAAGGTTATTGACCTGTGTTATTGAAGTGCTAAGAATTGTAAGTAAGTATCTTTGGGATGCAAAAATTGTGAAAAATAGCATTGTTACAAGTGTAGAAGACAGAATAAGGCCACATAGATTGATAATAGTGATAACATCATTTTGTTCAAGGATTATGGTCATTACTGGCCCTGAGGTGCTCATTACCATCCCTTGCTTCACTTGGTCTAGTAATGAGTACCTCAGGGCCAGTTATGCCCGCACAAGATGATGATATTGCTATATTATTGTTAAGGAGCAACTCTATTTTAATTATAATCACAGTGAGCTGAAAGGTCACTTACCATTATGATCAGTTTTTTTTTAATGTGTCCGGCTGAGAAATATTCACAGTGGCAGAGACTGAGGAAATATAATGATTGCAACCAAAAGTTGTTGTGGTCCTGATACGGGCAGCAGTGAATGCATCAGTGTCTGAAAGCACTTGCTGTGGTCAGCAGATAGATTTACTCACAAGCACATATTCTGCAGGACATTGCCAATCAGAAATATGAAGAAACTATGGTGAAAATAAATTGATGTAAAAACTGGTGCAATTGAGACAAACTTCCCATGTACAAAAGAAACAAATTCATGGCTGCGTTTGATGGAAAGAACTATGGTGTTTCTGCGCCATATGTTTTTAAAAACATTGCTTTTCCGTGTTCTATTTATTCACATTTACGACGCAGTGGATTTTTAACAATGATATTTGGCAGCATCGGGTCCAGGCCGCTTGCAAATCCCTCGCTCACAATTTAGAATTTACAGGCAAGAGAGAGCCATGATTTCTGTAAATTAGAGGCAGTGGCGAGGATTGAGGAGCCCTGTCCCCTGTTAGCTTCAACTCATGATCAATTATGTGTTGTTTAATATCTTTTTGTTACTGTATTGAATCAGATGTGGTGCCACAGTCTCAGGCTGATTGGTCTTATTTATTCAGTCCTCTAAGACATTCCCTTTTGCACTACGTCACTAAATATGGTAAGGTTACTAGCATTTAGTTAGTTCCTGGGTATAAATGTAAAAGGCTGCTTTACGCAATTCAATGTCTGAAATCATTGTGCTGATAATGAAAAAAAAGAGATAAACTTTGTGTGATAGAGAACATGTTGCTGTACTTCAGCCTGCAGTAAAATTCACAATGAGAATAAAAGGATAATTCTAATTATGACATAATTATTTGACTGCTCGATATTTGTCTAATTTGTATCCTTGAATGGTCTTTCAGATGAAATAATCAACTATTTGTCTTATGTGAGCACTCTGAAGTATGAAGAAAGGCCTCAGTATGAGAAACTACACAACATCTTGTTGAACAGTCTGGAATCCAGTCGATGGAAGGTCACGGATTCGTTACTTCTATTTGATACCGGGCATTTTAAGAACGTACCTGCAATTCAAAATGTAAGCAGCTGCATTTTATTTCAGTTTCCTAGCTTGAAGAGTTGATGGATTGATGCTTCCTGATGTGTTTTGTCACAGTTTATATGCAGTGGTATTTTATACTGAAGCTCATACATCACATAGTAAGTTCATACCTTTGTCACAGAGTAGTAGGAAAGGGTTTTTTTGGGCACTGTGAGGTCCCAAAATATTGAGTTCCCAATCTTAGTGAGGACTGTTGGTAGAAGTGGGAGGTTTCCTTGAGAGCATGTTGGAAGGGAAGATGACCAATATAATTTTCTGAGATAATTTATCACAGAACAGTACTTGCAAAGGTCGGGAATGACTTTTCTCTCTTAAGCAATGAGTAGCATGGGACAGCTAATGAATACAAGCCTTGAAATTACATTAAGCGACACAATACTGATGCAAGGACCATTAGCACATTCATGCATATTTCCTTTCCCTGCTATCTTAGCCATAAAGTTAACCCATTTATTTTAAACTTACACTTGTCTGGAGTTTTCAGCATAGTAAACATCTCAAAGCTTTGGAAAGTAATTGAAAAGGAGGGAGATTTGGCTGAAACGATCAGAGTTAAGTTTTATAGAAGCTTTTGAAGTTGCTTGGGTCATTCGGATTTGAAATGCTTGCTCAAAAAATTTGGACATCTCTAGTCTCATGTAAAATATTTTCGAGTGTTCTGGAAAGTCTATCATACTTAATGTTACTTCATCATCTACTTTAAAGAGGGACTTGCATGATCGAGATCATTTAAAAAAACTAATTAACTTGGAAATTTATTCCAGTGTTTTCCAGTCATACTCCATGAGAAAGTTATTTAGTGGTGCATGCTGATAGGATCAGGAGAAGGAACTGAATGTCTGTGACAGAGGACACATTCTGCCAATCATTGTCACTTACCCTCCCTTTTCACTTATTCATTTCTCCACTCACTCGCTCTCGTTTACTCTTGCAATTATTTACCCTCTCACACTTATTTATGCTCTCACTCTTATTCACTCTCCCACTTTCTCATTTATTCTCCCTTTCACGCATTCATTCTCCTTTTCACTCTTTCATTTATCCACTCCTCACTCTCATTCATTCCTCCACTCACTTATGCATACTTGGGATACAAAGACACACATCTATGTGAAATTGGAGCCCTCTGGGTCAATAATCATATTCATCGAATCATTAGAACCTCTATAGTGCTGAAGAAGGCCATTCAGTCTGTTGAGTCTGCACGGACCACAATCTCTCCCAGGCCCAATTCTCGTAACCCCACATTACCCTGTTATTCCACTAACACTAGGGTCAATTTAGCATGGCCATTCAACATCTTTGGATTGTGGGAAGAAACCAGAGCACCAAGAGGAAACCCACACAGACATGAGGAAAATGTGCAAACTCCACACAGACAGTGACCCGAGGCTGGAATTGAACCCGGGTCCCTGGTGCTTTGAGGCATCAGTGCTAACCACTGTGCCACCTGATATTATCTGATAATTGAGCTCCAGCACAATCAGAATCAGCTGAGTTCCAGCACACTGTCAGAATCAGCTGCATTGCTGATCAAGTCATGTCTTAAACAATTATGATCACACAAGTGAACAGAAATAGACAAGGAAATGTAAGCAGACATTCAAACGGTTGTAATCAACATAATAGTTGAACTCCATCTGTAACAGTGCTGTGGGTGTAACTACACCTGCTAGGTTGCAATTGTTCAAGAAGGTGGCTAACTTTCACCTTCCCAAGGGCAACGAATGCTGGTCTTACCAGTGACATGTTGATCTCATGAAAGCATTTTTTAAAAAATCATGTTACAACCATTCATGCCAGCGGGATTTTCCCATCCCGCTGCAGTGAATGGAGATTCGGTGCCAAATTCTCTGACCTTGCTCGTGGCATGAAGATCACACCCATTTTCTTCAATATCTAGGTTGACTTGAAGGGTGAGATAATAGAGGGCGTCTCCTAGCCGTACCCATGATAATGAGGGAAATATATGAGCATGAGGAAAACTGGAGGGCTTCCTATTCTTCAGGAAACTGTTCAGATACATGGAGCTAAGAGCTCAGGAGGAAATATGGCTCAAGGTAAAGAGAGCTTTGCATGGTTTTCTTTTTTGCTTTTCATTAAGTTAATGGCTAATACCAGAAAATTGGAAATTCTAAGTTTTAAAATCAAAACCCATGCTGGAAATTAGAGGCAAAAGCAGAGAATGGCGGAGAAACTCAGCAGATCTGACAGCATCTGTGGAGAGAGAACTGAGCCAACATTTCAAATTTGGATGACCCTTCATCAGAGCTGCACTGACAAAGAATCACCCAAGCTTGAAACATTGGCTCCGTTCTTTCTCTCCACCAATGCTGTCGGATCTTCTGAGTTTCTCCAGCGTTCTTTGTTTTTGTTTCAGATTCCAACAACTGCAATATTTTGCTTTTATCCTACTGGAAATTAGGGGCCTGTTAATGTGAATAGCTAAAGCAACAAACCCTAATGGGCTTTATTACAGATCGAAGTCTATTACAAGAAGATCATTTCAATGCCTTTAACAAGAGGAAAAGGCAGGATTCCAGGCCAGGATGACTTTATCAATGACTGTACCTAACAAATGTTGTTTGAATTTTTTGAGGATGTAACCAAAATGGTAGATGAGGATAATATAATTTGGTACATATTTTGGATTTTCAGCAGCTGTTTGACAAAGTACCTCAAAAGAAACCTGTAAGTAAAGTGAGCACTCCTGGGATAAAGGTGGGCTGTTGTAAATTGGATAATAAATTGGCTAAATAACCAGAAAGTAAAGATAATGATCAATGGGGCTGGCACTAATTGGATAGCACTGATTGGCTGAGTAACTTAGAGATCAGTTCTAGGGTCTCTGCTGTTTACAACGTTCAGTATTTATAAATGATCTTGATGAAAAATTAAAATTAGAATGTGCAAGTTTGCAGATGGTACCAATAATTAATTAAGTATGAAACCATCCTCACAATGTGCAAGAAAGAGACTTATATGCAGTGATAAGGATTCTGAAAACTTCAAAAAATTATTCTAGGTGTAGATCATGGACCCAATGCTGGAAGGTTAAAAAGCTAACTCGCCGCATTATAAGAAAGATGTGGAGGCATTGGAAAGGGTGCAGAGGAGGTTTACCAGGATGTTGCCTGGTATGGTGGGGAGGTCTTATGAGGATAGGCTGAGGGACTTGAGGTTATTTTCATTACAGAGAAGAAGGTTAAGAGGTGACCTAATTGAGGCATACAAGATGATCAGAGGGTTAGATAGGGTGGACAGTGAGAGCCTTTTTCCTCGGATGGCGATGGCTAACACGAGGGGACATAGCTTTAAATTGAGGGGTGGTAATTATAGGATGGATGTCAGAGGTGTAGGTTCTTTACTCAGAGGGTAGTAAGGGCGTGGAATGCCCTGCCTGCAGCAGTTGTGGACTCGCCAACTTTAAGGGCATTCAAATGGTCAGTGGATAGGCATATGGATAATATTGGAATAGTTTAGGTTAGAGGGCCAATAGATTGGTTCCACTGGTCAGCGCAATATCGAGGGCTGAAGGGCCTGTACTGCGCTGTAATGTTCTATGTTCTATAACTCAGTTTTTCATTGGAACATTTTTTAAATTTTACACACAGTGGGATCATGATCCAAGTTTCTAAAATAGTGGAGTGTCCAGGTTACAAATATAGAGAGGCTTTCCTGTTTTTATTAAAAGAGTATAAGAATGAAAGGACAGAATTGTGAAAATAACTGGATTAAACATGCTAAACTAGAGATTAATTTGCCCTGATTTGAGGTGAAGGCTCAGGAATCACGATTTCCCTTTATGCGTTGGAAGTATGATGGGCATAAAATTCATGTCATCATCTCATTAGCTGTAGTCGGCCATAAGCAACTCCCACACTGCCCTTGTCTCCATTATTCTGCTGACATCTTCTACACATGGCAGGAAGACAAGGAGCACTGTGAAGAAGCCATGTGATCCAGGCATCCTTTCCTTTTAAAGATATTGTCCTTATAAAAGGGAAGCTGTTGCAATGCACCCTTACCTGAAAATCCTATTGAAGGAGAAAAAGGGGTTTTGATCTACAAATTAACACTGTAATCAATCTTGAAAATCCCACTGCACAAGAAAGTTCAGACTTTACAAATCTACAGGGGAGTCAAGGATTATTGATACTGTGGCACGGTGGTTAGCACTGCTGCCTTACAGCACCAGGGACCTGGGTTCAATTCTGGCTTGGGTGACTGTATGGGGTTTGCATATTCTCCACTTATCTGCGTGGGTTTCCTCCAAGTGCTCTAGTTTTCTCCCATAGTCCAAAGATGTATGGATTAGGTTGATTGGCCACACTAAATTGGTGTGGAGATGCTGGCATTGGACTGGGGTAAAAATGAAGTCTCACAACATCAGGTTAAAGTCCAACAGGTTTATTTGTAGCAAACACCACAAGCTTTCGGAACAGGATGTTGCTTCGTCAGGTGGGTGGGAGTTCTGATCACAAACAGGGTATAAAGACACAAACTCAATTTACATGAATAATGATTGGAATGTGAGTCTTTACAGCTAATCAAGTCTTAAAGGTATTGACAATGTAAGTGGAGAGGGCATTAAGCACAGGCTAAAAGGATGTGTATTGTTTCCAGACAGGAAAGTTAGTGAGATTTTGCAAGTCTAGGCAAGTTGTGGGGGTTACAGATAGTGTGACATGAACCCAAGATCCCTGTTGAGGCTGTCCTCATGTGTGCGGAACTTGGCTATCAGTCTCTGCTCAGCGACTCTGCGCTGTCATGTGTCATGAAGGCTGCCTTGGAGAACGCTTACCAGAAGATCAGAGGCCGAATGCCTGTGACCGCTGAAGTGTTCCCCAACAGGAAGAGAACAGTCTTGCCTGATGATTGTCGAGCGGTGTTCATTCATCCGTTGTTGTAGCACCAAGCTTGGTACATTGGAGAGATTGTGCAGATGCTACCTGTTGGACTTTAAGCTGGTGTTGTGAGTCTTCTTCATGCTAAATTGACCCATAGTGTCAGATGGATTAACAGGGTAATTACCTGGGGTTACAGGGATAGGGCTTGGGTGGGATTGTTGTCAGTGCCGTCTCAATGGGCCAAATGGCTTCTTTTTTTGAAGTTTTCAGAATCCTTATCACTTGGGGTTTTATGAGACAGGCAAGAAAGTAGAGTTGAAGCCACAATCAGATCAACCATAATCTTTTGAATAATGCCACAGGCTCAAGGGCTTATTCTTGCTTATGATCTTATGAACTTTGTCTGAGGACAAGTAAGTCAAAAGCACCTGAGCTGCAATTTATTGAGGGGCCTTTCAAATTGCCCCTGAACAGGGCTCATTCTGCTCCATAACACTTGTTGTGCTATCAGTTCATCCATCACATTACAAATGCTACATGTACTCTGATCAAGAACCTTTAATTCTTTTCACTTAAAGAATTTTCCACCTCATACTTTCCCACATCATACTCCTATCTGCCGAAATTTTGCTCAATCACTTAACCTACCTGCAGCCTCTTGCAGATTTCTATTTATCATGTGTCATTAGCCATAACCATTATCATAACCATAGTCAGTCTCATTGAAAAATGTTTGGGACTGAGGTGGCTGAGTTGATTTTGCATAGATAGGCACCTGTTGTCTGTAAACAAGCGCTTTTACATTCTGTCTATGTGTCAAAACTTTTTGGGTATCTCGGTTCACTTAGAACCTGTGACTACATGCATCAATGGTCAGGAAACACACAGGTGAGAATATAGTATGTACTATCTAGTGTCTTGATAACAGAGAATGGGGCCTAATCCCACCTGAGAGGCCAGCATCAGCGAGCTGAGCGGACCCACCAGTGGGGCGATCACACCTGGTCCTCATTCCCCATTGATGGGGACCATTTGTGATCCCTGCTGGTGGGAACCTCTCCCTGCTGGGTGGAATACCTTCCCAGGCTCGCTAATGATATGGAAATAGCAATTCCCATATTGTATGTTGAAAAAAAGTGCCTGGGAAAGTCTCGATTGGGTGGATGCCAGTCCCAAATCTTGAATCCCGCTACAGCCAGCCTACTGTGCTACTCGGGCTGGGAGAAACCCTTGTTTGTGTCCTTCTCACAACCTGCTTTCCTACCATCTTTGTATCTTCAGCACATATGGCTGCAATGCTCAGTCCCTTCATCTAAAACACTAACATGCATTGTAAATTGTTGAGGCTGTAGCACTCATTAATCACTGTGGCATTCCAATAGTTAGTTTGCCAACCTCAAATTACCCATTTATCCAGATTCTCTTGTTTCCTGCTGGTTAGCTAGTCCTTGATGCCTTCTCATATATTACCCCCAGCAACAGGGGCCTTTATCTTCTGTAGCAATCTTTCATGTGGTGCCTCATCAATGTCTTTTGGAAATCTAAATACATTGCATCTATAGGTTCCCTTAACGTCTCTTCCATGTCTTTGTTTCCCATTATTGATTCCCCAGTCTCATCCTGAAGGCACTAATGTTTATTTTAACAACTCTGTTCATTTTTATATGCTTGTATAAGCTTCTATTTTTATATTTCTTGCTAGTTGATTCTTGTATTTTAATTTCTCTCTTTTTGTCATTCTTTGTGATTTATATTCTGTTCTACAGTGCAACCACTGTCAGGGGCCTGTAGACCATTCCCACCAGTGACTTCTTTCCATTACTGTTTCTTATCTCCACCCAAACATTTCTCATGACTGTATTGATCTGATCTCCATCCTTCAGTAACAGAGCTACTCCAGCTCCGTTTCCTTTCTTCCAATCCTTCTGAAATGTCAATAACCCCTGAATATTCAGTTCACATTCTTGGTGCCTTTCTGTGCACACCTCTGTAATGATTATCACATCATAAGCATTTATTTCTATTTGTGCTATCAATTCATCTGTCGTATTACAAATTCTGCATGCATTCTGATAAAACAGTCTTTTTACTGTTTTCCCCATTCTGACCTCTTTTACAGGTGTACTCCTAGGTTTGTACTCTCTGTTCCTCCCTATCATACTATGGTTACCAGTTTCCATATTGCTATCCTGCACGATTGCCTTTTTTTTCCCTATAACTTTATAAATTACTCCTTATATGAATCTCCCACCGAAAATATTTAGTTTTAAAACCCTCTTTACAGACCCAGCTGTACACCAGGACACTGGTCCGTTAAAGTTTTAGAACTGCCGTGAAAATAGTGGTTCTAACACAAAGGAAAGCAACTGCATAAATCATTATTCAGGAGTGAGTTTTTTTCCCCAGTACTGTAATTCTTGAGGCGAAAACCACAGTTGAGTCTTATCCCAAAGTATTTCTTTAGATATTTAAAATCCAAAATGGATTTTCTACTTTGAAGTTACTGTTAAGTTGAATTTTTGCAGGAAGTGACCCATTTTCCCGTTGTTACCGTGTGGAAATGTAATCCTATGGTCAGTCCATAGAATCAGAGAATGCTGCAGCACAGAAGGAGACCATTTGGTCAGTCATAACTGTGTTGGCTCTTTAATAGAGTTATCCAATCAGACCTGCCCCTCCCTCTTTCCCCATAGTCCTGAAAAAAATTTCCCTTCAAAGATTTATCCAATTCCCCTTTGAAAGTTATTATTGAATCTGTCTCCACCATCCTTGCAGGCAATGCATTCTTGATCGTAAAGACTTGTTGTGTTACTGTTCTTTCTCTGTTTGCTGCCTCTGGCTCCTTTATCCATACCTTAAAACTGTGCTCTCTGGTTACTGACTTTTCTGCCACTTTTCTCCTTATTTAGTCTATCACTTCATTATGCTTTCGAAAACCTCCATCAAAATACCCCGAAAGCTCTTGAGAACAACTCCATATTCTTGGGACTCTGCACGAAACTGTATCATTCATTCATAAGTTCATAAGATATAGGAGCAGAATTAGGCCATTTGGCCCATCAAGTCCACTCTACCATTCAATCCTGGCTGATATGCTCTTCATCCCCATTTTCTTATCTTCTCCCCATAATCCTTCAACCCATTACTAATTAAAAATGTGCCTAATCTCTCAAATTTACTCACTGTCTCAGCATCCACCACACTTTGGGATAGCGAATTCCACAGATTCACAACTCTTTAGGAGAGGTATTTTCTTCTCAACTCTGTTTTAAATTTGCTGCCCCTTGGCCTAGAATGCCCCACAAGAGGAAGCATCTGCTCCATGTCTACTTTATCCATACCTTTTATCACCTTGTTTCCTCAATTTAATCTTCCCTCATTCTTCTAAATTCCAGAGAGTATCGGCCTAAACTGTTCAATCTCTCTTCATATGACGAACCCCTCATCTCTCAAATCAATTTGGTGAACGTCCTCTGAACTGCCTCCAATGCCGCTACATCTTTCCTTAAATAAGGAGACCAAAACTGTGCATAATACTCCAGGTGCAGCCTCACCAATGCCTTGTATAGTTGCAACAATACTTCCTTATCTTTAAATTCTATTCCTTTAGCTATAAATGCCGACATTCCATTTGCTTAATCTATTATCCGCTATACCTGCATTCTAGTTTTCTGTGATTCATAAATGCGGAACCCAGATCCTTCTGCACCGGAGCACCCCGGAGTCTTTCCCCATTTAGATAATAAGTCGCCTTCCCATTTTTCTAACCAAAATGCAGGACCTCATACAAATCCATATTAAACTCCATCTGCCATCTTTTGGCCCACTTTCCTAATCTGGTACTATTGTAGTACCTCACCCTTTCTAAGGCCTTGACATCCTTCCTAAAGTATAGTGCCTAGTATTGGACACACAATACAAGCTGAGACCTAACTAGTGTTTTATAAAGTTTAGCATAATGTTCATATTTTTATGCCCTCCGTCTCTATATACAAATCCAAGGATCCCCTCGTCCCTTTAACAGGTTCTTCAACATATCCAGTCATATTCAAAGTCTTGTTTACATGTGCTTCATGTCTTTCTTGTTGATGCATCCCCTTTAAAATTATATCGTTTAGTTTACATATTATGATCGCTGCTATTGAGAAGCTCCTTTATTAAGAGGTAATTAGTTCACCGTGTCACATTGCATTATCTCTGGAATAGTTTTCCTTCTGGTTGGCTCTAGAACGTGGTGCTCAAACAAATTATGCAGATGAGATGTTTATAGCAGCTTCAATAAGGAGTTTTTCCACAAAGCTCAGAGAGGTAACCAGTTGTTTTGTTTCCAATACTCCCCATAATTACCTTATGGGAAAAAATCCACCCTTTAAGTTACAATTACTTTACATCTGTTTACTAGCGTCTCAGACCAGATGTTTTTATTTATTTTTCCTTTAAAAAATTCTGCTGCCAATCTAAAATTTATACCCCTAAGATATATAAAACTCATAAAATTAGATATTTGTAACAGTGATTCCTCATATTTTATCCATCTTCACACTTCTGAAATGTAACTAACATGGCCAATGCACCTAATCAGCACATCTTTCAGACTGTGGGAGGAAAGCAGAGCACCTGGACACGGGGAGGATGTGCAGATTCTGCACAGAGAGTGACCCAAGATGGGAATCGAACCCGTATTCCTGAAGCTGCGAGGCAGCGGTGCTATTCATTGTGCTACCGTGCTGACTTTAATGTCTGCTATGAATTTTGGGCCTTCCCGGGTTTCTAAGCGCCAGAAAGGCGGCTGAGCGATTGGTGTGTAGTGTTACTAAAAGCACCTCTCCAGAAATGGTGATTTTGTTGACTTTTGTAGCAGTTTTAATTCTATGCAAAATATCAATACACTCATAAAGTAGCTCATTGGAAAACAAGCCTTGGCTCTTATCCATTGCAGCTTTCAATTAACAGGAAATATGTATCTGAAAAACGTGCATTGTGTGAAATCTGCACACCATAACAGTTACTGAATTTAAATAGAAATAATTTAACATAGGGGCATCCATGGATGGTTAATAGTGCAAGCTTCTGATTTAGCATGAACTTTTGAGAAATATTACACTAAATTAAGTAGCTCTTAGGTTTAGTTTTGGGTCTGGTTTCCAAACAAATAACAAACATGGAATTTGTTGGAATTGCACTATATTGCAGATCTGCCAACTGTGGATTGATTTTAATTGCT
Source organism: Carcharhinus amblyrhynchos (assembly GCF_965287045.1). Lineage (NCBI taxonomy): Eukaryota > Metazoa > Chordata > Chondrichthyes > Carcharhiniformes > Carcharhinidae > Carcharhinus > Carcharhinus amblyrhynchos. The sequence continues at coordinate 39,157,536 of NC_137335.1, read as the reverse complement.
TGTGTAAATTTGTCAAGTTGTAGCACATGCTAGGACTAGTATTAAACTGGATCCACTATGTCACTGATCCAGTAATTATATCTGTGAATTGGACATTCTCCATTGCAACAAAAATCCTTCCTAAGCATCATCTCCAAAATAAGCATCGTTGAATCATTCAGAATGCCTGAAAAGAGATATGTTGTGGTGTAGTGAGTCCGATTACTATCGTTCCTGCTTTGCGATCAGGGCTGAAAAACTGTCCAGTTTAAAGGTTTTAAAAGTTTATTTATTAGTGTCACAGGTAGGCTTACATTAACACCGCAGTGAAGCTACTGTGAAAATCCTCTAGTCACCACTTTCCAGCCCTGTGGAGAATCTGATATGGGAAAAGTGGTTTTAGTTGCTGGCGCTCTGCCATGGTTCGGGTACACTAAGGGAGAATTTAGTATGGCCATTGCACTTAACCAGCACATCTTTCGGCCTGTGGGAGGAAATACACGAAGATATGGGGGAACATACAGACTCTGCACAGACAATGACCCAAGCTGGGAATTGAACCTGGGTCCCTGGCACCCTGAGATAGCAGTGCTAACCACTGTGCCATTACATCTGTTTATTGGGATGATCTTGTCTCCCACAGGAGTGTAAAGTTCTTCCTGAATTAAATTTGGATTGTGTCAATCTAAATTTAAGATGACACAGTCAACAAAGTTGCCGACAAATTGGCACAATGGCTCTGCAGAGAATCTGACATGGGAAAAGTGGTTTTAATTGCCGGAGCTTTACCATGGTTCAATTTAAAGCGGATTCTTTGTAAAAGAAGGGAAGTTTAGCTGTTCACCTGTTCTGTACTGTAGCTGAACTAAGGACTCTGAACACTGGCACAGAGTACAAAGGAAGAATGGTGTGCTGCTTCCTCAAAATGTTATTCGTTCAGCTTAAAGAGAATCACATTTTACCAGGGCACATATTTATACTCTTGTCAGAGTTTTATGCACTGGAAGCAATGAAGATTAAAACATGTATCACTCATTTATATTAAAGAATTATTAATCTGAACCATCACTAAAATGAGACAGCACTGAAGTTAATTTGAGTATACTTATGTTAGATTAAATCTTTTTGATGATTAAGATCATGGATGTAAAATTTCTTTCCAGAGACAATATGGACATGATTCTATGTCCCCCACCACCATGGAAGTAAGCTGGGAGTCATGGGGCCATTTGATTGGTTGGGAGGGCACAGAATGGAGACCCTGTGCCTTTTCAACTAACCTGAGATTAGGTTCAGGTGGGAAAGGTGGTGGGCAGCCTTCTTGCCCAGAAGCCAATTGAGGCCGTTAAGTAGCCGATTAATTCAACCATTGACTGAGTGAGAAATCAACATGTCAGATAAGAACACAACAAACCCTATTGGATTTGACAGTGGCCTACAAGGGTGGGAAGGGGTCCCTCATACTCCAAACCTGTACCTGATCCAAGGTTTGGGTCTCAGGTCAGGGTTCCTGCAGGTAGGCCTTTGTTTTTGACTCCCCTCCTTACTGGGGTCTCCCTCCCGAACACACTTGCCTCTTTGCAGTGCTCCATTGGTGATCCCTAGTAAAGGCCGCACTGCAATTCCAACAGGAATATTGCTCAGAGTGGTGTTGCCAGCCCTGGAAAGCTGCCAGCCTCGGATTAGCCGACACCTCTCAGGGACTAGACGTCCGCCTTGCTTAGGGCTTAATTCAACAGGAAGCTTGATGCTGACCAACAAAGTACCTAATTCTAACAAACTTGCTCTGGACTTCCAGCCGTTGGACATGCACCCGCCTTGAACATTAAATTCCGCCCAATGTTGTAACTGGGAACAAGAATTGCTTCATGTCAGCCATAATAATATGCTTTCTGTATCAAGAGCAACAAAAAGTGGAAGGGCTTGTGTTATAATGATAAACCTTGGGCTTATTTACAATGCAAGACACAAGACATCAATCACTCAAGAGATTGGACAGATTTCTGTGGATTATATTAAGACAAGGCACATGAGAACAGGCATACATAGGTATAAAACTTGAAGGTATCAGAGCTGTGTGTGCTTCTTTTAGTTAACCGAATAAACTAAATCAAATCAAAATCCTGGAACTCCCTCCCTAACAGCACTATGGGTGTACCTACATCCCAGGGACTGCAGCGGTTCAAGAAGGCAGCTCACTACCAACTTCTGAAGGACAGCTACGAATGGGCAATAAATGCTGGCCTAGCCAGCGATGCCCAAATCTGTGAAATGAATTTAAAAAAACTGTGGGATAAATTAAAAGGCAGTTACTTAAAGGGATACTTTAATTTCAAAGATATCTTAAAACATCAAAACAAACTGTGATTGAAGGGGGTCGATAACACCCCAGTCACCACAGTGCCCATCGGCTTGGAAGGCCAGAGCCGTGTGTGTATTTTGCTCAAAGCAAACGTGAAACTAAGACTTGACCACAGTTTGAAAGTTATGCTGGTTGGGTGCATTGGCTATGCTAAATTCTCTCTCAGCGTACCCGAACAGGCACCGGAGTGTGACGACTAGGGCATTTTCACAGTAACTTCACTGCAGTGTTAACATAAACCTACTTGTGACAATAATAATAAATAAAATAATGTTATGCTGATATTAAAGCATATTACTAACAGGGCTGGCTTTTGTTATCATTTATAAATTTATTTTGTTATCAATCAACCAGACCAACAAAATTCTAGTATGGCAGATTTAATTATGGCTTCAAGAAGAAATTGGATTAGAACCTGAAGGGGAAGAAATAATAATCAAGGCTCTGGGCAAAGGTGGCAGAGTAGAACTTGCAAAATTGCTCTAGCAGAGAGTCTGCATGGATCAGCTGAATGGTCCCCTTTGGTGCTGTAATCACTGTATGGTTTTATAATTTGATTCTTGTCTCTGAAGAAAGGTTAATACTTCTGACCAGATATAAGAGACTTCAACCATATAATACGTTGGGTCATGATGGTAAAAATGATTCAAGTAATTTTTATTTTATCAACGAGACTAATAGGAAAGTCTTGCACAATGTATGCAAAAGTGATAGATATAAAATTATACCAGTAAATATAACGTGTTTGCACAACAGAGACATGTATTGGTGTTATCGGAGGTTTTGAAGGATATGATGGGACACAGAAATTTTGTAACTCGAGAATGGAAAATCATGACACTCTCAACAATTTGAATGAATATCACCAATTTTGAATTGTCTGACTTGACGTTAGTATTAGTATTGGTGCTTTATATGGGCATCAGTTGTTGTCGTCATGTTTGCTGTAAAAGATACATTTACATTTATATAGTACTTTATTGAAATCTTTAAGTGTTTTCATACTGGTAAACTGCGAAACAGACTCTGACTTGGCTGCAGTAAGCTTCAATGAATGAAAAACATAGAACTATGTAGAAGTTACTAAAAGCCAAATTTATTTCTCTTTGCAACTGCAAAGATCAAAGGGTTCTGAGCAGTTGCCCTCTCATTTGTCATGCTTTGAAAAAAAGGTTGAATCTCCAGACAGTGCTGGAGTAGTTTATCTAACTGAGTGCAAACCCCTAAACATATACTTGATTCACTGGTGTCTCTGTGGTCATTATCTATTTGGAAAGGGGCCATCTCGAATCCAGGGCCTGCTATTTATCAACCATTTTAAGTTGGATGCAGTTTGAACTTCTACGAAAGTGAAGTTGAATAAAGGATCAGTATGAACCTAAGCACCTTTAAACAAAGCAATTGCTCTTTCAAAACATGTTAGAAAAGGGGTTGCTTTGTGTGCATGTGTATGTGTGCAGAGGTCATAGCAACAATTTGGCTCAAAAAAGACATTTGTGTGATACGCTTGGAGATCACTGCCTGGAATTGTAATGTTTCATAAACACCAGAGTCAAAAAATTAAGTTCTTTAGCTGCTGTGACTTTATAATGTTAGCACAGAATTTTAATCACAAATAGATTTATTATATGGAACAATTATATTCAGGTTTTCTTTTTTGCAGAATGACAGTTAACCCCACTTACCTTCCAGCTGGTTGAAGAATACAAATGGCTGAATAGCTGCATGTCAGTAGGCAGTTCTAAGCCCTGATGAGATAAGAAATAAAACTGAGTCTATGTTTGCCTAGGAACGTAGTTTATGAACAGATAGAAAGAGGTTTCCATGTAGAAATTGGCCAGCACTGCACTTAACTGTTTTTCACACATAACCTGAACTTACAATATGCTAGACAGGAACCGTTTATCATCCAGAAGCAATGCCTGCCATACAGGTTAAAGAATAAAAACTATTTATTTATGTCTGATTCAGGGATTGCAGCCTTTGCATAGGCAAATAATGGAGCCTAATAAAGAGTCATAGAAATATAGAGCATGGAAACACGTCCTTCAACCCAACTTGTTCATGCCGACTAGGTTTCCTAAATTGCCTGCATTTGACCCATATCCCTCTAAAATACATTTGGACAGATACATGGATGGGAAAGGTTTAAATGTAATTGTACCTGCCTCTACCACCTCCTCTGGCAGCTCATTCCATATACTAACCACCCTCTTATGGAAAAAGTTGCCCCTCTCACTTTAAACATATGCCTTCTAATTTTGGACTTCCCTACCCCGGGCAAAAGACCTTGGCTATTCACTTATCTATGCCCCTCATGATTTTAAAAACCTCTATAAGGTCACTCCTCATCCTCCTGTGTTCCGGGGGAAACATCCCAGTCTATCCTGCCCCTCCTTATAATTCAAACCTTCCAGTCCCGGTATCATCCTTGTATAGCTTTTTTGCACCCTTTCCAGTTTAATAACATCTTTCCTGTGGCAGAGGCGATCAGAATTATGCACAGTACTCCAAATGTGGCCTTACCATTGTCTTGTACAGTTGTAACATAATGTCCCAACTCATGTACTCAATGCTCTGATTGATGAAGGCAAATGTGCCAAATGCCATCTTCACCACCCTGTCTACCTGCGACGCCACTTTCAAGGAACTATGTACCCGCACCATTAGGTCCCTTTGTTCTCAGGGTCCTACCATTAACTGTGTAAGTCCTGTCTGGTTTGTCTTTCCAAAATGCAACACCTCGTATTCATCTGAATTAAATTCCATCTGCTATTCCTCAGCCCGCTGGCCTGGTTAAGATCCCATTGTAGTCTTAGATAACCTTCTTCACTGTTCACCAATTTTGGTGTCATCCACAAACTTGTTAACCATGACTCCTATTTTCTCACCCAAATCATTTATATAAATGACAAACAACAGTGGACCCAGCACCGATCCCTACAGCACACCACTGTTCACATTCCTCCAATCTGAAAAACAACCTTCTACCACAACCGTCTGTCTCTTACTGCCAAGCCAATTTTCTATCTAGTTGGCTAGTTCTCCCGGGATCCCATGTGATTTAACATTACTAACCAGTCTACCATCCAATACCTTGTTGAAGGCCTTGCTAAAGTCCATGTTGACAATGTCTACTGCTCTGCCCTCATCTGTTTTCTTTATCACCCCTTCAAAAAAACTCATCAAATTTGTAAGATGCGATTTGCCACACACAAAGCTATGCTGACTATTCCTACTCCGTCCATGCATTTAGATCCTGGCTCTCAGAATCTCCTCCAACAACTTACCCACCACTGATATTGGGCTCACCAATCTGTAGTTCCCTGCTTCCTTTCTTAAATAACGACACGTTTGCCTCACTCCAATCTTCTGGCACCTCATCTGTGGTTGTCGATGATACAAATATCTCTGCTAGGGGTCCCACAATTTCTTCCCTAGCTTTCCACAATGTCCTGGGATACACTTGATCAGGTCCTGGAGATTTATCCACCACTGTATATAAAACACATGTTTAAGCCCTTTCCCATCTCCATGATTCCTTGCTATGCCAATCATTTTCAAGTTAATCAGGCCTAAGGATTAGGTGGTAAGCCCAGACAACATTAAAGCTATCAATTGCCGCAACTCTCAACCTTGAGGATCCCCCTATTTCCACTCGATACCCAGCATCAACTTCATACCCACTTAACTGAGGCCTGCTGTAGTGACAACTGCTGCCTGATATTCCACTCTTCTTTGCCTGTGGCTTCTTCTCACCTTACCTCCTGCATTGAAATGAGCCTGTGTTCCAATATTGGGAGAGCCTTTGGCCTCATCGTTCAGGCGCAGTTGATGCCATAGATAAGACTGTTTAGTGCATAGCTATTAATCAAATGAATGAGTAGTGCAACATAAGAGATCTTTTTTAAATATTATACTACTTTAAATTGATTCAAATGAATCAAAAGTTGGGCATGAGTCTTTAAGTGCATCTGCAAAGGAACGTCAGTTAGATGTGCATTGGTTGCTGGGTTTAGAATTAGCTGCAAGTTCAGTGAAGTAGCTGACAATTTGTGATTAAATATAACACAAAATAATGCTGAATTAGTAAAGGTTAATTGTCCGAGTAATATATGTCAGATCAGCAACAATATCAGAAATGTGAAAGAGAAAATGCATTTAATTATTGACTAGTGCATATCCCTGTTAAGTTAGGCATGACTGTGGTACCAAAGTAAAACTGTAAAAGATTAGCTTAGCTATTCATGTAAAGGGTACGTTTATGGAGTGCAGACCTTTACATTGTAATGTAGAATAGATCCAGTAAGTGGTGCTCATTGTCAATAAGTGGAACAACAGAAAATTGTATTAGTGATTACGATAATATACAATGGTTATTATATACTACATTGTTGAGTAGCATTAAGATTCAGTTCAGAATCACAGGTTCATAATTTATTTAAAATAAGTTCAAATCAAGTGAAACCTTTTCAGTGCATTGGGTAAGTCTTCCATAGTGTTCAGCAATGAAAAGGTTACTTTGTTCAAAGTGTGGAAAAGTTTTCAAATGAACTGAATATTTTCTCATACTCCTAGGCTTTGCTTTTCTGTTTCTAGTGGGTGTTTGGATGAGTTACTTGAACCCCTATTGCCCTTGTTTCTATTGGTGTGCAGACTTTTTCGGTGGGATTTGTTGGCTCCACTCGCCGTCAGAGCCATCTGGTCCTGCCTAAAGTCAATGGACTTCTGCCTGGGCCGCCAAATCTCCCATTGGGCAGTTGAGGGGGGGGGGGGGGGGGCGGTGTCATGCCTTGCGCCTTGATTGGGCCAAATCTTGTTGGACTGGGTATCACATGCCATGAATAAGAGATTCTTCTACAACCATCAGCTTGAGTATGATGTGTCATATCTCACTGGAATTACAAGCTGATGAAGAGGGAAACAGGATATCTGGGATTTTTGGTGAATGACGTTTCCAACGGTGTGTCTCCAAAATCAATTAAACCATAAGAATTGAGAAACAAATGGAGGAATGACTGAGAAGGGGGTTGAATTAGAGTCAAATTGGATAAAGCCATGCTGTGGAAATGCCAGTGTTGGACTGGGTGGGCACAGTAAGAAGACTCATAACGCCAGGTTGAAGTCCAACAGGTTTATTTGGAATCATGAGCTTTCGGCAGGCTGCCCCTTCATCAGGTGATTGACGCACCTTGAGCTCCAAGGAAAATTTTGTTTGTTTAATACCACTTTTGCTCTGATTATTCTGTCAATTTCACAACGTTTACACAAAATAGAGGTTTCAAGTATTTGTCATTTCTGCTACTGATATTTTAAAGGGCCTGGATGATTGATACTTAGTGGGCTGTAGTGAAATAAGTTTTTATGAACAACTAGTCTGTAAAGTTTTTCTCACATGCTATGTTGTTCTGGATTAATAGACATGGAAGTGAGATAGATTGGCAAAACACATATGAAGAGCCATGGGTCATTGGTGGTAAGCATGAGGTGGAATAGGTGGGGTGGTGGGGCATAATTTGGCATAAAGTGGGGATAGCTAGAGGGTGTAGGTTGACATGGAGGGTGAGAGACCATGGAAGTGGGCAGAGGGACATAGATTAGCAAGCAGACATGTGTTAAGACCTTTTGAACCTACCCTTCAAAAGATTCCCTCATCCAATCTGGTTCAGCACACCTCTGAGGGGCCATCAACCATGAATCCATGGAAATTGAGAAGGATGAGAAGGTGTCTATACCCACAATAAAGGCAGCCAGGTTAGGAATGCAGGGTGTGCACTTGTGACACCCACTAGCCCACAACCCTTATCCCACGCTGGTGACAGGAATCCCACAATCAGGTCCTGACCACCATATTTAAAAGTCTACAGAGTTCCCTCAACTTTGCAAAAATCCAACTCATAGAGGAGGTTCAGAGCTTCCTTAAAACAAAATAATAAATTGAGGGTCCTCTGGATGCCAAGGGATTTAAAGAAGGATTAAAAATGAAAGGATATGAGAAATACTGTGGGTTCAATACTACAGAAAACCTGGTGGAGTATAAAAGTGTAAGAATAAAATAAGAAGGAAATTAGGAAATCAAAGAGAAGGCATGAAAAATATTAAGTAAAATCCAGGAAAACCTAAAGTTTTTATGAATTCATGAAGGTCAGGAGTGTGGAGACAGGGGACATTGGTATGGTTCTTACTGAATACTTTGCATCTGTTTTCACAATAGAGAGCAGTGATACAGGCATTACAAACAAGCGGGTGCAATTGCCAGTGAGAGAGTAAGTATTAAAGGGGTTAACATCCTTGAAAGAGGATATATTTCCAGACCTGGGTGAAATTTAGAGAAAGCAAGAGGAAAAAATAGCAGAGACTCTGGCTGTCATTTGTAATCCTCACTGGCTGAAGGTTTGGTGCCAGAGGACTCAAAGTCAGCTGTACCATTGGTTAAAAAGGGAGAAATGAATAGACTGAGTTATTACAGTCCAGTTAACCTAATTGGTGATGAGAAAGTTATTGGAAAAATTTAAGGGTCAGGGTAAACCTGCATGTCAAAAGAATTAGTAAAAGCCTGGATTTGCAACTGGGAAGTCACATTTGAATGACGTAATTGAATCGTAATGCTGACTAGGTCAATTCCCCAAAAAATCAATTTAATCAGCCAATCTTCCCTCTAAGCTGCAATTGCACTGCAAGGTAAAAGCCCACACAAAGACCATGCATAATTTGGCCCCTTTAAGTTGCCATGCAAAAACATTTAAAGACACTGTTCGCTTAAACAAATCACCCGTGCAATTTAAATAAAACAATGTTGCCGTTAAGTGGTTGCTAAGTCACATGAAAATGAGCGTAAAATGTGCATCAACTCATTATTGTCAAGTTCATTGGAACTCTCAGCAGACCTGTCAAAACAGTGTGTCAGAGGGAGTTGTCAAAAGTGTCAAAGCATTTAAATCTTGCCCTTTAAGTCTTTAAAAATTTTCTGGGTGCTGTTAAAAAAAAATTGCTTGTTATTTCAGTCTCTCTCCCTTGACATAAGCCAGAGTGCTTGCGTTACTGGGTCAGTGCTGCGCGACTGATTACACAACCATTATGATAGCATAATATCTTCCATTTCAGTTTGATTGATAGCTACTAGTGGTTATAGACTCTTTGATGTGGGACTATGAATTTCAATGCTTGTTGTTGTAATGTAAATGAGTTTTTATAAGTGTTTTTATTCTCCTTTAATGAAGTCTGAAATTGACATTTAGAACTTTATTTTATAGAACTTCATTTTATCTTATCTCTACATGGGTCCAGAAGTCTGTCCATAGTGGACACTGGATGAGTTGCAGTGGGAGATACAAGAGCAAAGGATGGTGGGTGGAAGAGCATGAGTTGGCACTTAGTTGACATAGAGATTACAAAGGGCCATAAGGTGGTTGGAGGAGCATAGGTTGACATTGGGACAAAAAGGGCCATAGTGGTGGTTAAGGGCATGGATGAGGTGAAGGGTGGTAAGAGTTAAAAGATGTTTCATCTTTTATTCTAACTTGTGTTTTGTACCAGAGCCTCAAGGCAGTCCTTCTGCCCATGCACCTGGCATCCTCCTCAGCCAGTCAGCAATTTTTAAAGGTCAGGGTTGCAAAACAGCAATTCTCCAATCTCTGCACACACAAATATGTGCTGGGGTGTAACAAGGAAATCTTCCTTTAGTGCCTTCCATTATCATTTGCTACCAAACTTAGTTCAACTTTGCCAACATCCTCAGACTAGATGTAGAAAATACCTCCTAAACTCTCTTAAAATAATTTCTAAAGCTTCCAAAACAAAGGCATCATTCACTCCAGGATTCGGTTTCTAAGATTACGAGACTCCTCTAAACTATGCATTTATTTTCTTTTTAAAGCTTAGCAGAAACATCTTACATTATGAGCTTTATTTTCCTTTTACAGAATTTTTTTTTTTACACACGTTTCAGCTATTCATCTAGTTTTAAAAATATTCATTACAACGTGAATTACTTTTTGATAAAAGAAATGCTGCATTCTAGTTGGTGTAAATGCAGTTGCCAGTCGCCAAGTGCTATTGTAAAACTATTTCATGTGGGTCTCCAATGTTCTCAACTAACTTTGCTGCAATAAGAAAAAGTTACAATGATTAAGATTTTTGACTGCCAAAGCAGATAATCAATTAACACAGATTTTCAATGAGAACTATTATTGGTTTATTCTTTCACTGCTTTAATGTGTATAATAAATTTGTCTTACAGCCAAAAAGACACGCACTGCCTGAACCAAAATCGACTAAAGGGAAAAATAACACTTTGCACAATGTTGAACATCCAGCACCTTTGCGGCTTAGGGATAGGAAAGAAGGTGAAAGAAGAACAATGACTGTTCAGAACAAAGCGAGAATAAGTGACCCATCTGAATGTTCAATATTGTCTCAGGTTAAGGACAGGATACCAGAGGTCACAATGACTGTTCAAGATAAAGCAAGAATAACTGGTCTGGTTGAATCTTCACCAGATCTTCTGATCAGGAATAGGAAAGAAGAGGTCAAGATGACTGTTCAAAATAAAGTAAGAATACCAGATCCAGTTGAATCTTCAATAGGATCTCAGGTCAGGAACAGGATACCAGAGGTCACAATGATTATTCAGAGTAATGAAAGAGTAATTGGTCCAACTGTGTCTTCAATAGTGCCTCAGGATCAAACGCGAGTAAAATCAGACATCTTCCGCTACGGCACTGCAGTCTTTGTTTTGGTAGCACTAATTATCCTTGTCCTTTTGTTTTTCTAAGTATTGTACAACTTATCACAGTCTCATTGTTCACTGTAACAGATTAACCTTGCACAAATTTACTGCCTCTTTTGCATAATGCTGCTGAGTCAATATTTAGCATCATCAGGAGTTTAAAGCAATGATGCTTCGGATCACTAGTTTATGGTGACAGAATAAATCTGATTCAATTTTTATTACATGGCCTTCTTGAAATTGCTTTTATTAGAGCGACTGCAGTCACTATTTTTGTGATATGATGTACGTTAAATGAAGGTTGTCAAACCATCAAGATATGCTGCCAGGTTAACCTACTTACAATTAGAGTATCTTAATAGAGTTGTTAAAGATAGGTTGCCAACTTAACAGAAACTAGACATTTTGTTTACAAATATCCAGAGCAGGAATCTTCACTCTTAAGTAGTTAGGATTTCTTGACAGCCATCTTTACCGTAATTGGCTAAAGGGAAAGAAAGAAATCAAGAATGTAACTTTGTTGCATTGTTTTGTTACTGTTAATTCTAAAACAATGTGATAATGATTCACACTTTAAAGACTACTGTATGATAAATTAATGTCTTTGGGTTAAGTGATTTGAGAATGCAGAATAAAATAAGTCCTTGAATGCCAAAATGTCAATCTTATTACTCATTATATTTTGACAGAATGCTGTCTTTTGCAGTCTGTTTATTTGCCCACAGCTTGACAAAAAGTATCAAGTACACCACAGTCTCAATACTATTGCTTCATTTCCTGATTGGGATTTAATTCAACGTGACTAATTGTACACAACTAAAGATATACAAACAAATGATCTTAAACTTCTTTCCAAAAAATTTGTAAGATTGCTGCAAATGACAAAAAAAATTACTGACAAAAGAGCAACAAATTTGTTATGTAAATCAATGACCAGATAATAAGACTATGGGGTTATTAATTATACTTCAATTATTTGGGTTAAAATCAAATTAGCTATATATAGCAAATTAAGGGCAGCACGGAAGCACAGTGGTTAGCACTGCTACTTCACAGCTCCAGGGTCCTGGGTTCGATTCTCGGCTCGGGTCACTGTCTGTGTGGAGTTTGCACATGCTCCTCGTGTCTGCGTGGGTTTCCTCCGGGTGCTCCGGTTTCCTCCCACAGTCCAAAGATGTGTGGGTTAGGTTGATTGGCCATGCTAAGAAATTGCCCCTTAGTGTCCAGAGTAGTGGAGGTTAGAGGGATTAGTGGGTATAACATGTAGGGATATGGGGATAGGGCCTCGGTGGGATTGTGTTCGGTGCAGACTCGATGGGGCGAAGGGCCTCTTTCTGCACTGTAAGGTTCTATGATCTATACTAAAGGTGTGGCAGCCTCCTGGTACAAAGTGTCCAGGTAATTTTCCCCCTCCCTGATGTGTCATATTGTCTGCAGCTGAGCCACAGCTCCTCAAGCTGCATGTATTATACTAAATTACCTCAAATTCCAGTTTTTTTTTTAAACATTAGGAATAGAATAGATGTTAACCACTCACCAGATACTTATCACACAGCTAGATTCTTCACCAGTAGAGAGTAAGAGCCATTTCTACAGGAAAAGAGCACCTCTCTCCCCACCTCACCAAACTCCCAAACTTCCAGCACCTCACTGAAGTCACACTCTTTCAACTCATCAAACTCCCATCATTTTGTTGAGGTCACTGGTGCTAGGTCGCAACTGAAATGTCTGAATTTGTATGTTCTGAAACTAAAGGGATTAGCTAAGACCAGGCAGAGAAAAAAAACAGTTCAAGCTAATTTCCTTAATTAATGATCTACAACTACTACCCTGTGGATAGTTTCCATCTCCCTGCTTGGGCCTCTGAATGAAATTTAGAATTTAAAAAGGTACTTGCTATTAAATACAGACAATGGGTGGGATTCTCTGGCCGTGCTCGCCTCAAAACCGGACAATCCCACCTAAGGATACTGGGCCTTTGTGTGGTCCGTCTCCCCACCTGCTACGATTCCCATGGCGGGCGGAATGGGAGGAATGCCCCCAACATTAGATTCTTAGAAAACAATTTAAGATTCCCTCAATTCACCAAACTCCCAGCATGCTGTTTTTTTAATTCAATCATGGGACATGGGCATCGCTGGCTGGCCAGCATTTAATGCCCATCCCTAGTGAGGGCATACTCCACTGCTAGGTCACCCTGAGATGTCTGAATTACTCTCATTGTTTTATCCTCCACATCCTTTCAATATCGATCAAGAATATATGGCTCTCTAGAAAGCAATTAGGGAACTACATGCAGTTAAAATTCAGCCCAAAAACATCCATTTAGCTTTTTGCAGACTGAAAAGAGGAGACAATTCTGTGGCTTCGTACAGCAAATCATTAAGTAAATCCAGAGTTGCGGAAGGATTACAAAATCTACAAGTGTACGAGGTAACCAAAACTTCACTGATTTTCAGGCAATTCAAAGTATAATATTCTGCATGAATAGAAAAATAGTTGAAATAGGTAACATCAGAGATAAACAGGTCTCATTCTGCACCGCGGGAAGTAATTGGAAGCAGAGCATGTAATAAGTGGGCTATGTCTTGCTTACTTGAGATTTCAAGAGACATTTTAAAGTTGAAGGCAAAGCATGTCATTTTTAATAATAGATCAATACTATGAAACACGTTGAAAATGTATTTATAATGCTCTGTCATGTAGGTGGAAATTGAAGGACAGATGTCCTTTGAATATGCTTTTCAGTCAATTATTTTTAGATTCTCATCAGAAGGTTCACTTCTGCCTTGTTTTTCCTGTGAACATTTCCACCTATTGAATATTACAGTTGATCATATTTCACCATTTTTGCAATAAAGTTTAAAATGGACACTCCCCAGAGAAGGCTAGCAAGTAAAGGGTAAAATTTCCACTTGCATGTACTCGATACAGTACATATACCAGTGCCCCCCAGATGCATTTAATCGGGAGACCATTTGTACAGACAAAGCCCACAATTTTTTATCCATTAATTTTAATAAATGGAAAATTGTGAGCAACATCAGCACTATTTCTTAATATGTATTCCTAGTGGGTGTGGCATTATATTAAGAATGTATAAATTTACACTAACTTTAAGTCTAGAATTTTATGCTTCATTTGGCAAACTTACATACAAATTAGTTTGGCTGCTTCACATTGATTAGAGAATGATACCAGTTAGCTTATTATAACTTATCTTTTCTTACCTTACTGCAGTAAGGACACTCTCCAAAAATGATGTTAAAACTTTGTCTAGAGTGAGGCAGCCCTCGCAACCACTGCAAGGGAATTGAACATTTCAGCAGTTATCAGAATACAGTGAGGTGTACATTAGAGCACATCATGCAATACAAAAAAATTGTAAATGTTAGGGTTTTTAAAATGTGCTTTAAGTTTTACTAACCTCATAAAGGCACTCTTGATGGAATGGCTGCCCACAACGTGGGTCATCACATACTTGATCTGGAATGGATGAAGCAAGTCGGTATGCATAACAAATCCCACATTCCATACTGAAACTCTGTCAAATAAATAAATGTGGTTAAGAAAATGGGTTCTTCTGGAAATTTATCAATAATGTCTATACTATAAATTCCAGAGAAGGTGGTCACACTAAATGTAATATTTTATGTATACACGATGCTTAAAATGCACTGGCTTTATCTGCACCCTTCCTCAAGCAGCAAGGATCGTACTTCGCCTTTGCCAAGACCACCAAATGGAACATCCCTATTAAATTCCCACTTTTCCCTCTCAACCACAGTTTGATATATGCATATGATTTTCACCAAGATCTAATCATAGCACATGTCCAAGAACTATTTTAAGAAATGTTTATTGGTACAGATAGGAGTGGGGTTAATTTAAAAAACACTAATTTCTCCTCTCATCACCCAGCTGTAAACAGAAAGGTGTTTTGATTTACTTCCCCCTTTGTAAACGGTGGATCATTTCCCAATCCCTTGATTTTGGTGTGATCCACTTTCTAGTAATAACCCCATAGCAAACTCGAGATAGGATGAAGTCAGAGGGTTAGTTTATAGCACACACTCAAACACGAGGTTTTAAATGTAAAGCAATTAATTTAACTCATAGGGCGTACAATACTTCACCAGGTTTTTTTTGGTTAAGATGTTAATCCAAGGCTTTTCCCAGGTGGATTTAAGATTCCATAGTGCCATTCAAAGACAACATGAGATTTTCTTTTAGTTATGGCCAATGTTTATTCATCAGCCAACACCATCAAATTGATAAACTAATTGGTCATTTCTCACAACGCTGCTTATAGGAACTTATCATGCCAGATTTCCCCAGATACCAAATCACAACGCCGCAAAAGTAATTAATTTGCTGCACAGCACTTTAGAATGTTCTGAGGATTATGTAGGAGGTACTACATCAATGTAAGTTTTTTTTTAAATCTTGGATAAAAAACAATTACTAGAGAAGTTACATCAGAATGGGGCAGTTAAGAAGTGAGGTATTTTGGGACTTGCTATTGAAGCACTATTGTTTCTGATTTACATCAGTTTCCAGACTCAGAAACTCAATGGGCTGGGTTGAATGCTGAGGACAGGTTCCCTGAACCCCAGCATAAATGTTGGGGTAAGCCTGCCTCTGCTTAGCCTACTCACCCTACTTTAGCTTATTGGTCGATGATCCTTTTAATTAGTATGAGGCAGATTCACACTCATATTGAGAGGAATTTGATTTGATTTATTATTATCACATGCATGCTATACAGACAAAGCATACCATACATAGATAAGGAAAGGAGAGGGTACAGATGTAGGGCTACAGTCATAGCTAGGGTGTAGAGAAAGATCAACTTAATGCGTGATAGGTCCATTCGAAAGTCTGATGGCAGCAGGGAAGAAGCTGTTCTTAAGTCAGTTGGTACGTGACCTCAGACTTTTGTATCTTTTTCCTGATTGAAGAAGGTGGAAGAGAGTATGTTTGGGGTGCATGAGGTCCTTGATTATGCTGGCTGCTTTTCCGAGGCAACGGGAAGTGTAGACTGTGTCAATGGATGGGAAGCCGGTTTGCATGATGGACTGGGCTTCACTCATAACCCTTTGTAGTTTCTTGCAGTCTTGGGCAGAGCAGGAGCTATACCAAGCTGTGATACAGTCAGAAAGAACACTTTCTATGGTGCATCTGTAAAAGTTAGTGAGAGTTGTAGCAGACAAGCCAAATTTCCTTAGCCTCCTGAGAAAGTAGAGACATTGGTGTGCTTTCTTAACTATGGCATCGATGTGAAGGGACCAGGGCAGGTTATTAGGTGACCTGGACGCCCAGAAACATGAAGCTCTCAACCATTTCCACTTCATCTCCTTTGATGTAGACAGGGGCATGTCTTCCACTATGTTTCCTGAAGTCAATGAATATCTTCTTCATTTTGTTGACATTGAGGGAGAGGTTATTTCTGTCACACCAGTTCACCAGATTCTCTATCATTTTTCTGTACTCCGTCTCATCCTTGCTTGAGATCTGACCCACTATGACAGTGTCATCATTAAGCTTGAAAATCAGAGGAGCTGCAGTGCTTGGTCAGATTGCACCTTGAATACTGCATTTTACTCTAACTTTCAAATAATAGAGACACAACCGGGTAAGTGGGGATGTGGGACACAAAAGGTGAAAATCATGAAATCTTTATAAAAAGGTGGTCTATTTATGACCCAGTTTTGTCTAGGTGGCAAATTGAAAGCCTCCTCCATTCAAAGATGGAGCAAGAAAAGCTATAAGACTGATTCAAGTTGTGTCAGAGTTATCAGAAAGGCTTGAGAAACTTGGCTCTTCAGTCTAAAAAGGAGACGTAACAGGTGACCTTGCATAAGAGGTTTAAAAAGATGGCCAAGGCATCAGAAAAAAGTAAATTCAGAATATCATTCTAAATCACAGAAGCTGAGTAAGGAAACACGGTTTGAAATGAATAAAATGATAATTTTAGAATTAATATCAGGAAATTGTTTTTCGCACAGAGCTGCTAAACATGTGGAACAGAGTTCCTGTTAAAGGCGGAAAAAACCCTAGAATAATTGGATGCTGCAATGGAAGGGCTTAAAGGATCTTTCTGGATGGATGAGCTAAGAAAGACCAAATTGCTTCCTTATCTGTAATTATCTTCCGCTCTTTTAACATGAAATGATAGTCAGAAGCCTTTGGTTTCAACTGAGTAGAACAACAATTTAATGGGCTTAAAACAGTTCACAATTCACTAGCTACCCAGAAGTTTAATAGGCAAAAAAAAATCACTTTTGTCAAATTATAAGGCAAGTGTAAGAAAAGAATACTCTAAGGGAGACAAAATATATACAGGAGGGATGTATAGCCTTACAGTATTATTTTTAATGAGTGCTGAACTCTACATCCACCATTTTGTCATTTTCAGTTACTGAACTGCTCTGAAAATAAGTCCTGAGCTTAATGAGCATTATTGTCCTGAACATATGTAGGTAAGTTTAAAATTTAATTTATCCAAGGAAGTGTCAAATATTTTGTGAAGGCTAATAAATATAACTTCTGAAAGCTTTCTCTGGAATTTTGCAATAAGAAAATAAGTTAAATGTGCTGATTTACTACTTTTAACTAAAAAATATTTCAACTGCTCACGTTTTTAGTGTTTTTACAAACAACAGATTCAGACCTTTATTTTGTGTACATTGCTTTATTGTGGATTCCTAATACAAAATTGCATTTGTTTTTATTGCAAATTGCTAGATACATAATTTGCAGTTATGGTTCCTGTAAATGGGGAAACATACATGCATTTAAAGTTTATTTATTACTGCCACAAGTAGGATTATATTAAGTCACTGTGAAAATCCCCTTCGCATGTGCCATTGGATTTAGACCATTCAGTGACCAGCTATCAACGTACCTTCCCCGTTAGCCAACATGAGACACTAAAGACATTGCCTTCATACCTGAAGGCAATGTCTTCCTAAGGTAGAATTTATTAATATGGCATTGGAGTCATCAAGCAGTGTGGCTCATCGCCCTCCAATTGTGCACCAAATAAAATTGGCACAGTGGTTAGCACTGCTGCCTCACAGCATCAGGGACCTGGGTTCGATTCTTGGCTTGGGTCACTGTCTGTGCAGAGTCTGCACATTCTCCAGTTTCTTTGTGAGTTTCCTCTGGGCACTCTGGTTTCTTCCCACAGAATGAAAGGTGTGCTGGTTAAGTGCACTGGCCATGCTAAATTCTTCCTCAGTGTACTCGAACAGGCACCGAAGTGTGGCGACTCAGGGATTTTCACAGTAACTTCATTGCAGTGTTAATGTATCAATGTACTATATGCTTACATTAACACTGCAATGAAGCACCAAGAAAATAATAATAAGTTTAAGTTTCCTTATTAGTTTAAGTGCAAGACAGCCATGAGAATGAAAGTAAGAATGAAGTGGTAAAGCTTGTTCAGCTACTAGGTTCAAGCTACAATACATTTACATTTTCAGGAATATAAGTAAATTTAATTCTCATTCATACACAATCATCTCAGTCTACTTATATCCTTGACTAGATGTATTTGTAGAATATCCTGTAGTTCTTTGAGAACTATGATACTTACATGCAGGTTTCCTTTATAGCAAGAACCATTTATATATTCTTAACTAACAGGCTAGGAATGTTGGTTGATGCAAGGTAAAGATTTGGTAGTAACTACTAGAAATGCAATCACTTTGATATACAATGAACAGGATAGCCTCTTACATATGACACCACTTCTATTGCTTCAAACAGTTTTCACTTTATACACCTTTAGGTAAGGAAGATCATTTCAAGTTTGCGTAATCTGCATTACTAAACTGTCTTCCCAAACAAAAGCATTTGTAGTAATAGTTGGAGGCTGCGCTCCAAGCAATTTTCATCAATGCTGCAGAAATTTTCAAAAATTTAAAGTGATAACTGCTTTGCGTTTCACATCTTGGAGCCATGTACATATTTTGAAAGCTGGAAAATGTCAGAAAGGTAAACTGGAGTATCATTTTCTTGTTGAAACTTACAGATTTCTCATGGGTAGCAGGAGATGGAAAGTCTATCTCCAACATATCCTTTAGATTTTGCAACACAGTACACTCGGGAGACCTGCAAAGCACATATTATATTTACTTACAAAGATTTTACTTTAACCTCTGGGTGATGAAGACTATAAGCACTCAGGTGACACTAATATTATTTGAGTATTACTTACCAAAGATGCATATTGGTGTTCAGCTTATTCCTCAGTGGAGTTACCACTAGGATCCAACAGATATGGTTACCTCTTTAAATTTTAACATGAATAAACCAAAAAAATTGAACAACAAATCTGATTTCAAAAAAATCACCTACCATGATCAGCGCCAAGGAAGCAACATTCAGGTAACATTTTAGGATGTCTAGGATCCACTTCCACATTGATTGAAACATTGTTACCTATGAATCCAAGAACTAATAACTTAAAATAAATCACAGGCAACATATAACATTGCTAAATGATGCCAAACTCAACTATTCATGTACAGATTTTTTTAAAAAAGTAACCTTCAAAGTAACAGCACTGTGCCACAAAGCAAAAGCAGTAAGTAGTGTAGTAAAGCATTTCCATGGCAGTCATTCTATCCTCTGACCAAGCTTCTGGTATTCGTCATAACTCCTTATATAGCTCTGTCAAATTTTCTGTTAACTCTCCTGTGAAGAAACTTATGACTTTTACTAACTGAAGCTGCTATATAATTGAAAATTGTTATTGATCCTATCACAGTACTTTAAATTGAGAACTGCCAGAAAATAAGAAATAATTTCAATGTTTCATTTGTACAAACTCAAGTGCTAAGAATACAGGGCAGCATGGTGACACAGTGCTTAGCAATGCTGCCTCACAGCTCCAGGGACCCGGGTTCAATTCCTGGCTTAGGTCACTGTCTGTGTGGAGTTTGCACATTCTCCCCGTGTCTGCAGGTTAGGTGAATTGCCATGCTAAATTCTCCCTCGGTATACCTGCACAGGTGCTGGTCTGTGGTGACTAGGGGATTTTCACAATAACTTCATTGCATTTTGAATATAAGCCAACTTGTGTCTAATAAATAAATAAACTTTTTATTGCAACGAAGAATTAATGTTACCAATTACTGCTAAGATGAGGATTTTTTTCAATATTTTTGTAAACAGCAACGGTTAGCTTCAATCTTCCCCATCCAACATATCCAATAGATGGAAAATATAGATATTGATTAACATTGTTCTTCCGATTGAATTTATTTTGTTAATTTCATTTCATTTGAATGTTGAGTGTAGTACTTGGGACACCAATATGTTAGATAAGGGTCTGTAAAACTTCTCATTTGTGGATGCTTGAGAATAACATGGGGTTGGGGGGGGGGGAAACTGGAGAGATTTTTTTCCTGTTTTAAATATGATCACATTTAAGATGCCGTTCTGTTTAGAGTCACGACCTTCACACACTTAAGATGTGAAAGCAAAACAATAAATAGATAAGAGCTAAAGCTAAGAAAATATCAGGTTTTCGTATCACAACTTCAGAAACAACAGCAGTAAAATCAAGATTGTCTTCTCGGAGCTGTCTTAAAATACATTGTGCAGTGGGATTTCAGTTTTTTAATGGAGTTCTGATAACATGTTTTTAAAGAAATGCTGAAAAGCTTATCAGTATCTGTGCCATTCAGTTTTTTTCTCAATGTCATTTCAGAACTATTCAGATAAATCCATTACTTATAATAAAAGATTTATACCTATGGCAATTCTGCGTGTTGTGGAGGACCGTGCTGGCTTTTCTGGTTCTAGCACCCAGGTCTTCTCATCTATTTCATCCATAACATCCCAGAAATCCTGCAGTGACTCCAGTGCTGCCAGGAACTGGCTGTGAAGGTTTATTAAGGAGCTCTGAAAAAAGGCAAAAAGAAACACTGCTGTATTGGATGAAGTAGCAGAGAAGGTTAATGAGCAGAGTGCAGGTGATGTGCACATAAAATACTTTTTGAAAGTGCATATTGTATTACATAATGAACTTATGATAAAATTGAAACTCATGGGATTAAAGGGGCAGTTACAGTGTGTATGCTAAACTGACTAAAGGACGTAAACCAGAGATGAATGGTGACTACTTGTTTTTCAGGCAGGACTGAAGTAACCCCCTGAGGACAATGCAGGGACCACTCCTCCACCGATGTATATTAATGAGTGGGGTCTGGGCGTAAAAGGCATAACTTCAAAGCTTGCAGGTGACATGAAACTTGAAACTTAAGTAAACTGCGAGCATTTTAGTAACAGATTTCAGGAGGATACAGGCAGAATGGTGAAATGGGGAGACATACAACAGAAAGTACAAACATATGAAGTGATTTAGTTTGGCCAGAAGAATGAGAGGCAAGACAAGCTAGATGGTATAATTTTAAAGGGAGTGCAGAAACTGATGTGTTTGTGCAAGTTTTTGACATCGGCAGAACAAGGTAAAGAGGATAGTAATAAGACATACTTGGTCTTATAAATCTAGCTGCAATTCAATTCAACTGTGTTCCATTCTGGGCATCAGACTTGAGGAAAAATATCAAGGTCTTTGAGAGGATGCAGAGGAAATTTACTAGAATGGTACCATGGACTAAAGGAGAGACCAGGATGTTCTTCTTAAAACAGAGAAGAATGAGATGAGACTTGATACTCTATCAGCGATCATAAGGCACAAACTTAATGCAGTTCAAAAAGAATCAGAGGAGACATGCGGGAACTTTTTTTTTAAACACAGAATTTGCTATGATCTGGAATGCACTGTCTGAATGGGTGGTGGAGGCAGATTCAATAATTATTTTCAAAACTGAATACTTGAAAATGTTCTTCAAACTTATGGGGAATAAGTAGGGGAACAGGAATAACTGCAAATCTTTCAAAGAGCCAGCATCAGCACAGACACAACAGGCTCATTCTCTGCTGCAGCTTTCTGTAATCTTCAGTGTGAAAAATATGGCATCACATCTGAAAAGATATTTTTTACATCAGTGTGCACTTTTAGAGCAATGAAACCTTGAATTTACAGCCAGTTTTTAATTGTAACAGAGCATTACACACTCTGCTGGTGTATATTTTCCACAGTAAAAAGTCTCACAACACTAGGTTAAAGTCCAACAGGTTTATTTCGTAGAAAAAGCCCCAACCTTTTGGAGCGCTGCTCCTTTGTCAGGTGAGTGGGAGTTCTATTCACAAACAGGGCATATAAAGACACAAACTCAATTTACCAAATAATGGTTGGAATGCGAGTCTTTACAGGTAATGAAGTCTTAAAGGTACAGACAATGTGAGTGGAGAGAGCATTAAGCACAAGTTAAAGAGATGTGTATTGTCTGAAGACAGGACGGTTAGTGAGATTTTGCAAACCCAAACAAGTTGTAGGGGTTACAGATATGAAATGAACCTAAGATCTCCACATCATGTATATTTTCAACACAAGCCTCCTCCCATGTTCATCTAACCCTCTCAACATAAGTTTCCACTCCTTTCTTTTCCCATGGCTCATTTAGTTTTCCCTTGAATGTATTTTATAAGATTTATTTTGCCTGTACTCTGCCTCAAATTTACGGTCACACGTAAACATGAAAACAGATGAGACTACTAAATTAGGGCATCTTGTCATTGGCAGCTTGCGTGCAGGTTACAACTTTACCCCCACCACAGTTTTACAGGTGATAGTAGAGGCATCAGATGGGCCCTTGCCCATGGCATATTGCCTCTTAAGTGGGCGATTATTACCTCTTTTTGTATCCAAAATCATCTCTTGTTTCTGAATCTCAGCATGACATAGAGTGTTAGCGGCACTGGCAACAAGTTGAAACAGACTTCAGGCAAGTCACTAAGGCTTCTTCAACAGTGCCTTCCAAACCCGTGACCTCCATCACCACAAAGGTCAAGGACAGCAGGCACAGGGGGACACCACCGACAAACTACAAATCATCCTGACTTGAAATGACAACCACGATTCTTTCACTGTCACTAGGCCAAAATCTTGGAATTCCCTTCCTAACAGTACCGTGGGTGTAACTACACCACATGGATCTCAGCAGTTCCAAAAAGATGAATCGCAAATTCCTTCTCCAGGACTGCTGCACATGGCTTGGGAGAAGCCATCTTTGTGAGTGCTGTTCACGGATGTGCAGCACCCTAGTTTTCAGCCAATTTGCATTGTCTGAGCTCTGCTGATCCTCCACTATTTAGAACATAACCCTTTGGTACCAATAGTGAGGATGATGCTATCAGAGCAAACAAAAACTACTTGGAAACTGGAATGCTGAGTGGGCTACAGAAACTAGAGAGAGAGAAAGACATGCCTGTTGTGTAATGGGCCAGATTATCAGCATTCACCATCATTACATCTCTAAATCTGACCACAAACTATTGGTCATGCATAGAGGAGCATGGAAATTCTGAGGCTGCAGTTTTTCATTCAGGTTTCCAATACAGGCTGTGGTTTGCCTCCTCCCAGAGGGAGCAAACATTAAAACCAGTGAGCATTTCAATGCTCCTGCAACGCCCTCCCACATCACGTTTTAAAGCCCATGAAAAGCTACACCCTGTCAAATCAGGTGTAAGCAGGTTTTTAAACTTAATGATTAATGAAATTTGATGAGCAACAGAATGGGTCCAGAAAAAAATAATTTTATCATGCAATGAAATGATTATTCAGATACTTTTTAAAATGAACTTAAGATTTTGGAGTTTTTTTTTCAGAAACCTTCACTTCATTTGTACGTACCCATTGCTCCTTGTTAAGAGATAATTGAAAGGTATTTTGTTTTAATGGGTTCTTTTTTAATCCTGGTTGGGAGTGGGTGGACAGGAAGGTGGTCTGCAAAAACCCTTTCAACTGACTGGCTGCTTGAACAGCTTGAACCACTCTTCAGTGCTGGAGATGAAATTCTCACCGGGCACATTACCAGGTGGGGAGGCAATGGCCTAGTAGTATTATGGCCAATCCATCTAACCTGCACACCTTTGGAGTGCGGGAGGAAACCAGAGGACCCAGAGGAAACCCACGCAGACATGGGGAGAACTTGCAAACTCCACACAGTCACTCGAGACCAGAATGGAACCCAGGTCCCTGGCGCTGTAAGGCACCAGTGCTAACCCCTGTGCCATCCAGCTGGGTGTCCTCAACCTAAAACTCAGTGCAGATGACAAGTCCCCAGGACCGGATGGAATGCATCCGAGGGTTCTGAAAGAAATGGCGGAAGTGATAGTGGATGCCTTGGTGGTTATTTTCCAAACGTCGCTGGATTCCGGGGAAGTGCCAGAAGATTGGAAAACGGCTAATGTTACGCCGTTGTTTAAGAAAGGTACCAGGCAAAAGGTAGAGAATTATAGGCCGGTTAGTTTAACGTCTGTTGTAGGTAAAATGTTAGAATCCGTCATCAAGGAGGAAATAGCGAGGCATCTTGAGGGGAATTGCTTGATAGAGCAGACGCAGCACGGTTTCGTTAAGGGGAAGTCGTGTCTGACAAATTTACTGGAGTTCTATGAGGGTGTGTCTAGGGCGGTGGATAGAGGAGAGCCGGTGGATGTGGTCTTTCTTGATTTTCAGAAGGCGTTTGACAAGGTACCTCACAAGAGGTTATTGCAGAAGGTCAGGGGACATGGAGTTGGGGGTAGGGTGTTAGCATGGATAGAGGATTGGTTGTCAAATAGGAGGCAGAGAGTGGGGGTCAATGGGTGCTATTCGGATTGGCGGTTGGTGACTAGTGGAGTGCCCCAGGGGTCGGTGCTGGGGCCTCAGCTATTTACCATTTATATAGATGATCTGGAGGAGGGAACTGAGTGTATGGTGTCAAAATTTGCTGATGACACCAAGATTGGTGGAACGGCAAATTGCGCGGAGGGCGTGGAGAGTCTACAGAAGGATCTAGATAGGCTGGGCGAATGGGCCAGGAAATGGCAAATGGAATTTAATGTTGGCAAGTGCGAGGTGGTCCACTTTGGTAGGAATAATGGTAGGAAGGATTATTACTTACGTGGCGAAAAACTGCAGCAGGCGACGGTGCAGAGGGACCTCGGGGTCCTTGTGCATGAGTCGCAAAAACCCAGCTTGCAGGTGCAGCAGGTGGTCAGGAAGGCTAATGGGATGCTGGCCTTCATAGCGAGGGGGATTGAATATAAAAGTAAGGAGGTCTTGCTGCGGCTGTATAGGGCATTGGTGAGGCCGCAGCTGGAGTACTGTGTGCAGTTTTGGGCGCCGTACTTACGCAAGGATATTTTGGCCTTGGAGGGAGTGCAGAGGAGATTTACTAGGCTGATGCCGGAGTTGAGGGGGTTGAGCTATGAGGAGAGGCTGAATAAACTAGGCTTGTACTCATTAGAGTTTAGAAGAATGAGGGGAGATCTCATTGAGACATATAAGATGATGAATGGGATGGATAGGATAGAGGTGGAGAGACTCTTCCCGCTCAGAAAGGACAGTAGGACTAGGGGGCACAGCCTCAAGATAAAGCGGGGGCGGTTTAGAACGGAGTTGAGGAAGAACTTCTTCACTCAAAGGGTGGTAAATCTCTGCCCGTTGAAGTGGTGGAGGCTGCCTCGCTAAATATTTTTAAGACGTGGGTTGATGGGTTTTTGATAAGAAAGGGGATTAAGGGTTATGGGGAGAGGGCTGGAATGTGGAACTGAGCCACGACAGATCAGCCATGATCTTATTGAATGGCGGGGCAGGCTCGAAGGGCTAGATGGCCTACTCCTGCTCCTATTCCTTATGTTCTTATGAGAGAAAATGGAAGAAAAAAATTATATTTGCATAATGTCTTTCATGAGCTCATCATTGCAATTCACAGCCAATAAAGCACTACTGGATTGTAGCAACTCTTACATTTAGGAAATGCAGCAGCCAATGGAGGCACAACAATAAATAGTAATCAAATGATCAGTTTTGGTGGTACTGGGTAATGTCTACTTATGAATAATGCCAAGAGGGAGCGGACAGGGCCTCAGTTTGAAGTTTTATTTGAAAGATGGCATCTCAGATAGTACAGCACACTCTCATGGGCTGCGCCGAAATGCCAGAGTAATTACAAACGCACAAGACTCCGAGGTGAGGCACAAACCCGTGACCTGCTTAGGTCAGTGCCATGACCAGTGAAATATCATTGACACCACAACTTTCAGCAGGGCATCCTAGTTGCCTAAAAGTCTATAATGATCATATGGTACAGCCAGCATTACCTCCACACCTTGGGTGTGAATGTGTCCTCTACTGGTCAGAGGAGTTCTGTCAGCTCCCACAGGAATAGGTCCGAAAATTCCTCAATCACCAACAAACTTGATGTACATCTAAGGCAGCGAGTTTATTTGCAGATAATACGGTGGGACATAGCACTGTGTTGGGATTTCTACTGAGGTCAGGCAAAGTAGCTAATGCATCCGCCTCCTTGCAATCTGACATAATAAAAGGAAGCAGAAGCTGTATAATGGCATTCTGTGCAGTACATTTCTGCAGAGGCAATGGGATCGACAAGTGTTCTAGGCCTGGCTTATTGAAAAAGAATGTTCCCTTCAAATAGCCTTCCTAAAAAAGAGAAACGTTTCTTATTTCTTCGGCTGGGCCTTCTGACTATATTCACAGGGATCTGCCTGGTGCTACAGTTTAATGCTGCCATTCTCGTCATCTAGTGAGCACAAGCAACTTCGGCCTAAATTTTCCACCCATTAGGCATGTGCACTTTGCAGGCCTGGAAGCAGGCACAAAACACACTTCTAGCTGCAATCAGCTCCAAAATGCAACTTCATGCCAGCTGACCATTAAATGAGCAGCCAGTGTGAAACATGACGAGGAAAGGCTCAGCACAGCATATAGGGCAGGAGCTGAGAAAAGGGAAGGTGTGGCTGGTACTTTTAATATGCTCCCTCAGGGAGCTGTCGACCCGTAAAAAAAAAACTGTGATGGAGAAATTATGCAAAGCGTGTCGAGGCAGGTAGCACTTTCAAACACAAACTCATTCCCAACACACCTTTTTTATTTCAGCCCTGACATTTCATCCCCCTACCGCCTAGATTGAGATTGCAGCTGAAACATTAACGCTGACTGCTTGCCAACTGTAAAAGCAGGCAGGTCACATAAAATTCCATTCAACTGCCCCTTAATGAGCTAAACTGCCTGCTTGGTGTGCACACTTTCGACTCTCGCATGCGTCTGTTGACCAAAATGTTGACAGTGCGTGCGATGACATCAGGATGCAGCCCAACATCTTCCGGCATAGTTTCACTCACTTCCAGGTCAGGCATATGCCTGCTCGAGCTCCATAAAATTCTGGCCATTTTATAAATTCTGCAACTCTGGGGAAATCTGTGAGTCAAGCACTTGAGTGACTGGCTATTTGGATTTCCCATTCTATGACAATGGAATAGTATTGGATTTTCAAGTTTGTTGGCTTTGCTTTATGCAACTGAATGTGCTGAACCTGGACTGAAAGAGCAAGGTCCCGATTTGTGAGGAGATGTTACATAGCCAGCATCAAATTCCTGAACAAAAATAATTTGGAATTTTACCTCTGATCAGACACTGGCATGTTTTAATAATTTGTTGGATTATTCAACAGATAGGCACACCACAGGTAAGGCTAATATGACCATTTCGTTTTCAGGCACATTCATTCTGTAAACTTCTAAATATTTAAACAAAAGACTCCATTCATTTTTTATTTTTTGCACTGCTTTTTCTCCTATGCTGCAGTATGTTGAAACTGAGGAATGACATTACAAAGGAATGCAATTTAATTTACAACATATTTATCATATACATGGACACACTTATAGAGAAGGATTGTAAAATGATCTTCCTCTGAATGCCCACTGTGGTTAATTTGTGGATTCTCCTTTTAAAGGAAAATCCAAATTTTGGATCTATCTACACCTAAAGGCTCCATCTTGTTCGTCTTTTTTTCGGCTGAACTGGTAAATCACACCAATGATTGACAGCTGGCGGTGTTGGGCCCAGAGCCACTAACCCCTGTCAGCGTGACAGACTGCAGGTCCATGTTCTTTTCTCAGTCCATTCTGCTGCAGGCTTATGCTTCTGCCTGTAATGTAAACTATTCTGAAAGGTTTAGTCTGCCTTTGCAATCTCAACTGAAAGTTTATTTATGGTTGTATTACAGTAAAGTGGCTCCATCTGCTGTGGAAGTCCAAAGCAAATAGTGGTCTCCTTCAGTTTGCAGTGTGTAATTGGACCAAATAGCACCAATGAATTACACCATGCACGATCTGCCTTGAATTTAACATTGAACTCTTTCAAAATGTCTAAGGATTTTGTTCCTTTTTTTCCTTTAAGAAAATAATTACCCAAAAAGTAAAACTTCACTGCAATCTTGTCAATCATTCCAACATAGTTCTGATCATTTCTACCTTCACCTGGAGTGTTGCATGTTACCACTTGGCTAAACTGCAGCTTATTTTCATGCAACTTTCCTCCCACCACCTAAGTAATTGTGTTCTGCGATATTTGCATGGTCTAGATCCTATTTCGACTTCACCTCATGAACATTTTCAGATATAAATTTCCAAATAATCACTTTCATTCTCAACTCCAAGGCCCTGAGGCAATCAGGTGCTTGACAGCTCATCAACCACACTTTCCTTTCTATAAATAAAGCATTTATGTTTCACATTTTTAAATTCATTTTTAAAAAGTTTTTCCCTTTTGCACACCAAAGTCTGAAGACATATTTGTCAGTAAAAGTGGCTGTAACGCTGAAAAATGGGTTGAACAAAAAAAAAATCAATATTTCTTTGGTTATCTTTGTGGTGCAGGCCAAGGACTTTTAATTTAAGACACAATTCAAGCATTACGTTTTCTAACTCACACTGACAGTACATAACTAAAAAGCAGACTGTCGGAGTATAACAATTACACAACCCAAAAATCTGCTAGAGTTGAAAGCCAAACCTCTCTACTTTCAATGCCTGTAGCTTGGAACCAGGTTTTTGAACATGTAGCCACATTTAGCAGATTCAGGCGCCTAATAGTGAAAGGTGCATCATCTGCAGGAAAAAAACAACTCATTTCTTAAAATTTAAAAAAAGAACTGAATGCAGAATGTTAACAGGGCTGCAGTCAGAGATGAGCCTGTAAGAAATTAACCCTTTGCCTCCAGGTGATTTTTCCTCAAGAAAGCCACAGACTTTAGCTCGTGTTTTTATTTTTTTTTGTTGCGAGCCAGGAGCAATAGGTTAACAGCCCTGTCACGAGATAAAGCTGTCCGGTAAGATAACAGTTACATATGGGCATAGGCCACTTTGCCCTTGGATGCTCATTCCTCACTAGTCGCGATGTGCCATCTCAGCTTCAAACCACTGGCTTTATCTGATCATGCTGTGAAACACCTGCACTGGCGATCAGGCTTTGGCTTGATGTGCAAAGACCTGCCATCATCTGCTTGACATTGCACAAGTTATAATTATTCATCTGAATGAATATGTCAGAGCAGCAGCAGCAGCCCTCTCATCACGGCAGCAGAAAAATACATCAAAACATTATCATCCCAGCAGGAAGACAGGGACCATAAGGAAAATTATGCATTTCAATATGGATGCCATGTAAAAATGTCAAGCTATAACTCTAGCAGTGGAACAAAAAAAAATGCCTTAATTAAAAATATATTCAAATACTACTGCCTAACGCTTGGCAACAAGTGCGTGGATCCAAATCTTTACAAAATAAACAAGAGCAGCAAAATAGTTACAAAATAACATGTATTTAGTTACCAGTTTTTCTGCTGTAATTAATAGGTTCTACAGTAACAGGCTTGGACAGTTATTTATTTTGAAATACAAATTAAAGACAGAAAAGGGACAGAAAGACAACAAGATTTACTTCAAATTAAGATTATTTTGTCTCAAACTAAATATTATAACAACGTTTATCATGTCTACTCTATGCACTGTGACTCATCTTTCTGCATTCTTACAATTATTGGAACTTAGAAGATTTCAATGCTTGACATTTTCCTTTGTAGTTCCCCTGTCTCTTTTCATGTACTGGCTTTGATTAAGTGGTAACTTCTCAAATTTCAGTTATTCAGTCTTGATTCTGTTAATGGATATTCTTTTCCTAAATTCTAATATTTCTGACTGCTACCCCCACCTTATAGAAAGTCCCACATCTCCTCTGCCTGTAGATAGTCTTTTTTAGTTTTGACAACGCGCTACATCACATTGGTACTAACAAGACCCACTCCAGGAATGTGTGTGCAAAGTTGAAGCTGGAATTCCAGTAGCGACACCATCTTCTAGATGAGAAGTTAAGCTACTTTCAGGTGCATGGCAAAAATCCCATGGCAGCATGGTGGCAGTGGTTAGCACTGCTGCCTCACAGCTTCACAGGCCCGGGTTCAATTCCGACCTCAAGTGACTGTGTGGAATTTGTACGTTCTCCCCATGTCTGTATGGGTTTCATCTGGTTGCTCTGGTTTCCTTCCATAGTCCAAAGATGTGCTGGTTAGCTGTATTGGCCTGAACAGGCACTGGAGTGTGGCGGCTAGAGGAATTTCACAGTAACGTCATTGCAGTGATAATGTAAGCCTACTTGTGACTAATAAATAAACTTTTAAAAAAAGTTAGGTCATGGTAAATTGCCCCTTAGTGTCAGGGGGATTAACAAGGTAAATACGTGGGGTTATAGGGATTGGACTTGGGTGGGATTTTTATCTGTTCAGGCTCAATGGCCTCCTTCTATTCTGTAACATTCACCCTCATGATCCAACAAAACAGCACAGCCTAGTTGTGCAGGTTAGGATAATGCCAGTGCATGAACAAAGCGTTCAGGATGCAGACAAGCAGTCAAAGCTGTTGTCACTCCAACATGTGGTGTGGGGTACTGTTGGATGAGACTGTGGTGAACCTTCATGTGCACTGAACACTGGACATCCAATTAATGGCCAGGACACTCTGCCATGCATAAAGGGGTATTGAGGCACAGGATGATGACCTGACCAAGAGTGGCCCTTAGGAGACAAATGCTGGCCCTTATGACTCTCTTTGATTGTGCAGTGAGGAGACCATTAGGAAGATGGAGCCTGGTAATCTTGCTATCTCCTTCATTGTTTATAGGCAGGAGAAATTTAAGTGCAGAATGCAGCAGAGGCACCTGGCTTATCAAAGAGAGGAGCAGAACCCTCGAAACTATGGGCAACATGGCTTGCTCCCCATACAGAGGATCATTCTCAGAGGGCCGTTGTCCCTTGATCCAGGATCTATAGGCAGCACGTGTGCTACCTGCAGATGAATGAGAGCCAAAACCTTACATCATGTTCTGCAGGAATTTGCAGAACAAAGACTTAGAGGGCATCCACTGCCGGTGGCCATGCTCAAATCTCCAGCAGTGACTCGTTCCAGGACTCCAACGGGGAGCTGCATGGTATCTCATAAGCCTCCACCCACTAATGTATTCAGGAGATCATAGACATCATTTTTGCCAAGGCACACAACTTTGTCAACTTCAACAGCGGTAAGCCAGGTGAGGAAGAGTAAGCGCTGGGATTTCCAGTCTCCACAGGTGCAGGCTGCCATGAACAACTTGGAAGGTCTGACGCTGCTGAGGGCAGTGCACATGACGAGACCGAGTACAGGACGGAGATACATAGTCTTTTCCATCGAGAAAAAGGTACAAAGTTCTGAGATCACGTACCAAACAACTCAAGAACAGATTTTTCCCTGCTGCCAGGCTTTTGAATGGACCTACCTCGCATTAAGTTGACCTGTATCTAAATCCTAGCTATGACTGTAACACTATATTCTGCACTCTCTCCTTTCATTCCCTATGAACGATATGTTTTGTCTGTATGGTGCGCAAGAAACAATACTTTTCACTGTATACTAATACATGTGACAATAATAAATCAAATCAAATACTCTGAAGAAACTCATATCATGGAAATGTTGCTAAGAGACAATGGACACATGAACAGATCATTTGAGCCTTTAGCAGGCAGCATCACCCGCTCCCTTCAGCACACATCTTCACCTTTCAGGAATGCTGATGAGATATGTGGGAAGGAAGCGAGAGCAGGCAAAGGACATCACAGAACCTTGCAACACTTGGGTGTAAGATTCTTGCAGCAAATGCAAACCAAATCAGAGTGCAGGGATCACTGACGTGGAGAGTGACTTTGAATGAGACAATCACTGAACTCAAAGTTATACACTGCACAGAGGGGAGATCCTAGACTGTGATTCTTGCCTTTAATTTGAGCAGAAACCAAGGTTTTACATCTTTTTTCCACAAATACCACTCAACATTACAGGGAACCATAGACAAGGAGACACGATTGGGTGCGCATTTATAATCATCAACATTCTGTACAAGTGATTAACACCCATGCCCACGATGTGCAACTACATCTTCTTAACATTTCTAACCTTGCCAATACATCTTGGTGCTCCCTCAACATCCGCACTGGCCCACTGACTGCTATGCCTCGTTGTCCGTATTGACCTTGGCAAGCACCCTCTGGAGTCAAAGAGGCCGTGGCCCAATTTCAGGTTCCTGCTTTGTGGCAGTTGCACCCTCCTCGGCCTGCAGAGAGGGGATTTGGATCTACTGGGCATTTCCAGAGTATTAGAGTGGTTAGCCTTGGAATGTTGAGCTGTCAGCCCTCCTCCCTATGAGGTGCCGCAAAGCATCCTGCTGACTCCTGGAGGAGATGCAGCAGCTGGAGTGAAAGAGAACCCCTTCTCCCACTGGCACTGATGGATGCCTCGGCAATAGAATGCAACTCATACAGCAATGCAGGACCCATAACATGGGCCAATATTGACCCCGATGAGATGGCATGATGTAGTTATCACCTCAGACTGAAGGCCAACAGACTTCTCCATCATGCCTTGCAATTTGAACAAGGTAGCAGATACCCTTTCATAATGTCTCTGAGCTCATCTTTATAGCTCCAGCAACTGAGGCATGACTAAGTCCAAAGGCTCCTGAGCTAACTGGGACTCAGCAGATTCTTCGCCTCCAGTTGTCCGTGGAGTGCCAGCACACTGGGAAGTCCTTGCCTTTAAACATGGCACCTGGATTACAGAAGGTCATGAGAGGAGAGCAAATCAGAGGGTCCCACTTGTGACTCAATGTAGTAACCCATGCCTCTCAATTTTTTCCACCAAGTTGCGCACAGTAGGGGGTGAAAAGCCACCACTGCCATTGGCGGGTGAAAGAGAGATTTCCCTGCTTGCTTTTGGACTTTGCCGATTTCTCAGAAAATCCCAGTCTTTACTGCTTTTGTTCCACTCTCTACACTCTCCTCCATTATTAATTACTACAAGATTTTTTAAAGATTTTAACAAAAAAGGTTATTGATTTCTCAGAGAAAAGCAATTTATAGTAAACCAGTTCCATGCTCAGTATGGGCTAATCTTGACACACTAACAATTTGCAATTTTATTTACAAATCCACAAAAAAGGCCAATTGATCTTATCCTAGAATATCCAGAATTCACCGACTCATTGGGTCAACCATTTTCATTTGTTTAAATATCAAGATTGAAGAGAGACACAACCAACTTGAAGGACGGTAGGACAGATGACTTTTTGAACTCAGAGGTCAATCTGTCTTGTACACTTGGATGGGACAGAAGAATGGTCCAGCCTTCTGAATAACTAGTGGCAGGATATTTGTTGGAAATTATGAGAAAACATTAAACTAATTAAAAAAGAAACACTGGAAAAATGGTCATTCCATTATCAGCTGTATTTTGCACAGGTATCAGTGAATAACAATTCCATTCAATTGCTTGTTGCTTATTTTTATGCCAATAACTGTGTCAGTTTGTACTCAATAGAATACACTGATTATTCTCCTTTTGCTGATTTTTTTCCCTCTTTCCTTCTTCCTCGACTCCTTTCAGGGGTGTGGTCACTTTCAGGTGTTTCACCCGAGTGACTTTTGTTCATATGAAGTAATTGAGGCTCCATTTCACTCACTTGAGTAGGCCTCATTGCAGCTCGGGACAATGTTTCCTCACACAAAGTCCATCATGTAACCCGCTGCAGCAAAACTCACTGGTTAAGGATCAGGATCAGGAACTCTGACCAATGTTTCTGTTCCAGCCTGAGTTGACTGTAGCATTGTTACCAGTAACCTAGCCATGATTAACTAACACAGTGTAGACCGGGAACCTTCCCCAGCTGTATTGTTCAGCCAATTATTAGATAAACCAACCAAACCA
This sequence comes from Carcharhinus amblyrhynchos, assembly GCF_965287045.1. Classification (NCBI taxonomy): domain Eukaryota; kingdom Metazoa; phylum Chordata; class Chondrichthyes; order Carcharhiniformes; family Carcharhinidae; genus Carcharhinus; species Carcharhinus amblyrhynchos. The sequence goes on along the minus strand of NC_137335.1, from coordinate 39,123,247 downwards.
TTGAGGCTCAAACAAACAATAGGCCTTGAAATGTTTTCATAAGCTTTTTCCTCCAAACAAGATATCTGTTTATCTTAACAGCAGATTTGGCAATGTCAAAGATTTATTCAGTTTGTATAATCATAGAATCACAACAGCGCAGAAGCAAGCTATTTCGCCCACCAAGTCTGCACGAGCTGTCCGACGGAGCATCTGTCCCAGACCCACTCATCCACCCTTATCCCATAATCCTGCACATTTACCATGGCTTATCAACCTAACCTACACTTCTTTGAACTGTGGGCAAAAACTGGGGCACCTGGAGGAAACTGGTGCCATGAGGCAGCAATGCGAACCACTGTGTCACTGTGTCACCCAAAGTGATAATTTACAAAGGTAGAATATTCCCTTGACAAGAACATTTCTGATGCTACAAAAAAGATAAACAACAATATAAGAACATTTATGAAATTTGACCAGTACCTGTTGTGTCCAAGAGCTTACAAAGGGAACAGGAAAATCTGCAGAGCAATCAGGTGGTTCAGCTGGATACTGAAAACAAAAACAAAGCATCAGATAAGGAATAGGTTGCTGAATGCCTTCAGGAATGGCATCAAACATTAACGATCAGACCTCTGAACCCTTGACAGCAAGCCATTAGGACACAGTTCCTCCTTGTTTATGGAGGATCTCTGAAATGATACTGTAGGAATTTCAATCTCATTAATTAGTAAATATCGGTTTGTGTTCAAACTTTCTCATTTATGCATATCTGCATACATTTTGGTTTACACAAAATAATAGAATTTACATTGTAGTTTTGTCAGGTTTCACTCTTCTTTCTCTTACAACTCCCCTGAAAGTCAGCAAACACCCAATAAGCAGTCATAAATTCCAGATTAGCAAGTGAAATGCAAACAGTAAAACATCCATGCAAACTTTAAAAATAATGATCGCAAAATTTCTTAAATGCCATATATCACAACAACCAAGTGGGCGCAGAATAAAATGTTATCCTTTTCAATTCTTGGCTTGAGGAGAGTTGGTTCCAACCAAAGCATAAGGGCTTGACCAGTGATCTCAGTGCCTCTTGGTTTGTGTTGGAGGCAAAAAAAAAGCCAAGACTCCAAATACTTGACACATTAATGACTTGTACTAGAAGATGCATGTAAATAGGTTTAAATGCACAATTCTCCTAACAGTCTTTCCCTGTTAGTCATTCAAATGTTTACCATATTTAAAGCAAGAATTAAGTTATCAGAAATTCCATCTCTCTCCTCTCTCAGGGCACACAGAATAGACTCCCATCAAAAGCAGTCAAAACTATGCCTAACTCCTGTTCTTAAATATAAAAGCAAAGGTGTAACTCGAGAACTTCCTTGAAAAACACAATACAAATGAAGGGATCACAAACTGATCCTGAAATATTTGTGACTGAGGCATTGAAAGATAGATTGAAATTCTGAATTAGGCCCTCTTTGTTCCCATCAAATAAAAGCAGATATTTGACAATGGAGTGTTAAGTTTCTACACCAAGTCCTGGATTTCCTCTCCCAAGTCAGGTGGAGAGAATTAGGAAATTTCCCAGCTCACCGCACCTCACCTGAATGGCAGGATCATTTTGGGGAAAGGTTGTGGGATGGAGTCAGGCCCTCCACCCTGGATGCAAATTGGAAGTGGCCACCAAAGTTGCCAAGTGCTGAGATGGGCTGTTTACAAGGCCCACCTTGGTTCTCTGGAACTTCATCTCAGTTGTTTCCTTAGATATTTGGTCTTATAGCCTTCACCCCTGCATCCACTTCCCATACCTAAACATACCAACTCATGCCAACACATGCCCATCCTTCAGTGGTCAACTCATGCCACCCACTCATATGCCCTATGCCAATGTACTCCCAACCCATGTCAATCCATGACCCCACCAATCCCCATGGCCCTTTATTGCCCCTATGTCAATTCAATCCTTGTAAAAAGTCTGACAACACCAGGTTTTAGTCCTTACCATCACTTTGCCCTTAAACCTTCCATGTCAACTCATCCAGTATTCACCATGACCAGATCCCAGGAACCAAGAGCTGTGCTGAGATGCAATGAAGTTTTAAATATAGAGTTCACTGCATTAAAAATTCTCATTCATGAAAGGCCATTCAAAACATGTGAATCTGTTCAAATACTTTGTCCATAATCAAAACAAACCAATTTGTATTTGTAACCCAGATCAAAAACAGCTAATCCTTTAATAATCTCTTTGAGCTGTAAAACTGTGAACTCACAACCCCTTCATTGTGATAACAATAGGTTGTAGAAAGCAGCCTAGCATTAATAATATTATAATGATAGTATGTTGGGTTGTGTAACAAACAGCAATTAAAATTGCTAGAACATTTTTTTTCAACTCTTTTACACAGGCAGGATGCATTTTTAAATTTTTAAAGGGCTATCCATTTAAATAACTTGTTCAGTTTGAACGTTCTGGAGACTTTGGACAGAATTATCCTGTCCCGCCCGCCACGGGAATCATAGCGGGTGGGGGTGGACCATGCAAACGTCCATTGACCTCTGACGGGAATTTTCAGCTTTGGGGAGAGACCGGCTGAACATTTCTTCCCTTATCTGCCCTTCAAGAGCATTTATGAGTTCTTTAAAGATTCATAACTCAAACTGTGTGCGACACAGTGAAAACAGGGCATTTTTGAACTTAACACTGAATTCAAATGGCTCTGCTGAATTCGGATTCCCACATGTGGGGGTTGCAAGATGTCCCAGTTTTCCCTCCTTGAACAATAATAGGATCCATCAGAAATGGGGGCGGGGCATTCAGATCCACATCCCACCCACCAGTTTGGAAGATTCCTGGAGAGTCCCCGACTCAGTCTTAGAAATGCAGTACAATAGCAATCCCAGCAAGGCCTTTAAGAAGTGCATGTTGCACAACTGAAACTCAAGGGTAAGAGAGGCCTTTAACTTTAGAAACTGAAGATTGCAGCATCCACATGAAACATCTTAAATAGAATTAACATAAGAATTTTCAAAACTAAAAGCGTCAATTTTCCCAGCAAATGTTGTTCCCATTTACTGAAGTTACTGATTCCTTGCTGAAGAATATTTAGGTGACACCTTTCAGCTTTAGTTACTCAGTCTAAAGGATCAGCATTCGCATTTAATCCTTTACACAAGTACTTGCAGGGAAGATTAGAACAATGAAAAAAACCATGGAAGAGACAAGGTAGAGACTTTCTCAGTTAAAGACCTACAAACATTTGACATCAACAGCAAAATAATCAAGTGCTTCGACAAGAGCGTGACCCAATACAGCACAAAAATAATAAGTTTCACTTGACAAGTGTATATCACAAAGTTCAAAATGGACAAAAATAGCTTTCCTTTTCGTCGGAGACATTTCATATGCAAATGTTGATCTGAGAAATGCATTATTCTAATATTGCAACGCACATTTGATACAACAAATTAAATCTGGATAATAGACTATTGAATAAGAGAACTGGCATTTGCTGAGCTAACAAGAAATTGGGAAACTAGAACTCTCGGGGCTGAATCTTGCTCAAATATCTGTAAATAACGGTTATATTCAGTTGCACGTTGCCATCCTTTCTGCCGCTCTGAATAACTACCTCTTATTCCCAATTTCTGCCTCAAGTCTAGCTAGCAATTCATCCTGTCCCTTGCCCCCGACTCCATTTTCTCTGACCTTATTCATCAGCCAATTATGGGGCATCTCATCAAAGGCCTTTTGCAAATCCAGATAAATTATATCTACTGCATGAGCAAGAAACCCTCAAGGCACACCTTGAAAAGGGAATAGGTAATGAGGAAGGTCATTTCCTGGAGTTTAACCCCCAAGGACCTAGCAGCGGTGCCAAAGAAATTCAATGACATCAGAAAACACACCATCAAATTTCTCATCCACTGTATCAACAAACTTTCATGGCACTCAGTGCGCCATACCTCCATCAATCAGCCACGAGCAATCTCTAGTAGCCAGAAATCACGGTCAAAATTCCTCACCACCTGTATGACCAGACAGCTCAGTACGTCTACAAGTTTCACAACACAAAAACCGCAAGTGGAAGTTGGATGGTCAGTTCTTTAAATAATGCTGGTGGGGTGGATGGCTTAATGGGTTCCTCTTGGATGCATACCAGCTAAGGATAATAAGAGGGTACTAACTGGACCTGTTACGATCCTGTTATGATGAGGTCAAAGTGGGCATCAAATCAGTTGTAGAGGCTGTTTGAAGTCATGATCTGTGCTCTCGGTCCACAAATGGTACACCAACTCTAAATGTGAATGAAGCCTAGACCATCATGAAAACCAGCCTCCCATTCATTGACTCTGTCTACACTTCCCACTACCTTGGAAAAGCAGCCAGCATAATCAAAGACCCCACGCACCCCAAACATACTCTCTTCCACCTCCTTCCGTCAGGAAAAAGATACAAAAGTCTGAAGTCACGTACCACCCAACTCAAGAACAGCTTCTTCCCTGTTACCGTCAGACTTTTGAATGGACCTACCTCACACTAAGCTGATCTTTCTCTACACCTTAGCTATGACTGTAACAATATATTCTGCAATCTCTTTTCCTTCTCTATGAACGATATACCTTGTTTGTATAGTGTGCAAGAAACAATAATTTTCACTGTATACTAATACACATGACAATAATAAATCAAAAAAGCACGGGATGTTGTGAGGGCCACACAGAAAGCATGCGTGACATTTTTAGCTATTCAGCTGCCAAAGAGCAAGCTCTAGAAATGCTACTGAGCTAAACATTGCAGCCAATAGATTGTTGTTCAAGATGACTTTTTTTCTAAATAAAGATTTTGTAATACAAGCATGCACAAACCTACATTTTTAAAACAAAGTTCAAATTATATCAGTCTGTTTCCTCGGATGGAGAAAGCTAGCACGAGGGGGCATGGCTTTAAATTAAGGGGGGGTAGTTATAGGACGGATATCAGGGGTAGGTTCTTTACCCAGAGGGTGGTGAGGGATTAGAATGCCCTGCCTGCTGCGGTTGTAAATGCGCCTAGTTTGGGGGCGTTTAAGAGATCCATGGATATTTATGGACGAAAAGGGATTGGTTTAGGTTAGTGGGTCATTGTTTTTTAACTGGTCGGCGCAACATCGTGGGCCGAAGGGCCTGTTCTGCGCTGTAATGTTCTATGATCTATGTATATCTAATGAGGCCTCTTTATAAACCAACACAATATGATTACTTCCTGCAGAAATATGTACTTTATGCTCTGTGAAGTTAAAGCCATCCACACCATCTATTTTTTTAATAATTCAACAGCAGCTGTACACAATTCATTATTAGATTCCTTAACCATTTTGCAAGCTATGTCAAAAGTTTTCAAACAAATCACTAATAAAGTTCCTGTTTAACATTTATTCAGGCCAGGCTCAAAAGGGAAAAAGGAAATGTTCTTACTCTTTGAGGTATAACTGCAATTGACTTCTAAAAACATTTGTTTCCAGTGTTGAGTGTCACTGCACATTTACTTGGAATTATCAATTTTGTTCTAAAAAGATACCAAGACACCAGTAAATAGGTGCAGTCTGCAATAAGACTTAATTCAAAACGTTGGCAATTTTATCCTCTTTGCCACAATCAAATCTGAAATGTTAAATGACATCATACCTCCCTTCTAGCATATGATGCAAATTCTATTTGTTAGCAACTAAGTTTCAATGTCACCTGCCACAAGGTTTGCACATGAACATTCTAGCTTCGTGCTTCATAGCCAACTTTTCAATGACAGAGACACAACTAAATGATTAATAGAGTTTTTTATTTAATGCAGTCCTATACTCTGAAAGGTTAAGTCATTTAGTTCATGAAGAAAAGTATGCATAACAAGATAACTGACAACTGCAACTTCTTCCGCCACAGAAGGACTGAACATTCTGCGGCTTGTCAATCATGCACAGATGCATCACCTGCAAAACATTTTCCTGACGGGTATATAGAACTCCTGCCTTTTAAAATCAACAGGGAATATTTAAATTATGACAACATGAAAAGCTATGAAAAAAACTGAAATAACATATTAATGCAGGATGAAGCAAAGTACCCTGGTCTACTCAAATGTCAATTTTAAGGTGGGAAGAGGGAGCAGGAACAACCCCAAGACCTCATATCATTCCCTTGCTACCAACAAGGCATTTAATATTACTTGAGGGATGTTTTTCTCAATACCTGTTTCTGTGCATTACTTTGCATAGTGTGGCACGTGTACCTAACACCCTCAAAACAGAAGTATGAATTACTTCATTTTAGACATTTATATATTACCCAAAGGGGCGTTTTTTTAAATGTAGCCCAAACCAAAAAATATACTGTAAGTATGTGTACTGTCATCCCTTAAATATTTCTTGCAATTCTAGAAGCTAATTCCAAGTTATAATTGCTCTCACTACATATCTAACTGCTTGAGATCTTAAGTTAACATTAAATGATCAAGACTGATTCACTGCTTATTTTATTTTGAGCAGTCCCAGGGTTTACCTACAGCATCAACTAGCCTAAAAAACACAAATAAATGCAACAGTGAACCAGGCCATTTTATATCATTGGTTTAAAACCTCAAACTCTTAAGTAGGATGAAAATGCAAGACCGACTAATATCGAGAACCAAGTTGCCATAGTGAATAAATCCATCTCCCTGTATCTGATATTGATTTTTCTTAATATACAAAATTACAGTTCAAAAGAAATCCCAGTGCTCTATCTTTGAATCCATTACCAGTGCCTCACCTTTGATTTTAATTTAATTGTGATCATATGCTCTCGACCTGCAGAATCCTCAGCCTTCAGCTTAATGGTTCTGAACTCTGCATCTATATAAGCAAGTCTGAGAAGAAAATATATGAAAGGTTTATGAAATCAAAGTCTACTAGTGATTTGATGTGTTTGCTTTACCCCTATTAATCTGAAACTAATATCAGAAAGACAAGGTCTTGAGTGCCAAGCATTTCTCCTGTCACAGATTTACTGCTGTTAATACACCAGTCGGCTGTTTAATGTGGTCATATATCACAAAGTTATTTACGACCTGTGTCAAGGCTCACGCTGTGGTCAGTGAGCACCATGTTTCAGTTTTCCATCATGGGAACCTTTGGCACACACAGCAGGTTCTTGTCAGCCTTTACTTATGTACACATAAAACTTCCTGTCAGGCCTTTGATCAATTTTTGCAGTTTTATAGTGTGTTAGACCAGGAGGCATGTTTTTTTAAGCCCATTAAAATTATTAGATTTTAATCTGCTCCTTCTCATTAAATCCTTCGTTCTGCAAATTATTAGCATTTGCAATGTAGCCATCATTTGTGCACATGCAACTTCTCTAAATTCCAGCTTTTAGCCATATTTACTTTAACACAAATTGTATACAATTCTAAATCGGAAGCTCATTAATGCAGTTCATTTAATCGGAGAGCACCACAAAATCTATAAACTATTCCAGCGGTGGACACTCAACTGCTCAGATCAGTATTGTTGATCAATTTCTAACTGTTGTGCGGAAAGTTTGTACAGTAATTACAGATTAAGAAATTTACTATTCCTTGTAGCGTGACACTTGGGTCTGAATGTTTGTAAAGACAGAGAGGATTTCTGCCTTAGTCTAAACAGTGTTGGAGGCCAGGGCTAGATTCCAGAGGTCCCTCCCCCAACTCGGCACCCACCATTTTTGATTAGTGGGAGTGGAGAAACAAGGACAGGTTACAGTTTGCACATCTGTATTTCATGGAGATAGCTGCGTTTTGTAAAAGCGCAGTTAGCTTCAATCAGATCCAACATTTGCTGTAGGATGTCCAACACATGGCTGGTGGGATTTACAAAGAAGTTCTAAAGGTGCTAAAGTTATTTGAAGAGGTAGGGTACACTTTTGGAGAGGTAGGAGAGTTCCACTGACAGCTTTTTTGGGGGCGGGGGGGGTGCTCAGGTACCCTTTGGGTTTGTTAAAAGGAGACAATAATGCGTAAAAAGTGGATAAACTCATTGGAACTGACAAGTTGATTAGACCTGTCGAGCTTTCAAGGGATTTAAATCTGATTGGAATTGTTATATAAATATAGAAAATAGGAACAGACCATTCAGCCCTTCGAGTCCGCTCTGCCATTCATTATGATCATGGATGATCATCCAACTCAATAGCCTGATCCTGCCTTCACCCCATATCCTTTGAACGCTTTCACCCCAAGAGCTGTGTCTAACTCCTCCTTGAAAATATAATGCTTTGGTTCCAAATGCTTTTTGTGGCAGCAAATTCCACACATTCACCGCTCTCTGGGTGAAGAAATTTCTCCTGATCTCAGTCCTAAATGGTTTACCCCTCATCCTTAAGCCTATGACCCTTGGTTCTGGACACCCCCACCATCGAGAACATCCTTCCTGTATCTACCCCATCTAGTACTGTTAGAATTTTATAGGTTTCTATGAGATCCTTGCTCATTCTTCAGAACCCCTGCAGATATAGTTCTAACTGGCTCAGTCTCTCATGTCAGTCCAACCATCCCAGGAATCAGTCTTGGCTGCACTCCCTCTGTAACAAGTGCATCCTTCCTCAGATAAGGAGACAAAACAGCTCATAATACTCCAGGTGTGGCGTCACTAACGGCCTTTATAATTGGAGCAAGACATCCATACTCCTGTACTCAAATCTTCTCACTATGAAGGCCAACATTATATTTGTCTTTTTTACCACCTACTGCACCTGTATTGCACGTATGTCACATAGCGGACAATTTCCATTTGCCCACTGCCTCATTTTTCAGTGTAAACAGGAAGCTCAGTGTATAGAAGTTTTCAAATAAAGAAGCAGACAGAGAACTAATCAAAGTTAAGTTTGAGTGGTTTTGATTTATTCAGTTAGTGTTCTTGCCCAAAACTGACAAGAGCTGTATATTAATATGCAAACTAAAGATCTGTGCTAGTTCAAGAATTCAAATGCCATTTTAGTTGTCACCAGCTTAGCAACTGACTATTCAACAATCCACTAACACAGCCAGGAGGGTTGTCACTTCCTGTTAAATTGAAAGAAATCCTTTCTTGCTTTCAGGTAAAGCTTTACAATTGAAATGCTTGCTCTGACTTTTGGCTCGTAAAGTGATGTGGATTTTGATTGCTGAAAACTTCTACAGCTGTCAGTACTCTCTCTACACCACTGGCAATTGGGATTAAAGTCCTTCTGGCAATCCACATTTGCCTTCATTGGAGGCCTGTCAGGCATTCCATTGTGACTACTAATGGAGAAGAAGGAGCACCAATAGGAGGAATGGGCACACAGAAAGCAGATGGAGATGAGCTTATAGGAATTCTCTGACCAAGGACATTGTACGGTATGTTCTCAAAGCAGAACTGCAACAAGTAGGTGTATTTCTTTATCATGTATAATATCCTCCAGTCATTATATCCTCCAATGAACTGAATCTCTCCAAAGATCAATATTGGTATTACTGTTAACAAGTATTGTAGAGTCACCAGATACTCTTAGAACATGTTCTGCATACAAACACGCTGAATAGCATTTGTAATTTTCAAAATACATAAATAAATTTCAATGTTAATGTACACTACAAGTGTCCATCTTCTGAAATCTCCTAGTTAATCTAAAGCTTTTTTAAGGTGTTAGGAACAAGAGTATGATATTTATCCCCTCAACTCTATTCAATGAGTTAGATACACACCTCAACTCTACTGACCTACCTTTGTTCCATATCCCTTCAATATACTTGGATCTATAAAAATCTATATATACCAATTTTGCAAATTTCAACTAACCCAGTATCTACTTTTTTGGGGGAACTATTTTTACTACCCTGTGAAAAATCCTTCCTGATTTAAGGTCAAATGGCTTGTCTTTAATTTTGTTATGTCTCCTTGTTCTAGATTCTGTCACCAAAGGAAGTAGTTGTTCTGTCTTATACATATATATATTTTTAAATCAATTTAAACACTTCAATTAGATTTCTTGTCTACCCCAGCAGCTGCAGGAGCATGGACAAGTTATCAAGCTGAAAGTTGTAATTTAGCCTCTAGTAATGCAGTTCTTGAACAGCTGGGGGTATACAATGGCTACGGAATATTCTTCCTGAGAAGGTACAGTTGAGAAAATACAAGGGAAAATGAAATTCAGAATCCAACTACAACAAAAGCAAAATGCTGCAGAATGGAAATCTGAAGCAAAACCAGAAAATTCTGGAAATACTCAGCAGGTCTGGCAACATCTGAATGGTTACAACACTGAAGGAGGCCTTGTTAACATTTCTCTCTCTACAGATGCTGCCAGACCTGTTCAATGTTTCCAGCATGTTTTTGTTATCTATTAATCCAATGCCACTCAGGGATGGCATGGTGGCACAGTGGTTAGCACTGCTGCCTCAAAGTGCCAGGACCAGGTTCAATTCCGACCTCAGGTGGCTGCCTGTGTGGATTTTGCATGTTTTCTCCGTGTGCGTGGGTTTCCTGCAGGTGCACCAGTTTTCTCCCACAGTCCAAAGATTTGCAAGTTAGGTGATTTGGCCTTGCTAAATTGCCCCTTAATTTCAGGAGATTAGCAGTGTAAATATGTCAGGTTCTGGGGATATTAGCAGTGTAAATATGTGAGTTATGGGGATAGGGCCTGGATGGGATTGCTGTTGGTGCAGGCTCGATGGGCGGAATGGCCTCCTTCTGCAGTGGAGGGATTCTATGAACTGTTTCGGCAGAAAACCATGCATATAACTTCTCCTTTATAAGTATCCACATAATTAAGTAATGAATGAAAGTACAATATTAACGAAATTTGCCGCAATCATAAAGGTATGCAAATTCAATAATGATAACAGAACTGAAAGAAAAACACTACTTACTTATCCCAACCCAAAGTTCCAATTTCTTCAATAAGTTGTGCATAATACTGTGGAGGAGGAGGGGACTGCAGCTCATGCTTGTTCCTCAAGGCAATTTCCTACAAAAATAAAGTTGTTGTTCAGCAATCATCTACAGCACATTTCCTATACAACTCAGAATCCTAGAGCAGATTATGAACCTGCACTGCATTAGGCCGACAGAATGACTTGCTGCAGAAGTTGAGATTATTATGTTTTTGTTATAGCTTTATCACTTCTCAGAGCAGGTCAATAACTCAATAAAAAGTACTTCAATGATTTAACAGAGTCAGCAAGTGGTCTTGCTTTAGAGGCAAGCATCGGCAGGAAACATTCATTGAAAAACATGCTGTCTTCCAACATATACAAGTGGAGGTAAGCAGCTACCCTGCAGAAACCTTTAAAAGATTAAAACAGTGAATGATAGCTCCTGTAGTAGTATATTAAACCTCCAAGCAAACTATCCTCTGGCTGAAGTGTCTAGACATAGGGGTCACACACTGAGCATAAGGGGTTAACCACTGAGGAGTGTGGGAACAAATTTCTCCTAATCTCAAAAGGTTGTGAATCTTTGGAATTCTCTGCCTTAGAGGGCTGTGGATGTTCAGTCACTTGAATATATTAATGATAAAGATCAGTCGATACTGACAAAATTGAAGTACGTTGAAATAGTGGGTGAATAAGGAACTGAGAGAGATCAGCCATGACTCTGTTCAAGTCCAAGAAGGCTAGAAGGACTGAATGGACTACTCCTGCTCATATTTATTATGTTCCAAGATCAAACTATTTCAGCATTTAAACTTGACAACCTCCATGCAATTACTTCAATTCATTATTTGGCTGCTAGATGGCACACTTTGCAGCAATATTTCAGCTAATCTTTGGAAAGTCTTGAAAGAAAACTGGCAGGACTAGTCTCATTTCAAATCAGGCAGCAAAACTTGCCAACCTACAAAAACAAATGGCATTGCTAAAAGGTTGACAAGTCAAAAAAAAGTACAACTGAAAACAACTAAAGTGGCATGTCCAACAACTTGCATTCATATAGAGTCTTGAAAACAGTAAAAACGCTTCACAAAGGCATTATCAAACAAAATTTGACACTAAACCACAACAAGAGGTATCAGGTGAGTAAAAACTTGATTAAAGAAGCAGGTTTTCAGAAAAGTCTTAAAGGAATAGACATAGATAAATCTAGAGGTTTAGAGAGGGAATTCCAAAGTTTAGGGCCTGGGCATTGATGGTCCTGGTACCAATAGAGGAATGCTAAAAATTCTAGGTGCAAGAGGCCAGGATTTGAGGAGTGTTGATGCCATTGACAGGTAAAGGGCTGGAGAAGATTAGAGGTTGAGACAGGCAAGGTTAGGGAGGAATTTAAAAACAAGGACAAACATTTTAAAGATCAGTGCATTACTGGACTGGGAATCAATGTAGGTCAGCAAGTACAGGGTGACAAATAAACAGGACTTGGTGTAGGTTCAGTTGCAGAGAGCCGAGTTACACAGATGGTGCAAGGCTTGCTGTTCACCAGGAAAGAATGGCTGAGTCTAGGAGGTCACAAAATCAAAGATGAGTTTTTGGCTTGAGATAGGGGACAGGACTTGCAATGTTAGAGCTGGCAAAAGGTGACTTTGGGATTGATGTGAATATAGAGTCAGAAACTCAGCTATAGTCAAGTTTGCAAATAGACTGGTTTAGCCTCGAGACACGTGAGGGCTCAGGTTGAAGTTGCTGGCACAGTACGTGGCAAGGACTGACAGCATTGTCATCTTAATTTCCAACTTGAGGGAATTTCCACTCATTCTGGACCAAGGTCAGGAGGTCAAGAAAACTTAATATTTATATTCTGCATGACTTTGGATTTGAATATTCTTCTGAAACTCAGGGTTGAATTCTAAGAATGGTAGTGGTGCCGGGGTGGGGGGGCGGGTGCACACAGCAGGGAGCTGTGTCAGGACAGCCTTTCATTACTGTCTTGTTGCCAGGGATCTTTGAGGAACAGTGAGGCAAGATCAAGAAGGCAAGGGCTCAATTACAGACTATTTCACAGAGCCAATCACGTTTTGCAAGCAATAGGACTGTGTCCCGCCAGAGGTTCCATGACCAAAAAAGGGAGTCACAAGCAAGACAGGCTGTACCGAGGGCTTCAACAGACCATCTGAGAGGCAAGTGGGGAGGTTCTCCTCCACCCCACAGGGCATACTGATCAGTCCCCTAAATTTTAACCTTTACAAACTTGTTCAAGGCCATCTCCATGTGGAGACACTGTTGAGACTGCCGACCCAACCACCTCTCCTCGTGGGTCTGCTCAGGTTTCAGAGCTGCCAGTCCTCTGATTGGGCAGTTAACAACCTGAGCCCCACAGACATCCTTGACTGGGCACCAAGCCCATATGTAGCCAAATTAGGAAGTCCAAAAATTTTTGAAATCTGATAAAACATGCTCTTCTGTGTAAGGAATTTCAGTGAACATGCTTCACTATTATAATTTTTCTTATGCCCTCAATTTGTACTGTTGAATTTTGTGAACTTAATGTATTATTTATGATGCTGGAATAAACTAATAACCAGCGCTCTCTGGGGTAGATCTGGACTTGTGCAATAGTAAATCTGATGATAGAGAAATGACAGCCAGTTTTGTATCTCCAATCTTCACCTTCAGTCAATCTTCCATAGATGGCAATGGAAATAAAATTAGAAGATGTCAAATGGTTTAACATTGAGTGTTGGATTAATTTTTCTTATTCATTCATGAGACATGGGTGTTACTGGCTGGGCCAGCATTTATTGCCCATCGCTCATTGCCCTTGAACGGAGTGGCTTGCTATGCCATTTCAGAGGACAATTGAGAGTCAATACATTGCTATGGCTTTGGAGTCACACATAGGGCAGGCCAGATAAGGACAGCAGATTTCCTTCCTTAAAGGACATTAGTAAACCAAATGGGCTTTTCCGGCAATCGAGATTAGTTTTATGGTCATCTGTAGATTCCTAATTCCAGATTTTTTAAAATCAAATTCAAATTCCACCAGCTGCTATGGCAGGAATCAAACCTGGGTCCCCAGAACATTAGCTGAGCTTCTGGGTTAATAGTCTAGCAATAATACCACTAGGCCATCTCTACCCCTTTTCAAAAGGACTACGGTGTTATCTTTTAACTGCTCCATCAACAATGTTATCTTCACTTAATGTATATAGCTTTAAACTCAAAACTCCACCAGCAGGCCAAAATGAAGTTACATCTGTCAATGCTGTCAATATTGTATTAAAATTGATAGACTTTGAGAACCATGCATGAGCCAAATAAATGTTGAAGTAAATGATGACAGTTTTGGCAAGCAAAAGCAAAATGCTGCACATGCTGTAAATCTGCAGGTTTCTAAAACAGAAAATGCTGGAAATACTCAGTGGGTCTTGCAGAATCTGTGGAGAACGAAACAGACGCAAAATTTCAGCCTGAAATTTTAACTCTTGTTTTTGTCTCCACAGATGCTACTAGACCTGCTGAGAATTTCAAGCTTTTTCTGTTTTTATTACAGCCTTGGGGCATGTTATTATGACAAGTTACAGACTTTAGGTGAAAATTAGATTGCACAAGACAAAATTGATTAATTTTCAGTGACTGCTGCCAATCTATCCATGACAGCAAATTACCCGTCTTTTGCATATAGCATCGTCTTCCAATTACACAAAGCTCCATAGTCATGGGTAAGCCAAACATGGAGAATCACATGGGACAACTGTGTTTTCAAGGAGGTACGTTCTGTACCTTTCAACACTCCTTGCTCATGGAGACAACAGTCTTTCCAGTTGGCCACCTTTAGCACAAGAGGTGATTAGATAGTGCAATTTTGAGAGAAAGTAAATAAATAAATGCAAATTACTGGTCAAAAGACAGCATTGTTCCACATTGCGTCCTATACTATAGAATAATTAATAGACTTATATCTGAGATTTTCCAAAGCTTTCTCGCCTGAATATTCTGGGTGAAGGATGTATTACACAACAGAAGAGGGGTAAGGAGAAAAATAATTTTCCTGTGCAAACTCTTGGCCACCTAGCGGCTAGTTATAAGGTACCTTTGGCAAAAAACTTCAAAGCAGATCACCAGCTGTTAATCAGATTAATAATTCATATCATATGCAGGTGGCAAATTTAATTTTTTTGAAGAATTTAAAACAGTTGACCTACATTATTAGCGACCTCAGTTCCATTTTACTAAAGATTATTGCTACTTTTTTTTAGTTACAGCTCCTGTTGTCAAGTTTTATTCCTGGTTTGCTCCTCCTGCAGTATTCATTTGCAGCTGGGAGCACTACCTACTCGTCATACCTTGTAGTCAAGAAAAACCAGAACGTTCCTTCAATCAATGAGACTTTCCATCATGGGATCAAATTACGACAAATATTTCACCATGTGAGACAAAAGTACTATTCACCTGTTCTTTCTTACTCATTTCAAAGCTCCCAAGGCCCAAAAGTTTTTCTTTCCCAAAAAAAGACATCTGATTGATACTTTACATAAGCCAATATACAAAAATAAAAACAATTCCCATTTTTAATAACTGGATTGAGATACATAGCAACTCAGGGTTTAATTTAGCTCAGTTCACTTTGTTCCTACAGCACTTTCTAAAAGTTGAAGATTTGCAAGGTCAATTTGACTTTTCATAAAGTTTCAAACTTTACACATTGTTTGTACATTGAACCTTTTAAATGTCCCTCCCATTGCACCTCCATCCAAATTAGAACAAAATTCTCTTGCCCCATTCACTCAAAATATTTCCATTGTTTTATTTCACCTTTTGTTTGACTATATGAATTTCGGTTGCTTGCATCTAATATCTTTCAATAGTTTTTCCTCTCAAAGACTGTAACTTACAAAACAAAGCTGGTCTCTCTGAAATTCAAATGAGAAATTAGAGATGATGTTCCATGGGACTGAAGTATCCGCAAGACTACTTTTGTTAATCAGTGGAGAGGATGTTTGGCATGATAGTTAGGTGGATCTGCCATGCTGAATTGCCCCTTGGTGTCAGGAGGATTAAGAAGGTAAATATGTGGGGTTATGGGGATAGGACCTCGATGGGATTGTTGTCAGTGCAGGCTCGATGAGCCAAATAACCTCCTGCTACACTAAAGGGATTCTTTGATTCTACGATTCACCAGCGTGAAGAGCCAAGGATTATTTCCCACTGGTGCTAGCAGCGCCTCCCAGGTGGGATTCACCCGCCTGTAGCATGTAAAAATATGCGCCACTGAGAAGCCCGCATTCACCGAGATTAGGGTGCCTTTTCACTCACCAAAACTGTCTTAAACTCCAACATAAAACTAACCAGGTCAGAGCAGTGCTGCAGTCTCTGTAGAGGAAATGAAAATGATCAAATACTCTTTCAGTGAGTAGTGATGCAACACAATGCATTAGAAGGCTAAACTAGATTATAAGCATTCCAAGTAATTGTTGACTTCTTGTCTATACCACTTGTATTTTGTAGCCATCATGATTGGACAGCTGAAGAGGAGGAGGAGAGATAATAAGTCAGGCAACACAAATACCAATAATACTCTTCTGGTTTCCGATGCCATTGTAAACAGAAACTCATTACAATATTTAGACAGGCCAGTTGACAGGTACTCAGCTGCACAACTTTTCCTTTTAAAGAAACAAACAACTTTGTACAGAAATAGCACTCCTGTCTCAAGCTTTTGAATGCCTGAAATCTGATGTGGTCAATATTTGAACACAAATAGGGATACATGTAAGCTAAAGAGATTCTCATGGATAATTCTGGTGGAATTTACACTACAACAATGCAGATGGGTTGGTGGAGTGGGCAGTAAAGTGGCAGATGGATTTTAACATAGAGAAGTCTGAGGTAATGCATTTAGGGAAGTCAAAGTTATAGGGAGTACTCAATAAATGGGAATATACTAAAAGAGGTAGATGAAGTGAGAGATCTTGGCATACAAGTACGCAGGTCCCTAAAGGCAACAGTCCAAGTAGATAAGGTTGTAAAGAAGGCATATGGAATGCTCTCCTTCACTGACAAAGGGAAAGAATATTTAAGTAAGGGTATAATGTTGGAATAGTACAAAACACTGTTGAAGCCACAACTGGAATAGTGTGTGCAGTTCTGGTCACCATATGACAGTAATTGTAATTGCAATTGCTTTGGAGAGAAAACAGAAGTTTACAAGAATGTTGCCAGGACTAGAAAAGTGTAGTTATGAGGAAAGATTAATAGGTTGGGGTTATTTTTCTTGGAACAAAGGCGGCTGAGGGGTGACTCGATTAAGGTGTACAAATCAATGAGAGGGAGAGAGCTTCCTTTGACATAGAATTCTAGGACCAAGGGATAGCGATTCAAAGTAAGTTGCAGAAGATGTAGAAGGAACAAGAGGAAGAAATCTTTTACATAGTAGATGGTGGGTGTCTGGAATTCACTGCCCGAGTTGGTGGAGGAGACAGAGACTCTAAACTCTTTTAAAAAGTATCTGAATCTGCACCTTAAATGTTGTACGTTACAGGGTTACGAGCTGTGTGCAGGAAGGTGGGATTAGAAAGGGCACTTAGGTGTCTTGGGGCTGACATGGACAAAATGGCCAAATGGCCTCCTCCTGTGCTGTAACTTTTCTACAGTTCTAAGTGTATATAAGGCTGCATTAATTTATTATGCTGGTAAGTAATAGCAAGAAATGTTGAAAGATGTAGCACAAATGTCTCTTCTGGCTAGAAAATTGAAGACACTTTAATTTTTCAGCTCAAGCAACAGATCTAATTATCAACATTGTGTGTTTAAGTTGTTAGTCCATTTTGATTTGCTTGTAATCCAAATTTGAGCCTTCATACGTAACAGGACAGAAAACATGCCAGTGCTGTTCAATGCTGTCATAGAAATAATAACTAAACCTGTCATAGTCTGCTGAATTCTTATGCATATTAACATTTCTGTTGCTCCCAGTCTTCATAATATTAATAAAGTGTTGATTTTATTTTTAAAAGTCTGCTTCTCCTTCTCATTCAGGAAGGTAAACTATACTCAAATGGATTTTTGCCATTCAGAGACAATTTATAGCAACCTCTAAATTTTTATTACACGACCAAAGCCATTATTTTGCACATTACCTGCTTCACAATGTGCTGATATCCATGCAAGACTTGTTTTAACTGCCAGCTGCACTGAAGCCTTCAATAGATTAAAAGCATGAAAATAAAATGATACAAATTTTGTAATTTACAACTTATAAATTGCAGAGTTGTACAGAAATACATCCTCATGCAGGTCTCATCACTTAGAAAAGGAGTACATGATATCGGTGAGTGCTCAAGGCATTAGCAGTGAACAGGAAGATAAACCCTTCAACAATAATAGTTAAAAAAATTATCTCAGGAATTTGACCAGTCAAATTTGAATTCAATTTTTCAATCCTTAGATAGGCAGCCTGGGATATTATCTTAATCTTTTGTTAAAATATAAAAATAGAATTCACTGCATTTCAAAACACTCCAAGAATAACAATCAGATTTGAACACACATCTTCAGCAAACTCAATTAAAAATAAATTTATCATTTTGATCCATGAGCTGAAAATAAAATACACCTGCTTCTTTACTTGTCGTTACAGTACCTGTCCTTTTTTATATAATTTTGTATCCCCAGAACAAAGACTGAATGGGATTCTATTCCAAATCTCACAGCTAACACATAAATGCAAGCTCTTCTTTCAAAAAGGGTCACTGAATCATTAAGAATCACCTGAACATGAGCTTCATCCAATCAAAGCATGATGTCTATCAAAGCAGCAGCAGTCCCTCAGTCCTGCACTGAAAAGCCAGCCTGGGCTAGGATGAAATCTTGTGACGACTTGCAACTGAGCCAAACTATCAAATACCTAAATACACTTTTCAAATATCATAATTAATATAAAGAAATCCATACCTTGCATGCCTCAGATGTTTCTGCTCAGGTAAAAGTATCCTTACGCGAAATTCCTTGTCCTGGAAACATACAGCCAAAAGGAGATATTTATTATACAATTCATAGCAAACCCAATTCCTATTTACTAATGTTATTGATAGCAAAGCCCTTTTAACCCAATTTACATGATGTTGGCAAGATAAATCTAAATTACAAACATGTCCCAATTAAAGCAAATGAACTACAATGGAACTTAGATTATCTACCCAAAAGAGGACCAAACCCTCCCTGATAGGATACCAAATTAGTAGGTTTCTGAGATCTCCCAGCACCATTTCCCTCTGTTGGGAAAAATGAACTGGATCAATCACAGCTCTTCCAGCCACTTGCCTACAACTTCAGCTGCCAGATAATTAAAACAAGTTGAAAACACTTCTTCAAAAACGACCACAGCCATCCAGACGAACGCTAAAGACAGTATCCGCTCACCCTCACTACCAATCTTATCGATAGAAAATGTGTCTGTTCTGCTGTATTAGTGAGCAGAGTGGTTCAAGCTGATATGCAAGACTTGCTCTATTCACTATCTATTACAGAAATGCATTTAAACAGCCAACATCTCCAATAATTTTGGAGTCAGCAGTTCCTCAGAGATTAGTGCTGTAAAAAGAGCTGATGCAACAACTGAAGGTCAGTATATAATATTGTTAGCACTGATTTATGTGGGTGGGGTAGAACAGGGAGAAACACTGATCACTACTGAGAAGCATTTTAATACATGGTTCATGGATCCAGTGGCTTGAGTTACAGGCAATGGTATAACACAGCTCAATGGCTCCAGTGCCAACTAACATTGGCGCAAACCAATTGTAACGAGTGAAGAAGAAATGCTGGCTGCCCAATTATTATTGGTTTCCCATGTTCAGAGAAATCCTCAATCAGGAATCTAGTTAAAGGAAGCTTGGATTTTAAAGTTGTACTTCAACACCAGGTTACTAAAGAACTAATAAATGGCAATTCAGTTCAACCAACATGACATAACCATTGTGCAGCCAACAGAATCAGGGTCACTGTAAAGTTATTTTTAAAATAAGGTTATAAAATACTTTTAAATTGAACTGAAGCAATTTGCCTGCACATGTCTAGTTCCATAATAACAAGTGAACAGGGTGGTCAGTACTGTATACGTCCGCACAATGGGCAGAATTTTACGGCCTCACTCGACCCAAGATTGGAAAATCCTACCCGAGCTCAACAAACATTTCCATTGTCTGCCCCTCGCCCACTCTGATTCCGTGGCAGGCAGGGTGGTAGAATTCCAGCTAATATGTTAATTCAATATTATTGCAATTAAGCAGCTCTTCCTGAGGCTTTTGCTTGATGGCTGATAGTCTACAACTACAAAGCTAAAAACAAATCTTTTCATTAAGAGCTTCGATTTCACTGAGGCGGCTGCAGGCCAATCCTTTAAAATCTTTAAAAATAAGTTAATTTGCCCTATTTCCCAATCATAACAGATCCTTTACAAAAAATTCAGAATCCACATCCACACCTTAGCTGAAAATTAATCAGTTCTTCCATAGACTATACCCTATCTGTGGGCCAAGTTCCATTGTTTACAGACAGACAGGGATGAAAACATTACTTCTGTCCACTTTCGGTGATGGAGGCAATTAAAGAAGACCCTCGCAACAAATGTCATTTTTTGAAAACCATCAATAAAAAGGAGTTGTCGAGCTTTTGGGAAGCTGGGACAAAATACTTTTACACATTTTGTTGCGAAGTGCACATTAACTTTCTGAACAATAATAAAAATTTCCTTTGCAGGTCTCAAAACATTTTTGTATGGCATAAGCAATAAAAAACATAAAGCTTCAAAATGGTTTTCTACCATAAGAGTGCAGAAAACTGCTCCTCATTAAGCTAGAGAAATAAAATTTTATTTAATGTTAATATAATTTTGTTTGTGCTGGGATATATTAATTGAAACGTGTGCTTCAAAACAGCATTCCCAGAGATGGAACCATTTCAATAATAAAAACAAAAAACTTCTGGTCATCCTATTATAGAAAAGATATTAGTAAACTAGAAAGAGTGCAGAAAAGATTTACAAAGATACTACCGGGACGTGATGATTTGCGTTATAAGGGAAAGCTGGAAAGACTGGAATCTTTTCCCTGGAGCGTAGGAGACTTAGGAGTGATCTTATCAAGGTCTATAAAATAACGAGGGGCTAGATAGTCAACATCTTTTCCGAAAGGTAGGGGAGTCTAAAACTAGAGAGCAGATGTTTAAGGTGAGAGGAGAGAGATACAAAAGTGTCCAGAGGGGCAATCTTTTCAGAGGGGGGTGAGTGTCTAGAACAAGCTGCCAGAAGTAGGAGTAGAGGCAGGTACAATTTTGTCTTTTAAAAAGCATTTAGACAATTACATGGATAAGATGGGTACAGAGGCATATGGGTCAAATACGGGTAATTGGGACTAGCTTAAAAAGGTTAAAAAAACGAGGTTAGGAAAAAGGGTGGCATGGACGAGTTAAGTCGAAGGGCCTGTTTCCATGCTGTAAACCGCGATGACTCTATGCTGGAAATAGTTAGGTCAGGCAATGCTTGTGGAGAGAAACAGAATTAACATTTCAGGTTCATGACCTTTCATCAGAACTGTAAAAGCAACATGAAGAGAAAAGGAAAAAATGCCAGCACAAAAAAACTTTGGGGGGGGGGGGGAATGATGCTCTAAATTTGTTGAACTCAATTCTCAAGGCTGAAGAGTGCCAAGACAAAAATTTGTTCCACAAACTGTCAGTGGGCTTCATTGGAACACGGTGGCAGGCCATGTACTGAAATGTCAGACAAGTGGGGAATTAAAAAAAATTTAAAAATACAAGCTTGGGGTCATGCTTGTGACTGAATTAAGGTATTTCGTACAAATGCCAATCAGCATTTAGTCTCCCCAGTGTAGAGGAGGCCATATCATGAACAGCAAATCCTTTACAAGGACAAATAAACTGTTGTTTCATTTGCAATGTTTGGGGCCTGAATGGTTATATGGGAGGAAGCTTGAACAGAAAGGTGCCATGCAGAAGAGATAGGGTGTTACGGGTGACTGAGGAATGGACCAGGGAGAGAACACTCCCTTTGAAATGCTGAGAGGGGAGGGAAGAGGAGGATATGTTTGGTGGTGGCATCACACTGAAGCTGGCGGAAACAGCAAAGGATGGTCCATTGAATGCAGAGGCTGATGGAGGAGTGGAGTGAGGGGGGGGGGTGAAGACAAAGGGAATATTATCATGGTTCTGAGAGGGAAAGGAAAGGGTGAGGGCAGAAGTGCATGTAAAGTATCAGCTATAGCACAGGAGCCTCTCAACCACACTGGGTGGAAATCTTTTGTTGAGGAGAAAGGAAGGCAAATCAGAAGCACTGGTGTAGAAAGTTGAATTGTCAGAACAGATGTGACTGAGACAGAGAAATTGGAAGAATGGAATGGAATCCTTACAGGACAGAGGTTGAGGAAGCATAGTCAAGGTTGCTGTGGGGGCCCCTGGGTTTATGGTGAATAATAGTTGATAGCTGATCTACAGGAATAGAGACAGGGCAATCAAAGAAGGGTAGAGTCAGGGAAGGTACAGGTGAAGGTGAGAGAAGGATGGAAATTGAAAAAATGAAATTTTCCAATTCATGCTGAGGGGAGGGGGCGGCAATGATATATAGTCGTTAATGTACCAGAATAAAAAAAGAGATGGGAGAATAATGCCTGCCCCACATATCCCACAAAAAAGTAAGCAAAGTGGGGTCCTTTCTTAGGATGCACAGGCAAGACAAGGGGGGTCCTTTTTTCAGACCCGCAGCAACATATTTTATTTGGAGGAAGTCTGTGAGTTGAAGGAGAAGTCACCAAGTGTGAGAACAAGGGGGAAGAAGGTGACAGCAGATGGGAACTGTTGGGACCTTCATCAAAAGCAGAGAACTTTTAGAGCATCCTAATGGGGGAATGAAGCTACAGAAGGATTGGATGTTGATAGTGAAGAGGAAAGAGTTAGGCCTGGAAATAGAAGCTACTGAAGAACATAAGAACATAAGAAATAGGAGCAGGAGTAGGCCATCTAGCCCCTCGAGCCTGCTCTGCCATTCAATAAGATCATGGCTGATCTGAAGGGGATCAGTTCCACTTTCCCGCTTTCTCCCCATAACCCTTAATTCCCTTGTCTGTCAAAAACCTATCTACCCGTGACTTAAATATATTTAGAGAGGTAGCCTCCACCACTTCAATGGGCAGAGAATTCCAGAGATTCACGACCCTTTGAGTGAAGATCCTCCTCAACTCCGATCTAAACTGCCCTCCCCCCCAACCTTAACTTGAGGCTTGCCCTCTAGTCCTGCTATCCTTTCTAAGCGGGAAAAATCTCTTTATCTCTACCCTATCCATCCCTTTCATTATCTTATACGTCTCTATAAGATCCCCCCTCATCCTTCTAAACTCCAACGAATACAGATCCAGTCTATTTAGTCTCTCTTCATAGTCCAACCCCCTCATCCCCGGATTTAGTCTCTCTTCATAGTCCAACCCCCTCATCTCCGGATATGAAAAGTCACGGATGTAGGTAGGAAGCGACTGTACAAGGGGACAAAAATGGAGTTGAGATAGGAAAAAATAAGTTCAGTGGAACAGGAAAGGCTGAAATAATGGGTTGACCAGGACAGTCTTGTATAAAGATTTTGGGAACAAGGTAGAAGCGAGTTGTTCAGGGTTGGGGTAGGATGAGATTAGAGGCTGTAGAGGGAAGATCTCCAAAGGAGATGAGGTCAGTGACAGTTCTGGACACAATGGCTTGATATTCAGTCGTGGGATCATAGCACAGGAGGAGGGAGGAGAAAGCATTAAGGAGTTAGCATTAAGCTTCTGCTAGTTAAGGAAATTTGGCACATGAGCTATGACTCTCACCAACTTTTACAGATGCACCTTAGAAAGCATTCTTTCTGGTTACATCACAGCTTGGTATGGCTCCTGCTCTGCCCAAGACCGCAAGGAACTCCAAAAGGTCATGAACGTAGCCCAATCCATCATGCAAACCAAGCTCCCAGCCACTGACTCTGTCCACACTTCCCACTACCTCGACAAAGAAGCCAACATAATTAAGGACGCCACACACCCTGGACATTCTCTCTTCCACCTTCTTTCTTCGGGAAAAAGATACAAAAGTCGGAGGTCACATACCAACTGACTCAAGAACTGCTGCTGTCAGACTTTTGAATGGACTTACCTTGCATTAAGTTGATCTTTCTCTACACCCTAGCTATGACTGTAACACTTAATTCTGCACTCTCTCATTTCCTTCTCTATGAATGATGTTTTGTCTGTATAGCGTGCAAGAAACAATACTTTTCACTGTACAATAATACATGTAACAATAATAAGCCAAATCAAAGATAGAGTATGCTGGACAACAACAGCGCCACCCATCAAGCTTGATGATGATGTTAGGGTTGGACCCGTGAGGTCAGAGTGCAGCAAGTTCAGAGGGAGGCGCGAGGGCAAGAGAGCAAAGAAATGCAGATGACCATTGTCACACCAGCAATTCTCAATGAAAAAGTCTAGAAAGGGTAAGAGGTCAGAGGGAAGAGTCCAGATGGAGAGAGAACATGGGAGACAGGTGAAAGGATCCATGAAGGAAGTGAAGGCTCCTGGTTGAAGACATAAGCACAGAGGCAGATGTCAAACTGATTTTCATTTCAAACCAAAATCATACAAACAACCTCACACTTCAATAGTAATCCCTAATCTTCAATTCACTTTTAACCATTCAATTGCTGGAAATAGAGAGAAAACTTTTCAAACCTTTTATTCTACATGGGTGATTCTGTATTCCCATATTACTGCAGAAAGCGTAGAGCAGAAAATGGGATTTCAACAATTTATGTCATCTCTGTCCTGACTTCTGAGACTGCAAATTTAAGACAGGTTTTTAAAAGATTATGTGGGAGCACAGCTAAGAAGTTATTTGCGTTACATGATAGAATATAGAGAGGAGTCATAACGGACGTTTTGCAAACTGTAAAAGCTTTAGAGTCGCCTGGTAATCAGTTTTGGAATTGCTGTTCTTATCTTCAATACATTTCATACAAGTGATCTGAATTTGGATACAAGGAACATAAATTCAAAATCTGAAGGCAAAATAAAACAGGGAGCTTGATTAGTTGAAAACAATTATAAGCAATTCCAAGAGAACATATGGAAATGGGTAGAAAGGTGCCAGATAAATGCAAAGACAATTAAGGAGAGGAAATAGATACAAACCTATTAAAAATGGTAAAACTTTGAAAGGAAACAAGGAAAGTTTTAGTGACTTTTGATACATCTTTAAAAGCTGGAGGTCAAATCGATAAAGCTATATCTTTAAAAAACAAACAACATATGGTATCCTAGGTTTCAAAAATAGAAGCAGAATACAGAAGCAAAGAGGTGACGCTAAATCTATACAGATCTTTAAGAATGATGTTAAAGCCACACAGACAATGCACAAGAGACAGACGATGGCTGGAAGTGTTTAATTACGAAAAGAGGCTAGAGAAACCGATGCTCTTTTTATTAAAATAGAATGGATTAAGAGATGTTCAGAATTATGAAGGGTTTTGATAACAAATGGGGGAAGTTACTTCTACTGATCAATGAGTCAGTAATCACAGCATATCAATATAAAATCGTCACCAAAAGTATGACGGAAAAAGTCTGAGCAATTGTTATGCATCATTTCAGGAGATATTCTCCACTAATGGATCATTCTAAGCTCAATGCATTTAAAAGGAAAACGGTAAATTAGAAAAACAAGGGTAAATGGAAAGGACAGGAGAGTAGATTAGGGCCTATAGGATTTTCAGGCATGATAAATGAATGGGCTTCTCTGTACGGAAAATGTCTACAATGCTTGGTAGTGGTTACGGGGAGACAGGGACGGTGGTTACAGAGAGAAAGAAAGGAATAAAATTGTTTTTATTCAATTATCACACATTCTTTCACATAGTGATGTTCTCCACAAACTGCAATTCTATCATGTTAGTAATGCTGGTATTTACCAATCACACTCTAATACAAGTACTGTACCTTAACCATAATGAAACCATCATACACAGTCCTCTGTTTGTTCTGAGGCAATAGAAGTGGGCACTCATTGATCAGGCCTTCACGCTCAGTCATGGTTCACCAAAAAGGTAAATATCTGGAAGGGAATAAATATGTATGGTTACAAAGATGTCTTATTTACCAAAATACTTCAAAAAAACTCAATTAATTCATAGAAATCCTACAGTGCAGAAGGAGGCCATTCAGCCCATCGAGTCTGCGCCAACCATAAACCCACCCTGGCCCTACCCCCATATCCCTACATATTTACCCGCTAATCCTTCTAACCTACACATCTCACGACTCTAATGGCCAAATTTTAGCATGGCCAATCAACCTAACCCACACATCTTTGGACTGTGGGAAGAAACCGAAGCACCCGAAGTCCAAGCAGACACGAGGAGAATATGCAAAAGCCACACAGACAGTGACCCAAGCCGGGAATCGAACCCAGGTCCCTGGAGCTGTAAAGCAGCAGTGCTAACCAGTGTGCTATCATGCCGCCCAAAATTGCAAATGGATTTTTTAAAAAGTGAAGACAATTTCAAAAATTTTTTAAAAATGCATTCCATTGACTAGTACAAAAACACAGACAAGACAGCTAAAGGAACTCCCACCTCCCTTGCTCTACGTGGTATTTCCCTCTCCTGTTAAAAAAATAACTACAAATATTCTTGGAACCCAGTAAAAATAATTAACATTAATGAATTATTGGCCTCAAAACATTATAAATATTTTTATTTTATATTTCTTATACATACCAAATCAAATCCATGTAAACTCAAAATAAACTTTGAAGAATAATGTGTTTTTTTTATCCTTTCATGGTTATGGACAAAAGGAATATAAATATTAGAAAGCTGGTGCCTGCTCTTGGACCCACCAGAAGTAATCCTCATACAAAACCCAAATCTTCTCAGCCTCCGATGAAAAATCCATTGGACCATTCCATTGTCATGACCCAAGCGAAAGTGTTCCCTGAAGAACTCAGCCTAACATCACCATGTGAATATTCATAAGGATGGTGCAACAAATTTTAAAAAACACCATGGTGAAAAGCTTCACCTGACCATAAAACTGCACAGGCATACTTGGATGAACGTTCCACCATAATATCAGAAGAACAACAGAGCAAGTGTCCAATAATGCTGATGAGACATCGTTATATTGGAGATATATTCCCAGGAAAACCTACGTAACAATGGAAGAATTGGCCCCAATAGAATTCAAAGATTCTAAGGAATGGCTAATTGCACTCAGATGTTCAAATGCAATATGCACACACAAGTGTAATTGTTTTTTTACTGGTAAAAGTCAGAATCCTAGGTCTTTCAAGGGGATCAGGGTTTTTCCTGTTGTATACAAGATCAATAAGCAATTTTGGATGGCAAGGCCAATCTTCCTTGGTTGGTACGAGAACCATTTTGTCCCTGAAGCCAGCGCTCTTTGTTGGTCTGTGGGTCTTCCCAGGGGCTGCAAAATTATGTTACTCCTTGGTAACAGTGCTGCGCACCCCAGTGCAGAACTCAACATCAGAAGCTATGTTTTCAGAGTTTATTCGTCTCCCAACTGTACATTCGTCCCTTATTCAACTTATGCATCAAGTTAATCTCTCCAGGCATTCAAGAAAAGTACAAGACTAAATTCAAGTGCAAAATGCTCACTGCATGCAACTGAGGCTTGGGATTTAAGGAATTTCAAAAGATAATTTGATGTTAAAGAACATAAGAAATAGGAGCAGGAGTAGGCCATCTAGCCCCTCGAGCCTGGCTGATCTGAAGTGGCTCAGTTCCACTTTCCCGCTTTCTCCCCATAACCCTTAATCCCCTTGCCTACCAAAAACCTATCTACCCGTGTCTTCAATATACTTAGCGAGGTAGCCTCCACCACTTCAACGGGCAGAGAATTCCAGAGATTCACCTTTGAGTGAAGAAGTTCCTCCTCAACTCCGTTCTAAACTGCACCCCCCCCCCTTATCTTGAGGCTGTGCCCTCTAGTCGTGCTGTCCTTTCTGAGCAGGAAGAACCTCTCAACCTCTACCCTATCCATCCCCTTCATCATCTTATATGTCTCTATAAGATCCCCCCTCATCCTTCTAAACTACAACGAGTACAAGCCCAGTCTAATCAGCCTCTCTTCATAGTTCAACCCCCTCAACTCCAGTATCAGCCTAGTGAACCTCCTCTGCACCCCCTCCAAGGCCAAAATATCCTTGCGCAAGTGCGGCGACCAAAACTGAACACAGTACTCCAGCTGCGGCCTCATCAGTGCCCTGTACAGTTGCAGCAAGACCTCCCTACTTTTATATTCAATCCCCCTCGCAATGAAGGCCAGCATCCCATTTGCCTTCCTGATCACCTGCTGCACCTGTAGGCTGGGTTTTTGCAACTCATGCACAAGGACACCCAGGTCCCTCTGCACCATAGCATGCTGCAGCTTTTCGCCCTTTAAATAGTAGTCCCTCCTACTATTATTCCTGCCAAAGTGGATAACCTCACACTTGCCAACATTGTATTCCATCTGCCAGGTCCTGGCCCATTCGCTTAGCCTAACTAGATCCCTCTGCAGACTTTCTACACCCTCCGCACAATTTGCTTTTCCACTTATCTTTGTGTCGTCAGCAAATTTTGACACCCTACACTCAGCTCCCTCCTCCAGATCATCTATATAAATGGTAAATTGCTGAGGCCCCAGCACCGATCCCCTGGGGCACTCCAGTAGTCACCAACCGCCAATCCGAATAGCACCCATTGACACCTACTCTCTGCCTCCTATTTGACAGCCAATCCTCTATCCACGCTAACATCTTACCCCCATCTCCATGCCCCCTAACCTTCTGTAACAACCTTTTGGGCGGCAGCTTATCAAACGCCTTCTGAAAATCGAGAAACACCACATCCACCGGTTCCCCTCCGTCCACTGCACTAGTCACATCCTCATAGAATTCCAATAAATTTGTCAGACACGACTTCCCCTTAAAGAATCCATGCTGCGTCTGCTCTATCAAACAATTCTTCTCAAGGTGCCTCGCTATTTCTTCTTTGATGACGGACTCAAGCATTTTCCTACAACAGACGTTAAACTAACTGGCCTATAATTCCCTGCCTTTTGCCTGCTACCCTTTTTAAACAGCGGCGTAACATTAGCCATTTTCCAATCTTCCAGCACTTGTCTGGAATCCAGCGAGGTTTGGAAAATAATCACTAAGGCATCCACTATCACCTCTGCCATTTCCTTCAGAACCCTGGGATGCATTCCATCCGGTCCTGGGGACGTCCACCATCAGTCCCGCTCGTCTATCGAGCACTACCTCTCCAGTGACAGTGATCGCATTCAGGCCCTCAGCTCTTACCATTCTTCTATCTTTGATAGAAGGTGCACTCTGGAGTATCATGAAGGCCTCAGTCAACGTACCTCAATATATTTTGATAAATCGTTGGCACAACTTGTGGCCTTTAACCATGTTCCTAAATATTGAGGATGAAATTGAACTGATTTTAAGGGTTTCTGTATTTCTGAGGAGAAAAAAGTTGAATATTTATTGGAACATGTGAAAGATTTGTTACGTGCTGAAACCAAATTGTTAAATGAATATGCTGTTAAGGATTGTCTGAATGTTGATAAGTTCACATCCAACTCTCAATGGAATATTGCGACATGGTCATGGATAAGAATAAAGAGAATGAGGTCGACGGTGATGACAATGAAAATGGTGCATTGGATGAATAGGAAAAAGTGTCTAATAACAGGTATATAAGCTTTACGGAGGAACTGATTCACGGGATGGGGCAGATTACAGAGTAGCATGTTGCATGGGTTTACAAAATACGAGTGGTGTTCCTAAAAAAAAAATTTGCATATCTGAAACAATTTAAGCTGCAGGGAATGTTTAAAAGTAGTAAGACGGAGTCTGAGCTTTCAACTTCTGCAGCCTGAGACTGTACAGCAGCTACCATCCCAGACATTCCTTTTGACAATGACTATTCTTCAGTTGAGGCGTAATTTATGAAAATTTTAAAAAAATTAAACTTTCACATTATGAAAGTGCGCCTTACAAGACTCAAATCCACAAAATCCCCAAATCCGCAACATGCCTGGTCCTGAATGTCCCAGATATGGGGTCCAGTGGCTGTATTCACTCCTGTTAATCTTTCTTGACGATTGACAAAATAAGTGAAATGGTGAACGTACCATGCAAATTTATTGTAATCTTAAAATCAGTTGTTTCCCTTTCTTTGTTATCAGTCTCTTTACAGAAAGCTCCTTGTAAATATTGCACTTACAATGAAAGATGTCAATATAGGGAAAGTAAACACGTTTTGGTAAGAGGCAATCTGTACGAAGTAACCTTACAGTCAGTTACTGAGTAACTGTTTCAATTCTTTCCTTACATCTCCTTTCCCACCATCTACCATTTACACCACCAAATCCCCAGCCCGCTGGAGACCTCAAATACATTGCAGGCCCCAATCTACAAAGTGATTGAATTGACTCTGCCCAAAAATCCTTTAACTTCAAATCTTAGCAGCTGAAGTAAATGGAGAAACTTTCAAACAATGGTTTAAAATTCAACCCAAACTAGTGTCCCAAAGGTGAAAAAAAAGTTACGCTGACCCACTCACTCTTACCACCCGGCCCAACGTTACCAGCCACTTCTGCCAGGAAATTGTTTGACAGAATTATACATTGAACAATTCCCATTAACAACTGCAGCACAGAGTCCGCAGAAATCTTGCTAAGTAAGCACTCTTTTCCCATATCCATTGTTTGCTGTCCTAGATACATCAAGGAACAAAATGACCCAAATTTTGAATTCCACTTGTTGGAACAGGAAATATATTAGCTGTGTGATGATGCATTACGGACAAAAAGAACTAACCAAAGAATTCATCCTCTGACAGTCTGAAACAATGGGCTGAGTACAAGGAGTCAAATGCATCCCCCCTGCCCACATGTCCACCACCACCTCCCCCCAGCCCATCTGACACCCCAAACAAAGCTATCTGGGACTGCTTTAGTTCATGTCCAAGTCAGTGCTAAATGGGAAAGAACCAGTGAACCTCATTTAAGAGATGTATAACTGCAGATGAGCAAAAAACACCATCAGGCAGCCTGGCCCAACTTACATTCAGTTTCCCTAGCTGAAAAGCTACAATGGGAAATGTCCACAGGGTACACAGTAGCGACAAAATTCATAGCTAGAAAGTTAAAGCATTATAGGTAATTACCATAACAGGTCACAAAAAGCTAAGTGGAATCAAAAAAAACAAAAATGAAATAAATAAGTCCACACAGAAATACCCTTAAAAACTACCAAATGAATCTTACAATTGCCCTAGGAACACTGGAATTGCTAGGCAACAAAAGAACAAGGACCCACTCTTTCACCTTTTATCAGAAGAAATCCAAAATTTCTCCAAGGGGGACATACCCTGAAATAATTGGCACAGTCATACAAAGGAAGAAGCCTCCCAAGCTGGTATTCCACTTTCTTTCTCTGTGGCATGAAACCAGGAACAGCACCAGGACACTCAGTATATTGCCATGTAAACTGATTGAAGGAGTGTCCTGCAGTCAGCATTTTAATGTGTACAGTTATTGAAAGATTGTCCAAAGAAACAGCCAGCAATCCTTGCAAAAGCAACAGCACCTCAAAGTATCACACATCCTTGGAGAAATGATATTAGAGAACTTGACGATGTTAAATCTCTTAGTACTGACATATCTCCTCTCCTCAAGAACTACTCCACAGCCAGGTGTCAGGGAACTCAGAAATTTATTCAGCCTACTTGCTCCATAGTCCAAACATTGACTGTCCACTCAGGGGAGTTCCCAACAAACTCACCCCCTAACACAGGTCACATGACCCATTCCCTTAAAGGAGCTAATGCCCCAACATACATAACAGAGGAGGGAGCGTTATGTCATCGGCAGTACATACATATGGAACAGCAAGAGGTCATGCCAATGATGAAGCGGGCACCTGGTGGCCAGGGAGCAGTTTGCCACATTCCGTAGCATCATAGTAAGAAATCTCACAACATCAGGTTAAAGTCCAATGGGTTTATTTGGTAGCAAACGCCACTAGTTTTCAGGGCTCTGCCCCTTCATCAGGTGAGTGGAAATTCCCCACTCACCTGAAGACGGGCAGAGACCAGAAAGCTAGTGGCGTTTGCTACCAAATAAACCTGTTGGACTTTAACCTAGTGTTGTGAGACTTCCTACTGTGTTTATCCCCAGTCCAATGCCGGCATCTCCACACCGTAGCATCATATCCAGCTACTTCAGAGGCCTTGGAGCCTACTTGTAAGGGAAGTTTGCTGACTGTGCATACAGCTAGATGAATGACTTCCTGGACGTTGGGGAATCCAGCAACATGATAAAATCACGCAACTAATGCTGTTCGAATGGGGAGGATAATGAATGTATTAAATGACATGAGCAATGGTTCCTCAGTCACCTGTTTGATGTGCTGCAAATTAGCATCTATCCTAGATATCCCCATGAGGCCCTTTGAGCCACAGACATCACAGTTAAGGGCAATGCTATAAGTGTGATGAAGAGAGTCAGAGAATCAGTCTACAGAAAATGACATAATTGTATAATTGCATCCTGAATGAAATGCCTTCAAAGGCAGTGACATTGAAAGCAATGCCTCGGTTTATTGACACAGTTGCTTGGTGTGCATGGGTAGTCTCAAATTTTCTGGGTTTATCTTTCTAGGCTTCTCTTGTTTTCTTCCAGCAAATTCAAGGGGAAAATTATGAAAAAAAATTAATATTTTGTCAACATTTTCTGACTTTCCTTTTTATACATTTCTTAATTAAAATAAAATGACACATTTGCATTCATTTCCTGCTGAGCATGCTGGCTGGAAAGACAACAGCAGCCCTTGAAAGGAAAAAAAAGCACCCTTAATAAGCAAATATTATTTTGGGAAAATTCAAAGGTGAACATATCACTAGGAGCAATAGGTGAGAAATTGGGATCACTCAATGTTTGGGCAATAAAGGTGTCCCTAAAGTTCCAAAACGGCTAATGCACGTGCTCAGCAAACAGTTGCCAGAAATATGCTGAATAGACAGGTCATGAAACCAGTCAGTTTGGAATAACAATTTGACTTAGTTGTGCCAGTTAGGAGCTCAAAATTCCAACTAATTGCTTAACCTCACAGATGGAAATGCGCTCAGTGGCAGGAATGGCCCCCCTCAAGCCAGCACTATTTAAAAAGATCAACTACTATCAGGTTTCTTGATGACTAATTTCTTCAAGCTGTTGCTAAGAACTTGCAAGTATTTGGTACTTCCCATAGTTGTTTAAAATTGCGAAGTCTACAGGAAGTGGTGTGCCAGGTGCTAAAAGAGTTTTTTGCCCACTTCAAGGCACAAACCAGCTGCTCCCCGATATGGTTGGATTAGTTAGCATTCCCCTCATGGAATATAACACGAGTTAAAAAAGGCCACAGCACAGCAGGAAGAGGGAGAGAGGACTCTTTGCATGAAGATCATTGCCAAGTTAGTACCAGCCTTGTCATTGATTGCAGGTTTTCTCCCAGGCTTCCCAAGGCACTCAGCATTTTATTGTGCATTCCCATTAACCTTCTATAGGCTGTCCCATCCAAATGGTCATCGGAGTTCTTTTGCAAGAAAACTCAGTGACCTCACCCTCAATAAGCTGGAACTTGCACTGTCCTCAATCCCTGCCCTAGCTAGAATGTCTTAATGCAAGCAGATCCCACTATCATGTTATCTTCTAAATTACACAGTTTTGGTTTCTGAGCTGATGGCTGCAAGTGTGAAATCAACTGATGGCCTTTGCCTGGCCAGACTGCACTTTATTGGTAACTCTGAAAGAAGAAAGGCTCACAAATAAAGTTGTTCTGAAAAGTGGAGCAAAAAGCAAGAGGGGCATCTGTATTTTGTAAATCAAAAAATGTGGGGGAGTGGGGGCGGGGGCAAGGGGAAAATGGAATGTGAAAACAAAAATGACGTATGAGGACACTGTCACCTTTGTTGGTTTCAGTCTCATCACTGCCCACAGGCTCACCAATAATGGCCAGCACATCCCCTCCATGGGGATTAGGAAATACACCACACTTCTTCCCCTCCAGTTTGCTCCGGCTACCTCTGGTTGTGTGCCACCTAGCTTTGCAAAATGAAGTGGGTCAGCGAATGTCATACAATCTGCTTGAATCACGTCGTTATCGTGATTGAATAGCTGATAGTGAATGTAACCCCTGAGGTACAACTGAGAGACTTGCAACAGTGCTCAATGTGTGAGAGTGGAGCAGATGAACATCAGGTATGAATTTTGATTGGTAGAGATCTCAAAAAAGGCCAATTAAAGCAGGGCAAAATTCCAACAGAACAAGGTTCTGCCCCAAATTCCAGCGTCCCCTGTGCAGAAATTGTTTGGTCATGAATTGATGGGACAGAAAGCAGGCATGCATCAGTACACTTACCTCTTTCCTGCAGTGATCAGATCTGGTTTGTTCACTTGAAGAATATGTCTATTACTTTTTCAGAGAAGTACCATACCATAGAACCCTACAGTGAAGAAAGAGGCCCTTCAGCCCATTGAGTCTGCACTGACCACAATCCCACCCAGGCCCTATTCCCACATCTCTACATATTATTACCCACTAATCTCTCTAACCTAAGCATCTTAGGGCACTAAGGGGCAATTTTAGCATGGCCAATCAACCTAACCCGCACATCTTTGCATTGTGGGGGGAAACTGGAGCATTCGGAGGAAAACCATGCAGACACAAGGAGAACGTGCAAACTCCACACAGACAGTGGTCTGAGCAGGGAAAGTGATTCTATCTCAATGTCTGCAAACAAGATACTAAAAGGATCTCACTCAACTTTGAGGTTTGGAAAACCCATTGCAACTACAGTTTTGTTGGATGAATTTCAATACTCTCATTTTTGCTCCTGTAAACCATGCCCTTCATCAATAAACCCATTCAATGAGTGAGGAGGAACTGACTTAACTTCACTGATAGGTCCTCTTCCTCCACCCACAAATCTTAATTGTTTTGATTTTAATTTCAGCTGCAATAGAGAGAGCTGCTCCATTGAATGCAGCCGAAGTGGAGACAGCATTTGCTTTTTATGTAAAGTTCAGCTTTCTCCCCTCAGGACAGGCCTTGCAGGTTATACTGTACATAATTAATTTTATTACAAGTTAAAATTTATTATATTTGGAGACTTGGAGAGAGTTTTTGACAGTAGGAAGTAATTATTTTATATCAAAGTACACCTATAGAAAAAAATTAAAATATCTTTTAACGTGTTAAAAATAGAGACGTCGTTGTGGATGTTAAGCTTACTGAACGTGTGACATACAGGATGTGGGTCATCTTGGATCT
This sequence comes from Carcharhinus amblyrhynchos, assembly GCF_965287045.1. NCBI lineage: Eukaryota > Metazoa > Chordata > Chondrichthyes > Carcharhiniformes > Carcharhinidae > Carcharhinus > Carcharhinus amblyrhynchos. The sequence continues at coordinate 39,087,966 of NC_137335.1, read as the reverse complement.
GCAATGAATCCGACGGGAGTACACCTTCATGAATGCTAAGTAATTGACTCCCTCAAGAAATAGATTTCTTGACTAAATGGCCAGCTAGCTATCTGGCAGATTGTACACAAGTAGAAAAAAGTATCTGGAAGAGATTGTCCATGATGTTGTTTCAGAGCCAACACAGCAAACAATAACATATGGGTTGCAGTCAATTAGGTATGTAAAGAGGGTAGAAAGAATCAGAGACCAGTGGAGAAAGAAGTGTTCAACAGATTTTCAGTCCTGGAAATGGACAGAATGTAACAGACAGGAATGATATCCATGAGCAGGCTGAAGAAGTAGAGCAAGTGAATGGTTGCTCAGGGGGTACAGGGAACGTCGGAAGAGATTTCTTCATTGTTGGTTTCCATAATCTCTGGATTCTCCTCTCCCTACTGCAGGATTTTATCCACTCAATCAAATCCAGAACCTTGATAACTAAGAAACAGCAGCCTATTCCAGACTTCTGGTTATGTTTGGAGACGATTATGTTACTCTATAATTAGAACATCCATCAAAGGATGCTGATGGAATTGGCTGAGATTACAAATCCTCTCACAAGTATACTGCAACATTTACTGCCATATCCTATTGGATTAGAAATGTGAACCCTATTCATCTTTAAAAAAGCCTGAGGAATAAAACCTTAAATTATCTATGAACCTCATCTCAATTGAGGGTTTTTTTTTTGAGACATTAATGAGAGAGATCTAAAAGGACAAAGTCAATTGTGTCAAAGTTAGCAGTGGTTCAGGAGCAGGTTATATACCTGACCAATTTATTAGACTTCTTTAAGAAGCTTTCAGATTTGATAGATGGTGGGTGGGGGACATGCTGTTTTTGGTATCCACCTAGACTTCAGAAATATGAGTGTAAAACACTGTGAATGCTAGAATTCTGAAATAAAAATAAAAGAATGCTGGAAATGCTTAGCAGGTCAGGTAGCATCTGGGGAGACAGAAACAGAGCTTCCCCTTTTAATGATCCATGCTACGATTCATCAGACTGACTTTGGATCAATTAGTTTCTGAATCACTTTCACAAACAGCTTATTCCAATTCAAGGTCATGGGGTGACGGAGCCTATTCCGTTGACAGTGGGCATTAGGCAGGATACACCTAGGACGAGGCGCCAGTCTATTGCAGGATATATGCGCACACAGACAAACTGAGGGGCAATTTATCATGGCCAATCCACCTAACCTGCATGTCATGGACTGTGAGTGGAAAGCAGAACACCTGGCGAAAACCCAGATGTACACGGAGGGAACGTGCAAACTCCACAGAAACAAACACCCAAAGGCAGAATCAAATCTGGATCTCTGGAGCTATGAGGCAGCAGTCCACCCATTTCTGAACTGACTATTTGAAAATCTTCAAAATATAAAGTGGAGAAACACTAGATTCGAGAAATAACATTCAACTCATCCACATACCAAATTTACTGCATCATACTCCAGAGCCACTAACAACTACCCAACAATGTAAAACATTGCCTAGGTATCCCTGTCCAGAAAAAGCAGGACAAGTCCATTCCAGGCAATTACTATCCCAGTCTACTCCTGCTCATCAGCAAAGTGATGGAAGGTGTCAAGAACAGTGCTAGTATGCAGCACTTATGCACCAATAATCAGATCATGAATGCTTCATTCAGATCCTGCTGGGGTCATTTGCCTCCAGACCTTATTACAGAATTAGTCCAAACATGAACAAGAGTTGATTCCAGAGGCAAGGTGAAAGTGCCCATCCTTACACTGCTGGAGAAAAGACTTTGTTGATGTGCCCAGCATTCATTTCCATTAGCAACTCCTTAGATAACTAAACATACTGAACCCATGTGAAGCAAGCCCTGGACAATATTCAGGGATGCACTGATAAAAGTCTAGCGACTGTCCCTTGACATTTAACAGAAGTACCATTGCTGAATTCCCACCATCAAAATCACTGACCTGAAACTTAACAATCCATCACATCCATTGTTGATAAGGCACAAATCAACAGTATAACGGAATTCCCACTTGCCTGGATCAATACGGTTCCAAAAACACGTGGAAAGCTCAACACCATCCAGGACAAAGCAGCCTGCTTGCCTAGCACCCCATCCACCACCACTTTAAAACATTCACTTCCTTCACCACCAGTACATCATGGTTAATTGTCAAGTCTTCTTCTACAGCACCTGCCAAACCTGAGATCCTTACCACCGAGAAGTGCAAGAACCGCAGGTGTGTGGAAACACCAATGCCTGCCACTTTTCCTGCAAGTCACAAACCAGCTTCAATGTGGAAGTGTACCTCCATTCCTTCACTGTTGCTGGATTAAAATCCTGGAATACCCTATTTAACAGCACTGTGGGAGTATCTGTACTGCAAGGAAGTTACAGTTCAAGAAGGTGGCAAATCACCTCCTTCTCAAGGGCAATTAAGAATGGGAAATAAGTGTTGGCTTTGACAGTGACAGCCACATCCCAAAATGATAAAACAAACCTTACCCTTGCCAACTTCTTTGGAATGGCTTTGATTTTTTGATTATATGTTTTTTTAATACTTTCACAGGATGTGGGCATTGCTGGTTAGTTCTGTATAGTGGTTTGGTCATTTTCTTTCATTAAAAATATGACTCAAATGGAAGGTGTTGGTAATGCAAAATGAAGCATATTGATATCAACTACATCTAGATTATTAACAAAATGATTCTCATTTACAGTTCAGTTAAATAAAAACAGCATTACATTTTGGCATATATTTTTGTTTCATGATTCTGTGGCAACAATGTGCTACTTCAAACATATAGTTTTATAGTCAGCATTTTTCAGCTCATTCACAAATACTATGAGTGAATCAACAATAACTTGACAATAGAACATACTTACATGTTCGAAACATTCAAAACAAAAACTGATTTTTCCTAAATTGACCCTCAATCTTTGAATCAATTTTTCCCCTTGTTTCTGACCTAAGAAACAGGAATCCCTAAATAATCTACATTTAAAAACAACAAAAACTGGACTAAAGGTGCATATAAATGAAGTTCAACAGAGGTAGGTATAAAGTCCTGAGATTGGATAGAAGTGAGCATGGGTATTACACATTAAACAGGAACACACATGAGGTAATCAAGCAGGAAAGGTTTCTAGGGTTAGGCTATCAGCAAATATCATCATTGGAAAGCCAATAACTCCCCCAGCAACTTTAATTTTATTTCTTCACACCCTGCAAGGATTCTATTCCTTTCTCCCCATTTCTTTGTCTCTGTCACATCCGTTCTGATGATGCAGCCTTCCATGGCAGCACCTCTGGTTGTGCCCCACTGTGGATGACATATCTCTCATCTGTGTCCAGCTCATTTCCTACACATCTGCTCTCACCCCTTTCAGAACCACAATATGGTTCCCCTTCCTTGTGCTTGGTGCCCAACTCTCAGCATCCATATTCAATGGATCATGCTCTGCCATTTCCATCACCACCAAACACATCTTCCCCTGCCCTCCCCTTTCAGCATTCCAAAGGGACTGTTTCCACAGTAACATCCTAGTCCACTCCTTTATCACCCCCAACATCCTGACCCTTTCCAAGCCACCAATCCACATAAGTGCAGGAGATTAATACCTGTTCGTCAACCTTCTCTCCTTACCTTCCAGTGCCCCCAAAACACCTTCCAGCTGAAGCAACAACTTACATATACTTCTTCCAATTTAGTTGCTCACAATGCTGTCTGTTATACGTTGGGGAGACCAAACGCAGGTTAGGTGACTACCTTACAGAATTCCACTATTCAGTCTGCAAGCATAACCCAGAGTTTCTGGAGAAAATCAGAATCTTTCCAATGTCCAGAAAATGCTGAAAATACTCAGCAGTCCTTGGCCTGGTACAGGAGACATTGCAACCAATCTACCAAGAGCAAAGTCGCACAACCTGCAATATGGTTATAACCAGACAATATAATCAGTGATAGTGCCTGAGGGATAAGTAGTGGCCAAGGCACAGGACAGACATTCATGCCCTTGTCACTCAGTCTTGGACTGTAGTCTCAGCCTAGGCTTTTGTGCTCCAGTGTCTGGAGCAGGAATTGAATCCAAAACTGAAAGGCCCAGCTACCCACCAAGCCAGTGTTGACAAGAAAACACTTCTCGGAAGGGTGGAACCAACATAAATGGACATATTGAGTTCAAGAATTTGCAGTAGCCATGAATTGATGCAATGGGGGCACAGTGGTTAGCACTGCTGCCTCACAGTGCCAGGGTCCCAGGTTCAATTCTCAGTTGTGCGGGGTTTGCACGTTCTCCCCCTGTCTGTGTGGGTTTCGTCTGGGTGATCCCTTTTCCTTCCACGGTCTGAAAGATATGCTGATTAGGTGCATTGGCCATGCTGAATTCTCCCTCAATGTACCTGAATAGGTGCCCGAGCGTAGCGACTAAGGGATTTTCATAATAATTTCATTGCAGTGTTAATGTGAGCCTACCTGTGACACTAACAGATAAATAAGAATACTGAAAGTGTAAATAAATCAATCAATGCGGTAAACACAGCCGTGCTCCAACTGCCATTTAGGTGAACAATATTTCCCCCAATTACTCACACTACTCTTCATTCAATCTCCCGCCGGCTGCAGCTCTACCCCAACTCCGCCAACCAGTCCGCGCCAAGGTCAGCCAATCACAGCCCCCTCCCCACCAGCCAATCACATGTCGTGTCCCGCCAACCAATCATAGCCTCGGCTCCGCCTCACTGAGCCAATCACAGCCTTCAGCCAATCACACCCTCTTCCACAGTCAGCCAATTACAACCTCCACTCTGCCCCACCCAGCCAATCACACGCTCCACTCTGCCATTCTCAACCAGTCACAACGTCCTCTCAGGTCAGCCAATCACACCCTCCGTCCAAGTCAGCCAATCACAGCCTCCGCTTCGCCCCGCCCAGCCAATCACAGCCCATCGACTTCCTCTATTAGTTACATGGAGCCACGTGGGTCAAGCTGGCTTTGAGCTGAACTCAAAGTGTCCATCCGTTTGCAGCAATAATGCAACAAAATGTAACACAATAATGTAACAAAAAATAAAAGATAATGTAACAAGACCAAGAAAAATTAAACAGACTGTTATATTGAAAGTGTTTGGTACACAAAAATCGAGAGATTAGAAGTTATTGCGTAACAAATAAACAGAACAACCTTACGAAATGAGCATTCCTGAACATCACGGTGATATCTAGGAGAGATAATAATATTATAATTATGCAACAAGCATAAACTTCGAGACAATTTGCTTCAGATTTTAAACATGCATCACCCAGTGCCTTAAATGTTAGTAGATATTTATTTCAAGAAACCAAAACGAACTTGTATTTATACCGTGCCATAACAACATCCCAAGATACTTGACAGGAAGCCTTATAAACGAAAATGTGACCCTGAGCCAGATAAGATATTGGATCAATTGACATTTCACAATAATATTTTTCATGTTTAAAAGAACTTATAATGGAATAAAAATTAGGACAAAATATCTGAGATACAGAGATCAGATTACATTCTGGTCTAATGATATCTGCTCTTTCACTTTGTTCAAAAATTACAATTGTCAGGCTGGATTTACCAACCCTCCTGAGGATAGTCTGCAAGGTGGGTGCTGAAAGTTGTCCAAGAAGAAAGACAAGAATAGAGTGAGTGCCTGTCACCACTGCCATGGCATTTATATATTTAGCACCAGCGCTCAGGAAGAGGGGGAAAACATCGATCAATTTGTGACTGTACTGAGACGTCTAGCTGAGCTTGAGAGTTTGGGCAACTGAAGAAGTATCTCAGAGACAGGATTGCCTCAAGAACTAGAAACCCTGTTGCGAGAGCTGTTGCTGAGAGAAGGGAAACTTTTTCTGAAGAAAGATATTGATGTACAGAAGGTTTGAAGAGGTTAATCATAAGCTAAAAGTATTGATGGGAGAACTAACAAGACTTTAAACTATACTGAGGGACAGTTCAAAACTTCCAAGCATTAAGTAATGGAGAAAAAGAAGAATTGTTTACAAAAGGGCAGAAGGAAGATCAAGGCTAGTGCATTGAATATAAATATTGCAGAAGCAAGCACACAAAAGGAAAGGAAGCATGGAGAAAGCAGTGCAAGCTGAGTGACTTTGAGCACAAGTAATTTGCTAGACAGAAGAAAAGCAAGCCCATAGAGATGGTTGCTGGAGAGATTTCAGACGGTGATTCATTTTACACTGCCAAAACGGTTGGCACCAGCAAATCTCAAGGTAAAAAATGGTTTGTAACTCTTGGAATGAAGACTGTGCAAGGAGAGCATCAAGTTAATGTGAAGTGTCAAATTGTTGCTGAGCGGTAAGTGCAATATCATGAGCTTCACAAAGCTGTACAAGGTTGCTAAAGATGGTGACCCAAAAATGAAATAATTGAAGATAAAGTTGAGGTTATATGATGGAATGATATTCATCCCAAGAGGATAATTTAAGCTGAGAGCCCAATGCAGTGGGAAGAAAGAAGATCTACAGTTCCAGATAGTAAAAACAAAGTCAAATCCTGATATCTCAGATAAAACAAGTCAAAAACTTGTACCAGAAGAGATTTCGGAAAGTAGGTAATAGGAACAGGAGTGGGCCATTTGGCCCATCGAGCCCACTCCATCATTCAGACAGATCATGGCTGATCATCCACCTCTACACCATTTTTTTCCCACACTATTCCCATATCCCTTGATGTCACCAGTATCCAGAAATCTATAGATTTCTGTTTTGAATATATTCAATGATTGACCTTTCACAGCCCTCTGGAATTGAGAATTCCAAAGATTCACCACCCTCTAAATTCCTCCTCATCTCAGTCATAAATGGTCTTTCCCTTATTATGAAACTGTGTTCTCTAGTTCTAGATGTTGGGAGGATGTTGGTAACAGAACAATGTCTCTGAAAAAATCTTCATAGTTTTCAGTTATTTAACTGTAAGTTTTATTAAGTAGAACTATTTACATATGTACAGTAAAGGATACAGGCTCGGCGATTTCTCCCTGCTTAGGTCTTAACCTTTCTCTGCTCAACACCACAATGACCTCTGTGTCTGGGCCCTGTGTCTTCTTACATCACTATGTGAGCAGTATTGTGCTCAGTCCCACACTAATCTTAATGTGCCTATACCTTCCCGAAAACTTTTATCCAATATACATAGAATTACACTATTTCATTTCATGTCTCACATTGTCATACTCTTATTTACAAAAAAAAAATCATGGAATGTGGGTATCACTGGCTCAGCCAGCATTTAATGCCCAACCCTAATTGCCTTTGAACAGGTAGTGCTGAGCTGCCTTCTTGAGCCACTGCAGCCCATGTGGTGTAGGTACACCCAAAGTGCTTAGAGGGAGTGAATTCCAGGACTTTGACAGTGAACGAACGGCAATATATTTCCAAGTCAGGTTGGTGAATGGCTTGGAGAATAACTGCCAAGTGGTGGTGTTTCCATCTGTCTGCTGTCCTTATTCTTCAAGATGGTAATGGCCATGGATTTGCAAGTTACTATCTAAAGAACCTTGGTGTATTCATGCAGGTTATCTTGTAGATGGTATACCCTGCTGATTCTAAGTTTTGGTGGTGGAGAGAATGGACATCGAAGGTCGTTGATGGTGTGCCAATCAAACTGGCTGTTTTATCCTGGATAGTGTCAAGAATCTTGAGGTTGTTGGATCTGCATCAAGGCAAATGGCAACTCCTGAACAGTGCTTTGTAGATGCTGGAGAGGCTTGGGGAGTCAGGAGGTGAGTTACTCACCACAAGGTTCATAGCCTTTGACTTGCTTTTGTAGCCATATTATTTAAATGGCTAATCTAGTTCAGTTTCTGGTCAATGGTAAACCCAGGACATTGATAGTGGGAGATTCAATGTTGGTAATGCCATTGAATATTAAGGGCAATGGTTAGATTCTCTCCTGTTAGAGTTAGTCATTGACTGGCGGTTACTGACAAGTAACTTGTCACTTCTCAGCCGAAGCCTGGATATTGTTCGGGTCTTGCTGCATTTAGGCATGGACTGCTTCATATCTGAGGAGTTGCAAATGGTGCTGAACATCAGTGAACATTCCCACTTCCGACCTGTGATGAAAAGGTCATTGATGTAGCAGCCTAGGACACTATCCTGAGGAACCCCTGAAGTGATGGCCTGGAACTGAGAGGGTTGACTTTCTACAACCATCCTTTGTGCTACAAAGGATTCTGCGCAGAATTTCCCCCTCTGATTCCCATTGGATTTTGTCTACAAATTTTCCTCTGAGGATCCATGTCTGGATGTGGCCAATGTGATGACATGTGGTGATAATGTGATGATAGACAGCATGGTGGCAGAGTGGTTATTTACTGCTCCTCACAGTGCCAGGGACCTGGATTCAATTCCAGCCTTGAGTGACTATCTGTGTTGAGCTTTTTCCCAGTGTTTGTATGGGTTTCCTCTGGAAGCTCCAGTTTCCTTCCACAGTCCAAAGATTTGGTGGATTGGCCATGATAAATTATCCCTTGGTGTCCCAAGATGTGTCAGTTAGATGGATATGCTATGGTAAATGTGTGGGGTTACATGGATAGGGCAGTGGAGAGGGCCAGGTAAGAAAGTGTCAGAGAGTCAGTGGAGACTCAATGGTAATGTAGGGATGCTATGATTCCATAAGCCCAGGTGGAAGTCAGTGCGCCTTATCTTTCTAGTGTGGTGGCAGTCACTGGTCAGTTAAAACACCATTTAGACTCTGCCTTTAAGAAGCAGGTAAAGGGTTTTCACCTGTCTCCGGTCTCCTCCATCCAAAATTTCTCAAATGTCCTTCACTGCTTAAACAATTCCACATTCTCTGATCCGCAGCATTTTCTTTTCACTTGGATGGGCAGTCACTTATACACCTGAATCATTCTCCAAGACAACCTGTGTGCCCTTGTTTCTATGTTGAGCACTAACTCCCATCTACCACCAACTTCCTCACTTTAAGCAATTTCTTGTTTAATTTTACTTACATTCTTCATATGAAAGTGGCTGCAATGACAACACTCAAAGCGTTCCAACAATGTCAAAGAACAAAGAACAAAAACAGCCCGGGAAACGGGCCCTTCGGCCCAACGAGCCCGCGCCACCATTTTAACATTACCAGTCCCCCCTCCACCCATGACCCCTTATCTATGCTTATGGCATTCCACATTGAGGGAAAACTAATTTAGGGACAATTTATTACCTCCAATCAGCCTAATAGCACATCTTTGGGGCATGGGAGGAAACCAGAGCACCCAGAGAAAACCCACACAAGCACGGGGAGAATGCGCAAACTCCCACAGACACTGGCCCAAATCCATGTATCTGCACAGCTAACAGTGATAGTCACTGAGCTGTCGTGTTGCCCAGCATCTGGTCCAGTTTAAGCGTACACTAATGACATGAAGTACTAGGCCATTCTCGAACATCCAAGAGCAGCCCTTGTACGACCCATCGTATGTATGCCCCTCATTGGACAACAAGGCAGACCGACTTAAAACCTGTGAATTGCCTCATAGCACCAGGAACCCAGGTTTGATTCACGGCTTGGGTCACTGTCTATGTGGAGTTTGCATATTCTCCCTGTGTCTGCATGGGTTTCCTCCGGGTGCTCCAGTTTCCTCCCACAGTCCAAAAGGCATGATGGTTAGGTGCTTTGGCCATGCTAAATTCTCCCTCAATGTACCTGGAGTGTGGCGACCAGGGAATTTTCACAGTAACTTAAGTGCGGTCTTAATGTAAGCCTTTTTGTGACACTAATGTCTGTAACACTGCATTCTGCACTCTGTCCTTCCCTTCCCTATGTATGGTATGCTTTGTCTGTACAACACGAAAGAAACAATACTTTTCACTATATACTAATACATGTGACAATAATAAATCAAATCAACATCCAAGCAGTCACTATCTCTCTTACTGTTGACCAAGGCCTCGCATATTTCTTCCACAACATAACAATTTACATGTATGCCCTCTAAGATGTTGGGGTTATTTTTCTGACAGTGGGAAAATAGATTCTAAATGGGTACTATGCTGATAAGACAAGACATCTTATTAGAGGCATAAAAGCAAAAAGTCTGGTTTTAAGCATGCTATTTTAGGCCTTATTGCCAATTACTTAAATTTGCCTGGAGCATCCAAATCACTAACATCTAAGTTTAACATTCAGGTGTTAATGAGGCATAATTTTTGTCCAGCTGTATATACAGGCTATCCCTCAGTTCATCTGATTTACTCAAAATAGGAGTGTACGCTGGTTCCATGATTTCACTTCTGCTGCAGATGTGGAGTGGGCTGACTGACAGAGAGCAGCAGGTTTTGGAGTGGCTCAGCTACCATGGAGACATTGATTCTTTGACGTGTCACTGGAGGTCGTAGTGGAGGACGCCCAAAGGAGGAATGTGCTATATCTACAGGACAGAGAAAATGTTTGCTTCCCCCTCTTGTCCATCCAATCCTGCAGCAGTTGACGTTGCTTTGCCTGGTGACATGTTCCCTTCTCATTTCTTCTCAAACCAAGATGGAAATGGCCCTCACAAGGTGCTAAAGACAAAGTACTCTATTTCATAGAATCCTACAGTGCAAAAGGAGGCCATTTGGCCCATCGAGTCTGCACCGACCACAATCCCATCCAGGTCCTATACTGATAACCCCATGCATTTACCCTAGCTTGTCTCCTGACACTAAGGGACAATTTAGCATGGCCAATCCACCTAACCCGCACATCTTTGGACTTTGGGAGGAAACTGGAGCACCTGGATGAAACAAACACAGACACGGGAAGAAAGTGTAAATGCCACACACAGTGACTCAAGCTGGGAATTGAACCTGGGTCCCTGGCGCTGTGAGGCATCAGTGCTAACCACTCTGCCACTCAAATTTCTCCTTGTGAATCCTACAATGCATCCAATAAAGGTTGAGTAGCATACTCTTTTTTTAATTAGGTTCTCAGAGCATTTCCAGAATAAATGTTGATAGTTTAATGGAGTTTTGACAAAGAACAAGGAAAATTACAGGCCCTTTGGCCCTCTAAGCCTGCACCGACCATGCTGCCTGACTGAACTAAAACCTCTTCCTCTTCCAGGGACCATATCACTCTATTCCCATCCTATTCATGTACTTATCAAGACACCTCTTAAAAATCACTATTGTATCTACTTCCACTATCTCCCCTGGCAATGAGTTCCAGGCACTCACCGTTCTCTGTGTAAAAAACTTACCTCATACATCCCCTATTAACCTTGCCCCACGCACATTAAACCTATGCACCCTAGTAATTGACTCTTCCACCCTGGGAAAAAGCTTCTGACTGTCCACTCTGTCCATGTCCCTTGTAATTTTGTGGACATCTATCAGGCCACCCCTCAGCCTCCATCATTCCAGTGAGAACAAACCAAGTTTCTGAAACCTCTCCTCAGAGCCAATGCTTTTCATACTGGGCAACATCCTGGTAAATCTTTTCTGTACCCTCTCCAAACCTCCACATCCTTCTGGTAGTGTGGCGACCAGAATTGTACACTATATTCCAAGTACAACCTAACTAAGTTTCCATAAAGCTGCAACATGACTTGCCAATTTTTAAACTCAATGCCCTGGCTGATGAAGGCAAGCAAGAAGTATGCCTTCTTTACTACCTTCTCCAACTGCATTGCCACTTTCAGTGACCTGTGTACCTGTGCACCCAGATTCTTCTGCCTATCAATGCTCTTAAGGGCTCTGCCATTTACTGTATGTTTCCCATCTGTATTAGACCTTCCAAAATGCATTACCTCACATTTGCCATCTCTCCGCCTAAGTCTCTCACTGATCTATATCCTGCTGTATCTTCTGACATTCCTCATCGCTATCTGCAATTCCACCAACCTTTGTGTTGCCTGCAAAGTTACAAATTAACCCAGTTACATTTTCCTCCAAATATTTATATATATTACACTGCAAACGTCCCAGCTCTGATCCCTGAGAAACACCACTTGTCACAGAAACACACCCTCCCACTTCTACCCTCTGTCTTCTATGACCATTCAGAAATACACCCTCCCACTGCTACCCTCTGTCTTCTATGACCAAGCCACTTCTGTATCCATCTTGCCAGCTCACCTCTGATCCCATGCGACTTCACCCTCTGCACCAGTCTGCCATGAGGGACTTTGTCAAAGGCCTCACTGAAGTCCATTTGCACAACATCCACTGCCCTACCCTCATCAATCACCTTTGTCACCTCCTCGAAAAACTTGATCAAGTTACTGAGACATAAACACCCCTTCACAAAACCATGTTTCCTCTTACTAATACGTCCACTTATTTCCAAATGAGAATAAATCCTGTCTCAAAGAATCACTCCAATAATTTCCCTACCATGATGTAAGCCTCACTGGCCTGTAATTATCTGGATTATCCTCGCTACCCTTCTTAAACAAAGGAACAAAACTTGCTATTCTCCAATGCTCTGGAACCTCCCCTGTAGCCATTGAGGATATAAAGGTTTCTCTCAAGGCCCCAGCAATTTCCTCCTTTGCCTCTCTTGGTATTCTGGGGTAAATCCCATCAGGCCCAGGGGACTTGTCTACCTTAATGTTTCTCAGAAATTCCCAATACCTCCTCCTTTCTGATCTCAACATGACCCAAACTACACACTCTTCCCCAGACTTATCATCCACCAAGTCCTTCTCTTTGGTGAATACTGACGTGAAGTACTCATTTAATATCTCACCCATTTCCACGCACAGATTCTCTCCCCTGTCCTTGAGTGGGCCAAACCACTCCCTGGCTACCCTCTTGCTCTTTATAAATGTATAAAAAACCTTGGGATTTTCCTTAATCCTGTTGACCAATGACTTTATGATTTTTTTTAGCCCTTCTTACTCCTTGCTTAAGTTTCTTCGTACTTTCCGTGTATTCTACATTTGCTTTGTGTGTTCCCAGTCTCCTAGCTTTGACAAATGCTTCCTTTTTCTCTTTGGGCTTACAATATCTCTCGTTATCCAAGGTTCCCAAAGCTTGCCACACTCATCCTTACAGGAATGTGCTGGTCCTGAACCTCTATCAATTTACACTTGAAAGCCTTCCACATGCCAGATGTTGATTTTCCCTCAAACATCTGCCCCCAATTTACATTCTTCAGTTTCTGCCTAAAATTGTTCTACGGTTCTACATATGGTCCAGGTGCAGGTCAGTGGGACTAGGCAAAAAAATGGTTCAGCACAGCCAAGAAGGGCCAAAGGGCCTATTTCTGTGCTGTAGTGTTCTATGGTTCTATTGTTGCAATTAGCTTTCCCTCAATTTAGCACCTTCACTCGAGGACTACACTTATCTTTATCCATCAGTAGCTTAAAGTTTACTGAATTGTTCCCAAACTACTCTCCTACTGAAACATCAACCACCTGGCCAGGCTCATTCACCAATACCGGATCCAGTATGGCCCCTCCCCTAGTTGGACTATTTACATACTGTTTCAAGAAGCCCTGCTGGATGCTGCTTATAACTCTGCCCCATCCATGCCCCTAGCACTAGGTGAGTCCCAGTCAATGTAGAGGAAGTTAAAATCTTCTACCACAACAACTCTGTTACTTTTAACTTCACTAAAATCTGCACACACATCTGTTCCTCTATCTCGCACTGGCTGTCGGGAGGCCTTTAGTAAACCCCAACATTATGACTACACCTTTTCTATTCCTGAGCTCTACCTATATTGGCTTGCTGTTTGAGCCCTCTGAGGTATCTTCCCACAGTATAGCTGTGATATTCTCCTTAACCAATAGTGGAACTCCCACACCCTTTTTACACCCTCCTCTATCCTGCCTGAAACATCTGTATCCTGGAATGTTAAGTGGCCAATCCTGTCCTTCCTTTAACCAAATCTCTGTAATGGCAACAACATCATAGTTCCAAGTATTAATCCAAGCTCCAAGTTTATCTGCCTTACCTGATACACTTCTTGCATTTCAGTCCACCAGACTCTTTTTGATTAGCAACTGTACCCTGCCTGCTCTTTGAGTCTTAGTGGCCGTATTTTCTAGTTCCCCTTCAGTTTATTCATCTCTGCTTTGGTTCCCACCCCCCTGCCAAACTAATTTAAATTCTCCCATGTGACAGTAGCAAACCTGTCAGCCAGAATATTTATGCCCCTCCAGTTTAGATGCAACCCATCTTTCTTGTACATGTCCCACCTGCCCCCACAAAGTGTCACATAAAGTTTGTCAATCTGTTTTAAATGAACTCTTCAAACCTCCAGTAGCAAGTGAACAGTAAAAGGTGATACCTTTAAGGAAGGCTTGAAATCTTCTACATCAACAAGTTTATTCCCCATCAGTTGGTCATTATTATGAGAGGATGCTGAGTAAAGCGGTTATAACTAAATTCCAGCTTTATCAATGAGCAGTTGTTGGCAATTTAAGTGCCAATCAGCTGCTTAATGACCTTCTAAGCAGCTGTTCCTAGCACAAGCTTCACTCAGTTAGCAAAAGGGCACTCTACAATATATGGACTAAACCAACATTCTATCTTGCAATGCCTGTCTTAGCCCCTGAAGGTTCTTTAGCAGCTAAGGAAGAAATTGTTCTCACTCTATTCCAATATCATCGTGCAGCCCCTTCTACAATGGTGGGAGAAAATACATGAGATTAGATTATCACTTTTTCAAGATGCCCGTTCTGTCCAGTGCCACTCTGAGCTCTCCAACTGCTTTCCTTAATCTTGCCACCCTGAGGAGAACCCTGAGGTGGGCAGCTGAATTGCTTTCCTGTTTCAGGCAGGAGATTACATGACGTGCAAATAATGGTTCACTGTACATAGGGCATCAATGGCAAAATTGAGATACAAATTTCCAGAGCTTGCCAGACATTGCTACTAGGTGTTGAACAGCCTAACCACACTCTCCCTCCCATGGTGGTCCTTAAAGGAAATGCTGGGAATTGCCCAGGCAATAGTTTTTAATGGTGGAGCCAGCAGGAGTAGGAGTGCTCCTCCAGGACCCACAGGAAAACTCCAGTTCACTGCTATGTCACTCTAGATCCATCTGGAATCACCTCAACCATAACCTCTGACACTCCATCTATTAGATGACACAGCATGAGAACTGCTTGGTTGTCTACCTTCCCAATTCCGCTGAGCCACAGTGGGATACCTGCTTCATGTCTGCGGTTTGGCAGAAATATCTAACTGAGGTTTGATGGTGGACAGCGAATGCATTTTGCCCACCTCCCTCCTGTTATCCAGCTGTGGTTAAAATTGGCCCTCAAAAGAATTCAACTCCCTTTGAAGAGACCACTCTGAACTTTCTTGCACGCAAAACCATGGAGGGAACAATGGGAAGGGGAAGCTTCAAACCTCCCTCAACTTCAATTAATCTCAACCTGTATTTGTCTTTTAACTCCCTTCAGACTCATTACATAAATGGACACATGATGACAAAAACATTGTACACTATATTGCAATGCAAGTTCCATTTGAAGGCCTCATGAAGCTCACCTAACATTTATAAATTGATAGGCCTCATAAATAGGGCAAGGACTAGGCCATTCAGCCCTCAGGCCTGCTCCACCATTCAATAAGATCTAAATACACCCTTAACTTCATTTTCCTGCCTATCCCCCATAACCTTTGATTACCTTGTGGATCAAAAATCTGTCAAATTCAGCCTTGAATATATTCATTGATCTAGCTGCCATTGCCCGTACAGGTAGAAAACTCCAAAGATTAACAATCCTTTGAGAGAAGAAATTCCTCTTTATTTCAATTTAAATGAGGCACCCCTTTATTTTGAAATTGTGCCCCTTGTTCTTGATTCTCCCATGAGGGAAGACTTTTTCTCAGTATCTACCCTGTAAAGCCCTGTCATAATCTTAAATAAGATCATTCCTCATTCTTCCAAACTCCAATGAATATAGGCCCAACAGGGTCAACCCTTCCTCATAAGATAACCCCTTCATTATAGGAATCAACCTAATGTTGGACTTCACCTCATTGACACATTTGTGGAATTAATAATGCTAAAATTATTGAATTGTGCCATACATTAGTGGTGGAGAAGTCTTAATTTTAATGTAATAATGGGATGACTTTGAATTTTGGGATGTGTTCTTAAGAGAGTCTTATCTCATTAAGTGCCAAATACGGACGCAGCTTTAAACAAGAAGATGAGGACTAAATTTATAATTGGAACAGACTTGTACATTTTGGCAATGAAGTAATTGCCACAAACGTGAGGTTTGCCATAAGAATCCAATATAAGAGATCAGTAAATCCAAGATTGCCAGAGCAGAAGTAATTGCCTTAAGAGAAAGGAAGAGAGAGAGAGAGAGCATTCAGCAGGCAATTGTAAAGTGTGTAACTTCAGAAATTAAGGTTGACTGGGAATTTGTAGGTTGTGAAAGGATCCATCAAAGTTGAAGTCTCTAAGTTGCAAAGGGTGTTATGTATGTGTGTTAGGGTTAAACTGGCCTTGCTAAAACCTCAAAGGACAGCTGGAATCGAAAAGCCAAGTTCAAGGAACAAAGAAGATCTCAGAAGTCCTGTAATCCATAGGAAAGATAGACTAACATGTATTTGAACTTGTGTATTGTGCCATGCTTCAACTGATGAAATGTTAAGTATCAAAGTTTGTTGTTCAATAACCTTGAGGGTAGCACTGTGGCACAGTGATTATCACTGCTGCCTGGACAGTGCCAGAGACCTAGGTTCAATTCCCAGCTTGGGTCAATGTCTGTGTGGAGTTTGCACATCCTCCGTGTCTGTGTGAGATGCCTGTAGAATATTTGGTTTCCTCTCACAGTCCAAAAGACATGCAGGTTAGATAGATTGGCCATGCTAAATTCTCCCTCAGTGGACCTGAACAGGTGCCAGAATGTGGCAACTAGAGGATTTTCACAGTAACTTTATTGCGGTGTTAATGTAAGCCTACTTGTGACACTAATAAATAAACTTAAAATTTAAACTCATTAGCTTGCACTCTAAATTAGTAATTGTCCTTTTTGCGAATATGGTCATTCCTTGGAAATAATTTTCTTGACAGGGCTTAGTATAGAGACTGAATTCTTACACTAGTGAACCTAACAGCCTCCAACACAAGTATCTCTCTTTAAAAAAGGAAACTAAAACAACAGTGCTTATGCTCTACTGTAAGTGTGCCCTGTACAGTGGTAGCAAGATTTCTTACTTTCATGCTCCATTCCTCTTGCAAAACAATCTGCTAGTGTTAACTGTGACCTACAAGATAACAGCTCATAGAACACTACATACCTCTAATCACCATTAGCAAATATCAGTATTGCTATGTACTTCCCAGAGGATGCGATTGGTGTGCTTGAACAGTAACACAAAAGTGAAACACTTACACAAGGAACCACTGGGGCATAATTAACTGATTTACTGCATGGCCATATGGCTAACATCACACATGCAGCAGCTTGGTGAAATCGGACAGCTGTATCTTGCTGCTGCTGAACTTCATGCTAAAGGTTGTTAAAGTGTTGACTATGTGATGATAGAACAATTCAGCATGGAAGGTGGCCATTATGCCTGTGTTGTCTCTTTGAAAGAAGTGTTCACTTAGACCCATGACCCTGCTTTCTCTCCATAGCCCTGAAAAGTTTTCTCTTCAAATATTTATCCAATTCTTTTTTGAAAATTATTATTGATTGTGCTTCCACCACCTTTTAAGGCAGCGCAATCCACCTCATAATATCTTGCTGTACAATTGTTTTTCCCTTCTGTTGTCTCTGACTCATTAGCCAATAACCATAAATCTGGGTTCCGTATCTACTAATCTTTTTATCAGTAGAAGCAGCTGCTCATTATACACTGTATCAAAATCCTTCCTGATGTTGAACACTCCTACCAAATGTCATCTACACCTAGTTGGTTATAAAGCAAACAATCTCAATTTATCTAAAGGCTATCTGAAGTCATGTATATCTGGTATCATTCTGGTACAGAGTTTCCCAAACTTTTCAAACCATAAAACCCCTAGTGACCTCCCAAGAACATCAGGGAACTCCTAACATTCTCATAATGTTGGTGCTCCATTTTTGTGGTGTAAACCAACTCTGAACATGGAAATCAAATGTAGACAAGTGTTCTCTAGGTATATCTATTCATATATTAGGAATTAGGAAGAGATGTGCAGTCACAAATACATTTGCCAGCCACATGGCTCCCTCAAATTAATTTCCGAGCAAGCCACACTCCCATGCCCCCTTAACACTAACTGCTGTTAGTACACACGCTTCAGGAGTGCGTTACCTAAAACGTATTGTTATGAAAAAAATACGTAAGTCTTAAGGTGTGATGCTAGTAGGCTGAAACTCATATCAAACACACATGGACATGCATGCATGTGCTCACACACACATACACTTCCTGAATTATAAGAGTTTTAAATTACTATGTAAAAATTTCCTCACCTACGTCTTAAAGGTGAAAGCCTTCTGGTCCTGAAGATGTCTACCAGTGATCTCTAGTTTCTCCATCATCCATAATTAGTTCCTTTCCATTTGGTAAGTAATTTCTTGTTTTCCAATTAAATTCCATCCGCATTTATTATTAAGGGGCTCGCCTAAAGCTTTAACGCTAGTCTCGATATTCCTTGGGAGATTCTTTTGTACAATTTCTTTTGGAGCTGTTACCATATCCTTTTGATCTTCTTCATATCTCTCACAATCCGCAAAATCTGCACTGTTCTTTGCCTATATATAAGTCCTTCTAGTTTTATACTATCTCACACTTTCCTCATTGACCAAGGTTGTTTCATCATACAAGTAGAGCTATTACCCTTTAGGGATGTATTATATAAAATACCTTTCTGAAAACCTTCCACTAATGACCTGTCTTCACACAAGGGTGTGCCAAATTGACAGTGTTGAAACCCTATGACTTTATCATTTCTTTCAAAGCCTGCTCTTTAACTGTCCATCTCTGCAGAGACTCTGATCTGTTTGTCTTTTGTTTGTTTGTGTGTAATGGGGAACTTCTAAAATAGATAAATAGTTATACTTACAGATTACATTTATGTTCTTGCAATTTGTTTTTTAAAATATTTTGTTTTTCAATAAATTAATCATTCTCAGTATATTAAAAGAAGCTGGTTAGTCCCTTTTTTCTAGGTCTAACGGTAGCAAAGGTAACTAATTGGCCATTTTGGTAAGTAAATTAAACTATGTCCTAGAATCAACAAGCATCCCTGCCATTCTTAAATTTAGTGACACATCAGATTTAGTTAACAACCTAATGGTGCATGACATTTATCTAATAGCAAGGATAATAAAACTGAGATTAATTTAGTGTTTGAGAGGAAAAAACACAAATCAACTACAAAGATCCTAGAGAATAGACACATGAGTGAAACGAGGATGGAGGGTTATGGTAGGGGCTATTAAATAAGGTTAGAACCTCGGGAGACACCGGAAAAGCAGGCTTGTAAGATTAACGTTTTTGTCTTTTTATTCCGCAGGTGGAGGTCCACCTCGTGTCAAACGAGGGGCATGCACATGGTGGGTCGTGCGTGGGCTGCTCTTGGAAGTTCCGGGAGTGGCCTAGTACTTCGTGTCGGTGTGTGTGCTTGATCTTGGACCGGTAGACGGGCGCCGCAACAGCTCGGTGACTAGCACTGCTAGCTGTGCAGATACATGGATTTGGGCCTGTGTCTGTGGGAGTTTGCGCATTCTCCCTGTGGTTGCGTGGGTTTCCTCCGGGCGCTCCGGTTTCCTCCCACACCCCAAAGATGTGCTCTTAGGCTGATTGGTTTTACCAAATTGACACTATTCTCCCCTGAATCTGGCTAAGTTAGGGGTTCTATTCGTAGACATGCAGGGTAGAATAGGTGAAGGGTGATGCGGCGGCGCGGGCTCATTGGGCCGAAGGGCCTGTTTCCCGTGCTGGGTTGTTCTTTGTTCTTTGTTCTTTGTAGAATAAGTCTGACTTCAACATAAGGAGACAGAGCTGAAATTTTCCATTCCTGTTCATGGCAGGTGGGAATGGAAAATATCATGAGAAGGCCAAAAATAGGGAGGTCTTGCTGCAGCTGTATAGGGCATTGGTGAGGCCGCAGCTGGAGTACTGTGTGCAGTTTTGGGCGCCGCACCTGCGCAAGGATATTTTGGCCTTGGAGGGAGTGCAGAGGAGGTTTACTAGGCTGATACTGGAGTTGAGGGGGTTGAGCTATGAGGAGAGGCTGAATAAACTAGGCTTGTACTTGTTAGAGTTTAGAAGAATGAGGGGAGATCTCATTGAGACGTATAAGATGATGAATGGGATGGATAGGATAGAGGTGGAGAGACTCTTCCCGCTCAAAAAAGACAGTAGGACTAGGGGGCACAGCCTCAAGATAAAGGGGAGGCGGTTTAGAACGGAGTTGAGGAGGAACTTCTTCACTCAAAGGGTGGTGAATCTCTGGAATTCTCTGCCCGTTGAAGTGGTGGAGGCTGCCTCGCTAAATATTTTTAAGAAGCGGGTTGATGGGTTCTTGATAAGAGAGGGGATTAAGGGTTATGGGGAGAGGGCGGGAAAGTGGAACTGAGCCACGACAGATCAGCCATGATCTTATTGAATGGCGGGGCAGGCTCGAAGGGCTAGATGGCCTACTCCTGCTCCTATTTCTTATGTTCTTATGTAAAAACCAGTTTTACGTCATCATAAAACCCAGTTGCAATTGTGCACTCCAGGTGTAAATGGCAAGCCACATTTCGCACCATGGCATGTTGGGAATGTCATTTCAATGTATTTGCATCTCATTATAAGCATACTCCGTCAGAATCATCCCCCCACATTTGAGCAGCTGGGCATGTCGATATGAAATAACCACAACATGCTTCACAATGATATATGAGCAAAAGCATCTGGCGACCTGAACTTTGTTCATCATTTTGATGTTTGTTCACCATTTTGATGTTTGTACACCTACCTTGCATTGTTCAATGCTCAGAATTAAAATAATGCCAGAATTAACAAGCAGCACTACATTGTTTACAGGGGACTATTAGAGACAAGTTTCTACCTACTAGATGAACAGTAAGGCAGAGGAGGCTTTTAATGGGCTACAGAGCTTTACTGGTGAAAGGGACCAGTTGACCTCAGGCAGGGGAAGGGACTGCAGGACTAGTGCTATAAGGGGTGCAAATGGGGATGTTTACACTCGTATGGACACATGACTGGGGGCAGGGTGTGGGTGATAGGATCCTCAGTGCCAGGATGGGGAGAGAGTATGCTATAGAATGGGTGGAGAGCTGAATGAAGAAGTGCTTCAATTTACATTGGGCAGTATTTCCCGTCCTGCCTATCCTGGGAATTGTAGTGAGTGGGACAGAAAGTTTGGTGGAGCATTGAAAGATCTGTTGACCTCGGGTGGGAATTTCTGTTCTTGGGGTGTGCACAGTTGGAAATAACCATCCATTCTTGATCTTGCAAAGACTATCCTCGTCCCAGTCCAGGGGGAGAGCATGTCAGTTCAGTCTCAGTTGTACCCAGCATGTTGGGTACTGGGCGAGATTGTAACATCACGTGTCTCAGCCCAAATAGGGCATAGGTACATCCATCTCAAAATGTTCAGGGGCTAATTAACAGATAGACACAATGAGATTAAGGAATACAGGGGACGAATGAGAGGTCTGTGAGGGAGGAAGCCTGAACATGAAGCTCTTCCAAGAGAATGGGAGGGGTTTCCAAACTCTCACAGGGAGGGTCTAAGCTGGTGTGGCACTGACAGTTCTGCACCACCAACTTCCAATGTGCAATGATGGCACTATAAAAAATTAAAATGAGGGCTTTGTGGGCTGATGTATGCACTAGGAGGTGGGATGCCTTCCAAAATGAGGAGAGAGGCACATCTGCAATATATTAGGAGCCTTCCAATGACAATGCAGGGAATCAAGAAAGTGAAGCAATTATACCCATTCATGTGAGATTAATCCCACAAAGTGACACTAATCAATTTTCTTGTTTTTAACCCCTTGCTCATAGTGTGGAGATATCCCAGAGTGATAACAAATCCAGAGCAATTGGGTGGCTAGACAAGATTCAAAAGTTGTCTTTGAATCATGGCGGTGGATGGTTCACAGAAGGGATGCCTCAGGCCCCTTTCAAATAATCTCAATTCCTGACTAAACTTTTTTTATAATTAAAGAACAATTGAAGAGTTGGGAGATAATGTAAAACTAAAAGAGAAAGCAAACTAAAATATAAATAATAGTACAGAGACCAGATTTTTTTAGTATGTGCAGTAATGAGCAAGATAGGAAATAACTTCTGCCATGGCTAAATTGAGATTTCTGAACCCTCTGCTGAATTTTGTTAGACGGCAGTCTTCAGGGATGTGAGCCATAGTTTGGGGTGCACCACGACTGCAGTCCAGGTTCTATGTAAGGTTTCACTCATGTTGATTTGCTGCACAAAGGTCTTGGTCTTGGTTGAGGAGTGCCCAATGTGGGGTGAAGCCAGGTGGGTAGGTTGTACGATCTGAGGCAGTGGTTTTAATGGTGGCATTTGGTTCCATTCCTACTGTGATAGAGCCTCTGCTGTTAATCCTAGGCATGGGTGGTCTTAGCCATATAAGCTGGTGCGATGGCAAGTAAGCAGCAGGTGGATTAGTAAGGTCCTTATGAAGTGGCAGGATTGCTGATGAAAATTTTTTCCAGGAGCTTTCTTGTTTCAGTCTTGCTCCTTGCATAGGGGGCTGCTTAGGACTGGAAGCCAGGGAATTAAGTTGACTGGAGGGTACCTAAGATGATATGCATTGTTCTGTTGGGCTGGATGTGACTGGTATAATTTTGGTCTGGGATGGACTGTACAATTCTGGTGCACAGTATCAAATGAAGAGCCAGCAAGTTTTGCTGAGAAGGTTGTTTCACATTTTGAGCTCTGTTGCTGCCCTGCTGAAATGTTTTTTATATGTCAGTGTTTGGTCAAGGGCAACACCAAGATAATTGGGATGGTATTCGTAACGCAGTCTCTTGCCATTCAAAGAAATTTTGAGTTCGCTCTTTGCGGTGGCATTATGGAAGTGAAATATACTTGTGACTGTTTTTGGTTTTGCTGTTGGGCTGAAGGCGCCATGTGTTACAATAGTTAGCCAGCTTTGCAACATCATTGTTTGGTGTTGCCTCCAGTTGAGAAAATGTCCAAGCCGGCGAGGCACAGCAGATGTAATCAGGATAGAGGAACTTCTGAGACAGGGTTGGAGGCAGATGGAAAGATATTGTTGACATAGAGGAAGGTTGGGGCTAGAACAGATCCCTGGGAAAGCCCAATGAACTGTTTCCTCCAGGTGCTTGTCTCATCATCCATGTGAACCCTGAACCCTCTAACTTGGAGTAATAGTTCAATGGGATCAGTAATCCACATAGGCAGGACTTTTGACAGAAGACTAGTTGCCAGACCATGTTGTATGCTAGTGAGATTGAGAAAAACAGTCTGTTTTGAGATATTTTCAAAACCATTTTCAATGAAGGTGGTTAGGGCAAGGACCTGGTTTGCAAGTGCTTCACCCTTGCCAAAGCCAGCTTGTTCTCTTTCAAGACTTTCTCACTCTGGCCCTATCCACTATTAAGATAGGGATAAGATGTGCTCTATGACCTTGCAGCACACAGAGAACAGAGATATTGGTTGGTAACTTGAAGATAAGTTTGGGTCTTTGCCTGGTTTTTGGGAGGTCTCTTCCCATCTCCCTTAGTGAGCAGAGCCTAAGGACTCCATCAAGTGAGTAGCTGTATCTTGGCCACCAGTTTTCTCAATGTTGAAGGAGAAACATATTCCTCTATGAGGCAGAGGGTATATACTAGGCGATAGCCCCATGGAATGGATTTGGTGGGCATTTTGTATGTGGCTTTGCAGAAGTTACTATATGCGTACTCAATGAGGATATGGGGGGTGGTATCATTACCACATTTGTTTCAGTGCCTTTTGGTATTTGTTTCAGTTGGCTCTGCATAGGTTCCACCACTTCTGGTGATGGTAGTTGAAGGCTGATGTCATAGTTGATCTGTGCTGGTGGGAAGCTATACGAGACTTAGCATGATGTTGGAATGGGTTGCCAAGTGTTGAGCTAACCCAGTAAAGGTCAGGTGAGCAGTCACACCTCCATCTTGCAGAGTGAAAAGTCCCTGGCTGTTTGGGAAATGATGTCATTCTGTACTGCCCAATTTGCAAGTTTTGCATCATCAATGTCAATCTCATTGTAGCCCCAGTCTGAGTGAGGCTGTTGAAGTCTCCAATATAGACAGCTGGTGCAATAAAGAGAATATGGTTGTCCCAGATGGTGCTGGGGGGCTTGTGGACATTTGCTATCTTGAAGGCTCCAATCTTGATGATAGCAACATATTTAGTGGAACAGAGATTGGCTATGTCTGTCATGGTCAATTTGTGGCCTGACCACATGCTTTGGATGTGAAGCATGGCGTATCAGATCAAAGTTGTTGATCTTATTCCTCCCAGCTTTGCCCCCTCAACGTTGAGATCAATGAATGGGAAAGATACAAAGAAAGTAACAACTACAAAAAGGGAATGTGAAAATAAACTTGAAAGGGTTATCAAAATCAACATAAAGTTCACAATTATATCAAGAAGAACAAGATCAAGAGAAATGTGGGCCCTCGAAAATTGATAATAGTGATATTGCCAATGAAATTAAGAAATAGGTGGACATGTTGAATAATTACTTTGCATCAGTATTTACAGTAGAAAAAAAGGTCAGATCACTGGAAATCCTAAAGGAACTAGCAATGAATCAAGGACAGGAATTCACCAAAAAAAATAGTTAAATAGTTTAACTAAGGAAATAATGGCATTAAAGAGTAACAAATCTATAGAACCAGGTACCTTCCATCCCAAGCCTTAGGTGAGAACATTGTTAATGCCCGATCTATAAAATGTACAGCTTCACTCTTTGTCGATGACAACATAATCCAGCCTTCAGTACAATGATAATTTTGGAAAAGTTGGAGAGTATCACCTGTCCAAATGAAACTGACACATCAGGATATATGACGAGCCCAACTGTAATTCAATTGTTGGCACAACCCTCTTTCTTTTTGCAGTCTGCTGCTGTTCTAATTAGGGTCACAAACTGAGGTTGCAAAAGGCAGCCTTTGTCTCCCAACAGCCATATGCTCTTTCTTTCTTAACTATTAAATACAACAGGCAACATCGACTGGATAATAATAAACAATTCATGCGTATGATCTCATTTCAAGGTCAGAAACTACCCACACATCAATGCATTTTCCTGTTTGTGTGCTTCCGTGCATTTTAATTCATGCGTTGAATCAGCAGGTAACATTGATTTTGTCGATGATGTTCTGGACTCTTGAGATACCTACCATTTGGTAAAAGACTTGACATCTTCTTTCCTTTGGAAAAGTGATAAAGATATTTTCCCCAGCACCCATCACTTGTTTTATAGACGTATGAACTGTGGGACAGCTAATCCAGCAGACATCAAAGAAGTGCTCCTGGAAGGACAATGTTGCACAGAAACTTGTCTGAATAACATTATGGAAAGGGCAGTTCAATTGCTGAGGATCTCTATAAAGTAACTTGCAGCAGGAAGAAACCTTTTTCACTACTTTCACAAAGTGGAACTGCTGAACTTATTCAATAAAGACAAATGGTAGCTTTGATGTAAAATAAAATCCCAAAGCAAAAGGAGAAGGTAAAAAGTAACTAAAGGGAAGAGCAGCAGAATTAGAAGTGAGTAAAAGCATGGTCACGAGGAAGTTTGAGGTTTTTAAAGACAGATGGAAAATACAGGGACATTGACATTTTAGAAGAATTCCAAAGACCAGGACTGAAGTGACAAAAGACAATGTCTTCTTTAGACAGAGGAAAGGTGAAATTTTTCAAAGATCATATTAAAAAATCTACAATGTGAGAATTGATATAAAGTTGAAGGGGTTTGCAGAGCTGGAGTGGGATAAGGCCAAGGAGGTTTTCTAAAAAAACAAGTCCAAATTCAGTATCATTGGGAAAATGTTTGAGTAGATGAGAATAGTTGGCATTTGGAACTATTACAACTATGAGGTTTATAAGATTGCTAAATTTTGTGACAGTTGTCATTAATTAGGGCAAAACAAAGTGGATCGTGTTATCTGTTCTGTCTGCCTGACAACAGGTGTGGATGAAGTGACTTTTAAAGATTAAAAAGAGGCCTAATTTGTTTGCTAATAAGATGTAAGGTGTTCCGTCTTAGATACAATGGCAGCAACGTCTGTATTTAGTGTTGGACTTCAAGGGTCCAAAGTTCAGAGAAGTGTTGAGAATGTTGTGTTTTATGTAGTTATATTTCAAGCTGTCCATTTACTTCCAAGAGGGTTGGGGTCTCAAGGATAGCAAATCAGCATTTCTGCTTGGACACAAAGTCTATGCAATTCACACTGCCATAGGGATTGACTTTGAGAGGGTTTCCATGGATCCCTGAAAATTCGAACAAGTCAGCATGTAAAGATCTGAGAGATTTAGAGAACTAGAGATTAAAGTTTCTAGGTGCTATCTTAACGCCTGTTCATGCCACATTCCCGCTGCAGCAAGCTCAGTGAATTTGGCAGCGGGCCAAATCTCCATTCATTGCGGCGGTATGGGAAAATCCTGCTGGTATGAATAGTGGTTAGATTCAGGTCTTTGTGTTTTACCATGTAGGAATGTGGATGGGAGCTCCCACTTAAATCGAACAGAACAAATACATGGGGAATTAAAACATCATTGGAACATTCATCTAATGAGTGTGGTTATATCTCTGGGAAAACTGTTACCCATAATTAGAGTTCTGGGGTTAAAGGTTACCAAACTGAAAAAAGAGTAAACCCTCACAAGAATCATTTGAACTGGTTCCAGGAGAATTCAGCATCTAATCAAAGGACAATGTAACGTACATCTGTAAAGTACAGTTTTAGGTTGTGTTAACAGTAAAAGTGGGAAGTTCTGTTCTGCAGTTTAAAGTATAAATTGCTCACTTATATGTTTAATCAAGAGTTTTTAGTTTATTTCATACAGTAAAAGTCTTAAAAAATAAAATCTTGTCATGTCATTCTTTCAGCTATTAACTATAAGTTTCAATTTATTTTTGAAAATTATTGACATATATGAAGAGTCTAACAAGATCTAGTGTGAATAGGAGAAGGATATGGGTTTCTACATTTCAGGAAAAATTGCAGTTCATGGATACCATCAGGGATTGGATAGTTCAGTTGGCTAGGTGGCTAGTTTGTGATGTGGAACAATGACATGGGTTCAATTCCTGTAAGAAGTCTCACAACACCACGTTAGACTCCAAAGAGTTTATTTGATAGTAATCTCACAAACTTTCGGAAATGGTGTTCCTTTTGTCAGGTGTGTGGGAGATTCTTCCACACACCTGACGAAGGAACATTGTTTCCAAAAGCTTGTGAGATTACTATCAAAAAAAACCTGTTGGACTCTAACTTGGTGTTGTGAGACTTCTTACTGTGTTTACCCCAGTCCAATGTCGGCATCTCTACTTCAGTTCCTGTACCAGCTGAGGTTATTCATGAAGCCAAACTTGCCCCTCAGGTTAAATGATCACCAGTCTGTTCTCCCTTTTAAAAAGCCGGGAGAGCAGTCTCTGGGATTTTGGCAACTTTCAACAATGATATTGGCCTTGCCCTATTTTTGCAGATCGATTTTTTTAGGTTTTCTTCTGGCAGGTTTATCCATATAACGATATGTTAACTTCAGATTGGTGCTTAGTACTGATTTCAATATCTGTAACAAATTAATCATTCATGAACCTATTCAATAATTCAGAATATTGCAAGAAATTGCTTGGTTGAAAGTATTTGTCTTTTGAAATGACATGAGGTGAGTGAAATTCCTATTTTTGCATTCCAATATTTATGTACTCAATTTGTGCAAGACTACAAATGAAAGAATTTTGTACACAAGAGTTCAAATTAATAACAGAGAGAGTTCCACAAGGTGAAGATAATGTTAAACTTTGCACCAATTTCCCACACACATGTTGTGGATTGATGCTGAATAATGAACTACAGAACCAAATGTATTCTTGGCATAAACATGGACATTTGCCCTCAGTTAACAGATGTAATATTGCTCAGTTTTAATTGTAGAAGTCTATCATGTGAACCAACCTCTTTGAAGGTACAGACAATGGTCTCAGGAAGGGTATTAATGGCTTTCAACTGTGTTCAAAACCTGAGGCACATTTTCCCCATTGTCTATCAAACCAGATTTTAACATTCCATCACTTGGACAGGTGCTCTGTAGAATACCCAAAAGACTGATGCAATGAGCCGCCTTTCTCACCAGTTTGATTTTGTTTGGTTCATAGGACCATCAAGTTCAGCAAACTGATTGTTTCAAACAAAACTAAGTTCAGTATAAGGCAATAGCATCAAGTCTTCTTAACAAATTATTGATCTGGGACTTCAGTTCTTGAGTTAATAAATGCAATTATCTCACTGGATCATAACATATATCTTATACTATATTAGTTATAAAGCACAGCATAAATTACAACTTTACAAACCTTACTGACAGGATCTTAAATCTAAATCACATTCAAATGTCTATTAAAAGATCCAACATTTACACATTAAAATATTAACCATCAGCAAAAATAAATTAACACTTTGCTAACCAAAAATAAAAACGTGAATAAACTGACTATGTATATGGCTGTTCCAAAAATGGAAATGCAACTTGAAAAGTGTTGTTTAAAATAGAATATTGTATGCCATGCGACCACCACTGATATGAAGGACACTGGCTTCATATCAGTGGTAGCTGCACAATTGTAACAAAGCCATTGCTTTCTCTAAAACAGGGACTGAATGTTCAGATATAATACATATAGAAACGTGTAGTACTGTATTCTATCAGTTTCTAAAAAAAGTCACATTGAATTTAACACTGTTTCTCTTTCCACAGATGCTGTCAGACCTGCTCAGTTTTTTTTCAGCACTTCATTTTTATTTTAGGAATGTACAGTATTGTGTCTATCAGAACTGCTGACTGAATGAAAAAAAGTTAAATAAATTATTTATATAATTTATTAATAAATATAAACTTTGTATGGGATTGCACATAACTTAGAAGTTGCACTATTTTTCTACAATGCAACAATTGATTCAAAGATGAATATCTTCACACTGTTCACAACAGTACTGTCAGTAAATTGGGTTGGTAACAATGCAATGCTGTAACAACCTATCACATTTTTCACAGGTCACATGACACCAGGTTATAATCCAAAAGGTTTATTTGAAATCACCAGCTTTTACAGTGCTGCTCCTTCATCAGGTGGAGAGAAGGCATACAGAAACAGAATATAATTGGTGGAGTGACGGCACAGTGATTAGCACTGCTGCCTCACAGCATCAGGGACCGGGATTCAATTCCGGCCTCGGGTCACTGTACGGAGTTCGCATGTTCTCCCAGTGTTTGTGTATGTTTCCTCCAGGTGCTCTGATTCCCTCCCACAATCCAAAGATGTGGAAATTGGGTTAACTGGCCAAGCTAAATTGATCCTTAGTGTCAGGAGGATTAGCTACGGTAAATCTGTGGGGTTACGGGAATAGGGCCTGGGTGGGTTTGTGGTTGGTGTAGACTCAATTGGCCGAATGGCCTCCTTCTACACTGTAAGCACTCTCTATAGTCCAACAGTCACAAATTGATTACCTGTCAGTATCAGGCTATTGTCACTCTGCCTACATTTTCTGTGCCTGCATGCCTCTCTCGCTTCACCTGATGAAGGAGCAGTGCTCCAAAAGCTCATGATTTCAAATAAATCTGTTGGGAACTATAAACGGATGTGATGTGACTTCTCATCTCGTCCACCCCACTCCAATGCCAGCACCTCCACTTGGTAACAACCTGAGGCTCAGGGCAAAGCCAGATGTTGTGTTAAGTTTCATTATTGCTATCAATTAAGGGATCTGGAGAGAATGACTTTTCCTTGTGGCCATGATGACCAAATGGAAGGCTGTACTTGAAGTATTGGCGCTTGCACATTGAATAATAAACATGTTAGAGGCAGTCTATCTATCTGGTGTCAGTGAATGGTGGTCCCCAGTTCCTTTACTCTTCTGGAAGCCAATATTCTGCCACCACTTGGTCTTGAAGCTCAGTTACAGAGTGGGGGGAGGGAGAGATGCCGCAATCTCCTGCTGCTACTTCATTCTGCTGGGAGAGCACAGGGCTGGCCGGGTCTGCTCTCTCCTCCTTGTGTCCCTCAGCCTCCCTGGCGGCAGGTACCAACCTGGCGCTGCCAGCATCGGCCCTGAGGGGTGTACGAGGCGAGCGGGCCCTGGCAGCACGCTCCCCCCGGGCTGGCGGCGAGCGGCGGGGCTGTCCCCACTTGGATCTGCTGTCCTCGGCTTCCTCCAGGTCATCAGCGTCCGGCACCAGGAGCTCGAGGCTCGGCGTCCCAGCGCCGGCGGTCCGCGGTGGAGAAGCGGCCCAGGTGCCCGCCTCCGGCACCTTCCCAGCGGCGGCGCTCTGCTCTCCAAGTCCCACCGCCACGGTCACCCCGTCCTGTCCCCGGCTGGTGGTAGGACCTCCCTCCCCGCCCTGGGCGACCAGCAGCACCTCCCGGCACAGCAGCGGCTCCTCGCCCGACAACCCCATCCTCTGCTCCGGCTCCAGAGCGCGCTGCTCCTCCCAGGCGGCCTGTCGGCTCCCCGGAGGCGGTCCGCACAATTCCCGCAGCCCCGGGGCGGCTAAGCGAGCGAGTGGAGACGGGAAGAACTCGGAGTAGAAATCCTCCAACATGGCGCCCACTGCCCGCCGCCACCTCGCCCGCACCCGGAGCACGCGACGGCCACTAGGCGGAAAGGCGCCAAAAGCAAACACCGCGAGAGCAGCGCGTGATCAGCTCCGCCAATCATAGAGAGAGGGTTATCACGAGGGCAGCGGCTCCACCAATCATAGAACACTGAATCAGCGCCAGGGCAGCGGCTCCACCAATCACAGAGCCCCGAATTAGCGCGAGGGCAGCAGCTCCACCAATCACAGAGCTCCGAATCAGCGCGAGGGCAGCGGTTCCACCAATCACAGAGCTTCAAATCAGAGCGAGGGCAGTGGCTCCACCAATCACAGAGCCCTGAATCAGTGCCAGGGCAGTGGCTCCACCAATCACAGAGCCCCGAATCAGCGCCAAGGCGGCAGCTCCACCAATCAGTGTGGGAATCAGCACGCGAGCCCATGAATCATGTGCGTTGGAGCAGCTCTTCAAGGTGAACTGAGACAAAAAGACTTGAATTTTACATAGCGCCATTCAGGACCACTGAACCTACTGAGGCACATTACAGTCAATGAAATACTTTCTGAAGAGCAGTCACTCTTGTAATCATAGAATTGGTACAGTACAGTAAGTAGGAGGCCATTCAGCCCATCGAGTCTGCACCGACCACAATCCCACCCAGGTCCTATTCCTATAACCCCACATGCTAATCCCCCGACACTAGAGTCAATTTAGCATGCCCAATCAATGGCTGTTTCAGTTTGCTGATGGCATCTGACAACAGTGCATGATGTTCTTATATCTGTCTTTGCAGTGTGAGGGCTGAATCCAGAGGCTTGTCATCTGACTCAGACTCTGAGGAAGCCTGACCTCCAGTAGTGCTCTGAGTGCTGATGACTTTGGATGTTCCTACCTCCAAATGTTGTGGACTAGAATCTGTGCTGTGCTCAGCGGATTGTGGTCCCGAGCTGGCTCTAGAGCTTGGTGGCACTGAAGTGTGTGGCTCTGCACTACTGGAGGGTGCAAGTGAACACTGTGACAGACCATTGCTTATGGCAGTTTTGTAGTTAAAGATACCTCTGAGACCAATTGTGAGTCAAAGTACAGCAAGTTTATTCAACAGCTTTTGGGAGATACACCTGGTACCTAACAGCAGTTCCCCAGGCTTCTCCCTGAACACAACTTAAGAGCGTATATTTATATCCCCCCCAGTCACGTACGCATCTCATTCTCAGCATGATCCCAGGCTGTGGCTTGCCCTCCATCGTGGGAACATGGCTCCCTTGGCGTTTCTTCATGTCAAGGCCGCAATTGTCGGTAGTGTGATTAGTCCTTAGCTAACATATAGGCTGGCAAAACAATTAAAGTTAACGGGGCCGATATAACAATTTTATGTTCATAAGTTGTACAGCATATAATATGTATAATATGTTGGTGCATGACACATAAGCAGTGCATAATGAATATATATGAATATATTATGTCATGCAAGCTTCACTATGTTAAGCAGAAGTCCACAATATGAAAGACACATGGATATGATCTGGGTCAGCTACATTTCTGAATGGAGTATCATAAACTTGTGGACAACAGCAAGGACAGCTGCAGTCTCCTTGTCTGGGGCACATGAAAACAAATCTCGCGTCTATCTGGGATACATGAAAACAAGTCAGACACAAGTCTTACAATACTTTTTTACCATTCTCCAAGTATTACAAAGTTCATTAACTCATTCCCTACTGCAGCCGACATGCAGAAGGGTGGGAAGGGTGAGATGCCTCCCCCATCTCCACGCATCTCATTTGGGAGTACCCTGTGTGCATCAGGATTCTGTCCAAAACGTCACATTCCACAAGGCTGGTTGTCAGCCCTTATATACCTACGACTGTGTGACCAAATTCTCCTCCAATTCGATTTTCAAGTTTGCTGATGACATCACTGTAGTGGGTCAGATCTCAAACAATGCTGAGACAGAGTACAGGAATGAGATAGAGAATCTAGTGAGCTGGTGCGACAACAATAATCTCTCCCTCAATGTCAATAAAACAGATTGTCATCAACTTCAGGAAGCATAAAAGAGAACATTCCCCATCTACATCAATGGGGACGAAGTAGAAAGAGTTGAGAACTTCAAGTTTTTAGATGTCCAGATCACCAACAATCTGTCCTGGTTCCCCCATGTTGACACTATAGTTAAAAAAGCCCACTAATGCTTCTGCTTTCTCAGAAGACTGAGGAAATTAAGCATGTCAGTTACGACTCTCACCAAATTTTACAGATGCACCACAGAAAGCATTCTTTCTGGTTGTATCACACCTTCGAATGGTTCCTGCTGTGCCCAAGACCGCAAGAAACTACAAAAGGTCATGAATGTGGCCCAATCCATCACACAAACCAGCCTCACGTCAATTGGCTCTGTCGACTCTTCCCACTGCCTCGGCAAAACAGCCAGAATAATTAAGGACCACATGCACCCCAGACATTCTTTTTTCCACCTAATTCTGTCGGGAAAAAGACATAAAAGTCTGAGGTCACATACCAACCGACTCAAGAACAGCGTCTTCCCTGCTGTCATCAGACTTTTGAATGGATCTACTTTGCATTAAGTTGATCTTTCTCTACACCCTAGCTATGACTGAAACACTACATTCTGCACTCTCTCTTTCCTTCTCCATGAACAGTATGCTTTGTCTGTGTAGCTTGCAAGAAACAATACTTTTCACTGTATGCTAACAAATGTGACAATAATAAATCAAATCAAAAATTCACTCATTTTTCTTCTCATTGTGATTTTCCAGTGGAATGGACTTTGAACTGAGGGATTCCTGTAGGAATGTGAGTCAACAGGTTTTTCTTTTCTTTATAATGGTTGTTTACTTCATCTCAAGCTTTCCTCTAATTTAGCAAGGCCTCATGTTTCTTCTGCTGTGCTTCCATTCTGCTGTTTAGGACAATCATCCTTTCTTCATGTGAATTGATGAATTGTCATATATTCCTTTGTATTTGATCTTGAAGGGCAATCAAACTATAAAATGTTGTGGATAAAGCTCACTGCATCACTCAAACCAACCTCCCATCCATTGTCTACACTTCCCACTGCTTTGGAAAAGCATCCAGCATAATCAAGGACGCCAGCCCCCCCCCGACATACCTTCTTCTGTCAGGAAAAAGATACAAAAGTCAGGGTTCACATACCAACTGACTCAAAATCAGTTTCTTCCCTGCTGCCATCAGACTTTTAAATGGACCTACCTCGCATTACGTTGATCTTTTTCTACACCCTATCTATGACTTTGACACTACATTCTGCACTCTCTCCTTCTCTTCCCAATGTACAGTATGCTTTGTCTATATAGTGTGAAAGAAACAATACTTTTCACTGTATACTAATACATGCGACAATAATAAATCAAATCAAATGAATCAAATCAAGTATTCTTTCAACTGTTTATTTCCTTGTTGACAATTTACCAACTCATTCTGGGTTTTAGTGCATCACCTCATTGACTCAGCATGAATTTTGTGCTTCAGATCCTCAAGTTCAGCCCGATGTGAACATTTTCCAATGGAAAATTTACTTCTTGCACATTTTGCTTCTTTTGAGTTACGTCAGATAGCTTTCCTTCATTTACAGCCATCTGCACACTCCATGTTGCCATCTGCTGTTGCAGTTTGGATACCGTGTCAGCATGTTCAAGAACTCTACTTTTGAGCCTTTCAGCTGCTTCTCAGCCATTTCTCTCTTCTGTGTTAAACTTTTGCCTTGTGCATTTCATTGCACTGGCATGGTCAGCAATTATCTTGTTATTTAATTGAATATTGTCTCCCTCTGGAGTCTTCTGTCTCCCTCACTGTGGGGTCTTCTGGCTCTCTCACTCTGTCATCTTTCTTTATCCTCCCTCTAGAGTCTCTTGTTGCTTTTTGCGCTTTTTGGGAGTTGCCCTCTCACTGATTTTGCTTGTTGCCCTCAGTGCTTTTTCGGGGTGTGCTAGATCACTCTTATGCCTTGTATAGCTATCTTTTAACGTCCCATGGCCATTTGTGTTTTCTTGTAGTTACAGCTTTAAATTGCATTACCTCCTTAAGATTGTCAATGCAGTAGTTTTACTCCTGTTCTTGTGAACTGTCCAATATTCTTCACTCTGTGTCACTTGAGATCTTGCAATTTTTTGCATTGTTCCCCACCTGTCTTTGTGAACTGACCAGGTTTTGTTTGACTCTGTGTCACTCTGGTGGATTCCTTAACACCTCAGCCTGTAGCAAAGCTTCTTCAATCTTTCTGCTTAGGTGCACATCTCTACAGCTCAGGCTTCAACTGCCTATTGTTTATCATACCTTGCATTATTGTTCTGGGTTTATCATTTCAAATGCTGCCTATCATATTACTGTTTATGCGTCCTATGTTGCATTCCATCGCTGATGTGTTATCTTTTAGGAGCTACTATTGCTACCAACCATGTTGTACTATGGTGTTGTTGCTGTCATATTGCAGTGATGTGGAGCTTTTGAGTTTCATATGTTTAAACGTGAGCCATTTATTGGTACCTTATAACTATATACGTAACCCAGTCATTGTCATGCATGGTTTGCTTCTCCAAGCAGGTGGGCATCCAGAGTGTTTTTTCTAAGTTGCTTACCATGTGACTCAATACATTATTCCATTAGTAGTGGTATTCTGCAGTCTCAGTTTAACCCTTTCTCTGCCAGACATCTTTACATTACAAAAGCATGCACACAATATCATGATGCTTTTGATCAGATATTCTTTACTTACATAATACTAATTCAGTTCACAGTTACAGCTTTAACAATTCTATCTAATAAATAAGCATGTTATTGATTTGGGGCATGTAACCCCAAGTATGAAGCTATTTTGAACAGAGACCATAATCCATGGTTTTTGCAGAGGGGAGAGAAACACAAGTCAAAACAGATCAGTAATGATTCATTTAAACCATTAACACTTCCAGAATAGTTATTTTCAGCGCTCAGTCTAGGATGATAGTAATTGAGACCATTGCAGGGTATTTGGGGGATGAGGTGAACGGACTCTTGTGGCTGTTGACTAATTGTTTAATTAATCAATATTGTGCATTGTATGTTTACTAGAGCATCAATGTGTATTTTATTGTGGATCTGACCTTTTAGCAATGAAATCACATCACTCATTTGTGCCATATGTAGTTGGTTTCATCATTTATAGTCTTGTGTGTGATGAAAGGGAAACTATAAAACATTTTATAAATCTTCATAAAATGGAATTTAGACATTTGTTGGAGCATTGATCACAGCTCTTTAAGTGACTGGAAGTGATATTGGCTTTTAGAACTATTATACACATAATGTACCATGTTTATCTAGTTTATCTGGTAATTTGAACAGACTCATAATTGAAATAAAACTTTGGAATTTATATTAATATGTATTTGTGAGTGGAATAATATAATTTTTGTAGTTTTTTAATTTTAGGTGATCATAAAAAAGGGTAAGGTTTATAGTAGCAGTTTCAATTAATGAAGTAGTGGATTACTCAGCAGTAGACGCTGACTGAGGGGGGATCTAATAGAGGTATATAAGATTATGAAGGGTATAGATAGAGTAAACAGAGGTAAGCTATTTCCTATAATAGAGACACGTAGGACAAGGGGCCATGGACTTAAGGTGAGGGGGGAGAGGTACAACACAGATATTAGAGGGAGGTTTTTCACACAGAGGGTAGTGGGGGTATGGAATGCTCTGCCAAGTAAGGTGGTGGAGGCAAACACGCTAGAGTCCTTTAAGAGTAACTTAGACAGGCACATGACTGAGTTGGAGATGGGTGGATATAGGAGATTCTTTTAAATAAGGGTCATTAGCATTGGGGCGTCCTTGGTAATGTAAATGGGTATAGTATGATAATAGTGTTTTTTCTCTTTTCATTCACAAGTTTTGAGTCGGTCCACCTCGTGTCCAACGAGGGGCATACACGCGATGGGTCGTACTGGGGCTGCTCTTGGTTGTTCGAGATTGGTCTAGTGCTTCATGTCGTTAGTGTGTGCCTAAACTGGACAAGATACTGGGCAAGACGACAGCTCAGTGACTATCGCTGATTGCTGTGCAGACACATGGATTTGGGCCGGTGTCTGTGGGAGTTTGCGCATTCTCCCCATGCTTGCGTGGGTTTTCTCAAGGTGCTCCGGTTTCCTCCCACACCCCAAAGATGTGCTGTTAGGCTGATTGGCAGGAATAAATTGCCCCTAAATCAGTTTCCCTCAATCTGGATGGCCATAAAACATTAGACAGGATCGTGGGTAGAGAGGTGGACTGGTGGTGCTGAGATGGCGGCGCGGGCTCGTTGGGCCGAAGGGCCTGTTTCCCGAGCTGAGTTTGTTCTTTGTTCTTTGTTTGTTCTTTAGACAATGCCAAGATGTCAAACAGCGTACATGTAGCATTGCATAAGAAAAGGGAATGTACTTAAGAAATGGCAGATACCTCACTTTGAGCTTGTACCTGCCTCATTATCTTCAGTGCGTTTTACTCTATCTCCCCAAGACCTGCCTTGTTTCCTGCTGTATCTGAGTGGAAGGTCTTGCAGAATAATATGTAGTGTCATTGTATCTGAGCCAGGAGTTCCAAGTTCAATCTCACCCAGGATTTGGCTGCTACTTAAGATGCATTTATAACATGGTAATTATCAACCTGAAAATCCTTTCAACACCCACTAATGGAGGGTAGTAAAAGTGAGCGAGATTTCTGGTCAGTGATGGGAAGAAAGTTAGAGCCTCCACCATCACTAACCAAAAACGCCAGACTACAACATGCAGATAAAATTGCAAGGTGCCACGGCAAGCTAGGACTCCCTAAGTGATCTGTAACACATTACTACCACCACCTGAGTGAGGAGGTGAATGGTTGGATGCATATCCCCTCAACTCGTCCCTTAGTTGGATCTTCTCCTTCCTATTGATTCATGCAGTACTAGTAAGCAAGAGTTTATAGAAAAGCAAGGTCGGTTTTGCTTGTTGAAGGGCAATCTCAGGTGCTAACTGTGATGCGTATGATCAAGATGCCCAGCTTACAAACGCAGAAATACAAATGTATTACAATGACAGACAAAACAAGGCCCACTGGTCCATGCAACTACAATGCCTTGTGTTTCACAATGCATATACTCTCTGCTTAACTTGTAAGTTGAAAATAGACCCAATCACCAGTGGGTTCGGAGAAGAGGGGGGTGGGTATGGAGGGAGACATTAAACATAGGGAGGAATGAGTGTGTTGATAGTGTTAGGGGATGGAGGTGTGCATGGAGCATAAGCAGCAGCCTAGGCCTGTTATGCTGAATAGCCAGGTTCTGTGCTCTAAATATTGTATAGCCATGTAGAACTGAGATAATAACACTCAAACCTGAGAGTTCAAATGCTACAGGGAATGCAATGCTAGAGGGAGGGAATCAGGAAAATTGCCTTTTTGTTGTTCAAAGCTAGCCCAGGAGACCAGTCTGATCCTGATTAATATTAACAGTACATTTTACATTCGGTGATTCACATGTCAGCCAAAAACAGCATCACTTCTTGCTTAAAAGTATATAGTGAATCAGTGGTCACCGCATGAGTTGGCAAGCTCTCCCACAGTCTCCTGGTATGGGCAAAGAGTTGTTTGGGCTATTGGACATCCTGCCGAGAGAACATATCTGAAACTGCAGAGGATCTTGATCCCAACTTGTATTCTAGCCAGTGATATTGACGGTCAGCGGATTGTGACCAGCCCTGTGGAGTCTGCTGCTAGAACCTCTTAAGGAGTCTCAGTGACCACCTTTGGGAAACTTGATGAAAGTTCATGTTCATGGGCTTCTTAGTATCTTCCAACTTTGAAAAGCAGCTGGAATGTAATGATAAGGAATGCAGAAAGTGATAATAATCTCCGATCAAAGAATCAGAGTGTCCTAGAATGGTAAACAAAACATCAGGCCTTTAGGCTCCTTGTGTCCATTCCAGCTCTCTGAGAGCAAGTCAGCCCTGAATTTTTTCTCTTCAGATAATTATTTAATTAGTTTTTGAAAACTATGATTGAACCATAAGTGTTCCTCCACCACACTGTCAGGTGTATCATTCACAGTAAAACAATTGAAGATATCATTATCCCTGACAGTCTTGGCATATCTCTCTATGGCCCTGGCATCTGGGTGAACTGTGGAGAGATCGCTGTCTTCCTTTGCTTCATATTGCTCCCCCTTGTCCTTGTCTGAGGATGTAAGTCGCCCTCCACATCTTAGATTAACAAGTCTTCTCCCCTTTGCAATGCTGAGCCGTGCAAGGCATAGTATACAATGAAAATTCTGAAAACCCTCTGTAATGATTATGGTAAAGCTCCGCCGGACAGGTCAAGGCATCGGAAACATGTACGAGCAGTCCGATGGCCTACTCTGCATTTCCCAAGATGAACTATGTGCATGATGTCTTGCTCTGGCACAAACTCAGATTTTGTAGTTTTCTAGCTCAATTTCACCATCGTTTGCTACTAGATGTAGTCAATACAACCAGGTTAAGGCTTCTCATTTGAGCTTTAGCATACATCCATCACTCTGGCTGAAGCCCCTAAAGAAGAACTTCATAGAAGCAATGGCCCGGAATTTACAGTCAGCAGTGAAGTGATAGTATTTGCAGATGTGTTCGAAAAAAGCTGCCCACAAAGATCTTGTGAGCTCCATGGTGTTAATTTCACCTTTCCTGGTGTTAATTTTGTTTCATTGCCAGCTTTAGGAAATCTCTCATGTCCAGCAACAGTGATGTCATTAAGCAAGCGGTGCAGCCAATCACCCTGAAGA
Organism: Carcharhinus amblyrhynchos; assembly: GCF_965287045.1. Lineage (NCBI taxonomy): Eukaryota > Metazoa > Chordata > Chondrichthyes > Carcharhiniformes > Carcharhinidae > Carcharhinus > Carcharhinus amblyrhynchos. The sequence goes on along the minus strand of NC_137335.1, from coordinate 39,048,437 downwards.
ATTCTCACAGACAGCAAACCAGGAAGTAACAAAGTAAAAGCAAAATACTGTGGATACTGCAAGTCTGCAATAAGAACAGAAAATGCTGGAAAAACTCAGCTGGTCTAGCAGCATCTGTGGATTATCATTTGCAACATTTCATATACATCAAGAAAAGTGGTGGTTCTAGTACTGATCCCTGGGGAACCTCATTATTAATCTTCCTCCAAACCTAAAAATAAGACCAAGTCATATGGACCAGAAACATTGGCCGCTATTCTCCCAAAAGTGCTGAATTGGTGGGAAAACTGTTCTAAATCCTGACTGTTTTGTCGGTTCAGCTTTCACCGATTCTCCGCACTCTATGCAATACAGAGGTCCCAGTCATGAATATCATTAAAAACTCAGGGACGGCGGGACCTATTCATGACAGAGTCTGACAGTTCTGGAACTCTGTGCATGCACAGTGGCCCAGGACTGTCAGACTCCCCATTTGTGGCCACTTAATCACTGGTCAGCCTGGGACTCTCACGGTGCTGCCCCTCCAGTGCCCATCCTCCCCCACCAATTGTCCAATCGCGGCTCCTACAACAATTTCTGGGCCAACTCTGACCCCCTAACCCAGAGCGCCCTGATGCACAGCCCATCCCCCCCCCCCCCCACCCCCACCCCCACCCCAGCAGTGGCGATCCCCAAACCCGGAAGAGCTTCCTTCCCCCGATCTTCCCAGAGTCAGACCACCCCCCCTCCCAGAGGCAGCCCTTCCCCAGCAGACCATCCCAATCGATGCCCTCCCTCCATCCCAGACTGATCGCCATGCAGTTTGGCAGTGGGATCCTCCACCCCCACTGATTTCCCCTAGGCCCCGCGCACAATAGGCCCCCCCCTTGGTACTGCCCAATGGGCAGTACCAAGGTGCCCCCTAGGCATGGGCACTTTGCCCTTTGGGCAGTGCCGGGGGGCACAAGCTGGCACTGTTAGGGTGTCCATGCCCAGGGGCATCCCCTCCTGACCCACTGGGGGCCCCGATTGCTCCCCCCCTTCATTCTGGCGGTGCCATCTGCTAGTTCACCAAATGTGCGGAGCTAGTGTAAACCCTGCCAGAATGAAGTACTCCTGGCAGGGTGGGAGATTCAATTGGGACCAGAAAGTTCCCAATAATGAACTGCTAAACATATTTAAAATACATTTAAATCAGATTCAAATGACTTACCTGTCTTCCCGTCGGTTTCCAGCGTGGTCTGACTGGTGACTGTTCGCCAGCTCTGGGAGATGCGCATGTGTTCCTGGTGCATGCGTAAATTCCAGTACAAGACCAGTGACACGCATCTCCCACTGTGACCCACCAGAAAAGTTGTGAGTCATGAATCACAGCCATTAACTCAGTTTCTCTCTCCACTGATGTGCCAGAATTGCTGAGTTTTCCACATAGGTTTTATTCATGTTTTTAAAATTGTACAGAAAGCATAATAAAAATTGGGGTATGCACATGGTGAAAGTAATAAACAAACTTAAACTTTTTATAAATGTATGGAATTTTTATTATGGAATGTAAAACTTTGACACAAATAAAAATATAGTTTTTCAGTGCCAGAGAGGTTGTTAAGTTAATAATTATGACTTTGTTCACTATAAAAACCCAGTTAAAGCTCATTCAACAATGGCATATCTTTTTCTTGAGGTTTGTCATCAGAATAATGATGTAAAAGTGGAAGTTACATCAAATCAATAAATTTCTAATGGAGCTGCAGAAAACCCAATGGAGAAGCAGAGAAATCATAGGTGGGAGAGATCTTCTGATTTCTACATTTAACTACGTTCTACATATACAAGCACCAGAAGTTGCAGTTGGTTTCACAAAGTAATGGCAGGGCAGTTTCAGCATCCAGTAAATCTAGGCCACATAGCTGAGGTTAAAAAAACACTTACAAAGAGTGTCCCAGGATGACAAGTGGCAATAAAAATTATGCAAACTACATGTTTTAAGTTGTCTCTTCAATGGTTATAAGGTGTTGAGCCTTCTGTGATGTGATGTGCTTAGCTCTACTGGTTGGAGTTTGCAGAGTTGTTAAGAGAACTACAGGGTGTACTGAACATGCTGGTAGACTGCTCTTTCAGGTCTATAGTGGCAGAAGAGGAAATGCTTTTAGAATTCTGCCTCCAGCACAGAGAATCAAGTAGAATTTATATTGCAGATCAAGGGCCCCATTTAAGTTCAGGACTTGCACATTTCATTATTGTTCTTTCCTCATCTATTCATTCAATTACTGATGAACACTTATGCAATGTAGAACCATAAAATACCATGGGATTAAACTTCCTAGGTAGCACTTACAGCCAACATCTCATGTAGGAAATTAAGGACTCCTGATTTACAGATCCACAAATTTTCATCCAGTCAACTTAATGAATGACAACATGTGGGCCTGTAAATTAGGTACAATTGAAATCCTGGTACAAGCTCCCATTACATGCCATTAACACAAAAGTGCAAGTGTACCCCATTTTTAATGTATATTTATCTGATATTAATTTGTAAAATTATTTAGAATTCCTTCCTATTGAATATTGTGAAAAGCTGAAACTTCACTTTTTTATCACTGACTGCTTGACATTTTGAATTGGGCGTCATACAATCTCATTACACTATTCAATCCTGAGCTGCATTTCAAAACTTGATCTTATCTATCATTAATAGCACATTGTTGCACTTGCACAATGTGATATGTCTCTGCCCCTGATTCACCTGAACCACTGCCAAAATGCTAACTATGTATCACCTCAGGACCATTCGCTCCCCCCCCCCCCTCCCCCGCCGCCCCACCCAATGCCCTCAAGGGTAGTTGGGTAATATTCACTCTCTAAAAGGTAAACCAAGTGTTCCCAAGACTGCTGCACAAACCCTGACCTCCATTATTTTCTATACCCGTCCATTTCTGCTCAGTTCTCTGAGCTGAGTCACAGCAAAAACATTGTTTCATTGGCAGGTCTGGCACTCTAAACTCTACAGTCAATTTCACAATATTTATAGAAGATAAAGAGATTTCAAATGCTTGCAATTTCTACAACTGAAACCTTAAAGGGTCTGGATAACTAACACTTCTTTGGGTTAATATAGTAAAATCAATTTTTAGTAACCTTGGTAAAGCTTTTCTTTTCACACCCCACCGTCACTGTAGCGTTCATTGCTTCTAGTTAGTGTGTAGTGAGTGAATGGGAATGGAGGTGCTATTGCTTGTCATGGGGATAGTGAGAACATGAGGTGGCATGTATGGGGCATGGGGACTGGGTGAGGGGTGTGACAGATGAGGGATGGAGGGCCTTTCTCTTTTTATTTTAACTGGGACCTTGTCCCAAAATGCTGAGGTGGACCATTTATACAGCCTGCCTTTGCACCCATCAGCCCCCATGGCTGCCTCTGAACTTTTTCCCAGATTGACTGGCTCAACCCCAACACCCCGCCACAATGGAAATCCCATAATTGTGCACACTTCCTCTCAAGGTGGACAGGGTGAATCGGTATTTTTGTGATTCCCACTGCCCGTCGCATGGATAAAAATCCAGACTATACTATTATTCTTCTGTCAAACCAGCAGCCTTACATGTACATTCAAATTTGCATCTTAAAAAACTGCAGCAGCAGGATGCTAATTGCACAGCTCATGAATACTAAAGATCCACAAAACCTCTGCAAAAGTAATTTTCCAATATTGAGACTTCTACAAAAAATGTAATTTATGTTATTCAAAAAGATTGGTCATTATAAAAAAATAGAGGATGACGAACTCTGAATTATGTTCGTCTTAACTGACAATATCCATTGCCGAATCAAAAAAATATCTAAATTCCTGAGTATTTTCATTCTTGATTTTGGAAATCTGAAAATTTATTACTTAATGTTAAATTTTTATTTCAAAGAAGTATGAAGAAAACTATAGTAAAAAGAAACTCACTCTGAAACGAGTACATTTGGTACAAATTGCAAGGTGGAATTAAGTTGTATCTTTGTTTTAAAATTCAATTGTCAAATAAAGTAGCATCACTGTACACGTAAAGTGCTATTTGTGCTGAAGATGTTTAACAAAATGAAATTGCTGAATTTATTTCACAACACCTTTTCTGACCTTAAATACAAAACAAATGATTTGGGTTGAAATCCAATCTTAATTTACATTAAACCATCTCCTTATAGAATTAAATGCATCTGTCAATGTGGAGTGAAGCTCAGGTGCTGTGTGAGCAGATTATGAAGTTAGAGACCATCCCTTAAGAGAAACTAGGTTCTATAATGCAATTGACTTTGGATTTTTGATAACTGCTGTTACTTCACCTCTGGCAGTGATGTCTCTTAGGGCAAGCAACATAAAGGGCCAGACCAGATCGAGTTGACAGAGGATTAGAAGATCAATATCGACAGTATTATATTTCTCCACAAATTGAGACTCAGGACGGTTACCAAGTCAAGGTCATTTATAGATAATAAAACCTGACCCAATGCGAACAGCATTGTCCTAACTCTGTGAAATATGGTAAGCTAAACATGCTGAGGGTGATTGGTTGCTGATACTAATGCATTATCAATAATGATCTGTCTCAGCTTCCAAATTTATTTTTCCAATAAGTATAAGGATTGTTCAAATATACTAAAGCCTCCACTTATGTCTGAAAAAAATATAGTTCTGTTTTTCCAAAACAATTCTTTTATGCATGAGATATCTTAAAAAATATTGTCAATTTAGTTATTGTACAAAGGAATCATTGTTAAGATTATATTCTAAAACAACTTCCATTTGAGTTACCTCTGCTGCTCTAATCTTTGCAACCATATTTTCTTTATCAGATACTATTATTACAATCTTATTTTAAATAAATTATTATGGTACTGATACTACATCATTCTATCTAATTGCTAGTAGTAATTTATAATGAGAAGATCTTTGAACCACAAGCTCTGGGTTCAAGTCCCACTCCTGGTCAAGTGTCTTCCAACATGGCAGGCAGTAAGAACAAGAATGTTTCCTGATCAACTATGCAATGGACCGAAATTGGAACATCTGCCATCAATACCCATAGTTCTAGGCTATCACATAAATGTAAAATGTAAAAGCAGCTTAGACCCTTGGGGATCAGTAAATTGAATGATGGGTGTGGATCAGATTGATGCCAAAGGCAGAGAGGATTTGGACCTTGTTTCCTTGCAGGAACCTTGGCAGGAGAAGATTTGGACCTTGTTTCCTTGCCCCACCTGAGGTGGAGTTCGCACTGTTGTGTGCTGGACTTGCCTTCAGGCAGAGAACTGAGAAAGAATTCATTTTAAGCACATTTACAAAAAAAACTTCCTATGAGTTTAATTGTTTTGTTCAAAAGTATCAAGAAATCAGTTTTGATAGGTATACAATAAAAAAAAGATGTATTTGCGTTCACCCTCCTGAATACACATCTGCTTGTGAAGTCTGTGAGTAGTTCATGGGATGGACCATTCACACACATTTAAGCTGATTCTTCTGGTGGGTTACTCCCTGTCAGCATGAATCCTTTCTGATAGTTTTATAATTTACAGGGAGAAGTTATATAAATATTCATCTATTTTAAGAACTATTGTTTAAATCATTTAAAAATACTGCTTTTAAAAATCAGTCTTTTTAAAACTTAACAAATAATAATATATTTGATATAGAACACAGTAAGAAGTCTCACAGCACCAGGTTAAAGTCCAGCAGGTTTATTTGGAATCACAAGCTTTCGGAGTGCAGCTACTTCATTAGATCTGCTCGCCTGATGAAGTAGCAGCGCTCTGAAAGCTCGTGATTCCAAATAAATCTGTTGGACCTTATCCTGGTGTTGTGAAACTTCTTACTGTGTCCACTCAAGTCCAACACTGGCATCTCCACATCATATAAAACATGTTTTTATAAAATTAAGTACGTATTGATCGCACCTATATTTCACAACTGTTCTGTACTAATTACTCTTCTCTTCCACTTACTCTCCCCCACCCCATCCAGGAATTTCATGATATCTTGAAGGTTCATTCACTTTTCCTGAGGTCAACCAAAGAAATGCCCCTCTTTATGGATTTCTCCTCAGTGTTCTAACAATCCTCTGAGGTAAAATTCTATGAGCCCCTTCTATTAGCTTCTTTGGCTACGTGATCTTCCACCTTTTCTTTATAGATCCAACCTGTCAGGATGAGGCATTTTATATTGATACCTTGCTTTAAATTGTTGGATTTTTGCTCAATCATCCTGCCACACATTCATTGTGGTTGATACTGAAGTTACATATTTTATTATGCAATGCTATGTGTTGTCTCCAGAACATGTTTGTGCACCACCCAGACTGATCAAATGAAGACATACATTTCCATTATGCAAGCAGCAAGGTCCTCTTGGGTTTGTTAGTGAAATGGGCTTTAATGTTTTCCATTGACAGTTTTGCATACTATACCATGAACGTTTCTTACGGATGTTGGATAAATGAATGGTTATGTCCTGTTAAAAAGGCATGAAGAAAAATAGAAACTTAAAAATGTGCTTCTCTTCCATATTCTTCAAACTCTTCCAAATTCTGATTTTTAAAAAATGGTTAAAGCTAACTTGTCAACCTCCTGGACTGTGACACCCCTTGCATTGTATGAATATTCCAGCCAAGCCATCACAAAGGACAATGCAATGAGATCAGCTATCTCTGGACAAAGGCAGAGCCATTGTGCCTTCTTATCTCCAACATTATGCTAATAGCTCCAGTTATCTGGTCAAAATACAGTGGGTTTTAACAAGGGTCCTAAAGTATATTGTTAGCTCAATGGCTTTACCTGAAACCACCTTGAGCAATTTGAATTGCTTTAATTATATAGCTTTTGGACTTGTCTTCAGTTGCAAATTAACCTCAGAAGAGAATACAGGACTCCAGGCAGTTAGCCTGCCTTTGATTTCCATCTCTCAAAGCTAGATCTGCAGAAATAATCCTGTATTTTGCGTACAGAGTGAATTGGTTCCCAGAGTACAAGTAGACTTTGCTACGTCTTCAACTGCCTCAACTGAGTTCCTGGGACAAAGGCAAGGAATTCTACCAGAAAATAGCATCTGAAAGAATTGTTATTGAGGACTGGCTTACTGTACACTACTCAAGCAAATTCATGCCAATACATTTTGATCTTTTTTTAAAGTAACTCATAGTTTCCCTTTCTTTCTCTGCCTTGTATGCTTGTGAGTGTGAATATGTGTCACAATCCATTCCTCGGGGTTTGAGTCAATAAATTTGACCTTTGTTTCACCTTAAAGAATTTGCTATGAAGTTATTTTTAACATTGGACCTCATAAACCAGAGTTTGGGAAACATATCACAGCCCATTTCAAAAAGGAAAATAATTCTGAGAAATAAACTAAATTAGGAATTAAAACTACCATCATGGGCAGAAAGGGGTTCAGGTATCATTAATAATTCAATCCACTGTACCCTCTAGTCCATTACCAGATGCTGTTGAGATAAATTAAAATATAATTCTTACATGTACATTGTGAAAGATCAAGTTGATGATGGTATTCTGTTATGACAAAAAGAAACAAGCCAATATCTTAATTCATCATAGATTAAACACTTAAAACACCTTTTCATTTTTGTTACAGTTATCCAGGAATTTTTCCTGCAGTGCATTTCAACTTGCTGTGTAAAAAAAAATCCTCGTGACAATCACTTTAGAGCGATGTCCTCTGGCCCTTGATTCTTCCACCAATGGAAATGGTTTCTTTCTATCTACTCTGTCAAGACTTCTCATGATTTTGATGCTTTCACATGTCTCTTCTCAAAGGAGAATAATAATGGATTTCTCCAATTCATTCATGTAACTGAATTGCCTCATCCACAGAATCCTTTTCATAAATCTTCTCTGTGGCTTCTTTAAGGCCTTCACATCCTTCATAAGATGTGAATTCCAGAATGGGATACATTCACAAGAAAGCTGTAATACTGGGGAAAAAAAACAAGGAAATTCCACACTGACAGCCATTTTAAATGCTCGCATTGGAGTGCAAATAACCAATATAAATGCCAGGACTGCCCAGCAGGGGGAGCAGAATACAAAACAGGACATCGGTGGAAATTTGGCTTCAGCAGCTGAGAAATTTATACAATCAGCAGCAAGTTCCTTTTTTTCCACAGAGGCACCATCCACTCAACTCTGGGTAGAGATTGAAGTTATGAATCCCTCAGTTCTTCACAAAGTTAGGCAAGAGCTGACAAGTACAGAAGGCACTATGGCAGACCTGCTTATGAAGACCTGCAGCACCTGAATTGATTTTTCTTAGAAGAAGGTGATGAGAAAGAAACCCTTACAGCATTGAGTGATCTCTTGGAGGTTGAGATCCTAGAGGATGGTTCATCTTTCCAGTTGATGGATGCACCATGTGAAGTCTCTCTTGTCTCTTTAAGGAAGTCAGTTTGGTTTCTAGTAGCTGAGCAGCATTCAGATTTATTTTCTATCGAATCTACCAATGTATTGCCTAATTTATCTCTGTGCTTTTCCATCTTCTCCCTTGGGTCAGTTATTTGTTAAGAAGTTCCCATTGTCCTTACAGTTCTGTCATCCTGAAGTTTTCACCCTCCTTACTAGTAATGCTGCAAACTTTCTTCCTATTCTGCAGATGATGATGACCTTCCAGATGCAAAAGAAACCCTACATGCCTCTAAGTTATCTTGCCTCAGGGTCGAGAAACTGTGGGAAATTGAATCCCTCAGAACTGTGACCTGGGAGTGGGGGTGGGGGTGGGAGTGGAGGAGGGTAGGGGGAATGGTGGAAGAGTAGGAGTTGAAGCTGAACTGAAACTGTAGTTGTAAGAAAGAAATTACAGAAATGCAACGCAAGGTTGTTGTTAAAGATTAGATAGTATACTTGGTGGGAAGCGCTCTTTCGAAGAGTCGGTCCTGACTCAATGGGCTGATTGGAGAACATGTAAAGATTCTATGGTTCTATGAGCCCTTTAGTTCTTTATGCACTCTTGAGAGGGAATAGTTTCACACTATTTATCTTGCAGCCAAAAAATCCTGCCCAATTTGTCCAGACCAAATCCATGTTGACTTTCGCTAATGAATACACACTTGTCCAAGTAACTGTTAATTTTGTGCTGGATTATTGTTTCTCAAAGCGTTCCATCACTGTGATTAAACTGACTGGGTAGTTTCAGTGTTCATCTTTGCATTCTTCTTTGGACAATGGTTCCAATTTACTTGGGACAGATCCATTCTTGAAGTTGGTCCTTCTCCAATTAATATTTTTACTTGAAATTGCTCTTTGTCCTTTTCTATGACTAACCTAAACATGATGACACTGTGATCATTGTTCCTGAAATGTTTCTGGCACTTGATTCACTCGAATCACCTCATTCCCTAGAACTGGATCCTTTCTCTTTGGACCAGAAATATACTGATCTATGGGGTGGCACGGTAGCACAGTGGTTAGCACTGTTGTTTCACAGCTCCAGGGTCCTGGGTTCGATTCCTGGCTTGGGTCACCATCAGTGTGGAGTTTGCACATTCTCCTTGTGTCTGTGTGGGTTTCCTCCGGTTTCCTCCCACAGTCCAAAGATGTGCGGGTTAGGTTGATTGGCCATGCTAAGAAATTGCCCCTTAGCGTCCAGGGATGCATAGGTTAGAGAGACTAGTGGTATGATATGGGGATAGGGCCTGCGTGGGATTGTGTTCGGTGCAGACTTGAAGGGCCTCTTTCTGCACTGTAGGGTTTGATGATTCTATGATAGAACATTGTCCTGAACACACTTCAGAAACTCCTGTCCTTTACGGTATTGGTATCACAATTGCTGATCAAATAATTAAAGTCCCCCATTATCATTCTCTATAGTTTTTGAACCACCTTGTAATTTATCTGCAAATTCATTCTGGTACATCTTTTTCAAAGTTGGTGGTCGATCGAATACATCAGTAGCATAATGATATACCTATTATTTCTTAACCTAACCATATAAATTGAGAGCTTGACCCTCCAAGGCATTGTCTCTCTCCAGATCTCCTGAATCAATACCACCACCCATCCTCTTTTCTTTCCTTCCCTATCTTTCCTCAGCACATTGCACTCAGGGATATTTACTATCCTGGTCTACCTTTTTTGAGCCACAATATTATATGCCCAAGTGGCTACTTGCACTTGCAGCTTATGAACATTATTTACTGCACTTTGTGTATTTATATAAATGCATGGTAAACCTAATTTGGACCTTATTGCATTCCATCTTATTCCAGCAAATACCTGGTTCCATCTGTCTCTCCTAATCTTTTCTCATGCTGCTCCCTAGTTCCCAATTCCTTGTCAGGTTAGTTTAAACTTTCTCTAACGAAACTAGCAAACTATCCAGCTTGAATAGGTCCTACTTCCCAGAGAACTGGTTCCAATGACCGAGGGATCTAAAGTTTTCCCTCCTCTACCATCTCTCCAGGCGCAAATTCTTCTGCTCTATCCGCTTGTTTTTACACTCATGCCAACAATGGTAATCTGATTAGTACCTTCGAGGGCCTGTTTGCTCATTTTCGTCCTTGCTCCCTAAAGTCTGTATGCAGGTCTTCATCCCTCTTTTTACTTGTTGGTACAGGTATGACCAAAACTTCTGGCTGTTCACCTTCCCCCACAGAATGCTCTGCAGCTGCATAGCAACATCCTTTGCCCTGGCAGTAGGGGAGCAATATGTCACCCAAGAATCACATATGCAGCCATTGAAATAACTGCCACTTGCCCTATCTACAGAATCCCCCATCACTATTGCTTTCTCAAACAGCTCCCTGTCACAATATACAGGTTCCTGGCTCTGGCTATATCTCAACAGGGATCTTGGGTTCATGTCGCACTATCTGTAACCCCCGTGACTTGCCTGGGTTTGCAAAACCTCACTTACTGTACTGTCTGGAGACAATACACATCTCTGTAACCTGTGATCAGTGCTCCTTCCACTCACATTGTCAGCCACTTCAGGTCTTGAACAGCAGGTTAGGTGTAAGGATTCGCATTCTAATCAGTAATCTCTAAACTGTCTGTGCTTTATATGCTCTGTCTGAGGCCAGAACTCTCCATTCACCTAACGAAGGGACTAACCCGAAAGCTTGTGACTCTATTATCAAATAAATCGGTTGGACTAAAACCTGGTGTTGTCAGACTTTTTACTGTATATCCTCAGAGGACCATGACCTTCACCAATATTTGGAAATGAATACAGGTTGATAGCGAGTTTCACTCAAGAGATTCCTGCGCTACCTACCTTTTCCTTCTGACTATCTGGTGGTCACTTATTGCCTCTCTGCCTTCACACTCTTAATTGTGGGTTTAACCCTCCAAAAGCTTGCTATACATGTAGCTTTCAACTTCGTGGATACACCACAGTGACATCAACACCTGTTCGAGCACCAAAACATTGGAACTCAAGCTCTCCAGCTAACAAGTCTTCCTGCACATGTAGTGCTAGATGTAATCAAGCTGATAGAGGATCAACTGATGGCTAAAGAGCTGGTGGGAACGCCCTGTGTCATCTCTTTTAGAGAGGGATTACCAAATTAATTGCCACTCAGACACTTAACTGGACAGCAGTGAGCCTTCTCTGGGATCGAGGACCCCGGCAGGGGTGGTGAAAGTCCTGCCTGCAAAGAATGACAGGCCAATTGGATATTGTAAAAAACAGTCTCTTCTCTAATATCCTCAAAGGAAGAAAATTTTCCATCTTTACCTGGTCTTACCTATATGTGACTCCAGATCCACAACAATGTGGTTGACTCTTAATTAACTTGTGCAATGGTCTATCAAACCATGCAAATCAAGGGCAATTAGTGATGGGCAGCAAATGCTGGCCATAAGAAAAAAATTCAAGCCTTTTTTTTATACAACTCACCTCCCATCCTCAGCCAATATATCATTCCCCTCATAACCTTGGTCCATTTGCAGCTTTGCTTTGACAAAGGTCATCTAGACTTGAAACATCAACTCTTTCCTATCCTTACAGATGCTACCAGACCTGTTGAGATTTTCCAGCATTTTCATTTTTGATTTCAGATTCCAGCATCTGTAGTAATTTGCTTTTATCCATATAAGGATAAGAAGCCCCCTTCCTAGCCTCTATCTATATAACACTGTCCTCCCAACCTTGGTCTATATCCTGCTTCCTCCCAGCCTCAGTCTATATACTATTGCCCTCCCAGCCTCAGTTTATAAACCGCTCCCCTCCCACCTTGCGCTATTTACCACTCCCCTCCCAGTCTTACTCTTTTTACATCTCTGCTCTTGGCCTCATTCTTTACACTGCTCCACTCCCAATCTCACCCTCTGTGATAGTTCCATTCTCGGCAGGAGTCTCAAACCCATTCACTCTTTTCTTACCTCTCTAACCACTTGAATCTCAACTTTGCTGTCTCTGACCATGCCCACTTGATCTCATTCTCTCTAACCATTTCTCTTCTTGCTTTGCTTTCTCTGACTGCTTCTCTCCAAGTCTCACTCTGACAATTCTGCTCCCTGCCTTGCTCTTTCTGACCACTTTGTTCTTGGTCTACATTATCATGCAGCTCTGCTCCCAGCCTCTCTGGTCCTTCCACTTCCACCCTCACTCTTCATATCACTCTGCTCTCAGCCTCACTCTTCCACATGGGAAATTTCAGCATTTGCTCAGCATAAACTTTCTGACTGGAAAATCTTGTGCAGTGTGTGTGTGCCAGAATTTCCAAGATGGTCTCTTGGTGGGTGAGGCATTCTACTGTGATTGCAAATTGAAAATTACTTCAAACACAAACAAACAATTAGTGCAATTGTGTAATTTCAATTAAAGCCAAAGTATTCTTAAACCTTTCAAATGAGGATGCTGTGCGCTATTTCTGAGGAAAATATTCATGTATATTTTGAATCAGCAAAAAATGAACCAACAAAAATATTGGGGGAAGTCGTAGGTATACTAAGTCATATAAGTAGCATTCTTAACTGCAGTCTGAGCTATGTCATGCACTGTTAATATCGTAACATGCTAAGTAGTATCACAGAAGACCGTATAATCTTAGATGCAATCTAAATTTCAGAGATCTCTTGTTAAGCAAAAAAGAAAGCAACATTTATTGCTTATATATGTAAGAAATCTTTGGGTTTTCTGTAATAACTCTAAACCAAAACAATTAGTCCCATATGCTTCCCTTTAAAATGGTTTTCATGGCAACAGCAGCCAAGAGCATAAATTTCAGCCCTTTTAGAGAAGAATTAGTTTCAACATAAAAGATCAATTCTTCTCTTATTAAACTTAAGTTGACCAGTGCAGGTAATGTATTCAGCATTGATCGTTTCTGCTGATCTTCTGTTGCCAGTTCACTCCTTACATACAAAGATTGCCAATGCAGTGGCCCAAGATGAAAGAAAGACAGATTAAAAAAAGAACAAATTAGACTGCAAATCAACTACTTTATTCGTGAATCAGCTTTATTTTATATTCTCAATGTATCAATTGGGACATCCAATTACACATTTTCCAAATATTCTGTTAATTGAAATTGTAAAATATTATACCAGATGTGTTTTCAACAATGCAAAGTATTTATAAGTAAAATTCATTTGTTCCCACCTTGGTGCAGGAACGCTGTCATTAATCCAAGAGAGTTAAAGCTAAATTCAATGCTTGATTTTGTTTACTGCTGTGACATATGTATATTATCGAGTAGATATGAGCAAATTAAGCTGACAGCACAGGATGTAATGATCCAGACAGCCAAGGTCATTTCACTCTGCCTGTGGGCTGCAAAATCAATAACTAATCAATATCTTTTTATTAAAAAAAACAAAGCAATTCTGATGTGATTAAAGTAAACAAAACCAGCACAACAAAAAAACCTTAATTGATAGATTTTAAATATTTCATGGTGAAGAATTGCTTTGCAAACTTCTGCTTAATTGCGAAGTCATATTCAAAATGTGACTTGTTAAGAAGTGCTATTAATATTAAACACATGAACAAAGTGCAGACTGTTACATTTCATTGCCTGCACAGTAACCCATTGTGTACGCTATCATCTGCAATCCAATAAAGCACCTTTTAACTCTGAGCAAACAGGGACCAGTGTGGGCAGCCTCTGGACCCAACATCAGCTCAGGTCTCAACCACCTAGGTCTTGTCAGTAACCCTCCTGAAATCCATGGTTAACAGTAGCTATTTGGCAAGAAGGCATGGAATATAAGAATAAGGAGGTTGCCACTGGGGACTGAGGAGATGGTTCATGGCACCAGCTAAGTAGCTGAAGGAAGATCATTTAACCGATCATACTAGTGCCTTAACTAGAGTTAGCTGCTATATCCCAATTCCCTGTAATTTTCCTAAATCCTTTTATATTTTTACTTTGGTGAAAGGATGGTAAGTTTACATAGTTTGGCCAAAGATGCAATTGAATAATTTTGTTTTCTGTTTATTTGTTGGTAATGCAGATAACACAATAAATATTGGAAAAGATCCATTCCTTTTCAAAGAATTGACATAGCATTTACCCATTGTGGAAACATTTAATGTTGCAATAACTGTCCATGTAAAAATAAATCCTTCTAAACTCTTCATTTCATTTTTCAACTGACAATCCTAAAATATTTATAGGATCAAGAGAAACCAGAGTATACCCCTAAATATATGTCCTTTTGTTAATAATTTAGCAATGAATGGAGAGGTTAATTCATTGCATTTTCAAAATCTTTTGTAATTTTGAAATCCACTATTAAATTTCCTTCTTATCTTCCTAAATACAGTGGATAAAAACCCTAATTTTTCATTTGGCGAATCTTCACTATAACCTTTCTTATAATCATTGCATCATTGGAAAATGATTGGAGCAGTCTGTCTCAAGCATGAGTACATTGTTTCACAGGGCTTCACACTGAGGCCCATTCTTATGAAAAGAGTGGCAACTGTATGGTGCACCAAACATGGCAGTCAAACAACTACTAATCAACCCTAATCATTGAATGCCATCTCCACAAGATTGACAAAAACTTAGCCTTGGCCATTCAGCAATGTATTCTCCAGTTTATTGCTAAAGGGGAAATGGAAGTGGGCACTTTGCTCAAAACATTTCCACTTCTCACCCATTGCGCAATCCCACATTTTCACTCAGCCAGTGCCACATATACTCCCTTGTGTCCCTGTTGTAAAGACAGACTCTGCACAGGCGCAGTTGGGACAGGCTTTGGCTGGATCCTGACGGGTTCCTAAACCTAGAGGTTGCCAATCAAAAGTATCTCAGCAGTCTTCAGTCTGAACAGCCTGCCTCAAACATTGATGAAGACTCTATTTGCATCAAAAAGAAACAGTAGAAAAAGTAAAGCGCAAGGACATATACATTGCTATTTAGCAGAAGGTTAGATAAATCTGTTTTTTTCTGTAAGATTAAAATTATTTGTTTGTATTATTTTCCTATATTGTCTATTTTTGCCTGAAGCCTGACAAGTGGCTGTCTCACAATGAATAGCACGCTGAAAGATTAAAATGAGCAATGAGTGTCTGTGATTGGGATGCTCTTTTGGTTGTGGGACTACTTTATGTTGGGAGGTGGTAGGGCCAAATGGGTTCAGATTAGGAACCAGATAGGTATACACACCTTCAATCCTACTGAATCAAGTCAAGATTAGACCCAGGAATCCTGAGCAGTTATGTGAGCTGCTGCTCGTGCCTTTTCCAAGCAACTACCTCCTCCTCCCATGAATAGGCAGTGTAATCAGCATCTTCCCCCATCTGCAGTTCCAGTCTTCTCTGCTGTACCATCTTGTGCAAAGAACTGAACACCATTGTTATTTTCAATTCCTAAAGCTGAAGGACACCCCCACATCCAGTCTGGCATTTAAAGCACATCTTTAGCACCCCCTGACAGCTTTGTGGTGAGATATCTCCCCTGGACATCATTGTTTGGACTGCCAACAGGTGTCAGCAAGCAAGCCTTCAGTGACTAGGCTTTAACTCCAAGGAATGAGCTATTGTTAACTACGCTTCGAGGTGTGAGGAGCTCAGGGAGGTTTGACTGGCACAAAAAAAAGTATCAGGACAACCCTTAGGAATCTTACACAAACATGTCTGATGAGCTTTTTGTGGCTTGTACATACTGCATGTTGATGGAATGGGAACACTTGCAATTCCTTGATCTTTAAGGATTTTGAGTGCCACAGGTGTGGTCTTTGAGAAACCTGTTAATATTGCAAAGCCAAATATGTGCCCAACTTAACTGGTCTCAACGATCGCTCTGGTGCTTGTCCTTTAAAGGCAACAAAACAGGATATGAGTCACTTCATTCTTGTGACCAATGGGCACTCAAAATGTGGAATCACCTCAGCGTGTGGAGTTCTCTTAGGCAAAGAGACATTTTGGAGCTAATTGCAGCCATGTGGCTGCTGTACAATTCTTAGTAATAAATCCTTTTGTGTTCACTAATGAAGTCTGTCAAAGGGCATTTTTATATCTGGAAATTAGGATAAATTATCATGGCACTGCCTCTGGTCCAAGACCTGCAAGTATCCTGTTTTAATGGAAGTCTGAACAAAAAGCTCACTATGATGCCTTTCTTTGGGTGAATAGGCCCATTGAGATATTGCCAGACCCTGAGTAATGTCGATTCAGAAAAGATGGACAATTACAAGGTGAGTAGGCAATGAAGAGCTATGAGTCAGAATCCACAAGAAGGGTGAGCAAAATACAGAGATATAGCTCTACTTACATTAAAGATTAAGTGTGGTCCGGGAGGCTCAGTGCATTAAAGCTTAAAGACAGACACAGTAAAGTAAAAACAAAGAGAACATAACTCTGTGAAGCAAAGAGTGGTGGCTTTAAGTTTTAGGAAGGTATTTAAGTTAAAAGAAATGACAGCTGTTCAGAAAAAACAGAATCACTGTTGCTTTAAGAAAGAAGTTCAAAGGCTTACAAAGCAAAATGGCTGCCACTACAAAAGAGTATTGCAGCTTTAACTTAAAAAAAACTTGCCAAAGTGAATTGCAGCAAGTTGTCCTGAAGTGAGCAACAAGTAAGGAAGCTGAAGCTGACAAGCTCCCAGTGTGCAGGATTGGAACATAGCTTTCCTGGGTTCCATGGCAGCAATCACTGCACTGATGGGCTTCAAGCAAAAGAAGAGAAATTCTCAACCTTTTAAAAAATAAAAGACGAGTTAACAAGTTTTAAAAACAACGGCCCTATCAGACCTCAAGGAGACACTTTTCATTTCCAAGTGCGAGTGAAATAGACAGAAACACACACATAAAAAATGCAAGAAGAAAACAAAACTGGCTCAGCGAACAGCCAGGAGAATAGAAATAAGCCCCAGAGACCGCTGAGATGACCTTCCCTTGGAAAGAGTAGTTTTAAGAAAAGAGCAGCCAGGTTTGAGCCAAAACATCAAATGCACAGGAAAAAAGAGTGAGAAAGTCAGCAGATAGCTGAGTATATAGAAATGCCAGTCTTAAAGTGGTGACACATTTGAAGAGGTTAAAAACATTGAATTTGACAGCAGAATCAACAATTCAAACACAGAAGGAATTTGACATTTTGAGCCAGAACAGGATTGCTGAAATGGTCACACTAATGGAAATGCACAAGAACCAATATGATAAAATGGATGAAAAAGATGTTGAATTGAAATGCTGGAAAGAGAAGAAACTTTATCATATGACTTAAGTACCAGAAACAGAATATTATGACTATTCCTTCACTCATGATAGACAGAGATTGTGAAAAAACTGTCAAGACATAAAACTGAAACAGAAACAGAAAATGCTGGATAATCTCAGCAGGTCTAATAGCATCTGTGGGGAGGGAATAGAGCCAATGTCTGGAGTCTGGATGACCCTTTGTCAGAGCTGAGAGCAAAGAAGATCAGGCAAGATCTATAAAATGAGGGCGAGGGGAGGGGGTGCTGTAATAGAATAAAGGAATTGTAAATGGTGATGATAAATGCTGAGAAAGGTGCCCAATGGTGTCCATTAATTGATCAGAATGTTTGAATGGCAGAACAGGGATACAAATGTGTATCATTCAAGGGCATTCAGTGTCTGATTGAGGGACCTGCTAAGAGTCACACTTTGCCCATGCTCCTCTACAAGCTCCTTCCTCACAACTCCCACCTCTTAATCCTCCTCTTGCCATCCATGTGGTGTACCCCTCTGGTGCTTATTGATCCAACAGCAGCCGCTGCCTTGCTGTGACATTGCTCTTTAAAAGAGTTACTGCCATTTGATTAGCAGGCAGCTCTTTCCCAGAGGGACTTATGTCCCAGGGTGCCCTGTCAAGTGCCTGATTGGCATGTAATACTGGTGGACCTTTCAGGAAAGAGGCGATGAAAGGTTCTCACCAGGTGGTCAAGAACCCAATTACCGACCCAAATTTCTGTACAAATTCTCAGCTCTTTGACTGTTATGATGAAAAGGTGACTCTGTTTCTCTCGCCACAGATGCTGCCAGATTTGCTGAGTCTCTTGCTAATTTGTGCGTCTATTACCTGAAAATCAAACACTGAATTTCATATGTAGACAACCTAGGGGATAATTTTGAAATCTGATCCTTACCAGTAATCAATGAAAGTCAGAAAATTGAAGCTACAGGGCTGGATTCCCCAACTTCACTCACAGCCCAGGATTCTCCCACACTACTGCAGTGAAGGGAGATTTGGCTGAGTGCCGAATTCTCCAACCTCACAGGCAGCAGTGTTGGGCAGTGAACAGCCAGAGAATTCTGGCCACAGTTTATGGTTCTGTCTCTACTATCATAATCACTGTTACATAAGGAGGTATTGTGGTGCAGTGGTAATGACCCTTCAGCTAAAGTTTTGAAGTTTATTTATTAGTGTCACAAGTAGACTTACATTAACACTGCAATGAAGTTGCTGTGAAAACCTCCTGGCTGTCAACTCTGGTGCCTGTTCAGGTACACTGAGGGAGAATTTATCATGGCCTATGCACTTAACCAGCACGTCTTCAAGACTGTGGGAGGAAACCAGAGCACCCAGAGGAAACCCACGCAGACACAGGCAGAATGTGCAGACTCAGCACAGACAGTGACCCAAGCCAGGAATCGAAACTGGGTCCCTAACGCTGTGAGGCACCGGTGCTAACGACTGTGCCGCAGTGATCACCAGAAGCTCCGAGTTTGAGTCCAATGGCAGGACTAGCTGTTCACAGAAGGAACAGGCTGATAACCAGCATGCAAATCCATCACCACTTCTCCCCACTATTCCCCAAAGGGTAAAAAAAAAGTGTGGGTGTCAAGATATACTTTAAAAAGAAAACCCAACTCAGGGATCCTTGCAGTACGCTACTTCCCTGTCACCATTTACACTTGTCTTCAAACTCATGTAAGCTTACGAGTTTGATACAGCTGTTGTTAGAGCTCAGTTCACAACTTGCAGCACAATTATAAATGTATTCTCCAAATTTCAGCCTATGATTTTACCATATATAATACATAGAGGAAATAAGAACATAAGAACATAAGAAAAAGGAGCAGGAGTAGGCCATCTAGTCCCTCGAGCCTGCCCCTCCATTCAATAAGATCATGGCTGATCTGATAGTGGTTCAGTTCCACTTACCCGCCTGCTCCCCATAACCCTTAATTCTCTTATTGATCAGAAATCTATCTACCTGTGACTTAAATATATTTAACAAGGTAGCCCCCACTGCTTCAATAGGCAGAGAATTCCAAAGATTCACTATCCTCTGAGAGAAGAAGTTCCTCCTCAACTCTGTTTTATATTGACTCCCCCTTATTTTGAGGCTGTGCCCTTTAGTTCTTGTTTCCTTTCTAAGTGGAAATAATCTCTCTGCCTCTACCCTGTCTAGCCCCTTCATTATCTTATATGTCTCTATAAGATCTCCCCTCAGCCTTCTAAACTCCAATGAGTACAGGCCCAACCTACTCAATCTCTCCTCATAAGTTAACCCCCTCATCTCCAGTATCAACCTGGTGAACCTTCTCTGTACTCCCTCCAAGGCCAATATATCCTTTCACAAATAAGGGGACCAAAATTGCACACAGTACTCCAGTAGTGGCCTCACCAGTGCCTTGTACAATTGCAGCAAGACCTCCCTGCTTTTATACTCCATCCCCCTCATGATAAAGGCCAACATGCCATTCGCCTTTGTGATCACCTGCTGCACCTGCAGACTGAGTTTTTGAGATTCATGCACAAGGACACCCAGGTCCCTCTGCATAGTAGCATGTTGTAATTTTTCACCATTTAAATAATAGTCCATTTTACTATTATTCCTTCCAAAGTGAATAACCTCACACTTGCCAATGTTATACTCCATCTGCCAGATCTTCGCCCACTCACTTAGCCTATCCAAATCTCTCTGCAGACTTTCCGTGTCCTCCACGCAATTTGCTTTCCTACTCATCTTTGTGTCATCAGCAAACTTTGTTACACTACACTCGGTCCCCTCCTCCAGATCGTTTATGTATATGGTAAACAGTTGAGGCCCCAGCACCGATCCCTGTGGCACGCCACTGGTCACCAACTGCCAACTGGAAAAGCAACCATTTATTCCAACTCTCTGCTTCCTGTTAGATAGCCAATCCTCAATCCACACTAACACTTTACCCCCAACTCCATGTACTTTAATCTTTAGCAGCAACCTTTTGTGAGGCACCTTATCGAATGCTTCTGGAAATCTAAAAGCACCACATCCACCGGTTCCCCTCTGTCAACCGCACTCGTTACGTCTTCATAAAAATCCAATAAATTCATCAAACATGACTTTCCCTTCATGAATCCATGCTGTGTCTGCTTGACTGAACCATTCTTTTCCAGGTGTCCTGATATTTCTTCTTTAATGATGGATTCCAGCATTTTCCCAACTACAGACATTAAACTAACAGGCCTGTAGTTACCCACCTTTTGTCTACCTCCTTTTTTAAACAGTGGCGTCTCATTAGCTGTTTTCCAATCAGCTGGCACCTCCCCAGAGTCCAGCGAATTTTGATAATTTACACCTACTACTTCTGCCATTTCTTTTAGTACCTTACACAGAAATCATTTCTGTGTCCGGTTATTTAAAATATACATTTCTCAAGAAAATACATTTTTGCAAATTTCAGTTTAACTCATTTTTTCCTCAATGCTGATACAGCAGACATTTATTTTACATGCGTTTGGTTGCTAACATTTCTTCCACTGCCCCAGTGAATTGTGGACTGCAGAACTCCATTGTTCCTATGGCAATATAGATATGAAATACTTGCATTGTGTTAGTTTCATGATACTATAATTCTTAAAACACCCAGATACATCAAATACTATCACTAAAGTATAATTTATGGCTAAACATAAAAGGAACATGACCATCTGTGAAGTGTTTGCTGTTGTCTAATAATGTACTCATTGTAATGATCCACAGTGCCCAAGAGAGGGCATTAGTTTGTCTCATGAAAATAATACATAAACATTACAGACAAACATGCAACTGAAATTTAAACTTGGAAATCTTTCTAATAATGAATAATGTCACTGTGCTGGCCCCTCCAATAAGGCACCTGCAAGCAGTTTGCATTGTAATACAGTTAATATTTTATATTTTTAATAGTTCACAATTACTGATCTACAAATTTCTTGATTATATTTATGGAGTTTTAGCTTATGGCATAAGTATTTTAGAGTGCCATTTGGGAGAAATAGTATGGAAAATTATAGAATCAGTCTTTTATTTATATTTTAATATAATTCTACTTTGCTTCTCCTGTCAATTAATTCAGTGTAATATATATTACAAATCATGTTACACCAACATTTGTTTCCACAAGAGTCTTGGGTGTTAGGAATAATACCTTCCATTCTTCCTTTGAAATTTTCCTTTTACCCGTCCCATTTTTGTTATAATATAGCCCTGTTCTGTAATTCTGAATGTCTAATTCCAAGGATTATTTAAACTTGGAAGTTATGACAACTCACCCTGGCATCTTCCTGCATAAAATTCCAGCAGATAGTGTGCCGGAAGCCATTTTGAAGTAGGAAACCCTAACCAGTCTTACCTTTCCTCAGACTGAAGATGGAGATCTACTCATTCTATACATGCGGGTAATCAAACCTGGTGGTGTCCCAATGGTACATTTAATAACCAAGTCATTGATAGGGGGAATTGCTCTGTGATTCCACCCTGCAACACACACACACACACACACACACACACACACTTACTCATTTGTGGTTAGGGTGAGACTGAGCAAACTCATTTTAGTCACATCCTTGGAAATAGCAGACAGAGGAAATTCTAAGCCCATTAATGTAGGTTAGATTCAAACAGCTTGCAGAAGTAAAGTAAGCATATTGACCTGTTATGCTATCCAGTCCCAGTGGAATTTTTAAGCTTAAAATTTATTAATGGTACATATATATATATATAAGAGGCATCATTAACAAACAGTGACTCAAAGGATGTTTTGCAATTACATTTCTTTGACATTAATTAGGGAATAAAGAAATACTGATGATAGAATTACATCTGCAACTTAATTTAACAACGTTGCCCAGGTAGAAACAAAATGTAACACTGAATAATATGTATAATTAAATTTAAAGTTATTAGTGAACACATCACAACCACTCTAAGCAGGTTATTGTATTTACATTTCTTTTAAAACAATGCTCCTCTGAATAAATTAAGTTTATAATCAGCTGAGCATCAGGCAACCTGAAAAATTAATTCATATTCTAAGCAAAGCAAGGTTATCCTATTCCTTGTCATTTTGCCTCCTCCCATTTTACTTTTTCGTTGTTTGATTCCGTTGGTGTTATTCCCCTACTATTATTTTCTTTTCAATTGAGAGGTATTAGTGAATAGCTTTTTGAAAACGTTACAGCAGTAGAAGTAAAGAAGGGCAATGGAATCTTTGGGTGCACATCCTGTAACGTAAGTATTGAGTAATAGAAGATTCATATAGAATTCTGATATGGGCCCATCAGGCTTTGAGGAGGATGCAGTGGATGGGAAATAAACTGATTATCAGGTATTATTTGCCTGAGTTATGAAGAGCAACTAAGATAAATTCTGAATTGTCACCTTGGAAGGAAAGGCAGCTCTGGGGAATTCCTGCCATTTTAAGGCTATACACAGACCAATCTTCAATGAATTGTTTAAAATTTGGAACAAAACAACATGGACTTGTATCGAGAAGGAAAGAAGGAAAAGAGCAAAATTGGAATCAATGGGTATTGGGGGCAAATTCTCCACTGATTGGAGTCATATCTGGTATATAGGAAAATGGTTTGTGCTTGTGGAGGGTCAGTCACCTCAGCTCCAGGACATCTCTACAGGAGTCCCTCACGTAGTGTTCTAGGCCCAACCATCTTCAGCTGCTTCATCAATGACCTTCCCTTCGTCATAAGGTCAGAAGTGGAGATGTTTGCTAATGATTGCACAATGTTCAATACCATTCGCAACTCCTCAGATACTGAAGCAGTCCATGTCTAAATGCAACAAGATCTGGACAATATCCAGGCTTGGGCTGACAAGTGGCAAGTAGCATTTTGCACCACACAAATGCCAGGCAATGACCATCACCACTCTAACCACTGCCCCTTGATATTTAATGATGTTGCCATTACTGAATCCCCCACTGTCAACATCCTTGGGTTTGCCATTAACCAGAAACTCAAATGGACTCGCCACATAATGCTACAAGAGCAGGTCAGAGGTTAGGAATATTATGGTAAGCAACTCACCCCTAACTCCCCAAAGTCTAAATCCACCATCTACCAGGCACAAGTCAGGAATGATATGAAATATTCCCCACTTGCCTGGATGAGGCAGCTCCAACAACACTCAGAAAGCTTGACACCATCTAGGACAAAGCAGTTTACTTGATTGGCACCACATCTACAAACATCCACTCCCTCCACCACCGGCCCTCAGTAGCAGCAGTGTGTACTATCTGCAAGATGCACTGCAGCAATTCACCAAAAATCTTTAGACTGCACTTTCCAAACCAACAACCACTTCCATCTAGTAGGACAAGGGCAGCAGATACATGGAAACACCACCACCTACAAGTTGCTCTCCAAGCCGTTCACCATCCTGACTTGGAAATATGGCACCATTCCTTTGCAGTTGTTGGATCAAAATCGTGGAATTCCATCCCTAACGAGATTATGAATCAACCCAGAGCATACGCACTGCAGCGATTCAAGAAAATGGCTCACCACCGTCTTCTCAAGGGCAACTGGGGATGGGCAATAAATGTTAGCCAGCCAGTGACACCCATGTCCCATGAATGAATAAAAAAAAATCCTGACTTTGTGAACTTAACCTATAAAAATGGCTGACAAGTGAAAAGGCTGCCAGGTGCAGACTGGGTAGAAGGCGTATCCCTGTGCTCCAGCTCTGTGTCAAATTAAATTTCCCAGGGCTGTCTTCAAGGCTCACTGATTCCCAGGTATCTCTCCCAGATTCACTGCTTCTCAGGCTCAATATTTCCGAGGCCCTGCTCCCAGGCTCACTGTTTCCCCGACCACACTCCCTCTTTCCTGACATATTGTTTCTCTGGCTTTGTTTCCCAGAACATTGTTTCTCTAGCCCTTGCTAAAGACTCGATCAGAACCTCCAAGGTATTTTATGAACATAGCCTAGACCCCAACTTTTACATTTGATTTTGGCATTAGGGTGAACATAAGGTGTTTCACTGCAAGCATGATTCCAGTGATCCACTAGAAGAACTTTATTACAACAAACTTTAACAAAAATAATTAGCATAACTTTTTCTAATTAAAAATGATGAAGTATAATTCTTAATAACTAGCTATCTCTATTGTTCCAATTTAGCAATATCCCCAAAGACATAAATCCCTTCTTTAGAACCATTTAGCAAAGAAGATCAAATATGCTTACATAGCTGCTAGATTTCTGTGCCTTTCAACATCTCTGGTGAGTGATCCACACAGACACCTGTCTTCTAATAGCAACTACCAGAGAAAGCACCAACTCCAGATGTAGAATCTCAGAGAAAAATACTTATTTCTTGGCAGATTCTAGTCTCCACTTCAAATTGAACAAGAGATGCAGAGAAAACAACCTCTCTTGAAAGATCCTGAAGAGCAGACTGCCTTGAGTTGTCTGTGAAAGTCTAGCTCCACCCTTCAAATGACCCCACCTGCCAATCAACCTAATCAAGCCCAAGTCTGCAATATTCCAGGGGAAAATACAAACCATCAGAACCCTGCATTAGTTCAGATTAATACACACGTTTTAGTAATTAAGATCAATTGTGCTGCTGCAGTAAATACAGTGCTGCTGGATCCAGACAAAATGGCTCTGAGTGCATAGGAGAGATCCTGCACATGAAACATGACAAATATATTTCTTAAAGGCACAGTATCGTCACACCTTGCTTCCCGGCATATTGTTTCTTTTGGCCTATTTCCCAGCACATTGTTTCTTTAGCTCTGTTCCTGGCACATTCTTTCTCTGGTTCTATTCCCGGCATATTATTTCTCTGGCGTTGTTTTCTGGCACATTGTTTCCTGCTGCTTGTTTTCATGCTTCTCTAATCACCAATTGTTTCTCTGGCACTTCAGCTGTTAAAAAGTACTGAGTCTATCAGCAGTAAAGATGGGGGTGTCTGTTACTGGAGGAGCTTCCCTTTGAATGATTTCCATTGTAACTTACCTGTTTGACCAGTATTTTCCAATCCGACTCTAGAGGCTTCATAGAGGGGCTTTGTGGTTCATAGTTAGGACGAGCTTGCTTTAAAAGCCCCCTTTTCCACTTATTGATGTATACCTCATCTTTTGAATTTACATAAATCATCAGCATAATTTTATTTGCAATTTTAATTGAAAATTTATCCAATGTAATTCAAAATCCTTATGGTCTAAATTTGATTGTATATCAATAATAATAAGGACATGATAACTCATTCAGGAGTAAGTAATGATATGATTAGAAAACTTATGCCCATGTTCCTAATTTAAAATTAACCCTCCGAGGTATTACTAAATATCCTTGACAGCTGTCAAATATCAGCATGTATTCTATCAGATAACAGCTCCTAACATGATCAAGAAATTTCTGGTACTGCACAGTGCTGAACATTATAAATCAGCCAAATAATAGATTCATGAAGCATTTTAATACCTATTTTCTTTCAACTTGTGCATTCTTTACTTCCACATCTATTGAGCAAGTTAAAATTTGCAATTAAATATAACATTTCAATTTGTTTTTATTACTCCATTTCCACCCTAGACCAACGTATGGACATTTCAGATGGGTTAGCCATAATTTTCTAAATGCTTCTTATTTCTTTTTAAGTTAAGAAATTGGTGATTTGGGAAACTGGGAGATTGTGACACCTGCGCAATGGCACCTTAAGTGCTCTGCAGCTGGTGAGCTAATGCTCTGTGCCTCACTGGTGAGAATCACATCCAGGTTCTTTTTTGCACTGAATGCCATAGGATTACATCTCGTGGATCAACAAAAAAACTGACGCCTTTCTCTCCTGTTTCCTCATTCGTTCGCTGGGTAGGGGGTAAGGAGGTCAGAGGCTGGAAGGCTAGAGGGCCGAATTTTAAAGAATGCAACTGGGACAAAGTCCCAAAGAACCTTTTAAATAAACTGCCTCAACATTCAGTATTAGCTGACTCCATCCTGAAACCTCTAATCTGGAACGAAGATTCCACTATTTGGCACATTTCTTCCTGAGGTGGGTGCAGTGAGCCAGGAAATTTGGTCTGGGAGTAAAAATCTAGGGACAAATCTAAATTGAAAACAAAGTTTATCAAATAGCTTATCTAATCTTTTAGAGTTAAAGAAAATGCATTATTCACTCTTCTGCATTCCCTTTGTACGTCTCTTGATCTTTTTTTAACCTGGTGCACCTACAGAATGTTTTTCTCATGGCTGAAACTTGGGAGGTGGAATGCTGCTGAACTCCCATTAAGATAAGGCCTTGAAGGATGATATTGAGTAACTCAGTGCCCAAAGAGCCCATCTGCAGAAAACATCATCTCAAACCAGGCTGTAGCAGTTTGGGCCAGTTGGCTGACTAGCACCAGCAAGGGCAGTAGCAGAGTGGTTGCTGGGGAGGTAGCTATATAGCCAACCTGATAGGGGACAGCAGCTTCCTCTCACAGAGAACCAATATCACTCTCCTGAGATGGTGCTGCAGAGCTCTCATTGTACCACTGGAAAGATCGAAGCCCTAAAAGCCCCTTTTAAACAAATGTATCCAGAGCCAAGATGACAGCCATCTGAGCTGTCAGATTCAAGGTGATACTCTCTGCCAGGGGTGGGTTCCACTGTGCTGCTGAAGTGACGAGCATTCATTGAAAAGGATTGGCATTTTGTTCTGCACTAAACCTTGAGCCAAGTTGAAGATAGTCTCCTCCAAGCTACATGACATTAAGCACAAACTCTATGACTGGTTGCCCAGTGCACTGAACACTGTTTTGCCCATCCATCTTTTTTGATAATCAGGCCTGTCAAAGTTGGCATCAGAATTTTTACGAGCAGACCCAATATGTGACCTGACCCTCTGGTTATGTGTCATTGTATCTCTCTGCTTTGGCTCTTGCAAACTTGTGCTCCATGAGTCACCGCATGCAGATCCTGTCTCTGAAATCTGTATAGTGTCAGTATCTGAACTGATAGTCCCGAGAGTTAGATGGTGCATCTTCATAACCACATCAGTCCTCTTGTTCCAGTGAATCAAGCACTTCCACATTCTGTTGAGCTAAAATGCAAATGAGTCAATGGTTAAGATATGATGTGAGGGAGAGCAGAGAGGAAATAGTGAGTGTTGAAAGAGCCTGTGGTTTGTCATACAGAGTGTGTAGGATGAAGAGTAAGCCAGGAGGAGGAATGGGGTATAAACAAATCTGTTTGACACATCCTCCGGGATGCCTGCAACCTCCACTGTTTCTCATTCCATTACTGCCAGCATCATTTCCTAATGGGGAATATGGAATTTCAACATGTGGGTTCTCCACAAGTGGCTGCCTTTTGATTCACTTTATGTACCACCATCTCCCAGAGAAAAAAAATGTGCTAGTGATAGTTTTGCAAGATGGGTGGATAATACAGCTCCTATAGCTGAATAGTTGCCAGGGTGTGTGAGAAAGGTGGGTGTGAAATTTATAATCATACTTAGTATTGGAGGGTGAGGTGAGTGAGTTAAGTCTGTTATATTATTCGTTGGATACTGCATACTGTTGGGGGAGAGGAATATTTTGGGTGTTGCAGTCAATGAAACTGTGATAAGGAGCCAGGGAGCACTTTTCTTATCTTGACAAATCTTGTCAAACCAATGAACTTCTTGCAGCATTGCATCCTTGACAGAGTGCTGCTGGAGTTTGCAACTTCCTCCCCTGTCTACATATCAGACGGCTGAACAGCTTTCTATCCCCTGATGGACAGAAGATATTCCACCACTTCTCCAGTTCCGGCAGAATGGCCTCCAGTGCAGCCTCGGTGCATGTCCTTTCAATTTTAACCATTTCACCATTAACAACACCTACAGCAGCCACAATGCACTTCCCCTTTAAGAGGTACATTGCACCCTTCCAATATCTGGCCCTCAGTTCATGCACGAAGCAAATGAACATTGCAGATGGCATGGCTGTGTACTGCAATCATTTAAATGAGCAGACAACATGGATTTTGTATGCTGCCTACAATAATATATTGTGGCGTGGGTTACGTTCAAACTGCAATCCCTTGGCACGCTCTTCTGCACAGTTCATTTTCTGGGCCATAATATTTTAATGCTCTTCAGAAATACTAACATAGCCTTCAGTTCTCAAATAAATATTCTGAACCTTTACTTACATAAATGCAGCTCACAGTCTGAATAAAAGTATTTTGATATTTTTTGGATAAACAAATTATAATAATCATATTTAGGTTAAGAATGCCTCCAAAGCATATAGTATTGCTGAACTTCTGTTGTTAATGTAAAATGATTGCCTAAGCACGTGGATGCTGCAGCAGCATACCGATCTCCTGAGCACACAAATGCTGAGACTAAACTATGCTTTACATTGGAAGTAGTAAAATCCCAATTTAGCTTAAAGCCACATTTTAATAGGGGGTTAAGCTGGTTTACAGCAATGCTTAAACAGGTAATAAAGAATTGTCAGCCTGTCTAACTTTATTTTCTGTTGAAGTTAAAAGGTGGCTTTTCAAATAGTGCAACAGTCTCTCCCCACTGCAGCATCAGCCTCGATTATATACACGAGCCTCTGCAGGTGTGTTTGACCTAGTGACATTCTGGCTGAGCAGCAAGGTTACTACCACTGAGCCAAGGCTAACACCTCAAAATGCAGAATAATTGGATCATGGAGCACCATCCTTGCAAGGAGCTACACGTGCTGGGATCTCATAATAGAGGTCAGTCAGCTCTGCATGATTTACTGTTTGTTAATTTTATACATTAAATTCATTAATATGGCTGCATGCGCTTTTTGCTAAATAATTCTTGATGCAGAATTCCTGGGTGGGATTTTCCGACCATGCTTGCCCCAAGGGCAGAAATCCCTGCCCAAGGTCAACAGACCTTTGCGTGGTCCCCCAAATTTTCTCTCCCACCTGCTATGATTCCTGTGGCAGGCAGGACAGGAAAGTTTCACCTATCTGAAATCTCAATGGCAACTTATTTAAATAAATGTATTGGTGTTGTTGTTGAAATAGTAAAATCTAGGTATAAACATCTGTTTCTGTGAATAAAAACACGTGAAAGTTTGCTACTTCTATTTAACAAAGTTATAGATTCACATAGTCTTACCAATGGGGGAAAGGTGCAAGCGCATTATCACATTATTTACTATGTAAAATGCTGGGTGTAATGGTTGTCTGGAGGTAATTAAGGCTTATTCTGGTGTTGAAAATGTAGCTTTTCTTGAAAGGGTAGTGTCTAATCCTTTTTGACATATTTAGTAGGGATCTAGTGGATTTGCACAATAACTTCACATCCTTCATATGTTTGAATGTTCAGGGCTGGATTTTCATCTATGGGATGGGCAGTGGGTGTTGGCCTATCCACCTTGGGAGAAAGTGTTAGGAAGGACAGGATTTTCATTGTGGGGGTGAGAGGAGGTTATGGGCTGTAATCAGGCCAGCTGACCTGAGATGAATTCAGAGGTAGCTGTCGATAAAGGCTGCTTAAAAGGCCGTGGGACTTTCTTCCAGTCATAATGAAAGATGTAAGGTTCTCTTTCCCTCACCTCTCACACCCATCATCTCCAACACACTGCCCATGCTCCATCCATGCCACCTCATGCTCCCCAACTACCATACCCCCAAATCAAGTTATGCCCCACCAACCTCAATGGCACCTCATGACCCCTTGCCAAACAGCAAATTAGGTCTGAAATGATAAGTGTTGAAATCAATTTTAAGGGGCCAGAAAGAAATGAATTGTTCCTCTGGTTTTCACTCAAATAATGTGTGCTGCTACTGCCTCAAGCTTCCCCTCCCCCTTCCAAGGTTGGAGGAGTTTGAGTGGAGACGGATTCAGAAAAGAGCATCTAAGGGCCACACTTTCTTGCTTAAGTCACCCTAAATGTAACCGGCAGTCTTAACGGCTCTTTTCCCAAATGCTCAACATGATAACACCCATTTCTTTCCACCCAAAGAGAAAAGACAATCTTGGAGGAAGAAAAGGATTGAAAAAAGCAAAAATGATATCAGTGGCAAAGTTTTAATATTCATTGCTGCAGCCGAGAGATCCATGGTGTTTACACTGGTGCCGCACAAGGTTATTATCTTGATCACTAGTGGTTGCTATGACACATTTGTCCTATCATCTATATTTTTCATTCATTAAAGGGATGTGGATTCCACTGGCTTGGCCAGCATTCATTGTCCATTACTAATTGCCCTTGACAAGGTGGTGGTGTACTACCTTCTTGAATCGCTGCAATCTATGTGGTGTAGGTACACTCATGTTGCTGTGAGGTGGGGCGGGCTGTTAACACGCAAATAAGTGCGGCGTGCAGGAATGGGACGGCAGTAGTTATGGGAGATTTCAATCTGCATATTGATTGGTCGACCCATGTTGGACACGGTGGGCTCGAGGAGGAGTTCTTGGAATGCTGCCGGGATAATTTCCTTGAACAGTGTGTGTTGGAGCCGACGAGGGAGCAAGCTATCTTGGATCTGGTGCTATGTAATGAGGCGGGTAGAATTAGGGACCTTGCGGTGAAGGATCCTCTTGGAGAGAGTGATCATTGTATGGTGGAGTTTCTGGTGCAGATGGAGGAGGAGAAAGTGGGTTCCCGGACGCGCGTCCTTTGTTTGAATAGAGGGAGTATGGTAGGATGAGAGAAGAATTGGCGAATGTGGACTGGGGGAATGTGTTGGAAGGTAGGTCTGCTGAGGAGCAGTGGAGGATCTTTAAGGAGATCTTTCTTGGTGCTCAGCAGAAATTTATTCCGATGGTTAAAAAGGACAGTAGGAAGAGAGGTAATAAGCCGTGGATAACGAAGGAGGTGAAGGAAAGTGTTAAATTAAAAGCGGAGGAATTTAGAGTAGCTAAGAGCAGTGGGCGAGAAGAGGATTGGGAAAGGTTTAAATGTCAACAAAGATTGACAAAGAAGTTGATAAAGGAGGGTAGGAGAAGCTATGAGGCTGGGCTAGCACTTAATATAAAAAAGGATAGCAAGAGTTTTTATAAATATATAAAAAGGAAGAGGCTGGCTAGGGTGAACGTTGGTCCTTTAGAGGATGAGAAAGGGGAGCTAGTGGTAGGGGATGGGGATATGGCGAAGGTCTTGAATAACTTTTTTGTTTCTGTCTTCACGGAGGAGGACGTGAATAATTTGCCGGGTGTTAGCGATGGAAAGGTGGTAGGAATGGAGGGTCTTAATGACATTACTGTTACTAGAGAGGTGGTGCTCGACAGACTGGAGGGGCTGATTGTGGACAAGTCCCCAGGACCGGATGGAATGCATCCGAGGGTTCTGAAAGAAATGGCGGAGGTGATAGTGGATGCCTTGGTGGTTATTTTCCAGACGTCGCTGGATTCTGGGGAAGTGCCGGAAGATTGGAAAACGGCTAATGTTACGCCGTTGTTTAAGAAGGGTGCCAGGCAAAAGGCGTGGAATTATAGGCCGGTTAGTTTAACGTCTGTGGTAGGTAAAATGTTAGAATCCATCATTAAGCAGGAAATTGCGAGGCATCTTGAAGGGAATTGCTTGATAGGGCGGACGCAACACGGTTTCATTAAAGGGAAGTCGTGTCTGACAAATTTACTGGAGTTCTATGAGGATGTGTCTAGGGCAGTGGATAGAGGAGAGCCGGTGGATGTGGTCTTTCTGGATTTTCAGAAGGCGTTTGACAAGGTACCTCACAAGAGGTTATTGCAAAAGGTCAGGGGACATGGAGTTGGGGGTAGGGTGTTAGCGTGGATAGAGGATTGGTTGTCAAATAGGAGGCAGAGAGTGGGGGTCAATGGGTGCTATTCGGATTGGCGGATGGTGACTAGTGGGGTGCCCCAGGGGTCGGTGCTGGGGCCTCAGCTATTTACCATTTATATAGATGATCTGGAGGAGGGAACCGAGTGCAGGGTGTCGAAATTTGCTGATGACACCAAGATTGGGGGAACGGCAAATTGTGCGGAGGGTGTGGAGAGTCTGCAGAAGGATCTAGATAGGCTGGGCGAATGGGCCAGGAAATGGCAAATGGAATTTAATGTTGGCAAGTGTGAGGTGGTCCACTTTGGTAGGAAGAATGGTAGGAAGGACTATTACTTACGTGGCGAAAAACTGCAGCAGGCGACGGTGCAGAGGGACCTCGGGGTCCTTGTGCATGAGTCGCAAAAACCCAGCTTGCAGGTGCAGCAGGTGGTCAGGAAGGCGAATGGGATGCTGGCCTTCATAGCGAGGGGGATTGAATATAAAAGTAGGGAGGTCTTGCTGCAGCTGTATAGGGCATTGGTGAGGCCGCAGCTGGAGTACTGTGTGCAGTTTTGGGCGCCGCACCTGCGCAAGGATATTTTGGCCCTGGAGGGAGTGCAGAGGAGGTTTACTAGGCTGATACCGGAGTTGAGGGGATTGAGCTATGAGGAGAGGCTGAATAAACTAGGCTTGTACTCGTTAGAGTTTAGAAGAATGAGGGGAGATCTCATTGAGACGTATAAGATGATGAATGGGATGGATAGGATAGAGGTGGAGAGACTCTTCCCGCTCAAAAAAGACAGTAGGACTAGGGGGCACAGCCTCAAGATAAAGGGGAGGCGGTTTAGAACGGAGTTGAGGAGGAACTTCTTCACTCAAAGGGTGGTGAATCTCTGGAATTCTCTGCCCGTTGAAGTGGTGGAGGCTGCCTCGCTAAATATTTTTAAGAAGCGGGTTGATGGGTTTTTGATAAGAGAAGGGATTAAGGGTTATGGGGAGAGGGCGGGAAAGTGGAACTGAGCCACGACAGATCAGCCATGATCTTATTGAATGGCGGGGCAGGCTCGAAGGGCTAGATGGCCTACTCCTGCTCCTATTTCTTATGTTCTTATGTTCTTATTAGGAAATAAATTTCAGGATTTTGATCCAGTGACAATGAAGGAACAACAATATATTTTCAAATCAGGATGGTGAGTGGCTTGGAGGGGACAGTCTAGGTGGTGATGTTCCCGTATGTCTCCTGTCCTTGTCCTTCTTGATGGTGGTGGTCGTGGGTTTGGAACGTGTTATCTAAGGAACCTTAGTGAGTTCTTGCAGTGCATCTTGTAAATGGTACACAATGCCACTATTGTGCATCCAGGGTGGAGTGAATCAATGGTAATCCCCAAACTTTTGATCGTGGGGGATTCAGAGATGGTAATGCCATTAAATGTCAAGAGGCAATGGTCAGATTCTCACTTTTTGGAGATGGCTATTGTCTGGTACACGTGTGGCACAAATGTTACTTGCCACTTGTCAGCCCAAGCCTGGGTATTGTCCAAGTCTTGACGCATTTGGACATGAACTGCTACAGTACCTGAGGCATCGTGAATGGTCCTGAACACTGTGCAGTTATCAACAAACATCCCCACTCCTCACCTTATGATGAAAAAAGTCATTGAAGGTCATCTCACCGACTGGTTGATGCTTTTAGTGAATTTTCCTATCTCCCTTTTCTGTATGCAATGTTTTACCCATTGCCACCTACACCTTTGAGCAATATTTTAGGTGCTGGTAATTGTCACTGCCTTCCCTAAACCTTCCTTTTCATCCCTTCTTCCTCTCATCAACTACCTTCCTCTTCACTCACTCCCTTTCCACTTCTCCTCTTCTCCTGCTCATTCCCTTCCTTTTCCAATGACTTATCCCCTACCCTCTGCACCTTCCGCGGCCCTGCCCCCCCACCAAGCTCTTAATCCTAGCACTCTGATTAACCTGAATGCTGCAATGCTTTGAGCACAACACAAGCGATCAACCAGAATATTAAATTAGGTACAAATGTCATGCTCTTTATACCGCAGGCTCTTATCAGTATTTGCAATACCTGTTGCTCCTGTAGGTGGTTAAGTGGTAGACCGTTTCAATATTAAAGGTAGCACGCTGTGACATATGATAGCTGCTATTTTACAGTGACAGAACATTACCCTATGATTGTGGAGTCTGGCAACCAGCTTGACACAAAACAGTCAAATGCTTTTTTTAAAATTTGTTTTCTTCAAAACTGAAGGGGACGATTCTCCCAGCTTGCTGCACTGCTCCAGCAGCACAATGGGCTAGGAGACACCAGCAGAGGCCTTTTAGCGGGCTCCCCACTGGGAGTCAGGGCCTCCGCGCATCTCCTGTTCCATTTCATTAGCAGGCCTGGCACTGATGTCTCCGGGCCTGCTAGCTTCTCCCCTCTGCCCCTTCTGTGGGAGTGGTTTCCTCCAGCAGGGTTTACAACTGCTTCCCACAGGCTGCCCAACCCTGTTGGAAGGAACAGTGACCATGGAGGTACCCCCATGAGGTTAGAGGTAAGGGGGTTGTTCCCTGGGCAGTGCTAGCCTGGCATTGCACAAGGGGCAAACTGGCAATGCCCAAGGTGCATCTTGGCACTGCCCACAGGGCATCAAGCAGAGCCAAGGGGCAGGACCAAAAGGCAGGGCCTGTTGGAGGGCTGATCAGTGGGGTTTGGCAGTCCTGCTGTCACTGTGCCAGAGGATCGTAGGCAGAGATTTGCAGGCAGAGGTCGGGGAGGGTGTGATTGGGACTGGCCATTCAGGTGGGGAGTGAGTTGTTGGGGCTGCTGATGTAGTTGAGGTGGGGGGTGGGGGGTGATCAGGGCTGCCAGAGGTTGGCCAGGGAGATCGGGCCTGGCTGGTATGGGGAGTGGGGAGGCCATTGGGGCTTGCCCAGAGAGGTCTGGGAGGCCAGCGATCGGGGATGAGGGATCAGAGGGGTTATTGTTGCGGGGTCGTGGAGCTAGCCAGCAACTGGGCTGGCTAGTGATTCGGGAGGCTGGCAGTGCAGGTCTACTGTGCATGTACTGATCTTGGTGCTACAGATCGGTGCATGCCCTCTGGCCCACTCAGTGCTACGCTGCTAGCCTCACCGGGGGAATAGGCCCCGCCCCTGATTTTCAGCGTGATTCACTCTAGTGCACTCTGCAGTGCTTAGAGTGTGGGAGATTCATTCTGAAAATCATATTAGAAAATTTGACAGGAGTTATTCCAATTTTCACATGAATTTGGCACTAAGAATTTTTTGGGGAGAATCGCATTTCTAAAATCCAAAATAAAGGTTCAAACAAAATTCAAAATCATATATTCCAAAATTTCAATGGAATGAAAATAATGGGTTACATAACAGTTGGACAACCTACTAAACCAGAGTATTGCATGTCGATGAATTGAGAGAGAACAGGGTGAGAAAAACAGAATCTGAGAAAATAAGGGCGGGGGATTGAGAGAAAGCAAGAGTGAGAGGTATTGAACTGTGCATTGACAGAGTGAGGATTAGTGAGGAGAAAGAAAATGATGTTTGATGCGAAGGCTTTGTGGACTTGAGAGAAAATAAGGTATTGGCCAAAACAGAAGGAGAATGTTAAGGGGGAGATTGAGAGAACAGTTAAAGTTAAGGAGAGAGACTAAACAAAAGGGGATGTGAGAAGGAAGAGAAAAAACACAGAAAGAAGGGCTTCCTTATAGTGTTCCAGTTCTTCCCGCAGTCCAGTGTGGGTTAGGTGGATTGGCCAGGGAGAGTTGGTGTGGACTCAATGGGCTGAATTGTCTCTTTTTGCACTGTGGAGATTCTATGGTTCTAAAATATTCCTTTTTCCCATTCTATTACTTTCTTCTTTCTTTCTGTCTCACTCATGCAACAAAACCTTTACATACAACCTTCATCTCTTTCTCTCTCTCCTTCTACTTCTACTCCAATTTTTCACTTCCAATCCACTCTCAGCTTGTGTCACTTTTCAAAGGGTGATGAAGAACATTGTTCAAGGATTGCCCAGATAGGCAATCTTTCTGGATGATGTTTAAATCTCAGGAGCTACTGCAAAGAAACAATTGGAGAGTTTGGAGGAGGTCTTATGACTTCTTTCTGATGCTGGCGTCTGATTAAAAATGTTCCGGGTAAACAAGGTAACATACTTCAGATACAGTTTTGCCAAGGATGGATTGCACTCTATCGAAGAGAAGAGTCTCCGACTCCAAGGAACACAATGGAGATGAAATCTGTCCTAGGTCTCATCAATTCTATGGAATCTGCACCGAGCTTGGTGGCCCTGCTGAAATTGGCACCCCTCCATGTACTGTTAAAAAAAGTTAGAAATTTATGTGGCAAATGCCACAAGGCGAAACCTTTGCAAACACCAAACAACAATAGCTGCGAACAAATATACTAGCTTATTGTGAGTCCCTGAGACCATTATGACACTTCCCCTATGGGACAGGAACGGTATTATCGCACCATTGGAACAGAACATCCAATTGCGTACGCATCACAAACTCTGGCAGATGCAGAGAGGAAGTATGCCCAGATCGAAAAATAAGATTTGGCCATGGCGTTCACAGTGAAAAAGTTCCACCGATACATCTACGGTCAGCATTTCACCATAGTGACCGATTACAAATCTCTATTGCACCACAAGGTGATTTCTTCCATCGCATCAGCCTGGCTCTAATGCTGAGTACTGTTATTAGGTGCCCAAAATATACCCTAAAACATCATCCAAGAGGATATATAGCCAACATGGATGCGTTGAGCTGCCTGCAACTACCCATCAGCCTCCGAAGATGGGTGAAGTTGTCATGATTCTGAACATCATGGACATTCTGCCAGTATCTGCCAAGTAAATCCAGGCTTGGACGCAAGATGATCCCACATTGGAAAAACTACATTAAGTTATCCTAAGTGGTGGACCACAAGGGTGTCCTACAGAGGATTTGAAACCTGATCTTTTTAAAGAGTTGAGTATGGATGATAACATCATCTTGTGGGGAGCCTGGGTTGTTGTCCCCTTTCTTGGCCGGCAGCCAATACTTCAAGAATTGCACAATGGCCACCCAGGAATTTGTAAGATGAAAATGCTCACACGGAGCTATGTCTGGTGGCCTGGCATAGACAGCGATATTGAAAATCTGGTCATGTAGTGAAAAACCTGCAAGGAAAACCAGAAGATCCCACCAGCAGCATCATTGCACCCTTGAGAATGGCTGGGGATATCCTGAGTGCGAGTACATGTCGATTTTGCAGGGCCATTTACAGGGTCCATGTTATTAATTCTCATCAAGGCCCATTCAAAATGGATCAATGTGCACCAGATGGTCTCCCCCACCTCTTACAATATCATAGAGAAACTCAGTAAATCTTTTAGCACACATGGCATACCCGAGTTTCTCACAACGGGGACAGATTTACCAGTGGGGAGTTTCAGACCTTCATGAGTATGAATGGAGTAAGGCACATCCTCACAGCACCCTACCATCTGTCCTCAAACAGCCTGGCTGAGTGGATGGTTCAGACATTCAAAAGTGGCATGAAGAAACAAACCACAGGTTCCCTAGAAACAAAGCTCACACTTTCCTTTTTAACTATAGCAGTATGCTGCAAATAGCACAGGTGATGGGGATAGCACAGGTTAAACAATTGATATGCTGAGGCCTTTGGACTAGGTTTAGCCTGATATTCCCAAATTTGGCCTGCAATGTTGAGTTGAAACAAGAAGCTCAGAAAAGGGGCCATGATAGAGACTGGAGAGAGGCTTCAAACTGGGAGATACAGTCTACATGAAGAACTTTGGTGATGACTATCCATGAACCCTAGAGTTATTCTGGAGAAAACAGGACCAATATCTTATGAGGTAAAAAATAGGGAGAAAATCTTAAAGAAGCACAAGTATATTTGCTCGCAGCTATTGTTGTTTGGTGTTTACAAAGGTTTCACCTTGTGGCATTTGCCACATAAATTTCTAACTTTTTTTAACAGTACATGGAGGGGTGCCAAGTTCAGCAGGGTCACCAAGCTCGGTGCAGATTCCATAGAATTGATGAGACCTAGGACAGATTTCAACTCCATTGTGTTCCTTGGAGTCGGAGACTCTTCTCTTCGATAGAGTGCAATCCGTCCTTGGCAAAACTGTACCTGAAGTATGTTACCTTGTTTACCCGGAACAGGGAACCCTCCACAGAGACAACTGTTTCTACGGATTTGCCACCATTGGCGTCTTTCACATTGGCCTGTGGATGAGAAACTCCGTCCCCCCAAAAACTCACGAACAAGTCACTTGGATGATGAAGTTTCTGACTCGGACATGGAGACAGAGGCGTTCGTCAATCCATTACACACACCCCTGACCTTACCCTACAAGGAATAGAGATGTGACCATCAACAAAGAGATGAAGAGGGCCCCACTGTCATGGGAACGAGGGGGAACACTTGGACTCTGGGGTGGGTGGTTTGCTGGGTGGTGATGGTGAGGGGTATGATAACCCTCATGAGGTCTATGGGAAATCACTGATTGATCTCCCTGTGGGGCTTGTTGAATATGGGTTTCCCTGATAACAGGCAGAGACCTGCCTAGCTGGAACTCATTGCCTGAGGTCACTAGGACTGGGCCTGGTGAATAGTAGTCCCATAAAGGGACTAGTCTGTTAACACCGTGGTAGTGGTTTTACTTTGAATTCTGTAAATAAATTATATTCCCTTCCAGTTGGGCTCCTTGAGTCATTATAGTCTCCATTGTGTAGGCAATGAGAAGCAATTGGCAAGGGCCACGTTTTTGCTATCGTCGCATTCCACATAAAAGCCCCAGCTATGAGAAAAGAATGCTTTATGCTCAGTGTATTTTGAATTTTCACTGAGTATTTTTAAATTCTAGACACAAATAATCTATTAAAATGATTGCTCAAAATCATGTGACCTTTGATATTTGAACTTCAGTCAATACTGCAAGTATCAGGGGAATATCTAATTCAATATGGAAATTCACGTACAGGGAATTCACAAATACCTTTGTTTAAGGACAGCGTAAAGTGACTCTGGGATTCCTAAACTGCCCGTTTCCTTGTTTCATATCAACCTAAAGAGATCACTTGGTGGTAGATGAAAGTGAATGGATATTATCACTGTCCCACTGTATCATAATGGCTTTCCTCATCCAAGCTGAACTGGGAGAACCTGAGAGGTGTTAACCCATAACACAGCATGTGAAACCAACATAAGCACCACTCCTTATTTGAAAAGGGACATAAACTTATGAAAAGTTACATGGGGGCTACTTTTAAAAATCAGCTAAGCTGTTTACGGTCAGTCATTGGCTGGTCAAAAAGCCAGATTGGGGGCGGCATGGTGGCACAGTGGTTAGCGCTGCTGCCTCATAGCGCCAGGGACCTGGGTTCGATTCCCTGCTTAGGTGATTGTCTGTGTGGAGTTTGCACACTCTCTCTGTGTGTGCGTGGGTTTTGTCCAGGCACTCCGGATTTCTCCCACAATCCGAAAGATGTTAAGTGCATTGGCCATGTTAAGTTCTCCCTTGGTGTACCTGAACAGGTACCGGAGTATGGCGCCGAGGGATTTTCACAGTTACTTCATTGCAGTGTTAATGGTAAGTCTATTTGTGACGCCAATAAATAAAATTTAAAACTATGGGTGGAATTTTCTGTGCTACTGGCTTTTCTGGCCATATTTTTAGACACAAAAAAAAATGAAGGGGTGGATCACGATGGTTGGGGATGGGGGGGTGGGGGGGTTCTGACTGAGCCCACCCTGCCAGCAACTTAGGCTTTTGAAAGATTGGGACACCATTTTTAAAGGCTGTTCCAATGTAAAAAAGAAAAAACAGAAAAAAAACTCCCCCAGCATTCTCATTCTGCAGCGTGACTCATTCGTCTGTGGTCCCTTCAGAGATATGGTCTTTGTTGACACTGACAATTGGACTCTGCAAATAATAAAGCTGTTTCTGGCACACTCTCTGCTGCATGCATGCCTTTCTTTGAGGGGCAGGTTATTCTAATGCTCTTCTGGATGCATCTCTTGTGTGTCCCCTTGGAGGCTGAGCCTCTTTTACCTCCTACTTTTGTTGCTGTGGAACAACCTTTGTGCTTCGTGCTCCCTCCTCTGTGTCCTCTTCCTCCACTATGAAGATTGATTAATCATTCCATGCCAATTAGTCTGTCCCCCTCTTGTACGCTATCCTTGCAGCTGACCTCCCCTGGAACTTTACACTTGCTACTCCATTTTCAACAAATGCCGTTGACCATCTGCGTCCCTTGCAGATCATCCATTAACACCAAACACCCCTCCCACCTCTTCCCCTCCTCTTTCGCCAATGCAGCTCTTGGCCTTATAGATAATATCTGGTGTGGATCTTGCCATTTGAAGCCTCCTGCTTATGGACGGCAATAGCCTCCATGGCCCACTCTTCCCCCTTCAACCCGTGTGAAGTCTTTCAAAATGGCCTTCTTCCAGATGCAGCACTGCGACCTCACCTCACCACCATCACCTTTATCTGGTTAGGGTTTTGAAAGCACATGAACCTCATGTGCTGTTCATGAAATACAAAATGCTCTGTCAATTATTTTCTAAATACCCCCAATTGATGTCCTGCCATGTTGCAGCACCAAATCTGCCCTCCATCTTTTGTGCCACTCCTAAAATTTGGATCCAAATGTCACAACATTAGGATTCCATTTGAACGGGTCCCCTCCTGATTTTTCAGAAACTTATCTGAAGTCTGGGAGACATCTTCATTTATTTGTTGGACGGGTTATTGTCCCTGCAGTGGCTGTTGCTTTCTTCTGATGTTGCTGGGAAAACAGAGCTCTCCTGGGTGGGGCCTCCTGTCCTTGTGGGGGTGGAAGTTCCACTCTGCACTAACTAAGGCTAAACTCAGCCAAATTTCACAGTGATGAGATGCAAGCAGACTTTAAGGTTTAACACACCCCAGAATTTTCTTTCAAGAAATTACAATTTTATGCCATTAAGATCCCTTAAAACAATTCAAAATCTGAAGCAATGAGGCTCCACAGTTGTAATAGATAATGATAGAAAGGTTAATAGACAGTAATTAACACTTGCTACATCATCTAAAAGATTCTAATGCTATGAAGTACAATTCTTAAATATCTGCAGCAAATTTGGCTCATAACCACAGCTGCTTCATGACATTCAATGCATGTCAATGGTGAGCCAGACAATGCATTGCAATCTTTGCGAAGCTAACTGCAGTGTGGTGCAACACAGACAACATTTGGACAATTGCATTTAACCACATGTTCCTCACCTGAAGTTGTACCATTTTCACATACATAATGGTGAAAACTACTTGCCTCCACTATTTTCACAGCAAAATTGGGCCCAAATTCTAATATTTGATCATGTTAAATTATATCACTGGATTTATAAATGTAGCATTAAATCGAGACCGGAAAGCTTTTTGAATTCAGTTCAGTAGTAGTAGTTTCCATTAATTTACTTTAGGAGCTAAATATACCTCTAATTTAAATAAAAACTTAAAATATATTTATGCATATAAAAAAAGAAATTATTCCTTGTAATAAATTCTAAACCCTTATTCGGTCAGTAGCTCCAACCTGTGGAATACTGAACAAATTCTAAATTTGAGGCCCAATTCTTTCTGTGATCTATTTAGATGGAATGCAGGTATTTATGACTGAATAAGGATTTTAGGCACAATCTGGTTACCAATAAACTTATCGTTTGGCTTTCTACGTATGGCATGGGTATGGCTTAGGATATTTATGCGACATCACTAAATGTCAAATTAATTTTCTTTAAATCAGAATCAAAGGAGAATTCACGCTTTTACATAAATTGTGCATCAGGAACTTGGCCAAGAATGTCAGTATTATTTTTGCTTCCTATATCATGTTTAACACATTTTCATGCAGTGAAAGTTTTCTCAAGCATTCCTTCCACAAAGGTGTTGCTGAAGTCACAATGACCCAATGAAGTTTTTTGGCAGATAAATCTTTGTAACTTCATTACAAAGCATGGTTACATGTATCATCAGAGACAATTACAATATTACAAAAATGAGAAAAAAAAATTCTCTGCAGTCAAGATGTTAAAGAATAATCCCCAGTGCCCAAAATGTTTTAAATCTAATCTTTGACAAACACTTCCACAACTCTTGAAGCAAAACATAGATTCGAATAGCTTCAGTAACATTAATACAAGAAGGTCCATTAACAGCATTCATTTGATTGGTTTTCTTTGGTTGCAGTATATATGTTGCATCTCAAACATTAATTGATCAGTTAATTACTTGAAGCAATTTGAACCCTGAAAAAATTAGCAGTAAATCTGACGACTATTGTTTGTAATGCAAAGAAACAAGTGTCCACATTAACTGCAGCACTGTTCATGATACATTGCAGACAAATGTGCTGATAAATTAAAAGTGGTGTTGAAGTATTCACTGTTCAACTCTACAGATGATTAATACCTTTGAAGTAATTAAATTCCATTAGACTGGGTTCAGATGCCCAAGGAATTGGTGCCAGGCTTTAGCAGTTCTCTAGCGAGGACAAAAGACTAATGCCTTCTAAAGCCGTGTTTCACAATTAAAATCCCAGGGAAGTCTGCATTAACTTAGGACATCTGCTTGTTGTGATTGTTTGAGCTATTGATGCATTGGATCATTAGCAGGGCAGCATGAACCAGTGTTTTCCTGTTGACAAGGATCTCTCACCAGGAGCTGGAGCTGTTGCAGGGAACGAGGTAAGGCAGAGCAGCCAAGTCATATCTTGCACATTCACTTTGACTCATAGAATTATTGCTAACTACAGCCTCTGATGATAGGAAACAGCATTTTGCCTCCAGCCATTTTCACCAAGATCAGAGCCAAAGTATCGCTGGCTCCTGCTGCTTTGTAGCTGCAGAATCTTTAAGGCTGGCATTAGTGTAGTCTATGAACAGTTTGCCCCTTCAGATGGCCACAGTAATGACCCACATGGGAGTCAATAGTAGGGCTGCACTATCAATGTTACCAGGTGCTGCAACATAAGCATTTCATTAAATATTGAAGGATTGGTTTCTAGTTACAGTGACAAAAGGAAATTTGGCCACAGTCCAAAAGCAACTAAAAATATGTGTCTGTTTTTTTTTCTTTTGGCTTCTTCTAATCACATTCTGGTTTGGTGTGACCTTTTTTGCTGCTAATTAGCTGCCTTCTTGAAGAGCATCATGGGTAATGTGTCCTAGGTATTACATGCTGCCACTGTATGTGCTGTTAATCATTCATAATACTTTAATAGTTTATTTACCATTATATTTGCAACTTTTAAATATATTGTAAAATAAAATCTCTACTTAGATTTGCTAACAAGACACTAAATAGACAAATAACTATAAATGCAAAAGAAACTAAATTATTGTCATTTCATAAATACACTGCTGTCTAATATGAAGACATGATACGTCAAACCACAATGCTTCTGTACTATTTTAACATGCGCTACATTTCTGACCTGGAATAACTGATCTAAGGCACTCAAGGTTTCTCTCCCTGTTGGAGTTTAAAGGACAAGGTGACATAACTTTCACATAAAATGTACAAACCAAAGTCTTACTGTCTTATATACTTCCTTATGATATAGAGAAATGAAATTAAGAAGAGAAAGGAAATAATTTGCAGGACAAATGGAATGGGAAATATTAAACCCAAGAAGTACTACAGTTTAATTACAGCCCTACAACATTGTCCTTGATGGTCAGAGATCTATAGACTTGAATCGAGCCTAATGAGAAAAGTTGATGTTTCCTTGTTACTGATGTCTACTCAGGACCCCAATAATTTATTTTAAATAGATATAAATGGTTACTATTCTGTTGGGAAATTAATAAGCACCTTTGTCCAAATGACAGTAATGAGTAGATGGATTGTGTTTGATCAAAGTGAATGCCATAGGCATGATGCTGATATAACAGTTTATCCATATGTCCCATCTGTCTCTTCTGGTCTGTGTAACATAATTATCATTCAGATGTAAAAATAGTCAATATATTATTATTATTCATCAATGTTTTACTTTTTTTTACACATGTAGGGTATGCTTATTATTCAATCACACAATTATACCTGTGACAATCCAGGTCAATTTCCTGCTATTCTTCCTGGGCTGTATCACAATGGTGGAAGAGTATTTTAGAAACTGAAAAGACATCCTACAATATCCCTTTGGGTTTTAGTCCTTAACTGAGAATAATGGATGAGAAGTTATTATTAGTGTGTCGGGCATTATCAGCATGTGTGTTTACCTAGTATGTAACAAAATCTTCTACATTTCGGTGGACAGGAGCAAGTTATATGGATTACCCCTGCTCACAAAAGCACAAATAAGGTGTTTGTAAGTAGAAGTATCGATGAGTTTGTTTCAGAAGGGTTGTTTTCACTTAATCAACACAACTTGTTCAAGCCACATGATGGGACAGCCACCATTAATTATCACACGTTTTTTTGCGCTGATAGTCACAGTATTAACCTGAAATCATGGCATCTCAAGCAAGAATTGGGAGTCTGACTGCATGTGTTGGGACTAGTACATGCACATAAACAGTTGTCTCATTCTGATCTAAAATGATATCAGATAGAAAAACGTTAAGGTCAATG
Organism: Carcharhinus amblyrhynchos; assembly: GCF_965287045.1. Taxonomy (NCBI): domain Eukaryota; kingdom Metazoa; phylum Chordata; class Chondrichthyes; order Carcharhiniformes; family Carcharhinidae; genus Carcharhinus; species Carcharhinus amblyrhynchos. Next base: position 39,003,443 of record NC_137335.1, on the reverse strand, counting down.
CCGAGACAGGTTGTTACTTGCACTGGGAGTTGATTCTCAGTTAAACATTGTCCAGCTGCAGCTAATAGTCAGGCAGTAAATTATAGCAATGATTTCCTTCATCAAGATTGCAAAGTTATGCTTTTGGCCTATTGGCCTTTTGGGGAGGAATTATTAATTCAATGTGAAGGAGATAAAATTGAAATGAATTATTGCTAGTGGGATTATAAAGATATGGCAATACTTTCTAACATTTTATCAGCTAAGATATCTGATCTATTCAACATTTAAATATTAATAACAATGAAAATCTCCATGTGGAGATTACCAGTCATACTTAATTGCCATAATGAATGATTAGGACAATATACTAAAATGTTAATTCATACCATTTTTTTTCTGATTTAAACTGCCAAGATCAAAGAATTCTGCAAGATGATTAAAACATGATCAGTTTTCTAACAGAAAACTAATGATGAACAATCATAAAATATTTGTTCTAGATAGGGAGGGTAAATGTTTGCCAAAATGTCACCTTTCTATTGGCAGAATTACCTGCATAATGCCATCAAAGCAATGCTGTTGACTTTGCAGTGATAATGAAATGCTATGATACAAGAGATAGATGGCACTGCAGTTAAACATCATTTTGACCTTTTCAGTATACTGTACTTTTATCTTAATTGTGTACAATAGAGTGTAATCTAAATAATAATAGCATTTCAAGATTCTTCAATGATATGCCAAAAAAGATTATTGTGTCACCATTACACAGAGGAAAGAAAAATATTTATTCACTTTTTTTAAGCAAGCTTATAAACTACACTGCAGTTTTGGACTCAATCCCATGTGAATTTGTTGACATAATTTGGATGAGAATGAATTTATATAACAGTAAAACAATTTTTAAAAACAAAGAACAATAAAATGAATTCATAATTTAAGAAGAAATCTTGCAAACTGTACCATTTTACAGGGAATTAATTTCATTGTTCACTTATTTAGCCCCTATTTTTCTATTAATCCATTCAAAATGTTATATAAAAGCATTTGCAAGTAAAATATTGGTGCAGTCAGTTTCTATTATGAATGAATGTTTACATGAACTAAAACCTAAAGTTAAACTTGAAAGTAATGTCACAAAATTACCTGTGCCGAATTGAACAGAATTGGGGCAAGCAGTTGCTCTCAATATGACACAAAGACCTTGAGCCCACGCTCGCTGTCTATGGGGATGGCAGTAAGAAGTCTCACAACACCAGGTTTGAGTCCAACCAGTTTACTCCCGGGAATGGCAGCAGGGACTTAAGATTTAGCAAAACCCTGGAAGTGGAAGATCCGTGACTTCTGATTTTTGCACCCCCCCTTCCCCCGCCCCTGCTCCCTGCCCCCCACCGGTGATTTAATCAGGCTCACGCTCATAATGGTTCCTGAAAGAGAGGGACATGATGAGGCAGTGCCTTGGCAAACACCTTGGCACAGGTTGGCCCTGCCGGTTGGTACCATGTGGACCCCAATGGGATCTTTTAGGGGAGGGAATATTCATTAATTTGAGGTTGTGGGGGGGAGTGGGTGGAGGGGAGCAGTAGTGGGAGCTGAGAATGCTGACAATGGCATTTGGTGAGTGTGGGTGCCAGCATTGATTGTGTGCATGGAGAGTTGGGGGGAGGAGGGGCAAAGATGTCCGATGTTTGGGGGAAAGAGGAGAAGGGCAGCTAAGATGATTCTGTGGATGGGTGATGGAGAGGAAAGGGTCCAATATTCTGGGGTAAGGAGCGGGGGTGCTGGCATTGTTTGTGTGGTTGTGGGGGGGGCGGGAGGTGGGTGAGGGTTTCAATGTTTGGGGAGAAGAGGAGGGTTTCACCACTGACTGCTGGGGGAAGGGGGGGCAAAACTACAGGCTCCAATTGGGGGGAGGATGGGAAGAAATACTAGCTCTGGTTGGGGGTGGGGGGGTGGGGGGGAGGAGGGAGGCGGTGCAAGGGAAGGAAAGGCGTGGGTTGGTTCAAGAAAGTTGGTGGGGGAAATGTTGGGCTGTGGCATTGGGCAGAGCCCCTGCGACCTTTGTGATGGGCTGGGGGGAGGAAGGGTCATTGTTTGGTCTGATCGGGGCTTCCTTTAAACATTGTGTGCCAATCTCAATGTAGCTGGGCTTTGCCAGCATGTTGAGGATCTGTCCCTTTAGCTGACGGTGTGAAACATGCCCAGTGGTTTTTTTGTGATAGAGTGTGGTAAGATATAAGGAGAAGGCAGGTGTTTTGCAGTTACCTGTGCAGATTTTTTGTTATTTAAACAGTCCAAATCCTTACATGGTTCTATCTGGCACCTGAATATGTTTTATTCCCAGAATACTAAGCAGGTTTGAAATATTAGTAACTCAATGACAAAAATCATTAGGTTAGCAGGAACCTACATCATGCTATTTACTAGTAATGATTTAAAATTAGCATCAATGTCATAAAGTGTGTTAACATACAATTTTGTGCTGTATTACCTTAAAAATTATAAACTTGTACCTGGATGTAACAAATGCGGCATTTCTGGGTATATTAATTTTTCACATTCAGGACACATTTTGATAGATTAGAAGTAGCTTGGTAATTTACAAGTTATTTAACAGAATTTCTTCCATTCAGAAACTTGTAACATTATGACAAGTGACAGTAACAAATGAGGTAACAAGAACTGAACAGAAATTACGTCGAAACCTCAATGTAAACAAATGATTTTTCATGTAAAAATGTTTAGTCCAATTTTTTTTCAAGATCCATGATAAACATTGAAACATGTTGATTTTATTTTTAGGTAGATACACTATCAAATTCTAATGAGAAACAATAACAGAAAATACTGGAAATACACAGTAGATCAGACAGCATCTTGATGGAAACAGTTAACGTTTCAAGTCTATTTTAATGAAAGATGTTTTGCTGCCCCATAGTATTTTATTTTCCTCCCGTGGCACGGTGGCACAGTGGTTAGCACTATTGCCTCACAGCTCCTGAGGCCTGGGTTCAATTCCTGCTTGGGTTAATGTCTGTGTGCAGTTTGCATATTTTCCCCCTGTCTGCATGGGTTTCCTCCTGGTACTTTGGTTTCCTCCCACATTCCAAAGATATGTGGGTTAGGTGGATTGGCCATACTAAATTGACCCTTAGTGTCAGGGGGACTAGCAGAGTGATTAAGGGATAGGGTCTGGATGGGGTTGTTGTTGGAGCAGGCTTGATGGGGCTTCTGCACTGTAGGGATTCTATGAAATAGTTAAAAGATTTAAAAAGGAATGTAGCTTTTGTTTTAATCATAAAATTTGATATAAGAGAATAATGCCATGGGGCAGCGCTAGACATTGCACCCATTATACAAATGGAAAGTGAAACATTAACATTTTTATATTGCCATGCGATAAATAGACCTGGATACACAATTTTAATGTGTTCAGACATTTTTTTTTCAGATGCTGCAAGAATCTGAGATTATTGTGACGCTCAGCAGGGCTTCTTTTGTGCCAATTTAACCGTAAGTTGTGAGAGATAAATTAAACAATATGAAGTCAGTAAAATGCGTCCGTTTTCTCTCCAGTCCCAAGGATTATTAACAACCCATAATGCATACTAATCATTAAGTTGGCAGAAGCATGCTTCCACAATCATGCATTCATTTAAGGAACTCTTTGTTTACTATCCCTTTCTGTAACTATAAAATTTTAATTATGCCACTGACAGGAACTGTGTGTGATACAGTGCTCTACATTTATCACTGGGAGAGGGCCAGTTGCATATCTGTTTGACTTTGGAGAAATCCTGATGTGTCTGCAATGTTGAGCAGCAGGTGCCACATTATTATGTACAGAAAAGCAATTAGGAAGCATATTGGATGAGTGGGGAGTGCATTAATATTAGCAAGTACATTTGTCAGTGGTTTTGATGCAAGTCTTTTCTTTTCTTTATGCAACATTAAGATTGTGGCTATCATAAATTCTGTCCTTAAATTGCCATCTGTTCGCTTGTCATGCAGCAGCGAGATGGAGAAAAGTTTTGTTGACAAAAAATGTATTTAATTAGTTTTATTTGAAGTACATGCAAGCAAGCATGTAAGTAATGCAGAAGCATAGTCAATGGTGAATATAAAGAGATCAGCATGATGTACAGTATTTTAGTTTCTTTTTACATATCAACAGCAATGTATCCAGGGAAGGATGATTTATTTTTCATGCTGTAAAACCATGTAAAATTATGCTTTACTTTATCACGAGGAGACTGGAGAATGTTAAGTAAAGGAGGGTGCGCATATAACAAAGAGAGGCAGCAGTCCATTCTATTAAGCTGTGCTAAGAAAATTCTGTTATACGTCTCCATCATCTCAAAGTGCCCCTTTGCTCTGTTAGTTAAAACATACTGATATAATTGAAATGTGGTATACAATTTAATGCAAAATTGTTAATGAAAAAACCTAAAAACTACCAATAGTGACACATCTACAGTACTAATCTGCTAATACTTCTCATTGCAGTCAAAGACGCACTTAACCACTACAGATGAAGGCTTTTCTTAATCTTACTATTGGATTTTCAAAGTTTTTTTATTAATTGCCTGGGGTCCAGTTTCCCAGGGTTTATTTTTCCCATAGGATCCTGCAAGTGCCTGTGAAAAACGTAACGTGGAAATGGGATGATTTTTCTGATTTAAGAGAAAAACCCTTCACTTTTCCTTGCCAACATTTATGACAGACACTTGTGTCAGACTCCTAATTATTGACCACACTCAGCCTTTAACACCATTATTCCAATTAAACTCATCTCCAAACTCTGTGTCCCAGGGCTCGGCTCCTCCCTCTGCGACTGAATCTTCAACTTCCTAACACACAGACTGCAATCAGTAAGAACAGGCAACGACACTTCCTCTACGATTATCCTCAACACCAGTGCCCTTCAAGGCTGTGTGCTCAGTCCTTACTATACTAATTATACACCTATGACCGGGTGCCCAAATTCTACCCCAACTCCAGTTTCAAGTTTGCTGATGACACCACCTTAGTGGGTCAGATCTCAAACATTGACGAGAAGGAATACAGGAAAGAGATAGAGGATCTGGTGAAATGATGCAATGACAATAATCTCTCCCTGAATGTCAGTAAAACAAAGGAGATAGTCATCAATTTCAGAAAGTGTAGTGGAGGACATGCCCCTGTCTACATCAACAGGGAGGAAGTAGAAATGGTCGAGAGCTTCACATTTCTAAATATCCACATCACCAAAAACCTGACTTGGCCCCACTGACACTACAGTTAAGAAAGCCCACCAACGTCTCTATTTTCTCAGGAGGCTTAGAAAATTTGACATGACCACGACAACTCTCACCAATTTTTTCAGATGGAAAGCATCCTTTCCAGATGTATCATAGCTCGGTGTTGCTTCTGCTCTGGCCAAGACCTCAAGAAACTACATAGGGTTGTGACTGTAGTCCAATCCATCATGTAAACCCGCCTCCCATCCATTGACTCCATCTACACTTCCCACTGCCTCAGAAAAGCAGCCAGCTTAATCAAGGATCCATACACCCCGGACATACTCTCTTCCACCTTCTTCCATTGAGAAAAAGATACAAAAGTCTGAAATCATATACCAACCAACTCAAGACAGCTTCTTCCCTGCTACCATCAGCTTTTTAAATGGGCTTACCATATATTAAGCTGATTTTTCTCTACACCCTAGTTGTGACTGTAACATTATATACTATACTCTCTACTCTCCTCCTCTATGCACTCTATGAATGATATGTTTTGTCTGTATAATGTACAAAAAACAATACTCACTGTATCCTAATACATGTGAAAATAATAAATTAAATCAAATCAAATCAGACAATATTTGTGACCATATGTCCCATGATATGAGCATTTGGTACGTAGTATGGAAAAAGTTAATCATTTTTAAAAAGTTGGTAAAAGGAAATACATTGCTGCAGAATAACATTACTGTGGAACAACAGGAATGCACAACACTTTCCTCCCACTCTAATCAGAGGTTATTGCAAAGAAATGTTAAAATTCAAAATTCTCAACATGAACAAATAATAAACACAATAGTTAATAAATTAGATGTTTCGGAGGACGTCGATTTCTGGATTATTGTCGGCGAACCTTAGACATCTCCTTCTTTGTGTTGGCTGCAACCTCTGGTGTTTTTGGTCTAGCTTGGTTATTTGCCTGTGATTGTCTTCATTTGACATGGTGTTTGGAGGTTGATCCAGTGTTGAAGTGTCCTCAATTGCCTTCATCACAAAGGAGATTGAATGTCTTATTAAGAGGAAAAAGGAAGCATTTGTAAGGATTAAAGAACAAGGTTCAGTTCGTTCGCTTGAGGGTTACAAGGTAGCTAGGAATGAGTTAAAGAAAAGACTTAGGAGAGCTAGGAGGGGGCATGAGAAGTCCTTGGTGGGTCAGATAAAAGAAAACCCCAAGGCTTTTTACTCTTATGTGAGAAATAAAAGAATGACCAGGGTGAGGTTAGGGCCAGTCAAGGATAGTAGTGGGAACTTGTGCATGGAGTCAGAAGAGATAGGTGAGGCATTGAATGAATACTTTTCTTCAGTGTTCACTAAGGAGAGGGGCCATGTTTTTGAGAATGAGTGTGTGATACAGGCTGATAGGATAGAGGAGGTAGATGTTCTGAGGGAAGATGTATTAGGAATTTTGAAAAACCTGCAAGTGGATATGTCCCCTGGGCCAGATGGGATCCTAGGATACTTTGGGAGGCAAGGGATGAGATTGCGGAGCCTTTAGCTTTGATCTTTGGGTCTTCACTGTCCACGGAGATTGTGCCAGAGGACTGGAGAGTGGCGAATGTTTTTCCCCTCTCCAAGAAAGGAAATAGGAATGACCCTGGTAATTATAGGCCAGCTAGTCTTACTTTGGTGGTTGGTAAGTTAATGGAAAGGGTCCTGAGATATGGGATTTATGACCATTTGGAAAGATGGATTTAATCCGAGATAGTCAGCACAGTTTCGTGAGGGGTAAGTCCTGCCTCATAAATTTGATTGAATTTTTTGAGGAGGTAACTAAGTGAGTGGATGAAAGTGGAGCAGTTGATGTCGTATACATGGATTTTAGTAAGGCATTTGATAAGGTTCCCTATGGTAGGCTCATGAAGAAGATAAGGAGGTGTGGGATAGAAGGAAATTTGGCCAATTGGATAAGTAACTGGCTGTCTCATAGAAGACAGAGGGTGGTGGTGGAAGGAAAATTTTCAGACTGGAGGCCAATTACCAGCGGTGTACCGCAGGGGTCAGTGCTGGGTCCTCTGCTTTTTGTGATTTTTATCAATGACTTGGAAGAGGGGGCTGAAGGGTGGGTTAGTAAATTTACTGATGACACCAAGATTGGTGGAGTAATGGATGAGGTGGAGGGCTCTTGCAGGCTGCAAAGAGACATTGATAGGATGCAGAGCTGGGCCGAAAAGTGGCAGATGGAGTTTAACCCTGATAAGTGCGAGATGATTCATTTTGGTAGGACAAACTTGAATGCGAATTACAGGGTCAATGGCAGGGTTCTGAGGAATGTGGAGGAACAAAAGATCTTGGGGTTCATATCCACAGATCTCTGAAGGTTGCCACTCAAGTGAATAGAGCCATGAAGAAGACTTATAGTGTGTTTGTGTTTATTAACAAGGGGTTTGAGTTTAAGAGCCGTGGGGTTATGCTGCAACTGTACTGGACGTGAGACCACATTTGGAATATTGTGTTCAGTTCTGTCACCTCACTGTAAGAAGGGTGTGGAAGCATTGGAGAGAGTGCAGAGGGGATTTACCAGGATGCTGCCTGTTTGGAGGGTCGGTCTTATGAGGAAAGGTTGAGGGAGCTGGGGCTTTTTTTTTAGAGCGGAGGAGGATGAGAGGTGACTTAATAGAGGTTTATAAGATGGCGAGGGGGTTAGATAGAGTGGACTTGGGAGACTGTTTCCTCAGGTGGATGTAGCTGTTAGTAGGGGGCATAACTATAAGGGTCATGGTGGGAGATATAGGAGAGATGTTATTGGATAGGTTCATGTAGCACACCAGAATGATAGGGAGTGGGATAGCTTGATCTTGAGATTGGACATAGCTCAGCACAACATTGAGGGCCAAAGGGCCTGTACCGTGCTGTAATGTTCCATGTTCTGTGTTCAATTGTTTTGGGTATTGCCAGGTTCTTACATATGTCCAGGTCTTCATTTGGCACAGCCTGTGTGGATTCTCGATTGATTCTGTCTCTAGCAAACTGGTCTGCATCTTCTCTCCGTACTACATCCTCTCGGGTTTATATGGTGTAGGAGACCAATCTGTCTGTGCTAAGACAATGATGGGTAGCCACTTCTCACTGCTGCTAGATTTCCTTGCTAATATTTCTTGACCTTTATGAAAAACATGGCATTTAGCCCTGCCCTCACATCGTAAAACCTGACTTTGCTGTTTCTTCTCAACCATTTTGCTTGTCTTGGGCAGTTTAATCAAATCAAACATAATTGTGCATAATTGATGTTTTATCATGAATTATGCCAGAGAACTTTGGGTTGTCAAATGTGTTATATTCCTGTACATCATCAGGAATTGGCTCAATTGTTCAGATAATAAACCTTGCTCTTGAGTTACCTTCAACAAATGTTTCATTGTCTGAACAAACCATTCTGCCAGCCTATTTGTGACAGAATAATTAGGAGTGGATGTGTTGAAATCCGTTCTCCTTTAAATAGTTTGTGAATTCTTACAAAATAAATTGCAGCCTATTGTTGCTCACAGGTTGTTCAGGGTAACCGAATCTTCCAAAAATCTTTCTATTGTTCTCTCTGAGGACGGTGTCTTCATAATGGTTACTTCAGGCTATTTTGACTGTGCATTGATCACAATGAGAAACATACAGTCTTCGAATGGTCTGGCATAATAAATATGAACTCTTTGCCATGGTCTTTTTGGCCATTCCCATGGAGGTAGTGACGCTAGTGGCAGAAGGTTACAAACTTTTGCATATGATGAAAACATCACCACCTTCCTCTCGATTTCAGTATTGAACCCTGGCCACTAAAAATAACTTCTGGCTGTCTCCTGCATCCTTACTATCCCACAGTGACCTTTGTGTAGTTGGTTTAGTACATGTTTCCTTAATAATGATGGAATGATGACTCTCATTCATCAGAGGAGACAATCAGTTTGTACAGATAGTTCGAGTCTTCGGGTGACATATGGTTTCAAATCTGAGTTTACTCCTGCAATCTTGCCACAGAGTATCATGTCCATAACTTCTGAAAGAAGTGGGTCACTTCTGGTATACTTCTTAACATGTCCTGCGGAAACATGTCATCCACTTGATCGAAGTAGAAAATGTTTCCACTTGAATTGTCTATTTACGACTCGTTGGGTAAAGGTAATTGAGAAAGTCCATCAGCGTTCCCATGGAGATTTGACTGACCATATTTTGTTGTGTATGTGTGTGCTGCCAACAGTGATGCCCATCTCTGCATTCAGCTCGCTGCCAGAGATGAAATCCTGGTATGGGGCCCAAATATCATTGTCAGTGGTCGCTGATCCATTAATAAAGCAATTTTTCTTCCATGTAGGTAATGATAGAAACATTTTAATTCAAAAACGTTTCCTAGAGGTTCCTTCTCTACCTGTACATTGCTCATTTCTGCTTTGTTCAAGGGTTGTGATGCTTCTCTCCACCATTGTGCATTATGTAGGAAACCAGCATTCCCATCTGGTTAGCTGATGTGATACCTGCCACTTGCAAAGGTAAATTTGGATCAAAGTGCGTCATTACTTTAGTAATGCCTCTTTAGCTTGTATGAAGGCTTTTTGCACTGATCCACCCATTTTGACACAATAAGTTGTGTGAAGGCTTAAGGATAGTTGTCAGACTAGGGAAAACCTTCAATAATAACTTAATAAGTCCAAACAAGAACAAAATTGATCAAAGTTTAGATGTGCAGGTGCTTCGGTGGTAGCTTTGACTTTTGAAGACGGTTTGTACAGTCCATTTGCTTCTATGACATGACCCAAATATTCAATAGAAAATTGGAAAAATTCACATTTATCCTTTCGTCCTATTAATCCATAATCTTCTAGTCTTTGGACTGTGGCATCTAGGTTATGGAAATGTCCTTCCTCATTCTTTCCAGTAACTAAGATACCGAAGTAACATTGACTCCTTTTAATCTGCTTAGAATTTAAGTCATGGTACGTTGGAACAACATAGGTGTGGACTTGATGCAAAATGGAAGTCTTTTATATCTTCATAGACTTTTGTGTGTCACAATTGTCAAATATTGATGTGAACCTGGATCCACATTCATCTGGAGATAAGCCTGACTAAGTCAATTTTGATGAAATGTTGGCCACCAGCCAACCCAATGAATAAATCATCAATTAGAGGTGGAGGGTATTGCTCTGCACAGTATCAGATTTGGTGGCATGGTGGTACAGTGCTTAGCACTGCTGTCTCACAGCTCCAAGGACTTGGGTTCAATCCCAGCCTTGGGTGATTCTCTCCATGTCTGTGTGGGTTTCTTCCAGTTGCTCCAGTTTCCATCCACAGTCCTAAGATGTGCAGGTTAGGTTGATTGGCCACGAACAATTGCTATTTAGTGTGTCATGATATATAGATTAGGAGGATTAGCAGGGGTAAATACATGGATTTACAGGGTAAGCTTGGGTGAGAGTCAGTGCAGACTCAATGGGCTAAGTGGCCTCCTTCTGCACTGTAGGAATTTTATTATTCCATAATTCTATGATAGTGACCAATTGTTAAAATCACCACACGTGTATTGATCCATCTTTCTTCACTATGCTTACAATCGGTATGGTCCAATCACTCACATTAACTCTTATTTTGACCAGCCACTCTTATTCTGCCCCTACCTTAGGTCATATTGTGTATGGTACTGACCTAGCCTTTAAGCATTTTGTTGACTCGCATTCTTAACCTTTAACTTGACTGAGATCTCCTTCATGGCTCCCAGCTCCCCATTAAAGACAATGGCATGTTTTTTTTTAAATCTTTGGTTGACCTGCTTCAGAATCTGACATGAGATTCACCTTGGCCCAGTTTAATTTGATTTTATTCCAGTCAGGTTCTCCACATTAATGTGAGATAGTTTCCTTTGACAAATCTGTGGTCTGTCCATTCAACTGCGCCTTTACATCAAGACAGAACCCACTTCTCCTGTATAGGTTTTTAATATCATCTTAATAGGTTTAGAGACAATATGTCGTAATTTTTCTTGGTAAATAGTTTCTGGTACCATTGAAACGGATGCTTCAGTGTTCCTCTCTATTTTCACCAACTGTCCAGTAAAAAAATGACCCACAAATCGGTTTGTTGCACCAGCAATAGCCAGTACATTTAATAATAGTTCATCTTCTATCTGTTACCCAAGTCTTCTTTGACTCGTTTTTTGTATCATGTGGATACCTTTCACTCTATTTGGTTTTGTGCTTGCTTGGAACTTGTTGTTCCTCTCTTGAACAAGCACGTTCAATGTGTCAGTTCAGTACAGAAGTCAAAGATGCTTACATGATGCTAGATTTTCAGCTTTTTAATACTCCTGAAAAGAGATGCAGACAGCAATTTTCAGAGAAGGATACAGCAAAACTTCAAAAAAGTAAACCTAGCCTCAGGGAGCTCCCAATCTCCAGACTTCAGAGAGGAGATGAAAGAGCTGCCACTCTGTCTCAACTCAAATGCAGCATTCAAAAACCAATCAAACTGGAATTTTCTATGTAAGCTTAGCTTTACCCTATCACATGATTATTCCTGTCAATCATCCCAACTAAGCCCTACTCTGCAAAATTCTAGGGTAACACAAAGAACAGCAGAACACCATTACTTCAGATTAAGCAATTATACCGCTGCAGCAACAAAATACAGAATGCCGGTTATAGGCAGAATGCCTCCGAGTCCGTAGAACAGCTATAGCAGAGCCTGCATAAGAACATGACTCAAATACATTTCTTAAAGGCACAGTACTGTTCTTCCAAGTTTTGCAACACCCACAGCTCTAAACCTATTGTTGTAGGGTCCTTGCTACTCACAGTGTTCCTTGTACTGTTCCAGATCTTTCTGGATCAAGCATATAATAAGCTTCTTTTCAACACTTCCCCTGAAATCTTTGGTTAATTTTCAGTTCCTTCAATGGCTGCCACCATTATTCGGCATACCTCCATTGCCAGCATTGATGCAGCTTTTTTTTTAACTTCCTGGCCTGTCAGGATATCTACAGTGTGGGGCAATGATTTTTCTCTTTTTCCACTGGGTTTCTGTCATTTTTTTTGGGTGTGTGCAGTATGGATCAACCACCTTTTCACCAGTTTTCTTTGTGGTATTTTGAAAGCATAACATTGCAGACCTCAAAGGCACAAACAAACAATAGCTTTATTGGAAAAGTATTTTCTTTATAGGCTATTAGGATAGACTGCCAGTTTGCCTGTGCAAATGGCCAATGACATCATCAGGATATCACATGATCCATTTCTTTGCCCTTGTTCCAACTAGTAACAATATGAATACACAACAGTTACCTGTATACTTACAGGAATGTTAGGCCAAAAGAAAAGTAGACCGAACTCCTGGGTAACTATACAGATGAACCATTCACCCATTCATTCCCCACTGACCATGCACTCCTGCTCCCCCACACAATTCTTGCCCCTAACCCTTCAATTTCCCTCCAGCCCTCCTGTGACTGTGAAGATGACTGTGGCCATGAATATCTTACATATCAATTATTAGATATGCTGCAGTATGAAGGGATTGCACTTTCAATGTCTACCTGGTTTGCGATTATACACAATATATGATACAAAACAATGATGCCTTCATTCTGCAGTACCATCTCAGCTTCCGTGACAACCCAGACAGTGGCTTTCAGACGGCAAGAGTTATCCACTGATCACGTTATTGTTACTACAGCTTACTCAGGTGCATAAATACATGAAGGTAAACATGCTGCCACGTGAAATGTGATGCCACAGGTCATTGGGGTATTCAAACAATGCTTCCATTGCCTAGACCATACTAAAAGAGTAATACAGTATTCAGCAGAGGATGGATCAAGATTATTTGTGGTCTGCTGCATGCTGCACAACCACAACACCATTAGACATTAGCCTGTGCAGCCACCTGTATAGTTAGTAGCTGAGGAGGAGGAAGGGAAAAGGCAGATAGCACTTCCCCCTTTTTTGGCTGGATTGTGAGGCATCAACTCATCTGACTACAATTCAAACATACCCCTTGCTGACCATTTACAAACAGTCCCACACTTCAACTTCCCTCTCTAATGGACTTTAGCAGCAAATTCTTGGCTGCGATGCTAAAACAAAAGCCACCAATAAACAAATTTTCCCAACCAACTTTATAGAAATTAAACCATCCTGTATTTCATGCAACTTGTAACTAATTACTCTTGTACATTCCTTTAGTACTCATAAGTTTCTTGGCTTGTCCTTGTGACCATTGCAGTTCTACCCCAATGACTGCAGCATGGCTGCTGGAAAGTTGCTGACTTTCAGTGGAGGAGACTGCGTATGGCCTTGCAGAATACCCTTAAGCAGCTTTGGCCCTAATTGGTCTGGCTTTGGACTGCACCACCTCATGTGCATGGGCTGACAGAGATCAGCTGGGACACTAGAGGAGCGATAGGGGTGGTAGGGTGAATGCTGTCATCCTGAGAGAGGAGAGTAGGATAGTGCATCATGGAGCCACTGCTACTCACACAGGCCAGAACCTCAACAATTCTAGCAATCTGCTGGAGGACAGCTGATGTTGGATCACCATGGCAATCTGTACAGCCCTTTGCAGTCTGGTACCACAACTATGAAGACAGCAAACTGAGTTTGCATGGTAGCAAGCTGAGCTTTCATGACTTCAGTAGATATCTATATTGAGTAGCTTCAGTTCGTAGTGCGTAGGATGTTGAGATATCAGCCATCAGATACTGTATTGTGAATGGATCCTCAAGTTTTTAAATGGAATTGGCCACCATTTCAACTCCTGGAGAGGATGGGCTCCAAGGATTATATGCCATGTTGCTGCTAGATTCCTTCTTATGTCTTCAAATTGGCAGCAGGCTTTCTGGAATCCCCAATTCACCAAGCATTTAATTGTACATACTTATCAAAGTTCATCTGTAAGTTGTCCATCAGAAACCTCACCTAACTCTCTTGTAACAGAACTAGAGTTCAACCTTTCCCTCTAGTTAGTGCCTGCAACACTTTTGCCCCTTGCCCTGGATTCAGATCATACATGCTCAGCATGTCGTCACACACAGATTGCGTCTCTAAGATGCCCCCTAAAGCAGGTGCAGTATGTGAGTGGGTCGCACTGAGTGTGAGAGTGAGTGACAATGGCTGGGATTTTGTGGGTCTGAGGCTTGCAGCAATGCCAAGCGTGTGAGCTATTAACATTCAGAATAATACACAGCTGATGGAGAATTTTGGTCAATAAGTGATGTATCCTACTTACATTGAGCAATGTGTGAAGGTAATGATTCAGTTGGTTGGATATATTGCATTTGAGAAATAGATTCAATGACCTTAATCATTCTTGGCATTGTCACAAAACTGCTTGTGGCTTCCAGCAGCTTTGGAGTAGATTCTTGGAATTGACCATGCCAGCTTCTCCAGGTCAGGACAAGAAATGTTTGCCAGTGATACTCTCATCCCGATAAAAAAATGTATACTTTTTATAAAACTATGTTTTAACTGCTTTTGTCAGAATAGCGTCCTGGCTCTATGTGGATAGAGAGCACTTCTCCTCCTTCCTACATCCTGCACAAAGACCTCCAGTCCATTGTGACATAGTCACTGTGGGGTAGCATGGTTTTATTTCGCACAATGGTTAGCACTGCTGCCTCACAGCGCCAGGGATCTGTGTTCAATTCCTGACTTGTGGAATTTGCATATTCCCCCCGTGTCTACGTAGATTTCTTCCGATTTCCTCCCACAGTCCAAAGATGTGTGGACTAGGTGCATTGGCCATGCTAAATTCTCCCTCTGTGCACCTGAACAGGTGTCAGAGTGAGGCGACCATGGGATTTTTACATTAGTTTCATTGCAGTGTTCATGTAAGCCTACTTGTGACACTAATAAGTTTTTAAAAACTTATCTTGTAGGTTAGACATTCTCTCCCAGTCACATCCAGCACCTGCTCTAACCAGAATATATCTCCCCGTTAAAGACTGGCTTTAAATAATGCTGGCTAGTTTCAAGTGGCACTAGCTTTGTACAAACCTGGGCTCCTGCTGAGATGTTCAGTCACTCAACTGCAGATTTAATGCTGGCTGCAAAATACTTTCATTTAAGTGAGCAGGTAGCATAACGTTTGCATGTTATCTGCACCAAAAGGATAGGTGTGGGTTAATTATGCATTGTGATTCACTGCCCTTTATCAGGGGGCTATTGAATTTTGCCTCCATTGTGTTTTTTTTGTTATTTTCCAAAGAAGCTCATTCAATGCATAACACAATGTGAATATGAGTTATTCTGATAGGTTATTATTATCTTTGCAGGAGATTGTGAAAATTCAGGCAGCTAAAATTAATTTGCACCCATTTTTGGGTGCGGGGGATGCGATTTGTGATCTGTCCACACCTGTTCCCGTTAAGGCAAGCAGAACACAAATTTCATGCTGACTCCTAATTCAAATCATTTTAGTGTATATCCCAGCACGAACTGCATTGTTATCTGGCTGCACACAGAACAGGAAGGCTAACAAGGTGCAAAGCTAGCATAGATTTCAGCTGGCTTGCAGCTTTCAAAGGGATGCTGTATCAAACAAAAGTAGGTAACCCCTGATTGGCAAAGGGGAAAAAGGGGACAGCACGGTAGAGAGAGATGTTCCTCTGGTTAACAAATGTAGTGTTGGAGGCCTTATTCATGGAATTTATCATAGAATCATAGAATCCTACAGTGCAGAACGAGCCATTCGGCCCATTGAGCCTACACTGACAACAATCCCAACCAGACTCTATCCCTATAGCCCCACATATTTACCCTGCTGTTTCCCCTGCCATTAAGGGCCACTTAGCTTGGTCAGTCAACCTAACCTGCATGTCTTTGGAGTGTGGGAGAAAACCGGAGCACCCAGGAGAAACCCACACAGACACAAGAAGAATGCAATCTTCACACTCACCCAAGGCCAGAACTGAACCCGGGTCCCTGGCACCGTGAGGCAACAGCACTAACCACTGTGCCCCAGTTGGCTGGAAAGGTGCCATATTTCCATGGAGAACATGCGGGCCATGAAGGAGATTCCTCCAGAGGAAAATCCCTAGAGTCTGGCACAGAGGACCTGGCAACAAAGCCAGAGGTTTAATAACCTCACAAGAATGTCAAGGTCAGTGAATGTGTCCTCAGGACACCTTTCATCATCACAATTGCAACACTCATCAATCAACAGATTCTGGAATTCAGGAAATACATGTAATATTCAAATACATTATCTCCCCCTCACTCACCTTCCAATGCCACCAGTGCTGATATCTACATGACAATGTGGAAAATTGTCCAGTTATGCCCTTTCCCCAAAAAGGAAGACCAATCCACACTCCCACCTGTAGCCTACCCTTGATCATCAGCAAAGTAATGGACAGTGTCCTTGACAGTACTATCAACAGCACAATACACTGCTCATCGATGCTCAGTGTAGGTTCCATGAGGGTCACTCAACTCCTGACCTCAATACAGCCTTCATCCAAATATGGACAAAAGACTGAACTACAGATTTGAGGTGAGAGTGGCCATCCTTGAAATGTGGCATCAAGGGAATCCAAGTAAAATTAAATTGAATGGGAATCAGAGGGAAAACTGTTTTGAGTCATGCTCATGCAAAGGAAGATGGCTATTGTTGTTGGAGGTCAATCATCTCAGTTCAAGGACATTGCTACAAAAGTCCTTCAGGGCAGTGTCCCAGGCTCAACCATTTTTAGCTGCTTCATCAATGACTTTCCCTCCATCATAAGATTGGAGGTGGGGATGTTTGCTAATTGTTGCATAAGTGTTCAATATCATTCGCAACTCCTCAGGTATTGAAGCATATGGCCATCTGTAGCAAGACCTGGATAGCTACCAGACTTGGGTTGTTAAGTGGGAGGTAACATTCGTGCCAGTCAATGACTATCTCCAACAGGAGGGAATCTAATTCCCTCTCCTTGCCACCCAATTTCCACTCAATTTCATTGCTATTGCTGAATTTCCCACAATGAACATCCTGGCGGTTACCATTGACCAGAAAATTGAATTGTACCAGCCATATAAATACTGTGACTACCAGAGCAGTTCAGTGGCTGGGAATTCTTTGGTAACTCATTTCCTGACTACCCCAAGCCTGTCCAGCACTTGCAAGACACAAATCAGAAGTGTGATAGAATATTCGCCACTTGCTGAGATGAGTGTGGTTCAAGCAATGCTCAAGAGGCTTGACACCATCCAGGATAAAACAGCCCACCTGACCAGCACCTCCTATACATCACCTTGAGCATTCACTCCCTCCACAACCAATGCACATGGCTGCAATGTGTACCATCTACAAGATACATTGCAGCATCAAGTCTTCTCTGACTGCTCTTTCCAAACCCATAACCTCTACCACCTAGAAGGACAAGGGCAGCCGCATAAGAACATCATCACCTGCAAATTCCTTTCCAAACTACACACCACCCTGACTTGGGGTGATATCACCCATTCCTTCACCATCGATGGGTCAAAATCCTGGAATTCCCTTCCTCACAGCAATGTGGGTGTACCTACACCACATAAACTGTAGTGGTTCAAGAAGGGAAACTCAGGAACACCCTCACAAAGGTAATTAGGGATGGGCAACAAATGCTGACCTTGCCGGCAATGCCCACAACCTGTGAAAGAATAAACTAAATAATTTGTTCTTTTAATAAGCACATTCTATTTACTGTTGTCTGTTTGCAGTATAATTGTTGTTTAGAACCAGAGACCCTTTTTGTATTATTTTGACAGTAGCTTACTACTGTAGGAAATAAAATACAATTGATGGAGCTTAGATTTCATTATTTGCTAATAGTGTATTTTTTTCTCAATTAGCACATCAAGTACAGTAAAAACACCAACATGATAATTTTATATTTGAAGCACTTGGAGACCAGAAGCAATATAGATCAGCAAGCTGGCTGTGACGGATGATTGGGACTTGTTGTGGGATTGGGTATAAGCAACAGGGTTTTAAATAAACTAAATGTTACAGAACGTGAAAAATCAGATGCCGGCCAGGAGCATATTGGAGTGATCAAGCCTGCAGGTGGCAAAGGAACAAATCAGGGTGTCAGTAAAGAATGTTTCAAGTCGGAATGGGGACAGAAATGCAATTAGACAGTCTTTGAGATGGGAAGCGCGTGCTTTCGAAAATTCAGTTCAGAGTTGAGTGGTCTGTTGAGATTGTGAGCAAACTGGCTCAGTCTGAGAAAATGCTTGGGACCAGGGGTGGAATCATTGGTTTGGAATCGTGACGAGGTGGAAGATGATCGCTTCAGACTTTCCAGTGTTTAGCTGAAGAAAGCTATGGCCATCTAATACTGGCTATCAGATAAGCAGTCTGACAGTACAGACACACTGGAAGAATCCATAGGTGATTTTTGATCTGGTTTGATTTGATTTGTTATAGTCACATGTATTAGTATACAGTGAAAATTATTGTTTCTTGCGCGCTATACAAAGCATACTCTTCATAGGCAAAGAAATGAGAGAGTGCAGAATGTAGTGTTGCAGTCATGGCTAGGATGTAGAGAAAGATCAACTTAATGTGAGGTAGGTCCATTTGAAAGTCTGGTAGCAGCAGGGAAGGAGCTGTTTTTGAATCGATTGGTATGTGTTCTCATACTTTTGTGTCTTTTTCCTGATAGAAGTTGGGTGGTAGTATGTCCAGGGTGCATGGGGTCCTTAATTATGCTGGTTGCTTTTCTGAGGAGTGGGAAGTGTAAACAGAGTCAATGGATGGGAGGCTGGTTTGAGTGATGGTGGCCTTGGAGAGGTAGAGCTGTGTGCTATCGGTATAAGTATAATGGGAAAAATGCTCTTGCTATGGCTGGATAGACAAGAATGGAACAAAGAAAATGCAGTCCTGTAAAACTGGTGTTGGACCAAAAGCGTTAGAGGATTATTGTGTGATTGATACAATAGGTTGCAGAGAAGCCAAGTAGGATGAAAGGGAACAATACATCTTCATCACAGTAAATGTTACCATCGGGCTGAATTTTATAGCCCTCTACTTGCATACTGAAAGCACAGAGGCATGTAAAATAAAGTGGGTGACCAGCCTGTCACTTCTCACCCATACCTGTAGTCAGTACATTCAGCTTAAAAGAAGCCAACATCTAATTAACCCAAAGAAAGTACAGCAAGAAGACCATTTGTAATGGACATTTTTCAGAAATTGGCCAAACTCTGCTTCCCGGCATTTCATGGGACTTGACCTGAGATAGACAAAACAAGTGACTTTTACAATGTACGAGTCAAAAGACAACTAATGATGCTATCAGACCACAGATGGAGCCATTGCGTCTGAATGTGACTTCACATTCCTTGGAAATGCCAGACCCAGAGAACTTTGTCATCATTGCAAAATCTACCTGATATGATAACCGGAATCTTCTCCATCAATGTCATGGACCATTCATGAAACAGGATATAAGATTGTTATAATATGTAGGAAGACACAGATTTGGGGAGGGGGTGTGCGGCAATCATTGTCATGCCAGTGACTTCCTTGATAATTTTAAGGAACATTTGTTTAGCTGAAAGACTGGTAACAGTTAGCAATAACGACAGAAGCAGACAACAGTGAAAACAATAGCAGACAGGAGTGGCAGAACTGCAAGAAAATAATTTTAATGAAGTAAATTGGGGCAACTAAACTGAAAGGACAACAGGAACTGAAACAACAACTTGTCAGAAGCAGCAGTCAAGGGTTAACAATGTGAATGTACCTCAGACATAATAGGAATGGTGTTTATGAGTATGATACGAGTTTAATTTAAAAGGGAAGAAGATACTGACATTTGTAAGTTTATCAACCTTACAAAAAGCTATAAAAATGATTTGTGAGCATTTGTCCACCTGGGTGGGTTCAAGTTGGACTTTAGAATAAGGAGTATAAGAGGGGAGGCATGAGTTGATTAAATACACCCCAAATCATATTTTCTTAAAAGTATATTTATTAGTCACAGGTAGGCTTACATCAATACTTCAATGAAGTTACTGTGAAAATCCCTTAGTTGCCACACTCTGGTGCCGGCCCAGGTACACTGAGGGAGAATTTAGCATGGCCAATGCACCTAACCAGCACATCTTTTGGTTTGTAGGAGGAAACTGGAGCATCCAGAGGAAACCTATGCAGCCATGGGGAAAATGTGCAAACTCCACACAGACAATGACCCAAGCCGGGAATCAAACCAGGACCCTTGCGCTGTAAGGCAACAGTGCTAAGCACTGTGTTATCTTGCTATGCTCCTATCTGTTCCTCTGTGTAGGAAGGCAAGACTTCAGGCAGTCTTCCTGCCCTAATTTGAGGCCCTTAAGTCAATTAACTGTCCCTTAAGAGCCTCAGTCTATCTCTGCCACAGCTTTTTAGCTTGCTGGCGAAAGCCGAAGAAAGATGAGGAGTCTGGATGAGCTTTGACTGTGCCGTCCTCATGTGTGTGGAGCTTGGCTGTCAGTTTCTGTTCAGCGATTCTGCATTGTCGTATATCGTGAAGGCTACCTTGGAGAACATTTACCCGAAGATCAGAGGCTAAATGCCTGTGACTGCTGAAGTGTTTCCCAACAGGAAGAGAACACTCCTGCCTGGTGATTGTCGCGTGGTGTTCATTCATCCGTTGTCATAGCGCCTGCATGGTCTCCCCAGTGTACCATGTTTCGGGACATCCTTTCCTGCAGCATATCAGGTAGACAGCATTGGCCGATTTGCAAGAGTATGTACCGTGTACCTGGTGGACGGTGTTCTCACGTGAGATGATGGCACCCGTGTCGATGAGCCGGCACGTCTTGCAGAGGTTGCTGTGGCAGGGTTGTGTGGTGTCATGGTCACTGTTCTCCTGAAGGCCGGGTAGTTTGCTGCAGACAATGATTGTTTGAGGTTGTGCGGTTGTTTGAAGGCAAGAAGTGGGGGTGTGGGAATGGCCTTGGCGAGATCTTCGTCTTCATCGATGACATGTGAGAACACCATCCACCAGGTACCCCCATACCCACTCTGTCTGAAAAATAGCAGCAATTCTGAATTGCGCTGCACAAGCCTGTGGATGAGGCTTAAAGCACCTGAAACACCGCAGCTCCAATTGGCGCCTCCAACTGCGCATGCGCAGTAAAAAACATAGAAAAACCATCCCCTGCCACATCAGTCCTGGGCCGGATAATGCCTCCCCCTGGCCTCAGCAGACATTGCCTCACCCCCACAACATTACTGACCCCCTTATCCCTGCATCCCCCACCACTCAGACTGATCATGGCCCCCTGCTCCCATTCCCCCTCACCGATCACATGCAAGTAGCAGTGAACCCTGCCTTCTCCCTCACTGAGCACAGGCGGAGCAGCAGCGGACCCCCCCCCCCGCCTCGTCACCACTGATCTGCCGGAAGCTCAGAACTTACCTCCTCAGAAGCTGGAGCGCCTGAATCGGACCTTTGTGGACCAAGTCTGGATGGGTGAATGCAGTGGTAAAGGGGAAAGTGCAGGTGAGTTTGGGTGTGCAACCCATTAACTCAATTTATATGCACCCAATGGCAGCCATTTTTGGACCTTGGTAAAGGGGGAACCAGCGCGGAGGCAGTCACAGATCGTGCTACTTGCCTCATGCCCGACTTTACCAAGTTTTCACACCTGAAAACAGGCGCAACTTGATGTTAAAATTGATCACAGCTCCTTCAGACTTGTATTTCTGTCAGCTTAATCTGCAGCTATTTCAACTCTATTGATGGAGTATGTGCCCCTGTATAACTTATCTTCCTTTCTTATAGGCAGCACCTTGAATAGTTTGTGTTAAGTTTAATGTCATTGTTCTAACCTATGCTTTCCTCATCAAATCCATTCTGTAATTTCTGAGCTGCTTCTTCAGTTCTACTTCCCTTCTAGGTTGATATCATTTGCAAACTTGACCACTTTACATTTTTAATCCGGGTCCTTTATGTAAATTAGAGAAAATATTGGTCTAAACACCAAATCCTGAACACATTACATTATATGTGGGTGTCACAGCGGCACAGTGGTTAGCACTGTTGCCTCACAGCGTCAGGGGTGGGATTTGATTCCCAACTTGGGTCACAGTCTCTGTGGAGTTTGCACATTCTCTCTGTATCTGCATGGGTTTTCTCCGGGTGCTCCGGTTTCCTCCCACAGTCTGAAAGACATGCTGATTAGATGCATTGATCTGAATAAGTGATGGAGTGTGGCGATGAGGGAAATTGCACAATGTAAATGGCAGCCTTACTTGTGACTAGTAGATAAACTTTATATTTTCCTGGCCTTATCTTCAGGTATGAATGAGCGATATTTACTTTCTAGGATTTTCCTTGAATTTGAGTTCAGCTAAAAGCCTCTCAAGTGGAACTTTGTCAAAAATAGCTTCAGGAAGCTGAGATGCCCAGATTATAATCACACAGTCACTTCCTCGAAAGCAAGTGTTTATTTTGCTATTCTTTCAGAATTTGATCTGTGTCCAATCTGTTGGCATCTTCCCAGTGTTCAGTGACTCTTGCATAATGTTAGTGTCTCACAAATCTCTTGCCTTGGTTCTCTTGGAAGACTGTTTTGTTTTAGATATTAATCTGCTGCGGTCACGTAGTAGTGATTACTAATGTGCGTCACTCCTTAAGTAATGCCTAATTATCTTTGCCAACTTTCTATCAAACAGGTAAGTTTGTTGCTCCTAATGATCTTTCCTGTTGTTATTGTTTCTCATGTTCTTATAGACAGCATATTTACAAGGTTGTTGTTGAATAGCTCAGTAGAATACGGATTAAAATGTGTGAATCACACAGGTTTGTTCACTGCTTTTGAGTCATTGTAGCCTGGAGATTGTGTTAGTACATTACCAAGTTTCAGAAGAAGAAGACATCTTGTAAAAGGACCACATTTTTTTTCATAAACTTTTGGGAACCCAAAATGCGACACCAAGGGTGGGATTTCCAGCCGTGCTCGCCCCAAAACCGGAAAACCCTGCCTGAGATCCATGGAGCTTTGCATGATCCACCCATCACCTGCTATGGTTCCCGTGGCAGGTGGAATGGGAAAATTTGCTCCCAAATTCGTTTAATCAACACCCCTGTCCTTACTAATTGACATTTGCTCCTTGAAAGCAATCCTTGATTTAAAAACTCTTATCCTTGTTTTTAATGACCATCCTAAGTTGTGTAAGCTGCACATAGCAACCCTAAAGACATTGTGCAGCCCATGCACAGGTTGCTCCCTTTGAGTAGCAGCATGCATGTGGTTGTATAAAATATAATTTAATGGGTTATGCCCTGAAATTACCTGCATACTTCAGAACAAAACAGTGGAGGCATGGGTTAAGGAGCAAGCTAGGGGTTGGGTATTCTGTGGCAAGCGTTTCACTTCCTGATTCACCAAAACCAGCCCACCATTGACAAGGCAAGAGAATTGACCGCTGCCTATAAAAAAAATTGCAAGAAAGCCTATCCCTCCCTGTCTCGTTAATTTCCATGATGTGGAGATGCCGGTGTTGGAGTGGGGTAAACACAGTAAGAAGTCTGACAACACCAGGTTTATGTTATATGCTGTGTCTGAGGTCAGAACTCTCCATTCACCTGACAAAAGCTTGTGAGTTTACTATCAAATAAATTGGTTGGACTTAAACCTGGTATTGTCAGACTTCTTTCTGTAATCTCCTTCAGGCCCACAACCACCCAAGATATCTATACTTCTCCAATTCTGGCTTTTTGAGTATATCCATTACTCCACCATTGACAATGGGCATTCAGATGCTAAACGCTTAAAGTCTAGAATTCCCGGCCTAAAACTCTCGTCTTCTCAACCTTTGTTTCCTCTTTTAAGACACATCTTAAAGCCTAACGTTCTTTGATCATGCTTTAGGTCACCTGCCTTCATATCTTCTTGTGCGTCTCAATGTAGAATTCTGTTTGACAAACCTGTTGTGAAGTGCCTTGGGCATTTTACTGCATTAAAGGTGCTATATAAATAAAATTGTTGTTGAATAGTCTGGATGAAAGACAGAAGATAGCTACAAGCCTCTATTCCCCTCCAGTTGGTTCCATAGATGTGGCAGGTTAAAATGCAGTTTTGTCTGCTGGTGTGCAAATGTTTCATTGTCAATTGATGAACTTTGCTAAACAATCAGGAGTAATAATTGGGAGGTGATGGTCTAGTGTATTATCGCTAGAGTATTAATCCAGAAACTCAACTAATATTCTGGGGACTTGGGTTCGCATCCTACCATAACAGATGATGGAATGTGAATTCAATAAAACATATCTGGAATTAAGAATCTACAGATGACCATAAAAGCCCACCTGGTTCACTAATTTTGTTTAGGGTAGGAAATCTGCCAAGCTTAGCTAATTCGGCCTACATGCGACTCCAGAACCAAACAAAGTGGTTCACTCTCAACTGCCCTTGGGCAACTAAGGATGAGTAATAAATGCTGGCCAGCTAACGGCGCCCATATACAATGTATAAAAAACAAATTGGAGGCAAAGCATAAGAAGTTGGCAGACAGGCATGCCATTTCATGGAACTGCAGATCCCAGAGTTTCAACATCCCAATACCCTAATTCATTTCCTCACATGTGTAAGCTACCAAGAACAAAATCATGAATCCAATCTCTATAAATAAGTTTACATCTTTGCTCCTCAAAGTGCAGTGAGAAAATTGCCCCCCATGAAATTGTCCTACCTTCAGTGAGAGGGAGAAACAGAATTGAGCTGTAGAGACGAACAATTGGAGAATGATCTGAAGCTATGGCAGAATTATCCACCTGCTGGTTACGGTTCACAAGACTCGATCAGGCTTACTATATCTGCTCAGTTAATAGCCAGCAGGAAGTATTGTTATTAAGATAATATTAAAATCAGGATCAAGCAAAATGCTACATGTTACCCAATTGGTGGCGCGGAAGGCTCTTGCCTCCAACCACCATTCCAACGTTGTAATACAGGCCGTCTGTCAGCGATGTGTCTGAAGGCAAACACCACTGATAGAGCTGTAAGGAAATAAAGAAAACCTTGACAAGCATTTGAAGTTCACAAGCTGATTTGTGCCAGCTGCTCTCTAGCAGGTAGGACTAGTGCCAAGGCAGACACTGCCAGAGCAACACATGCCTGCTGGCATTGTCAACTTGTTAGTTTTTAATAGAGTTGTATTTTATAGTGGAATAATTTAATTCTGATTTCTGAGTACTAATATGTTCTAATTATCAGTTACCATAACTTGACCTGACACCGTGTGCCTGGTTTAAATAAAAGATGAGGGAAATATTCTCAAAGATGTTTATAATCAGATATGTAAAAAGAAACAAAATATTTTTATATACTTTTACGTTAAGTTTGATATTATTCCACATTGACCTGGCTCTGATGCTTATTGCTTAAGGAAGATATTTCTCGTGACATTTTATCATGTAATTTGCAGGTTTAGAATATTCATTTGCACCAACTGTCTCCTCCTTCTGATGCACAATCACATTTTTAAAGCCATATACTATGTGAATTTGGAATTGGCACAGTGACTGTTCCTTAGCTCACTTCCATAATAATGGTGGCGCTAATACCTTAATCTTTTCTCTGTAGTTTTTCCATTTAGTACGAACCCATTTAAACTTGCAATAGAGTCATGATTTTTCTGAGAAAATTTCATCTCTTTAAATTTTTTTTTGGTAATGAGTAAAGGACATTTTAACAAAAAAGGTTTCTGCATCATAGTGAAGTAGACTATTCATTTTGTGTCATTATGTTTAAAATTCGATAAGTTGGTACCTTGGTGAGAAAGGTCTATTTGGTAATAAGGAAAAGGGCCACAATTGTTGAAAGCAGGACGAATCTAAGCTAACAAATAATTTTAAAAATACTGTTGAATGGATTTTTGTGGCAAAGTTATTTTGCGAGTTGAGGTAATGCCTATAGGAACTGTTCTTCATTGTGCCATTATAATCACAGAATGTTACAGCACAGGAGCAGATGGTTTGGCTTGCCAAATGTATACCAGAATTTTCTTTTTGCAGAGACATACTTTATTTGTAAAATATCTGAAAGAACATTGCAAACATTTCAAAGTAGCACTCACAGAACGTGCAATAATATTCAAGTTTTCCACATTCATTGTGTAACACTCTGAGGTGCTTCAATACAGTCAAAGAAACATAACGGACATTTCAAAATGGTCAGCACAAATGATACATAGGTGTTTAAGATGTCTACGTGTATACGAGTGATTTTCTCCAGATTAACTACTTCACTGAATCCTATTTTGCTCATCACTTTCCACCTTTTTAAAGATTCCTCTTCATTGTAGACACTATCTAATTCCATATATCTATGTCCACCTGCATTTTCCAAAATCTTGTCACAATTTGTTTTATTCCCAGTTTGCTTCTTATCAACAAATTTTCATATTTGTTCCTCAAGTCCTAAATTTGAATCACTTGTATCAGTCTATCCACTGAAACCTGAAAACCAAGTGATCGATTTTCACCTTCTCCTGTCTTCCCTAGTCACTGATGCAATACATTGCCTACACTTCAGGAGGTTGATGGAGGAACCAAAAGAGAAAATATTGGAAAATCTCAGCAGGTCTGGCAGCATCTGTAAGGAGAGAAAAGCTCAGCTTTGACAAAGGGTTGCCTGGACTCGAAATATCAGATCTTTTCTCTCCTTACATATGCTGCCAGACCTGCTGAGATTTTCCAATATTTTCTCTATTGGTTTCAGATTCTAGCATCCACAGTAAGTTGTTTTTATTAGGTTGATGGAGGAGCCTATCTGAAGCTTCACCACGGCTCTGATCCAGGAGACATGATTATTAGGTGATTCAAGAATGAAAAATTCTGGAATTCTTTTACTTACTCTGTGGTGAAAACAGAGTAAGAAGTCTCACAACACCCGGTCAAAGTCCAACAGGTTTAGTTGGTAGCAAAAACCACTAGCTTTCAGAGTGCTGTCCCTTCGTCAGGTGAGTGGGAGTTCTATTCATAAACAGGGCATATAAAGACTCAAACTCAATTTACAAAATAATGATTGGAATGCAAGTCTTTCCATTAATGAAGTCTTAAAGGTACAGAGAATGGGAGTGGACAGAGCATTCAGCACAGATTAAAGAGCCCAGGCTTGCAAAATCTCACTAACTGTCCTGTCTGGAAACCATGCACATCTCTTTAACTTGTGCTTTCCCTCGTGGCTTTAGCTGTAGGCTAGAGTCATGGTGACTGGTTGTTCCTGATAAAACTATTTTATTTCAATTATATATTTAAAATGTTACCAATCTCTTACTAAACCTGGTTTAAATGTCCCCAGCCCTGATTCTTACTCTAGGCCTGGCTCTCTTGGACACAACCTGGCCTATCTGCCATTCCCTTCTCTACCCGCTGTGGCCAGTTAGCAACGCAAATAGTCATTGACTTCAGTGGGGCTGGAAGAACCTACCTGTGGCCAATGGCGAGCTGCCTCCGCCGTTGGAAAACCAGCCACAGTAAAGGGAGAGGTGCGGGGGTGGGGTGCATGGGGAACTCAGCAGCTTGCAGGATCAAACCTTTGTAGTGTAACCATAGGCTATGCTACATTGGCAGGTCATGTCACATATGGTACTAACAGACTCATATGAGGAGTGCCCATACACTTCATATTCTTAGAGTGGAACAATGTAAGCATTTTCAATCTTGGTATCTAATTTCAGACAGGTATTCACAGACATCTGGGAGCTGAAACCTGACTAGCTGATTGACAAGGGGAAGTAATCCAGAGAAAGAAGAAAGAAACGTCTTGTATTTGAATAGGATTTTAGCACATCTTTCATGACATCACAAAGACTTCACACATTATTACTTAAAAAAGTAGCCCATTTAATACATGAACTAAATTACTTTGAAGTGTGGTAATTTAGGTGAGGCAAATTGGTAACCACGTTGCATACAGCAAGATTCTACAAACAGGCGTGTGAGTAACAAGTAGTTAATTTTCTTTTCGTGCTGTTTGACAAGAGAAGAATATTGACCAGCGCCCTTGGAGTACTCACTGCTCTTTATTGATTATGGCCATGGGATCCTTAACATTTAATGGAAGTAGGAGCTGAAACATCAATGTAATGCTTCAGTTGAAGGTGTGGCCATCAATGCAGCACTCAGTATTCCACAGAAATGTGCTTAACTCCTGGAAAGAATGAGGAATTGAGAAAACACCTTAGCCAAAGGGAATCTTGCTGCAAAACAATAACTACTGAGTTAGCCTAAATGGCTGTGGATTTTCATTTACAGTCGGACATTAAAGTCATGAAAAGTACATTACAGAGGAAACCAAAATATTGGTCTAGTTGCAATTCTGTTGAGCCGCATCAGCCTGAAATCCTACCCTAAAGTTTAAAGTTTATTTTTTAGCGTTACAAGTAGGCTTACATTAATGAAGTTACTGTGAAAATCCCCTAGTTGCCACACTCTGGCACCTGTTCAAGTGCACTGAGGTAGAATTTAGCATGGTCAATGGTCACCCCACCAACATGTCTTTTAGACTGTGGGAGGAAGCCGGAGCACCCACAGGAAACCCATGCAAATACGGGGAGAACATGCAGACTCCACACAGACAAGCTGGAATCAAACCAGGGTCTCTGGTGCTGTGTGGCAGCAGTGCTAACCACTGTGCCACCAAAAGCAAGTGCAATGATCAGAGTCTTTTGGGGTAGCAGAAAACAAAAATATACTTTGCCTAGAAATTTACTACAGGCTGCTCACATTCTTAATCGCAGGTGTAGGACCTGAGTTGAAAGTGAGTGAAGGCAGAAACTGAAATGAGAAGGTCTTGACATTTATTTCAAAGTAAATTAACTCCTCATTATCCCTCATGGCTGTTTTCATGGGTGGCTGAAAGTTTCTGAAGCTCTGCCACGAAATAATTTGTGCATTAAAAAGCGCTTTCACAGCCACTGGGCAACGCAAAGCACTTCACAGCCAATGAAATACTTTTTGAAATGTATTCACTGTTGTAAAATAACAACTGTGGCAGCGAATTTGCAACCTCTGACAAAGAACAACATGATTATGTCCAGATAATCTGTTTTTTACTGATGTTGACTGAAAGGTGAATATTGGCCTGGACATCAGCAGTAACTCCCCTGCACTTCTTCAAAGTAATGCAATAGAATCTTCTACATCCAACCAAGCAGACAGATGGTTAAATGTCTAATCTGAAAGACGGTTCACCTGACAATGCAAAGAACTCTCGGTGCCTGAGATACTGTTCAGTACTGCATTTGATTGTCAGTTGATAGTTGAGTCCTGGTTTGGAACCTGAACCCAGAACCTTGCGATTCAGAGGCAAGTGTGCTACCAAGTACACCTAAATGAAGGTAAGGCTGCAATTTTAACCGAGGCCAGCAGTAAGCATGATACCCTTACCATTGACTGGAAAACCTGGGCCATTAACTTGAAAATTATTAATTGCTATTCAAGGAATACAAGGAATGTAACACTGGAATGCACAGCAGTAATTTTCCATTTACCACCAGAATATAAAACTGACATTATAGACCTTATGCCTGATGTAGAACATGTGCTGTTTTCTCTTGCAATCATTTGACCTGAACCACTGAAACATTGCTTCTACACTTCTGAATTTCAACTAATTATGGATAAAAGCCAAAGTCCCATAGTCTTTTTAATCACCTTTTGTATCTCTATGCAAGTTTAAAGTTTAAAACATTTCAGTTTAAAGTTTATTTATTGGTTTCACAAGTAGGCTTGCATTAACATTGCAATGAAGTTACTGTGAAAATCCCCTAGTCACCACACTCCGGTGCCTGTTCGGGTACACTGAAACAGAATTTAGCGTGGCCAATGCATTGAAGCAGCACATCTTTCGGACTGTAGGAGGAAACTGGAGCACCCGGAGGAAACCCACGCAGACACGAGGAGAACGTGCAGACTCTGCACAGACAGTGGCCCAAACCGGGAAGCGAACCCGGGTCCATGGCACTGTGAGACACTGTGGTGGTTTGTGTGCCTGAACATCCAAATTTCTTTGCTCCATCAGAGATTTGCGTCTTTTACCATCAATAATTCAGCATTCTCAGATCCAACGTCAGTGATTCCATACTGTCCCCATTGAACCCCACCTGCCTTAATTTTTCCCGTTGTCTTCATTGATCTATGTCCTCTTTCAATGTTCTGTTACAGAAACACAATTTTTAAGACAGCGAGTGATACCTTTTCATTTGGTAAAGTTATTGAGTGATATGGCACAGAGGCAGATAAATGGAGTTGATGTACAGATCAGGCATGATCTAACTAAATCCAATTATTTGGAAGAGTCTAAATGGCGTATTCTTATTCGTGTGCTCCTATATTCCTACTTGCTATGTTATCAGATCATAAAAAATAGCAGCAGGAATAGGACATTTGGCTCATTGAGCCTGCTGCACCATTAAAAAAGAACATGGCTGATTTGATCATGGTCTGAATTCCACTTTTTTCTCTGCTCTCCATATCCCTGGACTTCATCAATCAAAACTCTATCTACCTCAGCCTTGAATATATTCAATGACCCAGCCTCCCCTGCTCTCTAGAGAAGAAAAGTACAAAGACTAAAAGGCCTTTTAGAAAATGAATTCTTCTTCATTTCCTTCTTAAATGATAGATGCCTTGGATGAAATATGGCTTCTCCTGCCGGTGGGATTTTCCTACCCTTTTGAACAGTTTGCTGAATCTTATGGCTCTGCCCCTGCCATGACTGGGCTGTATAATTCCACCTCTTTTTTCTAAACCATGCACCTTAGTTCTAGATTCCCCAGTGAGAGAAAGCATCTACCCTGTCAAGCCCCCTCAGAATCTTATAGATTTCAATAAAATCACCTCTCATTCTTCTCAACTCCAATGAGTATATGCCCAACTAATTCAACCTTTCTTCATAAAACAACCCTTTCATTCTAGGAATTAGCCTATTTAACTTCCTCTGAACTGCTCAGAATGCAAGTAAAACTTTCCTCAAGTATGCAAAACTGTACACGGTGCCCCAGGTATAATCTCATTAATGTCTTGCTTACCTCTTGCAAAACTTTGGTATTCTTATACTCCATCCTTCTTTCAATAAAGACCAGCAGTTCATTTGCTTTCCTAATTACTTGCTGTACCTGCGTGTTAACTTGTTGTGAATCATGAACAAGAAGACACAGATCCCTCTGTTTTCCTCTCAATTTAAATAATATTCTGTCTTTCTATTCTTCCTGTCAAAGTAAACATCCTCATGTTTTCCTATATTATACTCAATTTGCCAATTTTTTTTGCCCATTCATTTAATCTATATAAATTCCTTTGCAGATTCTTTGTATCCTCTTCACAACTTGCTTTCTTACCTATCTTTGCATTATCTGCAAATTTGGCTAAACTACAACTAGTCCCTTTGTCCAACTCATTATAATAGGTCATAACTAGTTGAGGCCCCAGCACTGACTCCTGGGGCATGCCACAAGTTACATTTTGCCAATCTGAAAATTACTCATTTATCCTCAGTCTCTGTTCCCTGTTAGTTTTTCAATTCTCTATCCGTGCCACTATATCATCTCCGACACTATGAGATCTTACTTTGTGCTGCAACATTTGATATGACAACTTAACAAATGCCTTTTGGAGGTCCAAATACACTACATTAACTGATTCCACTTTATCCATAGTGCTTCATACATCCTCAAAGAACTCTAATAACTTTCTCAAACAGGATTTTCCTTTCGCGAAGCCATGTCAACTCTGCATGATTTTATTATGCTATTTAAATTGTCCTGTTAACACCTCCTTAATAAGGTATTTCAGAATTTTCCCAACGACTGATATTCAATGAGTTGTGTTCTGTCCCCCTAGTTTCTTCATATCTTTCCAATCCACTGGGACCTTTCCAGAACATTGAAGATATTGAAAGATTACAGCCAATATATCCACTATTTCTGCAGCCACTTCCTTTAAATACTTAGGATGCAAATGATCAGGTTCTGGTGAGTGCCTACCATTGTGGAATTGTGTGGGATATTACAGGTCCAGTGTAACTTTCATAGTTACAATTAACATTTCCTTTCTTATTCTTGATTTCCTGAAGTCTCTAGCTTCATGGAGGCTAACTTTCAGCCAAATTGATATATTCAATATGATATCAAGAAATGGCTGAAAGCAATGGATACTGGAAAGGCCATTGATCCTGACAGCATACTGGCAGTAGTAGTGAAGAATTGTGTTCAAGAACTAGACATACCCATTGTCAATCTGTTCCAGTATAGCGACAACACTGTCATTTACATGGTAATATGTAAAATTGCCCAGCACTTGCAAACAGCACTTACAGTGATTGCTGATGCTCAGTTTGGTTTCCACTAGGACTTATCAGCTCCAGACTTCAGACAGACGTGGCACAAACTTGTACAAAAGAACTGAACTTAAGAGGTAAGGTGAGAGTGACTATTCTTGACATCATGACAGCGAGATCAAGTGTAACATCAAGGAACCCGAGAAAAATTGAAGTCAATGAGGATCAGGGGCCAAACTCTCCACTGGTTGAAGTCAGACCCAATACAAAGGAAGATGGTTGTGGTTACTGGAGGCCAATCATCTCAACCCAGGATATTACTGTAGCAGTTAGTGTCCTAAGCCCAACCACCTTCAGCTGCTTCATCAATGACATTCCTTCCAGTACAAGATCAGAAGTAGAAACATAGAAGATAAGAGCAGGAGGAGGCCATTTTGGCCCTTTGAGCCTGCTGTGCCACTTATTACGACCATGGCTGATTTTACAACTCAGCAGCCTAATTCTGTGTTCTCCCCACGGAGAGAAATGGGGATGTTCGCTGATGATTGCACAATGTTTAGCACCATTCATTTCTCCTCAGATACTGAAGCAGTCTATTCCCACATGTGGCAAAACATGGATAATGTCCAGGCTTGGGCTGACATGTAACGTTCATGCCACTCAAGTGCCAAGCAATGACTATCTCCAACAAGATAGAATCTAACCATCTCCTCTCGCTATTCAGTGGCATTTCCGTCACTCAATCCCATACTTTCAACATCTTAGGCATTACCATTGACCAGACACTGAACCTGGACCAGCAATGTAAATACTGCAGCTGGGATTTTCCAGTCCCCCTGGGGGTGGGTTTTCCTGCAGTGGAGACAGAGGGCTGTGGGTGGGATCTTCTGGTCTTACCAAAGTCAATGACAATTTACATGGTAATCCATTGCGGGGGTTGACTTCGGCAGGACTGGAAGATTCTGGCAGTAGGAAGGGCCAGAAAATCCCATCCTATTGGTACAAGGACAGGTCAGAGGTTGGGAATTCTGCAGTGAGATACTCACTTCCTGACTCCCCAAAACCATCTACAAGGCACAAGCCAGGAGTGTGATGGAATACTCTCCACTTGCTTGGATGAATGTGGCTCAAACAATATTCAAGACACTCAACACCATCCAAGACAAACCAACCCACTTCCACCATCTTAAACATTCATTTCTTTCACCACCAAAGCATAGTGGCAGCTGCGTATATCATATAAAGTTCAGTGCAGTAACTCACCCTCGCCCTTTTGCCAGCATCTTTAAACTCACATCCCCTACCAGCTAGAAGGACAATGGCAGCATATGCATAGGAACACCATTAGTTGCAAGTTCCTCTCCAAGTCTCAAAAATTTGAGACTTCAAAGGGCCTCACTGAGATCATAGGTTTTGGGTGGGTGATCACAGGATGTTGGATGTGCTGATAAAGGAGCAGTGCTCTGAAAGCGAATGATTCCAAATAAACCTGTTAGACTTTAACTCGGTGTTGTGAGACTTCTTGCCCACCCCAGTCCAATGCTGGCATCTGCACATCATTGCCCTGAAATTGATGATGCTGGTTTGCTGGATACAGGAAGTAATTGGGAAGGCACACACTCCTAGAGTCCTCACTTCTCTTTAACTTCCAGGATATCCAAAGCTCGGGAGACATGTCTGTCCATAGCTAAATGATTGATAGCGATATATGTGGAATGCAACTTAATTTTTGTATTCAAATTGCTAACCTGCTTCTAGCAAGTGGGTTGGTTATCTGTCCTCACCCTGCTGCAGGTAAAACTGATAGTAGGCCAGATTTTCAGGTTTTTATTGCTTTAACTTCCTATGCTAACTACATCCACCCATTTTTCGGCAGGGGTCACACATCCCTCTAAGATCTCAATGCCAAAGTGTAGGTAGTTGTTTTGTTGACATATCTGACATATACATTTTAAAAAGGTCTTTTGGATAACAATAATGCCTAGTTTGGAAAATAACCAAGCCTATTGTAATATATGATTTCCAGAGTGAGTACATATTGATTAGCTAGTTCAGTGTGCATTGCATATATCATGTAAGTGAATGCAAGGTAAATCATGTATGAAGTTGTACATTATACCATAACTAGGAATATATACATTCCATTAGTGATGAGTGAACCTGACTTTAGGTTAGGTATTACCAACAATTCATCAAAAGTTTTACATATTTGTGTTACTTTCCATCAATATTTGACATATTTATCCAGGAGGCTTGCCAATCCATCAGCATCTACCTTTGGTAATACAGCTGATTTATTCATTCACTGCTGTGATACATCATGGAAGAAGAATGCTTATGGTGTTTGGTGGAGTGGACCAGTAATTAAAACAGAACCCAGGATTTGTATTTTACTTGCCCATAAGCATACTTAGAAAATCGATTTAAATGTCTGTGTTGATAGAAATTTCTGTTAAGGAAGGCAAAATAAATACAGCTCAGGATCTCTGGCAATTCAGATAGTCAAATGGGATTCAGTTGAATAATTTAGTTTTCAAAAGTATGGATGTTTCTCAACCAAAAAAAAAAGTTTTTCTTTTTGTACTCATCAGTTGACTTTTTTCCTAGATTTTTTGACTGCATCAGGTACTCCTATGACTGTATTCAGACAAGACTAAAGCTGCCTCTGCTTTGCTCCAGCAATGTAACCGAATGCCAGGGACTAGCACACCAAATTCACTGAGTGAGATTAGCAGTTTAATTAAATTAGTACACCACTGTGGCCAGTATTTTGATGCTAGACTCAAACATACCAGGAACTGGGCTGTAACTGGCCCAACTAATTTCACTTGGACAGAAGATTGATGTTTTCAACCCATGAGTCTGCACTGAGTTCAAACGTAAGCCCGAGAGGTGAAAGAGCAGTATTCTGACTCTTCTGCCCAGAACCAAACAATTTTATCTTTAAACATCTTCAAAGATTGGGTCCTCAGAACTGTTCAAGTTATTGGAATGAACTTGACTGTTATTATATAGTAAAACCCATCAGAATCTGCCTAGTTGTTCATGTTTTAATTTGGTGATCAGTCAATTTGGCAAGAGTAAATCTTCAATTTTAAATGTTACCCAACTCTGTCAGTGTCCTTGACTTTGCCAACTAAAGGCATGGGATAAGAAGTAAGAGGGGATGCAAAAATTTACAGATGCATAATCACTGATCTGTTAACAATACAACTAACTCTACTCTACTGTAATGGCAGATATTCCAAGCATAGCTCTCCCATGGTCCCCCTGACAGGTTCAATGGTGGTAGGGAGAGGCAGAAGAAGTCCAAAAATTAGCTTGACACTGGCATGAGTTTCCTGCAGGTTCTTCTGTTGGTACCAGATATGGTGGAACGGAAAATGTGCTGGAGGCCGGTGTGAAACTGATTTGCATCCCTCTAAAAAAAGCCCGACATGAATCTCCCACCCACACCCGCTTCTCCGTGATGTCAGCAGGAAAACATGGTGGTCCCAAACACATCTGGAACAATGTGGTGTACAGATGTCGGGACTCATCTGAACAATACCTGGGGCTGCCTCCTGAGTTTGGGATGGAGGCCACCAGAAATCCTGGACAGCGCGACACCATTGCAGTGGGTGCAGGCTGGATCTATAGTTGGATCTTCTAGAGTGAGTGTCAAGAAGAAGGTCCATCTTCCAGGCTCGAGAGTGTTCCTGAAGATACATCTTCTTTTTCAGGAGGTCCATCTTATTTCTTCAAAGGTTGGTTGGAGATGTTGGACGGCTTTTCAATATGACATCAGGATATAATGGTGGGACTAATGCTATCATGGCTGGCCCACCACGGAATATGGTGCAAAACCCCAGATGCATTATTAATGAGATTGGGATTGGAAGGTGGCATAGTTTTCCATCAGCCTCTGCAGCCGGAAACACTCCATGTTCTCACCCCTGCCATGGGACTTAGTCCCACATGGGAGAAATCCACTGTATATATTCCACCCAATAGTCCCTCCCAAGATTTCAATGTAAAGGTAAAACAGCCAACGGGTACAGTGGTGGTGAATGTAACATCGTCCATTTTACACTATCACCCAAAATACAAGGACCCCCAATAACATTTTAAAGCACGCTGTTTGTGCCAAGTGGTGCCCACCGTATAATCTATTTGGAAGGTAATGAACAAAGAAAATTGAACTGTTGCCGAGGTGTGTTTTATTTTCCTGACTGATGTGGAATGAGAAGGAAATTGGTTCTGTAACATATTGTCTGGAGATGCACAAGGAAAGATAGTCATGACTCTCTGTAATTTTCTTTCCCTGTTTTGGAGTGATGCTTTATTGCTGTTACTGCCACAGGTAAAATTGGGAGCTCATGATATGAAGTATCATGACCACAGAACTACTTTCTATTGGTACCAGTCAAAGAAAATTGAGGCAAATTTTGCAACATTTATTTTAAAGTAAAAACCTGAAAGCTTCATTTAACATCTCCATCCAACATACCACGAGCATCAATTGCATCCTGTTATTGGTATTAAACAGAATGGCATTTCAGCAGGTATGAAGCATTAAGTTGTCTTTAGAATACTTACATCACTAATGGCTACTGTTCCCTAACAAAACTCTAATGGATTTGCTTTTCTTAGATATATACTACCAACCTTATAAAACATAATGGTGTCATTCTCCTGTTGTCCAGGTTTCCACTGAACAAATTGCCCTGCACTTTGATTGAAGACCTCTGCTTTTAATCAACAGCAAAGGCATTTATTGCTTCATATTCTTCAGACAAATGGCAGGTATCACTAGGACATAACGGAGGTTTTGTGTCACTGTCAGAAATTGATATCACAGATTTTCTTTCTTCACGGTGTTTGTAACATGCTCCCCTTGATGCCATTTCACAAGGATGTGAAGCTGACCTGAACATCAGGAGGTCACCAGAAATCTGTAATTCGAAGAAGCAAAATTATTTGTGTATTTATAAAACTAAAGGGGCAGTAAAAGTAAAGATATCTTCAGTAATGTGCAGGCTGACTGATATATAATTCAAGCCACGTGACTGTGCTGGTGTTTTAAAGCCCCAATTACTTCCTCAATATCCAGGCATAAGCATGAGTTGCAGAACCCTTTTTGTGAAAGGATGCGAAAGTAAAAGGACTAATTTAAATCCATTTTTGGTCGCTAGTTCTAGGTCACGTAACTTATGAGTTTTTTTTACAATGTCAGTGTCTTGTAATCCATGTGCAATTACATTTAAATGAGATATTAGCACGTTGTGCTTACTGTTTGTTAATTGTGAAGTTCATTCACCAGCACAGTGCATGTGACAAAATCAAGCAACCTTGCTGACCCTGATGTCACAAAATGTGTTCAGAAATCGCGCTATGTTCTTTTCTTTTTTTTCTTTTTCTTTTGTTTTGGCATTTCATGGAGTCCTGCTGCTTTTATTACATCCATGACACATTTGTTAATAAATCATTGCAAAGTTAATGAAAATTGCATTCAGGCATGTCCAAAATAATTGTGTCCTTTGTCATGCTAATAAATTGAAAGATGTTGGTCCAATGGGTGAGTGCCTGCCCATTATCAAGAAGTTTTTGATGTGTGCCTGTTGCACCCATACTTTTCATCCGGCAGCCCATTCTGATGGAAGAATTTTCAGCAATTTCCTTGTTAGTGTTTGAAATTTCATACAATGGAGTGAAGGCATACAAATCAGCAGAAGCCTGACATTTACAGAATCTTAGAATGTATTACTTCTCAGATAATATTCAGGGCCGTTATCTCCCAAAATCTCCTCCTTTGGCTCGGTGTTGATTTCTTGTCTCTTTATATTACTGTGACGAGCCTTTGAATGTTTCCCTCCAGTAAAGGCGCCACATAAAAGGAAGTTGTTCATCTTTTGTAAACTTCATAGTACTTACGAATTTCAATGAATTGCAGCTTTACAGTGTTCATCTTAATCATTATAAAAGCTTTTGTCCAAAATCAACATCAAGTACCCAAGGTAGTAAGTTTTACAGAAGGATGAAATCTATATGGATATTTAATGATGATTAATTAGAATTTTCTTTAGTAATGCAACATGTATGCATTGTGTATGCTGTTTATTTCATTACTAATGAAGAAATTGTTTTGTAGCCCATCCACTGAGTAATTTTACCTAAATTCAGTATCCGTACAAATCCATTGTGATTGGTTCATTTAATTACATAGAAGGAATACAGTACAAAAGCAACTGTTCTGTATTAGCTACTAAGCAGTACAGTTTACTGTACTGCTTAATTATTAGCTACTAAGCAATCCATCATTTCTGTTGTAGTTACCAGCAAGGACCCGATGCAATATTGAGAAACTAGATTTCATAACACAGTTAGTATAGAGAGTAAAAATACATACTATTCATGGTTTACCAATCGTGGGCTGATTTTTATTGGGTGGTGTATTTGTAACATCTTAAGTATGTTCGGGATTATGGGCTTTGAGCAAAAAGAAAAGATGTGGTGTGCATGAGTAGATTCAAACTAACAACAACAGATTTATTGAAGGAGCTGTTGCCTATACAGAGGACAAACTGAAAGCCACAGCAGTCTGTGCAACACTGCAATGATATCATCATCAAATAATGTGACCAACTCTTAAAGCAATCTGTAGCCACTTAAATAATAAACAGTATTGCTTGTGAATATGAGAACATAAGAAATAGGAGCAGGAGTAAGCCATCTAGCCCTTCGAGCCTGCCCCGCCATTCAATAAGATCATGGTTGATCTGAAGTGGATCAGTTCCACTTTCCCGCTTTCTCCCCATAATTCCCCTGTCTATCAGAAATCTATCTATCCGTGACTTAAATATATTTAGTGAGGTAGCCTCCACCACTTCATCGTGATTCCATTCCCCACCCATACCTGCGCCCTCCTCCCACACTGCTTGCCTACTCCCCACTGGTAGAAACAGTTAGCCGACTGACTTTACAAAAGGATCCTCCACAGCCATTCTGATTGGCCAGGAGCTGAATGGCGCCAACCCTGCCAGAACTCAATAATGTCCACTACAAGGGCCATTACTACAATTATGGCCCTTGTAGTAAGGGACTACAAACAAACCTTAAGGATAAGTTTGGGGCTCTTGGTCAGGGATGGAATGGGAAGTAAGTGGCGGGGTGGGGGGGGGGAAGAGGTAGGGCCACATTTTGGAGACTAAAGTGGAGTCACAAAAGGGGTGTGTACCACCTTTTGGGGGGTTGGGGGGAGGTCCCACAATGGACATTGAGCACCCCCAAACTCAGGTGCTTCCCCCTTTGTTTCCAACATTTCACCTGAGTTGGTGAATTAATTGGCTCGTCTCCTTCAATCCACCTTCCCCAGCTATACACACTATAGCATGACGGACAGCTTGCAGGTGTGTTGTAAGATGGTGGGTTAATTGTAAAGGATCAACTCTAAAAATGGCTACAGAATAAGTATGTAAGAAATTATGTCTTGGTGATGTCAGTCACTGAGAAAAAGTGAATGAGAGTCATTTCAAAGCAGATCTGTAGCCAGGTCCAGATGTTCTATAACCTTGTAATGAGTAAATGATGTAAATAAAGGTATTTTTGATGAAAGACAATTTATTTCCAATAAGATCTCACTGGAGTAAGAATTCAAGGAATACTGAGGCAAAAGCACAATAACAGACTAGTTATCCATCCTATTTAATGTGTCCCTTCCCCCTCCTGCAAATACACTGGCTTGGAGGGGTGGGGGGGGGCATGATATTCCCCCATGTCTATAAAGAAGACACAAAAAAAACAATGATTATTTCCAAAGGATAGTGTTGTTACAAATGGCATGAACAGATCTATTATGGTATTGATTAATCACTGACTGTGGTTTTATTGATGTATAGACAAATGTATACCACAGGTACATTGAAAGCTCTATGATTAATTTCTTCAGTATCATTCCTATCTGGAATACTAACTAATTATTTAAACTGACAGCTTCAAGTTTTCAATTTAGA
This sequence comes from Carcharhinus amblyrhynchos, assembly GCF_965287045.1. Classification (NCBI taxonomy): domain Eukaryota; kingdom Metazoa; phylum Chordata; class Chondrichthyes; order Carcharhiniformes; family Carcharhinidae; genus Carcharhinus; species Carcharhinus amblyrhynchos. The sequence goes on along the minus strand of NC_137335.1, from coordinate 38,962,970 downwards.
TTTGTAGTTTATTTGGAATTGTGGAGAAACTAGGCTATTTTGTGTTATCAAACAAATTTTGGACTTGTGTATGTGGTGAATCATTTGTTTTTGTGGAAAAGAGGCAAGTAAAAATTAAATAGGGCGGGTGAAATAATCTATTCTGTTGAAAGGACCCAGGTTTCCCAGCACTTTTTCTTAACTTTAAAGGAACTGGATTATTCTACAACATTGAGAGATCTGCATTATAATTAGGAACTTAATAATACTTTTTACTTGTTGCAGATATTCTTCCACTCATGGATCCAATGAAAACCTCAACCAAAACAAGCCTCGAATGAATCATTCACAAAAGTGGGGCTTTATTATGACAAGTTAGATCTCATTTTTGCAATTTCTTTTATAAATGTTAATTTCAACATGCCACCAAAATTAGAAGTCTAATCTATCTATTAATAATCTTCTAATTACTTTTTAATAACTAAATTGGATTCCTTGGGCAGGAAAGCTGTTATGTTTTCTTATTGATGGGATATTGACATTCTGGCTAGGCCAGATTTATTGCCCATCCCTAATTTCCCAGAGTTACAGGAATTTTACCTCGTGATAGTGAAGGATGATGAGTTGTTGGAGGGAACTTCTAGATGGGGATTTTGCCATGTGTCTGCTGCCCTTGTCCTTCTAGTAGTGGCTATGCTGTCTGAGGAGCCTTGCTGAGCTCTTGCTGTGCATCTTGTAGATGGTACACACTGTTGCTAATGTGCACCAGTGATGGAGAAAGTGTACATTTGTGGATAGAGTGTCGGTCAAGTGGGCTGCTTTGTCCTGGATGGTACCAAGTGTCTTGAGTGTTATTGGAGCTGCATTGATCCAGAAAAGTGCAAGTATTTCATCACAGCCCTGACTTGTGCCTTGTCAGTGGTGGACAGCTTTGGGGGATCGGGAGATGAGCTGCTCAACGCAGGATCCCTAGCCTCTCACCTGTTCTTGTGGTCACAGTATTTAACGAACAAGTACACTTCTGTTTCTGGTCAATGGTAATTCCAGGATGCAGATAGTGGGGGATTCAGCAATGGTACTGTTATTGAATGTCAAGGGCTGATAGTTAGATTTAATCTTGCTGGAGATGGTCATTGTCTGGGACTTCTGTGGCATGAATGTCATTGACTACTTATCAGCCCAAGCTTGGATATTGCTGAGGTCTGGCTGCATTTGGACATGGGATACTTCAGAATCTGAGAAGTTGCAAATAGTGCTGAACACTGTGCAATTGCCCTTAAAAGAATCAGGAATAGGTTCAATGTAAAAAAAATACTGGATATACTCCACCTGATTTTTAGGCATATTATAAATATATTACAGCTTCTCAGTCTGAAAAAACCTTTATCTTTACATTGTGTTTTGTAATTTGTAGTTCCACATTTAGGAGAATGTAATAGTCGGGATAAGTGTTAATTGCAAGGTCCTTTTGACATTTTTTTAAAGAAAAGAACATTTTCTTCAACCGGCATTTTCTATGCAGTTCAATTATAGGTAATTTGTTCAAGTCATTTTCTGTCTTTTTTACAGCTAAATGCAATGGGGATACAAACTGCAGCATAAAATGTGTTACTCATCTGACATTGAATTTTGCAGCAAAGAATGACTGAATGTGAAGATGCAAATTATAAAAATAATGTAAAGGTTTCTCAAACCTGAGAAGTTTTAATATATTCATCGCATGGCTAAAACTCAGGTGTAGAATATTAACATCTGTATCTCCTAAACCAGATACGTATTTTTGAACTGAATAACTAAGATGGCACATTTTACTAAGCGTGGTCATGGCATGATTAGAAATGGTGGGCAAATGTATCTAATTGTTTTTTAACAATATCCAATTATACCAATCAAATCAAAGCCATGATTGCTGACAATAAAATTACCAGGGCTGATCTTTCTCTCACAGTATTGTCTGGGAGCAATTGTGAAGTTACAGATGTTGTGGGACATCTGGGAGAGTGAGAGTTACCAGAAAACTTTGACCCTGGAAGTAGTCACACCCTTTGGGTTGGGAAGTGGCACGCGTTTGGTTAGTGGTCAGAGACAGTTGGATGACACTATGAGTCGAGTTAAGGAGATCTCAGACACCATCTGGAAGATATTCAGCCTTTTCCTTTATCCACCATCTGAACTGTCAATGTAAATGAGGGCAAAGTCTCCAGGGTGAATGAGCAAAATGTCTATGCCAACACAATAGAGGAGGCCAGACAAGAGGGGAAAGTACAAAGGGATGTGGCCATAGTAGGGGACCTTGAGGTTAACTTAACTTGCAGGTTGAGTTGATAGTTAAGAAGGCAAATGTAATGTTTGTATTCATTTTGAGAGGATTAGAGTACAAAAGCAGGGACGTGCTCCAAGGCTTTATAAGGCTCTGGTCAGACCACATTTGGAATATTGTGAGCAATTTTGGGCCCTGTGTCTAAGGAAGGATGTGCTAGCTTTGGAAAGAGTCCAGAGGAGATTCACAAGAATGAACCCAGGAATAAAAGGCTTGCTGTATGAGGAACATTTGAAGACTCTGGGTCTCTATTCAATGGAGTTTGAGGATGAAGGGGGATCTCATTGAAACTTACAGTATGCTGAAACGCCTGGATGTGTCAGGGGGATTTGCAGGATAAAGACATGGGGTTATGAGGATAGTTATTGTTGGTGAAGGTTTGATGGGCTGAATGGCCTCCTTTTGCATTGTAGGATTCTATGATTCAATGCAGTTGGTCAAAAGAGAGTTATGGGCAGAAGGGCATTAATTTATGGGCAGAGGGGATATGGGAGTAGGGCCTGCATGGGATTGTGGTCAGTGCAGACACGATGGGCCAAATGGCCTCTTTCTGTACTGTAGGGATTCTATGGATAGAATGGACATGGGGAAGATGTTTCCATTAGTACAAAAGACTAAGATCCAAGGGCACAGCCTCAGAGTAAAGAGACAACCTGTTAGAACTGAGATGAGAAGCAATTTCTTCAGCCATAGGATGGTGAATCTATGGAATTCATTGCCACAGGAGGCTGTGGAGTACAGGTCATTGAGTGTATTTAAGACAAAGATAGATATGTTCTTGATTGGTAAGGGAAATCAAAGGTTATGTCGAAAAGGCAGGGGAATGAAATTGAGAAATGTATCAGCCATGATCGAACGGCAGAGCAGACTCAATGGGCTGAATGACCTAATTTTGCTCCTATAGTTTATGGTCTTATGGGGCGGTTTAGCTGGAGGATAGATATCTTTCTCTGCAGCTGAAACTGGGATTTCCAAAGGCAGTGTTACCTATTCGGTGCCAATTTTAAACACATCTCCTTGTGGCTGGAGAAGAACTTTGAGTGGTAGGGGGATGGTTACAATTATCATGATTCACATGGAAACCAGTGATCTAAGTAGAACTAGTAATGATATTTTGCTGGGAGAGTTTGAGGAATTGGAATCTAAATTAAAAAGCAGACCCTCATTCTCTGAATTGGCACCTGTGGTACCTACCACTTGGTATAAGGCTAAACAGATTAGAAGGTTAAAGGCATGGCTGAAGGGGTGATATGAGAGGCAGCGGTTTCACTTCATGGTCCACCACTACTGGGGATAGAGGAAGCTGCTCCGCTGGGACAGGTTGCATTTGAACCTGACATGGACCAGTGTCCTGACAAATCAAATAACTATGACAGGGCTTTAAACTAATAGAACACGGGGAGGTGAGGGCAAGAAAGGACATGAATGATTAATGTTAATCTCCTGACAGCCAGTTAGTGAAGTAAGTGACCGGAAGCCAATATTTACTCAATTTTAAATGTATTCCAAAGTGTGAACTATAACAAGTGTACAATTCCTAAATCTACTCCCACGTGAGTGACAAGTGTCTTTTTAAATGTGTTCAAGTAATCAACCAATCAATACTTAACCTTAATTTATACAATTAACAAAATCAGAGAAATGGGAAAACAATCTAAGCCAAAGGCAATGGGTGAGATTCTGTAGTCTCCCAGCCATGTGTTTCCTGCCAGGGGGAGGTGGTGCATTGTTTGCTAGTGGTGAGTTCTCTGGTCCCACTGGTGTCAATGGGAATTCCCATTGACATTGCCCCGTGCTGGGAAACCCGCAGAGAATTCCGGCTTGTATCCGAATGTGTGATCCTTTAACCAATCAAGGGTCTATTTATCTCTGTCTTAAGTACATTCAATGACTTGCCCTCCACAGCCTTCTGTGGCAATGAATTCCACAAATTCACTACCTGCTGGCTGAACAAACTGACCACGGGCAGGATTCTCTGGTTTTGCGGCAAGCGTGTCTGGAAAATCCCACCCCAGATATATAAAATACGCAACAAGCCATCAAATACACAACAGGAGTGGAGGTGGTTATGGAGATGTTGATGAAGTCATGGAAACATTTGAACACAAGGATGAGAATGTAAAATTGGATGCATTATTAGGCTGGAAACCAACAAAGACCCACAAGTTGAGGGATGATAAGTAAATGATGTCTGACTTGTATCTGACTGTCTTTAATATTCTAAACTTAAATGGGGGCAATTGGTGCAAGTCAGAATTTGACTTTGGTTGGAATGCTGCCTTTTCTCCAGCATCAATATGGTTCCCTGGGGGCTAGGGGTGGGAGACACCTGAAGTACTATTTATTGATGCCCCCCCAGCCGCCTTCCTTTACTGGTTTTCCTTCCCTGGGTCATGCGTGCCAGCCTCTTTTCATTTTCCCTCCTCTTCCTGTTCTTATAGCACTATAACACTGTTCCAAATGTTATATCTATCCTTTTTACGGGGAGCTGTTTGCAGAATAAATTAAACAACATTCCTCAGTAATAGGAACACGTACATTTCCAGATGCTGCAAAATGAATTGGAAAGTGATTTACTCATGTTCCAGCAGTTTCTAAAGACTAATGGGGCAGGGGGGGCGCGTGGTGGTGCGGGGCTTGGTGTTGGTGGTGGTAAATCTCTCATCCGGATGCGCCGGCACAGTGGCCCGGGAGACTCGAGTGGGGGCTGATAAGGACGATTTGTGCTGGGTGTCTGGGCTTCCGCATATCTCCCAGCCAACGTTTTTTGGTGTCAACAGATCCATGCTGAAAATCAGTGTAACAGACATAAGCACGCATTTACATATCTTAACATCTAATAAGCGGCTCCGTGACTAGAATCTCTGCTCCGACTCTGGCGCAAAGTCATGTTGGTGGAGATTACAACAGTTGTATAAAAGTTGGGACCTGGGGTGAGAGCATTGAATGAGAGTGAAGAGGTACATTTTACGGAGCTGCAGTGCCTGGTGTGCAGGGCAGAATGGAGGTAAGGCCTGGAAAATTTCTGCTTGGTATGGGGAGTTCCCTGGAGAGCTGGAAGTGCTGTCCCCAGGCCCAGGGATGTTCCTTGTAGTCTCTGTCAGTGAAGTCCTTTATCGACTGCTGGTCAGACTGCTGACTGCAGCCACTGGGCTGTTCCATTGGGATGGGTCCTTTCCTGTCTGTCGCCATTGGATTATTCCATTATTCTGGCTGTGGGGTGAGGTGGGACCTGACTGAGGATGGGGTTTTACTGTGGGAGAAGTGCACCATGTGCTGCTTGAGAGATCAGCAGTTCAGGCAGCTGGTGCTCCAAGCAGGGGTGCTTTGTTTAACATAGACACTCATCCTGCATGCACTGTGCAGTGAATGGGAACCCATATTGTGATAAAAAGGAGGCTGTCCCTGCCCTGTGTGCATGACCTGGACACATGCCTGGAAAGGAATGCTGTAGTTGCATTCATGGCAATGGCTCAAGGAAGCGCAATGGTCACGTCTGCACACCAACCTGCATACTCTCCTTGTCTGTTGTGTTCACGATATCAATGGCAGGCAACCTAATCAGTTGATGCATGGCACCACAGCTTGTGTTGTGTTGCCAGCATCCACAAGTGAGTGTACTGTTCCCAGTGAGGGTGCTGGGGTAGATACAAGCAATGACGTTTCTCTCAATTTCTCTTTCTCTAACCTCCACCGTGCAGAATGGATCTTGGTCTCATTGATTTAGAGCTGGCCATCATGGCGGTGGCTCAGGAGGAGGAGGTGGCTCAGAAGGTGCAGGGCATAGGGAGGCCACCGCAGGAGCAGCTAGTGGCAGGCCCTCAGAAAGGATGGCAGGGGGCTGCCCCTGATGGCCATGAAGTGGGAGAGCAGTCTCCCAAAAGGATGGCGAGGAGAAGGAGGATGCGGAGACCCAGGTGGTACTGGACCAGGGGCTGTCAGAGGTCATGTGCTGTCGTAGGCTCCACCTATCCAAGGACACGGTCTGGCATTTGTGTGAGGTGCTTGTACACCTGGAACCTAAGGAAAGAGGCAGCACCTGCTGCCAGTAGATGTTAAGGTGATGGCAACCCTTAACTTCTATGCAACATGGCCGTTTCAGGCACCCAGTGGCAACCTTTGCGGAATCTCTCAGGCCTCCGTCCATACATATATTCATCAGGTGACAGATGCCTTGCTCGCCCGGACAGGCCAATGCATTCACTTTGATGTTGGACGGGGTCAGCAGGGGGCCTGGGGTGCAGGCTTCTCCACTTGGGATGCCCTATGTGCAGGGGGCAATGAATGAGACACACATCACCCTGCAGTCCCCACGAAATGAGGGACAACCATTTGTCAGCAGAAAGGTGTTCCACTCCCTTAATGTACAAATTGTATGTGACAATCGGGTGAACATAATGCAGGTCTCATACATGCCACCCACAGAATGTCCATGAAAGCTATGTGCCAAGGCAATTGGGCATCCCTGGTGTCTTTGAAGACCAATCCAGGCTGCTGGGATGGTCTTTGGGGGACAAGGGCTACCCACTGAGGTCATGGTTGATGACACCTGTACGGAGGTCTGAGACCAGGGTGGAGACCCATTATAATGAGGCTCACACTCATACCCGATCCATAGTGGGTCCTTTGTTGCACAGGCCGGCTGAAGATGCGATTCCGGTGCCCAGACCACTCTGGGCGTGCCCTACAGTTTGACCCTGTGCATTGCTTGTGCGTTGTAATTGCGTGCTGCATCCTGTACAATACTGCACAGTTGTGGGAGTTCCAGCTGGAGAAGGAGGAGGAACAGCACCAGGTAGGCCTCGACAACTTGCCATATGAGGAGCTGGGGGATGGAGGGCAGGTGGTGATGGCAGTGATCTGGCAGGGGAGTGCAGCAAGGGAGGCCTTGATTGCAGCCTGCTTCACATAGCTGGTAATGTTCAGTGACTGCTCCCAACACCCTTCCACCACACCCCAGGAAGCCCTGCAGCTGCCAGTCCCCCAAAACCCCAAGCTGGCCCCTCAACACACATGACCCTGTCCCTTCCCCACTCTCTCCCAACCCACTCCCCCATCCTTTCCCACCCTATCTCAAACCACCCTCTGCCACCCTCTCTCAGACCACTCCCTCATCTTTCCCCACCCTCTCTCAGCCCACCCTTCGCCACCCTCTCTCAGCCCACCCTTCGCCACCCTCTCTCAGCCCACCCTCTCTCAGCCCAGCCTTCACTATCCTCAGCCTGCCCTAATACTCTTTGCCATCCTCTCTCAGTCCACTCCCCCATCTTTCCCCATCCTGTCTCAGCCCACCCCACCACCCCCATGCTCTCTCAGCCCACTCTTTGTCACCTTCTCTCAGCCCACTCCACCACCCTTCCCCATCCTCTTTCAGCCCACCCCCACCCTCTCTCAGACTATCCACCATCCTTCCCCACCCTCTCTCAGCCCACCCCCCTCACCCTTCACCACCCTCTTTCGGCCCACCCCCACCCTCTCTCAGACCATCCCACCATCCTTCCCCACCCTCTCTCAGCCTACACCCCCACCCTTTCCCACCTTCTCTCAGCCCGCCCTCTCTCAGCCCACCTCCCCACCCTTCACCATCCACTTTCAGCCCACCCTCACCCTCTCTCAGACCACCGAAACATGACAACAGGTTAATGGGACTGGGCTGGCACTGGTAGCGAGTCTTTGGTGAAGGTTGGAGAATGATGATGGTGACTTGCTACAAGGCACACAGGGATCCTGCCCCTGGTACCACTCAAGTCTGACTCCCACCTGTTCTCCAAATGCACACAGCCACCTTCGCCCACCTAGCGGTAAGGGTCTGGAACATATGTGTGTGGGGCAATGGGTCAGGCGGTATGACCGGGCTGGGGTGGGGGTGATGATACCAGGGGGTGGTGTTTGACTCAGGGTTCTATGGATGCTGGGGAAAGTAGGGAAGGCGTTTGATAACTTTAGGCTGAGGTATTGCACAGTAAGCAGTCTGCGCCTCGATGTGTGGGATTGTGGAACACTCAGCTCTGTGGGGATCAGAGATGGATCAGTCACAGCTCTGAAGTGCGAAAAACTTTTAATTGTGCTCTTAGCATTGACCAAAACCTAACCCTGACTACTGGTGGCCTGGCCTGGGCACCACAATGCTGGGTTTATTATCAGCCCCTTTAATCACATTTTAGTTTGATCTTTTTAAGTTTTCTTTCCTCTTTGTATTTGTTTTGGGCAGTTCCCTTCTTTTAAGGAGCTGCCCTCTTTAATTTGTCCCTCAGTTTGATTTAGTTTACTTGTATGAGGCACAAAGATTGACTACTGGTGACCATCACCCTCTTAGTGAATCAACCACTTTCTAATCATGTGTGGCCTACTGCTTCTTCTCGATGCTCCCCTTAGGATGCATATTGGAGGTGGAGGGATCCAGCTGTGATCTGTGTCCCGTTCCCTACGATGCCCTTGGTGGACGTCCCCTGGGGTCCGAGACCTGGAAGGCCCCAGCCGACTTACGGATGACACTGATGTTTCTGTGCCATCCTGTTCATCCAGCTGGCCCAGAATGCCCCAATATGAGGAAGTGGGGGGGATCAGAAGGCTTGTGACGTTTGGAGTTTCCTGGGTGGAAGGACCCCGGCATAGACTCAAGCCCTTCCTCCTCCCTTGGGGTGCCCATAGGCCCTAGGGACACTCCATGGGATGCCAGGGTAGCTGGACTGAGTTCCAGAAGCTCCTGACTCTGCCAGTCCTGAAGGCCTTGATGATCTGCCCCATGGTCTGCGATCTCTCAGCCCTGGCCCTCTGAGACTCAGCCAAGCTCCGGAGCCCCTCCGCTACAGCATTGTGTGTGGAAGCCTGGTTCTGGGGCCCCTCAGCAGTAGCCCTCTGAGCCTGAGCTAAGTTGTTGAGGCTCACAGCCACAGCCTGCTGTGTCTCCAGATTGCCAGCGAGAGTCACAGCCATGGCCAGCAGTGTCTCCCACGTGTCTCCGACACTTGTGGCCATCAAATGCTGTGCCTCCAGGGTGCCAGCGATATCCGTGGCCATGGGCCGTGGTGCCTTCATGATGACCTGGAGCCTGTTACCCATGAGGCCAGATCCCTGAGCCAGGCTCTCCACTGTGGATGCCACCTTTGCAGTGTTGGCCTGTCTTCCACACTGTGCCAGCACCACCTCTTGTGACAGCACTCTGTTTGACTCCCCTAAACAGCCTTGCAGCTGCAGCATGGTTAGTGACAGTCCATCCACAACTCCTCGGGTTTGCTGATGCATTTCCACCAGCTTCGGGATGAGTGAAGCCTGAGGCCCAGCATCTGCCTTGGGGCCAGCTGAATCCTCACTCTGGCAGATTTATGTATACCCGAGCCCTCGGACGTGCCCATCTCCACCTGCTGTGTATCAGCGACAGTGATGTGCTCAGCCGTAAGTGACGCATAAGCCTCAGTCCATGTCAGCATTCCCCACCTTGTCAGCAGTGTAATTAGATTCATGCCCACAAGGAAGACGCCAAGTCATATATTGAGCCCGAGGCTCAATATATTTTCAACTGGGGCCAATATAATGACACGTCAGCGCAGTTTACAATCGGTTCATCCAGACATGAACTTACTGTGGGGATCAACCCTGGGGGCATAAATGTGAGTATAACCCCCAGGGGAGACAGACATGGCTGGGCAGTGGTCCTTGTTTATATGTTGGCACTACCAATGTCTGGGGTGGGGAGGGCGCGTGCATGTGGCTCTGATAGCCGGAATTAAATGGTTGTCATGGTGCCAATCTGTGTCGGGGTCAATGCCAGCGTGGACCCTAGTGGGGGGCTCATTGGAGATAGGACGAGGGATTCATTAATTTGTGGTGGTGGGGGGAGCAGATGTGGGAGCTGGAGATTTCACTGATGGCCATTTGTGGGAGTGGAGCTGTCACCATTGACTGATTGGGCATTGGGGGGACGGGGTCCGAAGTTCCGGGGGAAGGTAGGGAATGCTGACATGGACTGTGTGGGTGGAGGGAAGTGGTCCAATGTTTGTGGGGGGAGGGGGCATGCATGCGGCTCTTATGCCTGGAGGTAAATGCATCTCTGATGATGGGAGGGAAGGTGGGGGGGGGGAGTGAATGCTGGCTCATGGGGGAGAAGGTTTTAGATACTTGCTGATCCTGAGTATGTAAGCATTGGCCTTACTGAAGGGCTTGTTTGGCTAACGATCATTTTCCATTACTTGACAGAGTTTTTTTTGACAATTATGGAACTTTAATATTCACAGTTCTTTGTAATCTAATTTCTGTAGATGACACAAACATCAATGGGAAGGCAAGCATTGAGGATGAAACGAAGAAACAGTTTCGCAGATGGAATATAATGCAGGAAAATATGATGTTATGCACTTTGGAAGGAAGAACAAAGGAGCTGAATTTATTTGAATGGAGAAAGACCGCAGAAAGCTGCAGAACAGCAGGATTTAGGTGTCCTCCTGTATAAATCACAAAATCTAGTATGCAAGTTCAGCAGGTATTCGGGAAGGCAAAGGGAATGTTGGCCTTGGAATATAAAAATAGGGAAGTCTTGATGAACACTAATTAGACTTCACCTGGAAAACTGAAAAGTTTTGGTCCCTTATCTAATGAAAGCTTTACTGACATTGGAGATAGTGCAGAGAAAGCTCACTAGGTTGATGCCAGGTATAGAGGGATTTTCTTATGAAGAGAGGTTGAGTAGGTTGAACCTGTACTGAATGGAATTTGTAAGAATGAGAGGCGACCTTATTAAGATATGTAGGATTCTCAGAGGGTTCTTCAAGATGGATGCTGAGAGGTTCCTTCCCCTTGTGGGGCAGTCCAGGACCAGAGGACATAATCTCAGGTTAATGGGTTGCCTAGTTAAGACAGAGATAAGGAAGAATTTCTTCACTCAGAGTTTAGTGAATCTGTGGAATTCTTTACCATAGAAAGCTGTAGAGGCTGAATCATTAAGTATGTTCAAGGCTAAGTTAGGCAGATTTTTTTTAATCAGCAAGAGAATCAAGGGTTATGAGGATAAGGCAGGAAAATGAATCTGAGGATTACTACATCAGATGAGTCACGATCTCATTGAAAGATAGAGGAGACTTGATGGGCCAAATTGCCTACTGCTGCTCCTATGTCTTATGGTCTTATGGAGAAGCCAGCTAACCTCTTGTGTGTTTAAGCATCAGTATTCTCTGCAGACCAGTACAAGCAATGAGCAGGTTAGATTTTCTCTTATTGGAGATATTAATTGTCTGCCAATCTTACAGGGTGATTTTTAATTCTCACTTATCAGCCCAAGCCTGAATGTCAACCAGGTCTTGATGCACATGAATGTGGATTGCTTCAGTATCTGAGGAGTTTGAAATGGTACTGAACAATGTGCAATCATCGGCAAACATCTCCACTTCTGACTTCAAGATGGAGACAATGCAATTAATGAAGCTGAAGGTGGCTGGGCCTCGGGCACTGCTCTGAGGAATTCCTGCAGTGATGTTGCAGGGTTGAGATGATGGACCTTCAACAGCCACAGCCATTTTCCTTTGTGCTGTGTATGATTCCAACCCAACTGGTCAGGTTGAATTTGTCCTTTTTTTTGTGGACAGGATATACCTGGATGACTTTCCACATTGCCAGGTTGATGCCAGTGTTCTGGAGCACCAGTCTTCACTATTATAGGTAGGATATTGGCAGCACCCATAGACTTTGCAGTATCCAATTCCTTCAGTCACTTATTAATAGCATGTGGAGTGAATTGAATTGGCTACAGAGTGATGTAAGGAACCTAAGGAGGAGGCCAAGATAGATCATCGACTCAGCACCTATGGCTGAACGTGACTGAAACTGCTATGAATATTTAAGATTTTTTATTACCTGTTTCAGTATTCAACAAATATATCTGTTGTTTCCTAGCCTGAACTATAGTCTCAGAGGCATGACAGTATATAATATGTCTAGCAAATTAGAATAGAGTGATGAGAGCCATCTGTTCGATCACTAGATCTTAAAACATTTATCCATCAGTTGTATTTGTAAAGAATACTGAACCTGAAGATATGCCTTGCACGTCAATTTAAAAGCACATGAGCAAAATAGGACTCTACCACTGATATTTACTTCTACTGTGTTAAAGATCTAGGGTGCGAAATCAGGTTCATAGCATTGGCTTCTTAGATGCTACGTGGCCTTCCACCACCCAAAAGTGGGTCTGAAATGTATCTGCATACTTCTGATGGGAGGACTGCTAGACACTGTCTCAGGGATTGGTCTTGCTGGTTCCAAAGTCAATTTTTCTTCATTTAAAAGCTTAAGTTGAAAAAGTTACTTCCAGATGAAGACCTGTCTGGGCTTCATCTGAGAAATGAGCATGACTGGGGTTGGGGGAGGGGGTAGGGGTGGTGTGGACAGGGTGGTGATGAAGAGAGTATATTCAGAGCATGAAAAGCCATGTTTTGCTGGACGCAAGCTGATAAATCTTTTCATACAGCTCCATGGTTCTCAGTACATGTAAAACATTCAGTGTTTTTTCTTCTCCTAGTTCCTGCTCAATGGGGGACTTACATTTTCCAATCTATTTCTGTTTTTGTCATTGACCTTTGTTTTGGTTTCACTATTGGCCAGGTCTATCTCTGGCAAGCTCTTAACTTGTTTCAGTTCTGTAATTACACCACTCAAGGCTTCATTATCCTCTCACACTTTGAAAACCTTTTTTGGCTTTTCCTCTTAGGACTTCCTCATTTTCATTCAGCCTCAATCTTCAGTTCTTCAGCCTGCAGCTGAAGGTGGAACATTTGCTGAATCTTCTCTACCCAATAGGTCTTCAGTTTGTTCAGAGTGATGTTAAATTCATGTCGCTTCTCTTTATAATTTTCCAGAAGGATAAACTGTGTCCTGAGGGATTCTTGTTGTGGTTTTCCTCTACATGATGAAGCTCGGTTGCTTTATCTTGAGATCTGCTGTAATTCAGTAGATTCTCCTCAAGTGTCTTCTGCTGTGCTTCCATTCTGCTGTTTAAGACAGTCTTCAGTTCTTCACGTTGCTGAATGGTCATGTATACCTTTTGCATTTGATCATGAAGGACAACTAACTGATCTTTCAACTCTTTTTCTTGTTGACCTCTTGCCAACACACTCTGGGTTTCAGTGCATTGTTTTGCTGCAATTGATATTTCCAACACAGTTTTCTATGAAGTAATATTCAACATCTTTTTGTGTTAGCTCTCCATGTTTTGCCATGACTACGTATTGATTTTACTAGGATTCTTTCAGAGTTGCAATTTTTTCTGCCTGGCTGCTTGACTTGGCTGAACATCTCACTGAATTTTCCCAACTCCTGTTTTGATTTGCCGGCTGTGGAATTGAGGGTCATTATTTCCTCCTGGAACCCTTGCAAGCTCTCTGAAATTTGTTTGTTCAGATTGTGAACAGCTTGGTTCATTGTTTATCATGCGTATTCAAAGGTAAATACTCAGCTTGAATCTTGTGCTTCAAGTCTTCCAGTTCAGATCTAGTGCAAACATTTTCTCGTAGAGCAGCTTGATTTACTTCTTGCACATTTTGCTTCTTTTGAGTTACCTCAGATAGCTTTCCTTCATTCGCAGCCATCTGCTCACTCTGCACTGCTGTTGCAGCTTGAGTGCTGTGTCAACAATTTTCTGAAAGCTCTATTTTTGAGCCTTTCGGTTGATTCTGAGCCATTTCTTTCTTCTGCACTAAACTCTTTGGCATGTGCGTTTCATTGTATTCACACGGCTGGCAAACAACTTGTCATTTACTTGTTCCTTTGCTCTGAGATCTTCTATTGTCCCCATTCTGAAGTCTTTTGTTGCCCTCAGTGCTTGATTTGGAATTGCCCTCTTTTATAGGGGGTCTTTTCTAATTTTTTTGTCCACAGCTATTTTATTTTCTGGAGTTACTGCTTTAAATGTCATCGCCCCCTTTAAGACTATCAATGCAGGAATTGTTTTCTTCACTCAGCCTTTAGTTACTCGGATACCTGACTTCCCGTGTTTTTGAGTCTTGTTGCTGGAGAGATTGTTTGACTCAATTCTTTAAAAAAAGGCTTTGCACTTTTGCAACAAATGTGTCAATATTCCAAGTTTTTGTACTGCCTTGCCCTGCAATGGGCTTGAAACCTGGTTGTCTTCTAAAATATAAGTGTTTGAAGCTATTTCCCTTTCAATCTGGAGTACTTTTAAACTAAGATTTCAGCATTTCGAAAATGCTTGGAAGGGCTATACTCGCAGCCCGTATTCTATTGGACAATTACTGCTGTTGGTTATCTTCTGGTGCTTAAGTTTCCTTTAAAACACAAATAAAAATGCAGCAACTCCTCCCCACCCCTCCTCCCCCCCAGCTTTCTGTTAAATAAATCTGCAGGAACATTTAAAACAGCAGCCAGAGAGCTGACAGAAAAGTCTTCCCCTTCTCTTCGTTTCTGCCGGATTTTTTTCTTTTATTTAACAATGCTCTGCAAGTTTTTCTCTTTTATCTGCCAGCTGATTTTTATTTGATTTATTTTGTTTTTTAACTTTAGTGCAGCATGGCAGCACTGCTGCGATCTGCTGAGGCCTGAGACCATTAACTATCCTGTAATGCAAATGCAGCTTTTTTAAAAATAATATTTGTTCACCGTAGTGTCATCAGACCAGGTTCAGTGACACTGTGTTACTCAGGGTCTTGCAATTTTTGTTGCGCTGACCTCTCTTTATGATCTAACCAATTTTTCTTTTACTCTACATCACTTGGAGGTCTGGCGAGGGGTTTCCACTCACTCTGGGGGATTCCTCAACTTCTCAGTCTGTAGCAAAGCTTCTCAACCTGTTTCTTCAAAGTTTCTTCTTAGGTTTCCCCACTTTCTACTCGGCATCAGCTGCTTTTAATTTTCAGTAACGTGGGGTGTTGTTCGGGGTTCATTTTTTAAATGCCACCTTTTCTTTCCATTGCTGTTCAACACGGTGTAATAAAGGTTCTTTGGTTGCCTCAGCGATGAGATCTTGAGACTTGTATATTTAAATATCAACTATTTATTTAACTATTTATAGATCTCAGGTTACTGTCACGCATGGTGCTACTATCATGAAGATGGGCTGTTTCCAGAGTATTCCCTCCAGACTATCATCTCTGAGTCTATTACCACACACCCCTATGGGAACAATTCTTTCCTCCCGTTAGCTGCAGGATGTATCCGGCGTCAGGGCCAAAAGAGGCATTCATCCTGTTGTGATTGTCCCGGGTACCCCAGCAACCCTGATCAAGTTCCCACCCAAAGCGGGCAGGAACATCATAAATACATTTAAAATCTACTTAACATCTTATAACTGGGCTTGAGGCCAGCTGCTCCAGCCTCTTGGTATAATGCTCCCCCCCACCCCACCCAACTCCTCGCCAGTCCCCCAACAGGGAGTCCAACAGGTGCCAAAGGATACAGCTTCTGAGTGGGGGGCAAGAAGGTAAGTGATGTGCCCATGTGCCCCTCTGCCACCGCCCTGTAGAGGAAGGGTATCCCAAGGAATCTGGGGGTTGGGTGGGCTCGGCCTAGTTTTCCCACTTTGGTTTTCCCGCTGGCAGCAGTTAGTTTTTATTCGGGAGAATCCTATCATACTGTGGATAATGCTATTCTCCAATCCTACATCTCCCCTTGCTCTGCCGAGCACCTTCAGATTGCAAAGACATGCAGGTACAGAGAACATCATATGACATGGCACTCCTCCACCACCCCCCCCCCAATAACCCATCAATTTCCCCCTCCCCCAACCAACCCCTTGACCCTAGGACTGACTCTCTACTGACTCCTAATCTCTCATTCCCAGATCTAACTCCCAACTGCACTCCCGACCCTTCCGGCTTGACCTCCCTCTACCTCTAGGCCAACCGAGGCCCGATTCCTGACCACCCCTCCTTGCCTCCACAAATTCTACCCATTTACCTTATACACTTACCTTCCCTCTGGCTGGTCAAAGACCTTTAAAGCTAGTGGCACATTTAAACTTAACTGGTTTATGGCAGCCAGTGCAGTAAAACAAGGAGTTGTGGCTTATTTAGCTGTGACTGAGCTGCCCTCACTGGTAGGCCCCAGAATCACTCACACTGCACAGACCTTGCCCAGCCTGAGTTGTTACATCAGTTGAGATATGGTTGTCTGGATTTCCAGATAAGTACTTTCGAATAGAATATCAATCAACTCAATCAGCACTCAATTGGAAGTTATGTCCGATTCCTACAAAATTAATTCCTGTAGATTCCTACAGTGCCCGTCTTTCGTGAGCTTTTGCCCAATTCGAGAGCCTCTATGGTGTGTTTCCTGAAGAGCTAGCGAAGGGTCTTGATCTTCAATTGAGGGTACTGCAGAGGCCGTGGAGAGTGGCCTTCAGCAGCTTTGACCCAGCTGTTATGCATCACCTTCTCCTGCAAGAAAGACTAAAGCCCGTCAGTGAGGGTCCTGCAACATACTGTGTACACAGGCTGAATAGCTGCTAATGTGCAAACAACACTGTGAGTTTTGAAAATGCCAAGTGTGTCAGGGTTCAGCAATCATTTGAAAGGGTTGAGCCCTGATTGATGAAGATTGTTAGTGTGCAGGTGATGAAAGTGTCAATGTTCATCCTTCAGTGTGGAAGAAGGTCATTTTCATTTGTCATTCAGATGTTGGGCTGTGTGGGTGCGAAGATGGCTAATGAATCCTATCTTGGCACAAGAGATTCTAGTGCAGTAAGGACAGGACAATGAGGCTGGTAGGTATTTGGGGCCATGTTCTCATGATTTTTACATGCTTTGCACTTGTGCTGACATTACCTGTTGTTCTTCATATGTTGATGCACTTTTGGCAATTCCAGTCCTCCAGGCTGAGTGAACCTGGGCAAGGGTCTCCCATGGTGTGGTGTCAATTTTGAAGTCCTTGAAGTATTTCTTTGAGCCATTCTGCAGTTCATTGTAGAATATTTGCTTAGTGGGCCCGATTTCACCATTTTGATTCCGAGTGCTGAATCTGGGAGTGATCCAGATCCAACTTTTGAACTTGTTCAGGCAGAGTGCGTGTGGCACCCCCATATACACACTGCTTGAATAAAGAGCAGCAATTCTGAATCACGCTGCAAAGCCTGTGGGTGGGGCTCATCGTGTCTGAAACGCTGCTGCTCCAATTGGAGCTTCCAACTGCGCACGCACAGTAAAAGAAATTTGAAAAACGCTCCCCTGCCACATTGCTCCTCGGCTGCATTAGGCAGCCCGGAAGCGATGGCCCCCACAGATATTGTCCCATCCCCACAGCATAACTGTCTCCCTTATGAGCTCACGCTCCTGCTGCTCAGACCGATCGCAACCCCCTGTCTCACTCCCCCGCCCCGACGGATTGCATGCAGAGTGGCAACGGAGCCCCCCCCCCTTACCCCCGCCACCGATTGCCTGCAGAGTGGCAGCAGACCACCCCTGCTCCTGTCCTCCTGTGCCACCCCCACCAGAGAATGGTTTGACCCATCTCCTTCCTCCCCGCCACCACCTCCTCCCCCCCCACACCAGAGATCCGTCTGGCCCGTCTTCCTCCTCTCCCTACCCCCCTCCCCCGCCCCCCGTTAGAGAATGATCTGGCCCACTACCCCACACCCCCCCTGCATCACCACCGATCTGAGTCAGAGAGCCGTTGGAAGCTCTGAACATACATCCTCAGAAACTGGAGCACCCAAAAACAGACATTTGCGCACAATGTGTGTTTCATTCCAAATCTGGATGGGCGAATGCAGTGATAAAGGGGGAAGTGCTGGTAATTTTGGCTGTCCAGCCCATTAAATTAATTTAAATGCGTGCAAATACATTGAAAGTGATGTCTCGTCCTTCTTGGGCAGGATGCCGATCGCGGCCATTTTATCCGCTTGATAAAGGGGGGACGGGTGCAGAGGCAGTTGTGGATCATGCTATTTGCTTCACACCTGGTTTTGCCAAATTTTCACGCCCGAAAACAGGCGCAACTTGTTAGCAAAATCAAGTCCAGTGAGTCAGTTGTCAGGCAGTGTGGTGATGTGTTTCTTAAGGCTTCTTAGTTTATTTATTAGTGTCACAAGCAGGCTTACATTGACACTGCAATGAAAAGTCCCTAGTTGCCGCACTCTGGCATCTGTTCAGGTACACTGTGGGAGAATTTAGCATGGGCAATGTACTTAACCAGCACGCCTTTCAGACTGTGGAGGAAATTGGAGCACCCAGAAAAAACCCACACAGACACAGGGAGAATGTGTGGACTCTGCACAGACAGTCACTCAATCCAGGAATCAAACCTGGGTCTCTGGTGCTGTGAGGCAGCAGTGTTAACCACTGTGCCACAGTGCCACCATGCTGCCCGCATGTCCAGCCTATCAGAGCAGTTTTCGGCATAACATTGTGAAGATGCTATTCATGCTGATTCTCCTGAGGACCTCTGTGTCTGGAACTTTGTCTTGCCTCTTGATGTTGAGGAGCATGCGGAGGCAGCAAGTGTGGAGAAGAGTGGGGCAGTGGTGGGGGGATGCGGTGGACCGGGGGGTCGGGGGGAGCAACTTCTCAGGAGCTTGGTTTTAGTCTCACTCCTCTACATTATCAAACTGAATAGCAAAGTCTTCTGAAGACACTGGCCTTGGTAATTCTAGCATCGGTCTTATCATCAGTATGAACACAGCATGAGAGAGTGCTGCTTCGGGGTAGGCGAACATGTCCACAGCGGTCAGCTTCTGGTCATTTACTCTCACTGTCAACTCTTGATAGAGCTTTCCTAGGGCAAGTTGGAACATGATTTCTGTCTTCTTTGTGCTGATGGTGAGACTGGAGTTATCACAGGATGTGGAGAACATGCCTGTAATGTGATGTATGCCTAAATCACTTCCAGCATTTGGTGCACAGTTATCAGCAAATAGGGAGTCTATCAGTGAGGACCTTGGTCTTGGCCTGGAGGTGTTGCAGTTTGAAAAGCTTGTCATCTATTCAGTAGTTGATGTCTATGCTTGGGTTCTTATCCTGAAAGGCATCAGTGAGCATGACTGAGAACACATTGCCAAAGAAGACAGATGTCAGTACACAGCTCTGTTTCACTCCATTGGTGACAGGGGAGGGGGCCGAAGTCTCATTGTCAACAAGGACGTGGGCATGTGACACTGTTGAACTATCTGAATGAATTTGCCTGGGCACCCAAACTTGCTCATAATCTTCCCAGGGCCTATCATTGTCGACATTGCCAAAGGCTTTGGTTAGGTTGACAAAGGTGGTCAGCATTTGTCCTTGGCACATCACCTGCAGTTGGCAAGCAGCAAATACCGTGTTGATGATTCCCCGACCTTTCCTGAAACCACATTGGCTCTCCAGAAGTAGAACCTGGTCAAGATATAACAGAGCCAGTTTAGAAGGACTCTGGCAAGGCTCATTCCAGCAATAAACAAGAGAAATATTTATTTGTGATTGTCACAAGACTGGCAGTTGCCTTTGCATTTGTAGATGTGAACAGTGATGGCATATTGTGGAAGTACCCTTGCTCCCCATGGACTGGGGAGCAGATCTCTGCCGGAATTCGACTGGCTCCAGGGACTTTGCTTTTTGAGGTGAAGTAGGAGATGCGAGTGTTGGTGAACTGAGCAATGGGAGAGGTTATTGGTGTGAATGGTAAGGATCTCATGTTTGAAGATGAGCTCACTTATTTTGACAACTTGTGTCATATTGTTAACTTCTTCCTCATTGCATCCATGATTCTGGAACAGCACTCTGGGTTTTGATCACTGCTGTATTATTCCCACAGCATCCTGAACATCTGGCTGCCAGCTCTGCTGCCTCCCTACAGACCTTGCTCCTTCTTTTCATTTCTTTCACTAGGATAGTACAAGGTCTGACAGCCTTGGTCCTCACTCTATTACACATGTTCAGCCATTGTTCAAAGTATCACAGCCTAGATTGCCTTATGAAAATAACTCCAACCATTTTCTTGCAGCCACAGATCATCTCCCCTTTCAGAGTTGCAGGTTATCTCTAAGTAGCAAAATCCAATTGTGACATTGGGTCTCTTGCTGCTGCATATAATCAGTAAACACTGTGGGTAGGACTGGCTACATGCAGCAATCATGTAAAAGAAAAGACAAGTTTACATATGTGTTTGGTCAGGCAAACATTGACAAAATAACTGCCAGTGGCACGGTAGATAGAACTGCTGCCTCATAGCACCAGGGATCGAGTTCAATTCCGGCTTCAGGTGACTGTGTGCTGTTTGCAGAACATCCCTGTGTTTGCATGAGTTTCCTCTGGGTGCTCTGGTTTCCTCCTACAGTTCAAAAGGTGTGCTGGTTAGATGGATTGGCAATGCTAAAAAATTGCCTCTTAGTATTCAAAGATATGTATGTTAGATGGATTGGCCATGCTATATACACAGGTGTGCAGGAATGGGGCAGGGACTGGGATGCTCAGTGTAGATTCAATGGGCTGAATGGCCTCCTTCTACATTGTGGGTGATTCTATGGTTCTTGTGGGTAGCTTTCTCTTGATTGCAACAATGAATAACATGGTTAAGCCTATGAATCTTATCATCAATTGACTGTAATACTTGGACGTGTAAACCGTTTGTAGCCGAACAAACAGCTGTTTAGAAAAAAGTTCTTCATGTTAGGCAGTGCAAGGTGGGAAATAGAAGAAAATAATGGATTATGTCAGGGCAGAAAAGTAAAATTAAATTAATCTAAACAGAAGTGGATGGAGAAGATATGATGAACAGCAATAATGTTTAATTTTTCACACTTTTTGTTTGACTTTTTAAGTGTTTGGATCTGTTCTTTAGATTTCAGAATCATGTTAAAGCTGTCTTGACGCAATGAATGAGATTGAACAATTAGAATCTGGTTAAAATAGGTCAGAAAGAAAGTTTTTTTGGACCTAAGTTTAAAAGTTGCACTGATTTTACTTTTGGAGACATGTAATACATAATTTATAGCAGAAAAAAATGTCCTTAATTCATTATTTTTTATGGCCTGTGATACAATGGGGTTATCCAGTGTCTTAAGTGACAGTGCCAAACAGAGTCAGAAGGACTGGGTTTAATCTCAGATATCTGTTGAGTGCTTTTCTTATCCAGTACATCAGACAAACTGCAATAATTGGTCCCACTACCCTTGGGTTCGAGAGAGGAAAATTGCTTAGGGAGCCTGTGCCTGATGTGTTCTCAGATGATTTCTGTTAGATCTATGCAGCAAGGACAGGTTCAGGCACAAATCATCAAGGATCACCCTTCACTGCGAGCCACTGAGTGAGGTATCCACTGAACCATGCCCCAGTGAGGAAGGGGAGAAAGTTGTTAAGGCCAAAATAATTTAAATGTATATTCTATGGTGGCATATTAGTTAACTTTTCCGTTGCCAAAAAGCGTGCTTAGGTCCATACAAGGCGTATAAGCTGACACTCCCTTTTTCAGCTAATGAATGCATATTTAGGGCTATAATCAGAATTAGAGTCAGCCTCAATTTTTAGGGTTATACTCACTTTACAAGTTGCTACATGAGATGAAGCAGGTGACACTGGCTAAGTGCCAGGAAGATGCACGAGTCTTTAGATACACTCACAGTGAGTAGATCATGCATAGTGACTGATGAACAGAGCACACCTCCTGCAAAAATAATGAGGTAGAAAGCTGGCTTCAAGCTAAAAGAGGTAACATTTGCTATCTTGTCAAATAACTGTGCTGCAGAGAGGGGATTTGGTGTTAAGTGAAAAGCTGGTGCCAGGATAGTAGAAGAATGAACCCACCCTGAAAATGATGTCCAAGACCAAAAACACAACAAGATCAGTGACTGGCCGCAGGCCTGATCTTGAGAAACATGTATCAGAGTGGGTTCTCAAATCATCAGAACGGTTACATTGTCACCAGATATGCAATACACTTAAGTGGGCCAGATCAAATTCTGAGTTCAGCGAAGATTTCAGAGCCACAGCCAGTTGGTGTACTGCTTTACGGAATGAAAGAATCTAGCGTTCAAGCGAAAGATCAAGAATGCTCAAGACTACTGAAAGATCTCAATGCCAAAATTACCAGTCTCCAACGATTCAGCGCCAGAATGCAGCAAAAGCATGAGTATCAATTGTACATACATCAGTATGAAACTGGAAGCTCCACATCTGAACTGGAGTGGGATCCATACAACAATGCCATAGCCAAAATGATTCAGGCTGAGTTTGATGGACTCTTTAGATGGGATTTTCTGGCTGCACTCACCCCAAAACTGGAAAATCCCATCTCAGTGAATGGACCTTTGCATGGTTCACCCCCTGTGCCCACTATGATTCATTTCCATGGTGGGCAGGATGGGAAAAATGCCGCCTTTGTGTCAGATGCTAAGGACAATGAATTTGATGTTTGTTTAGAACATTATGATCGCTGTTCAAACTATCCTTGTGAAATCATTTCATTAAATAAAACCTAACACATTGAATTAATTTGAATTACTGGTGCTATGGTTTATTTCCATATTTCACCAAAATCAGTAGTTCGCATTTTATACTCAACAAATAATTCAACCCCTGTTTTTGGAAGGGTCTTTCAGAGGTTGACTTATACACCACAGTCCATTGAACTTTTCAACAGTTAATGCTGATGAATGCAAGAATTTTTAGAAAATAGTGGATCCCATTGAACAAACTGGCAGTGAGATTGTATTGAATGATCTAAAAAACAACAAGCAACTGTTGGAAAAAAGGTTAGATGTTGAAAATAGCTGGAAGTGAACTTTATATTCTGCAGATGCTCCTCTCTCATATTGACTACAAAAATTAATGCTCTGACTTGGAACTCTGATGCACATGGGAAAATATCGAGGATCTTTATGATCCTTCTTGTGTGAGAGCCCTTTGTGACCTCTAACTAAAGATGATAGGAGTTCCTAGAAACTCAAGTATCTGTCAGTGAAGACTATAAACTCTATATTAATATAATGCATTCTTAAAAACATTTAATACTTATGATACAAGTCTTTCAGTCCTGTATCAGTCATTAAATTGTCAAACGTTAAACAATGTGGAACGGCATTGATGCAATAATACAGAGAAACTGAGACTATTTTCTTTGATTTATTATTCATAGGACAGTCAATTATACAATTATAAATCTGTTGCAAGGTGACCCATTGATGATACAAAACAAATATAATTAAGACCTTTAAAATGTAATGATTACTTTTGTAATGTGGAGGGATAATTTTCCCAAAAGTGCTGAATTGGTGGGAAAACTGGTCGCGATCACAACTGTTTTTTCAGTGCAACTTCAAACCCGAATCTCCGTACTCTGTATAACACAGAGGTCACAATCATGAATATTATTAAAACCTGGGAGGGTGTGGAGCTATTCGCACAGGAGTCTGACTGTTCTGGAACTCTGCACATGCTTATTGGCCCCAATCTGTCAATCTCCCCGTTTGCTGGCTAGCTCGATCACTAGCCAGCCCAGGACCACCGCAGTGCTACCCCTTCAGACACCTCCCCCACGACCCAGTCGTGCCCCCACGACAATTCCGGGTCAGCCCCGATCTCCCCCTCACCCCGGAGCGCCCCGATGTACAGCCCATGCCCCGTCCCCTAGCAATGACAATCCTTCTATCGTTCCCTACCACAGCAGACCCCCCCTGCAGACTCCCCAGCAGACCAATGCCCCTCCCCCAAGGCAGACCCTCCCAGACAACCAACGCCCACGCCCCCCCCACCCCCACCCCTGCCATCCCAGCCCACCCCAGTTGCTGGGCTCCCTCCAGCCCAGACTGATCCCCATGCAGGATGGCAGCAGGAACCCCCATCCCCATCAATCGCCCCCTAGACTCCCATCCACAATAGGCTCCCCACTTTGGCACTGTCCCATGCCTGGTGGGCAATGCCAAGGTGCCCTGTTGGCATGGACACTTTGCCCCTTGCCTAGGGAGCACAGGCTGGCACTGACTGGGTGTCCAGTCCCAGCAGGCATCACCCCCCTGCTGCCCGACTCCCTGGGGGTTGCCCCTGATTGCCCCCCCTTCACTCCAGCAGGGTCTCCTGCTAGTTCCCTGAACATGGGGAGCTATTCTAAACCCCGCCGGAATGAAATACTCCTGGAGGGGTGGGAGATGCTGTCGGGTTTGGCAAGTTCCATGCCGGGCCTGATAATGACACTTAAACAATATTTAAAATATATTTAAAATGGATTAAAATCACTTACCTCTCTTCACTCCAATTTCCAGTGCGGTCCCGACTGCGCTTGTTCCCTGGCTTTGGGAGATGCACATGCATCAGAAACGCAAGGTGAATCTCACAAAAATGGCCAACACACGATTCTTTTGACTGGACTCTCCAGATATTTGCGGATCACAACAGGGGAATCACTCCTGTGATTTCCATACATATAATATTGGACCTTCAATTTAGTGTGTTGATAATATTTCTAACCCACTGCCAGGTAGAAAATTACACTTTCAGCAGCAAGCAGGAGATTGTGCTGCAATTCCCAGAAATTTTCCTTACAATATTTCTAATTGCATGATGACTCCAGGCACATACTTGTTATTGGAAGCTGTCACCAAGGGCAGAGTCAGCATGGATGTGTCTGACTAACCTAGTTGAGGTCACTAGCATCACGGACAGGAGATTGCCTGTGGGGGCATTCATTTATCTCCCTCAGATTAAACAAAAGGAGGTAGATTCACACAAAACCTTGTGATTGGAGAGTTTGGCCAGAATGTGCAGCATGGAGGAACTTGCAGGGAGATGAGTTTCCTGTCAGTCAAATCTGATGGTTATTAGTTTTTCAATCCCTCAATTAACCAGTTACCCGCAAAATTATGGGGGCTGAAGACACTGGTTAACACCCAGAAAATTGCACATCCAAATTAATAGGTCTCAGAATCTTCACCGCTCATAAGCATAGAATTGAATAGAATTGATTGAGTTGTTTGAATTGATTTATTATTGTCACATGTATTGGGATACGCTGAAAAGTATTGTTTCTTGTGAGCTGTTACAGGCAAAACATATCATTCATAGAGTGCGTAGGGGAAAAGGAAAGATAAGGTGCAGAATATAGTGTTGCAGTTACCGACAGGGTGTAGAGGAATATCAGCTTAATTGGTAATAAATCAATTCAAAATTCTGCTGGCTCCAGGGAAGAAGCTGTTCTTGAGTCGGTTGGTATGTGACCTCAGACTTTAATAGGTCCAGAAGAAGGTGGAAGAGAGAATATCTGGAATGTGTGGGGTCTTTGATTAAGCTGACTGCTTTCCTGAGGCAGCGGGAAGTGTAGATGGAGTCAATGGATGGGAGGCTGGTTTGCATGATGGACTGGGCTACGTTCATAACTCTTTGTAGTTTCTTGCAGTCTGGGCCAGAGCAGGAGCCATACTAAGCTGTGATACATGTGGAAAGGATGCTTTGTATGGTGCATCTATAAAAATTGGTTAGAGTCATAGAGGACATGCCGAAATTCCTTAGCTTCCTGAGAAAGTAAAGCTTTAGTTGTAGCTT